>NC_091431.1:18233843-20729201 GCF_032191515.1 Phaenicophaeus curvirostris
CCCCCACCTTTCCCACCCAGTGGCGCAGCCCGCGCCTCCTGATTGGCCAGCGCGCGGTTGCTGCCCTGTTGCTAAGGCGATGCTAGGCGCTGATTGGCTGGCTGGCGGGGGGGGGGGGGGAGGCGAGCAGGTTCCCCTCGTTGGGGGGAAGCCCCTATTTTCGGGGCGGGCGGGCGCGCACGTCCCCGTCTCCCCCCCCCCCCCCCCCCCCGTTTTGTGCGGGCGCCGCCTCCGTCGTGGCGCGGAGCTGCCGAGCGGGGCGCGTGTGTCTCTCTCTCGCTCGCTCTCTGTGCATAACGTATAAGCGCACGTATATGAGGCAAGGGACGGCCGGTTTAGGCCGGTCGGTGCCTGCTCCAGCCGGGCGCCGCTGATTGACAGCTCGGCGCTTGTTTACCACGGCCAGACTTCTGCTGAGCTGGCAGAGACGGGGGGGGGGGGGGGGTAGGGGGGCGGGGGGGAGGAGGTGGCTGCTCCCCCAACCCAGCCCAAAAGCACCCAGTCCCTCGCCCCTGGTGGGCTTTGTCTCGCCTTCTCTGCTCGTTTTCCCTCGTTTATGTCCTGCCGCCTGCCTAATAAAGGTGTGTTTCTCTCCCTGGCATGCTTCTTTTTGCCGTGTTTTGGCTCAAATTCAGTTGTTTTCAGCCCTTTCGGCGTTTCTGTAGGACAATGGGAACTTGAAATGCACCCCCCCCCCCCCCCCCCCCCCGTGCCTCCATGAAGAAATACGCGACCATTATATTATATATATAAAATCATATGAATTAAAAATCTATTAAATGGGTATTTACTAAAAGTATACTTAATACAAACTTAAAATTGTCCTCCTATGCTTCCATTAATACTTTAGATCATTAAATTATGACTATTATATTATACATACCATTATATGAATTAAATTTCTATAAAATGGGTATATATTAAAAGTATGCATAATACAAACTTTAAATCCTCCTCATATGCTTCCATTACTGCTTCAGATCATTGAATTATGACCATTATATTATATATATAATTACATGAATCGAAAATTTCTGTAAAATTGATATATATTGAAAGTATGACACTTAATACAAACTTAAAATCCTCCCTCCTGTGCTTCCATTAATGCTTCAGATAATTAAATAATGACCATTATCTACGGTAATATATATATGAGTAATATATGTAATGGTCACTATCTAAACCATTAAATAGATAACCATTATATTATAGAACTGTAGAATCATAGAATAGTTTAAGTTGGAAGGGACCTTAAATATCATCTAGTTCCAACAGCCTGTAATAATATGTAATAATTATGATATGCCTAACATATGTACGTACATATATGACCATTCTATATAATGGTTACTATAAGTTCATAATGGCCGTTACTTACATACAACAGACATCTTTTGGGTGATATAGAGATCATTATATATAAACATAGTATTTATACGATAATACAAGCTTCAAGATTTCCCCCCTCCTGTGCTTCCATTACTGCTTCCATTACATTGAATATGAGACTCAGATATATCTACTATATAAGTATGTATTATTTATGTAATAATATCAAATCCCCCCATGCTTCCATTAACACTTAAGGCTATTAAATATGTGACCATTGTATATGTATTATATAAATATATACTGGTTTTCTAATAAAACAAACTTAAAATGCTTCCTTCCGTGCTTCCATTAACACATCGGACCATTAAATACATGAGGATAATATATGTATTATATATACATATACCTTTTGCATTGTCCTCATGTGTCGCCCTTCATTATTTCTGAGCCCTTTTTTTCTGCTCAGTCATTTTTCTCACACAACTTTCCCATTTTTGGCAGAGTCAGCATTTTTCTTACTGGTTTTACAGCAATTATGCCAGAATAAACTGCAAATTAGTTGCATGTAGACAGAGGTCAGCACACCAGTAGTGACTTCTTTTTGGTGTATTTTTCCTCAATTGTTACGTTTTTAATACATTTTCAGCCTTTCTGGCATTTCTGTAGGACAATGAGAACTTAAACATGCCCTCCTCTGTGCCTCTATTAATGTTTCAGACCATTAAATATAATAATTTGCCTTTTGCTCTGTCTTGCCGCATCACCTTTTATTCTTCCCAAGCCCCTTTTTCTGCTCAGTCTTTATTCTCACACAACTTTCCCGTTTTCGGCAGAGTCAGTGGGTTTTTTCTGGTTTTATGGCAGTTAACGCCAGAATAAACCGCAAATTTGTTGCAGCCTTAGAAATCGTGACCGTAAACAGAGGTCAGCTTCCCTGGTGGAACCAGCAAATACCTAGGTCTCTCTGTCCAAGTGAAATAGAGTTATCCTATCAAAAAAACTCTTTTAACTCTTAATGTGCCACTTGCTGGTTTCTGTGCTGATGAATTTGTCTCATAGTGTCTGGGGTGGTGTTTGTACACATTTTCTTCTTCACCTTCTTTTTTTTAGTGATAGTTTCTGGACGTTTTTTCCAGTCAGGAAATAAAAGGAAGCCGAATTACTAGGTTTAGTCTTAACGCAGCAGACTTTTCACAGATCGCTCATTGCTCTTAAAGAGCTGTTCCTGTTTCATTTTAACTAGGAGTTGCATTGAAAAGCATTATTTCCATTACGGATCTTGCAGTCAGGTCTTGAAATGGCAGCAGTTGCAGCTGTGTCAGTGTTCGGAGGCGGGACCACAAATTAAAGCACATTAACCTCTGCTGCTCTCTAAGGTGAATCATAGAAGAGTTTGGGTTGGAAGGGACTTTAAAGATCATCTAGTTCCAACCCCAGTGCCATGGGCAGGGACATATCCCACCAGATCAGGCTGACCAAGGCTCTGTCCAGCCTGGCCTTGAACACTTCCAGAGATGGGGCATCCACAACTTCCCTGGGCAACCTGTTCCAGTGCCTCACCACTGTCAGGGTGAAGAAATTTTCCATACTCTCAGTCTCAATCTGCCCCTCTTCAGTTTAGACCCACTACCCCTAGTCCTATCACTACAAGCCTTTGTGAACTGTCCCTCCCCAGCTTTCTTGTAGCCACTTTCAGATACTGGAAAGTTGCTGTAAGGTCTCCTTGGAGCCTTCTCTTCTCCAGGCTAAATGAGTCAAACTGCCTCAGCCTGTCCTTGTATGGGAGGTGCTCAAGCCTTCTGATCATCTTCATAACTCTCCTCTGGAATGATCCAACAGCTCCAGATCCTTCTTATGTTGAGGGTTCCAGAACTGGACACAATACTCCACTCACAGGAGAGGAATAAAGGGGCAGAATCACTTCCTTCAATTGTCTGGCCATGCTTCTTTTGATGCAGCCCAGGATATGGTTGGCCTTCTGGGCTGCAAGCACACATTGCTGGCTCATGTCGAGCTTCTCATCAACCAGCACCCACAAGTCCTTCTCTGCAGGGCAGTTCTCAATCACACCATCCGCCATTGTAGGCCCTTGCGCTTGGCCTTGTTGAACTTCATGAGGTTCACACAGCTCCACTTCTCCAGCTTGTCCACGTCCCTGTAGATGACACCCCGTCCTTCCACTGTTGCAACTGCACCACTCAGCTTGGTGTTGTTTGCAAACTTGCTGAGGGTGCACTCAGTCTTGCTGTCAGTGTTGTTGATGAAGATATTAGCACTGGTCCCAGTACGGACCTTTGAGGAACACCACTTGTCATGGATCTCCATCTGGACTTCAAACCATTGACCACTACTCTTTGAATATGACCAGCCAGCCAGTTTCTTACCCACCAAACCGTCCACTCCTCAAATCCATATCTTTCTATATACTGTGATTGTGCCCGGGCAAGGTTTGGCTCTGCATCCAGAAGTTAATAAACAGACCAGAGACCCTTGCTGCTGCGACACATCTTTAAGTGCTGTGATAAGCGTGTAAATTCCTTTTACTCCAGAAAAGCCCATATCCTGTACGAAATGTGTGCAGGTGGAATAGTGTGCTGTTTTTTCTTCCCTTCATAGATGATGACAATTCAGAAGAAGGCCTCCACACCATCCACTCGGGGAGGCACGAATATGCATTCAGTTTCGAGCTTCCACAGACGTAAGTGCCTGCACACAATCCTCGGGCGCTGCTGCCCACCTGCCTGAGCAAAGCTCCTGCTGTGGGTGGAGGGAAACCTTTTCAATGGTAGCAGGAATTGTGCTCTGACATGCTGCTGAGGACATAATCTCATTAAACTGAAGAGGTTGCTTTTAAGCTGATAACACACTTCCTTTTTTATTTGATTATTTCCACAAAATGGGAGCTTTTGCTGCCCAGTTGCTCACTTTCTCCTGACAGAGTCCTACTGACTTATTAAGTCTCTGTTATTTTAGCCCTTCCCAGGAGGAGGGGAGAGGAATTTGGAGTCTGTTACAGAGTGGCTGAGATACCTTCTATCCCAGTTTACTGGAGCCATGCAGACCAGCAGAACTAGAGATAAGATCACAGCTGAGCTGTTGGGGCTGGGTCTGGTACAGATGTGGAAGGTTTAACTATGTTTAAACAAAAATAGGAGGTTGTTCCAGTTTAAAGAGGATGTTCATACTCAGGCTGGCCTTTATATGGAAAGCCTGGATAGTAATAAGCAGAAGGATGGGTGGATGAAGCAAGACACATTCCTGTAGCTAATGTCATTTGTGTCAGAAAGCAAAGGTGAAGAAATAGTGAGAGCAAAAGTGGCAGGATTGTTCACCCCAACTCTGAAATGTATGATGGGGATTGTGGATGGGGAATTTATATATAGAGGAATTTCAAATACAGAAATAGGTTAAAAATAAAAGCTACAATAAAATTAAATGCACAGGAATCTCAACCCAGATGGAAGAAGGAGCC
Source organism: Phaenicophaeus curvirostris (assembly GCF_032191515.1). NCBI lineage: Eukaryota > Metazoa > Chordata > Aves > Cuculiformes > Cuculidae > Phaenicophaeus > Phaenicophaeus curvirostris. The sequence goes on from NC_091431.1 coordinate 18,238,651, forward strand.
TTTTGCTGTAAAAGGCAAGCAATGAAGTCACTAAGGTTGGAAAAATTTGACACTGTGTGGTGTGAAATGGCTCAGTACCTAATACTGAAGCTAATAAAGTGTCAGTTTATTGGAGGTGCTGGTTTTAGCAGAACCTGTGGATGATAAACACTTTCACAGTTCAGTTACAAAGCAAACGGCACAGGACTTCACAGTAAATCTTCCTGGAATAGTGGGGAAGACCTGTGTACATGGAGACAATTCATTCTGTGCAGATCTCAGGTATGGAAAGAAATAAGGCTAATGCTGATTTTCCCATGAGTAGGAAGAGGCATGTAAATATGGGAAAAGGTCCCAAAATATTACGCGTGAACATAAAATGCTTAGCCTAAAGTAAAGCGGATAGCCAACGTAATACTACATGCATTGGTCAAAACCAGGTTCTTTAAATGACCTGAAGGAATAACCCTGAAACCAGCTGTGGATAATACTGGAGAAACAAAGACAGGTATTAAAAGCCTAAGGTTTGACACTGCCTTACCTATTTGTTGGTTTGTTTCCATAGAACATTCTGAAATTTACTCCAGCTGTGGAGCAGCAGTGGAAGGAAAACTGACACACGCTGGCCTTAATGATTTTTTTTTGCCTCGAAGAATATGAGGCAGCATGAAACATCTGATTAGAAATCCTTTCATTGATATTAATTAGGAAAAAAACAATAAGCACTTGAGATGTGCAAAAGAGGAAGTCAAACCTATAACTGAAAGAGTAATTCTAGACAGGTACTAGTACGGCTAGTATTCTTCCCTATGGAAGATATGGACAACTTGGAAGCAACTTAAATGTTTAATTTATATATTACGATATATTCAAGTCATAGTATAATGGGGAAAAATTGCTTAGTAAAAATAAGGAGAAAATAGGTTCTGGAAAACTACTGTTAATTATAAATAACTGGAATATAAAGATCCTTTTTGTCTTCCATTTTATGATGTTACAGGGGGAAAACGGTGGTGCTGAAAGGTTTGGATGTCCTTTCCACATCATTTTTCCTCCAGCTCCCAAAAAGGACTTCTTTCATCTGTTTAAATTTATAAGCAGAAGAGGCTTGATGATTTTATATATGTATATGCTTGTATATGTACATCTGTATACAATGCAAATGTTTTAAGCTGGTCTTGTCAGGGTAGAGGGAAATTAGAAGGTATTCAAAATAGTCTCTCTTCAGAACTCCAAACTGAAATAATTATTCTACTTAAGGTGAAACAATCTACAAGAGTGCTGAATTACAGCTAAATTAAAATAGGTGCTGGTACCAGCTAAGTAAACAACAGTCCATGATTTACAAAATACGGTCATGATTTACAAAATATGATATCAAAACCAATAGTTGGTTGATACTCATGCCAGTTTTGAGCTGGTACCTTAATTTGGCCTGAAAAGGGTATGCTTTACTGTAGATGTGAAAGTGGCCTCTTGAGTTTAAAAGAAATGTGTACTCTCCTGGCATTTTTTAGTACAATTCTTCAACTGATTCTTAAAATCTATGCAAAAATACAGTAGGATTGATTGGAGATGATTTTTTCTCCCGTCTTAAGTCTTGAGCTTTTTTTTAAGATACGGAAACTTTGCAAAATAAGTACTTTGCAAAATAAGTTATGCTGCATTAGATACTAGAGTGCATTAAAAAAAATACAATTCTACGTGCTAATCCCTGATCTGATCAATTGTATCATTATGAGACAGAAGGACTTGACTCAATTTTGACCTTTGTGTCCTGCACAGACCACTTGCTACCTCATTCGAAGGCAGACATGGCAGTGTGCGCTATTGGGTGAAGGCCGAGTTGCATAGGCCTTGGTTTCTACCAGTAAAATTAAAGAAGGAATTTACAGTCTTTGAACATATAGATATCAACACTCCTTCATTACTGGTAAGAATTGACAGAGTTACTCGTTCTTTATTTCTGGCATAAAAATAATAAAGTATAAGTGAAACACTATCCACATCTAATTTTATTCTAATATTTACTCGCTAGTTTAATTACAGCTGATGTTCTCAGTATTGATAAATGATTTCAGCAACTCTTTAGCTACTGTTACTTCCAAAGCTGTGTTTTCCTGTACTTGGAGTTGCTTCACATTTAAGATACATAAAATAGCTTTGCCAGTTTAAATTGGTAATGACAAATTGTAAAATGTCACTTAGGAAGGAAAATTCTGTGAACTGTTCTCCTTCAGTTTTTTTGAATAATCTGTGGAAGGAACAGTGAAACTTAGTATTATAGTGAGTGACTGCTAACTTAAAAATGCAAAGTAAAAAATGTGCTGGCATCTGTAATTGGTAATTTCCATATGGATGGTTTTCTACCAATGGGGAGAAATTATCAAAATTCTGTATGATCATCTTCTGAAATGTAATTTCTTTAGAACAATTTTGATATTAGAGCTGCTTATGTGACCTAAAATTCCTTTACGTTCTGTTTTTTCCTCCTCTTCCTAAAACTCTAATCTTTTGGGGGTGGGGGAGGAGGGAAGAAACAACTCAAAGTCCATTGAAATAGGTTTCTTGTGTGTATGGGTGAAAAATCAGACTTGCACAAAGGGACGCTGGCCTTGCCTAAATTCCATGAAAATCAAAGGGCTCCCATTTGATTTTAATGGGCTTTGGATCAAGTCCTAAGTCCTGATATGGTATAAAAGAACAACATCCATTTGATACAGATGAAATGGGATCATTCTGGAGCAGAGGAAATGGCAGGAGTCAAGGTTACAGTACTTTAGCTTAGTTACTGTTTCAGAAATATAGTGTACTGGAATGTTATAGTTCCCTGATAAATGAAAAGCTCTGCCAACAGCGTGTTGGAATATGTTGGCTATAAAGCCTTTGTGTAAGCTATACAGTATTAAGGTATAAAAACTGTTTGAAGTGTCACTGTGGTATAAACTGTAGCAGAAAAAGCAGTGCTAATGAGCAATAGGATTAGAATAAACATTATATATGCATAGTGCCTTTTAAATTGCTTGAGTTGTTTTCCTCTAAATAAAACCAGCTATGTAAAAATAGGTAATAAGTACGTTATGACAGTCATTTTTGTGTTGATTAAGATAGATTAAAGTATTTGTGAAACATTTTAAGTAAACAGACAATATTGTTGTTTTCTTGCAGTCACCCCAAGCAGGCACAAAAGAAAAGACTCTCTGTTGTTGGTTTTGTACCTCAGGCCCCATATCCTTAAGTGCCAAAATTGAAAGGAAGGGCTACACCCCAGGTACGTAACAGGAGTAATTATAGGAAATATGTTTTTTCCTTCCCTTTTCAAACGACAGTTTGTACTTGGTGCTTTTATATCAATAAAGTATTTAAACTGCTTTTACCACCTCAGTCTGCATTCAGACTCTTTCCTAAGTACAACTAATACTGTTCATTAGTTAGCTGTGTCTCCAGATTGTCAGAGGACATCTGCTTCTTCTAACTCTGCATTTTTGTTCTAGATTAGCTTGTGGTGATCCTACTTCTGTTAGCATCAGTGCGTGTTCTTCAAGTTAGAGGACTGCTAGCAGTTCCCAGTGCTTTATAAAGACACAGAGAATGTGGTGATTTGCTTAAGCTGCTTTGTAACTATAAAGAGAACGTGAAATTCTGTTGTTTCAGGTGAATCAATTCAGATCTTTGCTGAGATTGAGAACTGCTCTTCCCGTGTGGTGGTGCCAAAGGCAGCCATTTACCAAACGCAGGCATTTTATGCCAAAGGGAAAATGAAGGAAGTCAAGCAGCTTGTTGCCAACCTGCGTGGGGATTCCTTGTCATCTGGCAAAACTGAAACCTGGAATGGCAAACAGCTGAAAATTCCACCTGTTTCCCCTTCAATCCTGGACTGCAGTATAATCCGTGTTGAGTATTCACTGATGGTATGTTGCATGGCGTGTTTACTTGAGCTTTAGTACCTTCCATCTTACCTTGCAGGCTGCTGATAAAGTACTATGTGCTAGCTAGGTTTGCAGAATAAATACATATCCTAGCCCCAACAGGAGCTCTGTAAATCAGTTAAAGCATGCAGGTTCTTAAGACTGTTTTGTGTGCTAGCTAAGCAAGCTTGTTATCTGTAGACACCACTTCTGTGTGAGGGCTTGTTGTTAGGCTCCTGAGCTGCTGTTGACTTGGGAGTTCTTGTCTCTATGGGAGCACTGGCCCTAAAACAGTAAGAAACTATTTCCTCATGGAAAATTCCACAGACAGAGAACTTAGTCTGATGATTATGAGTGCTCATAGAAACATATATTTTAATCACGCACCTCTTGTTGCTCTTCAGGTATATGTCGATATTCCTGGCGCCATGGATTTGTTCCTTAATCTGCCGCTGGTCATTGGTACCATTCCTCTACACCCATTTGGTAGCAGAACATCGAGTGTGAGCAGCCAGTGTAGCATGAACATGAACTGGCTTGGGCTGACACTGCCTGAAAGACCTGAAGGTAACCTGGCAATACAAATTCCGATCAGTTTGCTGGTCTGTGTCAAGTTTTGTCTTGCTTTATTCATTGCCATTGTGCAAACAGACCCAAATTGCATCTTTTGTAATAAAACCCACAGGAAATTCTCGTAGAAGTTTCCTTCCCACCTTTTTGCTCTCTGTGGAAGGGCAGAGTTCCCTCCCTGCTCTCAAGGCCAAACCGTAAATTCCAGTTGCTTGGGAGCTGGCATAAATGAAAACACAGGACGCTGCTGTACCTGTGCGAAATGAATTCTGTTTACACTATTGCAATTCCATCCTTGGTTATAAGGCACTGTAACCTGTTACAGTAGCAGTTTATGGTGTCCTTCAGCAGACTTTTTGGAAGAGAGAATGTAATTCATTTTAATGGGTAATATCTATTGCAGAAGGAGAAGCTCCATACCTCCTCCCTTCTATTTCACATAGCTAATAAACACCATTGTTTTTATGTATAAATCTCAGACTTGGATTTCCAGAGGCATGCAATGTTCTACTGTTCTTACCTATACAGAAATTCAGTATTCTGGGTATCTTTTAAGGGGATGGTTAGGCCACAATAGTCGGTGGTCAGCCTGCTCTTGGATTTGAGCACGGTCTTAAAATAGAACAGACGGCTTATTCTGCCTTTCACGTTCAACAGTTTTTAAAAGCCACTTGAAGTAGCTTACCTGCTGGTGCATTTTATAATGACAAAAGTTTAATACTTACCATGTTATATGTTTTGACATGCATAAGAACTTGTTGTTCGAACTGCGTGTGCCTTTTCCCTGCAGCACCTCCCAGCTATGCAGAAGTGGTCACAGAGGAACAGAGACAGTCCAGCCTTGCACCCATAGGTGCTTGTGATGACTTTGAGAGAGCGCTTCCAGGACCATTGTTTGCATACATCCAGGAGTTCCGTTTCCTGCCTCCACCCCTCTATTCAGAAGTAGGTACCTCAGACAGAATATGATGATTAATTTGCTGTTCTTCTGAATTCTGTTGGGCCCCTCACTACAAGAAGGACAGTGGGAGGCTGGAGCGCATCCAGAGAAGGGGAATGAAGGTGCTGAAGGGGCTGGAGAACAAGGTTTGCGGGAGGCAGCTGAGGGAAGTGGGGTTGTAAACAAGCGTGTAGAAAACCTCATCACTGTCTAGAAGGAAGGTTGTAGTGAGGTGGGTGTTGGTGTCTTCTCCCAAGTAACTAGCAGTAGGATGAGAGAATATGGCATCAAGTTGTGCCAGGGGAGATTCAGAGTAGGCCTCAGGAAAAATTTCTTCATTGAAAGGGTTTTCATGCACTCACAGAGGCTGCTCAGGGATGTCCTTTCCCTGCAGATGTTTAGAAGGCAAGCAGATGAAGTGCTTAGGGATATAGTTCAGTAGCGGGCAGGTGCGGTTGGACTTGATGACCTCAAAGGTCTTCTCCCACCGAACAATTCTGTGATTCTAAATGTAGAAAGTAGTTTCTCCTTCCTGAAATCAGGAAAAATCATTAAAGTGATAAACAGGGGAGTTAACTTTGTTCTGTTAAAGTTCAGATGAGTTGCATCAAGAGTTTTTGGGATTCTTAGCAGTGGTAGTGCTTTGTAGAAGTATAAGAAATGTTGTATGCCCTCTTAGTAGCTTCACTGAAATGTGACATTACACATATGATACATTGTGCTGGTTACCACTGGCATTTTGGGTCTGCAGGTGCACGAGATGCTATTCAGCTCCACTTTTTAGAAGTTCCTCTCGCTTTGCATTTTCGTTTCTTTGTGTGCACTGCTTGCAGAAGTTCTGTGTAGAGAAGCTACAAAGATTTTCTTTCTGACTTAGGCTTTTGTCAATGCACAGTACTCCTAAGCATTTCTGGCTACGTATTTAGTTCTGTGGACGCCACTCAGTTATTGACATAACTTGAAAAGCTTTCCATGTTCATACTTCTCAGGAAAAAGCAGTGGTACAGGACAAAAGTAAGATGGCCTTCTTCTCCTAAATCTTGCCTGAATTCACCCACTCGATTCTTCTCTTGGAAATACTGATGTGCTATTGAGTGGGCAGGGAAGGGTCGTGTTTTTTGTGTGTTGGAGACCTCTAAGGGCTCCTGTAGCTCAGCTCTAGAGTACAGCTAAAGTCCTTGTCATTTTAGGTACTTAAAAGATTTAAAGAAGCCTTTTTGGCATTAAAAAAACGATTGTATAAAATTAACTGTTACATTTCAACTATCATTACTCTCCAGTTTTGGAGACTTTAGGTTAGGAAGTTGTTCCCCTTCCTTTTGTAGAAAGGAAGAGAATGTAAAACCCATGAACTTATAAAATGTTTTATGGGATGTTTACAGATTATCGTATTATCATAGAATGGTTTGAGTTGGAAAGGACCTTAAAGCACCTGCAAAACACACACACACACACACACAGTTTTTTTCATTTAGTTGAATAATCTTTAGCTTGGGAATGCTGCTTATCATTATGAATGTCTTAAATGTCTTAGTTTTACTGGGGCTTTCTTCGAATTGGTTTATTTCTAGCAACTGACTCAAATGTCTTGGGTTGTGTTTTTCTTTCCCTCTTCTTGGTTAGATTGATCCAAACCCTGATCAGCCCACAGATGACAGACCATCTTGCCCCTCCCGCTGAAGGGATCTGGGAAAAGCTGACTCGACTTGGGCTTTGAATTGTACCTGGCGTGTTGAAGGTCAAGGCGTCATCGTGGAGACACTTTCAAAGGGAGCGGTTTTGCTCTTGCCTGTATGGTGAATAAATGAAAGCAACCTGTGATCATGCTTTTGAAGCCTACAGTAACGTTGTAGGACTGCTCCACATGCTTGAAGATCTGAGCTTTCTTCCCCTTCCCCCTTCCTTAAATAATGGCACATACTAGGAGCAGCCTTACTAACCTACAGTCATGTGTGTCAAAACACTCAAACCACGTTGTGAGAGAGGGGATAGCTTCCTCCTATGATTTGGGAATTTGCACATGCTCGTCGCTTATGTTGTGCGGTTCGGTGTCACTACAGCTTTTTCTTATCTATGCCGGACTGTTATTATTCTCCCCCTTCCCCCTTCTTTGTTTGTGGTCCGCACAATAAGGAGCAAAAGAAAGCTTTGGCAAAAAAAAAAAAAAAGAAAAAAAAAAACCAACAAAAAAACCAACAGCAGCAGCAACAGACTTTGACAAATGCACTGACTTTTCTTTTTTTTTAATTTAATGTAGCCTGGACTTTACCTGCATATGCACATGCTCAGAATTGTTCTGGTAGGCTGATCATGTATCACCTCTTCAGCTTGGATCCTGTTGTGGATTTATTTACGAACATCAAATGCCTTCAAGCCAATCCTTCTTGCTGTATGTTTTGCAGCCTACTGTAGTAGATAAGCAACAGATGTGGGGATGAACACCCTGCAGGTGTTCCAAGGCCAGGTTGGCTGGGGCCTTGGGCAGCCTGGTCTAGTGGGGTATGTCCCTGCCCATGGCAGGGGAGTTGGAACTAGATGATCTTTTAGGGTCCCTTCCAACTCAAACTATTGTATGATTCTGTGGTGGGGGTTGGGGGGGGAGAGTTTGTAGAAAGAAACTAATAGACTTCATCACGATTGTATACCTTCTTGATTTCTTTTAAGAATTTGTTGCCTTTCTACTATTATCGCAAAGCAGCATTTTGTTACAGACTGCCTAAAAATCACTTAATCTCAGGTGAACTCATCACTTGCCAAACTGTTGGAATGCTATTTGTTTTGTTACGTTGCACTGTTGAGTTACTTTTCTTTGTTTTGTGTTTGTGTTTTGTTTTTTGTTCTTTATTCAAGAGGGGGATCTGGATTAGGGACATACACAAAAGTTACAAAACCCACCCTCATTCCCATTTCTTTTTACATACATGTTAAAAAAGGAGATCTTCACATGAAGCTTTAAAAAAGAATAAAAAAGGCACAACTGAAAGCAGCACCAGCAGACACCAGCTCAGCCTCAAGAGTTTTAAAAGGAAATAGTCATACGCTGTCTAGGGCTCAATAGACAGAGTGATATCTCAAGTAGTAGGGATGGGAAGGGAAATTAAATTTATTTTTTTATATATAGTTAACCTAATCACCAAAAATTCTCTAATGAGTCTCTAGTAGAAAGTATATTTCAAACTGCAGGAAAAGCTTGGACTATGCCAAGAGCTCAGTTTGTGCACTTTGTATTCTCTTCAGGGCTTATGATACTGTAAAAAGAGTTGACTTAAACTGGGCAAGATCATTGTTACCAGCCATATTTGTTAGCTTTGATGATTACATCTTCTGTGGTACTCTTAAGAGCTTTAAAACAAAACAAGACAGCAACTTTCAACCTGTATTCACTATGTGGAAAAAGCACTCACCTCCTTTGGTGCGCCAAGGAGGAGGAGGGTGCAATGGGGATATGACATGTGCTAAGAACCAATGCCAGCACTTAAACATGCTAGAGATTCCACACCAGAAGTCAGCTTTCCTTTGCAGAAATTGCATAATGCACATCAGTAGCAAAGGGGTGTGCTTCTGGTGTTGACTACTTAAAACAAATGGAGATGTAATCCATCAAGCATCTTGTCTCCTTGTGCAATAAAACAGCTTGGAAGGGAGCGGGAAAGGGTTGGCTGGTGCTTCTGTGTGGTGCTTGTTACTAAAACACTTCTGCCTTGTTTTTAAGGCTTCATAAATGCGACAAAACAATAGGCTTTTCCATAAGTGGCCTTCATGAGAACATGAATGATAGTTCATGTTTCAAAAATGACAACAGGGTGATAAAATACAAGTGAGTCGCGTTTTAAGTGATTCAGTTAAAAAGCTTGGGCTTTGAGCAAGAGTATTGGATGAGAAGGAAACTGGGTGATGTCTGAGGTTACCAGGCCAATTTTGTGAATGTCCCTTCCTTTTACCCTCTCCAACCAGACAATTTTAAACGATGATGGGATTGTTGGCATAAAAGGGCATTTGGTGGTTTTACTTTCTTTTCCTTTTTTGTTACTTTGACAGACTAGGGAACAATTGCCGATACACATAACATTAAAGTACTTAACACAATATGAATGAAAATCACATACAAAGCAGGATTGACCAAAATCTTGGTGATTGGAGTGGCGTCATCGCAGCCTTTTTGATCAGAGTGGGTAAACTCTTTATGAACTTAAGAATAAAGATTTCCAGTTTGAATTAATATTAGTTGTTCAGAGGCATTACTCTTCCGCAAATATTGATCAATTCGTGTTACAAAACACGAGGTTCACAGCTGTAGCCCGGTATTTGATAGAGAATTATGATCTGGATTAGGAAAAAGTAAGTAAAATCCAAACATTAGAGAAACAAAGTGCAATATTAAATGTTTGCTTTATAGATTATATTCTATGGCTGTTTGTACTCTTTTTTTTTTTGTTTTCAGTTTTGGTGCTGAATATGTCCTTGTAGACTCTGTTTCAAGAAAACAATATGTGGAAAACAGTTTAATTTTTCCTATTGCTCTTCCTTGTGAAAAATAAACTTTTGTAAAAAAAAAAAGCTTTCAAATGTTTTAAGTACAAATCATAAGTTTTTCTACACAACTTTTATTCAAAGAGTATCTGAGCATAAAATAGCAATCATAGGGACATCATACGGGAACTTAGTGTAGGAAAACAAACTGGATAGGGAAAAGCGATTTCCAGAACTGTTCCACCAAATACCAGCAGAAGTGCAGTGTCTGCACTCACACAGCCCCTTTTATTTATATTGGTGACATCTTGAAGCCGGCTCGTGGAGGGAAAACCACAGCGTCCTACACGGGAAAATGCCAGTAAAAGGCAGGATATGTCTGCTTTACCAGGATGCTCTATTCTGTAGTGACACCAGCTCCAGGCATCTGGCCCTTTCCATGATATGTGGCTAGGGACAGGGAGGAGTAACACATGTTTTGGTGGGGCCAGGAGGAAACGGGAAGAGCAGAGACTCCCAAAGGTCTGGTTTGCAGCTGGGACTTGAAAATGTGGTTTGGCAGCATGGGGTGGAGAAGGTGCCCTTTGCCTTCCCTTGGAAGGCCCAATGTGACTGGATGTCAACGGCATCCACCCGCGGTCTGCGCCCCGCTCAGTGGAGTTGTGCAAGGTGTTCGTAAAGTTCCCCCAGCATGCCAGCAGCGAGCCACTGCCCCGGCATCTCGCTTCCGCATACCAGGCACAGCTGAACCTCTGACAAAACAGATTGTCATCATCCCTCGGTATCAACATGCCATTTGACCTCAGAGAAGGTTCAGTAGGCCAGCAGCCAGGGGCTTGGGTGGCCGCTGTGCTGTGTTCCTCTCCACATTGCACCCTCGGTTTTATGGTGCAGCCACTAATGTGGACCACCTGAAGGGCTGATCCAACCCTGTACGAAATGGAAACAGTAGGACCTTCCTCTGTTAAACAGAGCCTTTAATTCTGAGTTTGTAATTGCTAATGATGGAGAATCCAGGCACACTGCTTGAGGCTTTTTTTTCCCCCTACGGATAACACAGCTAACAATTTTTCCTTGAGTTCTGGCTCATACCGATCAGAAATGTAAAATAAAAGATTATCTTTCATTTACTTCATCTGCTTGGAACTCCTTCGTAGCTGAGTGAAAATCATAATTCTTTGTTTACTGCTACCAGCACAATTCTTCTTAGTAACTCAGTCTCTAATGCCATGTGGCAGTGTTAGAATTTAAATTAGTGTCAGCATTACTTAAGGTACACACACTTCCAGTAGTTTTGTGCAATGTTTTATTGAAAACTCACATTTTTAGACCAGCACTGCTACTTCACAATAAATTTAAGCTTATTTTTATTGTCAGCTTTAGAGTAAAGTTGGAACTTGATCAAAATTTTGTTCTTTGAGACTGGATTTTTTTTTTTTAAATGCAAAATTTCTTATTTTTTAATATTGAGATAACTGTGTCACATACAGATCTGTGCCATATCACGATGTAGCAGTAATTGTTCTTCCCCACCAGCTGTCTGTCAAAATATAAAGCAGGGCAGCAAGTTACAATGCTTGAGCACTTGAGCTTCTGGGAGGCATGAAGCTGTGTTGCAAAATTACCTTTCTGGCATTTATCTAGCTAAAGACATGTATCTAGCCCTTTTTAACCCCTTTCTAGATTTAAGCCTTTTTGTGTTTTTCAGAAATAAAACAGTAACTTGATATAAACTCCAGCCACCAAAGCTTTCCACAGCACGGCCACGAGCACAAAGCCCAACTTGCAGAACCAAGGAAGGGCCTCCAGGAGCAGTGCCTGAAGTTGGGTGTCCACCTAACAATGGTCTTTCACCAGGAAAATGCCTTTGCCCAGCTAAATGCTGTTGATTTGAACCAACGCCTGTGGCCCATGGTGCATTGCTATGGACAACATCAATTTGCACTAGGCTAGTGTTGCAGGAGCAAAAATGCTCCTGAGGACATCAAGTCCAGACTTCCCACGCATCGTGGATTTTGAGCAGAGCTGCCTTACGGAGATGTAGCTGGATGACCATGAGCCAGCAGTGTTCTAAGGAGGCCAAGGCAGCCAATAGCGTCCTGGCTTCGATCAGAAGTGGTGTGGCCATCAGGAGTAGGAAATGGGTGGTCCTCCTGTACTCAGTGCTGATGAGGCTGCACCCTGAATCCTGTGTTCAGTTTTTTGCCCCTGACTACAGGAAAGACATTGAGAGACTGAAATGTGGACTGAAAAGGGGAAATGTAGCTAGGGAAGGAACAGGAGCATAGGGAGTATGAGGAGCAGCTGAGGAACCTGCAGCTGTTAAGCCTAGAGAAAAGGAGGCTGGTGGGAGACTTCAACACTCTCTGCAGCTCCCTGAAAGGAGGTTGTAGCGAGGTGGGTATTGGTCTCATCTCCCAGGGTACAAGTGATGAGACAAAAGGTAATGTCCTTAAATTGCACCAGGAGAGGTTTAGACTGGGTATGATGGAAAAGAGTGGTGAAGCATTGGAAAAGGCTGCCCAGGGCAATGGTGGAGTCACCATCCCTGGAGGTGTTTAAAAAAATGTGTAGATGTGGCACTTTGTGACAGGGATTAGTAGGTGTAGTGGTGTTTGGCTGATGGTTGGACTTGATGATCTTAGAGGTCTTTTCCAGCCTTACTGATTCTGTGATTCTGTGATTCTGTGATTCTGATTCTGCAGAGAGTTGAGGAGATACCAGGGCTTGCACTGCATGACTTACTGTGGACTTTCGCTCATAGCCTTTGCTTCTTCAGTGAGAGCCACTTGCAAAGGCACATTGTCAGGCACATTCCCCCTGCCCTCCAGACCATATCCTGGAAACAGGAGAAAAGTAGCCTATTTCTTCTTCCAGCAATCATTCACTCCTGGAACTCCCCCACCTAGCTACAGCGTGCTATTTTTAGAGTTGGATCTCCCTGTCTCCTGACCTAATGGACATTAGGACAGGGCAGTAGCTTCTGAGTAAAGGCCAGGTGCTGCCGTGAAATCTGAGTTGAACAGTGTATCCTTCATCTAATCCGGTTCATAACGGGGAAGATTTAGAGCTCAGAAGGACACTACATTTTGAGTTTGCTTAAGGCATCTTGCTATAATAAATGTTTGTCGTATTTGGATGAAAGATAATGACCTAGAACAGAGAAAGTGAGACTTTAAATATAATATATAAACATATATTTTTAAGAAAAATAATTTTAGAGAGGTAGGAATTTACAATTAAAGAGAAAAATGAAAGCACATCCAGTAACTAATATTAAAGTGCAATGCCTGGCACATTGAGTTAATTCTGTAGAGACTGATGTCTTTTACAAGTCTCCGTAAGACGGTGCATCCAATCTACCAGGAGCAACTCCCTGCTGGGTTTCCTGCTTTGGACACTGGAAGGAACAACCAAACATCCAGTGGTCCCTGCTGTTCCCATGCATCACTCCCAAAAGACTCCCACCTTTCAGCTCGAGTCTTACCAGGATAAAGCATACCTTTGGCTCAATGCTTCTCCATCAATTCCTTGGGAATGTTGAGGCCAGGACCCATTAGCCAAGCTGGATGAGTCCAGTGGGGGGTGTCTCTGCCCATGGCAGGAGGGATGGAACTAGATGATCTTTAAGGTTCCTTCTGACTGAAACCATTCCATGATTCTATGATCTGTTTCTAAAATGAACAGGTAAGTGTGATGCCATTCGATCTTTCCAAACGAGACATCATAATTTTGTTTTCAGCTGAATGCATGGAGGCAACACAGGAGGAGGGGAAAAAATCATTGCAAAACCTACTATTATTTATATTTGTCTGAAAATTAATGCAATTTCCCAGATCTAAGCAATTCCTTGCAGTCACTGGACTGCCTTGAATCAAAGTGAAGCTTCCCACTAGAGATGGTTGTAGCAACATTCACAGCAAATCTGTCTTGGCTGCCCATCTGCTAAGAAATAGAATTTACAAAGTCCCTCTGTGGTTCCGTAGCTCTGTAACAGACATAGAGTATCCACTAGGTAATGATTTCTGATTAACAAATGATTTTTTTTTTTTTATTTACACCCTTATTTGGGGACACATCCTAAATTGGTTGGAGTCTGTCAACACCGGTCTCTTTCTTCCGTAAGCAGCCAATTTTTCCTGGTTAGTCTTGCTAAGAGAAGAGATCAGTGTTAACATCTTTAGTTCCGTTTAAAAAAAAAGTATTTCATAGAACCATAGAATCATTTGGTTAGAAAATACCTTTGAGGTCATTGAGTCCAACTGTACCTGTCTACTACTAAACCAGATCCCGGAGCACCTCATTGACCCATCTGCAGTATACCACAGAAAGAAGTAGTCTGTCTCGAAATCACACCTAACCTGGAGATCTCATCACCCACACAACTGCATGTGGTCTGCAGCACTGAACTGGGCAGGTTTGCAAGGTCCACCCTGATAATGGATATAGCTACAGACAAAATAACTGCCAGGAGCTGAACGTGCCTGAACAGGTGCACATTTTGGATGGGAAAATAAGGGCCGGAGTTTGTGAAATAAGCCTATTAGCAAGGCAGAATCCTGAGCATATAAAGGGATGAAGCAAGGGTGAAGCTTAGAGAATCTTCTCCCACCAGACTGAGCATTGGACTGACAGGACACTGCAGTGCTGTGAAGGTAGCTATCTTTAAATCTTTCTCTTTCTCCTTCTTTCTGTCTTTCTTTCTATTCTTCCTTGTCTTTCCTCTTTTGATGCATGCCTCATAACCAACTAAGCAGTGGCACATGACCTCATTTGAGTTTCAGTTCTGTGTCTGAGTATCCAAGCTAAATGTACCCGTATCTTTACTTGTATCACTGTCTTTTAAATACCTCCAGGGATGGTGACTCAATCACCTCCCTGGGCAGCCTCTGCCAGTGCCTGATGACCCTTATAGTGAAGAAATTTTTCCTGATATCTGATCTGAACCTGTCCTGGCACAACTTGAGGCCATTCCCTCTTGTTCTACCACCTGTCACTTGGGAAAAGAGACCAACACCCACCTCTCTGCAACCTCCTTTCAGGCAGTTGTAGACAGTGATGAGGTCTCCCCTCAGCCTCCTCCAGGCAAACAACCCCACGTCCCTCTGCCTTTCTTCATAAGACTTGTTCTCCAGACCTTTCACCAGCTTTGTTGCCCTTCTCCAGACATGCTCCAGCCCCTCAAAGTCTTTCTTTTAGTGATGGGTCCAAAACTGAATCCAGGATTCAAGGTGCCTCACCAATGCCAAGTACAGGGGCACAATCACTTCCCTGGTCCTGCTGGCCACACTGTTCCTGATGCAGGCCAAGATGCCTTTGGCCTCTGGTGTTACGTTTCAGCATTAAATATGTGGTGTAAACAAAGAGAAACCTGCGTCAGTGTTTTACAGCCATTTAATTGTCTCCCGTAAATTAAGCTAAATGGTCCTCTTGCCTATCTTTTAACAGGCTAAGACAGGAAAGACAGTTTTACTGCTGCCTATTATTTTTTTAGTGCATCAAACACCATTTATTGTGACAGAGTTGCGCACCTCAACAGCAATAAAGTGATTCATCAGTTGTACCACATAAAGCTATCCTCCCCCAAAAAAAACAAATGAAGAAAAAAATACCTGGCCTCTGCAAAAGTAAAATAATATGGTTTGAATTAACTTTCATACCACAAGTCTGTATTTACTTTTCTTTCTGAGGTTCCCCTCTTTTTTACCCATATAATTCAAAGTAATTCAAAGGAGGCAACAATGTTCTTGTAATTCTTTTGCTGTCATTCCCTTGCTATACTTTGCTCAAACCTTTTAATGCTTCAAAACATCCTACTTCTTTTAATGCTTGTATATGCTCTTATATGCTCTGCCACAAATAAAACCTGATATAAAGCTGGATTTCCCCAAAAAGAAAAAAACAATCCCTTTCATGGTCTCTTCAAGCAAGTAACAAGCAATAATACAAGAGGAATTAGCCCAAATTTATGCCAGGGCAGGTTTAGACCGCACATTAGGAAAAATTTTGTTACCGACAGAGTGGTGAAGCCCTGGCAGAGGCTGCCCAGGGCACTGGTGGAGTCTCTGACCCTGGAGGGATTCAAAAAACTTGTAGACATGGCACTTTGGGACACAGATTAGTAGGCACGGTGGTGTTGGGCTGGCAGTTGAACTAGATGAGCTAAGACATCTTTCCCAACCTTGATGATTCTATGATTCTATCTTTTTGCTCTGAAATGCCTTCCCAGAATGCACTTGAAAAGCCACTATGAGTTTTATACCCCAAATTATCTCTTTATTGAAAAAAGGTCAGGAGAAGTGATTAGATAGAAGACTTATGAAGTCCTAGTATAAAAGTAGCTTTTCATGAAGAGTATGACCTAGTGAATGCTCAGCTGTGCTATGGGAACTATTTTAAGGTATTTTGTAGAATAATAGAATAATTTTGTTTGGAGAAGACCTTTAAGATCACCAAGTCCAACTATCAATCCAGCCCTGCTAATTCCACCACCAGACCATGCCTCCATGGGCAGCCTTTTCCAATGTTTGACAACCCTTCCTGTAAAGAAATTCCTCCTCATATCCAACCTAGATCTCCCCTGGCGCATCTTGAGGCCATTTCCCCTTGTCCTGTCACTCACTGCCAGGGAGAAGAGACCAGCACCCACCTCACTGCAGCCTCCTTTTAGGTCATACTAGAGAGCGATGAGGTCTCCCCTCAGTATCCTTTTCTCCAGGCTAAACAACGCCAGCTCCTTCAACTGCTCCTAGTAAGGCTTGTGCTCCAAACCCTTCACCACCCTTCAGCATCATCACCCTGAATTAACTCACAATGAATGCAAATTGACTTACCTGTGAGGCAGTTTTATCACAGGTTTAAAGCATGCACAGGAACAATCAGTGCTGGGGTACAGTGCAGTCAACTCATCTTTCTTATCTGTGAGATAACACATTCTACCACTGTCTTACAATTACCCCTCTACCGCACAAAAAGCCCAAATTAAGCTTTAAATGGCTTATAAACATAATTTTCATGTAGCTAACATATGGAAATTCTGTTCTAATGAAGGCTACATTACCCTAACACTCACCCTAATCCTTTTTTCTTACCATATGCAATTAGAATGTAATTTTAAAATGCATCCATTTCTTTGGCATATTTTTGGTACTCTTCCACAGTTTTGCGTGCTCTAATACTAACCAGGCTTCTGGCACTACCAGAAGAAACAAGAACTAACACACTCAAGAGCATCCTTAGGGCTGAAACAGAGTACAAGCAGCACATTGCTTTCATTTATTTGCTGCTGTGAAAGGCAAGCTCCCTTGTGCTCAACCTTACTCTCTTGGCAACTCGTTGATAAATACAATACCCTCCAAGAAGTCATTTCTTTCTCTTTGGCTCACTGCGAGCAGATCTGAAGGGGTAGAAGGGAAACTGCTATTATTATAAGCAAAGAGCAGAGCAGGAGGAAGGATGAAACCCAACTTTTGTATGGGTGACTGGCCCCTCAGCATCCAAGCAGCCACCAAGAGAGACGCCAGACATCTCACCCATGATGAACACATGGATATCTTTAGCTCAATAGTGCAATCTGCTGTTTATCAGTGCACTGTGACAGGAAAGTCCCTTGCTGAGTGCACTGAGAGCCCTCCAGGTACCTCTGATCAAGCAAACTCCCCATCAACCTGCATCACCTGTGTGAGTCGGTAGGAAGAATGATTGCAGGTACCCCAAGCACAGGCACACACAAACCGAGCAGGCTATGGGTGAGGAACAGCTTTGATTTAAGTGATTCAGAAGTCTGTTGACTGGTTACAGAAAACAGAGATCTTGCGAGTTCAGACAAGGACATTTTGGACTCGGACGTGCTGTTGTGTTTTCCAACCTTATAAGAAGATGTTCGGTTTCTGCAGCCCGTAGATCTTTCTAAATATGGTGACAGTTTTAATAAGGGGTTTCAAAACACTGTTACAAGATTATGCTAGGGTGCTCTGAATCGTACCCAGGAAACTAACCAAATGCTCTTCTCAAGCCCTTGTGCAAGGCAAGTTGTTGACAGGAGGAGCAAGCGCTCTGGTGACCTTTAAAGAGTTTCACATGCGTAAATTTTAATCCAGGCCCCCAAGAAGCCTTAGGGTGAGTGCTGCTGCGAAGAGAAAGAGTGTGGAAAAAAAACTAAGCGCAATGTAGCTTGTTGAAAAACAGAAACTACTGGGATTCATCAGTGGCAGCAGCATGTGCCATGGACATTGCCAGGAACCTCGTCACGGTGCCATCCACTTAATTTGCTTTGAAGCTTTGGATGCCACGTACTTGCTTTCAATTTAGACCCACGTCACTCAGCAGCAATAAATACAACACAACACAGCAAACAAGGTACAGTGCAGACTTTGCAAACAGGGCTTCTCCAGGAATGATGCTGACTGCCTTGCACAAGCTGTGGGTTAGCACAGAACACCCCATCCCAGGCAATATGATCACAAGCACCCACGTTAGTAGGGGTGCTACAGGAACACGGTGTCGTGTTAGCAGGCTCCACACACAGTCCCCTCAGAGCAAGGATAGCGAAAGTGCACCCTCATCCACAGCAAGGGCTGGCTGACTCTCAGGAGCAGCTGCAGAGAAAATCCATCCCTTGGCTCCCCACGCAACTTCTGTAAAAGGCGCTGCTGACACAGCCTGCTCGCCCTGTCCGGGACAGAGAAAAGGGACCGTGTCACCATGTTCCACAGGAGGGTCAAATCTGTCCACACTTGCATGGGCTTTATATTCTTGGCTTCTCCTCCAGAATTCACAACTGACACTAGTTATTTCCAGGAGTTCTTTCTCTCCAGAAGGAGGAAACAAGGGTGGGGTTAGAAGATGGTTGCAATTATTTAAATAAATAGCATGTAAGCAACTGGTCTTATTAAAGAAACAAAAATAATAGGCTCAGGCTTTTCGCATGTTGTATGCCTGTATGGATTATGACAAGCCCAGTTCTGCACAATTACTTTTTTGAGTGCACATTTTGCTTCCACATGATGTTACAAAGGTGCGTGCAGCTAGCTAGCTTTTTTTGTTTTCTTCTTTGGTCTTCATATTCCATAAACACAGTACATAGAAGAGGCAAAAATGATCACCGCAAGTAGGATTTGTGGCTCACTGACTTTGTTTACTGAGTTAAAAAGCTAAATTTTCTTCCATTCTGTTGATTTCACTGACTTGATTTACTTTTGGTTCTTTAACTCAGTTTTTCTAGCTCTGATTTGTGACTACTATATTACTGAAACTGCAGGAAAAAAATAAAAATAAGAAAAAATAAATTTCAGCTTCCCCAGTCATATTCATTTTTGTGGAATAAAACTGATAGAAAGGTGCTTCACTCAAATCAAATAGGATCGACACAACCCAAGACAACCAGTAAAAGGCAGTTCTGGGGGAATGGCAGGATACCAATCTATTAAGAATGTCGTGTGTTCCCCTACATCAACATCTAAATAGTCACTGGCGATATGCCTAGATATTTTGGATGTTGCACATCTGTCAAATAAATCAAAGATCCAGATGCAGAATCTGGCAATGAAGACATTCTGCTGGTGACTTTCAACATGTAAGCTAGTAAGCAGGACACAGAGAAGCATAAATATCGTGTTTTTCAGTCAGGGATGTTATTTCAGGCAGCTGTTTTATTTAAAGGAAAAATGACATTTATTTCTTTCAGCTCATCAAACCAGTATTTCAAAACCTGCTCTTTTTTCAAAGGAAAGGTTCTTCTCTCAAATTACAAAGGACAATGAATCAAAAATGTGGCATCAGCCTTCAAAATATCACTTCCACACAATGTCAAGGAGGAAATAATTTGAAGATGCGTATGAATGAAGGTAATGAAAATAAAATTATTACTTCTGAACTGAAAAGAATGCAGCATCCTACAGGGTAGGCATACTGTAAAATTAAGAGACACAGTCTAGCTTGAGCAACTTACTAGAGGTAAATTTACTGGATGCATTCTTGTGTTTCATTTCATGATTTGTTTGGCCCAAATCTGAGAATTCTGCAGCCAAAACTGCAGAATGCTCCATGGGACTTGCAAGCTTCAAGTATCCAGGACTGGGCACCCAGCACACCCACAAATGCTTACTTTTACCCTGGCACGTCTAATACCTCCCAGCCTGACAGCGCACCAATGATATCATGAGCTTGGCCGCACGATTCATTCTGCACGTGCTCTGCCAGGTTCAGAGAAGCTTACATAATACTTTAGTAGCCTATTAAGTAACATTAAGAGGGTGTGTTTTAATAGGATAACTAACTAAACAATTACTGAAAAACACAATGTATTGCAGATTTTTGCTTTAAATCACTGTGTGTTTCAAAGACCTGGAAGTCATGCCAGCCAGCCAGCCTGCACTCAGTTTTCCAATGCCCATGTTGCCTGTGAATAGACACTGCTCTGATTTCCATTGCTCTCAAAAGCAACTGGTGCTCTCACTGACGAGTTATTTGTCCTGTCACTCTGGAAGGACAGCAGTGGTGTCCACCCCTCCCAGCGGAGCACTCGGATAGAGGAAAGTATGTTGTTTCATGTGGCTAAGCCATAGGCAGCGCAGGGGATCGCCAATTGATGACCCATTATTTGAAATGACATTTACTAGCGTCCTTCTGACAGTGCTGCGCACAGAAGCACACTTTTGTAATAAAAGGCTGACCAAAGGTGTGCCAAAGGAAGGAAAGCTGGTGTCCTGTGTGCCCTGTGTTCATGAAATCTAGTCTCTCAAAGTGCTGCGAGTTACCTAAAACGGTATCCATAGACCAAATTACAACAACTAAATTTTACAGCTTACAGTGACACTGTTCTGTTTGTAATACAGCATTTTGCTGCCTTTCTCTTAAAGCCATAAACAGGGTGCAGATCAGCCATGACTGTGAAAAAGACACTTTAAAGCACAGGGTGACTACCCTCATAACTCTTAACAACTGCACAAAGAAAAGTTAGCTATGGTTAACTCTTACAACTTAATACAAACTCACCTTTTTAACCTCGTATAAACTACGGTTGTGGTCTTTGACTTAATATAAATATATTGGTGCCCATCTTCTCGTTTTGTTCGTTCTTGGAGTCAAAGCTTTAAGAACTAAGCAATGTTTATACTATCCATTGGAAACCTGCTTTTCAACAACAATATTTGCTGAAGAAGACTTCTATTTATTACTGAGAATTTTGGTGTGCAATGGAGTTAATAAATATGCACAACTAAGCATGAGATAGAAATCAAAATCTCTTATTTTCCCTCTGAATTTGCTCCTGGTGACCTGTGTCTTTGAGGAGTGTCTTTATAAGCAACCCTTATAGCCAGGCATAGAGTTTAAATGGCACTACGTAATCTAACTGCTGCACTAGATCAACCATCTACCAAGAGTTTAGCCTTCATCATTTTTACTAAACACAACATCTAAGCATAATTTTGGGGGGAAATTCAGTGTAATTCTTACGCCATAAAAGCCTTACTATGCATGAGACTGTATTTAAAAACCATCTCAGTGATCTCATTTTACAGTCTTCATAATAACATATTAAGTATTTTGAAGAGCAGTTTGTCACCTTCTTATGCTTTTTCCACTATGATCTCAGTAAAGTCTTCTGACTTTCAAAGCTGAGCAGGCTTAGAATCTTTAAATAGCAATGTATTCCACATACTTTCCATTTTCCACATCTTACAGTATGACCATAAAGTGTTAAGTGAAGCCTTGGATAATTTTGGATTTGAATGAGGTTTCATGTGAGTGAATCATAAAACACACAAGCAGCGCTTTCTGTAAGGAGAAGGAAAGGGATTCTTTGCCAGGGACAGCTACCCAAATGATTTCCTTCATTGTGGTTTTCAAATCCATGTGCTTCTTTTTAAGTAAAGGAAGACTAGGCAATTGCTATAATCAGCAACACATTACAGCTATTCTAGTCTAAAAGACTACATCAAATGACAGGAAAAAAAAATATCTAAGACAGACTCATTTTAAGATTAAAAAATAAGGTGCTTTTCAAAAAACAAAGGAAAAAGATACTAGCAATTTACTTTCCATATTTAAATTGCTTTTGCTTCTCCCCATTAGTGAATGTAACAAACAGCTCTCCAGAGGCTCAAATCTAAAACTTATTTCTTTACAAAAAAATTGTTTTACACTTCCTTTGATACAGGACCACATTTTTAAATGCTCATAGAAGCTAATCTGTTAGAACACAGGATTTAAAGCCCAGGTTACATGACCGCGTGTGAAATTTCCTAGTTTCCTGTTTTCATGTATTTACACGTTCTTTGGACAGACACTGAAAACAGAATTGATGGTCTACTCGGTTGTTGCAGAGTTTCCTATAGATATTAACTGATTCAAATTCTTCGGCATGTATTAAAAAAAGAAAGGTGATTTTGGACATAAGCTCAACAGATTCAAATACCCCTTTATTTTACGATCTGCTCTCCAAATGTACGGCATGTATTTGCTAAGTTTTGTGCCATAAATCTCAAAGCAAACCCGCACATGATATGCATCAATTTTCTCACTTCTGTTTTCTTCATTCAATCCATATGTTTGAAAAGTGTTTAAACAGCCACAGTTATTAAATGAATAATTTTGTTAGGTTAAATTTAGAAGCAAGGAAATCCACTGGAAAAAAAGTAGTTTAAAAAAGAAAAGCCTTGTAAATGACACATGCCTATTTTTGATTTATGAAGCATTCAGGCTTGGAAAATGATGTGAATGTAGGAGCAGGAAGACAGCTGGTGTACGCATACCAGAACATACAACTGCTGCCTGAATGAAATTACCACGTTTGTTGTCAAAGACTAGGACAATGCTAGGACAGCTCTAAAGCTAAATCCTGCCGAGCTTGCTCTGGCGGAGAGCTGCCCCTGCATTCTGGGTCCAGCCTGCACACTCTCATGCTATTCTGACAAGGTTTGCTCTCACAGACAGGCAACTGTAAACAGGAAATCAAAGTAGACAAGCCAGGAAAGAGAGGCAAAATACCCTGTTAAATGTGCTGTGTAATGAGTTGATGAGATGTGCTTGATCAGAGGGCTTACTTAACAGAAGCTGAGTCATATTTTTGCAAACCAGTGCCTGGTTTCTCCCCCTCAATCCATTTTTTTTTTTTTCTTTTCTTCTCTTTCTGAGTCATCTCAGTCAGCCCTGACGTATCCCTGCACTGCCTGGGTGATCTAGAGCAGCTGTTTGTGTCGTATAGATAGCACGCACGACCGAGCGTCTCGCAACTTCTCAGAAATACTAGTAGGAAAGGGAAGGGGGGCATAGAACAACAGCATCTAAAAACCCTTGACAGCATCATTTTCATTAAGCAAAAGCATCGCTTTCGTAAGCTGTTTTATTTTCTTTAAGGAGAAGCAGCAGGACACAAAAAAAACAAAACCAAAATGTAATTGCAACAGGGTACTGTACTCAGCCTGCTGTTATTAAACATATACCAAGCACAAGGTGATGAATTCATTAACTCATTCTCCGAGCTTTCAAAGATCTACACTGGACTTATTCTCATATTGCATGTGGGGAACAAGTGGCACACCACAAGCTCATTTCACTGCCTGGAGGAAAAAACAGTATAATTTGGTTGCCATAACCCTTAGCACACTGCCAGGCAAATATGTTGGCTCTCCAGATGTGGCCAGGCTGTTGATGGAAAGGGAAATGGCACGGGCTGCAGGCTGGACTTTGCTGCAGAGGGTTGCTTAAGCACATACAGCAGGAAAAAAAAAACAAATTCAAAGCTGGAAGACAGTTTTGTCATCTTAGATATAATATTGTGAGGCAGATACACGATATAGCATCCACACTTTACTAGAAAAATCCCACCAAAACCCAAACTGAAAAAAAACTTCTCAAACCCAAATCTGTAAAGCAAACTATAAAAAGTTTAATTGCAATTGTTGTGTTGTTATCAGAGCATCGAACACTGTTCCAAGCTTTGCTTTTTCGATTCAGTTATATCTGAACTTGGAAGACCTCATCACAAGTCAGTTGATAATAGAAGAATCTCCATTAAAAAAAAGGAATGGTTAGTACATTGTTGAGGAAGATTTGAAAATACAACTGGAGTGAACTCTGACATCAAAAACCTGACATCCACAATGCTAGACACACGTATATATATCAACTTCAAACTTACTAGTTTTAAGAACATCCTCTTGTAATTTCTTTTGAATGGCTGCAGTTAGTAATATTGACTATTTTGTGTCACATCTAGGAACAAATATATCCTAACAGAAGCAGAAAGTGAATTTCTTCACAGGCAGTAGTGAAACTGTCCTGCATAGGAGAATTATTCAGCAACAGCTATGTGGAATAACAGAAAGAAAGAGGTGAGGAAGGGAATGAGGGAGAAAAAAAAAAAAGAGCTGAATCAGTCTTACCTATTTTCCTAGATAACATTTTGTCACCTTTTGCTGTTAACTTGTTTTCCCAATAAAATATAGAAGTAATTGTATTCCTTACTGTTGTTGATTTTCTCAGGAAATCATTGCTAGCAAGTAGTAAATACTTCATATTTGCTATTTTTGCCTTCCTTAACCTATGGCTACCTAAGGCAGGTTTCTCTTTTAACTGCCCTTAAAGCTGGTCCAGGGCAAGAGAGACAAGTAAAATAACAGAGGTTCCCTGCACTGGAAAGTGATGTAGCAGCTTCATCTAGAACCCTCAGCAATACCAACTGAGCTGTGATTAGTTTATTAAATTATGTCCATCTTCATTCTGAATTGGCTTGATCGGTCATCAGCATTCTTCTGTGAGATGGTTTACAAACACCTGGGGACAACACCACTGTAGCTGCTCAGATCTGGGTCATCCATCAACTAGCTCTTTCAGATGAGTCCGAAAGTGTTTCTGAGAGAAGTCTTCATACTGATGAAAAGCTTAACTTTCAGTAAGAAGTATCTTTCCCTCACCTAGCATTCCTACCACTCATTAACTGGCAGTGTAGAGAAGTTCATCTTTCCCTCAAATGATGCTCAAACCCTCATGCCGCACCACCTCACACTGTTTCCTCAGGCCCTCTCCTGCTAATATTTAAGCTCATCTTAATTTTGTAGGTGCAGATATTGTGTTTTCATGGTCAGGGTTATTTCCAAAATCTCTCTTAGGTAAAGAATACATTTTTCACTGGCTCTGTCTCTATCCCCAGCTGTGGAGTTAATCCAGCCCCAGGGGCTCCTGCTGGGAGTTTATTCCTCTTTCTCAAGCAAGAAGTGCCTACAGGTATGATTTCAGCACATGCCTTCTGGTGCTTCCACAAAAGCTCCAGTCTCTGGTGTGGGGCATGGAGTTTCGTCCTTAGCAGGTTTCTAAACACCTTGTTCTGGGAAACAAGCTCAAAATCTGAAAGGTTAGGAAAACTAAGGAAACCTTAAGCTACAAGGAAGGGAAGGAAGGGAAGGGAAGGAAGGAAGGAAGAGAGAGAGAGAGAGAGAGAAAGAAAGATCAACAGCTACACCTTGAATTACATCTGAAATATTCCCCAAAAAGTCTAAAATTGCATTTAGGTTGTTGCTGTTCAAGAAACTCTTATCCTATGCAGTGTCAGAAAGTACACTTCGGTCTTTTTTTTTGACCTTCATGTCTCAAACAAGCATCTGCCCTGTGCCAGCCCAGCAAGAACATGTTCTTCTCTGAATTAAAGGGACACAGGTGGGAGAAGAGAATCTAGAGTTTTCCCCCCTCATGAGTTCACCATTAAGATTGTGCAACTTGCTCAAGCTATTTAATTGATATCATCAGTTGGCATTAATTTTCTCAGATGATGGATGAAAATAGAGGCTAGCACATGCTAGCCATACTTCCATATGGTAATGACCCTCTAACTCCACTCCTGGGGGGGGGGAACGGGGAAAATAATCAGCTTGGCACTTGCTAAACTCCCTGTTCATGAACATATTCCCTTGGGTGCTCACAACAAATGTTATCTTTCCTTTCATCCTTCTGTTTGTCTTCACTTATGTAATAAATAACCTTGCAAGCAATAAAATTCCTTATCTCTTAGGTAAATAAAGCTAAGCCTATTTTATAACCTCCACAGTAGGACTTTTAAAGGGAAAGCTAAAGGCAAAAGCAGACATTAATTCTTTGAGAAGTCTCTGTGGGATTCACAATTTTATAAACTTCCCTGTAGTGAAGCAAGCCAAAAAAATCCAGGACGTTCACAGTTAACAGCTCTAACCTGGCTCCTGATATTGGCTTTTGCCACTGTCCTCCTTATCTCTCCATCTTATTCTGAGCCATACCGAGAGTCTCAAGAGATCAGAGCAAAACCGCCAAACAAAGAAAAGGTGTGGGGCAAACATGGGGATTAATTTGTTTTGTAGTCACTCCAACAGGAAGGGGAAAAGAGATGAGGAATTGGGGGAGTTCAGCATGAAACACAGAAGGTGAGAAGACGCAGAGCAGAAGGAAGAACCCAGTGAGACAGGGACAGAAAGGAAGCGTCAGTCTTTTTTCCTCCTTCTTCTTAGGCATTTCCTGGAGAGCAAACAACCCACTTTCAGTTTTCATATCATCTCCGTTCATGAAAACCCCTCATGAATATACTGAGTAATTACAGGGCACAGCTGTGGCATCAGGATTTGGCCCTACCTCTTAAGCTGGCAACTTAAATGAACACATCATTAGCACCCGATGACTTAGTGAGTACCATTCTCAGGATTACAGACTGTCCCATTAATTATCCCAATACACAAAGGAGGAAGTAAATTAACCACAAGCTACTTTGTTTCTGTCCTACTCAGCAAATGGGAAAAAATCAGGCATTGAAGAAAACCATAGAAACTATATTGGAAAAAGTGAAGTAGAAAGTTTTCTTCAATTTGGAAAAAATAGGTAATATAGTTACCTGCAGCTCATTGCTTTGTAAAAATCTCTACATGCTAAGTTTATTCAAATTATCATAACTTACTTCTCCCCCTCCATGGCACTGCAGACTATCCATTTGCCCCAGGTAGTGCCAGCAGGATTAGTTAATATTTTATAGGGTACACTACCCCATGTTTAATGAAGTTAGGGTGTACAGCAGGTAAAACAGAAAAGAAAAATAAATGTCTTCAGTTTATGTTCAAAAAGAGCCACTCAATGGTTAAAAACCAGCTCTCTTGACAACAAATTCTCCCACATCAGAAAAAGGTGTCCAAAAGTCCGATATATAAAAGGTACACACTAACAGGGGGTCATCATTGCACAGATTGCTGTGTGCTGAGGAATGCACTGTAGCTGGTTCCCAAAGATGCTGAGCTGGTGAGGAATAAGTAGGGGGGGGCTTAAAAAAGAATAACTATATGCATTATTCATCCCCAAAAGACACATATGAACAGAACTGGAGAAATCCTAAAATAAGCCCGGAAGAATGATTTTTATTACTTACTGATCTATACATATAGTATATGTGCATGTGTATATATATGCTTGTATAGTTAATAAAAAGTCTGAAACTGCACTTCATTAAATCTTAGCTAGTACATCCTTACATTAGGAAAATATGACAACAAGCACCATTACAAATCCTCTATCAATTCTCTTGGCTGAACAAAGATTCCTATGTTAGCATGAAATAATTCATACTTCATTATCGCTCACTTTCATTAATATCCCAGCCACTCAGAGCACTAACAAATGTACAAAATATAATTAAGGGGATCTATCTGAAATTCCAAAGGTTTCAAAAACTTTCAAAAAGTCTTTCAAATATTCTCTATCTTATTTAGGATATGGATCATAGAATGGTTTGAGTTGGAAGAGACCTCAAATCCCATCAGGTTCCACCCCGCTGCCATGGGCAGGGACATCTACTGGATCAGGGGCTCCAAACCCCATCCAACCTGGCCTTGAACACCTCCAGGGATGGGGCAGCCACCCCTTCTCTGGGCAACCTGGGCCAGGGCCTCACCACTCTCACATGAAAACACATCTTCCTAAAATTTCATCTAAATCTCCCCTCTTTCACCTTAAAACCATTACCCCTTGTCCTATCCCTGCACTCCCTGATAAAGCGTCCTCCTCAGCTTTCCTGTAGGGCTCCTTTACAATGAGTGATAAAGGGTACATTTCTCTCCTGAACAGTATGTCAGGATTGGATATAGCAAGGAAAGACATAGAGGAAAAACTCTACAATTCCCTTATCATCTCTGAGTCAGGCTCACAAGGACACCTGTCCTCTCCCAGAAAACATATTCTTGATTTTAGGGATTTATACGTCCATCTGCAAATGATGGAAGGTCAGTTCAGTTCAGTTAAAACAGACTTTAACGTGAATCATTGATTGCTTTTCTATAGTAGCTGACAAAGGATTCCAGTTCTACCTGCAGCCCTACTAATGCAGTTTGAGGGTGTGACGTACCTTAAAAGATCTTATGAAGAGGGAGTATCCACCAGGATATAAGGACAATGCTAAGAATAGCCACAGCTTTTCATGACAAGCAATCTTTTCCAACCTTGGCATCTGCTATGATTCAGTCATTACTCAGAAGGGAGAGAGCCTCTAGTGAATGAATCATCAGGCTCAATCCTGCAGTAATTTTGTTTTCTCTAGTGGTCTTCACAGAAGAAATGATGAGTCCCAACCTCTGCAAGCCAGAGGGATCCAGCTGGGAGCAATACTACCAGAAGCAAATGAGTAAATGAGTGAAAAGAACAAAGCCATACATGACACCGTTTACATTCCCTAGCCCTGACTACACATAACCATGCGCCTTTGTGCAACGTATGTAAGGAGTCACACAGTAGTCAGTTAGGCTACTCACGTAGATAAAGTAACTTTTGTTTAAATCTTTAGAAGACAGAATATTTGGCAAAGATCATCCTTTAGAAACAAGGAAATGTGTTGGCTAAGTGAGTTACTCATGCAGATTTCTGTCCTCTTTCAAGTTATTCAGTTCACTTTTCACTAACAATACACAGTCTTGAAACACAGCTGAATGCATTTGTATGAAATATAAGAATGTTTGAGCTTTAGTCAAATCGTAATCAAGTGTACTGTCAGTCTAAGCACAGGATTTTACAAGAACTATTCTGAATGGATCCTTTAATCTCATTAGTGGGCAATAATTTCTAAAAGCCAGGCAAAAATAGCACGAGTCTGAGACAGCCAAATTGCAGCACATCTGCTGCGGTATGCAGGAAAGCTTTCATTTTTGTTTGAGATTTATGATTGGAAGTCATGGAGAAGAGGCCATTTTTCCTTATTTTACTTTCTTCATTCCAAATAAAACTTCTGTTGGTGAAAAAAGGGGGGAAAAACCCAAGTGAAAGGCTGCATGTTTGCATAAAAGGCCAGTAAGCACTCAGGTCAGTCACATTAATATTCTGTTCAATTGTTTTGACTTGAATTCTTGTTACAGATAAAATTAAGCAATGTTTTTGCAGTATGTAACCTCAGTTAGATGCCCTTTTGCCAAGCCTCATGAGAGGAAGACCTGCTGGTTCCTGGGTTCAGTCAGGACTGCTTCACACCCCATTCACAAACTGTGTGAATTTTCTAAAGCCAGTAAAAGAGAAAACACTGGCAAAAGGATGCCACCCCTCTGCCAAACATCACACAAATGAGAATAAACAGGCTTCACATTACAGCACTGGTGATCCAGAAGTACATATTTTCACAGCCAAATTAAGCTATATTGTCTTTATTTTTATACGTTACAAGCATTAGCAGATCATTCTCTGGAGATACAGACTTTATAATGGAGTTATCACTGCTCTTTATTTCAAACAGCATCATAAAACTGTCAAGCAAGCAAATTAAAATATTTTTTAAAGTAGGTATACCTACACACACACATATACACACATGTATAAATACATACAGATAACTCTTAAAAGAAAGTTAGAAAAGTATATTCTATGTAATATTCAATTTTATATGGGAAACACTTGTATATGGGATTTACATTTAGGGAATACACTGATTTTTCATGATAGAAAGATATCAGCAAGAACTGAGTTGTTCAACATATTCATAAACAATTTAGATAAAAGAATCAATGGTGATATGATAACAGCTTCTGAAAACACAAAACTGTTTGGGACAATCAAAATTAAGTCAACTATAAAGTTCTACAGTAGGACCTCTTGATATTTCATCACTGAGAAACAAAATGGCAGAAGAAAGTCAATGAGATAAACGCACATTTTGTACCCAGGAATAAAACAATCCCAGTTTCACACACTAGGTCATCTGTGTCTTTCCTCTTCTGCTTGTGGGTAGCCCTTCAATGACACCCAAGACTACTGAGGGAGCTGACAGAGGAGCTTGCCAAACATTCTCCATCATTTATCAGCAGTTCTGGTTAACAGGGAAGGCCCCAGTTGACTAGAGACTTGGCAATGTGCTGCCCATCTACAGGAAGGGCTGGAAGGAGGATCTGAGGAACTGTCAGTCTGACCTTGGTGCCAGGAAATGTTGCAGACCAGATCATCCTGAGTGCCACCATATGGCACATAGAGGACAACTAGGGGATCAGGCCTAGCCAGCATGAGTTCATGAAAATCAGGTCCTTCTTGACCAACCTGATCTCCTGTGACCAAGTGACCTGCCTAGTGGATGAGGGAAAGGCTGTGGATGTTATTTACATCAACTTCTATAAAGCCTTTGACGCTGTCTCCCACAGCATTGTTCTAGAGAAGCTGGCAGCTCATAGCTTAGACAAGTGCACTCTGCTGGGTAAAAGTCTGGCTGGATGGCCTAGTCCAGAGAGTTGTGGTGAATGGAGTTAAATTCAGTTGGCAACTGGTCACAAACATCATCCCCAGGTCTCAGTGTTGGTGCCAAATCTGTTTAATATTTTTATCCATGATCTGGATGATGGGATTGAGTGCTCCCTCAGTCAGTTTGCAGATAGCATCAAGTTGGGCAGGATAGTTGACCTGCTCAAGGGCAGGAAGGCTCTACAGAGGGATCTGGGCAGACTGGATTGGTGGACCAAGGTCAGCTGTATGGAGTTCAACAAGGCCAAGTGCTGGGTCCTGCATTTGGGACACAACAACCCTGTGTAGCACTCCAGGCTTTGATAAGACTGGCTGGAAAGTGGCCTGGCAGAGAAGGACCTGAGGGTGCTGGTTGACAGCAGCTGAACATGAGCCAGCAGCAGCCCAGCTGGCCAAGAAGATGAACAGCATCCTGGCTTGGATCAGCAATGATGTGGCCAGCAGGACCAGGGAAGTGACTGTGCCCCTGTAGTTGACACTGGTGAGGTCTCACCTTTAATCCTGGGTTCAGTTTTTGACCCCTCACTACAAGAAAGACATTGAGGGGCTGAAAGGAGTCCAGAGCTGGGGACAGAGCTGGGGAAGGGTCTGGAGCACAGGGAGTATGGGGAACAGCTGAAGGACCTGGATTTGTTAATCTGGAGAAAAGAAGGCTAAGGGGAGACCTCATCACTCTCCATGGCTCCCTGAAAGGACTGGATGATCTCAACGGTCTTCTTGAACCTTAATGATACTATGATTCCATTCTATGATCCCAGGCAGTGTAAGCTTCTAAAGTCTTGAAATGTAGGAGTGCATGGGTACTCCCTTGCACCAGGGAGAATATAAGGAGTATGTAGGGACTATCTTTTTATAGGACATAAGAATACATATTTCAGCTTGTGCATGATTGTTACTTTCTTAAGCAGTCATTGGTCCCTGGTGCAATCCTTCACATCCTTGACATCTAATGGTTAATAATTTTTTCCCATTCTTAGGCTCTTTCTTAAATGTCAACTTTCTCACACTCATGATGATGTCTTCAGATGTTATGAAACCTCCTGAGGCCGAGAGGAAAGCCAATGATGCAACCTCCCTCTGCCAAATGAAATTTCACAATTTGTTCTTCAATGTTTGCCTTGACTTCAAAAAATATATACTACGTGTTTCTACATCCTTCTTAAATGGAACTTAACGTTACTGAGAACCAAGCTACAAAGCCTAAGAAAATATTCTCTGAAGGGACAGGGTGGAGGAGTCTGTTGAGTCTCTGCCAGCTGCTCTCCATTTTCTTTCATCCCGTGTTTATCCTTGGTAGAGATATTAACTCCAGCATCCAAACAACCAGTACCATCATTTTTAACCAATAGAAATGTCCACCAATTCTAAACTCATTCTTCTCTTATCTTAGTGAGGATAAAACACCTAACAAGCACTGGGGCAAGAGTGAAGAGAGGTGCACTTAGACACAAGGAAGCAGCCATCATCTTTCTTCAGCTCTCAATCTGTGCACATATACAAAGAAAGAAAGATGGGATGTTGGCCATCTAACAGCATGACATTAATCATATTTCATCCTGTTTTCTCAGCAGGTTTCTCCTATTTGTAATTCTTCCTTAATTCATTTGGAAGCCAAAATAGCTGGAGAGCACATTAGCTCCATGACTGAGCAGTGAATGATTGTACAGCACTCACAGGTGAAAGAAAATTCCATTCTCAGTGCTGATACTGGAGAGAAGATGGCTGTGTTTGAAGGACATGACACACATCATGGTTACAATACCTACCCCAATTCCACACAAAAAAGCACCAACAGCTCCAGCAGTTGCTGCTAGGGGAGAATGATTCAATTTCTGGACCCCTACACAACAGCTCCCACAAAATAAAAACAAGCTACAGACACAGAGGTCAACAATTTCCAATGATGTCATGAAGTTATGATCTGACCCATCACTACAGCTCTGCCTTCCAAAAGATGGTTATTCAAGGATAAAACAGGTGTGGATATTGCTGGTGACTAATTAATACCTGCATGGTCACTGAATGTTCTGGTTTAACTTCCTAAAAGTTTGGTATTTTTTCAAATGTCCTGCTGTCTTTATTGGTCTCTGTAGAAGGGACAGACTCTTACAAACATAGATATTTTCTCATAGGGTTGTATGAAGATACAGGCAGATTTGAACATGAGGAAACTGAAGCATCTTTGGAACCACCCGTTCTACCAAAGGACCAAAGAGAAATATGTTGGGCAGACATTTTTCCTACTGCTTATATCATTCATTATTCCCTGGTCCTAAAACTATGTTCTTTTCAGAAAATTAAAAAGATACCAAGGCTTAAACATAAATTGGATTTATTCAGGTTAGAGGGAATCACTAATATAATAGGTACTTCAAAGCAGAAGCTTTCCAGTAATGAAAAAAAAAGTCATTGAAACTGAATAGTATAGGTTGGAAGGGACTTCTGGAGAACCCAGATCAAATCCCACTTCCTTAGTCAATATTAGGGAGCTACACAGCTGCTTTTTCTCCTTTATACACTGAAGCTCTCGCCTTTGATAGCTGCCCCTGCAGTCAATAACCAATCCTTGGTAATGAAAGTACCATTAAGTTCTCCAAAGCCAGGTGTGGGTTATGCAAACAACTCATGACCTGGCTATATTTGATGTATGCACTGGTGTAATATCCAAGCCAAAGGCTGTAACACTGAATATTTACACCAAGATTCACTTTTTTTTTTTTTTTTTAACAGAAGCCATGAATACCACAAGAAATACCTTTATTTTTCAATATGGAGATTTCAATGATAAACAAGAAATTTTGTTAAGAGAAAGAACTTGCATGTATCACAACAAACACGAGGTATCTAATTTGTTAGGCAGTCTAATTACTGAATTTGGTTTCCTACAGTGAATTTACATCTGACTTCCCGAGAGAGAGGAGCTAGCATCTGTTCCAGCTCTTTCATTTGTTTAATAGTTTCTTGCTTATAAATGCAGAATTGTTAGAGTTGAAGTAGATTTTGCACAAGAAAGAGGAAAGGAAAAAGAAAGGAAATTGATTACAGATTTTGTGAAGTATAAGATAGTGGACATGTGGATACCTAGTCAAAGTTTCCATGAAATAACCAAATATCACCATACCATAAGGTCCTGTACCTTAATGTATCAGTCTCAAGACTGAAGGTGACATTTTTTCTTACTTCCAGTAACATTTGGTTCCTTAATTTCAAGCTCTGTACAAGTTAGAGCTCTTTGGCTTCTCCCCTCAGTTCCCACAATTCACCAGAGGAATCAGAGTGATATTTAATTCATACTAGAAGTTACTTATTTCATGCTAACTCATTCCATGTAGCCCACCCAAAACCCAGATGGTAACAGCCTTCGATTACTGTTGACATAAATTGGATATGAAACAGAT
Source organism: Phaenicophaeus curvirostris (assembly GCF_032191515.1). Taxonomy (NCBI): domain Eukaryota; kingdom Metazoa; phylum Chordata; class Aves; order Cuculiformes; family Cuculidae; genus Phaenicophaeus; species Phaenicophaeus curvirostris. Next base: position 18,272,631 of record NC_091431.1, read on the forward strand.
GTGGAAAGCCTAATGTAAATATGATTGCCTGAAACAGATTTCAATATCTACTGTAGGAGGTATCCTTTAGCAGCAAAGTTTTCCTGTTACATTTCTAGCACTACTATGAATTCCCACTCCAGGAATATATAGGAATAATCTATATTATTAACTTTTGATACAAGCTAGTATATGTCAGTCATTTCTGCCTAATCCTGTTAAGCTAAACTAACACTTCACTTATAATGCTTTTAAAGCTTTTCCTTCAGGTCTAATCACATTTTCTTGTGTTGTTTCTGAGATTTATCCACCACTTGCTTGTCAGCAGCACTCTCTAATGTTTCTCCCTCTCATAGCTCTGCCAGTTATTGCTCTAAGTCTTGCATTTACTACCTGATGCCAAGGAAATCTCTTGGGCTGTAAGGTTAAACCTTTATCTCCCTGTGTGTGTGTTTTCAGCAGTGGCACACATTATTTTAGCTCTCTGCTCCACAGAGGAGCCTAAATGTTTCTTAGATTTTCCTGGATGATAACATGGGGTTACATATACCAGGTACAACAAGGTTTTATCTACAACTTCAGCATAGCCATATGTCAAAAGGAATGTTAACTTTATCGTGTTTCCATTCCAAGTGTCTGCCAAACATATTTCCAAATAATTGCAGCCGCTACGTTTTAGCTAAAATAATTGCAATATAGGGAAATACTGTATGAATGTTCTTAGCAGTTTGCCAGCCAATTCACTTTTTTTGTTAACTTTCACTTGCACAGTTTGTGTTCACTTAGATACAGGCATGACTGAAAACCAAACTGGTCATAAGTCATCTGATTTCTAAAATGTCAGATTTGGAGGGGTTTGAGTCTTATTGCTTATTCAAAACTTTATGTCTGTAGATAGCCTGTCATCTCCACAGAATCTCTGTTCCAATCCACTCAGCCCCTTGAGCCCAAAGCGTGAAGATTCTGCCAGGACTTCCTAATCTACCCCCAACGGAAAAAAATTATCTTATCCAGGGCAACTTCTTGGTATTGTTGACTAAGCCTGCAAGGTCTTGTACTCAACTTGAAGATATTGCTCCATTTGCATGTTACACAACAGCTTATGAACATCTCACGTACTCAATCAGTTTTGAAGGTTCAGGGAAAATAAAAGACTAGAACTGCACTGCTAATGTTAGGAAAAGCAAAAACCCAATGAGACTACTGCAATGTGATCATCAAAACTTCAAACACTAGCTATGTTTGACTTTTTTTTCCAAGGAAGTTGTTCCATTTCAGCTCTCTCAACTTTCTAATATACTTCTGGAAGTGTTCACATGCTGAAAGAGGGGGAGGATAAAGAAAGAAAGGAGTGAGAGCGATTAACAGCATCAAGAGGCATCAAGGCACAAGGGAATGGACAAAAATTATCTGAGGGATCTCCTAAGTCTTTTCCAATCAAATCAATCATATGATTCTAGGATTCTATGATTCTAAAAAGGCACAAACCAGTAGAGAAATATATAAATATCTCAGTGTGGTAGAGGGGATATATATATACAGAGAGCCTTGCCATTGAATAAGTAAAAAATGTGGATTAAAATTTTGGAAGGAAACGTGTTTGTCCCTGGAATGTGAGATTTGTCCCATGTCCCTGACCATGGCAATGGGGGTTGGAACTGGATGATCCTTAAGATCCCTTCCAACACAAATGATTATATGATTCATTCTAACTCAGGGGAAGTAGCAAGTAGGATACAGGGCGGTTGGGAGGGGAAAAACAGAGGAACACAACAAACCCTATTTATGCGCAACAAGTTGATCTGGTAGAGGTAACATTTCAGTGTATATGTTTGACTTTAGCACACAGTATTTTGACAAAATGATACAGCACACTTTGAAAAAAGTAATTAGTTTTCATTTGGTATATATTTTGGTAAATTATAATAAAAATCTGTCAGAAGAAATCTTTTCACTCCTCATTGACAATGTGCTCATGTCTAATTACACTGAACAAAACCAGTGTCAACCAGCCACTCTAATTTCTGAAGCCTATTGTATGTTCCAAAATCTTAGTAACATGCACACTGGATAATGGGGCAGAAGGGCAGCAGGAGAGGCTTTTATTATAATTGATGGATAGATTTTGGTGTACTGTGATGATTTAAGACATGCTCTGCCAGCAGGCCCTGCTACCAGCTCAATGAAACGGAGAAGGAGGAACGCCACCATTGCTCTGCTCCAGCAGTAGAGACAGGGAGGACCCAGCAGCAAGGCACATCCCCATCATCTCTCTTTGCCTGCACAATGTGGAGGGGTAGGAGCACAGTGACAGCACATCACAGAGAAAGGGGGATGGCAGGCTGAATCTCCTACAAAAAACCTGCATGGGATCCTGTTCTTCCACCAAGACTAAATCCTCTTGTGAGACTCCACCTGGAGTCTTGTGTCCCGTTCTGGAATCCCCAACATATGAAGGACATGGAATTACTGAACAGGTCTAGAGGAGACCACAAAGATGATCAGAGGGCTGGAGAACCTCTGCTATGAGGACAGGCTGGGACAGTTGGCATTGTTCAGCCTGGAGAAGAGAAGGCTCTGGGAAAACCTTAGAGCAGCTTCCAGTACCTGAAGGGGGCCTACAAGAAAGCTGGGGAGGGACATTTTATGAGGACATGGAGTGACAGGATGAGGGGGAATGTCTTTAAATTGGAAGGGGGAAGACTTAGATTAGAAGAAATTCTTCACAATGAGGGCAGTGAGGCCCTGGCACAGGCTGCCCAAGGAAGTCGTGGCTGCCCCGTCCCTGGAGGTGTTCAAGGCCAGGTTGGATGGGGCTTTGAGCAGCCTGGTCCACTGGGAGGTGTCCCTGCCCATGGCAGGGGTTGGAACTGGGTGGGCTTTAAGTTCCCTTCAAACCTAAACTGTTCCATGATGCTATGATCTCCCACCTTCGTGGTTTATTGTTTATTTACTCATCCCTACTAATTAAAAAAATCCGATTAGTAGTACTCAAGGCTGCAGACCATTGTGAGGAAATTTTTTTGCAGGCCCTGCCCCAGCCTAAGATCTAAAGAAAGGTGTGTGAAAGCTACATCCGTCATCCACAATAGGCAACTGTGGACCAGACTTGGGCCTCAGCATGTTGTTTACCTTCCCTGACCCACACCCAAGCCTCTTGCATGACTGCAGGCATGAAGCGTCCATGGAAATGTATTCATGACGTGCAGCTGGTCTGCAGCTTGAGGACCAAGGGCAGAATATTTATGAACAGGACTGAAGAGATGGTCAGATTTTTTTGTACTATACTTTAAAATGTATCCTTCAGAGTTAGGTTGCAACTGAATAGAGAATACATTTTCTATTTGATGAGATGTAACACAATATTTATTGAAAGCTGGTAAAAAATTAAAGAAGATAAAGCAAAACAGTGCTCTGAATTTAAAATTATTCTTTATAACAATTATTATTATTTCTAAAATGTAAAGTACTTGCTTTAGTCAGATCTTAACTCCCTTACAAGTCTAATCTATCTGAATTTCCACTGGTGTAATGAGGATCTGAAGATCTTTGCTGCCTCACCAGAAAGACAGAGGATTTTATAAGATTTGGAGCCTTAATTAGATTGGTCTTGCCCACTGAATCTTTTTTTAAACACAAGTTAATTACACAAACACATTAAAAAAAGACATAAAGTCACTACTACACAGCATACATAGTAAACATGAAAGAGAATGCAGTAGCTAGCACAGAGCAGGTCAGAAATAAGGCAATGTTACCAAGTTATATGAGTCCTTCTAAAAGGACCCCTCCTCTTACCCAAAATCTAACTGATCATGTTTTCTGAAAGAGCCGCTTTTCTAACGGACTTCCCAAAAAAGCTGCTAGAAACAGCTGCCTTCCCTCTTTGTTTATGTGCTGGCGAACACAGTTCACAGTCAGTTTGGAGAGCACAAAGTGATTGCTATGTTTATGAAATCCTATTCCTGTTAGTCAAGGAAATGAGTTTGACTCACCGGCTTGTTTGAGTTTTGCTTTATGCAAGCTGCAGCCTACCTCAAACTGCTGACCCACCAACACTTCTCAACACTTCTGTGCTGAGGGGATTTGCTCAAGAGGAGTTTCTGTTTCTGCAAAGCACTCCTGATTCTTCAGAAGCAGTGTTTTTGCAGTTTTACAGTGAAAGTGGCTGATGGGGCTCATATGGCACAGACACGTAACCACAGCAATGCAGCTCAGCACCCCTGTAATATTCTTAGCTTGTTTATCCAGTAAGAGTTCAGAGCACTCCCTTCTCGTGCAAGTCCTTGCCAGCAAACATACAACAGCAGAATTGCTCCCTTTAAATTCAAGAGCAACTCCACAGCCTTCAAATTTAATCAGTGCCTTAAAATTAGGCTTTCATATCTGAAGAGCTAGAAGGTGAATCCTCGAGGATTCTGAAGCAATTGTGATTATTGGTTTGAAACAGTCTGAGATCTCAGCACTGGAACAATAATAAAGTTAGATTACTGGAGAAAAGATGAAAAAAAACCCAAAAACCAGTTGAATTACTTGCAGAAATCTTATTTTGAATGTTCCTTTACTGGGCTGTACTTTCCAGTGAACATGCACTGGAAAACTTTAATAAGACTTATCCCCCTCTCCTTTCCAGGGATACATGACACATGACTGAAGGCTATTGTTCACCTTCCCTTTATTTTAGCCTAGCTTAGTTTGGAAATTGAGGCTGGAAGTTAAAAGCCCTAAAAAATACATTTCAGCATGAGTCAGAGATTTTTTTTTTTTTTTTTTTTTCAGCTAACCGGAGGGAAGTCAGAGAAGAAGAGAAACCACCCTCTATCTCCTGTACATAGAGTTCACAGATGAAGATATGATAAGAAAATTGCACATATGAAAGTACAGCTATATTGCTTGTGTGCACATGCAAGCTTACACACTGTTTGAATTTGAGCCCATTTTCAGATACTTACTTCTGGGGATTTTAAGCCTCTTAGGTAAGCATAATGTTACTACAGACTATCGGATAATATAAAATGAAGGGAACAACAACAATTTAGCAATTGCCAGCTTTTTTTTCCTTGCTTTTCAGAGATCCAAAATCATACTTTCCATTTTAAAGAATAAAACCTTAATTATATCCCTTCTTTCTTTATAGAAGGGATGTTCCATGGGTGCTGGTGAAAGGCATCTAAATAAATTTTCCTCTCACCATCGCATCTACCAGGTTTTTCTCATCTGTACTTTTCTGCTCCTTGTTATTTCTAAGGGACAGTGAGATCATAGAATCATAGAATCATGGAATGGTGTGGGTTGGAAGGTACCATAAAGCCCATCCAGTTCCAGCCTCCCTGCCAGGGGCAGAGACACCTCCCACTAGACCAGAGATAGTGATGAGTCTTCTACTCTTCTCCACTAAAGCATCCAACATGTCGTTTTCCCTCATGCTGGCACTGGCATTCAGTTGGCCTTACTGTAAGGCAGCTCAGGGAGTTAAACTGCCAAGAAAACAAGCAGAAAAAAGTAGTTTCCTGCCAGTGTAGCTCCCCCCTTCACTGCCCACAGTGGGAATGGAAGAGAGGCACACCACACCACCACAGCAAACGTTCAGTAGGTCAGCTCAAGGGGCATTGCCTGACGATACCCTCAGCACAATTACGTCGGACCCAATTTGTTGTGTAACATTCATTTTCTGGCACTGGTGAGCTTTGAGCATGCTAGAAATGCTTCAAGTGCGGCCACGTTCCAGGCGGCTGCCAGCAGCAGTAAATATAGAACGAATCCAGCCGGCTCACGGTTCATATTGAGGTACTGTGTCAACAGCCTGTGATCTGAGGAATGCTTTTTGGACTGCTCTCAATTTCCTGAAGGACAGTGCAATAACCAGGTTACAGTGTGGTGGGCTCTCCCATTTCCAGATGCTGAATCAAAGGGAAAGAAATAGAGCAGGAATTCTGTCTACCTGCCCCTCTGAACCAACTGTGCCCACCAACATTAGTGCTGCATGGATATTCTGCAGCTGCAATAAAGAGGTCACAGGGTCTACATTGTTCCGACTTGAAGTGACTCTTCCTCAGTATCCTTCTTGGAGCTTATACAGGCTTCTAATGTGATAGAAACCCAAAGGATAACCGAAACAACTCAAGAGCTCTCTCACGCTGCCTGTTTTCTCATTCCTATCCTGAATTTATGGTGATGTAATGTCATTCAGGCCATAAAATCCTTTTTTTCCACTCTTTTAGACCTGTATAGCTTTCTGCTATCACTCTACCTCAAACTATGGCCTGCAGTCTTCTCTCTCCTAGTCATCAACAGATGAACAAGATGTTTTTATTAGCCCCTTTGGCTGGTCTGCAGAACAGTCTTTGTTTCCCTGGTTCCTCGCCACTTGAAACTAATCAATGTAGCAAGTTCATCAGCATTTCTGCTGAGAAATTCTTACTTCATCTCTCACATCTTCGGATCTTTGAAGTAGTACCCATCACACCTGCAATCTCAACAAACAGAGTTGGGCAGTGAGATCCCTGGGGGTATGATTACATCTGGAAGGACAAAGGCAAGGGCAGAGGAGTGGGGTCATCTAGAACTAAAAGGATGATCAGCCCTTGAAGGGAGGTTACATTCCTAGTGGAAGGTAAGAGAAAAGCTGGACTGAAAAAAAAACCCCACAGCAATTAAGAAAAAGGAGCCGGGACTCCAATTTTGAACATCAAAGAATGTCTGATCCGTTGCAGAGGCAAACTAACACTCACGTGAAGAGAAAACTCACTGAAGAAATGCAGTCTAAATGAAACACATCTGCAATGTTCTTTTTGGAAAAAAAATTATTAAATGGTCATTTCTGACACGTTTTTTAAAATTTTTAAATCAGCCTTATTTTAAAAAAGTTTGAGGGAAATTTAACATCCTGATGATAAATTTCTTTTTTTTTCACATTCAGTCTAAAACAACTAACATTTTTTGAGCTGAAAAAAGTTATAGGATGTGAATTCAAAGTGAAGAATTCCATTTCACTGCCTTAGCATGCCCCTTAAAAGGAAAAAATAATTTATTGTGTGTCTATTTACCTTAAATGAACCTCTTCTCACGCACTGTTATCTGCTTTCTGGAAATCAGTTTATTCAGTCTGGGCACACAAAAATCAAGGAGCTGAAAACTACCTGTTGTTTTTAGAAACTCTTTACCTCAACAACAAAAAAACCCCACCCCACACAGTTCAGATATAAATGATAATGTGCCTTTTCATGATCTCTCAGTACAGATCAGAAACGGGCTTATCTGACACAAGACAAACTCTGCATGCAAAAAGCAATCAGATAGATTGAAATATATCACCCTGGATTATACAAGATGTTACAAAAAGCACAGATATGCTGAAGAGCAGAAGCTGGAGGTCTGGGCTCATCCATGCAAACACACCAGTTAAACAGCTTTAACCTACGATTTTCTACATGGAACTGTAGTCCACAAAGCATCTCCAAGCAAAGTTAAAGGAGACTCAGACGTTGCACTCCACAGGATATTCCACAAATGTTTTTTCACCTCCTGACATACTAGTGAGCTCCCTCCAACATCAAACAAGTCCTAATCTCTGATAGTGCTAATTACATCGATGATAACAAACTGCAGCTGGTTTTACAATGAGAAAGGGAACTGTGAGACATGAGAACAGCATTATACACCTAAAACTGCTGGCAAAGCCATGAACTTTGCCAAATTAAACCAAAGGAGTTGGGGTTATTTGGGTTAATATTGCACTTGAGCATATTTTAACTGTCAGAACTGTAATCAGAAATCCAGCATATAATTTGGAGTCATGTGGAGTAGAAGGGGGAAAAAAACTGAGGCTGAATTGATGGTTTCTACGATGCATACAAGGACTCCAGTAAAGGTAAAGAACTCCAGTAGGTCTGTGCTTTAAATCAACACACTCCACTGCTGACACTGCACTTTAAATCTACATTGCATGCTAAATACTTGGTTTTAGCTTGGATTAAATTCTTCCCAAAATCCATTTAAAACCACGAATAGATAAAGCCAACCAACCAGCACCAGCAGCAGTGAGAGTTTTTGTTCTGTTTGAGGGGTCACGTTCCCTGGAGGTGTTTAAGGCACGGGTGGACGAGGTGCTAAGGGGCATGGTTTAGTGTTTGATAGGAATGGTTGGACTCCATGATCCGGTGGGTCTCTTCCAACCTGGTTATTCTATGATTCTATGATTCTATGGTTCATTTTGCTTTTGTTTGGTTGGGTTTTGGTTTGTTTGTTTTTTATCCCTGTTTGCTTTTGACGTAGTTTTGGAAGCAGAGGAAACACGTGGCTTGTGAATATCCGGTACTGGGGCTGGAAAACCACGCAGGAGTGGGTTCACACAGCTTCCAGCCATGGGGGAGAAGACTGTGGAGCTGCTGGGGTGCTTAGGGCTGCTGGGAGGCTACTGGGGGGCCTGCTGGGGGGTCTAAGGGCTACTGTGGGCTGCTGGAAGGCTGCTGGGGGTCTGGCGGCTGCTGGGGGCTGCTGGGAGCTGCTGGGGGGCCACCGGGAGGGCTGGGGGCTGCTGATGGACTGGGGGATGCTAGGGGTGCTTCTGGAGGGACGCCTGGAGCCTGTGTCTGCTGGAGGGATGCTGTGGGGGCTGGTGTGAGGCTAGTGGGCTGCTGATGGGCTGGAGGCTGCTGAGAGGGCACTGCAGAGGGGTTGAGGGCTTACTGGGGGATGCTGGAGGGATGCTGGGAGGGTTACTCAGAGGGCTGGGGGCTGAAGGGGCTGGAAACTGGGGGGCTGCTGGGGGGTCACAGGAGGGCTGAAGACTATTGGAGGCTCCAGGTGAGCTGCTGGGGTTCTGGTGGGGGTTTCTGGGATGATGCTGAGGGACTGCTTGGGGCGCCTACTGGGGTCTGGGGAGCTGCTGGGGGGTGCTGGGAGGTTGCTGCAGGGGTTACTTGGGGCTGCAAGGGGGCTACTGCTGACGGTGGTAACTCAGAGCTGACTCAGGACACTCCCCTACTCTTGTAGCTTCCTCACATGGCACTCCAGTCAGCCCCAGAGCTAGTCTCACATGAACAGCCCTCTGGGTTTGGTGTTTTGCTATTTCGTGCTCTATTATTACGTTATTTTACTATTATATATTTTATTATTTTATATACTTTTCCCGATATTTTATTAGTTCATTATTTCACTATTTCCTCATTCCATTATTGTATTATTTTATCATTTCCTTATTCCATTGCTTTATTGTTTCATTATTCCATTATCTTATTATTTTATTATTTAATTATTTCTGTTTGGTTGGGTTTATTATTGTTATTGTTGCTTTGTTATTGGCTTTCTTCTTGTTTATTATTTTTTATTGTTACAGCTGTCGTTGCTGATGATTCTTCTTGTTCTTCTGCTGCTGCTTATGCTTATTCTTATGCTTTTTCTTCATATGAAGATTTATTTAAAAGGCTGAAAAGCCCATGCATTTGCACCAGCCAAAAGGTAAGAGGGAAGCAATGCCACATCTCCTCTCCGACAGCTTCTCCATTGATCCGTACTGTAAAAAACCAAGCAAACAAACAAATAAAGAAAATAAATATATATCTATATCTGTCTTGTGGCTACTTCCCTTAAAGTTCATGTCCCTCCAAGCTCCACAGTTATAAGGCTATCTTTGCTATACATCACAAAATTAACGCTGGGGCAAAATCACCTTAGCGGTGACCATAATCAAGTCAGGACTTAGCACAGGCTGCTGGAACTGAGTGGCAAAATAAAACAACAAAGGTCATTTTAGCATGATAACTGAGTTGCATTTATTCACTTCAGATTGCTATCAAAGTAGATAATATTTCTAGTGTTCTCACTTCTGAAGTACCTCTAGTGTTTCTCTGAACATTATAAGGGAACACTGACCGTGAAAATTACCTTTAGGCTTTTAAATAACTTGCACAGAATTTAGCACGAGGTTTGTTAGTCACTCAATTTCTAAATCTGGGAATATACTACCTTAAGAATGGCTGAAAATCCACAAGTGTAGGTGCTAAATGCTTCGGTGCTATGGAAATGTTGATGCCTGAAAAATGCTGACTCGAACCGCTGGGACAGATAAAGCTGCCCACAGTTCCTGGCGCTGCACTTCCACTTGAACAGTGTTAAAACTTACTTGATTTCTTATTTGGCAATTTCTCCATCTGTGAAATGGAGTGAACACTGCAGTGTTTTCCAACATGCATTGAGAAGTGCTGTGTAAAACACTGACTGCCAACATCTTCCTGGGATTACTGGAAGGACAACTCATTCAAAGGTCATGTCAGTGTGTTTTTAAAATATAATCACAGTATATGCAGCCACATTATTTTGGGGTCATTGTTTCAGTGCTGGAAGCAGAGCCGTTTGCTCTTACTTCACCTGCTTTGCAGGGGAGATGTGTGGTTTGAAGGACCCATGAAGGAGAAGGAAGGGGCAGAACAGTTGGGTGGGCAAAGGAGGTGCGTCAGTTCTCCCAAGAACTTCCAAGGACGTTCAAAGAAGACCATATCCCATGCTTGGTTTTTTTCACAGCCATTCCTCTACCAGCAGTACATTATAGAATGACAGAATCATTTAGGTTAGAAAAAACTTCGCGATTGTTGAGTCCAACTGTAAACCTGACACTGCCCTGTCCACAGGGTAACCCTGTCCCTAGGCACCACCTCTACATGTCTTTTAAATCACTCCAGAGATAATGACTCCATCACTTCTCTAAGCAGACTGTTCCAGTGCTTGAGAACCTTTTCTGTAATTAACTTTTTTGTAATATCCAGTCTAAACCTCCCCTTGCACAACTTGAGGCCATTTCCTTTCATTCTATCACTTGCTGCTTGGCAAAAGAGACTGACACCCGAGGTGAAGCAGCTATTAGAAGCTGGACTACAACTGTGGTTCTCTCTGAAATAGGTATGTAACTCTCAAATCTTTCAGCGAAAAGCATTTAGCAACCTATTTTCTGAGTTCATAAACTTCATGTGTCCCTAACACACACCCCCATGCAAAAGAAATCCAGGCCCAGCAAAATGTCTCATTTATGCTCCTAAAAACCAGATAAGACTGGTTAGACAGTGTTTACTTTCTGGGACTCAGAGACTGAGTCACTCTCTCTTCCTGTGCTGCCTTTGTTTCAGATTGGGACATATGAAACTCATTGCCAGAAGTCATCACTACTGGGAAACTACGTATTTTATTGTTGTTTTTTGGACTCACGTGACCTTCATTATAAAATAGCTGCACAGAGGGGAAAAAAAAAAGAAAGAAAAAAACAACACAAACCTACAGAGATGTCTTGGTAACTCATGGAAAAAGTACGTGTGAGGCAGCAGTTGCACAAGGCTCCTGGTGTTGCCTCAGGGTACTCTGACAAGAAGTTGCCCTCTTTGCTCTCCCTTCCTTACGGGATGGTTGCAACAGCCCATGTGCGATAAGTTGGCACAGGGCAAGGGCAGGAGGCAAGCCTGTGCAGTAGAAACAAGCCACCTCTCCTCCAAGGAAAAGCAATGGAGGAAGGCATACAGTCACAGCTCTGTTAGCTCTCACCATCCATCCTTCATAAAGCTCAGGGTGGCAATGCTCAGGAGCTGGGAGAGGACAGAGGGGTTTTCCTTCGCTAAAGCCATGGGAGAGTTAACAGTCCTTTCCCACTCACTGCTTGCAGGCAAGCTGCTAGTGTCTGCACGGTGGAACCCAGCGTGGCTTTGCTGAAGAGGGATGCTCATCGCTGTGAAACTCCAGAAAAGGAAAAAAAAGAAAAAACTCAAAATCAAGCTGTGCTGATAGGCATTCTCACATTTCAGTACTGAGTCAAACCCCAAAACTTTTGTATTAAAGTGTGGCATTTGTTATTGTTTTCCAATAAAAGCAAATTTTGGATTAAATTAGTTTTATCTAAGGATCTGCATCCTGAGAATTTGCAGGTTTTACAGAATACTTCTGCAGTTTTGTTGTTTCAGTTAAGAAAAACACAAGTTTACAAGGTGCCATCAATCTATATAATTTGCAATTTAATTTTAAATGAGAACTTCCACAAGATTTTCTTTAATATTTTCTGGTTTTATGCTTTATTCTGTTCTTTAGACAGCAATACAATTTGAGCTCTAATGTTGTAAAAAATTATTTTGCAAAACAGTTTTCTTGTGACATACATTTCTTCCAGTGATTGAAAGATCACTCTGGAGAAATCTTTGGGACATAAAATAGTTTCTTTCCACTTTCTTCCCAAAATGTATAGGAGTAGAAAGCACTGGATTACAAAATCTGTGCTCTAAATCCCACATCTAAAAGTACATGATCTGCTACAACATTTCTGTCCATACACAGCTATTGCTTGCCAGGTCTGGCTGTTTCTTTTTATGAAAATCATAGAATTTGGACAGACATTTTGTACTTCTGTTCCAAATAGCAGGATATGCTTCTCGGAAGGAAAAGAAACAATAGGGATCAGGAAAACATCCTACTGTACCAAGATTCATATATTCCCTTCTGCATCCTCATTTTAAAACTGATGAGCTTCTTGAAACTGGCATTAGAACTGCAGCTTTCTCTTCTGCCAAAATTATTTTCCTTGTAGCAATTGTGAGTTTATATTTCAGAGGAATGGCTTCTTTGCCAATATTAGTATCTCATGCACCTGAATTCCCACTTATTATCACCATATGAGCTGATTGATGACTCATATTTGTACACTCACAGAGTACAGGAGGGATCCCAAAACCCAGCACCAACTAAAATAAACTTCCCGCTACAAACACTGTCATTTCTGGATTTATATTCACCAGAGCTAAAGTGGCACTCCCTGACTTACCACATCAATATTGTAATTAAAGTTTTCGGAGGGAGTGAAAGTTTGCTTTGGAGCAAAAGAAAGAGTAAGCATCTGGTTTCCTGGTATGGAGACTTAAAAGCATTTGAAAACTCTCTGTCTTTTACATCAAGAATGACATTTGTGATTAACTCTTTGGGCAAGTTTTCTTTGAAAACAATATTTTACCTGGTTTTAACTGAATATGGATTTGTACAGTTCAGTGCAGTGTCAGCCTAGACTTTGTTTTGCAAGGGAGACATTTGCAGTCTTAGCTTTTTCTTTGAAGCTGGAGATGTACATGGTCTAAACAGAATACCACAAGAGGATCTGCTTGCCCAGAACAGACAGAAAAGCCTATTAAGGATCACCTAATTAAAACTGCCTCTCAAATTACTGAAAAATATGTTATTTCATCTTGAATTATTAAATTGCTCCCCATGTCTCTGTGGAATACTAAAACCCTTGGTACTGATTTAGTCACTTTTAGTCAATTTAGCTAAATGATTTTAGGGGAGAGGTATGTAATTTTAGTTACAACTTTTATTAATAACCCCAAAAAAATCCTAAGAAGCATGAGCTTTGCCTTCCACACATTTGACAAAGCCCAAATACCATGCCAAAAACTTACTGGTTTGCATAGAAGCTGCTAAATGAATTATTACACCAGCCAATGTACTTTCCTCTGTTTCAAGTGAGTTATTTCACATTTCAAGAGAAAAACTAACCATGTAACTTAGATTGCTAAACGATTTTCATTTTCTTAAGTAACCTCCATGACTCAACGTTCTGTTCTGCTCAAATATTTTGTTTGTGTGAGAGAACAAAGCTTAGTGAGATTATGAGTTAAGATATGTGCTGTTAAAGTCTACACCAATGAAGGAACTGAACGTGTGCATTGCATATCCGTGGTAGTTAATGCACTTAGTAAAAATCCTTAAAAATTTAATATTTTCTAGCTTTATCTTGTTAGATGCCTGTCTGATCATGTTCCTTATGCCAGCTGTAGAGAAGAACACTGAATTCTGGACTTAGGTGCCAAGCAGCTCAGCCCTACCTGATATCTCTTACACGTGGCTTGCACTCAAGCTGGAAGGCCAGCAAGGCTGAAGCCACACAAAAATGTTGGGCATGGTGAGAATCCAGCTCCTGTTTTGGACCTGGCCCTTTCTCACAGTTGGTGGCTTGTTGAAATAACATTATCCAGTCTTAGAGGCTGAAGTGGTCCTCTCCAGATGCTCAAGTATTCCTTGGTTAGCAGTGCTGAGTGTGCTTGTAACAGACTATGCATGGAAAATTAATAACACTAATGCATTTTCAGCCTTGTAAGTAATCATGATCCAGTATTACAGCTCTTTTAGAGTCTCTTAACAAATCCTCCACCTACACAGGCATTTACTATAATTCTTTGTTTTGACGGCCACTAAATCCCCAAACCTGAGAGTGGTTGTTTATCTATCTCTCCTACACAGCATGGGGCCCCCTGTGTCTCTGTCTCTTGCACCAAGCTGGTCACCAGCCGAGTCATACAACAGAGACTGCATTAGCTGAAAATGGGAAAAGCTTCAATTACCTAAATAGCTGAAGGTCTATAAATAGTTTCCCAGCTAATACAACCACCACCAGGATGCTGGCCCTGCCTTGCAAGGGAAGTGCTGAGTTCCACTGTGCATTTATGAATGTGCAGAAAGAGACCACTTGAACTCAGTAAAGTCCCCAGAACATCTATTAATTAATTTCTCTGCATTACTTAAGGTAATGACATGCATTAAAGTGTTACAACCATCAGTGGATTGGGTGTTCAAGAGCAGAAGTGTCTTTGAAGTAGTACTGCAAAGTTACTTCAGACCTTCCCCCAAACACTGCTGCGTTTAACTTCTCAAATAAGAAAACCAACAGGTAAGTTAAAATATAACTAGCAGAAAGACAAGAATCCTTATCACTGGAGGGCAGTGCCAATGGAAAAAAAAAAAAAGCAGCCCAAAGTAAATCTCATCAGTCCTGCGATGATGAAAATCTAATGCAGCAGCTGTTTGCCTAGGAACAGTCTCTCAACACATTTTGATTTCGCAGCGCTGAATTAATCTTTTTGAGAGACCACACAAAAACAGCAGCTCTCCTTGCAGGTGGGGTGGACTGTTCTTCCCTCCTGATACAGCTCAGTGGCTGCTGTAACACTGAGAAGTTGCTTAGGACCATGTTGTGAACACAGCGGGACAGGAGAGAGAAACGATGTCCACGGGTCTGGGAATACTGAAAAAGAAGAGGCAAAGTTATGCACATTAAGTCTGATTATATCCACTGATGGAAAGCAAATTTTATATGAGTAACAGAACATTTGCTTGCAAAATGTGTAATTAACCCTTAAAACTCAAAATGCCATCAGATTTAAGAGCTGAGCTGGAGGCAAGGAGGATTATGTATTTAGGTTTGTATGCAGACATCTAGAGACACATTAGGGGAAGAAAGAGAGGTGCCTTCATGCTGCAGATTTGTATGTATAGTTTTGTGTCAATAAAATTAAATCATAAGAAACACTGATGTCATTAAACCAGTGAAAATCCCAGGCTGCAGTTCTATGAACATGTGGAGTATTTGTTAAACTACTCCATTTTATACCCATTTGAAGTTGAAGAAACTTCCATTCCTGAAATAAAGTGGCATCACAGAACAATGTCTTAAAAAGTTGTTGCCAGTGCTTCTGTAAGCCTGATGACATATGTATATGTTAAAATTCGCATGTGAAGGAAGCATACTAGAAAGCAAACAAAGGATACTGTGTTTTCTCTAAATCACAATGATTTTGTACATACAATCTCAGTTCTTAAAGTGTTTTTTTTTCTTAATGAAATGACTGTACTAAATCAAACTGGTGTGTAGGAATGGGGAAAGTAACTAAACCAGACAATTTCCAGAGCTTTTTAGTTAAGAAAAAGCAACACAAATCAGGGAAGAATATGTGCTGGTATTCTGTCAGATGTTTACAAGTAAGCCTACAAATCTTTCTTTACAAATATTTTCAGCATTTTATGACAAAGGAAGGCAGAATAAAAATAGTAATCCTGATGTAAATAAATAATTTGTTTTGGCAAACTTAGATGGGCTTCATTTTCGCTTCAGACTATAGCACAGAAATTTCAAATGGACAATACAGGTGCTACAGTTCTGTAGAAGAATGTGAAAACAGCTTTAATTATGTCTAGTAATATAAGTTATATTTTATGTATTTTAATTACTTGAGAATATATTAATATTGTGATATTAGCATGTCCACAGCAATTTTTCAACTGTCTTAATAATATGGCATTAAAAACTAAAAGACATATGCACAAAGTCTTAAAAAAGGCTGCACCAGAAATTTAATATTCTGAAATATCCTGTATTTTATTATTTTAAAAAGCTGTCCTATGCTAATTTCTTATGGAAGGAACGTTTTTATGTAATTGCATCTGACCATTTAGCCAAGGCAGAAAGGCTAGAAATCTGAGTCATAAAATGCAACTTTACTAGTGGTCCTGGTTCCCCTGAATTCTTTAGATCTATTCTAATTTAAGTTGAATCGTATTAGAGGGATTTAGGCTTTATATTTTCAATGCATATGCACACAAAGGTTTTTCTTTGCCAGTATTCACTACCGATGATTTCTTTTATCTGCCAAGATTTTTGCATTAAATGCATACCATGAGGTAATGATTTTCTCAGCTGTGACCATTAATTCTTTAGAAAAGAAAGAGCAGACTACTCCTGCTAACAAGATGCTTGAATGCTGAAATTTCTATGTTTTTTTATGGGCAATGAGGGTAACACTAAAGGGAAGCAGTAACTTCACAATGTCAGCTTTTTCGTTCATATTGTTTGTGTTCTCTGTGGTTGGTTTTTTTCAGCAGCATTTTCATTTTCGTACATGCATACTCCCTCTACATGAAGAAAAATGTGATAAGCTACATATTAGACTGGAAAGATTACCCTGAGAGGAATACATGCAGACATAAACAGCAAAATCCTGCTGCTTTCCAGTGAAAGCAATGCACATTTATCTGTTCATCTGCAGAGACAGCAAACATTCACAATTATTAGGGAGATGAATAAAGTGCAGAAAATAGCAATGTTTGTAATCACAGCTTAAGCAACTTTCCATTCCCATTGTTTGTGCTCTGAAAAACAAAGAGATGCAATTCAAAAACTAAAAAAAAAAAAGTTCTGCCACCAAGATACTGAAATAAGTAGTTGAATCATCTGTGTATGGATGATTGATCTAAAGCAAACAATTCCATGATAAATTAAGGACTATTTGTTTCTCACTAACTGCTATGTTTAAAAGCGGTGAATGTTACACAAAAAGACTGCCCCTGCCATTTCTTTCACAGTGCTGTGTACTTCAGCATCCAGACCACAATATTTCGTTCTACCATGCATGTTAATTCAGCATGAGTTTTGACTATAAACTACACCTCTCTGCTTGTGTACCTGCAGTTAGCCTGAAAACCATGAAAAGAGACAAACTACTTTTTCTGCATGACAGTAGAACAGCAAAGGATTAAAAGAACACATTTTAACCCAAGATCTATGCTCATTTTATAGGTTACACAGCCACCACACTCATGATCTACAGCCCTGCATTGAGGCTTGCAGATCAATTTGGACCTTTCGTCAGAATTTTTGTGAGTACTGGTCAGTGTTGCAGACCAGAAGATATGAAGAAATCTGATGAGGTTCCATCCTTCTTACTGAAGCAGGACCAATTACACATGTAATTCCTGAACATTTTCCTAACTTGTTCTTCACAACTGCAGCATGCTACCTATCAGTGCTCCACAAATTTCCTGCGCAGTATTTCCTTATCACTAAGGAAAAACCTTAGCTAGTAACAAAGGCTTCCTTTTTGCAAGTTAAACTTATTGCTCTGTGAGGTATTTCTCACCTATACAGAACAGAGAGTCTTTGACTTTCGCAGCTCTTTATTTTTATGTATTAGGAGAAGATTTACTTTCCCTTGGTTAGCTAAATATAAACAACTTTTATCTTTCCTCTCGAGATTTTTGACCAGGTTTCTATTTATTAGATTCTCTCCAAATGATTTTTCCGCCATGCACAATATAAAAAACACAGCACCGACAGGGAAACCTTGCAGCATGGAACAGTGAAGAAGAAAGGTTGTTTCACCTTACTTTCACAGACTATGGTCTGACTGTACTTCCAGAAAAGTGCTTTTTTTCTTAACCAAACCACACTCTTGACTCATGCAACCTGTGGACCACAGTCATTCACAGAATCATAAAATGATTTGGGTTGGAAGGGACCTTAAAGCCCATCCAGTTCCAGCCCCCATGCTATGGGCAGGAACACCTTCCATTGGATCAGGTTGCTCAAGGTTCCTTCTGACCTGACCTTGAACACCTCCAGGGATGGAGTAGCCATGACTTCCCTGGGCAACCTGGGCCAGGGCCTCACCACTCTCATTGTGTCTAATCTAAATCTTCCTCCTTCCCGTTCAAATCCATTCCCCCTAATCCTATCATTCCACGTCCTTGTAAAATTCCCTCCCCAGCTTTCTTGTGTGCCCCTCTTCAAGTGCTGGAAGGTCACATAAGGTCTTCTTGGAGCTGAACAGGCTTCTCCAGGCTGAAAAACCCCACCTCTCTCATTCTGTCCTCATAGCAGAGGAGCTCCAGCACTCTGATAATCTTCATGGCTGCCTCTGGACCCATTACAACAGTTCCATGTCCTTCTTATGCTGGGGGTTCCAGAACTGGATACAGGACACCAGGTGGGTTCTAACGAAGGGGGAGTAGAGGATGAGAACCACCTGCTTCAACCTGCTGGCCACACTTCTTTTGATGCAGCCCTGC
This sequence comes from Phaenicophaeus curvirostris, assembly GCF_032191515.1. NCBI lineage: Eukaryota > Metazoa > Chordata > Aves > Cuculiformes > Cuculidae > Phaenicophaeus > Phaenicophaeus curvirostris. The sequence goes on from NC_091431.1 coordinate 18,291,249, forward strand.
ATACAGTTGGCCTTCTGGGATGCGAGAGTTGCCAGCTCCTTCCTGGGTCCCTTTTATTTTAAAAAAAATGTTGCTAACTCACAGTTACTCTCTGCACTGTGTTCGAAAAACTGCTGGTTCCTACTGAGATTTGGTGCCCAACACTTGTCCTTGTTTACTCGTATTCACCCACTTGTCAAGATCAATATTAGCTCTAATCCTGTCTACAAGTTCTCATTCTCTTCCAGCTTAATATTACCTCTAAATTTAGTTATTCTACTCTTATTTCAACATCCAATCATTTATACCAAGCTTTGATGAGAACCATGTATGGGTCATACTCTGTGACTTTAAGCCACTGAACTCTTAAGAACATTTTTCCAATCACTTTAGCTATGCGCTTTCAGCATACAGAGCTGACCATACCTCCTTGCCAAAATAGCATCAGGAGAAGTGATACAACAATTTTGTACTAAAAGCAGAATGCGCAACATTTGCTGCTTCTACCTGCTAAGAAAGCTCTCAGTTTCATAGGCGGAAATTAAATTGCTCAGACATGATTAGTTCTTGACAAAACTATGTTGGCTGTTTCTCAGTTCCTTGTTTTCTTCGCGATTCTTGCAAACTCTGCTGCATTTGTCCCAAGCTTCTACAGAAATTTATTATAAGCTGTGGAACAGTTTGCCAACTATCTGTTTTCTCCTGCATTAACAATAAAATAAGCTAAACAGAAGATTTTTCTTTAATTTTATCCTTCCATCATTTTCACATCCTCCATAGGTTTTCAAAACTAGCTGCAAATAGCAGATATCACAAGATATGCAGAGATATCAGGATCTCTCCCATGGATTTCACAAGCAATTCTGTTACCATCCTTCAATGTTACTTGGACCACACTGCAGATATTCAGTTTTCTTGTCTCAGGATGGGCTCTGTCCTCCAACACAAGGCTGCTAGTAAGTGCAGTCGAAGCTGGAGCTCACTGCCTTGCACAGTTCTTGTCTGTGTAAAACCACGCATTTCTCCTGTGTCACTCATCCAAAGAAACCATACAATCAAAGCCCACTGGCACGGACGCAAAGCAAATCTTACTCACATTCTTCATGTACCCTGGCTAGGAGGAATTATTATTCTTTCTTTTGGACACTTGTGGCCATATGGTTCATGTAAATGGACAAATATTGTAAGAATGACTTCTCTTTCCACAGCCTGCTCTTTTTAGAAGCTTGGGCAGGGGAAAAGATAATAAGCCAGCTCCTCAGATTTTCCCAAAAAGCAAGTTTATTGAGTAACTGTACAAGTTTTCTTACTGTTTGGAGTCCATGCTGCATTACTCATGGGAAGGAATAGGAATTAAATAAAAACAGGCTGACCACTTCCCACAGGTGAGAAGTCTGTCAGGTAACTGATACTATATATATTTGGTAACAATTAAGGCCAGAGATAACAGTTGCTCCCATCCTCTGCCCACTATCACCCCTCTCAAAATTCCTCCTTAAGCAATGTCTGCAAAGAGTTAATTAAGAATTCAATGGGAGAACACTGGAGTTCCTTTCCATATGGGAATATGCCAACTCCCACCTTCATTCACAGACCTGGGAAGATAATTTAATCCAAAATTAATTTTGCTGGAACCAGTTTGAAGAGAACAAAATCTTTTGCACGAGGGAAGATTTTGTTCCCCCAAAGCTTTCAGATACAACCAAATGAAATAAATCTCTGATTCTCCAAGTAATTTTTTCCTCTGTTCAGTCTGTCTCCACTATAATGACTATTTTCCAGCCATGTTCTCACATCAGTTCTGCCTACCCAGACTTTCCACATTGATGAGGAGCCCGATTTCCGCAAGACTGAGAGAAATGGTTTGGCTGAGAAGGAAACCAGCTCTCAGTATAATAACAGTACATATAACTAATCAGGAATTCAGTGTTCTCAAATGATGCTGATCCAACTTCGCTCGGCAAATCTGATCCAACCAAAGTAAACTTAAGCTAGCAGCTAGCAGGACTTAAGTGTCTTAGGAGGATGAGGAGATAAAAGAGTAAAGAGACACTAACATCACCACACTGCAGATAAATGGGAATCCTCTTGAAGGAGAGACAAGGGCCTCTCCAAAGCGGTCTGACAGATTATGCAAATCTTGTAGAAGTCAAAAGGGAAAAACTGGCAGAACAGCAGAAACCAACACTCAGAATTTACTTCACTCTTAAAGGTATGATTATCATAGTCTTTAAAACAAGCAAAAGAAGAAAAAAATCACCACCTTTGAGGGACAGCATATAATTTCATCATGTTTCTTGATTTTATTTGCATTTGAAGAGCTATTGTGCAAACACCTATTTACAGAATGTCAGCAAAATTACGTGGAGTCATTCAACTATGCAAGCCATTTGGCAGATAATTGGCACATCCTACTGCTGGAGATGGGCAATTAACTCTGTTCTATATTTCAGATGTAATATGAAGGCTTCAGACAAGAGCTTTTGATGCTAGTTGTGTTGAGTCATTTGGTAATGTAAGAAAAAAAACCCAAAACAATAAAAAACCTATCACCCACCATCCTTTTATTTTTCCCCAAAATTATCAGCTGCATCACAATATACTAATTCTCCCCTTTTGTTACACTAAATGGATTATGTTAAAATGTCCTTTTTCTTAACTCACTAGAGAGAATTTAAGAATTAAGAGAAAACTGGTTTAATTTGGCCCTGATCTTTGTTTAGCATTAGACAATTATCATCATCTGCTTTTGAAGGAAGGAGTTTGATGAAGAAGAAATGCCATAATGATCTATGCTTGCCTTTACCCCTCTGAGGAAGGAGTGCTCTGCTCAGAGATGTGTATCAGCCAGGATTCCTTGAGCTCCCACAGACAGGCATATTACAGGCTTGATCCTGGACTTCATAGACTCACAAGATTCTTTCCAGGATTACAGCTGTTCCTTTTCACATCCAAATGAAGGCAGAAGATGATTGCAGACAATGGGACACTTAGATTTTGTTCATGATAGATGCTTGTTTCATCTTCCTCAGTTGATTCCAGCACTTTTGACAAAAGTAAGCTGCCTCTACACTAAAAATAGTTAGTTTTACATTCTTCTGCAAGGATGGCTGCCAAGTTACGTCTTTCAAAAACCAACTCCTGTGAGTGGCAGGAGCAGGACTTGTGATTTGTAAAGCAACAAAGGAACAGGCCTGTTGGTCTAGGAGATGATGTCAGCCACCCTAAATGAGCAGCAAGGTACAACCTGGCTATTTGCTGTTGGGGTTTTGCTGACAAGAGGTCTCCTCTTCCCTGTCTGTTTTCAGCTCTCAGTGCAGAGAGGAATGGCCACTTCAACCAGAAATCACTTTTCTCCCAGAGGAGTTTCCCCCTCAGCCAGAGTATCAGTGCAGAGAGCAGTCAGTGACTCATTTATGGGCAGTGTCCAGTGCTTCCAGTGCTGTCTCTTGTGCTTCCGTCCAGGCAACGAGTGGTCAATAGCTCTTGCCCACATTATGTGTTCAGGCCAATCTCCATCACTTGTTACTTGGAAGAAGAGACCAATACCCACCTCACCACAACCTCCTTTCCAGAAGCTGCAGAGAGTGATGAGGTCTCCCCTCAGCCTCCCCTTCTCCAGTCTAAACAGCCCCAGGTCCCTCAGCCACTCCCAGAACCCCTGGGCTCCAGACCCTCCCCCAGCTATGTTCCCTTCTCTGGACATACTCCAGCCCCTCAATGTCTTTCTTGTACTGAGGGACCCAAACTGAACCCAGGATTTGAGCTGTGGCCTCACCAGTGCCAAGGCCAAGGAGCAATACCTTCCCTACTCCTGCTGGCCACACCATGGCTGACCCAACCCAGGATGCTGTTGGCCTTCTGGGCCCCTGCAGGCTCATGTTCAGCAGCCGTCAACCAGCATCCCCAGGTCCTTTTTCATCTGGAAAAGGCACCAGCGTGTACTGTGATGTGCCCCAAACCCTTCTGTGCTCTGTGCCAAACCAACCAAGCCCCACAGACCCTCCCTATTCAGGGAAAGTGGTTCATCCCACACTCCCTGAGCCCCTCAGCTCTAGAACCGCAAAGAGGATTGAGGGTCTGGATGAGGCCTGATGGGTTCTGAGCAGAGGAGATCACCCCTGCCCATCTACCCCCACCCTGGAAAGGAGGGAAAAGAGGAGAGAATCCCTAACACCTAGCCAAGTGCTGCCTGTGACGCCATGGAGGGAGCCCAGAGGGCTGGTCAGCAGGGTTGGGGTGGGGGAAGAGCCTAGGGGACTGTGTCCTGCAGCATCTCAGGGAGGCCTTAGGTGTTAATGAGCTAAGCCCCTTGCCACATGTGCCTGGATATGTCTGCCAGAGTATTCTGACAGGGCTCTGTGAAGACACGGCTGAAAACGTAGTGACTGGAATGAAAGACCAATGTCACAAGACATGAGATAGGGGATGGAGCAGTCGGTAGCATTGCAGTAATCCAAGATACATGTCCTGGGTCTGCGGCACTGCTGGGGTGAGCATCATGGGTCAGGATGGCCCACAGTGACATCCCTGAGCCATGGATTCCATTGTCATCTAGTGATGGATTGTGACAAGACACCCCTCACTGCTTAGATATGGGTACCAAGTTCCACTTAGATGGATCGTGCCCTCACTCCAGCTGAGTAGCTTGTAAGGCTGGTCTGGTGTCCAGCCTCAGTTGTGTTGGAAGATCTTTCCAAGCCCAACCAACCAGGGCACTTAGGAGATGCACTTGCAGCAGCAGAGGTGAGCTGTGCAGGGAACCTGGCCTTGGGGAGCTGGGAGATTTCCCTTCTTGAGTGCCCTTGGCATTTCTTACCCCTGCCCCAGCCAACCAGTGACTGAGGACTCTTTGTTTTCTAGTGCAACACACACTGCTGCTGCACCTGCGAGACGTGGCATCTGTCCATCCCCAGCTCCCCCCATCCCACTGCAGTCTGTGGGGGGCTTGGCTGCAGAGGCAGTTGACCACTGTCCAATCTGCCTGGATGGCTGGGACGCTGCTGCCTGTGTGGTGCCATGCCTCCACACTTTCTGTTGCACATGCATCCTGCAGTGAGTTCTTAGCAAGCCTGAGTGCCCCCTCTGCAAAAGGAGGGTGATTTCCATCCTGCACTCCATGCTGGCAGACAACTTTTAAGAACACATCATCCCACCACCTGTGGCACCATCTCTGGAATCCCCAATTTAGGAAGGATATGTAACTGTTGGAATGGGTCCAGAGGAGGCTACAAAGGTGATCAGAGGAACGGAGCACCTCTGCTATGAGGCCAGGCTGAGAGAGTTGGGGCTGCTCAGCCAGGAGAAGTCTCCAAGGAGATCTTAGAGCAGCTTCCACTACCTGAAGGGGGCTACAGGAAAGCTGGGAAGAACTTTTTACAAGGACCTCTAGTGACAGGATGAGGGGAAACGGCTTTAGATTGCAGGGGGGAATGTTTAGGTAAGACATTAGGAAGAAACTCTTCATGATGAAGGTGGTGAGTCCCTGGCCCAGGTTGCCCCGGGAAGTTGTGGCTGCTCCATCCCTGGAGGTGTTCAAGGCCAGGTTGGATGGGGCTTTTGAACAGCTTGGTCTGGTGGCAGGTGTCCCTGCCCATGGGAGGGGGTTGGAACTGGATGGTCTTTAAGGTCCCTTCTAACCCAAACCTTCCTATGGCTCTGTAATTCTATAATTTCTGGATGTGGCCTGGACCCTACAAAACATCACATTGGGATGACGTGCAGCCAACACTGCTTTCATTAATGTGCCTCTTCCAGCTCTCTGTCACACCATTCCTAAAATGGACAATGCCTGTAAACTTTGAGAGGGGGCACTTAAAGTTACTGGGAGGGTAGTGAGCAAGGTGGAGATTCAGGTGGGTCTTGGTGGGGATCATTAAGTTTCTTTATGATGTTTCTGTTTTTTCAATGTAGTCATTAAAGGATATTTCCAGTAAGAGGTGTCCAAGCAGCAGGCCCTGAAGAGTTACTCAAAGAACTGCCTTCCAAGCTAAACATACCCTGCTGTCATTACAGATCCCTCTGCTCTTCTTTCCAGAAATCAACTTCTTGCCTACTGTAGCATGACAGCTCTGATCCTGTTTTTACCAGTGGCGCTAATGGTTTCTACCATGCCATCAAGTCAAATGAATACAGCTGTTGCTGGGCAAAGGCATGCAACTTAACATCCTGTAATTTCTTCACATTCAAAGCTATGGTTATATGACTCCACTGGAAAGTGGTACAGCCTAAACCATGCTTGCAAGCACGGGTTTTGTATTGCTTAAGATTCTTTGGGCAGAAAGATGCTGTTGTGCCTAAACTATCCCTAATATACATATGCACCCCTCCCTGCTCTCTGCTTCTCCCTCACTTTGTACACCACCATTGCCATTTTTCAACAGGGCATTCACAGCTGTTCACATGACAATGTCCACAGAGAGTGTGGGAATGCTCATGGGACAGCCACCTCTGCTTCCCCTTTGCTTCCCTAATGGAGCAGGGCAGTGGAGGAGCAGAACACTGAGCTGCCTGTGCTTAGAGCTTGAGGATTCCAGTGGTGCAGGCTTGGTTCCACACACCCCGACAGCTCCTCCATGTCTGGGAGTTACCATCTGCAGTGGGACTGAATACAGTAACAAGCCACATACGTGCTGCCCAAAGAACAGAGGCTCTTAGGCCAGAGCGTGTCAGTGCAAGGACTGTGACTCACTGCTTAAAGGGATTCAGAACAACTGGAAATGCTGAAGGCCGACAGTATTTGGTACCCATTGTCTTTATTCTGACACTTGCCATTGGAGTTGATCCATTTAAGAACTTAAATTCAAAACAAAAACTAAAACCTATTTAAGCTGAACATAGCTCAGCTAATTCACAGCCTTTTTTTGACTACATCCATAGACACTGTGCTTTGCAAAGGGAGATATCATTTAACATGTGCCTCTCAAGTCATGGAATCTTTAAGGTTCGCAAAGACTTCTAAGCTCATCCACTCAAACCATCAGCCCAACATCCCCATGCCTGCCAAACCATGTCCCAAAATGCCATGGCCACATGGTCATGGTTTTTGAACCCCTCCAGGGATGGGGACTCCACAGCAGCTCTGGGCATCTTCTGCCAGTGTTTCATCACCCTGTCCGTAAAGAAACTCCAACAGCATTTGTGACCTTTCTTGATAAAATTCCATATGTTTCACCCGTTGTTGTGTGAAGGATGGTACTAGCCTGATTCTAGCTGGTGCAAGAATTGAACTTCTATGAAATTGTAATGAGCAACAAAAACCTAATTTCAAAAAGCTGTGGCATAGTGCTACGCAACCTATCAGAATCAGTAGAACTAATTCTACTGAAATTTGAAAACAAAAGCTGTTAAATCTTAAATCACTCTCAGTCACCATTTTGTTGGTGCAGAGCATAGGGACAGAACTATCTAGAATTATATTTCCTAGCTACTCTTTGCTTGCTCCCATGTGGGTGTGAAACAGTGACCCTAACCTGATAAAATTCTGAGAAATCTCCCTAAAATAAAAGGAAAACACTTGACTGTGGATCTAAATGCACTAGTCTTTGAGCCCTTCTCATATAAGGTACATGCGGACACTAATTCCCTGAACACTGGTAAAAGGTAAAAGCATCTATTTTGACTCACAGTTTGAGAAGCAGCAGATCATTTATCTGAACAGAACGAAAAAGAGAGCTGATGTGCTGAAGCAGCAGGGAGATGCTCGGTGTTGTCTTCTGTATTTCTTAAATAGAGAGTTTAGGAAGGTATTAGCTCATCATTAACTTTCTGTGCTGTACAGACCTGCCAAAAATGATGAAACCTTGAAAAGGAGGAGTAGGACCTATTTTTGGTAAAGTTCAGATGTATTTAATTTTTATGGCTTTCCAATACCCGAATGATGACTGATCATATATAAACACAAGAAATATTAAAGTCCTTTTGTAATGAGGCATTTGTTTTAACTAAGGTGCCTAACACTGCACTGTGGTTTCTCAGTTAAATAAGCTGAATCTTCCATCCCACTAATTGACAATCATGTCAATTTTTCCACTCTAAGTGACTAATGGAAATTTGAATACCACACATGCTTGTTTGCCTGAAGTTTGCTTAACATTGCATTTATTCTTCAATGTATTGATTTTTCTTGTTAAGCTTTGTTATTCAAAGTCAGGAAAGTCTAGTTACAAAACAGCAGTGGCCTGATCGTCTCCAAGATAGAGAGACCTCACAATCCTCAGTATCTTAATGGTGAACTGAAGTTGTTAAACCTCCAAGCAGAGAAAAATTGGAGTAGAGATTGTTTACCAAGTCCCAGCTATCATGGTTCTGGTAACAAATTATGTCAGAAGTGTTAAAGAGAAAATAATCTTTTTACTTGCAAAGAATCTGCTGTTTATCAGAAAATTTGAAGTCCCTGACCATTAAAAGGCACACAAAGTTTGGCTTTTCTTTTCAGATGAAGGTTCCAGGATTTTACTTGCGTCTTGATAATCTGACAGTAGCTGAGGAATTTTAGAGCCTGAAAATAATATGGATGCTTACAGACGGTCAAATAATTCAGGCACCAGATAAAATATTTTTCTGTTTCTTCTGTTAAGACCATAGGGAAAGAGAATTTTTTACTTGGAAGAATATTCTTTTCTGCGGTACATCAAAAATATATCCCCAGTGATGGTTGCAAATGGTGATCATATATCAACAGATGAGAAGACTGAGGTACTTAACAACTTCTTTGCCTCAGTCTTCACTAATAACTTCTGTCCCCACCCCTCCTGGGTCATGGGACAGCAAGATGGTGACCCTTCCCACTGTAGAGGAGGATCAGGAATACATATAAGTCTATGGGAGCTGATGAGATGCATCCCAGAGTCCTGAGGGAATTGGCTGATGTGGTTGCCAAGCCACCTTTCATGATATTTGAAAAGTCATGGCAATCAGGAGAAGTCTCTGGTGGCTGGAAGACGGGTAACGTTGTGCCCATTTTTAAAAAGAGCAGGAAAGATGACCCTGAGAACTACTGACCTGTCAGCCTCACTGCTGTGTTTGGGAAGATCATGGAACAGATTCTCTGGAAGCTCTGCTAAAGCACATGGAGGTGATTAATGGCAGCCAGCACAGCTTCACCAGAGCAAATCCTATATGACCAACTTACTAACTTTCTATGATGGAGAAACCGCAGCAGTAGACATGAGTAAACCAACAGATGTGATCTCTCTAGACTTCTGTAAAGCCTTTGACATGGTCCCCCACAACATACTCCTCTCTAAATTGGAGAGACATGGATTAGATGGGATGGTTTGGTGGATAAGAAACTGGTTGGATGGTCGTATTCAAAGAGTAGTGGTCAATGGCTCAAAGTCCAGATGGAGATCCATGACAAGTGGTGTCCCTCAGGGGTCCGTACTGGGACCAGTGCTGTTTAATATCTTCGTCAATGATATTGACCGTAAGATTGAGTGCACCCTCAGCAAGTTTGCAGATGACATGAAGCTAAGGGGTATAGTTGCCACACTAGAAGGACGGGGTGTCATCCAGAGGGACCTGGACAGGCTGGAGAAGTGGGGCTGTGAGAACCTCATGAGGTTCAAGAAGGCCAAATGCAAGGTCCTACACCTGGGTCGGGGCAATCTGCAGTTTCAGTACAGGATGGGGGATGTGATGTGATTGAGAGCTGCCCTGTAGAGAATGATTTGTGGGTGCTGGTCGATGAGAAGCTCGACATGAGCCGGCAATGTGCGCTCACAGCCCAGAAGGCCAACCATATCCTGTGCTGCATCAAAAGAAGTGTGGCCAGCAGGGAGAGGGAAGTGATTCTGCCCCTTTATTCCTCTCTTATGAGACCTCATTTGAAGTACTGTGTCCAGTTCTGGAATCCTCAACATAAGAAGGATATGGAGCTGTTGGAATGGGTCCAGAGGAGGGCTACAAAGATGATCAGAGGGCTGGAATACATTTCCTGTGAGGACAGGCTGAGAGAGTTGGGCTTGTTCAGCCTGGAGAAGAGAAGGCTCCGAGGAGATCTTATAGCAACCTTCCAATACCTGCAAGGAGCCTACAAGAATGCTGGAGAGAGACTATTCATAAAGGCTTGTGGTGACAGGATGAGCGGGAATGGGTATTAAACTGGAGAAGGGCAGATTTAGAGTAGACATTAGGAAGAATTTCTTCACCATGAGAGTGGTGAGACACTGGAACAGTTTACCAAGAGAAGTTGTGGCTGCCCCATCCTTGGAGGTTTTTAAAGCCAGGGTGGATAGGCCCTTGGGTAACCTGATCTAGTGGGATATCCCTGCCCGTGGCAGGGGGGTTGGAACTAGATGAAATTTGTGGTCCTTTCCAACTCTAACTATTCTATGATTCTCTGAAAAACAGAGAGAGAAAAATGGATTCTGCTCCTGCTTACATTTAACAGCAGTGGTCCCCATTAACTGATGAAATCTGTGTCCCTAGCTTTTCAGGTATCAGAGCAGACTGTTACACCTTTGTATCCCATTGATTTCATCTCCTTGTGAATTTCATCTTTAAGTCTGATGGGGTTGTCTCTCTGGGCAAGTATTATAAAGAAGTTGGCAGCATAAATTCCAGCATAACCTCTACTAATTATTGTCTTTAAAAAAATATAAAACCTGAAGGGGTTTGGAAGATATATGGAAAAGGCCTGAAGAGAAATTTATCATATACTGCTGGTAAACGTACATTCAGGCTTCTGCTGTAAATGTATAAAATCTAAGATTAACAGAACTATCAAATTTATATTCCTGCATTTTGGTAAAGAAAAAAAGTATCTCACTTTCTTCCTCAAACTTTATGGATCAACTTTGGCATTTCTAATGTATTAAATCTGCAAGATATGGCAAGTAAATCAGGGACAGAGAAGATTATAGCCCACAAATAACAAAATAACAAAAGACGTTCCATGTGAAGAGGCACCACGTGGTAAGGTTGCAGTCTCATAGAATAATAGAATCATAGAATGGTTTGGGTTGGAAGGGACGTCAAATCCCATCCAGCCTGGGCAGGGACACTTTCCTCTGCATCAGGTTGCTCAAAGCCTTGTCCAACCTGGCCTTGAACACCTGCAGGGAGGGGGCAGCCGCACTTCTGTGGACAACCCGGGCCAAGGCCTTACAACCATCACAGTGAAGAATTTCTTCCTAAGATCTTATCTAAATCTCCCCTCTTTCAGCTTAAAACTATTCCCCTTTGTCCTAGCCCTGCACTCCCTAGCAAGAAGCCCCTCCCCAGCTTTCCAAGCTTTCTCCAGCTCTTCCAGCTTTTTAATTTCCATGAAAATTTAATTTCCAGCCAGATTGAGAAAAGTGCTAAAATTAAACTATATATCAAATGGGTGACATCTCTTGATGAGGTTTTCCAGCGCTTTAACCATTAATCTCTTGGCAGAGCAGACTCAGACTCTGCAGGTGTTGAGTAGGCTGCCACCCTGGAGATCAAGCTAAAGGGTTAATAATCTACCAGGCTGAACCAGGCTCAGGATGGTTCAGACCAACTATCCCATGTTCTGCAAATGCCCTAGGAGAGAGGGCTGCTATAGCAGGCGTTTTGAAAAATAAATAGTTTCATATTGCAAGCTCCAAATAAAATGCACTGGACAGGATACGGGGTTGGCAAACACTTACAAGAAGGTTTTATTGTTTATAGTAAATCCATATTGTTGATTAAGGAGAGCACTACCATTTATTTAAATTATTTAAATAATGCCTAAACAGGTTCAGTCATTACATATTTTCTATTGGCCATTCTACATTAATCTATTGTTTTCTTCCCCTACCTCCTCCCCTAGCCTCAAAAAAAAAAAAAAAAAGAAAAAGAAAAACTCCCATGCTGACAGTTTAAATAGTTTGGAAAAAGTAGGCATTTTCCAAGCTCCTGGTGACAGATTTTACTCCCTGAGCTGGGAAAAAATGCAACATGACTTCACTGTTATTTCAGCAGAACACCATAATAACTAAGAATAAAATCTACTCCTGCTGTTTTATGTTTATCTGAGAGAAAATTGTTGCCGTTTAGTCTTGCTTACTCTTAAAAAGTTAAAAGGTATTTGAGGCTTGTTTCAAAAAGCTGGCTTCAGAACAGCAAATTTGAAAGCTGGATTTTCATATGACATTTCTGTTAAGGTGTGGAATTCAACAGCAAAATCTAGCCCTAAAACAAAGCCTAAATGTGTTTATCATGGTCCTAAATTGACATAAGATCCAACATCAATTAATTAACCCTGTCTCCCTATGGAAGTTTATGATTCTATGACACAGTTCAGTTTGGGGTAAAAAATAATAGGAAACATCAGTCTAAAAGTTCATCTATTGGTTCGAAACCCATACTCATGAGTAAACCTTGTAAGCCGTGATATGTGCTGATCTCCATCATGGCAGTGTCTGACCACATCACTAAAGGCTGTTCTGGCAAAGAATTTGGAAAAGAAAACCTCTGTCACTGGGAAAAAGATGTGGAAAATATGGGAAGATGCAGGAGGATGTAAGGTCCTGTCCTTGCACAGAAAATAAGTTATGTTTTGACATTGATAAGAGGGATATGGAGGAAGGACTGGCTACTTGGCTGAAGCATCAGGCTAATATGCAGCCAAGAGTTCTGCATGACACAGCATCGCTATCTGCTTAGGAATGCAACTGAAGGTTTCTCAGAGCACAAACAAAAAGCCCCAAAAGGCTTGTGAACAAGCACTCTGACTTTTCAACTCTCTCCTGCCTACAGCATAGTGGAAGCCAGCATGTCAGTACGAATTTAAAATATAGAAAACTGGGTTTTAGTCTTGTGAAGGTTTTATATATGTTATTTATATTAATTAGGTGTAGGCAATTGATGCAAAGAAACAAGAGAGCAATTGTGCCATTGGAGCTTACTAGGAAGTGGCAAGGTAATGACTGTCTCAACCAATTCACACTCTTCAGCAACCTCACAAAGCACTCAAAACCAGTAGTTTTCTCAGGCTTTAAGAAGTGCATCAACGAAAAAAAGTGATAGGTGCATATTTTTTAAGGAATTTCTGCATCTCTCTACCTCCTTCCTGAAGAAAAGTGTTAACTCAGCCACAAAACTTACTCTCAGACTCAAAAAGTTGCCTATGCAAACTACCAGCTTCTCTTCTCTGCTAGGAGGTGCAATTCAAAATGCAACCAAGTACCACTGTACCAGACAACCTACTTGTGAATTTCTCAGAGACCTAGTGTTGCCTCAGAGGATGCCACATTTCTGCTGCTTCTTCTTTGATTCCCTGCCAACAGCCAGCCATGGCATAGCCCTCCCAGACCACCTTTTGCTAAACTTCATGTCACTATGAACCTTAAGCCCATATCGTTCCAGATTGTTGTTTTGATCCACCTAATCCTGCACAGATCAAACCTCTGGAAAGCTGAGTGGCTGGCAGGTTTCTAATCAGGTCAGGAATCATACCCTGAAACTAGCACAGCCAAAGAGATTCTTCAGAGAGTGAATCCCTCATTGGCAGTCTCTCCGCTGTCAGATCAGGCTATAGATGTTCTCTCTTTGGTGAAAGCCTGGCTGCAGGAGGCAGGAAGAGTCTGTCTCAGAGGATCACTGAATTCCTGGAATACAGATTTTGGGTGTGATATCATAGAATCACAGAATCACTAGGTTGCAAAATATCTTTGAGATCATCAATCCCAACCACACCTGTCCACTACTAAACCATATCCCTAAGCACTTCATCAATCTGTCTTTTGAATATCTCCAATGATGGTGAATCATCCACCTCTCTGGGCAGCCTGTGCCTATGCCTGATAACACTTTTGGTGAAGAAATTTTTCCTAATGTCCAATCTGAACCTGCCCTAGTGCAGCTTGAGGCCATTCTCTCATCCCGTCACCTATCACATGAGCAAAGAGACCAACACCCACCCCTCTACAACCTCCTTTCAGGCAGTTCTAGACAGTGATAATGTCTCCCCTCAGCCTCCTCTTCTCCAGGCTAAACAACCCAAACCCCTCAGCTGCTCTTTGTAAGACTTGTTCTCCAGGCTCTTCACCAGCTGCATTGTTTTCCTCTGGACGCACTCCAGGACCTCAATGTGTTTCTTGCAGTGAGGGGCCCAAAACTGAACACAGGTTTCTAGGTGAGGCCTCACCAGTGCTGAGTACAGGCGTACAATCTCTTCCCTGCTCCTGCTGGCCACCTTGTTTTTGATACAAGCCAAGATGCCATTGGCCTTCTTGGCCACCTGGGCCACTGCTGGCTTATGTTTAGCCACTGTCAACAAAGACCCCCAATCCTTCTCTGCCAGGAAGCTTTTCAGCTGCTCTTCCCCAAGCCTGTAGTGCTGCATGAGGTTGTTCTGTCTCCAATTATTTATATTTATATTTATATTTATATTTATATTTATATTTATATTTATATTTATATTTATATTTATATTTATATTTATATTTATATTTATATTTATATTTATATTTATATTTATATTTATATTTATATTTATATATAAACTGAACTACGTATTTACATTTGGCCCAGAGAGAGTACATTCTTCAGTCAAATGATTTCAGCTTCATCTCTAAGGGTGATACTGACAAACGTGAAGACTCAGATACTTCCTTCAGCAGGATGTTAAACATAGAGGCTGACAGCCAAAACCACAATATATCCCATCACCAATCTACCCTAGAGTCAAACAAAGACGAAAGGGTCAGCAGGAGGAGGTCAGGTTCAGACGCGATGAGCTCTCGTTAAGCAGAGGCCAAATTTGTTCACATTCAGCCTTCCCTGCTGAAAAAGAGAAAAAGGCACACTAAAAGTGCAAGGGTTCATGCTACAGCTGAGGGCACTGCCACCAGCTCTTAACAGGACTTTGGAACACAGCTAATGGCTTGGCAAGGAATATTAGCATACTTAAGGCACTCTTGCATGACATTATGACTGCATTACCACAGAGCAGACACCTCCAGATGCCAAGTGATATCTGTGCAGCACTGAATGCTACTGATTGTCTACAGATCACTGAGCACCCTGGAAAATCCTTTCAGATTGCACATGAAATGATTTGGAAGTCACTACAGCTAAGAGGTTGCATTAGACACATCTTCAAGAGTTCAAACTAAGGGAGGGTAGGTTTAGACTGGATAAGGAAGAAATTTTTAACAGTGAGGGTAGTGAAACACTGGCACAGGTTCTCCAGTGGAAGCCTCATCCCTGGAAATACTCATGGTCAGGTAGGAGGGGTCTCTGAGCAACATGGTCAAATAAAATTTGTCCCTGTTCGTGCAGAGGGGTTGAACTGGATGACTTGTAAAGATCCCTTCCAAACCAAAGCATTCTTTGATATGTGCAATCCCAATCACAATCGCAGGCTGGGTGGACAATGGATTGAGAGCAACCCTGAAGATAAGGACTCGGGGTAATGGTGGATGAGAATCTCAACAGGCACAGGCAATGTGTGCTTACAGCCCAGAAAGCCAACCATATCTTGGGCTGCATCCAAAGCAGTGGGACCAGCAGGGCAAGGGAGGGAACTACCCCTCTCTACTTCAATCCGGTGAGATCCTACGTGGAGCCCTTTGTTCAGTTCTGGAGTCCTCTGACATGGATCTGTTAGAGCAACTCCAGAAGAGGCTGTGAAGGTGATCAGAGGTCTGGAACACCTCCCATATGAGGACAGGCTGAAAGAGTTGTTCCACCCGGAGAAGAGAAAGTTCTACAGACATCTTAAAGCAATCTTCCAGTACTGAATGAGAGCTACAGGAAAGCTGGGGACTGGCTGTTTATCAGGGAATGCAGGGACAGGACAAGTGGGAATGGTTTTTAACTCAAAGTGGGAAGATTTAGATTAGACATTAGGAAGAAATTCTTCATCACGAGGGGGGTGAGGTATTGGGCCACTTTGCCTAGGGAAGTCATAGATGCCCCATCCCTGGAGGGGTTCAAGGTCAGGTTGGAGGAGACTATGAGGAGACTGAAACAGTGGGAGGTGTCTCTGCCCTTGGCAGAGGGGGTTGGAACTGGATGGGCTTTAAGGTCCCTTACAGCCCAAACCGTTCTATGATTCTATGAACTAGATTATGCAAATCGAGTGCTACTTCTACTGCTGTGGGGCTTGAACCGTCTGGCTGAGCACTTCCAAAGCAAATTTCTCCCTCTGATTCTGTTCAACATCTCAGGCTGTCTGCAGGCTCTGAATTTTCCCAGTTCTTTTCAGCAGAGGACTCACCTATTATAAATTGGTTTTGCCACCTAAGCCAATTCCTAAGAATGATACTGACTCATTGGTCTTTTTTCATAATGCTTCCAGATAGTCTGTAATACATTTCTCAGATACTTTTTCCACCCTTCCCCATGAACTCCATTAGAAATTTTGCTCACATAGCCTAGGGAGAGGAAAGCTGTCTACTCTTCTTGCTGTCCCATGGTACACAAAACAGTTGCAGCCTTTCAGCAGCAGAAATATTCACTGCCCTGGGACATTTGATCCCAAAAATCATCACAACTTGTGTAGTGTCTGCTTGTGGTATAAACTGAAACTGCTTCAGTCAAGATGAGATTGTCTCTGGTAACTGACAAGCATACAAAGCTCAGCTAGAGTCTCAACATATATAGAGTTGTTCAGTATGGAGAAAAGGTGACTGAGTGGAGACGTAATCATTCTCTACAACTACTTAAACAGAGGTTGCAGTGAGGTAGGGGCTGGTCTCTTCTCCCTCGTAGCCAGTGACAGAAGAAGGGGAAATGGCCTCAGAATGGACCAGGGAAGATTTATTTTGGGTATTAGGAGGAATTTCTTTACTGAAAGGTTTGTCAAACATTGGAAGAGGCTGCCCAGGGAGATGGTTGAGTCTCCATCCCTCAAGGTGTTTAAAAGTCAAGCAGATGTCATATCTAGGGACATGGTCTGGTGATGGACTTAGTAGGGTTGGGTAGATAGTTGGGCTTAATGATCTTAAAGGTCTTTCCAACTGTAAACATTCTGTGGTATTCAGTTATAATCTATTAAATGTAGCGGTCTTGTTGTTAGGTAGCAGATTTTTATTCTGGAATAAGCAGTTTTCCTGGTATATGACAAGGATGGTTGAAGTGCTCAGTGGCCTAACAGCCAGTGTGGGCAGAGGTCCACTCAGCTGGAAGTTGTTCGTTAACTGACCTTTCTATCTACATGCGTGTGCATTATTCATATGTTCTAACCCACTGCAAACACATTTTAATCTAAGGATTACTTATCAACATTTTACTTTGACTTGTTATTTGTGGGGGTGTAACTGTTAAATAAAACACTAATTTCTTTTAAATTTATAAGCATTCTGATGTTAGCACGTTATTTGGGAGTTTTTTGCATGTAATAAACCTTTCAGTTTGAGATAATAATAATGTATAATAGCCTGAATACAGACAAAAACCGAATGTGTTCTGTACATCTAGTAGCAAAATTAAGGACTTTTCCAGCCATTTAAAAACTAATGAATCAAATTTGCTATCATTTGGAGAGCTCTAGTATGAAATTTATCTGTAATTCTAGGCTAACCACATTCAAGTTAGACTTTGCTCCTATCTAAGTCATTAGCAAAACTGTTCTGCTGTCTCAGTTCAGGCCCTGAAATCTTGCACATTTCTTTACTCAGTCAGCTGTTAAGTCCCTGTGACAGTAAGTGTTGTCCTGCTGCCTCAAGGATTTACTTTCTGCATATACATACATTAAATTTGCATCTGCAGTTAACCTTGCAAATTCACAGTTGAATACAACAATGAGACGTGGAAAAAAAAAGAAAGATAAAGAGATACACTGACTCACAGCTTATTTAATTTTCTTATCAATGGCCTCATGCTTGACTGAGTGATTATTTCCCATTGGGCAGTGAGGTGACTTACTGCAATCACAAAAACAATTCTTGGAAGATTTCTTAATAGCTACTATTCTTTAAAAGAAAAAAAAAAGTTCAAAAAACCCTGCACACAGAGATTTCAGCTAGACTACAAATGTTATTCCTACTGCCTGTGTTATTTTTTTTAAGTTAATATTAATATTTCATTCAAAACCACACATGCAAAACATAACATGGGATGAATGAGTGAGCAGTGGGTGCCCGAAAGATTTGCCAAAGATGAGAATCAATGTCATAATTCAATTATTCTAAAACCAAAAGATGTATGTACTTGCATACTATTACAAATGGAGCCATCAGTGTTCCCGCACAGGTATCAGACCCTAAGAAGAATTTTCTTACAGTTAAACCCCACAACAGGCACCATGCTACAGCCTTACCTTCCACTATTAAGAAGAACAGTATCATTGTGTACTCGTTAGTATCTATGCAAAGTGTGGGCAATGTGGGGAAAAGCCAAGCAAAGAATCCTCAAATAAACAACTTTAGATAACTGAAATTTTCTCAGTAAAAGCAAAAGCAATAATCAAACAAATCAAAGCTAGGAGAAGGCAGAATCCTTCCACTAAACTTCTTTTGGATCAAACCCACTACGTGCCTAAAGATAAACAATTTTCTACATGATACTCATAGTTGGAGGTTAAATTGGAAGAGGCAACACTTTACATTAGCTGAATTTTCAGCTTTCCTAGAATGTCTTTTTGAATTCATTCTTTAAGCCTGGCTGGCTTCTCCAGATACTTTCCTCCACTTCAGAAACCAGAGATATCTCAAGGCCCTGAAAAGCAGCCACATTTCCATTTCTAGCTCTAGGAAAATTAGATTTAATTTCTCATGTGGCACTTTCACCAGTGGGGCACTGTCTTTTCCCACCATGTGCAACAGATGAAGACGTCAAAATTACAAATCAATTGATACTTTTTTCTAAAGGAAAAATAAGTAAGCCTTGTACCGAAAGAAAACAACAAGTTTGTTCATTTACAATGGGGCCTTTTTTCTTCTTTTTTTTTTTTAATATCCTGGACTTTTTCTGACCAGCCTGATGCTGGAAAAAAATGAGGAAATTGAGTACCTTTAGAAGGAAAATGAAAAAAATCTGAATTAGTGTGGTCTATGACCAGCGAGAGCGAAAGCTGGGTACCTATGTTTTTTAAGTTTCATCTTTCCTGTGCATTTGTGCTCCAGACTCACATTTTACTGTTTTCTAGCCTGCAAAAACTCTTCTTGAGGCTATAGATCTCCAACAGCTGCCTTCTTACATAAGTACACTGACACGTCCTATTTACAGCAAATTCCCAAAGCAAAATGCTGTTAAATTTCAAACATCAAAAAATGCCCTGGGATGGAGCTGCACACAGTATCTTCAGCCTCTCAGAGATAGCCTTCTTTCTGTCTCCAGAGGCAGGGAGAGATCTCTATTTTGCTCTGAAAGCATTTAAAACCATTTGCTAATGTCAATAAGCATGGGTTACAGTCAAAGATTTTTGATGTACATACAGATGCACATTTTCATTTTTATTAAGCTGCTTTAATACCCAGGAGTCCCAAAGCTTCACTCCGTGCTTCTCTGAGGGGTCTGGGTGAGAAGCAGTGTGAAGTTTCAAAGCATACTGTGGCCAGACTGGTGGTTCGTTTCACCTTTGCAGCTTTTGCTGCCCAGCACAGGTTTTAACTGAGAGATGTCCACAGACATCCTTATGCAAAGACACAGCTAAAATAGTATTATCACACAAATGGACTCGCCTCTGCTTTTTCAGGTACCTGGGGTGTAGGTGCAGGGAGGAGGCTGGGCCAGGTCGCAATGAAGACCAATGCCTGTGCACTTCTTGGAGGACTGGGAAAGCTTCCTTTTGAACACCCACACTTCAGAGGTGTTCAACTTGTGTTTGCACAAGCCCTATTTTTGAAACTCCTTAGGCAAAGTGTACTTTTGCTCTCTCCTCTGTGTGTGTGTGCTTCCCTTGCATGGTGTGAGTTTGTTCACTGTCCAGCCTTCTGCAGTTCAAAATGCAATGATGAACCAGTAATGGCAACAGACCCTCTATTTTCACTGGGTCACCTGATGGCATTTCTAGTCCCATTGTGAAAGCCAGATGGAAACTCTGCTTGTAGACACCTTCTCTGAAACTAAAATTAGGTAAGGTCTAAATAAGGAATTACAGATAGGTGTTTTTTCTAGATGTCAGGGAGTTTTGATAAGATTAGTAAGAGCTGACGGAGTTGGTTGGATTGCCAACGTGAAATCAAAACCTCCTCTCCCCCCTCCTTAAGTGCTTTTATAAAAGGGACTGAATATATTAGAGAAAGAAACTATTACTAGAGAAGTAGAACATGCCATGCTGCAACTAGTAGGAAAATGAACAGTGACTCAGGAAACAATAGTGTTAGATATAAGCTTGTCTTGACCGAGGAAGATATCAGGAAACAGCAAAGAACATAAATACCCATAAACTCTATAAATATCAATAAAACTGGTTTTAAGTAGAAACAATTCAGCTAATCACTTTCCCCTAAGAATGTTCCTTCCTAGAAGATCAAAGTTTTTTCTTCCTTTAGTGTGGATTTAATCTTTTTAATATATAAATACTGCATATCATGTTGATAATTATATCAATCAGGAAGCACTCAATAAACAATGCTGTGAAACAAAGTTTTCCAGAAATATTGTTGTTATTCTTCCCTGTGGTTTTCGTTTTCTTTGTTGTTTTTTTTTTCCCTTGAAATGTCTAAACAGCGTAAGTATTCCTGGAAAGTATTTATACTTTCCTTTTATGTGCTTCCTCCTTTGAATGCTTCACTCTCCACTTGGAGATTCCTGAGGCTAGAATGCCAGTCTTCGTGCAGCACCAGCCATGGTGTTTACACAAACACAGTCCAGCCATATCTCAGTCACCACGTCAGCTTTTCTGCTGCTGTTGATAAATGCCAATGGTCGTTCACACATGCCCGAGGTTTAGACTACAATGTTCATTTATCCTATGGCTTTGCTTAGTAGCAGGGTCATGCTCAAGGATGACTTTTCAAGGGTGGGAGACACTTCATCTGGTTGCCAGCACTGGATAACCAGATTCCTTACCATTAAAGGTTTAGCTTGCATGCTAATGAAGGTATTTAGCATCATTAGACCATCATTCCCTGGTACTCAGAACTGATAAGGCCGCACCTCAAATCCTGTGTTCAGTTTTGGGTCCCTCAGTACAAGAAAGACCTCGAGGGGCTGGAGCTTGTCCAGAGAAAGGGAGCAGAGCATGACGTTTATGGGGAGCAGCTGAGAGGCCTGGAGTTGTTTAGTCTGAAGAAGAAAAGGTCGAAGGGAGACCTCATAGCTCTTTAGAAATGCCTGAAAGGAGGTTGTAGTAAGATAGGTGCTGGTCTCTTCTCTGAAGTAACAAGAGACAGGGTGAGAGCAAATGGCCTCAAGTTGCATCGGTTTTAACCAGATATTAGGAAATACCACTCCATGGAAATTGTTCTCAGGCATTGGAGGAGGCTGCCCAGGGAAGTGGTTGAGTCACCACCCCTGAAGATGTTTAAAAGCCAGGTCTATGTGGATGGGACATGTTTCAGTGGTGGGCTTGGCAGTGTTTGGTTTATGGTTACATTCAATGATCTTAAAGGTTTATTCCAACCTAAATGGTTCAATGATTCCATGATTAGGAACTCTTTATTTTTTGTCATGACTCAAGGTCTTGAGTTATCCCAGGGGCCATTTTTGGGCCCCTACAAATAAATAGCACATAAGCCATTTTAGGAGAGGGGGACGAAGCCCAAAGTGTTCAGCCGGTGTTTTGTGGGTCACATAAAAATTCCTTCTAAATCCCAGTCCTGTCTAAATCCTTTCTAACCCAACCAAGGCTGTTATTCCAGAGAATGTGCCCTGCCCTGTTGTAAATATCCATAGCACAGATGCAGCTTTGGGAGTCCAGGGCTGGTAATTTGCCTCTACTGACTCAATAAAATCAGGGAAAAGCAATGAAGAAGCACTACCATGAAAGCAGCTAGTTTAGAGCAAAAAAAAAACAGGGAAAAAAGCCCTGACTTACACCTGCAGAGGCTTTGGAAATACGAACTTGGGAATATTGATGAAAATATCAGTAATTAGTGCTTAAAAATAAAAGTCTTCTGGCTAGCCATAACTTATGACACATCTAGCTTTGGTGGAATGGTTGCAACTGATTAGTTACTTTCTAGCATGTGCTCACCAATTTATGTTCAAACATTAACAGAAACAGTTCTTTAACATAGTATTTTACAGCCCTGATGGTAGCAGCAACTTTATCGGATTTCTCCACTCAGTATATTTTACTGAAATTGAGTGCATTTCAATACTTTTAAGTTTATGAATGATTTACTAATTAATAGGCCTAATCAGTCTCTGAATTACACTTTACAAATTGTTTAAATTACTTAACCAGCCTCTGGCTTCCTGCTGTTTGTTTTCCACACTGTGGTAGGAAAGAGGTCAAGGTACACAGCACAATTATGATTTATTGATTTTTACTGTGGAAGGGTAACAGTCTTCTTGGCAAGACTTTACTTTTCTAGTGGCTTAAAAAGGCTATTACGCAATGACTAATATTATTATAGCTCTAATTTAACATGATTAAATGGTTGTATTTTATTTGGCAGTGGCTGGTACAGTTTGGGAAACAAGGAACCACTTAGTTACTAGAGTGATGGGTGCCTTGGAACGCCTGATTGTAGCAGGTAGGAAGTTTCATTACTTTTGCTTTAATGTGGACTTAGCAGATGTTGGATAGTTTCTTTTAATTTGAAAATTCATCATGTGACGTTATTATTCTAGCTACAGAAAAAAAGAAAATAAAAAGAGGTCCAAATAACTTTGATTCACCTGTTTCAAACTAACATGGATTTAAACCATTAATCGTACATCTTCCAGCATTTGTGACATGCTTATGCTCATGGTATGCTCAGCACAAATCTATCCCGAACACTACTGAGATTGCAAATAAGTGCTGAAGGCACCATATTCCAGGAAATACTGCTATGTCCCATTTATAAAGCTGTTTGTTGCTTTTAGTGGCTTTCCTCAGCCGCAGCAAGCTGGTCATCTTCATCTTCAGCAGTCACCTGCTCTCAGTAAAAGCCTTTTTGAGGAGCACTGGTGCAGAGAAGAGTAGGAGGGGAAAGCAGTAACCTACTGAGATCCTAGAGGAGTTATGCTCTTGTGCAACAGATTGGCATAAAGGACTGTCAAGGCGTCTTGCACCCCAACATCATCACTCCCCTGTGGCACCACGAGCCTCCCCTGCACAGTGAGTCCTGCTTCAATGTGAAAAATCTTCAGCCAAATGGGAACTGCAACCAAGTGTCATGTGGCATGCCTGTATATGCAGCTAATTCTGACTAAATCCTGTTAGATACATGTGGAAGGTGTGAGCCAAGTTCTTTTGGGTTGTTTGTTTTGCAAATTAATGATTGAATATTCAGGCTGCTTTCCATGGGAAAAAGCATTCACTTTCAGTCAAATGCATGTGCATAGATAACCTCTCCCTTCCTATTCAGTTACAAAGTCCAAACAAATATTATTATATTACCTCCAAGCAAAAATGAAACCTTCATCTTTAGATGATGTTAAAGACCTTGTGTTTGTATAGAATGAAATGCAGCAGAGTTCAGTGCTTGCTTCAACAATAATGTAGTTCCTTATGATAGAGAAAAAAAGAAGAGACACAACCACAAACAACAAAAAAAGGAACTTGGCATGTTATCTATAGTATTTCCTTTTTTCTTCCTTTAACATTAAGAAGCATATTTGTTTTTAATCAAGGTCAGACATTATGGAGGACTCTCATCATATGTAAAGATAGTTCACTGTCTTATCAAATGGGGAAAATTACAGTCATATCAAGAGCAAGAGACATTTAATCAGACATTAATAATATATGTATCTTTGCTTTCCAGCTTCTTGACATGTAGGAAGGACCTTCATATTTGCATTACTTACAAAAGCAGCATCACAGAAAACTGCTGTTTTGTATCATTAATAATTTTCACCACTTTTATACAAACTGACAGCACTGATACTCTTGACTGAATAAGGTACACACGTTCATTTTCTGGAATTTAGGAAGAATAATATCACTGCAAGAAGCTGAATTCTGAATTTATTGAGCTAGAGGGCTCAAACCAGTTTTGTCCTTTCTACAGCAGGCAAGTACAGCAGTTAAGGAGCAAGCTCTAACTTACCATCTACCAGCACAGCCCCTTACAACACACATGATGCTTACTTTGGAATTACACTGTGCACCTAACAGTTGTCCAGCATGTATCATAGAGCCTATGTACCTTCTCAGTATCCCCTCAGCTCTGCAAACAGCAGGTGAGCACTGAAAATAAAGTACTGATACATGGGACAACCCTAGCAGGCTGTCCTGCAGAAAACCAAAGGAAGGGAGAAAAGTTAAGCAGAAAACTGTGATCACAGACTTACTGCCCTAAAGCTGGCAGCCTGAAGAACAAGAAGTGTTGCTCTCTCCAGCCCTCACAGCGTCCATGGAAACCAGATCAATTCAGAAACCAAAACAAGCCTGAAACAACCTCTCAGGATCAAACAGAGCTATTTTTATGGCCTCAGAAAAAAACTGGCCAAACAGCCAGGGATGACCCTTGTGTCTTTAGACTTTAAAGAGCCTTTATTGATTATATAATCTGATTAAGCAAAGATACGGTAGCTTTACACCCACATACACTCAAGGTCCTGCTTACAAGCAGGCTGAGTCAGATTTTGCTGATCCCAGGCTGTGGGCTGGGCTGCCATAGGCTCAGGTGGCCCACATCATGCAACTCAGTGAGGGATCGCAGTACCTAAAGTGGAGACCTAGAAAGGTCCCAGGGCAGCAGCAATCTAGCCTGCTCTCTCTCTCTTGCCTTTTGGGCCTCAAGAGATCGGACCTGGAATTTCTCATGCCCTCTTCCTTTCTCACATTGTGCCAGACAAGTTTCCAAAGATCTTACCTAACATGCTGCTCATATGAATGCCCCAGGGTTCCAGATAAGGAACTGCTTTTCTTCTAGAACATAGTGGCAACTTGTATAATACACGAAACTGCACAAGCTGAGGCCATATTGAGGGGATTGTTCAGGTGTGACTAGGTTTTCTTCAAGATCTCCACCCTCAAGACACCAGAAACTTGGGCGTCACTATGTCTTATCTTTGTTTCATCTAGACATGCAACGTGGATGCCAACAATAGTCCTCTGGAAGATCATCATCCCTACAGCATGGTCCTAGAGCTAAGATAAACATTCCCAAGGACTGGGAGAGATAAAAGATCCAAGTCCTCATCTGGGTATCACCCTAGGCTGTCAATGTGGCTGCAGGGGAAGGGAGAATTGAGACCCTGGGCAAATGAGATGACAGAAGCAAAAATCTCTTTGGTCTTTTCTGTATGCAAATACCTCCCAGAGGGGCACTCCTACTGCTTGCAGATCTACAGTATGTCTAGAGTAGATGGCAATGGATGACTATGTCTGATATTGGATGGCAAACTTCATGCTAATAAGTCCTTGCCAGAAATAAGAGGGATAGTTGCAGCTATACTCTGGTTTCTGTAGTGGAAAGCCAAGGGCAGGTGAGCATTAAATAAGTTGATACTAGGACAGCCCATAGGAGCAGGTGGGCAGCCAAGAGCACATAGCTCATGTATTACAACTCAAGGGTTGTGTGTGAGCTGGGTCTTCCACCTGCACTGGTGTTGTTTGTGCGGGTGGCACCTTGGCACATCAGCTCCCTCTGAGCTGAGTTCTCTTCTGCTCTCTTTTGCAGGGAGGACAACTGCCAGGTATCAATTTGAGGCAGGATCGCAGATAGATGGCTCAGGCTCACATGTCAATATAAAAGGTCAGCCGTGATCAGGTAAAGGCTTTCTAAAGCTGACGTGTCAGTCATTGCATTCTGTTGTCTTTGCTGTAATTGAGTAATTCTGTATTCCAGGTTTTTATGGGAGAGCCAGAAATTGGGTTTCTCTACCTGCCAACCAAAAGTAGCATTTATGTTCACAAGTCAGTTAAGATCAGATTTTCATGCCTGTAATTACAACGTATAAATTCTAGCCAATGAAAACTACTGATAAGAAATATTGTCTAAGAGCCACTGGATGAGGATCTGACCTTGAGAAGCAGTAGAGCGGTCACTGCTGACTGTACCCTGCCAGTACAAATGAAAACAGTTGTTCCAGGCCAAATCCTGCAGTTGCTAATAATCAAGCTAAGACAATGACATCTACTGTTGCTGATTTGTTTTCCATGTTTTCAGTTTTGGCAGAGAATGGATCTTACCAGAAAGACATTCATCGTCTTCATCTTCACGCTTAATGGGATTAAACATTCCCCATGCTTTCCTGCTCTCTGTATTCCTGTCTTCTTTCAACAGAAATGTAGACATGCGAGCACCTCACTTTCAAACCTCCCCTCCCCAAATGAAGATTTATTAATTGTTTGAAGTCTTATTTATTCAAGGCTAATTCATAAAATTGCGAGCTATTCACAATACAGAGGCTCTCTCACCAGTACAAGGAATTAAGCATGTCTTTATTTCCTTCTTCCTCAGGAAAACTAGGAATATTAGACTTCATTTTGAGCAAAACATGTATTGCCACCACTAGTATAAAACTCATAAAAGACGGAAAAAGTGCTTTAATTCGTTTCAACATAACAATTTTCCTTCTAGAGTAGATATCAAATTAAAACTAGTAGCAAACCTCTCAATTAGTCAAAAGTAATGAATTCTGAATACTTGTGGTCTGCAGGCACTAACTTTGTGACTTATGATCTAGATGTTTACTTAGTTCATGTGATATGTAAAACACTGCCTCTTGTTGGCTAGCACTTCTGCAAAATACCCTAGTAATTCTTTTAGTATTTCTGAAAGCATTTGAATATAATCAGAGAAAACATTAATAGAAATGCACACTCTTTTTCTTTGCTAATTCACACAGTTTCAGAAAGCTACAACATTTTCTAATCATGTTAGCCTCAGCTTTATGAGGAGAAGAAAAATTCCAGCTTCTGTTTCTTTTGCAATAAAAGATTGTTTTTATGAACATTCGAGGCTCCTTTTCTGGGTTAGGAAAGCAAGATGACATTGTTTTTCCATTTACTTTCTCCTCTAGAGCATGCTGCTTTCAAAAACAAGGTCTACGTCCCCGGGGTCAGATGGCATAACTGTGTACACTGGCTCTGAGGATTTAGCTGTCCATCTCCTGAGGCTTCATGGGATTCTTTTCCATGCTCGGAGGATTATCTTTAATATTAATCTCCCAATGTTTGTAACGAGCCATTCCATTTGCAAGTCAGAAGGCTTGCTCAAAACTGCCTGGCATTTGCTCTGCTTGCTTTTGCTCGGCACTCCACAGAAGAACATGGGTTTTTAAGGTGGGCAGGCTGTTTCCCCACTGGAAATAGAGCAGTGGTTCACACCCTTGCAGTAGGTCAGGCCTTACCCTAGTCCTTAGTTCACTAAAGGCCAGGATTAGAGGTCTTCTAATGTGCAACAGAGGATTTCTGCCAGCACTGAATATGAGGGATTGAGAGTAGCCCAGTGGAGGAGGACTTGAGAGTGCTGGTTGATAAGAAGCTCGCCATGAGCCAGCAATGACCAGAGGGCTGGAGGACCTCTGCTATGAAGACAAGCTGAGAGAGTTGGGGCTATTCAGCTTGGGGAAAAGAAGGCTCTGGGGACACCTTAGAGCAGCTTCCAGTACCTGAAGGGGGCCTACAAGAAAGCTGGGGAGGGACTTTTTACAAGAGCATGGGCTGATAGGATGAAATGGAATGGCTTTAAATTGGAAGGGGGAAGATTTGGATTAGGCATTAGGAATAAATTCTTCACGATGAAGGTGATAAGGCACTGGCCCAGGTTGCCCAGAAAAGAACCCTGAAAGACCCTTAGCCCCGTAAAGTAACATTATTCTTATTGAATCTGGCTTGCAGGATGGAAGAACATAAAAGCTGCAGGGACTTAGTCCTTGAAGGAGAAAGACTCTGCTTTTAGGTGCTCTGAACATGTGTACAGTGCTCATCAACAGGCGTATGTTGTTTCCAATTCACAACATTCTGTGACTCTATGATTCCAACAGCTGCATGCAGGATTCACTCAGGTGGAGACACATTAACCAGTGAACAATGTATTCAGCCATCCAAAAAGACAAAGTAGGCTCAATTCTAAGATGATCTCAACTGTTTTTTGCTAGAGTAGGACATGACTCCTCAGGGCTTTATGCAGTAGAATGTACGAAACATGGTAATTGCAGAACAACAAAGAATTAGGAAGGAAACTGCTTCCTTCTCACAAGACAGAAAACCAGAAAATTCATATTTGGCACTATACCTTTACAAAGGCCTGGCTGAGGAAGTGAAAGCACAAACCCATTTGCTATTGAGGCAAAGGTTATTAGAAGGAATAAGTTAATAAAGAGTTTCTTTGAGAAGGAACATGGGCCCACAGCAGTGACTGAGGTGCTGGACAAGCAGGAGATGAGGGAAGAGAAACAGAAGAAAGTTGGTCAGTGGTGTATTTTTAGATTTCTGCTGCAAAGAATATTGCAAACAATATCGAAGGCATGGAGAATAAGCACAAAGAAGTCTCATTTGGGGGCTGAAACACCAGAGTACAAGCCCCATTTGAGTAAATACTGAGAGAGTGCCTGTGTGTCACTGCAGAGGCGGCAAGGCTGACCGTGTTACCATCATGCAGGAACGACCACATGAACACACTTGGGGAGGAACAGCTCACTATCTCCCTTTATCAGTACTCAACAAGGATTTCAAGGAGGTCACTGTTTGTTTGTCCATTCTTTTCCTCTTGCCCTGCCACAATCTCCAGGACAAGTTGTTCTCCCAAAGCAAAAAAAAAAAAAAAAAAAAATTATGGTCTTGTGTGCATGAGGAGCAGAAATGTGTCCAGTCCTTGCCAGATGGACAAATCTCTGTACTTGGTTCTCTGCTTCCCCACCGCTGTGGAACAGTTAGACCTGACACAGCAGCATCGTGGTGGGCCCTGCAAAGTGGGGCTGCAGGTGGTGCATCACATGCTTGTGCTCAGCAGAAGGCTGGCAGCAAAGGGAGACTTCAGGTATCCCATTTTCTTGGAGCCCTGTTGGCAACTGTATCTCCCATGTCTGGATGCGTGACTATTTCCAGTTAGGAAACTGGGAAATCACACGCTTAACTTCAGTTCAGGAATTGTAAAGTAAGAGCCAAGGAGCTTCCAGGGAAACATGTTTCATAAGCAGGACCATAGTGTTTTAGCTTCCAGACTGAAACTGAATTTATTTTTATGATATTAAATTCTTATATCTCATAATTACTTTCTGTCTGTGTGTACATGGTGGTGACATGCACTTGTTTTTTCACACGTACTTTGAACGACCAAAAGGCAAGCCAGATGCTGCTGTTTGCTCTGCATGAAAAGTAGAGCCACACTGAAGATGACAGCTTTTGGAAGTTACAGCATCTCCAGATAAAATCACTACGGCACAGGAGTGACCACACCATCTTCAAAACCTCCCTGCTGAATTGGGGAAAAACTGTGCAGCTTTGGTAAAAACTCTTCCCTGCACTTTTGTCACAAGCCATTGTTATGAGAAGTTCCTGGGACAATCTCCAGGCCATATGTTTTAGCCAGGGAGTGGCAGCAAGGTTATTAATCCATGCTCTAAGACTCCACTCTCACAGTTCCCAGAACACACGTCTCTTTTCTAGATAACCAGGAAAGTCCTTCTGGCAGTCTTTAGTGTGAACTATTGGCAAAATAATCCTATCAGTAAAACCACCACCTCCAGGAAGAGCAAAGCATTCACCTTTCTGGGGATGCTGAGCAGGACAGCAGGACCAAATAGACGCCACAGCAGTCTTCGGGTTTGCACAGACTGCAAAAATATTGAAATGTAATAAACCAAAAAATTTTCTCCAGATCTTGTGCATTGGTGAAAGTATTCTTTGTCATGAACAAAACTTTGACTTGCTTAAAACCCAATCAAGCAAACTAAACCATTCCTAGGGCTTTTGGGCTACCACTTAGGCCAGTTTATGCAGTCTTCTCAGTTTTAAGACATCATTAGTTCCAGGCATTTCGTTCAATAATGCTTGAGTATTACATTGCAATTACTTCCATGTATTTACCGCACATAAGAGTATTACATGGTAATTATGTCGGTATATTTATTGCATAGAAGATTATTTTGAACCATGAAATGAAAAAAATGAAATTATATTTGATTTTATTTCTGTGAAAATAAACAGAATAACTGACTGAATTGGCCAGAAAAGGCCAAATTTGTATGTGCTGTTTTCACTATGTGATACTGCTGATAGACACAACACAGAAGCAAATTCTACCGCCAGCAAATGAGGCACACATTCTGATTTCTTACTGGTTTTACTGGTGAAGCAGACTCTAAAATAGTAGCTAAAGGTCCACAGTACAGGATGCACTATAATGAAATATATCTGAAGGCAGAATATGCCTGAACTTAAGCAATTTTCTAGTAAAACTCCTGCATGATCAGTCTATTTAACATAATTTTATGTTGAGCGCATAGGCACTTTATTTATGTAAAGGCCTCAATACAATTTAATCCTTTGCAGATCAAAGCTCTCACTGTGCATTTCTCAGTAGGATGATGACTTTGGATGTAGGATATTGGAGTACTAAGCATTTGCATGGTAGAGACAGAACATGCATATATTGAGGCTCTCAAATAGGTTCTAAAGAAAAAACCTGAATTTTTCTGTTCAAGTCCGTGACATGAATTTACTTATTTTGGATATGTACCGAAGAAAATGAAATCAGAATCCTCACTTTCTTTGAAACATCACCTAGAAGATGTCTGTTGAACTTAGTATTTTCCATCACTTATACACATGAATGTGAAATATATTCAGGCATCTTTCTAAAAAGTGAATTTACTTATGTTGGCATATGAGTGGGGATAAACTCCTGAAGCATCCATTCCTTCATTCAATCTACATACACATTTAAGTAGCTACAGGTGATACTTGTCTGGAAAAGGGGTCTCCTTCGCACAGCAAATTACAAAATGTTGCATGGCTGCTAACCAAGACTCCTTCTTCCCCTCAAAACACAGCAAATAGCTTCCTGTGGAGAAATGATGGCTCCTTTTACAGGGGAAAAAGCAGAGGCAGGGAGTGTCCTAGTGTTCTTCACTGTACAGGAACAAAGCAAAGCACTGAAGGAGTTAGTCATCTTAGCATGGAAAGCCCTGTGGTAACACTTGGTTTGTAACCATCTAGTTGTCAATTCATTTGTCATGTAGAAACAATGAGATGTTTATATTCTCTCAACCAAACGTTAAATAACGTCTGAGATCAGGGAACTGCAGGAGGCATTCAGTCTGATTCGGTTAAGTCAAGCCAACGGTAAAGGCACTCCTGCTGCCCAGGTGTGGCTGTTGGGCACATCTGAGTCAGAGCACACAGCTGCCCTGCTCCCGTCTCAATCCTCGCCTGTGCAAGGAGCAGCAAAAAGGAGCTAAGATAGACCCATGCTATTAAAATACTGAATTTCCTACAGACAGAACATTTTTCTTTTTGAAACAAAATGGTTCTGGAACAATAACAAAATTCATCTCATGATCTTGCACCATGTGACCACCACCTGGAGATTTAAAATTCAACAATTGCTGGCAGCGGACGTCATCCTACTGATCTGCTCTCAAAATGCTGATGTGTTTACAGTAAATCCCTAACCAGGCCAGTTGTGCAACAAGTTGAAGTGACACAAAGTATTAACATTTATGGTGGTGAGTCAAAATCAAACAAACATCCTTCTTTTATAAGCTTTCTCACAGCATGTAGTAGCATGTACTGCGAGTAATGAAACATCTGTTACAGCCCTGACTCTCTCGCAACTGAGCAAGTGCTGCAATCTTCCTGCAAGGCCAGGCTTCAAGATAGGGCTTTAGTACTTAGATGAGACATATCAGCAATGGACAATGCTCATTTCAGTTGATTCAAAAAGAATAAAAAATTCTTCTAGAGCCAGGTGTAGAAAACATAAAAGTAATAAATTGAAATTGCCTCAAATTGGTTTTAACTTGAGACTGAGAGACATTTCAATGATATTTGCAGTTCATTAAAGTGCCCAGAAAATTAATTCAAGTCCCTTTTTATCAGGTGTAGTTAGGGGCAGAAAAGTGAATTAGAACACATGCTTAGATGGTTCATTCTTCTATAAAGTTGCCCAGTCTGCTTCAGAGGCACTGCACCCAATTTTAAAGGCTGCCCTTTCTGCGGGGACATTGATCTTCTTGACTGCCCTGTGCTTCCGTACGTTGCTCTTGGAGAAGTCAGGCTCTTTTTTCTTGCCTCCCCAGTAAGTTTTGCCATTGACCACAAAGACTTGTCTCCATTTGCTCTGCAGCGTGACTGGCATAAACAAAGTCAACAAAATTCCTAGGAGTCAGAAATTTAAGACTAAATGCAGCAGAACACATATTAATTAAATATAGATGTACTCTCATTTCCCATCAATTCAAATGTGTACTTAAATAGCATTTGTTTAAGGGCTTTGCTGACTAGAAATGGTTTCTGTGTCTGTGAATGCTTTTGCATTAAATGTTAAAGATTATATCTGCTTTGGATATGAGTGATGATTGTAAGCTGTGCATTCCTACCAGTTATTACAGAACTGGGACACAAAAGAAGTGGGGTTTGGTTGGCTGGTTGGGTAGTTTTCAGTGCAAAAAGTAATTGGATACAGTAAAATTTTGTGTATCACTATAGCAAAATTCACCAGAAGATTTCCATTAAAAAAGTTTTCTTTTGAAGGGAGACATTGCTGCTCAAAGCTTGCCCAGCATTAAGTCTTTCGGTGAGTTCCTGAAGAAGGTATGAAAGGCTGGCATTCTCATTTATGGTATTTCTACACTATGCTCAGAAAAGTCCAGAGGAAAATTCCCTCAGTCTCCTGCTTTAATGTGTTTTTCTTCCAGAGTATCTGTGCAGAAGCAGAGTTAATGATTCCTACAAGATCAGCCTGCCCTCCCCTTTCAGTTCTGAAATATTTCTTCTATATTTTTTTTTTTATCAAGGGAGGAAATTTTCTTGCTTGTTTATGACCCCAGATTGCTGATCTATCTCTGTAATGCAATACTTGGACCCTTCAACCAGAACAGGGCTATCTGTGTAGCAGCCACAGAGATCAACAGAAAATTCAACTCTTTGCAACTCCCCCTGATTTCTGACTATGAGAAGAACGAGATAGTTTAATATTATGAAACCAGCTAGATAGAGCAGTCGACAGCATGCAGCTGCCTGTGCTTTCACTAGTCTCCTTCATCTCCCTTTCCCTCTTTTGGATCATTGCATATTTCATCATGTCACAATTTAAATTTCAAGCTCTCTGGCTTAGGATTGTGTCTTTATTTGATTTTGTAAAGTTCACCGAGTTAGGTATTCAGAAACCACTGTGAAGGGTACAGCTTAAGAAACTTAGAACAACTGCATAATTAAAAAGCTCTCCTGTCCACTGGACTGTCTGCATCATATTCCAGCTCCATAAGCAGAAATAACAGGCGTGTTTGTATCAAACAGACTCTCTTACTTTTATTAATCAGTGTTAGATATACAGGTTAATTAAAAAAGCTACACTTTGGGAAATATGTCATCTAGCTACAAGATAGAAATCTAGGCTGATTGCCATGGTATCTATTGATGCTCAGCCACTGTAAAAAATTAGCAGTTTATTTTCTGATATACAAAACCTCAAGCAAACTTTCCTTGTTAAACATTCAGTAAAGTTCACAGCATTCTACTACACAGCTTCACATAGTGTTTTAGTGCAAAAGGAAGTACAAATATAAAAATACCGAGGCTTGAATTAAAAAAAAAAAAAAACAACAAAAACCCAAGCAAGCCCTGGAGTTAGAGGTGAGTGTCTGCTATGGGTATTCTTCTCAACTCCACGATCTGGGAGTTAGCCATGCTGCCACCGTCCTGGCTGCCATGACAAGATTCATTATCGCTGATGCTGAGACCTGCACCTGAAACAACGAAATAAACAAAAGATAGAACAAGTAAGTATGAAATCCCAAGACAGAAATGGTGATATTAAGTCCTGTCCTATTTTATTCTGGTTATTGAAATGCCTTCCTACCCCGCAACAATGTGGCAAGTTTCCCTTTACTAGTTTACATTTCAGAATCCACAGATTATAACATTATCTGAAGCAGTTTTGTACCATCCAGATAGGCTTTTTCATAACTCCACTGTCAGTCACTTTATTTGTTTCAGTAAATGTTACAATAGCTATTCAGAGGTTGCCTTGAAATCACAGGAACATAAATCAAGGCCTGGCTTAGGCTGGGTTCATGGTCTGGCTGTTGCAGCCTGGTATTTCCAAGGATTTCTTCATGAAGAATTGATTTCTAATAATACAATTTCCCCTGTTAAACTATAATTCCAGCTGTTTTAATAGGACTGTAATTTCAACATGAGAAAAGACGCTGACTAAGTATTCTTTAAAGCCACATTTGGCAGAAGCTGGTGTATTGTGTTTTTCTTCTGCTGTGAGAGAATACTAGACTTTGGCCCACGGAAACTTCCAAAACATGTCTGGAAGAGACCTCAGGAGGCCACCTTCTCCATCCTTTTGTCACAGGAGTTTTGCTAGCTTGTTGCTTCCTTGTTATTTTCTTAGGGTCTGGGTTCTTTAGAGGTGGAGAGGATTGGAGCTGATTAGTGTGAAGGCACATAATCCTGCACTAGGTTTTATGAAATGTGTATTTTTTTCAGACCACTTCTCCACACATCAGTTGCAACTATAAACTTCAGTGAGTTTTCAGCTCCTTTCTTTGAGTTGCAGAGGTCTTGTAGGATTTAGTGTGTCTAGGTTTTAAATTTGTGGAGAACTGCACACAAGTGTAATTAGGCAGGGTAGTTTCAAGACAGACTAATTTCAGGCATGGTCTTACAGTGATGCCACTTACAAATAACCAGGGCAGTTATTCATTTTTGGCAGAAGTAAATCTGTAACTACACGCAGTTCAAGGCAGTTGTAAAGGAATGATATTTGGCTCAAAAATCCCTGAACGGGGTATGACGGGAGAGGCACTGATATGTGTTTTCATACTAAAAAATATGTTCAGGACTTTCTAATAGTTGTACAGTGCATATTCTATTTCTGCCTCAGCTGACATTCCAGGATTTGGCTTGTTTGGCAAAAGACAAGATAAGGATCATTTACTTTTGTGGAGTTACGTCATCATTCTCTATGCCCTCTATTGTTCTACTTTTACAAAGTTTTTCCATAGCATCCTTCCCTTCCACCACCCTGCAAGTAGAAAAGAGGCATAAAAAAGAGGGCAGCAGTGGGATGCTCCTTTGCTGAGGGATGTCTGGCTGCAGTCTTGAATACAGAGCTTGGTTCAGAGAATCTGAGCAGAAGAACCTGCAGGACTAGGCAGGCTTTCCTACAGGGTCTGAAAGAAGTCCTGGTAAAGGCCAAACTTAGGTGCAGCGCTGCATAAACTCAGCCCTACTACATCCAGGAGAAAAGTGGGGTTTTCTGCACCATGATCCTTCTTATGCCTCGTACTGGTGTTCAGGTCACAGAATAAACATGCAGTCATTGACATCTGCTCAGGAAGTTTTGTTCACGGGTCTGTATGATCCAAGATCCTGAGAGACCAGCAATTACTGTCAGGGTATGACATTAGTAAAAATCCATTAATGTGTACCATAATAAAGACAAGAAGATCAGGCTCTGAATCATTAAATACTTGTTTATAAGAGTACTTAAGATGATTAAGCCAATCTTGCTGATTTAAATTTAAATGCATATTTAAACTTTTTTTTGAATCATGCTCCTAATAAAAAGCTGCTTGTAAGTCCTGGGAAAAACAGCAATTGCACAAGCAAGTTATTTGTTTTTTTCTTATCTTCTCTAAAACTGTTTGTTTTAGAAAGGAAACATGAGTGTAATAGAGAAGATAAATCAGACTGCTGTGTTTACCATTTGGGGACAGCAGAACAAGGTAATAACATCAAAGTAAATAAAATACTTTGAATGGGGAAACAAAGCAATACTTCTTTTGTAGCATCACTAAGTTATAGCAAATCACTTGATACTTTTTTTTTAGACTGAAGATCGTCCACACCTCAAAATGGGAAAAAAACTAATTATTGAAAATATTACATGAATTTATCATCCCAGGTCCAGATTTTAAGGTGAACACTGACTTTTGGGGTTAGAAAGACATTTATCTTACTGGTGACTATATTGCAATTATTCAACATGGGGTTCCTTGAAGATATTTGTGCTGGTCACTATAAAAAGATTGGATATTGGTCTAATATTGTATTAAAGTATGTATATTATTGAATGTCACACACACACATGCTTTGTACAAAGTAAGAGGAGGTATTTTGTTATGAAGGATCTCATGAGGACCTTGGTAAACCAGAGGCTGAAGCAGGCTACTTTGGGTTTACAAGGGCCTTGTTCTGATGATGATGCAAAGACAAACTATGTAAGACCTGTTCCTTTTTAGGAGTGAGAGCTGAAATGTAACCAGGGCACCAGCTTACCAAACAGTCAGCAGACCAGGAAGGGTACAACTGTTTAAAATGCCACAGTTCTAGAGAGTCTTTGGTCCAGTTTGGTCCCAGATTAGGGCAGAATTTAAACACAATAAGATAAAAAAAACTACGTAAAAAAAATATATGTTAGATTTGGATGGTGGGTGTGTAGCAGGGATTATTACTTTTCTTCAGTTGGTGAAGCAATTATTTTAAGAAAAGGATAGAGAAAAATAAGGCCTTTCTTCTTTTCTTTTTGTGTTGAAGGACTAGTTAGAAACTGGAAAGTCACTGCTTCTTGGCAAACCCAATGAGATCCCTCCAGTGACATCTACTGGTGGAAGGACTTCTCCAGAGTGCTCCTTGTGCCCTTGAACACCAGCGTTATCATCTGCTTGTTCAGATAATTCACAAATCCAGAAAACATTTTAAGGGAGGCAAGGTTTGTTTTGTAATTACTGTAGTAGTATCTCTGGGGAGACTTCTCTTGTAAGCACTTCCATCTTGGCTTCTGAATCAATCATGACTTATATTGTGTGTGCAAGACAAAATTAGGTAGACATGAACTCAATGATCTTAAAGGTCTTTTCCAACACAAACAATTCTGTGGTTCTGTGTAACTTTAATTATTCTTCCAGGGGGTTTCTTTACAGAATTGACACCAACAGACATCCAGACTTCTATGAATAAAGTTCAGATTGAATAAAATGCTTTGTCGTGTTCAACAGCCAATGGGTAGCCTAGTTGTGAGCAATCACAAATGAGACATTTAATGAATATGCAAACTGGCTACACTTCCTTCCTTTTTCATGTGAAGCGAGCCCTTCAAAATGGAAATGATGCCAGCTGACAAGGCAGGGTACAAATCTGGCACTTTGTCACCATCTACAATTTATCTGCCCTGTGACAGACAGCCTCCAGGATGTTGCACGGAACGCCTTTAAGAATTAGAAATTTCAAATGCTTCCTGTAGTTCAGGATGCCCAACAGGAGATGCTTAATTCTCAAACCAGACACCTATAGTGTTAACACCACAGTTTAAAAAATGCTGACTTTGGAACCCTAGAAGTGTTGGATTAAAAATTATGTGGTTTATAGCACATCATTATTGTAATTGGTACATTTGTGTGAGGTTTTTAACTTGTGCAGTTGATTTTCCCAGGTATTCTTTGTGTAGAATATTTATTTAGGATTTATCACATATTAAGAGCAAAAATATACTGAGATGTAGATGTAGCAATATTCTCCATTGATAATTCCAATATATATTTGGGAAGTACCATGTGTTGGACTGGTATTCTCCTCTGTAACCTATAAATGTCTTTGCAAACAACTTCCTACAGGTGTAGGTCACCAATGAGTACTGGAGGTGTTTGGGCCATTCTCAAAGGCTTTGCTGTGTTTTGCATTCACATCTCACCGAAAAGAAGGGAATTGATTCAGTTTTGCACAACATAGGAGCTGGGGGACAAGAGCATTTGTAGGAGATGGGAATATGGATGAAAGCTCAGAGACCAGTATCATAGAATCACAGAATCATAGAATCATAGACTGGTTTGGGTTGGAAGGAACAACGAAGTCCACGAAGTTCCAAATCCCTTGCCATGGGCAGGGACACCTCCCACTGGATCAGGTTGCTCAAAGCCCCATCTAACCTGGATGCGAGTCCAGAGAAGAGCAACGAAGCTGGTGGAGGGGCTGGAGAACAAGCCTTATAAGGAGCGGCTGAGAGAGCTGGGGTTGTTTAGCCTGGAGAAGAGGAGGCTGAGGGGAGACCTCATTGCTCTCTACAACTACCTGAAAGGAGGTTGTGGGGAGGAGGGTGCTGGCCTTTTCTCCCAAGTGACAGGGGACAGGATGAGAGGGAATGGCCTCAAGCTCCACCGGGGGAGGTTCAGGCTGAACATTAGGAAAATTTTTTTCGCAGAAAGGGTCATTGGGCACTTGCAGAGGTTGCCCAGGGAGGTGGTTGAGTCATCTTCCCTGGAGGTGTTTAAGGCACGGGAGGATGAGGTGCTGAGGGGCATGGTTTAGTGCTTGGTAGGTAGGAATGGTTGAACTCAATGATTCGATGGGTCATTTCCAACCTGGTGATTCTATGATTCTATGAACCTGGCCTGGAACACCTCTAGGGATGGGGCAGCCATGACTTCTTTGGGCAACTTGGGCCAGGGCCTCCCCACTCTCCCACAAAAACATTTCTTCCTAATGTGCATTTATGGTGCTTATGCTTTAGAAGTAAGCTACTTTGAGAAAGATTCCTTCTTCTTTTAACCTGTTGGATCCCTTTTTAACTCCCCAACTGTAACCAAAGCAGAAGTCCTTAGGAAATTTGGTTATACTGGGCTTTAGCCTCAAAGGTGGCACAATACATCTCCATGACAATCTGAAGGTCATTAGTCTTTTTAAATTGTCTATCAACATAAATCCTGCACAAAAAAAATCTGAAGAAAATTGGGATCTGGTTCAAAATGACAGCACTTTTAAAGTTAATAAATGCAATTAATGAAAACTAATTGGTAAATAATTGTCTCTTTCAGTAGAAGCTAAGCTGCTGATTCATTATAAAAAACATCGAATAGACTCATAGAATGGTTTGAGTTGGAAGGCACCTTAAAGATCACCTAATTCCATCCCCCTGCCATGGGCAGGGACATGTCCCACTAGATCAGGCTGCCCAAGGCCCCATCCAACCTGGCATCTACAACTTCCTTGGGCAACCTGTGCCAGTGCCTCACTACCCTCACGGCGAAGAATTTCCTCCTTGGGTCTAGTGTAAATCTGACCCTCTCCAATTTATAGCCATTCCTAATAGCCATTCCTATCACTACCTGCTTCTGTAAAAAGTCCTTCCCCAGCTTTCCTGCAGCCCACTTCAGGTACTGGGAGCCCACTCCCAGTGTGTCTTCAGAACCTTCTCTTCTCTAGGCTGAGTCAGCCCAACTCTCTCAGCCTGCCCTCATAGAAAAGGTGCTCCAGCCCTCTGATTATCCTTGTAGACCTCCTCAGAACTGTTCCAACAGTTCCATATCCTTCTTACGTTCAGGATTCCAGAACTGGACACAATACTCCAGATGAGGTGTCACAAGAGAGGAATAGAGGGTCAGAAATCCCTTCCTTACCCTGCTGGCATGCTTCTTTTGATGCAGCCCAGCATACGGTTGGCCTACTGGGCTGCAAGCACACACTGCTGCCTTGTGTCGAGCTTCTCATAAACCAGCACCCCCAAGTCCTTCTCTGCAGGGCAGCTCTCAATCATTTATTTTACCCCCTATCCTGTACTGAAACTGCGGATTGCTCCAACTCAGCTGTAGGACCTTGCACTTGGTCTTGTTGAACCTCATAAGGTTCTCACAGCCCCACTTCTCCAGCCTGTCCAGGTACCTCTGGATGACATTCCATCCCTTCAGTGTGGCAACTGCACCACTCAGCTTGGTGTCATCTGTAAATTTGCTGAGAGTGCACTCGATCTCACCGTCTATATCATTGATGAAGATATTAAACAGCACTGGAACCAGTACAGACCCCGGAGGGACACCACTTGTAATGGAATAAAAACCATAAATGAAATATGATACAAAAATAATGTAAGTCATAATCATAAACATAAAATAAAAAGGTTTTAAAACCTATCAATGTATAGGATATGTCCCTAAATTAGTATTTCTTGTGATAAAATTGTTCTGCAAATTCCTTCACATAAAATGTCTTAGAGTTGGTTGGCCTACCATAAGATTTCCACAGTGTAAGAGATGAGGTGATACAGAGACAACAGTAAATCCTAACTATATATTGCTGTATGGACATAAGCGTATTTAATGGAAAGGAGGAATTCATTGATAAGGCATTCAGAGACCATGGCTTTATGATATACAAAGTCTAGCTTTTGCATTTATTGCACCAAACAAAAAATTCTGTGTCCATATGATGCAAAACTTGCATAAAGCTAGCATAAAAGCTGGCTAAGAAACAACACATTGTTGTCCACTTAATTTTCTGGAAATGCAGTTGTGTGCCTTCATCTGACCTAGTCTGTATTTCAGGTTAATCTGTAATTAGGTCCAGCATTAATGATTATGGAACCCAGGGCTAAGTGCATAGTTCTACAACACTTTTCTTTAGCAATAAGGCCAAGTGTGCCAATGCATCTATTTGTGGAGCTGCACATGACTAAACTGCTGCAAATTAAAGAATAGAGTTGTGCAGTGGGGGTTTTGTTCAATTTTTCTTAACCAGTCGTCCTTTATTTCTGCCACTAAGAGCGTCCACCTGCAGTAAGAGGGTGGGGCAGGAGGACAGCGATGAGATTTTAGCTTGGCTGCAATTATACCTTTATTCTTGCTGATCCTGGCTGCCAGATTAAAGCTTGCAGCTCCAGACAGTGAGCATAAATTAAAGCAACCTTCAGACAGCTCCATACTGCATAAGCAGAAAGGACAGATGAAGTGCAAAAGGGCATAAAGACATTTCTGTATATTCCTCTGCTAATCAGTGCTGATTCACAGCCAACTTTCATTAGGAGCTAATATTTTAGCACAGCTGAGACTGTGTTTGGTTATAGATTGACACTTTTAGGGAATGACAGATAATGGAGGTTTCTGTTTCTGCTTATCAGACTTAAAGCTCAAGCAATAGCTGGGCAAGCATTTCTCTGTACCTAAAAGTCACATCTCACAGTTTAGGAGTGATAAAAACAACTTCACAACACCTCTTCCCTCTTCTCTTAGGAATTTGTCTTCTTAAGATGGAGAATTCTCAACATACTTAAACAAAGTTCAATTTAAAAAGGTTTGAGAAGTACTACTACAGACAAGAGCAAGGGAGCTAAAAGCTATCTCAGCTGCCCCTACACTTCAGCTATTTGGAGAAGAGGTGCTGGTCTTCTGGCTGCTGACATCCACTACTCTCTTGGAGCTGAAACTGGTGCTCAAAGTGCATCAAGCTGATATATCATGGCAAAGGGAAAGGAAGGAGAGGAAGAGGAAGTGGGAGAGAAGTCTGTAACCTGAGTTGTTGTGGTTTCATATGAGTACAAGCAATGACGCAAGAGAGGAAGAAGACACATGCTACCGGGAGGGAGGAGATGTGCTCCTTTCAGTGCCTGCTAGCTTAACAGTATCAGGAAATCCCTGTCAGACTACAGCTCAGTGAATACTTTAGCAGCATAAGCCCATGCTGCCAAACAGAGAAAAAATCCCACTTTCCACCACCACATCTCCCTTTTTATTGCTTCCACAAAGTTTCCTCCCTCATGCCATTGGGACAACCTTCACTCTTTGGCCATACACTGAACTGGGCTGCAGAGCATGTCTGGATTAAAATAATAAACCAGATACAATTTCTAGTTACAGAAAAGCTCATGGTGGGTTTTTTTGTTTATAGTATGCATTGAGCTACAGCTTGTACCTAGAGCAATAGCTGATAAAGATTTACTTCGGTGGTTAAAGCAACTCTAACCTCCACACAGCATCCTCAGTTTGTCTTGTTTAATTGTTGTGTGTGGCACTGGAGACAGATGGGACAACTAGTTTGGCTTAGAAATACTTTTTTTTCACCCCTATAGTGTTACTAAGGTCACAGTTTGGACACATAAATAAGCATTGGGGTAAAATGGACAGGTACTACTTGAACCAGTAATGCAAACAAAAATATTTTTCTCCAGATGTGGCAGGCAATCTCTGATTCAAGTCACATCAATACAAAGGTCTCATAAGAACAAATGATAATAAAATATTACTCATGGGCACAAAAATAAAAATTAGGCAAAATAATCAAAACCTGACTCTAGACCTATTTCTTTTAGAAGGAAAATTAACTAAGGACGGAGCCTGAAGTTTTATTAGAAAATCATTAAATGCTAAAGTTGTGGTGAATTATATTAACCATGAATTTTAACCATGGCTGTTGACTAGATTGCTCTTCATGATTTAAAACTCAGTTTTCCACCATGTGTAGAGTTTACTGCAGAAAATAGGCTAAGTGATGTTAACTGAGCTGCTTTAGCAGCAAACACTGTATGCAATGATGGAAGCGTGGATGTGAATCGCTTCATACCATAACAAACTATGAATAACATGGTTTCCCTCAAAATATTCAGGAATTAATAAGAAAGTAAAAGGTACCTTCTTAGAAACTTTAAAAAAAGGTTTGTAACTGTAAACTTTTGCGCCTAGATTTGGAAGTGTTGCATGAGATCTTTAACTGCATAACAAAGTGGAAGTAGTCTGCAAAATACTCAGGAAAATTAATAGGTACATACAAATTTTGAGAAAATCTTTGTAAAAATTTATATTTCTTAGCAGTAGGCCAGCTATTAATCATCCAGTTATCTTCATTAATAGAAGAGTTTTCAGCAATGGAATTTGACTTCGGACATAAAGTATTATGAATATACTAAATCACAGATTCACAGAGTGGTTTGGTTAGGAGAGACCTTAAAGATCATCCAGTTCCAACCCCTCTGCCATGAGCAAGGATACCTCCCACTGGACCAGGCTACTCAAAGCCCCATCCTTGAACACTTTCAGGGATGGGGCAGCAACGACTTCTCTGGGCAGCCTGGGCCAGTGTCTCACCACATTCATAGGAAAACATTTCTTCTTAAGTTCTCATCTAAATCTCACCTCCTTCGGCTTAAAACCATTCCCTCTTTTCCTATCCCAGCACTCTCTAATAAAGAGCCCCTTTCCAGCTTTTCTATAGCCCCTTTCAAGCTTTCCTATAGTCCCTTTCAGTACTGGAAGCTGCTATAAGGCCCCTCCCAGCCTTCTTTTCTCCAGGCTGAACAAACCAGCTCTCTCAGCCTGGCCTCATATGAGAGGGGCCCCTTGGATCATCTTCATGGTTTCCTCTGGACTTGCTCTAACAGATCCATATCCTTTTACAGCATAAATTAGACTACTCCTTCATTAGCAGCATTCATAGACTTCCAACCAGTTTTATTTTCCTTGGTGTCAGTGAATTGAATGTACTCTTGAAACTGTTGGTGCCAGAGCACTTAATATGCTGATGTCACCAGTGCCTCTCTATTGTCTCTTGAAAGGCTCGATGGTACCCCAAAGATCATCCAGGTCACCTCCTACCGCCAAGCCAGTCCACTTGTGTTTCACCTGCTGCCTAGAGGACGGTGGCTTGGGTTAGTTTCTGCCAGCTCTTACCAAGCAGTGCTGCTTTGCCTTTGTGGTGGTTTTATCAGACATTCCCATGTTGACCTGTCTTTGAATCAGGTTTCACCTCATTTCTGCTACTTGTGGCCACGTCTGTCTATCTATTTATATCATCATTTGAATAACCTGAAGTTTCATTGGTGGAGTGGGTGAGAAGGCAGAAGACCTACGTGTAACTGAGGGCAAAGCCTGGGATCTTGAAGACTTGAACTCTAAGGCTGTTGAGAGAAATCTGATTACAAGTGTTTTGTTCTGTAGGTGGTGTTTGACTGTAGACACTTCAGTGGCCATCCCTGCTTCTGTCCCTCAGCAGCATGGTGAGCTTATCAGAGCTGGCTCTTGGGTTTGGGCAGATATCTATCTAGTTTATCTTTCCAGCATACACCATTTTTCAGGTGCAAATGTATTTTATATAAATATTTTGTCTTACACTTATTGGAAGAATCACTATTTAGGAAGTTATGTTGTTTCTCACAGATATAAATGTGATGTCCAACACACAAAAAAAACCCAAACCAAAAAAATACCCCAAGACTAACACTACATCTTGGGAAGCAAGACTGGGAGGACGGAGACAAAAAAGTGGTTATAGAACATGTTCTAGTCTGTCACAGTTAGACAAGGCTCAACACAATCGTTTCACCCAGTACAAGTAGACAGTTGTTCAAATATAGATGTTTTCTTACCCTGGGTCAGAAAATGTCAGCGTGCAAAAGTGAACAGTAAGTTCACAACAAATTTCTTGTGAAACCAAAGAAATTCTCAATGGAAGCTTTTCCGCTGTTGACTGAGGCTGATGGCAA
Source organism: Phaenicophaeus curvirostris (assembly GCF_032191515.1). Taxonomy (NCBI): domain Eukaryota; kingdom Metazoa; phylum Chordata; class Aves; order Cuculiformes; family Cuculidae; genus Phaenicophaeus; species Phaenicophaeus curvirostris. The sequence goes on from NC_091431.1 coordinate 18,335,597, forward strand.
AGAGATCCCAAAGATCAAGTCAGTGCTCAGGGGAACCCATTTTTTGTCAGCAGGAGATGTGAAAGCAAACCCAACAGAGATCCCCAATGGCCTTTCAGGGAATACTCTGCAGAACAGCTTTGGATACTGGCAGCATCATGTGCAGCCATGTGTCAGCTCAGAAGGGAATTGTTGAGAAGGTGATCTTAGTTGATTTTCTTAATGTGTTAAATAAAAAGAGTTACAGGCATAACCTCAGGGTTTCATTGGTTTCATTGGTTTTGTGTGTGTGTGCGTGTGTGTGTGTGTGAGATCTCATAAACACATATATAAAATAAAGATAGGCATTGTATACTGTATACATCAGTTATTTTAAATAGCCTGTACAATATTTTTCATGGAATAGCAGTCCAAGGCAAAACAATTTTACTTCAGATTTTTGCTGGCAATCAAATTATATTAATGGATCTCATTAATTGTATCTCATGGAATGGTGACACCAGTAGGGTGAAGAACAACATAACAACCTGTGAGGAACAAGGATAAGAGTCACTCACCAGTCTTTAAAGCAAATATTAGGTCATCAAACTCCTGTGACTCCTCATCAGCAACCAATGAGCTGGTACTAAATCCTCCAGAAGGGTGGAAAACATTGCCATTTTGTGGACTCTGCTTAAAGGCAGCACTAGCTTGACTAGCAGGCTGCAAGGATGCCCTCTCCCAGTCTGCAGGCACCTGCAAAGTGTAAAAAGACATAGAAATGCAGTAATCATGAAAATTACAGCCTAGAAATAGGAAACTACAACGAGAGCTGAACTCAAGACCAAAAGATTTTGGAAACAACTGTTCTGTCACTTCTATAGTAAACCAGGTAGTCTTGTTTATTTGTTTGTTTTAGATAAAATATATATGTAATTCAATTACAAGTCATTTAAACTTGTGCTTATTATGCCTGCCCTAGCTATGTCAAAAAATTATTGCTATTTCTGAAAATTTGCCTGTGGTATGGAGAACTTTAACATAAAGCACTGAAAGGTTCTGACTCACTCCTCTCTTATCACTGCTTCTTCCTCTGCTGGACCCTGCTTCTTCCTTCTATAGCCACTAATCACCATTACTTTCCATTACACGATCTGCAGCTGGGAATTGCTTCCCACATTCACCAAATAATATTTTAAAGTAATTTGCCAGTCTTGGAAGGTTCTAGTGTTTGTATACAGCCCCACAGTTTCAATATCAGCTTTGCTGTAATTCATCAGCCACTCCAGTTTAAGGAGTTGTTGCACAAAACATCAGAATTTCAGTTCACGAGAAAAAAAGGTGATTTTGAAAATTTATCTCCTCCTTAAATGTGATGAAAAGGCAAAATACTGAACTCTAAACCAATACATTTTAGGACAATCAAAATATATAATTCCTTCCCTCCCCTACCATACCTCTCACCTCCCTTTCCTCTCTCTCTCTCTCTCCCTCTCTCTCTCTCTCTCTCCCTCCCCTCCCCTCCTCTCCCCTCCTCTTTTATTCCCTTCTCTCCCCTCCTCTTTTATTCCCTTCTCTCCTCCTCCCTCCTCTCCTCTCCTCTCCTCTCCTCTCCTCTCCTCTCCTCTCCTCTCCTCTCCTCTCCTCTCCTCTCCTCTCCTCTCCTCTCCTCTCCTCTCCTCTCCTCTCCTCTCCTCTCCTCTCCTCTCCTCTCCTCTCCTCTCCTCTCCTCTCCTCTCCTCTCCTCTCCTCTCCTCTCCTCTCCTCTCCTCTCCTCTCCTCTCCTCTCCTCTCCTCTCCTCTCCTCTCCTCTCCTCTCCTCTCCTCTCCTCTCCTCTCCTCTCCTCTCCTCTCCTCTCCTCTCCTCTCCTCTCCTCTCCTCTCCTCTCCTCTCCTCTCCTCTCCTCTCCTCTCCTCTCCTCTCCTCTCCTCTCCTCTCCTCTCCTCTCCTCTCCTCTCCTCTCCTCTCCTCTCCTCTCCTCTCCTCTCCTCTCCTCTCCTCTCCTCTCCTCTCCTCTCCTCTCCTCTCCTCTCCTCTCCTCTCCTCTCCTCTCCTCTCCTCTCCTCTCCTCTCCTCTCCTCTCCTCTCCTCTCCTCTCCTCTCCTCTCCTCTCCTCTCCTCTCCTCTCCTCTCCTCTCCTCTCCTCTCCTCTCCTCTCCTCTCCTCTCCTCTCCTCTCCTCTCCTCTCCTCTCCTCTCCTCTTTTATTCCCTTCTCTCCTCCTTTATTCCCTCCTCTCCTCTTCTCTTCCATTCCACTGCATTCCAGTTTTATTCTAATTTTATTGTAGCCTAGTAAAATTTGCAAAAATTTGCACAGCATATCTTTGGAAAATTAAAGATTCATCTAAGACCTATAGTAAGCTGAAACTATAGGTAAGCTTAAAACTTTATATTTTGATTTCTTATGACCTACTTTTTACAACAATTAACCAGCCCCTATAGCAAACTGAAGACTCAAGTAGAAAAAGGGAAATTCTCTAGATGGGATGTTACCAGGGAATTGTAAATTCCAAGAATATTACCGTGGCTAAATTAACAATTTTTATGGTGAAAAAAAAAAGTAACAATTCCTGGCTCCTAAAAGCCAACCTATAATAACATCCCATTCCTATGTGTTACTCTTTAGTACTGACATTTATATCTCCAGGTACATTTTCAATACACAGAGTAATTACTACAAAGCAGTGTTACCTCCTCCATAGCACTGATGAGGTTCTGAGTGGACTTGCTGATCTCTCCACCTGCAGCTGGCAGACCACTCCCATGTGTGAAAAAAGCTGATCCTGGAGCTGTATGCCCATTCATGTCTACAGTGTAACTGGCTTTCACAGGACAGCACAGTTGGTTGTGCAGGATAAAATACACCACAAAGACATAAAGGCCCTGAAACAGAAAGAGAAAAAGAATGTCGGCATGTGAAATTCAGGGAGCTTTGATCAGAGTTTGAACACAGTCATGGAAAAGCCCTATATGCTGTAGCAGATGTCTTCTCTTACACCAGAGGTCTGTGCCTCAAAGGGCTGTAGCCAGTTTCTCTGGAAAATGAGAGCTGACATCATTGCCCATCATAGATCTGGAAGTTAAAAATAAATCCATACCCTGAGGCATCCAGCTAAGCACACAAACACACACATACACACAAACCCCAACCCAAAAGAGTCACTGAAAATGATTATTTGTTTGAACCCACATGGTGGCAAAGCAAAGCCAAGATCCCAACAACAACAAAGCCAACTCGAGTTTCACAGTTGTCATCATAGTGAAAATGTGGTTCAGGGCTGCCTTCACAACAGGATTTGGCTGCTGGCCCCTAGCCACAGCTCTTTATTTCCATACTGACCTGCTGCCTCTTTGCGTTTTTGCCCCAGTTTCAATCTCATGCAAACTGTACTCCTTCCGTCACAGACAGCAAGTTGTAACATAAATTAGATTCTCTATGATATCTCCTAATTCAGCACTGTGTTTCATTTGTGATGACTACAAAGGCTCTGCTGTATGCCTCTGCAGTTCTTCTTTAAAACTTGCTGGGTTTGACCTTTAGATTTAGCCAAGGAAAGTATTATAACCACGTCTTTTGTTTGCAAAGATATCCAGTGATTGAATTTCTGAATATGAAATCTGACTTTCTCTTTCTCTAATTCTTAAGCTGTACTAATACTGAGGGAAAATAATCCATTTCAGTTGATAAATCAACCAGTTCAGTAATTACTAAAGAAGAGGTGAACCAAAAGAGTACAGAAAGAATACTTTTGGATTCTTCCCAGTTGTTGAAATACAGTTATATTTGCACTGCGTTTTGTATTTCACATTCTCCTCTAGGCCCCTGAAACCAATTGTACTAAACAGAACAATTTATTGAAAAGGTACCCAATGGAATGAAAGCAATAATGGTGATTATAAATAGTAAGGAGTTTCATCTAATTATACCTGGGAATTCCTAATGGAAGGAATGCATGGGGACTGCAAATACCCAAGATAGGTGTTCGTTTCTAACTCTATAAAACAAGCAGCAGCACTTCATGATGCATAGATTAGTAATTTCTAATGCCAAAACTGTATGACAAAAGAGTCTAGTCCAAAGTGAACCAGAATAGAAGTTAATGGGATTCAATGGGATTTCATGCTCACCTTGAGGAAATACCCCCATACAGCTGCTATAAAGCTGTACAACTCCCTGTGTGCACTTTTTTAACAGCAAACTAACAAACAGCAGTGCTAAAACCAACTATTTTGAGAAAACATTTTCCTACTTTTCCAGATATTGTTTTTTGTCACAGGGACCCAGAGCAGTTAACTGAGAGGAGATTTCTTTGTGATACATGTAAGTAAATACATTCCAAAAAAGACTGATGCAAACACATGCTGCACTTAAGAGACACCAAAAGATGTCCTTTCATTGTATACACAATTCCAAGGACTCTGATGTAGGTCAAGCATAATGGGACTAGTAAATGGATTTCTTTTAATTTAAGTTGTTTAATGGATGTGAAAAGGATGAAAAAACCAAGAATAACAGATAACAGTGATGACACCGAATTCAGGGCAGCCTCCAGCATTTCAGTCTCTGAGGACAAACCACAAAAGTTGCACGCATGTTTCAAGTGGTTTTGTACTTTTCAAGCAAACCCAGTAGCTGAAAATGCTGCACAGCCCTGTCTTTCAGAATAGCAGGGACATCAGGCTTTGGTATGCAAGGCCCATGCAATGTCACTTTCCTTTGCAGCTCCAAGTGTGGACATTTGCTCTTCTAAAACAAATAAACATGGAATAAACTGCCACAATCATCCCCTTAATTCATTCTGGTGTCCTGATTTAACTTTCTGTGTGTTTCAGACAGTGCTGTTTCTGAGGAGCTATTGTTCTACCAGAATCACAGAAGAGCATTTTGACATCCAAAACATCCTTGCCACCACTCCTTCCTGCTGCAACCATTTCTACTCCTCATCATTATCCAGAAACACAGACCTTTGTCCTGAGCAGCAGGGGCCAGCATCCCTGAGATGTGTTGCCTTGTGTGGCTCTTACAGAGAGTTAAACCCAGCACTCCTGAGTAGGTTCTACATTTATGCAGAAATGGTGTTTGTGGATGGATGTCTCAGCCGGAAAAAAGATGGAACCTTCTTTGACTCATGTTGTTCTCCAAGCATAGAGTCTCAAGAAGACATGGTCTGTAGAGGTGAGTTCCTATGTGCCATTATTGTGGTTTTGTCTGAAGGATGAGAAGGGTTTTGTGGCCTTATTCTCACTACCCAGTGTCTCTATTAGAAACTGCCACAACTGAATTTTGGGAAATCAAAACAAGGCAAATGGTGCTGCCCAAACAACACTGAGTTCGAACGATCAGACACATGAAAATGCCACAGATCAAATCATATTTATTTAAGCTTAACTGAGCATCAGCAGCTACCAGGCTGTTGGTTGTTTATTCTGAAAAAGCACGGGCAGGATGCAGACACTCAGGTTGTGTCAGAGCAATCACAGCTTTCACAGTCTCAGTGGTTCTTTCAAAGGCACTTGTTGGATAATTGAATTATCCTTCATTGCACTTTTGACACATTCTGTTATTTATTTTTTCAACCTCTGATATGATAAAAATAGTCCTAAAGTACTATGAAAATAAAGCTGTTGGCATTGTAATATATGTTTCTCTGTGTTTATAATGCTAACAACTTTGGCCAAGCTGGCCCTACTTTACTTTTTCAGAGGCACATGAACACTATCCTTGCCAGCTGGACCAAGTATGAAATGCAGAGAATAGACGTGTTCTGGTGACAGTCTGCCAGACCTGCAGGATGTTCACAAAGGAAACCTACGGACTGCAAAGGACCAAAAGAAGACAGGTCTGTCTATGAGTATCAGTAGCACAGACAATAACATCTCTGTTAAAAATGTAGTAAATATAGATTTTGTATTCCAAAGAGGATTTCATAAAAAACCTCCAACCTAATCAAAACTCCAAACCCTCAGCCTAGTACTAATATCCTCTGCTCTTTCATACACTTCATAGACATTCTCCCCAGCTCCAAAGCATGAGGTCAAAAGAAACTATTGGGTTTCAGAGCGAAATGACTGATTGCTAACCTGAAAGCTTAACCTGGGCTTTATGGAAGCAGATTGAACAATTAAGCTTAAGAAGGAGGGCTCTGGAGGATTTCATTGTAGTACCATGTAACTTACATGCACTGGGCCCACAGAGCTACTTACAAAATATTTAACCCTATGCCATTTATTGCTACATTATGATAGTAGCATTAATACAGCATCACAACAAAACGATAAGAGGAAAAAGTGTTACTAATATGTCTCTTGTGGAGAAAGGTGGCAATTACTTCAAGCAGACAATTAGGCTGTCCTGAAGGTGCAAGCAAAGACAGGCAATTTGCAGTTCTTCTCAGGGGTATTGACTGCCTGAAAAATGTTTGTAAGATATTATCAGTGAAGGGTGTCAGCTAGTTATTTTACTAATATATGCTAATGGAAGACTGCTAAGCTTTTGTTATTTCACCTCAGCAAGCTGGTCCATACATCTGCTCTTCTGCACTGTTATGTCAAGGAAAAACATACCCAGAAAAAAACCACAGCTACAACTGTCCAAAGGAAAGCTTACATGCCAGAGTTCACAGGGATTTTTTCAGCCAGTGAGGTGGGAACAGCATCAGGGCTAGTCTAAGCTATGCCAGATACTTCTTTCATAGTTACCAGGAATACTTGGCCAACTTGATTGTCTACTGTGACTGGTCCAGTAAAGGGAGAGCAGTGGACCACACCTGTTTTGAGTTTTTCAAGGCTTTCAGCATGATCTCACACCGCCCTGTGGTACCCAGGTTAGGACATTGTAGTCTAGATTGACTTGAACGCAGGATGGGTCAAGCCCAATGGAAGGCCACCAAGGTGGTCACGGGCCCAAGCACATAATCTGTGAGGACATGGTGTGGACTTTTCAGTATGGAGAAGGCTCACAGCAGAATTAATAGCTATGAACTGCTATTAGCTTTCCAGTACACAACTGTAGAATCAATAAGGTTAGAAAAGACCTCTAAGATCATAAAGATCAACTGTCAAGAAGTGGTTACCAAAAAGACAGAGGACTGTGGCAGGAGAATGGGATATACTTGTCCTAAGTCAAAACAGAGGAGGTTCCAACTGGAGGTAAGGAAAACATCTTTACTGTAAGGAAAATTAAGGTCTTGGAACAAGGTTCCCAAAGAGGCTGTGGAAAGTTCTTCAGAGGAGAAGAAGAAGAGAAGTTTTTCTAGTACGCTTTAAATCAGTGGGAGGGGTTTATGCATGCATGTGTGTGAAGGATTTCTCATTTACAGCACCTTGATTTATTAGCCCAGACAAGTTATGGCTCCCCATCCCTGGAGTTGTTCAAGGCCAGGTTGGATGGGGCTTGGAGCAACCTGATCCAGTGGGAGGTGTCCCTGCCCATGGCACGGGGCTTGGAACTGGATGGGCTTTAAGGTCCCTTCCAACCCAAACTATTCTACAACTCTATGATTCTATGATTCATTCTGTACAGTGAAGACTACAGGAAGCTAGTAAATTAAAGACAAACTTCCACAGCTGTCAGTAAAAGGACAGAATACATTTTACACTTCATATTGCAGGCAAACCTGGTGGACTGATCCACAGAAAGTCTTAATTGTGCATTTAACACTTGTAGTCTCTCTGCCTCTTTATCGTTTAATTCTGCATCTTCCAGCTCACTGTGCTGCGACTACAGTATTTCTAAATTTGGAAACTGAGATAACTTCTAATAGCAACAAGAAAGGATACAACAGGCTGCAGACCATCAACAAACCTCTTCTTTATCTCCATTTTACACACTGAGAGAAAACCAACATGCCTACTGTATCCCATAATTTCAGTTTGGTCCTGTAAGATATAGGACTTTTATTGCCCTAATGAACACACACACATAGCCCAAGCATTAGATTTTATTTGTTTTTTTAACTAAATTACATCTCATTTCTTGTACTTCTTTTCCTCCATGGCTGAGATACTCTATCCTGAAATTGCAGAAGCTTTTTCTTTCCAAGGACAAGTGAATTCAGATAATGCTATCTATTTTACAGGAATGGTATTTCTATTTATAAAACTAAAGTATCTTTTCAGGACCTTTGGTAAAGGAAAGTCATTTGAACTTGCCATTTGAACATTTCCTCAACCTGTTTCAGGGTATTTATCAGCACTTACAAAAATTCAGTGCACTTCACATATGCACTATTTGTGCTCCTGTTTTAGCCTGGAAAATTTTATTTGTTAGCAACCATCATGTGACTACATCACTAAAAGTTGGGTTTTTTTTCCAAAAAAAGAACATTTAAATGAAATCAAGGCTTGTGAAGAAAGATAGTATCTTTTGTTAGGCCACAAAAAGTCCTCTGTCTCCAGAACTGAATCATTCTGATCCTTAGATCACCATGGTTACATCAGTATTATTTTTGAAGTTATGTATTTATTTGTGCCAGGTGGTAAAAAACCCCAATAAGTCTCAAAAACAGGTGTCTCTGCCAACACAAGAGTTGTCTTTATTCAGATCAGCTTTTAAAACTAGCAGTCTGGAGTCACTTGAGAGGAATTTCCACATGCTGGTTTATGATTCGGTTAGTTTAACTTTAGGGTTTTTTCATTTTATCAGGGTGAGATTTAATCTCATTGTCTGTCTGGAATACACTAATTTACTCTTGGCAACCCATCTCAGAAAAGTCGGTTGCTTGTTGGTTTAAGGGTCAGGCAGTCTTCCCTGGGTGGCTGTGGATGGCCGTGGGTGCTACTGCCAATCGTGGTGGCATCTTGGCTGATACTTGTGCACCTTAATGCCTTAGCTGACTCCTTGTGAATTTCCTTAGGGATTTCACTAATTTACTGGAAGTTCTTATCTTGCAGGCTTCTGTTTTCCCATGTAGTTTTCCATCGCTGGCCAATCAAAGCCTACTGTGGATTAACATGGATTTATGTAACCATTGCTTTTGGGAAAATTACTAGTCTGATTAATCCAGACAATTTGCATGTTTCTCCATGTTCAAGATGCTACATGGCAAAAAATTACTCACAATGTTAAAGGAATCAATCATAATCAGGAAATTGTATAATGCATGATATATAGAATCACAGAATCATAGAATATAGAATGGTTTGGGTTGGAAGGGACCTTTATGGGTCACCTAGTCCAACCCCTCCCTGCAGTAGCAGGGACATCTTTAACTCAATCAGGTAGCTTAGAGACCCACCCAACCTGAACTTGAACGTTTCCAGGGATGGGACATCCACTACCTGTTCTAGTTTTTCACCACCCTCACTGTAGAAGAACAATAAATATTTTTTAAAATATTAAAAATACGTATTAAAAATTATTTGTAAAAAAGTGTTTGATTTTTCTATCTTCCTAATAATTCTTTGAAGAAAATTAGCCATGGAACTGAATATTCATATGCACAATAGCATTAACAATGCTGAACAAGTGACACACATATAGAATTCTCTATTTCCTTCTGCAAGTTTCCTTGTTTTCAGAGATAATTATTATAAATTGCAAGCATAGCATTTTTGGCATGTCTAGATATCAAAAAGCAGACTTTAATGTAAATTCTATTTTTCTGTATGTTCTTTAACCATATTTTTCTTTGAGAACAGCTTGAAGATATTCTATGGGTGTTGTCATGACAGAAGCATCATCTTAGTCACATGATAATATATCCTAAACCATTGTTTAACAATTCCCACTCAAAGTTCTCCAGAAATATTAACCTTCGAAATGTAAATCAGGTCTCTCTGTTTAAATCTCACTCTGTTTCTTAGCATTCAAAGTGACTGTTGTAAAAGCATGTCCTTAACAGTGCCACACTGCCAACTGGAGATTACACCTGATAAGTTGACTTTACACCTGCTTTGTATCATCAAGGGTTTGGCTGTTTATTTGCTGGTGAGCACCAGTTTTGATGAAGCCATTATAATCCTTATCAATCATATAATTTCTCTTATCATAGTTTCTATTTGGAACATTTACTACCTCACTTTCCTTCACGAGATGTTTACTCTCTGTTCTCCTCTGTAGGAAAAGATTTGTGTCGGTTACAGCTGAAGATCTAAAAATTTGTGTCAAAATCAAAAGGCAACAATAAAAGTAACTGAGGGCTGCAAAGCTCATATTGTCTTGGTAGGCAACTTGTTCAAGCAACCAACTGCTGCCACCACCACAGGCACAGACACATACATGCAGAGAAGACACCATAAAAGATGGAGCAAAGAAAAGTAATCAATCATTTATCTATCATTACATTAAGAATGCACTTACAGGTTTTCACTAAGTTGCAGTTATTTTGAGTGTTTTCTTTTTATCACAATGTTATAATTCCACAGAAAATTATAATTCCACAGATAAACAGATTAGGGGTATATTTTATAACAATGATAAAAAATATGATGCTTAGTCTAAAGTGCCAAATTTCTCTTTATGCAGAGCCAGCTATGCCAAGACCATGCTGAATCTTGTTGTTTCTACCAAAAGCCAAAGCCATAAATTCCTTTCTGAAAACTGCATTTGGCTCAGACTTAGTCTAAACTTGGCTTGGGATTACCTGAAAGGTTCACAAACTTTGGCAAATCTTTACAAATCAGATTTGCTTGGATACTCAGGATTCACTATAAATATTTTGCACATTTCTCAGCACACTTGCTGCTACTCCAACACAGCAGTCACTTCTACCTCAGATTGAAGCCCTGGAAGTGGTGGAAAAGGTTCTAGATATTTTTTGTTGTTATGGTTTGTTTTAAGAAGTCAGATTCAAACTGTAAAACACAGGTGTTCAGCTTGAAGATGCACTGAAAATACAGATGTTTGCCAAACTTGCCAGATATGAGGATTGGGCTAGAAGAACATTCTGTTACTTCCTTCTAATGTAGTCATTTCAGAAATATTAAGAAAGTCCTAACTTTGCATTTCAGCTTAGCTGAGGAAGAAACAAACACTGAGACAAAAATGAAAGGTACAAACAGTGGGACTGGTGTGATCCGTAAACATGAGAGAGTTTGCATGCAGCAGCAGCTTGCAGTTCACCTCCGCAGTTCTGATTGCAGTCCCGTTACACAGTTCTGTGAGATTTGGCAAATTACACCAATCACACATGGTTGCAGGAGGCTGAGAACAGCTAAGGCAAAGGCTGAGAACAACAGGCAAAGCAGACTAGCCTCCCCTCATTCCTCATCTCTCTCCCACACTTCTCAGCCCATGCCTTTTTTCCCCTCTGTTTTGTTAGGTTATTTTGTTTTTTTCCTGAAGAGGCAAAAGAAATTAGCAATATCATCCCTTTAAGTGCTTTTTGCACTAGGTTCTACTTGTGCTTTGTTCCACGCTGAAGATCTCTCTGGTAGCAGAAAGCAGACAGATCACATATCAACAAAAACCAGAATAACTGCCCACTGATAAGCCTTACAGTAAAAAAAGAAAATCCCAAACAACTAACAACAGTAATGTTATTTCTAAAAAAAAAAAATCACTGCACTAAGTATAAAGACTTAGAAACTTCAGAGGTCATGAATTTGTACCTATGCTTCATAGTAATTTGCAAACATTTACTCTCACACTTGCTGTCCAAGGTAAGCAATTATAAACCTACATTTCAGCTCACACCTTACAGCCTAAGCCTACCACTGTTTTAACTTCTTCCTCTAACAGACAAGAAGTAGTGGATGAAAAAGCCATTGTCACCTCTGCCCCTAGGTCAACATGTTCCTTGCCTGCCTGACAGCATTAGAACAGTTAATTCTCTAGCTGTGTCTAAAAGCAGGCTGAAAGCTATTATAGGAAAGCAATACACACGAGGAAAGTTAGCAATTGAAGAACTTATAACACATTCACCCTGGAGGTGTTCAAGGCAAGGCTGGAAGGGGCTTTGAGCAGCCTGATCCAGTGGGAGGTGTCCCTGCCCATGGCAGTAGGGGTGAAACTGTATGAGCTTTAAGGTCCCTTCCAACCCAAACCATTCCATGACTCTATGATTCTATGATTCTACAATTCGGAGATCATACAAACCAGCGTCACTCAACACAGGTCAATCCTGCCCATTTAAAAATTCTATGAGAGTGGTATTTCTGCAGCAAACTAAAGTATTTTTCTTAGTGTTAGCTTTGTTAAAGAAGTAATTTCTATTCACTTATGTTAATGACGAATACACAGCGTTAAAAGAACAGGGAACTGAAAGTCAGCACTGGCAGACAGGAAGAGTCAAAAGAGAGAAGGTAACTTTGTGTTTATCGCTGAACTTTTGCTTGCTATTACAGAATATCTCAAAACCAAGAGTTAAGTAAAGGCTAGATGTTATTTCCATAACAACATTTTTCCCTTTAATTTATTCTTTCAGTGTCATGATAAGGGAACAACTGTGACAAAGGATGAGGACCACGCTGATGTACTTAATGCCTTCTTTGCCTCAGTCTTTAACAGTAAGGAAAGTTGTTCCCTGTGTGTACATCCCCAGGAGCTCAAGGAGCAGAACAAAGCTCCTGTGATGCAAGAGGAAGAAGTTAGAGCCTTGCTTGCCCAGCTAGATACCCACAAGTCTATGGGGCCGGATAGAATCCACCCGAGGGTATTGAAGGAGCTGGCAGACGTGCTTGCCAAACCCCTTCCCCCCTTTGTGCTGTCGTGAAGCACATGCAAGAGAACCAAGTGATCAGGCCCAGTCAACACGGGTTCATGAAAGGCAGGTCTTGCCAAACTAACCTGATCGCCTTTTATGACTCCAGTGTTCTCTTATTGGGGAAACTTTTTGGGGATGCTGAAACCAGTTAGAGAGCTAAAGTTATACAGTGCTGTAAGGAATCAAATAAAGTCTCACCATCTTCAACATCCCCTTAGTTAAAACTGACCCCAGCAAGCACCTTACAACGACTTTTTATGCTTTTTTTTGTCCAGGATAACAGATGTAATGGTTTTATACTATGAGACGGTAGATTTAGCGTGGAAATGAGGAGGAAATTTTTTGCAATGAGAGTGGTGAAACACTGGCCCAGGTTGTCCAGGGAGGCAGTGGAGGCTCCATCCCTGGGAACATTCAAGGTCAGCTTGGATGGGGCTATGAGGAACCTGACCTGGTTCAAGATATCCCTTCTCCTGGTTTGGAGTTGGACTGGATGACCTGTAGAGTCATTCTGTGTTTCTACGTTTATATGATTCTATGTTTCTATGTGTAAGTTACAACAAGAAGTAATTTTTTTTGCAGGGTTTGCTACTAAATAATAATTACAGGAAGCTGTCAGCAGTTTATACTCCCTACCCCCCTTGATTTTAATGAAAATTACTCTAGATATCTACTGCCTTTCGGCAGCCTTAGAGACAGCAGAAGGCGAGTCTTATTTATAAAGCAGGAAGTTAACACTGTTTTGGTTTGGGATGCTCCTCAAAAAAAGGGAAACGTGGCAAAAATGAGGACAAGGACTAGACGTCCTTCTGTATCTGACAAGTAGGTGAAGAAGAGTAGGTGGAGTTATAATAATATATTTGGCTCTGTCATTGGAATCATTCACTTCCTGGCTAGAGATAATGAGCTGATTTTCCTCCCTCATCCTTGCCCCAAGTCTGTGAAGTGAGACAAAGCTCTGGATGAATAAAAGTACGTCAAGAGTTAATGAGATCTCTTTCATAGTATTACTCAAAGTAAAATTAAAAGCAAACTCATATTAAATATGGATATAATGTCAGTCTTGTATTAGAAAATTTTAGTTTGATTTTTTCTAGCAAAGTTAGCTCTAAAGCTTCCTAGAATTTGTGGGTTACAACTTTTTTTTAATGAAGAATCATTAGGTCAAACATCTATATCAAGGCTTTCTAAACAGACTTGGACAGAAATATCACTAATAAGCTGTAAACAAAAAAAAATAAAAAGGAAAATTACAGAAAATAGAAATAAAATTAAGTGAACATTGAGGAAATTCAACTGACTGACTTTAAACTGTGACCACTTATCTTCTGAGACAAGAACAATACTTGGTAGGGTATGACCTTGCAGTATTTAGTTAATTCCCTACCATTCTGCATATAAAATTCTAAATTGTTAATGCATGCTAATGTAATTGCAAAGGCTATTCATACCTATATAAGTCAAAACTAAACAGTTGGAACATTTGATTTCTGCTGTTTTACTTTTGCATGAACATAGCTCTACCCATTGCCAACAGCAGATAGTGTAATTCATGAAACACACATTGAACTGCTGGTTCTTCTTGTACTTGGAAAACAAGAACCTACTTTTCCTCTTGGAAATTCTCTCTAATGGATTAATGCCACAAATGACCTAAGATATGTTTGCAGCACTAAACAGAGGAATTTGGATATGATCTGCTCTGCGACCCATTCCTGCTATCTGTGAAGTATTTCTTAAGAGGAAAAAATGATAGGGGTTGTTGAAGGATAGACTTTCACATATTTTTCAAAGCAATAAACTTCTCAGCTGTTGCTTTGGGTTTTATGTTGGCTTGTTTTTTCCTATTACTTGACACAGAATATATGGTGTTTTGAGATCTCCCTCTTTGCGTGAGGGCTGGAGATTGCCCTCTATTCTTTTCCAGCACCCTTGTATGGCAACAACTGCTGGCTCTGCAGTATCACGTTTTCTCATTGCAAAACCACCCAAAGTGTTTGACAGAGTTGTCTTGGCTGCATGATGAAGTCCGATGTAAAGCAAACACAGGCAGCTGCCAACTCCAGAGCCACATGGTGTGTCAAGAAGAGAGTACATGACTGGACAAAGCCCTTTGCTCATTTTTTTTAATTCTAGTGCTCTTTGGCTTTTCTTCCTTTGCACTTTCCTAATCCCAGTCACAGTAGAGCAGTTACCAGTTCTGCCACTATCCCTCCTCCAGTCAGTGCTGGGAGAAGGACATCAAACCTTCTTTGGCCTTGCATGCATGACCACAGGCAGCACTGGCTTGGCCTGCAGAGCATGTGGAAGTGAGCTCTACCAACCTGGAGGTATTTACAGGTCAGACCAGATCAGGAACATTGACCTAATTAGGTTTCCACCTCCAGACCATGCATGTTCAGATGTTTGTACCAATTTTTTTGGCTCCTTGCAGAAGTTAGCAGAGGAGATGGGGCTCATAAGTGAGTACTGAAAAGATTGATGAGGGGTAAAAACAATCTCCTGAGGGAAATGGAAGGAAGTTCCAAAGCGAGATGGGGAAACTTTGCCAAGCAGGTGGATTTTGAAGCAATTTATGTTAAACAGGTCAAACAATAAGCCTACAAAACCCAGCTATAAAGTCAATTATTGGAAATCTCACTGCTTGGTGTGACAGTGCTGCTTGACATAATTAATTATTATAAACAATTCATATAATTTAATGAATGTAGAAGTCTGTAGGGTGATGTTCACCATCCCATTCCAGCAATGACCACGAAAGTGGTAACAATCTGAGAATGCTTCTGCTCTTTCTACTCCTGTGGCAGGCACAGTATCTCTATCACCACGCCCAGGACAGTGGTTCTTGCTGCAGGTTCACTCAGAAAATGTCAGTTTGATGTAATATAATGACACTCCTAAAACTGGCCAAGCCAGTTTCTCCAAGTGCTCTCAGTGGAAAACCCGTAGCCTCTCATTTCCACATACCTACCTTCTGCCTCACAGTCACTCAACAAGTTTCCTTAGGAGTGTCTCAAAGCTACAAGTGGCTTTTTTAAAGATGGTTTCTGTGTTATCTAAGATATAATACCTATTCTTTGGGTATCTGAAAAATATATTAACCTGTGCTTGCCCATATCTATAACTATATATCTATATAAGTAATTTAATATAGATAAACTAGGCACAGGCACAATATTTTGCATAAGTACGGTTGTTCACTACACAATAATCAAGTAAAGCAAGTTTTAAGACATGTATGAGCTTCCATCTTAGGCATTAGGTAACTCTGCTTCACATGGACCTACTTCTGCATTCAGACACAGAGCTACTCAAACAATATCTATTCAGTTACTTTTAACTGCACTCATAGCCTTAGGTCAAGCTTAATGTGTAAAAAATTACTAAGTGTAAAACTAGATGTAAAATTAGATGTAAAGTTATGTTACTAGATGTAAAATTTGTGGCAAAAATCATATGGGTTTTTTTCTCCATTAAAAAGTAAAGACTCACAATGAAGACGGCATTTACTGATATAAATTAAAGCAAAAGACTGCATTTACTTTGTGGCATGCTTTAGTTATGCATTGACTTTACTGCAGAAGTGGAATGAATGGAGGTTAAACTGAATTTCTTAATTTGAAAACTAGTAGGGAAATGAAAAAAAAAAATACTAGTAGTAATAATCTTTCCAAACTTCGGTGAAAGCAACAGGAAAGGAATTAGAGAATATGATTTCATCTCACGTGTGAGTATCTCACACACACCACTTCACCTTCTGCATGCAAAGGAAATGCTATAATAAAATCTATTATAAGCATAAAAAGGAAGGCAAGTTGGTAGTCAAAAAGCCATAAAATGGTCAGTAATACATTGGCTTCTAAAAGAATGTCCCCAATGAAAGTAATTTTCATGGTTGGAAAATGGAATCTTAGCAAGTGTAATCATTAATTACTGTTAGTTCTGACATAACTGGCAGAATCTGTTCCAAGATTCTATTTATGCATAGTTTCAAAAGGGTCAATAAATCGTTGATGTATGGTGTTAGACGTGACTATTGTGTTTTGCAGATGTTACTAAGTGCAGTGTCTGTGGCATGGCTGTTGTGATAATTATAGTCCAGCCTGTTGGACATTAACAAGCTTTGTGCAACAAAGCACTTTCCAAAGCAGATTCTGTTTAGTAAATTTTAATCACAGAGACAAAAGTGAAGTTTTAATACAGAACAAAATTTAACACAAAACAAAACATGACCCAGCTGAATGAACAGTCCAAAGGCCACTAAGGAAGAGGGTATGTAGAGTCATCATCTGAGCAAAAGTACAGAGGAGCTGGGTCAACAACAGCGTAGAAGAATAAGCAGCGCTGAACCCAAGCTTGCAAGATTTTCCCCTTGTCACTGCATGCCTAGGCGCTACTCTACTCTTGACACTGTTATATTACTCTTGGCTCCAAAGCGGACACACTTTATGTCCGGTTAGGCTTATCTGTGTCATACCACATAGTGGATGCATTCCAAATGACAGCCCAAAAATCCAGCACTCGTGCTCTAAGGACACAGTGACATCTTTTTTCGTGAAGAAAATAAATATCCTTATGCCTTTTTTCAGTAATTGTGGAATGTGCTAAAAGGAAAGTTTCACTTTCAATTAAAAGATTGGTTGTCTGTGTTCTCGTTAGGTCATCAAAATCAAGATTTTATCCAGTTATCTAATGAAAGGAACTCATAGGATGTTTTATGAGTCTAATTTCACTATTTAGGAGGAGAGGATGCAGTAACCTTACACACTGCTTTTATCTGGGGTTATTTTTGCCCTGGGATTAGCACAGGATAGCAATGAAGACCACAGTAAAGGTATAGGCTTATGAAAATAACTTCTGATCCTGTGGATCTGCAGTGCCGGTGATGAGATTACTCAGTGGTTCAGAATGAAGTATCCTACAAGCCCCAAAATGCAAAACTCTTCCATCCTCTACGCAAAGTCTGTGAGTACTGATATGATGACCGATTCTCCCATTTTATTAAAAAAATGATTGAATCGTTTAAACTCTACTCAAACACAGTTTTGAAAAGCCAGAGTTCACAGTATAATTTAGGTTAGCATGTGATCAAAGTTAATAAAAATAATATTTTTATGCACTAGATGGCCAAATCTATACAAGTCACACACAGAAATCATATTCTTGGCTGAAAGCTACTATGATCCAGATTTATTAACTTTTTATTCTTGCATGGTTTGTATTGGTACTGTGCAAGAAGAAATTTCCAGACAAGTAAGGTAGACATCACTTAGTGCTAAGTAGTCTATTATTTTCTTCCAGTCCATGCTTAGCATTTGCTGTTACAAATCATTCTTACAAACTAAGCCAAGCCATGTTAGCAAAGAGATCAAACAGTTTATGCTAATGCACTTTGCCAGTGGAAAGGAGGGTGGCAATCTGAAGCAATCCAAAAAGAGACGTTTCAAGGAAGCGGAGGGTCTTTATTTAGATTATGCTGAAAAGCATTCATTTTACAGCTACTTCTACTCTCTACTGTTACATGAGTTTAATGAACTAATAGTTTTATATTTGGCTTCCATTTAGAAAATACAATCCATTTGAAAAAAATAAAGTATTTGCAGTGATATAGATTAAGAAATTGGTAGTAATGTGGTGTAATAAACTGAGTAAAAACCTGAAATATAGATGTTGTTAAATTTGCTTCCTGTATTAGTAAGTATACTGGCCCTACACAAGTCATTCATCTTCCCATAGCTTTTATTCCAGCCATCTATAAAACAGAGATGATGATATCCATTTCAGAAATGTATCCTAAAGACTGACAGGTTGGTTATTTGTGCTCTGCACATCAGACATGATACAGATCAGATAACCTATTAAAAAAAGACAGTCATTAAAAAATAATTTATTCTCACTTTTTCATATATTATATCAAAGTCTCCTATTGTGATAATTTTTGCTAGCAGAAAATGACTGCTTGTGAGTGCTTTGAAATTTATTTACAATACATGAACTTAAAACCTATGTTGTATTAGTGAAAATACTGCTTTTCTCAATCTCCCTACAAGTTTGTCCAAACACATCAAATAAGATCTATGGTCTTCTGCAAACATGTCTTTGCAGAGGCAAAATTGAAAAAAAATTTGTTAACTTAAATTTTCCTAAAATTTTGTAAGGGTTACCCTAAAGATGCTTTCTCAGTTGGTTTTCATGTATCCTAAAGGAAAGTTTAACAGCTACATTGTTTTTCAAGGACGAGAATAATAATGTCAAACAAAATTCACTACACATGGCACAATCTCACACAAATCACTTGTTAGATTATTTCTATACTGATTATTAAGAACAACTTAAGATGGTCTATGATTCCTCATCATGACTTGATGGCCTCACTACATTCTATACCTTTGTAGCCTATGTGAAGGTTATCTACACTGTGTTTATTTGCAAAGCCCCTGTGGAAACGTGAATACAAATTATTTGTTTTTCCTTCTGAGTTTACCTGTCTCTTAGGGAAAAATGAAAAAAGGTTCTCAGGTAGGCAAAGAAATACCAGAAAGGGTGCTAGCACACTCACTGATCTCAATGTATGTGATGTGCTGGTCATGCTGGGAGTGCTGGTCAGCTGAACATAAGCCAACAGTGTGCTCAGGTGGCCAAGAAGTCCAACAGCATCCTGGTTTGGAAGAGCAATGTGGCCAGCAGAACCAGGGAAGGGATTGTTCCTGCAGTCAACACTGGTGAGGCTGTGCCTCAAATCTTGTGTTAAGATTTGGGCTCCACGCTACAAGAAAGACACCGAAGGTCTGGAGCATGTCCAGGGAAGAAAAATTAACCCGGTGAAGGGTCTGGAGAACAGGTCATACGAGGAGCAGCTAAGGGACCTAGGTTTGTTTAACCAGGAGAAGATAAGACTGAGGGAAGACCTCATCACTCTCTACAATTACCTGAAAGGAGGATGCATTCAGGTGGGTGTTGGTCTCTTCTCCCAAGTAACAAGTGTTAGGATGAGAGGAAATGGCCTCAAGTTGCAATAAGGGAGGTTTAGACTGGATATTAGAAAAAAATTCTTTACTAAAAAAGTGGTGGAGCACTGAAAGAGGCTGCCCAGGGAAGTGGTGGAGTCTCCATCCCTGGAAGGGCTCAAAACCATGTGGACATGGCACTTTGGGTCATGGTTTAGTAGGCAGAGTAGGGCTGGGGTGATGGCTGGAGTGGATGACCTTAGAGATCTTTGCCAACCTTAATGATTCTGTGATTCTACAATGTCTAGATATTATTTTTTAAAACCCGTGCAGAAGTGGACAAAGAAGCAGGTGCATAAGTGCAGGGTTGCTCTGGGAGTTAATCTCAGTAGAGTTTCAAGGATGGAACTGGATTTCTGATGGGTGAAGAAGGGGAGGCGCTTTGCTGCTTGTTTCAAAATGCTCCACAGTATTGGTCATTAGTGTGGTTTTAGAGCACAGAAAAGGTCTTTATTTATTCCCCCCAACGCAGCTGAAAGGTACATAGCGTACCTGGGACTCATTTCAACATATTCATATTGTCTGTCATTGCCCCACCATGCAGCACTTCGAATAGTGCGGTGCACTGCCAGTTGTGATTTTTATGGACAAACCATTAAATATCCAACCTGCTCACTTTTTTGATCACCTTCTCTTAGGTTTCTAGCTACAAAGCTTGTTGCCTGCTTGTCATACTGGCCTGTTGTCTAAGTGCCTGCTTGTACTGGGTATCCTGGTGTCCGTTTCTTGTCTCACATCAGAGTTTATAGACACATTAGGGCATGAGACATCCTTTTGTTCTCTTTTTTTACAGTATTCAAGACAATGAAATCTGGTCCATTCATTACAGTTAATGCATAACACAGTTTCTGAGTCTAAATAATCTAGACACCAGTCTAAAATCTAGATAGTCAATTTTACTTAGAAACAAGTATACAAGTATCCAGCTAAAGCAGTGGTTCTAACCTCAGCTTATTCCTCAAAAGTTTAGCAGATCATAGAATTATACCATGGTTTGGCTTGGAAGGGAAAGCCCAACCTGTTCCACCCCGCTTGCCAAGGCCAGGACACCTCCCACTAGATCAGATTGCCCAAAGCCCCATCCAACCTGGACCTGAACACCTCCAGGGATCAGCAAAAAAATATCCTGAAAAGGAAAGGACAAACCACTCTTCATCATTAAAAGGCAAACTGAAAGTAATCAGTTTTTAAGATGACCATTAGTTATTTCCAGGTTTTTGTGTGTGGTAATTTTTTAACTCAAAGGCCTTTCTATTTAATAAAATATTAGAGTATAAATAACCTAAATACTGAAATGTTATACTAATGAAAAAAAAATGAGAAAGCAGGAACCTCAAACGTGTCTAGTGAAGCATTATCTGGGATAACATTTCTCTCTTTACCAACCACATAAAAGGTCTTTGGAAACCAGAGTACTAATTCAGATGCCTAGAGTTGGGGAGTGTGAGTAACTCCTTTTTCTTCACTGATGAAAATGAAATAACAGAAAATAGACCTGTAAGCACATATTCCTTTTTTGAAATAAAATTTTTTGTACCTTATATTGGCCTGTTCAGCTAATAATAGCTGGTTATACAAAAGCTAGTGTGAAAATAACAAGGCTTTGCAGGAAAGCAGAAGTCTTCATGGTGAGAATCACTGTTTTCCTGCCATTTTTGAAAAGTCTGGTATGTGAAAAAGGTCCTGCAAAAGCTGCTGGCTCTGCTCCACTGCACTCAGAAAGGAATCACTCTGACAATTAAAATGCCATTTTTTTTGTTTCCTAGAACTTGAAATCAAATCCCAGAAGGTGCTAGGACATGAGAAACACTGAACTTTCAAAATCCCCTACAGGGTATGCAGGGCACCTGAGCACATTTTAGGATAGATGTTACAATTTTCAGCCTCCTTCCTCATTATGCTGTTTTTGAAGCACAATTTCAACATTCAGAAGTCTCCAGTAGATCATGTTTTATTTACACCCACTCACAGGGAGAAAATAAGATGAAACCCCTCTCAATGAGTCTTCCACTCATTTTCCTTTACAAAGACATATAAGGAACAAAAATAAAAATATCAGTGTGGTCTTTGTCACTAAAACTTTCCATGGCTCTGTTGTAGCAGCAAAGCAATGCATCTGAAGATTTAAACAAATAATCAGTTGACAGTACAAGTTGATTTGATGCTTTTTTTTAAGTCCAATTGACCTTTGTCAAGGCAAAGGCAAAAGAGCAACACTTGACATTTTGCTCAAAATAAAGAAAACATAATTTAGCAATTTTCATCCAACTGCGGTTAGCTCTAGCATCATAGTTGCTCAACTCTTTCCAGACACAAACGATTTGCAGTCCTCATATGCATTAGAAAGCTTCCTGAGAAGGTTGCTACTAAGTGGTTATATTCAGATCTCACATTTAACTGTTGACATATTCCCATTTGGAGAAAAAATATCCATCACAAAAATGTCTGAAAAGAAAACATTGGCAACATGACACTAAACTTTCAAACCAGCTGACTTCAGAATGAATGTACGACAGTACAGTTAATGTTCCTTAAATTCACAGTCCTTTTGGTAGCAAAGGAAAATACTGAAATTCTTAAAGAATTTAGCAGCATGAGATCACAGCCACACTCAGTGTTTCTGAGCAGGTTAGATATTTAACTGTTTGCCCACACAAATAGCAGCTGGCTCAGAACTAGCAGATGTAGTCAATGTGAACTTAACTCTGTATGCGGTGCTCAATGCCTTCTTTATGCTCTGACAACACCTTGCCTCTCGAGCAGAACTGAGGTGTTGGAACCCCAAAAAGTTTTTCTGAGTCAGGGCCAACTCTGAAAAAGGACAGAAGTCTCTAAAAAAATGCATGCTGAGAGACAGGATACATCATTTTGTGCGCAACACAACACTGGTGTGATTATAAGGCTGCTGGATCACAGCCAGTATGCACTCAGACAACAGATGATTGCTGACATGTGAAATATTCTCAGGCTTCTGAAACAAGTTTTTCAAATCCCTGATCACCACTAATGTTTGTTTTCTACTCCTGTCATGCACAGAATTCAATTCTTAGACCAATGGGCTCAGAAATTTCCATGGGATTCCAAATAATGCATCAACAGTACTTTTCAACAATGGCAGTCATGTTGCTGTTGGGTACGAAATTAGCATCACATTTGCTTCTTTCAAGCCTGTATCATATCGGTGATTTGCTTTTGTCCTGAGATAAAGCAGCACACCTGTCTTAGTTTGTACTTCTCAGTTACAAATAATTCAACAACTTACAGCAGAAATTCTTTCACTATTTGTATCTTGGTGTATAATTTTGTACTTAGCTTTGTTGGATCCCTTATAATTGCTAGTAACCCATTTCATGGACTAAAAATCATTTATTTTATTGTGCAGAATACATCAGTCCTCTGAATTACCAATAACACGTAAATCAGTGTAATCAAAAAACTATATTAGCATTTTTTTCCTTTTACTTATACTTCTCCACTTTTGTTGTGACATTGTATGAAATAGCTTCTTAAGAGTTGCAAAGATTTGCTGTATGTCCTTTGTCTGTATTAGCAAATAATGGTTTGAACTGGTTTGTCTTTTTTCACTATAATGAAGATACGGTCATTCTTACTTTATCCTACTCAATTATCTGATCTTTAATTGTTAAACTGATGCCTAAATAATTGTCTTCTAGGTGACAAAATTAGAAACATATTTAGTATGTAAGATATAATTGAACCTATGATATGGCAGAAAAAGATTTTGCCGATATCTAGGTGTCTCCCAGCTTTATTTCAAAGATTCTTTGCTTACTGTATTCCAAAATGCTTTTGAATAAAAAACAAACTATATTTTCACTTCATGTCAGTATTTCAAAAAGTCATTGTTTCTTTTGGCAAATTACCTCCCCCTTAGTTCTAGTACAAGCTCTCAGAGCTCGTAACAACCCTTCTTTAGAAGAAAGTATTTCTAAAAAGGATCCATTGAGCAGTTTCTTTCAGGTCAACTTTGTCCTGCTTTGAACAACTTCTAATTCATTATTTCCTAAGATACCAAGATCACTATCAATTGCATTGAGAAAACTGTTCTGTCCTCACTGGAAAATAAGCATGTGCTGTTCATCTGTCTGCATGCAGATTAATGATAAATCTTTTTTCTTTTTAAGTACTTTAAGAAAAATCTGCCAAGGCCTGGTCTCTTTAATGGTTTCAAGATGATTTTAACTCCGTCTTGCCCACAATACAAGAGAAATTCACAAGCGGAAAAAATTAAAGTGTTTGTTTTTAAAGTTTGGAACTGCTATGTAACTCACACTGATTGCTGTGTGCAATAAACTTTCTACTTACAGGACAGAAGTTCTTTCATGCATTATTCTGTAAGGACAATATGCTTAAATGACTGGATTTTCTTTTTCTGAGTCTTGTACACATTTTTCATACTTCCTCCAGTTTTCTTCTCTTACCAGCTGAACAAGTCATCCTAAAAATAAAGGCTGGGTGGTGGTCTTTCAACTCATATCCCTTTGACACTCATCACCTGGATGATGTTTCAGAAATCTAAAGAATTTCCATCAGCCATAGCTATTTTAAATTTATTATAGGTCAAAGATAAAATAAAGTAAAAAGAGGGACTTGCATAACTTACTTCAGAAAACAGTTAATGAATCAGTCTTCACTGAATTCCTTTTATATTGGCATTGCTTCAGAATGGCATTTTAGCTTATGATGGTCTCTGCTGAAATTGCATAGCATGAATATGCTAAGTAATAATGAAACTGAGAGACAAAAGACATAATGCCATTCACTCTTTCTACAGTAGTTGCTTGGAGACCACTGAAGATGTATACAAAGTAAGATAATTTTGATAATTTAGGGTTTTTTTTAACATGAGTTTTACAAGCCCCCCAAACAAGGCCTCATCTGTAATTATTATGGAAAAAAAGGGAGAAAATATCCTTATTTTACTGGTGAAACATCAGTCTTGTTCTTGTGCAGGAAATGTGTGGGTGGAGGAAAAGAGGAGGGTTCTTTTCCTAGAGGCTATTAAAACTTTACATGCATTTATTTCACAGAAATGTTGAGATTAGCCTTCACAACATAGGGATGAAGATATTTATGTGTAGAGACCAATTTGCAGTGCTGAAACGTGAGAAACTGAATCCCCTGCTCTGAAGTCATTCCTAAAGATGGCCAATAAGTTACTTAGACTTTCCTGTCTATATGATTGTAGGTCTTTGGGTTTTATAATTAGTCCTTTGATATTTGATGTTTTTCTAAGAAATCATGATCTCAGGGCCTCACGTCTGGTGTTGCGATCTTTCTATTTTTTAAAAAAATCCATAGTATCTATATTTTCTGTTGTAAATGGGCAACTCATTGAAATAGTCTCTAACTGTTTTTAGTTGACGATTGGTAAATCCAGTAAACCAAAGCCCACTTCAGTACATTCTTTCACTCTGTACTTTTTGCAATTTCATTGTACATTATTTAAAGAGCTCTAGATATAAACACCTCTCTCCTAACATCAGTTTCTCCTACATCTCTTGTGTGGCCAGCAGGGCAGGTGAGGGGATTCTCCCCCTCTACTCCACTCTTGTGAGACCTCATCTGGAGTCCTGCGTCCAGTGCTGGAATCCCCAATGTATCAAGGATATGGGACTGCTGGAACAGGTCCAGAGGAGGCCACAGAGGTGATATGAGGGCTGGAGCACCTCTGCTATGAGGACAGGCTGAGAGAGTTGGGGTTGAGAAGAGAAGGCTCCAAGAAGACCTTATAGCAGCCTACCAGTAACTGAAGGAGCTACAAGAAAGTTGGGGAGTGACTTATTTTTCTAGTGCTATGTTGTTAGTTTTAATACTAAACAAGTGAATTGTATTGAGTATATTTCCTCTGGGTATGTATGTCTGAAAGAGAATCCAATCCCTGAAAACCAGCATAGGAATCTATTTTATTGCATAGATGTAAAAACAGAACGTGTATTTTGTTTTGAGCCTGGGTTAGTGTATGAATTCTTTGTGCTGTGTTTAATTATGTTTGGTTTATGCACTCAGCTGATGGAAGAGGGTTTGGTATTGCTTGTACTAAATCTATTTGAACAAGCTTTTGTGCTTTCTTTGATATCCTGCTTGTAGGTCACTGTGTCCCAGCAATACTATGACATCATTGTATTTCGTGTGCTTATCTGTGGTGTAGAATCATGTTTTGCAAAACCTTTAGACAGCCTTTTGCAGCCCCCTATATTTATTCGTATCTCATGTCTGTCTAGTACTTGATTTTGTTTGTTTTTGTGTGGCTGAGGTCATCAGAACTACTGTATGGGATCATCTAGTCCATCTCTGACTCATTGGGAGGAGATGATTTAGGAAGACGCCACAAGAAACAGGAAGTGGATCTATTTATAGTGGTGGCCTTCCCAGTCTCCCTTGGCTATGTCCCACAGTTAAATAGTACATTCTAGGAAAAAGCATGTCCTTCACTTGCCACTGGTCCTGGCATGAGCTTTATAAACCATATACTATTGTTTATTATCTTTACTACACAAACATAATGCACTTAGAAAGCAGTTTATCTTTGTTCCATTCTTGCTTTCTCAATATGCTGTATTTCTTCACCTTTTTGTTTTTTCTTCTAAAACTCTGGCATATTGATTTCTTTTGCTACATTTATTTTCTGCTGTTCCATAAACAGGTTAATCCCCATTATAATGTTTGGGCTTTTTTTTCTTCTACCTTATCTATTAATTTTCCCTGATAGTTTATCTCCTTTGCTACTTGAGCTAGCCCTAGCTACCATTCTGGTTTGCCTCTTCTACTCAAATTAAAGTTTGGTGAATCATGTCTGCTGCAGCCAGTGTCAGGCTTGGGCATACACCTGTTCACTGATTTTCTCCAAGTCTGTATATCTTGTTAAAGGCAGGTACTGTGGGCTTCTCAGACATTTGTACCTGAACAGCTCAATCTTCTCTTACTGTAATCCACCATGGCTTTCAGATGAAAGAGAACAGATTTAGATCAGATTTTAAGAAGAAATATTTTCCTCTAAGGGCGGTGAGGCACTGACCCAGGTTGCCCGGAGAAGTGGTGGCTGCCCCATCACTGGCGCCAGGTTGGACTGGGCTTTGAGGAGCCTAGTCCAGTGGGAGGTGTCCTTGGCCATGGCAGTGGGGTTGGAACTGGATGGGCTTTAAGGTTCTTTCTAATCCAAACTGTTTTATCATCCTATGATTCTATATCTTTTAAAAATTATCTCATTAGGCAAGTCAGCAATTTTGCCCAGTTTGGAAAACCAGCAATCAACTCTTGCTGGCAGATTTGTCCCATTTCTTGGGACAATGTATTTTATACATAACATTGTTGAACATTGTATGAGTGTATGAGTGTGAGTCATCCTGGTGTGCTCAAACACAGAGCAGGCAAAGACATTACACTCTGATCTTCATCAGCTTATACAACCACACAAGATCTTTTTGAATACTGTTCTTAATAATAAGATACCTCCCAGTTTTGATTTACTTTTCTCATGATTTGAAATTGATACTGTTGATGGGTAACATTCCAATACTTCAAAAAAACAAGGTTTTGATTCAAAATCACTTATTAAAAAAGTTAATTTATTGCTACTGTATGGTGAGGCTTAAGCCAGGAAATCAGGACAGGGATAGCTCAGAGGCATCTAATACCTCATAGTTTGCAGTGCAGATACACTCTAAATAATATATGGTGTGTGCAGTGCAGCTTGCTGGAAATATAGCCAAAGGATAATCAGGCTTACACTGAGAAAGTCAGCTCTAGGGAAGAGCCTGAGAATCAGTCTGAAACCTCATCCCAACCCCTCTGCAAACAATGGGTAAAGATCCACCCACCACTCTGAACTTTGAATCGATCGAATGGTAAATATGTGGCTGATGACGTTTAGCTGTACAAACGAGAAACACACCCCTAATTGCATGAAAACCACGGCTATCATTTAGACAAGAACAGCGAATGCAAAACATCTTGTGAAATCCTAACCTTTAGAGGGAAGCACATAAAACAACAGCTTATTCTTTCAATCCTGACCCCAGGAAGTATCTTGCGAATAAATCCACAAAGACAATAATATGTACAGAAAAGAGAAATGTTTTCCTTTCTGGTTTGTAAGTGAAATGATAGAGAGCTGAGACATAGAATCATAGAATCATTGAGGTTGGAAAAGACCTTGAAGATTATCAAGTCCAACCATCAACCCAACAGCATCATGCCTATTAAACAATGTCCCAAAGTGCCATGTCTACACTGTTTTTGAACACTTCCAGGAATGGTGACTCCTCCACTGCCCTGGGCAGTCTCTGCTGGTGCTTGACAGCCCTTTTCATAAAGAAATTTTTCCTGAGGTCCAATCTAAACCTCCCCTGGTACAACTTGAGGCTGTTAAATCTCATCCTACTGCTTGTTACTTGGGAGACGAGACCAACACCCACCTCGCTACAACCTCATTTCAAGGAGCTGCAGAGGGCAGTGAGGTCTTCCCTCAGCCTCTTCTTCTCCGGACTAAACAGCCCCAGGTCCCTGAGCTGCTCCCTATAACTCCTGTGCTCCCTTTTACGGATGTGCTTCAGCCTCTCAGTGTCTTTCTTGTAGTTAAGGGGCCCAAAACGGAGCACAGGATTCAAGGTGTGACCTCACATGACAGATTCCGCCTGGACAGAATAATCAGGAGCACACTGTTGAGGAACCCAAAACATCCGATATCTCAAACAAGCTGCTTATCCTTCTCTTTTCATGGTTTTCAAAATTCACTTTTTATTTTGTAAATCAGCTATTGTCCCCCTATATGGCACTTTGCATGTTTATTCCTGGAATTACAGGGGAAGGGATGTTTTCCTCTCCATGCCCTAGAATAGCTCATACTATAAACTTGTCTCTGACGGGAACCGCTTCCTGCAGGAAGCGCTCAGAAACAATTTGCATTAGTAGATGATTTTTCTATCAAGTGCATTTCCTAGGAAATGTCACAGGGCTAAGCAATGAAACTAGATAACATGCAGTGCCCTTCCAGTCTCCTAGGTTGAATCCATTTGGATAACCAACACAATTTAATTGGTTATATTCTGCTTTGTTACATGGCCTGTAGCTCCTGAGCAGCAGGGAAGGCCTCTCTTCCTTGTAAACTATTTCATGTTCTTTCTCTTGTAGGGGCAAAAGCTCTTAACAAATACTGAATTGTTTTCCAGCTGCAACAGGTCATGTTGTGCAGCAGAAATGCCCACCAATTAATGGTAGAACTGCCTCTTACTGCAGAGAAACAGCCTCATTTTAACAATCATTATGAATTCTGAGAATTAATAGAGATAAAACGCCTGGGAATGAGATGCCAACAGATTGCAATAAAAGACAATTCCTCTTAGAATCATTTTGGAAATGTTTTATTCACTGTTGAGTCCCATTTTCCTCCCCCATTTCCAAACAGCTGGGCTGAGATTAAAGTTTTGAAGGACACTGGACACAGCTTTACCTTTTGTGGACGAACGTGGCTCTGCAGAGCCTGGAGACCAGAAGGATCTCTCAACAGGAATTGTGTGTTCCTCCCCCGACCAGCCCCTGGTTAGGTGGAGTGTGGTCTGCAAAAGCTGTATAAAGCTTATAAAGCTGCAGCTGCTCATTTATTCCATATCCACTATCTGTAACACATAATTGTCTTCTGCACAAACAGTTTAGATACTGACATTTTCTGTAATTAAGACAATCCAATGTCTCTGGTTCTTTGATAAGAAGTACAGACTAAGGAAATTTACACATTCCTCACCTTGTTCCTTCCCTGTTTCTCATTCCATGCTGCATGTCTAGTGACCTGAATTACATGTCAGTTTTTCTCTTTTCTGATTAGATAAATGTCAGCTTTAAAGTAGGAGAATAACATATGCGGGGTGGTTATTTAAAACGTGGGGGTGTTGCAGGAAATGTTTTTTAAACTTGTTTTATTGTAGAGATTTACAAAGTGCTGAAGACAATCAACTATTAAAACAAGCAAGCAAATGCAAAACCTGTAGCACTGTTAAAAAACCACTCCATATTTTTTTACTGTTCTCAAGGTACCCAGTCCTAATAAGATATCTTTTCCTTTTAAATATTTGGTAACTTTATACTTTTAAAAGTAATTTCAAGTAATGAAAGATAGTGGACACAGTCCTACTACATTTTATGTCTGAAAATTCCAGCAAAGGTTCAAAAAGTGTGAAGTTCTTGAGCTCTTCATAGCTAGAAGGAAAGCTTTTATCTAATACTGTTAGAGTTGAAGCTACAGACCTGCAAGTTTTAATTAAAATATTAACCAAGTAGAGAATATACATTTGAACTTATTGCATTTCCTCTCAATAGAGGAACACTTCTTTCATATTTGACATTTTACAGTTTCTCTAGGGCTAGTAATAGCAAAACCAACAGATTTCTCTTGTTGAGGTGGAAGATCAGTACAGATATAATTTGAATAGAAATTTTCCTGCTATGGAGATGCTGCAGTATCTCCTGCAGTCCAGCCGACATGTATAGTTATTCCCCAGGTATTATGAGCTACCATTAGGACAAGAAGCCAAATTAATATACCAAAATACAAAAGAGACAATATCTATTGGTGAAGCAGCTACTTATGGGCTGGAGCACCTCCCATAAAAGGACAGGCTGAGAGAGTTGTGATTTTTCAGTCTGGAGAAAAGAAGACTGCAGGGAGATCTTAGAGCAGCTTCCAGTACCTGAAGGGGGCCTACAAGAAAACTGTGGAGGGACTTTTTATGAGAACATGGAGTGACAGGATGAGGGGAATGGCTTTAAATTGAAAGGGGACAAATTTAGATTAGACATTAGGAAGAATTTCTTCACCATGACAGTGGTAAGGCCCTGGCCCAGGTTGCCCAGGGAAGCTGTGGCTGCCCCATCCCTGCAGGTGTTCAGGGCCAGGTTGGATGGGGCTTTGAGCACCATGATCCAATGGGAGATGTCCCTGCCCATGGCAGGGGGGTAGAACTGGATGGGCTTTAATGTCCCTTCCAACCTAAGCCATTCTGTGATTCTATGTTGGTAGAGAGTTAAGGGAAGAATTTTGGACAGAAGGGCAGTGTGGGCCACCTGACATTGCCACGGGTTTGAAACAAAGCCTGTGCTCCATGCATGGGGCTGCACAGCAGCAATAACACCATAAGACAACCCCGCCAGTGAAGGGTGAAGCTTATGGTGTCTAGTTTCTTAATTTTTCATTTTGTAGCTCCTCTAAAGGAGTGCAGGTGCAGATGCAGCTTGGGTCATGCCTCTCAAAGATCAGAAACATGCCTGCTGATGGAGGCACTTTGATCTATGTTCACGACCCAGTGCTGCTGCAGGATACAGCCGACAGATGAGTATAACTCTTGAAAGTGGAAGTTATTTATGTACAGTCCTCAAGCCCCAAAACAATATATACAGAAATGCATATTATTTCAGTTGCATGGAATTATGTTAGAAATATTTCTGACATTATAATACCCATAAAAATATTCCAGCAGAAGCACACAAGGGTGAAGTACTACCTGTGCAAATCTTATGGGTATATGCCTTTTGTGTGGACAAGCAGTGCTGATAAGAGACCAATCAACAAGTGAAGAATAGCCAGTAAACAAAGGTAAGTACTTCCTAATTTCAAAGATTACAGAGCACATAAATAGAAACAAAACTACACAGAGTGTTAAATTTAACCAACTGCAAAACTTCACATAGATAGAGAAAAAACAAATATTTCTGCTATCATCTCACTTTTAGCTGGATCTAAGCAAAGTCCTGACTTTGGAGTTATTCAGTGGCACATCTCTAATAGCAGTCATGAATTCAACTAGTTCTAGGCAAGCTTTTATTTTTGTGCTTTCCCTATTACTTGCTATCGGACTGGATTACTACTACAATAAATATCTCACAGACCTTATGAGTCTCATATTTAATAGGACTGGCTTTCAACATCCTGTTTTAATTCTTCATCCTATTGCATGAATTGGCACCTTGAAACTGGCAACATTAATTAAAATAGCAATAATTCTGTGGCTTTGAACTTTACTCGAATAAAATGAAACTTCGTGTTATATAAAGCAGACTACTATAAAGTATCCTCTGGCAGTTATACAGAAGGGTCAGTTCTTTTGCCAAGAATGACAATTTTCATGAAGTGCTCATATCCCTCTACTCTAAATATGCACTGGCAAGAAAGTGATATCATTTTAAAGCAAATAACCATGCATATTACAATGTTCTGGCACTGTTTTACCACTATGATAAAAGCTCAATTATAATAAATTACCTTTTTCAAAAATGTCTATCCTGGATAGATCTATGTAACACAAATCCAGATCAAATCCTAGTAATAATTCTTTATAAAGAGACAGTAAGGAAAGATATACAAAAATATATATGTAGAGCTACATGTACATACACACACATCACCACAATTTTACGCTTTCTATCAGTGTACGAAGTCTCACAATAAAGTTGCAGTAGTTACAGTCTCGATGCTAAAACTCCCATGGGGTTTGCCTGCATGCTGAGATTTTGCAGAGGGAGAAGAAAGGGAGTGAATTTGCTTTGGTACAACCACCAGCCCTGCAGAGTTATGGCAGTCTGACAGCAAAAAAATCTCAGCTGCCTTCCAAAAAGACATTTTATTTGCTTATGGACATCCACAAAATCAAATTTACTCATGTAACTTCACAGAAAGAAATTTCATCACTAAGTCGAGCCAATATATGCCAATATTTACAGAAGAGCTATTTGATAATATATACTGAATAATTAAATGGTAAGCTAATAAGGTACTTCTCTTCTTAATTTAAAAAATACATTTATTTCTGAGACTTATATTTTGAAACTGTTTAGTTTTCTGCTTTAAAAACTCCCAAATTTTTAATTCAAATCTAAAATTAATCTGTTCTGTGAAAATATACCTTTTAATTAATTTTCACTTGATGAGGTATAAAGAATTTTAATATTGGTGAATCATACATGGTCACATAGCCATATCTGTTACCAAAATGCCAGAGCAACTTGCACACTATAGATTTGGATATATAATTTTTAAATTCCCCATCATTTCACTGTTTTCAGACATCAGAGGCATTTTCCCATTCATGCTATACTACCATCTATTCTGCAAACAATTTCACAGTGTAAAGAACAGCACTGAATCCAGTGAAATGCAGCACTGAGTCCAGTGGAAGCACTTGTATGTGCCAAATTCTGCAAAAGGCTATTTGCATTTTTCATAACTAATAATCAGCATCTAGATTATATTTGATTTTTTTTCAGTAAAGAGAGCATGCTTTACCAATATATACGCTGCATGAGAAAAGCTAATCCTCAAGACTCACCTCTAATAACAAAAAAAATTCAATATTATGGTTATATAATTATAAAATCTTCGTGGACTTTTTTTTTAATTAGAGTTAACAGATACAGAAAATTGAAATACTCAGTGTTTTGGCAAAGGCTGCAGATATTTCAGTTTTACTGCTATAATTACGTTAGTAACACATTGCATATAGAAGGAAGCAATTTTCTTTCCCAGTGTATTAGCTATGAAATGAAATTTATGCAATTATACTGCTATTGTTTCTAAACAATGCAATCCTTTACTTTAGTATGCGGTCTGTATGTTAATTTCAGAAATAAACAGAACACACAATTAACAGTTCTGCCCTGTCACAATGAGTTTCTGGATGTTGTTCAGCTGATGAAGTTGAAACGCCAAACATGTTGCGAGCAGTGGAGATGACCCTCAGCTCTGCAAAGGACCAAAGTAAAAGGCACCCACTCTTACCTGCAGGCTATTGAAGATGATGAAGAAGACCAACATCCAAAGGTGACGGTAAGCCATGTGCAGTCCTCCCCAAAGCCAGGTGACAGAAATCAGGGCAAAGAGGTACAAGACCAAGGGGATCTCTGAAAAGCACAAACATCGTGTATCAGCCAGCATGTCCCAGGAAAATAACTTTTTAAAGCATTACTGACATAGGATCCTGCTTCACCATCTCTGGCCAACCTTGGAGCTTGTTCTCTAGAGGTGGGCAGCTCTTTTCCTCCCCCAGAAAGGTGAGGGTCTCAGGGCTTTTGGGACCTCCCTGGAACTAGGAGACCAGCAGAAGGGCAAGGCCAGCTGCAGAGCTGGGGGATGGAGGGGCCGGAGGTGCCACAGCCCAGCTCAGCAAACCAGGCATCGGTGTTTTGCAGATGGGAAGAGTACAACACAGAGACAAAAAACATGCTGACCTTGGGGGACACATAGGAGAACTCTTGGCAAGCACTGGAAATTTTGGGAGGAAACAGACATTCAAAGGGAAAAGAAAAAAACCATTTTAAATATAAGAACTGCTACGGCTCCAACAATTAATTGAATTTTATAGAAACTATAATAGCTTATCCACTGATTCGTTGTTTGGTCAACATCAGAAGGCATCTGCCCCTATAAAACTTTAAGTGACAATCTCGACTCAGTCAAGGACTCCCCCAAAGACAGACTTTGCATCAGTGAACTTCATTCACCTTCAAAAATAAGTGCAGAATCCATCCTTAAGCACACAAACACACAGCTACATTTTATACTCCCTACTGTATTTGCAACATAAAATATTTAAGGAATGCTGGCAGGAAGATGTCCGTGTGGACACAGTTTGCAAAAAGGAAAGCAGAAGTTGGCTTTCCCTCCTACTCGCTCCTGTTGCCAACAGCCAGGTCCACCACGCTGGCTCCCTGTGTTGACTGTATTCTCAGTAGACTTCAAAGTCCATGTTTGCCCAGGTCTGTGTACTTCAGGGGCAGAGGTGCTCAGCCAGGCATTGCACCTCTCCTCCTTAGTCATGCAGCATCAGCAAAGAGCAGGGACACGCTTTGGAGAGACATCATTCTAGAAACACCAGCTTGGGAGACTTTAGGCATTTTGTTTAATACTATACAAATAATAAGTGCTTTACGAATGCAGGTAACAGTCAAGACTTCCTTTGCACAAGAGAGGCAGTATCTGCTTCAGAGCTAAAACTATTACTTTGTCAGAAATGCATGTGTATATATTTATAAACAAGGGAAAGTCTTGAAGCAAAGCACAATACCAGTAGGTACCATGTTCCTGAAGGTTTCCCTAATACACCCTAACACTGCTCAGTAAAATTTGGGGTGCAAACTCTGTTTCATCGTGTGACACAACATTTAACAAAGATCTGTTTTCATAGTGAATTACACTGAGATACTGTGCTACATATGAAAATTAACACTATGCTAGGGTAGTAGTGACCTAGGACAATAAAACTGAACTATTAAAATAAACTTAGTTCTTAGGAGCAGCTGACAAGGCCTTGATTTTTCTGCAGGAAAAAAAAAGAAAAAAAAAAAAAACTTACTTATTTTTACTGAAAAATAACAAAGACCACCACAGTATTAAGAAAATCAGATTCTATAAGCAAAAGTGTTTGAAATCTCAGGTCTTAACATCATTAAGGTAATGCCGTTCTGCCTCTTGTATCTAGACATGGTCGAAATCCTCCCCAGTTTGGCCATTTATAAAATGCTGTTTCTGTGCAGTCAAGATTCCTAGATTGTGCTCAGTTGGTTGGGAAGATGGAGTGTTCTGAGCCTTAGGCAGGCAGGAACCTTTAGCAGGACCTGAGGAGGCATCACAAGGGGGTACAGGAGCCTGAGAATGGCCTTAGATTCATGTATTTCATACCACAGTAGATCTAAAGGATCCATACGAGATCAGTATGTACAACACAGGGCCTGTGGAAGAACCACTCCTCATGAAGAGAAAGCTGGAGGCCAGACTGGATAATTTTGGTTGTCTCAAATGACACCTAATGCTCATTAAGCGCCTGAGTCACCAAAATTTTCTAAAGGTCTGCGACTTCCCAGGGATCCCTGAACCATAATGTAACATCAATAATACATGTGTGTTTTTCAGGGCAGCATCAAGGGAAGAAGATTAAGGCTATGGACCTCTGTTATTTGTCTGGGAGGAACTCAATTTTGTCAGACTTAATTGAATGGAAATGCGAAGTATTTCTCACTCCACAGGCACTAGCATTCCTTGCATTAAATCACCCATTTCAAAGCCTTTAGGCAAAATTGAAAAATTCCTTGCAGCGTGGACAGATGTTGAAACAAAATTTCCTATAACAGATACTAAGAAACATGGCCAACCTCACAATGCTTTCACAATTATTAAAACTGCAAACCTCTCTAAAGTACGAGGTAGTGGAGTAAGTAGAGCATTAGGTATTTCTCTTTATCCTATATTGCATGCACTAATGAGCCCAAATATTTATTCGGTCTGCATTTAGTAATGGTCTCAATAAAAACAACTAAGAACTAGCAGTGTGTTAGTTTTTGAGGTTATCACAGAAATCATATAATCATGGAATAGTTTGGGCTGGAAGGGAACTTAAAGCCCATCCAGTTCCATCCCCTGCCATGGGCAGGGATACCTCCCACTGGATCATGGTGCTCAAAGCCCCATCCAACCTGGCCTTGAACACCTTCATATAATACCAAAGTGGTCATATTAACAAAATTCACTGAAGTACAAAATAAGAAAACATACATAACATTTTGGGGGGAAGCTTTTTCTAATGTAATTCTAAAGGTAAATTCAGTAGTTACCTGAAAAGCAACTCATTAATTTATTGTAGATATCAACTGAATGATACCAACTTCTTCTGTATATGTCAAAATCATGCCATAAACTTTAGCTGATTATGAAATTCCATTGATATAATGGACTGGCAACTAACATTCACTAATGCATAGAATTCTAAATGCTGTACACAGACCAAAGTGAGCAAAGCAGAGACGTATCTTGGGAAGCTGAATAATGATTTGGCTTTTGTATTTCTTTCCAATATTGATCAACTCAGTTAGGGGGAAGGGGACAGAGGAAGCAAATTGTAGGACAAACTGCAGGCAGTAGAACATGTGAAAAATTAACATCCTGATTCTTGCTTTTACAGCATAAACATCAGCTAAAGAAAAAGGCCATGATATTAATCAGCCTTATGAGGAACAGCTGAGAGAGCTGGGGTTGTTTAGCCTGGAGAAGAGGAGACTGAAGGGAGACCTCATTGCTCTCTACAACTACCTAAAAGGAAGTTGTCAAAAGGAGGGTGCTGGCCTCTTCTACTGAGTGACAGGGGACAGGAGGAGAGGGAATGGCCTCACACTCTGCCAGGGGGAGGTTTAGGCTGAACATTAGGAAAAAATTTTTCACAGAAAGGGTCATCGGGCACTGGAACAGGCTGCCCAGGGAGGTGGTTGAGTCACCTTCCCTGGAGGTGTTTAAGGCACAGGTGGATGAGGTGCTGAGGGACATGGTTTAGTATTTGATATGAACGGTTGGACTTGATGATCCAGTGGGTCTTTTCCAACCTGGTGATTCTATGATTCTATGATTCTATAACCTAGCACCTCTAGATTGTTGAAATCACAGATCATTGAACTAGCTGTGTATACAAAGCCAATGAGAACAGAGAAATACGATGTCTAGATCATAAACTTTTCATGTACAATGATCTGACTTTATTATCTTCAAGTGTTTGTGAGAGCAAAAATTGATAGATTCAGTGCCGCCTCACCAGGACAAAATTACCACAGGTAAAACCAGAATCAAGTTCACCAAGCTAACAAGTGTCTATGGAGAGAACCTTGAATAATTCTGATAAAAGTTTGTGTAATGAATGCTACTCAGTAGAAACACATCAATTTATGTATGCATTATGACAATAAAGATTGCCTGAAGATACCTGCTTTTGCCAGGTGCTGAAAGTTTGTACATTTACTTCTGTTTTTATCTTTGTCAGCAACAATTGCTTCACTGTCAGTGTTGTAAAAGGTTAACACAGAGCTGAACCTTTGGCAGCATTCAGTTTCAGCTTTTTAAATTCTCTTCACCCTTTCTGATCAGACAATTTGTTGTATTTTATCAAACAAAAGATCAATTACTAGAATAAACACATCAGGAAATCAGCGATAATGTCTTTTAAGTTTGTAAAAACAGCCCTGCATAAAGGATGACAATAAATAGGCTTGAAATCATAGAATCATAGAATCCTAGAATAACCAGGTTGGAAGAGACCCACTGGATCATCGAGTTCAACCATTCCTATCAAACACTAAACCATGCCCCTCAGCACCTCATCCACCCATGCCTTAAACACCTCCAGGCAAGGGGAATCAACCACCTCCCTGGGCAGCCTGTTCCAGTGCCCAATGACCCTTGCTGCGAAAAATTTTTTCCTAATGTTCAGCCTAAATCTCCCCTGGTGGAGCTTGAGGTCATTTCTTCCTGTCCTGTCCCCTGTCACTTGGGAGAAGAGGCCAGCACCCTCCTCTCTACAACCTCCTTTCAGGTAGTTGTAGAGAGCAATGAGGTCTCCCCTCAGCCTCCTCTTCTCCAGGCTAAACAACCCCAGCTCTCTCAGCCATTCCTCCTAAGGCCTGTTCTCCAGCCCCTTCACCAGCTTCGTTGCTCTTCTCTGGACTCGCTCCAGAGCCTCAACATCCTTCTTGTGGTGAGGGGCCCAGAACTGAACACAGGATTCAAGGAGCGGTCTCACCAGTGCCATGTACAGAGGGCGAACAACCTCCCTGGACCTGCTGGTCACGCCGTTTCTGATCCAAACTCATGTTCAGTCACTGTCAAGCAAAACCCCCAGGTCCCTCTCCTCCAGGCAGCTTTCCAGCCAGACTTCTCCTAGTCTGTAGCTTCATAGGGTTGTTGTGTCCCAAGTGCAGGACCTGGCATTTGGTCTTGTTAAGCCTCCTGCCATTGGTCTCAGCCCAGCGGTCCAGCCTGTTCAGATCCCTTTGGAGCCTCCCGATCCTCCAGCAGATCAACACATCCACCCAGCTTAGTGTCGTCTGCAAACCTGCTAAGGGTGCACTCGATGCCTTCATCCAGGTCATTGATAAAGACATTGAACAGGGCTGCACCCAGCACTGAGCCATGGGGACACCACTTGTCACTGGCCTCCAGCTGGATTTCACACCATTTCCCACCACTCTCTGGGCCCGGACATCCAACCAGTTTTCCACCCAGGAGAGTGTGCGCCTGTCCAGGCCAGAGGCTGACAGTTTCCAAAGCAGAATGCTGGGAGAAACTGTGTCAAAGGCTTTACTGAAGTCCAGGAAGATACATCCACAGCCTTTCCCTTATCCAGCAGCCAAGTCACTTTGTCATAGAAAGCGATCAGGTAAGTAACAAACCAAAAGAGATAGTCTAACTATCTGTGATTTCCTTCACCTGGAAAGAAAACTGACAATTCCCTCCCAAACTAAGTGAAGGGGTATTTCTGAGCTGATGAACCTTCACTGTCATTAATTTTAATTTAAATCCAAGAGCAATCAGTTGTCTTTAGATTACTCAATTAAACTTTAGCATGTTAAATACTGCCGTGGAGCAGTCAACTCAGCATCAGTGTGGTGCAACTGAGACATTGTCAAGCAGCTCTGTTGGGTATTATATACGCAAACCATGCTGGTCCACATTTTTTTCTTTTTACACCATTACCACACCTTTTTTTAGTACTAGGAATGGTAAAAGATTTTATTTAAGTAACAGTCAGTCCACCCACTCCTTAAATAAATATATATATATATGTACATATGCATATAGCACCATCTTGACTGTTTGTGCCTCTCCCTGAAATATCTCGTCTTTTCCCTAACTATAAGCTTAAGAAACATTGGCAGAACTGACAACTCAATATGGATAAAAGCAGCTTATGCAGTTTTTCACAGTTTGAAAACTTACAATAGTCCAACTTGGTGTCTGAGGAGGTGAAATTACAAACATCCAATTTACCAAACAACTAAATGTTCTCATTGTTTCTCACATCTTCCCCACTGCTGAGAAAATATTTTTTTCTTTATTAGCGTATCTATAAAATTTATTTTTCTGCAATAATTACTCCCCTGAGAGATGCAGTACATTGTAAACAGTTTTTATGGGTGGTAAAACTGTCACTGTACTACAATAGGGAAATCCTTAGAGTAAACACAGATTTTGTCCAGTGATTTACATAAAAGTGGTGCTGGTGAGAATTTGAAAGATAGGCTGCAGTATTTTCAAGACAGGTTTGGATTAGATTACAAAATTCATGAATCAGGAGAAGTATTGAAATGATGGAAATATGCAATTGCTTCTATGGGAACCTAAACAGAGCTTTACTGGGTATGGAAAAAAAGTTAATTTGGCCTTGCCTCTAGCAACGGTCAAAAAAAGCTGGTTGTATGTGATTCTACCATTTACAAACAAGGAGCTTTCTCTTTTCCCAAGTAACAAGTGATAGGAGAAGAGGAAATGGCCTCAAGATTCACCAAGGGAGGTGTAGATTGAGTATCAGGAAATATTCCTTCACTGAAAAGGTTGCCAAGCGCTGGAACAGGCTGCCGATGGAAGCAGCAGAACCACCATCCCTGGAGGGATTTAAAAGATGTGTAGATGTGGTGCTTAAGGACATGCTTGACAGGCTGAGGGAGTTGGGCTCGTTTAGCCTGGAGAAGAGAAGACTCCACAGAGAACTTATAGCAGCCTTCTAGTACGGAAAGAGGCTACAGGAAAGTTGGGGAGGGGCTCTTTATCAAGGAGTGCAGGAATAGGATGGGAACGGTTTTAAGCTAAAAGAGGTGAAATTTAGATTAGATAGTCAGAAGAAATGTTTTCCTGTGGGGGTGGTGACACACTGGCACAGGTTGCCGAGAGAAGATGTAGATGCCCCATCCCTGTAGGTGTTCAAGGCCAGGCTGGATGAGCAATCTGATCTTTAAGCAATCTGATCTAGTGGGAGGTGTCACTGCCCATGGCAGGGGGGTTAGAACTGGAAAGGGTTTGAAGTCCCCTCCAACCCAAACCAGAATGGTTAATCTGTAATAAAAAAAGAAAACAGCCTAAGGCCTAAGAAATTATGATAAGCTCAGTGCTCTGGAGAAAATCTGTAGCACCACTTGGAGAAGTAACTGAAATGAACTAGGAGAAACAACATACTGCTTTTATGGATTGCCAGCACTAGTACTCTCTTTGTGACACCAGGATTAGTCAGTTCAGAATACCACATTCTGTCAAGCAGGTTTGTTTTGATGGGAGGTCTCTGGGGGAGACCTTATAGCAACCTTCCAGTATCTGAAAGGGACCTACAAGAAAGCTGGAGAGGGACTACTTACAAGAGGCTGAAGTGATAGGATGAAGGGGAATGGCTTTAAATTTCCAATTTAAAGACTGGAAAAGATTGGGGAAAGATTTGGATTAGACATTAGGAAGAAATTCTTCATGATGAGGGCAGTGAGGCCCTGGCACAGGTTGCTCAGAGAAGTGATGGTTGCCCCATCCCTGGAGTTGTTCAGGGCCAGGTTGGATGGGGCTTGGAGCAACCTGATCCAATGGGAGGGGTCCCTGCCCATGGTAGGGGTTGGAACTGGATGCGCTTTAATGCCCTTTCAACCCAAACCAGTCAATGATTCTATTATTCTATGATGTTCTTGCAATTGGCAGACAGAAAAAAATCATAACTTTCCAGTTTGCATTAGTTTATGTATATTAGAAGATACTACAATATTTATACCTATAATAAACATCTAATTCTAAAAGAAACATACTTCATAATCTGAAATTGCCAATTTTCTGTTTCTTCTGTCTGTAGAGGTAAAACTACTTCTTAACTCAATGTGTACAACCTGTTTTGTTACAAAACTCTCAAGTATGTTTTCATCCTTCCTTCCATATCTGATACCATAAATAAAATTCTCCAGGACAATGAGTGTGAGCAGTGAAAAAAATCAAATAGAAATTAATAAAACTGGAAATTATGAAATAATATTAAAGCTGAAGTCTAATACTGAGTATGACTTTGCAGCAAATGTCTAGAGGATTGAAGTATGGAGGACAAAGAATACATTATGCTTTCATAACATGTCCAAATGTTTGTACTCTCATCACTATGTTGCCCCATATTATGTCATTTTCTTTTGCCTGAGGTTTTTAATTCTTTTTTCTAAAAATAGAAAAGTCAATAAAAGAAGCAATTAAATAATATAGCTTTAACGATTGTGTGAGTTTACCTGTAAATATTTACTATGTGTCTTCCCCTTAGGTTGTTAAACTGATAATGCAACTTTAATTGCCTTTAATTGTTCTTGGCTACACATTAAGACCTACTGCAAACCCTGAAAGGTCTTTCCAAACATTTTTCCCTGCATCATTGGGGAGAATGTATTGCTTCACAGAATTTCATCAGTTTGTGGGAGAAATAAATTTAGAGACTATTGCTTAATAAGTCATAAGTTGAACTTCATCAGAACTAGTAAAACGCCACAAAACCAATTTTCCTAAAAACACGCCTGAATAACAGTGTTCCAAATCCTGTTGGCTCTGTTTTCAATTGCTCTTGACAACTGCTGTAGGAAAGGAGGTTGGTAACAGGAATTCGTGGCCAAAATAAAGAAGCTAGCAGATTTCTTCATAGAGTTCAAAGGAGAGAATGCCACCATCATGCAATCAATGGCTCATGACAGTACCTCTGATTCCAGCTAGAAAATGTTAAAGATGTGTAGAATTTAACAGCAGCTGTTATTGAAGAACATAAAGCTGGTAGGTAAGTGTCTGTGAAATCCAACTGGACAGAATTGGATCATTTGTAAAAACAGGAAGCAGTAAACCTGTGAAAATACCATTTTTAACTTGTTTATGTTTTTTTGATCTGCTGCTCCTTGTAGCATGGAGAGGTTTGAAATTAAAGAATACCTCCTAAAAGAGAAGTACACCTCCCATTAATCATTAAGACTACAGCACAACTATAAAATCATAAAAGATTGACCTCTCTAATCATCACACTAAGTCTCAGTTTTTCTGCAAACTTTCTCATACATCTTTAAGACACTTTATAGCATAATGAGATGAAAGACCATGCATCATATTATAGCTTATGCTATTACTGTTATTCAGGGAACACAGCTAATCCCAGAATCAACAGCAAATCAAAAAAAAAAAAAAGAAAGAAGAATTGGAATCTACTTATCTTCTCCATATAACAAAATTATTTAGAAGTATTACACAAAATATTAAATGAGTGCTAAATTCACAACTGCACAGGCATAACTCATGCAAATTAACTTGCTTCTAAAGATTTCTTAAAAAGAAGAAAGCTAATTTATGCATGTAAAGCACAGTGCAAACAATCTAAATTACATGAGTGTAGCTGATGTACTTAAGTTATTATCTTATTCAGATCTTTGTTTTTTTATTTTAGCTTGTAATTACGCTTATGCATTTTTGCCTTAACTGCATTTGTAAAAATCTCAGAGGCAAGGATTTGTTTTTCTTCTTATCACAGAAAAACAAAAGGCCCTGGAGCACTGTGAAGTCTAAAATATATCCACTGTGTGACTGTGGTGCATACTGTGAATACTGTGCATAACTCTTAATTCAGAGGTAGCCAGCATCTGGTGCTTTGCTGCTAGATGCATATCATCACCTCAAGGTGAAAACACATCTGCAACTCACTGTCCCTTTGATACTCTTAGATATATAATATGTATCTTATATTCAAGATAAAGATTCTAGCATACAGCTGACATGATAAGGAAGACACGTAACTACAGATTTACATCCTTAGAATAAAAAGTCCTGTCCACAGCATCATTTCCTGAGTGCAGAAGCATGGTTGGAATGTCCTGCACTTGCATTTAGTATGTGTTATTTGTTTCGTGAGAAGATCAGATGGTAGTAGATATAGGTGGACCCCAACATGTTATATCATGATCAGGAACTGCATACTGCCAAGACAATAAATATATTAAAGAAATTTATATGAAGGAACACACAAGAAGGTAGTTAAAATTTTACAGCTAAATATCTAAGGCATTCCTCACCCAGTTCTATTTTGGCAACAGAAAGTTTTAATCTTTAAATTAATTCTGGCACATTAACAATGATGATATCTGAATCAGGTAAGTTCTACTGCATATTTATGGGAAGGGCATGAAAATTCTGCCACTATATATTGTTCATTAAATGGATGTCATCTATTCACAAAGGTATTCTTGGAGAAAAATGCAGGTGACTTTTCAGTTAATTTTTTTCTATTATATTTTCAAATCTTTTCATGAAATTATGAAAGTTTAATGAACAGTTGGAAAATAAATTCATGTATACTCTGTGGTTTCAATATAGGATGGGGGATGATGTGATTGAGAGCAGCCCTGCAGAGAAGGACTTGGGTGTTCTGATTGATGAGAAGCTCGACATGAGCCAGCAATGTGCACCCACAGCCCAGAAGGCCAATCGTATCCTGGGCTGCATCAGAACAAGCATGGCCAGCAGGGTGAGCGAGGGGATTCTGCCCCTCTACTCTGCTCTCGTGAGACACCATCTGGAGTCCTGTGTCCACTTTTGGAATCCTCAATATAAGAAGGATATGAAACTGTTGGAATGGGTCCAGAGGAGGGCTACAAAGATGATCCAAGGGTTGGCGCACCTCTTCTATGAGGACAGGCTGAGAGAGTTGGGGTTGTTCAGCCTGGAGAAGAGAAGGTTCCAGGGAGATCTTATAATGGCCTTCAAGTACCTGAAGGGGGCTACAAGAAAGCTGGGAAGGAACTTTTCACAAAAGCATGGAGTGATAGGACAAGGGAGAATGTCATTAAATTGTTAAGGGGAAGATTTAGATTAGACATTAGAAAGAAACTCTTCACAATGAGGGTGGTGAGGGACTGGCCCAGTTTGCCCCGGGAAGTTGTGGCTGCCCTATCCCTGGAGGTGTTCGAGGCCAAGTTGGATGGGGCTTTGAGAAACCTGATCATCCAGTGGGTGATGTCCCTGCCCATGGCAGGGGGGTTGGAGCTGGATGGGCTTTGAGTACCCTTCCATGCCATTCCATTCCATTGGATTGCTGTCTTACTAATCTCCAATTTCTACATTTGCCTATTAGGACTGTCAAGAAAAAGCAATCATCTCTTATATATGCCTCTTTCAATATCCTATTATTTCTGCCAGGTACAACTATTCTGCTTTATACTACCTGAATTCTTTCAAAAACAGTTTCTCTTGTTGTGAATTTAAATATTAGTTCACCGAGTGGTTGTTTAACCAATGCACACTTCTGACTTGGCTCCTGTC
Source organism: Phaenicophaeus curvirostris (assembly GCF_032191515.1). NCBI lineage: Eukaryota > Metazoa > Chordata > Aves > Cuculiformes > Cuculidae > Phaenicophaeus > Phaenicophaeus curvirostris. The sequence continues at coordinate 18,380,325 of NC_091431.1, forward strand.
AAGGCTAACTGTTAAGAAGTTAGTTTCTATATTTAGCAGAATCATCAGTCAACAGAACGTGTTTGCTGAAAGGCTGGCAAACTGAACCAGTTCAAATTGAAGTCTCTTTTTTAGCAAACTCAGTGCATATCTTGAGGCAGAGATTAAATTCTTTGCAAAGTAGCTTTCATTCTATTTTTCAGCGTTCCCTTTTGAGGAGAAAGAACTGCCTGCTCTAAGAGAGAATTTATTCTTATCCCATATTGCCCCTTCTTCTAGCCTTCTACTGTTAAGGAGAATCCCCTGACCTAAGCAAGCTATATCAATCAACATGTAAAAAAACAAGACTAGTGAAAGAGCAATTCTGGAGTAGTAAAACAGAATGTGAGAGTGTAACCTCACATATTTAGTGATCCAGACAGGGCAGTGAGAAGTGTGCATATTGCCCAAATTAGGATTTGGCAAATTCTATTTATTTGTGTTTATTCTCCAATACAACTTTATTTTAATGATATGCTTTACGGTCATATCCCAGGCATAATCAAAGAGCACTCTGGGAAGATCACAGTTCTTGGGCCATGATGTTTTCTTGAAAGCCTGGAAACTACTGGAATAGGGCATGACAAACATGACTGTAATCAAGAGTGCCCAGGATAAATCTAGAGGAGTAAGAAGTATATATGCATGACAGAAAAAGACGTACAACTCTTATTTTGAATATCTGTGTATAAATACACGCAAAAACCCCCGAAGTGCATCCTATAGTTTCCCAAGAAACTATTTAACCATGTACAAACAAATCAACTCTGCTGTTACAAGGAGGCAACATTTTTAGATATGTATGGTTAAACCCAGCACAGTTATTCTGCTCTAAATAACAAAAATACATGACTCTTTTAGTGTGGGTAACAACAAACGCTGCTCCTACAGAGGGAACAAAACAGTAAAACACAGTACTGCTACCTAAGTTCTGGAAGAAGTTTTGCTACAGCAGACAGAATTTATTCTAATAGTTGTAAAAGACTACTCTGGTGGCCCTCTATAATGGAATGTCTATTTTTGTAGACAAAGGAAGTGCCACTGAGGTAATCTCTCTTGACTTCACTAAGGTCTTTGACATAGTCCCACGCAACATCCTTGTCTCTAAATTAGGGAGATGTGGGTTTGATGGGTGGACTACTTGATGGATAAGGAATTGGCTGAATGGCCTTATGGGACATACTGGGACCACGTACTATTCAATATCTTTACTAATGACATAGACATCGGGACTGAGTGTGCCCCCAGCAAGTTCATGGATGATACCAAGCTGAGAGGTATAGTTGATATGCTTGAGAGATAGGATACAATCCAGAAGCACATTGATAGCCTAGAGAAGGGGGTCCATGCCATCTTCATGAAGCTGAACAAGGCCAGTTGCAAGGTCCTGCACTTGGGATGGGGTAATCATCAGTATCAGTACAGAGCGGGAGAGGAAGAATTGTGAACAGCTCTGCACAGAAAGACTTTGGGATATTGGCAGATGAAAATCTGGAGGTCAACTGCAATGTGTGCTTACAGACCAGACAGCCAGTTGCACCCTGGGCTGCATGACAAGAAGCACGGTCAGAATGTCAAGGGAAGTGATTGCAGCCCTCTATGCTGTTCTGGTGAGACCTCTCATGGAGTCCTGCATCCAGCACTGGGGTCCCCAGCACAAGAAAGACATGGAACTGTGAGAAAAGGTCTAGAGGAGAGGCATGAGAATGAACAGAGGGATGGAACACTTCCCCAGTGAGAAAAACCTGAGACAGCTGGGGCTGTTCACCCAGGAGAAGGATCTGGGGAGACCTTAAGTGCAGCCTTTCAGTATTTGCAAAAAGACATAAGAAAAACAGAAAAAGACTTTTTTTACCAGAGATTGTGAACACACAACAAGGGGCAATGGTTTTAGACTGTAAGAGGGTAGATTTAGATTGGATACAAGGAAGAATTTTTTATGATGAGGTTGGTGAGACATGGGAACAGGTTGTCTATGATTATACTATTGTGTGATTCTGGATAGTGCGAGATGAACCTTCTTTGCATGGTGAGCTTCAGGTAATTCCAACAATATGAGAAAAGAGAGAAAGAAAAAAATTTTACTTGGTTTTTAGCTTTTCAACCACTTGCATATTCAATTTATTTTAAAAAAATGCAACAATACACACTGCAGATGAGGATAAACTTCATTGTTTCTATTCCTATTAAATTTTTATTAAACTTAGTAACAGCCGTCCTCAACCAGAGATTATAAATATGGAACTGCAGAATTACCAGCTGAAGTTCAAGAGACTTTTCCTACCATCTATGAAATGGCCTCAAGAGTGTACAGAAAGAAGCCAGATAGCAATCTTTTTTTCTTTCAAATCTGCATATTCAACCCTTTTTCCTATTCTATGGTAATACACAAGCCATTGACCTTGGTATTTTATTTTTACTGTCAACATTCAGTAATGTTTTGCATGAATTATTGCAGAATCCACATGGGGTCATCTGTATCACACTGCAATTTTATCTATCTTCTAACTGAACAATTCCCAGAAAGGGAATAAACAGTACTAGTTCAAATTTTCGCATGAAAATGGGTGTTTGTATGAATATCTCTGTATAAATGATAATTAGATGTCTACATATACCACTCTTTCCTTTCTGCAATACTCCTTGCTCTCTGGAATTTAAATAAACAGGTGTCTACAAAAGCAAAAACCTGCTCAAAGCATATTTTTGTCTGTGTTTACACCTCTCTATACTTGATAAGTCAGAATTGTTTACAGTGTCACTCACTTGAAATTTTATTCTCTTTCTAGAAAAGGCTAATTAGGAGACAGGAGGCATTTTCCCAAAGCAGTGTTTTTTCTGGGATTTTTTTTTGGTTTTGTTTCTTTCATCATTTACTACACTATTTAAAGTGCAGTTTGGGTACCAAACCTCAGGCTGGAGGCTGGAAAAGGTAATTTTGCTGTAGGAATTCATTGTTGTGGATGACTGCACAGGGAGTAAATCAGTGTGGAGATGACAGCCAGACACAAGCTAGAATAAGGCACTACACATACACAACTGTTGATTGGTAGCACCATCTTTCCTCTGATTTTGGATTTAAGGGAGAAAAGCCCTGGAATATTCATTGCAATAACAAAAGTGCAAAACGCCTGTGCAACTGTGAACTGGATGATATTTATGATCCCTTCCAACCCAAACTACGCTATGATTCTATGATAACTTAAAGAGGTAACATTGCATCGAATGCACCCTTAGCAAGTTTGCGGACGACACTAAGCTGGGTGGAAGTGTCGATCTGCTGGAGGGTCGGGAGGCTCTGCAAAGGGATCTGAACAGGCTGGACTGCTGGGCAGAGTCCAATGGCATGAGGTTTAACAAGGCCAAATGCCGGGTCCTTCACTTGGGGCACAACAACCCTATGCAGTGCTACAGACTGGGAGAAGTCTGTCTAGAAAGCTGCCTGGAGGAGAGGGACCTGGGGGTGTTGGTTGACAGCCGACTGAATATGAGCCAGCAGTGTGCCCAGGTGGCCAAGAAGGCCAATGGCATCTTGGCTTGTATCAGAAACGGCGTGACCAGCAGGTCCAGGGAGGTTATCCTCCCTCTGTACTCGGCACTGGTGAGACCGCTCCTCGAATCCTGTGTTCAGTTCTGGGCCCCTCACCACAAGAAGGATGTTGAGGCTCTGGAGAGAGTCCAGAGAAGAGCAACAAAGCTGGTGAAAGGGCTGGAGAACAGGCCTTATGAGGAGCGGCTGAGAGAGCTGGGGGTGTTTAGCCTGGAGAAGAGGAGGCTGAGGGGTGACCTCATTGCTCTCTACAACTACCTGAAAGGACGTTGTAGAGAGGAGGGTGCTGGCCTCTTCTCCCAAGTGACAGGGGACAGGACAAGAGGGAATGGCCTCAAGCTCCGCCAGGGGAGGTTTAGGCTAGACGTTAGGAAAAAATTCTTTACAGAAAGGGTCATTGGGCACTGGAACAGGCTGCCCAGGGAGGTGGTTGAGTCACCTTCCCTGGAGGTGTTTAAGGCACGGGTGGACGAGGTGCTGAGGGATATGGTTTAGTGTTTGGTAGGAACGGTTGGACTCGGTGATCCGGTGGGTCTCTTCCAACCTGGTTATTCTGTGATTCTGTGAAAAGACCTTCTGACCACACATCATCTCATAAGTCACACTGAAGGCAAAACATGGTGCAGGTGTGATCCAGGCTCCCCTCTCTGTTGTGAAACAACAATTTATCACTCAGTTGATTGCAAGCAACTTTGCCATTGTGAAAGGTGTTGGCTTTCACTGCATCCTCTGTGGTAGCTGCAACAGCAGCACTGAAGCAGACGCAGGTCTCACTGAGTTCGTAAGAAGTTCAGCAAAGTGATCTTCTCCAAAGAGTGGATCATATAGTAGGATCCAAAATTTAAAAGTGGTAATAGGTCTTAACTACAGCAAACTGCCTTTGAATATGTCTTTAAAAGTACAGAATATCAATAAAATATTAAACATAATGTAAATATACTACTACTATCTCAAATTTCAGGATTGAAATATTCAATCAGAAAGTCAGAGGCCTTTTCTTAACAGTTAGTACCATACTATGTACCACATTACAAACTAGAGAAATCACTGGCCTTTCCTTCTGGAAGATTATACTATAAACATATATACACAGAGAGGCCTTACACAGCCACAGGCACAGTAAATCTCACCAGGCAGTTCTTTTTCTTCTCTAAAACAGCCTCCCTCCAACTTACTCTCAGCCACACTGCACGAGGTACTTTAATTTGTCCTTGCAAAAGCCCTATGCTAGCAAATCACTAGTCTGCCATGAAGGTGCACAAGTAGTAAAAGGTACAACCTGCTTTAAAAAAACCACCACTATTATTTACATTATATTGAACACCTGTTTTCCTCATTTTTATTGCCTTTTCTTCTGAGACTCTCTATACCATTTCCTGGACTCTGTTAGAGAAAAAAACCCTGAATCCTGTGTTAAATCAAAGACAGTTTTGTTTCAGCCCTATTATTTCATGTCTTCTGTCATTTTGCATGCCAACTTTATTTGTGGTATTGTTTCAGTATTCGGGTTTGGGGTTTTTTTCCCTTTGGTTTAACTGCTCTGAGACAAGCCTTAACCTTCCACATATGGATACGGAATCTCTGTCCTAAGAGACACTAAAAAAACTTTGCTTATAAAGAAATAAACTATAGCCTTCATGAGTGACTTCTGATTGCTCCAGGCAGTCCTTTTTATATCAGAAAGAAATGGAAAAGTAAAATGTAAGTAAGGTTTTGAGTTTCATACTTATAAGCTATGTTTATCCAGCCTTATCCAAATTCATATGTCTTAGTAAAGTTGGCATTTTGTCACTAAGAAAGAAATTAATATTTGAAGAAATGGCCAGATAATAACCATTTAATACTTACTTTCACCTTTTTATAAAATAAATGTATTTCTATAACTCAAATTCTCAAAAAAGCCATAGCCCCTCATTTCATAATATGAAGTATCACTGGAAATCTGAGCATTTTAACAAGACAGCTACTCCTCATACGTCTGAACAGTTACAAGCACTGGACTCCTCCATGGAACTTTTTAATAATACACTGTCCTTTTCAAGTTCAGATGATCTTCATTTAATGAATTGGGAAAAATGATTCAAGAATCTCTCACAAGTTAATAAAATCTAACTAGCTTCATGCAGCCAGGGAGAAAATATGACATGCTTTGACTGAAACTCTGTATAGTTGCACTTGTTTATAAAGCTCAGAATTTTTTTCCCAAAACACTATGAAAACAAAAAAATTATTCTAAGGTTCCCACCGAGTGTCCTACTATTACAGCATTGGTCTAAACCACTGCAACATTATTTTGGGAACATTATTGTATTTGAAATTGTTCTGACAGAGGAGACCGACCAATACTTCCTGTTTTGCACAAGACAAATCTTTTCTTAAAGCACATTCCGGTTGTGAGTCGCCCTATGAAATTTCAAAACAGAGGCATTAACTCCAAATACTCCAACACGCAGCCGGCGCATGACTGTGCAGCTACCAAATATAATGCAAAACAGAAGGGCCAGGAGCTGTGCCCACCAGCTGAGGCTGAGCAGATGGCAGTGTAGGTTTGTACGCTGGCAATCGCTGCACTGGGGCAGCTTCAGCTCTCCCTGAAACAGAGCTACTCAGTATCACCAGTCAAAACCAGGCATGGGGACACAGTGCTCCAAGCAGGGCAGTGCTGTGTCCTTATTGCTGTTCTCTTTACTAGACTAGACATAGTTTCTCACAGCATTCTGCTTAGGAAACTGTCAGCCTCTGGCCTGGACAGGCGCACACTCTCCTGGGTGGAAAACTGGTTGGCTGGCTGGGCCCAGAGAGTGGTGGGAAATGGTGTGAAATCCAGCTGGAGGCCAGTGACAAGTGGGGTTCCCCAGGGCTCAGTGCTGGGTCCAGCCCTGTTCAATGTCTTTATCAATGACCTGGATGAAGGCATCGAGTGCACCCTTAGCAAGTTTGCAGACGACACTAAGCTGGGTGGATGCGTTGATCTGCTGGAGGGTAGGGAGGCTCTGCAAAGGGATCTGAACAGGCTGGACCGCTGGGCAGAGTCCAATGGGATGAGGTTTAACAAGGCCAAATGCCGGGTCCTGCACTTGGGGCACAACAACCCTGTGCAGCTACAGACTAGGAGAAGGCTGGCTGGAAAGCTGTCTGGAGGAGAAGGACCTGGGGGTGTTGGTTGACAGTGACTGAACATGAGCCAGCAGTGGCCCAGGTGGCCAAGAAGGCCAATGGCATCTTGGCTTGTATCAGAAATGGTGTGACCAGCAGGTCCAGGGAGGTTCTTCTCCCTCTGTACTCGGCACTGGTGAGACCGCTCCTCAAATCCTGTGTTCAGTTCTGGGCCCTCACCACAAGAAGGATGTTGAGGCTCTGGAGCAAGCCCAGAGAAGAGCGACAAAGCTGGTGAAGGGGCTGGAGAACAAGTCTTACGAGCAACGGCTGAGGGAGCTGGGATTGTTTAGACTTGAGAAGAGAACCTCATTGCTCTCTCCAACTACCTGAAAAGGAGGTTGTGGAGAGGAGGGTGCTGGCCTCTTCTCCCAAGTGACAGGGGACAGGACAAGAGGGAATGGCCTCAAGCTCTGCCAGGGAATGTTCAGGCTTAACATCATGAAAAAAAATTTCACAGAAAGGGTGATTGGGCACTGGCAGAGGCTGCCCAGGGAGGTGGTTGTGTCACCTTCCATGGAGAGGTTTAAAAGACGGGTGGCTGAGGTGCTGAGGGGCATGGTTTAGTGATTGATAGGAATGGTTGGACTTGATAATCCAGTGGGTCTTTTCCAACCTAGTGATTCTGTGATTCTGTGACATAATTAGCGATCTAATTCCTTGTTTTGGGTTTAGCACAATTTTATCCTCATAAGACAGCCAACCATCTGCACGACTTTCATGATTAAAGTACCTTCACAGACTTCAAAGGGACCACTAGTTTGCTTAATCTTAAACAAGCATGTGGTTATCTACTGAACTGTGGTTTCTAGTGGGGTTTTCTGAACTGGTGAGAACAGTCAATACTGTTCTGAAAGTCCAAATTGTTTGTGTAGGCGTAGCCTTCAAATCATACCTGCAGCATTTGTTCTTCCTCTGAAAATGTCATCATACGCTTTCCACTGGGGGGTCACCTGGTAGGCGTGGATGAACACCACAAAAACCACTACCAAGCACATTAACGGCACTAGAGCAGCAGTGAAGAGAGCAGCGTAGGCATTTGGAATGAAGCACCTGATGAAAAAAAATGGAAAAAAATTATGTTAATAAACTTAAGAGACACCTTGAATGGTCAACAGTGAAATTTCAAAACCAAATGTCTTTGAAGAAGGATGCGATTTATAAATCACAAATTATTTAGTTCTGTTCCCAGAGTGACCTCTATAGGATGAAAATCTATTGGTTCTTATTTCCTTATCGTATATTAGGGAATATAACATTTAGACCTTGAAAGTATGCATATTATATTTTAGCCTAATCAATGTTGGAGGGATTTAAACTTTTGCAATAGAATAAACTGTATTTTAACAAACTCCATGCATGCTATATTCATTTAATGTGATCACTCTTAGTCACCGAAGTCTAAAAGGGCATTATGCAGTTTTCTATACTTAGCTCCTGAAACCATGAATTAAATTTTGAGAAATATGTTTTTGAAATAAATGAACGAGTCTTAAAGGCAAGATAACTATTCCTCCTCAAGTTGTTGGAAATTATATGTCATTTGCACACTGAAGCCAAATTTGCACTCCCTCCCAATTTTCTAATTGTCCTGTCTCTCCTTACCCTTTCCATTTATTAAAGATATAATTATTTATAAAGATGTGACAGGAACATGAGTTATTACTGAAAAAGAGTCAAATTATGCATATAAGATGATGACTTGAAGGATCTGGAGATGAGAGTTAAAGAGAGCTCTCGACTGTTTGAGAGATCAGGGTTTTCTGTGAACTCCCTGGAGGTCAGTATGTGCTTTACTGCATCTGACCTACTCTAGAGATGACGCACGACAGAGCAACCCAAGGGACAGCTTGGGAGTCAGTATGTCTAGAGAGTATGTGGTCACTGCTATCCCTGTTTGGAGGGTGTAACTTACCCAGCCCTCCGCTCTGTTAGGTCAGTTCTCTTAAATAAGTTTAGAGTCAATACTAGTACAATGTACGGCTAAGAAGAGCCTGGGAACGTTTCACTGTTGTACCTGTAATACCTATGGGTTTGCTTTGGTGGATGTGTATACTCTGCTCAGCACGTCCTGCAGTGCTCTGAGATTGCATTCTGTGTCAGCTCTTCCACAACATCAGTTGGGCATGCTCAGTGAATCCCAAAATACTTTCCAGCAGAATGTAGAAAGACTTCTGCAAGTCTTTTCAGAAGGCATCGACGCAGTCAGACACCAGCAGAGATGCCAGCTGGTAACATCACCGAGCAAATAAGAAAGCAACAGGGTGGGTAGGATCTCTATTACAACTAGAGGTGTTTGTTTCACAGAATCATAGGTTGGTTGCTCTTGGAAGGGACCATTGGAGGTCATCTTGTCCAACACCTCTTTTCAAGCAGGGCCATTCAGAGCCAGTTGCCCAGGGCTGCGTATCAAGTATCAACAAAGAGGGAGATGCTACCACCTCCCTTGACAATTGTGACAGTGCTCAGTCACCCTCACAGTGGAAAAGAGTTTCCTGATGTTCAGATGGAGCTTTCAGTGTTTCAGTTTATGCCCATTGCCTCTGACTCTGTCGCTGGTGACCACTGAAAAGAGCTTGGCTCTCTCCCTTTTTCACCCTCCCTGCAGGCATCTCATACATTAAAAATATTCCCTGCTTCTTCTGTTCTGCAGACAACAGTCCCAACTTTCTCAACCTTCCACATAGGAGAGGTGCTCCAGTCCCTTACTTCTCTTGGTGGCCCTTAACTGGACTTTGTCCTATCTATCCATGTCTCTCTCGTACTGAGAAGCCCAGAACTGGACCTAGCACTCCAGTGCAGAGCAGAGGATGCCCTCCTTCCATCTGCTGGCAACACAGTTCTTTCTTGGACATGACATCTGATCCATTTCAGCCTTCTTATTTTTAATATTTCTTAAATATGAAAGTTATTTTTTTCCCCAAAGGTATTGTCAAGTGGGCCCAATTAGCATTAAGATAGGAAGGCATATTACAATAAACTATGCTGCTTTTAATGATTATATTTATTATGAAGCCATGTACTCATATATGAAGCCAAGATTCTTAGCATATTTATAGATTTCTGTAAAATCATATTTATGTTCTGAAACTTGTAATTTTTTTCCAATTCTATAAATTTTAATAAGTCAGAGAACATGTAAAATCTTAAAAAAAACTATCTGGACATCCTGGAAAGCTGCATAAAAATGAAAACCAACTGGATCACTTTTACTAATAACCATCTGTACTTGCTCTAGAAAGACACTGGAAAGCTATGTAGACATATACACAAAGCCATATTAGCCTACTAAGCTCACCTGGATTTTTTACTTGAAAGCAATTGTACTCAATTCCGCAACGACCACTGTTTCCTGTGTTATTCACATAGAGTAGTGTGATGAGATATGTTGAAAGATATCTTTAATGCTGGAAATCTTATGGGATATCATTATAAGGACCATTATTTATTACACTTGACACTAGGGGCACACATTTATTATTCAATTACCATGACACATTTGTCATGTGGAACTACTGTGTGTCTTATATTCCTAGCATATGTTGGGGAACAGAAGAAAAATGACCCAAAACATCAACTAAGTTGGCATTCTAGAACACAACTATTCTACAGAAAAAGGCCTAGAAGGATCAAAGTGGCAACTGGAATGAACTAGATAATTACAAACCTTACTTGTTTAAAGGACAGTACAGACGTCAAGCAAGTTCTTTTTTTAAAAAAAAAACAGGCATTAGACTTTGTAAAGTAAGTCTTTAATCGATGAAAGACAGAGCCATTGTCCATAATGAAGCAATTTTTGTATTCCTTTTTTGGGTGAGTAACTATAAGCTTTTTGTTTTGTTTGTTTTGAATCTGAGTAATAGCAAAAAAATAAAAGGAAAAAAAACCCAATTACAGCTACCAGTCAAAATACATCCCTTGTGCAATGAGGACAAGAGAAAACAAGCACTGTTAGCCTCTTCAGAGTCTGTCACTCCATTACAAAGTTTCTGTTCCTTCCTGTTAACACTTTCTATTAACAAATTGTACTTTTTTTTTTCTGACTGTTTTGAGAAGCTTTGCTACAAGCTTATGTCTCTTCTTGCATAAAAAAGACAATTGTTTAGCTTTCAGTCCAAGCTGCCTCCACTCTTTCCCTTCTTGACTATTCTTATCTGACTGAGAGGGATATAAAAACAGAGTAGATGTGCTGCTTAAGGACATGGTTTAGTGGTGAAGTTGGCAGTGTTAGGTTTAGGGTTGGGCTTGGTGATCTTAAAAGTCTTTTCCAACCTAAACAATTCTGTGATTCTATGAAACTATCTTTGGTTCTGTTTGGACCACTTTGTTCTGACCACTGACTTCGCTCTGATTCCAGATTTTGTTTTGATTACCATCAATTTCTCTGACAGCCTCAACAGTAACTCATTTCTTTTCATTGCCTCCAAGACTCCCTCTGATAGCCTCCCAATCTCTTATTCTACTCATGGTGTCACTTTTCCCATAAACATCACTTCACTTCCACCTCAAAGATTTCTAATTTACAGGGTTTGTTTCCCAACTTACAAGAACATTAAACACGTTATCTGAGACCCTGTGTAGGCCTGCATCCATATTAATTCTACAAAAGATGCTAGAAATTATCTTTAGAAATAATTATCTTTAGAATATGTCTTCTCCAAAGTATAATTCCTTCCACTATATGATGGTTTGTTAATCATTTCAGAACTGGAAAAGAAATAAATATGGAAAATATATTAGGATTTTTCCTTCAATATGAAGTGATAACACACCTGATTAACATATTTTTTGCCAGGATTAAAATGATAAGAACCAGCTTTAATATATAATTCTAGAGAACTACTGCAGATGCTCATTCAATCTAAACTGTTACTTTGAAATCAACAAAGAGATTAGGACATACAAATTAACAGAATACATAACTTTCCCTTTGGAAAAGATGTAATCTCAGAAAATCATATACATTTAAATCAATTCATTTATTTAAATGACCTCACTTATTGGTCAGCCAGAAACAGGTCTTAATGTTGGTTTTGCTCCCCGCCCCCCCTCTAATCTGTACAAAGGGATTGCTAGCCTTGCTTTCTTCTCAAGGGAGTGAAACATGTTTATCTGACCCTTTAATTGTCTTTGTAAAGTCTTCTGCAATGTCTTAAACCATAACATTTCCTAAAATCTCAAGAGGTATTCCAACTACTTAGGCTATGCAAGGCCCTTTTTCATTTTTCTAATACCTTTAGAAGAAAAGGAGAAAGCAACCGACAAGATGCGTACTGGAAATATTCATTAGCATAATTACATAATTAATATCAAAAAAGGGGAAAGAAAAAATAATCAAGCAACATTCCAAAGGAAACAAGGACTGTCTAAATAATCAGGAAGGCCTTCAATGAAAGGACTGACATATCTTCTTCCCCTTTAAGTAAGAAAGATTTTAAATAGCTTAATGTGTTAGAGATGTGTTTCATTCCTTTATTGCCATGCCTTGAATTCTCAGGACAATCTCCTTCAAATTAATCTTAAAACTATGTAAAGTTAAGTTTGACAAAAAATCAGAAGTGTTCTTGTGTAACAGATGCCTGGCATTCTCATTTAGTTTTGTCAGCAGGCAGCTAGACTTCTGACTTTTACTTGTATTGTGAGTTTCTCTCCAGAGACAGACCTGAATGATTATAATTTCTATTTTTCTTGCTAGTTTTTTACTTAAATATTTGAGCATGTAGCTTAACAGCTCTTAAGCTTTTCTCTTGCTTCAAGCACTGCTGATTGGCAGGCAGCCTGGCACAGAGAATAGGGAGCTGTGGCACCATGTGAGTTTGCCCATATTGCATATTACATCAGGAAAGTAAAAGGCAAAGGTCAGACACCTGAATTTGCACATATATTTGTATTTCACCATCCCCATTTAACTGTGCACCTAAAATAATCTAGCAAAAGGCAAAGCCTGAATCACTTATTCATGCTTACTGAGCTAATTCATCACAAAGTAGAAGAGACAATGCTAAAAAATGAAAATAGGCAAGTTCTACATACACTTCTAGATGTTCACACGTTCTCAGATTTCTTAAAAAGCAACTTGCTCTGTTCTTGGCTTTACTGTTAAAGAAGACTACATTGCCTATAAGTTGGCCTTCATATTTCTTCTTAGGACATGCTCAGTAATCTTCCACTAAGTGCAGAGCAGGCCAGACAACAGAAAAATTTTTTGCAAATAATTACTTGCTAAAAAATTAGTAATCTCACAAATTATCTGCAGAAAATTGCATATGATCTGTATCTAAGCAACAAATGAAAAAATAAAATATCTTCATTTATGAAGTTGTCCTTGATGATGATATTTATTATCTACTTGTGATTTTTTGGGCAGCTTAAAGTTTGATAACCAAACCTTCTTTCTGAAAACATTATGGGTTTATAATAACAAGAAGCTCTGGGCCTTTAATTTAGGCACAGTTGTTAAGTATAACCCTCTGAGAAGATCTGTTCTCTTGCACTGCACCTCAGAATCACCAGTAAGTTGAGTTCTCCTCTATATATTCATTTGTGATTTCAGCTGACCAACTCCTGCTATGTGGAAAATTCTTGCCGGTGAGATACAAACACAGAGCAGTGAGTGATGCAGGTGATGTTGTAGCACTTTATTTCCCTTAGCATGAAGCTAAAGGCCCCCCAGTCCATGGACACTTCACATGCGAGTCAGGATTGCTTGGTGTTTTATACACATGGTCATCTACCACGATGGCACAATCAATGTAATGAATCAATGCAGAGCAACTGATGAGCTGCTGAGCTTGAAGGCAGAGCATTTTAAAGCAAGCCCAGATTAATGGCCATTTACTTTAAAACTGCATGCAGGAAAAAGCCAGTTTTAGCAACTGTTAGAGACCAAATCTGCAGTGCCCATACCCTCACAGCAGATAAGCGTGCTGGCTTTTGCAGTGTCAAAGTGTCCTGAACCTGACAAATTCTCAACATGAACAGATTATAGTTCCACTGTCACTTTCCATAAATGCATTAAGCAACAAGATTAATGTTTGTGCTGAGTTTTGTTTTCCACTCCCCTGACAGGGAAAGAAGCATACTGACAATTTTGTTTTATGTGTTTGGGTTTTTTCCAAGAAAATGTTTGCGTTTCTATGAATTGATGTGGAGGATACAGGGAGGGTATGCCAAGCTTAAAATGGGTTACATTTGAGATGACAGTCACTAGTTCCAGAGGAAAATCAAGCCACATTTGTACCAGAGAAATTTCTGTTTCTAGAGTAAATAAAATTCTAGAGATTTGTACAAAATTATACAAAAATTCACAGTGCCACAGGTTTAGACCCATAGTCGTCATTCTACTTCATGCAGACTTCTAGATGCAGTAACAACAGACTGCATAGCACCTTGAAAACGCAGATTTAACAATTTTTAAAACTTACAGAAGACTGAATTGAAGAGAGTGGTCCAATCTGATCTGCCTTCTGACTGCCTTGGGCAATGGAAAGTGATGTGGCATTTATTTGGAAGGGGTTTTGAGCTTTACTGCACAGATAGGAAGTTTGCAACCTAGCCAAAAAAACAACCACATGTATAACAGATGTCACCTTGCTACCTAATGCTGCAGCAAGTGTTGGCCTGTGATAGCATCACGGATAAAGAAAGGACTCGTTCTCCATGTGAACCTTTCACTGAAGGAAATTGCATTGTGGCTGAGGACCAAAAAGCTTTTTTTCTCCATAAAAAAGCTTTTCTCTACACCACACCTTACATCATTAGTGCCTGGTGTCTGTCTAGCCTGATAAAAAACCTTTCCAAGAAACATGTTTTAGTGCTTCACAGCACTTACTGCCAGACACCATTTCCCAGTGTTAAACTTTACTTTTTCTTGGTATGGCGTACACATGTGACATCTTGACTAGCCAACACAGATGTTGGAAACAGACTTTCCCCTTGTTTGCTGCAATATTTCCTTGTCTACTTGTAAATTGCTACAATTTTTCCCTCCAGTCTTCTTTTAACTGAACAGTCCCAGATCTTTTAGTCTTTATGAACATATTTTATATTTAAGACCCTTGCTGGTCTCATTGATTGCACCATTTACTAATGCATTACTTAAATTATGGGGCACAGGACCTTTGATAGAATTTTATCTCAGAACGTGACTACAGCAGAAGGACTTTATGTGTCCTTAAGACTAAGTTGCTTTATATGTATGCCAATAGCATGTCTGCCTTTTGTGCTGCAGCACAAAGTTGTTGACTCATGTTCAGTGTATCATCTACAATAAGCATGAGATCTTTTCATGAGGAACTGGTAAACAGCCAGTAATTCCCAATCCTATTTTTGCATAGCTAATTATTCTTGGCAAGATACAATTCTTTCCACATGTCCCCACTGAATACCATGCTACTTTTTCTGAACAGAACTCAGATGACAATAATATTATGAATTATAACTGATGTCTACTGTCCTTTTTTCCCAGCTTTCTGCTGTGGCAAATTTGAATGGAAACTCCTTTCTCCCAGGCTTGTATGAAGCAAATATAATATTTTGCCGTCCATTAGTATCAAAGGAAGATGTTGAACAATATTTGAAGGACATTTTAAAGTCGTGATTCCTTGACAATTTTCACCTAAGAATTATGAAGAATGTGCCTGAGAACGTAGTTATTCCATTAACTGTTTTGGGTTTTTTTCAATATGTCATAGAATCATAGAATCATAGAATAACCAGGTTGGAAGAGACCCACCGGATCATTGAGTCCAACCATTCCTATCAATCACTAAACCATGCCCCTTAGCACCTCGTCCGCCCGTGCCTTAAACACCTCCAGGGAAGGATGTCTTCGAATATATGGGAAAATCGGAGATAATTGGATATCATAGAATCATAGCATAATAGAATCATAGACTCACAGAATGGGTTGGGTTGGAAGGGACCTTGAAGTCCATCCAGTTCCAGCCTCTGCCATGGGCAGGGACATCTCCCACTGGATCATCCTGCTCCAAGCCCCACCCAACCTGGCCTTGAACACCTCCAAGGATGAGGCAGCTACAACTCCTCTGGGCAAGCTGGGCCAGTTCCTCACCACCCTCACAGGAAAACATTTCTTCCTAAGATCTCTTCTGAATCTACTCTGCAAAAGTCAGATGCCAAACAAGTCTAAGGCATGTTAAAACATTCAGCTCACAAAGAATTAAAAAAATGCAAAAATCAAGTTGCTTTTCTGGACAGCCGACTATGTCAGATACACTTGATTTCATTCTTTTATGAGGTTACAGATTTGGTTTATAAATGCACTTGGAAACTTTTGATATTCTTTGAATTACACAGCAGGATACAATACATGGAAAGCAAATGTAAAACCACACATCTACAACATTTGTTGGCTCATTTTTAATTCTAAAACCAAACCAAAACAAAAAAAATAGATGTTACCGTGGATTGCATTAACAGAACACGGGTCAAAACTTTATGCTGTTCCAAAGTGATAAATGTCATACTTGGTTGTATGAACAGCAGTATATGCTCTAGTATCTATGAAGTAACTGTTTTGCTATAGTCATCATCACAAAAACCTCAGTAACAAGTTGCATCTGGTTTTGGCACATTTCAAAAACATGAATTAAATGAAGAAAGTTCACAGCAGAGTTGCGAAGGCTACCAGAGGTCTTACAAATGTGTTCCACTCTGAAGAGACTAAAAAAAAATTGTCTCGATTTGTTTGGTTTGGTTTCTTTTCCTACAGAGAAGGGACATGTATTGGCAAACTACCAGTAGGCAAAGGAACTGGCATTCTACGAGCAGGCAAAAAGCAAAAATAGAATGCTTTCTTCATGTTGTAATACATATTTCTTGCGGGAAAACACAAGCCAAAGGGTTTAAACTATGCCAAGACTGGCTGATGGCTATCGCAGTAGCCACAGAAGGGATTAGCTGTACTTAGCAGATGCACAAGAATCAGGGATAGATGCCTTAAAAGATCATCCAGGCACAAAGCAGTGAGGTAATTTAAAGCCCAGAATTGAATGCTTGGGGGAAAAAAATACAAAAAGATCTAAAGAACACGCCTTAAAATGAAAGATGTTAGGCAGCTCTTATTTCTGTGTTTGAATGATTCTTTCCAGTGAAGCCCCCCAGGTTCAGTTCTAAGGTTAATAAAGCTTTCTTTCTGGGTGAACACTTGTTAAACATTTCCTAAGCAATCCACAGAGTCGGGACCAAACAGGACACAGAGAACATAGGCAGAGCTTTCTTTTTTTTCCCCTCTGTAGATCATTTCTTCATTTTCTTTCCTTTCCTTGGCTGACCTTGCCTTTCTTTTGTCCTCTGCCTTTCTCCTCTTCCTTTTTCCATTTACACTTCCTTTCCCTTCCCTTCATTATGAATAATTACAAACTAAGTACATGCATGGGATGCCTGCATAAATCCAGAGAACATGCCTAGTGTATATTTTATTTACATCCTATTTGGTGTTTTACTAGGATGTGGCTTGCCACTGCCTCAGATGATAAGCAAACTCATTTATATTCACAATCAACTAAAATATTGCACAATCCAAACCGCATAATAAGAAAAGTAATCCTTCCAATACTCAAGGACGAAAACCACGTCTGTAGCTCCAACCTAACAATGCAGTGTTTACTTTACCCAGTACCCAAAATAACATTTACCAAAACCAATGTCCAGGCAAAGGCAGACTGAGTCAAAAATATAATTACTGATGGAACTACATCAGATTTTACTCCTTCCGTTCACCACAGTCCATCAACACTGCTGCAACACTACTCCAGACCTTAGGGATCTGTGTTGGGCTGACCAGGTGTCCACCAAGTTGCTTTATCATTCCCCTCCTCAGCAGAACTTGGGTAGGGAGATGGGGCAAGAAAATGAGACAGAAAAACTTCTGTGTGAAGACAAGGGCAGTTTAATAAAACAAAAGCAAATATCATGTGCAGAAGCAAAGAAAACCAAAAGATTTATTCTCTGTTTCCCATCAGCAGGCAATGTATAGCTACTTCCAAGGAAGCAGGGCAACTTTGCATTTGCTCCAGAAGATAAATGACTCTCTTCCTCCTCCTTCCCTTTAGTCAGTTTGGGTTAGTCATCCTGGATATCTCCTATCCCAAGATCTTGCCTCACCTACTGGTAAGGGTGGAGGTTGGAGAAACAGTCTTGACGATGTGCAAGAACTGCTCAGCAGTAGCCAAAACACTGGTGTGCTATTAATACCTTTCCAGGTAACAATATACAGCACAGTATGAGAGCTGCTGTGGAGAAAATAAGCTGCATCCCAGCCAGACTCAATATAGGTTCTCAAAAAAGCCTATGTAGCGCCTGTGAGGGCAAACCCACATACCCTAAATGTTATAAAGCTACTCCCCTAGTTGCTGTCAGTCCAACTCTCACATTATTTCAAATACTCTGAATTGAAAAAAAAAGAAACACAGAAAGCAATAAATTTTAATGTCACAAATGCTCTTTGCAGAGAACAAGATACAAGACAAAGTGCTATGTAGTTTTGGTTGCGGGGGGGAGTTCAAACAGGTGTGAATGAGAACCAGTCTGTGCCACTTAATCTTTGGGCTAGGTATCAACCCTCAGAGCTTTTTTATTTGGCATGAATGTTTGGAATTTGAGGCATCATTCTATAATTCAAAAAAATTCAGAAGCGAGACATTGCAGCCTCCTCAATTCTTGGAGGCCCAGTGAGATTATTAATTCTGGGTGATGCCTCAGAGATGCAGAGAAGCAGGCCCCTTTAGAGCATTTCAGGTTGCTCCTAAAAACTGATATATCAGTATTTTTTTTCCTTTGTCATCACTTAGCATGATAAGATCAAACTTCTACAGCGATCTCAAATGATGATCAGGCGAATGTATCTCCTTACAGCCTTATTAGTGTTCATATGTAAATTAAAACTAGCTAATGAAGTATATTGAAATACTGATTCATTATACTAAGTTCATTCTGTGATAGTAATGTTTCAGTAGTTAAAATAAGACAATGCATAGATGAAGGCCTAAACATAAACTGATCTTTTTGTAAATTTGGATGTCATAATTTCCCAGCCTGCAAAAGGGAATGTTTATGTCTGTGCAGTTTCAGAAAATGAAAGCAGTGTTTGAACATATTTGTCTGAAGTAGCAAATTCCAACCATGACAGAAAAAAAAGGTCACAATAAACTAATGTACTGCAGCTGCATAATGACTTGTATTAAAAGAAAACAAGTGCTTCTATTATTTAAAAAATACACAATGATTATGTAATCATGATAATGCTAATGATAATAATGTTTATAATAATAACATTGTCTTTCTAAATTCTATGCATCCCTTACCAAGAAGCGTAAAAACATGATTGATAAAAAAAAATCTGGCTTCCACCATCACTACACAAGTCCATGCATGCCTTGATAAAAATAAAGACTCAAAAGGCCATGGCAGCAGCACTAAAATAGAGAATCAATGGTCAGATGCACTCTGCATTACTAACAGCTCATCATTCCTAATAACCTCAGGCTTATGGCATGTTTTAAATGAAGAAGTGACAAGACTTGGATAAATCAAATCCTGGAAGGCAAGCACAGTGGTATCATGACATAGGAAGACACAATATGGAATCATTAAGGTTGGAAAAGACCTCTAAGATCATCAATTCCAACCATCAGCCCAACACCACTATGCCTAGTAACCCATGTCCCAAAGTGCCATGGCCATACTTTTTTTTAACCTCTCCAGGGATGGTGACTCCCCCACTGCCCTGGGCAGCCTCTGACAGTGCTTCACCACTGTATCAGTAAAAGAATATTTTCCTTATATCCAGTCTAAACTTCTCCTGGTGCAACTTGAGGACATTTCCTCTTGTCCTATCTTTTCTGTGAGAAGACACCAGCACCCACCTTGCTACAATCTCCTTTCAGGTAGTTGTAGAGAGCAATAATATGTCTCCTTTCATGATTCAGTGCTTCAGAGACCTTTGTATGAGCTTGCTGAGCAAGAACCTTCCCTCCAACTAGTCTGAATTTTCTACAGGGCTGAGCAGAGAAGAACGATTTCATACTGGTCAGCATAAATTACAGACACCTCAGGGTACTCTAAATTACACTTGGCAGGCCAGAGACATTGCTCAAGCAGTGGAGGCCAACCAAAATGTGGCATGGCTTCATATTTCGATGTCTCTCTGATATGCAAGCCTTTCTTTTAGCAAGAGGTTACTCTCAGGAAGATACGAACATTCTTCTACAAGAAAAGAATAGCCCAAAATAACCAGGAGAGAGCTATCTGATTTATATTTCCATCAGGTAACTCCTGGAAAAGGCCTCATGGTAAGGTGAAAGCAGCACCAATTTATAACTGAGCCAAAGGGCGTTGCTGGATCTTTCAAAGAGCATGACACAGCCCACATCCCGCAGACATCGCCCTGGCAGGATGTGGTTGGCCACTAGTTCTCCTTCGTTCTTTGGAAAATCCCTGCCACTTTTTCAATGACATGCGAACAAAACTGCACGCTTAACCCATGTTGGCCAAATTATACAGACTGTGTCTAATTTTGATCTGAACTCTGATTTTCCTAAACTGAATTGCAGTACAGCATTATAAACCAGCTCGAGTTCTGAATTCATTAAAAAAAAAAATCTTGGAAATGTATTTGCTACACACCAGCATTTTTTAACTACATAGTTTAAGATTTTAAAGTGGTATTTACACAAGCTTATGCTCCTACTAGAAATACTTTGCCTATTTCTTTCCACTAAAATGTGTGGGCAGCTGAGAGAATTGGGTCCTAAATGCAAGTAATTGGGTCCTAAAATCTGATTGTATTGAAAATAAAGAGTGTGTGATGATTACAGATACTTTTTAAAAAACAGGCACTCTGCTGGAGTTACATTTGATCAGGAAAATAGTTTTCTAATATTCATGTATTCCAGTCCTAAGGAATAATGCTATGTGTATAGTACCTCTGAAATTTCAGATGACAGAACAATTGTAAATATTACAGTTCTCTTCTATGCATGTTACATATCTGAAGCTATTTAAATGGCAGTTCCTGTTGCTTCTAGTTCTGAAAAAAATCCTTTTTTTTTTTATTTACAAGGTAAGTCTGCCAAAAATAAGTAGGCTTCCTACCAGAAAGATGAGACATTTAGGAAACGTAAGAAAATGCCAGGTAAAACAAATTAGAACTGTAACAAAATGCATCAGTATTGAGAAAGACTTCTCTCTCTTATTTTTTTACCTTAAACAATAGCGTGTTCTGGACTTCTACCATAAGCTCATGTTGTTGCTGTTACTGATAAGTCAAGAACACTGATATAAATAAATGTTCTTGCTGACAAGTGAAACACAACCAACACTTCCTGATATTAGTGAGTTTTTTTTAAAGCCTTGTCTCAATTCTCACCTCTGAATAACGCAGACAGAGAATCCCCAGCCCTGCATGTCCGTAGAGGCTTTTGCAATATGTAGAGTTTTGTTTGTTTGGGGTTTTCAGGGTGGGTTTTTTTCCCCTTGCTTTGCAAACAGATGCGGCTCTCAGTACAGCATGTGCAGAACACCGTGCTGAGCGGAAACTCACAGTGTTGCTGCTCCGGAGGAAGTACCAGTTTCTTTCCTCACAATCAGTCTGAAAGAGACCTGCGTATGCAAGCCTACAGAGCAGCAAGTCTGCACCCCTGTGCCCCTTTTCAGAAGCACTGCATCTGCCTTTCCCAGATGGCAAAACAGCAGATACCAAGGGGCACATTTGGCACCACTTCCACATCTGTTATCCCTGGGATGACAAACTGCCATTTGTTGAAGGCTGAGCCTTACTGGCTCCTCCAGCTGTTTATTAACAGGGTTTTACAAGGCTGTGCATTGTTAGCCAGTGTCAGCAGGCTGCAGAAACAGACTTTGAGATAAGCTTCTTCTTGTAGCTGGGCATCCCAAAGCCAGCACAGCTCCCCAGGGGAGATGGGGAACCTTGCAAAAACATGAAACAGCAGCCCTTGTGCAAGCACTGAGCCTCTGCCCAAAAAATACCTGTCTGGTTGGAGCATTTAACACTCTTGTGCACCTTTGCAAGATATCTGGTTTTCCATGTATTGTGCAAGTTCTTCATAAATCCATGGCATAATGTTCCACCAGCTGTTTCACTGCTTATCCTACATTTAGATGTGGTCTTGATCCATGGTGAGAACTGCACAAATTTTGATGTCGAAACATGAAATATTCCTGGTTTGATTTGTTGTGCTTTCCTAAGAGATGGGGTGTCAGAACTGGAATTAGGGAAACAACAATTTTCACCTTATAATTTCAGCAAAACAGTTGATTTAGAAAGGCTGTCTGGAATTATTTTGGAAAAAAAAAAAGAAAAAGCTGCAGCTCAAAGATTACACTATTATATTGTGATGTTACTTTTGCTTTTGTTTAATCAACTTCCCTCAAAAGGAACTAGGGGATTTTTCTCTGGAACACCAAACACCATCTGCTTATGGGTCAAAACAAGCAAAACTCAGATTAACCACAAAGAGTCCAGTGTGAAACTTGTCACCCACCTGCACAAATACATTTTGAGACTTCTGTAGTCAAATACTATTGCTCAAGGCACAGCACAGCTAGACTGACTCCCTTTGACTCAGTGCTGTGCTTGGCCTCTGCTACCTTATAGGGACAATGGGAAAATGAACAACCCAAGCAATCTCTTAATGCCTATGCTACCAGTGTGGATATTGTTTGGTATGAATGAAAATGAAAACCATGTCTGTGTCTGATACATTTAAATCAGTTTATGTCTCACACATTTCAGCTCAGAGACTTTATTTCATACGTAATTCAACATGGGAAAATTAATTCTATTATTGGATGTAAGTTTCAAATGAAATGCAAAATGCTTAGCAACAGGTTTTTTTCTGATACAGGGTGACAATATGGCAGTCAGCCCTATGACATTATTTAGTTTTCTTTTAGTTTCTTTCCTCAAAAGAAAAACAAAAGAGAGTGAGGGGAAGAAGAGAAGAAGGAGGGGAAAAAAGGTAACAAAATCACAGTTTGCCTAAGAAATGTAAAGTCACAAAGCAGCAGACCTTACAGTTACCACAAATCATGCCAAGCCTTGCTCATTGTTGTTTACCTTTGGACCAACTAACCCAACAATTTTCGGAAGACAGCTCTACATCAGTGAGAATTACTGCTAGAAATTCTACCCTATCACCTTTACTCATGTCAAATTCATTATGAATAGCACCATATTCATTAACTGAGGTGCTCACAGAGTAACGACCAACGACTGAATATAGTAGGGAAAATCCAGCCCACCACGAACAAAGAATGAAGAAATGCCAAGACACTGTTTTGAAACAGCAAAGAACAGGATCTTAAGAAGATTCAGTTTTGAGTCAGTGTGTGCAGCAACAGCCTTGTCAATAAACCAGACCTATTGCATAATAAAGCAAAAACCAATTTCCTTGTTTTTCTTTACTGCTGCTGTTACTGTAGAGCTAAACAGCTGGGAAAAGTGGAAAAAATGAAATTCCTAAGCAATGCTTTCCTAAAATGAGAACCCAAAATATCATCTGCTGTTATTTTAGAACATGGCCCACTGTGTTTCAGTCTTCTCATTATACCCTCCTTTGGAAATTTGTCTGAACAAGTTTTTTTATACCTACCTTTTTTTTTTTTTTTTTTAACTTTTCTTTTTCCCCCCTGTGAAAGTAAATACTAAGGAAGCACTCTATTAATACAACTTAGGCTTCCAAGGCACTGGCAGCTCTGAAGTCCCCAGCCAGGTCATCCCAAAGGTCCCAGAGGACTTCGATCCCTCAGCACCTGACCAGGAAAATAAGCTGATAGAGACATGCTTGAAATCTGTTAGAGCAAGGTTCTTGCTAACACTGCATTTTTAAAATTATATAACAAGTTCTGTATCTGATTTTCAGTTGCTTCTGTATCTATCAAGGGCTTCTTTCTAATGTGTAGCAGCCATTAACAATGGCTTTGAAACAATGATCTATTATTATGGTTATTCTTTGTTGGTTTGGCTTTTTACTATTTAGTATTTGTTACAATTTCTCACATTAAAAAAATATTTCCTTTGCATTAAGGTTTGGGACAGTAATTTCTAATTAGCTGACATTTTCTATCCATTCTTTAAACTGACAACTTATTAATATAAAGCTAGCTGAAAAAAGGAGATGTTTCCATATGCAAACTCTCAAAAATAAATGAGGCTTATGTTCATAGTCTTGCCCTTTGGCCTGAAGAATAACAGAATGCCATGGAAGAGGATTTTTTTCCCTCTTCAAAACAGTATTTATTATGTACACTTTTTTTTAATCTGCATGGTCTGTTGCAGCATAATAAACACCTAAAATAAGCAGGTAATAATGCCACCCCTATTGCAGCCTCTATTAGACATTCTGGTTCTGTACAAGCCATACTAATAATTAAATTTAGCACTACTAATACAAATTAATCTACGAAAGCCGTGTTTTCTTTTTTTTCCTTAGACAAACCTTAGCATAGTTCAGCGAGATACACTTTTAATTACTGGTGATGTTACATTGTACAGACCAAAGTTCATCTCACTGCACTACATGTAGTAAATGTCCACGTACTTCATGCAACTAAAATATGAGCATGAAACCAACTTAGAATCATAGGATCACTGAGGTTGGAAAAGACTGCCAAGGCTGAGAGCAGCCCTGCAGAGAAGGACCTGGGGTGCTGATTGATGAGAAGCTCAATATGAGCTGTCAATGTGTGCTCACAATCCAGAAGGCCAACCGTGCCCTGTGCTGCATCCAAAGAAGCGTGGCCAGCAGGGCGAGGGAGGGGATTGTGCCACCTCTACTCTATTCTTGTGAGACCCCACCTGGAGTCTTGTGTCCAGTTCTGGAATCCTCAATGTAAGAAGGATATGGAACTGTTGGAACAGGTCCAGAGGAGGCCATAGAGATGATCAGAGGTCTGGAGCACATCTGCTATGAGGACAGGCTGAGAGATTTAGGATTGTTCAGCCGAAGGAGAGAAGGCTCTGGGGAGACCTTAAAGCAGCTTCCAGTACCTGAAGGGTCTACAGGAAAGCTGAGGAGGATTTTTTTACAAGGGCATGTAATGATAGGATGAGGGGGAATGGCTTTAAATTGGAAGAGGGAAAATTTAGATTAGACGCTAGGAAGAAAATTCTTTGCTGTGATGGTTGCCCCATACCGGGAAGAATTCAAGACCAAATTGGATAAGGCTTTGAGCAGCCTGATCCAGTGGGAGGTGTCCCTGCCCATGGCAGGGAGTGGAACTGGATGGGCTTTAAGGTCCCTTCCAACCCAAATCATTCTGTTCTTCTATGGTTCTGATCCAAGTCCAACCATCAGCCGAACACCACCACACCTACTAAACTCTGTCCAAAAGTGCCACAGCCACGTGTTTTTTGAACCCCTCCAGTGATGCAGACTCCACCACTGCCCTGGGCAGCCTCTGCCAGTGCCCCACCATTCTTTCAGTAATGAAATTTTTCCTAATATCCAAAACCATTGTAGAACAAATTAATTAATTAATATCCACTCATTGCAAAACATTCCTATGGTGAAGTTTAAATATAAAACCTTTTTTCTTTTTGTCTTTTCAGGAAAACCAAGTACAAAAGGTTAAATATACATGTTTATTACAAACAGCATGTCAGTGTCAATGAAACAGCTAGAGCCAGTTGCTGGTATTTATCTCACTATTGCTTATTTTAGTATTTCCTGCTATATTCTCACATATCAGATGAAGGCTTTTCTAAACTGTTGCAAAATAGATAAGTGAAGAATGAGGTTTGGTAATGGAAGTAGGCAGTATTCTGCTAATTAAAGACCAGATAATAGGTGGGACTATCTTGCTAATTTCTTACACAACCGGAAAGTTAATAGGTTTTTAAAAGCCGCCAGTGCCAGGGATGTGAGCCTTCATCCTGCAGCTGTTCTCATTCACCCTTGCCATAGTACTATGCAGGCTTCAGAGAAGGCAGAGTCTTGCTTTATAGAATCTGAACCTGTATGAAGGATCAGGCCTCAAGGTCATTTGTGGTTGCACCTTTCACCTATAACAACCTATCCTTGAAACCCTTTAAAATATCTTGATTTGCTATAGAATCATAGTATCATAGAATGGTTTGGGTGGAAAGGGACCTTAAAGCCCATCCAGTTCCAACGCCCCTACCATGGGCAGGGACACCTCTTACTGGATTAGGTTGCTCCAAGCCCCATCTAATGTTGAACATCTCCAGGGATGGGGCAGCCACCACTGCTCTGAGCAAGCTGTGCCAGGGCCTCACCACCCTCACAGGAAAATATTGCCTCCTAAGATCTCACCTCAATCTCCCGTCTTTCATTTTAAAACCGTTCCCTTCATCCTCTCCCTGTGCTCCCTAACCAAGAGCCCCTGCCCAGCTTTTCTGGAGCCCCTTTCAGTACTGGAAGCCGCTCTAAGGTCTCCCCGCATCCTTCTCTTCTCCAGGGTGAACAATCCCTGCTCTCTCAGCCTGTCTTTGTATGGCAGTTGCTCCAGCACTTAACAGTGGTTGGGAATTTTAACTTTCACAACAAATATTTTTCTCTATGCATTCTTCAAAATTCCACAACTCATATCAGCCCAAATTTATCTTTCTTTATTTTAACACTTTAAAAGCACAATACAGTGATTATGTGTGTTTTTGATGCGCTAACATTAATTTAACACTAACAGTAAATATTTGCCAAGATATAAAAAGAACCTTACGCCCTGCTCCTACTCCCAACTATTTTCCTCCACTGAAAACATCTGTCAGTAATGAGGAATAAATAAAAGGTAATTAAAGCCATCACATTTAGCAGTGAAATATAGGGTAATTTGCCCTTTTTATACAAAAGTGTCTATATTGTGGTGCAGTGTAGATATAAACCAAGTAGCTCTGGTTCGTCAGAACCATTTCTCCTACAGTAGCACAGAGCACAGCATGGGCTAATTTACCCTGCCAAGAAGAGCAAAAGAGTGAATGGTGAGAAATCAGCCAGTAAAAAATGAAAAATGCAGGCTTTTCCCCCTTTGCTGCTTCAGCTGAGTAGTTCATACAGCATTCAGCCTTATATCCAGATGTCCAAGTATTATTCTGTGCTAAACTCTAGCAACAGCATTTTGCAAAATCTTTGAAATCCTAGGTGGGTTGCCAGCAAACTGAGAAGAAAGGAAGTGGAAAAATTGGGAAGTACAAGCTGGATGGAGAGGACCATGCAGAGAGATGCTTCCAAGTGCACGCAGGATATAAGGCAAGGATGAGGCATTAGGGGATGGGAATTCCACATCTATTTATCATACAAACCTCTTCCTTTTAGCATGTCTGACAGTACAGTTCAAATCCCTGAATGCTTTTTCACGCTGTCTTTAGCTATTTTATTAGCTATTCCTGCCTGTAGAAGTCTAGTGCTTCAAGCATGTTGTTCTAAGATTCGGGATTAAATTCAGCACATTTGAAGCAGCAGGGGAAGAGGGAGGTAAGAGACTGTGTTCAAATATTTGGACAGAAATTAGCTCACTCAAGCTACAAAATTCCTGTTACTGGTAGTGGCACAAGTCCTTGGGTTTAAGAAAGCAGGGTTCTATTTCAGGGAACAGTCAGCAAGCCAGGGATCTATGCCCAGAATGCATGCCAGCAGTTAAAGAGTCATGCAATTTGGTGAGACCAGAGCAGCTTCTAATGTTTTGTCTGACTGAGTTAAGTGTCAGTGCACCAGCTCGCAGGTGTTCCGTTAGAGAAAAAGCATGACTCTGTAATAAATAATTAAGGTTTAAGGGGTCGTCCTTGTGAGTACAGACAGTAAATACTTGGAGTCTGTGGGGGCTGTAGCCCTTGAAATAAAACTTAATGAAAAGTCATGTCTGGAAAGGTGCTTCAGGAAGATTTTATCCTTACAGTAACATCAAAACAAATGAATCTTGGAGAACTACTTAGACAACACATGGTGAGTTATTATGTCTTGCATTTTTGTTTAGGTTGAGCCCTGACCGTAGACTGTCCTCATCCTCCCACCTATCCTTATGAGTTAAAACTTATTTTTCTAAGAAGTCTTCGGTGAGCTGTATCACGCAAACCTCCATCCCTGACAAGATTTTAAAGTAAACATTTCTCATCATGTGCAACTTTCATGCACCCTATATAACACCAAATATACAAGCAGGGCATATTTATTTACGAGTTTATGCTTCTTTCAAGCCTTCCATTCCTTCACTACACTCAGAAGTGATGTGAATCCTGTTAGGATTTTTGCTTTACCACATGAGAATGTCTTTGGAATTGTATCCTATTTCTATATTTGTGCATTGTACAGCTCTGAGTATATAGAGGTTAAACAAACCAATGCTTAAGACTTAATATCTCAGAGCATGAGTTATTTCCATGCTCCTATTTTATCACAAGTTTGGGTTACAATCCACCAGGGCATGACTTGCTCAAGGAAACTGAGCATTCAGACAGCAACTGAACTGCTTGTCTTGTCTGAATTCCAGGTCTAACCCCCTCATGTGAAGACACACAAAGTGCTCTTGACCCATTGCTGTGTGCCTGGTACTGGAACACATCTTCTGTGAAGTTTTTTTCAAATAATGTTGGACATGGCTCCTAGACATTAATTTGTGCCTCATACTGTGTCCATGTGTAAAAGCTTGATTCAGAGAAACTGCAAAGTGAGTAACAGGAAGAGTCATAACTCTTAGTCACAGAAAAAAGTTCATAATTTCCAGCTTTCTGTAGCCTGTGCTCTCCTGTTCCCTGGATGTGGCTGCACAGTCACAGATGCAGTGACTCTGCTGGAAAAACCTCAGCTTGGGCTAGACTGTAGAGGAGATAGAAATGTTTGGATTTTCTAGAAAATAATTTTGCTGGACAATCTTTTTTCATTATTTCTCATAGATACCACCATGGCTGATTACATGAAGATATATTTGTAACAACATTTAGCTTAGCCTTTTTCTGTGGTGAGATGTTACCATGTCACTATCACTGAAACCAAATATACAGATCTTTCTATATTTCTTTCTATATTTTAAAGTAGTGTGATGGCACATGTGCTTCTTCCATGCTCAGTTTGTTTGCCTCTGGGGATTTTAAAAGGAAAGTGAATGAATCAGGTGGGAGCTCCTGAAAGGGGTTATCATTCTTCCCTTGGGCAAAAAAATGATCCTGCCAAAAAGGAGACACCTCTAGAAAACAGAGGGAAAAGAGCTCTGGAAAGTGCAAGGAGCAGACAGTCATGCCTCAGAAATGACCAAAAAAAGACATTCTGGGAACTAGAGGAAACTATATAGTTTGCTTCAAATAAAAAAGACTAAAGTTATGCTTGAAAACGAGTTTGATATATATTAGTTTATAAACTTTTAAATTTGTATTCTATCATGTCTAATTACTTCCAGTTTTCTGCTTTTTAAAGGTTACTTGGTTTAGTTTCTACTTTAATAAAAACAGTCCTTTGGCCTTCTTACAGGGCTTCAGTTTCAAGAAGATGGTTTAGTGAGACTTAAAGCTTAAAGCTGTAACAAGAGCACTTCTCAAGTTTATAAACAACATACTTTAATGCCGTTGTAGGTAAGAGTTTTCAAGCCACCCAAGTGAGTTAAAGTTCAAGCTCCTCTGAGCTGTGATTATGACCTATTTTAGAGTAGTTCTTTTTTATAACATCTGTTATAGTGCTTGAATCTCCCGGGTACAAGTCTAGTGAATGTAGCATAAATAACCTTTAAACTCATGTTTGTGAACATACCTGATACTTGTAATGAAGTAATTCTGGCCTCTGATCTCAGAAACAGATGAGTTAAGGCAGAACACTGTGAATGGGTGCGGTTCCACTGACTTCAAAGGGTATTGAAATTTTTACTTGTATGCAAGTGTGGACAGTTAAATTTTCAGGTTTATACAAGAAATAAGAAAGCTACTTTACTGTCAAGGATTCCCATTTTAGAAGTTCTGTTGTTTGATTCTTTGTTTTCTATAAGTAAGAGAATTATAATGTGTCATAAACATAAACCCAGCTTCCTCTGTAAAGATGATTGAATAATTGGTCCTCTCCAGTCATTCACCATTATGAGGTCTCATATTTATACTGCATTGGTTTCCAGAACTGTTTGCAGTCTGTATACCCCCTGTGATGCAATCCCTGTAAAGATACATGGTATACACGTTGCTGACATTTTGCTTCATGTTAACTACCAATGAGACCAGGATGAAAATGGTGGGAGCTAGATTCTATGTAATTCTTCACACTCCTTTCCTCACTTCTCCACTGCACTTTACATCTTTGCCATCTCTACAGCTTCAATTTGCCCCAATGTGTTTTCCACCATACCAGGTGAACCATGTCTTCTTCTTTAAGAGACCTGTCAGCAATATTTTAAACTGAGTAGTGTATTTCTACAATTTAAACTCACTTTGATAACATTAACTAAAAGATTTTCAGAAAGGAGGCCATGACTGAACTAGCTGTATTCACCAGGACAACAGCAGATGTTGAAACATCTGTATTTTGGGAACCACATTGAGCTTCGGCATTTCATTTTAAACTGAACTGTTGTTGTGAACTCATCTGTATATAAGTTTTTCTTGCTCAACAAGAAAAA
This sequence comes from Phaenicophaeus curvirostris, assembly GCF_032191515.1. Classification (NCBI taxonomy): domain Eukaryota; kingdom Metazoa; phylum Chordata; class Aves; order Cuculiformes; family Cuculidae; genus Phaenicophaeus; species Phaenicophaeus curvirostris. The sequence continues at coordinate 18,410,638 of NC_091431.1, forward strand.
TTCTTCTCAAAAGGAGGACAAGGATTTTAAAATGTGCAATAGCATTAAGAATTCCTGTAAAGAAGGACAAATTATGGGTTTGTTCTATAATCTTGAAAGAGACAATCAGATGGGAGTTAAGAAAAAATAAACAAGAAATGGAAGAGATATCCTGAGATATCTACCTATGTCACAACACAGAGTCATGATGACATTCAGTGTAATAAGAGATGATGAAAGGAAATACTTCTTTCACACAGCGTGTACCTAAACAACAGAATTTATGTCCTTGGAAGATATTTTAGACAGAGATTGCAACTAATTCAAACAGGAGTTGGAAAATTGTCTGTGTGACATAAAAAGCTCAGAATACAGAATTATAACACACTCTTTTTTAAAGTGATGTTTTAAGTCATCTAATTTAGAGTTTAATTTAAATTCCAGTTATTACACAGCTGAAAGGAGCCAACAACTGCTCTTACCACCAAAAAACACTAATGCCCCCGCCACCATGGTAATTCTTAAGTGGGAATATACATTCTAGAGTGTAGTCACTAGAGACCAGAGTAGAGAATACACTTGACATTTAGAGGCACCTTAAAGATTTCATTTACAAACACTGACCAGCCTTCATGCAAGACTTTTGTCATAACACAAAAAGTTAAAAAACAGGATAGATGGCAAATGCCTATCCAAGCCCCTTCTACAAGCCAGCAGCACACAGAGAACGCTCCTACTTTGAAGTTTCGTGAAATGATTGAGCCAGTGGTTGTTACACACAGAAATTAAGCAGAAGTGCAGTTGCAGACACCTAAATCTGAAATACCATGTTTATTCTTTTTTAAAAGAAGACATGACAACTAAGGTATATTTTTAAGAGGCGTTCAAGTCTTATTGCTTTCCTTAGTGAAGGTATTGCACCAGATATTCACATTTTTCTTTACAGATATGCAAACAGACCACTCTTCCTCCATTCAAAACCACTCTATGCAAAGGCCCATCTCATCATTTCTTTCACTGAAGTTATGGCAATATGCCTCTCACCAGCAACTTTACTGTTCCTATTCAAACAGCCTTTCCAAGCAATGGGGGAATTAGCACAGGGACGAGTAAAAGAGCCTTATTCTTGACTGTTAGTTCCTTCACATATCATTGAGCAATGATCTGTAAAAAAAGTTATGCTTCTTGGTGGCATTGGCAGAGACAAATTTACCAATGTAATTAAGAAAATCAGATAATGCCAAAGAATACACTGTTCACACCATACATAAGCTCCACTAATTACAAAAATAATCACCAATATGTATAATGCTTCATAACCACAGCAGTCTGTTAGTTTTACACTGTGGCACGTTACGGGAGTTATCATACAAAACATGCACTTGCGTGTAGAATTTGTCATATCTGAAGGAAGACCCTGTCATAATACATCTTTTGAAGCACAAAATCCAACACAGCTCAAATAATTTTCTGTTCAGTACAAGTATAAAGTGAAGTGCTTTCAGCACAGCCACCCTTTTGGCTATTAACTGTGCCCATGGCATTCTGGTTGGGAACAAAACCGTTGGTCAGACCCCACAGTAATGCTAAAATGAGTTGCCTGAAGGAGAGATCACTTACAAGAGAGCTAAGATAACAGGCTTCACTGCTTTTATTACTTTAACCAGCCTTCCAGCTCCCCCATGAAATGAGCTCTTAGCAGCACATCATTGTTCTCAAACTATTTCAGAGGCTGAATCTGAAGTTAGTATGTAATGACCTTGACTCTGAAAATCTCGTTGTGACTTTTTCCACCGCTACATCCTGGTTTGAAGAAAGCAAACCAAGTGATGTAGTTCAATCTGTCCTCTTTCCTACATTCTAACTTTGAAAGTCCTCTTTGTATAATTAAAAGCAACTTTTAAAGTCCTCTTCAAATTAGAAACTAGCAGTGTTCACACTGACTGAGCTGGAATAAACTGCACACTCACTAAGCCTGGGGTGATTTCTGGCATTTGCCCACTTTAATAAGATGCCAGAAAACTTTCATATTTAATTTGGGCAAATGAATTGGTCTGAGTAATTTTCCTTCACTTAATAACTTTATCAGAACTTAGTGTTTTTTTCCTTGTCTTTGGAAGAATGAGACATGGACAACAAAAGAAAACATCTGTGGAACTGTGGTTCACTGCCTATTCATGCCATCTGACCGCTGTCTGATAGCAGTCAGAAGACTTGATTATGCTACACATATTGTGTTCACTGTGCACAGAGAAGGATTTTACCACAAAGAAAAATACAACACTTTCTTGCCATGTTCTGTGAAGAAATATTTATGTGTATGAGATGGTGTAGAACTATGCAGCACTCTGTGATTCAGGGTGAATATCAGAAATGACCTGCTGTTGCAGACCTCAGATATTCGTCTGAGCTGAGAGCCAGTGTCTGTTAATGTGAGACTAAAGCTTGGCTATCATGGCTAGACAGTTAGTAGTAGCCAGCCATTTAGATCTAAATCAGGTATCCCTGCTTATCATCCATTGTATACATATACATGTATATATATAGGTAATACATAAATGCACATGTATATGTATATGCATACACTCAAACACACAGATATTGAAATCTAGTATCTCCCTTTCACAGAAATTAGCTTTGTATGACCAAAAAACCACTGTACTGAATTTTGGTCAGCTGTGATGGAATAACGCACACTATATCTTCCTCTGATTAAAGACAGGTGATATTGTCTTGGTTTGGGTCTATTCTGTAAACACCCTCATAGAAGTTTTCATAAAAAACTCATACATTCTTCTACTATTTTTAATAGAAGCTAGAATCATAGATTCATAGCACTACAGAATGGTCTTATTGTAAGGGACCTCAAAGGCCATACTTTTCCAGCCTCTGCCATGGGCAGGGACACCTCCCACTAAATCAGGGCCTCCAAGCCTCATCCAGTCTGGACTTGAATACCTCCAAGGATGGGGCAGCCATCTCTTCTCTGGACAATCTGTGCCAGCGCCTGTTTACTGTTGTGTGTTTACTCTTTTCTGCACATGAAGCATGTAAACCATAGAATCATAGAATAACCAGGTTGGAAGAGACCCACCGGATCATTGAGTCCAACCATTCCTATCAATCACTAAACCATGCCCCTCAGCACCTCGTCCACCCATCCCTTAAACACCTCCAGGGAAGGTGACTCAACCACCTCCCTGGGCAGCCTGTTCCAGTGCCCAATGATCCTTTCTGTGAAAAATTTTTTCCTAATGTCCAGCCTAAATCTCCCCTGGTGGAGCTTGAGGCCATTCCCTCTCATCCTGTCTCCTGTCACTTGGGAGAAGAGGCCAGCACCCTCCTCTCTACAACCTCCTTTCAGGTAGTTATAGAGAGCAATTAGGTCCCCCCTCAGCCTCCTCTTCTCCAGGCTAAACAACCCCAGCTCTCTCAGCCACTCCTCATAAGGCCTGTTCTCCAGCCCCTTCACCAGCTTTGTTGCTCTTCTCTGGACTCGCTCCAGAGCCTCAACATCCTTCTTGTGGTGAGGGGCCCAGAACTGAACACAGTAATGTAACACAAAGGAAATAAATATAACACCCTTATATCCTAGAAGAGCTATTATCATAGTTTGGCTTTGCCAGAAAAGGGGCCAGACTAAAAGAGGTAGTGAAGGACAACAAAATCATTGATCTATATGTCATTCCACTTAAATGTTACAAGCTCTACGAAGCATCATTGTTTTAATTAGGACAGTCTTCTGAGGTTATATATAGATTTGAAAGGGCTGTATTAATTATTTGCATTACAGAAATGGTCGAATTTGGAACAATTTGATATCTAACATTCAATATTTCAAGATAAATACTTCAGGAAACATATTTGACATGTGAATGTAGTCATAGTGTTTAGCAGAGAATATATTTAATAATTGAAAAGAAGGATGTTTAAGGTTTGGTTCACTGCTGTGTTTTATTAAACATGGAACTGAAGTGGAAGAAAAATATGCTCTTCTCACTTCTGCAGCAGTGGCCATTTATATCCTTTACCCTGGAACTGCATAGTCTCGGAAAAGAATAAATAATTTATCCACAAAGCAGACAAGCTCCTTCCTCCACCACTGCTCAGCCCAGGATGGAACTGTGGAGAAACTGGAGCAAAGACCAACTGCACAGAAAGTGCTGCACTGCTTATGAGTGACACCCTCCCTTCATCTCCACCAAATGAGGGATCCTCCTGTCTCTTGCTGCACTGGGCTGTATTCATACCCCCTTCCCCATGAGCAAGCAAATTAAATATAAAACAATACAGGGAGAACAATATCTAGCTTATGCTTTTTTAAAGGAAAACTTACAGATCACTGTGGACAAGGCCATAAATCTGTGCTGTGCTGTGATGATAGATTCCTCTCAAGATAATTAAAAGCAGGATCACGACAAAAGCTGGAAGACCCCAACTCAGAAGGAAGTAAAGCAGATAGCGCCGCTCTGTGTGTTCATCATTCATCACCAGGACATACCAGAAATTAATAGCCTGAAGAAAAATGCATAATAATAATCAGTAGACATGGTAGATGATTAGCTATCCCCAAAATAAAATTACTCTGAACGTCATAATACAGCATATTTCTGTCCCAGAATATGTGTATATATAAACATTTTTCAACATAAATATTTTGTTTTCATTTTCTTCTCTTAAGTAATCAAAACAGACAGATTATGAAAGAAATATGTTTATTTATATAACTGTTAGATTTGGAATTAGACGACCAGAGAGGAATAGACACCCTGTTTAGTAGAAAGTATTATTTTTGCAGTGCAAAAATAGCTTTGTGGTGCAAAAGTAGCTTTCTTGGATTCCCATACCTTCACAGAAAAGACTGACACATAATATTGCTAAACTCAATCTGTATTGAATCTTTTTATACCATTGTTCAGCTCTACGCATCTTGTAGGAAATGTACTAACCTCCCTCAACAGTTCTGACTGTGGTTCTTTTCTGGGCTTACCACTACAACAAAGACATGGAGTGAGTCCAGATGAGGGCCACGAAGATGGTTAACAGACTGGAGCATCTCTCCTAAGTGGAGAGACTGAGACAGTTGTGACTGTCCAGCCTGGAGAAGAGAAAGCTCAGGGGTATCTTAGCTGTGCATATACATAACTGATGGGAGGGAGCGATGAAGAGGGAGCCAGACTTTCCTCAGTGATGCCCAATGGCAGGACAAGAGGCAACAGGCGCCAATGAATATACACTAGGCCAAGCTTTCCAGAGAGGTTGCGGAGTCTCTGACCTTAGAGACAACCAAAACCTAACTGGTCCTGGGCAACCTTGCCTAGCTGACCCTGCTTTAGCCATGATGTTGGACTAGACAGTCTCAAGATGCCCCTGCAATTTCAATGGGTCTGTGATTCTATGTAAAATTTGTATAAAAGATTAAGAAAAAAATGAGGAGTACAAATCCATATGCATACCTGCAACAATCCTTGTTTTCTTATGATCAACTCATCATCAAATGGCATAACTAAGAATTTTAAAACCATATATGAATCAAAAAGAAGAATTATAATAGTTGAAAACTTGTGAAGGAGATGGTAGAATGAGTAAGGAAATGCTTAAAGTAAAACAAAACACTTCAAATTTTGCTTGGATCTTTGCATTTTCTTTAAGGTTAAGAGGTTAGTGGTAGAAACTCATACATGCTGAGCATTTTTTATGCACATCTACAGACATTTTATCACTTTCTAATAAACACCTAAACTATGTATCAGAAAAACATATTTTGCAAAATACTTCATCATCTCCTGCATTTCAAACATACAGCTCTGCGTGTTACGTATTTATTTCTGGTCTTTTATATGAGGTGAATAAGGGATTAATTTTGTCTTCTTCTGTCTAGATGGCTTCTAATTCAAGCTTGTGCCTCTAGCCTGTCTTGATAGTAAATGGGGAGAGGACAGACTTATTCAGGCACTTGTTGACCTTACACAATCTTAGTCATTTCTCCCCATTGTCTGGACAGGTATTTCATACAATAATGTTGACTTATATGCTTAATTTGCAGGTGTCTATTGGTAGGATGGGCAAAATCCATATACAGTGGCAAAACAATTGCAAAGTGATTATTAGTGTTCATAAAACTTTGTAGCCAAGAGTTTGTCTACTAGTTTGTTCAGGCAGACTGAATTTTCGAAATCAAGTAATTAATTAGTGGTTTGTGGACTCCTTATGTAAGTCTCATCAGTTAATTATCATTACAGGGTTTTTTCCTGTGATTTATATAGCATGAATATACAACATTTTCTATCATGAATCATAAAGCACATTGCATATGCTAACAACTTTTTTTCCAAAAAAATTGTTGGTTTAGTAAGCAATTTAAATGCTTCCTTAGAAAAATGACATTTTAATAAATATGTCCAGTGTATATAATTATATTAATTATGTCATAATTACTAGACTCTTCTTTTTTTTTTTTTTTTTCATTTGGTGATTGGTGATATGTGAACAAAAGCAAAGATTGTTTTCCTTAAAAGAACAGAGGAAAATCCTACTATATTATTGTATCTATCCTGTGCAGGTGGAAAGAACACAGAAAAAATATTAATTCCATTGTTGACCATTTACAGGAAGAAAACGTTAAACAGAAGAATATGATATTTCAGGGAAAAAATCCAGTTTGTGGAAAGAAAACTCATTCAAGATTCTTTTTGTTGCCTTATGCCAATAAACATTCTTCAAATTACATGCCCTTGTGGCCCTGACTAGGCTGTGCTTCAGTGCGAGCATTTCCAGACAGCAAAATCCTTGAACTGATTTATGCCACCATGCTCAGGGACTGTTGGTTCTACTAATTCTGACAATCTGGTGAACATTGTTCTCAGTCATCCAACTGAGATTGCTTTCTAAGAAATAGTACCTCGTGTCCTTGCTTGGTGTTTGTTTAGCCATATTTACCTATCTCACCTCATTTATCACAGGACACTTTAACACAGTGCTGCTGAAAAGATGTAATGGGGTTTGGATAGTCCACAATTTCCTTCATAGTAGCATTACTAGCTTGATAATTATATGTCCTTGTCCTCAATCCCTTCTGATGGTCCAAAATTTAATCAAAGAAATACAAATGGAGGAGCTAATTTTAGCAAATCTTTTCCTGTTGCCATGCTGCAACAATAACCAGTTCTACAGAAGAATAAAATGTACAGTACTCAGCTGCTCAGGTGGAAGAGCAAATGTGCATGTGATTCTTCTGATGTAGAATGCAAAACAATTGCAAATTCAAATAACACTCTAACAAGACAATGCAAACTTCATTGAAGCTTCTTTCTTTTAGAATGTGGCAATTAATTGAAATTAACTTCCCAAAACTGAGTTGATTTTGTTTATTTTGTCATTTATTCATTTATTCATTCAGCTTAAATGATAACATGTGGATATTTGGTAAATATTAGCTGCAAAATACTTTAAATAAAGTCTTTCACAACTCACTTGGAAAACTTCTATTTCCCTCCTTCTTTTTAGAAATGGCCACAGCTTTCCTTTTCAGGATGACTGCATGCTATAGTACAATTCCTTTTTCAATCTGTTAGTCAGTCCATAAGTCATTCTTAAAAATAAGCACGAAACCTATTGTTTTACAAGCCTGTAATAAATTTCTAGAAGATTTTAGAAGCCATTAAATCCACAAACGGGGAGGATTCAGGTGTGAGTGACAGCAAGCTCATGACATTCACTCTGGCTTGCTTATTGAACTGCCACTTTTGCTGTTGATTTACTCCATTGCAGAAATGACTCATGTAAGTATGAAGACTACACTTTTACCCATATTTTTTCTCGATGTCATAATTGTCAATTAAGGACTAAAAATATTTTTTTTTTGCTCAAAAGACAGCTTTTAACTTGTTTTTGTAACTTTTTATTTGGTAGCAAGTTGGAAAATACAAAAGAAAATTATTTGTCCTGGTAAATCATTGTTCTACTGCAGATTTGCCATGGGAAGAACAACAGAATACAGAAAAGCATCCACAGTCTGTGCTCCTAAGGTAAAAGCACAGGCTGCATTTGAATATACAGGCTTGTACCACAGTGACATACATTTGTATGAAGGGACATTTTCCAGATGAAGATTTCTTCATTTCAGACATTAGTACAAGGTAAATATTTCAGGCTGAGCTCACTCTGTGGGCACAAAGGGCCATTTGCACCATTCTTACTCCTTCTCTTCTGCATTCAAGAGAGCCTCAGCCTTAAAAAATGGGTAATGCTATAAACATTCTGAAAATTGAAAAAAACCTCCCTACAAAAGCCAAGAAACAATCAGACAAGCAAGGATGATTAGATGTAGCCTTTGTTCTGATGCTGAATATGGGCCAGGTGACCTCTAAGATCCTTTCCATTTCAGTTACTATGTAGGTAGTAGCTAGGTGTGTGCTGCATATACTGATATTAAATGGAAGCTGACAAATTTCAGAAGCTAAAAATGGAAGAACACTTAGAATATGAAGCTATAGATTTTATTGTTGTAAACTCTATTAAAAAAGACCTGAAGTGACCTTGGAATGAAGGGAATGAGCAGCTGTAAAGAAGAAGAAAATTTAGCAATGAAAAAATATTTCAGGTTATTTTAAAGAAAGTCATAAGCTAAGCTAAGTGTACAAGAAGAACAGCAGAAAAATTTCTATATTCAGGGAATAGACGGTAACATCCACTGAAGATAAATTTAATCTTGCTAACTGCGTAAATTCGGGGGGAAAAAAGAATAAAAGGAGCATTAGTATCACTAGACACAGAGAAGTTTAGATCTCTCTGTTCCATTTTTACAAGCAGTAGCAGCAGCAGTGGGCATGACAGACCATCTACGCGCAGTCTGCTAAAAGCAAAAAGTGGAGGTGTTAGAGAGGTTGCCAGGGTTCTCAATGAGAGTGAGCTTGACATAATCCCAGGAAAATGCCATACACTACATGTCACTGGGAGAGGAAGCTGTATTTTAGTGACAGCCTAATCTGCAATTCTTGGTTTGGTCTGACAATTTGCATGTTGGGGGATTTGTATGGTAATGTATGGAGCTGCACATAAAAAGCAGATATAATAATTCTGCTATGGACAAATACTACTAAAATAGCAATTAAGTGGCAGAATTTACATATAAGTACAAAGTATATATTTCTAGAGAAGGGCATGATAACGTTCTTTCAAAATAACCTCTCAAGTTGTTATTTTAGCTAACTTAAACCCAGTAATTTTGCATAACAAATTTGATTGTTCATGGTCTCCTACATTAGTTCAATTGTTTTTTACATAATTTGCTGTTCTATAATGTGTCAAAAGAGTAACAAAGCTGGTGAAGCATTTGTAGCACTAGTTTTATGAGGATCAATTGAAAGAGCTGGGATTTTTTTTAGCCTGGAGAAAAGGAGGCTAAGGACCTTATCATTCTTCACAGCTGCCTGAAAGGAAGTTGTGGTGAGGTGGGTGTTAATCTCTTCTCCCAAGTAACAAGTGATAGGATGACAGAAAATAGCTTCAAGTTGCACCAGGGGAGGTTTAGATTGATATCAGGAAAAATTTCTTCATGGAAAGGGTTGTCAAGCACTGGAAGAGGCCTCCATTCCTGGAGGGGCTTAAAAGATGTGTAGACATGGTGCTTAGGTATACAATTCTACGATTCTATGCAAATTCTGGCAATAGTTGTGAACTTATATACTTATTTCAGTACAAACTTATGAAGGTATGTTTATCATACAATGTAAGTCTGATGACTAAAATGCTACTGATGAAAAAATTACAGTGTAGTTTATGCTTCTATTTCACCTGTAAGAGACTGTTTCAAAAGACCAAATCAGAGATGTTTAGAAAAGTTATTAACTCAAATAAAAATAGTTTTTTAGACGTTATGTAGTTCTTGAGGCAGTAACTTCTACAGGAAGAAGTAAGATATGGAAATTCTTACAAGATTGTAATGGGTACTAGTGAAAAAAGTCTTTATAGGGTTCAAATATTTACTCTTGAACGCTGCGACACTATAATTTATAAAGACCATCTAATGTTTTGTTGCCCTAGTTTCACTGAATTGCAGAGATACACACAATGCAACAGAACAGAAGCACAATCTAAGTATCAATTACTTTTACAGAGGTTTTTGGAAGGGGGTGAAAAAGACTAAGAGACCAACCTGAATAAGCATCCAGCTGAACTGGCAGAGGTAAAGGTAATGAGTAACAGATGCAAGGGCAGAGCAGCTTCCCTCTGAGAGATGTTGGCTCATGTAAGCAGAGGCTAGAAATGAAACCTGCAGGGCAAAAAAATGAATACATGCACATTGCAATTAAATACAATTAATTTAATAATAATAATGAGTAAAAAAAAAAATCTTCAGTTTGGAATTTAATATACCTTTAGTTACTATTCCAGAGACTCAGGAGAGATAACTCAGACATTTAATATTTACCCAAAAGAAGTGACCCTTTAACACTGTCAGACACAAAATTAGCTTTAAACTTTTTACAGACAATCTAGTATACATTACTTCCATATCTAAAAAGACTATAGGGAGACTTAATATGTATTGTTTAATGTTCTTCTCCAGAGTAATACCTATGCAACATTATACACCAATTTTGTAACTAAGGATGAAGATTTTCCTCCATAAAATAAAAAGAAATATTATCTTCTGGTTTCCATAAGGACAGAGATTTTAACAAAACAAGCTCAAAAGGCATGGACTGTTTTCAGACTGTCGGACATGTAGAAAAATACATCTCATCACATAGGACAGCAATACTGGACAAAAAGGAGTAAGCATTTCTTCTGCTGTCTAACAGCAGATCAAGATTTCACACTCACAAGGCAGATATAAGTCTTATTTCCACGTGACACATCACATGTTAAAGGACTACATGTTGGCCAGATAAACAGCCAGCACAAAAATATTTCAAATCAGACTGCAGTGAACAATGCTAAACAATTTAAATATAGTGTTTAAAATTAAAAAACAACTCATAAATGCTTAGCTCTGTCTTCTGTGAATTACTTTACGAGGAAATTTTTCTACCATTGGACTTCATTAAAGAATTAAAGTGTTCCCAGAAAGGCTCAGTTTACCTACTGAATGCCTGCAGTAACTGATGATTTTTCCTTTCTTATACTAGAAATGCTGCTAATTTGACGAACAGCCCATTGACTTGTTAGTAATAGAAATTTGTGGGCTGTGCAGGCTGATTTTATGTGTATAAATCACTTGGTATACTTTAACTTTCCTCCTCTCTTCGTCAGGAGATGGGGTGGGGAAGAAAGTTAAAGCATACCAAGTGAGTTGGCATAGACCTGGACATTGTATTTACAACAAAAATACATGTATGGTGTTGGATAACTCTTACATAATCTCTTTAGTGTGAAAATATCCTTATGATGCTAGATAGACAATGTTATCTCACTATGAACTGGAAAAATAAGAATTGAGCAACTGGACAACAACTGGACTAAACCAAGATGAATTTCATTCTTTAAAGAAAAAAATGCACTTTTAGTATTTCATGTGGCTTTCATTAATCTTTTGCTGGGAACTGGAATCTAACCATGGCCACATAAACTGTTCAGTTATTAAGAGGTTATCACACAGCTTAACATAGACCCCTATTTGCAAAATTCTGATGCTGCTGAAACAAATGCCATTGTCTGGGGTGGGTTACATACAACTGAAATATGTGTGCAATAACTGCCTTTGATTAGGAATAAACACAAGGAATGTTTCTGCAAATAATTCTGTAGCACCAGCTTGAAAGGTATCAGCAGTACTTTTCCTAAAACTGGAGCAAATGCTTCTACGTACAACGAGTAAAACTCAGCACATATTTGGGTGGAGAGGCTTTACGAGCTTTTGTTCTCTGAAAACGTGTATATATGTCAAGAACAGACTGTTAGGATGAGATGGAGACAAAGAATGGATGAAAACACAAAAACAGATTGACTAAGTCCTGGAAGCCTGTTTTTAGCACTTTCCAGACTGAATGTTGGTTTGAAAGCAATTTGCTTCTGTAAATAAAGTATCATTTCTAGATTTCTCCTGTGTTTGAAAATTTTTTTATATATATTAAAAAAGAGAAGTATTGCACTAAGTAAACAATATTCCAAACAAACCAACGTGAAAAGTCCAAATATTTGCTAGAAATGCATACTTTTCATGGATACTGACTTTTGCTGAAGAGGTAAACCAGTAATATGACTGAAATAAATGCTCAGCTAAGAATTCATCATAATGAGCATCATCACAATGTTTTAGATGAAAAAGGCTAAAAAAATCAAAGAGGTAAACAAACATTTCTACACTTTTTCTTTGTTATCTTGCGTCTTAGGCAGAAGAAAAAAATGGGAATGGCAGGCCATATTTTGAAGTGCTGGAAGAAGAGATTGTAGCTCAGCTACACTATTCTGACCAATGCTTGGCACTTCTAGCTTGAAGTGTAATGCACTGCAATTTAGTAGAAACACATAAAGTGCAGGCCACTGAATAAATCTCCCCCCCAGTATCTGACGCAGTCAGGGAAATCTACAAAAAAACTCTTTCCAAATAAATTGTCCCTTAGACCTAAGTGCCTCTTGCTTAGTTTTTAACTCTAGTGGGCAATCTTTTGTAATAACAAACCTGCTACTTCAATAAGCAAAATATGTACCATATACTGGAATAAGTTGTTCCATCTTGAAACATTTAAAAAATACGTATTAGATGTGTTTCTCGTGATACCAATTGTTCAGAGCTCTTTTCACAGAAACCGTATGATTTTAAACACCCCTTTCAAAAAATCTTTGTAACCCACCATTTGGCTCTATGCCAATTTTATAACACAATGCTTCTTCCTGGTACTTGTCAAGGTGGTCAGACTTGACCCAGAATGATTTAACAAAGGGATAAAAAGTGGCTTGAGTCATTCAAGGATCAGGCTGTTCTCTTTGTTAATTTGACTGCAAATATTTCTGTGTTACATTCAAAATTACAGTGAAGGTGTATCACTCACAAGGTTCATCTTGACAAAATGAAACAATAAACGCTAAAAAATAAAAGATCATATATGGACGCACTTCTGTTAAAGAGCAAGAAGATCTTTGAGGAGGTTCCTCATACCCGTTTACTCAGTTAATTAATCAAAGGATATTGTAATTCCTTTGTAACTATAAGACAATTACCAAAACAGTTACTTGAAGGAAATTAGTACCTGGGTATTCAACCTAAGTCATCAAAAGCAGATTACAAATTAATAAAACTAGATGATGTACAAAACTGTATGTTCCTGTATGAAGAATCGTGTCTTTGAATCTCTTTCCAAGCAGTTGGTAGTTTCAGAACATCCCTCCTCTGCTAGTTCAGAGTTGACTCCAAGTTTCCAGCCTGCACTTATTCATGGTCAATTTATACCTATTTGTTCTGCTGGAAGCCTCTCATATTAAACAGGATTTCCTCCTTCTTGGGGTCTGTACTATCATGAATTCACAGAAAACAGTAGTATTCTCCCTCAGATTTCTCCCTCAGATTTTATTTAACCTTCACTTCAAGGTTAAATAAGCTGATCACTGCACAGCACAGCACTCTGAGATGCTTAAGTTGGGCTGGACAGCAAAAGCAGTTTAGATCTGCAAATACAGCATCTGTCTGGATCGATTTATATTGTTTCTCCAAATAATCCTATGTACTGTGCTGTGAAATGGATATTCACACATGTGAAAACCTGTCCTTGTGCAACTTGCACACCAACTTGGCCGAATTTCATTATTCTTCTCTATACTGGTGCCACTTTGAGTTTGTCCTTTGTGGAAACACCTACTCAGGGCTGGATGCAGAAGAGCTGCAGAGGTCTCACAAGATCCTCATACAACAGTTTTCTTATGTCCTTATTTAATATGCAAATATTTCTTGCGAAATATGGTAATCACCCAGTGACCATATGGTACACACGGTTTTTCTTCTCATTTCCAACTGACTGCCTTTTGCCGCAAAGCTAAAGTTTTAACGTTAGCCTACAAACGAGGACTTTTTACTTTGTCCTAGGACACATGCCTTTTTTTCATACATTAGTCTTCGAAGCTATTTCATCTTCCTAAACACTACCCCACTACTACTTCATAGTGTCAGCGCTTCTCTAATTTCTGCCATCAGTGCATTTTGCCATGGCACATTATCTCCTATTGCATAAACGAGTCCTTTAGGATCAATGAAATACCTCTCTTCATTGGCCACACTCATAGCTGTCTTTTCCCATTAAGTTTGTTCCTTCTCACATTTGAGTACAGAGAATCATAGAATGAGTAAGGTTGGAAAAGAACTCTGAGCTCCTTCAGCCCAGCTGTCAGCCCAACACTACTGTTCCTACTAAACCATGTCCAAAATGCCACATCTATACATGGCATATAATACTATCACACTACTCTGACATGATCTAAGTATAAACATATTATCTTACTATCCTTTTGATAGAATTTTTTCTGAACTTTCATACATTTCTGAGATGGCATTACTGGGCCTGCAGTTGCTGAGATCCTCTCCCCCTTTTAATACATTATTTTCCAGTTACATCGTGGCACTTTGAAATAGAATCATTGAATCATGCAGTCATAGAACTGTTAAAACTGGAAAAAATCTCTAAGATCATCCAGCCCAACACCACCATGCCTAGAAACCATGTCCCAAAATGCCACATCTACATGCTTTTTTGGAGACCTCCAGTGATGGGGACTCCACCATTCCCTGGGCCGCCTCTGCCAGTGCTTCACCACTCTTTCGGTAGAGAAATTTTTCCTAACACCAAATTTAAACATCCCCTGGTGCAACTTGAGCTCATTTCCTCTCATCCTATTGGTTGTTACCTGGAAGAAGAGACCAGCACCCTCCTCTCAACAACCTCCTTTCAGGTAGTTGTAGAGAGCAATAAGGTCACCTCTCAGTCTTCTCTTCTCAAGGATAAACAACCCCAGTTCCCTCAGCCTCTCCTCATAAGCTTTGTTCTCCAGCCTTTTCTCCAGCTGTGTTGCCTTCCTCTGGACACACTCCAGGAGCTCAATGTCCTTCTTGTAGTGAAAGGCCCAAAACTGAACACAGGACTCAAGGTGCAGCCTCACCAATGCCAAGTCCAGGGACATAATCACTTCCCTGCTCCTCCTAGCCACATCATTGCTGATACAGGCCAGGATACTGTTGGCCTTCTTGGCCACCTGGGCCACTGTCTCCTGTTCAGCTGCTGTCAGCCAGCACCCCAGGTCATTTTTCCACCAGGCAGCTTTCCAGTCATTCTTCCCCAAGCCTGGAGCATCACATGGAGTTGTTGTGGCCCAAGTGCAGGGTGTGGACTAGAGTGAACTGAATCATCTTTTGGATAAACAGCATATGTACAAAATTTACATATTATTTATGGCACGGAATGGAATCATAGAATCATAGAATGGGTTGGGTTGGAAGGGACCTCGAAGTCCATCCAGTTCCAAGCCTCCACCATGGGCAGGGATACTTCCTCTGGATTAGGTTGCCTAAAGCCACATCCAACCTGGTCTTGAAGACCTCCATAGATGGGGCAGCTACGACTTCTCTGAGCAACCTGTGTCAGTACCTCCCCACCCTCACAGGAAAATATTTCTTCTTAAAATCTCAGTTAAATCTCCCCTCTTTCAGCTGAAAACTATTCCCCCTCATCCTATTCCTGCACTTCACAATGAAGAGCCAGCTACCCACTATAAAGTGGCATTTCAGTGTTACCCACTACAAATTGAGCAGTGCATATTTTCATGAACTCTACTGAACAGGTAGTTTGGAATTCTGTTCCTTATCATTTAACGTTTCATGAGTGCTGAAGGCCCATGATTCCAAACAGACAACCAAAATATCATCACCTCCAGTTAGTTCTGGATTTAAGACTGCATCTAATGTTCTGCCAACTGTTTTGAACCTGTTGGGAAAGTATTGTATTAAAATGTATAATAGTGTGGCATGTCTTCAGATGTGTCTCACACAAGTGCTGAGACATTGATGAATCGGGAATACTTTGATGAAATAATATTCCTTTTTTAATTCAAATAAGAATTTTTTCTATGTTTTTTGTGGCATATCATATTACATCATATTGCATATCCTGGTCAGAGAATATGCAACACCCAATAAGGAAGACAGGAATGGTTTTGTTGAAATCCATCATTTGTTGAAATTATCATGTTCTCCTCAGCCTGAACCAGGCTGTCTTAAGATTCTGTTCCAACTTTTCAGCCTGACAATGCATTATATACTGAAAAAATTATTTTACAAAGACCTAAGTGTGTCTAATGGGATAGTCAGTACACAATTCCATCAGAAATCTTAGAACAATAGAATCATAGAAAGGTCTGGGTTGGAAGGGACCTTAAAGCCCATCCAGTTCCACCCCCTGCCATGGGCAGGGACATCTTGATGTAGAAGTAGTAGAAAAAAAACAACAAACTTTTGGTACTTATATTGAAATATTCAGTTTAAAAAAATTCAGTTAAAAAATATTCAGTTAAAAACCGTAAGTAATACACACATTTAGGTCTGAAAGAGTGCACAGAGCAAGGCTTTGCTGCATCTGCTGGCTCAGAACAGTTTCACTGTGTCATATGAGCAGGAAGAACCCTGCCTCCTGTAGCTGAGAAAAGTTCCCTCCCCATCGGGAGAAACCCACAGACCAAGTGGCTGACTCCACTAGAACACTCAGGAATGTGCCAGTGAAGAACATGTCAGTACACTTACATCGTGTTTTTGTAATTTCTGTGAATTCCTGTTTCACAGTACAAACTCACAAAGCTGTAGACAGTGCCTTCTTCAAGACAGATATGTCTTACAGAAATTGATCTTTTATTTTATCTTCACATTAAGTATTTTTCTTTTATCAATTTAATTATTTTAATAATTTAAAAGTTATTTCTTTGTTCAACATAGAGTATTGTATTCCTTACACAGCTTGTTTACGTGCATCTCTATTAAAAGAGAAAAGAAAGAGCCCAGCCATTGTGCTATCTGTCATTATAACACCCCAGTCTCAAAAGAGGAATAGTATCAAAGCCATAATTTACAGAGCCATTCCTTTTGTTGGATTCAATTGCAATGAACAATAATGTAGGAAAATAAACACATTCAGACTCTAATGTTCTCAC
The DNA here is from genome assembly GCF_032191515.1 of Phaenicophaeus curvirostris. Classification (NCBI taxonomy): domain Eukaryota; kingdom Metazoa; phylum Chordata; class Aves; order Cuculiformes; family Cuculidae; genus Phaenicophaeus; species Phaenicophaeus curvirostris. The sequence continues at coordinate 18,427,744 of NC_091431.1, forward strand.
CGAACTGCTTTCTTCTGCTTAGAATTTACTTTATACGGGTACAAAAAGGGGTTCCCTCCTTCAACACAGAGATACTGCTTAATAATAGTGTATATGAATCATACTTTTTTGTGACTGTTCAGTAGGTCTGGACAGCACTGCTGTAAACTGAGGGTTCTTCTTGTGTTTAGTGTTCTGATATTAAATGCCAGGACAAAAATACCAAGAAAAGATGTACAAAGAATTGCAGAGGTTGATGGACACTAGCAAAATTGCTAAGCCACTCTTCCTGGAAAAAAAGTAACAATACAACACACAGCAAGTTTCAGAGTGCAGAGGGAAGGATTATGTAATCTAGAAGGTTAAAACCAGAGTGTTTAACTGGGTCAAAAGAAAAGTTCAATAACTAATTTTTCATTTAGTATTTATTCTGTATTAATGATGCTAAAATAAGCAGTTAAAGTTCCTTTGTGAATTTACAAAACTGCTAAATGACTTAAGTGGTCAGAAATTACCATAACTCTGAATCTGAAAGTACTGCTTTATAACTGACACCTGAAAAAAAAATACACGTGGGTTTAGCTTTACTTCTGGCATTGGTTAAGTCAGTGAACATACAAAGTAAAAAATAAGAGCCTTTTGGACAGCAGGTCTAAACTCTTACGGTATAATTTGCATGCATTGTGTATTTTAGAGACTTTTTTTGTTTATGAATTATTTGCTTAAAGCATGGTGATTATTTATCACTGAAAACTGGCACTTTATGGAAAGCCAAACAGCTAACTAAAATAAATTCAATTGAAATACTGATGGTATATTTATAACACAGTGACCCACGGCGCTTATGTGTATAGATGTTTGCAGTTTATTAAGCAGCAGCAGCACTGGCAACCATGTGAAGTAGTGATTAGACATTGGCAACCATATGTTACTCATTCCCTTCCCCCAGATGAGTGGGGTGCCTGTTGGTTTCATGCTAGGTTCTGTCCCTGCCCTCTTCACTTCCCATTTTTAGGGACTGTTTTTGCTTCCCTGAGCAAGGCAACAGGCAATCTAATGGTGCAGGATACAGGATAGGAAGGGGTGAGGCATCATAATCTGTGATCACGCTGGCTGTGTAGCAGCAGTCAGCTGCTGGGGAAAGGCTGGAGTAGGTCTCATCTTCCGCAAAACCAGCCTGAGATAAGTACCCAATTGCACAACCTCAAACACCATTTCTTCTCTGTTCCAGTCATGCTGTCCCTCACAAAGAATGTGTTGAGTGATGCTCACTGAGAAGTGACACTTCATTTTTTTCTTGTTTAAATAAAGAAAAACAAGGACTAACAGGCTTGTAGCAAGCCCTAACAAACTTAGTTTTATATACAGATTCAGAACAATGTGTCTGGCAAGGTACTCTTGATAGAGACAGTTCCTCTTATCACCTTCTTTCAGATCTGGGACAAAGATGCACATTGCTTTGTCACTTATTACAAAACATGAGTCAGACCTCCTGAGTCCCACTGAAAAATCCTTGATAACATACTTTTGCTATAATGATGTAAATAGCAGCTGAAAAGGCCTCTTTTTCAAACCATCAAAAATATATCTACAACCTTTTTCAGTTTCAAGTACTCAGACAGACCTCAGGACAGTCTGAGTATGCTGATTTCACAGGTCCAAAACAAGCTTTTCTGATGGATATTGACTTTCTACAATAGGATCTTCCTCATATTGTTTTCTGTGTAGAACTTTGGATTAGACCCTGAGCAGATCTGCCACATCAGGTGTATCTAGGAGATTCTCAGTTGGGTCCTATATCTTCCTAGGGGTCAAACTGGGTAGAACTGTTAGTAAAGTGACTTTTCACTTCCTGTATTTCTAGACATAGTTTTTTTTCTGAAAGTTCAGCTGTAAGTTTCCTGCAATAACTGTACACAAATTTCACAGCACCATTTATTACCTCTAAATTTATAACTCTGCCCAGGGTCAGCAATACGTGATGTAGGGTAAGTAAGGGAAACACAGCTGTTAATTCCTGGTGCTTTATGTAGACAGTTAGAAATGGTCAATGCCCTGTGGTGATGCCCGAAGCCAGCCAGTGTTTAAGAGGCATTTGAATAATGCCCTTAAAAATATGTTTTAGCTTTTTGTCAGCCCTAAAGTGATCAGGCAGTAGGACTAGATGATCATGTAGGTTCCTTCCAACTAGAACTACTCTATGTTTTTCTATTCCATTCTTGAAATAACCTGAAGATGAGAAAGACAAAGATCAGTCCCCAGAGTCTAGATGTTGGCTGAAGTAATCTGCAGCTCTCTTTCTGCCTGCATGCCTATAGGAGATTTCCACTCTGCAGGAATCACAGCACATTGTAAGGAAGAGATCCCATAAATTGGTGTCAGGATAAAATCAAAGTGCCCCCTTCCTTAATATTTTAAGTATGTGAGGTGTCCCATGTTTCTCTATATGGCTAGTTAGCTATGAGGGATAACTATTTATCTATCTTATTTAAAAAGAAATTGCAAAGGTGTACTTACAGACACATAGTTTCTTCTGGCTTCACTATGTTTCAGTAGCAAATTTCTGCCTAGGGATTAGTCCACTTGTTAAGCAAAGACCTCCTAGTGTTAATGGTAATCTGGGTCATGTTTACAGAATTAGTGGCTGTGTAAGCAGCTCAGAAAGCAGGTAAGCTAAAAATGTGACCTCAAGCAGAAGGCTGGTGATGGTAAATAGTGATGTTTTGCATCAGTACCTGTGCATGCTCTCTACGGTTTCCAGAAAAAAAAAGAGGTTCATTTATTGTTTGGAAGTGCTATTCTAATACGGAATCTGCTGTGATATGAAAGAATATTTAATTGAAACAGTTCAAGTTTTGCCAGAAGGTTTTAGCACATAATGAGAAATTTACTTAACACAAACCAAGCATCCATCAAGAAGGGCTAACAGGTAAGTTCCCTTGTTCTATTATTATTTGTAACCTATAATATTAAAGAAGTGCTGGCCTTATTCAGGTATTTATGGCAATCTTTGATCCAGATTCCTTCTAAATGTCAAAATATGGCCTAGAGGATGACGAGCTCAGTGATCAGTACAGTCTATTGTGATATGGGTATCTTTACTGCTGCTTTCTCTGTGCAACAGGCTTTATAATTACAGAGCAGAATAACAAGGTTTTCCTCCCTTACAAAAATAGAAAACAAAACCTTTGGATTTTATTGAGTTAATAGAATTGACTTTTGAACCCACAATAATCAATGTGAATTAGTAAACAGCATAGGCTATAACAAGCAATAAAGATTTAAGATGATTTCACTTGAAGACAGACTTTCCAGACAACTATAATAAAACCGTCACGAGCATGCCAGATTATTAAATAGCATTAAATAATCTCTTAGTAGCCATAGTATATCTGTTCTGTACAGACTCACCTCACCTGTAACAAGTGGGGGAAGGAACCAGGTCACTAGTTCTCTAAGCAATAACTTAGATTAAAAACAGACAGAGAAAAATGCAGTAAATATGTCAAAAAGATAAGGATCTTAGAACTGTGACTAACTTAAAGCAATAACATAGACTAGGTATTAAGTAAAACTTTTAGCATACAAACAGTATTGTAAAATGAGTTCTAGATCATGGTTCAAGTATTTATAGAATTTAGTAGCTGTATACCACTGCCATGGACTTTGTTCAGGGGTACAGACTGAATTGCTCTTTCAAACTCAAACACAGAAACTTCCTTATCTAGCTGTAATCCATCGTCTGTGGCTATGCCAACACATGAAAAGGAATTGCAGAGAAAGTCAATTATTCCTAGAACAACTATGGTTCTAATTGTCTAAATGTAAAAAATGATTTAAAATAAATTGATATTTATGCTGGAATAGAGCACCTGCATATTAAATTAGTCTGAAAAATTACTTTGTAATGCCTGCTTCACTATTTTGATACTTAGTGACTTAAGGTTCTGGTGAGCACTAGAAAACTCATGTTTTCTGTAACATTTTCTCATGTATAATGAGAATGCAGAACACACATTGACTTCTTTGTCTAAAGTAAGTGGGACTGCAAATAATGGTCAAAAGCCAGATGTATGAAAATTTTGAAAAATAAAAAGTGATTCAAGTTTACTTCTTTAAAATGACCTCTCTAATGTTCTTAAAAGCATTTCTGTTTAAGCAGTAGTATAGACATAGATTTTTGTATCTAAAAAAATAAGTGACTACTACCTGCATTTTATTTAATAAATTAAACAGCCATGCCAAATGATGTGCTATATAGGTCCATATAGTATAATTCTTTTTTTATCATCAGGATCTCCTGTCAAATGCTAGAAGAACTTGAGCACATAATTCTATACTGTCATTTTTTTCATTTTTCTGTCTATATTTCTCAAAATTTGGAACATTAGTTAGGTAAATTAGAACCGTGGAACCCTGAGAATGAAGTGCTTGAATATATTCCATGCTTTGGGCACTGCTTTGATCATATTCATATTTATTATCATGCTTATTAGTGTCACATTTTTGATGCACATTTATGGAACATCAGAATCAGTTAAGTTGAAAATGGTTGTCCCTTTATCATAGAATCACAGAATCATGGAGTGTTTAGGGTTGGAAGGGACTTTAAAGCCCATCCAGTTCCATCCCTCTGCCATGGACAGGGATGCCTCCCACTAGATCAGGCTGCCCAAGGCCCCGTCCAGGCTTTGAACACCTCCAGGGATGGGGCAGCCACAGCTTCCCTGGGCAACCTGTTCCAGAGTAATAGAAAGGCATTTTGCTTTCTAATTTTAAAATCACCTGCTGTTTTTTTCAATCAATACATTAAAATATTTGTGTAGTTTATGAAAGAGTTGGAAAAAAAACTGGGATGTGAGCCAGTCTTTTCATTTCACAGCACTTCAGATGTTTCAAAACCATTCTTACTGTAAAAATCCTCAGGCTTTGTAGAGGAATTAGACTAAAAGAGATATTTAATCTGTCATACCCAAAGCATAGCCAATACCCAGTGATTTGGACTCATCATATCCAGACAGCTGAATTTTACACAGTGTAGATGTTTTGAGGATACAATAGATAAAACAAGTTACAACTTTCAAATGCTGTGACTAGAAAGGTGTAGTACCATCCTTGCATTCTCTAATTTATACATACAGCTCCAGCTGATTCTTTCCAAGAACTTTAATGTTATTTTAACAGTTTTAGGTTTTGATTTGTGAAATGGTCGGGGCTACAGGAAAGCTAGGGAGGGGCTCTTGATGAGGGAGTGCAAGGACAGGATGATGGGGTATGGTTTCAAGGTGAAAGAAGGAAGATTTAGATTCGACATTAGGAAGACGTGTTTACGCGATAAAGGTGGTGAGGCACTGGCACAGGCTCCCCAGAGAAGTCATGGCTGCCCCATCCCTGGAGGTGCTCAAGGCCAGGTTGGATGAGGCTTTGAGGAGCCTGGTCCAAGGGAAGATGTCCCCACTGATGGCAGAAGGGTTGGAACTTGATGACCTTCCAACCCAAACCATTCTGTGATTCTATGGTTCTATGAACTCAGTCTGTGACCTCTCCTGTCCTTAGACAAGTCAAATGACCTCCCTGAGTCCATGTGCTTGTTATAGAGGGACCCAAGGGAGCTATCTCATCACCCGTCTGCATCAATACATGTGAGATCTCCAAATTGCACATATTCTTCCTAGCCTTCAGAAAAGGAGGGCCATAGCAGGAGAGCCACACAAGGCAATGCATCTCAGGGATGCTGGCCCCTGCTGCTTAGGACAAAGGTCTCTTTTGCTGGACAATGGCAAGGGGATATAAGAAAGAAATTCTTCACTGTGAGGGTGGTGAGGCAGTGGTACAGGTTGCCCAAAGAAGTCAAGGATGCACTGTCCCTAGAGGTGTTGAAGGCTGAGTTGGATGAGGCTTTGAGTGACCTGATCCAGTGGGAGTTGTCCCTGCCCATGGCAGGGGGTTGGAACTGGATTATCTTTAAGTTCCCTTTCAACCCAAACCATTCCATGACTCTATGACAGACTGGTGATTCATGTCTCTTGAGAGAAGCTCACTTTTCCATGTCTCACTCTGTATGGATCCCCTTCATCCCACAGTCTTTAAATTGCATCCCTGTGATTTTATTGAAAATAGGCAAAATAATCCTGCTCTGTTGTATTCAACAGGAAGAGAAATTAACTCAGCAGTAACTCATTTTCCAAGGGATCTACAAACTAGACTGAAGTTGTAGCTGTATTAGATAGAAGGACAAGAAACAACTTGTAGGTTCCTGTTTTAATCAGAAACATGTAGTCGGTTATTCTCAGAGGAGGGTATCCATCATCCTGAGGCAGAAGGGGAAAGTACAGAGGCAGGGGACTGATGCTGTCATCCATCAGGAAGTGCATATTAATTTGGGGCAGGTTGGTAATTCATTTCAGCATCCAGCACTTCTCTGCAAAGATGATATGTACACTCCAAGTTGCTTTTAAAGTCTTCCATGTTAAGATACTTAATTTCCTTGCCAGAATGATGATGATGATGATGTAAAGTTGGTGACTTAAGGCAAGTCTCATGCTAGATTTAAGAGCACAAATTTATTTTCACGGTCTCTGAGTCAGTGTGCAGTGTGGAACAGGCCACACGCAACAAAGAGTCTGGAAGTGAAATAGTAGATGACTTTCTGGATAGAAGTAACTAGTTAAAAAAGAGGGCTTACTGTAGAAATGAATGGCAGAACTTGGAGAACTACAAGAACACAGTTTAGAGTTCAGCCTAAATCTAGCATTGAATACACAGAACAGATCCTACGCTAGAGGAAATCTTCAGCATTTTTTCAGAAAACTTGGGTTTTAAGTATAAGTGACTAAAGCAAAAAGGCTTTTTTGTGCCTGAACTGCAAGTAGGTGTAGGACAAACTAAGAAGTCTGGATCAGTTCTGCAAATCCTTCAGGAAAAAAACCCCAACATCTGGAAAATGAGCCAGAACCTCTGGCTTCAGCATGAAATTCTCGAAGACTCATACTTGTATGGATGAGGCAGGTCACTGCTACAGGAGTACTTTCACTTGAATGAGGGAAAATATTATTGCATCTGAGTAAAGCTGAAGTTGTGATTTGGGTCTATTTCCACATCCTCAAGTTCTGGGAATACAATTTAAAATGAAAATTCGGATTCCAGAGCATAGGTCTGTTTCCAAATTACATGGCCCTTACACTGCAAGGATTCACCCTCAGGGTTGGACAGGTAAAACTGGGTCCATGAAGCTTTCACACTGCTGCCAACTCAGCTGGCTAAGCAAATAAGACCACCTAGAGAGAGATCATTATTTACATCAGCTGTAAGCAGCTTCAAGACTCTCTTATGATTGCTGGGCATCAGTAGGGTGGCTCCAGTTATCGTTGCCACCTAAGTGCAGAGATCAGAAACTACATGTGAGAATGACTGCATGCGACAATCAAGACAGCTTCAGTGAAAACAGATTTGTGTTTACATACAGCAAGGTTTGAGCCCAACGTTCTTTTTTTAAAAAAAAAAAATCTCCTCTCTGAAACAAACCAATTAGGTGGTAAACTGAAAAATATTCCTGTTTTCTTCAATATCTCTTATTTGCTATTCAGAAAAAGATGAGCTTCTGGCCTTGACATAGATTCCACTTGCTGTTACAACAAGAAGGAAAACCAGCACTGACGGGAAGGCGGAGTAAGATGGATACTAATTATAAGATGGAGAGTGAATGAGACTCCAGATATCCTCTTCTTGGGTTTTTTTCCCCCCATGAAGACTTAACACTGAGCAACTTTGGTCACCTGTTTCTATCAGCTCATCTCAGGCAGCATTTAAAAACCCCAAAGGTCTGTGATGCTACCCAGGAGGGTACCGACCTTCTCCCACTGACCACAATATCAATGAGATGAGATGGTAACCGGTGGATGCAGCAGTGGGTCCCGAGTGGTAATGTTCTGCCAGCCAGAGATGAGGTGTCTCTCCCAGCAGCTCTGTCTCCAGGCCCAGCATCTCCACTCAGGGGGTTTTGTTGCCAGCTCCACTAGCTCTGCTCTGGCCCTTAGCAGCAACTCTGATAGACCTCATAGCTGCCAGATACTGCAGAATACCTTTTGATACTTTTATTTTAGAGCAAATACTTCAAATTCATTTATTTTAATTATAGCGTTAGTTATTTATAGATTCTTCTGGCTCTAGTAATGGAGAAGTGCTACACCTCAGCCTTTTAATCCATTGAAACTGCATTTAATAATTCTAATTATGTGATTCACTAACCCTACCTTGTAAGAAAAACAAAGCCCATTCCAAATTAGGCAGTAATTTTAGAAGCATCTTCTGTTTCATTGTGTCAGACTGAAACCAGAAAAAGTAACTGGAAACATTTCAAATTAATTTCCAAATGAATTTGCTTGCACAAAAATTGCTTTTAGACAAGAAACTATTTTACCAGTAATTAAGATGCTGCAGAACTTTTAGGCTAAAAAATAATGACTTCTACTGTATCTTCTTGACAGTAAGAAAAGCTTGTCATATAAAATGAAAGAAAGGAAAACTCGTACCCAGACCATTAAGTGCACCACTAGTTGACTGACAAAATAAGCTACAAGAACAGAAAATCTTCTGTGACTTCATTGGATTTATACTGTATAATGTAGTCCAATGGAGAATTCTCTTCAAATAATAATTTGGATAAAGCATTCAGATTGAGAAGAATAAATATTTGTGGCTTAATAATCTTTCCTGGGATCATTTTAAACACTGAACATGCTTCTGCCACTCATAGCTCAGAGACCAAGTTTCTCTTGACAGGGCAGAGTCAAACAACTTCAGGTCTAGGACCTTTAAGAAGACCTATTTGTGAGCTGATTGCTCCTGCCTAGCTGGGTTTACATTCCTTCACAAAGGTGACTGCAGCTCCTCTGCAGCTCTGTTGCTGTAAAACTGAGAGTTGTTTATGTTTAGCGGGCCCAAAATGCTGAATATTCCTCACAGATGTGTGGTAATTCTGCAGGCAAAAAAAGCCGAGACAGAAAACAGAGTTCTGAAAAACAGCTTTGAAGAGTGTACACTTAAATCACATCTGCAAGGAAAAAGCTGAGCAAAATGGTTCTGTATAATGGTGCATATACAAGAAAAGAAACACTATCTTTGTTTAACTGATAGTTCTCAAGCAATTAATCACCACATTGACTTTCAAGATGTGAACAAAAGTACTTTTTCTGCAACCTCTTTTTTTTTTTCTAGGAACATGGCATTATCCTCCTTATCTTTTATTGCAACACAAGCCAAACACAAAAAACGTTTGTCTTAAACAGTCACACATCTCAAACCTGCCTTCTTTTAGAGATCACTTCTGTTCTTGTATTTAGTCTCAACATTTCGCTTCTTCCTACAGAAACAGAGATGTTTTTGCTGAGACAAAGTGCTTCAAACCTTTCCTATGCTTGACTTCACTAACAGCAAATGTTCTCCCCAGACCTCTCCCATCTGTTGTATTAATCAGCACTAGAAGATCAAACATACCATAAGTGGCGTGCGTACATTAATATATTAACTAAAATGACCTCATCACCACACGTTTTGATTTTCTGTTTCTTCTGAATATGTGCACGTAATCAATTACTACCACCAAAATTACTTCCGAACTCCAAACTTGCACCAATTTCATGCTACTGCCTTACTGCAGTTGGGGATGAGCTTGCTGGTGTTTGCTTCTCCACAGCTAAGTGGAACAGAATTTTGCCATTTCAAAGAAAACAGCCGAATTCTCTTACTTCCTTAATTAATGAAATCTTGGTTTGTATCAGAAATGGCATGACCAGCAGGTCCAGGGAGGTTATTCTCCCTCTGGAGTTGGCACTGGTGAGACCGCTCCTCGAATCCTGTGTTCAGTTCTGGGCCTCTCACCACAAGAAGGACATTGAGGCTCTGGAGCGAGTCCAGAGAAAAGCAACAAAGCTAGTGAAGGGGCTGGAGAACAGGCCTTATGAGGAACGGCTGAGAGAGCTGGTGTTGTTTAGCCTGGAGAAGAGGAGGCTGAGGGGAGACCTCATTGCTGTCTACAACTACCTGAAAGGAGGTTGTGGAGAGGAGGGTGCTGGCCTCTTCTCCCAAGTGACAGGGGACAGGACAAGAGGGAATGGCCTCAAGCTCCACCAGGGGAGATTTAGGCTGGACATTAGAAAAATTTTTTTCACAGAAGGGGTCATTGGGCACTGGAACAGGCTGCCCAGGGAGGTGGTTTAGTCACTATCCCTGGAGGTGTTTAAGGCTCGGGTGGACGAGGTGCTGAGGGGCATGGTTTAGTGGTTGATGGGAATGATTGGAATTGATGATCCTGGAGGTCATCTAGTGATTCTGTGATTCTGTTAACCTCATTTGTGCAGGTACCTTCCTGCACTCCCACTCTCTGGCCTTTCCCATTCTCCAACCCACCTCCAAAGGATGAATCTGCAAAGAGAAGGACACGGAGACGATCAGAGAGCTGGAGCACCTCTGGTATGACAAGCTGTGAGAGTTGGTATTGTGCAACTTTAAGAAGGCTCTGGGGAAATATTAGAGCAGCTTCTAGTACTGAGAGGGGGCTACAGGAAACCTGGGAAGGGACTGTTTACAAGGGCCTGGAGTGATAGGACAAGGGTCAATGGCTTTAAACTGAAACAGGGCAGATTAGATTTAGATTAGATTAGATTAGATTAGATTAGATTAGATTAGATTAGATTAGATTAGATTAGATTAGATTAGATTAGATTAGATTAGATTAGATATAAGGCAGAAATTCCCCACTATGAGGATGATGAGACACTCGACCAGGTTGCCCGGAGAGGTTGTAGCTGACCCATCCCTGGAGGTGTTCAAGGCCAGGTTGGATGGGACTTGGAGCCCATAATCCAGTAGTAGGTGTCCCTGACCATGGCGGGGGGATGGAACTGGATGTGCTTTAAGGTCCTTTCCAACACAAACCATTCTACAATTCTATGAAACAGCTCAAAGAGGTGTCCCCATGGCATGTTCTGCCACACGTGGCCATTAACCAAGATGTATAAGATCAGCTTTAGTTTGTATTGTGTCTCATACACAGATGTGATTTCATCTGCCTTATGCTTTAAGTCATCTGAATATGAGCTAGCTCCAGACCAAAAGCTGTGTAGTTTGGCTAATGGTGCATAATACTTGGGAAAATAAAGTCTTGTGGAGTAATGTTGTGCCATGCATTACTTTGAACACAAAGCCTCTCTAACTGCAGCTAAACAGGTTTTTTTTTTCAGAGCTGGCCTGAGTCCAGCTTGAAGCACGGAAGTGTATACTTATCTCTGCCAGGAAAGGACTATAAGGGCATATCCTTGCTCTCTAAGGACGGATAACATGTCACTGGATAAGGTTACATTCATATACTTCATTTTTTTGCACTGTACAGCCACTCAAATACAAGTTAGGGAAAAGTATTAGGCAAAACAGTAGGGTTTTCCTAAAATTTTCCAGCGACTGCAGGTTGCTGTGATGGCCCCTTTGGGTCATGGGCAACTGACACAATTCACAGTGAAGCAAGGCCAGTTGGAGAGGTAGTAAATTTGTGCAAACCAACCAGTTAGTAAAAATACTGTAGAGATTCAGGGACATCAACCCCTTCTGCAGTTCTTCAGCACTAAAAAAATTTGCATATTTGAAGTTTTATCTAGTTTTTCCAATTGTGCTAGAAGGTGTAAGGAAAGATATTATCTTGTCCCACAAATTTTGCTGTGAGCAAAGTGCAGCTACAGTAGTATTACTACATGAATCATTCTATAATTCAGCACATCCTTCACAAACATGTATATCTCTGCCTTTTATTTGATTAGGCGTAAGTGTACAGCATGAAAATCCAGAATCAGGCAAATGGAATAGAATCCCAGGTGTACAGCCTATGCCAGGCCAACCCTTTCCCACAGAGACTCAGAATCTTCACTACAGATCTTCCTTGTTTCCCTGATTTGTACACAGACAGCAATCAAGCTCAGAATTGTACTTGGAAGCAACGTGAATGTAATTTAAAAACGTAAGTTCTGCTTTTCACTCCACGTGATTAGTCATTGCAACCCTTTCTTTTTACAAAGTATATGAAAAGATGGGATTATTTTCCTCTGTTTTACTGCATTTTTGTGTCTTGAGTGCAAATATAAAAACCTCCAGTTAGAAAGCTAATGTTTATACAGAACACATAAGCTCAAAATTCTCTTAAATCTTTCTTCTCTCCATAGTCTCAAACTTCCTTACTTAACACCTCATTTGCTGGTGTCTGTAGCTTATTGCTGATATTGATGTGAATGCTCAAGACAGAGGATTAAATCAAAATATTTTAGAGACTGAGACATAGGATTCTTTTTCATTGCCTCCTCAGGTAAATTAATGGTACAGAAAGTCTACATAAAATAGGAATAAAACCACCAGAATTCTCAGAAATGTAAGACTGCTAAGGGTTCAGGCTGGAGCGTAGCTAAAGACTGCCTCTCAGTGGGCATTTCTGTTCAGTGTGAAAGTGAAAGTCATCTCATCAAGTGGAAATCCCCCCTCATCATATTTGTTCCAGTGGGTTTGTCCCTGTCTAACCTAAACAGGAGGGAGATTGTCTTTAGGCATTTCCCAAGAAATGCAGCAATTCATATAATTTACTATACTTTTGAGTGCTGATATGCATATCTTCACTGGAATTCCTAAAGTGAAAATAAAGGAGGCCTTTCTAGAGATAAAAGGGATATTTTTTTAAAGCTGCACTCATTAAAAGTGACCTGCTCTTCATATTGAAATTCGATCGACTAATTTTCATAAATACTACTTTCTTTTTTAGGTTTCAGAAAAGACAGATGTCAACAGAGATCTTGACAAGGGTCCCAAAATTATAATTTTACCGGGAGTATCAACTCATTCCCCTCTAACCAAGACCATGGGTAAATCGCACGGCTCTGCTTTCAAAATCCCTAACTTACACCAAATCTCCTTAAAGCAGAATTAAAGAACATTTGCCCTGGCCAGGAAGTAGAAAACTAAGATAATACAGAAAAAATACATCCCTCGGGAATTAGCATTTAAATGAAAAATAGGAGGCAGTCACTTCTATAATATTCTGATGATTGTGAGCATTTGAAAATAAAAGACAATTCCAAAGATATTATTATCAGCTAAGTAAAGACCAAGAAACTGTTTATTACCTTTGATAACATATACTCTGTTTGACAGAGCAATATCTTTTCTTTCCTGTACAAGTTAGCAGTTTAATAGTAGTGCTATAAACTGAGATGGAAATTAGTACATTTTTATAAATATACCAGAATTTACACTCTGTTCAATTTTGTCTCTGAGTTTTGATTTTTGTTTGCCATAATTTTATCACACTAATCCCTTTCTCTGTTCCAGAAATGTAGAGACTTGTAATGATTCATTATATTACCTTCAATCTCATAAAACTTCCTACTCTCAGGAAACAATTTTGCAAATATCTGCGTTCATGCAAAGCGGATTTTGGTTTTCACTACCAACATGGCAGAACACAGAGTAAAACCAATATTGTTTTTTGCTATGGGCCCTGACTAAATGATGCAGGAAGAGTCTGTTGGCAAAGAGGTGAGGGAGAGGAAGAGGCATTGAGGAAAAGGCTAGGGGTGAAATAAAGTTGCAGAGGCTCAGAATAACGCTAAACTGAGAGTTTGCAATGCAGCATTTTTAGAAAGTCTGAATCAGAGCATAGATGGAGAGGAAAAGTCATGTTTTACACACCTTTGGAAGAGGAAATCTTTGAAGCCCACCTGTTTTCTGGAAGGCCAGCTCTTTCTAGGCTCAGGCCTTGTGATTATGAGGCACACCTTTGAAATGGAGGTTGCTTATGTTCTTCGCGCAGGACTGACATAACCAGTTTATGAACTGGCATCTCCATAGAGGTTAGCAAGCCACAGAAACTGGGAGAAGAATATATTTTTCAGCACACAGTCACATTAGGACATCATTGCTTCCCAGTGAAATCTCGAGTTTTATGCTCCAGGAGCAGTAAAACAGGTTTCTTTTACTATTCTAAAACCTCTCTCCTCTAGGCCTGAACTGACCCTAAACAAAGGAATTCAGCCAGACTGGTCAGGCATGAGTCACAGGGGGAGCTCACTTGAAATAAGTGTTCTCTGACTTCCCATTTTATTTCTCTTTTCCCACAGTCTTCCCTGATTTAAGTTCTCAATTTTTCTTCCTGATATCCAGACTAGCAATCAAAAGATTTTACTAAGAATTAATTTAGGAATGGAAGCAAAACACATAGAAGACTCAAACCACCAGCTGGAAATGCAGGAAGGGGCGACAAATAAAGAAGCCAGAAGCAACTTCAAATGACACAGAGAATTAATATCATGCATGTTTTTAGGAACCATGCAAAAGAAGTTACCCAGCCCTTGAAAGCTATGACAGTACTCAGAAGCAGTACCATTGCATGTAAAGAGGTAATATTTTGGAGTTGTGACTGTTACTCATCATGTCTAAAGTAACCCAGAGCAGAATTTATTGGTAAACTAACTATCCTCTAAGAGAAAAAAGTATTTGCTCTGCGACAGAAGGCTCCAAACTGTGTTGCAGCTTAATCAAAAACATAACAGACCTTCTTCCACCCCCAAACATTTTTAATTAATTATTAGTTGAGTGCTAAGGTAAGTTTTAATTCCTATTTTTTCCACTTTAGTGGAATAATGTTGCAGGGTAGTTAAGTAAAACAATCACCAAGCTCACTGCAGCAGTGAGTCCGCACGTGGTATCTATGCTCACCAGAGATATACCAGTCTTCACACACAGAAATTGAAGTTTGTTTGTTTGTTTGTTTGTTTTTTTATCTGAGAATCATCAGTGTTTTCTGTGGGAATGAACTGCCAGTCATCAGCCAAATTAAAATATTCTCCACTTGTCATAAAATATTTCTGCCAGATAATTACAACTGTGTAAATAAATGTATTTTAAAATTTAAATAAAGAAGCAATATTATTAGCTTTATCAAGCCAGTATGTTTAAACATTTTTCACATTAGTCATGTCACTACAGAGAATTAATTCACAACTGCAGGCTGGTTTGTCAGTTTTGAGATACTGTAACAAATCTGTCACGACCACCACCACACAAATACCTTACATGCTCTTAATGACAATGTTCCTTTTCATTTCTTTTGAATTTTAATATCATTTTATTTGTAATTTAAGGCAAAAACTAGAAAAAGATATAAAGACCAATCACAAAGGACTTTCTACCATTTGCAAGCAGAAAGTGGAAGTTACAAGATTACTGACTGCTAGGAGACAAAACTTTTAAAAAGACTGGGCACTGGGTCTCAGTAGGTGGTGCTATGGGTGGAAAAGACTAGCTGTCAGCCACAGGCGGAAATCTGTTTATCCACAAAGAGGTTCAAGAATACAGTCTATTGGTGATTGGTATAAACTCAAATATCTGAATTATACAATCAGGAGGAGAAGAAAACTTAAGTGTTCTATTGTATTCTTCCATTTCTCCTGTGATTAATCTGAAATGAATACTGCATTAAAACTAAGTGACATAAAAATATTCTCAAAAAAGAATATGTGAGAAATTGATATGAGGTCATGGATGTATTAGTCCTGGCAATTTCAGTTTGAGATGGCTAGTATATATATCACAGAATCATAGAATCACAGAATGGTTTGGGTTGGAAGGCACATTTACAGATCATCCAGTGCAAAACCCCTGCAGAAGCTGGGACATCTTTAACTTTATTAGGTTGCTTAGAGCCCTGTCCAACCTGACCTTAAATGTTTCCAGGGATGGGTATCCTGTTAGCTCCCTGGACAACCTGTATATCCTTAGGTAAGTGTGAATTTCAGAGTAATCATTCCCACAACTACAAGGCACTTTTAAAGATAGACAAAGCTTGGGCTTCTCCTGTCTGAATGTGCAGGCGTTACGGACAAAGAAAGCCTCTCTCCCCTGGCGCACAGGCATGTGTTCCTGGACACAGATACAGAACTAGGAAATGCAGTGATAATAGCAAACAGTGTCATTAGTGCCAGACATGAGCTCATCCTACCCACAAATTCAGCTATGCATGAAATTCCTAAAATTCCAGAAAATATTGACTTGGAAGTATGATATTTATAAAACCACCATGACTTTGAATATAGATTTTTCTTACAGCTTTACAAAACACAGCCCATAGTTTTGCTGCCTATTACACAATCCAATGTAAACAGCAGATTCCCAATCAGACTTCCCCCAGCCCCAACCAAAGTTTTCTACTGAAGGTGAGAAATGGCCACCACTCACAGAAGAACAGAGAGGTGTTTAGTGTGATCATGAGCACAACCTACTCACTTTTGACCACTGTGGTACTGTGTGACCTGCAAATAAGTCTCAAGTAGTAAATGTTCAACAAAACTGCATTTCATTCCTGCATTCACCCTAGTGAACTAATATTTTGGGGATTTTTAAGATAGGAGAATTGGAGAGGCTCCTCCCAAATCCAGCATAGATTCCAATGATTATATTTGGAGTTTATATGAGCAAATGTTTTCCAGGGTAATCTGAACACTGAATTTTCACACAATCATAGAATGGTTTGGATTAGAATGAACTTTAAAGACCACCTAGTTTCAACCCCGACACCTCCCAGTACACCAGGCACCTCAAGGGCCCATCCAACCTGGCCTTGAACATCTCCAGGGAAGGGAGCATACACAGTCTATCTGGTCTGTGCCTCACCACTCTCAGCATGAAGAATTTCTGTTTAATGTCTAATCTAAATCTTCCCCCTTCCCATATAAAGCCATTCTCCCTCATCCCATCACTACAGGCCCTTGAAAAAAGCTCCTGCACAGCTTTCCTGTAGCCCCTTCAGGTACTTGAAGGCCACTAAAAGGTCTCTCTGGAGCCTTCTCTTCTCCAGGCTGAACAACCCCAACTCTCTCAGTTTGTCCTCACAGTAGAGGTGTTCCAGCCCTTGGATGATCTTCATGTCCCCCACTGAATCCCTTCTAACAGTTCTATATCTTTCTTCTATTGGGGATTCCGGAACTGGACACGGGACTCCAAGTGGGGTCTCATGAGAGTGGAGTAGATGGGGAGAATCACTTCCCTCGACATTCCTATACTGGCATTTAACTTATTTGGAGGCAGGAGATTGCGGCTGTTTCAAGCACGAAATATCTCAAGCCTTCATAACTGAAGTTCAATATGTGATTAGTTCTTTATATAAATAAGTTTACTGAAGTAGTTTGTATTTTGAGGGAGTTTTTTACTCCAGTCTACGTAATAGAAAAAAAAGAGAGTATTCACAGAATTCTGTTTGTGAACACAAAATAATGTTCTTTACAAATAATTTCCTCCTCTACCTTTTACCCCTTCTTCCTTCTTTGGATATTGGGGAAGCTATCAATGCAACCACTGAAACCAATCTTGTCTTTCTCTCTTCCAGCTGCTAACAAAAAGGAAAAGTCTTCTTTCCTGCAGTAAAAGGATTGATGCTTCTGGCTTTAGTGCTATTGTTCATAGCTCCCGAAGGTGTTCAGCTGCTCACTTCACTCCTTTGTAATATATACATTGAAACAAAAAGATATTTATACACAACCACAGTATGGTTTGGCACTGCAAAGGCTGCTACAGGAATAACCTTACCAACTTTATGGTTTTCAAGGCTGAGATTATTTTTTTTTTTTTAGGAAAATAACTTACTGTTTGAGTTCAAGTTAATGGCATTGTTAATTTATAGAAAGACATCATCAATAGCTTAAAAACTTTATACTTACCTTGGTCAATCAGTAACAGATAAACCACATTAAGAGAGGGAACTGTATAAGTGATTAATTCCAATCTCACATAAACTTACATAAGTAGCACATGGAAAATTACAAAGCGTCTGCTCTGTGGCAAGAATTTAGCATCCTATCTACTGGGGGAAAATCTAGGAAAATACACAAGAAAATGAGAGAGGGCTCTGCAGACAGGCAGAATTTTAAACAATTTTAAGTAAACTACTTTGAGAAACATAAAAAAACTCCCCCAACAACAACTATATCTAGATTTACATATTACATTTTAAAAGTAGCTACTATTATTTAAGGAACTTCATTTATATAATAACATATTAACCTAGAAATGAATATATAGCTCAATGTAAAAACAGATAAGAAATATGCTGCTTACCCAAATACCAACCCCAAACAACCCTTCACAGACTGCGACTCCAGCAATTACTTCTAGGCAGTGAAACTGCCTTTTAACAGAAAATTTAACCGAAAATTTGAGATGCTTTCAATAGGAATCTCTTAAAGTGTAAGGTAGAAATGCCTCGTCAAAGTGGAATCTTTCACAGAGAATCCTAGAAGACTACATTTATGGAAAAGCAACTCAGAATGTAGTGTAGATCTTAAATATGCTTAGTGTCTCAAGGATAACATGCCATTATACAACTGGTAGACAAAATTTAGATTTTTACAAATAATATGTTTTTATTTTGATTCTTTACACACCGGATTTAACAGACCACTAGTCTAGGACTAAAGGAACCTAGGTTTGAATCCTGACTCTGTCTCATCCTGCCATAAGGATTCACAGAAATGTAAGGATGCTTCTCTGCCTCTCACTTTCTCCATCTACAACGTATAGATTTCAAATATTTTTTTAAGCACTTTGCAATGAGCTGTGAAAAAATTACACATAAGGATTACATGCTGTTGCTGTTGCTCATTTTTAAAACCATCTGTCACTTGAAAGAATAGGAGACAAGCTGTCACGCTTGAGACATGCAGCTGTTTTTCAAGCCTCTAGTGACCTAAGGCAGCGAAGATTAATAAGTAATACCACAATTATGAATGTGTTTAAACAGCAATCTAGATTCCAAAGCCAAAATATACAGCTCTCTTTCATGTACAGAAACTTGCCCAAATTAAACAAACTAGCTTCAAAGGTCTACAAGACCAGAACTGAACTCTGTCACCTTTGCAGGCCACTTTATTTGAGAACACTGTCCTTGATGTGTTAAAGTTCACTGGACTACATTCACACTGTTTGTTATTAAACATTAAGTCTGATTTCATGGAAAAAAAAGTATTCTTTTTCTGGAATTTTACACCCCATGCCAGAAGCTTACAGCTTTACAGCTCTTCTGACACCTTTTGAAACATCAGCCTATAAAAAGACTTAGCGTAGTACTTTCTGGTGGTGTTTTCAGTTCTGTTTTTCCTACCATAGCAATCAGATGATATCAAGGCTCTTCCACATTGGGAGGTTTTCACATGCCAAACTTAGCTTTGACATATTATTTGACTTAGGAGACACCCAGCTGGCTGAGATATTTTATGCCAACACATATAATTTTTTTTTTTCCTAAAGGAGTTCTGACTGTCTCTACTGTAGTCCTCCAGACATCACTGCAGTATCAATAGAAAGGTATTAAAGTCATGAGTCATGGCTACTATGACAGAACAGTAATAAATTCCAGCAGAGGCTACTTGTGGAAGCTTTACTTATGAACGATAAGTTGAATGAACCTCATCCCAGGACTTCCCAGTGCACCTCTGGAACTCTCAGTAAAGCATTCTCAGTTCACTCATTTTGAAGTTGAAAGGCATACAGTAGAGCAGGATTTGACAAAGGCATGTTACAAGGAAGGATCTCAGAGAAAAGGCAGAGCAAAACACATTTTGGTGGCCAGAGTGTAGCCACCTTTCGTTCCCCTACCTTATGGGTTCCCCACGCTGAGCAATACCAGCAATTGGAATGACTCAAGCATACTTGTCTTGTTTCATTACTGTCTGGCTTTCTACAACTCTGAAGAGTAAGGATGTCGAGTATCTTTTTATTTTTCTCTTGCTATCTTGAGAAAAGCACCTTAACAAACCATAGCGTACATGATCTTTTAGCGCATGATCTAAGCGCAACAGGTAAATCTGAGATCTTTCCATAAAGGTATTTCCTACAGAGTTTGCCAATTCTAAATTTCCAATGGCTGATATGGATCAATAAAACAAAATACTTCAGTTCTACCTTTTAGGAACCTTGACTGAAATTACAATTTTGAGCACAATATTTCTATTTCGGAATAACACCAGTTGCCAATTAGGAAATGATTAACCAAAATTCTTTCAGAGAGCCCCGCTGTTAGCCTGGGAATGTCTTCTGGAGAAAATTAAGATAAATTGATATTATTCAAGGGCAACATAGAGGTCATGTCACATATCTGACACAGAAGCTATTATGTCCTCATGGCCATTTACATGTCTGTATCCTGTTGAGCAGGCAGATTATAATTATTCCACAACACAAGAAAAGGCACAAAGAGCAGGAGTGCCTCCACCTAAAAACCTATGGTACTGTATTTTGCATCAAGAGGCTATAAGGCATCTACACAACACTAGATTGATGTTCCAGTTATTCCCTTTATTATTAAGCCAAAGATGCTAACTGCTGTTTCCTGCTTCTCCACATGTTTCAGTAATTCCTCTCTTTCTCCACCAGGTTGACTCACAGAAAGGCATTCTATTCCAAGAAAATACTCACATACTGTATCCTCATCTGACTTTTTATCTCTGCTATTCCATTGCTCTGAATCTTATTTCACTGCTTTAAAATCTCTGATTTTCACTGTGATTTTCCATGGTTTTACCGATCCTGAATAAATGCTTAACACAAGCGAACTTTTTTCCCTAGTGTAGATAGAGTTTATACATAACAGCAGCTTCAGGTTATGGAAGAGATGCAAATGTTGTTTTACAGGTGAACAACGATCAAATATGTAATCTCTTCAATTAAAAAATTATACAAGCTTTTTGAGCATGACCACAAATACAGTGAAAAATTAAGACTGTTAAAGACTTGACATACTTCATCCTTTTCAATTATCCTAGTAAATACAAAAACCCCCAAACATTCAAAATCCCTCCATTTCTGCCTGTTTATGTGATTAAACAGGAAAGTACAATTTACTTTTTACTCTGTTGTTGCCCTTTATATTCCTTTTTTTCATATTCCTTTTGGGAACACAAGCCAGGATCACAAAAGAGGTACATGTAAGGCACCACCTCTCAACTACCCAGGAAGGACTGACAGCATATTCTTGCAAGAGAAGCCAACATGGGATTCTGTATGGACATTGTGAATCAGATTTCCTGCATTTCTCCTGACTTCCATCATTTAATATTTGGCATTTGAAATCTGTAAAAAAACCCCTTTCATTGATGCTCATAGAGACCCAAGGAAAAACAACATCATGGGCATAAAATGTACTTTGCCATCAAACACAACATTACCAGATGTTTAGTAAACCACCATTATTTTACACTGTTTCTTTTTCCCAGGAAACACAATAGGAATGAACACAAAGTAGATGTCAGCATGAACTCTGGAAAGATACAAAGGTGACTTGCCCATGCACTCAACACGTGATTGCTGAACTGGAATGTTTGGGTTTGGAGATGCTGGCACATTCCTGTATTTACTGAGAACAAAAACAAGTTATTAAAGCCAACACAGAGCTTCCAACCTCCCTGCCTGTGGACCATTACCTAAGATGCTCTTTTTAATAATTTTTGTTTGTCCTTTTGAAAACTGAACTATTCCTGGCTACAAAACTTACTCCATGACCCATTTTTATCTCACTGAAGTGTTTGCAATGAAAGGATGACATAAAGGTTAGCCTCTAAACTGCCTGTTTGCTTGACCCAATCCGAGGTTAGGTAACTTCTTTCCAAGGAGAGAAAGCATTACTGTTGTGCAAAAGGACAACGTCCCGAAGGTACATGGCTTTGTTTGTGAAAACGCACAGTAATAGGCATTTAGCACCTTCTCAAAAGTATTAAATTATAGCACCAGTGAACACAGTAGTGACGGCAGACTGAACACAGTTCTCTTTTGTTTGCAGATCTCTGCTTCCATCTGCCCAAACATGGGAAAATTATGACCAAAACTTTCTGTTTAATACATTAACCTAAGACTCTGGACATTAAGGATCATCAAAAGCACAAGTGACAACATTGCAAGAACAATATAAGGAATATTTTGCAATGAAATAATGCTATAAAAGGATTTGAATCGATTACATTTAGTCTCCTACACAGACTGCATTTGTCTACTACCAGTACACCCCAAAGTGTAACACTTTGAGGGACATAACTCACTAAATCAAGATAGCAAAGGGTTCTTCTTTTTCAAATTGGGTTCACAACTGCAAAACATCAACATCGCAATGACACATCCCCTCTTTTGTAGTAAAGAAGTGCACCTTCCCAGAAAGATCAGGCTTTCCTCATTAGTGAAAAACAAGCTGAAACAATCTGCTGTTAACAGTTTAGTACTTCTGCCTACATTATCACACCTAATCCTCAGCAATGGATTTCGTTTACTATTTCTGACTGGAGAAACAACACTAACAATCATCCACACTTCTGTAAAATTCCACATACAGGGATTTTCCATCAGTAAGGTATTCAGTCAGAAAATCTTATTCACCAAAATGAATGCTTAAGATATAGCTGGCAAGAAAAAAAAATAATCTGTCCAAAGACAAACGAATCCCTCCTGTGGAATATTTAACATCCTAGTAGTTAGGATGCTCAGCTAGGACACTCAGAAAAAGGCACAGACATCTTGTGCTTTCTCAGTAAGTGGCACTAATTCATCTGAGGTGAATTTACTAATAATGAGCTATGAAACGCTTTAGGCAGAGTGGAGGAGCTAAAGACGAGAGGCTCAAGATGCACATGTCAGTTGTATGATGATCATTGAAATAAAATTTTTTCACCAAAAATTCTTAAGCCAAATACAAGCCATCTTATTCTACAGTAGAAAGGCAGTACAAGGGGAGAAACATTTAACTGACAGTTACAATTACTTGTGAGGGTCTAATAAGCAACTCTCTGCTTTAAAGAACTCCTTTAAACTTTAACTTAACTTTAAACTCTTTTCTTTAAATAATTAAATAACTCTCTACCTCAAACTGAAGCTGGTCATGTCATGATTCAGCTCTTTTGCAGAGTTTAACATGGATTTTTTAATGCTAAACTGCCACTGTGAAACTATCATTCTTTCAGACCATGAGTGTAATGCGCTTCTCAGGCCACTTAGGGATGATTTTCACTTTTATTCCCCTGTGTGGGTCATCCCATTGGCTTCAGTAGCAAAATCTGCATGATTGATATCTTACCAGCATGAGTACGAAGAGCTTAAACTGGTCTTCACTGTTTTGTTTATGTGACATGCATCTGTGCTTATATGTATTGTACTATCCTTATATTTATCAGAATCATAGAATAGTTTGGGTTGGAAGGGACCTCAAAGCCCATCCATTTCCAACCCTGTGCCATGCACAGGGACACCTCCCACTCAAACAGTTTGCTCGAAGTTCCATCCAACCTGGCCCTGAACACCTCCAGGGATGGGGCAGCCACAATTTCTCTGGGCAACCTGTTTTCTTACCGCAGGAAAATATTTCTTCCAAAGATCACACCTAAATCTCCCATCCTTCAGCTTAAAACTGTTCCCCCTCATCCTATCCCTGCACTCCTTGATAAAGAACCCCTCTCCATCCTTCCTGTAGGCCCTTTAAGTACCAGCAAGCTACTATAAGGTCACCCCAGAGTCTTGTCTTCTCTAGGCTAAACAAGCCCAGCTCTCTCAGCTTGTCTTCATATGGGAAGTGCTCCAGCCATCTCATCATCCTCGTGACCTCTTCTGGACTCACTATAACAGATTATGCCTTTACTTTTATATATATTATATATATATATATATATAAAATGTACATAATATATGGGTAGAATACTGTAGGAATAATCTGAATGAAATGCATGTGATTGTACCTATATGCTAGAAAAAG
Organism: Phaenicophaeus curvirostris; assembly: GCF_032191515.1. Taxonomy (NCBI): domain Eukaryota; kingdom Metazoa; phylum Chordata; class Aves; order Cuculiformes; family Cuculidae; genus Phaenicophaeus; species Phaenicophaeus curvirostris. The sequence goes on from NC_091431.1 coordinate 18,451,532, forward strand.
AAGAGAAGCTTAAAAAAATTGGGATACCTCTGTACTTGATTGCCAGGCACATATAAGAAAGGAAAGAAAATGAATTCTGTCAAATCAAAAGATTTAGGAACTACTCTGGTTATCAGAAGTAGAGACTTTAGGAGACTATCTTCAAACAACTTATCGAACACTCTGGGATGGCATTTCTAAGCATTTATTATTCTTTTTTGCTAGTACAATCTGCTTTGGTTACATTTGCATGTTCTCTTTTCCTACTAATAGCAAAAAATCCTGTACTACATAATAATTGCAGGAAAATCTGTTTGGTCTTTATAATAGCCTAGATTCCATTATTTTAAAGCCAGGATCACAATATAATGCTTGCTTTGGATAGATGTTATACCCTTCAGGTGGCGAACTCATAGGGCTTATACTAAGTAGATTGGCAGTCCAGCAAAATGAGTGTTGGGCAAAATGAGGTAAAAGAAAGAGGTGGGGAAAGATCCCTTCTATGAACAGAAATCCACACCATAGCACAGTTTTTAGGGACAGATGGAACTGGAGCTAAGGAAAGGTTCTGAATCAGACTGTGGGTGAAGCCAGGAGGAAGCTGACGACTTGTCTCTGACCTGCACAAACTGACAGCAGCAAGTCATTTTTTGAAAGCATCGTTTTATAACTTCAAAACTGGTGGAAAAGGAACTGGGATGTCGGTCAACAGCAGCTGAATGTGAGCCAGCAGTGTGCCCAGGTGGCCAAAAAGGCCAACCACATCCTGGCTTAGATCACAAAGGATGTGGCCAGCAGTAGTTGGCCACTGTGATACTGCACCTTGAGTCCTGGATTCAGTTTTGGTACAAGAAGGACATTGAGGGGCTGGAGCACATCCAGAAAAGGGCTAGGAATCTGGGGAAGGGTCTGGAATGTCAGGGTTATGGGAGTGGCTAAGGTAACTGGGGCTGTTTAGCCTGAAGAAGAGGCCTAGGGGAGACCTCATCACTCTCCACAGCTCCCTGAAAGGAGGCTGTGGTGAAGTTGGTGTTGGTCTCTTCTCCCAAGTAACAAGGAGTAGGACAAGAGGAATCAGTGGTGTCAGGGAAGGTTTAGATTGAATATTAGGAAAAAATGATGGTTGGACTGGACGATCTCAGAGATCTTTCACAGCCTTGATGATTCTATGATTCTTTGATTCTACATTTAAAATCGAAGCAGCCTAAAGCATTTTAAGAACTAGAATGCAAGCCTGAGTAGTGCTCTCCTTAAAGATGTCTTGTCGAAAACTTAATGCAGAATGAACTCCAACCTGAAAATTTTTCCCTTCAGGTTTGACACCACAGGATTTTCTCTTCTACCATTGTATCTACCCATACCCTACATTCCTCTCCTCAGATAAAATGCCCTTATTTCTCCTTCAACCAAACCCGGAGAATGAACTGCCAATACTGCAAAGAGCCAATGGAACCCAATTAGCATCTCTGCAATCTTTTTATCAACGACCACCGGAGAAAGTCAGGAAAGGAAGACGGCTGCACTCGTGCTTACTTGGGCATTTTGTTGTTTCTTATTTAAATGTTTTAACTAGTTTACTTGATAGGAGAAGAAAGTTAATTAAACTAAAATTCCCGTAACTGTACCAGGGACGATGAGTCTGAGAGATGGCATTCATTTGTGTGTAACTCAATGACTTCATCTCATTCTGTCAAATATCCAATAGGTAATGATCAGCTTAAGAGTTAAGTTGTGTTGTTGGGTTGTTTTGTGGCTAGAATGCTTGGGTTTTTTTGAATTTTAAGACAGATAGGATTGTGAATAGGATATAGTTTTCAACATCTAGAAGTGAAAACACCCAAGAAAGTGGGGAATGGAAGGCTTTTGGCCTCAATTGCCACTTCTGTTTTCTGTGTTCCTCTCTCCATTCTCTAACACTTTAGCTAGCACAATAATTCTTTTGTGAGCTTTCTATATACAAAAAAAAACCCCACAAACTGATAAGTTTTCTCTGTGATAGACTGGTCCATGCGCCGAGCAGTAATTTTGTCATCAGATGATCTCAAGAGATTCCTTTCAATATAAATTATTTTCTGATTCTGTGATCATACCCCCCAATATCATGTCTAAAGTCTGTTTACTCATCTTCCTTGCATATGAGAACCTGTAAACAAGGAGCAGGAAGTAAAAAGAGACACCACTCATGGAACAGGTGAGAAATACCTAAAAATAATACCTAATAATACCTAAAAAATACCTAAAAAAAAGAAGTAAAAAAACAGTATATGGAAGACTATGCCTGCATAAAGCTGGTCCTGAAAACTCAGACAAGACATGTGGACTCCATGAGACCCAGAGAAGCAACTCAAAGTACTTCCACGTCACTGACATGGTATGACATACAAGAAATAATATTTTCGTAAGACAAGCTTGAATAGACAGGATCCAAGTCAATGTGGATGAGCTCCAGGAAACAAGTCAAATATCAAAGTGTATATCACAGATTTGGGATATAAATTAATAGATCTTAAGAACGTTGGAAAGAAAACACTTGATCACAGCCTAGATATGCATGACAAGGAGATGGAAGAATTCACAGTAAATCCCAGGTTACACATCTCACATACACAAAGGCTGATGATTGTGTTACTAATAAAGATTAGAAGATAAACTTAAAAAAGCTATTTTTTTAAAAAAAAAGCTGAGACAATGTCAATTAATTCAATAAAAAATTGATGTTAAAGGGTGAAAACAAATTAGTTTGCATGAGCTTGAAGTTACCCACAATCAAAAATATTCATGAAATTTAAATTGAAATGAAACTGTGTTTCATTTCAATTGTTTTAATACTGTGAATTTTGGCTTTACATTAAAAATCCACGTAACACCACTAATTAGAAAGTGACATGTTTCCAGTAGCTGCAGTACATGTAGTTTTAGGGACTTGATTGCTCCAGGTATGTCTAAAAAAGCTGCCAACTCACTGCTGACAGCACAGTCTTACCGTCCTGTTTTTCTAACTGAAGTTAAAGAATGCAGTCATTTGGCAAGCCACGCTGTAAATTACAGCAAAGTAATTTTTGCAAGACTGTTTCTGTAATGTCCTCGTTTTGACAGTATATCTTAACATATGTTTAAGAAAGTTTTAAAAATTGTAGAGTTGGGCTTTGAATATACAATTGGCAGCCAGTCAGAAGCAGTGACCAGGGCTCAGTGTTGGGGCCAGTCCTGTTTAATGTCTTTATCCATGATCTGAAGGAGGGGATTGAGTGCTTCCTCAGTCAATTTGCACATGACATAAAGTTGTGGGGGGGTGTTGATCTGCTTGAGGGCAGGAAGGCTCTACAGAAGGACCTAGAAAGGCTGCATTTATGGTCTGAGTTCAATTGTATGAGGTTTAACAGTGACATGTCCTGTACTTGTGTCACAACGTCCCCATGCAACACTACAGGCTTCGGGAAGAGTGGCTGAAAAACTGTCTGGAGAAGACCCTAAGGGTGCTGGTCGACAGTGGCTGAACATGAGCCAGCAGTGGCCCAGATGGCCAAGGTGGTCAACAGCGTCCTGGCTTGGATCAGCAATGTTGTGGCCAGCAGGAGTAGGGAAGGAATTGTGCACCTGTACTTGGTGCTGGTGAGGCTGCACCTCATATTCTGGGTTCAGTTTTGGGCCTCTCAGTACAAGGAAGACATTGAGAGGCTGAAATGTGTCCAGAGAGAGAACTAAGCTGGGAAGGGGATCGAGCCCAGGGGTTATGGGGACCAGCTGAGGGAACTGGGTCTGTTTAGCTTGGAGAAAAGGAGGCTGAAGGGAGACCTTATTGCTCTCCACAGCTCCCTGAAAGGAGGCTGTGGTGAGGTGGGTGTTGGTCTCTTCTCCCCAGTGAAAAGTGAAAGGATGAGAGGAAATTGCATCCAATTGAACCAGAAGTTCAGATTGGATATTAGGAGAAATTTCTTTACATAAAGAGTAGTGAAGCACTGGCAGACTCTGCCCAGGGCAGTGGTGGAATCACTATCCCTAGAGGGGTTCATAAAACATGTAGAGGTGGAATTTTGGGACATGGATTAGTAGGCATAGTGGTGTTGAGCTGATGGTTTGACTGGATGGGCTTAGCGGACTTTTCCAATCTTAATGATTCTATATAAAAAGGAGACCATATTAACCACAGACTAATGCCTCGGACACTTAGCTGCTGAGCAAATCCTATTCAGATCAGGTTAAGTATTGCATTCATCATTTAAGAAAGCAAAGATCTCTCGTAATTAATAATGTCTACAGTGACTGAGATATTTCAAATTCCAGCAAAACTGGTTGTCTTAAGTAAATAAAGAGGATCTCAGAACAAAAATATCATGCCTTTTATAGATCTGTTGAAGGAAGACGTGGCCTAGAATGAAAACTTAGGGAGAATAACAGGAATAGGAAGATAACAATTTTGTGAAGCCCACACACAGTCTTCTGATGCCTTAGGTATTAATGATGAGGACAAAGAGGCTGGAAGAGATGCTGTCCAAACTGAAGGCTGATCATTGGTACTCAGGAAATTAAGAAGGTAGATATTTAAAATAATGTGCAAAACAGACAGTGGAAGCCTCCAACGCACCTCAGACATGCAAGGAATACTCTTGTCAACATGTATGAACCTACCAATGTCAGCTTGAAAGGGGTAAGATTGTCAAAGAGGAGGGCAACTCTTCTGACTGAACAAATGTAATACAAATGCCACTTATCCATCAGAAAAAAAATCTGGTTTGCTACCTTGCTGTTTCTTTATTGGACAGGTTTCTTTGCATATTTACTTCCCTCTTCAGGCTGCTCAACTACCTAGTCCTATGTTCTTCAGTTGCTATTATTTTCAGGGTCATTACTATGAAATTACTCAGGGAAAAAAAGAGAGTTCATGTCCTTTGGAAGAGGGGACAGGAAACTCAGGAGGACTACAAAGATGCTGTGAGGTTATGTAGGGAGAAAGTTCTGAGCACCAAAGACCATCTAGAACTTTGACTACTGAAGTAGAGGACAATAAAAAATTTTTCTATAAATATACTAGCAGCAAAAGGAGGACTATGGAGAACCTCCATCCTTTATTGGATGCAGTGGGAATTTAGTGGTGAGGATGAGGAAAAGAATGAGGTACTTAATGCCTTGTTTGCCAAAGTCTTCAATAGTCAGACCAGTTGTTCTCTGGGTACCTATCCCCCCTGAGCTAGAACACAAGGATGGGGAGCAGAATGGAGCTTCCATAATCCAAGGGGAAGTGGTGAGAAACCTGCTGCGCCACTTAGGCACACACAAGCCTGTGAGACAGATTGGCTCCACCTACGGGTATTGAAGGAACTGGCAGAAGCACCCATCTAGCCACTTTTCCATCATTTATCAGCAGTCCTGGCTAACCAAGGAAGTCCCAGTTGACTGGGGTCAGCAAATGTGATGCCCATCTGTAAGACGGGCCTGAAGGAGGATTCAGGGCTCTACAAGCCTATCAGTCTGACCTCAGTGCCAGGGAAGATGATGGAGTAGATCATCTTGAGGGCCATCACATAGCACATACAGGATGACCAGGTGACCAGGCCCAGTCAGCACAGGTTTAGGAAAGGCAGGTCATCCTTAACCAATCTGATATCCTTCTATGACAAGGTGACCCACTTAGTGGATGAGGGAAAGGCTATGGATGTTCACTACCTAGAATTTAGTAATGCTTTTGATTTTCTACAGCATTTTCCTGGAGTATCTGGCTGCTCAGTGCTTGGATGAGCATACTCTGGCTAAAAACCTGGCTGGATGGCTGGGCCTGGAGAGTTGTGGTGAGTGGAGTCCTCAAGGATCTTCTCTCCAGCTGAGTGAGAAGAAACCTCAGCATTGACTTCTCAGAAAGCTTTTTTGTTTGTTTGTTTGTTTTTTAATATTGCTTAATGTTCTCTGGAGCTGTTTATTTAATCATTGATGTTTTAGATAGGAAGTTCATTCTGATTTATATATATAAAAAAATAGCTGCTGAAATGCATGAATGTAGGCATTTCTGAATGAAATGTATGAAACATGCTTTTAACTGTTTGTTGTTATATGGGGGAGGGACTTGAGGAGGCTTAGCAATATATGAATCAGGCCTAGGGGAAGACTTCATTCATTTGCACAGGAAACTAAAAACTCCACTGCAAATTACCTGAGATTATTAGTTCAAATAGTAAAGAAAAAAGTAAGTATATGTGAAATACAAAAAGACCCAGAACATCAAGGTATTGCAACATGCTCTATATTTCAGAAACTTACATAATATGTAATTAATAATATTTTATAAGCCATGAAAGCTACTACAGCATATCATTCAGACTGTTACCCAACATTCTCAAAACTTTCTTTGACTACTTTCTCTTGGAAAAAGGCAGTCTTCTAAACAAAAACAATGATTTGTGCTATGGAGAAAGCACAGTTAAGGAGCTCATTTGAAGTCTAGGAGTACAGTGAACTCATGATATCACCATAAATGCCCTATGTGGTTTTAGGCAGGTAATGTAATAGTAAAAACATAAAAACCAGACTGCAACCTTAAGAAAGCCAGAGAGGGGCTCTTTATCAGGCATTACAAGGACAGGATGAAGGGGAATGGTTTTAAGCTGAAAGAGGGGAGATTTAGATGAGATATCAGAAAAAAATTTTTCATTGTGAGGGGAATGAGGCAGTGGCACAGGTTTCCCAGAGAAGTCATGGATGCTCCATCACTGGAGGTCTTCAAGGCCAGGTTGGATGGGGCTTTGAGGAACCTGACCCAGCGGGAGGTGTCCCTGCTCATGGCAGGGGGGTGGAAGAGGATGATGTTTAAGGTCCTGTCCATCCCAAATTATTCTATGATTCTATAAAAATCTAGCTATCTTAATCCTGTATTGGTTCCCTGTTCCGAGCTTGGCCTCTAACATCTCTGTCAGAGAGGTAGCTCCAAGCAGATGTGTAGCAGTTCTCTAAAGAAGGCAATCAAGAGACAAGACAGTAAGAACACGCTTTGGTGCATACAAGGCCATTCTAGGGTGGGTCTCAGAGCCACCACTGCCACAATCTCCCATGAACATACGTTGTAGATCCCAGCATTTTGAGAACAGCCTGCAGAGAGCATGAGTTCCCATCAACAGGGAACACAGAAGGGAGAAACCTTCACAAAGTCTTATCTCTCCTCAGAAGTTAGGCTTGCAATTCAGAGTTCACAGAGGTGTTGAAACTGATCAGGGACCAGAGCCAGATTTTTTGTTCTCCAGCTTTTGGCAGGAGGTTTCAGAGAAATGTTTCAGACAATAACAATGCCCTTCTTTTATACAAAGGTCAGTGGCTATAAGACCCACCCAAGAAGTGGAAAGACTTGGTTTCCATGCCCTGCTCAACCCACAGGTTGGTGTTAGGGGCAGACCCACATCTCTGAACTCTAATAACTCTTTAACATAAGGCTCTTGTGCAGTCTTTTGAGCAGAGATCAGAACTAGGATCTCCCCTCTTCTACACAGGTGCCCTAATCACTTAGCCACAGAGTCATGCTCTCTCTTGCTCCCTCACTTTGACCTAAGGTATTCTGATATATATTATTTTGAGCTGGCATAGCATCAAAAGGTGAAGTGGAGGGAGCCTCCCACCCAGACTAGCCTGTAGCCTGGTAGTCAGGTCCCAGGATGAAATGAACCATCTTTATTCAGGCTGAGAACACGGCATGCCGAAACATTTCACATTAGGGTGTGTAGTTTATGTGGAACTGTATCTCCATATTAAAGTTTCACTCTTGGGAAACAGTACCTGACTCTCAACAACACTCACTAAACCTTATCTGAACAAATGCTCTAGTGCTCCTGCTTTAAAAAAAGTCACAGCCTCTGTTTGGTTCTGACAAGTTAAAACCAGATTAATACATCTGGGAGAAAAATATGGAACTTTATATGTGGGGGTTAATAGCAGACTTTCCATATTTAAATGGGGGCTCACATGAAAGCTAGGGAGGGATTCTTTATCAGGGAGTGCAGGGACAGGAAAAGGGAGAATAGTTTCATGCTGAAAGAGGGGAAATTTAGATTAGATATCAGGCAGAAATTTTTACTATGAGGGGGGTCAGGCACTGTCACAGGTTGTCCAGAGAAGTCACAGAGGCCCCATCCCTGGAGGTGTTCAAGGCCAGGCTGGATGGGGCTTCGAGCAACCTGATCCAGTGGAAGGTGTCCCTGCCCATGGCAGTGGGGCTGGAACTGGATGGGCTTTAAGGTTCCTTCCAACCCAAACCATTCCATGATTCTATGATTTATTACTAAGAGAGAGCAAGGAAAAACCTTCCTGGCCAGTCTGATACTAGTTTGCCCAGGTCACTATATATTGCCGTTCCACATGTCTGTGACTTAACCCAAACAGGTTATAAAAATGAGCCTGTTCATCAATAGGCACATGGGGAAGAGGAAAGAGAAATCAAACAGGCATCAGCTGCAGAGGCAGCACTGGGACATTAGCATCGTTGGCGCTGCACTTTCCTCATAATCAAAGCCTGTTTGATAAAAGCCAAGGAATGCAGCACTGTTGACAAAGTCCTTCTACAACAGCAGTGCTTGGAATGAAAAAGGAGATAAGCTGAGAATTGGCACATCTGTCTATGGCAAATGTGGCTGAAATATCAGCTCATGTGGCAAGAGTTTGAATAAATAAGAGCTGGTTTGTTAAGTCCAAGTGATGTTGGCTGATGAATACTGCTTGAGGTTTAAGGTGTGGCAAGTGTTCTTTACAGACTCATTGGCATACACACACACTGAGCCTTATTATGTCTCATTTGCTGAAGCTGGCACACCTTAGGGTTTTTTTTTCTTTTTTTTTTGTTTTTTGTCTTATTTTTTAAAGAAAGCACTGAATCACAAGAAGACAAGAAGGGAGCTGTCAGGTCTGAGGTATGCATATTTGATGTTTATGAAAAAGGAAAGCAAGGATTCAGGGTCAGATCACTGTGTAGCAGCACTGCACACTGAGTGAAAAACTCAGTGAGCACAAGTTTGAATCTGAGAAGACAAAGAAAGATTAGACATAAAATATACATGTTTGTAGGTTCTTTTTAAAACCAGATCCCAAGTACAAACAATCTGTCAGAGATAACCACAGATTTTATATAATTCATTCTTTTTGGTACGTTAACACAGCATGTTACAGCACAGTACAAACTTTCTTTCCAGGCCTAACTGCTGCTATTTTTCTTCTAAGATGTATTCAATCTTACCCAACCTGGCCATCTTCACCAAAGAACCACTCCTAAACTCCTCATAAACCAGTAACAATACACATGCAAAGAATGAGTCAGGAAAATGCACTTAAAATTCTCTGGCAGAATTAACAGCTGATAACACACTGTCAGACAAGCACCTGGATAATTTCTAGGCTTCATTGACATCTGTGGGTCACAAACAGTCTTCTTGGAGACAGACTTTTATGTAGAACTCATGAAAAAAAAATTGCTGAAAAGTTAAAAATAAGATGAAAAAAAATCATATTCCAAATTAAGAATAACCTAAAGGCCATTTGAAGCTCTTTCAGAGCGCAAATGAGAGGAAAAGCATGAGAATGGTTCATCAGAAGTAAAGGCTGAGGAGATTTAACTGCCTGCTGAGCCTTTCTCCTTTATCCCAGAGGGACATCTCAACCAACAAGTCTGCTTATACTGCATAGTGTTCACCTTCGTCTTTCACTGATTCAGCTTTCCATTTTTTAATAACGTTCAATAGAGTCAGGCTTAGCCTGCCTTTTCCTCTGCTTTTCTCTACAACTTTGATCAGAAATAATATAGCTTTTAATGCTAAAAATAAAACAATGAGATAAGTCTTCAGGAAATGTCTCACCACCTCAAATTTCAGTGAAGCTGTATATCAAGAAATTACAAAAAAAAAAGTAGTGAGGCTTTTCTTCCCCTAAACTACACTTGAAAGCTTATTGATAATTTAATTCTTAAATCAGCATTATATTCATTTAAAGTCTATGTTTACAGAGTAATTACGGAAGTATATGCTGGTAATGAGAAAAATCTGCATATGTTATATTGCATTTAGTATTTTTGCTATACCTTGTTTTGATAGACAGGAAAAGGAGGTTGTAGTGAGGTGAGTGTTGGTCTGTTCTCTCAAGTAACAAGTGATAGGATGACAGGAAATGGTGCTAGGGAGGTTCAGATTAGATATCAAGAAAAAATTCTTCACTGAACAAGTCATGCAGAGGCTACCCAGGGAAATGGTGGAGTCACCACCCCTGAAGGTGTTAAAAAAGGGTGTAAATGTGGCACTTTGTGACATTGTTTAATAGGCACAGTAGTGCTGGGCTGATGGTTGGACTTGATGATCTTAGGGGACTTTTCCAACCTTAATGATTCTATGGTTCTATGAAAAGCAAACACTTGCCACCTCCCAAAAGCCTGGTGACCAGCCAGTCACCAAGCAAACCAAACCCCCACCCCTCAGTTTCTGTTTCTAAATATGACATTATATGGTATGGACCATCCCTTTGGTCAGTTCGAGTCTGTTGTCTTGGCTCTGCCCCCTCCTACCCACTTGCCCACCATCACGCTACTCGCTGTGGAGCCAGAGCGGGAAAAATGGAAAGCCTTGGTGCTGTGCAAGAATTGCTCAGCAACAACCAAAACACTGTTACCAACACTGGACATAGAGGCTGATCTAAAAAAATTAATTTTATCTTGACCCCACCCAGTACAGTACACTGAAAATTATCAGAAAGAAAAAAGCACATTTGAGGCGTGACTCTTACCTGAGCTATACAAACATATGCACAAAAGTATATGGCCTTTTATATGATCACAGTCAAACCCCTCTGTTTTGTAAAAAACACCTTAAGACAGGAACATCAAATATATGTATACTTCTTCCTACCTCCCTGTATGTTTAATTAAGAAGCAGTACAACTTGCTAGAAAGGAGGCTTAGTGGTTTAAAAGTTATGAATTCTTAACACCGGTGATTTCATAAGTGAATGTTTTTAATTTTTGTCCAAACTGCCTTTATTTGTAAGCATCATATATCATACAGAAACATCTAATTTACCTAGGAGAGGGCACTAGAGCCTTCCTAAGTATTAAATTGTCCAATCTGATTTCTTAATTAATGATCACAGACTCATAGAACCGTTTAGCTTGGAAAAGGCTTTTAAGATCATCAAGTCCAAACCTGTTTTGGTTACAAATAAAAAAACAAGCTTGGGTGCATCTTTGGACAATGAGAATCAAATTGGAGGCAAGTGTAGAACAGGCTGCTCAAGGCACCATCCAATCTGGTCTTGAACAGCTCCAGGGATGAGGCAGACACAATTTCTCTGGGCAACCTGTGCCAGGGCCTCATCACCCTCATTGCCAAGAATTTCTTCCTAATGTCTAATCAAAATCTTCCCCCTTACAACTTAAAGCCATTCCCCCTCACCTTATCACTAAATGCCCTTGTAAAAAGCCCCTCCGCAGCTTTCCTGTAACCCTTTTCTGATACTGGAAGGCCACTACAAGGTGTCACAGGAACCCTCTCTTCTCCAGGCTGAACAACCCCATCATTCTCAGCCTGTCCTCATAGCAGAGGTGCTCCAGCCCTCAAATTGTCTTTGTGGCCTTCTCTGGACCTGTTTCAAAAATTCCATATCCTTCTTTTGTTGGGAATTCCAGAACAGGACACAGGACTCCAGGTGGGGTCTCAAAAGAGAGGAGTAAAGAGGCAGAATCCCCTCCCTCACCCTGCCGGCCACACTTCTTCTGGAGCAGCCCAGAATATGGTTGGCCTTCTGGGCAGTGATTTGATTATTACAGAAACTAGATGGAATTTTTCTTTCTTTCACAAGCCAAAGGCTTCCAGTCATGAGTCTTTGACAATATCAACAGCCCAAGATGTTAAGTCCCAAAAGTGCAGTACAGCAGCACGCACAATTATTACCTGGTGCTTGGGAGAAGAGTTTCATCAGGTCTAGATGGAAACAAATAAGCCTTACCTGCAGGAACAACTAATCAAGTTGAGTTGAATGCTACACTATCTGGTTAGCAAGTCCAAACCAGGGTGAATTAGTGGTAAATAAGAGCTCTCTGCATTTCATTATGTTATAATGAACAGCATAAAGGGCCTCCTGTGCAGATTTAGAAAGACAGTTCCTTAGAATCACTTGGTTGCAAAAGACTTCATACCACTCAGTCCAAACATACCTCTCCACTACTAAGCCATGTCCCTGAGTATCTCATATACCTGTCTTTTAAACACCTCCACGGACAGGGACTCAATCACCTCCCTTGGCAGCCTCTGCCAGTGCCTGGTAACCCTTTCAGTGAAGAAATTTTTTCCCTATGTCTAATTTGAACCTCCCCTGGCGCAACTTGAGGCAATTTTCTCTCATCATATCACTTGTAACTTCAGGAAGAGAACAACATTCATCTTGCTAAAACCCCCTTTCAGGTAGTTGTAGACAGCGATCACTAAGGTCTCTCCTCAGCCTCCTTTTCTCCAGGCTAAACAACCTTAGTTTCCTCACTGTGGAGAACACTTGTTCTCCAGCCCCTTCACCAGCTTCGCTGCCCTTCTCTGGACATGCTATAGCACCTCAATGTCCTTTTTGTAGTGAGGTTCAACCTATAACCAGCCTATACAAGGAGAAGCTAAGGTAAGATTTGCTCATATGCTGCAGAACTCTGTGTGGGATGAATACCACTGAACAGTGATCCGTCTACCAAATCAACAAAATTCAACTCCATAAAACTGAAAGCAGGACAAAAGCAAATACAGCTCAGAAATCAGGTGTGAGGACTTAATTTATAGGAAGTGCCTTGATAGACTTTATATAGACTTTGGTTACATGTTCTATTTGTCCCTATTTTTGAAGCAAGGCTTATTCACCTATACAGCTGAGGCAAAAAGATTCTGTTAATTCATAGTCTTCTGGAACAGCATGCAAAGGTACTATTTGGGTAACCAATATCACATCTGGTTAATCAAAAAACTAAATGAACAAAATCATAGAATCATAGAATAACCAGGTTGGAAAAGACCCACCGGATCATCGAGTCCAACCGTTCAAAAATGATCATGTTCAATTTTTTTAAAATGTCTACATGGTTCATAATCAAAAGTAAGCAGGTTTATAAATTAAGTGAAAACAGTACTATTTTATACTCAATTCTGAGTATTTCTTTTATTTTAACTTTATTCTTTATTCCTAATTCAAAATGCACTTGACATTGTAAAGGTCTTCTTGTGTTTAGCTTTACATCTTCTAGAAAAGAAATTAATGTCATATCACCTCTTAAAAAAATTTTCATTTTTTTGTGGTTTCTCACTGACAAATGCAATAGTCAAGAGTAAAAATTTTCCAGAAAGATAAATCACTTAAATATAGATAATCTAGGGGAAAGATGAGTGACTCTCTTTATCCAAACTGCCACTACTTATTAATTTCAAATTTCTGACTCTGATGACTCTTCAGGTCTCCTTTAAATACCAACCTCCTACCCTATCACTGCAGCCTGCAGTATCTCAATTTAAACTATATGTAGTCCTAATGTTGTCTCATCAGACTTTATTAGCTACTCAAAACATATCTGAATTGTGCCTGCCCCATCCATCTACACAATTACAGCAGATCAACAGGGTAATTCAAAGTAGAAGGCTTGTCTACCATGACACAAAGTTGGTTTGGACCTGAATGGCATCCTGTCGTGATGTTTCATGGGAAAGGAGGAGTTTCTCATGCTCATCATCACACAGAATGCATTTGTAACTGAGCACATTAAAAGCAGTCCTACAGCACAAATGAATGAGCAGCATACAGTGCCCAGTAACAACTAGCAACCAAGTGGAAAGCTGAGGAGGGGCTCTTTTTCAGGTAATGCAGGGATAAGATGAGAACAGTTTTAAGCTGATAAAGGGGAGATTGAGATGAGATGTTAGGAAGAAATGTTTTCCTGTGAGTGTGGTGAGGCCCTGGCCCAGGTTGCCCAGAGCAGTGGTGGCTGCCCCGTCCCTGGAGGCGTTCAGGGTTAGGTTGGATGGGGCTTGGAGCAACCTGATCCAGTAGGAGGTGTCCCTGCCCATGGCAGAGGGGTTGGAACTGGATGGGCTTTAACATCTTTTCCAAACTACTCCACGATTCTATGGTTCTATTCATGTATACAAAGAGAGGTCAGGTTTCAGTCTAGTAAAGTTTATACACACTTAAAATATGGAGAGTTTTACCTACTTCATACTTTTATACTTTATTTTTCACAGACACAGTGAACCCTGGGCAATGATACTATTTCACTGAAGATCTTCAACACATCTTTAGTACAAGATCCAAAGTCAGTGTACTGCAATCAAATTTTCCCTGTACTGAAGCAGATTCCAGAATTAGATTCTCCCATCTTAAGACACCTATTCCTAAGTAGGCCTTATGAAATAAATGAACCTACACAAAGAGTAATTTTTCTAAGTGAAAAAGTGACAGAAATGGATTATTGGTTATTGATATAAACTTACTCTTTGGAACTATTAAAACTTTGATCAGATGAAAACTACATCTTAATAGTCATAATTCAGAATATTTACCAAAGGAGGGCAATTTTTCTAAGTTTTGGTAAAATATTTCAATAATATGCATCCTTGCCAATCTAATTCTAGGTATAATTAGGATGATAACAACTATGAAAAATTACAACAGGTGAGTGTTAGACTTGAAAGACATTTTTTCTATAAAACTAGGATATTAAGATGCCACTATCCAACATCGAGGGAAGAACAGCAAGGCCAACTGTATACTAATTCTTCCCTCTCTATTAACTACACAGTGCAGAAGACGCACCCAGAATCAAATACAGAAGTACCTGCTTGCCTTGTTTCTTGTATTGGGTTTGTATCTACTTCTGCCACTGGTCAGCTGTGAAATTCAGTGCAGTTTAATGGGACATTTTTATCAAGAAAGGAAATTGCCACCTGATATGAAAGCCCATTGAAAAGATAAACATCATTGTAGTGTCATACAATAATTTCAAAGAAGACAATTGAAACAAATGAAGCTTAATTGTTTCCAGTTCCTTATATCACCTGAAAATGACATAATTTTCACCTTCATCAAGAGCCTGAGATCCCAAATTCACTGTCCAAATAAAGAAGTTTTTGAATTCATAGGGACAGTAGGAAATATAACACTAGATGAATGGAAAAATACAAGATTGCAAAACCCCCCACAGTAATCCTTTAATGAAGGTTTTAAACGAACATGAACCCATTAAATAATGTCACATTTAATGAGTACTTAAATAATATCATTAATAATGGAGTAATTGGACCTCTTTAGCAAAAGAAAATCTATTTAACACCGTCATCATTTCCGGCAATACAAGTTACTGAATAGTGTCTTATTCTTAGTTGTTATTATTTTTTAAACATAAATAAGCCAGAAATAATGAGTGACAGCAACTCTTCCTGGAACTGCAGACCAACCATTTAATTTCTGTTCTGTAAAATAAAACAACCCACGCTGTCAATCTGTGGTTATATCAGGTGGGGATTTAAAATTACTATTGTGCTTGTGTTGTCTCAGAAATACCTGCAACTTGGCCAACTGACTCAAGCAGGATGGCATTGTATGGAATTTCATAGAATCATAGAATAACCAGGTTGGAAGAGACCCACCCGATCATCGAGTCCAAAAGCAAAATCTACAATAAGTTTTTGCCATGTATGCCTTTATTTTCACATATTACTTAGAAAGTTTATTATATTTCCATATGTTGTTTGTTACCAATTAATAAAATTAATTTAGCATCCATCACCTAAGCCATTATATAAAGCCATAGTTTAGAGATGATGATGACTTTTAGATAAATGTCAAACCAACCAAAATTAATTTTTCTTTTGTTTTGTTCAAAGGAAAATAATTACTTTAATAATAATAAATACATGCTTCCTAGAGCAATGATTTTGAAAGAAATTCTAAATTTGAAGTATTTCTCTATTGACATGTCTCAAGAAGTTAAATCATGATTAAATGATGAAGAACTGGACAGCTAAGAAATATACATTGTCAAGTCTAGTACCCAACCTCGTAACATTCAGTTAACCTAGTAACTAACCTTTTTACTAGAGATTCTTATAATGTTTAATTTCAGTTCTGACCTTCTACACCAGAATTTATTATGTAGGATTTAAATTACTGCTCCAAGATGGCTAGGCCATTTTAAAATTCCCAATTAAAAACATATGGTAGGACTACTTTATGTAACCACCTAAGGAAAACCAGGTGTTGATATTTCCCTGATTATACTCCTCTGTGAATAGTCGTCTTCTTATAAAATCTGTAACCTACCTTAATTTCCTCACCCATATTCTGAACTTATGCTTTAAAAAAAACCAGTATGTGTTACTGTTGGACAAGTTTGTGACTACTGCTTTTTTTTTTTTATGTGTATGCTTTAACACTTCAAACGCTGATTACATTCTGCTTTATTTTGATATTAGCAGGATGAAGATGTTACTCAAGAGAAGTGGAGAAACTCAATTGCAAAGGCTGAAGTCAATCTAGCAAACATAATCTCACTGTAGATTAGAAAGAGCAACAGACTTGCCCACAAAGCAATTCAAAGCAGGAGTCTGACTCAACTGTTCTGATGCTGAGGAAGATCTTCCCACTGTAGAAAGGGAGCATGGGGATATTAGGCTCACTGAACTGAAGTCAGCCTTTGTGAAAAGCCCTTACATCAGCTGGAACAGCTTCTGTGACAATGCTCATGCAGCTCCATCTCTGTCTAACAAAAGCATAGAATACACAGGGCAGAAAATCTGTGCTAACATAGGTTACTGTACAATTTCGTTCATCTAGTGCTTCAAGGTAGTAGACTTTTTCAGTGATGAAATTTATGTTTAATTATGGGAAACGTAATTTTGTTCTCAATTTATATTTTATTAATTACTAACCATATTGTTGGCATTTATGATGAAGATTTGCAAAAGAAAATCTTGGTT
Organism: Phaenicophaeus curvirostris; assembly: GCF_032191515.1. Classification (NCBI taxonomy): domain Eukaryota; kingdom Metazoa; phylum Chordata; class Aves; order Cuculiformes; family Cuculidae; genus Phaenicophaeus; species Phaenicophaeus curvirostris. The sequence continues at coordinate 18,468,459 of NC_091431.1, forward strand.
TCTATTCCTGTGAGCAACCAGTGGCAAAGAATCTGAACAGAAAGGTGGACCCTACAGGCTTCAGCAGCATATAACAGGTATAAGTTGGCAGCCGCATCTAAAGTGAAGTCCCCCTCCAGGGAGATGGTGAATCTACCGCTTCCCTGGGCAGACTCTGCCAGTGCTTCACCACTTTCAGTAAAGAAAATTTTCCTCATATCCAGTCTAGACCTCCCCTGGCACAACTTGAGGCAATTTCCTCTCATCTTACCACTTGCTACTTGGGAGAAGAGCCCAGCACCCACCTCACCACAACCTCCTTCTAGGGAGCTGTAGAGAGTGATGAGGTCTCCCCTCAGCCTCCTCTTCTCCAGGCTAAACAGCCACAGGTCTCTCATCCACTACCCATAACACCCTTAATCCAGACCCTTCCCCAGCTCTGTTGCCCTTCTCTGGACACGCTCCAGCCCCTCAATTTCCTTCTTGTACTGAGGGGCCCCAAACTGAACACAGGATTCAACATGGAGTCTCATCAGTGCCATAATACACTTAAGAATGAGGGGAGACCTCATTGATTTCTAGAGCTACTTGAAAGGACGTTGTAGCGAGGGGGATATTGGTCTCTTCTCCCTGGGAGCCAGTGAGAGGACAAAGAAAATATCCTTAAGATGGACCAGCATTGGATAATAGAAGGAATTTCTATACTGAACGTGTCAAGCATCAGAAAAGGCTACCCAGGGAGGTGGTTAAGTCCCCATCCCTGGAGGGGTTTAAAAGATGAGGAGACATTGTACTTGCGGACGTGGTCTGGTGGCGGACTTAGCAATGCTGGATTGATAGTTGGACGCAATGATCTTAAAAGTCTTTTCCAGCCAAAACCATTCTATGACTCCATGATACAGATTAAATACCTAACTATCAAATGTACCTTCATTTCACATGAAGCAGAACACCATTGCCAGGAACTAACCTTACACGGCACTGTTTGATCTCAATCCATATTCCAAATCAAAGTTAAATTTGAGGGGAGCAAGTAATCACATCAATAGAGACCACAGACAGGAAAATTAAATCAAGGTGGAGATCAGTCTTCTAAAGGAATCTGTGAGAGATATGCAGTAGTCTTTCTTTCGGTCAAACTTGCTCTACAAGTAGAACCTCTAGCACAGCATTTCAGCATTTCAGTCTTCAGCAGGAAATGGTGACAGTGTGCACCTCAGATACACCTACACAGTTATTCTGGGCAGCTCATTAAAGTGTGAAAGAATCTAGTTTGGTTGTTTCTCTTGAATTGCTTGAGAATTTGAATTGTATAAGACTCTTAAGTTAAAATTACATATCTCTGAAACAAAAGGGTTGAAGACTGAATTTTCTCTCCACATCACAGAGACCCACATACAATAAAATACCTGCACTGGAAACCTTGAAATTAACAAAATAAATATACTTTCTGGTATTCAGCCTGCAACAACATCATCTGCAGAGCTAAACCATCAGAAGTGCCTCCAAGTACAATCCGTAAATGTAGCATTTTGAAAACTAAAATGGCAGTTGGAATTATTTTGACTCCTTAGAGCATTTTGACCATTGTTTAATTATAATTCATTTCAATGGGAAGCTTTTGATTTATAATTTGGGACAATGAGTTATATCAAAAAAACCTCCTCTCTAAATCCCACTTTGAATTTTAAATGCATCCAGAAACACTAGGAGAGCAAGAAGAAAGCCACTTCTAAATACACTCTTCTGTAATCAGAATAAAATATAAACTACATAGTTCTCTGTATGTTTTCTCATTTGCATGGGGAACTTTGAGCAAGAAGTTTGACTACATGATCTCCAAAGGCCCCCCAGTCCTAATTATGCTGTGATTCTGTTCTATGATTTGTCCAGTAATGACCAGTTAATTTCTACCAAGATGCACACCTACTCAGCAGCTGTATTTGGGTCAAATTCATTCTGTGTTCCTAGCTCTGTTTCTGTCGCCTCAAATGTTACTGAGCGTTAGACCAAAGAACTACAGGAGGGAAAGAACTTCCATGGAGAAATTTGTTGTTGGAACAAATACCAGCAAAAACACAAAAAGAGAAGTGTCCCACTGGCAAAAAACATATGGAGTCACAGCCTTCATTATTTTATACAGAACCGTGAAAACAATTATAACAAAAAAAGACAAGGCCAAAATTGATGAGAATATTATCACACAGGGGAGAAAGCTCCCCATTTCCACAGTGGATTAGGAGTCACTATGTGCTATACTGATAACCTATGCCAACATAAGTCTGCCAAAGCAAAAACACCCCAAACCCACCTCAAATCCCCCAAATAAATAAATTATATGACTTTTCCTTGGGTTTAGAGAGAAAGAAACTTCAGTGCCTTGAGGAAAGGACAGTCGCCTGTGAAAACAGAGAACATAAATCTATTTGTCAAACTACAAACTGGATTTACAGAACTTTTTCTTATTTTTAAGTCTTCCACAAGTGTTTAAACTCCAGTGAAAGCAGAAGGATATACTAAAAGTACTCTTATTCTTTAATCTACTCCATATGTTTTGCTCCGTACCTGTTAGAGTTAGGAGGGATGTTTTAGGAGCTAAAGTAAAAATATACACAAGTGCGATAATATATTGTCCCAGTATTTCTCTGACCACACAGGTTTCAAACAAAAAAAAAAATCTTCTAGAAAAGAACATGAAAAATTCCACACAGACCAGCAAAGCTCTGTAATCTCATCTAGGATATGGCTATGTTATCAACACTGATGGATAGGCATTTTAGTGAAACATGGGTAGTTTTACGATATCTACAGTCCACGTGGCTAGGGGGTTAATATGTGCATTTCAAGTAGAAAAAAAACAATTGCAGTACAAGAGCATCACCACCTACAGGATGAAATAGGCTTTGGATAAAATCCAGTTGCTTTTTCTTGTTCTGCTGAACTGTTCAGTGGGACAGTAAATTTGTCCCTCTACTTGTTAAATATATTTTCAATTTCATCATTCTGAAACTGTTTTAAAGACCAAATATTAAAGGGCAGGGCCTACCCCTTAGGCTATTATTGTAACACACGGCTACCTGACTAAAAGTTAACAGCCAGAGCTTAGCTACTGGGATGAAGCTAGGAACTGAATTCCATGCATATACCAATGTGAAACACATCCTGTTGCACTACATAAAGCAAATTATTATTAATTTTAAAATTTACATTGTCTTAAGCAGCACAATAATCCAAAAGTGAAGGTAAGAAATAAGTAAGTAAAAATAAATACAAGCATACAACTTAAAAATAGAATAAGTTTTAGAAATCCTGTATCATCTGAGAGTGTAGAAACTGTTGTTATTCTGCTGGGTCATGATAAAAAAGACAGGGTAATTTTGCTATTAAACGATCACACAGCTGGACTGAGTCTAAAAGCAAGCTATAAGGAAAATATTTATTTCTAGATTTCCACCTGATGTGCAGGGAATTCTTGGTAGGATGGGGAAAGGAAAGAGAACATACAGCCCGTGGCTAATACATGTTCCTAATTTATCAATGATACTTGACTTTTCTGAACAGCACTGTCTGTCCTAGGAAGCCACTACACATTGTGACAACAATGTGTTCAACAATGTGACCTAGAAAATCATTTATTTTTGGGCATGTACCACAATTAATCCATCTACCTCATTCTCTCTTAAGAAAACCCACTTTATTAGTGAGTAAATGTCAGCTCATGATTTGCTAGATTACTGAAAGCATGTTAGTTTGTAATTATCAAGGAAAGCCTATTCCCAACTTCATGAATTTGTTTCTTTCATTTGATGAAAATAACATCCAATGCTTAGTTGAAAGTCTTGGTAAGCAGGCATGAAACAATATTAGAAAGCAGAATGCCAAGCTTGAGTTGAGAATACATCCCAACTCCCTCTGTTTCAGAAAAGGAATGCTGAATATTAAATTATTCTAACCATTTCTTTTACTCTACAGAACTGCAATTCTGTTTAAAAGCATGTTCTCTCCCTTTAAATAAATTTAGCAAATTCATCTGGAACAGATCAAGTAAATTGATTTGAAAGCATAACGATGGACTTGGGTTGGAAGCTAGCTACTATAACTACAACTTCTTCAAGTCTTTATCTTTATAATAGCTCAAAAATTAGGATAGTGCCAAATGAAGTCTTACAAAGCATATCTTTTCTGTAGTTTGGAGTTCCCTCAATGTCTGACTATGACTGCGTGATATAACAGATTGCCTAAGTAATTGGGCCCACTAGGATTATCCAGCATCCAAGAACATTTAGGGCACATCAGGACAGCGGTGCTATAATTCTTGTGGTTGATCTAAGAATAAATGGTAGATGAATGTTAAATAAGGCAAGTGAAGCTACAATGCTTCCATTTTTGTCACTGATGGCAAGTGATGACTTCCAATGTTGGATTCATCTGCTATGTATTCAAAAACCTTGAGCAGCTTAAATTATTCTGAAAGGGGAAGATGATGCAATGTTCAGAGGAAAGTTCAAGCATGAAAGGCATCTGCTCTAGCTAAAGTCAAAATGGATTCTAAAAATTGCTCAGGTGAGTTCTTTCACTCAAATTTTTGTTTATAATGTTTACCATATTGTAAGCATCACAGATAAGAGCAGCACTTCATAAACTTTTGAAGCTACAACTGAGCATCCTCACTTGTTGGACTAATTAGGAGGGCAAGGAACTACTGAAAAATAAAACTCATGTTAATTGGATTTTGCTTTATAAAAAATACTTCCACTTTTGTAAAACTATATTAACTAATTAGGTAGTTAATTTTAAAAAGGGGAAGACTGTTGTGCTATAAGAGAAGTCTCAAGGGAGACTTTATAGCAACCTTGCAGTACTTAAAGGCAACCTACGGGAAAGCTGAGAAGGGGCTCTTGATCAGGGAGTGCAGGGACAGGACAAGGGGGAATGGTTTCCAGCTGAAAGAGGGGACATTGAGATGAGATATTAGGAAGAAATGTTTTCCTGTGAGGGTGGTGAGGCCCTGGCCTAGGTTGCCCAGAGAAGTTGTGGTGCCCCATCCCTGGAGGTGTTCAAGGCCAGGTTGGAGGGAGCAACCTGATCCCGTGGGAGGTGTCCCTGTTCATGGCAGGGGAGTTAGAATTGCATGATCTTTAAAGTGCCTTCCAACCTAAACCTGTCTGTGATTCTATGATATTATTTTCCAATGCATACTTTCTCGGCCTCTGAACTATGCTGAGGTTAGTAAAAGTTTATTATAAATCCGTAGGAAAATCTTCCAGGCAATAAGGGAGTGTTTGGTGGGAAATTCCCAGTGACATCTCCTCCCAGCCAGAGCAAGGCAATTTCAGCTGCAGGCTTGCTCCACAGCTATCTGGATTTCAAAGGAGTTACTTCTTATTTGTTCTTGTGATAAAAAGACATGTTTTCAATTCATGATACTAAATAGAAGATCAACATAGCTTTATGTTTGCTTCCTGTGTCAGGAATGACCTACTAGTACAATTTGTACAGTTGAAATCCATCTTTGATTTTATGCTTTTAGTAATGCCAGGCATAGAGGCACAGAACAAAGAGGGCTTGCAGTCTATGTGTCAAAGCTAAATTAGTTAAAAACTATTACATTAACACAATCAAGAACACATTATGGAGGAAAAAAATCATGTAGGTTTATGAAGGTAAATGTGACCCTTCCCTCACTAAGTTGTAGGATTTTATAACACAGAAGGTAACTGAAGAGGTAGTGCTTTAAATTTACTAATCACATGGTGAACACCATTTCATCCAATCCAACTTTTTAATTTGCTTTTACCCCATTTCTTTTCCAGTGAAACCGCAGTTACACAAGGCGAAGTTAAGAAACCGCTCTGATGTTAACAAAACATATTTTAACAATAGATAGTATTTACTATAAAACATACCCTGAAAGGTTTTGTTCTTCGAAGTCGGGAGGCTGATACACTCAAGCTGAAGTGATTACTTGCCATCATGTCTGCTCTCATCTAAAACTAAGTAATAATCTGTAAAGTATTAATGCCATATATTGGCCTGCATGAAGTAGAAGGCAAGGTACATGTTTATACCAAATAGAAAGATTAATATACAAACATCACTTTAACCTGTGCCAGGTCAAGGGTAGGACTCTGCATCACAATGAATTATTGACTTGGCAACCATTTAGATGAGGGTTTAGGAACACATTAACCACCCATCTACCCAAAACTCTGCTCCAGGGTAAGAGAGTGCAAGGATCTGCACCAGTTAAAGGGCATGAATTAAGGTGAGGATAGATTTTGTTACAGATCTGAGTCTTTTATCTCTCATTGGAGACATTTTGAAAATATTCACATAACTGTCTCCAACTGAAGCACACTGCTACCTCCAGATCACAGATTATACTCAAGGACAACTTGCAATATTTTAAAAAGCGTAACAATGAGCCACTAACTATGAGCCACTTACACAGGCCAGTTCTGTATCTACACTTGTCACCTATCTACTTCTCTATCTGCCTCTCATATATTTTGTGTGAATTATGCACACCTACGAAAGAGGTGGTTGGAAGATAAAATACCTCTATGTGTTAGATTTAGAGAGCTGATGTATCTTCATTGGACACATTGTATGACTCCTTGATCCCTCCCTTCCCAACTTTGTTCTCATTTTGAGAACACATTAAAAGAAAAGGTTACCTATCATAAACTGGGGCTTTAGAATTTTTAATTTTTTTTGTCTCAAAAAAGAGAAATTATTTCCTAACTTACTTTCAAGGCTGAGTTTTCCTGATTTTGACCCAGTACACTGTAAAACATAAGCACCCTAAAAGCACACATGAGAAGGATCGGCCTGACCTCACATAACAGTGAAAATGTTTGTATGCTCCCTGCTTGCCACCTGCTCCTATACAATGGTGAATACCTATGAATACCTATATACATACCTATGTTTGGACTGGCTGGACCACGGACTAGAGCAGTACTTGTCTAAAACTGTTGCAGTGCACAACAAAATGCTGTAAGCCTTTGGACAAAGGCTGCTTAAGGAGCAGGGAGGGCAGCCAACAGTTTTCATCAAAAAATTGATCCTTTGGGTGGAGCAGACAATTAATATTCCTAGGTAAATTATGAGATGGCTGGGTGTCCATTCAGTTCAATTCTGCTTGTTTACTCACAGACAGCTAGTCTTAAGATTTTGAATTCCTACGCTTTCCAAGTTACTTCTTACCAGCTGACTCATAATTATTGACTAAGGGAAGATTCCTTTCCCATTTCAGCTGTGAAGTAAAACAACATAGTTATTTATCTCATTATTCCCCTTTCCTCTTTTCCTACAGACACATAAAATTCTGTCATCCTCAGTAAATGTTCCAGCCATACAAATTAATTTCTTCTTGCTTAGAAGTTGGTTTCTGTTATTATTTCATCTATCTTTCCCAAAAAGAGTTTTTCTGATTCCTTCAGTTTCTTTGAATGAATGGCTGTCCACCAGCTGCTGATTTGATCATACACTTTGCAATTTTGTTATGTGAGGCCCTCTTATGCAAACAGTCTTTTAGATTGCTTGATTTCCAAATCTGTTAATACAAACAGAGACTCCCAATAAAGTGGAAATATGGAAATATGGCAAGGTCATCGTTGGCTTTTAGGCCTTTCTTCGTGACTGAAAACAACCAGTTTGGGTTTTTTTCTTCACATGAATATATGCTTTCTATGCTCCTGGTTTCTCCCTCTGGTCAATATACAGCCCAAAGTCTTACCTAATTATTTCACTGATCATTCAGTGTCATTGTCAGCATTTATAGTTTTCATGGCCATTTTTCAGAGTCTATGCAGATCTACATTTACCTTAGTGTCTTTGTTTCGAATCATACTTTATTTAGCATAAAATATTGACATGACCCACATGGGACAACAAAAGAATAACCAAAATGCACAGTCTACCTTGCCTTTGTGTTGTGATCTATTTGCTTGGTGCTTATAAATCCACATAATGTCATTTTCAAAAGGCACTTTATACACAAAAGCAGAAAAACATCACCATGTTTTTTTTGGTGAACAAAAGAACATACACCAGTGTATAAAATTCTAATATAGTGGTTGATTAAACTGTCAAAAATTATACAAGTGTACTTAATCACAGTTAATGATAATCATTAGTAAGCTGGTATTTATGAAAATCTTATTCTGTTATTTTCAAATGCAATCAGAAACCAAATACACTTAAAACTACATTTGCCGTATGAATCAGGCAAGGTCAGGCTCTAGTTTCATGTATACCAATAATTAATCCAATTAAGTCTTGAGAAGGACTTGTTAATCTACTGTGTATGGAACATTAGCCGCCTGGAAGATATGAAGAAGTAGGTCATGACAAAAATGCCAAAAATGGAAACTAAAAAGACTCTCTTAAAATATTTTTGCACATATTCTTGCACATGGAAGTAAGCAAACTAGGTGGCAGTGGTGGAGGAAAAAGCAGAAACTAAATGTTGAGTGGATAGCATAATTTTAATTGGCTGTAAAATAAAATCATTGGAGAGCTATTGTTCATAAATGCCTATGGATTTTTTTCCTCCAAAAGATAATCTCAGTTAAGAATGTCTTGGAAACTCCAGATTAACACTGGACAGCTGTTGCTAGGGCCTGGATTTATGGTCAATAAGAACTGCTGAGGTTCCACACCCCATCAAGACAGGGTTAAGGAAACAGGGAAATGAGCAGTGTGAGATTTGCTGATTAGAAGTAACCGATATCTATCTTTTTTATTAAAGTGCAATGGCACACTTGAGTGGACAGAAAAAACGGAAAGGAAGAAAGGAGACAGAAATGGGAATAACAGTTGAGAAATTACAATGAAAAGCATGAAGAAGAGGCAGGCAGCAGTACAATCTGCTTCACAGTAAGATAGAGAGAAAAGCAATGAATAGATGACTTGGGAATGTTATATCTATTCCTCTCCGTGTGTGGTCCCCAACTGTTTGTGATGTCAGGAAAAAAATGGGGTATAATGAAAAAAAAGAGCTGGAAGGCATTAGCTGATAGAAATCTCATACTTTAAAGTGATAAACAGAACATTTGACTGTTTGTAATGAGGACAGGAGGTGTGAGATAATGTAGCAGCATTCTAACATATGTTATAGTATTGCTCATATATCTGAGTTTTGGCAAACACTAGGGGATAATCTATAAGGAGATACTAACAGCCTGTGCATTAACACCACATGGGGAATCATCATCAGAAAAGGCAACAAAGCTGGTAAGAAAAATTATCCCTGTCAATAGCAAAAGTAAAAATATGTTGGTACTGCTGAACACTAAGATATCAGTGAGAGGTGAACATCATGTTTTGGATAATGAAAAAAATTAACTTAAAATTGAAATGATATGAATACCTCAGATTTAATTCATATATGCACCATTACCTGGCCATGACTACTAAAGCACTTGTTCTTTTTCTATGGGATAGAGATATTTTAGCTACTCTGTATCTCCACATGCCCTAGACTGAGACCTTAAAGATCTACATGTAAATCATCTGCATTGTCTTTTGCTTTTGCCAAAGCTTTAGCTTTAACTATTGCAGATGGCCACCTGTTTGCATCGAGACTCTCAGAGCCACAGAAATTTCACATCTGATGTTCTCCCCACTTTGCAAACTCTGGCCAGGAACTCCATAGACAAAATGACTCCCTCTACCAGAAAACAGAGAAAGATGCTGCAATCAGGTTCCTGTGGGTAAGCCATACTCTTCTACTTCCTCAGGTGATGTTTAGGGTAATGAACTGCTTGGTTTTTTTATGATAACAGCCCTTCCTCACCATTATATTATGTATAATAGGTCTTTCGATGATTAGGTGCCCTACAGCATAGATTCTAAAGGACCACATTCACAACATAATGTATATTTAAAAGACGTGTATATATATCTATGGATGTGATCTATCTGAACTTCTGTAGTGTCTTTGACACAGTTCCCCACAACATCCTTCTCTCTAAACTGGAAAGATACAGATTTGATGGGGGACTGTTTGGTGGATAAGGAATTGGTTGGATGGCCACATTCAGAGTGGTAGTCAATGGCTCGATGTCCAGATGGAGATTCATGATAAGTGGTGTCCCTCAGGGGTCTGTACTGGGACCAGTGCTTTTTAATGTTTTCATTGGTGATACCGACAGAGAAAGCAAGTGCACCCTCAGCAAGTTTGCAGATGACACAAAGCTGAATGGTACAGTTGTCATGCCAGAAGGATGAGATGTCATCCAGAGGGACCTGGATAGGCTGGAGGAGTGGGGCTGTGTGAACTTCATGCAGTTCAACAAGGACAAGTGCAAGGCCTTACACCTGGGTCAGGGCAATCCACAGTTTCAATATAGGATGGGGGTGACATGATTGAGAGTAGCCCCACAGAGAAGGGCTTAGGGCTTCTGGTTGATGAGAAGCTCAATGAGGCTCTGAAGCGAGTCCAGAGAAGAGCAATGAAGCTGGTGAAGGGGCTGGAGAACAAGTCTTACAAGGAGGAGCTGAGGGAGCTGAGGTTGTTTAGCCTAGAGAAGAGAAAGCTGAGGGGAGACCTTACTGCTCTCTACAACTACCTGAAAGGCGGTTGTGGAAAAGAGGGAGCTGGCCTCTTCTCCCAAGTGACAGGGGACAGGACAAGGGGCAACGGCCTCAAGCTCTGCCAGGGGAGGTTCAGGCTGGACATCAGAAAAAAAAAATTCATGGAAAGGGTCATTGGACACTGGAAGAGGCTGCCCAGGAGAGTGATTGAGTCACCATTCCTGCAGGTATTTAAAAGACAAGTGGATGAGATGCTGGGGGGCATGGTTTAGTGGTTGATTGGAATGGTTGGACTCAATGATCCCGGGGGTCTTTTCCAACCTAGTGATTCTGTGATTCTGTGAGCCAGCAATGTGGGCTTGCAGCCCAGAAGGCCAACTGTATCCTGGGAGGCATTAAAAGAAGAGTAGCCAGCAGGTCAAAGGAGGGGATTCTCCTCATCTACTCCATTCTTGTGAGACCCTACTTGGAGTACTTCATCCCATTCTGGAATCCTGAACATAAGAAGGATATGGAAGTGTTGGTATAGGTCCAGAGTAAGGCTAAGAAGATGATCCAAGGGCTGAAGCACCTCTGCTAAGAGAATAGGCTGAGAGATTTTGGCTTGTTCAGCCTGGAGAAGAAAAAGCTTCAGGGAGACTTTATAGCAGCTTTCTAGTACCTGAAGGGGCGGTAGGAAAGCTGGGGAGGGACTTTTCCAAGGGCTTATAATGACAGGATGAGGGGGAATGGCTTTAAATTGGAAGGGGGCGGAGGGGGGGAATTTAATTAGACATGAGGAAGAAATTCTTCTTGATGAGGGTGGTGAGGCACTAGCCCAGCTTGCCCAGGGAAATTTTGGATGATACCTCCTTGGAGGTGTTCAAGGCCAGCTTAGATGCAGCTTTGAGCTGCCTTGTCTAGTGGGAAGTGTCCCTGCCCATGGCAGGGTTTTGGAACTGGATGGGCTTTAAGGTCCCTTCCAACCCAGACCGGTCTATGATTCTATGATATATATGATCAATACAGTTTATAAATTCACTGACATCTTGAGTTAAATTATAATTTCTTCTACCACAAATCCCTGATTAGCTCCAGCTTCAACTGTCTGATTCTTCTTGGATATGGCAGACTCACAAGTAGTAACATAATGTAATAGAGATGGGCCCTCAGTGCCTAACTGATCATAAAACTGTATAGCTCTGCTGTAAAAGCATTCAATTCAGATTACTCTACTATGAAATTGTCTTTTATGTAAACTAATCCCTTAATAGTCCTACTTATTACTAGGTTGAAACTACTTCTGAAAGAAGCTGCATGAACTTAACACCGTGCTCTGACTTTCTGGGAATAACTGCAATCAGCTAACAATTAACTAACTTAATATGAAATTCACTAACACAGTCACTGAGAGGAAAGCTTTAGGCACGAATTCTTGCAAAGGTAACAAAGAAAAAAGGTATGAAATCAAAAATCACTACATGTTACATTATACTGGAACATGTTATCAGTGGGACTAGGGAATATATCTCACATACCCTGGAACAGTGTTACGGCTGTTGAAAAGTAACTAACATTTATTTAGTATGATCACACAAGTGTCATGCAAGGAACAGGTGAAAGTAGCTTGCCCACATAAAGTCTTATTGATGCATCTTTCCCTTTTGACATCACCAACTACACTAGCTGTGCTACCAGTCAGCTATGCTAAACAGAACGCTTTAATTTTAACAGAAATGCAGCAAATTAAACTAATTTCACTACTCTTCTACTCCAAATTGAAAATTAATTTTAAATGCAGACAAGGTTGGCAGAAAACATAATTATCATTCTTTTATTTGATCAACTAAGTCAATCAAGTGATATCAACTGAAGACTAACACTGTAGTACAACCCCAGCCTCTCTGGAAGTAATGTAAGCAAGATTTCCAAGAAAATTTACTTATTTTTTTCCTGTAAGACTAAATGATTACCAGAATAGCTATCATCCTTTATTAAGAAATAAAACATCAAAAGTGTAGCAGGAAAATCTGCCCATCGTACAGAAACTTCAGTGATCCAAGGATGGATGAACTATTCCACCAATTTCTTAACACAAGTTTGGCAAGGACAGAAAGATTGCAAAATGTCTTTAAGAAATCCAGCCATTATGATAGCCTGCTGAGGGATTTAATGGCTAAGGATCCATTGACATTAAAGGTGGAAGACTACCTTCTACTCTTCGTTCTTACTGAAATATTTTGAACTGAAGAGTAACAGAATAAAACACATAAACATGGAGCTGAATTTCTAAAGTAGGCACCAATTCTGGATCACTGGGTCTACTTGTCTTTTTTTTCCTCTGTGACCTGTCAAACATTATGGATTTATCAACTTCATGAACAGATAGAGGTATCACGTTCAGTGTTATTTACTGCTGTCAGGTTACAGCAAAGAAATCAGAGCAAGGAAATCTCAGGCCTATTTGTCTTAAAAGACAACTATGTTTTGTAAAGCAAATTCCTTCATCCTTAGCAACTGGGTCCTAACTGTACAGTCATGCTTAGAAATGTTTGTTGTTTCCAGTTCCATGCGTTTCTCATTTCACATGGACATGTTGTTCAGTGAAGTTCTGCACCAGGCTTCTGCAGATACAGCCCTTTAATTAGTATTTCCCAACTGATGACTAAAAAGCACAGGCTTACCATAAGGGAGGACTGAACTGAGATTAAGGCTTCTCTCTCCTGCCAGGAGAGAGGCAGGCACTCAACTACTTACTGGCATGAGCTGCCCCTGTGGTGGATGGTAGAGAGGATCTCTTTGCCCATTATATTTGCCCAGAGAATTTGTGGCTGCCCCAGTCGTGGAGGTGTTCAAGGCCAGGTTGGATGGGGCTTTGAGCCTCTGATCCAGTGGGAGGTGTCCCTGCCCATGGCAAAGGGGTTGGAACTGGATGACCTTTAAGGTCCCTCCCAACCCAAACCATTCCATTATTCTATGAGTCTACAGAATATTCTTTGCAAACTCCCCATATATGGGGCATATATGACAATACCTTTAGGATTTCAGTTGTGTGTGAGAGAAAGTAAGAGTTCTCCTTGTTTGGAAAAGAAGGATTAAAGTTAAGGACAAGAAAGTAGAAGAAATCTTTCATCGATAATGCAGGAGTTTTGCTTCTATACAATGGCAGACAAGGTCTATGATCATTCATGCTCTGCTCCTGCATCATCTCTTAGAGACTTCATCATACCTTTAGAATCCATCTTAGTTCTGGCAGAACTGTGCTTTCTATCTCACTCCAAATTTGAGTAACTCCAGATAATAAACCATCAATTCCACCAAGGCCGCCGTTTATAGCTTTTAAGTACATGTTTAACAATTTTTTTAACTAGGATTGTTCGCACAGTTTCTACTTAGAAAAATAAGTGACATTCATGCTTGTATTTCTGCACAGTTTGAATAACACACTGCTTTCAAACAGTTAAACAGTAAGTATAATTCCTCATTGTGCACTTCTATCAAAGTCAAGGGCAGGATGAATTTGGCTTGCCAGATTGGTAATTACTGCAGTTATTACAGTGTTGGATGATACTGCTAAGTGCTATTGTACCTTGAGGACCTTTCAACCAGAAAATGTACACTTACTGTTTGACAAAAATAGGATGACACAGTTCCCAATATGTCTTTTTTTACTATTTGACTGTTGGATCTTAATTTTGCATTACTGGCCAGGAGAATAGCAGGCCATTTTACACAAATATTGTTGTAAACAGATTGGAAATGTTCAAATATTCCAGAGAACTAGCTACTGTACATAAATAGCTCAGCGCCACACACAGAGAAAGTCTAAATGGAGAACTTAGCACACATCTGCCTCATTTGCGATACTCACCATGTACGGTGGAGATCTCCTATGCATCCACACAAAAATACAGCATGAACAAGATGCATCAAGCACACAAAAAGCATGTAAGAATTGCTTATTCATCTATTTCTGCCTAGGTATTTCCAGGCAAAAGCATGGGAGCCTTAAGCAATAGTTCCTACTAAAGACTGTAACCTAGGTTTATAAGTTTTTTGAAAAGGAGAACTTTATTGGTAAGTATGGCTGTATTGAGACACTGGGAAGTATATTTTCACTATATTTTAATTTTTCAAACAAACAGATCTTCACCTACATATACTCCAAAAGTCAAAATCTCAGCCCAATAATTTTTTTCCTTATACATTTAAGGTATTTTTGCATGAAGTTTGCTGATTAAACAAACATAAAAGCAAGCAAACAAACAAGCAAAACTATATGACTAACTAATGATTCAAGAAATAACATTTCTTGGATACATCATGATTCTTTGAGTAAATGTCAGATTGGAAATGGAACAAAACCCTTTTTAAATATCTTGCCTTTCATTTCTTCCCAATGAGTTTCACCAAACACCTGGCAAAACATCCAGTCTTGAATGCTTTACAAATGCTCCATTAACACCAGAAGCTCTAGACACCAAGAATGAAACGAAGGTCGAATACTGTGAATCCCCATTCCCACTCACTGGCAGAGTAAGGGCTTACTGTGAGCAGCCACAAAGCAAGCATTGTCTTCGAAGAGCAAATTTCTGAGAAATGTGCTGCAAAGGCTTGACTGCCACCTACAGATAATAGTAATTAATGCACTGCTTGCAATTTAAAAAAAAAACCAAAAACGCTACATGCCTAATAAACATCCAGTGCAGATAGAGGAAAACTAATTATTCACATATATATAGAACACTGGAGCTAACCTGAAAAGCTTAGGTTTTCTTTCTGGTAAAAATATAACTCCACTCTGAAACACCAGGTTCTTTCATTCTCTAGAGCAGGTTGAGATCTCTTAGGTACAAATTCATTGTCTGCTACCGCCTTAATATTATCAGATAAAACAGCAAAGCACTAGTATTTTCCTTGGTTTTAAACTAGGAATAATTAAGTCCTGATTTTCACGTAATACGTTCTCAATTAAAACTGTCTTGAATGACTCCTACCATGCAGAGTCACTGGTTAGCAAAAACACAGAATACATAATTGTATTGTAAATGTCTAATCATACATATACTCTCTGAATGTTTGTAGGTGGGTATAGCTGTACAAACATCTTCTATTTACAGTTTTCTGTTTAACTTAGGCTTCCTGATCAGGTTAGTTCTCTCTAGGCAGAACATATGCCAATATATCATAACCGAGTAACTGTACAAAGATTTTGTCTCAGCTGTTCAGAACAGCTAGGACAGTAGTTCTGTTCACTCTTGTCAAACACATCCCTTCTCTTTTCTCTCTGCCTTAGAGCCACTTTCTATTCAGCAACAGCTGCTAACAAACTGTCTTTCCTTCCTCTCCATGCCAGCTAACTAGCTAAGCTGTTACGCTGCTAAAATCCTCTTTCAAAAGTTTTGGTTTTAAACTTGCAGAATAATCATATGGTAAAAGGAAAAGAGATCAGGAGAGACATAGATTGTACCAGCTGAAGATGAATAACAAAAAATTAGAACTGTTCTAAATAGTGTCTCTACAATTAAAATAATTTACTGTATTTACACACCACATGGAAAATTTCTCAATAATTATTCTGCACGGACGATTATTTCACATAAAAGTTCAAATGTAGTGCATTTAAACAAAAATCAGCTAGCAGGCAAACAAACCTGTGGGCCCAAGTTGAAGTTAATTTTCTCACTTTCAAAGTCCTTCAGCAGCTACAACCGAGCATATTATTCAAGTACTAGAGATACCTGACTTCCAAGTAATACTTTTGTACATGAAGAAGGAAAGACAATAATGGCATTTTTATACCCTTAGT
This sequence comes from Phaenicophaeus curvirostris, assembly GCF_032191515.1. Taxonomy (NCBI): domain Eukaryota; kingdom Metazoa; phylum Chordata; class Aves; order Cuculiformes; family Cuculidae; genus Phaenicophaeus; species Phaenicophaeus curvirostris. Next base: position 18,484,768 of record NC_091431.1, read on the forward strand.
AAAAAATCCTTTCTATTATAATCTGTTACTTTCTGTAATCCTTTCCTGCACTAATTTCCACTTTTATCTACCCATTAATTATGTGTCTTTCACATAGCTTTTCTTTACACATAGTTCTACTAATTCTCAAAATACATTTTATTTACAAGAAGGATTACCAAAAAACAAAGGCATTCAAACCCTCCCTTCATTCTTAAAATACTTGCTAGAGAGCAACATAAAAATGAGAGGAGCTGCCTTTGTCAGGGCATGGAGTGCACTAATAAGTCTTAGTGATCCTAATCAGTCCCAACTGGAGTCTTCCCTGATACCCTCTGCTCCAATGCCCAGCAGCTCTATTTAAACTCAGCCCTGGGACATTAGTCTCTCCCTGTGCTTGTCTCCAGCCATGCCCATGCCCATGGTCCTGCCAATTTTGAGAATAACCCTACAAGATTACAATAATTACTGTTTGAAACATGGATATGTCCACAGGTAAGAACTGCTAGGCATACTACTGACAATATGTTTGCATATCAGTATATGAACATTTAAAAGCGATATGTTTATAATGTTTAAATAAAGATGCATTTAACAGAAAATGCAAGAACTTTTAACTTTAGTTCACATTTAGGTCAAGCTTTAAAAACGCCTTTGTTTATGTTCTTCAGTACATATTTCTTCCACACAGATCTAGGTTGCCCAGAGGAGTGGTGGCTGCCCCATCCCTGGAGGTGTTCAAGGCCAGGTTGGACGGGGCTTTGAGCAACCAGATCTAGTGGGAGGTGTCCCTGCCTATGGCAGGGGATTGGAACTGGATGACATTTGAAGTCACTTCCAACACAAACCATTCTATGATTCTAAGATTTTCTAGAGACGTTGACTTAGACTAATTTAATTAAAACTGAATTTCAATTGAATATGACAAGTATTTCCCATATCTGTACCTGCTCTGACTAAACATCCTTTAGCAAGTGTGTGTGCACTAGTATCATGTTCATTTTACAGCAAAGTGATTGCAGCATTTGCCTGACAATGGAGGAACACGAGTTTAGCAGCTTATTAAGACCCAGAATTAAAATTCTATAAGTACATCAGGGAAATCATGTTTAGGTTATCTTCAGAAATAAGTAAATTCACTAACTACTACTGCAGCTAAGTAACTTCCAAGGGTAATACAGGTATTCTGCAAAATAACCCTACAGAAACTAAGAACCAAAGCATATCACACAAATAATGCCTTAAAGTGCAGCAAATTCTGATTTGGGATACTATTTAATAGATTTTGGGGGGGGCATGAGAACTTTGAAAACATAGCTAGGTTTTAACTCTGCACCTAAGGTACAGATAGTTATGAAAATGACCCTTTAATCTTATGTTTAAAGATATTTCTTGTACATGTTTGTTGTACGTTTTAATGGGTCTGAATGACCTGGTAAGGAGTTGTTATAGGAAAAAATCAAGTCTTCCATGAAAAAGAAACTAAATGTAAAAATAAACAAGGTTCGTTGTACTGAAAATGCAACATATTGCCAAAGAAATGTTAAAGTATTGGACATAAAAAAACCACATCAATAAGGATAGTTCCATTACATGCAAACTATCAAAGAATTCTGGAAACACAGGCAATTCAACATTCGCTGCAAAGGAATATTTGAAGAAGCTTCTGCAAAATGAAATCATTGGACTGTAAATATGCTGCAAAGCCCTCAGTAGTCTGGTTTTGTATAATCTTGACATATTACCATATACAACTCCTTACCTGTGTTATGAGCTATGTGTCCCAAATTAAATCTGCATATTTGTACTCTAGCAACCATTACAGGTCCCTGGGACAAACCAGCTGTCCTTGTAACTACACAGAACTATTAAAAGAAAATAAATACGTATTTCAAAAATCAAGAACTGAGAAGTCAAAATACTTTTACACACCAGGATGCACAAAACCTGCTGGTATCCCATCACCTCTAGAAGCGCTGCGAAAAACTTTCCTGCTCACTTAAGTCCGGTTATGTGACGAACATTATTGATGCATCCCATTGTACAATAAAGAATGAATAAAATTATATACTAATCACAGCAGTACGAAAAAATATTTTCTGAAAGATATGCCAGTTGCTAAAATTTCACAGGTAGTATGGAGCTGTTTCACTTATCTACAAAGTATTTCCCTGCTGTGACATATTCCTCTAATTACCTGCCTGCTAATATGATTAAATTCTTTCAGCATCTCTGCCCTCAGCATATATTTGAATTTGTTATAAATCATCTTTCTAGCATTAAAAATACCATAAAATCTCCGTCTTAAGGAATCCTTCTATGAAGTAATTTTAAGATCCCCGAGGTTATTCATAGATTTGCATTTCACCAGTTGTACCAAAGCTGAGGAAGATATATTTTATAGGATAGAGAGAAATATTCTCCTTTCTTATGCTCACTTTGCTGACATCCTATCACCTGATATTTGAATTGGTATGACAGAATTAGGAACACTTTTACAGTTTATTATCTTTTATTACTTAAATTGTACATAACTACACCTTCTTATAAATACTAGAGTGCCAAAGACCTTTCATCATCTACTCAAAATAAACCTTTCCCACTGAATTTATGATTAGTGACATTAATCTACTTAATAAATAATGACATTAATGACTGAACTCTTTCATCTTAATTACATTCCTTATCAAAACATTTGTTATTCCACATGCAGAATTATTTTCGCATTTGGTGATACCACCCTTAAGTTTTCCCTAAATGTTTTCAGAAACTGGACAATTTCAACTGAATTCCCAACATAGGATCTAAACATTGAATTACTGTGGCATTTCATATGTTGAAATTTTACATTTTCCAAAAATGTTGACACTGTGGAGAAGAAAAGGAGGTCTGTTCAGACATGGCCATGGAAAGAAGGAAAAGAAAAGTAAATATGTCCTTAATTTACACTTAAAGGATTCAGTCTTTTTTCTTACCTGAGTACCCAAGCAAGCAACCATCATGTGAGTGAGAAGTTTAGCTGCAAACATTGCACACCTGGTGCAGAAAAGGTGGGAGATAATAGCCAAAGTGAAACCTACACAGGAACAAACAACAAAGAAAGGAAAATTTAAAGTTTAGCCTAATAAAGTGTGCTAGGTAAGAACAGCAATACTGGATCTCCTATAAGTGTGGATCATTAAAAAAAAAACAACCAACCCAACTTCCCAAACTTTACAGGAAGAATATGTTCACTTTGGTTCACACTGGAATCACTTCTTAATTTATTACTGAAATACTAACTTCCGTTTCCCTTTTCATAGCCTTGGGAACCAAAATAATAATGCAAATAAGTCTTTTTTTTTTTACATTTTTGAAATTAATTTCTGAATGATGAGGATGATTGTCATAACAGTTAAATATAAACCAAAGGTAACTCTTCGTATTACCATATCCAAAAATGGTTTTAGGAACAAATCAATAAAGAAATTGCCTCCAGCTGGGTAGCATTGCTTTAGTTAATAGATATAAACTTCTAAATGCCAGCCTCCCATTCCATCCGTATTCAGTGTAGAAAACTATTACAGCAGCACATGGAAAGAATAACACTAATTTTAACGTCACTGATTCATTGTGAACATGAACAGAATAGAAATGGGAAGGGCCCCTCACCTACCAGAAAGAAGCTCTTGGAAGAAGAACCCTGGGAAAGCTGAGCCACTAAGGAAAACAGTGCTAAACCTCATGCAGAGTTAGTTGTTTGTGCACTTCCACACCCTAGGAAGGGCAGGAATTTGGATACTTAAGGGAGATCTTTTATTCTCTCTTGAGACAGACTGGTTGCTCAAATACAAGTATTTGTAAGATACGAATGAAATAATTCATTGCAGAAAGAATTTTTTCTAAACCTTTCAAAAGTTAGCTGGTGATATTAATACAACTATTGTTATAAGAAAAATTCAATAATAATCTATTTCACTCTATTGTGCTATTTTTTCTTTTGTTCTTACTTTTTCTTTTAATCTCCACACCTAGGTGGAGATGTTAGAGAAATAAATAATATCCTTATAGCACTTAAATCTAAAGCAGTTGTTAATCACAAGATTTTTATATATATATATTTAATCACATGAGGAAATACTGTCAACACTGAAAGGCGTTGCAGTTATATTCAAGGCAAACCCTTAGCTAGACTAAACTGTTCTAATTTTTAAAATACATTCTTATGACACATGACTACTCTAAATGCTAGTACAGAATAAGGATCTTTATGTCTTTACTGCTTCCAGTTAAGCAAAGTATTTCTCTTAGCTTCAGTTTTACAGATTATTGGCTTACTTTGTATTGTTTTTTTCTTCAGTTTCTATAGTATTCTGCATTCTATGGCATATTTGTCTCATCAATTTATTTTTTTTCTGTCAACTTGTAATTACGTTTGCTTATTAGAGTTTGCCTTTTCTTCCTCCCTGCTTTCACTTAAGCAATCTAACTTAGAAGCTTAACTGTGTTTTAAAGTCTGCTTATCTGCTACAAAATTCTTTCATTATTGGTAAGTAAAACAATCAATTAGTATGAAGCTGGTGAAAACCATAAAGTTTGTCTTTATTTGTCATCTTTTTATATTTAAGCTTTTAAAATAATTATGGAGCCTAGCTTTTGTCTGTTAGGGCAGTTTGCTGGGAGAGGACAAATAGGGGATTTAGCTCCTTGCACTGTCTTTCTTACTTATCCAGTGATCATGAAGTTTAGAAGTCATAACCCTCACAATAAGCAGATCCAGAATCCCATTGGCATGCCTCAAGGTTAGACCAAGAACCCCTTTAACCTGCTTTCTTAGTGACCCCGACACTCCCAGGTTCCTACTTGCATGGTGCTTATCAACGACAGGAGCAAAATTTACTTTTGTCGGGGATCACCAGCAATGTAATAGTGAACTGACTGCAATGTGAAAGGTGTAACTTAGATCTCTCTCAGAAGCCAAGTGGAGTTTAAGACTTAGATCTCCTTCTTGCCATCCGACATGTTGGGACTTCTGCAAACATTATCATAGCCATGAAGTGAACTGTAATCCTCATAGATAAAACTCTTGGTCCTCTCCCAAGATGTGAGGTAGCAGTTAGGCAGCAGAGTAACAGATCTCAATACATTTGATGCAGAATCTATTTCCCTCAGCTCATCACATCTGCATGTAAACTGCATCATCAAAGAGCTTTCAAGTTGGGTAGAAAAGTGTTCGAAAGATATGTCAAAGATGACAACTGTACTGCTGCTGTGGACACAGGTGAATCTAGGAGTTTTAAGTTTCTTCCCCCAATTGAATGATGTATTTCTCTTTTGTATGGTTCAATAAAACATCATAAGAAAACATATTTCTTTGCTGGACTTTTTTTCAGTTGCAAAATTTGCCATTGTGCAAATATGTAACCAGATGGGAACTTTAATACCATGAAGTTAGTTAACCCTCTTTCAATAACCTACCAAATAAAAAGATTGTCACCAGTTATTGAAATCACAAAAAATCAAACAGTCTTATTGTCTACCAGTTGTTGTAAGTGAGAAAAGTGTCTTAAATCTACTGACCTGAAATGCAGATGAATCCAGAAGAGAAAAAAGCCTCATTGTAGGAAGACAAGTTATCAGTTTGGGCATAAACTGCATAAATGGACATATGAGAACAAGAGCATTCCACATAGTCTGATGTGTCATCAACCACCTTGCAGAACCCACTATCAGACAGCCAGCTGCAAAACAGAATATTCGCAAAGTTGGAAATGGAATTATGTAATTTAAATTGTAAGCAGGCTAATACTGGGATTTCTAAACTACTGCCTAAGTGCATTGTGTAATCTTTCCAGTGCAGTTCTCAGAATGGCACATTTACATGAAAATCAAATACTGGTTATAGCTTTTTTTTTTTTTTAATTTTGTGATTAAAAAAAAATGTAAATAAGCAATAATGCACATTTTGTTTCCACTACAGAATTTAACAGATATTACTCTTCACTGTACATTTACTTTTAGCCAGGAAAGATACTAGTCTAGATGATATCCCTAGTCTACCCCTTAACAGGTTTTTCTGGTTCACTTAACAGTGTCTTTCACAGACCCCAAGAAAAGAGTGGGTTAGGAATAGGAATTAGGAAATTAGGAATATTCTAAGCCAGTGACTTGAAGGAAAACCAGAGATGCAGGTTTAATTCCTTCTTTTGTAAGAATGGACTTAAAGTGTTGTCTAATAACAATTGTAAAGAGTACTTCATTAACATCAATGAAGTGATGCTATTCTGGCATTTATGTCCTGTCAGTTTTGCCTAATACATCACTACATAATCTAAATGGTACTGTAGTGAAAAAAATCAGGAGTAGAAGTATGAGAAATGTCTGACCTCGAATAGCTACTCATTTTATTAACTGGAAGTTTTCTATGCTGGTACAAAGGCCAGAAAAATAAAGGAAAAGAGACAGATAGGAAATGGATTCATTTTATACTTGCAAATGATCTAATCTGTGTTATCACATCTTAGGCAAATACACGGGTTGATGGTAGAAACTGGAAAGCTAAACAGAATAATAAAGCAACCTTTCAGCAGCTTGATTCCACAGGAGACACTGAGACTTCTGTGGAACAATCCGACTTCCTGTAGCATAAATCCGATAAATTACTTCATTGTTATCTTTCAAAGGGAGTGAACTCCGACCCTTCAGACTCATAGAAAACACCTGATAAAACATGTAAAAAATAAATACAAATTTAACCCTAAAGTTCAACAGTCGGTCCTCATTTTAATAGAACACACAAATACATTCACATTATTTTAAACACATTTAAAATGTTTCAAGCAATACCTAAACTAATTTATTGGAAAAAAGAAATTGCATTGTCTTCAAACCTTGTTTTTCAGAGCAAGTTCTTTGTCCCCAGTAAGGAACCACTGCTGACTGCTGTATTCTGTGAACTGTACAGATTCACAGTACTCTTCTCGAGGAGGCGATAATGCAACAGAGACCTCTAGTAAATGTTCAGGTACTTGAATAGAATCCCCATCTTTCCCATCAAATCTGTGCCCATTGATTTGCTGAGGAAACCAGTTGTGAGCCATTATTGCAATGTACGGGCAGCTGTCCAGGATATTTTTACCTCTGTTGAAACGGAAGAGCAATAACACTGGTAAGTGGAACTGAGCTTCACTATTCTTCACAGAATAACTCCAAAGTGTATTTGTAATTAACTCTTTCTTTCTCCATCATATTTTGGCTATATGACATATCATTGACAGAAAGTTTCAGTTTCTCTGAAAAAAGAGGAACTGAATTCATAGAACCATAAGGTTGGTAAAGACCTTTGAGATCATCAACTACAGCCATACCTGTCCACTACTAAATCTACTACTAAGCATGTAGACAAGTGCCATGTCTACATACTTATTGAACACCTCCAGGGATGAAGACTCTGCCACTGCCCAGGGCAGCCTCTTCCAATGCTTGACTACCCTTTCCATAAAGAATTTTTTTCCTAATATCCGGTCTAATCCTCCCCTGGCACAACTTAAGGTCATTTCCTCTCTTCCTACTGCTTGTCACTTGGGAGAAGAAACCAGCACCCACCTCACCATAACCTTCTATCAGGGAGCTGCAGAGAGTGATGAGATGTCCCCTCAGCCTGCTCTTCTCCAGACTAAACAACCTCAGCTCCCTCAGCCACTCCCCCTAATATTTGTGCTCCAGACCATTCACCAGATTTATTGCCTTTCTCTGGATGCACCCCTAGTCCTTCTATGCCCATCTTGTACACAGGCTGAAAAACTACAAGTTTTTGTTACTATAAGAAGTATAAGGCGGTTTTAAATAATCATAAATAATGTTCAAGTAATCAAAACCAAGCACACAGACATTACAAAATGCTAGTAGAAATTTTGGGTTACTGACTCTCATCTAAGCCTTAGAACACAGCTCTCCACCATACAATTACATATTATTTTCTTAATAAGATGAATGAATACTTTTCCAGGCAACAATTGAGTTAGAAGTGAATTAATACATCCCAGATCTCCTGTCTCCTGCTCCCACATCTACCTCATAGCATATTATGTGTACATAACATATGGATTCAAGTTTACTCACCTTTCTCCTGGTGATCCACACATTATCCCAGTCAACAGGGAAAAAGCAAACTTCTCAGTCACCTCAGCAAGCAAGCTATATCCTTGTGTGTCCTCGCGTTTTGGGCTAGCCAGAGCACAGAGTATCTCATAGAGAAGACTTCTAATTTTTACAGTGAGTAACTGTTTTTCACCTACATCTGTAACCTGATGAAAGGAGGAGAAATCAAACATGTTATTCACAGAAGTCTGCTTGTAACTTTTCCTCATTAAATCAACATTTTATGTAAAGGTTCATTCTGAAAGTTCAGGATATTTTTTCACTTTCCCATCACTGCTGCCAAGGTGTGAAGTGCAGTTTATGTCAAAACTACATAAAGATACAATTACTAACCATAGAATCATAGAATGGTTTGGGTTGGAAGGGACCCTAAAGATCATCCTGTTCCATCCCCATGCCAAGGGCAGGGACACCATCCACTGGATCAGGTTGCTCAAGGCCCCATCCAACCTGGCCTTGAACACCTCCAGGGATGGGGCAGCCACAAAATACCTGAGCAACCTGGGCCAGGGCCTTACCACCCTCATCATGAAGAATTTCTTCCTAATGTCTAATCTAAATCCTCCTCCTTCCAATTTAAAGACATTCCACCTTGTCCTATCACTCCAGGTCCTTGGAAAATGTCCCTCCCCAGCTGCAGGAACTGGATGGCCACTATAAGGTCTCCCTGAAGCCTCCTCCTCTCCAGGCTGAACAATCCCAACTCTCTGAGCCTGTCCTCATAGCAGAGGTACTTCAGCCCCCAGATGATCTTTGTGGCCTCCTCTGGACCTATTCCAACAGTTCCATCTCCTTCTTCTGTTGGGTATTCCAGATCTGGACACAGGACTTCAGGTGGGGTCTCATGTGCGCAGAATAGAGGGGCAGAATCCCCCCCCTCACTCTGCTGCCTGCACTTCTTATGCAGCCCAGAATATGGTTGGCCTTCTGGGCAGTGATTTGATTATTAAAGAAACTGCATGGAATTTTTCATTCTGTCACAAGTCAAAGTTTGTTGATTCCTGAGAATATATTTACACTATTTTCTCTGTTTTCTGTGTTAAAAAGGTAACAGTGAGAACTGAACTGTGGTTCATGAATATCCTTTTACTGCTTTGTGTCTAGGTATGCTAATGTTTTCCCAGCTCCTATGCATTATTCCACAAATCCAGTATGGCCAGATAGCCATAAACCTCATTCCAGAGTTTTCACAGAACTTAGCATGGCACTGAGGTGTTTGGCTACACTGCCATCCCGACTCCCAACACTACTGCAGGAAAAAAGACATGCTGCATGCCTGGTTAGGAGCACAACAGACTCCAGCTGGCCCTGGTAGGGTTTGCTCGTGTGTTGACTGTAGTCAGCTGACCAGATATGAGCAAACTTTGGGCCTCACTGCCTTGAGCCAGAGCTAAAATCAACAAAGATGTAACCTGAAAGATTACCTAAAATCAACAAAGATGTAATCTGAGAATCAAGAAACCATAATAACTCTATGAAAGTGAAAAATTTTTACCACAGAACATCTTGAGCTATATGTACACATGCAAAATCAATACTGGTTGCTCTTTTCAAATGATTTTATATTTTATTTTCTGCCACCATGCTAATTAGTGGCAGACAAATGTCTTTCTTTGCTGTTGGACTTCAAAATTTCTATTTTTACCTTTCCAGCCTGAGCCCCTGGGTCACTGCTGAGGATACTAACCTTGATCTTATCACAGCCCTACGTGTTATTACACTCTTATTAAAGTCATTGGTCACTCAAGAAAGAGCAGGAAAGGTTCACCTTATCTAGTATATGCATCACAGCAGTAAGCTGCTCTTCTGTAGTTTCTGTAGCCACTTTAACATTCAGGTTCTGGAGGACTCTGTGTAAAATGGTGTCATCGAGAGGCTGATGCAGTTGATCAATCATGCCCCAAACTGGCAAGGAGTCCAAATCCGAGACAATGGTTACGTTAGCAATTCCATACATGTCATCTACTCTCGCACTGCCTGTGGGATTAGAAAGCACGACCTGGAAGCCTTTAGGAAATGGGTTTAAAGATCCTGTCTTTGGAGTCAGAGTTACATCCAGAAACGTATTTCTCTGTCCAGGTTCAAAAGTCAATAAACCTTCAGATCTGGCAAAATCTTGTCCTGCCACAGCTGGAGAGATGATGGTCCGACCAATTGGTTCAGGTTTTTGTAGCTCCTTGAAACAAACCAAAAGATTTTTAGGTAATAGTATGATAGATACAACAGTTCAAAGCCAGCTGCTGTAGGATACCATATTTTAAATAGAATTTAAAAGTGTAAAAAAGAAAGCCTTTTCAAAATTCATTTAAGAACAATATAAGAATTATATTAAATGAAATATCTCCCTGAAATAGCAGTCTGTCACGTGCAGTAAGTGGCAATAATCTACAGTATTTACGTAAATTATCAGTAGTAAACAGCATCTTGGTCTTTCTGTTCCAGAATAAAAATCACAAAGCCTTTTTGGGTGAAATGATATTACTGAAATGTCTGCACATCCATAAGGTGAATTCCAGAGGAACTGATGTAAGTTTATGTCTGCAGCATTATGTACCTCGGTTCAGGGTACAGACAGGCATTGGAGACACATAAAAACTAAACAAAAGCAGTGAAAACATCTGGGAAATCTGTGCTCAGGCTAATACCAATCTATGATATTTTCTGTCCCAGTTTAAAAACTTAAAACAAGATTAATCGATTTACATCCAAAGGCAAACACTACAGAATACACATGCAAGGCAGAGAGATGACCTTATCTAGGAATGTTATATGGCCTCATTTCCCTGTGAAGTAGCACTATTTTTACCTTCCATGAGGTTTGCAGATACTGTTTCATTCTTCGTATTCTTGTTCTTTTTGTCAGTTGCCATAACCTTGATATTATATCTGGTAATATAATAAACTTTCCTTAAGTGGAAACTAACATTCTGGGCTATTTTTCATATATATCATTTTTAATAGTATTTATTTATTTAACAGCTACAGTTGACTCTTCTGTAAAGGTCTCCTACTATAAAAAACAATGATTTCTACTTGTGAAATATTAGATTAATTCTGAAAAGATTTAGTTTTAATGAGTAGAGTTTACTCATGGAATAAATCAGATATTTTTTGAGGAGTTCACAGACGAATATGGTAAACCAATGCAGTGTGTATCTGTTCAAAATTGCTCTAGAACGGGATCACATGTGATCTCCAATGAGAAGCTTCTTTTTGTTTATCCCTTCCAACTGAGAATTACAAAACAGGGAAATAACTGGTAATAAAAGTGCTTTTTAGGAATGAGATAAACATCTGTTTCCAGTTAGCGCTTCACCCTTTCTGTCTGCTGTGATCTCTTATTTTACTGGTACCAGTAGTACCAATACTTTGGTACTTGGCCATGCATCCTCAAAACCTAAAATTGTCCAAAGAGGGGTTGCTCTACAAAAATTACAAGCAGGTAGGGAATTACCCCCTGTATTTGAACCTAAATATACCCTAGACAGTAGCAATTTTTTCCCCATTTAACAGCTAAATTATCATGAACTCTGGGCTGGAAAGAATGTGACTGTTTACCACACAATCTAATTGAAACACTGGTCAGCTACTGTACAATAAATGCATAGAAACAGCATGTGATCCTATGCATTTAAAATAGATATGCATGCAATGTAACTATAGAGTGCAAAGCCTTTATTATAAAGAGTGATAGAAGTACACTGGGTGCACAATACTTTGTTATAAACCTCAGAAAAATAATGATTTTAGGTATAAAATCCTATATATTTAAAGCAGATGAGATTACATAGCATCCTAATACTGTTGGGGGAGACTGTCTGAGGAACTATCTACAACTACCTAAAAGGAGGTTGTAGTGAGGTGGGGATTGGTGTCTTCTACCTGGCAGACAGCAACACAACCAGGGGAGACCATACTCCTCTCTACAACTACCTGAAAGGAGGTTGTAGAGAGAAGGGTGCTGGCCTCTTCTCCCAAGTGACAGGGGACAGGATGAGAAGGAATGGCCTCAAGCTCTGCCAGGGGAGGTTCAGGCTGGACATTAGGAAAAAATTTTTCATGGAAAGGGTCATTGGGTACTGGAACAGTCTGCCCAGGCAGGTGATCGAGTCACCTTCCCTGGAGGTGTTTAAAAGACGGGTGGATGAGGTGCTGAGGGGCACGGTCTAGTGTTTGATAGGAATGGTTCTACGATTCTATTAAATGGCCTCAAGATGCACCAGGGGAGATTTAGGTGGGATGTTATGAGGAATTTCTTTACTGGAAGGGTTGTCAGGCATTGGAAGAGGCTGCCAGGGACATGGTTGAGTCACCATCCCTGGAGGTCTTTTAAAGACAAAGAGATGTCATACTAGACATGGTCTGGTGGCAGACTTAGCAGGGCTAGATTGATGGTTGGACTTGATGATCTTAAAAGTCTTTTCCAACCTAAACCATTCTATGATTTTTAATACGATTCTAATGTGATGGCAAACTCAGAAGGAACCCCTCTTGCAGCCCTGATGTTCGAGTCACAACTATAAGAAACTGGAAGTAATCATGTTTTAGCTCCTGTGTTACTTCTGCTAAAGGAGAATCACCCATCAATAATGACAAGGTATTCATTTAGAGGTAAAATGGTCAATACTCAGAAGAGCCTGGTGTTACAGCTGTAAACATAACAGAAATTAACAGGGATGATAAAATTGACTTCAGCTCAAGATTTGCAGTCAGAACAATTTTCAGATTTAGTATTTCAAGAAGACGGAATAAAATCTAATGAAAGTTCTCTTGCTTTTTTCCTAAGTGTCTTAATAAATTTGTGACTTAACAATGCAAGTTTGTTGGTATCTGAATCTCATAGCCATAACCATCATGATAAAATCTTGATTTCAGAGGAAGAAACCTCAAAAACTGGAGTCTGAGAAGAAGAAGAAGAAGAAGAAGAAGAAGAAGAAGAAGAAGAAGAAGAAGAAGAAGAAGAAGAAGAAGAAGAAGAAGAAGAAGAAGAAGAAGAAGAAGAAGAAGAAGAAGAAGAAGAAGAAGAAGAAGCAGGAGGAGAAGGAGGAGGAGGAGGAGGACGAGGACGAGGACGAGGACGAGGACGAGGAGAAGAAGAAGAAGAAGAAGAAAAGGAAGAAGAAAAGGAAGAAGAAAAGGAAGAAGAAAAGGAAGAGGAGGAAGAAGAAGTAATCTTACCTGCATGCTGTAGCTAACCATTGTGGTTACTGATGTACTAGAATCTCTAAGCACTTGCAAACTGATTAATGTTGTCTTCCTATGAGCCACAGCAAAACGAGATCCCACAGCAAAATATACTAAGCCATGAGGAGAATCACTTTCAAGGACTGTTACAACAGCAAATCTGGCACTGCTGTTCAATGCAGCTCCTGTGCTAACAGCATATAGCTCCACAAAAAATTGTGTTTCAAATTCAGGTACCTGTAAACGAGGGATGAATTTTGTATCATTATCAGACCTACTAATTAGCTTCAGCTTTTAAAAATGTATATATTATTTTGTACATGTGACGGCTTACTCGTACTTACACTCACCCCAAGCATGCTTCCTAGGATGTGCAATAAATACAATGAAGTATATCCTGAAGATAATATTCCAACAGGCACCACTCTGCCATGTACAATAACAAAAGGCTCAGATTTTCACATGGAACTTATTGTAATAAAGTGGCTAAATATCACAGGTATTGTGGTTATAATTTTTTCATAATACATGACAGTAAACTCTCCAACAGCTCTATCTGCCAGATTTTATATTTACATACATATATATCTTGTGAGGGATTTGCTTTTTCTTTTTCTCTTTGTCTTACAAAAAGGCATGTAGACACCTATTGGAAAAACTGCATAGAAGTCTTAAGTGTATAGTTCTGAAACTGCAGTTAATTAACTTGACAGAATTCAAATGTTGAACTCAGGTAAAATTTTGAAAAACATTTTACATACAGCCCTAGTGCTTAAGCACTAACGAGTTTACACAAGTCTTTGCAAGTAAATCTCAATAAGCTTGAACACTTAACTGAATTTATCAGAAATCCCAAAGCTTAGGGATATTACTTGTTTTGTGAGGTTTAAGATGCAGAGGAATCTTCTATAAGTCTGGAAATACAGGCTATTGAATTTTACTGTTCCTATGACAAAGAATTAGTCTCATCAATTCTACATTCTTAAAGTTTGTTTGTTCAAAATAAGGTAGTAATATTAAATCAAAACATTACAATATTAAATTATTAAATATGACATGCTGCCTTGTGTTTGATTTTGCATCTACAATATGAACATAATATGTTTAGAAGTAGACTTCTAAGATTCCAGAAATCATTGGAAATATATTATTTTCACCTAGTAGATGCAGTCATGAAGCAGTAAACTTGCAAAAATGAGCTCTTTTTAAGACAATATGGTAAAAAAGCAATGATCACCAAAATCAATTTTTTTATTAGTAAACACATTTTTTTGTTTCAGCTCTGGATTCTTGGAAACCCTACTTCAATTACAGGAAAGCAGGATTCATCTCTTTGGCTAAGGAAGTAAGTACAGCTGACTAAGTAAAGTCACTCAAAAGCTAGAATATGACATTTGCTATAAAAATGTAAAGTATTTATTGAATATCTTTATTATCTATATCATTTTGTAATGTATTTATTCCTAATTTATAAGCTATCTCATGGAAAAATTCAAAGAATTAGGAAGGATTTGTGGGGTTAAACAGCATGTATTTTTAATTGAGTTGTTGTTCAGTAATTATTTAGGCGGAGTGATTATGATGAATTGATGATGGGCACAAATTTTCAGGAATGCCATAGGAAAGTTAACTCTTCCATTGGAACCTGTCTGTGCCTGATGTGGTACAACCATGTGTCTCTGCAGCTGCTGCACTGCTGTCATTAATTATATCAACCCTGTGGGCTAAACAGTTTCAACATCCCAGTGTACTCAGTGAGGTAGCCACTGCCCCACTCACTTATATATCTCATTCATTGTATCTGTAATGTAAAAATAACATCTGAAGACGAAGAAGAAAAAGAGCCCTCTTACAGAACTAAAGGAATGAACTTTATTCCCTAGTGGGAAATCACAGTTGCCCACATCCCACATTTTGCATTGTTTTCTAGAATGTAATCAGAAAAACCATGGAAACCTTCTTATCTTATCCTTTCCATCCCCCAGACCTCAGCTTTGCTACTAGCCTGGCTGCTGGTGTAATATCGTGGAAAGTTTAAAACTCTCCACTCCAAAAGAATGACAGACATTAATTCTTCCTTTCTTTAATTCTTCCTGCTCTGTCCTCTAGGTGTTCACACAAAACTCTGTTTTCCTTCTCTTTTCATTAAAAATAGCTAAATATTGTGCTTTTTGTTTATTCAATGTCACCTGCACTTCAGAGAACCAGCTCAAGGCACTTAGGCTTTGGCAGACCTGACTGACAAACACCAAAAAGCTGTAGGGGAGGATGGCAGCTAAACTGAACTCTGGTGCTCAAAAGCTTGGTGTACACAGCAGCAGATTTTCAGACACTCATTTTCCTCTGTGTCTTTATGGCTGAGTAGGGTTTTCACAGATTATTGTGCCAGATTTAAGCATGTAAAACTATGCACAAATGGCAATAAAAGTTTTTTTGTTGAATGAGATATTGTTACTCACAGGATATTATTTCCATAAACCACCCTAAGAAGTGCTTAGATGGATGTAAACTTTACTCTGCGAAGGATAAGAGTCCAGTATATGAATATACATCTCACTGAAATAACTCCATGCTTTTTTTCTTATTGTTTTATGAAAATCCAGGATCTGCAACTTACTATTTAAACTAAATACTCATCTCCTTCCCAAACTTTTAACAGTCACAGTACTCGCTACTGGTGAGGCTGGGCCTTGAATCTTGTGTGTAGTTTTGGGCACACTGATAAAAGACAGACACTGACGGGCTGGAGCACATCCAGAGAAGGGGAACGCAGCTGAGGCAGGGGCTGGAGCACAGCGGGGTATGGAAAGCAGCTGAGGGACCTCAGCTTGTTTAGCCTAGCAAAAGAAGGTTGAGGTGACACCTCATTGCCCTCTGCAGCTCCCTGAAAGGAGTTTGTAGTAAGGTGGGTGCTGGTCTTTTCTCTGAAGTAACAAGTGATAGGATGAGAGGAAATGTCCTCAGGTTGCACCATGGGAGGTTTAGACTGGACATCAGGAAATATTCCTTTCCTGAAAAAGCCATGAAGCACTGAAATAGGCTGCCCAGGGAAATGGTGGAGTCACCATCCCTGAAGGGATTTAAAAGATGTCTAGATGTGGTGCTTAGAGACATGGTTCAGTGGCAGACGTGGCAGTGTGAGGTTCATGGTGGAACTCGATGATCTTGAAGGTCTTTTCCAAACTAAATGATTCTGTGGCTCTGTGTTTGCAGAAGACAGTAGATGTCAAGTTACCATTATGCATTCAAGCTGCACATGAGTCCCTTTATATGAAAGGTTATTTTTCACCTGTATAAAATGCAATTCAACATCATAGCACTGCACATGCATGAGCATTACTTACATTATCAGGTTTTATTTCAATGGAGATATTGCACGTGGTGTGACGTGCCACACAGGTGGTGGCTCCCATCACAGATACAAGCTCTTTCTCCAAGTTCACACCATCCTTCAGAAGGACAACAGCTGTTTTATTAAAGGTCACACGCCAAAAGATCTTCACATCTTCAAAAGCCCTATAAACAAATCAAAAGAGCATACACATACTGAAGGAGGGCATTATTGCTTTAGGAAACATAAACCACAGAGGTGAAAATACCTTTTATGCTACTATTCAAAACTTATCACTAGGGAACAAGCAGCTTTAAGTTGAAAAATTTTATCTTTTATTCTGATTCCTTCCTATAAAACCAGTTTAGATTACCAAAAACTAACACAGGAAGAAAATAAAACAATTACAGTCATCCAGAATGTACTCAAGTTTTGTCTCAGACAACATGAGATCAGTCAAAAAGGAAACACTGGTGCTGGGAAGACAGGGATGTGCTCAGTACTTTCTTTAATAATGTAAGCAATAATTTTTCCTGAAGAAGCTAGTTAAATAAAATAAGATTATATTTATCTTTGCCCCAAAATGTCATAGCTGTACTTAGTGCAGAATATTAGCCAGTTCCACATTACAGTAATGAACTGTTGTAACTGGAGTAAAAGCTGCTTAGAAAAGCGTTTAGAGGGGAAGCCATATGAGGGGAGGCTGGGATCACTTGGTCTGTTCAGCCTGGAGTCGGGGGCTGGAGGGGGAACCTTGTCATGCTCTGCAGCTTCCTTACAAGGAGGGGAGGAGGAGTGGACACTGAGCTCTTCTTTCTGGTGGCCAGTGATGGGACACAAGAGTATGGCAGGAAGATGTGCCAGGGGAGGCTTAGGTTTGACATTAGAAAAGGTTCTTCCCCAAGAGGGTGGTGGAGCACTGGAACAGCTCCCAGGGAAGTAGTCCCTGCACCAAGCCTAACAGTATCACAGAGGCATTTGGCCAATGTCCTCAGACTCAGGGTGTGAATGTTAGGGTTGTCCTGCGCAGGGACAGGATTTGGACTCTATGATCCTTGTGGGTCCCTTCCAACTGAGGGCATTCTGTGATTCTGTAATAAACAGAATGTGACCTCAAATGCCAGGCAGAATATGGCTTTCCTTTAAGTTTACGGAACTTCAAGTGCTTGGGCATATTTGTTTAAAGTACACATAAATATGAGACATATACACGTGTTCATTAGGAAAAACATACTATCTGCACGAGGAAAAACAAGCATATACTGATACTCAGTTACCTGCCTAACTGCTCATTTTATATTACAGAAGGAGATAGGACTTTGAATTGCACCTTTAGCAGTGTAAATACTATATCCAAGGCAAAACTTTCACACTTGCTGCCTTACAATATAAGATGGAAAATATATTTTTCCCATTTCTGCTTTATAACAGTGACAAACCGAATCACACTGACAACTTAAAAGCCTGTTTGCCAATATATTAAAGTTGCAGGAAAGCAAAGATCTATTATAAAACCCTTTGATAACCTCCTCCACTGAAGGCAGCTTCTGTGATTTAACGCAGCACATCACAGTGTGGGAAGGGCACTGGGAATCAGCTGTTGCCTGCACCTGTTTGGTTGCCTTGTGACAGTGAGCAGCACCTCTCTCTTTTCTGAGTCTTCATCAAGCACAAGACCACTTTGCACTTCTGGAATGAATCCTAAGATGCCATTCTGGAGATCACTTCCTGCATAGGAAACAGCCCATGAAAGCAATTAGCGAGAAAGTTAAGCTGAAATTAAATAGTAATTTTAATGTAGATAGCTAAAAAAAAAAAAGAGCAAAGTATCAAATGTACACTGCAAAGTACCCCTTTAAATGTTTTTGTTCTCAATTACAATCCAAATTTATCTAGAAGTTCAAATGCTGGCATTTCTAAAATTTATTTTAACCAGTAGCATAAGTATTTTTGAAAGAAAATTCCTTATGACAGTCCTGGCGCCCTCTGTGAACACAATCTTGTATTTTCAGCAGCATTCAGAAATTGACTGAATTCTGCGTCCCTGGACTTCAAGAGAACAGGTGGTACTGTAGTCCAGAACAGTGTCAAAACCCTGCCCTTAGGACATATCAGTTCAGCTGTATTAATTTATGTTCACCATAACCCTTAAGACATTCTTTCTAAACAAAAATGGGCCTCAGCGTGCCCCTAGATGGGCAGCATTGCCATACTACATTATTGGATAAAGAAAGCCTTCCAGGGGCACAACTTTAGCTGCCTTATTGATCCCACTCATGATGTTGTTGAGCCCATCCATTTTCCCAAATCATAGAATCATAGATCCTCCTTGACACCCATACAGTTCCAATCCCCTTGCCATGGCAGGAACACTGCATCAAATTGCTCAAAGTCCCATCCAACCCAGCTTGAACATCTCCAGGGATGGAGCAGCCACCACTTCTCTGGGCAACCTGGGCCAGGGTCTCACCTCCCTCACTAGAAAATGTTTCTTCTTAAGATCTCATTTAAATTCCTCCTCTTTCAGCTAAAACTGCTCCCCCTCATCCTGTCCCTGAGCTCCTTGATAAAAAGGCCCTCTTCAGCTTTCCTGTAGCCCGCTTCAGTACTGGAAGCTGCTCTAAGGTCTCCCTTCAGCCATCTCTTATACAGACTGAACAACCATAGCTCTCTCAGCCTGTCATCTACACATCATTACATCAGTTGTTCTCCTGCATCTTTGATTCAGTGTGTGGAACTAGGGAAGTGCAAAAAAAAAAAACCAGGCTTCATGAGGTAAACCAGTGACTCCACAATGCCCCTTTAAATCTTGCTTCTGAGGGAATTCTCCTTACAGGTACTGATGGCTTTACTCTGCAGCTGATAAGACAATTTATTTCTGACACAGTCTTTATTAAATGTCAATATATATAGTAAAGGTTAACAGAAACTGCACGTTTGCTTATGTGCATGAGCAAATATTTAACATGTCATATCTCTCTATCTATACAGTTAAATGGAGGTTGATGCTTTGACCCTTCTCCTCAACACAAGTTGTTTCCTGATCTTACTTTATGTACTCATTGTACTCAGGGAGTAACTCTAGAGCGTGTTAACACAGTTCTGTGGGAACCAGCACAAGTTCAAATTCCAGCCTGTGTCTATGCACAAACTTCTTCAACTAACTTGCACATACGGGCTAATGGTTACTGGCAAGGCGAATTCTAGAGAAGTTGCACATGAAAGCAACACATGATGCATTGGAAGAGGCTGCCCAGGGAAGCGATGGAGTCTCTCTCCCTAGAGGTGTTTAAAAAAATGTGTAGATGTGGCACTTCAGGACATTGCTTAGTAGGCACAGTGGGCTTGGGTGACAGCTGGACTGAATGAACTTAGAGGTGTTTCCCAACCTTAATGATTCTATGATTCCATGTGTTTTATCCAATTGGTACTTGCATACATAATTTTGGTTGATGCATACACTCGTCCAATAGCACAGTTTAATCCTGATTCTTAATATCTACTTTGTTTACTTAAGACTATTATCTCAATACAAAAAAAATCCAGTAAATGTTCAATGTTATATCTAATTATCTTGATTAGCCTAAACTGCTCCAATTTCCAATTTGTTTCTAAAACTTAATCTATATTGCAATTAAACTTGGTTTATGTTCAACTGATGTCTGATACATATTAAAAAATAATGGAAATTGGTCGTCTGACATCACTTTCTCACAGTGGTTTGCAGTGTCTGCAAGAAAGATTCTTCCCCGACGTCTACATAAACCCAAGCCTATCCTCCATCCTGAGAAACAAAAGATGACTGCACTGCAGGTATGAATTGCATGGTATCAAAGAACAGAATGGAAACTGCTTTATACTCTATACAAACCCCATAAAATGTAAAAGTGAAAAAATGGCAAAGAAATGCAAATGCTTCTACACATGAAAGAAAAACACTCAAGCTTAGCCTTTCCCTTCATGAAATAAAACAAGACAAGAACAGAGACAAGCAGTATTTTGAGCTACCATAGAATTCCAGTCTTTACAGGAAAATTGCTGTAAGAATACACAGTCATTTATTGTTATATAAACCAGGTGCATTTATTAATTTTCTGGAAGAAAAAATATTACCTGCAATAATTACTGTTGCAAAAGCAGCAAATCCAAACTCGTCCTTTCCATCTACAATCTGTGCCCCATATTCAGGATCTGAGAGGAAAACATAAAACAATTCCTGCCCTTCAGGCTCATCATCATCAAAAATTTTTATGGACACCTTGTTTTCTCTTTCTCCATCCAGCAAAGTCAGAGACACTGACTGTGCCTCAAAATCTTCTCCTTCCATTGCCCATGTGATGTTTAATTTTCCATAAACATTTGCAAAGGGATATGAATCTACTCCACTCTGTGCACTCACTCCTCCAAAGGTTTTAACAGTTACTTCAATATCCCCAGTAAAACCCTTGGTCCTTCTGACATGAAGTATCACTGTGTTGAGGGTACCATTTTTTGCATCTTCTTCAACATAAATAACCTCTGGTCCCAAACTTAACATTCCATGAAGGATATCATTCTCCAGGATAGTAATTGTTGCAACACTGAAAGCTGGATTCAGACGTGGACTATAGTCAAGATTCATAGGCTGAACATCCAAAATCTCCACAGCAGTCAAATTTACAAAAAAAAATTCCTCAATTTCAGACACAGTGTCATCAATTATTGATATTTCTATCACAGCATTTGTCTGGAAATGTAAAAACATAAGCTCTCCATTGTAGATGGGTAAAAAGTCCTCTAGTGGTTTGGCACTTCCTGGGATGGTCTGATATGTCAATTTAGTGAGATTACTTTGAAAACCAAACAGTCTTTGAACATGGAGTGTGACTGTCTGAACTCCTTCTTCAACTGAAACAGATCTGGAGTTAACAGCAAACTGGAAGATCCCCATTGGCTCAATTTCAGCTACCGTAAATCCTGATCTGAAACAGAAAAGATATAAAAGTTGAGAGAGGAAATATGAAGTACAAAAAGCAAAACACCTAAACAGATTAATTTCCAGTGAGCAATCAATGATAACTGTAAGAAAGTGGATTAAAAAAATGTGTCATGGTAAAGGAAAGAAATATCGACTGTACAAAACAAGTTGTGAAGAGTTTTGCCTAAAAATGTTTTTGCAATGATTGGGTTGAATAGCCCTCCACAGTCTTAGTTCATCCTGAGTCAGCAAGTGATACAGAGGGAAGGTCAGGCTGAAAGAGGGGAGGTAGAGATTAGATATTTGGAAGAAATGTTTTCCTGTGAGGGTGGTGAGGCACTGGCAGAGGTTGCCCAACAAATTTGTGGATGCTCATGGTGCTTTAAGCAACTTGATCCAGTGGATGGTGTCCCTGCCCCTGGCAGGGGGCTGGAACTGGACGGGCTCTAAGGTGCCTCTTAACCCAAACCATTCGATGATTCTATGGTAAATGAAATAAGGTTTTCCCAAGAAAACACAGAGGTAAAGGGAAGTGTGATATCTTTCTGTTATAGACAAAACACAGAGATATGGATGACATTAAGCTGAGTGGAAGTGTTGATCTGCTGGAGGGTAGGGAGGCTCTAAAAGGATCTGAACAGGCTGGACCGCTGGGCTGAGACCAATGGCAGGAGGTTTAACAAGGCCACATGCCGGGTCCTGCACTTGGGGCACAACAACCCTGTGCAGCTACAGACTAGGAGAAGGCTGGCTGGAGAGCTGCCTGGAGGAGAGGGACCTGGGGGTGTTGGTTGACAGAGACTCAACACGAGCCAGCAGTGGCCCAGGTGGCCAAGAAGGCCAATGGCATCTTGGCTTGTATCAGAAACGGCGTGACCAGCAGGTCCAGGGAGGTTATTCTACCTCTGTACTCAGCACTGGTGAGACCGCTCCTCGAATCCTGCGTTCAGTTCTGGGCCCCTCACCACAAGAAGGATGTTGAGACTCTGGAACGAGTCCAGAGAAGAGCAATGAAGCTGGTGAAGGGGCTGCAGAACAGGCCTTATAAGGAATGGCTGAGGGAACTGGAGTTGTTTAGCCTGGAGGAGGCTGAGGGGAGACCTTATTGCTGTCTACAACTACCTGAAAGGAGGTTGTAGAGAGGAGGGTGCTGGCCTCTTCTCCCAAGTGACAGGGGACAGGACGAGAGGGAATGGCCTCAAGCTGCACCAGGGGAGGTTCAGGCTGGACATCAGAAAAAGATTTTTCATGGAAAGGGTCATTGGGCACTGGAACAGGCTGCCCAGGGAGGTGGGTGAGTCACCTGTCCTGGAGGTGTTTAAAAGACAGGTGGATGAGGTGCTGGGGAGCATGGTTTAATGGTTGATAGGAATGGTTGATCTCAATGATCCTGGGGGTCTTTTCCAACCGAATGATTCTGTGATTCTGTGATATATTACAACACAGCCACTCTGAGTAATACCAGTTTAAACTGCAGAACCAACTACCTGTACCAAGGGAAAATGGTGGGTGCTGGCAGATCTACAGTTTGAGCCAGGAAGCTGGAGAAGGAAGGCAAGATATTTTAATACTCAAAGAGGGGCTTTGAAATACCAGCTGCCCCCTTGCAACATTGCTCATAGCACTTTTTTCAGATTGGAGACCTATTATCAGTATCAATGCAAGCTCTACTTTGTACATGTTAAATATATTCCCTTCTTTTTAGAAAATAAAGACTCTTCACTAAACTTTGGGTGTCATGCTGACCTCTAGAACTGACTCATTAGTCAATGCCAGAGGCTATCAAATGGCAATACAATTAAAGTGAGTGATTTTGGTTGGCAAACCAGACCTTTTCTACCCCTAAAGGAGCAAAAAAGTCTTCAAAGTAATTGTCACCTTTACCTCCTGTGGGATGTAATCCTAACTTGTCTAGGAAAGGTCATTCTTGTACAGTCAAGGTATTTGATTCACAGGGTAGAGAGGTGTTCTGAGGACGCCAGTCCACAGGACAGACCAGCCTAGGAGAAATCGTTAGTCTCCAGACTTTAGCCATCTAGTTCATTCCTTACTTCTTTCAGATTTTCCAGTGTAATTTTAAATCAAAGTGACGTCAATACCATGCCATTCACACACAGTGTAATTCTGTGTCCAGTCTTTTTATATCTCTTTTAGCTACCAATAGGTAAAGAAGAATTAAGGGAAATAGTTTTAAAAATAGGAAATAATTTAGCTGAGATGGAAAACTACATTAAATGTAATAATTTTGGTTTAACGAATAAAAGGCATTTTCTTGTAAATTAGGTAGTTTGGGAGAATTTCTTGTTTCAGTTTATTTATTTTAAATTATGTTTGTTTTCTAAGATCTTCCAAATCCGGATTTTTAGGGACACTAATGACTAAAGTTGCTTTCATTTTTAAGCAAAGTGAAACTATTGATCTTGGTTCTTCATTTTTGTTGCCGTCTCCATCACTGTAGACACATTACAGGCATCCTGGATCCCAGTGATATGAAACAGACTGGAACTGGAGAAAAGGCTCAGCTCTATTCAGGCAGTACTGACACTTGTTTCTACCTGAGACAACATACAATAATTTATCAAAGAAGGTGCCACAACTTGTTACCTACCTATAATTTTATAGGGATTTCTGTAAGTTTTATGCCTGTACAGAGGTCTTAATTCTTACAGAATCTGTGTGACTTAAAAGTATAAGTAGTATCCTTACCTCAGGCGAGCTCCACCAGACAAGTTGCTGTGCGCTGCTGTTAAACTGATGGCAAATGACTCATACTTATTCAGGCTTGGAGTAGCCCAAAATGTAATCACTTTAATTTGCTCACCAGAGGAAAATACAAGTGTACCTGAAGGAAAAGAGAGAAAGTGAGAGAGAGCACAAGTCAAAATCAGTGAACAGAAACCCTCTTCTTACCTGGGAACATGCTGAGATAGGAGTTTTAATCACAAAACACTTCAATTAGGAAGAAGAAATCTGCATGATAAAGGTCTTTCTTACTGAAAGTGACCTTCAGGGACATAGCATTGTGCCTGTATTCATTAATTATTTTTTTTTACCTCATAAAATCAATATATCTCTAACAGATAAAAAATCTGATATAAAAAAAAATCAGATATAAAATTTCACTGTAATGACTCTTCATCAATAAAGAAAGTGTGCAGAGGTACAAAAAGATAAAAGGTGGTATCATCATGTATGCAGCTTTCTTAGTTGTTTCCACATACAAGTACTTACCAAATGGAGGAGTAATATTGCCTGGCTGAGCAAAGTTAGCAATTAGTCCTGGTGGATATCCTGAAATCCAGGTAACGGTTACAGAGCCATAAACTCCTTTTCTGGTTACAACAGCCTGGCCTGTCCCTGCTACAATGTCTGTAAGTCGTAAAATCACAGATTCAAAGCCAACCTGTAGAAGCATAATAGATTTTGTTACAGAAAATGGAATATAAATGGACAATAGCATATATGAAGATGTACTGTATTTTGTAAAACAGACATTTTACAAAAATTATGCTTGCATATCTATGTATGTATGTACATATGCTTGAGTATATACACATAACTTTTTCCTTCACAACTCTTCAACAATAACTTTCTAATCTGAGATTTCTAAGAAGTACATCTCAGATAAAGGGATTCAGCATGACTGACATTTCAGTATTGAAAACATTCTAGATAGCATTCTGTGTCTGTTGTTCAAAAGAACAATGAACCAGCCTGTCTTTAATTCTCTTAACTCTTAAATTTCTCTAAAATAAAGTATTAATTGTATGTAATTGAATTCTTAGCCATGTGACATTGTTCATAAAATTATTCCTTCTAGTTTGATCTACTTTTCTTTTTCTTTGAGCAGCATGTGGGCCAAAAGGATAATTTGCACATTCTAAATGCAATGATAAATGGATATACGGCAGTAAATAAAGTTTACAGAAAGACCTTTTGAATCAAGTTCAATTACAAATTAAAAGACAGAACAGTGCTTCAAGGCAATTAAAATCATTCAATATAATTTCAATAAAATTTAACAGATAAAAAACAGGACCTTATTGTCTTTGCTTGACATACAGAAAGGGAATGGTAGCATGCGTCAGAACAGGCAAATTCTCTTTTACCACTGTCATATGAAGCAGACAAATAGAAAATTTCCCATTCAGTGATCAGCCAAAAATCAACTGCACTGAAAACCAGCATGACCCCCATCTCTGTTTGCAGATACTAGTGCACGCATGCTATTACCTACTTTGGGCCTGCTCTATATAAAAAAAAAAACATTGTACAGAATTAGTTCTTCTCCTTTAAGTCTCAGAACTTACATTTCTTGTAAATAAACTTATAAATTACCCAGTCAAAGCCCCATCCAACCTGACCTTTAACACCACCAGGGAGGGGGCATCCACGACTTTCCCTGGGCAACCCGTGCCAGAGCCTGACCACCGTCATCGTGAGGGATTTCTTCCCAATGTCTAATTTAAATCTCCTCCCTTCCAGTTTGAAGACATTTCCCTTTGTCCTATGACTCCTTGTCCTTGGACAAGTCCCTCCTCAGCTTTCCTGTAGTCCCTTCAGGTACTGGAGGGCCACTATAAAGTCTCCCTGGAGCCTTCTCTTCTCCAAGCTGAACAACCCCAACTCTCTCAGCCTGTCCTCACAGTAGAGGTGCTCCAGCCCTCAGATCACCTTTGTAGCCCCACTCTGGTCCCGTTCCAATAGTACCATATCCTTCTCATGTTGAGGATTCCAGAACTGGACACAGGACTCCAGGTGGGGTCTCATGAGACCAGACTAGAGGGGGCAGAATCCCCTCCCTCACTCTGCTGGCCATGCTTCTTCTGATACAGCCCAGGATACAGTTAGCAAATATATTTACAGATCTAAGATAATATACAGTACAATTAATAACTGCCAAATCTTGTCAGTCATTAAATTGGTTGCAATGATGAAAATGTCAAGGCACCATCTGAATTCCTATAGCAGCTACCTGTTGTGATGAAGCGTACCTTCCTTCTATGGTAGAAACGTTACACTGCAGCCAGTCTACTGACCTGTGAATTGGCAGCTTCCTCAGGGACAAGCAGAACCGCTGATTGTGCTTCTTCTAATATTCTAGGCACATCCTTGGCACGTCCACTAACCAGGCTTACATTAATCAGTTCCAGAGTAAAATTCAAGCCCATTAAAAGAAATGCCTTTGAGAGAGAGAATTTAAATAACAAGGTAGCAATTTAATTCCACTAAAAGCATGATATCCGCCAGAACAACAAGCAGAGTTTGTTCTACTTGCATACAAAAAGCAGTGTTTTCAAGACAAGTGTTTTTTTGATTATATATCTCAAAAGAAATAAAGCTAAAACTTCAATATTGTGAACGTGATTTACCAGCAGTTTGTTGGAATCCAAGCTTGAAGAACAACTATTGCCATTTTATCAAATTGTATCTAACACAGAGAGCCTCAGCTTGACTTGAATTCTTAGGATTAGAAGCATGTAAGATGGATGTAAAAGGATGTATGTATAGATGAAAGACTGCAGTAATAATAAACCAGGGAACACAGAGAACTTAAGGCAAATTTATCTACTGCTTCATGAGTCAGCACTAACACATCATGATTTACAATCTAAAAGGGAAGCTTGAGAAAATATTCCCGTACATATAATAATAAGGAATTGAACTGTTAGTGACAAAAGCAATGACGAAAGGAAAATTGAATATTTGAACACATGCACAGCAGTGATTTTACAACTGTAACGTTATGTTTTTACCCATTTCTATTCTATTAAATAGGAAACTCATAATATTAAAACCCTGTTTTCTGTGGATACTTCTTCAGGGAGGATACTTTTGAGAGTTTAGTATCTCACCGCGGCACATTCGTCTTGTGATAAACACTAACAGAAACAACAGATATGATAGAAATTAAAAGGGCAATGCAGACCTGGCTGCTTATTGGCACTCTTTTCACTCCAAAGCTGGCACCACCTTTTACTGTGAGGTATCCTGCCTCATTCTCAGGTGCAATTAGCTCTTCTTCATAATCAGATAAGATCCGGTACTCAATGATCACATCTCCAAATGCCCCAGCATGCCGAGTTACATTGATCTGAATGTACCGGTCCAGGTTTCTATCTATTGATATTGACTGTTGATTGGAGTACAGGGCAAACACTCCATAAGGATCATCATTTGCAAAAACACGGATCCTTGAAATTCTTTTCTCTTGGTCTAAATCCGCACCACCTTCTACTGAAATCAGCTGCACAACATAGTTTTCATCCAGTTCTGGAACATCATCAGGTAACAGGTAGATAATTATCTCAGCTGTACTCTGCTGGTCAGCAATGACAACCGATCCTTCTGTCCTAAGGAAATCACCTGTGATGTCAGATTCACTGTGTATTTCCCAGTGTACCTGAAATGCATTTAGAAAACGTGCAAAACAAAAGAAAGCATAATTACCCACAGACAAAATTTTGTATTCAGGATTCACTATACATGGGATATGGAATGGATTGGTTTGAAGTAGGTAAAATAGAAATTGGTGTAGGTATGTCTAGAAAGAGGCACACAAACTATCTTACAAAACAAGGGGGTGTTGTTCCTCTAACAGTACTGCGAATGTAAATATTTCCTATCTTCAGAAGTTTTATTTAAAATTATTTGGAACCCCTGAAGCATTTAAAAACATATATGAGTGTGTATATATATATATTTACACCAAGACATACTTGCTGGTTTACCTGGAAGGGGTGAGGAGTTCTCATTAAACACAGCAGATGCTTTTATTACTTTTTTTTTCATTTCAATGAATAACTGCTCAAGTTCTAACTTCTGAACAACTTTTGGTAAAAATAATGTAAGTGATGGTTCAAAATATTCTAATTCTTACTTTTAAGTAAGAAAAAAGCAAGCTGTGATGATCTCAAAGAAAGCTCACTATGTATATATGCTCTGTTCCAACCTCCCATCAAAAGCACAGAGGGAGAAGCAAAGAAAAAGAGAGACAAGCATTGCATTACTGTTTTTCTTCTTTTCCTTCATGACCAGAGGAGACTGAATCTGACCCTAGAATCCTAAGTACTAGGGCTGAGCCCTTGTTAAAATCAGTCTAAAAGCTAACATTTCAAAAATTAATTTGAGAAACAAGCAATGGAAAGGCAGAGAAGAAAATATTCCTTCAAACATTGCTACTGAGGATGATTTCTGATTGCACTGTCTATTAGGAAAAAAGTGAGAATACCGTTATATTTCCCATAGTGCCCTGAATCCGTCTGATGAACAGTGTAATACTTCGTGGCCCTTCCACTGCAGAGGGTTCTGTATAGTTATGCTCAGTTAATGATTCAGGAGCAAACTGTACAATTCCATTGGGATCGCCAAACTTCTGTATCTGCAAAAAAGTAAACAAACAAAATATCAGAATGTGGAGTGAGCTGTATTCTTGTTCAAACCATCGAGATTTTCATTGCCGGATGCTAAAGGGCACACATCTATTAGCTCTTCCTACTAAGTCTTCTCCTCCTAAGAAGATTCAACAGCACATTGGTGGTAAAAACTGTGACTTGAGTGAATAAAAAAACCCAGCCCATCAGATAGGACCACTGAGGTATGAGAAAGGAGTGTTATCAGCCCACGTGCTCACACACACACACTCTGCTCTTTTGTGAGAAAATCATACAATGATACATAGAGAAGCTTAAGCAGGATATAAATTGAACTGGAGTCAAAATGTGATGTTGCCAATAAATACAGAAACTTTTCAGGTTTGAATTGATAAAAGCATTATATGTAAACAAAGTCAAGGAATGATAATGATTCAGTCCACTGAGTCAAGCTTCATTCTGCTTTAAACAACTTGTAAATTATAAATGTTCTAAACACATTTCAGATAGTAAAGTAATCTTGAAAACATTCAGAAAACATATCCCATGGATACAAGATACTGAGAGGCAGCAAAGAAACTGTGAATGTCCCCTTTTCAGATTTTAAGCACTATCCAAGGAAGAAAAAGGATAGTTTTAATTCAAATGCTCTGTCTAGAATCCCCAACATAAGAAAAATACAGAACTGTAGGAATGGGTCCAGGGGAAGCCATGAAGATGATCCAAGGGCCAGAGTACCTCTGCTATGAAGACAAGCTGAAAGAGGTGGGTTGTTCAGCCTGGAGAAGAGAAGGTTCTGGGGAGATCTTATAGCAGCCTTCCTTCAGGGTCTAGAGGAAAGCTGGGGAGGGACTTTGTAAAAAGACACAGAGTGATAGGATGAGGTGAAATGTCTTTAAATTGGAAGAGGGAAGATTTAGATTAGACATCAGGAAGATGTTCTTCCCAATGAAGGTGGTGATGCACTGGCACAGGTTTCCCAGGAAAGCCATGGCTTTCCCATTCCTGGAAGTGTTCAAGGCCAGGTTGGAAGGGGCATTGAGCAACCTGATCCAGTGGGAGGTGTTCCTGCCCATTGTAGTTAGGTTGGAACTGGATGATCTTTAGGGTCCCTTCCAACCCAAACCATTCTATGATTCTAGCTGAAGACTCTGCTATAGCAGGAAATGCTCAGGCACCTTGCGCACGTGTACAGAAAATCTTCTAACAATATCATTTAGCAAACTCAGCCCTCTGGGGTAGAGCTGATCCAAATCCATCTGCATGAATTGCTAGCTGCAGAAAGAATTCCTGGGGAACTGACTTAAAATTGAGCTGTAACACCACTGCCTCCTGGGAAGCCAATTCGTTGGCAGGCACAAATAAACATACAGGTTTATTCCTCACCTGTGTCCCTGAAGGAGAAATTGAGGAGTCTCTGGAAATAGGAAATAGTTACATCAACACTCTACAGATCAGGAAAAAAAATAAAAATCTAGTTTCTAGGAATTTTTTCTTTTGCAAGCTTCTGATAATACTTTCTTAGTTGCAGTATCCCCAGAGCAAAGATTTCTACATGGCAATGATTTCTCTCTGCCTTCTCACAGAGATTTCTGCATTCTTCTTGGTTTGCAATGGTCAGATTTTCTCCTTTATTTTATGTATGATAGCTAGAGCAGAAGAAGAGGTCAAGAAGGGATGAACAACAAACTGACATCTAGAAATGAGGACTCAATCAATGTTTTCTCCAAAGAGAACAGAAATGTGCAAATAAGAGGGCCAGATCAGGGCTTTTTAAAAAGTAAAACTGCACCTAACTCATACAATGGACAAAATAGCCAAATTATGAAATAATTATAAATTTTCAAATGCTTTGCGGGTTAAATACCAATACCAACACAGATCTTTGAAGAAAGAAATCCTATAATGACTTACAGTTAGGGTAACGTTGTTTGCTTTCGGGTCTATTTCAGTTTCACCCTTAACAAGGCTCAGTCTAATAATGAAGATCTCTTGAACTTCAACTTCTTCATGAGGATAGATTTGTAGATTAATAGCTCTCAGACCTCCTTCTCCTTCTCCAAAATAGAATGATCCATTCACAGGGTCACCAATGTCACTATTCATGGGAGATAAAACCTCTTCTGAATTGGGTCCCAAGATGTCCCAGCTGATCTGTGAAAGACAACAATTTCAGATTTAGAGTAGTGACATATTACAAGAGCCCTCCAAGGGGAGAAATAACAGAGTAATATGAATGACATGAAAAATATTATATCTATCTGGTGACTAGCTATGTTTAAATATTTGCTTTTAATAGCGAATACAAAATACTCAGAATTAATTCTATGTGAGAAAACATGACAAGTTACAAATTAAAATGTTGAAGTATCAGTTAGCCACAAAGACAGTTTATGAAATTCTGTATGTTATTAATACAAAAGAAGATAAACTGAGATTTCTTTAGCAAATAACAGGAAATACACAGGGCAGTTTCTATTTATCTTCCTTTAATTATTTGTTTAGCAGAGCTCCCCAGAGGAGTACACGTGACCAAAAATATTCACTGTGCAGGCTGATATCACGACAGAAAATGGCAAATATTTTCTTAAGCACCTGCAATAGAAGTTTTTAATCCCTCAAATTATGATTCACACTTCTTCAGCCTGATGGAAAGTTAGAATATCCTCAAAATTTCCCAGAAATTAGACTGGTTTTGAGTGGATCATATTCAGCACTTGAAAATTATTATTTTGACCATTTTAATTGTTTCATAGTCTTTCTCAAATGACTTCCAGAAATAGTCAAAGAAGACAAAGGCAATTTTTATATGGGCAGAGGAAGACATGATGGCCTTTACTGACAGTCTTCCAGTCATCTGTCAAGACTGTGAAAGGCTTACCTTGGTCTATATTTACACCATCATTTTGTCAGTGGTCTGTACAGAGTAAAGACAAGAATCTAGAGAACTCTTAGAAAAAAATTACTGACAAAAGTTTGACTAGTTTTAGGAAATAATTCAACTGAATTAAATTAAATTACCAGTGATGCATGAAATTAACCATATTTTCAATGGAATTACAAGCTAGATCAAAACAAAGTACAAAAGACAATAATAAGACAAAGAAAGAAGGAGGAGAAAGGGAAGAGTAAAGGTGTAATAACATTTTCTGCTATACTGCAACTATAGGGAATTCCTGTTTAATAAAAGGCTGTGATCATCCTATTATAAATCAGTCACAAAGCTCTTGAAGGAAGATTCAGGAGCTTTTTGACCTAAACAATAGAAGGCTTTCATTCTTTGACAGCCAGGGCCCACCTGTGTCTCCCCTGCCAACCTTCCAGTTCTTTCCAGTACCAGGGACACGAACGTAATTGTATCAGGATTGGGAAGAATTATTCGACTTTGGTTGAGGAACCGAACAACGCCCTGGGGGGAGTCACTCTTAGCAATAGTGACCTGGCTCACTAGGTGGAGCCCCAGGACTGCTCCACCAGTGGCTCCCGTCAGCTGGATTTCAAATTGCTCTGCAAATTCGCTGCATGGAAAAAGAAGAGAGTTCTGAGATATCCGAGAAAAGAAGTAAAATTAAAACTATATGCAATAATTCAATCAGGCATCCAACTGGAACTGTTTAAAGGTAGTTATACAGAAATATTTAAGCATAAAGCAGAAGATTCCTCCTGTTTGCTTAGAAAGGTAATATCTGCAACAAAATTAATATTCTATTTTCTACCCATGTTAAATTAAAAAAAAATACAGTAAAATATTTTATGATTCATAGCAGTACTATTAACACCAAAAATCTGTGATAAGCTCTTTTTTTTTAAAAAAACATCATTTGCATAAAATTTAACAGGTACTGTAAAACTCTAATAATACCTTCTTTTTCCCCTTTTAAATGTAGGTGATTTTTCAGCATTGCAGAAATTTGGTTTTCAATTCCAGTTCTACACACAGGCATACCAAAAATGCTAAAAAAGGATTTTGCAGAAGTAAATAAGTGAATAGATATAAAAAAAAAAATACCTTTCTTCATCATCTACAATGGAGACATAAATAAAAGTCTGGTTCTGGCCATGATGAAAAATGACAGAATTATTATGTATGACATAGTCAACACCATCAGGAAGTGCAGAAATACTTCGAGAAAGGAAATCAGCTGTTACATAGCCATAAGTTCCACGCTTTCTCACAACAGGAATCATGATCAATCCAGCATCTTCTTCCACTGGAAGAATAAATGAGGAAAATGTTTGTTTTTTTTCTCAAAATTTATGCGATAGATACAGACTTATCTTCTAAGCCACAGTGAAAAGATATAGAATCATGGAATCATAAAAATATTTCAGTTGGAAAAGACTGGGTCTGACCATAAACTCAATACTGCCAAGCCCACCACTAAGCCATGTTGCGAAGCACCATGTTTATACACCTTTGAGGTATCTCTTAAGGTCATCCAGTCCAACCACCAGCCCAGCACCACAGTGCCTGCTAAACCATGTCCCAAAGGGCCATTTTTTTAATGCCTCTAGGGATGGAGACTCCACCATTGCCCTGGGCAGCCTCTACCAGTGCTTCACCACTCTTTCAGTAAGAAATTTTTCCTAATATCCACTAAACCTTGACAGCACAGCTTGAGGTCATGTCCTATCCCTTGTCACTCGTGAGAAGAGACCAATGCCCACAGCACTATAGCCTCTTTTCAGGTAGTTGTAGAAAGCAATGATGTGTCCCCTCAGACTCCTGTTCTCCATGCTAAACAGCCCCATTTCCCTCAGTCACTCCTAATAACCCCTGCACCTAGACACTGGCCTCTCCTGTGGCTTTTCTCCAGATGCGCTCCAGCCCTTCAATGAGGGGCCCAAAACCAAATACATTACTCAAGGTGCGGCCGCACCAGAGCTGAGTACAGGGGAACAATCCCTTCCCCAGTCCGGCTGGCCACACTGTTTCTGATACAAGCCAGGATGCTGTTGGCCACCTGGGCACACTGGTTGTTACATAACAACAGGGTTGTTATGAACCAAGTGTAGGACGCAACACCAAACCTTGTTGAATATCACACAACTGGCCTCAGTCCATCATTTCAGCCAGTTCAGATGCCTCTGCAGAGCCTTCCTTTCCTCCAGCAGATGAACACCCAGCATGTTGTCATCTGCAAACTGACTGAAGGAGCACTTGATCCCTTCATCTAGATCACAGATAAAGACAAACTGAACCAGCCCAAACACTGAGCCCTGGGGTAGATTGATTGTGACTGTCTGCCAACTGGATAAACTCACCTTCTAAGGTAAACTTACCCTGTAGGAGGATATACTGTGGATCAAATTCTATGATGCCTTCTGCATTGTCACTTTTTGCTATAGTGACTCGTACAGTGGAGATATTTCCTATTATTGGAGGTTGATCCACCTGCAGACCATTTTCTTTTACAGCAAAATCAAATCCACTTGTAAAAACATAGAAAAGAAAATTACACAAAATATTCTTGTGCAAGTATTGAGATGCAGGTATGACGATTTGTCAATTACCACAACAACTTTGGTTTTCTGACACTTACCATCGAAGACTATGTAGTCACACTTTTTCGAACTTTATGTATTTAAAAATACCAGTTCATACACAGAAATGTGAATCTTTCATTTTTTATTTATTATTTTAATTTAATGCTACCTGACAACTTGCATGTAATGTATAGACCTCTAGCTTTAATAAATCTTAATCAGTAAAATCTTCATACCTATGTTAAAAGAATTGCATTACCTATATATCAAATTTCTGATGTTTATTATAGCCGTCTTATGAAATTTTACAGCAAAACTTTAAAATTCGGTGTTGACTTTATGCAGGCAGATCAGACTCAGAAGTTTGTTCTCCTGCTTGCAGTCAATCACCTGGGAAATTTATAATTACCTTCCTTGGAGTTCCACTTTTGTAAGCTTCACTGAAAAGTCTTCAGGACCTTCAGGAATGTCATCGTCATGAATTTCCACCATAATCATTTTACTCTCCTCATGTGGTTCAAAAAACAGTTCCCTTACTGTAGAAGTGAAATCAACTCCCTCCTCTGCAGTCCCATTTACTATCTGAAAGCAAAGACGCACTTTGCCATAGGATCCCCTGGAACGCACAATAGTGATGTTAACCTGAGGGAAAAAGGATATTTTCTTTAAAAAATGGTTTTGTTTTTCTGTTACAGTTGCCTTTAGGAGACTGTTCTAAAGGCATCTTTTCAATGGCTCTGTTAGGTAACAACATCTTGCTTTATTAAGTACAAAGCACACATAACTTAGCAAAAAGATGTCATTTTTTGGAGTATTATAAAACTCCCAAAGCCTCCAACAGTCATTCTGAAGACTGTGCCATGATAAATGTAGAATAAAACTTTGAGTTATTCTTTTTCTAAAGATAAAGTTAAAACTAGCAACAATATCTATATCTATCAATATTTTTCCTAAGAGGAAATTTAACCTAATACCCATTTTTCTTCTTCTGTTGTTTGAAAAAGTTCCTGTGAAAATGCAAACTCTCCATATGGAAAATCACTTGCAGCCATGGTAATGTTCGCCCTGCTGCTAGATTCATTGATCAGTCCTCCATCACTGATTCTGGTTAGTTGAAACTGGTAGTAATACTTCTCTTCAGGACGGTTGTCGTCTATGGCCTATGGAGAAGAACCAGTAAAATATAAAAAGTTTTAATACGTTTCCAGGGAGAGAGGTATAACTAATTTAAAACCACGACACTACCTAAATAAAAGGAAGTAGCTGAGATAGCTATTGGTTTAAAATCTGTCATGTACCTGTATTAGAACAACTGCTGCAGACTGCCTGTCTCGCATCGTCAAGTTCCCCGATGTCTCAATAAATTCCATGTGATGAGGAGGTGTTATATTCCAATATATTATGATCTCACCAAAAATTCCTGGACCACGTACCAGGCTGCAGGTAGGAACACAGATGTGGATTTTATTTTCTGCCTTTACTGTTTAAAATCCAGTCCAGA
The DNA here is from genome assembly GCF_032191515.1 of Phaenicophaeus curvirostris. Classification (NCBI taxonomy): domain Eukaryota; kingdom Metazoa; phylum Chordata; class Aves; order Cuculiformes; family Cuculidae; genus Phaenicophaeus; species Phaenicophaeus curvirostris. The sequence continues at coordinate 18,520,719 of NC_091431.1, forward strand.
GACTCAGTAGATTATATCATTGGGCATGAAAGAAATTTTATCAGCAGAGTGAAGCTTGAATTTTAATGTACTAAGACACTATTAAGATCTTTACAATTGCTTCGTTAGAGCAATTAGATTTCTGCAGTTCTGTTTTATTTCTCTATGTTGAGAGGCATCTCAAGCTTTATTTTTACTGAGAGATCTTTAATGTTACTTTGCACATAAAGCCCGACAGGTGGGGACTGAAACTTGAGTTCTCAAGTCTATGCTGCTTTTCTGGAGATAGATATGCAAAACAGATGGGAAATGGGACTTGAGGGTAATGTCCAGAGGGAATTGCATTTTTAAAGCAGAAGAACACTGGATACTACTGTGAGATAGCTTCAGAAATGTTCAGTCTGCTAAAAATCTAGAGTTTAATCCTACTCACAGCATCAGCCTTGGTGACTGATTTGTCTATATCTAGCGTGGTCTGCGACATGATCTACAACTTGTGCTGCATAATGTATCACTTTGTCTTTTGGGCATCTCAGGGCAGCACAAGAAGCTGTTCTCTTGCTCGTATTTTATAGTTCACCAAGGGAAAGTGTCAGAATCAGTTCTTCCAATACTTTTAGAATGTATGGCAACGTCTTCGTTCCTTGTTCCTGTTTTCAACTGATTGAATGCAGTGAAATAATTGCATCTTTTTTGAACTAAAAAACAGTTCCCAGCCATCATAGCAACATGGGATGAAATACAGTTCAGGCATCAACCCTGAACTGAATCCTGATGAGCATAAAGCATCTTCAGATGTCATCAATTCCCTTTCCCCTTAGAAACCTTTTTCCCTCAACGTGTCAACGTTGTAAATAATTTTAAGACTGAGAGGAATTCTCCCCAGTAATAGTGAAAAGGCACACACATTGTACATTCTACTTTCCTTGGAAAAACAAGCATCTAATTTTAAAAACATTTCTCATTTTAGAAGTGATAACTAAAAGCAGCACATAAGAATTTCTTGCCAAATGCAGATCCTCATAGCTTTTGAAAATGAGCTGTTGTCCTTTGTTTGAAAAAATTAGTTAAGTACCCACCTAATAAGAGCAGTACCATTATAGTTTCCTGAAGGTTCTCCAATCAGAACATGCTTGGATGAATCAGCTATTCCAACCACCCCGGAAGCTCCTTCATCACCCAAAATAATGATAGTTGCAACACCTATGAAGAGAACAGAGTTTTCTAATGGTAAATGAAAACTAACTAATGAGCTAACTTTCGCAAATTTTGTGACACGAGTCGTTAAACATCGGCTTCCCAGAGAGCCCATGGAATCCCATCCTTGAAGGTGTTCAGAATTGGATTGGACAAGGCATTCAGCAGCTTGAAATAATTGTGAAGCTTCCTTGAGCAAGGTTTTCAACTAGATGTCTCCCCAGAGTGGTCCCTTAAAAATGAAATAATTCTATGATTCTTACAGGTCTGAACCTGCTTTTTAGTTTTGTTTCTTTTAGTTAAAGAATTCTTTATGGTCAGTGTTAACTATCGGAACACAGAAGTCTACATCAACAATTAATTTAGAATGAAAAATTATCACTTCAAATTCTGTTTTATTTCTTCAGACCAGGAAACAACTTAGAGAAAAAGATGGACAGTCAAAACTGACTAGCAGCATAAACACTGAAGACTAAAATAATATGAACAGACTTAGAAGAATTATTATATGAAATGTCTCAAAATAGACTGTAATGAATTAATTCTTTACCATTTACAGGGGATATCTCTGCATCGCCAGTAGAGACCAGCTGAATGGTAAATGTTTCATTCCCTTCTAGCAGGCCATCTTGTACTGCATGCAAAACAATCAGCTTCTGGGACTCAGTCTGCATCAAGTAAAGACCAGAAGATACACACACATTGAGTGAAACTAAACAAATCATGGTATTGTAAAAAAGGATTTTTTTCCTTAAGAAATGAACTGTTAAGCATGTATATGCTTGATATATTTAGTAATAATTTCTTTGAATATCACATTTCTGATCCATCTGAAATGTTTTCTCAAGCACTGATAAACAGTAAAAATTGTCTCTCCATGTTGTGTGCAACCCCAAAAACACCCTGGCTATTTTCAACTGAATAATGGCTGAAATTACTTTGAAATTTTATTCACATAGAAGTTTTCAACTTAGAGTAAACTTTTTATACAAAATCTTTTCCATCAGAACACTGTATATTCAGTATGTATAGATTATACATACTTATAATATTAATATTATTAAGGTTAGCAAATGCTTAAATTAAGAATATAGGAAAAGGTCAGCATGTATCTTTTAGTTTTAGTACACCACATATACATACTTGTATATGTGGACCTTCAGGAATTAAAAACTTTCAGGCCCATTACCAGAAAAAGGATAGAAAAATTATAGCAAAACTTAGCCAAATACTGGTGGTCTTACAAAAAAACCCAAACTATTTCACAGCTGATTAACGGTAAAAGAAAAAAGTATGTTTATTTATTTAATGCAAAATAGCCTTGCACAGACAGAATAGATTATGTTTTATGTTAAAACACTTAATTAAATATTTTGAGTAGAACGAAAAGGACTAATATAAAGATAACAACAATATTAAATATTTTGAGTAGAACAAAAAGGACTAATATAAAGATAACAACAATAGCTTGACAACATCCAATATTTTTGCTCCTAGCTCAGAGTTTTAACCTGAGATGAAACAAAAATCAAATAACACTGCCTAGTTTGAAAGTCACTAGGGTGGGTTTGGTTTTTTTTTGAAATCTGCAGATTTTGATCATTCACTTATCCTTCTCACCCTTTCAATATCAATATTCTCTTTCAGTTGTCTGATACTGCAATGGCATAAATGCTTCTATAATCATTCTTCACATTCAGTAGAGTTTTGTTGTTCTTCCTTGATTGTAAAACAAATTCAGAATTGAAGAGCCCATCTTCCTGAAGATCACAGTATGCTTCCCTAAAAGGAATATGTCAGCCTTGCTTTTCTGTATGAAAAAACACTGCATACTGCTAACCCCATCAGTTCAAAATGGCCTTTTTCCAGTACTGTAATACTTCATAAACCACTACTTCTGTAAACACATAATGACAACCATGCAAACACATAGAAGAAGAAAGTATTTATAAATATAACAGTAAATAATTTATTGTAATATCAGAAATACCTCATTGAAATGAAGGGTGCCATTCAGAGGGGTCAGATCATATCTAGCTGCTTCCTCAAGAATCCATAGCACTTTAACTGCTCCCCGTCCTCCTTGACTTCGACTCACAGTGAGCAATACAACTGCAGCAGAGTCATCAGGTGTCTGAGGTTCCTTCACTGTTACCTGATGAAGACAGAGAGAAATTTGAAATGCTGTAGCAAAAGGCATCAATACTGACTTGAGACAAACCACAAAAAAAATCATTGATGACAAAGTAAAACAATGACAAGAGTGAAAATCAACAGGAAGAGAATAGATGTAAGTGTTGTTGAATTCTGCCACCAAAGATTAGTCAAACGTTATTTCTGTGTGCCCTATGATTCAGAACAATTACTGGCAATGAGTGACACATCAGCACAGCACCAGCAAAATAGGAAGCAGGAGAATCATTCACTGACAAGAACTAAGATGAAATATGTTTCGTAATTTCTTTCTAAGCTTTACTTACGGTAATACAGATTATTACAAAACTGATTTAATATTCAATAGACTACAAAAAATCCTACTTGGGATGTCTCAGTTGTTAGTATACTGAATTAAATTGATTCAGTCAGGCAGAAATCTGATCTATGCAGCAGCACTTTCACTGTTATCACCATCCTGCACAGCTAGATGAAGACAAGCACTACTATGCTTTTCAGTGAAGTCATGTCTTTCACTGCAGTGAATGTTTACCAAAATCAGCTATGTACTAGTGACACAAACCCACTATCCAGGCAGAGTAGTAAAGGGTGTAATCCAAATAAAACTCACATTCTTTTCTTCAAACCCAAATACTCCAACAGGAGAATCATTTGGTGGAATAGCAACTGTTACAAGGTTGTCATCCCCAAGTCTTGCACCACCTGTAGCCCTCACCAGGGCAATCCTGAATATCTCAAGGAACTCAACTTCACTGTCATCTATGATTGTAATTTCTATTTCTCCTGTAGCCTGTAGAAATTGTTTAAAAAAAGAGCAACAAGTCTTCATTAATAATATTCTATGAATTGTTGGAAAAAAATATGAAATTTAAAGAAGGTAAAATTCATCTAATAGTAGATAAACACACATAGAATCATAGAATTCTTTAGGTTGTAAGGGATCTTAAGTATCATCTAGTTCCAACCCCCCTGTCATGGGCAGAGACATGTCCCACGGGATCGTGTTGCTCAAAGCCCCATCCAACCTGTCCTTGAATACCTCCAGGGATGGGGCATCCATGACTTCTCTGGGCAACCTGGGCCAATACCTCATCACTTTTATAGTAAACTATTATCTCATCTTAATCTCCCCTCTTTCAGCTGAAAACCATTCCCCCTCATGCTATCCCTGCACTCCCTGATGCAGACCCCCTCCCCAGCTTTCCCAGAGCTGCTCTAAGGTCTCCCCACAGCCTTCTCTTCTCCAGGCTGAACAACCCCAGCTCTCTCAGCCTGTCCTAGTATGGGAAGTGCTCCAGCCCTCTGACCATCCTCGAGGTCTTCTTGAACACTGTTCAGTTGTGCTTATTTCATACCTTACTCATTTATATAGAATAAGATAATAAAATTTTATGAGTAGTTTTTATACAAGCAATGTAAATCTTGTATGTTAGAACCAGCAGACAGCTTTGCTTTGGTACTCAGTAGAAAGTACAGGTAGACAATATTGTACTTAAGTCAAAGTTCTGCACACAAAATGCATCCTTCAACTTGCCAAAGATTAGTTCTGTTCATTCGAAATCAAAACTTCTTATGTACACAAAGTATTGCCAGAGGAAGCATGAGATTTAAAACTGTATTTTAAACAGAGCTAAGAAAATATACACACTTATTCTGAGAACATAGAGAAGACAGATAATGTCAAGAATTCTCAGTGTAAGAATATTTTTTATTAGAAATTATGTCTTCACTTGTGGAGGTACCAAAGACTTACAATGATATTTGGGCAACACTTATGAACATTCTGCTTTTCCATGTTAACAAACTGAAGTCAGGAGCATCATTCACATGCATAAGGCCACAAATAAAATGTTTTCAATGGAAAGGTGCAATTTTTTTCCAGGAGAAACCACTTCAGCTGTTGACCCAGAGACAGTTAAACTTTCATCAAGCACATACTTGCCCATCTGCAAAAGTAAGGTTTCCAAATGAAGGTGTAAAGTCTTCAAAGCCAGCAGTTAAATGAATGGCTTCCCAGTACAGGGTTGCTGACCCAAACCTCCCAGCGTGCCGAACAACAGGAAGTTTCAGTATATTCTGGGGTGGTGGTACCTCATAACCAGCAACAGTTCCAGTTATATCCTGTAAATTCAACAAGAAACTGCTGAGTGTCACCATAACTTGTTTGTTTGTTTTCATATTGTGTTTCAGGTAAAAATGAAAAAAAGAAATACATAATCATTGAAAATTGGTCTGAATTTAGCATTGATCCTGCTCTGAGCAAAACTCAGGATTGGAAGACCTCCTGAAGTATATTTAATTTCACAAATTAATTGTGAAGAAACTTTAAGAAGGTTTATCCAGTACCTGGCATTTTATCCAGAACAAGTAACTCTCATAAAGCCTATCAGAACACTATCAAAATAGCTGAAAATACAAACTCTCCTGCTCGACTACTGCTTCATTCAGACATTTCTCATTCAGATTGACTTACCTTCGTAACATTGAAATTAAATACTCCTCTAGCATCATCATTTTCCTCAATTGTTACTTCAGCTATTTCTAAGCCAAGCCTCTTCACACTTGGCTGACCTCCAGTGCGAGAATCAACCAGCTGCACATCAGTAATATTGATTATGAATCCTTCCTGTAATTCTGGAACATTGTCCTGCAAGAATATATTTAATTTTTAAATTATGTTTTAATAAAACACAGTAATACAGGCAGAAAGATGACTACTTGTAAGCTGCTGACTACTCTCACCAGACCCTTGCTTCACATCCTATGAAAAGGGAAACAGAACTTCACTGAGTTTTAGAAATAGAAGTTGGCAGTCAGATTCCAGATCTGCAGGAATGGAGGAAAGTACTCTTGGCTGCCACTTGTTTTTCATTTCTGTAAGAAAGCTGGCCAGATTTCAGAAACTAAGCAAGAACTTGAAAAGCAATATTTCCATTCGGAACACATTCAAAGAACATATACTTTTTTTGGTGAAAAAATAACATTCCTGAACTACACAACAAATCTGTTAAGTTTTTAGAATAAAAAAAAAGCTTTTCAAAGTAAAAAAGTTTTTTTTCTCATTTGTCATTATTCTATTCTATTGTAGTCTATTGTAGTCTAGTCTAGTCTAGTCTAGTCTAGTCTGGGCTAGTCTAGTCTAGTCTATGTTTTGGGGCTACAACAAACCAAGAATTTTGGTTCATTCCTGGTGATGAGTTCTTCAGTTCTTTTGAAGAATTCTTTCTAAGACCCAATAAAAATCCTACTTTAGCCATTTCTAGGATGCTAAGTCTTTCTGGTATACAGCACCATTTGGTAACACCATTTCCCTTTTCCTCAAACAACATTATTAGCCGAAATTGTAGGTAGACTGACTACTCACAGGCAAAATAGTGACTACAACTGGAGCTACTGTTGTGTTCTCTGCCATAAAGATTGTCTTCTTTTCCAATACATAATCCTCATTCTCTGTTGCTTGGTTGGAGAGGGGGAGTTCAAAGTTAGGTGCAGTGCTCAGCTGAACTGAAATTTCTCCAACAAACCCTTGCTCTCGAACAATTCGTAAAGTAAGAGTAGTCGAATTCACTTCTCCTGTAAAAAGAAGAGGCAAAAAAAAAAGTCATGAAATGATTGTTTCAACCTCTGCTTGGCCTGATTTTCAGCTCATCTAATTGTACTGGAGCTGCTTGACACAGCCCACTTCTGCTTATGCCTTGGATAATTTAATGACTCAAGGAAATGAGCACATAACAAGTGGTGTGAGCACACAGCACATAGTGCATGCATCTGGTAAGCATTTTTAAATTGGGTCTGGGCAATGCATAAAATATGGAATATTTGCAGTTTTAAATGTTTGCTGCATAAACTGTTACTTCAACACTGCTGGTTTTATTCAGTTTTTCTTCAGAACTCCCTTCTCACTCTTTTGCCCAGCCTTTAAGTGCCTAGGACATCACTATTGAAGCTGATACAGAAATCTGTTTGGGGGGCAGTAACTCTAGCTGCACATTTCCTTAAATCAAATTTTGAAGAAAATGAGATACACTGGTATTAGTCAGGCGCAGATTCCTTTTGGGAAACCAGATTTGAAACCTTTTTCTCAATAAAACACCTAACACAGCATTTGGCTAAAAGTGCTGGTTTTATGATGGGAGAACTAGCAACATAAAAAGCAACAGGCTTTGTACTTCAGATCAGTTTGTTTCTTGTATCAATTAGATGCTGCTTCACAGCCAGCGCAAGTATATAATTACATTAAATTACAATATATAAAAATCAGAAAAGAAACTAAGCAAAAAATGAAAACAAAGACCATGCCCTGAATCCTAATTTCAAAGTCTAAATGTTTATAATGTGCATGCATGTGTGTGTAAGGAACCAACAAAGTCCCCTCATAATATTTTCAGGTGCTACAAAAGGGGCAACACTAATTCATTTTAACTGGTGAGAAGGGTTATCTGCAACTATATTTTGATAGAAAATGTATTCTTAATAAATTTTATTTGTTAATACGGATAGTACATTAAATTGCCAGGAAATTTCAACTGGGCTTTTGGATTATGAATAATCCATCAGGCAGCTGCTGGAAACCCAGCAGGCAGCAGGGAATGCCAGCAATCAGCTGCCTAGCTTCCTGGGCAGGAGCCTGAGCACCACAGCAGCATCCTTTACAATTTCACTTGGCGCCTGGAAGGAAAACTGACACAGCGCTGTTAAACACACAGCTGGGAAGCAGAAAAACCCCATTTCAGTTCTCTTGAAACATAATTCACTCTTGTTCTGCTTCCTTCCTTCCCCTATCCCACAGGACAAAACCCTTCCCTTCTTGACCCAGTCCTATGTAAATTATTTTAAACAAAATATTAACCACACTAAATGGGCAAGTTCGGCTTTTTATCTAAACCAAATGACTTTATCTACTAATGATTTGTTATAGAAGATGCCAAGAATTTAATAACTTACCCCGAATCAAAAATGACCAGATAATGTTGATATGGACAATATGAAATACACCATAAATTGTATGTAAGGGAATAGCATAGTTACATTTTAAAGGATATTTCTACTACCATAAATTTGTAGAAAAATACTGATATATCTAAAAACAAAAAATATGCATATCATACATTTATATATATATATATAAAAAACCAATTTTATACCTTCGAAAATGCTGACTTTGAAAAAAAACGTGTTTTTTCCTAAGAATCAAGAAATACACTTACCTTCTGGCTCTGTTACTTTAACAAAGAGAGACTCAATATGCCACCCAACAACACCATGTGGAGAGTCACTGGGTAAAATGGTAAGGACAGCTCTTGCTCTTTTTGGATCAATGACAGCTCCTTTTGTGGGATCCTGAACACCCACAGTGGTAACGTGGGTGAGTGTGATTTCCACGGTCTCAGAAAGCTCTGCGACACTGTCCGCGAGAACTGTCAGGGTGATTGTGGACAGGGCTTGACCTTCTGAAAATGTAATCTAAAGTTTTAAGGGGAGGGGAAAAAAAGAAGTTAAACTTCCTCTCCATGCTGCTATACCAATTAATTTAAAACCCCAAGAAAACCACCACCACCACCCCAAAACACCCCAAGGACGCGTACAAAAAATGAACACAAGACTCAGAGAAAGAGGCATCAGAAAGAGCCACATCGAGAAAAATAAATACAATGTCGTAAAATACAGGTTAAAAAAATTGAAACGTGACAAAGCAAGAAATAGATTCTCAATTGGAAGCATGATAATCAGAGAGATGAAATTCCCAGTTGAGAGTGATTCTGATGGAATCCAGCTAACTGTAACTATCTGCATTATTAACAGGCTTTCACCCTGAGACTTTGTTCTGACAGCACGCTCCAAGTTTAAGCAAATCACTTCAGTAACTTCAAACTGATCATATACCTTCACCATCACAGAATCAATGGTTGAGGTTGGAAGGGGCCTCTGGAGATCTACAGCTCTCCAGCCCCAAGGCCCATGGGGCTTTGTGTCTTCTATCAATGGACAACAGGTGGAGGCCTTGGTTTCAAGAACCTGGCATATGTTGGTCCTAGAGGCGTGCCAAGAGCTTTGCTAGCAGAAAACACTGGATTTTAGCGTCATTGGAATATTAAACAGTCTCAAAAGTAGGGAAAATAGGAATTTGTGGAATTCCCCGGGCCACTGAAGCTTTCAGTTGTATTGATAAGGTGAGGAGGAAGAGCAAACCCTGCCAGGTTCCCACCTTTGCAGATGATTTTACACATTAGCAAGAAAGGAAGATGGGAACAGGATACAGATAGACAACTCTTGTGCCTGGATTAGAATTCTGGGAACAGGATACTACGAACAGGAAATTCTAGTGCCTGGACAAGAAAGAGCAGTGTAATAGCTGGCTCTAGAGGAGCAAGAGTGGCGCTGCAGTATTATGTGCCAGCCAGAAGTGCAGACTGACAGAATCACACCAAAGAACCAGAAAGCAGGAATTAACAGAAAAGGACAATCTAACATGTACTACCCTTCTTCCTTGGTACTCCTGCATTTATTGTCTGAGACAATACAGTCAGCACTTCCCTGATATCAGTGATGTTACTACATACCAATCCTGAAGCTGGAAATATATCGCTTATGCTCCCATTTGCAATCCACTCTACTGTCACTCGTCCATATGTTCCTATTAAACGTTCAATATTCAAAGTGATTAAGCTGTCCTGTTCCATTTCTTCAACTTGCTTAAATAAAGAACTCTGGAAAACATAAAGCAGCAGAAACATGGCATAATCTTATAATAAAGTTTATTTATGTACCTGAGTATTCAATGAGAGCCAGCGACATTGAGCATTAATAAGTTAATCTACCATTGAGCAGCCAAATATATTTACCATGATTAAATTTACATGACTTAATTTTCAGAGATACTCAGTACTCCCAGCTTTCATGGATATAAGAATTTAAAATATCAGGCCTCTTTATCCCAAAGCAAACTCTGATGATTTTTGTTTGGGCTTTTTGTATATTTTCTTTTTGTTAGCACAGTATTTTATATCCAAATAATATGAAATAGATAATAAATAAGTGGACCTTGAAGAGAGGCATATTTTTACTACCAGTACGGCACTGCTGTTCACCCTCTTCATGCGATTCCAGATGCAATGTTTTGCATCACTAATTAATCTTCTGTGGTTTATATTTTCAGTATGCACATACTTATATCTGTCTGGATGACTTCTACAGTGCTGATGATTTAAGAATTAGCTACTTCAAATAACAACTTCAGTCTGATAATTTTATCAAAGAAATTATTTTGTTTTAGCAGACTCGGTCATCTAGTGACAAAACCCAATTAGTATATTTTTCAGGAGAAAAGTAACTTCAGAATTATTAACTCCCTTTATTAACAATGATGGTATCATATGTGCCATCTGAAAACTGAATTTTTAGATTGTTGTAAAACCAAGCTGATAAACTAACATGCCAATCTAAATGTAAGGGGATTATATAAATCTCACAACAGCAACAGAAAATCAGACAGAAAACATTTTCTATTGCCTTGTGTTCTATATAATCATGTAGCCATGGGAAATGGATCTAAAAAGCTTCTGAGGATGCTACAAAGCTTTAGAAAAACAATCCAGTCACATGCTCTATTTTAAAATATTAGTATGTTTGTATTCCATTTTTCAGAAATTATAAATATGTATTTTTATGATTTACCTTAGAAGTTTTACCTGAGCAAATGCAATGACTCCATAGGCATTGTCATTGGAAGGAATAATCACGTTAACAAAGCCATGAGCACCAATCTCTGCACCTCCTTTGGGGTTTTTCAACCACACTTTGAAGAATTCTTCCTCTTCTGGGATGATGTCATCCAGGATATTGACTGCTATCACAGCTTCCATGTCCCCAGGCTCAAATATCAATTCACCTGAACTAGCACAAGAACACAGACACCAAATAATTATACACTGAGAATAGCTGATTAATGAACTTTGAAAGTACCGCTGTAAATTTAACAAGCATTTTTGGAGCTGAAATTATTGTTTATATTCCTGAGGAAGTAATTAAAGTTTAAAGGTTGTTGGGTTTGTGATTTTTCTTTTTAATTACACTAGATCACAGAGCAACTGAAATTAATCATGCAAAAAATTTCATTTATCCTCAATAAAATCCTTAAAAGAATTAAGTCATGACTGCAAATCCTTTCTTACCATGTTTTAAAGCCAGCTGTGAGGCTGTTTGACTTCAGGTTATCTTAAACCTGTTTGTGAAAAATTCTCTTTAGAATTAATAGCACATCACACAAAAAAAAAAGCATATAACTGTCTCTATTGTAAGAAAGCAGCTATATCACAGGAAAAGGAATACAAGAGCTGGGACAAATTCATATAAAGAAGAAAATCCTACCTAGGTATAAAATCTGACTGGTTGGAGATGGTAGTCAGCTCATAAATCTGGGAGCTGGACTCTGCAGACAGAAAAATCAAAGTTTTGCTGGAGTTCAGAGACCTCGCCGTAGCTGAGGTTAAATGATCCACAAATGGGGCTTCCAGCATTAGAGAGAAATGGTTCCCTTCTGAGTTCCAAGAATACAGTGTTGTTGTGTCGTTACTGGATAAGAGGATGTGAACTATATTGAGTACGGAGGAGAAAAAAAAATAGTAAGTGATATATTTAAAAGTTCCCTTGCAATGCTAGAAATTACCTTGGTAGCACATAGATCATAGTAACTTCTGAAGTCTGATAAATAATACAAAAAATGAGCACGTATATTTCTGCATTATAAACTAGGATTTGCGCAATATTAAGTCTTACCTAAACCTGAAGGAGGCATGAAAACATGGATGTTTCTTACAGTGCAAACTGGAAGGGACTGAAAGTGCCTGAAGGTAGACTGCCCTGTCTCCCAGATGAAAATGTCAGAAGAATTTCCAGATTCTACAAAGGAGCAAATTAACAAAAATTACATTATTTTGCCTCCTGATAGTTTAATTGCACACTATTGGCCATTCAAAAGGCAGATTTGTGCAGCTTTAACTATGAAGTGAAACCATATTTTCCTTTTTACTTGGTGTATAACCAGATAGTATGGCTGATTTCCACTGGAAGATCCACTGACTGACATAATTTAATTGAAAGAGGGAAGATTTAGATTAGACATTAGCAATAAATTCTTCATTATAAGCGTGCTGAGGCCCTGGTGCAGGTTGGGAAGTTGTGGCTGCCCCATCCCTGGAAGTGTTCAAGAGCCAGGTTGGATGAGGCTTTGAGCACCATGATCCAGTCGGAGATGGAACAAGATATCTTTAAGGTTTTAAGGTCACTTCCAACAATAACAATTCTATGATTCTATGATTCTATGATTTAAGGGCTTTTCTACAAACATACGCTAAAATTGCAAGAAGACAACAGCCAATTGCAAAGACTGCAACAAAAACTTTTCAACAAGCATAGAGATGGAGTCATAAAACAATGCCTAAAATGTCATTCCCTGTAATAAAAAACACTTTGCTGACCCATGATCTTTGCATATCACAAAGTTCATAAAAGCTTAGGAAGTGTGCAATAAACAGCTTGATGAATAGAGTTATTCGCTTGTATTGGTCTTGGGAAAATATATCATTAGCTTTACAAATATTTGAGAATAAATGCAATGTTTTTATTTTCTTAGGGACAAAGAACAGATTGATTCAATAAAATGCTTATCAGATACTTGTCACTCCTCAGTAACACTCCAATCCCCACCTAAGCTCCTTTACCCCCAATACCTTCACTACCAAATAAGCCAGCGTACATTTAGCAAACTCAGCCATTATCTTCTGCTAATTACCTTTCGCAGTAATTAAATAGATATCAGATCCAGAAATCCAGGCCTCCATATGTGTTACTTCTTCTGCTGGTACTTGATGAAGACTCCTAAACTCATTATTCAACCACTGGTACAAGAACATGTTCTGGCTGGTGTTTGACAAAGAAACTAATAGGTATGTAATGCCTCCTCTAGGAAATAAGGCTATGTTCAGAGCTCCGTAAAGTGGAAGCTGATGATGCAGCACAAATATCTCCTTATTCCACTGGAAAATCTGTAGAAATATGAAGTATTTTTTTATATATTGATAATTAGCACCAAGATAAGCAAAATTAAGTATCATGTAGAAAAACTAGGAAGACTTATAGCAAACTGAATTCCTTATTCCTGGTGTGGACTCAACAGCAAGACAGAAGCACACTGGTAAGTAACTACCTTACTGCAGGCAGCCTTACCTGCTCTTTGGCTGAATAAGTATATGCTCAAAAGCAATTTCTGTTCTTGTAAGTCTTCAACGCATTAGATTTCAAAACAGAAATAACACTAACAGTAAAATAACCCAAATGAAATTTACATGTTATTGTAGAGATATTAACACATTTAAACAAGTCTAGAATTTTAACTCTTATAAATCCATAAGTTTTTTTTTTCAGAAATAACTTTAAGTGTTTTTGTTATTACCCCTTCATATTTCAAACTCAAAACTAACCAAATTATTCATATCAAAGCCAGGGAAGGCAAGTGTATTCTAACCTGGATGGAACTGGAACTGGTTGTGTAACTCAAAAAAATCAAATAGTCTTCTCCGTCCACAGCAAAGTGTTTCACATGTCTGGTATCCAGAATAGAGAGAGTCTGTACCTGTGAGGGGAATATGACAAAAATGACATTTGGAAGTCACTTTTGGTGAGCAATTTATAGCCGCATACACATATTTTTTTAAATTGCAAAAATATATATCAAACATACGAAATTAGGTATATTTAATTTTACAGTTTTAAAATACGTCTCTATATGTGAGGTTAATTTACAAAAATAATATAACTCATCATCCATTCTTCAGAAAAATTTCTATGACTCTATCGCTCCACAAATTCTTTCCTTGCTTCCCAATCATTTTCCTCCACCCTCAAAACACAGATATTAAAAACACAGCAGACTACCAGCTATAAAATCTTATATCATTGAAGTCATGCAGAATGTCAGGGCCCCAAACTAGTCAAGTACAGAGTGCATTGTTTTTAAACATGGCTGGACTGGAGGGGCCCCGAGGTCCTTTTCCACCCCATTATTTTATGATTTTGCATGTAAAACAGATTTACCTTCAAGAGTCTGTGTCCAGGCATGAATGCATACACGCTATTGTTGGAAGCTCCCTGCCTGGCTCCTCCATGAGTAATCACAAGATAGGGAGAGGTACGGATGTGGAAAGACACACAGCTCTTGGGATTCCACATACTGAAATTCTGAGATAGGAATAAGAAAGTAAGATGGATACTTACCTTCCTTATTAAGTTACATCTTTGGTGTTTGCAAGCAAACATTTACCTCAACAGGAACAAAAACTCCTTTCCACTGGTAAATGGTAGAAAACATAGCTGGAGGCTTACGCAGCAGAACACCATACAGGAGTTCTCCTGATGTAAAGAAACACCAGCCAGATGCTGACTCATCCTCAAAACTTTGGAAGACAGACAGGACACTGATACCACCTCCTGCAACGCAGTAAAAAAAAAAAAAAAAAAAAAATCTAGTTATTCTTCAGGTTTTTTTCAACACCATTTTCATGATTTCCTTGCCAAAACCTGTTCTAGTATCAGAAATACTAAAGATGTTTCTGGGAAGTTCGTATAAGTGTAGGTAAATGCATGGTAATAGTACTAAGGATGTAATGAAAGTTAAGTAATAAATTTGTTCTTTATGTATTATAATTGTAGAAGAAGCATAGGCAACTTGAGTCTAATTCAGAATGATTCACTTCAGAATTTAGCTACTGTGAAAATTAGCCAGTTAGCAGGTAGTGAATAAGAAGACAAAGAAATACAAAATGTGTTTGTTCTCCTCCTCCCCTTCATCACAACAGGCAGTCATGACACTAAGACTCTCAAACTGCCTAAGATGTTTGACTGTCTTACAGAAAAAAGCTCTGTGTTGCCAGAACTAATCACAGAATCATAGAATCATTAAGGTTGGAAAATACCTTTAAGCTCAACCATCAGTCCAAAACCACTATGTCTACTAAACCATGTCCCAAAATGCTACGTCTACACATTTTTTGAACCCCTCCAGGGATGGTGACTCCACCACTGTCTTGGGCAGCCTCTGCCAGGGCTTCACCACTCTTCTGGTAAAGTAATTTTTTTTCTGTTATTCAATCTGAACTTTTTCTGGCACTTGGGAGAAGAGAGCAGCACCCAGATCAAAACTCCATATCCCACACACTGGTTAGACTAGCACTGAGCCAGACAGGATACTCATCTACCCTCAAAATCAAGCATTTCTGGTTTTGCCTGCTAGTTTCAGTCTGGATTATTGACCAGTTGTGCGCATACAGTGAGGGTGGTGAAGCCTTGGCCCAGGTTGCACAGAGAAGTGATGGCTGCCCCATCCCTGGAGGTGTTCAAGGTCAGGCTGGATGGATTTTGAGGAGCCTGGTCCAGTGAGATGTGTCCCTGCCCATGGCAGGGGGTGGAATGAGATGGGCTTTAAGGCTCCTTCCAACACAAACCATCCTATGATTCTATGATATCAGTACCAGAACAAAAAACTTAACATTCAAATGAGAACAAGCAGGCAGAGATGGAAGGATGGCTTCCTTCAATGGCAGTGCTAATTTGGACCAGATTAAAGTGTTCATACAATTACAGCCCAGACTCCCAGAGATGCGTCTAAGTAGGCACACTGGGAGATATGATAAAAAAACAGTGATGGCATTTTTTCATACCAAGGCCATTCCAGGCTTATGTAAACTATGTCTCTTAAACTGTGTTCGAAAAATCCAAATTACAAGTAATAAAGAACAGATTTTCTTAAATAAAAGCCCAGTGACAATAATATTAAAATAAATAAGGAGAATAACACAGATTGTTGAAACTCTGGCAGAAGTGGCTGGTGACAAGGTGACTGCTGAGCAGCCAAGCTCTTTTACCTAATTAGTTTTGATGCACTTAAAAATATTAATTGGCATGATCAAGTCTGAACATGTGAATTTACATTCCAAAGTTACGTCTCATATATATTTTGATATTCTCTTGCTATCTCCACTCTGACAAAGGCAGGACACACTTGATAAAGCGAACGTACTCATGCCAAATGCAGTATCCGACAATGTCTCCCACTCAACACTCACAGATACGTTAAGCCCATTGCTCCGTGAAACCTTCAAGTAAACTACAGTGTTGGCTTCTTCAATCACAATGTAATTTGTCCTAAAAGTGAGAATTGTGAAAATAAAGAAAAATGTATTATTTTTATAGTAAGTGAGTGAGATTCTTACAGTACAATTCCAGTGTAGAATATACAACAGAAATAAAAAGAAAATATTAATAACTGCCTGCACTATTCATCAGACTGATTACAACATTAACTGAGGTTTAGCAAATGTTTCTTTCCACACTACCTAGGAAATTGAACAAAATATTAAACCAGCCTGAAATTTAACACACCAGTTGTACATTTGCTTCTGAAATCCAGCCCTGAATGAAAGCATATTTTACACAATCTTAAAAACAAAAATAAATTATAAAATTTATAACACCCTGGGCCCTGATCTCAGGTTTGGAATTCTTAACATGGATTACTATTAGTGCAATACTTAGGGGCTAATGAAACACTGCTTTATGAAAAATCCATAGAGAAACTGACATCTCTAATGATTAATAGTCGATATTAAGTGGATTTCTGTTCTCTTTTTTTATAGCAACAGTAGTACTTGACAGATAATGTGTTTTGCAAAATTATAAATGTTTTACAATTATGTTGCTGAATTTTTTAAGAGGGATTAATGAAAAATGAAATTGTACAGAAATACAATCTCTATTGAATATGAAAAATATCCCGAATCAGTGTTTAGTACCTATTTGTAACTGGATAGATGCTGAAAAGCCCCAGTGGAGCCTGGTTCTGTAATACTGTAATCATAGTTTGCACTTTTGTGCCTAGTCTGGCTCCTCCAGTTGGATTGAACAGGGTGACAACAAAGTGCTCATCCATTTCTGGCTCTTCATCCAGTATTGCAGAAATATGCAGTGCCTGACAAGAAAACATGCACAGAAAGATGTTGAGGCATGCCAGCTAATGATGACACAACTCTAGCAGACCACACTACTGCTTCTGTTCTTTCACTGTATGGGCCTGGATACACCATGGGAGAATGGCAGCTCTTGGAACTGGAGAGGACAGAAGTGAATCACAGTATTAGAAAATCACAGAATGGCTTAGGTTGGAAGGGAACTTAAAGCCCATCCAGTTCCAAACCTCCTGCCATAGGCAGGGACACCTCCCACTTGATCAGATTGCTCAGAGCTCCACTCAGCCAGATTTTGAATGTTTCCAAGGACAAGGCCTCCACTACCTCCCTGGGAAAGCTGTGTCCGAGCCTCATCGCCCTCATTGTAAAAAATTTCTTCCTTATATCCAGTCTAAATCTACTTTCTCTTAGTTTAAAATCATTTCTTTTTGTCCTATCATAACAATGCTGGTTCAGGCTGCGGTTCTAAAGTAACCCATCTGGCAACCTTCATTGCTGCAACACTAATACATGCATGACCTTTATCCTTTTATTTTCCTTCTCCATCTTTGTCTTCTCATCCTAAGACCCTCTGAAATGTAATAGCTATTGATCACTTTTTCATACCTTTATTCTCTATTTATTCCACACATTTCTTGGTAATTCACAGACCCTGTACAGCTACCTGATCCCCTAACACAGTCAAGTTGATTGTGATTTCCTTCAGCTGGTAACTAAACTAACTCCAGGGCAACAGGGTAATTCCACTACTAGGGCTGGGAAGAAAGAAGGAAAAAAGTCATGAATAGAGGGCTATCTAAAATACTCTCTGTCTTCTTGATGCTTCTTTACTGCACCACTGAGGATGAGAACAGGATCCTCTCACAGCGATATTAAATTAGCAGAGAATTATCTAGAAAGAGGTGTTTTCACTATCATTTGGGGCTCAGTATCATCCTTCCCATTCCCTAAACAGGTAAAGGTTTGTATGATGGATCTGGAACTAAACTGGAGCCTAGGACTTTTTGGATCCCTGTTTACTTCTGCAATAAACCATAATTGGAGACTATTTTAAAGAGTCTCTGATGTTCCACAGGTCTGCTACACTGGTCAGTGTTACAGTTCCAAAGGCATTTAAGGATCAGAAACTGAAAAATGATGTTTCTTGAAAGGTTTATTTCAGATTCTACTCCACTAGCCAAAATGTACTAACTTGGAACTGACTCTAACCTCATTGACAAAAAAAGAAGCGTAACGTAACGTAACGTAACGTAACGTAACGTAACGTAACGTAACGTAACGTAACGTAACGTAAAACATAACATAACATCCATTAAACTTCAGCAGGGTTAGTATTTCATAAACTTCATCTAGCTTATTTTCTAGCTGACATTCTTGCACGGACAATACAGAGACAATGAGCTTAATGCTCCTGGAAGAACAAGTTATCATCTACTCCTAAGACTCTGGAAGCTGTTCACTTCTGCATTTTTTTTGCAGTGCACTCTGTTCAGTTCAGACTAGCTGAAGTATCACATCACAGATTGGGATTTTTACTTCAGCTTTAACTATCTACACTTGTAAATCATCATTTCATTTCAAATTTTCTGTTTCCTCTGATGCCGAATACATACAAAGAAATGTTTCTATGCATACATAAACATTATATACTCATAGTTTTTTAGTTTACCTCAGCTATTTCAAAGACAAAAATATTTACAGAAGAGTACATTTAATTTTTTTGCGCTCTCACTCCCATGACTTCTATTTGCTCTGAGATTAAAAAAAAATATAAGAAAAAATAAATACAAGAAAAAGACTACGGGCATTTCTGAACTCTTTCCACCAATTCTAGAAAAGCTTTCTTTATTTTTTCGGTAGTAACTATCACATTACCTTGAATCTGACTCCCTCTTCCAGTACAATATATCCTTGAGAAGGGGTCAAATCCACTGATGGCTCTGAGGAATTAATTTCGCTTACAAGATATTGAACGGTCACGGTGCCAAATATCCCCTGAGGAGGTTCTCTAATAATATTTAATACTGCAACACTTTCCATCAAATGGAGAGCTGTTTGCTCTCTTAGGAAGAAGTGATCACTGTTATTGAATGACAAAACTCCATGGCCATCATCATTGGCAAGTATAGTAATTGTGGCTTTTGAGAAATAAATAATGGAAATGTTATTTAATTAACATAGTAAAATATAAGTGTACATATATATACAATGAAATACATATAAACTCAAATCTGTTGTTCCTTTAGTATATATATAACGACTTTTTATCCATGATATTACTTGAAGAGAATATTTAAGTATTTCACTTCATGTAAGAAGATTTCTAGACAGGAAGAATCCAGACTGTCTTATTGAAAAGCTCGCTTTCACACTTTTTGATTCCTTATTATACATATTATGCATAGATTTCATAGGGATGTATAAACATCTACCATAGCAGGGCAATGGTGTTTTCCAAAACCCTATTATTCAGAAGATTGAAACTAAAACAACTGCCACAATTCCAAAGAATTCAAACATCAAAACTAAGTTTTACCTGTGGTGTTCTCCCCTAATTCCAGTCCCAGAGAGGGATTTGTTAAAATTAACTGGAACTTCTCATCACCTTCAGGAATGTCATCATCAAAAATCGTAACAACAACAGATTTATTCCTTTCTCCATCAGCAAAAAAAAGACTCTAGTATTGAAACAGAGAAAGCATCAAATACTTAACAGCCGTTACTACACACAGCTTTTTCAACTAAGGTACACAGAATAGGCTTAAATAGGAAGGAGGAGAATAGAAGAGTGTCTTATAAATTGATTGAAATGGAAGCACAGAGGTTCAGCACATTGCAGAATAAGGACAAAAAAGAGAATTTACTTTGAAAGTTCTGTTGTAAACTATATGAAACTTCATAAGAAATCTTCTATGCTCTTGTATAAACAACATTGTATTGAGATAGATATTTGAAAGCTTAAAATGTGTCTTATATTTAAAAATACCTCAGTATTTTAAAAGAAAGATATAAACCAGTAAAATAAGGTGACTAATTTTATTTCATTGTATTCAGACGACCAAAGCAACTGAAATAAGTTGAAAAATTTAGCAGGACCACTGGTTACTCTACAGAATAAACAAGAAGACATACCAAAGGAATAAAAAGTACTAGATTTAGAATTTGCTTCTTACCCTTGAGGTCACATTAAAATCCAAACCGAGCTGTGCCTCCAAATTTTGGGCATAAAAAAACACAGACACATTGCCATACGATCCCCTGCTTCGATATGCCATGACTGTCAGAGTCCCATGAGTTTCATTCACTTCAAAGCTAAAACAAAAAGCAAGAAAAATTCTCAGTACCCACTGTGAATTTTGTTTTGAATAAGATGGTGGACAGCTGTTATATTTTCACTACAAATCACTCCCTTTGCTCTATAAGAAAAAGGCATCATTACAGTATCAACATCATTACAAATGTCTAATACAGCCATTTTACCTTTGTTTCTTATCTAGACAGAATTAATCTATAGGAGGTTGTGGGGTTTTCCTGATTATTGGAAGCAGATTAAAACTCCCTATGTTCATGGATGCAGAGAAAAGGACCTGGGAGATGCCAGTGTGTACGCGTACATGGATGGAATAGCTGAAACACTGGAATAGTGATGCAAGTTCACAATACAGAAGGACAGTGGTGAAAGTAAGTATGTGGTAGCAAAATATTTCTCAGTAAATATACTGCACATGTGGAAATCATCTTGCAGTTTCCAGTTCTATTGAACTGAATGATGCTTTCAAACCTCAAAGATCTTGCCCTATTTTTCATAGGTTTACTCTTAACTGCAAATGAAAATAACCAGAAAACTCTAATCAGCAACTGGCACAGTGAGTACTTTGAGGAAGACAATACTTACTTGGTACTTTCCCATTCAATTACTCCGCTTACTCCATCATTAGCATCTATAATAATTTGAGAAGCTAAACCTTCCACATCTAAAAAGGAAAATAGAAGGACCAAATTTTAAAGAAAATTCCATTTTCATTATTTTTAAGTATAATAGAATCAATTCTTACATCTCTACTAATTCTGTAGATAAATTTGTAATTTTATATATCCAAAATGTGGAGGAGAAAATGGTAATGGGAAAGATAATCAGAAAGACTTGAAGAAAATCTGTCCTGACTGCCTTATTATTAGAAATCAACATGGTGCTCTGAATTACCACTGCTACATTTAATAATGCATAGAAAAAAGACTAAAGAAAAATTAGAAAGCAAAACACAGCACAGAAAAATTAAGAAATACCAAAAGCAAGATTTGTTATGGAATTTTAATTTATCTTTCATTATCTGTTCATTATGATGATATTGAACATTATCCAGACTGTGTCGTTCTGAATATGGAAGAAGAAATGAGTAAGAAAGAATAATAATGATCTACTTAATGATCTACTTAATGTTTCAGGGCCTGGTCATAAACATTACTGGGACACACCTTAGATTCTGATACAAACACAGAACTATTAATTTCTTGTATGCTGTTTATGTACTGTAGCATTATATTGCTCCATAAAGACATGCACGTCTTCACAATAACTACAAAAGATTATTGTGTGCATTGCAGACTGGAAATAATTAATAATAGGCAAAAACTAGAAATGGCCACTAATTTCAGGGATCAGAGCTTGATGGTCAGACCTTGATTCCTCTAAGAAAATCATGCCTTAACTTGCTCAGACAACAGCACCACATGACTGCCTTAATTTAAATCAACTTACTTTAATATGATTGGAAATGAGGAAAAGAAGGACAGTTTCTACCACCAAACTGACTCCACTGAATATATAGTCAGTTCAGTATATTCAGATCTACAGGAAAAATCCCTATTAATTCAGATAAACTGAATAGAAGTAAAACATCATTGCCATGAATCTAAACCTGTCACTATGAGGCAGTGACGAGGATCAGCAGTAGCTGCAAAACCTCTAGACAGACTGCAGAAATTTTATTGAAGCTTAAAAATCCAGAGGGAGTGCTGGCAATTACAGAACATTCAGCTTCACTCCTAGCCTGCATTTTCCCTTGTCGCATCACAGTCAGATCTGTTCAACCAGGATCTCTAATACTTTGCTTTCAACATCAGACCTCTTATTTTACGTCTGGCATCCTGCCCCTCCCTTGACTCCCCCTCTGCCCCTGTCCCGAAGCTCAGCTCTTTCTTGTGTCCATTAAGTTTAGTCCTTTCCTTTGATCATTTGCAGCTCTTGATTATTTTCCCTTCCCTTTGTTTTTTTTTTTTAATTCCTTGCACTTTTGTATTTGAGTCAGGCCCTTTCTTCCACCCTTTCTAGAAGACAGGAGAAAGAGGAGTACGCAGAAAACAGCAGAACTGTCTTACTACTTGCTGTTTCTGCTCCTTGTCAGCAAAGCCTCAGATCACAAATTAAGGTCATGTAAGTTAAATGTGTTCAACTCTACATCACAGACACACCAGACTTACTCCACATATTGCATGCACATGGCCATGACAGGAATAGCACATGCAATACATTCCAGATGTGTAGGATTGACTGCAAGTGCCTGTATGGTGTGCAGTGACCTCTTAGAAATACTTCAAGTATCTTGTACAGATTATAGGATTGCTATAAACCCTAAAAAAATACATTGCACCAACAAGGAGTTAAATTGTCACTTATAACAAATCAAAATATAGGAACAGGGAAAACAAGATTAGAAAACAGTAATAATTAGTAACATCAATAATTCTGGTAACAGACTTTGTAGCAACATTTTACAATAGGGACAAGGTTTTGCTTCACGGGTTAAAACTCAGGAAAAACATGGATCTGTGGAGCAAGTCCAGAGGAGGCCCTGAAGTTGATCCAAGGGCTAGAGCACCTCCCATATGAGGACAGGCTGAGAGAGTTGGGCTTGTTCAGCCTGGAGAAGAGAAGGCTCCAAGGAGTAGCAACCTTACAGTTCCTGAAAGGAGAGGGCTGTGAGGAGACCTTAGAGCAGAATTCCAGTGTTAAAGGGTCTACAGAAAAGCTAGGGAGGTGCTCTTGATCAGGGAATGCAGGGATAGGATGAAGGGGAACAGTTTTCAGCTGAACGAGAGGAGATTTAGACTGGATATGAGGAAGACATTATGTACTATAAGGGTGGTGAGGCACTGGCCCAGGTTGCCCAGGGAAGCCATGGCTGCCCCCTCCCTGGATGTTTTTGTGGCCAGGTTGGATGGGTGCTTGAGAAATCTGATCCAGTGAGAGGTGTCCTTGCCTGTGGCAGGGGGTTGGAACTGGGTTGTCTTTAAGATTTCTTCTAAACCAAACCATTCCATGATTCTATGAAAACTATTATCTGTTTATCTTAAGTGAATTTAATGCAACACAGATATCACAGCAGGGTTGAACGGCTACAATTCAAAGAGACTGTCATCTTCTGACAACAGGAGGCGAGGCTATAAAACACTCAGTACAATTTAGTTCACGAAAATCCCTTATGTGTAACTTTTCATGGGTTAGATTTCAGGCTTGACTAATCACAGCTCAGTCTCTACAAATCAGCAATGAGTCTTGCAAGTTACCTTTTAGTCTGTATCGAATTAACTGTGTCACTTCTATAGGCATGCAAAGAAAATGGAAAAGAGTAGAAGATGTTAGAAAGAATTGGTATAACTAGTCTCTAGTGCCACAGTGTCATTCAACTTTCCTTACAGCCAACAGCAGCTACAATACTGAACTCAGGAGAATGAGGAGCTGAGTAAGTAAATGATAAATGAAGTTCACTGGAAGAGTGGGAAAACCATAGGATATGAATCAAAAGCAAATCTGATAAAAATTTTGACTTTTAAAAGAGTAAACACAGCTATCATGTAATTTCTTTTGATTTTTTTCCATTATGAACTTAAAAAGGAAAATCAGATTAGCATACTGCCAATAAAACTTTTCAGATAATTGTGCTCCTCAATTGTTAATTACAAAGTACTCTATGAAAACTGCCTTATAATTTTTACAGAGCTTTAAAGAAAGTAGGGAGCAAGTATAATAATGATGTCTGCTATTCTACAACGATTCTTTCAGAATACCCTGTCTCTCATTGGCAAACCTGGCAAGTAAGTGAAATAATAACAATATGCCAGAGGAGGGGATGCAACTTGTGTAAAAGGAAAACCAAAGATCATCCAGTAGAAGTTGTTTTACCTAGCCTGGGTGGGGAAGAAGTTGAATGGTTCATGATGAGTTCCACTGAAGTTAAATTAACCAAGAAGAATTCTTTCACTTCTGGTACATCATCCTGCAAAACATTAATTCAGCACATTCTTTTTCCTTTAAGAGATAGTCACAGAAGTCACTGAAAGGCAACTCACTAGAAATCTCTAATATCATAGCAACACTAGAATTAATTTCTTTTCCCTGAAGCACTTTTATTAGTATAAAATTTATTAACTTGAATAACTTATGAAGTAAGATATTATGTTTCACGAAAAATACTCTGGTGACACTAAACTATCCTTGTGAATAAATTTCTGCCCAATTTTAAAGGCATAAGCCTCAACCACTGAGAAAGTAAGAGCCTGTAGCAAGCCATGAATTACACTGTTCTGAATATCAGACAGTATAGTATTAATGAGAGACCTAAATTTCATTTATACATAAGTAGAGCTGCTTCCTGTTATTATTTGTCCTTCTGTAATTTAAACACTAAGACAAAAGCCATCTTTCTAAATGGCAATGAAATACATAGCTCCAATCGATATACAGGTTGCAAGCTTTAGGTTCCAAAATGTTCCTCTTCTGTTGTTGCACAGACCAGTATAGACCAAAAGGGTTTAGAGTTTACCTCTAGAATAGTAATATTTATGGCAGCCGAAGTTTCTCCTTCTTCCAAAGTCAGCGAGCCAGAAACAGCTACATAATCAGTTCCTGGTTCAGCCAAGGTCTCTCCTGTCTGATTACTTAAGGTAAGCAATCCCGGAACTGTGGCGTAAGTAACATTGATATCCCCTGCGTAATTCGTGACAAAAAAAAAAGTGATAATTTCAGTTCTTACGTAATGGTCATGGAACAGACACAGAAAAGACATCAAATGCGCATCCACACAATGAAAAGCCTAATTTGCAAACCAGAAGGATTGTAAGATAAACCTGAAGCCAATGGAACTTTGTTTTTGTTTTTAAGGTGCTTTCAGCCCAGCCTTTGGTGATTTGTCCAACTTCACAGGACTCAAAATGCATTAGGACCAAATTCATTCAGATACTTCATGTGCTGAGACCACAAATATTACATTGCTGAAGTACGACCTGGGCCATCTAATGTATTATTAATATCAGGTTTGGTGCCAAGTGAAGTGGAATGTTTCAGGAACAATTGATATCTAAGAAAGGCTCTAAGGACAGTGCTAGGAAATACAGCTTAATAAATATAGTTCCTTCCCAGGCAGATTGATACAGACTTCAGTAAAGAATAAAAATTAGGGGAAACACTGATAAATGTTACCAAGAGAAAAAGTTAGACCTAATTTTTTTCTATAATAAAGCCATGTGTCACTAATCTGCCAAAGTAAGTCAAGCTGCAGATTTGAAGAGAGTGATCCTGGAGATAAAATGACAGATGAAATTCAAAGCTAGTCTATATGAAATAAAATATAAGGTATAAAAGACTCTTAGTTTTAATAAATAACAATGGAGTTTAAGTAAGAGATGTCACATTTACTATGTATTAGTTTCCTGAGTAGTGTTCCACAAGTGAATTATGTAGTGATTGATATTAAAAAGGAAATTGGAAAGCATAGAAATGTGATTAAAATGCCTCTACAAATCTGTGGTGTGCCCAGATCTGAAGACCCATTGCAACTCTTCTTTTCAGAACAGGTATGACAAAAGTAACTAAAAGGGAATATCACTGAGGTCAAAATACAGTCTGAAAAGTTAAATAGGAGATAACTGCACATTATGTCACAATATGAATTGAATTTCTCAGGAAATAAACATGAGAAACTATTTTTGCACACAACACATTATTGAATTCTGGAAGTAAGAGCCACTGTTTCCAGTTTATGTCTTCTCTGAGGACTAGTTATTCCTTTTAAGCTTGTCTTTTAACATCCATGAACTGAATTCGATAGTCTGAATAAAACTTTTCCATGAGAACTTCCTAAGCTGCCGACTCCTGGAAACTTAGAGAGGAAATATATGGGATCCTTTTCTCATATGTTTTCTGTTTATCCTGGAGAAAGTTATATTTTGAAACAGGTTCATTAAACATGAAAGTAGTAACCAATATCCAACTGGTTATGTCACAGCTCCCAGGGTCCTTGCTGTGGAAACAAGGGGAATGGCTCCAGTTTTAACTGAAACTTAGTTTGCAAGCCCAAAGTAAGAACCCTAGAAGTTCTAAAACTACATCCAAGATGTTTCAAAATTTCCAGCCTCCCCTTCATGGCTTTCACTTGCCTACGGATTACCAAAACAGAATGTTCCCTTCTCTTGGAGCTATTATACAAACCTAGAGATCCAAATTCTCTGTTAATAAAAAGCTGAACCGTTTTGTTTTCCTCTTGAGTTAAAACTACCCTGGATGGGGAAGCAAAATTCAAGACTCCATGTGGTTCATCACTGGCTTCTACTGTCAGAACAGCTTCATATCCTTGACTATCCAAAACAGCAGCCCCCGAAGAAGCCACCCCTGCAAAAGAATCAATGGACTACAGTGAATATAGTATTAATACGTTTTTTTTCTTACATTACTGCTTTTATTACATTCAAATGACAGTCAGTCACAGCTCAAATGAAATTAAACCAAATGCATGATGTGCTCACTGAAGTTCATGCATGGTGCGGAATATATATGCATTAACACCCTATTACAAATACAGGAACATATAATCACAACAGAAATTGTATGCATACTAAGTATAGAGTCACGAAAACATATTAAGAAATTAGGAAACTTAACAGGCCAGTACCAAATATCAACTTCCCTGAACTTCCTCTATTGTAAAAGGAAAGGGAAAGTTCTCCTAGGAATTAGTTCCAGAAGTTAAGATTATATCCAACTTCTCAATCATTCCATTAAGAAACTACTCCCTTTTCCGAGAGTTTCTTTGATGAATAATTGTTGTTTTAATTTTATGCTTATCCTGATGGATTACATGAGTCAACAAGTGATTCTGGCAAGTTGTTAAGGCACCTAGCAGCAACAAAATCCAGGTCAAGTTAGTTTGGTGTTTAGACATTAATTTCAGTTTAACAAAGGGTATTTCAGGAGGGATGCAGTTTCATGCTTGTTTCTCATTATAATTTGAACAGCAAGAATAAAATATTCTGACCTCCTAGAATTCAGGGACAGATCAGAAAGTCACCTTGCAGCATGACAAGATTGCTTTAAGAGATAAAAATGTCTCCTTATTTCATGGCAACTGTATCCAGAAGACATTAGTAAGCTCAAGCTTGTGTTTAGTTAAAGGAAAGAAAATAACCACTGAATTAAACAGACAGACCAAAATCAGGTTTTAAAACAATAAAGGAAAACAGCAAAGATGCTGTGAAGTATGTATCTGTATCTGTATCTGTAACTGTACCTGCACCTGTATCTGCACCTGTATCTGCACCTGGATCTCTATTTGCATCATAGAATCACAGAATGGTTTGGGTTGGAAGAGACCTTAAAATTCATTTAGTTTCATTCCCCTGCCATGGGGGATACCTTCCACTGGATCAGGTTTCTCATAGCCTCATCCAGCCTGGCCTTGAACACCTCCAGTAATGGGGCATCCACAACATCTCTAGGCAACCTGTGCCAGTGCCTCACCATCCTCATCATGAATAATTTCTTTCTAATGTCTAATCTAAATCTTCCTCCTTGCAATTTAAAGCCATTCTTCTTGATGCTATCACTACAGGCCTTTGTAAAAACTCCCTCCCCAGCTTTCCTGGAGCCCCTTCAGGTACTGGAAGCTGCTCTAAGGTCTCCTATGAGCCTTCTGTTCTCCAGGCTGAACAACCCCAACTCTCTCAGCCTGGTCCTCATAGCAGAGGGGCTCCGGACCTTGAATCATCTTTGTGGCCTCCTCAGTTCCATCTCCTTCTTACGTTAGGGATGCCAGAACTGGAATACAGATATCTGTGATACAGATATATAGATCTAAATCTATATTTCTATCTATCTGTCTGTTTACATACACATATACACATATAAGGATGAAGCCTGTTTCAATAAAACATGAATGGCCTTTACATGGTTTACATCAGTTTTTAGTCAGTAC
Organism: Phaenicophaeus curvirostris; assembly: GCF_032191515.1. NCBI lineage: Eukaryota > Metazoa > Chordata > Aves > Cuculiformes > Cuculidae > Phaenicophaeus > Phaenicophaeus curvirostris. The sequence goes on from NC_091431.1 coordinate 18,549,334, forward strand.
ATTTAGTCTTACAGTTCCCAAATGGTTTAAAACATACAAAAATATTACAGTACAAAACAGTAGATGTAAGATACAGCAGCATAGTTCTGCATTACCTTCTGTTTTGATGTTGTAAAGAATGATCTGGTATTCTTCCTTTTCTTCAGGAATATGGTCATCCAGCAAGCGAACATACAATGTTGCATTCAATGTCTCCTATTTATTTTATTGATAAACTGATTAGTCATTATTGTATAAAATACTAGGAATACTGCTGTGTCATAGGCATATTGCACAATACCTTTAAGAAATGTAAAGTTAGAATATCTAAAACTATAAACTCCCTCCAGTTTAGAACTCCAAAAACAAAGGACAAAGTAAATAATCAGATCAAGAAACAGGGAATGCTACAAAAGCAGACTTGTTTTCTCAGCTTAGTTATAATTTTGATATTCCCCTGTAGGCATCAGTTTTGCTTACAGACTTACCTCAGGAAAAAAGAGTATTCCAGAATAGCTTTCAAAGTTTTGTTTTACATTATGCCCAACTATCTTCCATTCAACAGTAACGTTTCCCAGTCCTGGGGCAGTTCTTACAACATGGAACTGCAGTTTTTCTCCTAGGAAAAAAGATAGGATGCAACATTTTGAGGTTTCCTCATCTACATACTGATGATAAAAATGAGAAGCCAAAAAGAGGAATCACAGTTAAAATAATTTTTCTGAAACACATGAATACTTTTAATAGTGAGCTTCCTCGTATTCTCTGTGCTTCAGATCCTTCCCCATACCCAGCCCTTCAATGTCTTTCTTGTACTGAGGGACTCAAAACTGAACCCAGGATTCAAGGTGTGACCTCATCAGCACCGAGGCCAGGGGGACGATTCCTCTCCTACTCCTGCTGGCTGATCCAATCCAGAATGCAGTTGGCCTTCTCAGCTACCTGGGCTACTGCTGGCTCATGTTCAGCCACCGTTAATCAGCACCCCAGGTCCTTCTCTGCCAGGCAGTGTTTCAGCCATTCATCCTGACACCTGGAGCACTGTTGTGGTCCGAGTGCAGGACTCAGCACTAAGCCTTGTTGAATCTCACACAGTTAGTCTCAGCCCATCAATCCAGCCTATTCAGACCCCTCTGCAGAGCCTACCTATCTTCAAGCAGTTTGACGCTTCTGCCCAGTTTTGTGTCACCTGCAAACTGACTGAGGAAGCCCTCGATCCCCTCATCCAGATCATTGATAAAGACATTAAACACAATTCTCTGGGCCCAGCCATCCAGCCAGGCTTTTACACAGCAAAGAGTAGTCCTGCCCAAGCCGTGAGCCACCAGCTTCACTAGAAAAATGCTGTGGGAAATGGTGTCAAAGGCTTTACCAACAAATCTATGTCTGATAAATTTTGGTTTTGGAACAAAAACCCTCGATCCTGAAAATGATATGCAAACACTGAAATCACCTCAAGGCCTTGGCTCATTCCTTGGGTTTTTTTTTATCAAATGGAATTAGTTTTGTTGCTTTTTCTCACTGTAAGAGAATGTACTGTCTTTCACAAGCTGAAGGAAGTGAAATCAAGTATTTTCCAAACTATAGCAGAGCATTGCAGCCCCAAATGTCCAGAATTTGCTAACATGCTATGAATAATATTTAACCAGTGGAAAATATTCAGGGTCATCTAAACCTCTGGGAAAGAGAAAGTTTGTATTAATTCCTTGTGCTCATTAACAGCTCTTCTTAGCCTGCCCAATTGCAGCTGGCTTGGCAGGCAGCTCAGAACGGTTAATGTGAGGAATAAAGGATGAAAACCAGGCGTACACTATCACAGAACTAAGACTAACCATATCTAAGTAAAATCCAAAAGGTTGTGATGTCCTTTTATATCTGGAAAAAAAACCAAACCAAAACAACAGAACACATTTGTCTGAGAAAGACTATTATCTTCAAATAGAAATTGCAATGCACACATTCCTGGACAAAAATTTCTGTTTTGCTAACTTTTCCTGCCCACCATTTCACATGTCAGAGAAACAGGATATTACAACACATTGAGATTCCAGCAAAGGCTGCCCAAAGCAATCACCACTGGTACTGTTCCTGTCCTATGCAAAAGTGCCTCAAACCTTAGATCAAACAGGTAACATACTCTTTTAAAGCACTAGTAGAAACTCTTGATCCACATCAAATTCTTATAGTTCTTTCTCAAATACCATGATCAAGTAACAGCAGCAAGACCGCCACATTCCTAAATCAGCTACCATAAAAAAAAATTAGAGAAAAATGTTAAAACACTATGTTTTGGAGTCAGGAAGAGGGAAGATGTGATCTTAGTCTTTCTCTGTGAGTATTTTCTGGAAGATTTAAAGTGAATTTTAAGTCACTGATACATGAGATCTGCCTATGGCTACTAATAGGTGTGTACAATGGGAGTCATGCGCCATTCTGGGATACGGTATAAATTAAAAAGACCAGAAAAGATAAAATAAGCATTGAAACACAATACTAGTAGAACCAAGGTATGATCTTCAGAAAAAAAAGGCAAGGACAGCTGAAGATACATAAAATGGTTTTGGAAATGGTACACTCATCCTTTCCATAGATCTCATTAAATGATGTACTTGGAAGAGTTAAAAGTTTAAATATACATATGCCAAGTACGTGGTTATTCTCTGCTTGCCAGCACTCTGTGAACAGTAATATGAACATTCCCTGCAGGTCGTTATCAATAGAAAGCATGGAGATGGAAGCTAACATTAAACAAACTGAGTATGGTCAACACAAAGAACCCACCTTCACGGCCAATAACAGATCTTGAGGCTGTATGGAAGCTGATAATTCCTGCTACATTATCATTTGCCAGAATAATCACTGTGACAGTGTCAAAACTGGGCAGAATCCGACTCCCTCCTTCAGTATGGACCAGGCTGATTATGATACTTTCATTATCCTCTGGCTCTGGATCATCTAGAATGGTCAGAGTGACCATCTTTTTTGTTTCCCCTACAAGGAGAAGAACACATACTTCTGTGTGCACAGGGAAATCATACTTTAAAAAGACATAATAATCTCCCACTGTAGGAAATACTTAAAAAAGCATTTTAAAAGGATATGAAGCATATTAATTTACCTACCAGTTACTGAATGTCATTATAAAGTTTTATAGAATTACTATTCAAAAGTTACATTAGGGCGTTGTAATTCTAAAATTATTTTAATATACTATGTAGGAATTAACAATGTAGGCACAATTTCTGAATGTTTAGAATTCTTTATTCGCATTCTAAGTTCTCTGACTTTCAAATTTAACTTAGAAATGGGGAATATCAATCTTATAAAAATAATTACCAAGGGCATAAGTTCTCTGATGAAACATACACAAGTACACATGCTAAATTTGAACAAATCTACTAGGCCAAGGAATGCATTAAAATGGGCTATCATTGTGTTAGCTACTCGTCTTCTGGACTATCAAAGGATGATAGTGTGAACAGCGAATACTATTAATTACCAGTTTCTGTAAGTATTATAATTTTCAACACAATCTTGTAGCTCAAAGTGTGTTTATGACTTGTGAGAATATCAGTTTACAAAATCCGCATATTTCTTGCTGCATTGGTTTTCAAAATACTTTGAAAACAGATTTTGCTAAATTTATTACCACTAATGTAATTACATGCTGACCTCAGAATCACTGCTGGCAAACACTCTTTTGAGTTGAGATGATTCAGAAAGCTAAAGCATGCTAGAATCTTTAGTACGCCTCCAGAAATTGCTTTCAAAATAACTGCTCAATCAATTCAGGTTATCTGTCATGCTGTGGGGTACTTAAGGAATTCCTGTCATTGACTTGTTTAACCTCTCTGAAATGTTTCTTTTATGTTACGTTACGTTACATTACATTACGTTATGTTACATTATGTTATGTTAGCAACACAATCTCAGAATCTATAAAGAGACAATATGAAAAATTAGTACTGTACTGACTGAAAGTTAACAAAAGACCAGTTAGGCCTGATTTTTATTATCTTTGATATAACAACTATCTTCAGCATTATTATTCCTCAAATATTTGTTAAAAAGGTAATCATTATAATGCACACTACAATATTTGTTAAAATATATATATGCTTTTCACCTTTTTTACTACCACCAAATGTATTCTGCAGCTTAGTGTCATATGCTAATGAACCATATTCTTAGAAAATGTATCCTGAGTATTCGAGGAGGCTTAGTCTAAGAATAAAACATCACTTTTCAGAACATCAAGAAGACTGAGTGCTTGTTATGTTCTTTTTGCTTTTCTTTAGTTCTCATAGAATCATAGAATAGTTTGGGTCAGAAGGGGCCCTAAAGCCCATCCAGTTCCTACCCCCTGCTATGGGCAGGGACACCTCCCACTGGATCAGGGGCTCAAAGCCCCATCTAACCTGGCCCTGAACACCTCCAGGGATGGGGCAGCCATGACCTCCCTAAGCAACCTGTGCCAGTGCCTCACTACCTTCATCACGAAGAATTTCTTCCTAATGTTTAATCTAAATTTTCCCCCTTTCAATTAATGCCATTCTCCCTTATCCTATCACTACAAGCCCTTGTAAAAAGTCCCTTCCCAGCTTTCCTGTAGGCCCACTTCAGGTAATGGAAGGCTGCTCACTGTCTCCCTGGAGTCTTCTCTTCTTATTATAAAACAGAAGCTAGTGCAAAACTTTGCCTTACCTTCAGTGAACACCAGAATCTCACCAACACCTACAAAATCCAAGTTTGGGGTCGCAGTTCCACCGACCACATGCCATTCCACTGTCACCTGCCCCAGGCTGCCTTCTGTCCTATGTATCATCAGCTGCACGTTGGTCTGAGGACGCTCCTCTACTTCAATATACAGACCTTTCTCTGTTGCATTGGGACTTACACCGTAGATCTTGAATACTCCAAATGCATCTCCATTCATCATTATGATAACTGTGGAAGTATTTGGCTGTCCTATAGTTGGTTGGTTTTTTAAGCTGGCTGAGATGTTCATTAGTTCAACTTTTAAAAGAGACATAGTGAATTTCTCATCCAGCTCTGGCAGGCTGTCAGGGAGTATGGTAACAGTGAGATTTGCAAACTCTTCCCCTTCCTGCATTATGGCCCACTGTCTTGTGACAGGTTCATAATCACTACCAGCAATGGCTTGTGTGCTAAAGAGTGCAGATGCACTGGTGATGTTTTTCTTGTAGGTCCAGAATCCCGAAGTGTTCATTATCAGGCTGATCTCTGATGTCAGCCAAAGGCAGAGAGGAATCTCAGAGGCACTGGAAAATATAAAGGCTGAACACGCTTGTTCTTTTAGGCACTGAGTTGCACAGGCATACAGTGGGTCGCTTGCTGCTGACACATTCACTCTGGTCTTGGATGGCTGGTCAGGAATTCCTTGTGCAGGAGACTCATAAAAGGCCAGTATATCCTGACCTTGCTCCATGGCAAGAGTCACTACATCAGTCTCGGAAGTACTGTAAAATATCTGCAGCTGACCAAACCTTCCCCCGCTAAAAGCCATCAAAATAAAAAAGAGAGTAATGTTAGTGGAGGATGTGTAATATTCTGTATGCTTCTGAGTTAAGCTAAAAGTGAACAAAATTGACTGGCCCTTTCTGAATTGATGAGAAGTTCCAAATTGTTATTTAAAGTGTATTCCCTTCGAACTAGTACCGGAATAAGTGAGTTGCCATTTTTTGTGAACTGTAAATTGGATTATTTATAACCTAAACAGCAGTCTGTTAAGAGTGCATGTGTGCAAACATCTGTTTCATAGAATCATAGCATGTTTTGGGCTGGAAGGAATCTTAAAGACCATCCAATTCCAACTCTCCTGGACAGGGACCGCTCCCGCTGGATCAGGTTGCTCAAAGCTGCATCCAACCTGGCTTCGAACACCTTCAGAGATGGAACAGCCACCACTTCTCAGGGCACCCTGGAGCCAGGGACTCCCCACCCTGCAATTTCTAGGGATTTATTTAGTTTTTTTAGGGCTGGCAAGGAAGTAAAAGCCTGCGCTGCCCAACCTTGTCATCTTTTCTCCTAGGTGTCCTCTGGATGACACATCACATACATAAAACATGCCTGCCTTTTCTTGCATTTTTCCGCCCCACAAGGGTTGACCCATTTTGTCCTCCATTTTAAATCACAGGAACAGGCTGTTGTGCAGCTTTAAACGATTTGACAATTAAATAGGCAAAATGAAACATGAAGTACACTGTGTATATTGGGTCTGCATTGCACATTACAATGTATATCTAGATTTAAGTACTTTATGTCATTTCTAATAAGGAGACATGTAGTTCAAAACCAACATATATGAAATAAAAATGCATTGAGCTTACATATCAAGAAACTGATGCAAATACTTGCACAAGAGGAGCATGATGTCTGAAATCATAGTCCAGACCAGAAAAAAGAAAAAATAATAGATATAAATAAAGCAAACATTATACAAACCTTCGCCTGACTGTTATATTTGCAAGCAAATTTCTTTCTAGTGGTTCCTGAATTCGATACAAGGATTGATGAAAGAAAACTGTGCCATATGGATTATCGTTGGCAGGTATTATAATATTTGCCACACCATCTGACCCAATAGCACCACCATTGGAGGCCCGAGTTAATTCTACACGGACAATCTCGAAAAGAAAAAAAAAATAATAAAAAGAAATACTGCAGCTAAACAATTTTTGATATTTCTAACAATAAACAAAACCAAACTAAAATCTGAACTTCTTGCACCTTCCTGCTAGAACACTCCTTGGGTTTCTTTGCATGTATTTGTGCAACAAGATAAAACTCTAACACTATTCCAGAAAGACAAAACTGCTTTATTTACCTCTTCTATTTCTGGAACATCATCAGCCAAGACTTCCAACAGCAACATACGGATGGCTTCACCAGGGGCAAAAGTTACATTACCCGAGGCAGGATGCAAGTCATCATCAGCAGGAAATCCATTAACGGTCGCAGCCCACTGAACAGTAACATTACCCAGTGTCCCCGCATTGCGGATTATTGGCAGATTTATGGTTACTGCTCCCAATTCAGGCTCCTCCACAGTGAATTCGGTAAACTGAAAAACTGCGGGGCAGCACAGAGAGATGTGTTTGATTAGCACCAACTGTGAAAGTAAATACATCAACTCCTGAAGTAAACTGTTTTACTTAATTTGATTACTTTTACTTGCACAGGTAAATCACTTTTAATAAGGTTTAAAATGAAAAGCGAACTTCCAATATTAATATTTTCATCTATTGAGAAAATTAGCATGAAAATTAAGCCATCATCGAAAAGTTTATTCCAGCAAACCCATTGTTTGAGGCTAACCATGAGATACGAAATCAAAGTTCTTCGAAGACAAACAGATAATTATTCCCAGCATGGAAACTTACTGAAAAGTAAGTCAACATATTCCACCTAACTTATTTCAAGTAAAAATTTTCTTTGTATAAAAATTCTAGATTTTAAGAATTAATTTAATGAACTACCCATCTGGTATTTTTTTTTCATTTTTTTTGTCTTTCCTCTACTAACTTCTAATGCAAAAATGAAACATGAAGGATGGAAAATGAGAATTAAAGGAATAAAGAGGGACAGTGGAAGCAGAAAACGGTAAACCAAAGAAAAAGCAGGGAAAAAATACACCAAAAAAACCACAAACAAAAAAAAATTACAGGTTTCTAAAATGTCAATAAATTTTTGAAAACGCCAAATCCCTTCTCAAACTCTGGGCAATGAAACTAATTTTAGAAAGCATATAGAATCAATTTTATTGAAAATAATGGGCAGAAGAAAAACTAAAGTACTTGACAGAAAATAAAAGGTTGTTTACTTTCTGTTTATATTTCTCAGTTTCTCCAGATTTTTAAATATGCTTTGGCTGATTATCTACAAAAACAAAGATATTAAAATATTCAAGCAACAGATATTAGACTGCAGATTTTAGCTGAAATTTATCGCAGAAAGGTAGCACTTAGAATAGATTAAACAAAAAATAAATTAAAATCCATTTATCTCCTTCAGATAGGCCACAATCTCACTGTATCAACTGACTAATACTTTTTATTATATTAAAGTGTGTTTTAATTGAGTTTATATGATCTCTTGCTTTTCCATCTTCATCTAGGCTGCTTCTTTGTTTTCTGAAAGTTTTATTCAATTGCTCAGTAACAACTCACCCACAAATCTGCAATACAAATTTGAAGACAAGAGAGTAAATACACAAAACTCATTTACCAAATGATCCAAATGGATCATCAGAAGCCTCAATGGTTATGATCGCCCTTGTTAAAGAACCAAGCAAGGCTCCTCCTGTTGTTTGATTCAGCAGCTGAACATAAAATGACTCCTCAACTTCAGGATTTATATCATTAATTATATAAATTGGCACAGCTTTACTTGTTTCCCCTTCTAGTAATACAACATCCGATGAGGCTACACTGTAGTCCTCGCCTAGATTTGTAGATTAAAAAAAAACCAAACAAACAATAAAAAATATTAATACATTATGGGTTCATCAGTAATATTTCTCTTTTTGCTTACACATGCTTACTCCATGTTTTTATGGTTCTATTCTTTATCTTCAAATCCAGACAACACAGTCTTTTTTATTTCCCATTGCCTTTTAGATATCAGGATGGATTAAAACAAAATTTGGCTTTGGCAAAACAGAGATTGCACTGTTAGACCAAGAGGCGGTTACAAAAGGTCCATTATTGCCTTCAATTGATAAAGTCACGCTACAGAGATGTTTCTGTCTTTTACTTCTGACTGCTCTCTGGCTTCTTCCAAGACATAAAAGTGAACAAAAGCACCTTTGTCAAAGCAGATTTTAGTGAAGGGCACATTTTGTGTGTTGACCTCACTTTAGCCGAACTTGTCTCTAAGAATTTACAGATGAACAACTATGGTACACGGATAACGGCTTTGCTTCAGAAAGTAGTTGAAAGCATTCTCTGACATCAATCTCCATACACACTCATTTAGAATAGTCTGTTAGATAAAAAGAAACTGAAATAACAGTTCTCAGAATTTGCACCACCCACCTATTCAGCCTTGAACATAGTGGAAATACAGTGGGTTTGATTCATAACTGTCTAAGTGGTTTTGACCCTGCACGTTGCATAAGACTGCATCTTTCTTTATGTACTATCTCTACAGAAGGGACCAAGCTCCAGTATTCTTAGGGGTTTGATTTGATTTTGTTTGTTTGTTTGTTTTACAGTTGAGTCCTCAACTCTCACTTCCTGTCAAATAAACTCACCTAAACAATGTATGCCAGGTTTAAATGTGTACCACAACTAAATAGGAGCTACATATACTACTACATTAATTTTTATTTATATTTATTTTCTTTTTTTGAAGATGTGGTGAGCTAGTAGGCAAACAACCAACCACATTCCTCCACTCATTTCTCCTGCTAGGTTGTTCATTGATGATGTCTCTGCACTTTTTAAAAGCTGATTGTCACTTCTATAGGTCCTGGATTCACAATGAGAGTGGTGAGGCTCTGGCCTAGGTTGCCCAGGGAAGCTGTGGCTGCCCCATCCCCGGAGGTGTTCAAGGCTGGGTTGGGTGGGGACTTGAGCAGCGTGGTCTAAGTGGGAGGTGTCCCTGCCCATGGCCCAGAAGTTGGGACTGGATGGGTTTTAAGGCCCTTTCCAACCCAAATCATTCTATGATTCTATGGTTCTATGATTCCTCTTTGCTAAGCACAGTAAATGTGTCACCACTGTTTTTTCCACTTGTTTTACAATACTGCATTCGATAGACTTTGACTGCCTAAAGTATACTCTCTCCCCTTTAACACTGCATTATTCTGCTGTTCTGAAATCTTACCAGCTGTTGCAGTTATTGGCATAGCTTTAAATTTCACAGAAACATCTGCAAAAATCCCCCCAGTTCTGGTAACATTAATGATTGGTCCAACATAATTTTCAGCAACTCGCACAGTTGAAGCCGAAAGCTGAAGTGTTCCAAAAGCATCATCATTGGCATTGATAATTACATGAGCTGTTGTCTCACTCACTGATCCAAGTCGAGGAGAATTTACAACTGCAACACAAAGACAACATAGTGAGGAGGGGTGCCTGCAACATTTGCTATCTACAGATATGGAGTTCGTAGGCATACATGTGAGTTCAGTTGTTAGTTGATGCTAGCTTTCAAAAAACTTATCCTTTTTAGAATGGACAAGGTGTAACTATAAATTTCATTGACATACTTTTGAAGTTTAAATTAGATTATGGCAAAAAAAAAACACCATTTTTTTTTTAAAAAAACCTTACTACTCTGCTGTGCTGTGGATCATACGAACCATAATTATTTTTAAGAGGTGAGGTACTGTGAAAGCATTTATTTATTTATTTGTTTGTTTGTTTGTTTCTCTGCAAGCCAGCAATAAGATCACTACAGGTTCAGGACAATTTAAGTTTTACACTTGCTATGATGAAACATAAATTACATTTCAGTCTCTCAGCAGAATTATATTTGAAGCTTTCTTTAACATGAAGATTAATCAGGGGGATGGCCAGGAGGAGGGCAGCAGTTAAAGACATGAAGAATCTTTGAAGCACAAATCAGGCTGTTATAACCAGATTGTATCTGAATGACACATGAAGCAAACATTCTACATAAACAAATGCACTGTGGCTGTGACTGTAATTCTATACCACTTTGGTTTTAAAAGACTTTTTTGGTTTTCAATAAGCAAAACTAGCTTAGTTATTTCTTAATACTGTACTTCACAGAAACAACATTAGATGACAATATCTCAATGCTCAAAATCAATGTTGTAATGTATTTGAATAAGGTGATTGAAAAGTGATAAAGAAATGCTCATCCATTCCTGACAAAAAGTTGTGCTCGAGGAAATCCATGCCAACAGCACATAAGGAAGGTAACTCAAAGATTTCTTAGCCCTGCAGGGCTTGGCAGAGATAGAAGTTTATTATCATTTAACTTGTTCCATTTTATCCTATGAAATAGAAATACTAGCACTCGCATTTAAATTATAGGTTTTTACATTTGTAAGATACTTACTTGGCCGATCCTGTGCTTTCTCAATCAAAGCAATACTGTTTAGCTCCACAAAAACAGATTCAGACCTCTCGGGATCATCATCATCCAAAATAGGTAAAGAAATTGTGGCCTCACTTGCATTGGCTGTGAAGATCACGTAGCCTGTAATGGGTACATAGTCCTTTCCCTCTATTGCTCTAACAACATCAGGTGGAAGAAAGGGTGGCTTTTCATCATCGCCAATAGTTCTGTATGTTACCATCACTGTACCGAGGAGACCACCACGCCTCACTATGGTCAGGGAAATATTTTTTCTTTCTTCCTCAACTTTTATTGGTCTGTTTTGCTCAGAAAAGATGAAGACTCCATATGGATCATCATTAGCTAAAATAGTTAAGGTTGCATTGGTATGATTTCCAAGACGGCCACTGGAGACATTGACGATCAAAACTGAAAACACCTTATCCAATTCAGGAACTTCATCAGGAGAAACCTGTACCGTAATATTTGCTCTCACTTGGCCAACATCAAGTGTTACATTCCCATATGTAGAGACCAGGTCTTCAGTAAAGTCACAGACTAAGATCCAGTGTAATATCACCTGAGACAAAGCCCCATGAGTTCTCAAAACCTAAGTGTGAAATGCAAAGACTTACATATTTTTGTGCTATGAGAAAGAAAAAACATACAAATACAGGATGGAATAAAGCAAAGGCACTGATGGGTTAAAAATAAATTAATGTTTAAAGAAGCAGCATAATCTTTATTATCTCAGCTTTGCCGGGTTTGTTTTATAAAAACTGTTATTTTAAAATAGTGTTGTCTCACATGTAAATAAGTAGAAATAGTTTTAAACTTGTGGATGTTATTTTTATATCATTTGACCTTCAAGATGAATGACGCATATTAGAAAACTCACTATGAAATGGCAAAACAGACATGCATAACAAAGTCAAGTTATCAGCCCTACAGACTTAAGTAAAATCATTGCAGAACATCCATTAAAAACAGAGACAGAAGAGTACTTCACAAGAATATGAGAATCAAATCCTTCTAACCTGCAGCACAATATTGCTGTCTCCATCTTCCGGCTCAGTTCCATTTACCGAGAGTGACTCAGCACTGAACTCAAACACACCGTGAGCATCATCAGAAGCCTCGATAGTCACAAGGATGTGGGATGCAATTCCCAAGCTGGCTGTTAAGTGCAAGTTTCAAAAAGGGTTATTTTTTCTAGCATCTTTTCTTACATGAAAAAAACCAGCCAAAGTAATATGTTACAAAAAGTACACAGGAAAGCGTGACTGGAGTATCCATGCTGTTTTGTCTTTAGTGTTTGGAAATGAATAATAATTATTGACATGGATAAGAAACTGACTTTCAATAATGTAATCTTGGAAGCCTTTCAATGGAACTGCACAATAAAAAACATAATCATTATGAATATTTTAAGGAAGGAACAGAAATAATATTAGAAGTTTAAAAAAATGACTGAAAATGGAGCAGAATTTAGGATGGTGAGGAGCTATGTGGTAAACACAGTGCAAGCAAATAGCCCAGATGAATGCAGTCTCATCTGAACATAAACTGGAACAAAAAGCAAAGTGGAAAAAACAAGTCTTGTAAATCTTATTCCTAAAAAGACTGTCTTGGGTGAGAGAACTTCCTGCTCAGGGAGAGAAAGAGCCTGGCATTTGGGAAAACTATTTCTGGAAATAAGGAAAAGGGAAACAGTACTTCTAAAAAAAACCCGAAAGCTCAAAAAAAATGTGGCTAAACCACGAGCTTTTTTCTCAGATCGAAACTGAAAGTTGAAAATCAGGCTGTCACAGGTGAATAAATTACTCAGTTTGGATGATGGGTGCTCATAGAACATTTTCAGGTCTGTATGGTTTAATTTGAAGTCCTATATGATCAGAGTTTTCCCTCAGATTTTTCTGTTAACTCTACTAGAATTAATAAAATTTTCTCAGTATTAAATTATCTTTGTTTTCTGTATGTCAGTACAAAAATACAAGCTTAAAGAGATAAAATGAAAAACAATCAAAACATTCATTTAAAAAATCCAACACAACTTACCTTTCTTTAGAAGCATTTTTGACACACAGAGAACCAAAGTAACATAAAACACTTTTCAAAGCATACAATCAGGTGATTTTAAAATGACGTTCAGTGTAACTATGACAAGTTGTGCCAGTACAGTAATTTATGAGGGATATTACAGCTAGCAATAAAAAAACGAGGATTAATAGAAAATGCTTACCATGTTGATGGACAGTTGGAAGGAAGAAATCCATGTTCCCATCACCACTACCACTGTCATCATTTCTAAAGAGCTCAGCAACTTTAAGATGACAGACATACAGATATATACACACATATATACATTTATAAATAAAGAGAAAGCAGAAAGTAATTTAAACATTTCTGGACAACAGAAAATGAGAGGAAAGTATTCTAGGAAGGCATCGATTTTGGATATGGAAGTATAGAGGATTTCTGATAAAAGCCAGAAAAAGTATTGCATATATTGCCTCTTATTTAATTTATGACATTGGAAATAGCAAGGGGAGTCTGAAGGAAAGAAAACACCTAAATCTTTGGGTTTTCTTTCCTTCCCTCTTTCTGTGCCCTCTTTTTATTTCTCCTTTCTCATTCTTGAATTAAGTCTGTTATGGAGAAACTGGAAATGTAAATCAAAAAAGCAGAGGATAAATCCCTCCAGACACTTTTATTCTAATAATTTCTTACAAATGGAAAACGTTTCAGAAAGTTGGAAAAATCTGCAGAAAGCTTAACTAATGAAGACTTTACCTTAAGTTTTGTGTTTGCAAGAGTGTTGTAAAAAACAAAAGAGGGTTTGTGTTAAGAGGGTGTCTGCCTAGTGAGTTACTAAAGTTAACTGTAAGTTTTCTGATTAAAGAAAAGAGAAAATGTAAAGAGAAAAGTTTGATTAACAATACAACTATTTGATCAAAAAGTCCATATACATGAAAGTTGCAATTTCTCCGAAGTTGCAATTTCTCCAATTTCACTAAAGTGGCAGATAAAATAAACCCACTTTGGCAGTTTAGCCCTACATACTTTATGAGTATTGACCACTTCTCTTACAAAAAACTTACACTGATATATTTTTAACATTATTTTGATTTTCATTACAAATCATGAAATTATGTAATGTGAAAAGCAGAAAATGCCCTTAAATGACCTAAAAGCATGATAATACACTTTCTTTGGGATTTCATGGTTTCCAACGAGGATTAAAAACATCTGAAGAACAGTTCTATCCTAATAAAAATCACATCTTCTGAGGGATGTGAGTGTGTTTGCTTATCTTCGGAAACAACATGGAAAGAGCACGCCTAGGAAATGTTAAGATTTTAGTGGATGAGTAGAGATCATGAAAATACAGCAAATTGATTGATGTACATGCCTTACCTCCTCCCTCTGGGTTCAACAGCTCCACTTTAAATGTCTTTTCTAATTCAGGAACAGAATTATCAGTGATGTTAATGGTAATGTACTTGTATCTTTCTCCTGGCTGGAATTCCAGTGTCCCTGCGATAGCCTGAAATATGAAAGCTTTTCACATTTCTGTTCAAGTCTAATGACTTCATCATAATTTCATTTTCATAAGAAAAAAGAAACAGGACCTTGATTTTTTTTTGTCTGTGTCAAAATATCTACTCGTTTTCACTTAAGCTTTTAAAAATTCTGCTGGATATTTGTTACAAGAAAAAGGCATCTTAAATCACAGAACTACAAGCATCTGCATGTATCTAGGTTTTTCTGCACAAATATCAGTTAGACAAGCAGACACAGCTATGTTCAGGTTATTTTATTGAACACATACAAGTCCTGGTACGCAAAAATATATTTTTAACCTTTACATGAAGGTGCATGCTCATATATAGTTTTATATACTCCATAAAAATAGCAGATATCCCTTCTTGTTGCACTGACCATTCTCTTAATAATAAATGAAAATCAAAACCAGAGGCTTTTTCTAGGAAATACAACATGCTGCACAGAAAGGAAGTAAAAGTCACACAGTGATATATAATTTTAAAGTAAATATTACACATTCATGTATCACATCACCAGATAAATCAAAACGTTTCTGTGAAAATAATCATAGCTAGGCTAAAAGACTCAAACTGAAGTCTGTCTCCAGGACAAATAATTCTAATTAGATTCTAAATTAATTACACACCTTGGCAAGGGCTATACCTGATAATCTTTAGGACTGAAAGCTGTAAGTGGCACTGTTCTATATTCTACCAGAACTGTTCCAAGAAGACCTTGTGCACGAACTACCAGTAACCTGACATGTCCAACTTCTTCTTTAACAGTAATATGGGGTACAGCAGAGGCTGGCAGAATCATTCCATCACCTGGCTGAGGAGGTGGCCCCACCGAGAACTGCAGTAGACCTAGAAGACAAGAAGACCTACTTACATGGCTTCTCACATTAAATTTAAATTATGATAATAAATCAAACCATATTATTTATAATATTTACATTTAGTAACTACGAAATAAAAAATTAATTATTGATCCGTCCTTAGGACTCAATCATGATATTTCCAACAATATGCTGTGTACCTTCCCCTCTCTCACTGATATCCCTATTAGTCTTGATAAAGCCACAGCAGAACAACTAATTCAGCCGTTCCCAAAAGAGCTTCAATATGTCATAGTATTGGGCCCTTATTGGTATAATAAGCATGCATAAATGTCCTTCTTTGTCAAGAATTTTCATCTGTGGAGCATGAACTACATGTCACCTTTATTTGCCCTCAGAGGGCAATCATTGCCTGTTTGGTAAGGGCAGCTTTGATGACTCTTTGTCATATTCTCAAGAATAGAATCACAGAATGTCCTGAGTTGGTAGAGACCCACAAGGATCATCGAGTCCAGCTCCTGTCCCTGCACAGGACAACCCCAGCATTCACACTGTGTGTCTGAGGGCACTGGCCAAATGCTTCTGGAATATTGTCAGGCTTGGTGCCATGACTGCGTTCCGATGGAGCTGTTCCAGTGCTCCACCACCTTCTGGGTGAAGAACCTTTTCCTAATGTCCAACCTTACCCCCCTGGCACATCTTCCTGCTATTTCCTTGGTCCGATCATTGGTCACCAGAGAGGAGATTAACTCCTCCTCCCCTTGTGAGGAAGCTGTGAACTCTGATGAGGTCTCCCCTCAGTGTCTTCTTCTCCAGTCTGAATAGACCAAGTGACTTCAGCTACTCCTCACATGGCTTCCCCTCTAAACCCTTTACCAACTCTCTGCCCTCCTCTGCACACTCTCTAGCAGCTTTAGACCCTTTTCACACTGTGGCACCCAAAACTGCACCCAGTGCTCAAGGTGGGGCCACACCATTGCAAAGCAGACTGGGACAATCCCTTCCCTCAACCAGACAGGAATGCAGTCCTGGGAGCAGATGCAACCCAGGACATGGTTGGCCCTCTTGTCAGTCAGGGCACTAGCTTTCACTGTTTTATAAAATTATGAATTAATCTCAAGATAGATAAAGCAGAACACTTGGCATTGCCTCCTCAACTATCAAGCCTAAGCAAAGTTTTTATCCATGGTAACTATCCAAGAATCTGCAATAAGACTACATTATCTCCATCCTTGTTACCATATGGGTGGTCACTGGCTTTGATGCTGATATCAGTAGTTTCCTTTTCTGGATCTATACTTGCTCCACTGGTAGGAGTTGAACCTAGTTTTCCATCTCCAGACACTGCAGAGACTAATGTCACACGGAAATATTCGTTTAGCTCCGGAATGTCATCATCAATTACATGCAAATTTAAGACCTAGAGAAGGACCAAATCATGGAGAAATCAAACTGTGCAACATACATCACTTATGAGTTTTATGACCCTGCTTAACTCATCAAATTATTTCATTATCCAGTCAGCTGCTGTGTAGTTACGTAAGTAATGTAGACAAAATTTTTTACTTTCCACATAATTTAACCTAACTTCTAGGATAATATTTTACGCTTAGAACATGCATTTCAAAAATAGCTTTACTAAGCTGAAAGAGATGGAAGGCATATTTTCTTAAGTGCTTCAAATTAGATAAACATATAACCAAGCAAGGATTTATTATTACCTAGTATTTATCATCTACATAAGCATAGTTTAAATTCAGTGTATTAAAACTGAAATCTCTAAGACGTTTCAAAATCTTGAAGAAATTGAGCTTCTGAAGAGATATTACAGTGATTAATCTAATATAGAGAGCAAGAAAACCAAGAGTTTTGTGCCACCTGACACCTGACAGTGCAGATCACACAATTAATTAGCATTACCTGCTCTGCAGAGGCTAACATGTTCACCTCAGACAACTCTAGCTTTCTGTACATTGTGATATGATTGGACAAACATGTAGAAGAAAAGGTCTAAGCAGCCAGTTGTATTTAGAGGCATGGGAATGAGTAGCTTACAAATGTCAATGGGAAGTCTCTTAGGATATCTCACCTGAGGAGCAACTGCTCTCAGTCTGTTCCTTAGGGCCATGCCCATTAAATCCTCTGTGTGCAGACAATTAATTGGGCAACATAACAGTGGTAAAAAAGGTAGGCCAGCCTTTTTCTGCTGCTAGACAGGACTAGGCAGGCCTAATCCACGATGCCAGACCAGAAAAGCTTTGAAAATTTTTGCTTGATATGACTGAATACAACCAGTGATATGATTCAATGGAGAATTAAAGCTAAATGAACAACAAAAAACTGTTTTCAGATATCACAAGCTTTCACCAGGCTCTAATCACTTACATTGTTTAACTGGGGCCAGACCCACAGTTCTAGTGGAGCCACTGGGATCCTTTCAAATAGTATTGCAGATTTCAGCCTGTCCATACAGACTTCAGCACAGTGACAAAAGTGAAATTGAGGACAGCATTTTCTAAAAAAAAAATTCACCCTTTCTGTTTTACAACCACTAATAGAAAACACTAATTAAATTCCTACAGTATTGTGATCCCATTCCTCTTCTTCAAACAAATGTGAAATTCCTGTGTTGTGCATCAGGACTGAAATCATAGAAACAGATTAAGCAACAGGGATGGAATGTACTGTTGCAAGACACAGTGAACTTTCCTGCTGTCTGTTTAATTGATGTGGAGATCAATTTTGAGTTCCAAAACTCAGATCAAAACCTGATCACTTACCAATTTCAAAAGTAGCTGTATGCACTGTTTCAACCCAGAACTATATACACTTCAAATGTATATAGAGATGTACACAAAACTAATATACAAATATATGTAAACACATCTCATATGTTATGTGTATTCAAACATACAAGCAGAAAGGGTGACCCCTGAACCAAGATGCAGAACTATAAGCATCTACCATATCACTTGATAGTTGTCATGGATGCAAAAAACCTCTGCAAAATGTGACAAAAGCACATGAAGGAAACTCTCTTGTATGCAAACCAACCAAGCATCCTCAGAAGGTATTTTCCAGCAGGTTTGCAAAGGACGGGATGAATAATTAATAGGAAGGTAGGGTTTACCTCTGATCTCTGCCAAGGAAGGAATGTGATAGTGCCACTGCTGTTAGAAAAATCGGTAACAGGGTAACTCATGCCAGTGGAATCAACCTGTGAGATAATGTAATTTATATACACGTAGTCCAGGGCTCCCCTTGTACGCTCCACAACACAGGATATAGTGGAACCCTCATCAGCAATCTGGAAGGAAGCAAGAAATTGAAATGTTATTATCAAAGGAAATGAAAGCAATAAATGCAAACCATGTAATTCTCTAATGGTAGGCAAATAAATGTACAGGAAAAAAAATGCCGTTATGTCACTTTCAGCACTTATGAAATGGTGGTGGTCAGAACAGTCTTAGTGGAATTTGCAACAGCTTCTAGTACCACCTTGAGGACTATGAAGGAAAGCCAATAACTAGACTCTGTGGTTTGTTTTAGACACCATCTCTTCCCCCAAAAAACATGTCAAAGACAGAATAAATATATTGTCATACATAACTGAAATGATGGTTTTGTAATAATGTAATTTTTTTTTAATTTTCGTTACAATAATTTAAAGAAAGATTTGGTTTCCACTTTTCCACAATTAGAAACACTCTGGGAAAAAAAAATCAGATACGTTAAAATTAAGCTATATGTACCTACTATTAGAATAGAATTAAACTATATATCATCATTTACAATTCTGTCTTCACAAGGAACGTTAATTCAGCAGCAACAGTTTCACATACTTGGAACAAAGTAGGTGTTGATACCACATATTTGAGAAAATTATGATCTTAGAACTAAAATAGAAAAGAGTTTTGTTTGAAAATTGCCAGAAAGTCTATCTTATGCATTGGATAAATTTCAGATCTTCTGGATAATGCACTGCAGCTACTGCATACACTTTCAGCTGCCTCATACACAGGCATCCACATAAAGCAATGAAACCACAAATAAAACAATGCTGTATATCTGCACCTTCACTGGGAGCTCTAATATTTTCCTGTTGAAAAGGACATAAGAAGAATGCAAAACAATTAACGTGGCATATAAATTTTTTATTTTGCTTCATGGTTGGCTGATGATCTGTGTCATTGCAGTATTATCAGTGGCATTTGAAACTGGGGGAATCTGTTATCATAGCATATGGCAGGCACACAGAGAGCAAACTGAACCCAATTGAAAACCAGTATCACTCAGGCAAGATGGTCACTTTCGAACACATCACAAGCACTTTAGTTAGTAAGAATGTAATTAAAAGGTCATAAGAGTTGCCAAATGAGAAAGCATTCCAAAACTTGTTTTCCAAAATATTCCAGTACCAATAGGAGGAGATATCTTGTCTTGGCCCCTCATCACTGATGAAAGAAGTAAAAATTAATTATGTTTATTTCAATCTTCCACAAACAAGCAGTAAGTTTATACATTGCATATATGGTGGCTGCCAACAAAGAACAATTTAATGATTGAAAAAAGAGCAATGGACAGTTAATATCAACTGAATTAAAATGGAATTTATGCCCTATAACTTATGGGAGAAAATCATTGTGAAATACACCTACAGAAAAGCTGAGGAGGGGCTCTTTATCAGGGATTGCAAGGACAGGGCAAGGGGGGATGGATTTAAGCTGAAAAAAGGGAGATTTAGATTACATATTAGGAAGAATTTTTTTGCGAGGCACCAGCCCAGGCTGCTCAGAGAAGCTGTGGCTTTCCCATCTCAGGAGTTGTTCACTGGCAGAGGCTGCCCAGCAAGGTGACTGAGTCACCATCCATGGAGGTATTTAAAGGATGGACAGACAAAGTGCTTAGGGATATGATTTAGTACAGGTACTACGATTTAGCGGACAGGTACAGTTGGACTTGATGATCTCAAAGGTCTTTTCCAACCTAGGGATTCTATGATTCTAAGGCCAGGTTGGATGGGGCTTTGAACAACCTGATCCAGTAGGAGGTGTTCCTGCCCATGGCTGAGGGTTGAAACGGGATGGGCTTTAAGGTTTCTTCCAACCCTAACCACTCTATGGTTCTATGATTCTATGACGAATGCACCATACCTTGTCATCACATTACCATCAGTAAAATTCTTTCAAGTACATCATATGACAAAAATAAAATAAAAATCTTTGTAAGAAGGCATTCCCCAAACAAGAAAATTACATCATACATTTCAGTTGATAACCTAGTCTCAGATGTAACAGAAGTAGAGGAAAGAATATTTTTTCTGTAATAATTAAATCTGAGTCTTCAGTTTATGTAACAAAATCTATTTTCTTAAAAAAAATACTTTGGGATGATTTTTTAAGATTATATAGCAAATGCCAGTGAGATTGAGGGTGTATTAACAGAATTTACACATTTCCAAATTCTAGAAATCTTTGCTCAACTACAAAAAGTAACTGTGAAGTCAAGGTCCTTTGCAGGTCAACTGGTATTACCATCAATTTTGTTGTGTCCATAATCTTCCCACCTTACCTCAGGAATACATGATCCAGTGAAACCAAATAAACCATTAGCGTTATCACTTTTTTGTATTCTTAATCTTGCCGTGGTGTTTTCTTGTGAAAACCGAGCTCCACCACATACAGAGATGAGTTTTAGGATGAATAACTCCTCTCCTTCTTCCTCTTTGTCATCCTTTGCAGACACAATGAATGATTTATTGGTCTCTCCTTGCCGATACTCCAAATACCCAGAAACAGGGTGAACATCACTTTTTGCAGGAGTTGCATGGAGTTCATAGATCTCTGCTCGGGTCAATTTGCGCTCGTAAAGCCTTACGTCCTGCATTAACCCTGTGTACCTACTGCTGCCATTGATTCCTGCTCCGATTCTCACTATACCTGGACCTGAGAAGGAAATAATAGTATTCTTCATGTTATTAAAATTCTTCAGAGTAATAAACCTGCGACTGAATAGCTGTACTTAAGAATCAATTTTAAAGTGTTTATTACCCCTGAATTAGGAATCACGTTGAAGTTGAAATGCAAACTCAGTATGTTCCTCAAGCCTCACCTCAGAGCTAAAGGCAGATCATGACAGGCCAAACAATTCCATCCCAGACAAGATTTTTCATGGTACTAGTTCTACCAGCACATTGTCACCATTCCTGATTTTTGTGTGACTGGGAAACCTCTCTTTTTCCTTCAGAAAGAACTTTCCAATCCCTCTCAGCATTTGTTTTGCTAAGCAGACCCCGTTTCATCTCTCTCTGTTAAGCCAGTTGACCCGTTCTGATGATATTCATCATCACTGCATTAGCCCCTCTGGACTTGCTTTTCCGCTAATGCATTGGAAATATTGAGTTCAGAAATGTACACCAAATTACAAATGTTTTTTACAAAATCATTAATATTTCTTTGCCTCCAAACAATTATCTTACTCAGCAAATCATGGTATCGCAGCTGCTTTTTTTCACAAATACTCCAAGCTGGTAGCTCATACTCTTATTGCGCTAAAACACATAGATCTCTCATCCTTACGGCTGTTTTCTGGTATTGGAAGGAACTCTGCTCCTGAATGTATTGTCATATATATGACACTGAGAATCAGTGCTAGAGATGAACAACCACAGCAGTGGATAACAGTCCCAGGGCATGAGGCAGAGGATGGTGAGAAAAACCAGGCTGCTGTGCTCACCACTGTGTTAAACGGAGAGGAAATGCTTACCTTGTGCTTGTATCTCCAGACAGAATAAATGCCGTCTCTGCTAATACAGAAAATTTACAACACATACATACCTTTCTAGCAAAAAAAGCATTATTGCATTTCATACAACTTTGTTTTAGAAACTGAGGGAGAGGGAAATCCTTTCATAACTAGAGCACCACAAGTCGAATGGAAATTATTACCTGCAGAGGTACTACTTTGTTCCAGAGTGCAAATCTCAGACTTTAACCATTGAAATTTAGAGGGAGAAATAGAGCTTGACATGAGCCAGCAACTTGCGCTCACAACCCAGAAGGCAAACCATATCCCAGGCTGCATTCAAAGAAGCATGGCCAGCAGGGTGATGGAGGAGATTCTCCCCCTCTACTCCACTCTCATGATGCCCCATCTGGAGTCCTGTGTCCCATTCTAGAACCTCCAGCATAAAGATATGGAACTATTGGAATAGGTCCAAAGGAGTCTACGAAGATGATCCAAGAGCTGAAGCACCTCTGCTATGAAGCCAGACTGTGAGAGACGGATCTGGGTAGACCTTATAACAGCCTTCCAGTACTGAAAGGAGCTCCAGGAAAGCTTGGGAGGAGCTTTTTTACAAGGGCATGGAGTAATAGGATGAGGGGGAATGACTTTAAATTGGAATGGGGAAGATTCAGATTAGACATTGGGAAGAAATTCTTCACAAAGAGGATGGTGAGACACAGGTACAGGTTGCTCAGAGAAGCTGTGGCTGCCCCATGCCTGGAGGTGTTCAGAGCCAGTCTGGATGGGGCCTTGAGCCACCTGGTCTGGTAAAATGTGTTCTTGCCCATGGCAGGGCGTTTGGAATAGGGTGATCTTTGAAGATCGCTTCCAATGTAAACCATTTTATTACTCTATGCAATTAATGAAATCTCCCCTCTGTTCTCACTCTGTATTTGTGTGCGTATATGGATGTAGATGTATATGCATTTAACACAACTGTATCTTTCTTAATCGTTCTTCCGCAGTTACAGAAAGGACACTGCATTCAAGAATTTGACAATCATTCACTGCCTAGCCCCACCAAAGAAAGCATGTGAAACTGATGGTGAAAGGAAGAAAGGAAATAGGATGGAGAAGATGTACAAAAAAAAAAAAAAAAAAGCACGTAGAATAGTGGGAAAGATCAGAAGGAAGAGTAAATATAAATGTATTCCAATCACATAATATCCTACTTTATAAAGAGTTGTTCTGTAACTTCTTTGGTCACTGCTGTGCTTGTTCAGAGTGAATGCCCATTACCTAGGACTAAAATCACATCTGAGACTATCCAGTTAGAGAAACTAAGACACAAATGCTAATGTTCTTTGGATACTACTAAACTCAGAGGTATAATTTTAATATACGATGTAAATACATACTTAAGCAAATATACACCCTGAAAAATTTTATTACTTGCAAGATATTGAAGGAAATTAGAGACCTCATTGCTCTCTATAACTACCTGAAAGGAGGTTGTAGAGAGGAGGGTGCTGGCCTCTTCTCCCAAGTGACAGGGGACAGGACAAGAGGGAATGGCCTCAAGCTCCACCAGGGGAGATTTAGGCTGGACATTAGGAAAAAATTTTTCACAGAAAGGGTCATTGGGCACTGGAACAGGCTGCCCAGGGAGGTGGTTGAGTCACCTTCCCTGGAGGTGTTTAAGGCACGGGTGGACGAGGTGCTAAGGGGCATGGTTTAGTGTTTGATAGGAATGGTTGGACTCGATGATCCGGTGGGTCTCTTCCAACCTGGTTATTCTATGATTCTATGATTCTATGAAATTTTGTTTCAGAAACTGAGAGGAAAACAATCCCTTCTCAGCTACAGTGCTATAAATCTTACTGAAGTTATTAAATGCAAACATATACAACTAAATGCATACATGATAAGCATACATCTATAAATACAATTATAAATTATTCATTTATTTTCAAATTATTGCAATCCAAGCTTTGTTACAGTTCTGAATGGGTTGGAACTTTCACAGCTCTAATTTACACATGCTTTTGGAAAGCCTTCAGAATTGTCTACTTGTTCTTTTCAATTAACTTTTCAGATAGAATTTCAGTATTTTGCATGCTCTTTTACATATTTAATAACTCTACATAAGGAGAAAAAAATGCAGGCTATTGGCTCACCGTCAGCAATTGCTTCTCCTTTAAGGCTCTTCATTCCTCCCACAACTGGAGTTCCATCCATGTAAAATTCTATTATACCTTCATCCAGAGTAATCAGAAGGTGAACCCAAGTATTTTCATCCAGATATTTCAGGACTGCTGCTTTAGCCATGTATGTCATATTGGATCCGAATGCTGTATAGTGAAGCACTGCAGAAACATGGGACTCATTCGTTTGGATTTTCATGCCGTAATATAAGGTCCCATTGTCATCATCCTTTTCAATTATATAACCATCAGTACTGATGTTAGGAATTAACCACGCTGAAAATGTAAAATTGGTTATTGCGGTATTTCCATTGTATGGGTATTCTGGACCAATAATTCCAAAGGCATCCTTGTTTCCACTGAAATACAAAGCATCTGTTCCACTGTGATGACGTCTCATGTGAGGCTGGGATTGTACTGAACTTGGAAATGATCCCAACAACAAGAAGTCTACCATTGCCGGTAGTCCATCTTGGAATGTACTAGACAGTATTTCCCAGCCTAAACGGACAACACCAAAGGTGCCTTGTTGTCTCCAGATGGTGAAGTTTGTAATATAGGAAAGATCATCTTCAGAAAGAACATCTTCCACTATCTCTCTGTCCTGGCTCTCTGGGTCTATGACAAAGACTCCAAAAGGGTCATCATTGAATGGGATCATCACGGTTACAGCAAGGTTTGTTTTGGATAACTGACCACCAGGACCAGGAGTCCCACCTGTACAATGGAAGTTAGAGCAAAAGTTAAAAGCTGATTTCAAACAACACAGTCTGAATAAAGTTACTAAGTACTTAAAATTTTTCCAATAAAATATATTTTAAACTTAAACTGTCTAAGAAAGAGCCTCTGAACTCCTAGAAAATGTTCTGATTTAAAAATGATGTGATTTAACTGCCTTGTTTTTAAAACATTAAAGTGATGATTTTCACAAAAGACAAAGCAGTATGTTAGTTTTCAACTGTAAAAACCACATTTCTCTTTCATCTAAAACAAGGTTTGCTCTAACGTTTCTCAATGACCCAGTTTTCATACTACTCCAAGACTTACACAGATCTTGGAATGGCAAAATTTGGCCCCAGTGCCTCTGAAACAGAAGCAAGAGATACCTTGGAAAATCAGTAAAAAATTGTATATTAAATCTGTTGCCAAGTACTCCCATTAGGTATCTATTTCTGCCCAGCAGGAATTCATGACACAACGGTCATGATTTGAATGTAGAGCCTCCATGTTCAACGTGTGCAGTGATCTACCTATGATAAGTACGAGATCTTCTGTACACACATATAGATTTCACATGCAGGAAAGGTGAATGCGTATTTTCAGTTGTATCTGGGCATAGGAGATTATAAATAGTCCTGAAGTGGAGCAAGTCCAGCGGATGTGGAACTCTGCTCAGTAGAAGACCTGTAGCAGTTGTAATTGAAGTCATATGAAGTAGGATTGTTAGTGTTTTGCCTCCTCTAGAAAAAGGCAAACAAACCAACCAACCTGCATTATGATAGACATGCATAGCCTTTAATAGCTTTATTTTGTCTTCAGATACATGAAGATCTACATGCCTGAAACACCAAGAGGCATCCTTTTTAAAGGTCAGATCACCAAAAAGTGTGTAAAAGTAATTCAGGAACTAAGTTCATTCATACGTGTAAATTAAGATTAAATGAAAAATAAAGCCTAAAACCTTACCGGAAAAGTATAGGTTATCAAGACATTATTCAAGGCAAAGCTTTCTCCAGGGCTGGTTTCTTTTTGATTGATTAAACAGAATTCTTTTCTACCAGATATGAAGGGAATGGTGATATGGAAGACAATACCTGAGGCATTCACCAACTTTAGAAGGTAAAATTCATTGAATTCAGGAATTCCATCTGAAATAGCATGGAGTGTTATTGGCTTTGATCCTTCACCATCCATGAAGAACATAGTCCCCTGAGTTTCATAGAACTCTTCTCCTGGCCTCAATGCAGAGCCATTATCAAACAGCTGCCAGATCAATGAGACATTGCCGAAGTGACCTCTGTGTCTCAAAACCCTGTTCAGCAATACAGAAAGAGTGAACAGCCTGGCAGGTATGCATCAGCATTCCTTAGCAAAGGAAAACATGGCTGCACTGATTTTCCTTACTATGAAAAATAATATACAACATTCTAAATAGCCATGAACAGTAAATATAACCATGAACAATAACTGAATCTTCTTTGGAGGCCCACAATTTCATGGTATAATTCTACGCCCATTATACCACAGGTACCTTAGGAAGAAAGTAACAAGTGCAGGTCCATGCAAAGCAGTGCTGTTAAGCTAATCATCTTATTTTCTTGCATATCTATTATGTTTATAATAAATGTGAATGCACAGTAGTTCAGTAAGTTATCATTAAATGTTTTTATGCCTGGCCACACTAGACAAGAAAGAGAATCATCTACTGTTAACCACAGACATTTCTCGTTTTAACCATCGAGCCTCCTTAAGCTCTTTCTTACGTTATTATTAAATCTGGGTCATGTTCTACGCCCTTCAGGAATCCATGGTTATTCCAGATTAGGAATAGGTGAACAAATAGTGAATGAAAAAATAAATAAATAGGCACTCATGAATAAAGACGTTACTTTTTTTTATAGCTATCTGGTGACTTTAATTCCACCACTTTCCAACAGGTGTTATAAATAAAAACTGATGCATATAGTGCATTTATTGACAAAGTGTGCTTTACATGCAAAAGTTATGCTTCTCTTTGCACAGTAAACCAAAATGCTGAACAAAGAGATTACATGAGGCTGAAAAATTAGTTCAGCAAAAACCAGTCTAGGCACAGAAACACATTCTCGTTGTTTCTGCTTCCACAGGCTTTTCTTTACTTGTCATTAACCAGGGCGCTCTATCCCAGCTGTGTAGTGCTGTTGCACTAGCTCCAATTACTCCCTTCAAAGCTCAGCACTGCCGTAGCTGTTCTCAGTGGCTGGGTTTTATGCCTCCCTGACTCTTTTGTTATAAACTATGCAGTAACCAAAAACGTGAAGGTATGGAAGAGGCAGCTCCGTAGTACAGGTATTTCACCAGTGAGGACTGAGCAAGGTCCTCAAATGATCTCAGTATCATGTGCTTCCATAAAGCACCTGTATATAAAGATGCTTCGTTCTAATTGTCATTAGTAGGAACATAGAATCACTTGTTTGGAAAAGACTTTTGAGATCATTGAGTTTAACCACACCTGTCCACTACTAAACCATATCTCTTGAGCACCTTGTCTATATATCTTTTCATCACCTTCAGGGATTGTGACTTCACCACCTCCCCGGGCAGGCTCTGCCAGTGCCTGAAAACCCTTTTAATGATTCTCCACTTCATCAAATAAAAAAATTTATCCTTCAAATAAAATTATAAAGGATAAAAAAGCCCCAAAACATCAAAACCCGAAGAGGAGCATGACAAAACCAAACACACAAAATATTGAATATCATCTTTTCTCAAGGAATTTCATTCTTTAGATCTGTAATATAAGAATAAACACCTGATTCACAGTCACACATCTGCCTTAGAGTAAACAGAAAAATTAAATAAAATTATATAAAAGATAACTAAAGAAATGTGTAAAGAGATTTTTCCCTGATGTTCCCACTATCACATTGACTGTGACCTAACTTTTCTTTATATCACATCCAGACATTTCTTAATGAAAGAAAAATCAGTATTTTTGTCAAACTATAACCCCAGCCTGACTTCATGGAACATAACAAGGTAAGATGCAAATCAGATTAATTCCTTAACCCTTCCGATCTTGAATACATCCCAGTGACTGGAAGGAAAATACTTTGAGAGGTCAAACTAGAGAAGAGTCCTTTCAGTCTAGGAGACAGTCACATCTGGACTTTGAGGGCAGACTCAGTCTGTGACTAACAGATGGAAGGAAAACACAGTATGAGAAAGAATACATTAATATTTGTTGTTTGTAGGGGAAGGATTCAAAGTAGGGTGCAAAAATAAACAACCAACCACCTAGTCCTATTTAGCTGTATTTTGAAAAGATTTTTTACTTCTCTATTAGTCCACGTTATATTCTGCTCAATCATCCAGATTCTCCTGTATCTAAAATCTACTGAGAATGTAATAAATCAACAATATTATAGGCTTAATAATTTACATTTTAACATTAACTTCTGTATACATTTTCATATGCACGCTATAATTGGTAATAAAACATATAATGTCTTTCATATAATTACAAATAATTTAATCCAAAATTCGGTAAAGATATTTTTCTTTAAAACATTTTTATCAATGCAAACCTGTACAAGATTAGATCAATTACTACCCATAAAGTGCCACAAACATCAGCTCAGAAAAATTGGAAATGAATATTTAAATTTTACTTACAAAAAATCATTACTTTTGCCTTCTTCTACTGGCTTGTCTAAAGGTTCCAAGGAAAAAATTCCATTAGGATCATCATTTGCTTCAATAATAACTGTAGCCACTCCAGCCTTAAAGATAACAGTATCCCCTAAAAAGAGATTGAGAGGGTGATTAATTTTATCAAAACTAGAAACAGAAATGCAGAAAACTCTAAAACTGAAGGTTTTTCTTTACTTACACCAACTGCTTTATGGAAATAAAGAAATGAACAATGATTATAGAATCACAGAATTGCTAGGTTGGAAAAGACCTTTGAGATCATCAAGTCCAATCATACCTGTCCACTACTAAACCATATCCCCAGGCACCTCATCTGCCCGTCTTCTAAACACTTCCAGGAATGGTGACTCCACTACCTCCCTGGGAAGCCTCTGCCAGTGCCTGAGAACCTGTTTGATGAAGAAATTTTTCTGATATTCAATCTAAACCTCCTCTGGTGCAACATGAGGCCATTTCTTGTCATTCTGTTACTTGATACTTGGAAGAAGGGACTAACACCCACCTTGCTGCAAGCTCCTTTCAGGGATCTGTAGACAGCAATAGGGTCCCCCCTCAGCCTCCTTTTCTTCAGGCCAAACAACCCCAGGACCCTCAGTTGCTCCCCCTAACACTCATTCTCCAGCCCCTTCACGGGCTTTGCTCCCCTTCTCTGGACATGCTCCAGTTCCTCAGTGTTCTTGTGGTGAGAGGCCCAAAACTGAATGCAGTATTCAAGGTGCAGCCTCAGTAATGCCAAGGGGGAGAATCACTTTCCTGGTCCTGCTGGCCACACTGTACCTGATCCAAGCCAGGATGCTATTGGCCTTCTTGGCCACCTGGGCCAGTGCTGGCTTATGTTCAGCCACTGTCAACCAACACTCCCAAGTCTTTCTCTGCCAGGCAGGTTTCCAGCCAATCTTCCCCACGCCTGTAGTGTTGCACAGGGTCATTACGTCCCAAGTGCAGGACCCAGCACTTGGCCTTGTTGAACCTCATCCCGTTAGCCTCAACCCCTTGATCCAGGCTGTTCAGGTCTCTCTGTATACTCTCCCTGCCCTTCAAGCAGATCGATGCTTCTGCCCAGCTTAGTGTCATCTGCAAACTTACTGAAAGTGCACTCAATCCCTTTTAAACATAATAAAACAATGATTGAAAATCAATATTCAAGGCAGTCAGTAACAGGAAAATCTGAGTAAAAATACTTAGGTAGCACCTCATGCAGAGAGCAAGATTTGCAGGAAAAAAATATGTGACATGACCAGAAAAGATGTGGTTCTGAGCAGAAAGTATTGTATGAGGTAGTAATTAATGTCTGGTCAATTGGTCAAGTCAAAAGGAAAAGATAGGTGTTCAGAGATCCCGGGTCTCCTTTAAACCTAGAACAGAAAAATTGTACTTAAGCTAAATACAAGCTAAGAATGTCTAAGAGTTTACTTATACCAATACCACAGCCTATCTGAAAGGAAAGAATAAAAGATACTTGTGAAGTAGAATGAAATCTCGTAGGATTTGTGTGTGTGCATTAGCATTGCAGGGACACTAACATGCTTCCTATGTTCACGGACTTACATTACATTTCCACTCCTATCCCATTTTTCACCTTATTTAAGAGCGCTAGACTACCTTTTGTTCCACAGTAAACAATTTGTTTACTGCTTTCACTCCATATGCCTCTACCTATATTGTCTCTGAGGTGCCATGGTCTAGCTTAACTTTCAAAAGGGATGTAACAATCAAGGCCAAAGTATGTAAAAGATCATAGAAAGAAAATACATTTTTTTCTTTCAGGAATGCATATAAGAATATTCTGTATTCTTAGTGATGCTAGAGAGGCTGCAGGATGATATGATCCTGAAGGACCAGTGTGCCAGGAGGAAAACCATCCCATGTTCCAGCTAGAGCATTGAGATAAAATATCAGTAGATCCTAAAGAAAGTCAGTAAAATAGAAAGTGACCATTAAAGAGAAAATTTAAGAAGGGAGAAGAATGGGTTAGGACAATTATTACACAGAATCACAGGATAATTTAAGTTGGAAAAGACCTCTAAGATTATCATGCCAAATAATTTCTGTTATGTTGATGTTCTGTGTCAGAGATGTGGGTAGCAGAGGGAATGCCAACTGATCTCAGTAAACACAGAAGCTATTTTATACTGAAACAATTGCTAAAAATTCCCCTATCATTCTCCAGCTGCCTGTTACCATTGTCTAGGGCAGAAGCAGTTTTGAGATCAACAAAGTCATGTGAGCAATTCATAGACCAGCCACAGGGTGTCCACATCTGTGCAACCTGAAGTACTTTCTCAGCCTCAAGGACTGGGCAGAGCATTAGAGACTGTAATCAGAGCTATGACACTTAGTATGCATGTCTAAATGAAGAAATCTACTTCTATGTTCCCTCATCCTGAATTGGTATTTTACTTTGTAAACCTACCACACAACTTAATGTGGAGATATAGTCAGATGTTTGATAACAGAATTACAGGATCATTTATGTTGGAAAAGACCTCGAAGATCATTGAGTTCAAACCTAAACCAAACACTGCCAAGTCCACCACTAAACTAGTGACTGTTTTCCTTTGCTTTATCAAATCACAGACCCTCGTGTCTCCATCACTGTTTTGATGGCTGATTCAATTCATTTTTTATTTGCATTGCAAAGACAAGCATTGCATTTGCAGACTGTTATTGCCTCTCAGTTACACATTAAGAACAACTGACGGGTGGTATAGAATCATAGAATCATAGAATGGTCTCGGTTGGTAAATACCTTTAAGATCATTGAGTCCAAACATTGATCCAGCCCTGCTAAGTCTGCCACCAGATCCTGTCCCCAGGTGAGATATCTATTCATTTTTTTAAACACCGCCAGGGATGGTGACTCAATCACCTCCCTGGACAGCCTCTTCCAATGCCTGACAACCCTTTCAGTAAAGAAATTCCCCCTGATATCCAGCCTAAATCTCCCCTGGTGCATCTTGAGGCCATTTCCCCTTGTCCTGTCACTCACTGCCAGGGAGAAGAGACCAGCACTCACCTCACTACAACCTCCTTTTAGATAGTTGCAGAGATTAATAAATCATTAAAATTTTCTGACACAACTGGAGATGACTCTCCCACTACATCCTGTGAGGTACTCCCCTGAGTTTTGGCGGGGTCATGGGTAGGTAGGGTCTTTATTAAGCAAGTAGAGCCGAGGAAAATCTAATTGTTTCTTACATTTAACTTATTTTGTCTTATCAGCATTACACAGTACTGATGATTTACTCCAAAAGATGCCTATTTCAAATACAGAAATGTGTTTCTATTTTTAAAAAGAGACAATATGATCACTAAGACAATGACCCATTCTTTACTGGTGATACATGGGGTAATTTCTAACGCACACTCTTCTTGTAAAACAGTGATGCCAGACTGAAAAAAAATGTATGTATACATTGCAATACTACAAAACCAAAAGAGAGACCAATTTACATGATTTTCCTCTAAAATAAGGCACTTCTGGTTGTTTGTTTGTACAAAAATCAGGCAGTTGTGTAGTACACACCGGAGCATGACAAAAAATCTAAAAGAATTCTTCAGTCCTAAGGCTGTTGCAATACTTACATTCTTTAGCCTTGTGTTTCTGCAGCCAAGTCAAAATCCTATCTAATTTAAAGCATTTACATTTGAAAAGAGACTTTCGCTCCAGTTGTTTTCAGCTGTATTATTTGATTTTTGTTTCCAATTAAATAATTGAAGATGAAAATCCAAGTACACTGAGTACAGTAATTGTATAGAAATGTTGAAGCAAACACTCCTCATCTATTACTTGGCATTTATATAGTGCTTTTTGATGAGGAAAAAATGATAGAAAATTGCAACAAAAAGAAGGGAATGTTACTAAGCACACATAAAATCAATACTTTTACCTGTAGAATTCAAAAGGAAGATATAAAATGCTTCATCAGTTTCAGGAATATCATCATCATTAATATACACAGATAAATTCTGCTCTCTTTCTCCAACATTGAAGGAAATGGCACTGTTCTTCCCACTGGGAATAAAGTCTCCTTCTTCAGCTGTGGCCTCTCCATTTACAGTAACATACTGCACAGCAACAGCAACATCAGCAGATCCATTCCTTATGACCGTAAAGTTTGCAACACTTCCTTCTTCAACACTCACTGTCAAAGGTTCTGAAAAGGCACAAGCAACAAATCCACCTGAGTTCAAGCTTGAGCTCCTTGCATGTGACCTATTTTCTTAATCCTCCCCAAGAGGATCCTCCTCCTCAGCAGAACAGAAGGCAAATGGTGGAAAAGCATGGAAATGCTTGCAGAGAGAAAGGAGTACTGTTGTACTTAGCCACCTAAGTAACTCCATAATCAGGAAAGAGAATAATGAAATAAAATAAGAAAAGGTTCCAAAGGAAACAAGCACAAATTCAACACGATAAAAACAAGTGTGTTTTACATTAGATCCTTCTGGACTAGGGCTTCTCAATGATCTGGCCTGTGAATAAAATTTGTTTGGGGAAGTATATGTATTCTACATTTAAGAAACAATAATATCTAACCTGCAAAATAAATGGGATCATCGTTCCTTGTAATTTGTAAGACTGCAGTGGTTATATTGCCCAGCCTGGCTCCACCAGTGGCATTGAATAAGCTAATGATGAATGTTTCCATCTCTTCAGGTACCTGAAAGAGAAATCATTATGAAATTAATTTGTTACATGCAAAACAACAAGAAACTAAAATGAGCTGCTGAGGGGGTTAACAGAGCTTTCTGAATCATGTTTTTTATTTATGGATCCTTAACTGTGTCAAGAGGGATGACAGTTCATGCCATTACATAGAAATCATGGTCAATCTAAAATCCTTTTAAGTAAGTCCCCTCATCTTCACTGTTGTACAGATGACCCCAAAGTTATCTTGCAGTTTCCTGCTTCTGAGACATGTAAGTTATTTTTACAGCTTTGTTTATTATTAGTTATTTGTTCTTTATAAAATTACTACAAGTATATCAGTATTAAAAACTACAAAAAATAAGATTCCTGCCATCAAAATAAGCACTTCTTTCAAATGAACTTTTCTATAATTTTACCACATTCAACTACTCTCAGCTTCTAACTTTTGTTTAGTGGTATGCATAGCTTCTCAAATTCTTTTATGACTTGCTGAAGTAATCCCTGTTTTACCCAACTATTTTGATTTTTCCAGCAAAGATGTATCAAGCCTTTTAAAAATCAGATATTGTAATGTTTTAGCACTTATTCTCTGCTCCATATACTCACACAAAAGCACTGTAAAATGGTTTACCTCATCTGGCAATGAGTAAATGGTGATATTTTTTGAGAATTCCAGATTATCAAAGAAAACTATCCCTTGTTCTGGATAGACGTCATTGGTACATGCTGGGTCAACCACCCAAGACACACTGACATTGCCATAGTTTCCTTGGTTTCTTACAACTCTGTAAGCAGCTAAAAAGTGCAAACATATACAGTCAGTGTGCATCTTCAGAACAACACAAAACACAAAGAAAAGGATCAGCAAAGCTGAAAAGATGAAAAAAAAAGTAAAGAATAAGCAAGACTAATAATACATAATACACATAATACATACTTACAATACATAATACACATAATACATACTTATAATACATAAGAGCACTATATGAAAGGATACACAAAAACTGCTAAACCAGTTTGAAGTGGCTCAAAACTGTTATTTTTTGCTTGATAATTGAATAGAAACAGATAAATTGAAGTCACTCATGTGAAGATTTAGTTCTATTCTTCTCTCACATAGCACTCTACTCTCCACGCTCCTCATAGAGAGCTATTTCCAAGCTGCACTTTGCACATACATCAGTCCCTCCTGTCTGGCATATTTGCTAGCTGCTTTTTTATTGCATTGATCTTGCTGGCTTTCCAGGCCCATCCTTCTCCAGTTCAGTCTCCATTGCCTATCTTGCTGTCTCTGTACCACTCTGGAAACTCCTTCGTGGAGACGTAAGCCAGACATTGTTGTAGAAAGGTAAAATGTGGAAAAGATGCCTTGCAGGGGCAGGCAGAAGATAAAGCAGTAGCTCTGATAAAAAAAGAATTACCAGTGTAGATGATTTCTCCTTTACTTTCCTTTATTGTTACTGATAGTTCATCAGGTAGAAACTGTATGACACCATGTGGATCATCATTCTTCAGAATGGTTATATTGACCATCGTGGCATTCCCCAAATTGCCTGGCATTTCACTGTAGCCACTGAGTACTACAGAATATACCTCATCCAACTAGAAGAAGGAAAAAAAAATACATACTCAGAATTTGCATCCAAAATAATCAGGCAAACATTCACAGTCCTTAGCCAGGTGGAAAAAAATATAAATTTGAATGCCATTACATACTTGTTCTCCTCCTACATGTTTGCCTAGGTGACAAAAATATGCAAAGATAACTTGAAGAGAGAAAAATATCTATTCTTACCTCTGGAATTCCATCCATCCTTGTCAGAAGAGTAATTATGATCTCTTTTTCACCAGGCTTAAACTCCAAAACCCCTGTGCTTCCATAAAACTCGTTATTGTCTCTTGGTTCTACAGTATAGCGTAGAAACTGCCTGAGGAGACTTCCTCTGCTGCGGACAATATGCAGTTCCACAGACTCTCCTTCCTGTAAAATAAGAAAGTCCAGCCCAGCCTCTTTTCCTAGTGCTCTGCTTAGAAAAAAATTGTCCATAGTGATTTAGAGAAATTACTCAGATAGCTACCTTGATACTGTAGGGACCTCTGGAAGAGGGAGAAAATTCAAACACTCCTCCAGGATCATCATTTTCCAAAATAATAATTTCACAAGTCGTAAAGCCATATTTCAGTATTTGATTTTCAATGCTGACCCTGAGAAAGGAAGATAAGAGGGGTTTTTGAGTGACAATGCTGTTTGGCAAGTAGATCTAATCCTGTGCAAAGAACAACAGAATACTGATGAATTCTGTGACTAAACTATGAAAACAACCAATTACGTGCAAATAAGACTTATCAGTGTGTTTTATCCACTTGTAGAAAAACCTTCACTTCTGAAGTAACTGTTTTCTGATCAGTTTTTATAGTTGGTGACTCCCGGGTTGTTTTTTTTTTCCATTCACACATAACACAACACGCAAAAAAATCAGAATTACACAAGTAAGAACTTAAGAGTTACGTTTAGTATTGTTTCATGTTTGGACCAAAACATAAAAGATAATCCAAAGTCACTTAAGCAACTAATGATTGCATTGAAAGTTACGCATTCTTATCCTCTTCTCCAAAGTTTACTATTGATACAAATAGGAAAAGACTTGCCCCTTGAAATTGTGGATTTCATCCTCACTGGTGTGTTAACCTGCCTTCCGCAAGATGTATACAATACCTGTGGGATCTCAGTGTGGCTCCAGTAAGTGCTGGACCTACTCTCAGAGGCTCAGGCTTATTCCTTTCTTCTCCATTGAAGAAAAAGCCTAAAAGCACATAGATAAGCAGCACTCCTCTCAGTGGAGGACTTCCATCCCTCGGCTACTGCTAGACCACCTTGTTCTTATTCATGGATGTGAATGGACCACATCTGACAAGAGACTGTAACCTTGTACATTTCTTGCATTAATTTCCTCAGATGTGGTAACTTTCAGTAACATTGGTATAAGTTCATTACATTAAAAATGGTGGAAAATGTTCTGCTGAAGGAACCATCAAGAAAGCATCTTCAGTCTGACGGTTTGGATGTGGCTTATCAAATGGTGTTTTATGTATTTAGATTCCTATGCATTTTCTGTGTTTTCTGGAAGAAAACGTCAATGAAATCCTAGTTCAACATATTTCATGGCTTCACCATACCCAGACTCCATCAAACACTATTTCTTGTAGAAAGAAATGGGATCTATCACACCTGATACTTGAAATCAGTTCCGAAACTGATAATTAATTAAAATACCCACACACAAACAAATAAAAACCTATGCATCTTGTAGCAACGTCTACAGACAGAACACAATACGCTAAGCAGGAAATATCTATTTAATAGAGTAACAAGTCACGTTTATTGCACATTTAATAAAAACATGTCAGTGGACACAATAACTTCTGTTAATATGTAGTTTATACACAAACAAGATAACCGCTCATCTTTCACCGCAGAAAACCCTTTCTCTGTAGTTCTAGTCAGTTCAGTCACTTAGCTGGGGCAAATCATATTAGTTTAAAACAACTAATCCATTATTGCATAAAATGCTCAAATATCAAACCCTGAGGCATGCACTCACAACTCCCATCATTCACAGATCTTCAATAAAGAAACGCCTTCAAGCCAGAACCTCATGCCATCAAATGAAACACCAAAGAGCAAGCATGCATTGTCTAAGAGACACAGAAGACGTGATTCCCAGGAGGAAAAGAAGTGATAAAGACAGATTCTGTCCAAACCAACCACTTGTAAAACAAAGCACTGATTCACTGAAGACAAACCACAGTTCACTGCACTTACCCAAAGTACACGACAAACCTTTCTGTCTCTACCCTGTCAATACAGAAAAAGAAATAAAGGGAGTGGGGGAAGGAGCAAAAGTGCTGCTTGCTAAAATTTCAATAGTATCAATCTCAGAAAATAATAATAATAATAAAAAACAAACCATGAAGCTCTCTTTTTTCCTTTACAAAAGCTTATAATGTCCATTTTATGGGAACACTACTTGCTTGGCATTTTCCTGTTGACAAATCCTAGCAAGTGGGCAGTTCCTAATTTGAAGAAATGATCCCATGATCCCAGCATGTTGAGACTCATTCATGGTAGACCCTACCAAGTTCTCCTCGATTACCACCAGCCTCTACGCCTGCTCACCACTGCATCAGCTGCCCACATTTATTAATAGCTATTTAATTAAGAAAAAAAAATCTACATGCTTCTATGATGTTATTTCACCAATTAGGCAAAGTAATGATAGAAATAGGTAAGCACAGTGGGAGTTGCTTAGTTGGGGTATATATGAAAAACTATTTTGGCATAAAATCACATCAAACTTTATCTGTAGCAATTTTCAGTTAATCATTTTACTAAAGTAAAATCATAAATACAAAATTATAATGAACAAAAATACAAAAATAAGAAAAGAAAACTCTATTTGCTAATCTCTTTAACTGATTTAACTTCAGCTAAGCACTTACAACAAAACTACCACCTCAAGTTCAATGAAAGGACAGTATTAGTCTGCAACAGGAAGCATGCATTTTGCCTTTCTTAATCTAAAATAAAGATATATTAAATACAAACCCTGTATCTTCTACTAAAACACCGTAAACAGAGTACCATAAAATTTATAAAATGAGCTTCTGACTTCTCCAGTCTCAAAGAGAACTCAGATTCAGAATTCAATGGACGTAAGAGCTCACTTAAAATTCTGAGAAATTAAAGGTACATTCTTTCAAATAGGAGATCTGAATTAACAGAAATTAATCATTGATTTCCAAATGAGGCTAGATTTTAAACAATGTACACTGAGACATTCTCCCTTCCTTCAGAAACAGAAGCAAGACCACTCCCAAACCATCAAAGTATTCAAACAATGAAAGGATCAAGGAGAAAATTCCAGAATTGATAATGCTAAAAATTAATTATATCACTAAGCTGCTTGTAATGTAATTTAAAACTGAAAATACAAATGAACCATTATGTCAGGTGAGTTTTTGATATGTATGTACAAACTTAGGCAGTTAAGACATAATAATATATCAGAAAGTGAAAGGCTGTGGCAAAAATAAAATCTCTTCCAGCTTCATGAAGTTGCATTGCATGAAGCCAAACACTGTTTAGACAAAAAAGCTTGCTAAGATGAGCTAAGGAGCAGTGTTAGAATCTATGATTGTGTTGTAATGCACAACGGCAGTGCTACAGACATCTGGAAAGGGTAGCAGATACGAAATGACTGTAAGGTACCACAAGGTGTTCATCTTGGACATCTCAACGTGTTCTCTGAAAGGACTGAGAAGGCTGGCAATACCTTATTACTTTAAAACAGCTACAGTGTATGTCAGATCAGAATCAGGTCAGAATCAGTTTCAGCCCATCCACTGTGAAAGGAAACAAACCATTCTTTGGGAGGAGGTTCCACCTTCCAGGTGCAACTTTTAACATTAGGATTCATTCGTTGATGGATTGACCAATCTGGCCATGCTTTCCTCTGCATGACTTGCTGTCACTGCTCTGACACAGTAAATGTTGGTGACTACTCAAAAAAGGCACCAAAGAACACATGCAAGAATGGAATAGAAGTGTTCAAGTTTAGGTTTCCAACGCAGAGCTGCTGTTACACATGCAATAAACAGCGTACACAATAGGTCCCCTCGTGTCTACATTCTGAGGTAAACACATGTAAATTCTAGTAACATTGCTGGACCAGGGCCCACTGGATGAGCTCTTTGCTTCTCTTTGGATTTGTCTTCTCACTGTGGACCTGCCTGGAAATCTCTGTACTGTTTCGCCATATTGACGTGCTTTCCTGGCTTTACTATCCCACTGCCATGACCTTGCCTGATATCCTGGGATCCAAGTTGCCCCCAGTTACCTGCTCCAGGCTGCTCTCCCTCACCTCAGGAGAGGTCCCTGCCCAACCAACCATGTTATTGGCTCTACCTCACCATGCAGCTCCCAGGCCACCAGCCATCAGCCCTTGCTATGTTCCCTGATAATAGCCAGGAACAAAGAGGTGTTCACGTACAGTCCTTTCACAGAGGAGATTTAGATGAGATTTTAGGAAGAAATGTTTTCATGTAAGGCCCTGGCCCAGGTTGTCCAGGGAAACTGTGGCTACCCCATCCCTAGAGGTGTTCAAGGCCAGGTTGAACGGAACTTTGAGCAGCCTGATCCAGTGGGAGGTGTCCCTGCCCATGGCAGAGGGTTTGGAACTTGATGATCTTTAAAGTCCCTTTCAACTTAAACCATTCTATGATTCTGCGATTCTATTAAGTCCAAACTGAAACTGAGTGTAGAGGATTAGTTTAGTCCTGATTTTACTCTTCGCAGCATGGGAAGCCATCTCTTCAGGCACTCCTATAACAGCGGCATGGAAATGGAACAAAAGTGGCTATTCAGTTCCAAAATTCATGGTTTTCCTTGATGGGGACATTCAGAAGTTACAAAAAGAGTTAAAACACCTCCTTGCACATGGTTACTTAGCCTTACCAAGGAGCTCCAGCTGCCAGAGAGAGCAGCTGGCCAGGAGTAAGGAGATCCCTTTCACTGGGAAAGCCACTTATGTGCCTTTTTTCTCCTCAGCTTAACTTTTTCTCAGTAAAATGTCAATCTGTGGGCAGGAAGCTGTATTTTATTATGAAGAATAAGCCCTAGCAATGTTTATGATGCTAATGCAAGAAATACAACTGCACAATTGTTTTTTATGTGATAAAAGAGCTGTAAAAAACCCAGTTTCTGTATGACAAATCTCGTTAAATGACTCATTAGTAAGGAAATTCTTCCTTTAAAAATCTTAAATTATTATTTAGCAAGAACTGCAGTTAATTAGGAGCACTAACAGAAGCTTCAAAATGTTTCTTGCACTTTTTAAACACATGGTACTACAAAATAGCGTAAGGAAGATTTTTGACTGAGTTTGAAGAGAACCTGAGCTGCAACTATGAATCTGTATTGATGTCATTACTAAAAATACACTTCTCTAAAGAACTTTCTTTTTCTATCAGGTTATCAGGAGATAAGAATACTGCAGAATTCTACTCAATCTGCTTCCTAGATTTGTAGTCAGTGTTCACCCCTTCTTTATTTTTTGGGGGGATTATCTACTGATTTAATTAGTAACAGGACCTGGCTTGAAAGAACAGTATTAAAGTGGGATTTGCCACATTCTGGGCACACACTCTCCTGGATGGGAAACTGTTTGGATGGCCAGACCCAAAGAGTGGTGATAAATGGAGTTAACTCCAGCTGGTCACAAGTGGTGTCCCCAAGGCTCAGTGCTGGGTCCAGTCCTGCTCAACATCTTTATCAATGACCTGGATGAAGGCATTGAGTGCACCCTTAGCAAGTCTTATAAGGAACATCCGAGGGAGCCGGGGTTGTTTAGCCTTGAGAAGAGGAGGCTGAGGGGAGACCTTATTGCTCTCTATGACTACTGCCTATTCTCCCAGCTGCCAGGGGACAGGGCAGGGGGGAATGGCCTCAAGCTGTGCCAGGGGAGGTTCAGACTGGATATCAGGAAATAACTTTTCACAGAAAGGGTCATCAGGTACTAGCAGAGGCTGCCCAAGGAGGTGGTTGAGTCATTGATCCATTCTGGCATCCTAAATTAGAATCATAGAATCATAGAATAACCAGGTTGGAAGAGACCCACCAGATCATCGAGTCCAACCATTCCTATTAAACACTAAAACATGCCCCTTAGCACCTCGTCCACCCGTGCCTTAAACACCTCCAGGGAAGGTGAATCAACCACCTCCCTGGGTAGCCTGTTCCAGTGCCCAAATTTTTCTGTGAAATTTTTTTTCCTAATGTCCAGCCTAAATCTCCCCTGGTGGAGCTTGAGGCCATTCCCTCTTGTCCTGTCCTCTGTCACTTGGGAGAAGATTGTCACTTTCACAAATTAAAATCAATTAATCAGGATATTGCTGTTTGTGGACCCCGAAGTCCACAAGTTCTGTTTCTCACCAGCCTCATTTAAGAGCACAAATGCAACCTACATGACCTGGAGGTCCTGGCCCTCTGCCTGTACCTATGGCCTGTTGCAACAGCTGTGTATCTGTACCTTACAGAGAGGATGGCAGCTGCTGGTAGGAGAATATGCTGTGCAGACAGGAAAAAGAATAGGACTTTTTAAAAACTGAATTCTATCTATGCTTGCTGGCTACAATGAACAGCTCTAGTACGTATACACGGTCTCACAAAGCATACACAAAATTTCCATGGCCTGTTCCACCTATATTCATCAAGCACACCAAGGCCTTTCCTTTCTCATACAGATTTCACTACAGACATCTCTCTTTTTTTATGTTCAGTCTCAATTCAGGCCTATTCAGACGTGAGCAGCACTCAACCTGAAGAATACACGAAGAAGCTTCAGCAGATACAAGTTTGCCTTACTTGTTTATTACTCATCTGTCTTCATTGGAAACATATTCTTCATGACATAGATTTACCTCCTTTTTGTTGGTATAATTCAGAATTATTCTTAATAGCTACAGCTGACGGATAGAGTCTATAGGGCAAGGAAGGAAAATACAATGGAAAGTTTCTTCTATATTTATGGGTGCTATCAAAGCTTGTTTAAATGTAAACTGCCTTAACGACACCGCTGAGCTGAAAATAATACATCCTTGTTAGAACTAATTACTTTTATTATTTTATTCGTGCTATTACTAATTGCAGTAAATAGAACGCTTATTTCTATGTCTATAGTTTTATTAAAGTTCTTACATGCTCTATTTTCCTACTGACTTATGCTACAATTTATATAACAGTACAAGCACATCCACAGCACAGTGCATCTTTGTTTTCATGCTAATTCACCACTGCTGCGAGGTGTTGGCTGCCAGCCTTGGAAACTGACATCTTCTGTTCATCCAGCAATCACAAACCATGCAGAAAGCAACAGCACAAGCTTACACACAGAACCCTGCCAGTATCCTTCAGCCTGATTTGAAGAGTCATCTCCAGTGCTGAAAGGATAATCTTTGTAGTCATTTCATTCTTGGCTACTGCTAATGCTGAAGTTGCCAACTTTCACTCATAGCCTTGGGGGACACCATCTAGGTCTAGAGAAGAGTTCAGATTTTATCTCCTGCCTGTTCCACTCTTTATCCAGGCCAGACCACCTGTTCCTTGCTTCCCTCTCTGACCTTGCCAAGTGTGGGAAAACTGTTTACTGCTGGCACAATTCTTACCAGACGCTTCAAGATCAGCAGGACCTGCTGCTCCCATCATGCACATTAAAAGCAGAACAGTGGTTACGTTTGTTCAGCTGCCAGTTCAATCCTCATTTCAACCACCATTTTCAATGCACAACCTAGGGACACTACTCAGAATATGTGGCAGAAAGCTGCAGTTAACACATGTCTGGATGGAGGAGGATGGCTCCTGCAGCCTAGAAACATTCCCTAGGCCGCACCATCCTCAAATGACCATCAAAACAACCTCTGAGAAAAAGAAGTGTTGGGGGATTCCCTTCTGAAGGGAACAGAGAGCCCGATCTGCAGACCAGACCCACTGCACAGGGAAGTTTGCTGCCTGCCTGGGGCCTCAATGAAAGACTTCATAAGAAAGATTCTGCTCCTGGTAAAGCCTACAGATTATCATCCTCTGTTAGTGTTCCAAGTAGGCAATAACAATATCCAGAGGAGGAGGATGATAAGGGCAATTATGACTTCAGGGCTCTGGGGTGAATGGTGAAGGGTTCTGGGGCACAAGTAGCGTTTACCTCCACCATTCCGACAAAAAGGAACGAAGAGGGAGAGAGCAAGAAAAATCAGTGCAACTTTGGAAGAAGGGACAGGCATCTTAGGTGGACTACACAGAGGAAGTGAGATCATGCAGAAGGAAAATCAAGATGGCTAAAGCACAACTAGAGCTTAGATTGGCCAATTTGCTGAAAGATAATAAAAAATCTTTCTATAAATATATCAATAGTAAAAGGAGGACCAGGGAGAATATTCAGTCTTTACTGGATGCAAAGGGTACAACTGTGACAAGGCATGAGGACTTTATTGCTCTCTACGACTACCTGAGAGGAGGCTGTAGAGAAGAAGGCCCTGGCCTCTTCTCACAAGTGACAAGGGACAGGACAAGGGGAAATGGCCTCAAGCTACACCAAGGGAGGTTCAGACTAGATATCAGAAAGAAATTTTTCACAGAAAGGGTCACTGGGCACTGGCAGAGGCTGCCCAGGGAGGTGGTTGAGTCACCATCCCTGGAGGTGTTTAAAAGATGTGTAGACAAGGTGCTCAGGGACATGGTTTAGTGGCAGAGAGGAATGGTTGGACTCAATGATCCAAGAGGTCTTTTTGAATCTGGTGATTCTATGATTCTATGATCTGTAGAGCTGTCAGAACATAAAAAGTTAGCCTTTTATGCACTTTATCTAATTATTTGTTTCCTACTCTTCCACTTCAATCTTTTGGTCATTTCACACAACTTCTTTACAACTTCAATCATCATTTCTAATCTTATTTTCCCTCTTTGTTGCAAAGACTCTAATGAATTCCTTGACACAAAGCAGTTTCATTTACAAGAAAGCAAGCAGAGGAATGCTTGTAACATTCTCCATTCATTTTTGTCTTGAACTGGACTGTCTTTTCAGTGCAGTGCATAGCCAAGGCAGAATGAAATAACTCATTCTCCCATATGAGAACAGACTGAGAGAGTTTGGGTTGTTCAGCCTAGAAAAGAGAAGGCTCTGGGGATATCTTAGAGCAGCTTCCAGTGCTTGAAAAGGCTACAGGAAAGCTGGGGAGGGGCTCTTGATTAGGGAGTACAGGAATAGGATGAGGGGGAATGATTGTAAACTGAAAGAGGGGAGATTGAGATGAGATCTGAGAATTTTTTTTCTGGTGAGTGTGGTGAAGCAATGGTCCAGGCTGCCCAGAGAAGTCACAGATGCCCCATCCCTAGAGGTGTTCATGGTTGGATGGGGCTTTGAGAATGCCGGTGGCATGGGGCCTGGAACTGGATGGGCTTTAAGGTCCCTACCAACCCAAACTACTCTGTGATTCTATTATTCTGCACTTAGATTCATCCACCGGAAGCAGGCCAATCCTGCAATGGAAGAACATCTTTCCTACATGATAGAATGATGTTCAACACACAGGCATTCTAAAACAGGATCAGCAACAGCTTGAGGAGCTGGTTGCTGGTTTGCTAGTATGCAGTGACCACGGATGGGT
Organism: Phaenicophaeus curvirostris; assembly: GCF_032191515.1. Lineage (NCBI taxonomy): Eukaryota > Metazoa > Chordata > Aves > Cuculiformes > Cuculidae > Phaenicophaeus > Phaenicophaeus curvirostris. Next base: position 18,593,963 of record NC_091431.1, read on the forward strand.
ATCCAGCATTGAAACTCCCAAGAGCTAGTTTGCACTTCCTATATTGGACAAGAATACTCCAGCATAAGGTAAGGACTGTGTAAGCAGTAGATTTTCAATGTGGACATTGCAGCTGGCAGACCCCTATCATTATGTTTCCAGAAAAAGTGGAAAAATGTACTTTAGCAGGAGGGAGTAGAAGTAGTGGTATTTCCAACTACACATATAACTAAATTGTTGAAAGCAGGATAGAAGACAGAGCTAAGATTTTCCTGTTAGTAAATCAGAGAGGGAATATGCTTCTGGATTTGAGCCTGTTTAAATATTCTGAGTAGTGTTTACATGCAGATAATAAAATCTCCTGAGGTCCCTTACAGCTTTAATTATCCTATAATTGTGATCTCATGTAGAATGGAGACTTGAACACCAAACTTCAGAAGGACCATTGTTCCCTTTGTTGCTGAAACATGTAATAGTGGTCACACTAGGCTGTTTTGGAAGACAGGAGTTAAGATGGAAGTACCTAGTTATGAAAAGTGAGAAATATTGAATGCATAGATCAAACATATATAAAGATGATCTAATTCTGTAATGATACCCTAGCTATAAACATTTCTCTGACAGAAAAAGTTTTTTGTTGCTTTCTACTCTTTGTTGTAGTTTTCCCCATTATCTCACTAAATATTACTTTTCTGAAAAGATATATTAGAATCAAAACCTATAATTAAAGATCAAAACTGAAAGAACTTTCCAAATAGCATATATTATTTTCATCAAAATATAAACCAAATTGAGTCATAAGATAATAAACACGACACAGTATCCCACATTGATCTGCAGTAAAAGAAGAATCCATACACAGTCAGAATCAAGGGCCTAATATTCCTTCAGGTACTTTTCGACCCAATACTAGCAATACCTCCTAATTAAGTGTACTAATTTGTTATACTTAAATTAAATATTTCAATAGATACATATAAATAGAGATTAGTGTACAATACCTGTCCAAAGTTAATAACACAGTTTCATTCATTTCAGGTATATCATCAGCTTTAATTGTAATGTTGATTGTAGTATCACTTTGTCCAGATAAGAAAACAACGGAGCCATTAAAAGGACTTATATCATCATGTGTTACTGCCCTTTGATTGGGACCAGAGGGTTTCAAACTCCAAAACACGGTAGCTTGACCATCAGTCCCATCTCGATGCAATGCAATGGAAACCTATGAAACACACAAGTCTGTTGTGATTTGTAAAACTCAACGCAAAACCAATTAGCTTTCACAAATTATTATTTGAATATGACCCTCAAAGCGTTCAGCTTTTTTTTGACTCAAACCTATGTGTAAGACAAAATAATCAAAGATGGTATACTAAGAAAAATAAATACTGAATCTCATCCTTTAACCATTCATCACTTCTATATGTAGACAGTCGAGATGACAGATTATTTAAGACCACAAATCACTAAGCAACCATAAACAGAAAAAAGCCTCGTATAACTGACTGAATCAATGCCCACCTTACCAAGACACAACTTAAGTTTTAAACTAACTACTATAGATTTACTCCAGTTGTTATAGTACAGTGCCAAGCTTAAGGAAACTAGAAGTTTTAATCTGAGAATAAGAAACAAATCATTCAAATCAGGATTTGTGAGAAGATTTCAGTGAAGACACCTAGGGAAAAAGGGGAAAATGTATTAAAAAAATAGTAAACATTTTAAAAATGTTTTCTTCAGCTGGGACTAAAGAAATGGACAAATGGCAATGCTTTTGAAAATGCTTCTTCGGGTTCTCAGAAACCTAAAAAACATAGCTGTTGGAAAAGACACCAAGAGAGATAAATTATATGGTTGCACATCAAGCAAATAATCTCTAAGACACACAGACATTTGATGAAATTCAGGAGCAATATCAGTCCCACTTTGCATAACTGCCTTTGCAGCTGATCAGGGAGAATAAAACTCTGCATCATCTTTTGTTGCATGTTAGCACCAAGACCTCATCAGTTTTAGATGATTACAGAGAAAGCAAAGATCAAATTCATTTTTCTGATAATAACTAAGACATTATTTCAGATCTTAGTTCTACAAGCACTTTTTTGCCTTCTTGTTTTTTTTCAAAAAAAATTGGAATATCTGGGACCAGGCAGAACTTAGAGGAAGGATTTTCCTCACATTAACTTTCAAATGTTACACTGAATAGAGCAAATTTTGCTTTCTACAAATAAAGGAAAGGTCTACTTACCACTGTAGCAGGGGAATCTTCTGGTTCAGAAAGAATAATTGGAAGATTGCTAGTAAAACCGATTTCTCCATTTGCAATATCTGGAGTAATCCTCAGAGAAATATTTCGAATCTCACCTAACCTAGGACTCACAGGTGGGACCAGAGGAATTCTGTTCACCAGCTCAACTTTCTCCAGCTGTAGGAAAAAGTAAGAAAATATTGAGAAACAAGAAGCCCTTAGCACCAAGTTGGAACAATTCTGACATTTCAGAGTGAGTTTCCTTTGCAGGGAGAAAAACATCTCCAGAATAAATTTTTGTTACCGGCAACACTGCTATTACAAAAATGTATAATTAGATATTTTCAAAGAAATTAAGAGGACATTGTTGAACCTAAGCCAGTAGAATGGTATATCTCTCAGACAAATCATGTTCATGTACACAGCTTCGTGTATGCAGAGGTTGAATGAACTTTTAATATCAATCAATTCATAACTAGAGGTATGAATAACAGCAATGATTTGACAAGTGGCCCAAGCTATTGTCCTAACTTCATTTATTTCATAGAATAGTGGAATAGTTTGGGTTGGAAGGGACCTTAAACCCCATCCAGTTCCAACACCCCTGCTATGGGCAGGGACACCTCCAATTGCATCAAGTTGCTCAAAGCCCCCTCCAACCTGGCCTTTTTTGTGCCATGTAGTGATGAAAATCAGCTGAAATCACTGAAATCTCAATAATTTAGAGTCTTTGATGAAGCCAGAAAATGATCCAATCTTCTTTCCTCCCTCATACAGCTTTAAGGAATTCTCTGTTTGTGATAACTAACACATTAGAGTTCCATTCAGAATTGGAAATCACTGCAGTATTTCAAAACTGCAGCATCCTCTCGTTCCCATATTTCTCATGGCTTATTGATACCAAAAAGAAATAGAAAAATGTTTCCATTTTCTGTGAACATGACCTGTCATTTGCTAAACCCAGCAGAAGGACTGACATAGTAAAAAAAGGCAAGACTGGACCGTTTAAATATTTCTTTAAAATATAATTTATTCCATGTGGCTTTACTTCCATCATTATAATAAATGTTTTCCTAACTGAACTGCAAATACTTCTGCAAACATTTCACTGGCACATGAATCACCTTTTAACTCCCACAAGGATGTTTTTAGCTTGGAGCTATCAGATGTTATCATGCAGTAAGTCCTTATTGGACAACGGGAAAATGGCCTTACTTAAAACCATGTTGTAGTCATGAATCAACATCTCAATTCAGGATTTTTCAAGTTTTTCAGTTCTTAAAATCAATTCACACAAATTACTTGGGCCATATTAAACTTTTTTCCCACTACAAACACAGTTTTTGTGTGTTTGAGTAACACACAAAAATATTCATGCCTATTTTATCTGGTAAAGGATAGAATTGTTTTATAAATATTGTATTCAGTAATTGATTCTCAACCATATCAGTTAATTGCTGAGAAGCTGTAGAACAGATGGCAGGACTGTATGTTTTCCAAGCTTTCTTTTAGAGTAGGTTCTGATCCTGCAGTTATCAGCATGCAGGTGGACCATTGTGTGGTTGCTAGCTCAGGAAAGTTTCTGAAACACTACACAGCCAAAACAATTCACTTTGTAAAGTAGTTCTGATCTTGGATGGTGACTTTAATAATTAATAAGGAACAAAGATTTATTTTTTCTTCCTCTAGTGTTTCCTCACAAAACATACCAGTTCATGAGAAGAAAAAAAAAAAAAGAATGCATTGTAAATTGAGTAATAATGATAAGTAGTTTATTAAATTAATCTTCTTGTCAATACCAAAAGCTATACCTCAGACTACACTAGGTTATTTAATTGAAGATGTCACTGAAGAATGTTAATCTTACTTTTCCAGTTCCTCTGCCCATTCTCCAGTTGCGTTTAAGCTTTATTTCCTCCTCCACTCCTCCTCCCCTGATTCCCGAGCTGATCCTCTATTGTGCCTTCTACAAACTCTGTAATCTTCTCATTCTAAACATGTTCACTGAGATTATCATTCATTCACAATGTAGAAGGATTGTCATAGTGATAAATAGGGCTATTTTTCTTCCTTCTTTATAGTTTCTAAATGAATTGTCTGAGCTGGGAAGCCCCTCTGATTTTGTTTATTCAAACAGAAAGATTTTTATGGTTCATGGAGAGAGAAGAGAACATTCACACCCCACCCCCTCTGCCTCTCTGGAATCTGGAGTTTGAAAAGCTGGGCAAAGTGCCTGCATTCTGAAATACTGATCACATGTATGTCTTGTCCACAGTCCACACTGCAATGTTGTTTTACCATACCACTTAAAAGAGGTTTGTATTAAGTATTCTAATTCTTCTGTAGATCTTTCAGATCATGTGTAGATGTGAAACATAATAATTTTACTACTCTAGCATTCCAGAAGGCAATTCCCTATCTAACTGTGAATGCAAAATATTGTGTACTAGTAAAAAATAATGTAATTCTGGCATGAATAACTTCTTTTTTTTCCTTTTTTTAAGAGAATGTGTTGAAAAGGAAGTGGAGGGAATAAAACTTCTCAAGGTCCCAGAAGCAACTAAAACATATACAGTAGACCATAAGTTAAATGCAAAACCTTACAATTTTTTGACATATGGATTTAACATAATACCTTTGTTTAAAAATTGTGAAGACACCTGGCTTAAAATGAAAAGATTAAAAGGAACTAAGAAATGTCTGTGTGATTTGTACTTAGGATGTGCCAAGGCACCCCTTTGTGTGTCAAGATCGCTACTTGCTTTGTTCATCCCAGATGACCAGAGTAGTCAGTCACAGGAAGCAGAGATTATGGAATAATATTAAATTCAGATGATAAAATAGTCATAACCTACACCAATGACAATGCTCAGGATCTTCCACAACAGTATTTCTGAGCAATACCTCGCTAAAATATATGCAAATTTGGTCTTCCCCCATGAAAAATGAAAGCCTTCATTGGAAAGTGGAAAGACTTGCTTTAAATATTTTTGCTGAAAATCCAATTTTCTGACAAAAAACATAGCTTTACTGATCTTTTCCACACAATTCTAATTAGCAATGGCAAAAGTTCCCTTCTTATAAATTCACATTAAAAAAAACCAACCAAACAAAAAAACCCACCAAAACCCAGGAAAATAAACCCAAAAGCGTATATACAGCAAAAAATGGAGAAAGTACTTTGAGTTCTCTCGCTGAATTTGTACATTAAAAAAAATTAAAATATGTTTGTCTATTTTTAGTTGATATTTACTTGCTTGCAGATTCTAAAAATTGTTATGCTTTTGTTATTTAAGTACCTTAATTTTTTTAAGTTGACAGAAAATCATACGTCAAAAGGTAGATAACTTCTGTAACACCGATCTCACCTTGTTAAATTCCATGGTTAAGATCCTGTTACAATGGTATTTTCTAAAAAATTAGTAGGAGAATTATGAGGATAGGCTTTACAGCATATACATGGAAGATGTCTCTGAATAAGAAAATTTTATTAGCTACTGAGCTAATAACTTTTGTTCTTTTTCTTTTTAACAGGTAGGATAATTTTAATTAAATTAAAAAGAAAGGAGCCACTACTAAATCATACCTTTCAGATTACATGACCTTAAAGCACACCCCAAATCAGAACTAAGATACCTGTACGAGGAAATGAGCACCATTCTGAAGAAACGCATCATTTCTTATTGGTATATTTAAAGTATCTTGTGATTTTCCTTCTGGAAACAGGAGAGTGCTTCTTCTAGACATGTTTAGAATGTCATCTTTCGCTCTTTCAGGATCCAGAGCTCCAGCTGGAATATACAGCACAGTATAAACCAACTGCACATCTCCAACAGTTCCTCTCTCCCTTGCAAAACTCAAAGATAAAAAGCGTCCTGCTGGATTACTTTCAATCTTCTGATTCTCCAAAGGAAAAAAATTTATTAGGCCGTAGACATCATCGCTGTCCTGAATGTAAAACAGAAGCTGCAAAACAGAAAACAGAATCACTCACTTCGTGCTGCAGTTATCACATACCAGTTTTCATGCTTTCGTGAAAGCATGTCCTGACTGTCACCATACATTTTTCTCCTCAGTGAATTGGCACTCAAGAAAGAAATCAGATTGACAGCCCCAAAGTATTCTTTGTAAACATGGAGCACAACACTGGCAGTGGCAACTTTCCCACTATGCATCATCTGTGTGCCAAAATGAGCCCTGAATAACTGGGTTTTTTTTGGTTCAGCAGCTGAAGTGAATAATTTAAAAATTTTCTGACTGAAAAATTTCATTTTCATTCACCAAGTTCTTTCCAACCATTTTTGAGAAAGTCGAAGTGAGGACTTGAGTCACAAACCAATCAGCAGCACTGGCCACCCTTTATTTAACAGTTCAGAGGTTATGGTCTTAATCACCAACCTCCTTTTGAAGCTGTTACTCTGTGTAAAACATTCCAATAATCATTAAGACAGCAAATGAGCAAGTGAAAATAACTTCTTTGCCTTCTCTTAGCACACAGTCACTCAAGACAGCATTTATACAATGCTTTGTATAGTGGGAATAACCTAAGCTGAATGCTACCGCAGTAAAATGGTCTGGCTTTCCATACTACGCTAAGAAAAGCTAAGAAAAATACTTTCAATATAGCTCTGAATACTAAGACTACATTAAGGATTAATTTGTTTGAATTATATTCAAGTGCAAACCATTTATCCAGTTTAGCCAATCAGTAAATGTTATCAAACCTAGTAGAGTCCCTAATTAAGACTTATTATTACCTCTTCCAAAAGAGTTCTAAAAGCAAACTTACCTCAGATGGCTCACTGACTTCTGCACCTCCCTGTATGGTGTGAGCAAGGAGATTCAGAAGGTAGGGCTCTGCCTCTTCAGGTATATCATCGTTAATGATGTTCAGAGGAAGCGTCACCAGCATCTCTCCTTGCTCAAAACGTATCTCTCCAGTCTCTGGAGTGAGGTCTGCAGTCACAGGTGAGGGATCACTGCTGTTTCGGCTTATAATCCAGGAAACAGAAACATGTCCGTGTGTTCCACCATTTCTTACAATCGTGATCCCTTCAAACCTACAGTTTTGAATGAAAATGAAAACCCACAATATAAAATTATAATTAACATTGGCTCCCTTTTTATTGGTTTCCTGGAAGACTTATATTGACTTAATCAGTATAAACATTAGTTGCGGTAACTGACACTTGGAGTCAAGCTTAAAGTTTGTGAAGCTGTAACACATATGTGGGACTTTTCTTAGAATACTCATATACGGGTTCTCCGTAATGTCTCTAAAGATATGAAAGCGGGGAAATTTAGATGAGATCTTAGGGAGAAATGTTTTCCTCTAAGGCTGGTGAGACATTGGCCCAGGTTGCCCAGGGAAGCTGTGGCTGCCCCATCCCTGGAGTTGTTCAAGGCCAGGCTGGATGGGGCTTTGAGCCCCTGATCCAGTGGGAGGTGTCCCTGCCTGTGGCAGGGGGTGGAACTGGATGGGCTTTAAGGTCCCTTCCAATCCAAACCATTCCATGATTCTGTGTTTCAGTGAGAAACTGGAAAGTGAAGACTCTTGGCATCTTTCATATTTGTCTCAAGAAATACATGTGAAATTTCAGCAACCTTTTTCTCTATTACCTTTTTACACCTTTTTTATGTACTACACCAAAGTACTGTGGTCAGGCATGAACATTATAATAATGATTCTGAATTAACTACTTGCCTGTGTACTGAAAAGTATTGATATTTATGGTACTGGAAATACCATGTTTCCTGCACCTGACAAGCATGTCACTACAACAAGAAGTCTGGCAATTATGACTTTAAAACATCAATTACTATTAAATATTTTTTCAAAATATTCTCCATACTACAAAATATCATTTTGAAATTGTTCATAGTATGATAGCTTCACACATTATGTGATTCTCTAGGGATGAACTACCACCAGTAGCTAGCAGGGTCATTTTTACAGAGAGAGTCAACATTGTGTATCAGTTCTGTATGTAACATTTGTACAGAGCTTTGATTTTAATCTCTCTGTAAAATTACAAATATCTAACTTATTTTTAATTTTACAGTAAGTATTTAACCTTTTTTGTTAACCAGAGATTTATTTTTTTTATATAGTAAATACAAGCATTTAGAATTATAGAATCACTAGAGTTGGAAATGACCTCTAACATTATCCAGTCCAACCATCAGCCCAACACTACCGTGCCCACTAAGCCAGCTCCTAAAGTGCCATATCTACAAGTTTTTCAAACCCCTCTACTGATGGTGATTCTACTGTCTCCCTGGACAGTGCTCTGCCAGCACTTCACCACTCTTTTGGTAAAGAATTTTTTTCTAGCACCCCCCTGGCACATCTTGAGGTCATTTCCTCTTGTCCTATCCCTTGTTACTTGGGAAAACAGATTAGCACCTACCTCGCTACAACCTCCTTTCAGGGAGCTGTGGAGAGCAATAAGGTCTCCCCTCAGCCTTCTCCTATCCAGGCTTAACAATTCCAGTTTCCCAGCTATTCCTCATAAGACCTGTTTTGCAGACCCTTCACCATCTTCATTGCCGTTTGCTCACCAGTGAAGGAAAACAGAAATCTATTTCCCACTTGTATGAACTGATGTGTGGCAGTAGCATGACTTCAGTGATCCTGCCTTTAGATTAAGGTTTCTTTCACTATTCTGATAATGTGATTAAATAGTTACAGTTTTTACATAAATGCTGAAATACTTCCTGTATAATTGAACATACACACTTCCTTGAGGCTTCTGCAGATATAGTTGTGAAGAATAACTACACGCTAAGCAATATATATCAACACACTAAGTGATATATATCAACGTTACATTTTCTGTAGTGATTTTACCATCACTTCCAATGAAATCCTAAGGATGCTTAACAAAGCCAAACAGATTTGAAGATTTGTAGTACCTTGAAACTTGGTCTTCATCAATGATGATGGTCTGAGCAAACAGGATGCTGTTGATTGACAGTACTCCATAGGGTTTATCATTTGGTTGGATGGTGACATGAACGATGAATGGGTTAACCAAAACAGAATCTCCCTGCAGAGTATTCTTAAGAAGCATAACCTGAAAGGTCTCAGCAATTTCTGGTATGGCATCATCAAGGATCTTAAATTTCATATATGTTTCATGAACTAGAGGTGGAAAAACAAGAGTTGTGTTTGGCTGTAGATCTAAGAAGTCTACATTAAGTTGTGCGTGTGCTGTTGAATCCCCAGTAATGATGGCATAACTGACAGAGACTTCATCTTCATCAGGTCCAATTATTTTTCCACTGACATCCTTACCACGTAGCACTGGAATTGTTACCACATCAGCTTCCTCAGGCACCATATAAGTACTCTGAACAAAACGCACAGGACTGTCATTTTTCTTAATATTAATCCAAACAGAATTTTTCGAGCTGTTGATTTCAGCTCCTCCCTCCACACTCCTCAGGTGAACAACAAACAATTCATCATTTTCAGGTACCTGGAAAACGAATATCAGCAACTGAGTGTAAGTCACATTTCAAACACATGCAGAGCACTCTTACTGAAAAGTATGATTTATATATTTTGCAGAAAAGGGAAATAACACAAACTCGACAACTCATTTTTTATTAAAAAACAAAACAAAAAGACCAAAAAAAAAAAAACCAGGAGAAAAAAACAGGAGAGAGGTCTTACTTTTAACCTTGCCTGAAAAACCCTTCTCAAAATTGAGTGTGTCCATCTTATAAGACACATTCTGTGCTCTGACAAAATGGAAAACCCTCAAAAGCTAAACAAAAGCAAAACAAAAACTACACAAGGATTGGAAAAGTCAACTCTTTCCAACTTGGGATTATAAGGAGACACAAACTCTACTTTTGGAAGCCACTTCTATTCAGAAACAAATGTTCCTTCCAGTTTTCTTGTTTTACAACTTGATTCTCAGATGTTTATACTGGTTTACCTCAATGCATGACTGAGAGAATACAGGAATAACTTGTGGACACAACGAACCTTGGCCCATCCATTCCCATACAACTGGAAAAGGAACACTTCCTATGTTCAAACACAGTCACATCCCCAGAGGAAATTTCCGCTAGATCCATGAAAATGTTTTCTGGTGCTTAGCAACTAATTAGGCCTTGGCATTTCTACAAAATGGCTTTTTAAATCCACATTTTAGTTTCTTCTCCAATATCTGATGCAGGAGATAATAAAGAATGGCTTACAAATATCAAATTACAGAACTTAAGGGTGAGATTCTTGTTTTATATTACCATTTTATTTTGCTAATCTTGATTAGCTAAACCTATTTAACTGAAAAATATTGTTTTTTTATTAGTACACATAGATAAAAAGTAAATCTTCAAAAATCATTTATGTTCTCTGCATCTCATCCTTGCTGTGGACTCCTGGAAACCAGTATTAATTGCCTATGAGGGGAATTCCAGGATACAATTGCTTATTTTTTGCTAATGGTAGTATGCTGTTATAAAGTTGACAGATCCTTTTCATACACTTCTATGTAACAAGCTAAAAAAGTGCTGAAAACCCTGCTGTCCAATATTTCTTCTCTCTCACACTCATTTGTTAATTGGCCACCCTCAGATCCTTTCCTAGGGCTAAGAGAGTGAGCATGCAACTGCCTTTGCAGCTGATGCCAATTCCGTCCCCTGTTTGGCTTGTGGCACTTAAATTTGCAAATGTTGTCAACTGATGCAGGGCTTTTCTTGTCAATGTGAGATCTGAAAGCTCTAAGTAACCTCCCTTCTATACTGAGAGATAACACAGTTATTTCACCTTATTAGAATGGATGCTAACTTACATTTCACTTAGATCACTAATTAATATGTCACCTTTCACCATAAAAACAAACACTTAAGAGACAGTCAAAACGGATCACAATTGCAGTTGTCATTTGCATATTAGTATCTCATATAAATGAGACATTCTGGAGTTTTTAAAGACATTATGGTTGACCATTATAAAACTCTGTCAAACTTCCAAGAAAACAGCATAAAGGATTTCCAATGCTGCCTCTTTCACTTTCTCTAACAAAGTTGCCATTACTCCTCATTAAAGAAGTAAATGTATACAATAAAGTTATTATAACTGTTGTGCTGTGGACTGCAGTCCCCCAATTTCTGCAGCAAAAGCACTACCCAATTCAGTAAAGCAGTTGTTTTGTCACTTTTCTTAACTTCAGATTCCAAAAGCTCAAACTAAGTTCTGAAAGTAACTCTGGGTTCTTGTGAATTCCATCATCAATAAAGGTTTTTATACAAAGTTAACCTATGTACACCTCATGTACACCTGTCAACCAGCCACACTTGCACAGATCAAACTTTGAGAAACGGAACTTTGACAGCATACCTCAGAGGAAAAAAAAATCACATCCTTCCCAAACACTCAACAATTTATTTCTGTGTGTAAGTCACAGAAATATTACATCTAACTGGAAAGAGATGTTTCTGTGCTCCAGTCTGGCACAGTCTAGATGTGGAATAATGCTTTTTATAACCAACAGAAATATACAAAAACCTGCTTTTAAATTGCTCACTTCTGAGACAGGCATTTCTTTGCTGTTAATTTTTTCTTGTAATTTTCCTTATTAAGTTGTTCTGTATCATATTTACTCATTTTGGTGCCTCTACCTTCCCTCACATCCCTATTACAGACTACAAAATAATCACAAACTGAAGAAAAAAAACATGTAAGAAAAATGAAAATCACAGATTGAAAATTAGAAGAATGTTTTGTTTACCCTGAAAGAAGAAGAAAGGCTCACAACACATAAATGTATTTTTTTAAAAGGCCCATCTAAAAATTGAAAATTTCTAATTATGACCTAGCATTCATGCTCTTTACAAGATTCCTGTCTTCCTCTTAGGAATTTTATCTATTTAAGGAGCATTTTTTAAACTATTTCTACCCTGAAAAACACAGAAATTTTTCAGTCCATCTTTTCTCACTGAATATTCAATGTGTTATACCCTTTCTTTAATGGGAAGCATAACATGCCTGCTCTTCACATGAATGAGAACCAACCAAGTTAACAAAGAATAAACTGGACTCTTCTGCACTATTATCTGTAGGCAGAAGATCTGCTCAGACATCACTGAGGATGTCATGAAAAAGGCATCACGTAAGTGATGTTACTATAAGGTTCCTTTTGCCTAAACAATTAATAAAGACAAAAAGGAGAACCAGCGTTTACAGTGCAAACATAACCTGAATTTGCAAAGCAGACAACTAGGGAAAAATGGTGCACATTTAAGAAATACAGAAAGGTTAAACATAGAAAGGACAGTCTGATACATAAACCTAGATCAAGTTCAAGAACGTCATCATGAGTCATACAACAAGGACCTTGGTATTTCATCCAAAATCGAAGTATAGCGCTATCCTTATACATTTACTGCAGTAGCACCTAACAGGTCTAGACAAAGCAGACATGAGATGTTCACTTGTGGGCTCCTCACTATAAGAAGGACATTGAGGGGCTGAAGCGTGTCCAGAGAAGAGCAAGGGAGCTGGTGAAGGATCTGGAGAACAAGCCCTGTGAGAGGCAGCTGAGGGAACTGGGGTTATTTAGCCTGGAGAAAAAGAGGCTGAGGGGAGACCCTATCACTGTCTACAGCTCCCTGAAAGGAGGTTGCAGTGAGGTGGGAGTTGGTCTCTTCTCTCAAATGACAAGGGATAGGATGAGAGGAAATGGCCTCAGGTTGTGCCAGGGGAGATTCAAATTGGACATCAGGAAAAGTTTCTTCACTGAAAGAGTTCTCAGGCACTGGCAGAGGCTGCCCAGGGAGGTGGTGGAGTCACCATCCCTGGAGATATTTAAAAGACAGGTAGATGAAGTGCTCAGGGATATGGTTTAGTAGTGGACAGGAATGGTTGTAGTCAATGATCTCAAAGATCTTTTCCGACCAAACAATTCTATGATTCTATGTCCAGAAACTAAAAATATTCACTGTCAGGAACTACAGATGTAGCAACAGAAGGCGTAAAAATAGAGCCAAAATTTAACATTGCTGTATTAATTAGAAAGACTTTTAAAGCATTTTTGTAACTTATTACCCTAAGTCTCTCCAGAACAGCAGTTAACCTCCTATGAATCCAAATCAAAAACTAAGTCAGCTTGTTCTTACCTGGTCATCAAGCACTGTTAAATTATATATCAGCATCGATCTTCCAGGGGTAAATGTAATATTTCCCCTAGCTGGACTTAAATCTTCTTCAGCTGCGTTTGGTCCATCTTCTATCTGCAAGGAATTGATCTTTACAATAAGAAATGCATAAAATAGCAACTCTATATAAAATACAACAAACTCTGTATAAAATACAACTCTAGTACAACAGTCAATATACAATGTGTGACTTGCATAACACACATCTATCCATTCAGTCATCCCCTGCTCACAGGCACATGCAGTTCAGTTGTGAAAATCTGCTCTTCTTTTGGCAGATGGAGCAAGTCAGAGAAAGCATCCTGAAGAAACTATGTGTCACCAAAAAAAGAGGAAGAAACTGTCTACACAGGCCAATGAGGACTGTTTGGTATATACTGATGCATCACTGATGCTTGTACATAACAGAAAGGACATTAATTCTAATTTAATTTAAATTGCTGGTATTTCATAAGATCCAAAGCAAAATAACAGCAGCTACTGATTTTGTATCCTTTCTATCTTGACTTGGCATATTCAGGATATTACATTTAAAAGTGAAGCCTAAAAACCAGGAAGCCTCCTAGAAGCACTATGGTGATTTTAATCTTCTATAAACTACACTGTGAGATGGACCTGACTAATTATGCAGGTAGTAAAATCTATTGGATCTTCATAGAAATAGATCTGCAATAAATTACATGAAGACTCTCATTTGGTAACTTAAGTATATATGCTTTCTTTAATACGCAATAAAATCCAGAACAAATCTCTTCAGATTTTGACAGATTTTCAACCTTTGATGACATGCAAGACCAGACAACTTATAAAGAAATATCCATATGAAAGAATTTATATATAATTCTAAAGTATATAATAGAATCAGAGATGGACTTAAAAACATTAAAAAAAAACGCAGTGATAAAGGCAATAATGGTATTGTATTCAAATCAAGTACAAAAATAACAGACTAAACATTCAGCATAAGTAGTTTAGCTTCTAGGAATTCAAACTGCTTTCTTGCAGCCACAGAATTTCAACAAATATTGACCTCTCTTACTTACATGTTCCAAGTTGACACAAGCATTAAGACTCATTTAGACATTTATTTGTAAGATGGAGATAAAATTTGGGGAAATATTAAATAAGACACTTCTTAAAACACATCATTTACTAGGAATATAAAGTAGTGCTGCCTCAAATGTTTTCCTAAATGACACAGAATACTGAATTTCCTCTAACACCTCTTAAGTTTTCCTCAAATTAAAGCCACATAGTTGCAATATTTTCCATTTGACAGATAATATCCTTCGACTTAATGAAACAGATTTAAAAAATGTAGACATAGGCACTTTTCCCCTCTTCCATGTCTATAATCTCTTTGATAACTTAAGATTATGGTTTCATCCAACAGACTAAGGTATGAAGCCTTTTTGATAAACTCACCTCAAAAGTTACGATGACAGTCCCATAGGTTCCCCTCTCCCTAATTAGAGTGAGAGGCACAGATTCATTTCTGCCTCTGGGCTCATTCACTGTGATTAAGGCAGACTAATGAGGAAGAAAAGGGAGACGCAATCAGGCACAAATCAAATATCACAGCAGAAGGAAGAAACTGTTACCATAGAAATACCAAACTCCCACAGACAAGTTAATCCAATCTGCGAACCAGTCCACTGATGGCACACATTTCCTAGCAACCAATTAGTTCAGCTAATAAAAAGCTTGAAAGATTTCAGATAAAAAAAAAAATTATCATAAGCTATGCAAGTAGGGTGGGGGTTGCTTTCACAAAACTGTGGAGAAGGACTTGGGAGTGCTGACTGATGAGAAGCTTGACATGAGCCAGCAATGTGAGCTCATAAGCCAGAATGCCAACTATATCCTGGACTGTATCAAAAGAAGCGTGGCAAGGAGGTCACTGGAGGTGATTCTGCCCCTCTATTCCTCTCTTATGAGACCCTACTTGCAGTTCTATGTCCAATTCTGGAATCCACAACAGAAGGAGACAGAACTGTTGGAATGGGTCCAGAGGAGGCCACAAAGACAATTAAACGGTTGGAGCACCTCTGCTATGAGGACAGGCTGAGAGAGTAGGGGTTGTTCAGCCTGGAGAAGAGAAGGCTCCGGGGAGACCTTAGAGCAGCTTCCAGGACTGAAAGGGCTACAGGAAAGCTGAGGAGGGACTTTTTTCAAGGGCATTTAGTGACAGGACAAGGGGGAAAGGCTTTAATTGGAAGGGGAAAGATTTAGATTAGACATTAGGGGGAAATTCTTCACAATGAGTGTGATGAGGCCCTGGTCCAGGTTGCCCAGAGAAGTTGTGGCTACCCTATCCCTGAAGGTGTTCAAGGCCAGGTTGGATGGGGTTTTAGGCAACCTGACCCAGTGGGAGGTGTCCTTGTCTATGGCAAGGGGCTGGAACTGGATGGGCTTTAAAGTCCCTTCCAACCAAAATCATTCTATGATTCAATACATGCAAAGCAGTGGCATATTAGCACCAGTACTTTTAGGAGCTCCTAATCCCATTAAAAATAACTTTTATCCTTTAAAAAAGAAGTCATTTATTAAATAAGTAGCTATAAATGGACTCTGCCTATCAAACCTGTAGGTGAAAGATTTCAAGGAATTACAGTAATTCAGCATGGTTTACTACTGCGGTGCTAAAAATTTCACATGTTCTTGTGCTTATTCAGGGAAATCCTCTACAAAAAGTATACTGCCATAATGCTGGCAAAAAGGTACAGCTTCTCTTTCTACTCACACAACCCTTGTGCCGTTGCAAGCACCCTCCAGACTGCTAGAGTTGCACTAGTGCCGTATTGCAGAGGAATTACACAAAGGGTACATCATGATAGTGTTCTCTCTCCTTAAGAGTTATGTAGAAAATTGCTCACTAAAGATGGAAAAATGCATATATTCTCAAGATTTAACTATCCTATGGTATCACTCCTCACCTTTTCCTTACTCTGTTAGTATCTTGACTTACAGATGTGGGGCAGTGAGATTGAACAACTCCTTAGGAGTTTTATACTTAAAATGAGCAACATGGATATTAATGCAAGTGTGAGGGTTCCAGGCTACATCTCAACACCTAAAAGTATACAGAAGTACTAAAAGCTCTATCTACATATGAAACACATAAGTATGTACCTCTAAAGATGTAACTCTTAATTCATTTTCAAGGGATTCATTTCAACAACTAACCAGCATCTCTGAAAATTTCACCTTTATGCTTTCTAAAATTTTCACATAAACCACATAAAAAGCCATACCATGTTAAAAGAAATTATTCCAAAGGCATTGTCATTTGATAAGATTGTTACAGTGACAGATTTGGGTGAGCCAAGCTTTATCCTTGCTGATGGTTTCTAGAATTAACAAAAAAAATAAGATATTACATATGGTGATTGGCAAAAAATACACATTTTGATTTTACAGTCTTTCAACAGTAAATATTAGCCTATGACAATTGCACGTCTTTTTATTATACACTATAACGGAAATTTACTAAAGCAATAGAATGCATCAAAATAATTCTTCAATATTGAGGAAATACAGCTTATATAGTCAACAACAAATTGTTTAAAATAACTTTGTAATGATTAATCATAGTTTGGCAACCTTTAATGATACCACAGCAAGAGGGAATCAGGAATGAAGCATGTAGCTTTGCCAACAAATCCAAGGTTGTTCTTTTTTCCCTAACATCTGTATAAAACTGAAACTTTGAAGCTCTTATACTGAGATATCAGCTAAAGGAAAACAATCTTTACACTGTTGTAAAAGTGAGCCACTACATTTACAAATCAAAGAAAGACGGGAAAATATGAATTTTTCCTTCACTGAGATGTGCAATAATTGGCAATAAAACATAAAATTTCTTTACTGAACATCAAACTCAGTCATGAACTGTTACCTAAAAAGAAAAAGTAAATGCGAGCCCCTGTCTTGTAGCACGGCTCCCATGAGACAGAGCAATGTGAAGATATGTACTGATACATGTAGTACAATTGTTTTCGCATAGATTTTGGTTACCCTCTGTTTCTGAACAACTGGAAGTCAGCAGCTTTCTTTTGCTAAGTCCACCCTCTCTTCTAGATATGGTCTGTGCGGGATAACAGGTAAGGCTGAGAGTCCCTTCACAATCCGACTCTTCCAGGCTCCAATACTCCTTCCATGTCCACAGCTGAATGCAGCGCCTGCTGAAGCTTCAGACTACGTCTGTACTGCACAGCAGCATCACACAGAGACACACACAGAAGTGGCAAAACTTACAAGTAGTAAGCGGCATCCTGGAAACTCTTTTTGTTCCTCCCTACAAGGATTCAGACTCACACAGTATGACTACACTGAAATCCACAGAATACCGTTCACTTACATCAGATTACCCACTGTTTTCCAGGGAATGGATAAATTGAACAACTAAGACTTACTGGTAATGTCAGGTGAAACGTGAATGTCTCATCAGCCTCTGGAAGATCATCATCACAAACAGATATATACACTGTCCGGTGTGTTTCTGTCTCGGGTATAAATGCAGCTGTATATGTGTCAAAAAAGTCTCCCGTGTTCTCTCCATCAAGCTGCAATAAATACACAATTGAATATCACTTCCTTCTTCCCCCACCATCTCTTACAATATTATTCTGGGCTCATTTAACAGACTGCACGCACTCCCTTGCCCATAATTCTTCCCACAATTTCCTCTGCTGTCATAGAATTATTTTCTGAACAGAAGGTGTAGATAATAGTCACTTGTAACCATGCTGAGTAACTGGGGCAGGAAGGGGGAAAGCAAACATGATGCTTTACTTAGAACCACTTATGACTTCCTTCCTTGTAACTGGGTTCCTTTTGCATAATGTGTCATATCACCATTATTTTAATGGAAAAACTATTCCTAGCACCCTGTACTCAGTGCCAGTAGAGCCACAACTTGAATACTGTGTTCAGTTGTGGGCCCCTCACTACGAGGACACTGAGGGGCACATCCAGAGAAGGAGAACAGAGCTGGGGAAGGGTTTGGACCACAAGTCTTATGAGGAGCAGCTGAGGGAGCTGTGGTTGTTTAGCCTGGAGAAAACGAGACTGAGGGGAGACTTCATCGCTCTCTACCACTACCTAAAAGGAAGTTATAGCAAGGTGGGTACTGGTCTCTTCTCCCTTCTAGCCAGTGACAGGACAAGGGGAAACAGCCTCAAGATGCACTGGGGGAGACTTGGGTTAGGTATCAGGAGGAATTTCTTTACTGAAAGGCTTTTCAGGCATTGGAAGAGGCTGCCCAGGAAGGTGGTAGAGTCCCCATCCCTGGAGGTGTTTAAATCATGAGATGTTTGAATGTCAGGGACAAGGTCTAGGAGTGGACCTAGCAGGGCTGTATCTGTGGTTGGACTTGAAAATCTCGAAGGTCTTTTCCAACTGAGGAAGTTCTTTGATTCTATAATACCCTATCTGAATTAAATTTACCTTGACATGCAACTGCCTCTCACCTCCCTGTCTCAGTCTAAGGACTGGAAGGGGATTACACACTTAACCTAGATTAAGATTTTGTTGAACAAGATGATTTCTTCTATAATGAATGGCCCTGTTTTCATTTCAGTTAAAAAAAGAAGTACCTACCGATTCCACAGTAGGTAAGGTGGTTAGAGGAGAAAATATAAAGCCAGTGATACCAAGACAGCAACGTGTCTGGATTATCGCTGACACAACTCGAAATACCTTCCTCGCAGGCACTAAAGAATGAACTATGGTGAAAAAAACTACTCATTGTTTCAAAACAATGAAATTAGAAGTTAAGTGAAGAGGAAACAAAATACAGAAGGTACTTTTGTGGCTCTTGCCTCTCACTGAACGTACTCAACAGGCTGGGAGAGCTGGGATTCTTAAGCCTAGAGAAGACAAGGCTCCAAGGAGATCTTCGAGGAGCTTTCTAGTGCTGAAAGGGGCTACAGGTAAGCTAGGGAGGGCAAGGATAGGATGAGGGGGAATGGTTTTAAGCTGAAATAGGGGAGATTTAGATTAGGTATCAGGAAGAAATGTTTCCCTCTGAGGATGGTGAGGCCTTGGCCCAAGTTGCCCAGAGAAGCAGTGGCTGCCCCGTACCTGGAGGTGTTCAAGGCCAGGTTGGAAGGGGCTTGGAGCAGCCTGATCCAGTGGGAGATGTCCCTGCCTGTTGCAGTGGAGCTTGAACTAGATGGGCTTTAAGGTCCCTTCCAACTTAAACCATGCTGTGATTCCATGATTCTATATTTGCAACTACAGCTTATGTATATGCATCAACACTAGACTCACCAAAAAACTCATACAAAAACAGGCTATAAACATCTTCCTAGAAGAGCTGCTCAAAATATTCATGTTAGAAAGACAACTAGAAATTTCATGTCCTTAACAAGGAAGCTAAATTACTCTGCTTGTTACACCAGTAAAGAGGTCTGGTTTCAAAGTACAATCACCTTTTCTCAAGGTTTTCTCTTCAGATGTTAATGAAGAGTGAAATTCCTACAGATCAGATTCTGTTCCTTGTAATTTCTGAGACATGTGTTTTTCATACTTAGTTACAGGAGAACAAAAAAAAGTGTGCAGGAACACAGACAGCTTCTTTTCCCTAAAGACTGTAAAGTTCATCAGCACCCATCTTCTCTGGTACACTGTTGTGATCTCATGTGGTACTTACATTACACAGCATCTTACTCCATACATATATGATAGAGCACACTCAAGGAATTCAAACTTTTAAAAGGAATAAAACTGAGTTACTAACAGCTAATAAATAAATGAAACAATGCAAAAATACTACCTCTGAACTCCAAACGAACCGAACAAAGTCAGTTCACTCCACTACCTGAAGGGGGCTACAAGAAAGTTGGGGAGGGACTTTTTATAAAGGCATGGGCTGATAGGACTAGGGCTATAAGTTGGAGAGGGGCAGATTTAGACTAGACATAAGAGGAATTTCTTCACAACAAGGGTGGTGAGGTACTGGCATAGGTTGCCTAGGGAAGCTGTGGCTGCCCCATCCCTGGAAGTGTTCAAGGCCAGGCTGGATGGGGCCTTGGGCAGCCTGGTCTGGTGGGACGTGTCCCTGCCCATAGCAGGGGTGGAACTGGATGGGATTCCAACTCAAACCATTCTATGATTCTATGATTTTAAAAACACATATAGAAGTCTGATTCCAACACTGGAGTAGCTTTTAAATTGCATATTCTAAGGTAATCTGGAAAAGGAGAAACTGTCACACAGCCAAATTTTCACTATGAACTCACAGCCACAATCAAAATCAAACAAGCTTATCAGCTCAGACTTCCACCCCAGCATCAGGAGATGGCTCCTTGAGGAGATGTTTATACCATTGTTGTGAACCTATTGATGCAGCCAACAGGAATTTACTCAGTTACAGAAACTGGGTGTTGCTCTTCAAAGTGAAGCGCTGTAACAGTGAAACACCACCCTCCTTACAACTGGCTTGGCAAGAACAGGCAACATTCAAAACTGCAGAAAGATATTAATATTTACTGAGGATATAACTGGCATAGCATCTTACCGACACAATTGCTGTGATGTTAGCAGGCTTCCCTGTCCTCTCGACTACCAGACGTATAACAGTTGTACTTGTTTCATTAACTACGAATTCTGTTTGTCCACTGAACTTCACTTCTGTTTCTCCAGATATAAAATGAATGAGGAATGCCAAAAGCAAATAAACTAACAAAGAAGCAGAGGACATCCCTAAAGAGAAAGAAGAGGATATTTAAAAACAAGCTGTGAATCTAAAATTTTTAAAACATCCCCAGTTGGCCTTACCAGTTCTGCCAACCCTTCTCAATCCTTCAAACACTGTGACTATCTTGTGAGCTCCAAAAGCGAGACAAAAGCATGCACAAGTCTCAGCTATAACCAAGTCAGATAGTTTAATTATCATCTACATCTAATTATACTGTAATAAATTTCATCTAGTGATTTTTAGACTTTTTTTATTTATTCTTTTTTTTTTTCAAGTGGAAGAATAAGTAACTTTTAAGAAAAAAAACAATGGTTTTGATTTTCAACCAATAAATTATCTTAAAGGTTGACAGTTCTGTTTCCAATTTCTTTGATCTCTTGATTGTCTTCAGAAATAAACAAGAATTGGCAGTAAAGGTTAAGGGCTTGATGTTTGCAGCCATCTCACTGACCATCTTCCTTCTAACATCTTATGGACCATGAAATACTCTTAAACATTTGCATATTTACTTGAGAATCTTTTCACTGCTTCTCTTATCCCATGATTCATTCATGTTTTGTTGTCATGGGGAACCACTGTGGCAGATTTTAATGCCATTGTAACCTTCCTACAGGCAGAGCTTTACTAATATTTGTTTCTGTACAGTCTCGAGTTCTCTTTTCTGTTAGGCTGAGAGAACTTGAAGCTCAGGTGGTTTATTTCTCTTATCTCAGAGCCCAGTTATGTGCTGTAAAACACAAGCTCACATTCCAGTGAAGTCACCAGGTGTTGATGCTGTGAAAGATGTATTTTTAAGAGCCTCTGGCACAACAAATTGGGAACAGCTGCTGTCTTATGCAGAGGCTTACACTGTGCAATGCTGACCAGAATTGAGAACTTCAATGCAGATTTCTGTCACAAGGATCTGAACGTTTTTTGAACAAACCAAGAAAACTATGTTGTAGTGTAAGCATCAAAAAGCATTACAGCATGGATATTTAATGGAATTTGTCCTTTCTGCAAGCTTCTTTTAATGTGTAGTCACTATTTTATAATGTTACTCTTAACAATATCTGTATAAAGGATACAAACAATATTTAAGTGATTACAAAAATAAATAAAACGTCACTTTGCTTAAAATTATATATCCAACACCACGTTCACCAGATAAATCTGGCCAATGACAGTTGGATAAACTGTGCAGAACATATTATGCTAATATTTGCCTATCAATAACATTTAAGCTCAGCCATGTTTGCAAAGCAGTTTATTTTTTTTTATATTTATGAGTGACAGTGAATGAATATTTAGTCATAAATGATCACTAAAAAAGACAACACCATGGGTATCTTGGAACGTATTTTTGTAAAGTGTGTCCTTTACAAATTTATACTCAGAATACACTTTAGGTCCAGTGCAGATTGTGAGTGCTTTATGTATGCAGTTAGGTACCTTTAATCTTGCAATGAATAGAGAACAAGACCCATGGGCCACTAAAATCAACACAGCTTCAGAAAGACTTTACATCTTTGATTCATCTTACAATAAATTCTGCCTGGGAAAGGGTTAATTTTTTATTGTAAGCACTTGAAATAAACTGTTTTCAAGCAAGTTAAAGAAAAAAAAGAAGTATCCATAGACATGATAAATTAAATAACTAAGTTGTAAGTACAGTCAAGAAAACTATCAGTGTCTCTCAGAATTCCTACACGCAAAGACTGGTGGAATGACAAAATCTGCATGATTCTAAGAAAAAATTCACCAGATTTAATTACTTGCAATACAAAAAATCACCTATGTCTGCTAAACATCACAGAGGGAACAGGTGACCAATGAAATTAAGTGCAAAAAATCAGGACTAACCATTTTCACCATGAGAGCAACTATCCATTTTACAAGCTATTTAAGCAGTGTTTCGTTATTTCCAGCCAAAAAACTGTTACACCGTAAAATAATTTTGCTGTAAACTTCACATTGCTATAAACATTTATCACCATGACTCTAGTGTTTCAGGTTATCCATGGCTCCCTTCAAGAATTCAACATGTAACAGACTTCCAGGAACTATGCCTGATGTCTACATGTCTGTCTATTTAGCAATTCTAAGCAGAAAATGCTTACAGTAGGCAGATAAAATTTATATATATAAACCCCCTGGTATTTAAAATTGTCAGCATTTCCAAAGTTGTCTGTTTTAACATGCAAGATTTTTTTTTAATTATTATTTTTACATGAAACTGCTCTGAAAAATACAAACCTCCAAGCTGGAACGAGAGCAGTTGTCTAACCTTTGTAAACCCTGAGACAATTACGCTGTCTGCAGATGCCGGCATCATCCATACTAAACTGAGGAATTTGTTGACCTTTTAGCTTCAGCTGTTACCTTGTCATAGACTTCACAAATATCTTCCCACGGTACATGCTTCTAGTAAATAATACTGAAAACATGATCCTTGAGGGCAAGATTAAGAAGTTTAGAATTACTTGAATTCTATTACTTCTACTAGAGAGCATTCTAAAACTATAGGATTACTCCTGTGGAACAAGAGAGGTTTCACAATCATACCATCAATAATTTAGCTGGTGCGTATTCTTCCTTGTTACGTTATTTGTACTAAGATTTACTTTGCACAGCCTGCCAAAAGTAGTTTTTACTCTGTTTATGTAAACCCAACTTTGAATACCATGAATTTTTTTTCTTTAAATCAATGTAATATAGTAAAAAGTAACATAAGTCGAGACTTGGAGAATGCAGAACAAATTTCTTTAAATAGCTGAAAAGATATTATAGGTCATGGTGTTTTGCTTTATTAAAAATGAGCTCACTTTGTACAGTAAATTCCTACATAAATTTATATCAGTACACAATTTGTTCCTTACTAACTACACCACACAAAGTTCAGCAGAATCCTTTGAATGATCAGGATTAAAAGTGGACCCTTCCCCACCTCCATCACCCTACTGTATCACTGATGAGTTTAATCTCTTTATCAAAAAGAGCTAAAACTCCAGTTGCTGTTCACTGTTAAGTTTTGGTAAACCATGTAATTGATGCATCAAATACCCCTGTCTGCTTCAGCTAAATATTATTGAGCTCAGTCCTCTCCAAGGTATTCAGTGAGGCTTTAAAATGCATTAGTGACTCAAAATCATTTAAATGTTTTTTAAGCAATAAAACCCAATGGAATATTATGCATCTTCAGAATACAAATAAGCCAAAGGACCGACTATTACTATATTCTGACTAATTCCATTTCACTTAATGATTTTCAGTATCCATGGTAGTTTAAAGCAATGCTACATACTGAAGCCTCTATCATGTTTGCAAGGGGTTTATAATAAAAGTTTCAGGCATCAAAATGAGAAGAAAGTACCTCTCATAAAAGTCTTCTGACATCTTAATGGTGTTAAAGAATCTTAAAGACCTAAGAATTATGTTCTTCAATGACATGATCAAACAAAAGAAAAGATATCTGACTCAGAATTCTGAGTCATGATCCTTAACCAGCATTTTATTTTAGTCTGCATTTTATGACACTTTCTGAAGCACATTTGTGTTCCCCTCGAAACATGGAATCCTAGTGCAAAACCCAGCAGAGTGCATAAAGATTCCACACAGTAATTCCCTCAGTACTGTCACAAACAATGTGAGGAATACCATTTCAGTCTATCACCCAGTTGAAGCCAAGGAGAGAGAGGCTCATGAATCTGACATTTCTCATAACTGATGAATCACCACGAGTAGCCTACATTTCCCACTCAGTTTCTCGAACAAATTTCAGATGAAGATTTTAAAGCTTATAAAAAACGAGCGGTCTTTTCTGCAGAATTCTGTAAAGAATTCAAAGTCTTTTCTGCAGATTTTTACACTGGCTTCTGTGCTTAATAAATCAAACCCTAAGTGTGAAAGGATCTTGTGGCTGTTTTCACTGAGGTGTTAGGGAACATACACACTAGTGGCACATGGAGAGATCAAGAAGGGAAATGAAAGGGCTGCCTGAGATTCCCAGTCTGAAAGAATACCAGTGTAAAATGCCAGATATGAAAAGGAGAATGGCAAAAGAAAGAGGAATTCACTAACAGAAAAGTGGACGGGACAAGCGATTAAGTACCCTGTATCTCAGACTGCTTGGAAAAAGAAACAAGCAGGTAAGATGAAGCAGCACCTCTCCCACTCAGTAGCTACAACCTAATTTCTCCTTCACACAACTCATTGCATGTTTCTAAAGTCCACGGACACAGCACTACAGAGCAAGTGTAAAGCCTGGTGCACTTTTCACTGCCTGTCCTTGTCTACTCCCTGTGATTACAAATACCCAGCCAAGTAGAACATTCAAAAACTGGCATGCCTAGCTTTGCATCGAGTACAGCATTACAGCCATCAATGGTTGCCAGAGAGAAGTCTATTCACACCAGAGATGTCAGCACCCAGCAGCATCTTTGGCTGACTACAATGGGAGAGACACATGTGCTCTTTCATATGTAAAGAGGAAACTCTCCGTAGTACACAGGAACAGCATAGAGCAAGAAGTTTCACAAGGTCATTGTCCTTGCTGCACCTGACGTGGAAACATATTAAAAATCTGCATATTTTGAGTGGGTTTAGCCATTTACCATTGAAATTTATGACAGTAATGGAGAACAACCTAGGAATTATAAAACCTTCCATTTATTAAATATCTCCTTTCTATGTTGTCACGATCCCAAATCAAGAGAGAAATATTTTATTGCACACTGGCTTGGGGAGTTTTGCCTCTTAGTACTTATAGTTCCCACAGGACACAACAGCTGTGTCTGCACTTGGGTAGAGGACCTTACCCAAGACTGCTCTGGTAGTTGTTTCTTTTTTGGTTCGGGCTTTTTTGTTTAGATGTAGGATAAGTAACTCTCTTGCTGTAACAGAGACTATAAAACATGTGTTTAAAAGGTACTATTTCAAAATAATATTTTCCTAGATCCCTTTTTTTCCTTCAAATTGCTTCAAGGTAGGTAAAGCATGAGAATTACAACAAGTCACAAGGAATGTTTTCTCTGCACCCCTGGGCTACACTACTGGTTGTAGCACTTGGGGCAAGAGTCTGTCTCATGAGTTTCCATGCTTTATTCGTGTCTGGATGCCTTTGCTTCCAATTCTTCTCCAGGGTTCTCTGCCTTTCTCTATACTACAAAGACATCCTGGGTACCAGCTCATCACCCTCTTTCCTACTACTAACATTGGAAAGTATAGTCAAAGCACAAATACAGGCTATGAGGTGCTGAAAATCCCTGATTTAGCATTCACTGTCCTGGAATTATGGAGCTCAGCTGCTTGGTTACCTACTCACTACTGCCGCTGTGACAGAACCGTGTCACATTGCAACCGCAGGTACCTGATTTGACACAGACACCAGTCAAGGATTCTCCTCACCTTTTGCTTTCTAGCAGTTGCACTGTTTCCAAAAAATCTTGTCATCTATGATCATATGTACCACTGGGAACAGCCAGTGTAATCTGAACTTCTCCATATGAAAATTCTGGGTCGTTTGATTACATTCCCTTGAAAAAGCACACTTCTTTCAACGCAGACATATACCAAGAAAAATAAGATGTCTAAACTGCCTGCCATTGTATTCATATTTACTATTCTGAAAGGTTGATCTATCATCACAGACAGGAACCAACACTGAAAGTGGTAAATCTGCAAGCTGAAGCCAAGACAGAGGCCTGATGAGAAACCCAAAATCATCCCATCTTGTTATTAGAGGTGATGGGGAGGCAAAAGGTGTAATAAGCCCAGAGTATCCCTTGTGAGTTTTCTGGCAGCTTCTTTTCACTTCCTCAGAAGAATCTGAGTGGATATGAACTAAATCCTTACATTTTAGGTTCTAAAGCATGCAATCATCACTGGAGACCCAAGTTTGATCTCTTCAGACAGGTAATGCTTTCTGAGGTAACGCCGGCTCTGCCTGTGCTCATTCTAAGCACAGAATAAAGGAAAAAGCCCTCAAACTGTGTGGAATCCACTACTTCTGTTTGCCAGCAGCAAGGAGAGAGAGCAGAAGCCTCTTTTACAAACATTTGCAGTTATCTTATAATTTGTTGGTCAAACAGAGAACCAGACAATAATTCTGACTAGCTGTAAGATCCAGATTATCTCTGCCCAGAGCACCTCCAGACT
This sequence comes from Phaenicophaeus curvirostris, assembly GCF_032191515.1. Classification (NCBI taxonomy): domain Eukaryota; kingdom Metazoa; phylum Chordata; class Aves; order Cuculiformes; family Cuculidae; genus Phaenicophaeus; species Phaenicophaeus curvirostris. The sequence goes on from NC_091431.1 coordinate 18,621,202, forward strand.
TGAAGTTATTAAGGTTTCTTTATATTCAGACCAAGGTTAAGGTTTCTTTGTATTTAGAATATTTACAGATCAGAGTCTAACATAAACAAACTTTGAAATCCACTGAATAACAACATTAAGAAATAGGCCAGTAGGAATCTGAAATTACCCTAACTTGTACCAACCAAACAACACCGATTTCTGCAGAACTGCTGATTTATCACATACAATGGATGAGAATTTGTACATATGTAGTTCTAACCACACACATACATAAAACACCCAAGATACTATTTTGGAATAGTTCCACGTAGTGTATTTCTGAGGCTTAAGCAAAAGGCAAGTCCAGTTTTCCACTCCACACCGGAAATGCTTTTCACCTGAACAGTTCTAATGAAAAAAGCAGACATCTTTCACTAACAGAAATTATTTTATGGCTTTTCCAGAATGAATGTCTAGCTATTTACCTAGGCCTTTTTATCCAAGTCAGGCTTGAGACTCTACAAGTGCTTACACTCTCTCAAACAGTTTCTTGCACAAAAAAAGCAAGAATAAAAAAACAAAACCAGAAACAAACCATAAAACCAAACAGCTGAGCCATGGAGATGCTTGGCACTCCCAGCTCATGCTTATTGTAGAAGCAACTGCACAACTGAGCCTGACACGTGATCAGGCTCTAATCCATATGGAATCAGACATCAAGCTGAGAAAGGTCTGCAGGCTTCAGTGAGGAGCACCCACTTATTCTACTTCAGAATGATCTGCGACTTCACAATAATTTCTCTTTGTATATCTACTTTGGAACTTTCTCAGTTGTCCTCAATGCTTAAACTTAACATACTTTTAAACTATATGAGCTGAGGACAAAGCTTTCACAGCTTCAAGCATCTCATCCTTATCCTGGATGAAGTGCTGTGTCCCGAGTGAAGCGCATGTATCAGAGAAAGTATTTATGGCCTTCTGCAGCATAATGGTTATTTTTCTCACACTTGAAACCAAAAATGTAACAACCCATTTTGCAATAGTGGTCCACAAAATAATCTCACAAGAAAAAAATCTGCACGGTAAGGAACAGCAAGTTACAGCCTCATTGTGGGGATTAGATGGCATTATTTCAGGTATACTGACAGAAGAATTATTGTTGTCCACAGTGTATTCTTACACACATATAAGCCATGCAGAATTTTACAGTGCTGCCTAAATATTATAGTAATTATGTCAGTGAGTTATTCTTCATAAAAGTGCATTAATGAACATGAAAACTTGTATCTCCTATGCATATTAAATTTAAGACATATCAAAACAAGCTTCAGTTCCACAGTTAAATGTTTTCAATTTTATTAGACTGTGGCAAAGTATGTGGTTTTATTACAGATCTGTATTTTACAAGATGATGCCAGCAATTTCATTCTGTAGAAGTATCGTTTTTAAGAAGATGGTCAGTGTGGGGCCCTCACTCTAATCTATACTGAGAATTAATCTCTTAAATCTCAGCAATCCGTTTTCAAATAAAACACATGATAAAGTATGTGCTGAAGAGAACTTCCCAAGCAAAATTTGTTTGTGTTCAAAAACTTCTGAAACTACCTTTACTGTGCATTGTGTTTCCCTTGCCTTTCTAAACCTTTTAACCTATGTCACAATTTAATAATAACTATTTAATAATTATAATCATTCCCTTATTAACTGGGTATTTCTTTTCATTCTTCTAAGGCACCCTGTAGTTCAAGACAAGGAAATCTCTTTGTTGAATAGTTATTTAAAACCAGCAACAATAACTATGCTGGAAAGAAAGGTGCTTTGAGAGGATTACACAGAGCTGGTTCTCAACAGCACCAAGCAGAGAGCAGCAAATTACAAACCCAAGTACTTCATTGCATGTAACCAAATTGGCTGGTTGAAATGCTAATTGCCTTTCAGCAAAGCTAAAGGCAGACAGGGGACCCTGTGCTACAGCGAATGACATGCATTTTTTACCCCACTTCTGCACTATTGTCTTGCTGAGAATTATTCAAAATCTATTCATAAAGGTAGCTCTTTTCCTAACCTTTAAAAATGTGGGAAATTTCTAAAGCCCTGACCAATACCTCAGATCTGCTGGTCTGCCAAGCCTATAGCAGATGGCTGAATTAAGGCCATGTTAAATCCTTAACAAGCAAAGCTTGAAACAATTCAGAGCAGTAACATATTGGTCCAGTCCAGGATAAGCAACTGAGAAGAAGGAAACTTCTTTTTGCCATCTGAAAAAGAGCATCATAACTGTACACAAGCTAACAAATCTGTACTGCATACAAAGTGAGATAACCAAACAAAAATCTCCTGGTATATAAGCCATTCTAGAAAAATTTTTTTCTTCAACTTGCTAAAAAATCCCTAAACACAGAAGATGCAATTAATGTAGAAAGCATCTTCTCTGTTGTTTAGTTTTGTCAGAGAAAATTAACCTGTCAAACAAGCCTGTTTAAGCAAGTACAACTTTATCTTAATAGCAAACTTGGTTTTGACCTGCAAACTGTTTCAGTAAAATAAAATTAAACAACTTTAACTAGTTTTACAGTAAATATTCATAAGCCAATCCATGAAACAATTTTATTTCATATTTCAAGTACGTTTCTGAACTATCGGTTTCTGAATTCTTTCTGCAAACATTCACAAGTTCTCATGTGTGGAGTAAACTCAAACTTAAATATGTTTGTTGACACAAAGTATTTTCCAGTGAGATTATTTATTCAAAGAGTGACTTAGGCAAGGGAGTCTTTGCAGAAATAGTATAATTTGTGATTCAGTAACTTTTTCAGAGTTGAAAAAAAAGTTACAGTGAGTCAACCTGGAATAAGATAAACGGAATCTAGCATGGATTTCATCAATCTTCCTACAAAACAATAATATTGCTCCTATTAGACAGACATATTTGAATTTCTGGATCTATGACAAATGCCTATAATCGACAGTAAGTCGGCTCTGCAAGTTCTGTTTGATGATGGAGATGCTTTATAGCATCTGAGTCTTAATATCCATTGAAAGAAGTATTCAGATACCACATACGCTTATTTCCAGTGAGAAAAAAGTGTCATAGTCACTGTTACATACAAAAGTAACTTACACCTAAATCAGCCAGTCCTGCAGAGCTGCAACGCAAGCACAGTTTCTACAAATGAGTAAAAGCAATCAAGGGGATTATACATGTAAAAATAGTTATGTAGGTGATTAGGTCTTTAGGAGATCACAGCCTGATACTCCCTGAGCAAATAATTTCAGCTTATGCTTCGTATTTCGTCTTGCCTACCTGCCCTTCCTTATTTCTTAGTGAACAACTAAACTGACCCAATATCAAGAAGATACTTGGAAGAGGACAGCCAAGAAATCAAAAATCAGAGAGTAGGGTATTCCAGCAATAAAATGAAGTTAAATTGCATGAGATGCCCCATCTCAAATGACAAAGAGGTACACATACAGTTTAGTGTTTTGATGCTTCCAAAACCACTTTGGGCTAAGAAACTTCAGATGTGGTCAAAACAAATTTTAATTCTTCCTTCAAAGTGTGGTGCAAGGACATACTTTTCCATTAAGTTTTCAATGACACATTCTAAAATAATGGTTTTGTCATGCTTAAAGAACGTTGTTATGTACATTCAAAAATACAAAACATAGCTATGTCCATTTAAAAATACAATAATTGTTACCATGCTGCAATTCTGAAAAACTATAGTAGTTGTCTAATGATAGGAAAGGTGATTTGTGGGTCATCAATATTTTCCTCCCAAATTGCCATAAATTGTTTGTACTCCACAGCTGAGATCCTCACAGACCTCTGTAGTGGGATACTTCTTCAGTGCTATAAAGTAAAGGTATGTGCTTTCACGGCTTTTCCAATAGTTCACTTCCACTCAGCATATTCATGTGATAAGAAATTACATGTGTCAGCATTTGAAGACTTAATCACTCTTATTTTTTAAAATGGAATTGCAAAAGTAAATTTAAAAAAGAAAAAAGGAAGACAATACGTTCAAATAGCAAAGTTCCATATACATTAGAAGCTTTAATAATCAGTTACGATTTAGACCTGATCCTGGAAATCTCATTGAAATAAAGCTCACAGTTTCCACGGGAAGTATTGCACTGTAAGTTTGAAAGCATAAGGATCAATCTCATTCACTACTATCAATTCTTTAAAACTCATCCATCACTGTTTTTCAGACTTAAAAAATGCTGACAGCAGAAACAAGCTGCCCAGCACTGGTTCTCACAAAAGCAAATATCGTTTTCCCTATGGATTTCCATGCAACCAAGACACAGAATGCAATTGCTAGCTAATAAGCATGTGCTCCCATTAACAATGTTAATTAGTTCACTTGGATGCAAATTTAGTAAATACCATTGATTTCTTCATGTAAAGCTATCAAACACAGAAGTGTATTGGAAAGCTAGCAAAGCACAAAAGTGTAGGTTAGAAACCAATAACAATATAAATACTGGTAACAGCAATAAATCAGGAACTGAAAACTGTACACCCTGGAAATACGTTAGCTTTTACATGATCAAATGTTTGGCCACTTCAATTCTAAGCCTAATATGCCACAAATTACTTTATTTCCTCAGGAATCTGGTTCTCCTCTCCACGTGGAAACACTGAATGCATTTAGTAGGAGAATGCTTGGCTTAGGCTTAATGGACAGACAGATCAAATATATCACATTCTACCTTCAGTTACTAAACTGCCCTCACGGCAGATTCTCAAAGTGTTTAGCATTTAACTGAAAGATTCATTCCAGAAGATGCATGCGAAGTGTTATCAGAAAAAAAAGTGATACTTTTGGCTTTTATGTGATGAATAAGATTTTTCACAATCACACTTTATTCCACACCTATGTTATAAAGCAATTATAGGCTCATTAAAAAACAATGATTGATGTTTGGCAAGCAGTTCTGTATGCATTTGATCTTAACTTTATCTGGGCTACCCAGAGTGCATTATGCAATATGTTACGCAGAATCAGCATACCAAGAGCAAGAAGCACAAGCAAGATTTCTAAGTTTAATCAATAACTCGTCATATTCTAATTACCAACATGTTTAAAACTCATTCATTATCAGGTGATGACTTCAAAAATTCATTCTTACTTCTAGCTCACTCTCCTTTGCAACAGACAATGCATGCACAGCTCCTCCACTTCTTTGATTTTCATCTAATTTACACAGTAATATTAATGTTTTGTGGATTTTTGAGAATTAAAAGTTGCCAGCTAGGACACCTCAGGCTAAGTTTCATCCTGATATGATCCCCTGAGGATAGGATTTTCCATTGGAAAGACTATTGCCTCCACCTGCACTGCTCGGCAGCGTGGAAACACGAGCTGCTGGAACAACGGAAACCTTAGCAGAGTCCTGCTCTCCAGCAGCCACTCAAGGGTGAGCGACATGCTCACTGTCTGCCGCTGGTTAAACCCTGTCCCTGCGGCAACAGGTGCTGCTGGCAGAGCCCTCCAGCCAGGCAGCGAACATCCCTGCAGCCAACAAAGGATGCTTCCAACACAGCCACCACCTCAGGGAGATGCCAAACCTACCTAGACCCGGGAACACGGACATCCACGTCTTCTGGGCTCAGCCAGCCGCCTGCACACTCTCTGTCACTCACGCATTATGCATTCCCCTCTCCTACTCCTCCCTCTGCTCCGTGCAGCGTCCAGCACTCTCCTCCCTCTCCTGGCTCCTGCTGCCTTCCCACTGCTCTGGAGATAAAAGGAGGTGGGATGGAAGAGGACAAAATTTTTTCAGACCCCAGCAATTGCCCTTGTGTTGCTGTAGTTGGGATAGAGCCAGCCACTCCAGTCACTGCCTCGGCAGCTCTTCCACTTGGCGAGGACAGCACAGTTTTGTTACCGGAGGCAGCAAAACTGGCAGGGTTTATTACTGGATTATGACAGATTTTGGGATTGAAGCCCTCGGCTGCACCAGGACATGCAGCTCATCTTAATTCACAGCTATTCAGCACTGGGCAGAGAGAAACAGTTTCCAGCACTAGATCAAGCATTTCAGAATCAGTAATTTCTCTAAATAATACCTAATTCACATTTTATGGTCACCACCATTCAAAGCAAACCCAGAGATATAAAGACACAAAGACAGCGCTCAGACCTTGCCAGTGTTGGCCTTCCAAACTACCCAATTATCCAATTTAGTGGTAGGCAAATGTCGAAATTCCTATTTACACAATAAATGTTGATGCATCTAAGCCTCAATAATAGAAAATACTGAATTTTGATGGAATACCAGGTAGTCCCATTTACACAGCCTTCCCTGTATTTCCAGAACCTGTGAGCTAGCTACAAGTTCTTAAAAAGTGGAGAAGCTACTGAAAACGAATGCAGCAGCAGCACGATTTCATGTGGTTGGATTCAGATGCATCAGCACTCCCACACTGCCTGCATCTCCTCCACAAATTGAAACCACTCTATCAAAGTTTTAAAAAAGCATGAATTCCAGCTCCCAGTACATTTCCAGTCTATAACAGCACACAACCACGTCTCAGCTATTTTGAGATTTCTGGATTCCATAATTTATATTTTTTTACCAATTCTTCAGAATGTCTTAGTAAAACAAGACTCTTAAGTAGCTCAAAAACTCACACCTCTGACACAACTTGGTGCTAAAGCAATGCAACAACCAACATGTATCTAATGTGAACCCTGACAGATGTGGTTTTTAAAATCCCATTGTACTTAGTCATGTTGAATACACAGAATCTATCACAAATGCCAATTTAATATATATAATCACAAAAATATCTAGAAAGGAGCCCAAATATAACCCAGGACTAATTTTAGATATTAATACTCACAGCTAAATTTAACAGACAGTGCATTTGCAGAAAGGGCAGAGACAAATGTTAAGAACAAAACAGGATTTTACCCTGAATGAAAGTAGAATGATTTTTACCTCTACTGTAGTTTACTGAGAAGTTGTGCATCTCAAATGCTTTGTTTTTAAATTTATTTATGTGGACCGTATGGAAAAAGCAATCACAGTGACGGAAAACAAAGAGAGAGGAAGCATTGATTCTGCTAAGGCAGAATCCCTTTGCTTGTAAAAGAATCACAGAATCATAGAATGGTTTGGGTTGGAAGGGATCTCAAAGCCCGTCCATTTCCAGCCCCGCTGCTATGAGCAGGGATACCTCCCAGGGGACCAGGATACTCAAAGTCCCATCCAACCTGGCCTGGAATACTTCCAGGCAGGGGGCATCCACAGCTTCCCTGGGCAACCTGTGCCAGTGTCTCATCACCCTCACAGGGAAGAATTTCTTCCTAATGTCTGATCTAAGTCTTCCCCTTTCCAGTTTAAAGCCATTCCCCCTCACCCTATCACTACGTGCACAAAGTATTAGGGCCAAAAAAATGGCAAGATCTAGAAGACTTTGTGCCTTCTAATGGCATCAGCCTGGTTGCCATACGATTACTGTGTTGAGTTACAGTGATCACAGTTCAGAAATAATGTAAACAAAAAAGGAAAGGCAAAGAAAATGCCAGGGGATGATGCAAGGTTTCAAAAGTTACCTAGTGAAAGACTCAAAGACATTAAGTATTTTGCTTGAAAAGCAAAAGTGATGCTTCATAACAGAATGCATTCCATCTGACATCAGCCACTCAGTCTAACTTAGTCACATAGCAGATGGGATGAACTGCCTCCAAAAGCTGCTTACTTCTCTTCTTTGACTAAACCGTTAGCGCTAAACAGTTAGCATTTTGACAAAGGTAAGTCAAAATGACTTAGAATACTGCATAACTGGATAATGACACTAGTCTAATGTTACGTAAGATGACTCTGGATTTATTTTATATACAGCTACAGAGAAAATGAAAATAGATAAATAAAAATCTGCAGCATAACAGCTGAAGGCATAGATGTAAAAGTAGACATTAATAGTCAGAATGAACTCCAGTTCTTAAGAGGGAAGGAAACAACCCACTGTGATGACTCATCACACATTACAATTTATTAAGACATTTTAATGAAAACACAAGATACTTTTTCTCCTAAAAAGCTAAGCTATGCACCTAAAAGGAATTCAGGTGGATGTGCATAATAATCTGCATAATATCATAGAATCATAGGAAGATATGGCTTAGGAGGGACATTAAAGGTCACCCAGTTCTATGCCTGATCACTTCTTCACTTCCACCTGTGTCTATTTATGAATACATAGTTGATCAATATTTTAGTATGCATTATTCCCGAACTCCAGTTTTTCTGTACTGAAAACAGAGAAAGTCCAGTCCTCCAAAAGCCTATACTATCACCTGCCAAACTTTGCTTCCCAGGAAACGTTATAGCAGCTTTCCAGTACCTGAAAGAGGACCTAAAAGAAGCCAGGAAGGGACTTCTTACAAGGTTAAGTAGAGTCCAGGGGGGATGGCTTTAAATTGGAAGGGGGAAAATTTAGATTAGACATTAGGGAGAAATTTTTCATGATGAGGGTGGTGAGGCACTGGCCCAGGCTACCCAGAGAAGTCATGGATGCCCCATCCCTGGAAATGTTCCAGGTCAGGTTGGATGGGGCTTTGAGTAACATGATCCAGTGGCAGGTGTCCTTGCCCATGGCAGGACTGTTGGAACTGGATGGGTTTTGAGGTCTCCTCCAACCCAAACCATTCTGATCATATGATTCTATGATTAACATAAGAGATGAGTTGTATATTCTTCAATACCATGCCATTATTATTTTCCTACCCCAGCCTCACAATCTATATGCCACATTGTTTTTCTTCAGTGGATCAACAGGCAGAAAGGACAACTGACATATAAGATTCTTTTTATCTTTTATTCCTTAATGTTGTTTCGGCTTATATAAAATGTTGTCCTTTTGTTGCCCAGTTTCTGTGGGAAGTTTGGCTTCCACCAACAGCTGCCACGGTGCTCAGCATCAGAGGGGCTTCTACCAGTCATCGGTTCTCAATTACAACAGACCTGAGCACAATAAATGTTGCTAATTACTGAGCTAGGGAAAAAAAGACTCAGACTTGGGCTTACTAATTCACCTGGCTACTTTCATGGAGTCATCCAACAAAACTACATTCAGATTCGAAATGGCTGAATTTGCTACTCTCTCCCATGCAACACTCCATGTTTTTCCCTTGATCCCTGTGGATTCCCCAATTACTTTCCAGAAACCTGTGTTTCCCTTTGTTAGATATGAAGATGCGACAGAGCAGCTGTGGGATTTTGTCAGCGGTGGTCATCAACCAGCTGGAAGTTTGTTGGTGAGTGACATGGGACATTCCATATGCACTTTTAACATTTCAGCATGCTGTCATACAGCAGTAAGCATCAGGGATAAACACTCAGTCCTGGTATTGGAACCAAAACAGCTCTGGCATTGCATGGAACCATGCCTTCAGGTCAGCCTTAACTTCTCATTTCAATAAAAGCAGTAAATAAGGTGTACTAAGTACACCCCTCCATTCTTTGTTTGGATTCCCTTTGTTTTGGATTCACTAAAACTCTGCAAGTTAAAAATGGCTCTGCTGAGAGTAAACCAATATTGAAAGCAGCAGCAAGGGAATCAATGGACCTTGGTTTGTTTGTTTGTTTTGAAATGTTGCCTTTTCCCTTTATTGGCATCATCTGAAAGGAAAGACCAGAGAACAGGGAGTTAGATGAAAAAACAAATCCCTAAGAAGGAAAGCAGGACTTAAAGGAACAAGATAAAAAAAAAAAGCCAAACAAAGGGCTTCAGAAGGGAGTACTTTCTTCTCTTGTTTATATCTTTGTTTCTATTAAAAAGGACTGTTGTATTGTATAAATATGATGGCTATTTGGTTTTCAGTCAGAAAAAAGATGCAGATGGATGTCTTTATCCTTTAATTTTCAGAGACATCCATGATTTAAGAAACTGAAAAATGACAACTTCCAAACAGATTGTGCTCATTTTCGATGGACAAAGATTAATTTGTTTATGCTTCCTCTGATCAGCTTGGCAAAGGTTAAACTTTTTATGATAACGCTCTTTATCCATACAGTGATAAAACAAATAATGTTTAACTGAAAAAATAAAGTATTGCTATTATCAGGAAAAAAGTTAACATTCCCTGACACCTGCTCCCTGGAGGCTGCTATATTTTAACACACATGACAGCAGAAATGCTATTAATATAACATAAACTTTTTAATACTGAACTTAGCTATGTATTTGACAACATTACCAAAAATTAGATGCTACTTTAAATATGCTCAAGCATAAAGAATTGAACAAATTAAGGAGAAAATAACTTCTTTGTTTGAACTTACTATATCTCAGACTTGGTTGATCAGGTCCTGGTGCAATTTTGACAAAACGTGTGTCATTTTCTGTCATTATAATGACATACAGCTTGGTCTTCCCATGTTCAGTGGCTCCTTTCAAACCACAGTGGATGCTTACTGGCTTCTAGGTCACACAGAGAAACAGCAAGATGAGAACTTGGGAATAAGGATCTGCCTGCTCTTGTTGTGCAGTTATAGTTGCTAAATAAAACTGCAGTCTTGTTTTCTTCAACCAAGTGAGTTCAGCTCCTTATTTGCAGTGAGATCTGACAACGGAAACAGTATGCAGCAAATCAGAAGCTTTCTCACAAAACATCCATCAAAACATTTTTCTGAAGATAAAACATAATAAAAATATTAACAACTCTCCATACTCTCGTGGATCCAGACTGCTCTTAATTTCAAAGTACTCAAAAAGCATTTCAGGCTAACAAAGACAAAAGGAAAAGGATTCCAGCTGCTGCACAAAACTTTACTTGCTTTCCCAAATCAAAGATGGGTATTTTATTTGCTTTCTTTCAAATGAAGAAAAAAGCCTACTTGAAAACAAAGAATAACCTGTGTTTGCCACCTTAAGAGTTGATTCTTCCAATTTCTGAATTTTTTTAAGTGAAACCTTGAAGTGTTTACTCATTTGTTGCTTTCTTTTCTGCCTTCAGAAGAAAGAGACATGGGTAAATGTGAAATTAAGTACCTGCAATAAATGTAAACGTCTAATGTAATTTTGTAAAGACAAAATTTCTGTCTCAGAAGTAACTACCCTCCATTTTTATGAATTGATTTTCCTGGTTGTGAAGAATCCTAGCATCCCCGTTTGTGTTTATAAAGGGGTGCTGGGACATCTTAGTGTTCTGACACACAGCGATCCAAGGGACTGTGAAGTATTGCAAAGGAAAAAAAAAAAAAAAAATCAGAGGAAAACACACACTTTTTTCAGACTGGGTCTGCAAGGGAAAAAGATGCAATTGTTCTTGACACATCAGCTTTCAGTTTCATTTACTCTTTGTCCTGAACAAAATCTAAGGCCTTCAGGATTTCTTTCTCTTAACATAGTGCTTAATCTGGAGTATTTTTAAGCTAATGAAATAACTGCATGCCATTATTTGTTTGTTTGTTTGTTTTTTAAATGTGGCATCTATGAATTTATGTGTTTATTATCTCCTTCTTCCCCATGACACATGAAATTTGAGCACATCAGATGCAAGGAGACAGGAAATCAAACCACTTCAGTATGCCATACTGCAAAGCACCCTAAAACAATTGAACATAAAAGCTCTATGTATAACTTGTCATTCATTATCGAGGTAATTTAGAAGCCCGTTATTATCTGGGTGTTGCAAAAGCCCACATTGATAAAGTAACATCATATATAAAAATACTCCTAGATAAACATAATGCAAGTTACACTACTATGAAACCCACTTCCACACAGCCTTTTAAATTGTGGCATTCTGAATCAAAGTGAGAGGTGGTTGAGGCAAGAAATAAAAACTGCCCATGAGAAAGTGGTATACAAAGGAGAAAGTACCAAAATGCATGTTCAGGGTATACAGCATAAATCAATAAAGCCCATATTGTTTAAAATCTGTATAAGATCAGCTAGCTTGATCTTTTAAAGTTGTTTCCCGTTCATGCCCACCATGTGTGGTGCTTCCCTGTGGTTTGTTGTTTTCCTTCAATGGCAGAGGGAGGGAACCAACAAAGCTCAGTAACCACACCACATAGCACAACGTAACCATGGAAGCATTTGTCCACTTGTCAGAGCCTCTCCAGAACGATTCAGCCATTCATTTCATTGAATCAATATTGAAGCTTTTAGGATTTATTACTTGAGGGTGGAGGAAAAGTAATAAAACAAACTCCTTGTTGCTTACCATTAAATACATCTTGTCACGGTAGGCATATTAATACCTTGTTAACACTTTCGTGAAGCCATGCAGGCTGTGTTGCAGCCTCTCCTCACAAGAGATCGCTCGTCATGTCTTTGCATTAACATGCCTGATACTCATTGAAAGAACTTAAAGGTTTCTGACACATTCTGCTATCCCGTATAGAAACTGAATAGAATAGAAAGACAAAAGTTGTAAGAAAACGGGGGTGGAGGGAATCTGCTTTAAAATTCATGAAAATGCTCCCGTCAAAGAGCTTCTGTGTCTACCAAATCACTGTCTTCTTTATGTCATAAGCTGGACATTTGTAATCACACTAAATGCTTTAGAAGTTGAATGAGATGAGTTACTTCACAAACACTTTCACAACTGTTAAAATACGCTATAGTTATCTAAAAATGACACACAAAGGCAAATCTGAAACTAACATGTTTTGTAAGAAGAACAACCATTTCTTAAGCTCTATACTGACAAAATATTCTAGGTTAATGATAGCTATAGTGCATGATATTTTTTTCATTCTTTAAAAGCATCTTTATACTGATAATCTGAAAGAAAGCAAAGCAAGATTACTATCACTATTACTATTACTATTACTATTACTATTACTATTACTATTACTATTACTATTACTATTACTATTACTAATATCAGGACTGGTGAGCGTTCAGCACTTCAATTTACACTTGCATGCCATTATGGTTGAAAAATGACAGCTCCTTATCAATACAACAGGCAGTGAATGCCATACTTGCTCATATACTAAAGTTTTTTGAGACTCAGATGCTTTAAATCCAGACATTCTCCGGGCTCCTACTACCACTCCCTTCTACTCTTCCTTCTCTCTTTTACAAAAACTGCTCAGCATACCCTGCTATTCCAGCCGTGAGGAGCTTATGACATAAAGATTAACGTATTGCTAGGAATGCCAGGGAAGTTGTGGATTCACTTCCCTGGAAGCGTTCAAAGCCAGGTTGGATGGGGCCTTGCGCAACCTGATCCAGTGGGAGGTATCTCTGCTAATGACATGGGGGCTGGAACTTGATGGGCTTTAAGGTCCTTTCCAACCCAAACCATTCTATGACTCTATATTCCAAACAACTCCCTGGCTCCCTTGTAGGCCTCTCTTCACAAGACAGCAATGTACTGATAAAGGATACATCCGCAGTAAAAGCTCCTATGCCAGTGGGTCTGTAAATTAGGAAACATCTGTATCAGTGAAAATGTAATCATACCAACATAGCAGTGGCACCAGTAAGGGCTAATAGCAGCAAGGAGGCCACAGTAAGTTTCAGTCTCAGCTGGCATCTCAGTGCTTAAAAAGTACCATATAAATTTCAACTCCTTCCTCTTGGGAAAAACCTGACAAAAATCCTTAAGGTTTTATTTCCTTAAAAAATAGTGTTTACAAGAGTGACAAAATGACAGTATTCCACAATCAAGACAAAAAATGTGAATGACCGTGCATCTTGGTTGGACTCAATGATCTTAAAGGTCTTTTCAAACTGGAACTGTTCTGTGATTCTGTGACCTCAGTGCAATACTGTAGTAAAATTCAATCAGAAACAAAATAAATAATAAGTTAATACAGAGGTTATGGAAAATGGAGCCAGAGAGCAGAGATTTTAAATTACTCCACATAAATTATAGAAGATTAAAGACATATGGGAGAACCACTGGGCGGGCATGACAATGGCAAGTTTCATAACCATATTTTAAATGTCCATAAGAATCAGTTCCAAAGATGCAAATGGAAGTTTAGACCATAAATGCAGCCAGACAGCAAACCTAACCAAAGTAATGTAAAGGCAGATGTGCAATTTCATATAAAAGGTAAAAAAAATTAGTGGAATAAACAGGTAATCCTATACAAACAGTGCAATTTTGTTTAACTCTGAAAGATTATAGATTTGAATGACAGCAATTGTGCTGGTATAACAGAACTGAATAGTTGGAGGACTTACTTTTTAATCACATTGCCGTATGGCAATGACATAGTACAGTGCTGTAAAATGGATTAAAAATTCGCTGATAGGTCTCAAAAAGCAATCCTCCAGTAAGACTACGAACAAAATATAAATTTCATTATAAACAAATGCAAATACTCCTGTTGTGTAGTTCAACAAGGTTTCCAAATAGGCCTCATCAACACTCTCTTCCTATAAACAGAAGAATTACAACGGAATGTTTGTGATGTCAACATCAACAGAAATGAAGCAATGATATTACACTGATATGACTCATCTGGTAAACAGGTTCCATTAAAACAAGTCATGTTAACAGTGCTGAATAGTTTAGTTTTGATTAACATGGAGAAGAGAAGGCTTTCGGGTGTCCTTAGAGCAGCCTTCCGTTACCTAGAGGGGGCTACAAGAAAGCTGGAAGGGGGCTCTTGATCAGGGAGTGCAGGGATAGGACGAGGGGGTGGCTTTAAGCTGAAAGAGAGGAGATTTAGATTAGATATTAGGAAAAATGTTTTCCAGTGAGGGTAGTGAGGTCCTGGCCCAGGTTGCCCAGAGAACCTTTGTCTTCCCCATCCCTGGAGGTTTTCAAGGCCAGGTTGGATGGGGCTTGGAGCAGTCTGATCCAGTGGGAGGTGTCCCTGCCCATGGCAGGGGACTGGAACTGGACGGGCTTTAAGCTCCCTTCCAACCCGAAACCATTCTATGATTCTAGATTATATGACTACCTTCAAAGCTAAAATATGGATTGTACCTTACAAATGACCTTCTGGATTGTCTCCATCTGAAGAAACTCTGGCAGAGAAGCAGCCCACCATAATAGTCAAATGTGAAAAGGGAAATAAACAGTGTTGGTGTGATCTTTAGACACATCAGCAGTAGATGAGTGACAAATGCTGGGGAGTTGGGAATAATTTACTTTGTCAGTAGCACCAGTGGGGTGGGTATTTGAAACTGCGTAAAGTTCTGGGGTTCATACGCTAAGAATAACCCACACAGCATGCAAATAAATCAAATTCCTAGAAATTGAGAGCACAGAGAGCAAAAGTTAACAAGCTGTGAATGTTTAATTCATTAAAAAAAACAATGAGTGAAAGACTTGACTGTCATGCAAAAGTCCCATCGGGAAAAAAAAACAGTTGAGCGCTGATACAGTTCTTTAATGTACTCTGGGAAAAAACATATCAAAAAGTAAGATCTTTTCCTGGGCATAACTGCAGATTCATCCAGTGAAAACTGGAAGGAATCTATGACAAGCTTTAAAAAAAAAGATCATGTTACCGCACCAGAGAAACTGTTATTCATCAACACAGGTATATGAAAAGGAATACAGAATCTTACAGAAAAATCTATCTGTGATAATTTGAAATAAATTTACAAGAGTCTACACTCCATTTTTCCAAATAGTCTTTACCATAACCCAGTGGTCTCACTTGTAGATTTTCTTTTTCAGAGGATACCTGAGCTGAGCAAAGTAAAATGTAAATCAGAATGAAATAGGCAGTTCAGTACAGATTTTTGAAAGCTAAATATCAAACAACCAATGCACCCTACTGGCTGCACTATGGAAGGAACACAGCATAGTTCTATTATGAGTACCTATCAAATTTAAAGAAAATTAATTAAAAAGTAACCAATTAATGTCAAGTAGGCAAAGGGAAGCAGCAATACTTGAAATGTGAAATTGGGGAATAACAGACTCAAAACAAAAGATAAATTTTCATCTGTTCTGATTACAACCATAACAATATTAAATTAAGTGATTAAATTTTGTAGTACTTTTTAACCCATTTTAGACTGAAATTGTTGAAACTTTACTAAATAAAAAGGGTTTCTGCTAATTTTGAGGACCACGGCCTAGACTGCAATATCTACAGTTAAATGTGCAGGCAAATATTTCTATTGAAGAACAGACTTCTCTGCAAGTGTCTGCAGATTTACCAGCATTTGCTTCCTGCATACTTTTAATAGTTCTTAAATAGCTCCTCCTACTGCACTTCACATATTCTGCAGCAAGACACTGCTTAATAACATCGTTTGGTCTCTAATGGAGCTGCAGATCTACCTTGGCATTTCCTACAAGTTTAGTATCGCTCCCAAGCACCAAGCAAGGAAGCACAGATAGACGAAGTCTGTATATTTATTTCCGTGTGAATCTTTTAATAGGACATATCTTATCATGTCACTCAAGCAATTAAAATGTGCATTTAGGTACTGGGCATTAGGTATCTAAATGTAAATCTAGCTCAGTCGTCCTAAACCATAGACCGACTTAAAGACTTATAAAGGTGACACATGACATGTATGTAATTTCCAGACAGAAAGATTATTGTTAAAATTATTAATAAAAATTACTACAAACTTATATCAGCCCTCCAACATCTCCTCTACAGTTCCTTTCTGTTAATTCCTGAAGATCTTTTTAACATTATTATGTGCGTAATATTCTCCGCAACTCCAATCAAGCCTCGCTAGATATAACATGACCAAGGGGAACGTGGTAGAGATCCCTGCAGTCGCTCTTGGAATGCCATGGAGTGATTAACACTGACCCTCTTGCTCATTGAGAATGCACTATTAGGATATGCAAAGCAACTTACACGGGGATGGAGAAAGGCCGTATTCCTATTAGCATTCATGGGAGTGATGCAGCTACAGTCTAGTTCATCAAGTTTGGAATATGCCCTTTTGTTATTGATGGGAAAATGTCACCGGTTACAAACGGTTACACACAGGGGTGTAGCAGGGTCAAGGCAAACTCCAACACTTTTTTTTCCCCCTCTAAGGCAGAGTGCTGCTTCAGCAGTTCTTTTTTTGACCTGATGGTACACCTCTTTAGATGAAAGAAATGGTGAAATCCCCTGTCCTGACCTCTTCCGCAGCCTCTTTACCCGAAGATTAAAGAAAACCTCCAAAAGGATATGCCAAAAGTGGTATATGATGGGACAATCATCAGACACCGCTGCAGGCATCACTGTGTATGAAGTCTGCCTTCAGACTCCTCTCAAGGTCCACCCACAGCTCTGATGGGCCTCATAAAACTGTCTTTCAATAGCATGAATAGGGTCTGAGTCATCAGTTTCCCAGATACAGACAACCACATTCGCTTCACTTCTACTACTGAAAGCTTCCTTTAACAACCAAAACAAAACTGGTCAGTCCTGCAGATATTCTACGCCAGATGTGGCATGACGCCTTTTAATAGATGGAATTCTCATTCATGGTGTTACAATCACTCTTCGTCAACTTGAGATCCCATAAGAAAACTCAGGGTTTACAGGAAATTAATTCAGTGTTGTCACCTCCAATATTGCTCTAGCTGGGAACACTGCTGGTGGAAGATTCAATTTGCTTGCATTTTACGATTCCCAGAAACACAGGAAAGCATTCTGGGACCTCTACATGATTGTTCACACATTGGTTGTGTAAACTGAAAACCTGAGCTTATCTCGGCTGCATCGCAGCTTCTGCATACTGCTGTATTTAAGGCCTTTGGTGCAGCAATGTTAATCAGCACAAGCTGACCCATGACAAAAATAGAAGGCTTATTTCTGAGCAGGCTTTGACTGGGAAGATTCTATGGAACCTTCTGAAGAAAAGACAATATCCCTAGTGATGATCCTGAGCAGTTTACAAATGTTCTCCTAATGTGTAAGAAACTGGTTTGAGGGAATTCTGATTACGTTTGGCATCTATGGCACTATTTTAACAAATGTACAGTAAAAAAGCCAGAAAATCACCTTCTACAAGCCATGCCCAGCCTCCCACTGGAGGGGAATCCTCAGGACATGTCAGTGCTATGATGTGCTCCTCCGCAAAGGGTAGTAATCAGATCTGCCTAACCCACACAGCTTCTATTTTGTGCTCACTGCTGGCTTCTGCCCCTGATAGCATGCAAATTCTTTCATGAAGTTCTTCTCTTACTCACAATATAAAACATCCTTGCTCTTGACAAAACATCTGTGCTGCAATGCACTCCTTTTATTATTGATCCTATTTGGTAGGTAGGATTGAGGCAGCCTTAGGAATACTTTATGTAACCCATGCCCCAACCAAAACAGAGCAGTATTTTAAGGTAGATACTGAAATATACATAAAGAATCATACAGTCATAGAATGGTTTGGGTTGGAAGGAACCTTCTTAAAGACCATCCAGTTCCAAACTCCCTTCCATGGGCAGGGACACCTCCCACAGGATCAGGTTGCTCAAACCCCATCCAACCTGGTCTCAAACAAATCCAGGGATGGGGCAGCCAAGACTTCCTTGCCCAACCTGTGCCAGTGCCTCACCGCTCTCACAGCAAAACAATTTTTCCCTAATAACCATTTAAATTTGCCCTCTTTCAGCTTAAAACTCCTTGCCCTGTCCCTACAATTCCTGATCAAGAGCCCCTCCCCAGGTTTCCGTAGCCCTTTCAGGTACTACAAGCTGCTCTAAGGTCTCTCCAGAGTCTTCCCTTCTCTAGGCTGAACAACCCCAGTTCTCTGCACGTCCTCAGTTGGGAGGTGCTCCTGCTCTTAGATCACCTACCTGGCCTCCTCTGAACACACTCCAAGAGTTCTGTGTTCTTTCTGTGCTCTAGAAGCCAAAAGTGAACTGGGGGCTCTAGATGAGGCCTCACCAGAGTGGAGTAGAGAGGCAGATGTATCCAGAATGGGAGCTATTCAGTTTTCAAAAGTAAAGACATAAAAGCACTCTGCTTTTGTTAAGGCCAAACGCATTCCTAACTTGTGTCGTTGTTCAGGAAAGCCTGAAAAAAGAACACACACAATAAGTTTGATATGAGCTGGCAAGGTGCACCCACAGCCCAGAAGACCAACCGTGTCCTGGGCTGCATCAGCAGAAAGTTGGCCAGCAGGGAGAGGGAGGGAATTCAGCCCCCTCCAATCCCATCTTGTGAGACCCCAGTTCTGCAATCCTCAATGGGAGAAGGGTATAGAACTGTTGGAACAGGTCCAGAGGAGGCCACAAAGATGATTCAAGAGCTGGAGCACCTCTGCTACGAGGACAGACTGAGAGAATTGGGGTTGTTCAGCCTGGAGAAGAGTGGGCTCTGAAGAGACTTTAGAGCAGCTTCCAGTACCTGCGGGGCTGCAGGAAGCTGGGGTGGGTCTCTTGATCAGGGAGTGCAGGGATAGCATGAGGAGAAATGGCTTTAAATTGGAAGCGGGAAGATTTAGAGCAGACATTAGAAAGAAACTCTTCACAGTGAGGGTGGTGAGGCCCTGGCACAGGCTGGGAAGTGGTGGCTGCCCCATCTCTGGAGGTGTTCAAGGCCAGGTTGGATGGTTCTTGGAGCCCCTGTTCCAGTGGGAGTGTCTCCGCCCATGGAGGGAGAGTGGGTTGAAACTGGATGAGCTTTGAAGTCTCTTCAAGCCTCGTCTAGCTCCGCCCCACCCGCCCCCCGCCTCCTCGCCATTGGCTGCTCCCTCCCCGAGGCGCGTCGCCATTGGCCACGCCCACAGCCACCCATGGCCCCGCCCACCTCCCCATCATCCGCCCCGCCCGCCGCACCCTAGGCCCCGCCCACTGATCTCCCCGCCTCTTCCCCCCCCCCTTGGCCGCCCCCTCCGCGGGGCCCGCCCCCCGCCCCAGCATTGGCCCCGCCCACAGCCTCCCCAGGCCCCGCCCACCCCACCCCTATGCTCGGCCACAGCCCCGCCCGGCTCCGCCCACCGCGCTGCCTGCCTCTCGCCATTGGCCGCGCAGGCAAGTAGGCCGCGCCCCCTCCCCGTCCTAGCCACGCCCATGGCTCCTATAGGCCCCACCCACCGCTCTCTTTTCCTCCCCGCTATTGGCCGCGCCCTCAGATAAGCCACGCCCACCTCTTCGCCATTGGCCGTGATCTCCGCGAAGCCCCGCCCCTTCCCCCGCGGTGCGGACGTGGCGTGGCGGGCGCCATTGCGGTCGCTGGGCGGGAGCGGTGTGGGGGCCGGGCGGAGCGGGGATGCCCCGCGGCTTGTCCCGCGCAGCATGGCCGGTCGCAGCCCGCCGGTAGCGCATCCCCCTGCCATCGCCCGCCCGCTCGCCCTGCCGGACGGCGAGGAGGAAGAGGAGGAGGAGGAAGAAGAAGAAGAAGAGGAGGCGCCGGAGCTGCGGGCGCGGGGCCGGGAGCGGGGGCGCCGCGGCGCCTCGAGGGACCGGCTGGACGGTACCGTGCTGCTCTGCAGGGACATCCGCGACGGGGACACGCTGAACGCCATCGCGCTGCAGTACTGCTGCTCGGTACGTCCCGGCCCCCGCTGCGGGGAGCGAGAACTCGTCCTGGAAGGGAATGGCTGAAGTTGGAATGGGGTCAGGGGATGGTTGGAAAGGACCTCGCAGCCCATCCAGTTCCAGGCCCTGCCATGGGCACGTCCCGCTGGATCAGGGGCTCCAAGGCTCATCCAACCTGGCCTTGAACACCTCCAGGGATGGGGAGCCACCACTTCCCAACCTGTGCCAGTGCCTTCGCCGCCCTCATAGTGAAGAATTTCTTCCTAATGTCTGTTCTAAATCTTCTCTCTTCCAATTTAAAGCCATTGCCTCTTGTCCTATCGCTGCACTCCCCGATAAAAAGTCCTTCCCCAGCTTTCCTGGGCCTTCTTGGTTACTAGAAGATGCTCTAAGGGCTCCAGGTTGAACAATCCCAACTCTCTCAGCCTGTCCTCGTAGCAGAGGTGCTCCAGCTCTTGAATAATCCTTGTGGTCTCCTCTGGACCCGTTCCAACAGTTCCATCTCCTTCTTCTGTTGGGGATTGCAGAACTGGACACAGTACTCCACGTTAGCAGAGGAGAGGGGGAGAATCCTCTCCCTTGGCCTGCTAGCCACACTTCTTTTGGTGAAGCCCAGGACATGGTTGGTTTCTGTGCTGCAAGTGCATATTGCTGGCTCATGTTGAGCTGCTCATGAACCAGCTCCTCCAAGTCCTTCTCTGCAGGGCTGCCTTGAATTGCTCCCGCTCGAATCAGTGCTTGTCAAGGCACACGTGGAATACTGCACCCAGTTTTGGTCCCTGTTACACAAAAAAAAGATGCAGACAGGCTGGAGATGGTCCAGAGCATGACCTCTAGGAAACCTACAATAGACAGTAAGCCTGAGAGAGCTGGGTTTGTTCAGCCTTGAGAAGACTGAGGCGAGACCTTATTACCAGTACATAAAATTTGTCTGCCAAGAGCACTAAAGACCCCATTTTTAGAGGAGTCACATAGAAAAGACAAAGGGTAGTGGGTGTAAGTTGCTTCTGGGGAAAATCTGATTCGGTTCCAGAAGGAAATGTTTCACTCTGCGAACAGGTAAATGTTGGAATGATGTTGCCAGGGCAGTGATGGATTCCTCTACGCTGGGCACTTCTAAGGCTCAGCTTGACAGGGTGCTGGGCCATCTCATTTAAACTGTTGGTTAGCTAAAAAGATTGGACCAGTTGATCTCTGAGGTCCCTTTTAACCATGGTTCATGATTGCCAAGAACCGTTTGGTTCTATGATTGCCAGTTTTCCCAGGTCAGTGATGAGCACTGTGTATCCACATCCAAATCCACATCCACACAGGTCATGCTGTCACCTCGCTCTTCAGGCAGAAAGAGAATCTGGCACCTCCTGTTTCGAGAAAAGTCTTAACTCTTTCATAATTGTGAAAGACCTCAGCTTCATTAAGCAGTTCTTGGCCTCAGAGCCCACATTTCCATCCTTTGAGCAGGCTGACTGGGTCAGGCCAAAACATAAGAAATAAAAGACGACTGAGTTGTGCTCTTTTTTGGGAATTGATGGAGAACGTGGAAAAGCAGTCCAGGGCTTTAGGCAGAAGTGTAGCTTGTGTCATGATGGGATCACTGGGGTGAATGCTGCATTTGGCAGTCTTGTGTGCTCATCTGATCTACTCAGTGTGGTACAGGTAACAAATACAGCATCCCAGGGACTGAAACACTCCTTCCTGTGACAAGGTTAGTGCAGACAATGGGCATGGATCGCCCTGACTGTTTCTGGCCTCATCCATGCTGTTAGCAAAGCAGGAAGGGTCTCCAGACTGCCATGCTTTCTGTCTAGAACTCCTCCTGAGGTAGATGTTCTCCTGGGAGGGACAGAAACGACCCAACTCAGGCACTGTGCATCTTAAAGGACGCAATCCTTGTGTGCTTATCAGGTACTCATTTTTAAGCACCTCATTGTGGTGAGACTTGTGGCTGTGTTGAGGGAACAAAGCTGCTAATTCCTTAAGGGCACTTGAATCCTTGCAGAGTATTTCACATTAGAGTTAAAATCTAAACTTACTGAGGGCAAAATGCAATAAATTTTTGAGTAAAAATAGGGAAAGGGGAGAGCTGACTCAAGGAGAGAAGATAACAGTTTTGAATTATACTTGATTTGGTTTCTGCCTTAGTCCCCAGAAGCCAAATGAGTATTCAGACACATTGGTGGCCAGATGAAATGGAAGTTCATCGTTTTTAATATTCCTAACTTGGAAAGTTTCAATTTAATTAGAAACTTGCAGTAATTTACTTCATTTGAAAGGTCAAGACCCATTCGTTTCAGAGTTAGTTCATAGAATCATAGAAAGGTTAGGGTTGGAAGCGACCTCAAAGCCCATCCAGTTCCACCCCCTGCCATGGGCAGGGACATCTTCCACTAGGCTGGATTGCTCAAAGCCACATCCAGCCTGGTCTTGGAACAGTTCAGGGGATGGGGCGTCCACAATTTTCTCTGTGCCAGAGCCTCACCAACGTCTCAGCAAAACATTTCTTCCTAATATCTCATCTAAATCTCCCATCTTTTAGCTTGAACTATTCCCCTCATCCTATCCCTGCACTCCCTGATAAAGAGCCCCTCCCCATCTTTCCTGTAGCCCGCTTCGGTACTGGAAGTTACTCTATGGTCTTGCCAGATGTATTTGCCACTGATAGATGAATATATGTTAAGTGGATATACATTTGTTAAATAACTTTTAGTCTTTTTATGTGAACTGAGGAAGTTTGTTTCCTTGTAATTATCTTCTTGCATTAACATCATTCACTGTTGGTCTTAATTCATGCTGTTTGAATGGGTATTGATTTAAAAAGTTAAAAACACAATCAAAAAAGGCACTGCCTTTGTTTTATTGGGGAGCAATTGTGTTTCTCAGGGACTTTGTGCCATTGAAGTGTTGCGGTTTAGTGGTGCTTTGCTGTTTAAACTGTTTGGTTTTATTTTTAGGTTGCCGATATCAAGAGAGTTAACAATCTTATCAATGATCAGGATTTCTTTGCCCTGAGGTCTATCAAAATTCCAGTGAAGAAGTTCAGCGTACTGATGGAAACACACCTCTCTCCAAAAGGGAGACCCGTCCTTCGGCCTGCAGATGCACAGGAAGCATCACCGCTTGATAAGTTCTCCGGTAGTGAGACTGCTGGCAACTTCCTAAAAGAAGTGGATCGAGATATAGAAGAAATAGTCAGGTGTAACGATACAAAGAGAGAGAACCTTAATGAAGTCGTTTCTGCCTTAGCAGCCCAGCAGATCTGCTTTGAAACTGATGGTAAAACTAAAAGCTGCAAGGACCCTTACTATGGAGCAGACTGGGGCATAGGATGGTGGACAGCGGTGGTGATCATGCTGGTTATAGGCATAGTCACTCCAGTGTTCTATCTCCTGTATTATGAGGTTCTTGTGAAAGCAGATGTCAGCCACCACTCCACAATGGAATCCTCCCCTTTGTTTGTCACAGCAGCGTCACATCAGAAACCAGTGGAAAACGGTATGAATCTGGCAAATATTATAAATGTGGGTAACCAAGGAGACCTCCAGCCTTAACAACAGGGAAACCCCAGGCAACTGTTATTCATAGACATGTAATGTAGCGTTAGATGAGGGGGAAACCACAGAATGCAATATGCCTCAGGAACGCAGAGAAAATGCATGTTTATGTGTGACCTGCCTTCACAGGCAGTGTTCTGGTTCAAGAGTATTTCTGTGGATCATTATATGCCTGAGACATTCTTAATGCAAGATTGGGATATAAATTAAGGTATAAAATTGTCTCTGTGAAGATTTGCACTTTTTTTTTCTATTTTGATAGGCATATGTTTTTTAATTAATGATGAGGTGAAAAAATGGAGTTTGAACTTAACACCTGAGGAGTCTCACTCTATGTTTTACAGCCCTATAAAGGGCATTTGGGGATATTCTTAACTTTTAAACATCTTAAAGTATTTATAGAATGCATAGCACACTTGACATTTTAATACCAGGTTTACAGTTGTTGGTTAAGACTGCGTTCTCTTTATTATATCTTTCTAATAGAGTAAGAGTTTCTTAAAACCCAACCATTCCACAACTATTTGCCACTATAAAGTTCTTTTTTAACAGCAACTTTTATAGAGGCAGTAGCTAATAATTAAGCTGGAACCTTGTGCCTGTGGTCAGCCCGTTCTTTAGTACTTTCTCTAGTACTTCTCTGTACAGGCAGTAGGGTAATTTGTTGCCTATGTATGTGATGCTGTGCCTCAACACAGTCCACGCGAGTGTGTCTTGGAACTTCACATCCTTCCGTGGTATCCTACTGAAAACTGGCCGGACTGGACTGTACTCCTCTGTCTGGTCAGGTGTGTGTAGAACAAAAGAAGTGCAGCTGCATGGCATCTTGCTGTGACTGCTTCCATCGTCTTTATTTTATGCTTATTTCTTTCCCTTCCAGTGGATCCCAGTTCAGGACCCAGGGGTTCTTCAGGCAGCAGCCATGTGGGTACTGAGTATTCTCATGGTCATGGGCCGTGAGCCTCAAACACTAACTCTTTCCTGAAGTCTCCTAGAAAACTTTAAATGGGATTTTACAGCTGCTAGCAAAAAATTTTAAATACAGCAGAGTAGACCATGTGCAGCTTCTGACTTGTTCTTTATGTAGTAGTATGTTCATCAATCACTCTGTCTTTGAATGTTTCACATGGGGTTTCACAAACAGCCTTGTTTTTCTCCTCTTTTCTTCCCTACCTGAAAATGCCACAAGATGGATGAAAAAAAATAATAATAAATGGACTCTTGCTACAGAAAGAAAGAGGTACTTGTGTACTCAGAATATTTTTAAATAAAAAACAAGATGCTGCCTATAATTTTTTTATGTTTGCCTTGTGGAGTAAGATTTCCATTGCCCTGTTCCAAGTAGCTTGCGTTAACAAAGCCCAAGATAACTCATTTGAATAAGGCTTAGAAAAGGGAAAATACTGCTATCCTTTAAATTACTATTACAAGCTTTCCTTAGTATATGCTTGGTCAAGACACTCAGCATGAAAAATCTAGTAATGAATGTTTCCTAACTGTTGGGGGTACTCCAAGGTGCTTTATCAAATTTTGGAAGTAAAGACCCGTGCCTTATCAGTTATTGGGGCAAATGTTCCTCACTGGCATGCTGAGTGTCTGAACATGAATTGGATAATTTTTAATCTGTTGTATGGAAACTGAAGCAGGATACAGCTTGGGGCAAACACTGTACAGTTGGCTCTGTGAACAGAGACCTGTGGCTTTTGAACCCTGCGATAACAGTGGTATCTGCGAAGATAGCATGGCTACTCATTGTTTCCACACTAGAGGAGCAATGTCAAACAGGCATGAACTTCGAATTTCACAAAGCACTGGTTTTCAAAGAGCTGTTGAACCAATAGTTCTTTCCATGAAAAGCATGTGCTGATAACACTAACTTGGATAATAAGGTACCAGCTCTGGGTAGGCCAGTCGTGCTCTTGGCTGCAACAAAAGCGGCATGGCCAGCAGGGTGAGGGAGGGGATTCTGCCCTGTCTATGATGCTTTGCTGAGACCCCACCTGGAGTCCTGTGTCCACTTCTGGAACCCCAAACATAAGAAGGGTATGGAATTGTCGGAACGGGTGCATAGGAGGCCATGAAGATGATCTGAGGGCTGGAGCACCTCTGCTATGAGGACAGGCTGAGAGAGTTTGGGTTGTTCAGCCTGGAAAAGAGAAGACTTCAGAGAGACCTTGAAGCAGCTTCCAGTACCTGAAGGGGCTACAGGAAACCTGGGGAGGGGCTTATTACAAGGGCCTAGAGTGACAGGATGAGGGGGAATGGCTTTAAATTGGAAGGGGGAAGATTTAGATTAGACGTTAGGAAGAAATTCTTCACTGTGAGCATGGTGAGGCCCTGGCCCAGGTTGCCCAGGGAAGTTGTGGCTGCCCCCTCCCTGGAGGTGTTCAAGGCCAGGTTGAACGGGGCTTTGAGCAACCTGATACAGTGCAAGGTGTCTCTGCCCATGTCAGTGGGGCTGGAGCTGGATGGGCCTTAAGGTCCTTTCCAACTGAAACAGTTCTATGATTCTATGAAAATAATCTTTGGTGTCT
The DNA here is from genome assembly GCF_032191515.1 of Phaenicophaeus curvirostris. Taxonomy (NCBI): domain Eukaryota; kingdom Metazoa; phylum Chordata; class Aves; order Cuculiformes; family Cuculidae; genus Phaenicophaeus; species Phaenicophaeus curvirostris. The sequence continues at coordinate 18,647,632 of NC_091431.1, forward strand.
TAGCGTGACACAGCTGCTGTGGCTAGAACTTCAAAAGGTGGCTTGCTCTCATCCAGACAACAGAGCTTTGGCACTTTAAGACATAAGTTTTCTTATATAGGACAGAAATTTGGTATATAATGTGTAGGTTTTTTTCTGCAAGCTTATTCTGTTTCTGAAACCTCAACTTTTTTAATAGCTTGTCCTGTTTCCTATGAAATTGTCAAAGAACCGGGAATTAGTAAGTCTGATTTACTGGACGTAACTAAACAGAAAGGTGTTAAATTGCCATTGGTATGGAAGTGATTTCAGTTGTGGTTTCACTTGGACAGGAAGGTTTCTCTCCTATTGAAGTGCAAGCAAAGAGATGTGGGTTCACTGTGGCTTTCCATCCCGACGTGGTACAGCTGAGGAGTTCATAGAATGATAGAATAGAAGAGACTTTAAAGATCATCTAGTTCCACCCCCCCTGCCATGGGCAGGGACATCCTACTAGAATGAGTTCTCCAGCTTGTCTCGGTCTTTGAGCGTTCACAGGGTTGTTGCTTCTTAGCAGGTTGTCACAGAGTTCAGTGTGATGGACCTTTGTTTACATTGGGATAATCAGTTGTTAGAAATACACAAAAGCAGGGCTGTTTTACTGAACTGCACTGGGCTCCAAGAGCCTGGTGTGGTTTTACTGTTTTATTATGTAGCATATTTCACATAGTGTATTTTTAGTTTATAGAGTTAATGTTATCAGAAGGTTACAGGAGGTCTCTTTCTAAGGTTGTAGGACTCCCAGTGCTGGTGCTTGACAAGCAGCAGCAGGCACAGCTTTCTGTGGGATGCAGTGATCTTTGTTTTCACCACACATCAGCCCCCAATAAACAGGGTAACTGCTCAGTATGGAACTGAAACCTGATTTAAGTTGGAACCTACAAATTAGTCTTTTAGAAACTTGCTCGGTTTTAAAAAAACAACAAAGCAATCGAGTGTTAAATTATGTTTTAGATTAATCACAACACATTGTTGATCAGGAAGTTGATTTTAAATTTAAGTGCATGTTGCACTTAAAGTATGTTGTCACAATGGTGTATATGTTGGAGTATGTTGTCACAAATGGTGTTTGTATCACTATTTTATAAAGGTTTAAAATGTAACTTTGTGAAATGATCCTGAATGAGGATGCAAGTCTTAAATACTTCTGCTCCTCTGCTTTTAGAAGAAAGTAAGTAATATATGTAAAATAAAGATTTTATTTTAGACTGCAGTGAAAGTGGTGCATATAGTATATTCTTAGCTCCATATACTTTGCTTTTTTTATTACAGGAGGCCAGGACTTGTATTTGTTTTGGCTAGATTTTATGCATGAACTAAAATAACAAGTGTTTTGTTGGCAGTAGCTGCATGTAGCGCACCCAAAGTGGAGCCATAGTGGTTTACCCTGTGCACACCTCAGATTGCTCAGAACTTCTCTGCATAAAGTTATTTGTTGGTTCTGTGAAATGAGGATTAAGAAATCAGCATGAAAACTAAGGTGGTGGTTAGTGAAGCTCTTAGATGGCGATGTTCTTACACCCTGAAAGCGATGGCTTCTTGTAGGAAGTAGCACAGTTCTTCTGCTGTGCTGTTAAGAAGGAAACCCTAAGTTTGTGGAGACCCAAAGATCAGTCTTAAGTTTTATCAGCATTATGGTCTTGCAATAAATTCTAAGAAATTGGAGAACCAGCTAATAAAACCAGCTGCAGGTGTTGTGCCTGTGGCACAGCCCAGTCTCATTGTTCCAGAAGTGCCTTGGCACAGAGCTGTACCACTGCTGGCCTTACTTAGCGTGGTTAAACAAGTCCTGGAGGATCCAGCCTTAGGCTCCACAGTTCCCTCCAGAGCACAGTGACCACAGTTCATCTTCTAAAAGCCTTGAAAAGATGCAATTTCTGGCAAAGCAGTATTTCCCAGCAGTGCAGCAGGGAGGCAGTTGTCTCTCCTGTTAGCTGTATGAAGAAAGCCATCAGTCCTCAAGAGTCAGCGTCTGCTAGAGAACAAGAGATGATACCCCTTCAGGCAAGCCACAGCTGGCGGCCAAAGTGTAACTTGCGCAGTGATGCCTTTCAGGAGCCATCTATTGGATTTCTTGTGGGAGAGGCAGGGAGTCTCTCTGTTTACATTTCATGGGGAGTGCACAGCCAATAGAAGATACTACTAGTTATACTTCAGGCAAGGAAATTTAATTTTCAGCATGCCTACCTTATTCACAACATCTGCTGGCCGGCAGGGCAAGGGAGGGGATTCTTCCCCTCTACTCCACTCTTGTGAGACCCCACCTGGAGTCCTGTGTCCAGTGCTGGAATCCCCAACAGAAGAAGGAGATGGAACTCTTGGAACTGGCCCAAAGGAGACCACGAAGATGATCCGAGGGGTGGAGTTTAGCAAGTTTGGGTTGTTCAGCCTGGAGAAGAGAAGGCTCTGGGGAGACATTAGAGAAGCTTCCAGTACCTGAAGAGGGTGCAGGAAAGCTAGGGAGGAACTTTTTACAAGGGTCTGGAGTGATAGGATGAAGGGGAATGGCTTTAAATTGGAAAGGGGAAGATTTGGATTAGACATTAGGAAGAAATTCTTCACGATGAGGGCAGTGAGGCCCTGGCCCAGGTTGCTCAGGGAAGTCGTGGTTGTCTGAGGCCAGGCTGGATGGGGCTTTGAGCGACCCCATCCAGTGGGAGGTGTACCTGCCATGGCAGGGGGCATTGGAACTTGATGGGCTTTAAGGTCTCTTCCAACTCAAATCATTCCATGATTCTATGATTTTATGATCTTCTGTCTCTCTTGTATATCACATCAATGCAATGAGCAAGAAATAACTGCTGGTGTGTGTGATGTTGGAAGAAAATAAGCAGACAGAATGCATTTCCTATGCAATGCAGCAGAATATTTATTAGCTATTATTTGTATAGGTACAAACACTTCAAAATAAAATTGTTATGTTTCTGAGGTGTGACCTGCATAGCATTTTAGTCTCATTTCCTTTATACTTGATAATGTATTTTATCAGGACATTTGAAAGCTACACCTTAAGGAACAAATCCTTACTGAATACAGAGGCTCACAGCATAATGCAGTACTGTTGTCCAGTCAGCAGTGAGGTAAAGTACGGCTCAACACAATGCCAAGCTTGCAAAGAAACCTTCCATACTGTCTTTTGCTAATAAAATAGTTGGGTTTGTTTCAAAAGTGTTCCTTCACAGGACCTAATAAACAGCACTGGTTATCAGGAATGGAATTTTTTAAGAAAGTGAAAATAAGGCAAAACAACCTGATCAGTTGTAAAATAATAACTGATCAATAATAACACTGATCAATAGCATTCCTTATCAACAGAGGTCAATGGGACACAGAGAATGCTCTGTCATTTCCTTAAGTTTCTAATCTCAGGAATGAATATTCTACACTTCAGCTGCTGGTTCTTCAATAAAACTAATGTTTGCAAACATTCTGGTTTTGCTCTCCTCAGCATTCTTGTTTTCCTAATTAAAACCTCCTGCATCAAAACACTTCACCACATTCTCTTCATACATTTTTTGGTTGGTTTTTTTTAATTGATTTTCTGTCTGTTAAGTTTAAGTGCATTAATAATTGCAGAGATAGCTATCATCCACCATCTCACAGCTCTGTGAGGTAGGAAAGTCTAGTGTTGCCTTAAGAGGTGGAGGAACTGAGGCAAAGGACTGAAATTCCTGTCACTGATCTGTATGCCACTGGCGAAAACCAGGATTCCATAATTTCTAAATCTTAAATTCTGCCATGTATTCTTTCTAAATGAAACTACCCTGAATTAGTACTTAACACTGATTCATGAAGGTAATGTAACACATTGTTAAGCATCACAGTCTATTCTGACCAAACTACTATAAATAATGATTTCTCCTAACTAGAATAACAGCTTTTCAAAATACTCTTATTATATTGTCCATCCGTATCACTAAGATGCTTTCAAGCCCATTTATATTAAAGTGCTTAGTGGTCAGTTGTTTTCAGTCACCTGAATTCAGAAGTGAACATAAACTCCTTCTGAGAAGTCAGCTACCAAACATGAGCAGCTGATGTCCATAAAGGCCATGTCTTCTCCTCCGCTGCAGTCATTAAGAATTTCACTGTAATTTTCAAGGTCTGACTGCAGTAGTGCAGAGCTGATTAGTGTAAATGCTTAGGCACAATTTGAATTTAAATGCTTACATTCTTTTTCTGTGCATAGGCAATACTATGGCATTTAGCTTACTCTACTTGTAGGCATTCCAGAGAACCTTAAAAAGGCATGTGCCTGCAAAACATCTGGCAAAAGAACAAAACAATGCACCCCAAATTCTCTTTTACAGCACAGTACAATTAGAAAGATTTGTCCAGTGTGTTTTTGGAAAGTAAACTTAAACCCAACAGTGGTAACTCCTCAGTTCTGTCAATACTCAGCCTACCTCCAGTGTTCTCTTTCAGGCAATGTAAGGCTTCAGCAGTGAATCACAACAGTTAATAGGTTGCTTCATCCATGTTGTCATCACTACCAGCACCAAAGTCATCTCCATCTTCAAAATATGAGGAAATGTAGTCGTTTTCCTAAAAAAAAGGAGGAAAAAAAAGCCTGCCACTGTATCTGTGGAGAAGACAGTTTATGAAAAAAACATGGTTTAAACTGCACTGGAGCACCCGCATTTTGAAACAGTAATAGGAGTTTTTGTTATTTTGGGGGAAAAAGAATGGAAAATATCATAAGGAAGTTCTGGTATCTATGAAAGAATAAGCATCACTCTTCTAGTGATGAAAATTAGTAACTGTATGCATTGCCTGGGGATGCCATGGCTGCCCCATCCCTGGAGGTGTTCAGGGCCAGGCTGGATGGGGGTTTGAGCCCCCTGACCTGGTGGGAGATGTGCCTGCCTATGGCAGGGGTGTTGGAAATGGATGGTCTTTAAGGTCCTTTCCAACACAAAACATTCTATGATACTATTGACAGTGGTGGGAACACATTCCTGCTTGCAAGATCTTTTTTTCAGAACTCTTTGGGAGCAACAAGCCTAAACCACCCACTTACATTAACTACAACACAATGTACTCTAAAAAACAAAACTGATGTAATCACGTCTCTTGCTGGAACTCTCCCTCAGGGTCAGAGAAGCCAGGGACATTTCTCTGGCTGACAGCCATAATTCTGCTCAATGAGCAGGATCTGATTTTGTGTTAACAGGACAACTAACATCATACCTCTTCGTGCTCCTCTTCATCATATTCCTCTGGTTCTTCTGCCTCATCATCATCTTCATTTTCTTTTTCTTTTGTTTTCTCGTTCTCGTCTTCAGATTTTTCTTCTTCATCATCCTTCTTTTCCAACTCCTATCACGAAGCAATCTCCTTTACAAGGTAATCTTATGTTACAGCAACAGCATATCATAGAGAGGTAGACTGGCTCCGGTTGGAAGGGACCTCAAAGTCCATCCAGTTCCAACCTGCTGTCACGGGCAGGGACACCTCCCACTGGATCAAGGTGCTCAAAGCCCCATCCAACCTGGCCCTGAACACCTGCAGGGATGGGGCAGCCACAACTTCTCTGGGCAACGTGGGCCAGGGCCTCACCACCATCATAGGAAAAAAAATCTTCCTAACATCTCTGTCTCTCCTCTTTCAGTTTAAAACTGTTCCCCCTTGTCCTATCCCTTCATTTCCTGATAAAGAGCCCCTCCCCAGGTTTCCTATAGCCCCTTTCAGTACTGGAAGGCTGCTCTAAGTTCTCCAGTACCAAAATGTCATGCTGCAATTAACAGCAAGGCAACCAGCATAGCGACATTATGCAAATAATTTTTGTCAATATTTAAATCCACATGATGTGAAAGGCAACGGCTTCATTAGGATTGACTTGATCAAGTATTCGATAGACTTGTCTAAAAGGTATGTCTTGTGTAATACATGGAGATGATGATTTTCCTTTACTTTTCCTTTTTGTTTACTTTTTCACCCACTGCTGGAATAACTGACAGCTAAAGGCCATGTCGTGCATGATAAAGTAATGCCACGTACCGTATATAATAACATATTTGCTCCAAGCAACTTATGGGTCACCAAGAGAAGAAATACAGGAGTCTTTCACCTCCTGGCTTCCCACTTGTACTTGCTAGGTAGTGGCCTTCAAAACTGGGGTCACTTTCCTCCTAAGCTTCTCTTTCTGTATGTTTCTTCCCTCTCAACTTATTAAATGGTTTAATTTTCAACATTGGTAGACTGGCAGAACAGCAATTATGGCTTAAAAGCTCTGGCACTGATTAACAGTAGCTCTAATAGTAGCTCTGCCACTCACAATTAGGCTACATCTCTGCCTAGTGAATAACAACTGCTCGTTGTGTTCAAACAGGAGCAGAGAAAACAGTTTCTCTGTGACCAGGCTCATTCTTACCTTCTTCCTTGCGCTACCACATCAGAGAACAGTTGTCCATCAGAGCAACAAGACAAAGCCAGAAAAAGACTGCTCTGGTAATGCCATTTGATATAAAAAACCCAACTTACTAAAGGTTTCCTTTCCCTTCAGCAACTTGTACTGTACAATTTAGAAAGAGCATGCAGATCTTACCTCAATTTTTTTCAACACATCCTGATTACTTGTAGGCTTGGAGCTTTTTCCTTTTTTTGGCTTTATACCTGCTGAAAAAAATACATTACTATAACTTTTTTTTTGTTATGGAAGAACACAAATCCTTTTTACTCCTTCTTAAGAGCTTACATCTTGAGGATGCCATATGAATCCCCGTATTAAAATTACCTTATACTTTAAGCTACATCATTCATGGAAGTGTAAATGCTCAACTTATATAAGTGATGCCCATGGGGCAAGTCGGAAATTCACTTTGAAGAGAGGGCTGAACAGATGTTTGGCCAAAGGATCTTGTACAGCTTCACAAAACAAATCCAACCATATCCTGGGCTGCCTCCAAAGAAGTATGGCCATAAGGGTGAGGGAGGTGATTCTGCCCCCCTACTCTGCTCTTGTGAGACCCCACCTGGAGTTCTGTGTCTACTTCTGGAATCCACAACATAAGGAGATGGAATTGTTGGAATGTGTCCAGAGGAGGCCACAAAGATCCAAGGGCTGGAGCACCTCCGATATGAGGACAGGCTGAGAGAGTTGGGGTTGTTCAGCCTGGAGAAGAGAAGGCTCCAGGGAGACCTTAGAGCAGCTTCCAGGACTAAAACGGCTACAGGAAAGCTGAGGAGGGACTTTTTACAAGGGCATGTAATTTCAGGATGAGGGGCAATGGCTTTAAACTGGAACTGGGGAGTTTTAGATTAGAAATTCTTCACAATGAGGGTGGTGAGGCACTGGCACAGGTTGCTCAGAGAAGTTGTGGCTGCCCCATCCCTGGAGGTGTTCAAGGCCAGGTTAGATGGGGCTTTGAGCAACCTGATCCAGTGGGAGGTGTCCCTCCCCATGGCAGGGGGTGGTACTGGATGGGCTTTGAGGTCCCTTCCAAGCCAAACCATTCCATGATTCTATGAAAAGACATTTTGCCTATGTACTCAAGAAACTAGAACAAAATCTACATTGTTACTTTTCATTATCTTTCCAAAGAAAAAAACTCATTAATGTTACTAATTTATTCAGTGTGCTAATGACAGCTAGGTGCTTCAAGGACATTAAAAAAGGCAGACAGAAGAGTTTATTAGTTCCAACACAGTAGGCATGGTGACTGCAGCTCGATGGCTTTTGGACCAGAGCTGGCTCTCACGTCATGAGTCCACAGTGCATATTTACATCTGGTCCCTTGACTCATGAACTCAATCTCTATCAAACTACTCCCTGCAATACAACCTCATTACAGTACTTAACTGCATGGTGGAGCAAAGGTCAAAAGTAGCATTCCGTATACCCAGGTAAGAGCTGACAGGCTGAGAGAATTTGGGTTGTTCAGCCTGGAGAAGAGAAGGCCCCAGGAAGACCTTAAAGCAACTTCCAGTACTGAAATGGTCTACAGAAAAGCTGTGAGGAACTTTTTCCAAGAGCATGGAGTGACAGGACAAGGGCTTTAAATTGGGAAGTGGAAAGACTTAGAATAGACATTAGGAAGAAATTCATCATGATGAGGGTGGTGAAGCACTGGCCCAAGTTGCTCAGAGAAGTTGTGGATGCAGCATCCCTGGAGATGTTCAAGGCCAGGTTGGATGGGGCTGTGAGCAGCCTGATCCAGTCGGAGGTATCTGTGCCCATAGCAGGGGTATGGAGCTGGATGGGCTTTAAGGTCCCTTCCAACCCAAACCATTTTATGATTCTGTGGAAAACCACCTAAACTGCCTCACCCTAGACTAAAGGAATAGCTGCCCCAAATCCAGCAAGGAAGTTTGACTTACCAATGAGAAGGAGTAAAGAGCTCCACACCAAGAGATGTTACAGCATTCAGAGAGCTCTTTGAGACCTCCTGCTACCACGATACAACCATCTCTTGTCTCTCCTGCTGTACTCAGCACGATCACATACACCTTAAGAGTTCAGGGCTGTACCGAACGCAGACTGGCTCTTCTCAGCAGGGTAAAACTGTGTGAACTGCCACACTGGTGAATCTCCACAGCTTCTGATGGGCAAGGCAGCTGCAGACAAGCTGGCTTATGTAACTTGCACCTTTTCTATGCTGGGCTGCACTAAGTGGTATCAGAAAGAAAACAGTGTGCATCGATGGAGAGGATGTCCTCCCCGGAGCAGACAGTGACCCAGTTTGGTTACATATTTTATCTAGCCTAATTCTTAAGGAAGCAGAACACTTAAGAGCTGCTAAGAAGACAAACGTATTTTGCCAAAGCATGCGTCACAAGGAACATTGAGTTCCTTTCAGTGTTTTGCCTAGGAAGGAATGATGTGGGAAAAGCACTGAATGGAGCTGAGCGAAGTCAAGCTGCTCTGTCAAACACATGAAGAGCATCAAAGCAAACACATCCAGAATGAACAAGGCTTTTAAGGGAAACAAGCAGAAAGTGCGTTTCAAAACTATCATCTCTGCACAAACCCCTGCAAGCTTTTAGAGATAATGCCTACACAACAAGCAGCCTGAAAATGAACTGAGACTGAAATGCTGGGCATCTCTGGGGTTTATCCTAAACTAGAGACACTGACCCAACTTTAGCAGAATTTCAAGCAAAACAGCTTCTTACAATTGTCTTCCTTGCAGTGGAATACAATGCAATCTTTCCAAATACCTGTTCTTCAGGCTTAAATGCATAATCTTAAATGCATAATCTTAATTCTGTCTGTATATCTATAGCTGTCCTACAAGAGCTGATCCCAGTCAATGTTTCTTAGTTTTTTGTGTTTTTTCTGGCAGGTGCTGCTGTTATCTAGGATACTGTGGTCCACAGATCAGGGTAAGGGCGGGAGAGATGAAGAATTCCACTCAAAATTTTGTCTCTAAGAAGGCAGGTGGTCAGGTCTCGAGGGAAACGAGAAAGGAAGAGGGAGAAATGTGTAAAAATGAGGTTGTCCCTGTGCATGTAAATATGCAGTGACTCAAAATCCACTCCTGCACTCTACAAAGGCAGAGTGGTTTGAAATTTGGTGCAGATTCTCTTTACTTTCTCACTTTTGTTCCATGTGATTTTAAAGCACCATCTACATTGACTATCCTCAAAATACAACAAGGATATGGACCAGAAGGATTAATGTGTCACTTATCAGCTGTTTACAAATTTTCTGAGTCATATGACTTCTGTATGGCCTCTGTATCATCAGGGTTCCCCAAAAATTTAAACCCACAAGATTTCTGCTTTTAGAAGAACCTATTTCTTTTCATCCAATCAAGTTCTGATGCTCAGCTGATCTTTGCCATTACAGCTATGTTAGAAAATGCACTTTTAAGAGCCAATAGATTAACTGACACAGAAGAAAGTGGAAAAATCTGCCACAGTGAGCACTGAATCTGTCTTTGTTTACAATAAACATATTATTGTAAAAATGGATAATAAATCATCATTTATTATCTCACTTGATCTTTGGATGCTCATTATTCCATCTGGTTTTATAAAAGCCAGTGCAGTTTTTTCTTTTAAAAAAATCCAAAAAGTAGGTATGTAGTGGTTTCTTCCTTAGAGATTTTGCAAGTGTTTAATTTTCAGTTGACTCTCACAGTCTACCTCTAGTATCACACTTCACAACAACACTCTTAAAGGAACAAAGCTGACAGCTGAGTCAGTCTCCATGACTACTGCACATTCCCTTTTCTTTTTCTATTTTATCCTTGAACTGAAAAATGACACATGAAGGACTTGGACAAAGAGAACAAGAAAATAAACAATTACATGTAACAGACAGCTAGGCACAGGAGGCCAAGTGTTATTTCACATTAACACAGCAACAGACTTCTACAGAGAACTTAAAATAACAGCCATGCATACTGGAAAACACTTAGAGAAACAAATACACATATGATGCTGTGTAACAAAAAAGTTTTTTCCTGTAAGAAAAACCAATACCAGCTCCAACTGCTGTTGAAGGATCTGGTTCACAATTCTGCAGAAGAAAGCTGAAAATAAACAAAAAAAGTAAAACCAGGGAATACAGAAAATAACCGTCATTAAATCACATATAAAAGGCCTAAAAATGCAAAAAAGTCAGCCAAATCATAAGCAAGAGAATTGAGAAACCCAAAATACAAAGGAAATCTGAACAGTGATTCGTTGAATAGAAGGGTGAGCGTTGACTAACGATACAAACTTTCAAAACAAAAAGTTTTGTGCTTTTTTTATCTTTTGCTGTTATATATCTCCTATGTTAAGACAGTATATCAATATGAAAGGCAGGAAAGGAAGATAAATCTGTTCCAGCAAGATAAAGCATCCTACAGAAGTAAAGCAAAAACCACACAAGACAGGCAGACCAGTAAATTATTTAGAAAAAGTCTGCCAAAAGCACTGATTATTCAGACTAATTAACATTTTTACCACTTTCCCTAGCTAGCTCCAGTGTGTCTTCTATCACTTTGCTAGTGTGTACTAAATGCTTCTTAACAATATATAATATACCTTTTTTAGTCTTTTTCTTTGGCTTCATCTCTCTTGGGAGCCTTCTCCAGTCTGTACAGAAAACAGTCTTAATGAATATGAATGATGATTTACAGCAGCCATCCTCCCACTGCCACACACCAAGGAAAGGCAGGGCCCTGTTGTGCCTAATCCTGTTAAGACACACACCTCAGCGTTATAGCACCATTTATTTTACAATTCACAACGAATTGCAGCTGTACTTCAGACTGAGGAACTAGAGGGAGGACTGGCATTTCACCCACATCACAACAACTGGCATCTGGCCCATAGAGAACAAGTTCAGCCCTTCCAGAGGCCCACATACCCTTCCATTCACACTCCATAATTGCATTTGTGGTAGTGAGCTATACAAATATGATCACGGAGATTTAAAGTTACAAACCCCAGCTACTTGTGATTGAGACGTCAGGCTGGGTTATTTTTAGCGACATCAGTATCTGCTCCCAGTTCTGAACTGGTATCTGCATGGTGAGTAAGGAGGATGGAAAGCTGGAGTGAGAAGTAAAGCTTGCTATTTTGCTGCAAATGAGTTTTTTCAATGGACTAAATAAATAAAATCATATTTTTTTCCTTTTTTTAGACAAAACAATACTTTGCCTTGATATGAAAACATGCAAAGGGCATAACCCTCCACAAAGAATATGTGACTTGGCAAGGATTTGAACACTTCTTTATTGCTTGAAAAATAAAGAATCATTTAAAAGAGCCGTTTTACAGGTTAATAAAGAATTAGCCTTCGATAATCACAGATATTACCTGGGGTCCACGTTGCATGCTCCTTTTCACTGTACTTGTTACTGTACCTCTCAATGGCTGTGGAGAAGGATACCAAAAGTTATTTAATTAAATTAATTAAAAAGACAATCCAGACACCGTCCTTGCTATTCTCCTGTAACTAAACATACATATCTCTTTTTTATCCCACATTGAACACTTTCTTGTGCTGTTGTCAAACACTTAAAAACAGTTTAAAGTCACTACTTTGAGCAGTTCTCATGATAATTCCCAGGACTGATGATTTGCTAAGTACTTGCAAGACATGCATTTTATATCCTCCCAAAACAGGCAAAACCCCACTAAGATTGTTTTGCATTTTGTGAGGCCAGGCTGGCCTCACAAAAGGCCAGGTTTTGCATTTAGGCCAGGCTGAGGCTAAACAGTAATCATACAGAGCAAGTACCTCCATTTATACCACCAAAATCCTTTCTTATACAATCCCTAGTAACAAAACCAATATCAAAACTTAAGTGCTTTTAAATCAGTTCATTTTTTCTCTTATAAAATTACCAAGCCCAAATGAAAAATCCACTTAATGCAAAATTGCTGACTCTGACTGCACTAATAACTCATTACTCCCAAAAAAATGGTAACAAAGACTTTAGAGTCAAAGACTTCAAACATACTCACCAGAGAAAGGGAGAAGAGAACATCAGAAATTAAGCTCAATTTTAAACTTATATGACAACAGCAAGCAGAAGGCCTACTTAAAATTGTGCAACAAAGTGCTTGCCTTTAAAATTACAGTGTCTCAAGGGGCATTTAATGTCGGTGGCCCTCCAGCTGCTGTAGGAAACCATCGGCATAGAGAGGAAAAGGAACTAGTAGATCTGATTTCAGCTCAAGGCTCTTCAGTAAAGAACTAATTGCAGATGCCATCAGTGAAAAAATACATTTGACTGACTCTTGCCACTCACAGGTAATGAATTGATTCCAAACCATGGACAAGGTGACAACCCCTCAGTCATAGCAGATATACCTACAGGAAAAATATGGATGATTCATAGCTTATAAAGTGAAGAAAATTGAAAACTTACTATGAGACGAAAATGGATAACTTAAGGTGAAAGAGGAGAGATTTAGATTAGACATTAAGAAGAGATGTTTTCCTGTGAGGGAGGTGAGGCCTTGGCCCAGGTCGCCCAGAGAAGTCTGCCCCATCCCTGGAAGTGTTCAAGGACAGGTTGGATGGGGCTTGGAGCAGACTGATCCAGCAGAAGATGTCCCTGCCCATGGCAGGGGGTTGGAACTGGATGGGCAGTGAGATCGCTTCCAATCCAAACCATTCCATAATTCTATGAGACTACCGAATATGCCTGATACTCACTCAAAATGAGTGTTGAAATGAATGATGAAAATCTATTCTGTAAGGCACACTAATGAATCCAAAATGCCAGGCAATATCAGACATGGCTTTCATTTACTACCTGAATAATGAAAGAATGATAGCTATGTCCTAGCTAATTAAAACATTTCCTTCCTCAGAGATGTTGTGCTGAGCATTTAAAACAATCCATTTGCTCTTGCAGCAAAGCCAATTTAAGAAGTTCCTGCCCACAGTCCCCCTCCTGCCTCTCTTTTACTCCTACCACACATTTTTGATGAAATACAGGGGCTGTAAACCACACAACAGAAAATATCAGCTAAAATGAATCTACCTTGTGGGAAGAAAGTGATTTTCTTAAAGCTAGTGTGCTAGCTGCCACATAATGCAGTCCCAGACACAACTGCATACTGTGACTGAGATGAAAACAAGCTTTTCAAGCTGTGGCCCACCACTGATGTAATTGCACCCCGTCCCTCAGATGAGGCATTTTTGTACAACTAAAGGCTCAGTAAAAAGTTACCTCCACTTAGCAACTTACACTGGGAGAGATTGTGAGAACATTTGAAGCATTATTTGAGTCTGTCAAGTGGCTGTCTAACTGCTTTCCTTGCAATTGCCAGTTTTTGTAGAAAAATAGGTTTTCAAATCTGGCAGTTAAGGAACACACTCGGAAACAGAGAGAGACCACAGCACCTCAGAAAGAAGGCTGCAGAGACAAAGGTGATTTTTAGGCAAACAGTAAGAATGATCATGTGAGAGGAAGTTGGAAAAGAGAGATTTTATGTTCTCACAGAGTGGATGGTTTCTTGGGAATAACCCTGACCGGCTCCCAGGCATTGCCATTTCCTTTTTTGTGCCTCCTGACAGAAATAGGAAACTTCAAGCCAGAGAAAGATCGAGAGCAGGGCAAACCTCTAGTGAGATGAGAATTCAAAGTGACTGAAATTTGGTTACTCAGAAGATGAAAGAGGAGATGTGATGGAAGAGTAATTTGGAACTCTCTGACCATCTTAAAAGGATCTAGAAATGAAGATGAGATCTGAACTCCTTGCCTCACAACCAAGGTTCCACCTGGCTGCACCATCAGAGTCCACCCTGGGTTGTGCTGGTGCTGCACTAAGCTGCCTGCTGTGTCCCAGCGACTGCCAGGCTCCAGCTGCAGCTCCAGATGAAATATTCTGCCTTTTGTAAGCCACAGCACAGCGTCAGCAGTGTGTTCACTGCTCATACTGCAGAGTGCTGCACCACTCTAAACAGTGCTTTGGTACAAGAACAAAATCAGTAAGGTGTGTTAATCACTGTTGCATTCAAAGTCTAATTAAGACAAACAGCATGCAGGCTCAGAAACCTCCATACCACAAACAAACATTACCAGAAGTTCAGAAGGGACTGGACTATGCACCTGTATTGTATCTATGTCACAAGTATTCAGCCAGAAAATACTCTAAATGGCTTTGGTGTGGTAATTAAACCTCACATTTCAGAGTTCAAGTCAGCTCTCATTATTCAAAATCAGCACCAGATAGCATGGAAAAGATTAGCCACTTTGGATTTCTTAACCACTCTCATAAAGCTTTTTAGCAGCTGCCTATTCCACTGGCTGGGCCTAGGGTCTGACACCTGCAGCATCTCCTGATATACTGTATTTCCCATTTTCCTTACCATTTACACCATTCAGAACAAGAACTCTGGTGGATGGGACAAACAGGCAAAAATCATCAATAAAAAGAAGCTCTCTTCACAGTAATAACCTCCTGCGAATGCCAGATTTACAACATACCCACAGCCAGGTAAACAGAGATTAAAGTCTTTCTACCCCTTCCCTTTCCTTCTCTCCCACTAGCTCAGTTTTCTAGCCAGAAAGCTTGGATTTTAACAGTATAATTATGTATGTCTGGGTGTCAAGTAGAGCTGAGCATTTACTGTTATCAAACAACAATAAATAGTTTAATTTTTAATACATATTAACAAAAGACATTCTTAGACCACGTAGAATAAAATCAAGCTTTGGCTCCTAATCCAGCTCTGCTTTTAATAGAAAGCTCAGTAAATCACTTGTCTTCATCTCAGTCTTGTCAGTAATATTGACATACAGTAATGCCCATTGTTCCTGAATGGACTCAGGGAAAATATAATGCCTTTCAGAAGGCCCTGACATAAAATTTAATATTATATTGATTATTTTAAACATAAAATATAGCACTGATTATTTCCACGATGTCTTTACCCAATTAAAATGGAAGCTGAATTTCAACACTGGCATTTACTACAGATTTCTTTGCTCTAGTTCACAATTTTTAGGGTATTTTAACAAGCAGAAATGCCTATTTCACTTGTATTGGTTAGCAAATAATTGAAAAGTCTACATATAGGTGGTCTAAATGTTTCTTACTGTATATCAAATCGAATATATGTTTGATACCTTGGTTTCTCACACAGTAGTTGATTTTCCAGATACAGCACTTGTACGTGCAATCCCCAACTTCCACAAGCATAAAAGCAGAAAAAATTCCTATTATGTTAAGCTGCCAATTTTTATTCCTCATTATCAGTACAAAATGCATCTTCAGTGCATGCATTTCACCACATCCTCCTTCACAGAGTAATAACGACTGAAGATACAAATGAAAATAAAAAGCACATAAACAAACCTTCTCGGTCTTCTTCTACTGCCAAAAAATATGGCATTTTTTTCATAGTTCCTCTAAGATCTTGTTTTAAGGCCAACATGTAATCTTCATCTTCTCCTGTTTTCAGAGGCACTGGCTTATTGTCTGTACTCTGTACAAATTATGTTTATTATTTATAAGGTTTTAATAACCACCAAATATACAGCAACACTAACAAAAGTTACAATACACACATGTAATCACATGAGTGCAACAATGCATTATGCTACTTTGCAAGCACATTTCATTGCATTCTGACAGGCATAACTACATTTATACACTTTATGTCTTCAATGTATCTTTCTGCAAGAAATCAAGGGAAAAAAGAAACATTAAACCATTAAAACGGTCATTCATAGGCATGTTAAGCTCTTATTTGCCAAAATCAGCTTTTCACGCCTCTCTAACTTACTGAGAACCACTGCTTCTCTCTTCAGTAGTGCTGGTCTTAAGGTCCTCTCAAACAGCATTTTGACTCCCGTAAGGATGATTATTCTGAAAAACACCCTTTCCACGCCTGCTGCCCCGGAAACAGGTTGTGTTGTCATGCAACCAGGCAGCATATAGGCCCTCACACAACTCAGTTTCTGCCAGATGAATTTAAATGAATTGTTAGGATTTGGATTTTTGTGGGTTTTTGGTTTTGGTTTTTTTTTTAACTACAAATCTTGACGTTGGGAAGGATAAATAAGCAAAACCGGTTTAAAAAATATGCTGAATGCTACAGACAGAGTTATAGAATTCTGGATTACAGGATTCTGCTTCTCTCACAGCAGATGGTGCACGATCAATACCTGAGTGGTTTGTTGCAAAACACAAAGTGCTAGCACAGGTCCCAGAGCTGGATCATGAAAGCAGTTTATTACTTCCAGATATATTTGCTAGCTGGCCAACATTTTAAAGCACTAATGTTGCTGATAGCCAGCCGGTGCTCCTTAATTGGGTTTCTAATTGCATTTATAGGAAATTCATAAGAAGTCAAAAAGTGGCTATTAGAAATATGGCACAGCAGCAATTCACTGCGTAAAATACTGTCTGTGTAAGTCAATCAACATCTGCAGTATACTTTTGGTCACTTCCCAATCATTATATCTAACTCTTGAAAGTTTTATCAGCACTAGTTATGCCACTGGGTAAACTTTGATTTTTTTGAACAGCACTAGATTTCCCCTGAAAAGTTTAACTTAGTTCTGAAACTTTGTCCACAGGAGGAAGAGAGCATTATTAACTTCTCCATGGTTTATGTTGGATACTCCAAACTAGGAGTTCTCCTACCAGGCAGGTACACTGCTGAGTGTAACTGTGCAAGCTGCGGTTCGCACAGAACTCAGTTTCCTTGTGTTATCAAGCAGAAAGCAATGTGAACTTTAGGAACAGCTAGAGATCGCTGAGTATCTACCAAACCACACAATTCAACTGTAAAGGTGGACTAAGACAATTAATAATGCCCTGCTCAGGCATTTCACCCTGGGTGAAATAACTGTCCAGAGAAATCTCAGCATAGCATCAATTATGTCTTAAATGTGCAACTTCTATATCATAACACGTGAGACTGATAAAAATTTCATGTACCGTGATCAAATCCTGACATAACTGGGAAGTTCTCTTACGTAAAACTGTTACACTGTAAGACTACTTCTCTGCTGCAAAATTGTCCAAGCTTCCCCGCAGAACAAAACACAGTCATAAAATGCTCTTAATTCCCCTTTAATTTTCAAACACATACCAAATGCCAAATCTCAATTAAGTTTCCTTAACTACATAAAGTATCTTTCAGTTATTTTCAAGCTATTTTCAGATGCTGGCTATCAGGTACAAAATAATCATCCAAAGTCTTCTGTGTTTGCTTAAAATCTAAAATCAGCAAGTCCATTCAGAGCTTTGAAGATAAGTGTAACTTCATTTCAAACAAATTCAGATATCCAGTGTTCCTGCTGCTGTAATATCTAGAAAACCAAATTATGGTGAGGACATAAAGAAATTAGCATCTTGCAAGTAAGCTAGTTAAATCACAGATACAACAGTTAGCAAAGGGACGGGGAGAAATAATAAGAAAAGCAATGATTTACACTAAATGCTTCAAAATTGACCTGAAGTGGTTAGGGTTGTTCATATATTTCATCACACTGTCTGAACACACTTTACCTGAAGGTAGAGAGCAGACTCTTAGGTACCTGCTGTACTTACAGGAAAGACTGGAGGAGGCTGACACACAACATCAGGTAGAATTGCACCTTTAGCAAAGCCAATAGCTTCAATGTTGAAGGTGAACGAGGCCCGTCCTCTCCCTCTGCCTGACCCAGCCATCTGCAGATATTGAAAATCAACATTGCAGATGTTTAGATATTTATTCTTTTTACACTCATCAGACACACATATGTATTACCTATAAAATTAATGTCTAAAAGAGATTACAGTAATTTTAAAGCCACTCTCAAAGAACATTTAAAATAGTGAGTTGTTACTAACACAGATCTCAGGTTCTTCCACCAACTATAAATTTAGTGCTTGCTTATAAGCATTCCCATTTCCTCACTTGCTTCCACCACCTCTGCCTGTCTAAAATTACTTTCTAACCCACAAATTCTAAGCTTTCTTCTTCTAAACCTTAGATGCACTGATTTGAGTTCAGTCACAGAATCATGAAATGGTTTGGATTGGAAGCGACCTCAAAATCCATCCAGTTCCAATCCCCCTTCCATGGGCAGGGACAACTCCCACTGGATCAGGGTGCCCATAGCCTTATCCAACCTGGCCTTGAACATCTCCAGCGGTGGGGCAGCCACGACTTCTCTGGGCAACCTCGGCCAGGGCCTCCCTATCCTCACAGGAAAATATTTCTTTGTAATTTCTCTCCTAAATTCCCCTCTTTCAGCTTAAAACCATTCCCCTTCACCTGCACACCCTGATAATCAGTCCAGTTAGAAGAACCAGAAAAAAAAGGTAAGATTAAAATAAAAAAAGAATCTCAAGGACCTAGAATTTCTGTGAAAATATTGTGCAGTTTCTGAATTTTTCTCAAAAAAATCCACTCATGGCTCCTTTGGATTATTTTTTCTGGCGTTCTCTCTGCAAGTAGTTTCAGGTACTAATCAAGAGCCAAAAGTAAAGCGGTTCAAGGCAAAAGTATCAAAGGACTCCAGCATGTCTGCAATCTATCTGCTGATAAAAGAGGTTGTTCCTAATAAAATATTTCACCAGAGATGTAAAATAGCCTGAAGAATTATGTTTACAGTCCCACCTCATCCCCTTTACCAATCTCTGTCTCGGGATTGTACAATCCATCGGTTGGCAAGTAAAGCCGAATCACAGAATCCCTAAGGTTGGAAAAGACCTCTAAGATCGCCAAGTCTAACCATCAGCTCAACACCACTGTGCCTACTAAAATATGTCCTGAAGTGCCACGTCTACACGGTTTTTGAACACCTCCATGGACTGTGTCATTTTCTGCAGAGGAAGATGTCCAGAAACAGGATATAATAGAAGCCTGGCTGAAGCAAAGTGCTAGTCCCCATTCCTCAATACTATGTAAAACTCAACTCAAGGCCCTGGCCCATAAACCCCATGTGTTGATTGCCATTAACTGCAAGGTTACCACATCACACCCTGCTTGGGACAAATGTTGCTGTTGCAGACCTCCTGTATCATCACATCTAATCCCATTGCTAATGTGCATGAGTTCAAACAGGGAATGAGACAGCACAATAACTACAGCTGCTCATACACTTGTCTAAAACAACACGAAATCCAGGAAAGAATTACGATTAGGAGCCAAGAAATCCATACTTTAAGATCCTGTAAGATTCCCCCAAACAGAAGCAATGGCTTTTTTTACGAAATGCCAGCGAGTAACAAGTTGATGCAAGCATTCTCCTACTTATTAGTTTTAACAGCAGTAAGCTCTGCCTGGATAAAACAAAATCACATGATATATTTCCACATCACTCAGTAACACAGAAAGCTGCCTAAAAATAAGCAGAAAGATCTAAATAAATCATTCAAAGACAACAAAGCAAAACCTAGCCCAATGCAGTTAATTAATTGGAAATAAAAAGGAAAAAAAAAAAAAAAAGTAGCAAACTCATTTAAAAACAGGATTAAAAGCAAGATATGAGCCTGGCAGAATGCAGAAAGATAAAAGACAGTAAAGGCACAAACATGAGAAATTATATCACTTAGCAGTGAAAAAAGGCAACCAAGAACAGAAGAAAACAAAAATTACAACAGTTAGGGAGACGCCCAGCCAGCAAGGAAAACAGTTTGTAAACACAATGAATATAAAGGTCTCATTTTTAAAATGTAGGTTTAAAATGAATTCTCTGTGGCATTTTATTGGAATGGTGTGTTAGAATCATAGAATGGTTTGGGCTGGAAGAGACCCCAAGGCCCATCCAGTTCCACCCCCTGCCATGGGCAGGGACACCACCCACTTGATCAGGTTGCTCCAAGCCCCATCCAACCTGGCCTTGAACACCTCCAGGGATGGGGAAGCCACCGCTGCTCTGGGCAACCTGGGCCAGGGCCTCCCACCCTCATTGTGAAGAATTTCTTACTAAAATTATTGTGATGAGAATCAAAGAGCCTTCAAACTGGCAATACGTCAGCTCTGGAGTTTAACTGAAACACACGATTTTTTCAAGCACTCTGGCTTAGCAGGTTTATGTCTACTGACACCATGAAGTGAGAGAAATACTGAGGGAAAAGCTGAGCTGTGGATCCAAGCCCCTAGCCTGACAGATGTATGGGACAAACAACATTCTGGCTTCCTCTGTGGATGGGATCCATCCCATGGGATCACTGTTGGGTTCATGGCTTCTGTGCCATTGGCACTATAAAGGAGAAGGAACAAGAGAAGGGAAGGGAGGGAAAAGGGGAAAGGGAAGCGGGGGGAAAAGGGGAAAGGGAAGCGGGGGGAAAAGGGAAGGGGGGGAAAAGGGAAGCGGGGGGAAAAGGGAAGGGGGGAAAAGGGAAGGGGGAGAAAAGGGAAGGGGGGAAAAGGGAAGGGGAAGGGGAAGAAGGAAGTGGAGGAGAAAAACGAGGAGTGAAGGGGAAGCAGAAGGAGAAGAAGGAAGTGGAGGGGAAAAACGAGGAGGGACGGGAAAGCAGGAGAAGAAAGTGGAAGGGAGGGGGAAACCGAGAAGAGAAGGGGAAGAAGAAAGGGAAGGGAAGAAGAGGGAAAAGGAAGGAAGGGGAAGAGTAGGGAAAGAGGCAGGGAAAGGGCAGGGGAGGAGAGTCAAATGGAAAAAGGAGGAGAGGGGAGGAGAAGGGAAGGGAAAGGAGAGGCAGGAGAAAAGGGAGGAGAAGGAGAGGGAAGGGAAGGGGAAGGGAAGGGGAGGGGAAGGGGAGGGGAAGGGAGGACAAGGGAAGGAAAAGGAGGAGGAGCAGAAAGAAGGGAAGGGGAGGGAAAGCGACGGAAAGGGAAGAGAAAGGCAAGCGAGGGGAGGCGAAGGAAGGGGAGGGCAGGGGGAGGAAGGGAGGGAGGAAGGGGAGGGCGCTGCCCCGCGAGCCATGTCGGCGCTGGAATGGTTCGCGCACAAGCCCCTGGGCGGGGGCGTGTTCTGGATTCAGGAGCGGTTCTACGAGTCGGGGAACCGCGCCAACATCTGGCTGGTGCGGGGGTCGCGGCGGGACGTGGTGATCGACGCGGGGCTGGGCCTGCGCAGCCTCCCCGAGTACCTGCGGGCCGCGGGGCTGCTGGGCGCCGGCCGCCCGCCGCTCGCCGTGGCCACGCACGTGCACTTCGACCACGCCGGGGGGCTGCGGCACTTCGAGGAGGTGGCGGTGCACGGCGCCGAGGCCGGGGCGCTGCTGCGCGGCGACAACTACGAGGAGGTGACGTGGCTGCGGGACGGCGAGGTGGTGCGGGAGCCGCGTCCCGGCTGGAGGGCCAGGGCCTTCCGGGTGCCCCCCGTGCGGCCCACGCGGCTGCTGCAGGAGGGTGAGCTGCTCGGGGGCGGCGGGCGGACAGACAGACAGACAGCAGCGCCCGGTGCCGAGCCTTCCCCGTCGGCGGAGCCTGACCCGGCGCCAGAGCCCCCCTCCCTGCTCAATCTGTCCCTGTGCAAACTGCCCACACCCCCCACCCCGTGTAAAACCTCCCCCTGCACGGACCTACCCTCTCTGCAGAACCTTTGTCTGTGCAAAATCGTCCTTCTGTGCTTTATCTGTCTCTGTGCGAAGCGTCCCCCTGCACAGAACATTACCTCTCTGTAGAACCCCTCTCTATATAAACCCTTCCCTTTATACTGAACCTCCCTCTGTGCAAAACCTCCCCCTGCATGGACCCTTCCCCTTGCAAGTCCTTCCCTCTCAGTACAACCTGCACCTCTGCAAAAACCTTCCCCTTACAAAACTGTCCCTCTCTGCCGAGTCTGTTCTTGTGCAAAACCTCACCCTGCACAGAACCTTCCCTCTGCAGAACCCGTCCCTATACAAACCCTCCCCTTTATGCTGAACCTTCCTCTGTGTAACTCCTTGCCCTGCACAGAACCTACCCTCTCTGCAGAACCTGTCTGTGCAAAACTGCCCCTCTCTGCTTTATCTGTCCTATGCAAAACCTCCCCACACCACAGAACATTCCCTCTGCAGAACCCACTCCCTGCACAGAACCTTCCTCTTGCAGATCCTTCCCTCTCAGCACAACCTGCCCCTGTGCAAAAACCTTCCCTTTGCAAAACCTTCCCTTTCTGCTGTATCTGTCCTATGCGAAACCTCCCCCTGCACAGAACCTTGCCTCTGCAGAACCCGTCCCTATACAAAACCTCCCCTTTATGCTGAACCTCCCTCTGTGTAAAACCTCGCCCTGCATGGAACCTACCCTCTCTGCAGAACCTTTGTCTGTGCAAAACCTTTCCTCTCTGCTTTATCTGTCTCTATGTAAAACCTTCCCCCTGCACAGAACGTTCCCTCTCTGTAGAACCCCTCCCTATATAAAACCTTCCCTTTTTGCTGAACCTCCCTCTGTGTAAAACCTCCCCCTGCATGGAACCTTCCCCCTGCAGAACCCAGTCCCTGCACAGAACCTTCCCCTGCAAATCCTTCCTTCTCAGCACAACCTCCCCCTGTGCAAAAACCTTCCCCTTGCAAAACCTTCCCTCTCTGCTGTATCTGTCTCTATGTGAACCCTCACCCTGCACAGAACCTTCCCTCTGCAGAACCTTTGTCTGTGCAGAACCTTCCCTCTCTATCGGTTTGTATGCAAAACCTCACCCTGCAAAGAACCTTCCCTCTGCAGAACCTGTCCCTGTAGAAAATCTTCCCTTTATGCTGAGCCTCCCTCTGTGCAAAACTTCCCCTGCACAGAACCTTCCCTCTGCTGAACATGCCCCTACACATATCCTATCATACAGTCATAGAATCGTCAAGTTGGAAAAGACTTTTGAGGTGATCATTGAGTCCAACAGTAACCTGTCCGCTACTAAATCATGTCCCTAAGAACCTGCCCCTGTGCAAAAGCTCCCCTCCCTGCTGAATTTGTCCCTGTGCAAAACCTCGCCCTATGTAAAACCTCCCCCTGCACAGAACCTTCTCTCCCTGCAGAACCTTTGTCTGTGCAAAACCTTCTCTCTCTGCTTTATCTGTCTCTGCAAAACCTCCTCCTGCACAGAACATGCCCTCTCTGCAGAGCCTGTCCCTGTGCAAAACCCTCCCTCTCTGCATGACCTGGCTACAGGACAGCAAGGTGGTGTGGCAGCCAGCGCCTGGGTGGAGAGTGAGGCCATTCAGGGTGCTCCCCTTGCAAACCACACAGCTGCTGCAGGGAGTTAAGAGGGAGCAGGGAGGGTGGGAAGCGCGTACCTTGGCTCTGTGCTCCTTCTGCTTTAGGGAGCTTAGAGCAGGGCTTGGTTACTGAGAACCAGACTGGAATTCCTTATGCAAAACCTTCTGTCTCTGCAGAACCGGTCCCTGTGCAGAGCCTTCCCCTTGCAAAACCTTCGCTCTGCTGAACCTCTCCCTGTGTAAAACCTCTTCCTGCACAGAACCTTCCCTCTCTGCAGAACCCTTGTCTGTGCAAAACCTTCCCTCTCTGCTTCATCTGTCTCTTCGCAAAACCTCCCCTTGCACAGAACCTCCCCTCTCTGTCCTTGCGCAGATCCTATCAAAGAATCATAGAATCGTTTGGTTGGAAAAGACTTTTGAGATGATCATTGAGTCCAACAGTAACCTGCCTACTACTAAATCATGTTCCTAAGAACTTGTACAGAACCTGTCCCTGTGCACAACTTCCCCTGTCTGCAGAATCTGCCCCTGCACAAAACCCATAATGGAACCATAGAAATGTTTGGTTGGAAAAGATCTTTGAGATGATCATCACGTCCAACTGTACCTGTCCACTGTTAATTCATATCCCCAAGAACCTGTCCCTGTGCAAAACCTCCCTATGCAAACCTGCCTCTGTGCAGACCCTGTCTTGTGACCCTGTCCTTTCTGCTGAATGTCGCTGTGCAAAACGTTCCACTTGCAAAACCTTCCCACTCTGCTGAATCTAATCTTGCGTAGAACCTGTCACAGAGTCATATAATGGAATAGTTTAACTGGAAAAGACCTTTGAGATGATCATCAAGTCCAACCATACCTTCACACAGCTAAATACGTTTCCTAAGAAGCTGTCCCTGTGCAGAGCCTGCCCCTGCACAGAACCTGCCGTTAGTATCAAGGAACCACTAGGTTTGAAAAGATCTTTGAGATCATTGAGTGCAACTGTACATGTCGACTACTAAACCATATCCCTGAGCACCTCATCTATGCAACTTTTACATCCCTCCAGGGACAGTGACACCACCACCTCCCTGGGCTGACTCTGCCAGTGCCTGATAATACTTTCAGTGAAGAAGTTTTTCCTGATATCTAATCTGAACATGTCCTGGCGCAACTTGAGGCCATTCCCTCTTATACTGTCACCTGTCTCTTAGGAGAAGTCCCTCCATTCTACGCAAACCTGTCCTTGTGAAGAACCTGACCTTGTTCGCAGCCTTCTGCAGTCCTTGGTGTGGGATAAAAACAGAGATTACTGGGTTTAATTCTTGGTTCTACCAATTGTGAAATGATATTGACAGGGTTGCAGAAATGTGCATGAAGTGTCCTGGGTTTACCTGTTGATGCAGGATTTTCTCTGTAGAATAAGACTCGCTTAGCACTAATTTGAGTGCCTCACTAATTGAACACCCCAGGTTTAGCCTCAGGATTCTAACAGTTTGTCACAGTGTCAGTCTGCTCTGGCATCTGGTGACTAATTGTTTATAGACTGTTCAGGCACAACAATGTAAAGAACAAAGCAATTTACTGAAGCAGGTACTGTGAAGAGTATGGATTTTCTTTCACTCAATTTACATTAATGGAACATGTAAAGCAGTGGCTTGTTACAGTTCAAATTCCACAGAGTCTCTCACAGGCTGCGACGATGAGGTTATTTTGGCCACCTCATTGCACAGTGTGGTGAAGCAGCAGTTAAAGGGTGGCTGCCTGACAGATTGGTGACAGTTTCTTGTTGGCTGTTTTAGGCCATCCCACATAGGTGCCTGGGAAAGCACAACTGGACTTACTGGAGGCTTCAGAGAAGATCTGATGTGACTTTTAACTGCAGTTCAACAGTAGTTTAAGTTGTTCTTTTATTTAAAAGCGAGGAGAAATCATTAAAAAAATAATCTTGCTAAGGAACAAACACACTCGCTGTCAAAGTAACACCTCGATTTCCAAGGCAGTGCTTATTGAGACATCCTGCATGGAAGTGGTGTGTCATCTCCATGTGTGTGTCGTGGTTATGGGTGAAGATACCTTCTAAGGCTGAAAGTACAGAATCTGGCAGGAGCAATATTTTGTCACAATCAAAAGCCACAGCTGTCACTGGGGCATTGCCTGTCTCTCTTTTTCAGTTTAGTTTTTGCTTTACCATAATCTTGCCTGGTCTTTCAAACACTTTTCATTTTGGCTGTTCGAGCTGAAATTGTGTTTACTTGCATTGTGCTTTTCCATTTACTGTTTTCCGAGGCACTGGTATCTCCCAAGACTGACAGTTTCCTTCAGCTGTGTTGTTTTTTTCCTTCAATTCTGTACATTCCTTCTTTAAATTCTGGATGCCATATTCTGTTTCTTTATGCTTTTCGCAGTCCCAGGAGCACTTTGAAGTCCACAGGAACACTTTGCCACTTCAGTGGTAACTTCACCACTTCCACTTCTTTTTCATGCACCAATATGGGCATTTTCTGCACAACCTCTCCAGAAGTCAGGTCAATTTCTTTTTCCAACCAAGGCTTCCCAACACTTTTCTGCAGTGTTGGGCAAGTTTTCTCTGATAATTTTGAAACTAGCTAATTCTGCAGACACAAGGTTCCATTTCCACATTACGTACAGCATAATCAGGTGTACCTGTTCAATGTCTTCCATCCTTTTCAGTTGAGTACCAAAGTGCATCATGTCCTGCTGTGAGAGATCTGCCTCTCAAGAGTTAAGTGCCTCTGGGCTTGCAGAGTCTGGAGTAAATCCATGGCATGCTTGTATCTGGTGTGAGACAGATCTGTAACCTTCAGATTTCTCGAACAGTAGAGAACATTCTTGTTCTTCTTGGAACTAGAAACTCATGTTACAGTTTTAAGCATCATCTTACAGTGGTACTGTTCAAGGCGCCATCCAGCCTGGCCTTGAACATTTCCAGGGAGGCGGCAGGCACCACTTCTGTGGGCAGCCAGGGTCTCCCTACCCTCATCGCGAAGAATTTCTTCTTAATGTGTCATCTAAATCTTCGCCTTCATTCTGTCACTCCATCCCCTTGCAAAAAGTCCTTCCCCAGCTATCCTGTAGCCCCTCTCAGTATTGGAAGACCACTAAAAGGTCTCCTTGGAACCTTCGCCATGCTGAACAACCCTGACTCTCTCAGCCTGTCTCCATAGCAAAGGTGCTAAAGCCCTCAGATCATCTTTGTATTCTCCTCTGGGCCGGTTCCAGTAGTTCCATATGCTTCTTGTGTTGGGGATTCCAGAACTGAACACAGGACTCCAGGTGGGGGGTCTCATGAGAATGGAGTAGGGGGGGAATGGAAAAGCATTTGCATTTCAGCTGGCAAAAAGTTGACCTAATGTTAGGAAAGTTCTGTTCTGATTGAATGAGATGAAGAAAATGTATGGAGGCCAGTCTTGGTTTTCCAGCAATTCATGTTCTATCATTTTGTCATTAAAAAGTAACAGCAGTGAAATTCTAGGTGAATTAATTGAGGGTAAAATTATAATAAATCAAGAAACAGTAAACTTTACAAGGAGACCCAGCTTGGATGTGTTCTGTTTGTTTCCCGTTTTATTTTCTTGATCACATTTCTTTTCACCTTGTTTAGTTTATTAGGGTGGAAGTAGATTGAGTCAATGCAGCGCAAACCTGTGCTAACTATTACTGTCATAGGAAAATACCTTAATGTCAGGTGCATCTTTCAGATGCCTCTTTGGCATTGACCAAGAAAATAAATGTCCCACTCCTAGGTATGTAGTATATATAAGCTCTCAGCGTATGGGTAGGTTGTATTCCCAACACAAGAAGGATATGGAACTGTTGGAACAGGTCCAGAGGAGGCCATGAAGATGATTGGAAGGCTGGAGCACCTCTGCTATGAGGACAGGCTGAGAGAATTGGGGTTGTTCAGCCTGGAAGAGAGAAGGCTCTGGTAAGACCTTACACCAGCTTCCAGTACCTGAAGGGGCTACAGGAAACCTGAGGAGGGACTTATTACAAGGGCATGGAGTGATAGGATGAGGGGGTATGGCTTTAACTGGAAGGCGGAAGAATTATATGAGACATTATGATGAAATTCTTCACTGTGAGCATGGTGAGGCCCTGGCCCAGGTTGCCCAGGGAAGTTGTGGCTGCCCCCTCCCTGGAGGTGTTCAAGGCCAGGTTGGATGGGGCTTCGAGCAATCTGGTCCACTGGGAGATGTCCCATGGCACAGGGTTGAGTCTGGGTGGTCTTTAAGGTCCCTTCCAACCCAAAACATTCTATAATTCTGTGATTCCCTGTGATATTCAATACACCATAACTGTTTGTGTTTTCCTTTGTTTGCAGGGGATGTGATCAGCCTTGGAGATCGACAGCTCACTGTCATGCACATGCCTGGTCACTCCAGAGGCAGCATCTGCTTGCATGACAAAGACCGGAAGATTTTGTTCAGCGGAGACGTGGTGTACGATGGATCCATGATTGACTGGCTTCCCTACAGCAAAGTGAGTGATTATGTCACAAGCTGCCGGCGCCTCATGGAGCTAGTGGATAAAGGTCTTGTGGAGAAGGTGCTGCCTGGGCACTTCAACATATTTGGGGCAGAACGGCTCTATCAGTTAGCTTCCAACTACATCTCGCAAGCTGGAGTTTGCCACAAGATTTCTACCTGTGCCATGAGATCCATTGCAAGCATAGTACTTCGCATTACAAATCCGAGGCGCACTTCTTAATGTCAGTGTTGTGTGATCTGTTCCCTGCTGAAAAACCTACCCACTTGTGGCTTGTGAAAGTGTTTATACAAGCAAAAGCAGTGTGCATTGGTAAAGAGCTGGCGAAGTGATACAGGTGAGCTTCAGAAATTCTCCGTATTTTTGCGTACTTTACTCCTATTTTTCTGAAAAACATGTAAGCTTTAGCCAAATCTGCCATTTTTCTTTCTATTATTTCAGGGCATGTTTGCACATGTATTATGATTGAAATGTATCATTTTATTTTTGTTACGATTCTGACAGATGCATATATGCCAAAATGAGAGATTTTACATTTGTGCCTGGAACCTGGTTGATGTAGCATGAGGTTTGTGACTGCTCAGCTCCTGCTCAGATTGTGGCCTGATGCAGCTCGCGCTAAGCCATGGTGTGTAAGGCCAGCAGGACGCAGGAGGTGGAAAGAGGGTGTTCTGCAGCTGCTGTTGCTGTCTGCTGCACCCGTCATCGCTTGCGTCTTTGCAAAGCAGTTTCCTGGCAGTTTCTTTAGAATCCAGTAACATATGGAAATGCTGTAGACCAAACGTCCAAGCTGGAAGGTAGAGATACATCTGGTGACCCAAAAAGCTTTTCATCTGGATACAACAGCAGACAGACTGCTGAGGCTTTCCTGCTTCCTGATGTGGTGCAAGGGCAGTAGAGCCAGAATGAGCAGTCTTACCCTCATCTAGGAAACTATTCTGCTTGTGGGCATCAGAGTCAGGAATTAAGGGATTCTGTGAACTAATAAAAGTGTTAGACTGTTCCGTACAAAGTCAATTGAGCCCTTGCTTGATGTGTTCGGTGTTTTTTCAGATGAGCTCATAAAATAGATGTTATTTACAGAGTAGACTGTTCTGTAAACCTGAGAGAACTGGACAGTGACAAGCTTGAAGCCTTTATTTATGTTAATTTTCATGTGACTGGATTGTAATTTGATGCTAAATGCTCTGTGGCAGGGGAAGGATGGAGGCTTTACCATGCCTGACCCTGCCACAGGTGCTGGATTAAACAGCCAGTACAGTTGTTACTGCAAAGCGAATGTAACGCAGACTGTTCCCTGTGTGCTTATGAGGTGTTTGGTGCATGTAGTTCTTAGGAAAAGTGAAGTGCCCTGTGTTTGACACCATTCCAATAACAAGTTGAATACATTGAGAAGTGCTAAATGACATTGTAACTTGCTTATAAAAATTGAATGTATGATGTTTAAAACCTGTTGAAATGGTTAAAGTTTGTGTTAATTATTCTAACAATTTATATATATAATATTTAACTCTTTAAAAGGACACTGTCTGATGTTATTTTTGTATATAACATATAAAAAGAGTGTGAATGTTTTCCCCAGCTTTTAGTGGCGTTTAACCTTATTTTATTTGTTTGGCTTTCACTTTATGGGGAAGCTTTTTTACCCCCTGTCATCATACCCAACAGAAAGGGAGCCTGAAGTTTGGGCTCTGTGTAAGGCACAGGGCAGTGTGAGCTGATAGGCTTCTCAGCAAGTGAAAAAAAGAGCTGCAAAATAAAAAAGCATCTCTGTCTAAAAGTTAGGGGAATATCTTATGTAGTGCTTTCCACCTTTCACAGATCACTGCACTCCTGCCTTTGCTATTTTACTATATTCTTCCCGGGAATTTGTACTGACAGGTTGTGACATGCCTAGTTCCTGTTAGCAGTGCCTATCTCCCAGCTGCGGGAGAACTGGAAGAGGGCAGGACAGGTGTAGCAATACAACACTTGAAAGACCAGTTATCACGCAGATCACAGTCCCTTTTTGCAGAAATCCAAGTACACATTTAACCACTGGGTAGATTTCTATCATAAATGAAGCTAAGAGCTTTTTGTCTTGTCCTCATTCAGTCAGAGGAAAGAATACAAAAGGTCAGCCTGGGAAGCAAAACATTCAATCCACGAGGAGGCCCAGAGCAAACTCTACAGTGTAGTTTTCCCTTTTGGCCTGCCAATGCGTGCTGTTGTTTATGTAGTAGCCCTGACACTTTTCTTATTAGCCAGGGATTTACAGTGAGAAGCCACAGATCTGAGGTGGCATGTGGAGAAGCCAGAGTGAAGAAGCGCAGAGCACTGAGGCTCACACCAGTTAACTGGATGGTCACTGGTTACTCAGCAATAACTGACTGACTTGCTATTACTCATCCGTGGCATAGCCAGTAGCAGTCGTCTTCTGATTTGTGAAGGCTGTAGGAGCACTGGTGAGAACCATGTGCCATAAAACACAGAGAGAGCTCTTCTGTCACAAAGCCTGCCAACAGGCATGCCAGTTGTGAACACATTGCAAATGTTCATAAGGAGGATGAGATCACGTTAAATTAGCATTTCCTGTTATATCACTATCAGTTTGTTTATCTGATCCAATATTAGAAGCTCTGTAGCCAAATTTTACTGTATTGTAAGATGTGAGGTCCTACAAGACGGCTGACAGCCATGCTGATTCAAAAGGAAAGATTTCCTCCTGAAAGGAGGTTGTAGCAAAGTGGGTGCTTGTCTCTTCTCCTAAATGACTAGCGATAGGATGAGAGGAAATGGTCTCATGTTGCACCAGGGGAAGTCTAGATTGTACATTAGCAAAAATTTCTTTGCGAAAGAGTGGTAAAGCACTGGCAGAGGCTGCACAGGGCAGTGGTAGAGTCTCCATCCCTGGAGGGGTTCAATAAATGTAGATATGAAACTCAGGTTTAGTAGGCACGGTGGTGTTGGGCTGATGTTTGGACTGGATGATCTTGGAGGTCTTTTCCAACCTTAATGATTCTATGATTCTGCAGTTTGTTTAAATCTGTGCTCAGCATCAGCTACAAGATCCTTCAGTGGCTGTATCCCTGTCAGAGTGCCCGATTAAGCCAAGCTTAAATCCAGTAAGTATACATAGATAATAGCAATTGTCTGTCGTTTTGTTGTTGTTGTTTTTCTTAAACAAAACTTAGGGGATAATTTCCTAGCTCAGAAGTGAGTTTTATGTGACCAGAGCCCAAAATGGGGCGCCTTAGTAAACTGCTGCTATAATCCACTTGAAAGTACTTTTTGAGAGTCTCTGAATTATTTTTGTATTATGAGAGTTCACTACTGGGTAAATGATAATGTCTTAAGTATAAAGAACCGGCTCTGAATATTTCTGTTAAGAATTAACAGATTTTAAGAATAAGAGTTTGACAGTGTCCCTTTAACACTACTTGGATTAAATATTTAAACAGATGTATGTTTAAATATTGCAACATCTTGTGTATTTAAAACTGTGTTATATATTTATAAAATTTAAATGTGTGTTAATGCCATTTTTCAGTAGACTGGGGATCTGACAAAAAAATCAGATTTGCTGTGTTATCTGTGAAGACTTTTGTGGTGTTAAAGAGTTTATACATAAATAAATAATTATCATAATAAAAAATGTTATAATCCTATGCAGTCCAGTCACAATTTCTAAGTATTTTTTGAGAGAAGCATTTTTGCCTTTAAAATGGAGTGTTAAATATTTAGAAGTTGCTAGCACTGTTTTTTTATGCTTCTAAGCAAGAGAATCCATTAACATTCAAATATCATAGATGGATGTAGCAAAGCTTGTATAAAAAAACATGAATGGGTACTTCAGCAGTTGCCCAGGTGGCCAGGAAGGCCAATGGCATCTTAACCTGGATCAGAAACATTGTGGCCAGCAGACCTAGCATAGTGATTGTGCCCCTGTACTCAGAATTGGTGAGGCTGCACCTCGAATCCTGGGTTCAGTTTTGGGCCCCTCACTACAAGAACATTGAGGGGCTGGAGCGCATGCAGAGAAGGGTAACGGAGCTGGTGAAGGGGCTGGAGAACAAGTTTCACATGGAGCAGCTGAGGGACCTGAGGCTGTTTAGCCTGGAGAAAAGGAGGCTGAGGGGAGACCTTATCACTGGCTACAACTGCCTGAAAGGAACTTGTAGTGTGTTGGGTGTTGGGTCTCTTCTCCCAAGTGCTAGGTGATAGGACAAGAGGAAATGGCCTCAAGTTGCTCAAGCAGAGGTTCAGATTGGACATAGAAAATTTTTCTTCGGTGAAAGGGATCTCAGGCACTGGCAGAGGCTGCCCAGGAAGTGGTTGAGTCACCATCCCTGGAAGTGTTTAAAAGACGGATGGATGAGGCGCTGAGGGGCATGGGTTAGTGATTCATAGGAGGTTGGATTCAATGATCCAGTGGGTCCTTTCCAACCTAGCGATTCTGATTCTGTGATTTCTCAGCCCTTGTCGTCTCCATATTCTGTTCTGTAACGGTCTTTTCTAACCCGTAATTTCCCATCTTCACAAAATCACAGAATGTCCTGAATTGCAAGAATCCCACAAGATCACTTCCAACTCCTGCCCCTGCAAAGGACAACCCCAACATTCATACCGTGTGTCCAAGGGCATTGGCCAAATGCTTCTGGAATATCGTCAGGCTGTGACTGCTTCCCTGGGAGCTGTTTCAGTGCTTCACCACCCTCCGTGGGAAGAACCTTTCCCGAAGGTCCAACCTAACACTCCCCTGGTGCACGTTCTTGCCATTCCCTTGGGTCCCGCCATTGGCCACCAGAAAGAACAGTGCCACCTCCTCCCGTCCTTGTGAGGCTTCCGTGGGCTGTGAGGAGGTCTCCCTTCAGTCTCCTCTTCTCCAGGCTGCAATTCTGCACTAGGTTTTTCTATCAAACACAGCCCTGCCCGCCTTGATCCCAGGTGCGGCCTCACTGATGCTAAGCACAGTGGAAGAATCCTTTCCCTGCTCCTGCTGGCCACAACCTGGCTGATGCAAGCCGGGATGCCTGCTGGCCATCTCGGCCACCTGGGATGGGAACCAGCATCCCGAGGCCCTTTCCCACCCACAGGAGCCCCCACAAAGCCTCCCAAAGCTCCGCCCCCTCGCGCTGACTGGCCTCTCAGCCAATGAAACGCTCGGTATGCGACCGGAGGCGGGATCAAAACCCTCCAGCGCCCAATCAGGTGCAGAGCCCTGTGCCGGCCCCGCCCCCTCTCTCTTGACTGGCAGATTGATCAGCCAATGGAAGGCGCACCTTGAGCCGGAAGGCGGGACGATCCCCGCCAGCGCATAATCAGACGCACGGCGTAGCTGCGCGTAACTGCCCGCCCCCTGCCCCGCCCCGCCTCCTCCCGCTTGACTGGCAGCAGTTTCAGCCAATGGAACGCGCGTCCTGCGCCAGGGGGCGGGACGAACCCCGGCCGCGCCCAATCAGGCTGCGGCGCGGCGGGAGCGGGTCGGAGCATTACGGGCGAGGGCAGCGCGGCGGGGCTCGCGGCAGCATGAGCCTGGCCTTGAGGTGGGTGCGAACCGGCAGCGGCTTTTCCCTCCCCAGTGAGGCCTGGCTGTTCACTCCCATCCCTTTCATGGGCTCTCTCTCTGTGTGTGTCTCCAATCCCTTTCATGGCCCCTCAGTCCCCCCTCATCCCTTTCATGGCCCCTCAGTCGTCCCCCCCCCCATCCCTTTCATGGCCCCTCAGTCCCCCCACCATCCCTTTCTGGCCCCTCAGTCCCCCACCATCCCTTTCGTGGCCCCTCAGCCCCCCCGTCCAATCCCTTTTATGGCCCCTCAGTCCCGTCCCCCCCCATCCCTTTCATGGCCCTTCAGCTCCCCCCCAATACCTTTCATGGCCCCTCTGTTCCTCCTTCCGGGGCCCCTTCGTGTCCTCCCCCCTCCTCACCCACTTCATGGTCTGTGGGGGAGTTCCCCTCCGGGTTGTCTGCAGCCGTACACCTTCAGAAAGGCGTTTAACAGCCATTAAGTTAGGCTGCCGACTTTGTTTTCACGGAATGCCCGCTGGAAGGGACCTGAAGGCTCATCTGGTTCAACCTTTTTCAGTCTGCAGCTTAAATGAGATGGTCCAGCACCCTGTCAAACTGAGCTCTGCATGTGTCCATTGTAGAGGAATCCGTCACTTCCCTGTGGAGATTATTCCGATGTTTTGCTTTTCTCATGGGAAAAACCTTTCTACTGGAACCCAACCGCAGTCTCCCCAGGAGCAAGTTATAACGATCACCCGTTGTCTTTTCCATGTGACTCTTCCTAAAAATGGGGTCTCCATTCTCTTTGCAGACACATCCTCTTTGCAGGACATGGTGATAAGGTCTTCCCTCAGTCTTCTCTCAAGGCTAAACAAACCCAGCTCTCTCAGGTTTCCTAGATCTCTGATGCATCTTAATGGTCCTTCTGCATCTCTTTGTTTTGTTTGGGTTTTGTTTTGTTTGGGATTCGGTTGCTTTGATGTAAAGCATCGCGGCTTATGAATTCCACACCTGGCAAATGTTTGTCTTCAGGTTTAATTAATAAGCTTACATGACATATGTCATCCTTGATCTTCAGTTCTGAGAACTTTATGCTTCATATGGTAAAAATGTTTGTAGAAGTGGCACTTAAATACCTCCATTTAAGTGCTGCTTCATCTTTTGAAATAATAACTTCATACTGAGCACTTAACAAACACTTGAGTAGCCAGATCTTTCTTCCAGGAGAGCTTGGCCTTAATCTGCTTTCAGGCTTCTAAATGGATTTATTTCATCATCTCATTTCACAAAATGTGGCCTCTCTGGATCTGAACTTCTCTCCCAGTCCTAATTATGTACCCAGCTCAGAGTTATTTTAGTGCTTCTAGAAGCTGTAGTAATCTGAAGCCTGTGTGAAGTCAGGCTGTCGGATTGGTCTGCTAAGGACTTCTCGCACTTTGAGGGAATCGTGGGCTGAGGCAGGTCTGGCTTGTGCAGCACTATTCATGTCTGCATTTGGAATTTTTACTGGTGTATCTTCAGGGGTTGTTGAAAGCTATATCCCTGTTGTGTGTTTAGTCTTTGTTTTTGATTAAAATTAGCAAATCCTTAATAAAGGAGAAGGAAAATCATCTCATTACAGGAGATTTGGAAAACAAATACTCTCAAAAAGCAGTTTTCTGTTCACACATGAGTAACGTTTATGCATTTGACAGTAGGTGACACAGCACGCGTTTTGTCTCTGGTGTAAATAAACAAAGGAGTATAAAAAGCCTTTTCCTGAAAGCAGAATGTAAGTTATACAACAATTTGGATTAAAAAGGACTTCTGGAAGTCATCTGGTCCAGGGTCCCAAAAATTTCACGTGATGGAGACTGTCTCCTAGTGCAACAT
Organism: Phaenicophaeus curvirostris; assembly: GCF_032191515.1. Lineage (NCBI taxonomy): Eukaryota > Metazoa > Chordata > Aves > Cuculiformes > Cuculidae > Phaenicophaeus > Phaenicophaeus curvirostris. The sequence goes on from NC_091431.1 coordinate 18,682,988, forward strand.
GCCAGTACAGAAACAATCACACTGAGAAAATGTTTCCCCTTTGATCTAGCTGCAATTCCTTGTACTCTGTAGTTGTTTTCCTTTCACTGTGCTCCTCTCGGGGGAAGCTGTCTCTTCAGGGTAGTCCCGGAACACCTCCAGGGATGGGCCATCCACGACTTCTCTGGTTAACCTGTGTTAGTGCCTCACCACCCTCACTGGAAAACATTTCTTCCCAAGATCCAACCTAAATCATTCTGGATGGTGAGGGGCAGCACTGAGATCCCCACTCCTTAGCCCTTCCTTGTCTAGGCCTGCTGCCCCACACACCCTGGATGGAACAAACCCAGCTCCCTCAGCATCTCCTGTGTCATGTCCTGCAGCCACCAGCCATAGTAGTCTGCCACGACCTTACCCATTTTCTCTACATCTCTTATGTGTCGGGGTGTCCGCAGCTGGGCGCAGCACATCTGGTGTGGCCTCATCATCACAGGATGGAGGGGATTTACCACTAAATTAATCAATTAATCTGTGGTTGTCCCAGCATGCTGCTGAGCTCCACACGTGCTTGCTTCTTCTAAGAGTGTACCTTGAGTCCTGTTGCTGCCTTAGCTGATATGATCTCTTATCTCAAAACCACTATGTTTTTTAGAGTTCTTGCTCTGAAATGGACATTTTCCAAGCAGTTACTCTGAGTACAGTAGCCAGTCTTTCTGATGTGAATAAAACACAGTTACAGCAAGACTTACTTTTTCCTGGTTTGGTCCAAAGTATCTTTTATTGGTGGCATTGTTGTCAGTAAATTCAACTGTGATTCCCAAAATATGAATTGTATCTTCTGTCTGCTATCTGAAAATTTAATCTTATTTCTACACTAGCAAAGGAAAAGAGAGCTGTCCTTGAGCAAAATGCTAGTTTGCAGGGATTGTATCTTTTGTACGTGGCAAAACGAGAGCAGAAAGTCCTTAGCGCTGTGTGTGATTCGAAGGATTTTAAAAGACTCATACATACCATTTATTGAAGAACTGCTACTGGCAACAAAGCCTATTTATGGTACCTAAGTCACACTGTAGTGGCCAGACAACCCGACCGTCTGGCCTGGTTAAGCCTTTAGCAGTCTGTCTGTCTCAAAAATCTTTCTTCTAAGCCGCAGTTTAGAAATAAAGGAGTTAGATAATGTTTTAAGGAGTTAGATAATTTCAAATACTGATCTAGTTTTTAATCTCAATTATTCTTTTCAAGTAGTAGTTTTTCTCCACTCTTTGTTCAGTAGTTGCTGTTACTTATTAACCAAAATGGCTGTGCTGGTTTTATTTTGAGTGGGGGAATGAAGACATCATTCCACTTTCACAAAGGAATTGTCTGTTTCGAGTGTTACTTTTAACTGGGAAGATAAACTGAGAAAAGATTGAATGGAGAAAGTAGTGAGCTGTGCAATTAGGCTGAGTTGCCAAATGGTGGAAAAAATTCCTACAGTAGTATTTTCCCACTAGAAATCAATTACATTTAATTTCTTTCTTACTATATAGAAATGAGCTTTCAGTAGACAAAACTAAGAAGAAAAAGAGAAGAGAACTGACTGAGGAACAGAAGAAAGAAATTAAAGATGCCTTCGAGTTGTTTGATACAGATAAAGATAGTGCAATAAATTACCATGAATTGAAGGTAAAAGTTTTTTTCATTTAATCAGTTTTTTTCATGGATGTCTGCTTCTTAGTGAGTTGTTAAGACATTGACTGTGTCTTTTAAAATGTTCCATGTTCCAGATCACTTTCTAGAGTAAAGCACTGAGGTTATTCAGAAAGGAAAAAAGAAGTAATACTGCATTGGTATAAGAATGAGCTTTTCTTGCCCCACTGTGTACTGACACAGTAACAGGTTTGCTGTGGCATCCTGCACAGCACTGGTCTGCACTCTTCCCAGGGTGGTAGCTTGGACAGATGATTCGGTGGGAGAAGCTCTTGAAAAGCTGCTTGATTCTCTTCAAAGGCGCTGAGTAATCTGAAGCCTCCTGTTGTGAAAATCCACAGCTGTCAGAGGCTTAGGTAAAAGATATAAATCAAATTTTAAGACTGTTGACTGCAAACCAGAGTTTACCTGCTCATATTTTTCAGCAGGGAGCCTGTGGATTGTAGGAATGGGGTGTGCTTTCTGCTGTGCATATGGGAGGCTCCGTAGTTTCTCCCCCGAGTGAAGGCTTCTGCTGTTGTTGGTTATCAGCAAGTCGAGGTTAGGATGGCAGCCTTTTCTAGTGAGTCTACCTGGCTGGAAGTCTGTAGAAGTAGTATATGAAATTTGCTAAAGTAACTTTAAATATTTATGGGTTTTTGTTCTAATTATACTGTGTCAAGAACAAAAAGTGTTTCTGTCAGTATTGGATGAGAGTCTTCGGGGAAGGGATACTTCATCCAACCCACTAGCTCCGCATTCTATCTCTACCAAGCAGCACAGGGAGGGGGGGGAAATGAAAACCCTCTAATCTTTACTTTAATTGCTATGAAAGGAATGTCTTAAATATAGCAATTCCCTTCTCTTTATTTCAGAGTTTGGGTATTTCACCTGTGGTGTAAGCCACATTGAGCGGGGTAGTACCTGAGACTATTTTAGAATTGTTAGTATGCTTTTTCCAGTTATGGTATGCTTTCAGTTCCCAGCTGACGTGATTATTTGCACAGCAGTTTCTTAGCTGTTCAATTAGATATTGTAGTCCTGAAGATAATACTGTGTAAGAGCAAAATATATAAAGAACAGTCTCCTTCTCTACAAAATCAGTATATGGCATAGATTTTTGAATGCCTGCGTTCAATAGGATTGCAGTTTTCCACTTCTGGTTTAGTGTGTATGCTCATCAGTTTGGAGGAAGTAAAGGTAGTATGCTCTGTAAAATTAACATCTCAGTTGCATTGGGCAAATAAAGATGTGCTCCTCACCTAATGAAGACATAAAATTATAGGTGGGTTTGTGGTGTTCACAGGAAAAGCAGTAAAATAACTCGTAACAGGAATTACAAAGCCATGAACATGTAAACACTTTGTGTGACTACTAAAGAATAATTTGAACGATGATTTTCAGTTTTATCTTTGAAAAAGGATCAGTTCTTAAAATACTTTCGGAATCCAAGAAAATAAATCTGTGTGTCCTACAGTCCAGTCCAAAAAAACACTGGAAGTGCAAAGGCTAATTTTGTCACTGTAACTTGATGTCCCACTTGCTAATCGTGTTTTTAGGGATTTTTTTAATATCCAGAGCTTTTTTCCTTTTATTAATTTTGTTTATTATTGTTGCTAAAAGTCTGATACACACCATCTCTCTTGGGCAAGAAAATAATTGCTGAAAATAAAAATTAATCAGTTAAATCCATGTTTTAATCTTCATATATGCTTGCACTTCTGTTTCATTCCAAAAGGTGGCAATGAGAGCCTTAGGTTTTGATGTGAAAAAAGCGGATGTCCTGAAAGTACTTAAGGATTATGATCGAGAAGCAACTGGCAAGATCACCTTTGAAGATTTTAATGAAGTTGGTATGTATTTGATTGTGTACTATAGGCTTAGCCTATAGTAGTGACTGCAATTTGGAAGCAATGCGTTGTGTATTTTTTCAGTTATCTAGTTATATTAAGAAATGGAAGTAGAAGATTTTATGCTTTCCTTAGTAAAAGTGAATAGTAGAGGAAAAGAAATGTTTGTATTCCGAATATTTGGTTTCATATGTAGAGATGAACAATAGCCAGAGTAAAAAAGGAAATAGAGTATACACAGTCCTAATGTTTTTCAAACTTATACAGAGGAATAAGTGCTTAATTAAAATATAGATGTTCTTGTCTTGATTATGGATTTTATGAGGGTCTCCTTCCTGCTGCAAAAAAGTATTTGGTGTGGCATTTAGAATCATAGAATGTTTTGCATTGGAAGGGACCTTAAAGTCTATCCAGTCCCAGCCCCCCTATTATGAGCAGTGACACTTCCCACTGGATCAGGTTGCTCAAAGCCCCATCCAGCCTGGCCTTGAACACCTCCAGGGATGGCTAATCCTCAACTTCCCAGTCTGTGCCAGTGCCTTACCACCCTCATCGTGAAGAATTTCTTCTTAATGTCTGATCTAAATCTTCCTCCTTTCAATTTAAAGCCATCCCACCTTACCCTATCACTCCATGTCACAGCTTTCTTGTAGCCCCTTCAGGGTAGTGGAAGGCTGCTCTAAGGTCTCTTTGGAGCCTTCTCTTCTCCAGGCTGAACAACCCCAACTCTCTTGGCCTGTGCTTATAGCAGAGGTGCTGCAGCCCTCTGATCATCTTTGTGGCCTCTTCTGGACCTGTCCCAACAGTTCCATTTCCTTCTTCTGTTGGGGATCCCAGTACTGGACACAGGACTCCAGGCGGGTCTCATGAGACTGGAGTACAGGGGGCAGAATCTTCTCCTTTGCCTTGCTGGCCGCAGTTCTGATACAGCCCAGGATATGGTTGGTCTTTCATGGGAGGAACTGTATACACAAACTCATAAACTGAACACAGACTTTACATATAGATGAGAGAAACTGAAGCAGATGTTAAATATTGTGCTTCAAGGATTTTCAGCTGCTGATAAAAACAGTGGAATTTCATTAGGCTGTTTCTTTCATCTGAAAGTTGTGTACTGCACAGTTTGGCATACTTTGAGTATGTTGTGATCTGCATAATTTTTAAAGATTAAAGTTTCTTTGAAGATTTTCTGTTTGTTGCACATAATTTATACTTTTCCATACAATCTATGTTTACTGAAAAACGAAGCTGTATGGGAATTCCCCATGTGTGGCTTTATATCTGTTTCATTATTCCAGCCCACGTGTTCAAGGTATTAGATTTCTTGAAATTTTCTGGAAGAAAACAAAACCTAGTGTAGTACATGTGTATTTGCTCTTGGCTATGAATAATAGTCTATTTAGTGTGGCAAAGCTGTTATTGATTGAAATGTGGCAAATTATAATGATTTAACAGGTTGGGATTGGACAAAATGCGTTGTTAGTAGCAGGCAGTACTTTTGTAGTTGTGTTCTTGGTTAGAGCAAATATATGTCAGAAAAGAACTGAAAATAAAGCCTATGGGGAAATATACATGATCAGTCCTGATTTAAAATAAAAAAAAAAGAGTATTGATTTACTGGTAATAATAATAATACTGCAATTATGTCATTATGCCTTAATATTATATTATTGAATATGGTGTAATTAATGTGTAATTATCTTCTAATTCCTGATACTCAGTCCCATCGTTGTTCATTGTTTCCTGGTTCTGTCCTGGCAGTCTGTATGGGCAGTCAACAAATGCTGCGAGAAGCTAGGAAAATTCACATTGAAAGCACAGTGTGTACTTGGAAGGCAATTGAACCTGTGCCCAAACTTGAGCCGGATTTGAGTGTTGCTATGACTCAATATCACCTTGACACAGAATTAAACATGACAAGCAGACAGACTAGGGAGTTGGAGGAAGTAGGTTACAGCAGCTTTAATTGTAATGAGCTGCTGAATATAGCTAAACAACTCTTGAGCTATCATTTTTTTGTAATTTATTGTTATTTATGATTTCAGATCTAGGAATGACCCCTGTGAAACTTAGAGATGCAATTACATTTTTTCTTGTTCTGTACAACCACGTTGCCGATAATTTTTGGAGACCTACTGCTCATGTTGCAGCTGCCTTTTTGCCACAGAAGTAGAATTTTTCAGATGATGTGATACTGTCATGCAGCCTAGTTGTTTTAAATGAAAATATTTAACTTCAGTATAAATCTGAGGGATTTATTTAGACATAAAAGCTTCATTGCTGTAGAGAACTTGTATAAGCTTGAGTCTAATATTTCCCTGTCAGATTCGCTGAGCCAGAGCAAGCATTCTGTCTGCAGGCAGCAGCAGATGCTAAATGGTTCTCTGTGTGCGAACAGAGTTGATGTGTTTTTAATGGCTTGATGAAAGTCGTAAATAGCAAGTCCTGTAATACAGGATTAGCAGGTACAGAGATGTAAAGATACTTACAGCCAGTTCCAGAAATGTCTGAAGTAATTACTTGAAAAATATTTTATGTGGTCAGTTTGTCTTTTCTTTTTTGGAAACTGACAAATGGCTTTGATAAAAGGGATAATAAAGACTAATGAATCCTTTCAGAATTAACATCTTGTAGTTCATAGCAGTGTCCTTTTCACAACTCCTGGGCTTAGTTTTTTGAGGGGTGTTGGTTAGTGTAGTTTTGTATTTAAAAGAGAGGTTCCATGTGAATGATTTATGTTACTGAGTGTTTCAGTATTCCCTGCAAGTCAAAGTTCTATCCTGATCAAAACACATTAAAGAATTCACTCTTCATATGTCAGAGTGGATATTTTTCTGAAAGGTAAGTCTAGAACAGAGTGGACCTGGGTATAATTTTTATTGTTATTGAAAAGTGTGTTGAAAGATTGAGCGTGTCTAAATTGCCATGGAGTTCTCCACTGCAACAGGTAAGTCGCAAAGAGAAACTCAGCTTGGGGAAAGAGAGATCTTAGAATGATTTGGGTTGGAAAGGACCTTAAAGATGAGACGGGGATGTCAGCTAGCAGCAAATATGCATGATTAATTAAAATATTTAAAAATGAACAAAAGGGTGAAATGGGAAGTGTGTGTGCTTGATATTGCTTCAATCTGCTCAGTTCATTTCGAGTTTGCCTTTCAGTTATTTCTAGTCTAACTTAATTATCCTTCTTACAGTGACTGATTGGATATTGGACAGAGACCCACAAGAAGAAATACTTAAGGCATTCAAATTGTTTGATGATGACGACTCTGGTAAAATAAGTCTGAGAAACCTTCGCCGGGTTGCTAGAGAATTGGGTGAAAATATGTCTGATGAAGAACTACGGGCTATGATTGAAGAATTTGATAAGGATGGAGATGGAGAAAGTACGTGTTAGATAAAAACACCCATACAGTCTGTTCTTAATTTTCTACCCTTTTAAAATGTTGTTCTGTTGTGAAAATGTCCATTTTGTTTTCCTTCTAAATAACTTTTAGCTCAAGCTTAATTTAGCTTACAAATAACAGAAATTGAGCTACTAGTCCTGGTAACACATCTTGGAGTCTAAAAGTCCAGTTGGTTTCACTTGTTGATTCACTACAAATTTAACCAGTGTGAAAGTGTAGTTGAAGGTGGAAGTAGTTGAACTGGTACATGGGAGGTTCCATGTACCTACATTGCATTACATGGAGTCCTGCATGCAGTTCTGGCGTCTCCAACACAGGAAGGATGTGGATCTGTTGGAATGAGTTAAGAGGAGGCCAGGAAGATGATCTGAGGGCTGGAGCATCTCCTGTATAAAGACGTAGTGAGAGAGTTGGGGTTGTTCAGCCTGGAGAAGAGAAAGCTGCAGGGAGACCTTAGAGCAGCTTCCTTCCTGCTTAAAGGAGGCTACAGGAAAGCCTGGGAGGGCTCTTTATCAGAGAGTGCAGGGATAGGATGAAGGGTAACAGTTTTAAGCTGAGAGAGAGATTTAGAGCAGATATTAGGAAGATTTTTTTTTCTCATGAGGGTAGTGAAGCACAGCAACAGGTTACCTAGAGAAGCTGTAGCTGCCCCATCCCTGGAAGTGTTCAAGGCCGGGTTGGATGGAGCAACCTGATCCAGCAGGAGGTGTCCCTGCCTATGGCAGGGGCTTGGAACTCGATGGACTTTAAGGTCCCTTCCAGCTCGAACCAGTCTATGATTCAGTGATTCTATGGTTTTTATTTCCTTATAAATCAGTAAAAGGATTAAAGTGCTAAAAGAAACTATTCTGATTGCTTAGTCACTATTCTGAAGCAGTGATGTGTCACTGTTGTGATTTCAGCATGCTAGTCAGGCACAGAGTGTTGAGCTAGGGTGTACCTGGGTCTGTGCAGGGTCAGCTTTGGGTGAGTCTTTAATGTATTTCTGAACTTACGAGTCTGGAAGAACATAGTGTGAAAAACGTGTCTGGGCAATTGACAAGGTCCATAGAGAGTGAGCTGCAGAAGGGATTTATGAGTTAGTTAAGGAATGAATTAATAAATCCATTTAGATACTATGCCTATTAAATATTCGTGAGTACTGAAACTTAAGGGTTTTTTTCATTAACTTGAAACCACACTTGTATTTACACCAGAATCCTTAATATCTGAATTTCAGGGACTGGTCATTTGAGCCTGCGTACCTGAACGTTGCATTTTTAACAGTCACTGAAGCCTTCAGGCTGTTTCTTTCAGGATAGTGACTCGTGTCTGGGATTTTGCTAGCAACTACTCCAGTTGCAACAGTATTTCTTCTTGTAAGCAACTGCATCTGTAGACTCCAAACCCTTAGTGCTAGTGAAATAAAAATTGTGGTGCTGTCAGCCCTGTGGCAGATGCTCCTCTGCTGTTTGAGAGCAATGTTATCTCACACTTGGGAATACAGTTACTTAGGTGCTGAAACAACCCTTTTTCTTTCAAGAGAAAAAGCAGGACATTTGAAACATGGTCAGTGTTGTGGAAATCTGAACCTTTCATTCAATTGTGGTGATGTAAATACTGTTTGTGGAGACAAAGGTAGTAAAAGGCCAGGACAGTGTTTATGTTGACACTGTTACTATTGTTGTAAGCGTTGAGAAAAATGCATGGTTTCTTTTCTTTTGGAGCTATTGTTTTCTAATATCTTTCTGTGAGCAGAGGCCATGGTTCCTTGATAAATCTGTTCCGTGTAATAATGATGTTCCTTTGCACTCCTAGCTGTGTCCTGCTCATTTCTTGCACTGGCTGCATCTGATCCCACTGGTGAGATGTTTAGGGGAGACAAGACAGGAGAAAACTATTCTTTTAGGTTTTTAAAGTTTTTTTTTTCTCACTGCTTAGTTCCTTGAACTGTGTTACTGCTTGATCAGGCTTTCTTGGAGCTGCATCCTGAGAAAATAGATTTTGTTTTTTCTCAGTGTTTCCTGTGGGATAATTGAAGCAAGTCACTATAGTGGAAGCTGCAAATCCTGTTTTCATGCACCTATCTGAGTGCAGTGACACACAGGATTGCTGCTGTGGTTTCCAGTAGACAATAGGATACCTATTTACTTCCTTTTTAGTGGCTGTATGGCAGGCTAGGAATGATACCTATTTTCTCAGTCCATTAGATTGATTGCTAGTCTAGGTACATACTTCAATTTTGACCTTGTTTTGCTTTTAAAAGGAAGAGTTGTAGGGACATTGCATTGGTAGCTTTACTTTTTTCAGATTCATTTCACTTTTGTTTTGAAGGTGCAGCTGTAGAGGTGAGTGAGAGTAGAAGTCATCTGCAAGCACGTTTTATCCTGTGTCACTCTCCTGGAGCTGGCAACTGCGATGTCAGAATCATGAGTATTTTTCTGTCATGTAGCTATTTGGTCACCAAACCTAAGCGCAGACCATTAGCTCCTTTCAGAGAGGTTACTGAGTTTTAGGTCAGTGCTGCATTTTCAAATTCAGATTGATCAGCTAAGAGTGGGTGGCTCACCTCCCTCTTACTCATTTATCGTTCATTCTCTTTGTTAAAGCAGTCAAGCAGGAGATCAGATATGGAAGACTGACAGCCTAATGTTTGTGTATAGTGCTGTTTATCCTTAAGGTTCTGAGTGTTTTCTGTTCTTGAAAGAAAACTGATGCTGTCTCTAGCTTTGTAAGATTCATTCTGAAGAAGTAAATAATCATGTGAATCACTGTTCCACTTAGCTTCAAACATCTGGGTCATGTAGCAAAATCTTGCTGTCATCTAATTCTCCTTCTTTGCCTGCCAAGCAAAAAAATGCCTGAAACTATTAATTGGTAGCATTCTTAATTGATACTTAAAATACAGGAGTAACAACACTTGTGGCTTAATGCCCTTCTGCCATCTGAGAGATTGTTCTCTTCGTAGTAAAATAAGGTATGTTGTGTGATAGCCAGGCTGTTTGAACCCCTGCATTTCCAGTGAAATCACTGAGTTGTGCTGGTGCACTGTACATAAGTTTCCATATAGGGAAGTATTTTTGACATATTTCTGTCTGCCTTAAAAAGATAATCTTATTTTACATTTTCCTAGTCTTAGGAATGGTTTCAGGTTTGGACCATGACTGTTTTTAGAAACTCTATGCTGTCAGTTCATGCAGTTCTTGTCATCTTGTGTGGATGAACCTGTAGGAAATACAGTCCAGTCTTAGGTCTTGGGTTCTGTCACAGAATTAGGGGAAAGGAGATCTTCACTGAGCTAAAATGCTCCTTTAAGTCTCCGGAGTCCAAGTCAACAATTTCTTCATGTTAGCTGCAATAATAGTTTGTTCTTTTATGATCATTCTTGTCATGGAATTGAGGGAAATCTGGCCCTACTAATCATAGAATCAAAGAAAGGATTGGGTTGGAAGGGTCCTTAAAGCCCATCCAGTCCCAGCCCCCGTGTCATGCGCCGGGACACTTCCCACTGGACCAGGCTGCCCAAGGTCCCACCCAACCTGGCCTTCCACACCTCCAGGGATGGGGCAGCCACAGCTTCTCTGGACAACCTGTGCCAGTGCCTCACCACACTCATCATGAAGAATTTCTTCCTAATGTCTAATTTAAATCTTTCCCCTTCCAATTTAAAGCCATTCCCCCTCATCCCTGCATCCCCTGATAAAGAATCCATCTCCAGCTTTCCTGTAGCCCCTTCAGGTACTGGAAGCTGTGCTAAGGTCTCTCTGCAGCTTTCTCTTCTCCAGGCTGAACAACCCCAACTCTCTTGGCCTGTAGCAGGGGTGCTCCAGCCCTCAGGTCATCTTTATGGCCTCTTCTGGACCCATTCCGACAGTTCCATATCCTTCTTTTGTTGGGGATTCCAGATCTGGACACAGGACTCCAGGTGGGGTCTCACGAGAGCAGAGTAGAGTGAAAAGACTTGAGATTGCTTATGACTTCATTGCGTATAACTTGTGAACAGATCCTGAGTCTGAGGATGATTAACTTGGTTAGTGGGGATTGTAACTATGCTTCTCTTTGCAGTTTGTTTGAATGTTACAAAACCTGTTTTTCATCATAATATTGTATTTCTGCTCTGCAATTTTATTTATCAAAGAATTTTTAAATCAGAGTATTTTGGGGAGGTTGTTTGTGTTTGTGCTGTTATTGTGCTGTCACTGTGATAAAGGTATGGAAATGCTTTTTAAAGCAGAAGAGCTGTAGCTCTGTAGGCCACCAGAGGAGATTTTGGTTGGATATCAGAAGGAATTTATTTACTGAAACAGTTGTTAGGCGTTGGAAGAGGCTGCCCGGGAAGGTGGTTGAGTCACTGTCCTCGGAGGTGTTTAATAGATGAGTAGATCTCGTACTTGGGAACACAGTCTGGTGACAAACTTAGTAGGACTGGATAGGTGGTTGGACTCAATGATCTTCTAGCTCTTTTCCAGCCAAAACCATTCTGTGATTCTGTATGATAGACCAGTATTTCAGAGCATAGGGTCCTAAGGTAGGCTAAATCTATTTGTTTCACATTTGAAATGTGTCCCAGTAGGGCAGATTTAGCTTTGTGTTTTTCATATTCTCTACTATGGTTTAATTTGTTTATTTTTTCCTTCTAGCTGTAAATGTAGATCTTACTTGGCAGTGCTTTGTTTAGGATTAGCTTGGTCACATTGGCTGGGACAGTTAATTGTCAGGGAGAATTTTTCAAACGTGTCTGGTCTCTTCTGTACGCTGAATTACTCTCATCGTTCCCCATTAATGGTAATTAGTTGCAGAGAGAACATGTTCATTGGTTAACTCTTTCACAGTGGCCCTGTTTTAACATATGAGTAAGGTCAATAGCTCAGGTATAAGTGCAGAAAAATAATTAATGACTGCTAATTAATTTATTATTATGACTTAATTTCTTCAAGTACATTTGTGTAATAATTTCTGTTAATTATAACTGAGGAATGAAGAAAGTTCAGATGGAGAAAAGCTTGTCAAAACCCCATTTCAATTCTAGCTAATTTATTAATTCATTAGTAAATTATCTTTAAAATTCATTTTGTATTTGACAAGTGTTACAGGCTTGAGAGAAAGAAAAAACACTGGTTTTCAGAGCCAGGTTTGGACGTGAACGTCTGAATCGTGCTTTTTAAGAATAAAACCAAATTTGATTGTACTGGAGCTGCAGCTTTGTTCCTTGAGAAGTACTCGTTTAGTACAAGCCATTTACCACTTTTTGACTTTTGTATAAATCTTTAAAAGTCATAGTAATAAAATGTTATAGTTTTGCTTAACCATCCGTGGAGGTGTTTAAGGCACGGGTGGACGAGGTGCTAAGGGGCATGGTTTAGTGTTTGATAGGAATGGTTGGACTCGATGATCCGGTGGGTCTCTTCCAGCCTGGTTATTCTATGATGCTATGATTCTATGATTCTTTTTACGTACTTCTCTCAGTCTTGCTTTTTATCTAGGTTTACTTTTACTTCAATAATTAGAAATCATAGCTTGAGCTAGATTCTAACTTAAGTATTCCACATAATTAGGCTTGCATTCTGACTTTTACATGAAAAAAAAGTGCAAAATCTCTGTTCTAGAACCAAAAACTCTGAACTTGTAAACCCTGATCAGTAATGGATCAGACATAATGAGTACTGAGTGGGAAACCTTAAAGTAAAAAGTGCAACACAGACATGAATTATTTTCTTTTCTGTTTTATGGATGTTTGCTGTTTGTCTAATGATTTTCTCTCTTTCTACAGTCAACCAAGAAGAGTTCATTGCTATTATGACTGGAGATATTTAGCAGCAGCAAAGAAGGGATGAACTCAGCACAAAAAGGGGAATTGTTGACAGCTTCCATTCATTTCTGTAGCTGGAGTCATGCAGAAAATTGCTTTTCGCACAGGACCAAAATAAAGACAGGTTTTATGCACTGATAGCTCACTATTTTGTATCGCTGAATATGATCACTAATTGATATATCATTTTAGAGCAACTATGTAATGCTGCATTTCAGAATATTTAAGTACTCATTTGTAAGATAGCTTTGTATAGGATTTCTAAATTGTATTATAAGAACCTTTTGAGGTTGACTTTGCGTTAGGATTAGCTGTGGCCTTAGTTTTGATACATAAGGTTTGACAAACTTCCATTTTAATAAAATTCTCTTTAATATTACTGCTTCAAAGTCTTATTTTTGAAGTTTAAACTAGACTGTAATGGAGAATCCTTCAGAGAAAAGAGGGGTTTTTTTTTTCATTTATAGGCTTGTGCTTCTGCCAGTGCCTGAGAACCCTTTTGGTGAAGCAAGTTTTCCCTATATCCAATCTGAACCCACCTTGGTGCAACTTGAGGCACCAACCTCTCATCCTATCACCTGTCACTTGGGAAAAGAGACCAGCACCCACCTTGCCACAACCTCCTTTCAGGCAGTTGTAGACAGTGATGAGACGTCCACTCAGCACCTTTTTCTCCAGGCTAAACAAACCCAGTTCTCTCAGCCGCCTCTTACAAGCTTTGTTCTCCAGACCCTTCCCCAGCTATGTTGCCCTTCTCTGGATGCGCTCCAGCCCCTCATGTTCTTGTGGTGAGGGGTCCAGAACTTAACACGGAATTCGAGGTGTGACCTCACCAATGTGGAATCCAGGGGCACAATCACTTCCCTGGTCCTGTTGGCCACACGGTGATAGAAGCCAAGATGCTATTGGCCTTCTTGGCTACCTGGACCGTTGCCGACTCGCATTCAGCTGCTGTCGACTAACAGTCCTAGGTCCTTCTCTGCCAGGCAGCTTTCCAGCCACTCTTCCACAAGCCTGTAGCACTACCTGGGGTTGTTGTGTCCCACGTGCAGGACCCAGCAGCTGACCATGTTGAATGTCATCCCATTGATCTCAGCCCGTGGATCCAGCCTGTCCATGTCCCTCTCTGTAGAGCCTCCCTACTCTCAAGGAGATTGACACTTCCACCCAGCTTAGTGTCCTCCGCAAACTTACTGATGTTGGGTGCACTCAACCCCCTCATCCAGATCATCAATACAGATACTGAACAGGATTGAACTCATCACTAAGCCCTGGGGAACAGAACCTGGGACCAGCCTTCAACTGAATTTAACTCCATTTACTACCAAAGAGGGAAAAGAAACAATCAATGTAGTATTTAGAGGTGCTATCTTGAAGTTTGGCTTTATTGTTTCTCTGCTTGCTGTTGGGGAGATTGCTGTTATTGGGGAGATTTTTGCATTCCAAAAGCAAGGCTGTTTTGTGCTGCTGAGCTTCTTGCTCTTGAGTAGTGGTGGTGTCACAATTCATCTTGTTTTTTCTTGCTGCTCAAGAGCCACTGGTAATTGTGATCAATTTGAGTCTGCAGCTTGTTAAGATCTAAGCTCTAAACCTGCAACTCTTGCTTAGCCCCATCATCAATGCTGGTTTTTTGTGGGGCTCACGCTTGTCCTGGTGAATTTTGGTAGTTCTCTTGGGATAAAAGAGGATACAGATTCTCAGCTTTTGTCTTTTTGTTCTTTGATATGAGGAGGCAGAGGGTAATTTGACAGCACACTTAAATCTTGTTTGTTATGGAATAGTACCAAGGTTCAACAGTCATCATTCTGTATTTAAAAGCTGCACTATGAATCTGTGCTTTATTTCTGTGCTTGTGAATGTGGGTTGGTGTTAAAATGCAGATCTGGAGTACCTAGGACAACTCTATTGCCTCTGCTAGGGAAGGTCGTGGGGTCTTGTAGAAGTCCAGGGATGGCATCTAAAGTAATGCCATGATCCATTGTTCTTCTTTTTGAGAGCTTGCAATAGCAACAGTTTTAACTGTGTTAATCCCATGCAACTTCGAGGAAATGGAGAACTTCCAAACAAATAAAAATGCTATGTTGGATTGCACCGCATACCAAATGTTACTCTGCTGACTTATTTTAGAGCAGTGTTTTCAATCCTAGGTTTGCCATGTCAAACACTTTGTGTTTATTCATGTGAAAGGTTCCATGGCTCGGTTAAGTCATGAGATAAGGTTACATATGCCTTATCGTGTGGAGGCTCTGCCTGAGGTAGAAACACCTCTGGAGCACTGTGATGACGTGGCTGTCTTTATCACATGCAGCAGAGCCTAGCTTATCTCTGCCTGTGGAATTCAGCAAAAAGGAAAAGGAAAACAGTGACACCTTGGCTGGCAGTAGAGCAGAGGTCAAAGGGGCTGTTTGCAAAGGAGAGGATGAGCAGAGAGGCACTGGGAAGAGCACAGCTGGTCCTGAGCTTGAAGCAGAAGAATGGTGGATCCGTGTTGAGGCACAGGCCTGTGCAAGAGGAATGGCAGCCTGAATAGAAGGGCATCTGCATCTGCGTTGTTCTCTTTGCCCCTTCATGTTCATAACAGCTCATGGATACATGTTCCCTTGTGCTGCAGCTCAGGAAAACTGAGCCAACAGTGTGCATTATCCTGTGCTGCGTCCAAAGAAGTGGGATCAGCAGAGTGAGGAAGGGGATTCTGTCCCCTCTACTCCAGTCTTGTGAGACCCCACCTGAAGCCCTGTGTCCAGGTCTGGAGTCCTCAGCACAAGAAGGACGTGGATCTGTTGGAGCGGGTCCAGAGGAAGCCACAAGGATGATCAGAGGGCTGGAGCAACTCCCATACGAGGACAGGCTGAGAGAGTTTGGATTGTTCGGTCTGGAGAAGAAAAGGCTCCAGGGTGATCTTAGAGTGGCTTCCAGTACTGAAAGGAGCTACAGAAAAGCTGGGGAGAGGCTCTTTGTCAGGAAGTGCAGGAATAGGATGAAGGGGAACGGTATTAAGCTGGAAGAGGGGAGATTTAGGTGAGATATTAGGAAGAATTTTTTTTTTTTGTGAGGATGGCGAGGCACTGGCACAGGCTACCCAGAAAAGCTGTGGTTGCCCCATCCCTGGAGGTGTTCAAGGCCAGGTTGAATGGGGCTTTGAGCAGCCTGATCCAGTGGGAGGTGTCCCTGCCCATGGCAGGGTGGGGTGGGACTGGATGGGCTTTAAGGTCCTGTCCAGGCTAAACCACTCTATGATTCTGTGAAAACACTTATCTTGAGACTGGTGCTGCAGGAGGTTGTGTGTGTTGATTGTGGCCTGCAGAGTGTAGACTAACCCTTAAGCTTCGGTCTTCTGTCATAAGTGAGACTTGCAAGCTGCATTGGGTTCTGGGAAGACACTGCTTAGTAAAACTGCATTAGCAGAGGCTTTTATGACACATTGGAAAAGAAGAGAGGATAAGGGTAGTTGCACTAAATCCTGTTGCCCATGGATTGTTTGCATTGGCATATAAACCCTCCCATAGCTGTAGCTTTCAGTCAACCCACACCTGCTGGATACACTGCTCACATAAGCGACCCTTTACTTATCAAAACTAGGTCCTGCTACTAAGCAGATCACAGCTGTGACTGCAGTTCGCCTTTGCTGTGCCTGCAATTGTGTCCAAAGTGAAAGCTGCATCTTCCTGTGACTTTTCAATTAGGTCAAGGGTTCGTAGGCTGGTATTGGCAAAACGTATGCAGCAGTCATTTTCTGTAGTGCTTTCGTAAACAGGTAATTGCCACTGAAGTAAGCTTGTAGGGATTCTGAGAATGTCTTCAATCATTGTGTGACAAAAGAAAATGATTCCACAGAGGAAAAGAAGTGTTTTGAATGCTTCTACCTTCCCTAGGGTAGACCAAGGGAAAACCATCTGGTCACTCCCTCTAAGATGTCACACATGGGCAGAAAGTCAGTAGAAACGTCATAAACACCTCTAGAATCTGCAGGTATCTTACTGTTACGATAGCAAAAATGGTTCATCTACTGTAGAGCTGTTGCTAAGCAAACTGAACATGTTGGCAATTACCAGCAGTCAGAAGTGATAGCTCTCGGAATGCATAAGTGGGAACTTCCCATATGTAGGTCTTTTTGAAATGACATATGAGTGTTTAAGTAGCGGCTGTATTTGCCATTTTTTATCTCTTGCTAATTTGAAAACTACTTTACTTGTAAAGGAATATTTAAAGGAATTCCAAAGGAATTAAAAAAAAAGTTTAAAAGACTAATTCCCTGGAAATATTTCTCCTGAAGGAATAAAGAGTGAGCTTCAGAAAGTATTACTTCAACAACAGAATCATAGAATAATAGAGTAATTGAATGGTTTGGGTAGGAAGGGACCTTAAAGCCCATTCAGCTCCAACCCCCTGCCACCACAGGGACACCTCCCACTGGATCAGGGTGCTCAAAGCCCCATCCAGCCTGGCCTTGAACAATTCCAAGGAGGCGGTACCCACCATGTCCCTGGGCAACCTGTGCCTCACCACCCTGACAGGAAAGCAATTTTCATTAATTTCTTCCTAATTTCTCATGTAAATCTTCCCCCTTGCAATTTAAAGCTATTACTCCCTCATACTATCACTCCATGCACTTGTAAAAAGTCCCTCCACAGCTTTCCTGTAGACCCTTTCGGTACTGGAAGCTGCTCTAAGGTCTCCCCGGAGCTTTCTCTTGTCCAGGCTGAAAAACCCCAACTCTTTCAGCCTGTCGTCGTATGGGAGGTGCTCCAGCCTTTGTATCATCTCTGTGGCCTCCTCTTGACCCATTCCAACAGTTCCATATCGTTCTTCTGTTGGGCATTCCAGAACTGGACACAGGACTCCAGGTGACGTCTCACAAGACCAGAGCGGAGAGGGTGGAATTCTCTCCCTCACCCTGCTGGCCTCTCTTCTTCTGATGCAGCCCAGGACACAGTTGTTCTTCTGGGCTGTGGGTGCACATTGCTGGCTCAGGGACCAATTTCCATCTGGGCAGCAAGACAATACTATAAATAAGATTGCCTAGAAATGCTTATTGTAGCATCTGGATAAGCTTTTATTTATTTATTTATTTATTTTAAATTTCAGAGCTTAATTATGAATGAATCATTTTAATTTCATAAAATGTAGTTCTGAAAAAGTGTTTTCTGTTTATTTTCTTTTCACTGGGGAGGGGGATGTGAGGAAGTGACTTCGAAGTTTGACTGTCAATAAAACTTGCTTTTTCAGTTTTGAATGCGATTTGGATGTGTTGTGTTGGCAGAAACCTGCAGTGATTTACACCAAATTCTGTAACCATCCTTTTAATTTTCACTTGAAGACTTTATTTTTTGTTAGAAGGAGCCCTTCCTAGCCCTCTGGTGGAGACTGGGTACAAGGCAGCAACTGTCCCAACTGCAAATTCAAGTGTATGACAAGAAATAAATATCTTAGAAAACAGTTACCGTTGAAAAAGGAGCCGTGCAAGCTCATAAGGTAACTACACACCTCCCTTAAAAACGCATTAAAAAAAAGGCAAAAATGACTAAAGACTTAAAGAATATGGTTTGTGCCCCTCCAGGACTCAACAATACTGCTCAAGATTTTGTACTTTGAAGGATGCATTAAACAAATCAGTTCTTCGGTCCCTGATGGGAGTTAGGTAATTCCCTGCCACTTTTAAAAGAGCAAAATGTAACTCCCAGTATCCTGCCTGGACCTTCTTCAGTTAATAAAATAGGTGCTGATGGCTGGAGCTGTGAGTGAACCAATTATACCTGCTTATAATGGCTGCTGCACATATAAAAATAGTCGCAGTGCTAGCAGCATCTCATTCATTACTCTGTGAAACACTGAATATCATGACTTTGAAAAGTGTTAGTGTGACTCATTTTTGTTTAAAAAAAAAAGATAAGACACGTTCACTTTCCCACACAGTTCTTTCTGACAAATTCATTATGCCCCAGCCAGCGCAACCTTACACAAAAATTGATTTATATTTATTATATTTTTTTAAAACTTTAAGTGCAATTTCTGTGCCTCATTGGCGCTCACCAAGAGGATTTGTGACTTGATTGCTTAATGAAGCAGCTCAGAAGGACTACATTATCACTGTAGTTGTGCTTTATGTCTTACAGAAGTGGCATAAAAGTTAACCATTCCTTTTTTGTTCCTGCTTTTCTACAAGCGGGCAGCTTGCCCTTGGTAATTGAATGTGATGGATTGCAGTGTTCAGAGGGAATTTAAAAGGACAAAATTACTCAATTATGGTTTTACCCACTAGGGGGACCCATTGTAACGACTATAAAAGTGGGATCTAAACTTAAAAAATTCCCAACCAGCATAATCAAATGCAAAGTGGTATTTTATACCAGAATCTTTTCACTTTCTTAGTATGCACACACACCTTAAGAACCCGTGGGCCTCTTTCACCCATATAATAGCTATTTGCCAGCTGACATAAAACTTCTATTCAGCACAGGCGAGAATTGAGCATTTTGCACGTACAGAAAGATTGCATTTCTATCTTGGGTCACCTTGCAGACACATTCTCAAATAAAAATGGACAGAAAAAAATATTAATTGCTTGTGATGTGTAAGATTAAGTGAAAAAAATTTATATTCGTTTAAAGATGTGGTACTCATTGTGTTTTCTTTCAGTCCTGGGCAGGGGTTTACAACATTCCTTCCTCTGTCCTGACAATCAAATGGCATCTCAAGGTTTGTTTCGTATGTGATCTTTCCCCCCTTACTTTGCTAGCCCCACCACAACACTCCACTCGCGTAGGCAGATTAGGGAGGGCAAACTGAAAAAAACCAAACAGCAATAAAATGATCTGGAAATTTCTGCATGCAACATTTTTTGATCAATGGTCTCTTCATTTGGTGGCGTTATGCCTCTGCTCTTCTGCCCCTGTCTGGGTCCTCTTGTTCTTTTTATTGCTCTGTCATCCTGTGTCAAGAAGAATTTGCCACTGAAGTTCTAAAAAGTTGGGGACAGTACATTTCCTGGGTGTGACAAAGAAAGTTATTACCTACTGCCTAGAGTGAAGTCACTTTAATCCTGCTTCAAATGCTACTGGTAACTGTGCTTTTTCTCAGAAAGTATGCGTAGCTTTATTCGTCCTTGTTATTTGACACACTTAATATTTCAAATTCTTCTCCCAGGTGTGATGGACGTACGATGCAGTAACTTTTTTTTTTTAACAAAGAGCTTTTTTTTTGAAATGTGCTCAAATAAATTGTTATCTTGAATAAGTGTTTATTTAAGTAAAATTTTCTTCCCCTGCATAAAGGACTGATGAGTGATTGTGCTGTGTGACCCTTTAAAAGCGTATTTCAACAAAGTGCCTATTTGGTTCCTTTCAATGGCCATTTTTGACATGTGCAGAACTTTGGTTTGAAATATTCAGACTGCATCCAAGTAACTGAGGGATTGCAGCTTGATTTCCACAGTGACCTATAGGAGGTCTGCATCTCAGTCATGAGGACCTTTGCCCTTGAACGTAAGGGACTTGCAAATCCCTCTGCTACCACTGGAAAAATAAGCACCCACATGCCCCTTGGAAGCAATTTTAACTTTCTAAAACACATAGTTGTTTTTGCAATTATCCTTGTCCTGTGCAGGAATCTTGTTAGCCTGTGTGTGGTAGATCTCCAGGTATTTTTATTTTACTATGTATTTATCATTCATATGAGTTTAAAATGGGGATAAATACAATTAAACTGCAGCCAAGGCAGTGAGGTTGTGATATGGTCGAAGGAGGAATTTGCATCCACACCTCCCCTATTGATACCAAGCTACCACACAGTGGTGAACATGATGTTGGCAATCCTGTGTAAATCTTTGTGTATCCAACACCAATAATAATGTAAAATATAGAATCAAAGTCATTAGGGTTGGAAAAGACCTCTAAGATCATCCAACCCAACCGTCAGCCCAACACCACTATGCCTACTAAACCAGGTCCCAAAATGCTGTGTCTACACATTTTCTGAACCCCTCCACTGCCCTGGGCAGCCTCTACCAGGGCTTCACCACCCTTTCAGTAAAGGCATTTGTCCTAATATCCAATCTAAACCTCCCCTGGCACAATTTAAAGCCATTTTCTTTTGTCCTATCTCTTGCTTTTTGGGAGAAGAGATCAGCATCAACCACACTACAACCTCTTTTCATGGAGCTGCAGAGAGTGACCAGGTCTCCCAATCAGCCTCCTTCAGACTACACAGCCCCAGGTTCATCAGCTACTCATGTATTTGGAAGGCAGGGACTTGCCCTGTACTTCAGTAAGATGAAGCACAATGGATGGCAGAAACATGCAGATGGGTTTTTTTTTCACTATGGGTTATATTTTGGGAACTTAATTAAATTAAAAATAAATGTGTATAATTTCTCTAGTCCTGCAGTGCTGGACCTAATCCAGAGACCGGTCCCACAGAGTTGTGGCAGAGCAGTAAAGTTAGATGGGCAGCATCAGAATGGAGTGCAGTGGGTGAGGTTTTGTACCCGAGGGTGCTCTGGGCTCTGCAGCAAACACCACAGAAGGGCCATCATCTTCTTGCCACTGCAGTTGTGCAGTCTGGTACCTCAGTGTTCTCCAAGCTTTGCAGGGTGAATTAAGTTGAATAAGGTGCAAAATCACACTCCTTCTGCCTTTTTTGTTACTGTAGCACTTGCTTTTAGCATGGGGGCTCCGGAGACAGAAGGAATGACATCTGAAATTACAGCATCTTTGTACCTGCCTGAAATTTGTCAGCTGAAACCTTGCGTTGTGCTAATTCAAGTTTCATCTGTGTTGAGTAAGCTGGTACCTGTAGCCTCGCTGCTTCTTAGGCTTCATGCAAGGCACAAGATGTGGAGCTGTTGTGCCTCCTGTTGTAGCCCCACAGAGTTGTGGGGAGGGTTTGGGGTTTCTCAGTTTTTGTACTGCGGTGGTTTTAAAGGGCCCTCTGTGGGATCCTCCAGCAGACAACATCTGACAGTGAGTTCATGGTGCTGCACTGAGCCCATCAGACCAGTGGTCACATCCTCAAATAAAAAGAAATCTGCTAATGCCGTTGTATAAAGAAAGGACAACTTATGCAATCTAGTAAGAAATTACTAGCTGTGGACACTGTTTTAAAGCTGCTGTGAACATGTCTGATCAATAAGAATAGGAGATGGAAAGAATAAATGAGCTATAATACCTTAGCAATAACAATATGGCCTTGTTTTAATTCAGAAAAAGCTAGTAACATTTCATATCTTATTGCTCCTGATTGCTAAATGACCACCTAAAAATGTGCAGGGGGTAGGTATTTAAGTCAGATTTCATCTGTGATCATTGAAAGGTTATTATTTATTTGCATTGGCAGATCTAAAAATCAAAATTACTAAAATGTGCTCTTAACCTGCTCTGATGGCAGTCTATAAAATGAGTGCTTTAAAAAAAACCAGAGACCCAGTGGCTGCTTTGGAGGCAGTTTTCCTTTTTGGATTTAAAAAGAAGTATTTACATGGAAGAGTAATGATGCTGAAATTAATAAACTAAGGAATCTTTGCTCTAGAGGGACTGAAACTTGTGTGTTCTGAAATTGATTAAAATGCATTCTCTTTGGCTAGAACTGAAGTTGGTGCCAAAAGAGTGGCCTCAAACTCATGGGGAAGATTTGTTTTGTTGTGTATTTATTTGTTTGTTTGTTTGTTTTCATAGCATACAAACTCTCTGCATAAATAAACACTATACCCTAAATCCAAACTAACCAGGTCAGCAGCCCTGTTTACTCATCCCAATGTGTACAATTACATGAAAACTAATATAAACAAGAATAAAATTATTGCAAAATCTTAATTTTTTTGGTAAATTGTTCCTAGTGTCTGACACTTTTCTACTCTCAGATGCATATTAATATGGCTCAAGAATCTTGCATTTCAATTAGCGTAATGTTAACTGCATTTTGCAATAAAAACAAATTTTTGTAAACTGTAGAATTACTTAAAAAATTCTGTTTTCCATGCACACCTGCTTTCCCTGCTCATTAAAAGCAAGTTTTTGAATACTAATTGGCATCCTCACCCAGCCTCAGAGCTCTGTCCAGGAGTCTATGATACATTTTACCTCTTTGCTGTATTTGCATTTTTAAATCCTACCTTATGAAAGAGAAGCAAAAGTAAATGGTGGGAATTCAATGAAAATAATCCAGAAAATCCATTAGGATCTACTAACTTGCTGTTTCATCTAAATATAAAATATGCACAGCAGTTGTACAACTGTATGTTTATATGCAGCTCTGCATTTTTGACGGAAAAAGAGAGCTTTCTTAATATAGCCTAAAGTGTGATTTCACTTGGAAAAGTGAATCTGTAAACTTAGCATCATGTTTATTGTCTTAATGACTTTTCAGATTCCAGACTTGGTTTGTACGCTGGCAGAGTGACTTGTTTATCCTAACTACAAGCTCAGCCTGGGGTCAGCAAGTCTCGCTATGTTCAAAGGCCCAAACTTAATGCGATTGTACATCTGTGGGAACAGCTCCATGATTCAACATCTTATCAAGTTGCCACATCAATCCTAGTTTGCGGTATATGGGACTATGAAATAGCCACTGTCTTTCTCCAAGTTTCTCCACCCTGTATTGTGTTTTCCTGTCCTCCTCCCTGCTGTTTTCCACACAAAAGGGAGTTCACTGAAGCATCTGGTTTGCCCCCAAAGTGCTAACCTTTTGAAGAAAGGCTGAAAGAAACCAGCGAGGTTTTCAAAGGAAGGAGATATTTAACTTGTCTTGTTTCTAACATAAGGTGAGGATGCGTTAAAGGAATCATTCAACAGGAGCAGCATCCTTCTTCAAGCAGCCTGCCAATACAAACAGCTCTGCTCATCCTCAAGGCACTTTCCAGATGGATTCGAACCACCATGGTCTCATCCCTGGGAATGTGCAGGTTTGGGTTAACTTGATATGTGCTTGTCCTTGACACCTGAGACAGCCCTGAAGGCTTTTTACAAGGGCATGTAGTGAAAGGATGGGAGTGGGGGAATGACTTTAAATTGGAGGGGAGAAGGTTTAGATTAAATATTAGGAAGAAATTCTTCATGAGGAGAATGGTGAGGCACTGGCCCAGGTTGCCCAGGGAAGCTGTGGCTGTTCCATCCCTGGAGGTGTTCAAGGCCAGGTTGGATGGGGCTTTGAGCAACCTGATCCAGTGGGAGGTGTCCCTCCACATAGCAGAGGGTGGAACTGGATGGGCTTTGGGGTCCCTTCCAACCAAAACCACCCAATGATGCTATGATTCAATGATTCTTTGCTAGGAAGCTTGTGGTAAGCCCATCTGTGATCCACCCTCATGCCACTCTGAAAAAGGCTGCAAGTTACTATGTTCACTAATGCTGTGGCCATTTAATGTGATGATACATACAACTTTTGATAAAACCCACTGATTCAGCTCTTGTGAAGGGGAGAGTGCCCTATGGTCCTGGCACCATGTAATCCAAGGCATCTCACCCAACAGAAAGTGGAGCAGGTGCTTGAGCATTGGCTTTCTACCACTGCAGACTTTGTAAGGATATGATGTTGAATTTTCTTTTTTTTTTTTTTTTTTAATAAATGCATTTTGAATGACATGACAGGCTGCTGCTTCAGCATTGTGTAATGAGATCATTTGGTTCCAGCTAACAGGAGCTAAGTACCCTTTGTACTGCAGGATAACTCGATGGATGTCCTGCCTAACACCTACACTAAACCGCTTTTCCATTCTGCAAGGTTTGCGTGTATTGATGGACGGGTTTTGGTGTTGGATTCTTTTTTTTTTTCTTTAATAACTTTGCTTTGGAGTGCTGAAAAATCTGAAGAGAAATTAAGTTGTTGCTGAAAAACCAAACAGGCTGCCATCCCTTTTTATTTTCTGGGCTAAAGTCCAATTTTGCACAGCAGTTGCAAGGAAAAAGCAAACGCATCACTAGATTCAGCGAGAAATATTGTAACAGTGTGTAATCTCTGTCAAGATAAAATTGCTTTGTGATTTACATTACAATAAATCCTGACCTTTAAGTGCTGCAGACTAAGCTAATCTGTGAAGTACTTTATTCTATCACTGAATCAGCATGTGAAGCGGGAGCAAAGTGACTGTGTTCGTCCCACTGTGGTGCTGCTGAAGAGCAAGTAGGAAAGCAGATTATGGTGCACCACTCCATGTGCATCGCCACAGTGATGCAATTGAAATCTCTAGTGTGGATTAATAGAGTTACTTGCCACTGCTACTGGAAATATAAATTAAGATTTCTATAAATACAGAGCATATATAAAAACTGACATAAATCAAGATATGTAGAATTAAGCTTAAAAAATCAGGCTGACTTTCTAACATTAATTTGCTAATAGCTCATTCCCTCTCTTTCTTGTTTTTCTTTTCTTTTCTTTTTGTGTGTGTGTGTGTGTTTAAGGACAACTTGTGCATAGATATTTCAGCCTTAATTTAAAATTTTTGACCTTTGCCACACAAATTCTCACTTGGAGAGTAGTTTGGGTGTAGCTTTTTGTTCTTGCATTTCCTCTGGCACTTAAGTGAGTCTTCTCCTATTCTATTTTTGCATAAAAATATCCTCAGAATGAATATTTTGGGGATTGTTTAATTATGTATTTACCCAATAGTTCTTACCAGAAAACACATAATACTCACCAGATTCAGTAAGTAGGAAATCAAGTAGTTATTAAAACAGGAATTCTTGACACTTCATCCCATAACACAGCAGTTAGGTTTATTGCGTCATGGTCTACTTAGAGCATTTTTAGCCTATGTGTTTTATATGTGCACTTAGAGGCAATCTTATTATAAAGCACTTAAGCCTATTGAGCCAATCAGATTTGCAGACTAGGAACATATTATAAACTCTGTAATTTTGCATACAGAGCATCTCGTGCTGTGAAACTAACTGCTCTTTAAAGCTTTTCATGCCACTGCTGGACTACCTTGCTTTAATGTCTGTTGAAATGTTGGGAAGAATTTAACATTGATGGAATGAAGTTTGTCTGGATATTTTTCCAATCTTTCTGTCACATGGCATTTTCTTTTTTAATTTCATTACAAGGTGTGCTAAGACCACTTATATTGTCAGAAATACGTCATTATATGTTGTAAAATCATATTATAATAGAATCATAGAATAGTTTTGAGTTGGAAGGGACCTTAATGATCATCTCATTCCAACCCCTCTGCCATGGGTAGGGACACCTCCCACTAGATCAGGCTGCCCAAGGCACCTCCAGGGATGGGGCAGCCACAGCTTCCCAGGTCGTGAGGCCAGTGCCTCACGACCCTCATGGTGAAGAAATTCTTCCTTGTACCTAGTCTAAATCTGCCCCTCTCTGGTTTATAGCCATTTCCCCAACCCTATCACTGCATGCCTGTATAAAAAAGCCCTCCACAGTCTTTTCCAGCTTCCTTCAGGTACTTTAAGGTCACTATAATGCCTCCTTGAAGCCTTCTCCAGGCTGAACAGCCCCAACTCTCTCAGCCTGTCCTCATAGCAGAGGTGCTCCAGCCCTCTAATCATCTTTGTAGCCTCCTATGGACCTGTTCCAGGAGTTCCATATCCTACTTAGGCTGAGGATTCCAGAACTGGACACAACACTCCAGATGATGTCTCACAAGAGAGGAACAGAGGGGCAGAATCACCTCCCTCAACCTGTCAGTTATCTTAGAGATTTCATTTGTCTGTGTATCCTTTGTTGCATCTTTTGAATGGGATTTATGTATGTGTATTGTATATTTGTTGCATATCCTGTATTATACCTATGTTATATACACATATATTTATATATGTTTTGCTGGTTGGATATTGAATGTGTGTGTCTATATAAATGTTACATGTAAATAAGAAAATCCATCAAGCCTGCATTTGGATGTGACAATTTGGGACAAGGAAGACAGGAGACTCATAGGAAACAGACACCTAAGACAAAGATGGGCACTTGTGTGCAATTTTATGGAAAAGCTAAACGGTGGAAGGACAAGGGAAAACACTGTCCCAAGAGAAAGAACTGTGAAAGCTAAATTATCTAAATCATAGTAAAGGGGAAGCTGGTCTGCAATATAAGATTTCCAGTTTTACCCAAATGCATGTCAAATATATTGTAAATATTTTACTTTTATTTTACAGTTAAATGTTTTAAAGTTGTAGCAGAATTTATTCATGTCTTTGGGGTGAAAGAGGAAGGAAGGGACAGCAGGTCCAGGGAGGTTGTTCTCCCTCTGTACTCGGCACTGGTGAGACCGCTCCTCGAATCCTGTGTTCAGTTCTGGGCCCCTCACCACAAGAAGGATGTTGAGGCTCTGGAGTGAGTCCAGAGAAGAGCAACAAAGCTGGTGAAGGGGGCTGGAGAAGAGGTCTTACGAGGAGCGGCTGAGAGAGCTGGGGGTGTTTAGCCTGAAGAAGGGGAGGCTGAGAGGAGACCTCATTGCTCTCTACAACTACCTGAAAGGAGGTTGTAGAGAGGAGGGAGCTGGCCTCTTCTCCCAAGTGACCGGGGACAGGACAAGAGGGAATGGCCTCAAGCTCCACCAGGGGAGGTTCAGGCTGGACATTAGGAAAAAATTTTTCACAGAAAGGGTCATTGGGCACTGGAACAGGCTGCCCAGGGAGGTGGTTGAGTCACCTTCCCTGGAGGGGTTTAAGGCATGGGTGGACGAGGTGCTGAGGGACATGGTTTAGTGTTTGATAGGAATGGTTGGACTCGATGATCCGGTGGGTCTCTTCCAACCTGATTATTCTATGATTCTATGATTCTATGACACGGAGGAATTTTTTTAATCTAAAGTTTTTAACATTTTGATTTGAAGTCTCCTGGAGGTCTTGGAGCACAGAACTTTATGTTTTAAACTATTGCTGTGTTGATCTGTCTGAAAAATATGTCAGCCCATTTGATTTCCTTACTGCTGAAGATGTGTGGGTGTCTGTTATACATAGTTACGTAGATTTCTTAAATAAAAAAAATATCCATGGAAACCTTTGACCTCTCCATCACATCCTGTGTAGCCCAGGGCAATAGCACAGACATAATCCCAGCATGGATCTTCATTTGGCATCCAAAACACAAAGTGGAAAGGAGCTCTGTTGAGATAGACGGAATTATTGTATATGCAATATACAATACAGGTGCCATGGTTGACAGAGTCCCAAACAGAGATCATTGAGTAATTTCTGATTTTTTTTTCCTTAAGACAAGTTTAGATGCTGTTTAAATCAGTGCTTTTTCAACAAAACCATTTTCTGAAAATGGTTTCTTTCAGTTCCATTTTAATTAAGAAACACTTTTGACAGAAGGATTTTAAATTGCTAGACTGAATCAATTTGACATTTTTTTAAAGCTTAAAAATCCCAGTTCAGCAATCCAAACAACTTCTTTGGAAACTTAAGGTAACTGCAGCTTAAAAGCAGCTAATATTAAAACGGAAGTTTTAGAAAGTTTTGAAAAAGAGCAAATTGGAGAAATTTCCCAGATTTCAACTGTTGGCTTGTTTTTTTGTTCCTTTGCTCTCACCTTTGATGATTTCCATTGAGATTTCACAGGTCTGACTCCTGATTTATCAGGGGTATGTTCGCCTGCAGTAAGTGTCCATGATAACATGCACATTTCAGGTAACAGTGACACTGCCAAGGTCACATTTATACTGATGGACATGTTGAAGAGTGATACTGGACCACTTATAGATGCTAAAGGTCTATTGTTGATTTCAAAGAGTTTGTGTAAGCTGTTCTGCATGCTTCTCAAAAAAAAAAAGATTCTCCTTCTCCTTCTCCTTCTCCTTCTCCTTCTCCTTCTCCTTCTCCTTCTCCTTCTCCTTCTCCTTCTCCTTCTCCTTCTCCTTCTCCTTCTCCTTCTCCTTCTCCTTCTCCTTCTCCTTCTCCTTCTCCTTCTCCTTCTCCTTCTCCTTCTCCTTCTCCTTCTCCTTCTCCTTCTCCTTCTCCTTCTCCTTCTCATTTCATTAAGGCTGTAGTTTTAGTTTCCAGCCTGCAAGCCTTTTTCCTGTCATTTCCCTCTCCCCTTCCCCCGGGGGTGAGAGTAGGAAGGGATTTGGGAGTGCAACTGCTCAGTTCTAGGCACTGAAATTTAGCCTGGTGGTGTTAAATAGTGACACTGCATTATATAATTTCAGTAGGAGCTGGCTGAACCTCTGCTTGTAGGAAGAAATAAGAGTGGGTGCCTGAAATAAGAGCTGGTGATAACTGCCTTTTAAAGCCCCCCTCTTCTCTTCCTGAGGTCCTTTGTACCTGTAAGTACTCAACCACAGCCAGGTAAGGAGTCATGTTAGCCATTGGTAAGGCCAACCAGGGAGTCATCCAGCCACAAAACTGGAGAGTTGTGAAAAGAAAGGGAGGGAGACAAAGCTGTTTCATGCCTCCACTCGGTAGGGAGCTTTCTGCTTCAGAAATGCAAGTATTTAGGGAAAAAAACTATTTTCTTGAGTGCTAACTAATCTAGGGGGTTTCCACATGACAAAGAAAGACTATAAGGGGACTTACGCTGATCAGATCTACTGGGTTTGCTTATTGTATCCCCTTTCTCATAGTTCTGTGTTTCTCTATTCATTACTCTTCATGGTAAGTAGCTGAGTATTCAGTACCTCCAGTTGAAGTTCATTCATATCCTTTTCTGCCAGTTTGGTACCTGGAATCTAAAAGAGGTTCTTTAGCCTCCTTCTATTAACCTTGATCTTCTAAACAAAATGCACGTGGTCATCTGAAACAGGCATGCAAAATTGTTCTCTCAAAATAATCTGTACCAAGGCCTCTCTGGAGAAGCAGATGTACCTGTCCATGTACATAGGCATTTTACAATAGCTTGTCCTGAGCTATTCCTTGTGCTTCCATGCAATATGACCTTAAATATTTTATCAGGACTTAAAATAAAGAACTCTGCCCATTTGCCTATAATTAGTGCGTTTTTTTTCCTCCTTTATATTAATTTATAATTTTTACTCCATTTTATAGCAACTGTATTTTTTGTAAACTTCTGGATTTTATTTTCTTTTAAAAACAACTTATTTTCAAGCAAACAGAAAGCCAGGATGACGAATGCAAAGTGTTTTCCACTTTATTTAAAATTCCTTGGTGACCCCCAAGAGCTAGCTAATGCCAGTGTGATGCAGACATCTGGCCTCCTAAATTATACTGTCCTATTCCTGCCAGTTCATGTGGGTATTGCTCCTGGGCACAACCCCCGAAAATAAGTTGTTTCTCACATTAATTAAAAAAAGTGGCTGTGTGGGACAGAGGAATTTTAAGTCCTTCTGTGAATCGAGCAGCTCCTCTTAACCTCCGTGATCTGTTCACAAAGGTTCAGAAAGCAATCACTGGAAGGAAGATATCTATACTTTTTCTCTCTCTTTTTTTAACTTCCCAAGATGAAAAGAGATATTTTCTTTTCCAGGGAACAAAGGCTTGTGCTTGCAGCCATCAGCCTCCTCCCATTCATCGGTGGTTTGGGAAGGGTGGACGCAGAGGGCTGTGTTGTTTGCTGGCTGTGGCTCTCCCTGTGCATCGTTTGGTGAAGTCCAATCTCTTGGCTGATGTACATGGAATGTGATTTTCATCCACTGGGCAAGGACGGGCTGCAGATGTCACAGGCAGCACAGCATCAGCTTGTAGAAGTGGGTTTTGAGCAGCAACTGCTTGTTGGGGAGAAAACAAAATCAAAACGACATCACAAACATATGAGGTGAGGACACAGTCAGTAAGGAAGTGCAAACCACACTCTCCTGCAATTCTTTGCCACGTCGGTGGTCCTAGTGCCTCAATAATGATGGTTATAAGTAGGCTAATTGCTCCTTAGTGCACTGAATTTTCTACCTAGCTATTATGGCTTTCAATGATACTGAAAGTCCAAGTCATTCCTGAAATTGGTATTTCCACCTGCTGCCCGTCAAGACATCCATCCTGCCTGGCACATGGTGCTCTTTCAGCCCTCCTCACCTTTCCAGGCTTGGTCTCACAAGCTGTCCACCTCCACAAGCTGTCACCCTCCATCTGCAAGAGACCCACAACCACACAATGACTTTTTGGGTGAATGGTTTTTG
The DNA here is from genome assembly GCF_032191515.1 of Phaenicophaeus curvirostris. Taxonomy (NCBI): domain Eukaryota; kingdom Metazoa; phylum Chordata; class Aves; order Cuculiformes; family Cuculidae; genus Phaenicophaeus; species Phaenicophaeus curvirostris. The sequence goes on from NC_091431.1 coordinate 18,713,705, forward strand.
GGTTTTGTTTCTGATCTGATTTGCCTAATTTGGCCTTAATTTTTTTACTATGGACAAATGAGTGACTGCTACTCAGCCCATTCAACTAAATCTCTGTGTTAGTTTCAAAACGTTAAGGGCAAAATACAGGAGTCTCTCATAGACGATGTAAGTCATCTTTGAGAAGAGGGTGCTGGCCTCTTCCCCAAGTGACAGGGGACAGGACAAGAGGGAATGGCCTCAAGCTCCGCCAGGGGAGGTTCAGGCTGGACATTAGGAGAAAATTCTTTACAGAAAGGGTCATTGGGCACTGGCACAGGCTGCCCAGGGAGGTGGTTGATTCACCTTCCCTGGAGGTGTTTAAGGCTCAGGTGGATGAGGTGCTAAAGGGCATGGTTTAGTGTTTGATAGGAATGGTTGGACTCGATGATCTGGTGGGTCTCTTCCAACCTGGTTATTCTATGATTCTATGATTCTAAGTGCGTATTTTGCTGAGCGATGGGGCTAGAATGGGCACACGGAGAAGGGGGAGAAAGGGACAAAACACAGAGGGACAGACAACTGAATTGTCTTGTGACCACGTATCTGGCCTGCCTGTCAAGAACTGCTGCAAAAGAGAGGGTTTGCTGTAGGCTTTTTGACATCCTAGTGCCAGAAGAAGTTAAATTTCACACGTTAAATAAAGCCTGTACAAGTGATTTGGGTCTTAATACTATTTTGCAATCCCAGATCATTGTCTGTGCATCACTTTTCACCTTGCTTCTTAACTGTTTTTCTGATATGATCCTGCAAATAATGCTGATACACAAGAAACAACTGTATTGGTTTCCTTTCTCCTGTGATATCCAGCAGCGACAATGTCCCTGGTGCAGGACAGCAGCAAGAGACCAACGTACTTATGGTCTCAGTGGTCTGTAGCAAGGTGGTGAACTGAATAATTGAGGGTACTGGAGGAGCTGTACCCATGCATGTTGCCATTTCCATTAAACATGCTTGGCTCCTTCTCCATCTCCTCCTTCTATCTTAAAATTATGTGACCAACCTGTGTAAATTCAGAGTCTTCTCACCCTTTTTCTTTGCCTATTTTTTTTTTTTTGGCTAAAAACTGACACGGCAGAAATAATTCTGAGGCCTCAGGAAGAGTCCACTGCTGGAAAGAACAAAACCTGTTGTGTTATAAGCCTTCATGAATCCATATTTATGGGCCTCTTTTTTGATTTTTTTGATTAAGATGGGTACATCAGCAGTGTCTATTGTTTTAAGTAAGAGGAAAAACAAAAGCCAAATCAACCCTGTGCACAATCAGAAAATAAATGATGGAAGTCTATTCATTTTAGAAATAGTGTTAATATTCCTGGATAGATTATACACAGCTTGAAATAAACAAACATCCACAATAGCAATTTAGATAATTGTATTTCCTTTTTTAAATTTAGATTTATACAATATTAACTGTAGAAAGACCAATAATGTCAAGAACTGTGGAAAAATATTTTTCATTAGGAAAAGACATGCTGGAAATTTATTCTGTCTCTGAGTTCTGCAAACAAGCTGGCAGTTCACTATAAAACAAAGCAAATACTGAGTTTGTGAAAAGTTGTTTTCTCTCTGTAACTTCCTGAATGTTGCCCTAACTGGATTTTCAAATTGGTTTCTGTGGTCTTCAGTTATGCACAGCAGAAGAAATTGCAGGCATCTCTTGAGCTGAAAGAGTATTTTTAGATGTTTTGTGGGCTGTGTATCAATTACTTTATAACATAGAGTTAGTAAGGAATGCATGAAATATATTTAGTGTCTTTAGAGAGTATTTTAGGAGCATTTGATTCTGACACATGGAATATAATTTAAAGAGATGCAAGTTACATCATTATAAAATTATATATTGAGAAAACACCACCACAAAAAAAATAAAAGCCAATAAAAAAAACCATGAAGAAAATCCTTTGAACCCTGCCTTGAGGTATCCACCCTTGAAAAGAGTGGAAGTTTTCACTAAAGAGTCTTTGCTTTCCATTCAGTGGAAGCTTTTGGAAGATTACACAACCTGTGATTTTTCTATAAATTATTGTTGTATCAGTGGTTATGTTAATGCTGGTGGCATTACTAGCTGACTGTTCAGTTAGCCTTAAAATAACTCTCAGACATCTCCCAGTTTCCTTGGCTTGCCCTGTCTCTTGTTGTGTGGAAAAAGGAGGTAGAGGAGCCCTGCTTTTCAGATGACAGAATAGTTTGGGTTGGAAGGGACCTTAAAATCATCTAGTTCCAACACCCCTGCCATGGGCAGGGACATCTTCCCACCAGGTTAGGCTGCCCAAGGCTCCATCCAACCTGGCCTTGAACACCTCCAGGGATGGGGCAGCCGCAACTTCTCTGGGCAACCTGTTCCAGTGCCTCACCACTCTCATGGTGAAGAAATTCTTCTGTCTACTCTAAATCTGCCCCTCTCCAGCTTACACCCATTCCCCCTAGTCCTATCACTACATGCCTGTATAAAAAGCCCCTCCACAGTCTTCTTCTGCCCCCTTCAGATACTCGAAGTTTGCTGTAATGTCTCCTTGAAGCCTTCTCTTCTCCAAGCTGAACAGCCCCAACTCTCTCAGCCTGTCCTAGTATGGAAGGTGCTCCAGCCTTCTGATCATGCTTGCAGCCCTCCTCTGGAGCTGTTCCAGCAGCTCCATCTCCTTCTTATGTGGAGGATTCCAGAATTGGACACAATACTCCAGAAGAGGTCTCACAATAGAGGAAGAAAGGCGCAGATTCACCTCCCTCGACCTGCTGGCCACATTTCTTTTGATGCAGCCCAGGACGCAGTTGGCCTTCTGGGCTGCGGGTTCACATTGCTAGCTCATGTCGAGCTTCTCATCAACCAGCACCCCAAGTCCTTCTCGGCAGGGCTGCTCTCCATCACATCATCCCCCATCCTGTACTGCAAATGGGGATTGCCCTGATCCAGGTGTAGGACCTTGCACTTGGCCTTCTTGAACCTCATGAGGTTCTCACAGCCCCACTTCTCCAGCCTGTCCAGGTCCCTCTGGATGACTTCCTGTCCTTCTGGTGTGGCAACTGCACCACTCAGATTGGTGTCATCTGCAAACTTGCTGAAGGTGCACTCAATTTTCTCCTTCATTTTTTTTATTTTCTTAAATACAGGAACAGGTAAAATGTTTTGTTATTATGAGGTTGTATAATTATTTTTTATAATAATAAAAACAGAATAATAAAAGTTTCTTATATGAATAGTTAAGGAATTAAGCCTAGGCTTCAATGTTGTCCCAAATGTCATTGCAATGAATGGGTTGGCAGCGGCATGGGTGACCAGGTACATCGGTTGCATGCGCTAATTATAGCTTTCTAACGGAAGAATTAGAAAAAATTTCAGATGCCCTCCCTAGTGCCAAAGAATATCTGGGAAGACTGAGAGCAGAAAAACCTTCCCCAGATTATACCCAGAGCTGCTGACATGGTCAGCACAAGTGAGCCCCAGTTCAGTGCCTAAGAGGCAGTTTGCACAATGATTCCTCCTGCAGGCTCAGTCCTAATCAGTTCAGTGGTGTTCAGTGCTAAATCCAGATACCTAATGGGCAAAAAGAGGGGTTTTATAAGCCCAACAGAAAATCCTTCATCTCTGAAGTTTCTTTTATGCAGGTAAATGAGCCAATTAATTTGAGTACATTATAGAATCATGGAATACTTTGGGTTAACAGGGACCATTACAAGTCATCTAGTCCAACCCTCTTGTAGGAACAGGGACATCTTTAACTCAATCAGGTTGCTCATATCCCCATTCAACTGGACCTTACATGTTTCTAGGGATAGACCTCCACTACCTCCATGGGAAACCTGTGCCAACGTCTCATCACCCATATTGTAAAACATTTCTCCTTTATATCCAGTCCAAATCCGTTTTCCCTTAGTTTAAAACCATTCCTCCTTGTTTTACCACAACAGGCTTTGCTGAGAGGTCTGTCCTCATCTTTTCTGTAGCCCTTTTCAGTTCTGGAAGCTGCTCTAAAGTCTGCCTGGAGCCTTCTCTTCTCCAGCCTGAACAACCCAAACTCTCTCAGCTTGTCCTCATACGGGAGGTACTCCAGCCCTTGGATCATCTTTGTGGCCTCCAAGATCCATGTCCTTCCTGTGCTGAGGCCTCAAAAGCTGGAGTTCCAGCTCCACAAGTTCCAGGTGAAGTCTCACCAGAGCTAAGTAGAGTGATAGAATCATCTCCCTTGACCTGCTGGCCAATTAATTACCATTAATTAATTTTTAAACCAGTCTGAAAGAACTGTCAAGGTGGTGTTTTGTTCTTTGTGAATAACCATGAGGCACTGTGAGCTTGGAAAGGTTATACTTTGGGTAGCAGGGAGGAGAACTTTGCCTATCACCTTTTTGTGTGATTTTTATCAGGAGAAGCTGGTGATCTGCCCAGAAGGATCTTCCTGAAATTAAGGTATGGGAGGGGGTGTAGTGGGGAGGATCACTGGTGATGGAAGGGATCGTTTCCACCCACTTAAACCATACCCAAAATTTACACCTGTGCATATAAATTTAGTGTCTGGATGTACAGGTGGCTATTTGAGGAGACAGTTGCCCCTTTCAACCTACTTATGCAAATGCTGGGCAGATACGCATTTTGCAGTCACCACTCAGACAATGAAGCTCTAGTTAAAAAGAACATCTCTCGACTGAAAATTTTCCACCCAGATCTCAGGAGATGTCTAGTAGTGACTGCTTCTGGTTGGAAACAACTATTCTTAGATCCTTTTAAAATTTCTACTTTCAAAATGAGCCATAAAGTTTCAGATGTTAAAAAAAAAAAAAAAAAGCTCTTAAAAAAGTAGTTACTCTGTCAAACCTCACTGAGTTCCCAGGCTGTTATTTCTTCTAACCAGTGTAACTGACCCATCCCTTCTGGTAACCACTGAACAACCTGGAAATACCTACTAAAAAGTGACTTCCTCATCCTAAATGGTTGTATTTCGTCTCTTAAGGTGACCTCTGAGTTAGTTATAAGCAGTTGGCACTGCCCTCAGTAAAGCTTTGTCAGGCTCCTCTGCTGTTATCAAGGAATCTCAGCACAGTCTCATGTACTGGGATGGACCTGCAGAGGCTTCGGGACTGCTAGGAACTGTTTGGGGCTTAAGCTTTTTAAAAGGGGAAGTCTAAAACCAAGATGAAAAAAATATCTTGAGAATATATTTAATTCTGTGAGGGGCTTAGACACCATAGTAAGATCATAGATTTATAGGATGGTTTGGATTGGAAGTGACCTAAAAGTCCAACAGTTCCAATCCCCCTGCTGTGGGTAGGAGTAGAAGAGCTTTGTCCTTGCCTTATATATTTGCATGTAATACACCGAGTTGCTGATACATATTCATATTTCTCAGAATCATAGAATGGTTTGGGTTGGAAGAGTCATAGAATCATAGAATCACCAGGTTTGAAAAGACCTTCTGGATCATCCTATCGAGTTCCAACCCCCCGCCATGTGCACGGACACCTCCCTGTAGACCAGGCTGCTCAAAGCCCCATCCAACCTGACCCTGAACACCTGCATGGATGGGGCAGCCACAGCTTCCTTGGGTACCTGTGCCTCATCACCCTTATTGTGTACAATTTCTTCCTAATGCGTGGTCTAAATCTTCCCATTTAAAGACATTCCACCTCATCCTGTCACTCTATGCCCTTGTAAAATGTCCCTTCACAGCTTTCTTGTAGCCCCTTCAGGTACTGGAAGGCCGCTATAAGGTCTCCCCAGAGCCTTCTCTTCTCCAGACTGAACAACCCCAACTCTCTCAGCCTGTCCTCATAGCAGAGGTGCTCCAGCCTTTGGATCATCTCCATGGTCTCCTCTGGACCCATTCCAACAGTGATACTGTACCAAGATTACACTGTAGAGATCACATAGGAGCACACTAAGCAATCCGGTGTTCTCCATGTCCTCTTCCTCTATAAAAAGATAATTATGCCCACTGCTTACATATCACAGGACTAGATTATCTCTGATTAATGTAATGAAGCTTCACAACATTTCTCATTGGTACCTGTACAGTGCCACCTTTTCTTCTATAGCCTTTCCAGATTCTGACAAACAGAAACAAAAGAAATCCAAATAATTAATTTTTCAAGTGAAACTGGCAACATGTTAAACTCTGAAGCTTATTGCTTGCTACTTTAATGTACAAGGGCATCAATATATTTGGCAGTGGCCTAGAAGTAATTCCTAAAGGGTCAATACCAAGGGAATAAAATCACAGAGCAGTTACTGGAGGTTCCTACTCACTATTACCTCACTTGGCATGCTGCTTCAGCTGGTACCACACAGACATGGTAGAAATACACATGAGCACCAGCCTGACCAAGCTCAAAGATGCTCATGCAATCAAGGAAAAGCATTAGGCACCGAGTAAAGAGTGAATAAAGCCCAGTACCAGGCAAAGGAGTTGCTTGAGTCTGTGTCAGTCAAGCAAGACACCTAATCTGACTTCAGGGGCAGAAAAATATATGTTTAAACACTCAGGTACTGTAACACAATCGTGGTTTCTGAAATATTTGAATTTTTGTATTTTATCTTCAGGCCCCTTCAGGACACTCCAGTGTCACGACAAAGTGAAAAGTGAAGGCCCTGGCTTGCAGATTTTAAGCAGGCAAGATACACGCAGCTGCTGAGAAAAGAGCACTAACACAGACTATTGGCAGCTTGAAGAACAGGCAAAGCTATGTGCATCCGTCCTATATCCTGCCCTTTACTATAGAGCACTTTGATATAGATTTACTTATCTACAATAAATAATAATTTTACAGTTACCTATTTCTGATATAATATCATGCAGGTAACAATAGTAGGGAAACCTATTCCTTCCTCAGCAAAACATTTCTGCTTAATAATATATCATTTGTTGCATTCCTGACTAACCTCGAAGCCTATCTGGTGCTGGTATCAGCTGTTCATCTTTACAGCAGAAATTTGGGACTTGATATGAGGCCATCAGCAGAGAAATTCAGATAACAATTTCTTCTTGCTACCATCATGTTTTTTAGGGTATCTAGAGAGGTAAGAGATCATACATTTCTCAGTTAGCTATAGGAAAAGTGTCTCTATCTACACGCCTGCTCTTGCTACAGCATAAGAAAAAGCATTGTTTGAGAAAATAAAAATAAAAGTAGAAATGTGGAAACTTAGAGGAGTTGTCCCTTTCTGAACCATGGAATCACAGAATCACTAGGTTGGAAAAGACCTTTTGAGGCATTCAAGCCCAATCGTACTTGTCCACTACAAAATCAAATCACTAAGCACTTAATCTATGTGTATTTTAAATTTTTTGGTGGAGTTATTTTCTATTATTTTCTTATTTTCTATTAGTGGAAACCCGAGCAGTGAACTTAACTGAAAACTCATGGTTTAGGAGAAGATCCAGTCTACTCAGAAGGCTGTTTTGTTGCTGTTACAGTTTGGTGTTTGATCTCTCTTCCGTGTTCGCCAGCCAAACTGAAGCCCCTTTCTGCCTCTGCTCTAAATCACACAGCAATGTTAATGGAAATGTATAGATGTCGGTAGGCTTTAAAGTCCATCTTCAGAAGAAGCATTTCTAGAGAAAAAAAGTTTAACACAAAGGCAGATTTGTGGCTCAGAGCAAGCAGGAGATAGAAATAGATTTGTCATACACCGAGTATGATGGTTTATTTAGCTGTTTAGTGTCATGGTTGGATTCATTGGTCTCTAGCTAGATACATCACAGAAAAAATGACAAGTAGTACACAACAATGCTGAAAAAGATAAATATCATTTATTATCTTCACATGGATCTATGTGAGAGCTAGTTTCGCAAATATTCGTTTATCAGGATGCTAGATATGATCTCTGTCATAAAGGAATTAGTTCAGGCATGATGATATTTCATCTTGAGACAGAATGGATAAAGCTGTCTGGTCAGTGCTTTCTTGGAGACGCATACAAAACCTATTTTCCATATACTCTCTATTACACATTAGGTATGCTGAATTAAAATATTAAATGTATCAAACATAAATGGATTAAAATGTTGAGAAAGCAGCAATGCTCCCTCTTGGTTGTTACTTCAGTCATTAGGAGATAAAAATCTTAACTGAAAGAGTATATCTGTGGTAAATGATAGATTTATTTGTCAGTATACAAGTACAGCATTCCAATTCTTTCTGAAGATAAGGTTTTTGAGCAGCAGCAACATTAATAGAAACCTCAGGGCAAGGTGCTTTATCCCCATGCTGTGAGCAGCTGGATTGCATGGTCACACCTCCAGCAACATTAGCTGCTAGGACATCTTCTTCCCTGGCGACCGCGGGGCCCCAGGTGTGACATTGGATAAGGTGGCAGCGGCATCTCCTGTATCGCTGCCCAGCTGTGCTCCCCTGGCCGGTGGTGTCACAGGGTGAGACCTCTTAGGGTGCAGGACCCTCCGCAGCTGGGGATGTCAGCCCAGCCACCTCTTGGAGCAGGTTTCCTGGCTGGCACAGCTGCTCCGCTTCTGCTCTCTGCCAGTGGAGAGTGTCTGTGGCATCTGCTGCCGTGCCAGCATCTTCGTGTTCCACAGCATCAGTCTGCAGCTCTTGTGGCTGTAGCAGCTCAAGCCAGGGAATTAAGTTTAGCAGCTAAATAGTAGAAGCATTTCCCTTTCTCTGAACAACCATGATATCGGTGACATTGAGAGTCCAGGGAATTGCTTTCCCTGTGTGGATAGCACAGTGCTTGTAGCATGACCCTTGCAGGACTGTCCTCATTAACCGATATACCTGGATTAATGCCAGCTCAGGCAGGCTCACTTTAGATCTGGATCAAATATTTGACTGACCAATGAAATCATAGCCAGATCCTTGGCTCCTGGTCTGGAAAATATACGATGGGCAGCATTTTTCTGCCTGGAAACATCAGTACAAACGAGCAGAGGTGTGTTGGACATTGCTTATCCCATACTGCATACATGCCTCTGGCCTCTGCTTGAGTGAATTTGGAAGTGCACATAAGGCCAGGAGTGGAAAAAGGCAAAATTACTCCTTCCCTGACAGAAGATGGGGAAAAAAATACAGCTCCACCAGTCTCTGGACTTATTGAAGATATATGGGAACACAGAAATGGCTCTTCTCTGTGTGTGCCACCAAGAAAGGGGTGAAATAAAGAGTTGCATTGTTCTGACAGGATATATTTTGGAAGCACTTCATCTGGTGAAAACTATTGATAAAGTAAGGCAGAAGTTACTCTACAAAGTTTGAGAACCTACTACATGAAAATAAAAAGTGCACGTGGCATTACTTTACACAGATAAGGATGGGAGAAGGTAAAAACACACAGGAATTTTTAGATAGTTTAATGTTGATCAGCCAATTTTCCATTTTTAGACAGCTCACTACTACCTACTAATTAGAACAAAATGCTGGGAGAAAAAAGGGAATAAGTGAGCCAGGCACACAGAAAAATAAAATGATTTGTCAGACTACTGAGTACACAAATAAGAGTTCTGATAATGCAGACATGATAGGCATGCAGGAGGTTACCAAAAGTCTAATTTCATAAAAATAGGAAGCGGCCTTAAGGGGGAAATAACAGAAGACCTGTTTCACATATTAGAAAAAAAAAAAAGCAACAAGAAACTTAATGCGTTTCATCAATTTCCAAGGTTTTGAAGCACAAGGAGGAAGAGAGGCGCTAACAGGCACTTAGGAGTTGCAGACAGAATGAATGGACCCTGTTGGCTTAGGAATTTTTGTTGGTTTCAGTTGCATATGAACTAAATGTACATTAAAAACAAACTGCAGATTATTTTTAGGGTTCTTTAAAGCAACACAGCATTGAAAGGGCAGACATTATTTGTTGAAGAGTGAGATTAATGAGATCACTTCATGGCCATACATGCAGTGTGAGTGTAGGAGTATAACCAGTTGACAGAGAGGATAAAGATGTCCAGGGGAACAGAGAATATTTCATCAGTATAGAAAGCAGAGCTGAAAATCATCTAATCAATCATGACCACAATTTCCTTTCACCTATGTTAGGATTGAAAAGGGAACATTTCCCACTAACTACTGGGTGGCATTTTTGAAGAAATGGATCCCAAATATTCTCCAGTGATTGATGTATCAGCAGAATTACTGCTTAACATCTTTGTGGAAAAAAGATTGCATGTTCCTTAAAATGGGTTTGTAGAAGGGGCTGCATCAAATATCTTGCTGCTGAGGTGAGTCCCAAGAAAGTATACCCCATTTCTGTGGTTAGATAGTGGAGACATGGAGCTTTGGTTTGCTTAAGGACTGTTTGCTGCTTCACGCCAACATCATTTAACGGTTGGACTCGGTGATCCGGTGGGTCTCTTCCAACCTGGTTATTCTGTGATATGTGCACCTGGGTGCCAGGCTAGTTTATTTGAATTATTTCCATAGTTCCCTTCTGCAAAGCCAGGAAAGATGGGCAACACAAACATGGTGATGGGTGCAGGAGGCCACGGTGTAAAGCAGTCAGGACTTACATGGACTCTTGCAAATGGTTTGTGTCGCTGGCTCAGAGTGCATCAAATTCAGTGTTGCCCAAAAGTGTCTGTGTCACTGTGCTGGTCCTGGAAGAAGCATGCTTTTATTTAATGTAATTAAAAGTAGAGGATACTCTGTGGAGCCAATCCATCATCTCTATGGCTGTGGCACAATGAGTTTAGACCCCGATAATCCACTCATTCAGCACATTTTCAGAGTTCATGAATGACAATCCCTCTGTGTCACTCCACTGTGACGGAGACCAAATTCTTCTAATGCTGTAGAACCCCTGCCCTAGGTCACGCATCTCTGTGGTCATCTCCAACATTCCCTCTTCTCCCCACCTTGTTCCCACTCCTCTCCTCTCCATGTGTCCTCTTTCCCTCTCCCTGCTCCCATGTCCCACTGGGTTACCATACTCCTACCTCTATGTTCTCCAGTCTCTGCTAACCTTCTGCTTTCCTTCTTGGACGACCACAGTCCCCAAAGCCCTGAGGGGAAAGGAAAGATGCATAAGTTCTTCCTGCTTCCTTTTTTCTTTTCTTTCTCCTGTCCCAGGCAGACAAGGTAGATGATCCAGTGTTTTCTATATTTCATGGATTTGTTTTGATTTTGTCAGAGAGCTGGTAGAAAAGTCAGAAGGATGGTCATTCCTGCACAACTGTAAGAAGCAGACCAAAATAATTGCTGGTTTTAGCCCTTCAGATATTTCTGCCCTGCTGGTCAGAAAACAAGGATTCCAAACCAGTAGAATTCTCCCCTTTTGTGGCTGAAAAGCAGCTTATTGCCTGACATCAACAGTCTTCTCTGTTTTTACCTTTTTTTTTTATGTTATAGTTGACATTCATCAGATAAATGTAATTGAATATGGAACACTATGGGTGTAGCTCTTGTTTCCATTACATTCTTTAAAACAGTTTAAATTACAAGAATGTAATTTTGTATCTCCTTTAATGGAGATCCTAGAAACAGAAACTACTATTTTAAAGATATTGTCTACTGAGAAATAAGGGAAAAATAGATGGGATACCAGGTATTTGTTCAGCCCTCTGAGAACAGACGTTCTTTTTTCACAACTTTGCTTAAAAAAAGGAGAAAAGTTTGCCTGAAATTGAATTCCAAAATACTAAGAAAAGAGATGTGGCAGTAGTGCTATACCTCTGCCCCGTGGACTGTGTCTTTCATGGTACATGGACATTTGTTGAAAGCTCTGGATGGTGACTGAGAACAGATTTCCTAAATATCTGGCTCTACAACAGACCTCCCATTTGTCCTTGGGCCAGTACTGTTACTCCATGTGAAATGATTCAAAATCACTCCAATTATTAAAAAAAAACTTAATCACTTGTCTCTCTATGATTCATTTCCATGTTTTCTCCTATCTTTTACCTTGTGCATTTAAGGCTTGTCATGACAGGTGCTGTCTCTTACTATATGTTTGTAGAATATGAAGGATAATGGGAAATTGCCTGGGTGGAACTCATGACATATTGCTAAACTAGAAATAACGAATGAGTTTTAGTAATTATAGTAGCTGGCAGAGCGCAACCAATTTTCACGTGTTGTCTGAAGAACTGCATTTGTTGTTGAAAGCATACCTCAATTTCTAAGTTGCTTTTCTGATATTTCACTTTCCAATACAATTCAGCTTGGAATCTTCTTTTGATAATTACTTTTGCTCATTCATTGAATGAGGGTCTATATTTTCACTCTTTGTTCTCTCTGTCTTACATCAAGACTGTTATTTATTCTCTCTGTCTTACATTCTTACTGCAATCACACACTCCCAATCAAGTCCTTTGGAAAGTTCTCTTGCTCTTTTCTGTGGTTAAAATATGCAGTAAATTGTGGTGGCAGGCTGATTCCTATTGACGGGTTGGTTGAGTCTGCAGGAGTAAGCACAAACACTACAGAACACCTCAGGAGACTGTTCATCCCCAAGGCCAGGGTGATGTTATATGTTGCACAAATGTCTCCTTCACTTGTGCCAGAAATGGAATCATAGATTAGTTTTGCGGGAGTAACTCCCCAAAATATTGTGAAGAGGATTAAAAATCTACTGCCTACATGTATTGCATTTACATGTAAAATAGTTTTAGGAGAAATTTTGCTCTCGAATCTGACAACAAAAAAAATCACAAAAGAAAAAAAAACATACTCTCTACTTTAAAAGATTTCAGTGGTCACTCCAAAGCAAATGTCTTCTACTTACGGAAAAAAGAATTTATGTTGAAAATGCTAGGGAGGGAAAAAATAAAAATAATCAAATGGAGGAGGAGACTGACTTGGTACTGAATGACTGCTGGAAAATATGTCGTGGCTGGCAAGCTGGACACAAGTGGAAATCTGCAGCAACAAAACCCAGTTTTGTCCTGGGCTGCAGCGTTATGAGTATAACGAGCCAATTAGGGATGTGATTATCGCACACCACTTGGCACCCCTTAGGCTTTACCTTGGAAAACTCTCTTGGTCCCTTTGTTTCAAGAAAGGACTATCAGATCCAGAGGAAGAACACCAGGCTGGTGAATCCTTGGAGAACTTTATGTATGGACACAGGCTGGATGGAAGAGTTTGAAATGATCAGGAGAAGGCTCAGGGGAGTCTAATCACAATCTTCCAATACTGTAAAGGTGTTTATAGAGACTAAGTTGTCATCATCACTTCACAAGATGCGAGGCAAGTACAAATTACGTGAGATAAAATTTGGCCTTGATATTAAAAGTATGTTTTACTCTGAGGATGTTCAACCATTGACTGTTTTATCCAGTGAAATGCTGGAATCTCACCTGACAGATATATTGAAGACTTGACTTGATGTGACCCTGGATAACCTAATCCAAGGCCTTGCTTTCAAGGAAGGGCAGGCTCCATTAAGCCACAGAGATTTTTCCAACCTGGAAATTTCTAGGGCTTTCTGATTCTACATTTCTTCTATTCTCCCCATTGAAACTAAGTGCATAACCGGACTTCATGCCTAAATAGAGCTGCTTCAAATATATTGGAATTACAGGTGTATTTCTACACAGAATCATAGAATGATTTGGCTTGGGAGGGACCTTAACCATCAGCCAGTTCTGACCCCCCTGCCAGGGACACCTTCCACTAGATCAGGTTGCTCATAGCCTCATCAGAATGTATTTTGCTTGAAGGAACTGTTGAATTAATCATTTTCTTTTTCCCCAGAAAGAATTAGTGTGATAGCACCTATACTTTTCTTGAGAAATGTGTAAAGATCAAGAGTGGGTGTGCTGTGTTGGCTTTTTAGTATGACCAGGATGATTATCTCCCCACTTTGCACAGAGGTACTCTCCAACCATCCATGTGTTTATGTAATTTGCATCCCAGTCTCTGCCTGAGTGTGAATTAGAGGGTTTTCTATCGGGACACTCAGAATGACAATTACTATATCCAATGCAGATATCACATTCAGCAGACGTGGTTCAAGGCCACCTCAATGGTCTTGTTTCTTCTCTTTCCCTTTCTTTTCATCCCTCTACTCAAGGAGCAGGGCGTGTGGTTGAAAGTGGGGTATGTCAGGAAAGCACTTGTCCATGTTATGTAAGTACACGCAACGGAATCAAGCTCTTCCCTTAAAGAAAAGAGAGTATGTTCAAGCGGGTCTATGTCTCTTTACCTCTGAGGTGTTCTCTAAGATATTATAGCCTGAATCTATCTATGAATATGGAGGAGGTATTTGGACCAGCAGGATACTCTTCGTTATTGGTAAGGATAGATGAAATAATAAAAAAAGGAGATTTTGTATAACATTAATGCCCTAGATACAACACATCACATGAGACAAAGAAAATACTGCTAGGGCTTTATGTATAAGAAAGTTTTGAAGCCTTGCCGGATCATATTGCTCTGTTTCATGTCAGATAACACCACTAGAATGGGAAAATTATTCAAGACTGAATGTCATACCTTTGGGTAGCCTCGTGTGTTTCTGACATGGAATCCATTATAACAGCCTGAAAACATGAGCACTACTTTAAAGCCTTCTGAAGTGCCCAGTTTGTCCTAATTTATGCATATGCCAGGTATTTAGGCTATAGCACACCATCATCATCAGCCATGACTAATACATTCTTTACACTGAGAAAAGCTTTACTAAGTACAGGCCTGGATAGCAACGTGTTCCTGGAGTGAAGACATTTGAAAGACATTTTAATTCGGTGGCACCATGCAGAGGGCATTAATCTTACTTGTGATTTCTTCTATTGTAACAAAGAAAAAAGATTTTTAATGTGCAAACCTCATTAAATCAATCATCCTTGGGAATTTAGATGCACAGTGTGATAAAGGCAACAACTTTCAATATCTAGGGACATTTTTTTCCATATGTTTTCAATGTTGGGTTTTAGGAAAAATAAGAATTCTATGGAAATTCTGGTCCTATATGAAACACAAAATTTTAATTTAAAGGTGCTTTACTTTAAGAATAATAATATAAATAAAGTTCACAATTAATATAATGGAATATCAACCTGCTTTGGCAAACTTTTTGGTGATTTTTCTGCATGAACAGGATGGTTTTGGAGAAAATGGTTGAAGTTATTGCAGAAACATGATGGAAACCCATACCAAATGCCGGAAGAAAACATCGGGTTCAGGCATCCTTGACTCCACTGAAAATTTAATCAAGTTTCTGAACTATTGTTTTCCTTCTGGTCCTGAGATTTATCAAGACATCTTTGTTCAATAACAAAATTATGCAGTCTAAACTGTTTGCAAACCTGGCACTGGGTTCTTTATTTGGAGAAAGTAGAAATGTAATAGCATTTGAAAAAGTCAATGATTATGTCATTTTGCATCACTAAGAGATGGCTGACTAAGACTAATCCTCAGGCATTTGTCAAGCCTAGGCTTCCCATGAGAGAAGATTTTTACTAAGCACCATAGCCTTTTGAGCAAACTAGGACATTTGATGTATTTCCACATGGATAACAGCATTACATGACATCTAAGTAAACTTACATTATCTATTAATTGACAGCTTAGTTCTGCCTGGCTCAAGGGAAGCAGACAACTGTGTGAAGGTTGAGGTAAGGTTAGAGGACAAAATGTCAATTGTCACTGGGTTATATCTCATGAGACAACTAGCAGTCCAGCTTGTAACCTGGATTTAGGTTTATATACTGATCCTTTTCTGTTCTTTCCTTGTGGATAATGTATTTGCTTGTGATTAGTAAAGACCATGCATGCTCAAACAAGATGATCCTTTTTTTTCTGTAATTGTGTGGCTAATATGGCATAATTTCAGAAGATTTTAAGAGATGCTTAGTGTATTTGCATAATCAGGTCCCTTTAGACTATTTTGAAGCTCTGAACAATTATGCACTCCACTATATAATAGAGAAGTGTCTCAGGAAGCTTTGTGTGTCTGCTGTCTGTTTCACTTCATGAAACAATGCACCTCAGTTACAATGCATGGTGAGAGAAAGAGAGAGAGAAAGAGAGAGAGGAAGGAAGGAAGGAAGGAAGGAAGGAAGGAAGGAAGGAAGGAAGGAAGGAAGGAAGGAAGGAAGGAAGGAGGAGAGGAAGGGAGGAAGGAAGGAAGGAAGAGAGGAAGGGAGGAAGGAAAATAGAGAAAGAGAAAGAGAAAGAGAAAGAGAAAGAGAAAGAGAAAGAGAAAGAGAAAGAGAAAGAGAAAGAGAGAAAGAGAGAAAGAGAGAAAGAGAGAAAGAAAGAAAGAAAGAGAAAGAAAGAAAGAAAGAAAGAAAGAAAGAAAGAAAGAAAGAAAGAAAGAAAGAAAGAAAGAAAGAAAGAAAGAAAGAAAGAAAGAAAGAAAGAAAGAAAGAAAGAAAGAAAGAAAGAAAGAAAGAAAGAAAGAAAGAAAGAAAGAAAGAAAGAAAGAAAGAAAGAAAGAAAGAAAGAAAGAAAGAAAGAAAGAAAGAAAGAAAGAAAGAAGAGTAATAACTGTCTACATGCAATTTAAAATGCCTTAACTAGGCTTGGTGAACTATCAAATAAAAATTTCTTGAGAAAACTTGACCATTTTAGGCAGTGCCTCTCTATGAGGTTAAGTATTTACCATACCTCCTCTGGTGGAAGAAGGTGCTTTGTTAGTTTGGCCAGAAAGACTGGACAGAGACTGGATGGTGCAACTGAATACAGCTCTGAAAAACCATCTACTGAGATGTTTTCCTCCAAGAACCTGCTGCCACCAGTGTGATCCTCTTGCGTAAGGTCTGAAAGCGAAGATGGCTTGTGATGATGAAGCCTTCTGTAAAAGCATTATACCTTTTTTCATGCACAGGCATGGGGAGGGTTAGACTACAGACATGGGAATCACCTCCAAAAGAGCTGATGTGTGTACAGTTCAAAACCAAGCTCACTTTCTGGCTAACCATTTGTGGGCTCATGCCTTTGGGTCTCTAAAAAGTGGTACCTAGAGCAAGCATAAGAAGATAATAATCTAGTCTCTTAGAATCCTCAACTGGTAAGATTTATTATTACTTATTAATTGGTAAGCTATAGGCATGACTAATTGTATTAAACTGGAAGTACAGTTAGTTATGTAAATTTATTTTATGTAATATTTTAAATGAAATCAATAGCAAATTTCAATATTTTCACCAGTGCCTCAGTTGGTAGCAGCAGGACTACAAAAAAATGGTAAATATTCCAAGCATTTCACAACGCAGTGTACTTTAGGCTGACTGTATTTTCAGTCCCAAGTGTTGTAATGTTTAGATTGGCTCTGGTGTGAAGTCTGTGCCAGGTTTGTTATCGGAAGTATTGTAAATATAGTCTTATTTCTTACATGACTTCTTTCACTGTGTATGTTTTACAGACTGGGAAATGCAGTACTGCAGACTGCCTGGGAGTTCATATTCGATCAAAAAGACAATAGCAAACCAAATACTAAGAATTCTGGCAATTCTGTCCCATGGGAAGCCACAGAGGAGTTATATAACAACAGAAGATAGATAAATAACAACAGAAAATAATTAATATAATAAGCAGGTAAGTTGAAAACAAAGGCTATGGCCTCATTAGTGAAACAAGGACTGAGAAGACTATTGTACGGTAGATAAGCTATTGCATAATATAAAGAGCTTTAAGGAAACCCTGGGTCCATATTTTTGAACATATCTGATAAATAATTTATTTATCACTTACAAATTTGTTTTTGAAAACTGCATCTGGTGTAAATTAAGTTTTCTGAATGCATTTTGTAGCCATTAAGGCTTGGCATTCAACTTCTGATGTTAAAAATAAGTCTAAAAATGTGAGTGAGAAAGGACGCCGCTGTTCAAAACGAGCTGAACGTCTCTGGTGATGGATGCAGATGATCTGTGACCCCCAAAAGCTGGCAGGGTACAGGGAGCACCGTGGACACACAGCCTCTCTACAGCTTCACCTTGTCTGGCAAAACAAGCCAGCACCATTCCTCAGTGGGAAAAGGAAGAGGGAAAAAAAGACGTATCCCTGTAAATGTTATCCCCCTTGCTCCCTCCACAGGTGCTCAGGAATATCTTGAACTGCCTCTGCCACAATTTCCTGGCTGCTCTGAAAGTCAGCTGTTTTCCAAACTGAAGAAGTGGGCACAGGGCAAATACGTACATACTCATATACACAGGCATGTCCTCCCTTTTATGTTAGCTCACTTTCACATTAGAGATCTTTAATGTGACTTTAGACGATAAAACACTATCATACAGAAATAAAAGCATAAGAAGGGGCAGGCTGCAAATTCAGCATTCAGGTTTAGTAACTTGAAGATCCTGTCATTAAATCTTCCATTTTACCAGAATTCGCAGGCAAGTCTAAACCTGAATTTCAGTGCATATTATCTTGGGGAAGCTATTACTTTAATAACTGTGCACTGACATGCATGGGTTTTTTACCAAGCTGAACTATAATGTCTTGCAGACATGTAGGGAAAACAGCGGATTTTTTAGGATCTGAGAAAGTACATGTTGTAAACATAGTTCTGTAAAAATGCCTTCTTCTCTGTTTCCCATTGGCTGCCTGTCAATTTGTTTCCTTCCCACACTTTCCAGGCACTTGGTGTATCCCTCCTTAAGCCAGCGGTCCTAAGATGCATGAGGTCCAGACATTTCACTCAGCTGCTCTTGTGCTGCTGCACAAATGAAAAGAAATAAAGAATGCTAACCAGAACACAGATTTCCTACACACTGCCACACTGTACAGCATCCTAGTATTCGCTTGAGATTTGTCACTCAACAATAGATCAGCCTTACAACAAGTATTATACGTGTAACTATTAAAGATGTAACATATTTTTTCTAAAGAGAAATGCTGGTTTGGGGCACAGGTTTGTTTCCCTTTAAATCATAATCTTTAACTACACTAACCTTGCAGACAGCCTGTATAAGCTGCACAGCTCACTGCAAATATTCAATATTGACTTTCCCATTTGTCCTTTCCCCACGGGGAAAACTGATGTGGAGTTTGCCCTATCTACAGCTGTGTTATCTTATTTGTTATAGAAATATGAAAGACTATCTTTAAAACATTGAGCTCTCAGACTCAGTATTTCTCTGTAATCTTCCTAGACTGTGCTCTTATAGAAGCACATATTCTCCTTGATGTGGGGGTCCCTAGGAAAAGGTATGGGTGAGCATGACACAGTGTGAGCGATGGTAAAGAAGATGTGAATGTTCTGTCTCTCCTTCTCAGAAGCAACGTAGCTTACTTGAACAAAATTTGGGAAGAAAAGTGTGAAAATGCAGCATTTCTGCTTCACTCTCTCTCTCAGGCTGTAGAGGCATGGAATAGATACAGAGATTGCCTCCGGCTAGCAGTGGTTGTTGTCCTAACCTGAGAAGACTCAACTGAGCTACCATGAGATTTCTTCCTTTGAAGAGAGTTTAGATAGATAGTGAAAAAACAAAGCTGTAGCAGCCATTGGAGGGGGTTTGCTTTTCAGCAGATGTTACTTACCATGACTGGTCATGCCTGCCCTGTTGTGTAAGAACATTTGTGGTGGTTTCCTCATCTTTCTTAAGCTCTGCCAAGACACCAAGGCCAGCAAGGCTTCACATCATGAACACAGATTATCTGAGCTGATGCCTTACTACTCCACTGAGGTAGTTTGCACATCTCAGGAATATTGTTTCTGTCTTTTTGCTTTCTTGTTTCTTGATTCTAAATACTGCTAAATAAACGTCTTCAAATAAGGAAGTTTTGAAGAACATGCTGGAACCATGATGAAAGTCACAGCTTCTCCCCTGACACACCCCTGCTAACAGGGTCTATAGGAGATTTGTACCTATGTTAAACAGTGAGAACGGTTTGCAAAGGCTGTAAAAAATTCCTCCCTTTTGCCGTCTGCTGAGTCCAGGTGATAAAGACCACTTAGAGCAACAACCATCAGCTGGGATTGGGTTTTAGGTTTACATGTATAGGCCACGGAGCAGCATGAAGGTAATGTGATGTGTCTGAAGAAGAGATGGAGAGACACAGCACAGACACCTTCCCCTCAGGTCTATAAATTCATTTATCAGGTTACACTCTCACTGAAAAGCAAGTACTGCGTTTATGTGTGTGTGCACTTCTGCTTATCAGCATCGTAAAAGTTCACAATCTGGCAAAGCTTGTAATGATTAAAGCAGTCTGAAACACTGCAGTGTGTTTGATAGGCTTTGACACTCAGGCTAGTGCTGTACTCCTTACTTTTTGCATGTAAGCCTCCCATTTTAAGCTTCAAGTTAGTGGGAAATAAGGAAGGAATGCAGGTCAATGTGGAACATCAAAAGGCCACTGCTCTCCCCAGGGGTGAAGAGAAAATGAAAAAAATGAAAATCACGTTTTTTCCAGAAGCTTTCAAGAAAAACAAAAGCTGCAGCTCTATTTTACAAAACACACTTAAACAACCTAACACTGAATTATTCATGCCTGTTCTGAAACACAAGCTTTATAACCCTGAATTAATTGCCCTTGGTGGTGAGTATATCTAGTCTCATTGTAAATACTTTGCCAATTGAAATACAAACATGTTCTGCACAAAAAAAGTTGTTAACACAAACAGTGTCATATGCTTAATAATATTATCACCTCCTTCTTCCTAACCACTTTGGACCAAGTTTACTTTTGAAGCAGGTAGACCAACTGAATTTTCACTGGTGTAGCTCAGATCAGTTTTTCCACTGCCATATTTTTTAGAAGGAGATACCTAGCTCTACCATAGACATAATTTGATTTTCTATTTGTCTTATCAAAACCCTTCTGCTGGGATTCTTCTGCAGGTAATAATAATTTTGTGGGAATTTAAGATGGGACTTTTTCCCATTAAAGTCCTGTTGCTAGCCAGGCAACCACCCAACATCTGTGACAAAGTACCTCTTCTTCTAACAGTGTCCTGAAATCAGTGTTGCTCCTGGAAATGAGGTGCCCATAGAAGCTTGCCTCTCGAGTAGCACTGTGTATGGAAAAATATAAAAAATGAAAAATAGATAGAGACTTTTCTCAAAAGCAAACCCCTACCTCTTGCAGTAAGAAAAACCAACTCTTTTGCAATGAAGCTTGTCTTTTGCCTGTGCTCTTGTTCAGGGACAAAATGCTTTCTACATTGCCTAAATCTAAAGCCGATTTGTCCTAAATACATGGAAACCTCTGCAACTGGTTGCAGAGATTAAGTGGTTATATTTTAAACTAAACCCCATTGTTCAGCTTTGCTTGCTAATGAAGAAAAGTTGCTCCTCTTAAGAAATACAGAATACTGTTTTAAAAAAAACCCTTGTACCCTGTTCCTTTAACTGGGCTTTTGAAAGACAAGCACAAAATAAAATTTCATCTCTCTGCAGAAGTCGGTGTAAGTGACATTTAGCTAATGGTCTGAATCCTCAGCTGCATTGAGCTCCTGCTCAGCACTTTTGATGTGGGTAGTGGGAGGAGAAGGGTGACTCATTCATTTCCAGGCTCCTCTGATCCCATGGCTGTCATTTAGGCTTTAGGGTCCTGCGGGCATCAACAATCATGTTAAGCAATCATCCACAGCACTGCACTGTTTGCTCTGGTCTCCTCCTGGGTAGGGGGTAGGGAAGGAAATACTGTAAAGCTGGAGCTAGCTGAGGACCACCAAAGGCTTTCTCTGCTGGAAAGGGACCTTCAGATGCCACATCAGCTCCAGCCAGGACAGGGATCCTGGACTTGAAATGTTTGACACGTCTGTTTTACGGCTCTGCTCTGTGGTTTAATGCTGGGATTTCAGTGGTGAAGGGAAATAGGAGTCAAGGGGTCATTGCTGTGCTCCTCTGTTTGTCAGGGCCATAGGGGCACAGCTCTGCTTGCTCTTGGCTCTTCCTTCCTTGCAATCCCCTGGAGCAGCCTCCGTGGCTGAGCATTTGCCCTTCTATGTCTAAAATAACTGTAGGCCCAGTCTTGACCACTGCTCTGGATTTTCAGCATTTCCCACAGCTGAAACCTGGAAGGGAAGGAATAGCATGGTCCTGAGATGAACCTGACATCCACACACCCAGATGTACATTTTGCTTGCATTACACCTTGCCACTGTATTTGCTCTCTCCTTCCCAAACTCCTTCCTGCTTTCTGCAATAACTCAGATCTGAGGTGATGTGGAGGTTCACGGTAGGTTTGGGCAAGGACAGTAAATGCTCTTAGTGTGTGATGGAGCATCAACTGACTTTAATGGGAGGCTCACACAAAGATTTTATGGTTTCACCCACCTGAAAAAACCTTTGGAAGGGGCAGAAGATGAGGGCAAATGCACATCTTAATCCATTTGTGCAGTTTTGAACCGATAGCTTTAAACTAGTTCGTGGTGATTTATAGTTTTAGTTTGGTGATGTGCTGACTGCTTTTCTTCACTTTGAGGAGTGGGCAAACCACTTTCTGCAGGCACTGGGAGCTCACAGGCAGCCTGGGTCATCCAGCAAGCATCATGGTTATGCAAACACTGGGGAGCATAGAGGAATGTGCCACGCCTCGCAGAGATGCGAAAGGCATGCCACCCTTCTCTCTTCTGGACTTTTTTTTTTTTTTTGTGGCATACCATATCCTGCATGGCAGGTGGCATGACACAGATGAGAAGCCAGAGTGAGAAATGGCTTTCCTTTCACTCTGAGGCATGACATATGCTGGGAGATGCTGTGAACCTTATTAAAGCTTCTATTATTTTGCTATCTAATGACTGGTATAAGTATAAAATAACATAGTGTTTTACACAGACACTCAAGTGTTCAAAAGCAGCTAATGCTTTTGCACATGCAGCTGGCAGCTGGTTGCCTTGTCTTTAAAAATCAGGTTGCTTCAAAATTTTTTTTCAGAGGATATACAGTTAAAATCACTACTGCCTTTGAAAAAGACAGCTATTTTTTACTAGCTAGGTATTGTGGCTCCTGCACTTTAAAACTAAGGTTTTGATTCCTCAAAAAAAGTACTAGCAATTATCTTACAGCATATTTTCCTGGTAAAGGAAACCCACACTAGATGTGACAGCCAGGTGGACAGAAAAATATGTAAACTCATGGACAGACAATGATATAATTAGAGGTCCAAGAGGAAGCAGAAATATAAGGTGGAGCTTGCAGTGTTCATCGAAGTTGGAAAGATATAGCAGTGTGCCTGAGCTGTACACACAGGGCAGGGTCAAGGCACTAAGAATAAACTCTAGCATGGTATATTTCGGTTGTAATTGCAAGCTTGATCTAAATTTTATGAAATGGTACTACGGTCAGGTTGCTCCCCATAGAAAAATATGAATCTTTGCTCTCTCCATTTTGTACAGATAAACAAAGCCACTGCTTAAGACAAGATACTCATAATTAAGGCTTTCCGTATCCTACACACGTAAGTTATCCTGCACGTGTAGGCTATGGGTGTGAATAGGGAATGACAGAGAAACCCACTGTGCTCACGCATCATCATCCTGTGTTATTTTATTTTTGCTGTCGCCGACTCCTCTAAACGTCGTGCAACAAAACCAGTGGCTAAAGTGGCAAAGAACGGCATAACAAAGCACAAGCCTCGAAACAACAGTATTTTCCTCTCTCTTGCTGGCAATGTGATTCACCCAGAAGGGGGAGATATCAGCCCGCACGCTGCTGCAGCGAGTACCCAGCATGAATTTCAGCTCCTGCTCGAAATTTGTCTGACAGCGAGATTTCAACACAAACCATGCAATTTGGTGCTGGAGCACGCTGGACCTCATCTGCTTAAAAAGATGCACAGATATAGTTATCACACATCATAATTTAATAAACTGCTAAAAAATTGCACACATTTTCTTTTTAGCAACTTAGGTCCTGCAACTAAACTCACGATGCTACAAAGACATTTGAATTTTTCACTAATATGTCATGAGCACTGCACCCATTGCAAATTAATGAGTCTCTGAATAGCACTGTGCATTTGTCATTTGAATTTATGCTAATGCACTGAGGTCTCCTGATGATGTTGATAGTCCACAGCAGCTGCTCGAACTATAGAATATACATGCATGTTCCTCCAGTTTTTATTCATCTTTCCTTGGCTTTTTTCTGGTCTATCATTTGGGCTGCAGTCCTCCAGCTGGTTATTGATAGGGCTGCTAATTCTCTTTGACTTTACACTACAGGCTTGACCCCCAACCCTGAGCAGAAGTAATGGACCAGTGTTGAGAGAATTATGTACATCACACAGCAACAACCTCAGACCAGCAGGTCAAAAGGAGTTCATTGAGAACCAATGGTATTTACAAAGAATGTTGGCATGGTAACTGATAACTTTTTCCTTTTCCCAAATGAATTATACCAAGTATAATTTATTTCAATAAGTCAGTCTGAGGCTGTGACTGTGCTCACATAAATTATATATCATGGTAGATGGCATTTGCTTTTTTCTGTACCTACAAAGAAGTGAAGGCCTGTTGTTTACCCTTCCCACTCAGAAGAGGAGAGTGTGGAACAGCCCGTGTATGGTAGTGACTGCAAGATGCTGGCCAAGGGCTAGACGACAACCTTTCCATCCAGAGTTCAGGCAGTGCCGTTGGGTAATGAAGAACAGTGTCAAACTGAATCCACATGGGGTCCTGTCAAAGAAACAAAGAATAAATGGTGAGGGGAAACTAGTAATGAAAGTTTCAAAATATTTATCCGTGAGCTGTTGTATATTGGAAGTTAGAATATTCCAGAGCAGACTACAGTCTTTACCAACTTTAGCTCTAAACATGACAATTATAGTGCCGCTAATATACCCAGGAAACAATTATTTGAGCTGCCTAATCATTTTCAAATGACTCAGAAAAATCAGGCACAGAGATGAAATAAGGAGCACAGAAACAGAAAATGCAGCTTGTTAAGAGTCACTCTATTTTTTTGTACTCTCCAAGGTTTCACAGGGCCAGAGAGGCTTAGTAGTTTAATTTTGAAACATCTGGGAGCAACGATGCCATACAGTATACTATGGCCTTTTGTTTGCAGCAAGTTCTTTTCAAGGGAACAAAGCTGTGTCACATGAGGGAACTTGACTGAATTATCTGATAAATGTCAAAATTAGACAGATGCATTCTGCCGCCTCTTAAATACTACCAGGAAAGGGTTTTAAAAAATTAACCAATTCATCTCTAATATCAGAGAGAAGCTCTGCAGCTGAACAATGGCATATACAAAAGGAGGAGAGAGCAGACTGACTCCATGGTCTTAAAGCAGCTCTGAGAAGATCTCTCAGGAGAGCTACATAATATATATATGTGTGTCTATATATTCTAGCACCCTTCCCAGGGTTTAAGGGCCACTTCAGAGAAACATATTTCAGTAAGAAGCAGCAAATAGCTACTTTCCTATAGCACTGCTGTTTTCCCATCAAGGAGGGTAAAGACATTTTCACTGTTCTCAAAAAACTTTGAAATGTAAACTTGTTCGATTGATGGCTCCTTCTGGTCCTGGCAGCCTTTTTGATAGCTGGTGCTCTTTCTGGAATACTTGTTAAAAATGTCTCTGTAGCAAAGATGTTGTGGTTTTTTTTTTACTCCATGTGATTTTTTATTTTTTTTTTAAAGTCAGTGCATGAGAGAGTGGAGATAGGCTTTTGTCTTCAATGCAGCAGGCTGACAGGTGAACACCTACTCTCACTGCCCTTGTACATTGTAATACTTTATGAGATTAGACTGCCTGAAAGCTGTTTTTTTTCAGTATAGACCTTCAATCCTCTTTGAACGTAAGTGCTTGTGGCCAGGAAAAGTGTCCATGGCATTACATGCTGGAGGCTGTGGGTACGTCAAGGCTGGAGGCAGCTACGTGAACCAGCATCATTTGATGCCAGCGGCACCTACAGCCATGGACTCCCCCTCATTCTGCAGAGACTGATCAAAATTTGAGACTAGGAGTGACTCCCATCCTGGGATATGCCATCCTGGTTTCTCCCCTCTGTCACTGCCCATAAAGACCTAACTTCTGACCTTCACCAGCCAACAAACCTCTGTCCTGATTCAGTGGCTGCCCATCTGTTTAAGGCAACACAGCTTTCAGAAGGACTATGCTTTCATACTTGCTTTTCAAGGTCTCATGGCTCTTGATTTTGGAAATATTTTGCTTCATGCACATAAATGATCTCCTCGAGATTGTCACATATGCTTGTTGCTTATCTGTCATGCTGCCTACTCTGATCCTGCTAATTCCATCATAGTAGTGTAACTGTAAAAGAAATCTTCCTGGTTGAAATAACAGGTAGTGTCATGGGAATTTGCTGGAGTAATATCTTGATGCTAACCACTGTTCACAGATCTGGGGAGGATTAGACTTGCTCCATGTGAAGAATTTTATAGGTAGATGTAATAAGAAATAATGTAACTTCCAGAAATAAATAATCTGAGGCAGACAGTCAGCTCTTTCCACTCCACTTTTACTTTCACTGCGCTCAGTGTGGCTATTAACTAGCAATCAACTTTATTAAAGATGATTCTTCTGTGTAATATCTGGGATTGTTGCCACATCAAAACGCAAGAATCTTCAAGTGCCTCCTGGCATGTATTGTGGACCACATCTTGCCCTTCATTCCCTCCGCTCCAGCCTCGCCAACTCCCCTTTCTTATTTCTTCAAAGGGATTTCTGCAAACTCTGCCGCTCAGGCAGCAGACAGTGAATAATTCAGCACGCTGCACTGGCAAAGGAGGCTGTGGCAGAGCAAGTCACGGGTGTGACCCACATGGGCTACA
Source organism: Phaenicophaeus curvirostris (assembly GCF_032191515.1). Taxonomy (NCBI): domain Eukaryota; kingdom Metazoa; phylum Chordata; class Aves; order Cuculiformes; family Cuculidae; genus Phaenicophaeus; species Phaenicophaeus curvirostris. The sequence goes on from NC_091431.1 coordinate 18,740,298, forward strand.
AATTCTTCTGTAGGCAGGCAGCTAGTGCTGGTAGTATGCTGTGCTAGCCAAGGCTGTTGGTAAGTTATACAGTGCTCAATTGTCTCTCAAAGCTAAGAGGAGACTGTGTTTCTCAAAAGTTTTCAGGCCCTTGTAGCCTTTTGCTTTGAAATCTCTTGCACTAGTTTCATTCACTATGCGTGTTGCTGTATTTTAAGTAAGACAATATTCAGGTTTACTTTGGTTCTATTTTAACCACAACAATGTCTTCTCTGACAGACTTTCTAAAATTTCAGATTTCTACTAAGACAGCTTATTCTTTTCCAAATGATTGTCTTAAAAAACAGTATGAGGGATGTGAAGCTGTAGTACACATTGTCTTCTCATCTTAAAGTTAGAAAGTTTACGAGGGAAAGGTTAATTTGAGTCAAAACCTGAACATCCCAGGGCTCAGGTTCTCACTGTCATTGGTCATCTGGGGAATTTGGAGTAGGATTCTTTGATAATGTGGATCAGATTTGCTCCATCGATATCAAGGGGCTGATTTATAGGAATGGGTGACCTGGCATTTTGTGAGATTTCCATAATGGTTCCAGATAGGGACAGTGCCTGTGGGTGATCACCATTCCCAAATGCCCAGTTTGCATTTTGTCTCAAGCCTCAGCATGTACTACAGAAGGCTCCTGAAATCAAAGAATCCAAACATCATTAAAAAAATCATAATGATTATATCGCTTCTTATCCGTGTTAGCAAAAGAGCCACATTCAAGGACATGATTAAGAGATTTCAGTTGTTGTTTCCAGCTGCCTGGACACAGGGAATATTCTTTATCTAGTTAGCACACCACAGGCAGATAGCATTCAGGGCCAAGCTGGGAACAACACGCAGCATCATGAATGGAGGATGTGGGATGGAGGATGCAGGTGGGGAAATTTCACTGCACTCTTTACTCTCTGCATCTCTGACAGCTGCTCACAGCTTTTAACACAACACCATCCACTGAAGAACAAACTGAGGAGCTAGGTCAAGCACACAGATTTTTGAAAGCATAAATTCATCCTTTGAGTAAAAAAATGCATGCTGGTATTTGGCAATTAGAACTAGTTGGGGTGTGCATGCTGTTCTACCTTCTCCATGGACTGCCAGCCACCTCCCAAAGGCAAGGTGATGAATTCTTTCTGGCCTCCTTGGTATCACAATGCACCTACAGGAAATTAAATGCATACACAGGGAATAGCATATAAGTATCCATACCCTTAAAGGGAATGGATATGAATACGGCCCTTAGTCCTAAACATTAGAAGAATCATCAGAAGGCAGATTCTGGAGTTGAGACAGTTCTGAATGAAACCTGGTGCTCCAAACACTAGACATACCTCTCCTCTAAATTAAACATTTTCCCCAAAGCTATTTATTTGATTTTCTACATGCAGCATGTCCAGATGCTGCATGTGTTTTTGAAAGCAGATTCTTCCTCTTAAATTCCATATGTAGAATGAATGTTTATTAACATATCAAATTGGATAGGATTTTAACTCAGGGGTAAAAATAAGGTATTCAAGATGCAATTGTTTGACACACTCTTTTTTTGTGCCTTAATATTCTCGGACTCACTTCTCAGCAAAGCTCAATAGCTGCAGTGAAGAGTGGCACCACCAGCAGCCCTTTCCTTCTCTGGGTCCCACAGTGCTGACGTTACCCTGTGAATGGTATGCTGGATCAACAGCTCTAATGATTCAAGGGCTGTCCCCAGGGGTTTGTCCTTTCCTCTTCACAATCGCTCCCTCGCACGATTCCCATGCACTGTGTGGAGGCTCAGAAACCTGCCTGCTCGAAAGCTCAGTGCCAAGCAGTACCCCCACCACAGTAATCAGCCTCTACAGCTGTTTAGCTTCATAAGGCACAGGAATCATCTCATCTACCTTATAGATCTGCATCTACCTACAGATAAAATGCTGCAATTCCGTTATGCACTACTGTGCAGTATAGATATTTCATACGTGTGTGGGAGTGAATCAAGATTTCTTTTCAAGTATGAGCACCACACATCACATTTTTTACCCCATAACCAAGGTCCCAGGTTGCAAAGATTCTGCTTTGCTCAGAGGGACTCATGGTCAAACTGAAAAGGATAAAAGAAAAACCCATCACACCATACTTCTTCGTAAGTTCTCTTGTCTCTTTCAACTAGCCAACATAAAAACCTTTTCTCCTGGCCTGTAGAATCTTTTAAAGTACTAACAAGTGTTCTGAGATTTCTAAGAGATTCTTCTTTTTTTTTCTTTCATAGCTCCAGGGTTACCACCCTAGTAGGTGTGGAAAATCTTTGTTCACTTCATTATAAGACACTTTTGTGTACCATCTAACTGGATTCAGCCAGCAACGGAGAGCAGATATGTCGTATGCTGAATGCTTTTTTCCTTGTCCCTGACATCCTAGGATATTGCACACTTTCATGTTCTAATGGAGGTTTCTTTTACCAATGACCAACATTTTCTCTACTCTCTAATGCTCCTGCAAGTTTCTGACCTGCTATAATTTCCCTGCCTGCAGTGCAGTTTCAGACAGCGTTCCTGTTGAGTACTGAGGAAATTAATATGCTGCTTAGAAAAATCACCTTCATATTTAGAACACCTCTATGTCAGAGTGTGTTAACTTGTGTACACTAACATCTTGGGTGCTCTCCATTACACCTGTACAAAAACTGCAGTGAAAAATCAGGAGAAAAAAGGGCAAATCAATTCATATAATAGATTTCACTGCAGGCTTTCTTGCAAACCTTTGCCACTGCCACCATGCAACACCTTATGCCTGCCACTGGTAGATAGAGATAAGAAGCACTCCAGATCAGTGAAAATGAACCTCTATGCTAAAAACATCGCATATGCTATTTGTGTGTCACAGTGAAAAAATTCCCAAGCACGTTTCAAGCATGCATTTATTCAGTAATGAATTCTTATTACCCGATTCTTTATCTGGGCTATTTTCAGAAACAGAAAGTGCTGGTTCTCTTTTAAAGCTGGCCACTTCCTTTTTGACCGTCTTCCCACTCTGAACATAAAACAGGTGCATCAGCAATATTTGGCATGTTCATAGCGAAAGAAGTTCTGTCTTCAGTACACAGCATTTCATGTAGTTTGTCTTATCTCAGTCATCAGCACTGATTCAAAGATATTGACTATCACAGCATTGACTGCTCGCCAAGTTTGACAAGAGTCGGCTGGGGTTACAGCTGTGAGAGGACCTGCAGAGGAGGTAAAAGCTGCCTCTGGGAGCCAAAAGATGCAAATTATGATACTTCCTTCATATTTCTCATTTGCTAAAATTCATTTTTCTTTGTTCTTTTGTGAAAGGAGACTGGACAGATTAAGATTTCCAGGTGCAAAGAGACAACTCATCTGACATCACTGGCAAGGAAAATAAAATGGAACTTATTTCATAGCAAAGAAATTAATACGAATGTATTTGGTAGAGTTAACTGCAGTTGAGAACAAGGTCTTATGCTGTAGAGGCTCAGGGAACCTTAGCTGTAAGTTGTACTGCCTGCACTACTTGCAGCAAATGAGGCATTTGACATGAGGCAGCAGATGCTCTCTGTTAAGGGACAGTATCATCAGATGATGTACTCCTCTGCAAATTTTGTTTTTAAATGCCCAAGTGTCCATGCTTTACATTAGAGATCAAAGGCAAGCAAGAGGTGATGTCACAAAACTAATGCATTAGGAGACACTATATGAGGTGCAGGAAATGTAATTGCTTAATTGTGATTTTGGTTCAGTCTCTTTGCCATCGCTTGGTGCCTGTTTAAAGAGGTAGGTGCAAAAAGGAGATTCCCATATACTTACTGGTCACCTTCAGTGTCCCAGTCCTACATTAGTGGCATCTCTGTGGAGATCTCTACACTACTCTGCACTGCATTAACCTGCCTCTGATGATTTTGTTTTGACAGATACCTGCTTAAAACACAAACTACTTTCAAAATGGTGATTATATTGTCAAGAAAGGGCTATAAATTGAAAGAGGCTTTTTCAGATACAGGATGTCTTACAAAGTGTGCATTCATACCATCCCATTTACTGCAGTTTTCAGTGCAATATATCGACCATTGTCTTGGTTCTTCTGCACTGTTTGTGGAAGAACAATTTATGTCCTGAAGCAGATCAGGATACTGCACCTCCAAATAACACACCAATAAACAAAAATCCTTCATCTTTTTCCAAATAAGTAGGTAATTTCTATCACAATTTATGTATGAGTTCACTATGGCAGCTTTTAGTCTTCCCAGCGTATTTGATGCAATGGTATTGATAGCATGTCTGATTCTCTCCTGAAGTGCAGATTAGTAATTACTACTCTTTTAAAGCATAAAGCAAAATTAGACTGTAAAAATGAAAGAGATGGGGCTAAATAAGACTTGCAAAGGACTAAACTTCCGCAATTATTGATTTTCCCTTTTCTTCCTCACAGTAAGGTTTGTTTTTTTGACTTAGAAACAGCTCCTGGAAGAAGAACTATCTCAGCACTGGCAGCACTAATGCTGTTTTGCTTCAAAAAATAAAAAGGATGATTTTTGGTTCTTTTTACTTTAAAGGCACCAAAATCTGAGGTCACATGATACTAGGGGTTTTTTTTTAAGTTTCAGCTAAGCAGCAATTTTTTTATTTGTTTGCAAATTTATGTTCATGACTGAAAGGTTGGATATAAAAACTTAAAAATGTAAAGCTGAAAAATGAACATGCAGCAAAAAGACCATCAAATAACTTTTTACGTTGTGGAAATAGGTAAAAAACAATTTAAATATGCTGCCAGGGTGGTGGTGGGACATTAGCGTAATCCAATATCCTTTGGACCCCTGAGAATGTAGATTCAAGAAGGCTCATGTATGTGTGTGCGCTCTGGGAAAGTCTTCATGAGGAATTCACACCTTAGTCATGAAAGTAAGTTAAAGAGGGTATGTAAATGAGCCATCTTCTTCAGTTTCATTTCTGATTGAACTGTTTATTGAACTCTTACGGTCAGAGACACAAATAACTTGCAAATAAGAACTGAAAGATTCTCCAAGACAGTTGTCTGGGAGGGCAAACTACCAGTAACTGGGTAACATTTCTATGGGAAATTCATCAGCATGTAGCAAAACCTGTTCTCTTTTGCATTGCTTCACTGCTTCATCCAGGAGAGGAGTAATAGATAGATGCTGGTTTTACTCTATGTGGGTCAGCAGTAAATTAGGATGGCACAGGTATTATGTATTAGCGTACCACAGGGCTCTTTCTTTTCATAACACTAATATTATTTCCTTTCATAACATTAATTGTAATATTAATTGAATCCTATTGCTGCCTGCATGCCTTTTTGGGCTTAACTTTTTCTTTTTTGTTCTCACACCCCTTCAAATGTACCCTGCAGAGAGGTTAGTGTCCACATCATGCTGGAAAACATAATCATTATGTATCTTTATCCAATTCAGGGACCCATTTGTGAGAACATGAACCCTGAGGGGGGATTCACTTAGCTCTCATTCTGCCTTTTTAAAAGCCTGGCTGTTTAAATAGTAGACCCTTTCCCAATGTGGCTGCTTTCTCAGCTATCTCATCTTTATATGGCTCTTTTTCCCCTTAGCTTTGATTTGTACATGTGGAATGTTTTTGATCAGATAACACTCACTGGATATGTTGCTGTCTTTGTTCAGGACATTGGTTTTGTAAGCTGCAAAGCTGATAAACACTTATATGTGCCTTGTTTCCTTTTCTGCATAAAGATTCTATTGAGACATCAGCACATCTGGGGAAAATATGTTTTTTGATATTATAGTTGTTATTATTAATTTTAAATTCAGCACTATCATATTTGATGTCTGCATCTTTAAATAATGCAAAATGATGCCTTGTTGGCAATAACGAGTAAGAGTCTAACAGAGAAGAAGAAAGGGAACCTGCCTCAAAGTTCCGTTGTTATAAAATTCTTATCTGAAAAAAAGAGACCTTTGAGGATATTAAAACTTGACTCTCTTTCTGTTAGCCTCATGAAAGGTAGAGCTCTTGTTAAACTTGTGTTGCTTTGTTGTCTCCACTGTTCTGATGCCTTACACAGCAGTTTTTCCTTTAAAATAAATCCTTGGGACAGAAGATAAAACAAATGCCATGCTCTAGTGACTGGCATATACCAACTAGAGGCATATTCACATGAGAAAACTGCTTGACAAATATTTCGTCTATCTGAGATATTTTCCAGTTGAGTTGCCTTGCTATTCTGTTCCCACCACATTCTCTGCATTGCACAGTGAAAAAGCAAAGACATTTAACTTCTGCACTGGACTGGGAACTTCAGATGCTAAAAAACAGGTCAATTTTTTTTTCAAGGTCTTTTTTTCAGTTGGCACTGAATAAGGGAAACAAACTTAATATCAGCTCTTTTCTCTGAATACATCTGTATAAAAGAAACATATTTGGGAGGGGTTGACTTTATGACTCAAAAGCCCTTACATACAATAGTTAAAAATTCTCATGAACTATTTATATATTTGTTATAAAATTATGACAAGCTCACAATACTAAACTTCCTTTTCATTAACACGGGAATCTAACTTGTCCAACTATACAGAAGTATAACTGATAGAAAATAAAGAAACTATTCAGAAAAATCTTGGATTCCAAATCAAGAGGAAACTGAAATATTTTTATGGAGGTCAGTTTATTGGAAATCATTATTGCAATTAGCTGAGCAGGTAATTTTTTAGCATAAATTTAAAAGGAAAGTTCCATCCTTATGGAAAACAAAAAAAGCTGTTAGCCATATAAGAACACTAAAAATAAATTACTTTCAGAACACATTGAGCAGTTCACTCTTCGGTGCAAATACTAAAATAAAACCTGGAATAATTAATTTCACTATACCTTATGGATTTAGAAAAATGCAGTGGGAAAAATTAGTGCAATGGTGCAATGGTCTCAGAAAAAAAGAGGAGGAAACTGATAGTAAGTTGTACTTTTTTTTCCTGAAATGCAAAGAAAATAAGGTTTAAATTCCTAGTTAATCTGACATAATTAAACAGCATAGGTCACCTCTCAGAAACCCATCACCTAGTATGCCTTTAGAGCTATTTGTGTTCAGTCATGAAGTAACTAAACAACAGTGCAGCATGCATTTGATAGACTTGAACAGAAATTCACTTGAAAAAGAATTATTTGCTTGCAGATTAGGAAAAAAAGACTAAATTTGTTATGTTAACATTTTACCTCAATTTTTATGTGCAGCTCTGGCTATCAGTAGGACGGGAAATGAAAGAAAAGGCACCTTATAAGGGAAAAGCTTCAGAAGTCAGATGAAGTCTTTCTACCTTCTACAAGCTGCCTATGTCTCCTTGGAAATCCCAGGCAAAAGTGAGGCTGATTTCTGCCCAATGTGTGCTATACCTGTACTAGAAAAACATGTTGCATGAGTTTGGCATGATCTAAAGCACTGCCCCTGGACCAGGTTAACATCACGAGCATCATCTCAGGATCCTTTGGACCGTGATCAGATTGTAAATTGTCTCTAATTCCCTCCTACAATAGATGGTGGATCCTAGTTTGCAGTGCTGCCAGCTCTTTTATTTTACTAAGGACAAAAAGTTCATAGAAGACAAATTGAACTGATGGGTACTCACAGTGCTCAAACTGGATTAGGCTTGGATTTTTTTCTATTCTGGGCAGCTGAGGGAAATTGAGTATAAAGCTGTACAGTACCACATGTAAGACCAGTGTTTCTGAGCACGCAGCAGCAGTTGGGGCTCAGTTTTAGAGGATTGTTCTTGTCTGGACTTCAATATTCCTATTTATTTATGAAATTAAATAGAATTTATGAAAGGAATTTATGAAAGTAAATAGAATAGTGGCGATCTGAGAGCGTGGCATTTATTTTTACATTGTCTTACAACACCATTACAGGGAAAATAAAAACTGAAAAAAGAAAATGATGAGGTATTTTATTATATTTTTACACATGATATCTCTATGAATATCTAATTTTCAAGCTCAGGAGCCTTAATTTTTGCTCCTAAATCCCTGTTAGACTCTTAAGTAAATACCTGAATTTTAACAGAGCTGATTACCCAATGCACTAACCAGAATCTCATGAGAAAACGCTTTATAAACAATGAATCTATCTGAAATGTTATCTAGCTGACTTCCTTCAGCTGAGCTCTGTCAGAACTTTATATGAGCACTGCTTTTGAAAGTCAGACTGTGTATTTTGGTGCCAAATTTAGGAAAATTTACCCTACGGTTACATTTGTACCTGTGCAGGTCCATTCATTACCCTTGGAGAGATGAAAGACATAAAAATAATATATATCTAAAATAAATCAACCCCCTTCATTAATGCAGCCAGAATTTTTGAAGAAAAAAACAGATTGAGGTAAGGATCATGATATTTCACCAGACCTAAGTCAAGGCAAAATTCTGAACTTCTGATTGTTAATACTGTACTAAAACCTGTCAGTATCTCCTTAATTAAACAGTACTTTTCTTCAGTAAAACTTTTTGTGTCAGAATTGTACAGACTTCCAAGTCTGACATTCAAACTACTTCTTGGCGGGTGTTAATGAGGTACCTTAGTTTGTTTTAATGAGGTACAATGCACAGCTTCATTTGTACATGAGAAGAGAAACAGGAAGATTTTTTGAACAGGTTTTGGTCTGTAATCCAGGCAAAACGTACAGACTCTGCTACTCACCACTAATAGGATGACATAAAGAGTTGGCAGCATTTTTGTGCCGAATACCCTAATCTCATGTGGCTGCATTTGAAAAGTGGAAAATCATTGTTATCTCATATAGATCCCTACAATGCACCGTATGTATCTAGTGAATGAGCATCAAACTGACCCTGTGGGTGTATGCTGGACATCCTGCCAGTCCATTGATTTTGGGACTACACTGAAAACAAAAGGCTGGCTTTGAGAAAGGGCCATGAACTCACATTTAGGGGTGTAATTTTGCACAAGTCAGAACAGAGGAGAGACAAAACTGTCCTCCAGACAATAGGCTTCAGTATGGGGAATGCTAATTATAATGTTGGAAAGCTATGGGGTCACGCTCTTTCCACTATTCCGTAATTATGCCCCAGGAAGCGCAGCACACAAGAGGTTAACTTCTTTGGTTCACTTTTTATTATGCTTGGGAATTTGATGCAGATGCAAGGCATAATTCCATCAGAATTATATTGTTGGTTATCATTAAAGGCTGCTTGTTATGAAGTGCAATATTCCTACCTTTTAAAATTCAGCAGGATTCTAGACAGGCCTTTCCTCTGTTAGGATGTTGGCCAATAAATTACTCAATAGGGTGCATACAGTGGCTGGAGCAATATAATAGCATCACCCTTGGAAACTGTGTGGAACAGTATTGGTAACCACAGGAGCAAAGGGGCACTTCTTCACAAGGATGTCTTTCAGTGGTGCAGACGGTCAATCAGAGGGCAAAACACAATGTTTCAGGCTAGATATAGATTTCAAATGGGGCAGATATTTGGCAGGCAGGAATCATACACATAAAGCTGACTTTGAAAAAATGGCATGCAAAAAAGAAAGATCCACTGTTACCGCAGGAATCTGAATACATTATATAGTGCTTTATTGGCTGAGTCTCCTTCAGGGAGGAAAACGAAGCTGAATGGATCCAAACTGCAACCTTTGTGAGCGGAAGGACATTGCTCCAGTGCTGGCTTCTTCTCCATCCACTATTTAGTTTCTGCTGACTGTGTTTCTGGCAGCATTTCCTGGATGGAGAAGATCTTCTTCCTCAATAAGTGGTTAATATCAGATCCAGTTCCACCTCTTTAAGACATTTTAGGTAACTCCATATATGAGATGTCACCGGAATTCACCATAGTACTCTTATAGTTAATCTCATACACTCTATCTACCTGCCAGGTCATGAGAGTATTTAGTGTTAGGGCCATTTCTGTGAAGGGAGGGAGTTTGCATAGGAAGTTGTGTTTCTGTGTGAGCCCTGATATGCAGTGCAAATTTGCTATGAAAACAAACCAAGATTTTGCAGGCAGGAAAACTTCCCCTCTACCACAGACTTATTCTGGAACAGATTTTCCCATGAGATGTTCTTGTGCTGTAAATATCCCTCCTGTAACATGTAAGAACATGTGCATCATTATCATGTTAAACAAATTCTCACATGAGGCTGGTGCCCTAGGACGTTTTCCAAAGTCTCCTTTAAGTAGGTGCATAAAGAAGGGGAACACAAAGGTTCACAGCCAGGTGCTTTTTGCTTTCTAGCCTAAATGACCCCTAAGTCTTTACAGCTGGGGTGATAAGATGTGAGAACTGGCTTCAGAGGGAATCCAAGTATGGCTTGAATTAATGTTTCTGGATGTGCAGGAAGATGTCTTTGAGACTGTCTGCACCAGCTCCACTATACGACGTACTGCCTGTATATTATCACTTGTGTCCGTTTCCAAGGATGTCTGACAGTGTCTCAGCTACCATTTCAATATAAGTGTACGTAACAGCAGAAATAGTCCTGAATAACCACGGATAACCTGCACATTCCCTCCATGTGCTCCATAGTCTCACTTATAGATGTGTGCCTATGTAATATTTACATCCTTAATATACCTCATTATAGTCAAGGGCAACTTATATGCAGTTAAAAGTAAAATTGCTGCTATCAAGGGAGAAGTGCAGTTACTCCTTAAAAACTGAGAAGATTATCTCTGAAAAGCCTTTTCAAAACCCCTCTGTTATTAACACCCTAAGAAAAGATCTCAAGAAAAATGGGATAATTTTCCAAACATAAAGGACAATATAAAGAGATGTTGTTTATGAAACTTTTAGACTAAACCATGTCCTCTATTATTAAGCAACAGCTCATGTTGCATGCTAGAGTTTCTGCATGCTTTTATGGCACTTCTCCATATTAATTGTCCAATTTTATCAAAGTTGGTAATAATTTACTTATTACCACATTGGGGTCTGAATAATATTTTCCTTTCCATTACGTTTCTTTCCCAGGATTTTTTGACAGTTATATCCTCTCATCATTAATGTTACTTCTCATCACAGACTGAGCTGAATATTCACATGAAAGATCAAATCACTGTTATTTTGACTTGTTACTATTTTTTCATCTAGATTGTTAACCCATCATTTTTATGGCATTTTACAGTAGTTGCTGCGTTTATAGCATACCTGCTAGTCCAATTCATTATAAAGACTAACATTCTGGAGGAGAATTTTAAAAGAAAACCTCTTCATGAACTCACACACATTAATGTGAATCTGACTCCCATTTCTTTTCCTTTAGTGTTTCCTGATATCCTAAGAGTATTTCCTTACTTTCTGATTTAAATTTTTCTGGTTTTTATTTCCTAGTCATAAAGTGCTTTGAGAAGCCTTATTGAGGCTCGTGCCAGATTTAAATATCATGGAGGAAGGGACTGTGATCTTATAGCTAAGTCAAAATTCACGTGATGGGAAAATAAGGCTCTGTTCTTGACGGGCTTTTTCTATGGAGCTACCTCCCATGAACAGAGAACATTGTGGTCGTAAGATTATGACTACTGATAATACTTTCAGAAGGTAAAGATTTTTTTCCTTTATTTTTCCTTCCCTGTAAAACCAGAGAATCTTGAGGTATACAGACTTGAAAAATGTTCCTAAAGCAATAATATTTGTTTTTGTTTTTTTAACTCCTAAAACACCTCCTTTCCAAAAAGCCCTATTTCACCCTGGGACAAACCCAAAAGACCTACTCTGTCTCACACCACCCCTTTGGGAATTGTATCCAGCCTGTGGTTATTGCTTGTATCATCTTTGCATCTGGAAGTATTAAGATCATTAGAAACACCAAGAGGCCAAGGAAGCATTAAGGATCTAAATAGATGGGAGAAAAAATGGAAAAGGTTATCATGCCACTTTTAAAGATGGGAAGCAGCATCGTAGAGAAATGAAACTAATTCCCAAGAGCACAGCACACAAGGAATTTCTGGCAAAGTTGATACTTTAACTTAGATGTTCTCTTTCTAAGTTCACCCTGCTTCTCTTTTAAAAGAAACACATAAAGCTTAAATCTCTTGGTTTTTCATGCCTGTCTTTCTTGTGTGTAAAGTCAATCTAAGATATTTTTGGGGTAAATTTGTAAAATTAAGTTAACTGATATAAGAAATTCAGCTACCCTCATCAGTAAGCTGAACATGAAGACTGAAATTCTGCTATGAATAAACTGGAATGGGGTTGAGTGGGGAAAAGAAAAACCCGAGTACTCATAATTTACGTAGATTATACATTTTTTGGTGTCATGATTGACTTGTGCATGTGTGGCCAGCACAATGGAACTCTGGCTTAAGCTATTTGCAACTAGTATTAAGGATGTTTGTGGTGTTGGAGCAGTTTTGCAAAACTAATAGAAAGCTCTGGATACTTATAATTTGCATGCATGTCAGTAGGTAAGGTCAGATGGCTAAAGCCTTCCTTTTAAAAATTAAGGTTAATTCTGTTACAAGGTGGGAGTGGTCATGTGTGTTTTGTCTGTTCCTGTCATGGAAATCAGTGAGATTTGCCTCTGGTGCTGAATGGATCAGAACAGAACAATGAGCCTTCAGACTGAAATACTTCAATGGCCTGGGTAAACTTGATAATAGTACTCATGACTGGCCAGATGCTTCATTTTGAAGACCAGTTTAAAAAATACTGAAAATCCCAGATGCCATAGTATCATGTGTAGCCGATTCCAACACCAAGCATGTAGGAGAAGACACAAGGGGCTGTGTGTATGGATCTCAATCTAGAAATGTTTGATTTGGAACACAATTTTTAGTTAGCTTCAAAAAAACCCAACATTTCAATTAATTAAACAGACTGGTAAAGATTCTGAAAACATAGCAAATCCTGTAAAAATGCCATAAAAATGATGGGTTTACAGTCCACCAAAAGAAAAAAAGCAACAAGCTAAATTAACAGTGATTTGATCTACATGTGAATATTCAGTTCTGTCTCCAAGAAAAATTAAGAAACGAACTTAGAGGAAAGAAAAAATGCTTTTCAGAAACCTGCTGCTGATAATTAGTTAGTTGTTACCACCTCCAATAAAATGTGATGATGATCTTGCAGATCCCTGACATAAGCTATTGTTGAATAGTAGACCCAAATTCCTGCTGAGAGAGGAAGAGCTATCCAAAGGTGTACTGCAATCAAGAAATTGTCCACTTGTCAAAGACCCTCATGCAGTAAAATATCATTATTAATATTAACAAGCTATAATTGTGCATGTGTGTTTCATTGGCATGTCAGTCAATTCAGTTAATTTGACTTAGCAAAATGGTGTCTGGTCCAAATACCATTAAAGAAAAAAAACTAGGAGGTAAAAAAAAAAAAAAGAGGCTGAGATCTTCAGCATCTCTGCACCTTTTCCTATTCCTCTTTCTCAGGAAGGCTCACAGTCTGGGCTGAAGTGTAACTGAATAAGCCCTGAGGAAGAAATTCAGGGGTGGATTTGCAGAGGAGATCGTGACTGTAAAATCCTGCCTTTGATCTGTGGTTGTGAGGGCCATTAGACTGGCAGATGCTCTGCTTTTCTGAGCACCTCAGTTTCTTCACTGCCCTCAGCAAAAAGCCACAAGGGCAGAGCTGGAAATGGGAATGGAAACAGCACTTCTGCAGATCACATGCTTCCATCTGCCTAATGTAAGAGCAAAGTGCTTCTTCAAGGTCATTTCTAACTGTGGGTATGGAGCCAGTTAGCTCAGAGCAGTCCCTGCTGTGGAGGTTGTCCCAGCCCCAGATAGCCTAAGGGAAGACTTTGGTATATTGCTTAACCTCAGGCTACTGTGAAAAGCCATATTTTCTAGACCATTTATTAAACAAAGAAGAGGTGCCCCTGTGTTGCTGTGGCACAGGACCTCTTCTCTTCTCAGTTGCAAGTATTTCTGTGATGGTCTGAAAGCATTTAGGGTAACTGCTGGTCCCTGCAGTGCCAATCACTGCCCTGCATGGCTATGCCACGAGGCAGCTCCCTGAAAATCTGGTTATCCAGCTCCATGGCCTAAAGATTTTGGTCTGCTTTTTGCCCATGGCTCCCCATGTCAGACATCAGGATACTCGTAGATGATAAGGAAGACAACATCCACCTCTCAGCCTTATAATGACAATAAAAAACCCGGGGAGTTGTTGTTTAAGTAATTACTGTGACTTCCAGAAGCTGTAACACGCTGTCCTGCTGACCTCTCCTGTGCAAGGCAGTGTTGCCTGCCTGGAGCAGTGCTTACCAAGTTATTTATTGTCTTTCTACAGGTCTAAAATCTGTGGTAAAGTCAAGTTTATGGCCTCTTGCTTGCCTCGCACCATGCTCTGCACTTCTGGTCATGGCTCCTTCAAGCTGTGAAGCAATGTACCAGAGGGGCCGTAGCTGTAGGGATTGATTACAGTGGAATATTTTATTGTTACTGGACTAAAATCCTTGGAAATTGGAGCTTTAGTGCAGGCACCATTTCTTAACAGCCTCCCAGAATGCCTGTAAGGCTGCATTTCATGTGCACTGCTGTCTACTCATCCACCATCCAATATTTTGCTTCTCTTCTCCATGGAGCGTGGGGAAACCTGGAACAATTCTCCAAAATGCAGTTTCCAAACATGCCCTCTTGGTGCAGGAGTTCATTGTTCACTGGACAAGAGCTGTACCCCCACTCACTGTAGATTTGCAAGCACCTTTTTCTGCAGTGGCATGAGGGCTTGCTTTGCTGGTGTGTCTTCCTAATTTATTTCCCCATGGGTGCACTAACAGGGACCTTCTTCTACCCCCCCTCCCCAGCCTGTCCCCTGCCAGCCTCCTGCACCTTCAGGGTTCCAATTTTATACAGTCCAGAAACTATCACTCTGTTTAATTTCCCAGCAGTTGAGGAATAAAGCTATTTGAATTGGTTATGTAAAGAGAAAAAAAAAAAAAGCTTGAAAAGAGAAAGATTTTCTTCTGAATTATTCTCCTCCCAGCCCCTAGTGAGAACTCAGTTTCTTGCACGCCACACTTCTGAGCTTCACTCCTACAGTCATAATATACATGTTCAGCACTCCCCAAGCGACAGCTTCAAAAACGCGAGTTCCTGGGTCTGGTGTTGCCTTCCGGGCGCAGATAACCTTTGCAACATTTCCTTCTTAGTCAGCCACAAGTGGGATGCTTGCACAAGTCCATTCAGAAGCTTGGGTTTGACTCAATGCAGCTGGCACTCGGTATTTCATGTTGAGGCAGAAGGAGTGTTTTAGGGTTCTTGTAGGTCAGCACAAACAAGTTAGTCCCTTGTGCAGACCCTGCAAACCCTGCAGCTTGCATTAATAATCAAACTGAAACAACAGACATTGCCAGTTTTCTGGTTTGGTGTTCACTGAACACAAAAGTAAAAACAAAAATAAATTAAACCTCAAAACCCAGTAACCATTCCTTAATAATTATTCTATGAATTAAGAAACTTTGTAAACTCTATAATGAGGCAATGAAGCAATCCGTATTAGAGGATCCTTATTTTACAGAGCTGTTTGTGCACACCCTATTGCCTTTGCTGCTCATTCTGCCTTGGTCAAGTCACACAGTTAGCTTATGAAATGTGAACTCTGAAAGCCCAAACCTTTTATAAATGATTCCCATTGCCAAACAAAGCAAAAATCTTTCCACTTTGGAATGAGCAACTTTCTGTGATCAAGTAAATCTGTTCTCTGATGAAAATAAATGTAGAATTCAGATCAATGAAGCATGTGTTTGAAAGAGAAAGAAAGGGAGAGTGGGCGACTGGAAGTGAGAAGTGGAAGGAGCTGGGTATCCTTCAGTTTCCATATCTGCACATTATAGCTAATAAAAAAAATATAATAGCTTGTAGTATTTCCAGCAGAAACGGGAAGCTGTGACTGAACAGTCTGCAGCGAGCTTGAATCATACGAACCAAGTGGAATATCCTGTAGATTTTCTATAGATCTGCTGTGTGCAAGCTTTCAAATAATCTTTAACAAAGGCAATGAATCGCTGCTACTGCTGTAAAAATCTCAGTGTGCTGTACTAACGTGATACTAATGAAAACTATCTTAAAGAACAGAAGTTCAGATTACAGGAACTTCAGTAAATAAATCTGATCATTCACCTGTATCATTTTATCGGGATATATTTTTCATTGACTTTTAAAGAGAAGCAGGTGTGGGATGGTAGTGACTAATTCAAGCTGTAAAACCAAAAGATTGTGTGGTTTGCTCTCTCTGTGATCTCTCTTCTCCACCCTTGGAGCTCTGACATATTTTGGCAAAGATTCAGCTCCTATATGAGATAGCTAATATAGGTTCTATATTAGACAGACAATTAAGTAAGGTGAGAAGACGAAAAAGCAGCGACACTAACCCCCTGCGGAGCTCCATTACTGCACCATTCCCAGGAACTCCATTAACTTGGGAAGGAAAGAGCAAAAAAGTAATGACCCAGGCAGACTGCTAAATGCTTAGTACATGGAGCAGCCAGTAAGTACTACCTGCAAGCATGTCCGCTCAGCCCACGCAACTCATTGCTGCATTACATTCTGGCCATCAGGTACTTGCTCCCCGCTAATGCCCATATATATACAGAGAAATTCGTCCTGGGTGTAGGTCAGGGAATGATTAGTCTTCTTTCATGTCATGGCATGCTCATTCCACTTGAAATACATGTTTGCACCCTGCTAGGAAGTTATTAGAGGATTAAGTAAGTGCAAAGGTAGATTGTGTTTATCATGTTCTTGTCATGAATTTACTACTCTGGTTCAAGCAGATGCATATCAGAGGTACGCAATGCTGAACTCCTTTAATGGCATGTGCATAAAAAGAAAAGGTTTTTGTCATTTTTTCTTGTGCTGCGAAGACTGACAACCCATTAACCTCAGATTATTAAAACATGACCTGCAATCCCAATAGAGTCCTTTATTCATTCACTTTTTGTTTAAGAATAAGAAGCCATTTATGGCTGTGGGCTCCCAGGACCTTGTCCTGGATGGAGGAAGGATGCTGGAACCTGCAGAGACTACGATGCTCTGAGCAAAGAGATGAGACATTTCTTATCTAGAGGATACTTGGAGCTTGTGGTTCAGGCTTTCCAGAGTGTGTGCTGTAGACATCAGTTTGCATTGGGAAGCAAATTTCCTATTGACTTTGCGAGGTCACTAGCAATGTTCACTTTGAAACCCAAGTCTCCTGCTCATCTGCAAGTAGGAATTCAGCACAGATCTTCCCGGCTTGAGATGGTAGCTGCAGCCGTGCTCTGGAGCTGGTCTTTTTCTTTACAGAACTGGCTACAATGCCATCAGTATGAGTGTCTGTATAATATACCTCTCCTTAATCAGTTACATTTTTTTTCCTCTCTTCTGTCCAACCTTTTCTTTTTCCCGAGGACGTATTTCATCTTCCCACACTCATGCTGGCAATGGTAGTAACTCTGAAGGGGACACTGCCTTTTAAATTTCAGAAGCTTTCTCATTGTGCAGATATTGAAGAGTCCTGAAACTATTAAAGTTATAAGGGAAATTCTGGTAACATTATTAATGCCTGTCATTTTAAAGATAAAAGCATTTCCTCAGTCTCCTTGTGATCTGATGGATTTACTGGCATTTAAAATTAGTACCTTTCAGTCTTTGAAACCAAGTTACGTCTTAGTGACCTGATTCTCCACAGATCAACAGACAGCCCCATACAGGTGTGAATGCTTTACAGGGACTTGATTCTGCCTCAGTGGGAGCTGGTGCCCCATGCACACATGGAGAGGAAAAAAGAAGTCTTGAGGATAATGGCTATGTTTTCAGTGTGATATAGGGAATATGCAAATTGCCACAGTCTAACCTTAACTGTTCACACCACTTTTATTACAAATGATACAGTGTCATGCTGATACTCCTTTTTTCATTCTGGGTTGTGTATAGTAAGCACTGAGTATATCTCAACCCCCCGTCTAATTATGGACAAGATAACCACTATTACTAACAGTATTACCACAAGGAAACCATTATAATACATAATACCATTGTACTATCACTACGATTGTTAAGACTCTTTTATTTTTTAACCCCTATTTTCAGTGGCTTTCATATAAAATTACCATTGAGGCTAAAATTTGACGTTTGTTTTTCTCAAAGCAGAGCAAACAGAAAAATAAACAGCTCAATAAAGTACATGCTGTCGTTTCAGAACAATGAAGCTGGGGAAATATAGGGGTTTTACCAGCTAAGTGTATTTTTTTTTTCCGTTACAGATTTTCAAACAGAGTTCGAATGTAAAGCTCTGAACTTGGCATGTACACAGTTTTCAATGAAGATCACATGCTCTTGTAAGTTTGGAAAAAACCGTTAAGGAGCACATTACATGCACAGTATATATTATTTTTCCATGCTGCTTCATCCAGCTCAATCCTATGGGACATAGAAACTGCCTGAGAAATGGGCAATGCCGTCAATTCCCAATGAAACCACTATGAGTAGAGAACTTCTAAGCCCCCAGGGACATGGATGCACAAACTTCATGACCCTCCCACCTTTATGATCACTGCAAAACATCAAGCCTGTCTGCCATGTGAAAACTACAGCTTCTCTTCATCTGAGTTCACAGAAACCTATTTTGGCTGCCTCTAGTATTCCAGAGTATGGCCTAAAATTGGCGCTTCCCAAGCTATTTTCTCCAGCTTTCTTCCTCCACGAACTCTGTCCTTCTCTCTAATTAGCTCAGGCCAGAACCATGGTGTCCTGGTTATTCTGCTTCCAGCCCGAGAGCCAGCTCACGTCCTCCCCTTGCTGCTGTCCTGAGCCGATCTTGCAGCCCCCTGCACTCCCACCATGGTGGGGACATGCCCTACAGCTTGGGAATAGCTGCCATAATTAAACCATTTAAAATGGAAGAGCCTGCAGGGTTTGATTTATGGGGAAAAGCCATAAA
Organism: Phaenicophaeus curvirostris; assembly: GCF_032191515.1. Lineage (NCBI taxonomy): Eukaryota > Metazoa > Chordata > Aves > Cuculiformes > Cuculidae > Phaenicophaeus > Phaenicophaeus curvirostris. The sequence continues at coordinate 18,759,190 of NC_091431.1, forward strand.
CTAAATATAGCTTTGCTAAACGATGAATAAGTTGGGATTAATAGTTTTGCAGAAATAAATGGCAAGCATGTTCACCAGAACAAAGAAAATTATTGAAGAGCAGTGTGGAGTGAGAAGTGAGGAGGTGAAACTAAACTAGGCAAATCCCCCAGCTGTACCGCATGCTCTTCTCTTTGAGATGGCCCCAGGCAAGAAATCTTCTAGCATTCCTTCCCATATGTCCTGGACCTTCACATCCTTTTCTCACCTCTTTCTGTATTTCTTCATGTCTCCACTTCCTCCTCTCCCTTCTCCATTGTCCTTTCTCCTCTGCCTGCTGCCTCTGGCTCAACCAAGATGAGGATGCTCCAGCTGATGGTGCAGGGAGGGGTGGAGCGCAGAGATGTGCCTGAGCCCCATGTGCCTGCCTGGTCTATGTGGGATGCTGGAGTGCCTCTTCAAGCTCTCACATCAGCTGGCAGTGGTCCTGGCACTAGCTTCTTGATGGTCATTATGGGATGGCAAATCTGCAATGCTCTGTTGATAGATCTAACAGGCTGGAGAGTGCTTGAGGCAGGTGTTGTTGGGAGGCCTAATTTTGCTGGCATTAAATGTCAATTCATATTTTTTTGCAGGAGCACTAAATTGCGCTGTTTTAAAACAGGAAGTCTATGTTAAAAAGCTGTGTAAAACCATTATGTTGTAGCCAACACTCCAGGCTTTTCTAATTAGGTCACTTGGAAAAAAGATGACCTTTTAGTTTCTGTGCTGCTTTTCTAGGGTCACATGTTTCTAATTATCATTTGTATTTTACTTTGCTAAAGCTGTTGACAAGCTGTGACTCTGTGTGTGCGCGCGTGTGTGTGTGTGTGTCTCTCTCTGTTTTGGTTTGTGTGAGAGAGAAAAAGAGGAGAAGAAAGAGAGACAGTACAAATACTTTATAAGGTTGCTGTCTGCAAGCGTTCAGCCAACAGAAGAGGACAGAAACAAAGTGTGCACTAATTTTATTCCTATCCAAATGAGAGCAGCCGCATGTATGGGACGAAGAAACTCAAAAGAGTTTCTAGTGCTTGTGTCCTTTTCAGCCAGCTTCACTTAAACATTTCCAGAGTATCTGCAAGAACGTTTATGCTCTCTTGGGCTGAGCATCGTGTGAAATAGACCATGGGGAAGGAATGAGTGGCTGTCATCTTTATGAGTGCTTGATAGAAGTACGCGAGGAGATAACTTTATGACTCGGGTCAATACCGAAAGAATATTTCTTTAAAAAAAGAAAGAAATCTACATTTCACAAGTGTGTTTTAAGTATAGAGGATCTACCATCAGAAGCAGAGACTGCAATTGCATGATTTGTACAGAGTCTTACACTCAGCCCTGGTAATGAGCACAACTGTAAACTAACCTGAGCTTCTTGCAGAACGGCAAGAAATATAAGAGAGGGCTTTGACATCTGCATCCATTGGCCGTTTCATAGCTGAAAGCAGAGCAATACATGGGCAAAATATGGCAAGGGCAGCATGCCATATCCTAGGCAGTGACCTTAAATGAACATGAAACTCCAGGCATGCAGTTCTGGGTGCAGATGTGGGTAGAGGCAAATGGATGCTGTGCTTGGGGAAGCCTTTATGGAGCAGCAGAGCCATAGCTTTCACCTGCAGGCATGAGGGTGTTGGTGTGCAAGGTGGGCTGTCTCTTTTGCAGGGTGTGTTTGCTGCAGGGCAGCAGAGCAATGTGGTATCCCTCAGGGGTCTGTACTGCGACCAGTGGTGTTTAGTATCTTCATCACTGATATTGGCAGCGAGATTGAGTGCACCCTCAACAAGTTTGCAGATGACACCAAGCTGGGTGGTGCAGTTGCCACACATGAAGGACAGGATGTCATCCAGACAGGCTGGAGAAGCGGGCCCGTGAGAACCTCATAAGGTTCAACAATGCCTAGTACAAGGTCCTATATCTGGGTCAGGGCAAACTGTGGTTTCAGTACAGGATGGGAGATGATGTGATTGAGAGCTGCCCTACAGAGAAGGACTTGGGGGTGCTGGTTAATGAGAAGCTCGACATGAGCCAGCAACGGTATTCTGGGCTGCATCAAAAGAAGTGTGGCCAGCAGGTCAAGGGAGATGGCTCTGCTCCTCTATTCCTCTCTTGTGAGACCTCACCTGGAGTATTGTGTCTAGTTCTGGAATCTGCAATGTAAGCAGGAGATGGAGCTGTTTGGAACGGGTCCAGAGGAGGCTACAAAGATGATCAGAGGGCTGGAGCACCTCACATACAAGGACAGGCTGAGAGAGTTGGTGTTGTTCAGCCTAAAGAAGAGAAGGCTCAGAGAAGATCTTATAGCAACCATCCAGTACCTGAAAGGGTCCTACAAGAAAGCTGGGGAGGGACTGTTTACAAAAGCTTGTAGTGATAGGACTAGGAGCAATGGATATAATCTGGAGAGGGGCAGATATAGACTAGAAATAAGGAAGAATTTCTTCACCATGAGAGTGGTGAGGCCCCAGCACAGCTTGCCCAGGGAAGCTGTGGATGCCACATCCCTGGAGGTGTTCAAGGCTAGGTTGGATGGGCCTTGGGCAGGCTGGTCTGGTGGGAGGTGTCCCTGTCCATGGCAGGGGTTTTATAACTAGATGATCTTTAGGGTCCCTTCCAACTCAAAGTATTCTATGATTCTATGATTCTTACTAGGGCTCCGATAAAGTCACAGTGTTGTTGGGATCTAAAAATAGGGAAAAAGACATTCTGGAGATTTTGTCAAAGACAACATATATAATGTATACTTTAAATGACACTTGATATTCTAGTCTCTTGCACTAGAACAGAACTTCTGACTCATCGATTGGTTCTGCTGCTCAAAAATCAAAGGTGTTGTTGCTTTGAACCACAGACGCATTTGTGAACCTTGGAATCAGACCACAACCCTGTCTAAGGAAGGGTGTTTTCACTGTCTCCACTTCAGCTCAGAGTTTAGTCCTTAATTAATGATAATTTGTGCACCCCTGCATAAACTGTGGCAGGTAGTAGTAAATTTTGTGGTGCAACAAACTGTTAATAATTTAGAAGACCTTCTGACCCAGCATAGTCATTCAGTGGGCAGTCATGATTATTTCATTCGTACAGTAACTGGAAAATGAAAACAAGGTCCTTGAGATCTGACATAGGGTTGTACTCACTGTTCCAGGAATTAATTTAATCTCATCGTTTCTTATAGGAAAAATCTGTTTACAAAGAAGACTGAAAATGGGAAGGAGTTCCCATCTGTGAGTAATTCTTTGTGAAGATTACGCTATAGTTTCATGTGAAAGAGAGTGAGCATATTTTATTTCAGGACAGTTCATGAGGCAATTCATAATGACAATATGGCTTGGTCAATTTTTATTGAGAACGCATCCCATGGCTTAAAAGTTTGTTGTGCAGCAAGAGCACAGGCAAATGTCTATTATTGTGAATGGCCCTGACTCAGAAAAGCACTGAACAGGTGCTGGATGTAAAACTTGAATTTTTGGATGTCAGTTTTGAAACAAGGCACCAATATTGCACAGGCTTCCCAACTGCAATCTGAAATGTTGCTATGACAGTTTTCAAGGTTTCTTTATTTCTTGGCTATCTGTAGGTGGTTTCCAGGAAGAGACACAAATCAACGTTTGAAGAAAGCTGAGTTATCTATAAATTGGTGCTAAAACCTACTTGGCATTTATTTATTTTTTTTTATATGTGCAAGTATCTCTGTGCGTACACACACCAACACAGAAACACACTTGTGAATCAACAAATTTCACTTGAATTTGGTAACTTGTCATGCTAGAGCCACCATTAGCACTGTGTCTGTCTAGGAACATAATTCACACACAGCATGAGTATCTAGCACAGGTGTCGAATGCTGTGGCACTTACTTTGTGACCATCATTTATGACACTTGTTATGCTGTGTCGCTTGAGTTTGGAGTTGTGTGATGTCTTCTGCACATTTTGGGTCTGGCTACCTTAGAAACCACGGTGATTTCAAAGTGAAAAGTATAGATGGAGGTGTTTGCACTTCATAGAGTTATGGAATGGTTTGTGTTGGAAGGGATCTTGAAGCCCATACAGTTCTACCCTCCCTGCCAGGGACACCTCCCACTGGATCGGGTTGCTCAAAACCCCGTCCAGACTGGCCTTGAACACCTCCAAGGAAGGAGCTTCTCTGGGCTATCTGTGCCAGGGCCTCAACACCCTCACAGGAAAACATTTCTTTCTAATATCTAATTTAAATCTCCCCTCTTTCAACTTAAATCTGTTCCCTCTGGCCCTATCCTTGCACTCCCTGATCAAGAGCCCCTCCCAGGTTTTCTGTAGCCTCTTTTCAGTACTGGAAGTTGCTCCCTCGAGCCTTCTCTTCTCCAACTCTCTTTGCCTATTTAATAACTTCATAGTTAGAATGGCAGAACCAAGCTAAAAAATCAACTGGCAGTATCACAAACATCAAAAAAAACCCTTTTATTTTTGGATTAAAAATGTTTTCTCAGAATTGTGAAAGAGCAAATTTAGATAGATTTCCATGCAGCCTGGGGCAATGGTACAGTGGAACATTTTCAGTATCTACTTTTCTGAGGAAAATAAACTATTAGGAAAATCATGCAAAATTTACTTTCTTATCTTTGCGACAAACAGAAAAATTTTGAGGAAATTAAATTGTGGAGGATGCTGCCCGACTGGTGTTTTGAGGATTTCTGCTATGAAGAAGGTAACAAACTGCTAATGAGCTCCACTCATGCTATCTGTCAGACTGCATAGTCGCCATATAAAATCACTTCAGTCCAAATGGCCATGGGAATGTTTTGAAAGTACCTGAACTTCGCCAGGACCACCTATGTGCTTAAAGGGAATCATACTTTTGAACACTTCACTCAGTGTGGTGGCTACTTGTGTAATGTCATGCTTGGATCCAAATCAGCATCTGCAAGTAGTAGAGTCCATTTGTCCACTGCTGGACAATTTCCTTGAGCTTGGGATCCCTTCCAAACCAAAATATTCTGTGATTATCCCCCTATCTAGTCTTTTGTAGCCTCATGCACAAGCAATGTGAATGTGCCTTGCACAGCTGTTGTCCTGGATTCACACACACAGGTCCTCATCGTCCTCCTCCCCATGGTGAGTCAGCAGCAGCTTGGTTGCACTCAGCATTGCCAGGACAACTAATCTCTTGCCACTGAAACCAAGCTAATCATAGAGAAGTTGATGCTTTGTAAAGGCAGGCAGAAAGACACGTCACATTTATTTATTTATTTTTCCTTATGATACCAAACTAAACATGTCTGAAAACTGGTGAAAGGCATTATCTACTCGTAGTTGCAGAAATGTTAGTTAGGTTCTTCCCTAATGCCTGTCTACATCCTAATCCCTGGGGTTTAATTTCCTCATTGTTCCTCTCCTTGTTCCTACAGCCATATTATTAGTCCTGTCATCTCAAGATCTATATGAGAAGAGTTAACAATTAACCAAACATTTTGATAACCTAAGAGCAGCAGAAGCAATAGCTCTGGTCTGTGCTTTAATTCTTGGGTCAGAGCCTTTCTGTCAGTGTTACTTATATGATGCTTTGCCTTGAGCAAATATAGTAAGTAATAAGAAGTTCCTGAGTTTATAATTGAGTTTGTTGAATATCTTCCAAGTCTTCTCTGCTCTGTTTCCTACAGGGAAGAAGCAAAATATACCCAGAGCATAAGGCTAAAAAAAACACCAGAAAAGCTAGAAAGAAATGGTTAAATTGACCTACATACTCGCAATTTTGCTGACCAGATTATTTAAAAGGCTAAAGGGCTGCAGATGTCAAATCCACATACGTATCAGTAAAATGATCATGATAATCACAGCTTATAAAATAGAGCTGAAATGCTTCATTAGGTACTGACAGTTTCTAAACCATGTTGTCACTTTCTGAAAATGTGTCATACTGGCATTTTTTTTTTCTGAGTATGGAGAGAAAGAAATAGAGAATTGCACTGTGAAACAGGGATGAACTGAAAGCAAATCAAAAAGGTCTCTTAAAGATATCATCATTCCCTTTCAGCAAAGCAGGACAATGTATTAAATAAAACTGCTCTTAACCTGTTGGGCACTTGAATCCCTTGGGTTTCATGTAGTTATTCTATTGAAAAGGAGGCTTAAGAAGTACAGATTTCAACAGCTTTTCAATTGCCTGTAGCTCTGTGTAACGAAAGGTAAAATTTAAAGGTAAAGTGTATTCATTGCAGCATCTGTATTACAGTAACTTGCCCTTGAAAGTGTTCCCTTAAAAAAAAGCTCTTGGTTTGTTGTTTTTGTTTCTTCTTTTTTTTTTTTTTTTTTTAAATGTGTGTTCTGCAGAATTTATTTTATGGTTTCTCCTGTATGGGATCACCCATTAGTTTTGAGAATGCAGCATGATATGCCTTTCTTTTATGTTCCAATACAGTCCATTGTTTCACAAGGTTAATTCTTGTAAAGAGAGGAATATTTTGTTGAGTAATATCAAGTATGTTTGTGAGCAAATACACCCTTGTATAATCAAAAGAAATGAAAAGCTCCTCTTTCAAAATGTAATTTAAGCAATCCTTTAATAGTGACCATGCCTACCTCTGCATATCTTAAAAATGGTGCCTTTCACAGAATTTCCTTGAAATAAAGTAAAATCCGTCCCAGTTTGAGTCTACAGATACATGTGACACATGAAAAGCTACCGAACTGATCTGTGAAGTCCCTCCTGGGGGGAATTTCCTAGCAAGAACAGCTTCTTATGTGAGGCAAAAAGGCTGGTAGAAGTGGCCTAAGTAACCGTTTTCCATCTGTTACATGTAGCTACTAAAATAATTCACCTTATAATGCGGAGGAATCACAAGGCTACTCTGGATTATGCCCCATTCATTTGTTTCGCAAGGATTCATAAGGATTCCTTTCTTCATGTACTTCATGGTCACTACAGCATTACTGTGCTTCTAGGCTTGGGAAGCAAGCAATGAGCTGGCATAAATGAATTATGGAAATACCACATAGGACAATGCTCCTCATCCAGATAAACATAGTGGCAATGAGGCTTTGGCTACGCTTGCCCTAGAAAGAATTGGATTGGGCCTGATCCCAGCAGTAAGGATGAGGGCATAAATAATTACCTGTGAGGTGGACAGAGTTCATGTAGAGCCAGGTGAGATCATCTCGTATTTTAAGCTATTAAATGAAAAAGAGGAGAACATTTACTTATTAAATCATTTCCTAATCATTCTTATAAGATTTTAATGAGTGACAAACTGACTCTGGATACAAATTTATGATTTCCCAAAATAACAATTTGATTGGTTTGAGTGATGTCTTGCATCAAGTAATCATAGTTAATTTTCCTTCTGAAGCGATTTGACTTTGCCAGTCTATCAGATCTTCCATGAGCACAGCTGTATTTTCATGGCTGTGTCTCTGTTTTTTGTCTGGTGTAACCCCCACTGCCCAGGGAGAGTTTCTTCCCCAACCTTTCTTCCTGTCCTATGGATGGACCAGCTCACAGGTGCATGTATGCTCTTCTGTGTTCTTGTTTTTGTGTGAACCTTCTTCATGCTATTATTGTTGACTTTCAGCCTCACTGATACCTCAGTTTCTTAGCAGGTGGGAAAGTAGAAATAATTAAAAGGAGAACAGCAATCAGAAGCAGCCTGTGCAACGGCTTATTTTCCCCACCACCATCTCTTTTACATCAAATGAATCTCAGATTGGGGGAAATTGTCCCTAGCCTCTTTCTTGATAGCATGCCAACAGAAAAAAGGAAAAGGACAGATGCTCTGCTCGTGGCTGCATGAGGTTAATCTGAAAAAAAAAATATTCCATTTTCTTACACTTCCTTATGCAATTGCAGTTTGCCTGAGAAATAGCATTAACTTGCATCTTGCATTGTACCTGGGACTACTGATGCCACAGTTTCTACTTTGATGCCAAAATCAGGCCTGCAAACAAGTGTCACACACCTAAATAAATATGTTTTGCCTCGAAGGGAATGGCCTTAGGAGGAAAAGGTATTTAGCATTTCAGATAAAGTACTCATATCAAATTCTCCAATGCAAATGAATCCCTCTCCAACACAATCGCTCCGAGTTTGACTGCATGTATGCATGTGTGGATGAAGGCTGTAGCAAGCAGGGAGGCAAAGATGAAAGAGCGACAGCAGTATGGCTGCATGGAGGAATGAATCTATTACAAAGGAAAATATAAGTCGTAAAACACTCTGTAACAATGGCAGAGGACTCAGCTAGAAATGTGGATGCTGTTGGCTGACTTGCAGCAAAAAATCAGGCAACTGCTCACCAGATGGGTTCAGCAGTGTGCGTGCTACCCTGGCTCTGTATGCAGCCCCTCACATACCGCAACTGCATTGCTTGGGGTGGGCTGTGAGAAGCAGAAAGGAAGGCCAGAGCACAGTTGACATTTTTCCTTTTCACTGTTTGTTTTATATCCTCCCACTCCTCGTTTTCCTCCTCCTACACCGTGGTGCAGCATACTGATGAGAAAATACTTGGTTCAGACCCAAGAAGTTACTTTTGGTTATTTAGGTTGGTGCTGGCTGCCCAACCTACACTTTCTAACTTGCCAGAGTTGCATGGGGCTTTTGGTTTTGCATTGTCAGCCTCTAAGGGCACATCTATAAAAGATTTGAAAACAAAATACGCACACACATACACACACATGCCTGTATCTAAGTACAGATGAAACAGTTTACATAGCTTTCCATCCTTTATATTGAGTTAGGTAAAAGAAATTGTCTTTCCTCAAGTTTCAAAAATATCTTGTCCTTTCCATTTCTTGTGATTAACATCTGTAAAAACAAAAATAACAAAAGAAGGTGTTGGATGATAAAATAAGACAACATCTTGTTAGGAGAGTAGTATGTTACTGAAAGGGGACAAGCAGTATCACAAGAGGATATGTATGTTTCTCACTTGGAAAGTGCGTTCTTTTGTAAAGTAGTGCAAAAAAACATTAGGGAAAGGCCTTGGGCTGAAGTGATCGGAACAGTGAACTTTCTTGTTCTTGTTCGTGGGGACAAGAAATCTAAGAAAACTCCAGTCACTAATTGGGTCACTCAACAATCCTGCTAGACTTTTCATACAATTAAAATAAAGCAATTTTGCAGGCTCCCACATATGCTCAGCATCCTTGCCTTCCGCCAGGTGAGCTCTGACTCAAGTGATTTTACTAATGACATTGCAACAGAACTTGTGCTTCAAGTGAGGTTCAAGCTGAAGTCTGTTTTAGAGTAACACTTGATACTGTGCTTCTGTGGTGAGGGTGGGAAGAGTGAGGAGCAGGCACACTGTGGTGACGTGCCATATGGCCAGAGTGCCTTGGTCTTTTTATCCCTCTGGATTTGTGCCACACCTGTTGGATGGTTATGACCAATGAGACAAGAAGCACAGCAGAATGAGCTATGAGATCTTGTGATGTTTTGAAGTTAACACATTCACCAGTCTTCCATCTTCTTCAGATGATTTTCAGAGAATTTTCTTGAAAGAATTAACACCAAGAGCTACCAGTTTGCCAGGTCCTGTCATTGTTATACTGGAGGTGGCCACCAGAACAACCCTGTGCATGGACACAGAGCATGCCAACCTACTGCAGCCATTCTAGGGGAAGCTAATGAAGCTGTCTGGTAGAGAGCTCGAGCAAAAATGTGTGCTAACCTGTTGCTGTAACTCTTGCTGTGATTTGTTTAGGCTAAAATGTCTCAGGAAAACCTTGTTGAGTACTCATTGCTATTGCCTCGTGCCTTCTCTGAAACTGCAGTTTACATCACAAGCCTGGATGATGGCAGGAGCTCTGCCTTTTAGATATCTTGCTTTAGGATGTCCTGCAGTGGCCAATATGCTAGTGCTGGTGTTCGCCGTGCCCCCTGGACAAGACGCGTGCTGGAGATGCCTGTGTTGGCAGCTGAACATTAAGGCTGTCCTGGTTTAGGCGTCTTGCTGGTCTTCCTTCACGATTTGCTGTGATACAGACCCAAGGATCCTCTGCACCGGGGTGTGTCAGTCACTTCACATCACTGCAGACGAAGTAGAAGACAGCTCTGTCCGCCCAGGAGCTGTAATGCATGACAGCTGAGATAGCAGCTGAGGCTCTGTCCTCCCGGCTGCTGGAGAACAGCCTGGAAAGAGGTCAGCAAATCTGCACAGAGAAACCATGATGCTCATCCTTTCATGTAGCAAATAATATTTATTTTTTCTCCTCAACATTTTAAAGCCAGATTTTAGGCACACCTCACTGAAGAAAGTCACAACTACTTTTTTTTTTTTTTTTTCCCTGATGGTCAGCGTACATTATGAGGGTCGTGGGAAGAGGAACGATTAACCACCACGAGTAGGCAGAAAGGCTGGCTCTGAGCTTGGAAAATAAATGCCGTTGATGGGGTTAGTGTAATGACTAAGACAAGTGCACAGGCCAGACGCTTGGAGGTCTCCAGAGTCCCAGACTCTAGGGTGGGTGGCTCTGCCTGCAAAGTGAACGGGAATTTCTTCTCTTCTTCCCTGACCTGTAATAGTCTCTGCCTGCCCAGAGCAATCTTGACAACACTCACACGCCTGTAAACACCAGCAAACCAAGTACACTAAATCTATGCATGGCTATTTTTGGTAAGCTAAAGGAAAAATAGCAGCCTGCATTGGGAAAGCCTGGGAGCCTGCCAAGGCCATGATGTAAAGCTTTCCAAGTGAATGCTATGGCTGAATCAGTAAAAGCATGTCTGAGTCAGGATATGCTGTAAGATCTTGCCTTCTGAAATTAAATCCCTCCTCTCTCACAGAGAGGTAATATTTCATGCTGTTAACCCTTTCCTCTCTGCAGAGGAGTGAGCATTAAAGCTGCATAATTCAAAAGCTTCATTTAATTTAGGAGGAAATGCTTTATTTAGTATTCAGTATTTGGCTGCTAACAATGAAGTCTGAACCTACTAACTAAGCCAGATATTCCCAGCAGAGAAATAATGAAAACCACTGGTATTTTCCTAGAGCCTGTTTATTTTTAAATCACATTGGTGGATCCTTGCACAGCAGTCATATTCAAATGGCTGCTACCTCAGAAAAGGCTGAGACTTTGCAAAATATATTCCATGTTTTCCCTCTAAGATTCTACTTTGCATCCATCCCCTTCCAACTAGGCTTATGGCTGATTATCTTCTTTGACGAGATACAGATAGGATTGATAACAGGGCTGTTTCCTAAAAGGAAAAGGATCAAGCAGCGAAATACTTTTTTCTTATAAACAGAACATGAACGATTTTCCTTGGGCTTTCCTGAGCAGGCTTGCAACAAAGGAAATTCCAGGAACTTTTCTGACTTTTAACAGGGGAGGTTGTAGGAAACAGTAAATGACGTCCAAAATATAAAATCTCTTTTGCTCAGTGAAATGGTTTGCAGACCTATTCCTAGGACCTCTCTAGAACAAAGTTTATTAATGAGGGGATGGTCAGTATTAGTAAACTATCCAAATTACACAGAAAGTCTGCTCAATGGATATCAAATTCTCTTAATGTACATCACAATACCGTCTATCTGAACAGTAATCCTTACTCTTTGCTTCGGACTTCTTTGCTTCAGAGACTCTTTGCTTCAGAGTTCTTTCTTTTTGCACTGATAGGCCTTGCAAAGCTCCCAGTTACCCAGGTTTCCCCCTTTTCGTATTGGCTGCTTCTCCTTACACCCCATCTGCACCTTTTCCTTGCTGTGTGCTTCTTTTTTTTTTTGCAGCTTTCACTGCCATTCCCAGGTTTTCTTTCTCTACTATTATCACATTGGGTGCCTTTTCTCTTTCTTCAAATCTCCCTAATTTATGTTGCGCTCCTACTTTCACTTTGGTGCAGGCTAGGATCTGCCAGGAGCCAGTGGAAAAACTGAGCACATGCTTGTGTACGTTTGGGACTGTTCTGAGAGTCAGAGATTCATCAGACTGATACTGGGATTGTGTCTGGCCTCTCAGACATCTCACTGCAAAGCTCAGCACCTTATCGATTCAGAAGGTACTTACAGGCGACATTTCGAAAAGGAGGGGAGAAAAACTGCACAGGAATATAATCTTCCCTGGAAATAATGAAAGATTCTGGGGTAAAGGTAAAAGAAGACCCACAGCTTGTAAATTTTATGTAACTGAGGAGCACATCTCACCACAAGCATCATGTCTAACTCACAAGATAAATGAAAGCACAAAGACTTTGAAGTGATGACCTAGATGGGCTTCTTGATCCCAGTCACCTAGGATTTAATTCTCAATGCATCCAAAAGTATGTGAGAAGAAAATATTAATAATTTCAGAAAATAAGGAAAGTGGTCAAAAACTTCGCCATCCTGTAACAGAAAACTCATGTCTGGGCTGTCGACACCTGCTTCTGAGATATTGTGGGAGTGTACTTTTCTCAAAGCCTCTACCTAGCTTTGCAGCTTATGCACTGTAGGTTTTAATGGAGTGTCCCCCATGTCCAATTAGAGGCACAGACATGGAGAGCTTTGAATAATATTTTGTATCTTTATTTGTGGAGAGGAATTGCTAGCTCAAACAGACCAAAGATTGCAGGCTCCATCAACACAAGTAGTCCTCCACCACCTCAAATTACTACTCTCATCACAAAACTACTGTGATTATTTCTTCAGCTATATAGGTGAGATTTGTAAGGTAAATAGAGAAGCTGTTGAAATTCAGGGTACTTTTGGGTGTTTTAGGCTGGCTAAGTGGGAGATCTCAGTGCTCGGAGTACTGTTCCTAATTCGGAACAAAACTAGATAACAATGAAGATGTAAATTATCACAAAACATGAAATTTTATTTCAGGTGCACGGACATGTGGTGCTTTCAAGAGTATTGTGAGAAGTGTTTGTATTCCCACCTGCTGCGGAGGTGGGCTGGCAGGGATGCAGTGCCTGCTCCCCCTCTATCACCTCCTGCAATTTTTGCTGTACCGTTGACTGTCTTGGGGTGTTTAAGTGAGGGAAACAGTGTGGGAGCTGGTTGGTATAAAAGATGCAAAGTGCAATAAAGTTGTATTGTACCAAGTTACTGCCTCCTATGACAGCTGTTTATCCCTCTCAGCGGTCTTCCTGCCACTTCTCTCACAGAGGCCATTTAAATCTTCGGGGCATTTTAACCTTCTTTCACTTCTCTCAGCCACAGGAAAGCTCTCCCGTGGCTGCTTACCCTCCTGACTTTTTTTGCATTCAAGGCTACATTTTTGGCCTGAGCTGTTCTTTTCGTGTTGCTCCTCCATGAATATGCCTTATGGCTTTTCGCTGGGGGACTGGCAGTGACACATATTTCCTTCCAGCAACATCCTGTTCAATTAGTGCTCTATGACAGGTTGTGGTCCCTACTCAGCAGCAGCTGGGGAGTTGAAACATAAGCCTGTTTTTTGCTTGGTAGCCCTACAGAGGCTTCTCGATCAAGATCTGAATCTCTGGTGAACAACTGAATCTCATTGCCCTCTCATTTGCATTTTATGCCTAGCATCTTACTTTGCATTCATCTATATTTATGATACATCACAGTATACAGGCAACTCCTTTCAGAGCAATTTTCTTGATGTCATTAGCCTCACTGGTAACTTGCTAAACGAACAGAGAAAGGGTTTAGAAGGATTCAAATAACAATTAGATAATTATGTGTGCAAGAACAACATGACATTTTGTAGCTAGACAAGGAAGCAGAGGAATGGTGCCAGGGATATTAGCAGAAGCAAGTTTTAGGTGGATATCCAAAAGTTTAAGTGGTTTTCTAAACCAGCTGAATCCCATGAGGTCCAGTATGCCCCTCATCAGTCCACAGAGTCTCAACCCTCTGGACAGATTTGTTATTCCACGCTCTCAGCTTTGCCCACTTTTCCTGGCAATTAAAGATCCTCCAGGACACACTGTGCCCTGAAGATGCTGTCCTTTCTCATCTAAACCCTCTGACACACTCTCCTTTGCAATTTTGAGAGATGACAGTGACTCAAATGGGTTGAAAGATGCCACAGCTCCTTACCAAAGCTCAAAGTAAGCTAACTCAAACATACTGCCTTGTTTGCATCAGGGTGTTTACATGATAACCATTACTAGCTTTCTTATGGTGAATTAAGAAAGATAGTACACCACAGCTAGGCATGCATTTTGTCTCTGAGTGCAAGTGTCTTCACAAGCAGAGCTGAGCTGGCTGTAATGAAATTATAGCAGTCTGCAGTGGAGTTGTACCTATAAACCTGCTTGTTTCTTCAAAGTGTTGTGAGAAACTCCTGAGCAAAGTTGCAGCAAAGGGATATAAAACGTTAGCAGAGATGGCTTTGCAGGAAAGAAGATGACTACTAACACGCTGCACTGTGAAAACAAAAGAAAATCAAAAGTAGTTTGTCCATGTTTCAAAGCCTGTGTTGCAAACATGCACAATGACTAGAGAAGAGTTGCCCCAAAGCCCAGCTGTGAAACCTTGCTGTAGTGCCCCGCCGTACAGAACCCTAATGCTTCAGGAAATAATGACTTTATAGGTGAAATGAAAGCCTCACTATGTCCTGCAGCAGCATCCTGGGCAGAGGATCTAGAGATGGGCTTTCCCAAGGGGAATGTACCTCAGCAGGGCACATGCTTAACCTTTGTCCATCCTTGCAACTTGGACATTGGAGCTGCATTTGTCTTTCTTCAGAAGGAAACAAAGCAAGTTTTCTTCAAATCTGAAGATACTGAAAAATGTAATTGGTTTTTAGAAACAGATAGCTAAAAGGTATGTGCTGGAATTTGCTTTACTAAGGCTGTAAAGGAATTGAGTTTTCATATCTTGGAAATCTGATGTCAAATTCTGAGTGTTCCTCATATTTTGGTTAAAAAATCCATTAAAAGATATAAGCTTAAGATTATTGCATATTTGGAAGATATGTTTAAATAGATGAGCCTCTTTCTAGTCTCATGTGAGTCCCCAGGGAGATCTCTTCATCACCAGCCCATACTCTGAATTCAGCAACATTTGCATGAAGTAATGAGGGTTAAGGACAGCCCATGCACTGTAATATATGTGCATGCAATTGTGCTGCTAACAGCACCAAGATCACAAGTAAACCTCCCCAGTTCATCTTTATGCACAGGGACACACCAATGAAGAACCAAGCAGAGAGCAAAGCGTCCACCTTTGGCGTTGTCCACTAGTGGACAGGAGTGATCAGATATTTGTAAACATATTTAATTGGTCACAATAGGAGTGATTTCACGGGCAGAATTTCAGAAACACTGGAGAAAGAGCTCTTGAGAACTTCCTGAGATGTTTGACATCACATAGATAAACATAAATATTTCAAAATGTGGTCTATATGGTTTAAGAAGGTGGCTCCCATTATTACAGTTTGCCTGAGGTCAGACCAGAACATTCTAGGGGAGACAGTCCTTTAAAGGCAGTCTCTGATTGCTCATCAGCTACAGTATAATACCATGCAGTGGAAAAAAGTTACCAAATCAGATTCCCTCCACTCCAAACGAAATTTGGAAGAAAACCTCTGAACTGTTTGTATGTGCCCAGGAAGGAAAAGGGAATGAAAATAATGCTGATACCTCTTCTCCTCTGTTGTTTCTAAGGGAAATGACACAGACCCTTCTCCAGCAGATCTAATGGGGCCAAATAAAATACATCTCTGCTTACAGCATGGAGGACCATGCTGCTACAGAGTGCTAGCGGTATACCAGAAAATTCAGTATACTCTATCCAAGGTTTTCCCTCTGACTGTTTAGCACATCACACTGCATTGATTACTGAAATCATGGAATAAATCTGATATTTTTTTAAAGTAGTTAAAAAACTATTTAATCAAGTATTTCTATAGCTTAATCTGATTGCTGCAGAACTCTGTCTGGCTATAGAACTTCATCTAGCAACTGTCGAGGATGATTTTGCTGTGCAACAATGAAAATCAGATGTTTATGTTGTAAAGACATACAGAGAAACAGTTGGTTTTGCTGTTACACAGCTATTATATACTTCTTGCAGTTATTGTGACTCTTAGCATGACTGACCCCATAGATTCTCCAAAACTGAACAAATTAACAGTGATGATGAAATATTTCTTTTCTTACTATTTGACAACAGAAAGAGAAACATAAGAAGGATATGGAGCTGTTGGAAGAGGTCTAGAGGATGCTACAAGGGTGATGAAGGGCTGGAGAACATCCCATATGAACACAGGCTGAAAGAGTTGGACTTGTTCAGCCTGGAGAAGAGAAGGCTCTGAGGAGAACTTAAAGCAACCTTCCAGTAACTGAGAGAGGCTACCAGAAAGCTGGGAGGGACTTTGTACAAAGACATGTAGTGACAGTACTAGGGGGAATGTGTGTATGTTGGAGAGGGGCAGATTTAGAGTAAACACAAGGAGAAATTTCTTCATGATGGGAGTGGTGAGGCACTGGCACAGGTTGCCCAGGGAAGTTGTGGCTGCCCAATCTCTCGAGGTGTTCAAGGCCAGGTTGGATGGGACCTTGGGCAGCCTGATCTAGTGGGAGGTGTCCCTGCCCATGGCAGAGGGTTGGAACTAAGTGATCTTTAAGGTCCCTCACAATCCTAAATATACTAAGAGTCTATGAAACAAAAGGAGAATAAGGATGATTATGGAAGCATTGAGAATAAAATTCAAAGCTCCTTTGTCTCTTTCATGTCCCTTAAACTTGAAACT
Organism: Phaenicophaeus curvirostris; assembly: GCF_032191515.1. NCBI lineage: Eukaryota > Metazoa > Chordata > Aves > Cuculiformes > Cuculidae > Phaenicophaeus > Phaenicophaeus curvirostris. The sequence continues at coordinate 18,775,821 of NC_091431.1, forward strand.
TTCATTTGCTTTATGATCTTCTGTTTAAATGTTCAAGATCCTGCCAATGTATGTATGGCTGTTCTGCTCAAGCTGCAGTCTCACTAAATTACACCATAGTTTCTTGGCAGAAGGTTCATATCTCCCACCATAATGTTGTGAAAAACTGAGTGTACTACTGCAGTGCTGCCAAAGTCACAAGTCAAGATATTTGTAAGGTACTCCAGTGTTATAAAATTGTTGTAACTGTAGTGAGATGAAGGTGAGAAAAATCCTGGGGTTTTGGACTTTCCATGTCCATTGGGGACATTTTCTTAATTTTCTGTTCCATGATGCATGCTAGAAAGACACTTACGCTTTAAAAAGTTAAGCATAAATTTTCACATATTTCTTTAACTCCTGAAGCTGAAATTAAACACCAAACAGTTCACTATGAACAATAGCGTAAGCTGCCAACGCTGCTGCTGCTACCTAAACCTTAACAAAAATAATTACATAGCTTAGATTTCTTGTAAAGAAGTGGCTTCCGTCTGAGTAGTATTAGTTAAAGGTTAGACAGCTATAAGTGTGATAAATATGTCCTTGTTATAGGCAGTTGCATCAAGAAAATCTCACATAGGACTGAACATCTGCAAGTGGTGTGGCAAATATCATGTATCTGACAGACCAACTAATTTACACAGTTAGTCCAGGAAGATTTTACATCCAGATAGCTTAAGTTTCTGAATAAAATGTAATTTACTGCTGAAATGCCCTAAGAGGAATTTTCACAATTCAGTCGTGCCTATTGAGCGTTTGCCAAATAGCTCAGGTCCTTAAACAACTGGGCCAAAGTTCCAGCTGGTGTAAATTAGCACACCTTCACTGGTGTCAGTGGAATGGTTTCGATTTACAGCAGCAGAGAATATAAGCATCTGTATTTATTCATGCAAAATAAATGATTTCATGGAATAATTACAAAACAATTAAGCCTGCCATTTATTGGCATCATATAACTGCACACCATTCTGTGTACCTGCAAGTGCAGGCAGTAGCATACAGAGACTACTTATACTGAATATCGAGTTGAATTCATAATAGATAACTAAAGCAGCAGTGACACCATTCCCTGTTGAAATGAAATTTAATGAGGATGATGGAGAGAAATAATTCTGCAATCTACCTTTCCCTGCTCTTATTTTAACCAGAAGCTGAATGCTTTGTGTAAAGTTAGAGCTACTTAGCCAACTGATTATTTATCTTGCCACCTTTTTTCATTCATAGAGAACAGGGCATGAGTTAATTCTCACAGATAGCCCACCACAGAATTGATTTTAGACAAAGCAGACAGATGGACTCTTTCTTCCCTGAAGCCTTGTTAAACTAATAATCTATAACATTCATCCTTTAACTTTTAATTGCATTTCATCAGCTAGTTCTTCCTAGTTTACGCTATAATTGTAAAGTACAGGATTATATTATATATGTGTACAGGACTCCTCCGTTGAAAATCTCAGTGGGTTTTGGCTCTTCATCTGTGTGGCTGTGATTCAGCATGGCAGGGGTTAGCTCTTAGATGCCACTGTACTCCAGGGAATTGGTAGTGATGATTAAGTTGAGAATCCCAGCCCTGATAATTAGCTCAGAGATTCTGTATCTGGATATGTGCTGTGAAAAGAAAAAAAAAAAAAAAGAAAAAAAGGAGAAAAAGAAGTAATTTTTAGAGCAGTTAGCCCTAAGGAGTTAGCTAACCAGCTGTCTCAGATTTTATACCTGCCAGCAGCTGGTTGGTCAAAATAATTATTTATTGTGTGGAGTGGGCATGTTTACTATCTCCTCCTTGATTTACTGGGTTAATATGTTGCTTTTTGAGAGACAGATGAAGACAGGGAGTGAAGGAGACAAGGGAACAGAGAGAGATAGGAAGAAAAATAGGAAGGAAAGAGGGAAGGGAGGAAGGGAGAGAGGGAGGAATAGAGGGAGAAAAGAAGCAGGGGAGAGAGGGAGGGAGGGAGGAAGGAAGGGGGGGAAGAAGGGAGGAAAGGAAAAAGGAAGGGAAGGAGGAAGGAAGGAAAGAAGGAAGGGAGAAAATGGTTGTCTGTTTGAGACAGCTCATAATATGATCCCTGATAAAATGATGAATAAATCTCCACTAAAAGTAACACAATTACTCTGGTGTAGATAAGAAGAGTCGGTCTTTTTTGTGCAACATTTTTCTGCTCTATCTGACCACAGAAGACAGCTTTCTTGATGCACTTCACATTTTTCCATTCCTCTCTTTTTCATATGAATGGTGTAAGAAGACCAATCTGCTATACTTAGAGAAAACTAGACTTAGATTGAAACAATTTGTGTTTATATATAGACTGACAGAAAAGACAACAGCAGTATCTTAAACATTAGCAAAACAAGAATTTTCCCCAAGGCTTTACAGACATGGTCCTTTATTTGGGTACGGACTACAGATGGAGGCTAACAGGTGTGACAGGTACTTTTTTAGCTGTGAAAAGCACTTTATTCTTAAAGATTAGTGGAACATTTTACTAACCAACTGGCCATGCCAGCACAAGAAACACTGAAGACTGTTATCTAATTCTTGAGATTTTTATGTCTAGAAGGTATTTGAAGATAGGAACTAGGTTAAGAAGTCCAAGTGTTTTTTTCAGAGAAGGGCAACAGAACATTTTTCTCCCACTTTGTATTCTTCTAAACAAAATGTTCATTATCAAAGTAAATCTGTTTTTGGACTCAATCCAATAAACTTTTTTTGTTGAAATATTTCTTCTAAATATTAAGTTCAACAGAAAGGAAACAATAGAGATGGGTCAGTCAGCCAGATCAGCCAGCAAAGAGAGGCTCTGGCTAAAACACACATTTAAAAAACTCCTGACTGCCCATAGGTGGATGAGCAATCATCTAGATTTTTGCCTGCCCAGAAAATTTATCAAGGGAAAAAGTAGAAATCTAACCTTTGGCCCTGCAGATGAAAAAAACCATCCAAACCCAATTCAAAATTCCATTGTGAAGTAGTGTCCTTAAATATTCTCAAAGCATCTTAAAAGTGTGCCTGGCCTCTTTAGCTGATATAGCAGAGATCAAAGTGTTTTAGTACTTTGAAAATTATTGTTTTCCACATTGTTTTCTTCAAGGATGCGTGTGGCCCAATTAAATTTTGTGCTTTCCTCTATCTCTTTCAGACCCCATTCCAAAACAATACAACTGCTGATATAAAAAGGCAGCATGACAGCTGATTACTATATAAACAAACAGTGATAGTGGTGATTGTAGCATTAGTGTAGTTATTTTTGAGTGCGGGACATCTGGCTTTATTCTTCAAGAACTAGGTTGATCATATAAATATTGCATTGTGTGTAAATAGTCAGGAGTAGTTATCAATCAAAAAAAAAAAAACCCTCAAACCCAACAACTACAAAACCAAACCAAGAATCATAGAATTGTTTAGTTGGAAAAGATCTTTGAGGTGGTCAAGTCCAACCGTACCAGTCCACTCCCAACCAAATTCCTGAGCAGCTCATCTACCCGTCTCTTGAACACCTCCAGGGATGGTGACTCCACCACTTTCCATACCTGAGAATCCTTTCATGAAGAATTTTTTTCCTAATATCCAGTGGTGCAACTTGTGGCCATCTCCTCTTGTCCTATCAGCTGTCACACAGGAAAAACAGACCAACACCCACCTCACTACAGCCTACTCATAGGTGCTGTAAGAGCTGATAACGTCTCCCCTCAGCCTCCTTTTCTGTAGGCTAAATAACTCCCATTCCCTCAGCTGCTCCTCGTGAGACTTGTGATCCAGCCCCATATTGCAAATAGAACATGGGCTTCTTAAAAGCAAAATCTGTGATTCCTGTTGGAGGCACTCCAGGAGGACATTTCAGATATGCCACATACCGAAAACAAACTTACCTTGTCCCAGACATCACGGTAATGGACTCAAATGTACGGGGGCCTGTTCTCTGTTTTTCTAGCTTTAAAGGCACATCCACTCAAGCTAGCAAAGGACAATATGTTAATTAACAAGAAGAAAAAAAATGGTAATAGTTCAAGAAAACATGAAAAGTGGTGAATTTTAAGAAATTATAGTGGTTCTTCTAATTTAAAAAATATGGAAGATCTAACAAAAAGGCCATTAATTCAATGTAAAACCACAAATGAGTGAAATCGGACTTAGTTTGTTGCAGACTTTGAGAACCAAAGAATGGCATTGCCCTGTGATGCCTGGTTTCCTGTGTTTCCTCATTCACCAGGCTGAGTCGTGCAAACAGAGAAACGATTGGATCTGATTATGAAGACAGTGTGTATGTTAGACTTCTATTCATTTCAGCAAGAATTAGATACATACAGCTGAGACCATAATCTGGTCCCTGACATTTAAAAGGCCACAGGCCTCAATTCCTCCTTGCTAAAATCTGTGTACTTTTAAATACTGTAAAATTTATATCCATGGATTTAATGAGGGAAGGCACCATATAAATTCTGAACAATCTTTTCAAGACATTTAAATTAATTTCTGGAACAAAAGATGTAAACCAAGAGAGTTTTTCTGGATCTAGCTTTCACAATAATACGGATAATTAATCTTTCATTCCAAAATTTCTCTGGGGAGAATGGTAAATGGTTTTCATTTGTTGCTAAACATCAATCTTAAATGACTCTAAGGACTGTGCCTTGATTTGTCATGCAACATGTTGTATATTCTTAATCTGTTGAATGAGGACATTGCTAGACATATTTTTAAAGACATCATACAAATATCTCCCTTCAAAACAAGAGAATTACTGTATTTTTTTCCAATTCTGTTTCTTCTTGCTAGGACTAGGTTTTTTATATTAATTGTATATCAGTGATGCTTCAAGAAAAATTTCTGACCGAAAATACCTTCAAACCATGTAATGATGCAACTGTCTTTGTCCCGACAAAAATTTTTGGAACCTAATTTTGTTTTTATTTTTTTTCACCTCATGAGCTGATTTGGATTTTCTTCTCACTCAGGTACATTTGAAGCTGAAGAAAAGATAAGAAGTCCATGTTTGCTCAATTTGACAAATATCTGCTAACAATGAAACTGAATAGCACTCAACATGCAGAAAGGTGGCTGAAAAAACATTAATAGTAAAGGTTTGAAACTGTGGCCTATTTTATTAATACATGGCATTACAAGTGTAATAAAAAGACAATAACAAGCTTTTTCTCTGTTTTGGATTGCATCTGGCTATCAAGTCTGGATCCTTGGGTTTCAATGGAAATGTAAAAATAAATGGAAGATATCTAGAGTGGATGCTTGTGTTAAATCAAAGAGGTAAGTCACTTTTATATATTGAGGAAATTATCCACAAATGAACAGGTCAATAGGGTTAACAATCTTATTTAAATATGGAGAAAGAACAGCTTGCAGTAACTTTTCTATCTCTTTTCAGTTGAAGTAATTTCAAAGTCTAATCCCTTTAATGATACTTATTACTGATTGGGGTATTTTCCAGTGTTCTGCTTCACCTTTTTTTTTTTTTTAATCACCATTTCATTATTGGGGAAATGACCATCCTTGCAAGTACTAGCACAGACATCCACAGAGTGTTCTTAGTGATCCAGAGGCACAAGATACCTTTTCTCTTTTCCAATCTCACCTCAAAGTCCCAAGCTGGATTTCTTAGGCTTCTTCTGTCATTATCAATGAAAACTAGATCATGAGAAATAATGGCAGTCAAGGTATTCCAGAAATGATTACATCATCTCAACTTGGTGTTCAGTGTTACACTGTTACACTCAATCCGCTTACAGATGCTTAGTGTGGTTGTCATATCTATGATAGCATCCCAGTTCAGCATCAAGATGACCCACTTCGATTAATCTCTGATCAGAGCTGTCAGTGTAGCTGATAAAGAGAAGAATAAGGATGCTTAAATTAAGGATTTTTAAGTGGTAAGTTATATACAACCCATTTTGATTGTCCAATTTTGGATGCTATATCTATACATCAGTTGCTAATGTTGCAGTTCTGTGCCTGAAGAATTACCTAAAACAGACCACATACCCATCGAAAAAGAAGGAATGGTGAAAAAATTACTGAGGTAGAGAGAGTTTGAGTTTTGGGATAATTTGAGGGGGAAAGATGGGAAAGATATTAAAAAAAAATATTATCCTCCAAAACACCAGCCATCTTTTCTCTGCAGCTTCAGGGCTTCATGATATTTTGAACTCAACTGCAATAATAAACTAAAAAAAAAAACCCAAAGAAAAAACAATTGGAATCCATTCAAAACACAAATAGAAAATAAAATCAAAGAAATATTTGGAATATCTGGAAGCTCTGCCAACAATGTGGACCATATGAAGAGGGAACACACAAAAAAAACCCAGAAGGACAGAAAATAGCTGATTACCCAGCTCTTTGGAAAGCCCATGCCATATCCCAGGACTAGATGACCTAAATCTTCCTAAGAAACAGTAATTTTCTGTGCCAGACCCTCCTGCAAGGCACATTCTTCTAGATTACACATTCTGATACAGAGGAAAGGTCATTATTCAGCTTTGGAAGCTGTTAGAAACCTGAGTAAGGAAATATATTTCTCCATGTCAGCAAAGGGTGACAGATCAATAGCTGATACTGTCTCTACTGAAACCTTGGAGCAGCATCGCTGCATCACGAGTGATTCCCTCAGAGTCACAGAAGATGGGGCAATCATGGAGGCAAAGGAGAACAGAAACAGTAAACAGAATAAAGCCCAACAGAATAATTCCTGCATATGACTGAAGCTCATCCCTAAGCAGAAATGGTTCTGTGTGTAACTACAACAACCTCTTTCTTTTTCTTGATGTGTTTGCATTCTGGTTGGCCCCGTTTTCCACCCCCTCAAGTCTCAGTAACACGGGAGAGATGCTTTCTGACAGACAAAAGATAATCTTACACTTGACTTCCAATATCAAGGCATTTTAACTGGCACACTTTATATTGAATAATTCATGGGTATTCAAGCTTTACTTCACTTCACAAAGAAAGTGCTTTCTCTTAGCAGCGACAGTAGATATGAGCAGCTAATTCATTATTTAAAGAGATTAAGTATTAGCAACTGGTATGGGCTCTTCAGAGCTCTTTTTATTCCCTTTGCTCATGTTATCCCCTGCCATTTGCCTGCCTAGTACAGATTTTAGATTGATTTTACCATATTAAAATCTTTTTTCAATAGATCTCTACCCTAAACCCTCACCATTTCCATTGTTGTATTGTCCCACTTTAAAAATGTAAAGAAATAGGTAAAAAGTACAATGTGTTGATGAAATACTTTAAATCCCTCTGAGCTGAGGGGAATGTACACAAATGCAACATTTTCACTCTTGTTCTTTAAAAAAGCAGCAAAGGAGAGTCGGGAAAGTGGAATCTGTATTTGTGAACGGTCTCCAAATTCTCACACCATGTGCAGGAAGAGGGGATGTTTGATTGAAATGATGGAAATTGCTCATTGTTAAACTTCAAGGAGCTGCCATTGCATTAGATCAACATCTTGCACCTGGAGATTTTTCTCCTTTGGGATGCAGACCCTTAAATGCTGAAATGAGGTGGGATGTTTTCAGCGTTAAAAGCTCTACTATTAGATATTACTTTGCAGACAGATATATTCCTTTCTACCTGAGAGAATTCCCTCGTTCCCTCTTAGCAAAATTCCTATGAGCAAATTCTCATGTAGGTATACATTAAAGAGACCTTATTCTTGTGACTTGATCAGGCTTTGAAGCAGCCTTTACTCTTTCCATAGATCAGCACTAATATAGCTGCAGATTTCTAGATGTACATGGCAATATATTTTGCTGATAAAAAGAGCGCAGACTCAAGCAGGATATAACTGGGGATGATTTTCCTCCTGAGCTTCTCAGGAAACCTGTGCAGTGTACAGTGGTGGCAGCATCACTTATTCACCCTACCATTTTTGGGACTACTAGCTGTGCTGGACTCCATGCAAAGGCAACAGGGCATGGACACATGGGGAGTGAAAAACAGAGCCACATTTAACTCCTCCACATGGATGTCCCTGGTGGTGAAGGTGTGTGCTGTCATGCACCTTGACAGTTACATGGATTTACTTCATACAGGAAGAATGCACATGTATGAATCTAAAAGCTCCAGACCAGCAAAGCGTTTAATCACATTATCAGGTTAATGCAAGTAACCCCAGCAAAATGCTTAACTGTTCAGAGCTAAAGCTGAAGAGCTTTGCAGGCTTGTGCCTGTGTTTTTACGAACACTACGTGTCTCCTTAGCAGCAAAGGGATGTCTCCTCTGTTACACAGAGGTGAGCTAAGCTGAACTAGTTTTTGCTGGTGCACCCAGGAGGGTTTCAGCCTCTAATGTTAGGGTCAAAACAACAACAATATGATTAAAAAATATTAGAAGACAGAAACCATCAAAATAGTGACTGTCACATGAAAATGTAGGCTTCTTGCAATTTAATAATGTTACTGTGAATACCATGAATCGAATCTCAAGATAAACAAGGGACAAATGTAGTGAAGCAATCTTCTTCTCATATCAGGGAAGGACAAACCAGAGAAGCAGGACAAACCAGAGAAACAGGGGAAGTAGAAGATGAGCTGTAAAAAACCTGACATTTTGCTTTGTTACTTTTCTTACATTTACAGTTCTTTACATTACAGATCAAGCTGCTTGTCTCATGAGTGGGGCTGCCCTAAGAAGCCCATGTCTGGGTTCTCTGGCTCCAGAACATTGACAGCACGGCAGGGCCACCTCCACTCTTGCACCACCCAGTCACCTCCCCTCGTGCAGAAGCAATATCCCGTGTATGGCTGGATGCTGCTCCCTTGTATCAGAAACAGCGTGACCAGCAGGTCCAGGGAGGTTGTTCTCCCTCTGTACGCGGCACTGGTGAGACCGCTCCTCGAATCCTGTGTTCAGTTCTGGGCCCCTCACCACAAGAAGGACGTTTAGGCTCTGGAGTGAGTCCAGAGAAGAGCAACAAAGCTGGTGAAGGTGCTGGAGAACAGGCCTTATGAGGAGCGGCTGAGAGAGCTGGGGGTGTTTAGCCTGGAGAAGAGGAGGCTGAGGGGAGACCTCACTGCTCTCTACAACTTCCTGAAAGGAGGTTGTGGAGAGGAGGGTGCTGGCCTCTTCTCCCAAGTGACAGGGGACAGGACAAGAGGGAATGGCCTCAAGCTCCGCCAGGGGAGGTTCAGGCTGAACATTAGGAAAAAAATTTTTCACCGAAAGGGTCATTGGGCACTGGAACAGGCTGCCCAGGGAGGTGGTTGATTCACCATCCCTGGAGGTGTTTAAGGCACGGGTGGATGAGGTGCTGAGGGGGATGGTTTAGTGTTTGATAGGTATTGTTGGACTCGATGATCCGGTGGGTCTTTTCCAACTGGGTGATTAAAAAAAAACAAAACAAAAACGAATCTCTTGGTCCTGTTCATCTTCAGCAGCAAGCTGTCATTCCCAGAAGCTGCTGGGCTCCCTGGGTGGCTTTTCAGGCACAGATACCCAGGGAGAGGCAGTCTGCTCTCTTCTGTGCAAATGAGGGACATACAAGAAGCTCCTGGCACCAGATCAAGCATTTGAAACCAGGTTACATTTAGATAACCCACTCCTGCAATACTGATAGCATTCAGGGACTTGCCCTGTTACTTCTGTTTTCAGTGCTAGAACAGTCACAAGAAACTGAATTACAGCCATCTCAGACAGACATGCTGTTCTAGCATGTAATTTCTTCTCCTTATTTATGGGTACGTCACTCATTTGAGCTAAAATAATAAATCTGAAAAGGACAAAACACTTGAGGTGGTCTGCTGCTCCTTATACATCTCTTCTGTCTCTTACGCAATTTCACACTTAACTAGTTTATTGTTCATCTTGTGCAAAAATATGAGTTAGAGAATCTGGTTTACTCAAGCTCGCACTGAAATTTTAGCCAAATAACTTGCAAATTGTGGGCTTTACAAGGAAAAAAAGCAATACCTGAGGTCACAACTAAAACATAATGCAGACCACTTGTTTTAAGCTCCATTTAAAAAGCTCATAATTTTTTTATTAAAGGAAAAGATGGGGTTTCATTCCACCATTTGGACTGAATTTAAGGAGATTTGATATGATTCTTAAAACTTAAGCCAAGCCTAATAATGATTTTCAATTCAAGACGGTGGCATGCTAAATATAAGCATTGTTACTGTAGAAAGTGCAAAGAGCACAGGGCTCCTTGCCTTATGCAAAGCCACAGCTCTGGAAAGCAAAAACATTTTCCAGAATAACCTCAGGTGCAAGGCTAGAACTTTATCTTGGTAATATTTTTGTTAGCATCAATATTACTTATAGCAGGAACAAAAGAGGGGAAAAAGGAAAACATTGCTTTCCTTAAGCCCAATAGCTGCCAGTTCTAAAGGTTTTAAATGTTCCATAGGCAATCCAGAGAAAGCAGCTAATACAGAGAAATGAAACACAAAGAATTGCAATCTGCGTCTGCGTGGAGCTGATAACGCCTTCTTTCACTAATGGTTCTGCTGGAGCCAATGGAACTCCTCACAGATAGAGGTACTATGTCTGATTCTGGACCTGATTAAGGGAGTAATACTCAGAGATTTTAGGATAAATTAAAATGTTTGTCAACCAGATTTTGTGCCTAATTTTCAAAAAACCTCTTCATGAATTTGCACATTCTCAAATAAAGGCTCTTTCCTTGATGATCTCTCATTGCTTTCTAGGAAGCCAATCAAAGGCAGATTTGAATTCAGAGTAACCTTTTCCAGTACTTTCAGGGGTTTTGGTTGAGAAACATCCTTGTATGGGGGAAACTGGTCTTGAGTTAAACTTCCAGGTTACTAACATGTCCCCTTGCTAGATGACAGCCCTGAATGGGAGTGGATGGTTGTTACCTTGCACAGGGCGTACCCTTTTCAACACTTAAGAACAAACTAAACTGTGAAGTGCTGTGTTACTTCTCTTCCAGTAGTAGTCTCTAAAATCAGTGCTAAGTGTGGTGAGGGTCAGGTCAACAGTAATTCTGATTTTTAGGTATAGAAAAAAAACAGGCTCAAATGTAAAGCATAATATAAATTGTATGTATCTGCATCCTTTTCTTTAATCAATCCTTTACATCAGAGCAGATTTTGACCTCATATCAGGTACTAAAAGATATGCGGCACTAAAAATAGATGACATTCTTCTCCTTTTGAAATTGGAAGCCTGTTTTCAGAATATATTACATTATATATTTTTACTGAAAATGGATTTTATATTTGGAAAAATAATAACTGCATTATAGACCAGACAAAAGAGTGGGCTCAAAAATTCTAAACAGTTCACAAACAGTTCATGTTGTTTTTATTACGAAATACAAGACATTTAAAGAGGCAAAAGCTTTGTTCAGTGATTTAAACATATTTTGGCTTAAGATTATTGGCTCCCCTCTCTTGCCATGTAGGTGGTCTAAAACTATGTCAAAAGATATTACATTTCCCTCAGAATTTACACATTTTTCTCTTTTATGAAAGACAATTATGTCTACTAGGCTAAGGTAACCTAGCCTCATTTTGTACCAAAATAAAATCTGTGTTCATGGAGATAAAACATGCATGCTGTGGTCCTTAGACTCTCTCTGATCCTGTCTCTGCAACCTGCAATTTATCTTCCTAATTTATCTGTCCAATATCAGAATTTTCTAAATTGCATTAAAGCAAAGTTATTGTCTGTATGGCGAAGTAATGCTGTCCTTTTAAAGTGTCTCTCTGCCCCCTACTCTGCCCTCTAATTATTTTAAGGAAGAAATAAATGACAATTTTTTTCATGTATGCATTTCCTTCTGTAGGAAGAGCTTTGATTGTGGAGGTGTTATTCACCAATAAACCTTCCTTCAAACAGCTGATCTTGCATCTGGGGAGGGCATCAGAGGCTTTTCTGAACTCTAAATGCAGTGACTGATGGGGGTTGCTGTGACTTCCAGAAAGTGTCGTAGTGAAATGTGAATAAACTGAGAGCTCCCTGCAGACTTTTGCAATAAGATGCTCATTTTTATCTCCATCTCCAAGGTAAAATACATTAATCGGGTCCAGCACCCTGAAGAACCATGTCTATGATAAAATCCATCCTCCAGGTAAATTAGATCGTGACTCACCATAACTCAGTAACTTTTGCAGTATTTTCCCAGTAAGAGCATCCCTCATGATGTAGATCTTCCTGCTTCCCCTACTCCAGTACTCCAGCGTGGTCCCACAGGAGGTAAGTGGAGTAACCTTCCTCCACCAGTGCATGCGTCAGCAGGGATTTACAGATATTTACCGGAACTCATCACTGGAGAGGGGCAACTTCAATACTCTCCACAATCTCCCCGTTTGAGTCCTCACTGCTGTGCAGGTAGCACGTTTTCATTCTGCTGTGTTTGTTGACCAAGACATTTCTGTTAGTCTAACTAGATTCCAGTGAGCTTTTCCTGCAGAGACTAGTGCACAGTCATCAGCTGCTTCCTAAAATACATTATCAGCATTTGGAACAAAGTGTTAGTTTAAAGGAGGCTTAAGACAATAAACAACATACGTGCTTATTTTGTCTTGAGTATAGTCAGGTTATGAGTGTAGTTGTTTCTTATTTTCACAGTTTGAAAATACAAGGAGAAAATACAACCTGATAATCCTTTTCCTGCCCTTTATTATGCTTTATTTTATGTATGTATGTTATATACATATGTTAAGTAAAATATATAAAAGGCAAGATCTCACTGACGCTAAAGTGATGATTACTTTACCGCAAACTGGAGCTTGATTAGGTTAATACTAGAGGTATCCTTAATTGCTAACATACATACATACATATATAAATGATTGCATGCTAAAATGTCTGAAATGATTAAAGGATGACTTTTTATTGTATGACGGTACAAGAATATGCAGGACATTAAGCAAAACATGGTATTAGCAAATAGTCGACAAAAAAAATCTTAAACCAATAAATCAATAGATCTTTACAAAGTGCACATAGGGAAATTTAAAACAAGGATGTAATGAGGGTAGTGTTAACTGGAATCTTCTGTACTAAATAACCATTCTTATGATTTTGTGTAGGTTGCTTTACAGAGCAGGTTGTGGAATTTTTTTACTATAGGCAACCAAATATATTTGACTTTATTTGAGCAATCTGATTAAGAAGAATTAGCTAGAAGGTAACTGTTCACTTCAAGTGAACATTTTAATTGGCATATGGAAACAACATACTTCTTTTCTTCAGTACATGAGATTATATTGAAACAGATTTTTGTTTTTCAGGCTGTAAATACCTGTAGATGTTGGGTAGTGGGGACAGAGTAATTTGAAAATTTAATCTTTCAAATTGAATTATGTGTGTACAAGAATAAAAAAATCTATGCACACTTGTTGTGGTGGAACCAAAATCATAGAATCATCAGGTTGGAAAAGACCTCTTGGATCATAGCGTCCAGCCATTCCTATCTGCCACTACACCACGTCCCTGAACGCCTCATCTATCTGTCTTTTAAACACCTCCAGGGATGATGACTCCACTCCCTCCCTGGGCAGCCTCTGTCAGTGCCCAATGACCCTTTCTGTGAAAAATTTTTTTCTGATGTCCACCCTGAATCTCCCCTGGCAGAGCTTGAGGCCATTCCCCCTTGTCCTGTCCCCTGTTACTTGAGAGAAGAGGTCCGGTCCCTCTTCTCTACAACCTCCTTTCAGGTAGAGATTTTTTGGGAGAGAACAAGACAAGCAACTTTTAATGTCAGATCTTGAAACTTCACTCATCAATAAGGTCAAGGAGAGTGTTGCCTAAACAGAAATTAGGGAGTAAGCCCACAGAAACTGTCACCAGTAGAGTAGAGACCATGAGGATACTTTTTCCATGAAAAAATTTGTAGAAACATTTTTCTGTTTTCAAGTTTTGTCTGAGAGATAGCCTTTCTTTGAACAAAAGGATTTTTTTTTGATCTTTATAGCTGAAAAAGCATTTCTACCTGAAAACAAAATGTCTCATGGAAAAAAATTGATCCTTTTATTATAGTTTGGGGATTTTCTTTCACTTTTGGCAACAGAGTGGTTTTTTGATTCAGCTCTTTCTTCAGGGCAGAGGCAGGATTTGGGTGCTGGAGCTTGGGAAGTGCGATGGAGCTGCACCCACACCAGCCAGGACACCAGGCACCAAAGGCACTCTGATCTCCCAAACACACATGCTGGGTGATGAGGACACTGAGTCGTTTTCCTTACTGGGTAGGGTGGATGGTGTTAGTGATGCCACCACTTAAGGGGATGTGAAGACTTGGTCTCAGCGTGGGATATGACGGGCTCAGCCTCTTCACTAGCACTAACCCAGGATTTGGACCTGTTGTCTGCCATTAAGTGGGAATAGAGCCAGGGAGAAGGAAAAACCTGGAGAAGGAGGAACCAGTGTTTCCCTTTCATTAAATAAACAGCCTTCCATGCTGCATTCACCTGAGTAAATACTTGGGTAGGAGTTGCAGTGCATTTCCCTTGAGGATGCTGGAGGCAGTCTGCACTCACAGCATCTTGGTGGAGCAACAGTGGTAACATGGAGGAGGGGAACCGGCAAAGACCTGCACCTGAAGGCAGAAATTTCTTTCCAAAGCCTTTGATGTTCCCTCTGTCTATTCGTAAAACCATAAATATGTGTTGTTTCCTGATTTTGTGCTGCACCCTTCTTGAGGGGTGTGGGACGTCCCTGCAGAGTGGACTACAGGACATAAAGCAATAACATTAAAACTCCTCAGCCCACAGATGAAGGCAGAAGCAGGTCATCTTTCCATGATAGACCACCCATGGCAGAAATGAAGATTTTTTTTTAATGTTGACATGCTTTTACTAGAGAGGGGATTGGGAATAAAATGATTGAATGAGTGTATGCATGTACCCTTGTTGCAATAATACTGAGTTCTTCACCAATGTCCAGCACAGGATTCATCTGCTGGTGATAAAAGACAAATGTACAACTAATACCAATATTTCAAAGATTCAATGTATGACCTGTGTTGGTATTTAGGAAAAGCCATGTATTCTTGACAATATTATTCAGATGCTATTGTTGGACAGGATTTAAAATTCTGTTTTACAGTTATTGTAGATACAAACTCATAGATATCTATTGACATGCATGTATACCTGTCCATCATTTTTTATTGCACTCATACATATACACACACGTCTTCCATTTCCTGGAATTAAAATTAAATATGAGGATTTTTTATTTCTTTAGTTTAATATCTGTGTTAGAAAGTGATAAATATCTAAAGAATTATAACTCCCACTGTGGCATTTCTATACTGTAAATGGAGTGATCTAAACAATTGTGAATTTCTATTAATTTTTCTCCTCTACGTAGATCTCTAAATAAAAACCAGCCAACTCTGCTCCATCAGTGCTTATTTTGATCCACCAAATTTACCTTCTTAAAAGCTTCCTTTACTTCTTAGGATTTTAATTACTGCCCTCTCATTTGAATTTCAAATCCCGGTTTCTGCATAATCCTTGAGTCACTTTTGACTGACTGTTTTTTCATTTTATCAAGACAACCTTTGTTTCCCTGTATGCCAGATGTTTGCTTTTCCAACACATCACTTTTTGGGTTTCACAGCCCATTCAATGCATCTCACACTTTACCTGCATGCTCATACAATTCCTTGGTACCTTAATCTTTTTATGAGGTTAAATAAACCCAGATTCAGTGTCAGAATTTCTCCTGTGCCATGACCGTGGTCCAGACCTTGCTTTGGGTATATGTGCCTTTGGGACCCTGTGTTGTCTGCACGAATTCCACATGAATCTTGAGGTCACACTTTTCTCTGAGACTTCACTTGGGAAAAAGTCTTGATCTACAGGCATTTTGCCAGGATTCATGTATGATAATCTATAATAATTGTGTCATTTACATTTTCTGGGGAAGTACATAAACATATACACACATATTTTATTTATAGTTTAACAGAGGTGAATATGACAATAAAAGCACTTTACATGCTCAAAAGCAAAAGCCTTTCCTCAGGTGAAGTGCACATAGAAGGAACCGGATATTTTGCTGCATAAGGATTCACCTTTTTGTTCTATTGGTTAAAAAGATAAGTCGCAGAAATACAAAGGGTTATGGATATGAGCACCACAGATTTGTAATGTACATTACTTCCCTCATGATATTCTGGAACTAAGACATAAAAATATTTCTCTGTTTGGCCCAAGTGATAACTAAGAATTTATTCTTTGAAATGTTGTTTCCATCACAAAACCCTCAAAAAATTAAGAAAGAGAAAGAAGGTATTTCTCAGTCTAAAAGCCTGCTTTGGTACACAGTAGAAACAAGCAATGGAAAATTGCAGTGCTCATAAATCTGAGTTTGCCTTTTCAGAAGACTGTACACAAAGATGACACATCCCCTAGGCTAAACTCATAGCCGTTTCTTATACATTGTCCTGGTTTTCTTTTTTCTTGCAGCCAGCTCTTCTCCAGGTTAATGTGTTTGATGTTGGCCCTCATTGAACTCTTTGATCCGTATAGAATGGCTTAACTCCACTGAGGCTTCATCACTAACACTTTGGTCAGGACCTCCCTAGTTTTGAGCAGTCATTGCATAAAGTGACTTTGTCGCTTCTGCCATTTCGCTCAAATGAGGAGAAGCTCACAGTGATATTACCTGTACACAACTCAATCACCTTCCAGCTTTATAAAGCAATCTTTTTTGCTTTGTGAGATGCTTTCATGTGATTTAAGATCCCACAGTGTAAATGGAGAAATCAGTAATAACCTCTCACAGAGACAAAGTTCTCAACAGCCTGCGAAGCAGTTCACATTATTGTCAAGGAAAGAAGATTAGAAGAAAAACATCTTCACATTCAGACATGAAACAAAAGGCCTTTTAGAGTTAAATGGTTACATTAGTCACATCTGAAGGTTAAAAATTGCTTCTTTGAGGCCCTTGTAGCTGATGGCACAAAGATAATGAGGTTGTGGAAGCCAATATTAAGAGAATTTCACTATTTGGAAGTTTGAGTAATATAAACCAAACAGTGCAGAGATCCTGGCTCCGCACAAGGTACATAATGTAATATTCAAGGATATCTCTAGAGCTGTATTTTTTGTTTTGGAGAGGTGCCAGAGAGATTTTTAAATTATCTAAGCTTTTCCTCTTCATTTCCTTTCCTTACAATGTACAATATATGCCTGTGCTTTTTGATCTTTAAGCAAAAGAAACAACATGAAAAAACCACAAGGGCACAGCTGGGTACCAAATAACTATGTTTACTAAAAATATACAAACATGCAAGGCCTAGTTATATGCATTTTCCCGCTCTGGCTGGTTCCTGATTGCTCTGAAACAAGGAGGACAGAGAACAACACTAAGAGGTTTGCAAGCTATTTAGGGGGAAGCTACTCTCTGTCTCTATACTACACTCAAAAAACAACATCTGGGATTGTTATAGTTTAATAGTTCTTTTCTCTCACACACGAACCATTTCTTTCTTATATTTTCTATATATTAGATGCACACACGCACATGAATCATGCACGTACCACACTGAGGAGCATCAGAGAAACAGTTTGTGGACACATATCCCCAAACATCATCTGACAAAATGCATGATCTTCCCAGAAATCCAGCTTTTCTTATCAGCTTTGCTCACTATGACTGCAACAGAACTGTCGCTGAGACTGCATTAATAAGATCACAATGCAAGGAACTTGAAAGTAAGGAGATAGCAGAAAAAATGATGCCCACGATTTATTATTCAGTCTTAAATTACATGATCACATCCTAGTCTTTTCAAAGATGAGTATCTCATTTAGTGCCTAGGATGGCTGGTGATTAATGATGAGATAGCCGATATTTTGTTTTCTTTCTTCAATATGCCACCCTTTTCTTTGTTTAAACCTTTGCTGTAAAAATAGTGTTATTTTCCTTTTAGCATTCTCTCCTGTGGGTCTCATCACTGCTTCACAGAAAAAAGGGATGGAAAGCTATAGCTAATAATCCCACACATAAACATGGGGCAAGGATGTGCCCAATCAGACATACTGTTTTCTGTTATTTTACTTGTCATAGTTTTGCACAGCAGTTCAAATTGCTTCCACAGAACTCCATTGCAGCTGTGAGCTGTAAAATATACTTGTGATTTTGTCTAAATTTGCGTACGCTTTCCCAGAAAGAGCCAAAGCCACACACATGATTCAAATGCCAACCTTTGTCAAACTTCAACAACATTCCTTAGAAACTGACTAATTTGAACTTTTAAGAGTAAACACATTGGTGATTTCTTTGATGAAAAATAAAGAAAAATAATGTAATTCTTTTCAGTAAACCTACCTCAGATATGGCTAATCCCATTCTGAAATATTCCCAAATTCAAAGACGTTGTTTGGAAAGGCTACACTCAAGCAGTTAAATTTTCTTGTAGTTTTTAGACAGTGTCTGACAGTAGACAATGTCAGTCAAAAAAAATACAGCGTCACTAGGTGATCACTCAGAATAGGTGGTTCTATGGTCTGGCCTGCAAAACTCAAAATGTTAAAGGAATTTAAAAGCTATCAGCATGAAGTAATTTGATTGTTTGCTCCCCTAGAGTTTAGCTGATGCTTATTCCTGTGCTTTTGTTCTGCTGTTGTAAGTCACATGGCTGAGAAAAGGCAGGACTTGACTTCAATTGTTGTGGCATTTCTGTGTTTTATTATATGCTTTATGAGTCCACACTCAGAGATGCACTGCATCAAAAGATTAATGGTTATGGTTTTAAGATTGCACACACTGAATTATTTTGTTCTGTAGTGCTGGTACAGCATCTATGTCTGGTCTCCTTAGGCTTTGTTTGCATCTCTTGGGAGTATTCCATAATGTAAAAATAAAATAAATATAAAAAGGCACAAAAAGGAATCAATACTGTGTATGTTAAACTTCCTGAGTCCTTATCTATACTGTGCTACCTCTCTAATTGTAACAAACTAGGAAAGAGTAAGGATTATTGATTGAAAAATTGTATTCATCTTGCAGATTTTACTTCAACGGCTTCCTGACTAAATCCCAGATTAAGAGAACAATGTAGGATAAATTTTCTTGATCAAATTAACTTATCAGTCTTAGCTTTCAGGTAGATTTTTAAAGGTGAAGTAGCAAATAGTTTACATGTAACACAGAATAGCTAAGTGCCAGATAATAAACAAGTGGTTGAAGTTCTGAGAAGATTAAGGATGGTGCATGAAACCATTTATGTAGAAAAATATAGAATGCATTGTAAAATGTAAAAATGCTTTCACAGTTAAAAGGGGGAACTTGATTTTACTTCCAGGAGGGAACAAAAGAGCAAAAAGAAAAAGAGGAATGATAGTTGCATTTACATACATACAAAAAGCTTTTATTTTTCAAGGCAAAGGTCTTGTGTGGTAGGAACATACTAGTGTCCTTTTTGGTTTTCAGGTCCATGGAGCCTTTCAATTAGTATAGGGTGGATGTAGCCTGCAGTTCTCAAGAGGCATTTTAACCTTAAAGAGCTCTGTTCAAATCAGTGAATAAAATAAAGCTAATGCATAGATGACAAGTCACTGCGGCTTAAATGAAGTTAGTGTGTAGATGTTGAAGTCACTGTGGGTATCACTTGTGGTATAAATTAAAGACCCAGAAGACCTAACTATAGTGTCTTAATAAGATTTCAGGCCATTCATTGGATTAAGTGAATGGACCTAGGAGAACAGGACTTTTTCAATTTAGCTGAGTCTTTCATATTACCATTTTTCTGAGCTCTGAAGTTCAGATGGTGAATTTTAATTAATAAAACTGAGAAAGACTGAGAGTTAACCAGTGAGCCAGGTAACTCTGGACATTCTCCTGCCTCCAAAAGTATTATCTTCATGCACCTCCATCTGAAATCTATCTATTTGGGAAGTCAGTTGCCTCCCTGGGACTAGGGTTAAAGATGTGAAAAGAAAACTTCCTATACAGGTCACTCTCAGATTATTTTCCATTATTTATTTTTCAGACATGCAGAGATGAACTTGTAACAAGAAATCCAAGGAGAATCAAGAGAGACTTCATGGCCTTGGGACCACTAGTTAAGGGATCACAAGCACAAACAGTGTACTCCTCTACCCTTCCAGTTGTAGGGAATGGTGAGGAAAGAAGCAGGAAGAGCCAGCAGAGCAATATCTGGTTCTGAGCTTGGTGTCACTGGCAATAATTAGGGTTTTTTTGATCATGGGTTGTTCACACCACTGCTGGTGGCAACAGACAGGGTACACCTGTCTCAGAGGGGGAAAAGGATTTGTGCACAGGTCTTAGCAGTGCTTATTGAAAGAGCTTTAAACTGAATTTGAAGGGAGAAGGGGATAAAATCAGGTCTGCTAGAGACAAGCTGGGAGACGCATGATAAAGTTTGAGGGATGTTGTGCTAGTGAGGTGCTTCAGTCTTCTGTCCCAGTGGAGGTAGGGGGTGGAGATCCATGTGGCAAGAAAGATGCACTTCTCTTCACCTAATCTTGTGTGACCATCGCCCTTGTATTGACCGTAATTTGTAAGCCAGGCACCACAGGAAGGTCAAAGTGAGGCTTGAGGTGGCAATTAGGTGTGCAATGGAAGAAGACGTAGGGATGATCATGAGTGAGTGCCTCTGTGGAGCTCAAATTTCTGCTACACACCTGTGTTAGCAGATTAATTTCTCATTGCATATACTAAGATAGCACAAATCCTGATCTCAACAGAAGAGTCTTACCTGTGGAACAGCTTGTATGGCATCTGCACACACTGTGCTACAGTGCCATCAAGACCACCATGCCAGCAAATGCCCTATCCAAGTCCCTTCCTATCGCTACGGAGTGCAAGGTAAGTGTCCTGACCTGTTACACCTGCTTGCTGAGAAAGGATGCTCCTATGACTGCTCTTCCCATTCCTCTATCTGTTGCATGACTTGGGGGTTGGGAGGTACTGTACCAATCCCCTCCTCTGTCAAAGCTCTCCTGTGAGACCTGAGGAGCTATGCTTTCACATCTGATCTCTAAAATAATGAGAACAGTATTATTCTCCCTCAGAGGAGTTCAGTGATGATAAATGCATGAAAGACTTATGAGGTGTTCTGATGCTACAGAAGCAGATAAATTTCAGAAAATAGATAGAGAGATCAGGGCTTTTTTTGTATAAGCTCCAGAACAGTGCAGCTTTCAAACCTAAAACTCTAGAATGTTAGTTTTCTTTCAGAAAATCAGAATAAAATAGTAACATATTTTGCCTCTAATAAAACACCACGTTTTCCTCGCTATAATTCCATTCCCTTTTTCTTTTCTGATGTATATTGTAACTTGATATGGAAAGAAGATATAGAACCCAAATAATTCTGAATAGGAATGTAATCTTTTTACAGGAAGCCTTGATTTATAAAGCCAACTCCCTGAGGTACAGACGGGTTTATCATTCTGCTATAAATGTCTGAATGCATAATGGAATGCAGACTCTAATTTCTGTAATGTGTTTGGATGATGCATTGCTCATTGAGAACTGCAGATGAAGCCAAAGAAGAAATCTCAAACAAATTCTTCTGAAATTTCGGTCTTCTAATGCATTATTAAGGATTTCAGATAACAGGGAAAAAGGCCACACAATCTTGTGAAGTCGGAAGAGAGTTCATAAGTTAATATTTGACTGCAATTTAGTGTATAATAAGAAAGTCACTTTTGCTTCCAGGCAGTCACAAGTACAAATAGAAACGCAGAGCCCAAATGGTTTAGGCTGGAGTCAGCTTTTCATGAGAAATAGGAATTATTTATGATTATGATATTGTTATGTTTGACAAACAATGGATGTAGACACCAGCCAGGTCTAGCAGAAGGATAACAAAGGTTTGATATGATACTTAATTGAATGCACACTTTGGAGGCTCTGTTTTCCCACTGAAAAGATTTGTAAAAATAAATCTTGATTATGACTGAATTTACATCCACTATTAGAAACTCGTCCAGATAGCTTCTTTCTTCTATTTTCTTTCCTTTCTTTTTTTAAGTGCTGAATTGTTTAAGCTATTTCAAACAAAAGAAAGTAACTGGTTTTAATTAAAGCACAGCTAGAATATAAAATGTGGAAGTCTTAATAAAGTGCCTGGGAAAGACGATTGAAATGTATAGACGCTATTCCTCTGTTGCTAGCTCTTGTGATGTGATCAGAAGAGTGGTAACATTAAATACTTTTCATGAAAATCAAAGTTCTATTTAACATGTAGTAGTTTAACAACGTTAGCTTTCCTTTAAAAATTAAAAATTAAGATTCTCATGTCTGATGCAGAAAATCTGAAAGTTCTATCTCATGTGTACCTTAAAAGAAAACAAAGACAGAAGGCAGTGGAGACAACTCAACATCTATTATTTTTTTAAGGTAATTATTTCACAACTATTTCATGGTTTATGGCACCTGATTCATAAATTTGTAATGTCTAGATTTGGCCATACTGCCTGTGTTGAATGATTTTATATGATCTCAGCATTCAGAAGTAGCTCACTGCCTTCAAGCCTGTTGCCTTTTTCAAAGCAAGTAGTTAATAACCACAACAACAGAAATGTATTTAAAATAATTCGGCTTGCTTAGAGAAAAAATGGATTATCCAAAGAAAGCTCATTGTGAATGGGAAAATCTTGTCTTTCTGCAGGCAAGAGAGCCTTGAATGCATTTGGCATCTGTTGAGTAGGATGCAGAGGACTGTAGCCATGGTGAAGGGGCTGGAGAAGCACAGACAGCAGCACTGTCCTGAGAGAAACAGAGCATTGAGAACTGCTCCAGATGCAGACCAGACTTGACACAAGGGTCATGATTTCCCCTACCAAACAAGAGAGTTAAAGAAAAGATAAAAAATTCACATATTCCATCATGCAATAAAATGTCTTTCATATCTTATACCCTTTTTGTCTCTGGGAAGCAACTTTTTAACTAAGAAGGACCAAGGAAAGGGCTAGTATAGACAGGAGAACTGATACTCCAAATAGTTTCTTTCTTCACACCCCTCCCCTTCTTTCTCCCCAATCATTTTTTTCCCTTTCCACCCTCATCAATCCACTAAGGATGGCTGACAACATAGTTTTCAGCTTTACCCTGAAACCTAAACAGCTTTAAATCTGAAAATAAATCCAATGTCCATTGGTTTAGAGGTCTGCATTTGGAAACACTCTGAGGAAATGAACTATAATTGCAAACTAGACTACCTATTAATTTTTGTGGAAGAAGTCAACACCTGTTTATTGTTACTAATATTCTGTTTTATTTTAAAGAGCTAACTGCACCTTTGGAGATGGAGTATTATTTAAGGCTTATGTGTTCTCATTTAAAACAAGGTTGCTCACCCACCTGACTTTTACCTGTCACCTGTGAAGATCTGCCCATAGAAAAACAGAGAAGCAGACAGCTGTGTTGCAACCCAGACAGAGTAGAACTCTCATGTCCCCTAATGTGCAAGAAAACACATAAATTCTTGATCTCTGCATCTGAAATCCCCTGGTTTTACTTAAAACTGGAGGAAGGGTGGGGAAGAAAATTAGAAAGGAATAGGAAATGAAAAAAAAAACCCTAAAAAAGGCAGCAATCTTCCTGCTTGAGCTAGTAATGCAACTATAAAGCATTTTGTAGTTAAAACATGGAGTTATGGAATAGCATATCTACACTTAGACTAAGTGTTCCTTGAATATATTAATTCAGAAGATATTGTGAGACCCATTCCTACCTGTTGCAGAGAAGTCTTCAAAACCAGGTGTTTTGTTTTGTTTGTAAACAAAACATTATGTTTACTTGGTGCTTCACAACCCAGGGAATGGTCCAAAAACTGGAAATAAGAGAAGCACATGCAAGGGGACTGAAGACCAGCCTGAACAACCAAGTCCTTCATGGTGCTGAACAAACACTGCTATTGCCCCCATTCCTCTCCTGTGTTTTACACTTAGATGGAGGAGATGGTTCCTAGGCTGTCCTTACAGACCAGAAAATGCCTGAAATATTCCCTAAACCACCTGTAAATTCTGTTCTCAGAAATATACCTCACAAAGTTTTCTTCTAGAAAGTGCTCAAATATTATTTGCTTTAAAATATGGCCTTTTATATTGCATCATTTCTTCCCTCAAAATTAAACATCAACTTCTAAGTCAACTTATCAGGAGCAAAACTATGCATTAGCTTAAGCTGGTTTTTTGTTCTGTTTTTGTGTAACTGATGGCTTGTCATTACACTACTTTACACATCTGCCTTGCATTCGTTGATTGCTTGTGTGGAGATGGTGGTTACACTGGGCTGATATAAAAATTGTCCTATATCATGATAGCGAAGATTCATATTTTGTACAGAAGGGAAGGGAAGACTGCCCTTCCTAAGCAAAATTTTGTGCACAGAACTTTCGGTTTTTAGCCTGTGTTCAGCTTTCAGGCTTTAGTCTCACGTCTGAAAGACAATGTCCGGGTGTTACAATATGTGATGTTGGTCCATAGCTAAGAGTTATTCTTGTGGCTTGCAAATGCTGTGTACTGGCTAGCCATTTCAGAGAAATAATCACATTTTCCATATGTAGGTATGCTCTTTTCAGACAAAAATTAGTAATTTATTGTTAGATTTACTAGGTTTTCAGTATAGATTTATTTTCTCTTAGCTGGAGATGATCATTTTTGTTTTGAATTGTGGACTGCTTAATAAAGATACACTTTAACGAAAGCACAGTTTCAGACTTAACAACAGTGATGTTAAGAGGTAGTGTTGAAAGAAAAAGAGATCTTTTTCTGCATCAAAGGATTACATATATATTTTGAACATCAAGTTTCAAAGGGGTTTGTCCTAAGTGACTGTGGCATGCAACAGTCTACATATGATTCCTGTAACCCAGAAAACATGAACAATCTGTTTAATGTGTTCCAGTTCTTTATGTGTGAAAGTAATACTGCTGCTCAGCAGCAGAAGCATCCAGAGGAACTTTTGCCACCTGAGCTGTAGGTCTGCACAGAGAGAGAGCTTAGACCAAGGTGAGGATCTTTTCCATTTCACTTGCTCCACCACCCTACTCCTTGCTCCTAGTCACAGTGTGTCAGTTCCTGCAAGTGGAGCAAGGGAAGGAAACACCTTGCAAGTCCACCAGTGTGCACATTTTCAAAGGTTTGTCAAGGATGGAGCATGAAGAGATGGCTCCTGTTTGGACTGTTGGTGGTGAGGCAGCATCCTTTGGCACAAAGCTGAAAATTTGAAATTATTTTTGTGAGGTCTGGGTTGTGACTTGTTGTGCTACAACTCTTGGCAGATGACCCTAAGAACAGCACTCAAAAATATTGTGTCGAGCAAATCCTTAAATGTAAAGAAAAAGGAGCACAAACAAGTCCATAGAGTCTGTTTATATAGCCCTAGAGATTCAGATAAAGAAAAACAAACATAACCTTTTCAGCTGTTCCTCACAAGGGAAAAAGAAAATGAAACATTTGATTATAATTGTTTTAATGAGCTTTGATTCAAAATGAAGTCATAATGGTCTGGTTAAAAAAATATTCTGTTAATGAGCTTATATTTCTATCAAAGTGTGCAAGATGCAAAATTCTCTGAGGATAAAATTAAACAGCAAGCAATATTTATTTGCTGATGAATAAAATCCTGCTTATTCCTTGAAAAAAAATAGTAATACTAGTAGTAGTAGCAGCAATAATGATGGCAGTAAGACTTGTAGAAGCACAGTGATAATACATTAACCATATGCTCTAGCTCTGGTTTCACCTTGAAGTTAGGGAAATGCTATCGAGAATATCTGTTTCCACAGGTCTAAAACCCAACCTTTCATGTCTTCCAAAACTCAGACCTGATTGCAGGCCACCTCTAAATACTTAAATTCCTCTCCTCAGTTTCATTTTTATTGTAAGCTTCTGTTTTTGAGAAAGATGCATATGTTACCTAGGATATGCACAACCACAAAAAGAGAAAAAAAGAAAAAAAAAGAGGCATGCCATGTGCTAATTAGGGGAAGCGATGTGAACTCCCAGTAAACAGCTGAAGCTCTGATTATTGTGTTGTTGAGAAAGGGTTTTTGTGCATGTTTCACATTTTATGATGTTATATGGACAGCAATGTAGTTTTCCTACATCTACTCCAGCCACTACCTCAATTGGCTACCAGCCCTAAAGCCCTGCAAAGGATCTGGAATTTGCCTATTTAAAGAATGTCCACTCTTGAAAAAGATCCTATATATTGTGATGTTTTCCCTTTCACAGGCTGCAGAGGTAATAGGATAATATGTGAGAATACAGCAACGTATTTTATTCTGACTCAGAATATTTTTATTCTAATTCAAATCTAATTCTTTTCAATTCTGAATACAGACCTTTCCTTTAGATTTCCACATCAAGATATTTCTGAGCATTGCCTTGTGCAGCATATTACCTCTTCAATGCAACCACTCATTCTCATGTCAGTTGATTTGCCTAATCAGGCTCTGGTTAAACAATGCAACTTCTCTCATGTAAAAAAAGACTGCTACAATCTGTTGTGTTTGTAGTTTCCGTTTCAAAAGGAAAACAAAATACTAACATTAGCAAGATCAATTTCAAGACCAAGTCTTAATTACATTAAAAAATAAAATTTAATTGGTAGGATGCAGGAAGAAAGCAAAATTATATGCATGGCTGTATGAACACGATAATGTTACAGAGGTATTAGCTGTAAACTAAGAAAAATGACTGGATTGAATAGATAGAAGAAAATATAGAAAATCCGATTTAACATGGAGAAGAAGCTTTGGAAGTATTGAATTGGCTTAGCTCTTCTAGATCCTGAATGCACATGGTTATGAAGAGGCTGCCATATTACGAACCTGGGTATGCTGTTGTTTTTAATTTCTTTCCACATACATATTCCTTTAATGTTATGTATACAATTACCTACAATGAGTCTTACTGAAAGCAAGAAAGGAGATGCTGGACCTTAAGGCTGAGATATCATGAACTTTGTTCCAGTCTTCTTGGCTCATGAGAAAACACATTTGCAGGAGAGCATTCTGACACTCTGCAGTGCTTGACTCATCCTTAATTAGTGTCTTTTGCAGTGTCCATTCCTGTTTTATCCTTGAGCGGAGGAACTTTAGGGGTTTTTTTGCTGTTTTTGTTTTCCTTTTTGTGTGTGTATCCATATCACCTTCACCTTTTTCACTTTTTATTTTTCCTCCCTCCCCCCCAGAACACATTGTCAAGGACTATTTCTGGCCTCAGCTTCAACTATCCTTTAAAATAAAGAACAGACCACTCCTGGAGTGATAATTCTACTTAGGAATGGATAGATTCTCACAAGCTTAAATCCTGAAAGGTACACGAAATGGTCTGCTCTAAACCACACGTTGCCATGGTTACATCCTTCTGCAGCTCAGATGGGGATGGGGGCCAATTATCAAGTTTTGTTTGCTTGATTTTAAGTAGTTTGTTACCTGGATACTCAACAAATAAGAAAACTGAAAAAAGACCTGTTTTCTTCTCCCTTAACTGAAAGGAAGAGAAAACAGTCATACCTGAATGTTAAAAAATCCAACAACATGCAGATTCTTAGTTACAAGGTGAAAGCACTTCTTAACTGTTTGCTTTGGAGAGGATTGAAAAGAGGCCTGCAAATAGATTTTGCATTAGCATCGCAACATGAATTGTGGAAGAAGCAATTGATCACAATAATATCACTGTAAATCAAGAGATAGTTAAATGATGCTGGGTTTTCATCATTATTTAGGCAATAAAGGTGTTTTTCTGCAACTATCACTTGGAAATCTAACTAATGAAAGACAATATATTTTATCCTAGGTTGTAGCACACCATTGCTTGCCTGGTGTCATTCATATTCCCACTTTTTAAAGATTTCTTGACTATATGTAGTGTATGGTACCCTGTTCACGGGCTTAATCAGAAGCATTGATAACAAGCTGAGGATGGAAGAGTGAAATTGGGTGGAGGAAGCGAGGGAGAACAGGACAAAATTAAAATACCATCCTGTCAATGTCCCTAATAGTTTATATGGGCAATGACAGAACAGTATTTTAATTTTTGTCTGGTCTCCTTTCTACTCATTTATTCCATCTCCTGCTTGTTATCGAAGTTTCAGATTAAACTTAAAGATATGAATGTATCGCCATAATAAATTTATAAGAGGATATTTAAAGAGCAAAGATTTGAATGACACAAATGAACCTCAGTGTAGCAGAGCTGAAGAAGAGATTTGCAGAGAGATGCCACAGCAGTCAGAAATGACTGCTAGAATCTCCTTAATTAAAAAAAAAAAAAGACTGGAATGCAATAGGCACAGAAGGTGTTTTATATAAATTTAGGATTAACTTGAAATTATTGATGCTACTTTAAATAATCTTTAAAAGGTTAAGAAAAACTAGTTTAAAGAAGATTATTGAAATGTAAGCTAGATTCTTGGAACATGAAAATCTAAGAAGTTTAGAAAGGGACATATATTTCTAATATACACCTAAATTTTTTTTTGTTTCATCTCTATTGCATCAGTTATTTCTCAAAATGGCATGAATAATTATGTTTAGAACTTGTGGCCTTCAGATTTGCTACTGTTTTCTCCTAGTGAACAGGACACATCTGTCTTAAGAAAACAGGAATTGGCAACTTTAAGGCTAAATCTTTAGGTTCTTGCTTTCTCAGATGAAAGATGATCCTGTTTATGAATAACTAGTTTGCAATTTGTTTAAATTACAAAGGAGAATCAAAGAACACATTTTTTTCTTTGTAAATTAGACAGAATTGACAACTACCAAGAAGGCTACTAGCACAAATCACAACTCTGCAAGCTCCAGAAGAATGAATGAGTAAAAAAGTGATAAAACCCATATGAGAATAATGGTTACCTGTCTTAGCCCTGTAATCTCCCTTCTAGGTAGGCAGAAGATGCTAGATATAGAAAATCTATTAAAATGTTAATACAAGCATTTTCAGTTTGTGACAATTCATATTTGGAAGTAGGCTATTACACAAGAGCCTTGTTGAGGAGTGTAGGGAATGTGAGCAGAAAGAGAAGCCGCAAGTGAAGGAGTAGGGAAAGGATAACTAAGATAGGTTCACCTAGGGATCTGGAGCTGAGTGGCTCCAGGAGGGGAGATGTAGGTACTCGGGGAAGGGGAAAAGCCTCACCAAATTTAAGGGTACATCAGGGATAAGTTTTCTTTAGGGAAATCTGGGAGATACAGCTGTGCGAGGTGTAGCTCTCTGATATGTTTCTTTTCTTTTTTTCCAAAAGTATTAAAACTTTCCTGCTTCTTCATCTCAGCCACTTTTCTGGGCTAAGTACCATTTCCCATCTGTCCAGTCCCAAGTTTTCTGGAACATTTGCACCAAGCTCTGGCTTTGTCAGGCAGCAGCTCCAGGCTTGCAGTGCAGAGATGTTTCTCCTTGCTCCCACACATCAAAGCAACACCCCAGCCTGGCAAGCCTGGTTGATGAAAGAAATGCTACCTCCCCCCTGTCAGAGGAAACACACCAGGAGGAACTCTGAGACATCTGCTGAAGTACCAGGAAACAATGGGGAGAGGAAAGGAACAGCTCCTCATAAGAGCGAAGTGAGAGCAGACACACAGGAAGGATGTGAATAAAAACTCTGGAGTGACACGTGGTGTCTGGGTGGATTGGGGCATGATGGGCAATGACCAGCTTTGTCCATCTCTGTTAATTCTGTGAGCCTCTTAGTTTTGTAATAGCTTTGGAAAGACAGGGAAATTGTGTGTTCTAGAGTCTGGGGAAAGCATCAGACAACAACACAAGCAGGGAACGGTTAAAGGAATTGCACTATGATGGGTAGTTTAAATCTTCCATGGAACAACAGCATGCAATACCACATTATATTTACAGATGCTCACATTGCCTGGAGACCTACTAACATCTGTCTATGTATACATATGCACAAGTAACTAGAGTGGGTGATTGAGACTGGGAATCATGAGCCCATTTGTTTAATAAATTAATTATTGTTGCTTCTTTGGCGTGGATTTTTCCCACTAAAACATTTTATTGTTTCTTTCAATGTCACCTGCATGTGATCTACCTTTTGAAGAGAAGATATATGAAACATATATGTTCAAACTCTACAGCTACAGGAATGACAGATAGAGGCAGAAGTCTTTCTTCCTGTTATGTGTCCATTTTTCATGCTGAATAGTCATTTTCCCTTCACCAAGAATTCTTATCCCAGGGTAAAGTAAGATTTTACATATGAATACTGTCTTACAGCTATGATGATACTGGTGGTTTTCATGCCATATCACTGCAAATAAACATAGAAAATATATTAAGATTTATGTAGTTACCATTATGCCTTCTTGGAAGGTATGAGTATCCTTATTTTCTTTTTTCTCACCAAAATGACTGTAAAACTCATTTTGGAGGCCAGAGTTTTGTTTACTGTGCTTGGATTCAGCTGCAAGACTTGAGTTGTACTGGAAAAAATAAAATTACAGAGCCAAGAACAAGGAGAGGGGAAAATATATAATACAGAAGTGAACCAGAGGTATGGGTAGACACTTCATATCCAGATGTCCTCCTTTGACCATCCTAGCTTATAAGAAGTGGAAATGCACAGCTTGTTCTTCCACTTAATAACAAGCAAACAAGCAGACAAAATACCAAAAAAAACCAAGCCGCACTACCAGGTCAGGTATTTGGCTTTGCAAGAAGAGGGGCTTGTTGACCCAAGTTATTTTTGCAAAGGAAGACTGAGTGTTTGCAGAGCCTCAAGCCTCAGGAAGTTTGTCCATCCTCCTCCCTAACCCCATTGGGTGGTGATGAAGAGCTGCTGCAGGGTGAAGGGGAGCAGGGGAGCCACCGAAATCCTACCCCAGGGCTCGTGGCTTGGGTCTGGCCCAGATAGGGATGAAAAGAAACCAAGCTGGAAAAAAATGCTTCAGCAGTGGAGGATGCAGCCAGGAACCGGCAGCTGTCTCCGGGCTTTTCAAGGTTGTAGAGCAATCGCAGTGCATTCCTGGGGATTGCAGCACTAGGCTGTGGGCAGGAGCCTCGTGCCTAAATATTCTCTGTGGCTTGGCTGTTTCTTGGCTTATAGAATTCAGTCAGATCCTTGGCTTGCTCTGGATTAACTTTACCTTTAAAGCTGGCTTGAACAACGTCAGTGGAGAAAACCAGATGTAACTTGTAACAGCATAAAAAGTCCAGGAACTCCACAAATATGTAATTTTCTTGAAAAAACAAACAAAACCTGTTTTCCATAAAAATAATTTTAGAAAAGTCTATTTACCTTTAAAAAAAAAAAAAGGGTATAAATTTTCAGGGATGTAATTAGCATGTGATGGGCCAAATTGACCCCTGGGGTAATATCATTTAAACTGGCTGTGTTTCTACCATAGTTTAATTTAACTCAGAGTATGTGATGGCTGGAAATGTATTGAAATCATACTGCTCCTAAGAAAAGGATGTGGCAGTCATATACACCTACAGTACTTTTTCATTTCTTGTTTGATCCCCTGTAAACCATGCTTATGTGTATTTTGAGCGGTTAGTTGACTGTGGAAGTTAACAAAAATGCAGTTAGATTTTGTGTCTACTAATCATATTCAGGCTTAAGGTCTACAACTTAAAATGGAAGCCTAGGCAACCTGACTACCCCATTGTTTATATAAGGGCTCACTGATTGCTTGGGAGAGCTGCTGGATCTAGCTCCTCCCATGTTAGAATACGCACTGCAAAAAATATATAAATTTTTAAACAAATTGGGCCATGTATATATTCTTACCCATTCACCTGGACCTAAGCATCACACCAGCATCCTTTCAGCTCTGGTCTGTGATTGAGATTTCCTGGTCTGTCGTGAGTGCTTCATCTACTTCGGAAAGTAGTTAATCATTGCAATTAATATATACAGATTTTGTTTGCTGCATTACTCTTTGGTGAGCCCAAGTTTTGCTTCTGATGTAACATTTCTCAGATAAACAAGGTACAATTGGTTGGTTATGGCATTTCAACCACCACAGGCAGAGTGGTGGAAAATTGAGCTGGAAGGAAAATGGTTAATGCCCTCTGTTCTCAGACAACTTGTTAGTTCTGTAATGTAGAACTCCTGACTGACCAAAATTACAGCTGTTTTTTTATTTCTTTCACTACCCAAACGCAAAGCTAAACAGAGCAAAGCAATTGCTTGACTGTAAAATTAACTCTGAAAAAGCTTCTGTAATAAAAGTACGTATCATTATCTGTATTAACATAATTACTGTCCCACAATACCACTACTCTTGACACTGAATTAATGTACCTTCTCGAATGACCTAGAAATGGGGCAGAAGTGCTTATAAAAGACTCTTTCAAATGTTTGTGACCTTGTGGTAGACATTCATATACTGGTGCCTGACATGAAGAAAATGATTTATATATTGCTGGAAAGTGTCTATAAAAGACAAGGTTCTAAAACATCTTTAAGCAGGGCAAGGCAAATAGATTTGTATATAGAGCCAAATTTCAAGATTTTCTGAATTACTGTTCAGATTCCCTGACCTCTGCTTCCTCCTAATTTCAAGTAATTCTTCTATTACTACATAAAATCATTCAGCGTGTCAGAAGGTTGGGCTATACTTGAGCTAGAAGTGCTAATCCATGACGTATTCTTTGTGCAAGCTTTTATGTTTGGGGAGGACTGTCCATGTTTCATTACAGTTGAGTTCCTATAACAGGAAAAATGGAATCACCTCCAAACAGACGTGGATTGGGGATGGTATCAGCACAAGACAAAGGCTGGAAGGTTAAAACAACAGAAGCCACACCATAAAATACCTGTACTCCTGGTTTTGGGAGTACACAAAAAGTGGAGCTGCTGGCTCTGAGATCTTCTTAAGATATCTATAAAATTGTCAGGGTATTTCTGCTCAGTCTCAACTTGCTGTCCTGGTATTGCTTCAAGTAGCTACACAACTCTTTATGGTTTGCCGTCACCATCTCATCGCTGACCACAGCAGCCAGGACTGTTGTCATTTTCGGTGGAAATGAAGGAGAACATATAAGTCACTGCCCTTGCCTCAAAGACAAATTTTGTGGTTTTAGACTTTTCTAATGTTCCTTTATATTTTGTAACGCCTTTCAGCGCAGTATTAAAAACACGCTACATGGGAGAGTTAATTCAGCTCTTGTAAAACGAACAAGGTATTGCAGAGGTGTTGGTGTGCAACCCGTGCTTATCGAACACGCTAGGAACAGGCTAAGCAGTGAGCCTTCTGTTAGCATAGTTTTTGAGATCATTTGGTTATCTTTTTTGAAAGGTCTCGTTTTGACCACCATCCACAACTCCTTCATTCATGCTGTGATTATGAGGCATTCATGACAAAGAGATGAGCCAGCTGGAGGGGCACACGAAATAGGGCACTACTCCACTATGCAACCCCTTATCTCTCAGAATGAATTGCACTGCTAAATGCATTCTTACTTGCTCATGTTGTGAAATGCAATAATTTTTCTCTACAGCTTTTCTGCGCCATCAATAGAGCTCAAAGGTGGGAAATGTGTTTACCTTTCCATGTCAGTCTGTGCCACAGACCAGATCCTCTGACTCCAGTCAAGAGCAATGCAGTGTTTTGTGCTTTAGAAAGAGACAGTTACTCTGTTTGTACCTGCTTGTACAACCACCTTCAACTCTGCAGATGGAATTTGTGTTAAGAAGTTTAGTATCATTAAGAAATAGATATCAACCAAACTTCTGCATTAACAGGCATTACCACATTGGCTAAGCTTCCCTCTCTTCAGCAGTGAGGCAAAACATGAGTGTTGGGCATCACAAGAACTCAGTTGCAGAGAATGCATGTTACATAACCCACAGAGTTAGTGTTTACAACGGTGGAATAAGACCCTGTCAGCACATGGGAGAGAAAGTGAATTTATATAGACTGCATAATGGGGCAGTATTTTCAATATTTGGTGGGGAATATAGCTACCAAAGCCCATCTTTCACAATCATTTATTTTTTCTTCATGTAGGTAAAGGGTCTTCAGGCTCTTCTAAGAACCCTATTCTGTCCCTGCACATTTTTAACCAATCTGGAGGAAAAACAGTGCTATCAAACATCCTGTAGCTTCATCTGAGTTTTTGAAATGTAACAGCACTTCCTTACTGTCACAGTATGAACTTCAGCCCAGCTGGGTAGTGCTTCTTCAAGCAACACAAATGCTTGAACGTCAGAAATACCTTCAAGTATTAAACTCTGTGCCTTTAAGGGGGGTGCATTTGCCATTAAACAGACTTTCCAGCTAATGAATTTCTCAAGTTACAAGAATAATGGTCTTTTTAATCTTAGCAAGAGTAATTAAACAGACATTTGTTATTAATGATGTTGTTAATGGCAGTAGATATTGAATTTTCACTGTAGATATCATGCAGTTGTACAGTGATTTTTTGGAGGTTTTTATTAACTTGTTTGGGAAGTGAAGCTAAAAATGTATCTTTTCTTTTTTTTTCCTGCTTCTGGAGGTATTGATTTTACCCCTGTATTGGAGCAACTTGTTTGCCTTCATTTTGTTCTTATTGGAGATCCTCACCTTTTTCTTTCTTTGTTGGCCAATCTGTCACAAAAAGGATAAAATCCTGCGTGCTGCCACTCCTGAATTGCCTGAAATGATTTTTACAGAAAGGGATGTCGTTAGCAGTGACTGCTTCTGTAACCCTTCTTCAGCACTTGCTGGGGGTTCCCATCTGTATTTCACCCCAGGGAATTACAAGTTTTTTACACACCCAGCTGAAAAAGCATAGCCTCCTAGCTCAGATTAAGGAAACTCACGCTTTTTAACTCTTTTTTTACTCTTGAATCCAGAGCCAATCAAGAGAGCAAGAAGAATAAATTCTTTTTTCCCCTTTTCTAGCATACTACGCTCTCTTCCTTGTTTTATTGGTGCCATGCAAGGTATGGAGAGAGATAGTGTGCTCAAGTCTCCAGCTCTCATCTCATGTGTCAGACCATTATGAAGTCTCTGCTTTTAACCATTGCTCTGAGTTGGAGACAATGGAAGTTTGTTCTCTCCTCTGAGTGCATGCAAACGCCTTCAGGTTGCAAGTGCAGTTACTCAACACTTCTCAGTACTGTGGGGCAGTTTGTGACTGTGGGGACATCCTCATGGAGGAGATGCTGTGATTCTATTTTTTTTCTCACACGTGCATTTTCAGAATTACAGCTACAGAAAACCCTGTTTTAGACTTCCTACTCCTTGTAGGAAGCTACATTCAGTAGCTTTTTCTTGGTTTATAGCAATCACTAGTAGATACTGAAATCACAATGTCTCATATTCTTTCATGCTATACTTTACTAGTTCTAGGAGGAATGCTGAATAAAATGTCGGTTTATTACCATATGGGATTCTCAGACCTTCTTGATGAGAAGACAAATTAATCACACTAGTTTTTCCATGATATTAAGGACTTTCCTGACCAAGCTTAGAAACAGCTTTTGCAGTGACATGGGACCCTGTTTGACTCCTTGTGCTTTCGCATCTTAATTTCTCCTGAGAAAAATGCTCGACAAAAAAAGCTTTAAAAAATCCCTTGAACTCTAGAGACCAGGATTTGTCTGCTTTTGGGTTGTGTCTGTCAGTGGATGCTTTCCAAGCTCTCATGTTTCTGTGAATTCCAGTTTACACCTTTTAAAAGTGCTCCCTCTGGCTTGGCTTTCTCTCCTCCAGGGCTTGCTCTCAGCTATGAAGCCGTTTCAATCACATGCTTAACCTGCCTTTGCTGCCTCTTCCAAGTATTACTTTATACCAAAAAGAAAGGGGGAAAATCCCCAAACTAAATAAAAAGCCCTGGCATCAGTTGCTTAATTTCCCTTCTTCTGTCAAGAATACACTAGTAGTTCTGAGTAATTTGGCCTCATTTTCTCAAGGGAGTAGGACTGAAATAATCCAATGTTTATTTTTATACAAATTCTCACAGTGCTACAATGTTTCGGAGACTTCCTGGGATGTTTCTAGTTTTTTCACAGGCTAAAAGGCCATTCTCAGAGGTAGCTCCTTCATGTAAACCTAAAAATGGCACTTTCCCACAATACAGCTTATCAGGAAGTTTAAAGTTCAATGGTCTCTCTCTCGCTCTTTCTCTCTGTCTCACACACATGAAAGTAAGAAATAAAAAATGAAGGGGCTGTTCCAGTTCTGCTGAGAGTTGCCTTTCAATCATTTCATTTTGGTGTGCTCACTGTTTGTAATGGTATGATGGGACCTGTGATAGTCTAAGGACAGAAGCGAGGCAAAATTTGTAAGGAAAGAGAGCAGCTTTTGTTCAATAAATGTTGATTTGTCTATTCAGTAGCTGGCAACGGGAAACAAGATGATCTCGGCATTCCTCATGCTTTGGATTTATGAACATACACCCATATAAGCATAGGCACAAAATTAAGATCTGTACCAAGATATTAAAACTGGAATGTTGTGATTCTACTACTACTAAAATGTCTGGGATCATTTAATTAAGAGTAATTGGATGAAATGCTGCTTAAATTTGGTACTCTGAAGATGGGATTTCCAAGGAGGTTCGGTTTGACCTTAATTTTGATTACTTTGTTTAACCCCATCATGATCGTCTAAAAGAATTGTTGAATTTGAGGACAACCAAGTTAGTTCTGGGAATGCTTGGAAACTTTGGGAACAAAGGTCTGGTCCTCCTGTTCTTCCTTTCTCATATCAAAGAATAAATTTCCTCATGAGACTCAAAATTAGTTGCAGAAGCATTGGTTTCAGGATCACAAAAAGAGAAGATCAATTCCTTTCGTGGTGCTTTATGCAAGATCTCGTTATACTGCAGACATGTTGGAAAGAAATGGCTCCTCGCTTTCTCCAGGTTGCAGCCCTGTTTGTTTGCTTGATTACTTATTTCTGCCCCAGGGGCCCTTGATGTTAGAATTGTTGTTAAATAAAATTGCCTTGCTAGCATTGTGTTCTGACAAACAATTTACACCTCTGTAGTCTGATTAGTGCAGTAGTTTTATCTTGACAGCTAATCCTTGCCTCACGTTTTAGAGAACAGCTGAGGAGAACTTGCCTGTGCCCAAAGAAACAGGTCTGCCCCATAAGGCTTAGGGAGATGGAACCTCAATTATGTATAAAGGAAAAGATTTCAAGCCTGAAATAATTTCAGATATCTGAAGGCTTGCAGAGCACCTAAGTCTAGAGAGAATTTATCTTATTACAGATATTTCTCGTAAAATAGAATGGGCAGAATGAAAGCGGAAATTCAGGTTTTTTTCTCCAGTAGACTACAGCACGTCATTTGGAAGAGGAGAGAGACCACAAAGGTGGTGTGCTCTGGATGTCACTGCAAGGGGACATGACAATGATAAGGAATTTCAAATCACTGGCAAACGTTGACCGTTACCAAAATGGGCCGGTGCTGGCACACTGCTGGTGTTGCAAGAGCCGAAACTAGGAAGGCCTATCTTTGGCAAAGGTGAGGCATCCCATGAGAAACTGCGTTTGTCTGCTTGCTTAGTAAACCATGGCAGGAACAGAAAAGTGAGTAAAATCTATACAGCTCAGAGCAGAAGCCTGTAAAAATCTGTGTTTGCCTCTACTACTTCTCTTGTCCCAGATGAGGAGAAAAAAGAGAAATTGCAGGGGTACTGGCTACAATAAGAATAGGGAAAAAAGGTAACAAAAAGCCTCAGGACAATGACAGGACAATAAAAGCAAGAGGGAGTCAAAAAGATGACACTGAAAAGACATTTAATAAAGAAAGCAACTATGCCTTGATGGTCTTTGGAATGTAGATGAAAGCTGCCATTTTGGTATCTCTAAGTAGGGAAGAAATTAGAGTAATAGCTTTAGATACTATGAATAAAACTAAATTCAGAACACAAACTCTCATCCTCATCACAAATTCTACTTTTTTAGTATCCTGAGTACAAAGTGCCAAACTGGACAACCAAAGAGAGATAAGAAGTAGACTATTTCATAAAGCTACAGTAGGTAGTGTGTCAAATATCTTCTAATTTCAGAGGGTTTTTTAAAGTTTAAGAATAGGATTTATGATTTTGAATTGCAGCTCTCTTGAAGCTGTATGTGTGTCCAGCCGTATGCTGGTCTTTCTACAGCTGGGGAAAGACAAAGCTATCTCTACAGGTCAATTTTTCCACAGAGCCACCTTGGCTGAAACGAAACGCACCAGATTTATTGCACTTGGTTTTGATCAGCCAAAATGGCTTTGCAGTGATGACAAAAAAACAAAGAATTATACTCTACTGGATTTCAGCTACTCAGTGACAATTTCAAGCTAAAAAAATACCTCAAGGGAAAAACAGACTTTCAAAATGTCTTTCTGAATAAGTCCATTTCTCTGTTTAACACAAATTGAAAAGCTGTTTTCTTCAATAGTTTCAAAATATTTCTTCCCAAACTTTCCTAAGCCTTGGCAAACTCCAGATGTGGCACCTTGAGCCTCTGTGTTTCCAGGTCTGGCCAGTCAGCAGCTGAAGGCCTGGGACCTGGGGAAGCTCAGGTTCTTTAGCAGTATACCAGGTGAATAGGCAGAGAATCATATGGGATAATTTTAGAAACCTGCCTGAGCA
Source organism: Phaenicophaeus curvirostris (assembly GCF_032191515.1). Classification (NCBI taxonomy): domain Eukaryota; kingdom Metazoa; phylum Chordata; class Aves; order Cuculiformes; family Cuculidae; genus Phaenicophaeus; species Phaenicophaeus curvirostris. The sequence continues at coordinate 18,814,297 of NC_091431.1, forward strand.
AGAGGTTTTCAAAAGTGGCACAGCTGCCAGTTTCCTTGGCTTCAACCAGAACTTCATTAAAATCATTCTGTTCCCATGGATCAGCTACATTTTGACATATCAGCATTTTCCAGTAGGAAAAAGAAAAACAAAAACATTCAGTTGGAACAGTTGCAGTCATTTCTAGTAACAATCAAATGTGAGATGATAAATTGGAGAACAGCTCTAGCAGTGGACATGCACCACAGCACTACGCTGAACACCATGACCCACCACATCAGGTGGAGTACACTCAGCTCTTTGGCTGATGTTTATCTGTTGTCTCTACCAAAATACTTGCATGAAATGGTAAGGAAATAATCCTTTACTTCTTGATAGCAATAACTTCCAGGCTTGCTATTTAAATTTCATCAGATCTCATGAATTGTTGGGTTACAGGGAGAGGCCATTTTCTTCTTCATTCCTTTCCTGATACTTTTTCCTGCATTGAAATGTAAACCCACAGATTTTTTTTGATTTTGATGGGACATACAAAATGCCTACCTAGAGTTGCTACATACACTCAGTGTCCTCATGCTTTACCTAATGAAAACAGAACCTCTTGCCAAGTCAGCAAAGTAATATGCTTTTCTAAAAAAAAGTCTTTTGGGAAATAAGTGTCAGATGCTTTGTGCATCATCAGCCTCTGGTGATGAGGAGGTAAAATAAAGCAGACATTATTCCTTAGAAAGTTGAATGAGGAGCCATTTCCAGCTGTTCTTTGAGGTGAGACTCTTGATCAGCAAACTTGTTTGAGATAATTATGAATATATTCAAAGGTAATTATAGCAGAAACCTATTTTACATGCAAACATTTGCCTTTATGGTAGTGTAAGAGGCTTTGGATAGGTCACCAAAGAAACAAACATCTGAGCTTGATTTCAGGCTGCTGTTATTGCAAAAGGGAAAAAAGTGCCACTAGACAGAGGACCCTGGTATTTCCACATGTGTTGACCTCTTGCAAGTCTGGGTTTTTTTTTTCCTGTAGCTGAGAAAGTACCCTTCTTTGGGAACAAAACCAAAGGATTTGCTACTGAACTGTCATCATTAGCTCTTTGCCGTCAACTCTGTCAGGGAATGCTTTTAACCTCTGTGTCTTTCTTAACTTATTTGGGAAAAAGAAAAGGAATATCTCCACGGAAAGTTTGGATACAAAATAATGTATCACACCCACTGTTTTAGAAAAGATGGTTGAGTTGTTATTTACCTACTTTTCTCTCAGGGCTATTGCTCTAAGTGTCTGCATAGAAGGGACTTACTTTTCTCCCTCATTTTTCCGCCACCCATGAATTAAAAGACAATCAGGTTTACAACCATTTGTATTCTGATAGCACATTTGATGCTCCCCCATAAAATTGAAGGGCTTTGATATCAGAGAAGAATAGTCCCAACAGTTAAGCTGCTGCAACTGAAAAGGATAGACAAAAGTGTGGGAGAAGGGGATATTGTATATTGTATTATTGCATATTATGTTGTTACAGATAGAGAGCTGAGGCATAAAGAGATGAAACAGTTTGACCAAAGCTGCACAGGAAGTCTGTGATAGGCACAAGAATTAAACACAGATCTCCCAGCCCTCAGTCTGATTCAACAGTCATGAAGCTATTGTTCCTCTCTCCCTTGCCTCCTAATTGGATCCATAGGCACCTTCTATCTCTGACTTTTGCTGACTATTGTGCCTGTAAGTAAAGCCCCCACACTTTTTTTCTTAGTGCTGATACTAAACTTTAATAACAAGAGCATCCTTCCACTTTTTTTTCCTGACGCCATACAATAATGGCTCAGTAATTACTGAACTAATGTTATCAATTCCAACAGATATCACATTTATTAAACAGAAAATGCTATGTTGCTGTTCATCAGTTAGGAATGTGTATAATTGAAACATGAAAATGAAGTCTGTACGAATATGTGTGATTCATCATGAATTCTGCAAGCCCTACACTAGCTCTTCTTTTCTTAATTAAGTTGTCAAATGGAAAACTTATAATTAATGCAACAGCATATTTTGTAGGAGTTCTTTTCTACCCCCGTATAGAGCTCTATTCAGCAGAAACTTTACAAGGATTGCATGTGTGGATTGGGCACCCTTGTCTTATTAAGCAAAAATTTTTCTGTCCTGCATGCCTATTTTCAGTCCATCCCACTGGGATCTTCCACAAAATATGAACACAGGGTTGAGGCTCACTCACTATTTTTTTCCATTCCTTTCTACACAGAAATAGTGATTCACTTGCTATAAGAAACTCACTTAAATGGCCTAGTAGAGTATTTAGTCCAGTAAATTAGGACTGTGATGATAAACACAGAAACAGCACATTTTCTTAACTGCCCTGCACAGGATGAACAGTTTTGTTCCTAGCCTGGACCTGGACCGAAGCTCACAGCCAAGCCCACCTATGACTTTAGGACATCTGCACACAGGACAGCTCAGGGCTTTGGCCATTGATTTTAAAACATCCAGACCTTCTCAAAGCATAAGTTCAGGCAATGCTGGGCTTGGCTTCACTCTTTTAACTCCACAGTTAAAATAAACACTGTGTTTTTCTCCTGCTGTGCGTCTTTCTCAGGTGGGATCAGAGATGCCAACATGAAGAAACATTTGCTCTGCATGTACAATAAAGATAAAATAATCCTTCGCCTAATGGGTTTCCACACTGCATTTCCCTCGTGCTTGTTTGTAGGCAGCTTACGAAGCACCTCATTGTACTTATCCCCCTGCTAGTCATAAAAGATAATGTTTAAAGTAATCTCTTTGGCCTTCTGTGGAAGAACCTGAGTATTTTACAGATTATTTATATTTTCCACTATAAAGTAATAATCATAGAATCATAGAATAACCAGGTTGGAAGAGACCCACCGGATCATCGACTCCAACCATTCCTATCAAACACTAAACCATATCCCTCAGCACCTCGTCCACCCGTGCCTTAAACACCTCCAGGGAAGGTGACTCAACCACCTCCCTGGGCAGCCTCTGCCAGTGCCCAATGACCCTTTCTGTGAAAAATTTTCTCCTAATGTCCAGCCTAAACCTCCCCTGGCGGAGCTTGAGGCCATTCCCTCTTGTCCTGTCCCCTGTCACTTGGGAGAAGAGGCGAGCTCCCTCCTCTCCACCACCTCCTTTCAGGTAGTTATAGAGAGCAATGAGGTCACCCCTCAGCCTCCTCTTCTGCAGGCTAAACACCCTCAGCTCTCTCAGCCGTTCCTCATAAGGCCTGTTCTCCAGCCCCTTCAGCAGGGGGGTGCCATTTTCCAGGCAGGGAAAGCACAGCTGGGTCTGGGAGAACAGTTTAAGCTCCAAAGCCCAGCCAGGCAGCCCTAAATGGGGGTGCAAAGAGCCTCCAGCCAGTGATCAGCCCCTCTGCGCAGTCCAACACCAACAGCAGCTTGTGCAGTCTTGGTCATTTGTCCTCTGGCTGTGGTTATTTTGCTTTTGGTAATTTCTTATAATAGTGCCAGATTACACAGAAAAACGCCAATTTCCATTGGCAGGGGTGGGGCAACAGGCATAATGCAGGAAGATACTTTTCTCCTCTTGCAACATCAAAGCCACAAGATTTCCATATGCCTCTTTTTTTTTTTTATACTTTACATCTGATTACAACTGTTTTCACTTTAGTGCCAAAAGAGAATACCTAAAACTGTGTAGAAGAGGAAGACACAGGGGTTTGTGGGCACTTGCAGCTGCCAAATAGAGCAGCTGTAATGCTGCGGGTGCTTGGGAAACCAATTAGAAACACATGGAGTGACAAAAAAATGTATGTAACATAAGATTAGCACAGTGAATGCAGCCACACTGTGTGAAACTTAGGCAAGCTAGGGCTGGCTGGCACCAAGGATCAGTGAACGTAAAATGCAGTTATGATGCCTCAAAGAGAAATTGAACATTACTGCTGGGAAATAAGGAAATATTCTCACTGTGATCCTAACTGTAGCTTAAGTACATGGATATATCAATGTCAAGAAAATTGTTTTTAAAAGTTAAGTATGTTAAAAGCAAGTCTAGTGTTCACAACTGGGTTCTGTGGGAAAACTGTTACCTTAAAGGGTGCCCTGACCTTTTGTGTGGCACAGGTCAGAAACTGTGAGTCCAGGCAGAAGCTCTTTCTTTTAATCTGTGCTAGGCAATGGATCAGACAAGTTGAAGGAAGGTGTTAAGACAAATGTAAGACTAGTCCTCTCTAACCACATTAAAAAAAAAAAATATCAAGATCTTAAGGGTTCTATAGATTCATTAGTTAGCAGTATATTTTCAGGCACACATTTAAAAGCGTTTTTTTATGCATGAAAAGTGATCTGGTGAGACATTAATTTATCCAGTTACATGGTGTTTCAGAGGAAAACTCCACTTTCCAGTGTCCTCATTGTCTACCCTCTATAAAAGAAGTAACTTAAAGCAAAAGTTTTCCCTCTCCGGGTATGAGTTAGTGATCCAAGATTTTTGGTCCCAGAATAGAGTCATAGAGATCACAGAAGACCTAGGATTACTTTTTTTTTCCAGAGGCACAGAATGGAGAATTTTTGCTGATGGTCATCCAAAATTTGTACGATTAAATGCAATGTAAGCTTTTAATGCATTTACTCTGTGAAAGAGGAGAAATGCAGGTTACAGAAAAAGGATTACTCAAAGGAATAACCAGAATGATAGGAGCAGGGGCTCCTGGGTAGCAGCACTGGTGACATACTTAATTACTGAAGTCCATCCAGTAGTTATCACATTCCTATAAGTGGGGTTAATTTTTTTCTATCAATGTATTGCACAAGCCTATAGAAGACATTTCTAGGGCCTCAGTTCATGGGTTTTTCATCAACATGCTGTTGACAGTTCTGTTTTTTCTCTCAGGATAAAAAGAAAAGCCCAAGCCTCTCACAAGCCTTTGACCTCCTGTAAAAGAAAAATGGCCAAGCACGGGCTCTGTCCTTCAGCAGGCCCCAATCATTACTTCATGGTGAGGGAATAGAAGAGAGTTATACGCCCTACATATACTTAGTGAAATATTTGAATATTTATTAAGTCAGCTGTATAAGCTTTGGTTTTGTCTTCCACCCTGCATGTCCATGATGTGTGGTTTAGCTGTGTAGGACACTTACTGCTGTTAGCACAAAATGAGCAGGGAGAACAGGCTGCATTTACCTTTGCCAACTGCAGAATAATAATTATTAAGGAATGAAACTTAGAAGATTTTCACAGTCTTGAAAATTGTCTCCACCTCCTCTGCCAGCAGAAAGCATGCTGCATTCAAGACTGACAAGCAAGGGTGAGAGCTTTGCTGAGCAGAATACTTACAGATTTCAGTACTTCGCCTGTTCTGGGGAAGAGAAAAGATAGACAGAGGAAAGAGACAGCACTATGGCCCATCTGTGCAAACCAAAAATGCTGCTACTAGGTCAGAATGAGTTGTACAACTGCCCCTGATAATTAAATCTATGGCCTCCATAAAGCTTCTTAATGAGAGCGTTTTACTGGCTTGGCCTTATATTGCTGGTAAAAATTAATTTGCATTTTAGAATGTTTCTATTTATCTACTGTTTGCAATTTTAATATTTGTCTTTATAGAGTGAGGTGCAAAAGTCTGATTTGTTTGCTCAGGATTTACTTCTCTAATTTTTACTACCCAGATGGAATAGCAACACTCTGAATGAGAATTTTTATGGTATAATATTATAGACAAAAAATGGTTTCCTTGATACAATTTAAAATGATGTTTGAAAATGTAGTCCACAGAACTTTGAAAAACATGCTGATTTTTTGATGGCTTTGTTCTGAAAAGATCATCCTTAGTTATTTCTGCTGTGAGGCAAAAATAAGCCATTCATTTCAAGTCTGTTCTGTGCAGAATGTGCTGAAGATGTGCTCCTGAACCAGTGACCAAGTCGCAGCCAGATCCATAGCAAGAACACTTTGGGCCAGTGGAGACATTCTTAAAAGGCAAAGTACAAAAGCTAGTCTTCAAAACTTTACTTTCTTTAAAACAACAACAACAAAAAACTTAGAATATCAGATGCGGATGTTTGCTCAGACATTTGTAGAAGTGTGAATGCCTCTGGCTGCTTGGAGCGTTATTTCTAAATTGTGATGTTTTTTGCGCCATGGAACCTGCTGTGAAACCTGCTCTCTGTGTAACAGCTCATATGGAAAGATCAAGGGTGCATTACTTTGCTGGCATGGCTGCAGGATAAACAGCTCTTAACCAGACTATCGCATACTGCTAGAGTTTCTGAGCAAGAAGTTATGAAGTTAAAGACACTGGCTTTTGCCCTCATTTAAAAATAAAATACTGCTGAGGTTGTGGAGGAAATAGAAGGGAGCTGAAATCCACATCTGAATCTGGAAGAAATTGCTCCTGTTAGTAGCTTATCCTCTAACCAGTTAAAAAACCTGTAGCAGCCAAACATCACCATGTATTTTGGTAAGAACAATCCACAATCAGGACAAAATTGGGGTTTTGTGGAGTCACTTCCTTACCAGGATTTCATACCAATATCACATTCAGATATGTCTTAAAAAGAGAGATCCATTTCACGTGCTAGGACTTTATGTCATCTTACCAGAGTAAAATTGAGTGCAGATCTTGTTTCACACTGTCTACAAAAAATTGGCCATTAAATTCAGAAATGTATTCTGGCTTTAAGGTTAAGTTTTACAGGTGGAAAGATCAAAGTAGAGAAGTTGTTAATGAAGTTCAGTTTAAAATACATTGAGAAGGAAAATAACAGGGTATGTTAAAACTGCTATGGATTGACTAGTAGATGTGTCTGTTAATTGCAATAAATTTAGATAATGACATCCAAATAATTCCTGTTAAACTTCTGCAGCACTTTACTCATCTCATGCCAATGGGTGCTCTTGGATATAAATATTTCCCATGAGTTCTGAGATGGGCAGTATAAACGACTCAAACCTGAAATAGGTTCAAGATGTCACTTCTTTTATTTGTTTTTATCCTTGACTAGAGTTGCTCAATGCTTCTCTGGGCCACTGTTTTCAGATAAATTTCCTCCACGCTTCGCACAAAGTTCCACCATTATTTCTCCTTCACTGAAGAAAGATGATAATAAGATAAATGCCTTGGATGTCCCCCAGAATACACCCAGACCTGCCTTTCCCTGCTACCCATGGTCTCGTGAGGTAGGAACTTGACTATGAGTTATGAAGAAAACGCATCTTCTGATGATAAGATTGGGTGATAAATGTCCAAAGCCAGCATGAGACACTTCAGAGGAAGTGCCATAAATTTACCACTGAATCAGCACTAAGGAGGAGAGCTGGGGCTAAAGAATCACAGCTGTCACTTGGCTGTGGGAAACGGTTCAGGGATCATTAGTATTGGTCATTCCCATGAACTTGAGGTTCTCTGTGGGGAATGCAGGGAGGTGACACCGCAATCTGTGCAGATCTTGAATATGCAAGATGAAAGATTGCCTGTTGTTAATAAACAGGTTACATTTCGTGTTCAAAATGTATTTCCCAGTTATTAGTCTTGACCTGCTTCCTCTACAAACAGCAAAATTAAAAAAGGTAATGGGTAAAAACGGGGGAGGAAGGCTTGTTGTTGGATTTTTCACCATAATCTTAGTTTAGTACAATGTAATTTTTTTGTATAACCATATCTGGTAACTTGAAAATGCCACAGCACTATCAGGATTTTTAATGTTTTATACTACATATCAAGATAAATCAGAGTTTTTTGGTCAAATGACTTTAAAGAGAAATACCCCTTCCCAGTATTCTTGTTTTCTCTTCTATCCTGAATGATATTGTAGAAGGAAAGTTGGAGAAATGCAAATATCGTCCGTCTTGTTGGAAAGTAGCGAATGGTGCGTAGCATAACTTTGACTTGTATAATTTCTGTCTCTAATGATATAATTAGTATTTTGACTGTACGCTTTATAGAGAACAGCACAAAAATGCATTTTACCCTTCCGCAATGGATAATTTTGATCATATCTTTGTAGGTTTGACTGTAATCATGCTTCAAAAGAGTATAGGCAAGGCTGCTAGTAACTAGGAAAGATCCATCAAGTACCAGTGAAGAGGTGCTGTTGCAGAATGCATGTTGTTTTAGCGGGACAGTGTGAATTACGCCATTCCTGGGAGGTATGTGGGTCTAACTGGGACAGAGAGATAAACCGTTTGGGTGCTTCATTTCTGCTGTCACCCTAGCAGAAGGACAACCCATGGGAAACCAGCTTCCTAGGGGAAGAAAAGTAAACCACCTTAGCCTTCTTGTCAGTACAGGTGATGAATTGCTATCATTACCATTTTATAATAAAAATGCAGAGAGGAAAGAAGAGAGGAGGACTGTGTGAAGGATAAACCTGGGAATCCCTCAGTAGCACCAGAACAGATGATTTGATCTTACTTTGTCTGCAGTTCAGATGTGTGAGGGTTTTTTTTGTTAATGGGTTTTCTCTTAATGTGGAATAGGTTTTTCTGATTTTTCATTGGAATCTGTGAGTATATAAGTCTATGGGACTTGATGAGATGTGTCCCACAATCCTGAGGGAATTGGCCGATGTGTTTGCCAAGACACTCTTCATAATATTTGAAAAGTCGTGGCAGCCAGGAGAAGTCCCTGGTGACTGGAAGAAGGGTAATGCTGTGCCCATTTTTTAAAAGGGTGGAAAGGATGACCCTGGGAAATACCGACCTGTCAGCCTCACATCTGTGCCTGGGAAAATCATGGAATAGATCCTCCTAAAACCTATGCTAAAGCACATGGAGGACATGGAGGTGATTATGGCAGCCAGCACGGCTTCATGAAGGGCAAGTCCTATATGCCCAGCTTAGTGGCTTTCTATGATGGGGCAACCATAGCAGTGGACACAGGAAAACCAATAGATGTGATCTGTCTGGACTTCTGTAAAGCCTTTGGCATGGTCACCCACAACACCCTTCTTTCTAAATTGGAGAAATATGGATTTGATGGGTGGACGGTATGGTGGATAAGAAACTGGTTGGAGGGTCATATTCAGAGGGTAGTGGTCTATGGCTCAAAGTCCAAACAGAGATCTGTGACAAGTAGTGTCCCTCAGGAGTCCGTACTGGAACCAGTGCTGTTCTTCATCAGTGATACTGACAGAGAGATTGAGTGCACCCTCAGCAAGTTTGCAGATGACACCAAGCTGAGTGATGTAGTTGCCACACCAGAAGGATGGGATGTCATCCAGAGGGACCTGGACAGGCAGGAGAAGTGGGGCTGTGGGAACTTCATGAGGTTCAACGAGATCAAGTGCAAGGTTCTACACCTGGGTTGGGGTAATCCTTGATTTCAGTACAGAATGGGGAATGGTGTGATTGAGAGCTGCCCTGAAGAAAAGGACTTGCGGGTGCTGGTTGATGAGAAGCTCAGCATGAGCTGACAACATTCTTGCAGCCCAGAAGGCCAACCATATCCTGGGCTGCATCAAAATAAGGGTGGCCAGCAGGTTGAGGGAAGTGGTTCTGCCTCTCTATTCCTCTCTTGTGAGACCTCACCTGTGTCCAGTTCTGGAATCCTCAACATAAGAAGGATATGGAGCTGTTGGAATGGTCCCAGGGGAGGGTTACAAAGATGATCAGAGGTCTGGAGCTCCTTCCATATGAGGACAGGCTGAGACAGTTAGGTTTGTTCAGCCAGGAGAAGAGAAGGCTCTGAGGAGATCTTATAGCAGTCTTCCAGTACCTGAAAGGGTCTACATGAAAGAAGGGGAGGGATTGTTTACAAAGGCTAACAGTGATAGGACGAGGGGTAATGGATATAAACTGGAGAGGGGCAGATTTAGACTAGGCATGAGGAAGAATTTCTTCACTATGACAGTGGTGAGGCACTGGCACGGGTTGCCCAGGGAAGTTGTGGATGTTCCAACCATGGAGGTGTTCAAGGCCAGGTTAGACAGGGCCTTCATCACCCTGATCTAGTGGGACATGTCCCTACCCATTGCAGGGGGGTTGTAACTAGATGATCTTTGAAGCCCCTTCCAGCCCACACTATATATAATTCTCTGAATCTATGCTTCTATGATTCTCTTTTGTACTATAAAAATACAGAAACCATGTCCTGAGTAATAGCTGTTTCCTTGTAAAAAAACTGAGGCCAGTCATGGAAGAAAGCCATCTTAGTCCCCAGATGTCAGTTTCCCAATTCTGTAATTCTGCTGTAGTCTGAGCATCGTGAGCTGGACATGCATCACTCTATCACGGAGAGGCACCAAGGCACTGACAGCCGAGATATTTAAACATATGTGTGTTCTTAAACATGTCTGAGAGTCAGGATGACCTGCTCCCACTTTCAAAATTAGCCCAGGCACGTTGCATTTGAAAGTCTCTTTGTAAGTAAACAGCATGTGTGTTTCTGGGTGTTGCAATCACTTCTCATTCCAAATGTAACTTTCTGGCTTTCCTGAATGAAACTAGAATAAGGCCTTCGGCAAAAAAGCTGACTCAAAAGCACCAAAGAGGCAGCCTTGCTGGTATAACTTCCTTATTTTAATGAAGGCTTCTGCTTAAAAACACATTTCATAGTACCTCTGGAGTTTAGTCTGAATGTTATAATTAATCCTTACCCATAGAGACAATAGACTAGATGAAATACTGAGTCCATGGTTCTGGAACTGCTTTTTAAAATTTTTATTATTATTATTTTAAAGCTTTTTATTCAAATTAAACTAAGGGAAACAAAGGAAAAGCTTCCTACTTTATTCTTCTATCATGCTGATAGAAGAGGGGAGGAAGTGTTGATCTGCTGGGGGGCAGGGAGGCTCCAAAAGGATCAGAACAGGCTCGGCCACTGGACAGAGTCCAATGGCAGGAGGTTTAAAAAGGCCAAGTGCCGGGTCCTGCACTTGGGGCACAACAACCCTGTGCAGCTACAGACTAGGAGAAGGCTGGCTGGAAACTGCCTGGAGGAGAGGGACCTGGGGGTGTTGGTTGACACCTGACTGGACATGAGCCAGCAGTGGCCCAGGTGGCCAAGAAGGCCAATGGCATCTTGGCTTGGATCAGAAACGGCGTGACCAGCAGGTCCAGGGAGGTTATTCTACCTCTGTACTCGGCACTGGTGAGACCGCTCCTCGAATCCTGTGTTCAGTTCTGGGCCCCTCACCACAAGAAGGATGTTGAGGCTCTGGAGCGAGTCCAGAGAAGAGCAACGAAGCTGGTGAAGGGGCTGGAGAACAGGCCTTATGAGGAACGGCTGAGAGAGCTGGGGGTGTTTAGCCTGGAGAAGAGGAGGCTGAGGGGAGACCTCATTGCTCTCTATAACTATCTGAAAGGAGGTTGTGGAGAGGAGGGAGCTGGCCTCTTCTCCCAAGTGACAGGGGGACAGGATGAGACAAAATGGCCTCAAGCTCTGCCAGGGGAGGATCAGACTGGATATCAGGAAAAAAAAATTCACTTAAAGGGTCATTGGGCACTGGCAGAGGCTGCCCAGGGAGGTGGTTGAATCACCATCCTTGCAGGTATTTAAAAGACAGGTAGACGAGATACTCAAAGATGGGGTTTAGCGTTTGATAGGAATGGTCGGACTTGTTGATCCAAGAGGTCTTTTCCAACCTGGTGATTCTATGATTCTGATAAAAATGTAGGATGTCTGCTTTTCAGGAAACTCTTGAATTTTGGCAATTGATTTCTTTTACATGAAGATTAAATATTGAAATTTTTCCCTGGTTCAGATGTTAGCACTTTCCAGAAGGACTTTTTTTTTTCTCCATCACCTATTTACCAGCCCAAATCCTTAGCTAATTTTCTCTTTTGTCTCACATCATTTAATGACTCTGTGCTTCAATTTAGTCTAAGAATGAAACAACACCAGCTGATCTCAGTATTGGAGGTGTGGACCTTCACTTCACCTACAGTGAGCAGCCTTGTGTCCTTGCATGAAGACCAAAAAAATCCATTGAACTAATGGTTTTGAAGGCAGAAGTGGTTTTAGGGGACAAGAAATCAGGGCAATTGCTCCAGGCCATGGTAGGATGACCAGTAGTCCCAGTATGACAGCGGTACAAGGGATTGCAAAGAGAAAGGGTGCACTGATTTAATCCCTGCCAGTCTAAGTAAGACACCCCCATTGTCATTGTCTAGCCTACCAGGTTGAAGAGAATTATACAATGAATATAGTATTTATGTTTCATACAGCAGAAGGTGAGATAAGATCAATGGCAAAACCTGTTTGCAATTGTAGTAGTGGCTTTACACCATGGAAAAAAATAAACAACCCTCAAGCATTTGTTTTTACCTAAACTACTTTTATTAAAATTTATTTACAAGAATGTTTCTCTGTTAAAATTATGTTAAACTGTATTATTTATTAAACACTTGCAATTTGTTTTATAACAAACATTCTAGATGCCAACACATAAGACAAATACAAAATTCCCATGCATCAGGAAAGAGCTCAGGTATTCTAAACAGCTTCAATCTCTGTTTAAATACTATAATCTCAGCATATAAATTGTTATGGCAGCTATCAAAACAAGGAAGCAACCAAATAACAGAAAAAAATAGAAGATGAAAGTCCTAAGTCAAATGTTAAGAAGTATGGAAAATGAAGTAAGTCAGTGAATAAGATTGAAGGAAGTTGTAGGTTGCTCCTGTCTTTAATCCAGGCTTCCTTCAGGCATCTTCATCTTGCAAGTTCTGGACAAAAAATCCCAATGGGATTATATCCTTCCTGAAATTTCTGCTTTTTTTGGTTTGATCCTATGCAAGAGAACCATCCAAATTTTGTGTATTGAACCTTTGCTTATCTACTTTGTTACAATGACAGTCTGCAATAGTTCAGTATTTGATCCGCTAATAAAACGTCTGCTTTGATGTTCTATAGATTTTCTAGAGTTGAGCTAGTTATTTTCTAAAGACATTTTAAACAATAATTTATGGCCCAAATAAAATTGCAAAATTTAGAATTTTCTTCTTTGCTCCCTTTATTACTGATACTTGACAGAATTTGAATACAGTAAAAACTTGTGCTTTGCAGCCCAAAGATGATGCACTGTTCCTGAATTAGACCTAGTCATATTCTCATATATAGAATTTGTTATTACCAAGCTTTTCGTTGAATTTTTGTTTTACTGCAGCTATAACTCAATTATGGATGAGAGAAAAAGTCTGTGGTAGTAGAATTTATAAGGCTCACTTCCAGGTCCTTTTCTGAGTGCTGGGTTTATTTTCTTTGTCTGGTGCTTGAAGGTCTCCATATAATGATTACTGATTTGTCTAATTAGGGAATGAAAATTTGGTCCTTGCTGAACGAAGGGCAATGGGCAAACCTGCATATCGTTGCAGTGGAGTTGTAAGAGGAGCCAGGCTTTCTTCTGCTTGTCTCATGCACATGATCTGAGTTTACTATGTGCTTGCTTAGCCCCACATTTAAGTCTATCCTACCAGATGGAGAAGTTTTTGTTTGCTAGTCTGTGGTGTTGATCTGCAGTGTATTGATATGACACACTCATAGCTGTTACGTGGTGAGGATCAGGATGTCTGCTGCTCCTAGACCTCCTCCACCATGACGGCTCTGATAGCCCAAGAACTTCTGGGGCCCCAAAAATTAGTTAGGAACCTCCAAGGTCTAGTGAAAATTTTAATGAAAGGACCTGGGTGGCTTGAATGGATTCAGTTCTGTCCCTTACTCTGAACTCACCAGTAAACATTTCTGTCTGCTGTGAGGAGCCCTCAGTTGGGTGAGGACAGCAGTCCTGCTGATTTCATTGGGGGGGGATTAATGACATGAAAATGGCCAGATGAGAGAGAAGGTGCTCAGCTCAAACAGTTTACTGATGACAAAAGAAACCCCCTAAACTCCTTTTCTTGTAGCTGTGTGCTTTCACACCTCCCCAGTGTTTGTCTCAACCCCAGGGACCTGCTGGACTCACTAAGATGGCAAAATGCAGAAGGGTAACTTTCTGCAAATTTAATAAACTGAATTATCTCAAAAAGCTGGTCAGTTCAGCACAAGAGGGTCAAACTGTGCTGATGTTACAGGGACCAAAATGGAGGAAGACAGTCCTTCCTTTTCAGGATGGAGTAGTTAAACAGGCTGAGCTATTTCATATGTGCCATCCTGGAGACAGCGTGACCAAGCTTAATTTTATATCATAGTCAGGTAACCAGTGGAATTATTGTTTTTACTAAGAATGCCTTTATTTTTTTTCTGAAGCAAAGCAATACTCTACCTGATTTGCATGAAAAATATAAGCAGAATGTTTTCATTCCTACAGACAAGCTACTTTTGATGGGAAAAAATTGAATCATCTTTAGTCTGCGTTTATGTTTTGGCTCCTTGGAGAGAAGGTAGCCTCTTAATCCCGTATAGTATCAAGTGTGTGAAACCCTTATTGGACCTCAAGGTACTATCCATACCTCCTGAATATCAGCATTGCAACAAAGCAGAGAAGAGATGCCATTATGCATTTGATATGTTATTTAAGTATGATTTAAAATACTGTGTGATATTTTTATGACCTTATGCACTGGAAAGTATGTAGCTTTTCAAGCACCTGACAGGTTACTCATCCTTCAAGGCAGCAGTTTGAGGTATTAGCCACTGACTCCTTAATTGTATTTCTCTTGTTCTTTCACCCTTAAAACCTTTGTGTCTGCCCACCAGCTGGAAAGATGGAGAGATTTTTGGGAAGCTGCAAAGATATAGGTTTTTCTGAGGTTGTAGTTATACAGGTAGACTTCCTTGTATACTAGTGCAAGCTGATACTGTGAGCTGTAACATACGACATCCAAAGCTGGAGGAAAATATAGGCTTTGTGGCGTTCCTAAGTCAAGGAGCAAGAGAGAGCTATTTTTTTTTTCTCCCTCCTTTGCCACTGTTAAATTTCTCTTGGAAATCAAAACACACTGTGGATATTTTGGGAAAGGGTTCATTAAAAATGAATTTGGTTTCCATAAATCAAGTTTTGCACAAGAATTCGGCTGTGTATAGGTTTGCTGATTCTGCATGACAAACAGTAACAAGACACAAGATTACTACAGAAGGATGTGTGGTTGGGGTACAGGGGAGTGTGGACAACTGCACAAGAAAATCAATTATGGGCAGTGTACACCCCTTTTATTCTCACTCATAAGGCCAGTACACATGTTCACAGTGAGCATTACACAGGCCTGTATTTATTAAGACACACAATTCTTTCATTTGGCTGGTCCCTGTAGCAAAACCACAATGCTACCACAGAAGAGACAGGACCAATCATGCTCACCTCAGCCGCCCTTTCAGCCACCACAAGTCCTCCTTCCCCAAAACAAAAAGGCAAAAATGTTGTTGTTTGCATAGCCTAAAAAAGGATTGTGCCTTAGGAAAATAGCCAGAGGAAAAAACCTACTTCAGAAATACTGAGAAAAGGCTTAAAGATGTTATGTAGCCCTCAGCTATGCACTCCTCGCAGGGAAGATTTTTATTTGAAAGTTAAGTGTAAATGCATTGGATGTTTATAGAGCTATTGCTGTTTGAAATGTAGTTCTCCTGTGTGTGTTGTCGTATGTGGGGGTTTTATATTACATCGGCTGTGGCTGCTGTAGGTAACAGGATGTTGGTATTGCAATTGTGGTCAATGCTTCAGCATTTCACTCAATAGACTGTGGTGCTGCTTAGACATGCTGAGAGGATTAAGAGACAAATGTCATGGATTATCTATAATGAGAGGGCTGTTTTGAAAATACACAGAACTGTAAAACTTAAGCAGAAGAATTTTTCCTGACAACTCCTTTTCTTTGCACTTACCTATCCTTTTCTGCCTGCATTTCTCCTCATTTCTTCTTTATCTTGTTCTCCATACTTCATTTCAGCTTCATAATTACTCCTTTTTCTTCATCAACTCTCCTTTTTTTCCTGTTTACCCCCTCTGTTACATTTTCAGAGGAAGGCTTCTGGGCAACAGTTAAACCTAGACAATTCTTGGAGAGCTCCTTTGGGAGTCTGATACAGAGCTAGATACCTCAGCTTTGGACGTATCATCGACTGGGTGACCTCAGAGTGGCAATACCAACACATTTGTGGTAGATAGCATGCTAAATGCTTAGAGGTGTAGAGTTCCTTTTATTTAGGGTCTGTCTAGGTCAGTGGCTCAATCCTTACTGGTCATAAAAGAATTATAGAATCTCTAAGTTGAAAAAGACCTTTGAGATCATCAAATCCAACTGCACTTGTGCACTACTAAATCATATCCTTAAGCACTTCATCTACTTGTCTTTTAAATACCTCCAGTGATGGTGACTCTACCACCTTCCTGGGCAGCCTGTGACAGTGCCTGAGAACCCTTTCAGTGAAGAAATTTTTCCTAATGTCCAGTCTAAACCTCCCCTGGCACAGCTTGAAGTCACTTGCCCTTGTCCTATCACCTAGCACTTTGGTGAAGAGGCCAACACCCACCTCTCCACCACCTCCTTTCAGGCAGTTGTAGACTGATAAGGTGCCCCCTCAGCCCCCTCTTGTCTAGGCTAAACAACCTCAGTACCCTCAGCCACTCCTCATAAGACTTGTTCTCCAGCCCCTTCACCAGCTTCATTGCCCTTCTCTGGACTCGCTCCAGGATCTTATTTCTTTCTTATAGTGAGGGGCCCAAAAGTGAACCCAGGATTTAAGATGTGACCTTATCAGTGCTGAGTACATGGGAGCAATAACTTCCTTGGTCAGGAGTCCCTAATGTGGTGTAGTCCTATAGCCAGTAATGGTCATTCCATCCTACAGTTTTTTGCATGTACATAACATTGCTCCAGATCATAGTTCAGCTAATCTGAATGATAGTTCATAAGAGTTTAACTGCAAGACCTTGAAGTGACAGTTCTTATCAAATATGACTATTGTTAAAAAACATTTCTGCACTTCAAAAATATTTAGCCTACATAATAAATCTCTGTTTAAAGTTCGGCTCAGCTCCCCTTTCTGTCTTTCATTCTAAAAATAAATAAATTTTTTTGTCTGACATTATGGGAGATGTTTATTTTCTTTTCATTGCAGAAGAAATTCTCATGGAAAACACACTAACGGCATTGGAACAAAAGGCAATTTCCCAATGCATTCCACCGCCTGATTGTTCTGCTCCGTGTTGAGAACCAGTTGGTGTGCTCAATTATATCTACATGTTTTTGTAGACAGTCATTGGGCTGCTGGGTGGGAAACAGAATAAGAGCATGCGTGAGCAAAGAACATCTTGAGAAGAGCTGAGGTGAGTGGTTGGATTGTACACTTACTTAGTGGTCTCTGTGTGGAGACACCATCCCTCAAAAGCACTGAGAGATGGGATACATGTCCCTGCAGCAGGTATTTTGTCATTAAAGCCCAGCCCAGCAATGCACAGGGAAAGTACATGTTTTCTGAGACATAGTAATTCCTGTGCTTATATTTGACTGGGATGCTACAGTATATGATTTTTAAAAGTTCACGTAACTGGTGGCAGGAGACCCCAGGTTTCATTTAGAAGCAGATTAAGACATCTATCCTGGAATGAGGAGTGGTTCCTTTTTGGCTGCCATGAAAAGAACTCCCAGACCCGTGTTAGTGAACTTCATCTACTTTTACCAAGTCAGAAAGCCACACGGGAGTTAGGTGGCTGAGAGGCAACATCTGTCCTTGTGATGATTATTTCACCCTCATATCTTTGGCCTTTTATGAAGAGGGGCAGAGTAGGATGATGGTAAGGATGTCAGGGGCACAACTGCTGAAAGAATCAGGTTACTGGAGTTGCAAGCTTCTGAGCACTTATTTTATAGTATCAGTTTATGCCAACAGATAGATTTGGTATTTCTAAAGTCTCAGTGATGTAGGTATAGCCATGCACATTATCATCTCTGAAATTTTCTTTAGAAAAAATGTCATTACTCCTAGAAAGCTGGTTAGAATGCCTCTAGATATGTACAGAGAGCTTTCTGCACCCTGTGTCCTTTGGCAATGTTACCTCTCGGAGTGGGAAAGCATGAGGTGCAGTCATTTTAGTAATCATTTTTTTTAACACAGCTGGTATATGAATTCTTCTTTGTACATCATCTTCTCCCTGCGATCCTGTGTATATTCAGCACTGTAATGCAGCAATGTATGCAGCAGTTTGTCTTCCTACCCTGGTGGTATGTGATAGTTGTCGCCTCCCCACAGACTGGGAGCCTCTGTGTGCAAACACATTCCTGCAGCCCTTAGGTCAACTTCTGGGGATGTTTCTTAGGCAGAGGTGGAGTCAATGTTATGAGCATGAAGGAGCATGACTGACCCCTGATATGGTCCTTGAGGACCATATAAAGCCATTGCACCCACCACCTCAGTGGATTTCTGGAGCTCTACTAGCAGTGCTGGGGCAGGTGTCCATCTTTTAAGAGGCGTTTGCAGGAGCAGAGCCACAGTAAGCAATTATGTCTATATTGCAGAATAAATATGTTCAGAATGCTGATGAATGAACCAAACAGCTGAATTGTGTAATCTGGAAATGTGGCTACTCTACCCCTTCAGTAATTAATTTTCTCGTACACTCTGTGCCAAGTTCCCAAACACAAGTTGAGCTTTCTGACCACTGCAAGGCGTGGCTGGACTGTAAAGCTCTGTGCCACAAATTCCTTGGCTAGTTAGTGCCCTTTAAGGAAAATTGTCCTAGCAGTTCAGCAGTGCTTTCTGCACAGCAAGTGTGCTGCAAAGGAGAGGGATGAGTATGAAACCTTCATTGCACAGAGAATTAGAGAAAACTTCATCCACTGTCTGAGTCCTCTGCCCTGTGCCTAGTTTTGCTTGGCATGTAAGAGGGTGGAAAGCTTAAACCAAGACCCTGCAGCCAGCCACGTGGTAAATTATCATCTTCCCACATTCTGCTAACTCAGTTTTCTTCCTGTGAGTGAATTAGAATAGTGTCATAGGAAAGCAGACTGCACAGGGAAGTCTAATGAAAAATGAAATTGGGGTATTTTCCACCCAGGAAAGAAAGTTGGAAAAAGTTAAGGACACAAAGGCAGCCAGGAGAGGCACAGTGTGGTGTGTTGGCAGCAGAGCAGCTTAGTTCTGTGTGTGCAGAGGGCCAGAGGTGCACGTCTGAAAAAACAAACTGCCGGAAAGTATTTCTTTGGCAAGATCTCCAGGCCTAATATTCAGCCACAAAGCAGCATTACCAAAAGTGACCTTAAAGCTTAAGAGGGCAACTCCTGTAACTCCGAGATGTTTCAGCTTGGTGTGGCCAGCTCTGTCAGTTTTCCTGACAGGCTCTAAATGCATGGGGCAAAATGCCTGAAAGCATAAAGGAGACACCTTTTAGCAGGGAAGGAGCCTGACAGAGGTTTGATGGAAAAGGTCTGAAGTTCAATACGCACTCTGATGCCTGAGTGGTGTGCTCCTTAGGGGTCCAAACCTGCTGGTGTAAAGTAGAACATCTTTATAGCAGCTCTAATTTGTGCTGATGGCTGAGTTGGCCTCTGGCCAATGCGAAGTTGGGGCAAGCAGAAGGAAGGCTTGCAATCACCTCTTCCTCTCCACCAGAGCCGTCGCTGTGCCGAGCATAAGCTTGGCTCAGTGTGGGACTGTGTCACTGAATGCTTCATAACAGAATGCATCGGGTCCAAAGCATGCATTCTGGTCTATCAGATAAGCAATATGCCTTTTTAAAATTGTCACCGGCACCTTTATACATGCCAATTCTGGTGATAATTGCTGAATTTCTACATTTAGAGGAAGAGAGCGCTTCATTAATATCACAATGTGCTATTGTTTATTGCACGTGTTCTGTTCCTTCTAAATATAGAATCTAGGTAATTATCACTGTGGCTATTTATTTACTTGTTACAGTTCAAATGTAGATACATAAGATCTTGCAGTAATATTTATTTTTAAAAGTTTGGAATCTCTGAAAAATCTCTCTCTTAGATGGGTTCAGCTCTTAGCTTCCTATAAAAATTTCATATCGCATTTTTGGATGGCCATCTGGTTTGCTGAAGCCTGGAAAATCTGCCTTACACCAACGCAGAAATTCTGCTTAACAAAAAAAAAAAAAAAAAAAACCCTACCAGCCAGCCCTCAAAGAAATCAAAGGCCTTTTTGCTGCATTCATAGCAATTAAAATAACTTTGTATCTATCTTTTGTTAGTCTTTAGTACTGAAGGATTGAAAGCATTTCACAAAATTAACAAATGGAAAACGGTATGGGAGACACTATTATTTTTCCGCTGTTTTATTAGTGGTGAGAATACACTTGGATTTTCTCTAAAATATTAAGGAAAAGTGGGACTTGCTTGGCAGGGTCTCAGTTTCCTTGTGCAATACATGCCAACCATTCCGATGGTTAGACCTGGTCTATCTGGTCCGGAGTTGAATGGAAAAGCAAGATGCTGCTTAAATATTACTTTTCGACTAACTATAAATTTTGCTTTCTTCTTGCAGCGCACAGTGTTGGGTTTTTCTAACAATAACTCAGCTCTTGTTCTAACTGAATATGCCATGCATCATGCTATTGCAGGAGAAAATGGAAGAAAAAATCTGTCAAGTGTAAAACTCCAGAACCATGTTGCTGTGCAAAACACGAAGCACTGTCTGATATTTCCCTGCGAGTCCCAGTTGGCGGAGTCCTAGATGACTTCAAAGGTGCTGGCAAGCAAACGTGGAGGATGACAGATGACAACACAACTGTAGGGTGTTTGTGTCTCTGTCTGATGTTGGTAAAGCACAGTTGTTTGTATTACTGAGGTGTCTGTGGCTCTAGTTAGAATCATAGAATCACATAGAGTCATAAAGTGGTTTGGGTTGGAAGGAACCTTAAAAATCATCCATCTTCAACAGCATCAAACCACTTTTGAGGTTGCTCAAAGCTCCATCCAACCTGGCCTTGAACATCTTCAGAGTTGGGGCAACCACCACTTCTCAGTGCAACCTGGGCCAGGACCTCCTCACCCTCACAGGGAAAAATTTCTTCCTAAGATCTCATCTCATATCTCATCTCACCTCATCTCATCTCATATCTCATCTCATCTCATCTCATCTCATCTCATCTCATCTCATCTCATCTCATCTCATCTCATCTCATCTCATCTCATCTCATCTCATCTCATCTCATCTCATCTCTCCCTCCCCTCTTTCAGCTTAAATATGTTCTCCCTTGTCCTATCCCTGCACTCCCTGATAAAGACCCTCTTCCCAGCTTTCCTGTAGCCCCTTTCAGTACTGGGAGCTGTTCTAAGGTCTCCCCACAGCCTTCTCTTCTCCAGACTTAACAGCCCCAACTCTCTCAGCCTGTCCTTGTATGGGAGGTGCTCCAGTCCTCAGATTATCTTTGTGGCCTCCTCTGATCTAACTCTAACAGATCCACACCTCCTTGCTTTACATTATGCAAATGTAGAGAAAAGGTCTTGCTGCAAAGAGACTGCACTTCGTCATCTATTTTAAAAATGCACATGTCTAGTGAGGAGTTGTGGGAAAGTACATGAGATGTTCTGATGTATTTAGACTTGATGTTCCTCATAGGTTAAATAAGAATCATCATTTCAGACTCTAAACTGTGCTTGGTGTTAAAAGAAGACATCCTGAAGAGCAACATATCAACCGTGGTGCCCTAGTTGTTTCTTGTACACCTGAAAATCTGTGAAAATTGGTGAAAATCCTTGGTGCAGAGAGTACCATTAAATACATAGAACAGAAAGGAGAAGGAACACAGCAGAAAGAAAGTCAGAATACATCTTTTTGAGAGCTTAGTTGAATTATAGCCTTTAGTAATTTTCCACTTCTGGTGATAGATCACTGTCTTCACTTTTTGGTTAGGTATAACAATTATTAATTACTGTCAATTATTTATATAGCTCCAGAGAATTGCAAAGACTTTCATGCATAAATTGCAAGTCAATGGCCCCAAAACATTAAGATCCATACCAGCTCTAACATAGAGAGATTACATTGATCAAAGAGTGGAAGAGAAAACTGCAGGTTCCTGGTAAAGAAGTTTACAGCAGTCTTTCTGTTCACTGATGAGGCTCTGCTGTGGCATCCGAGATACTGTCAAGATGTACCTGCTTTTTCTGCAGAGAGCCTCTGAACAACCCTCACATGTGTCTATAGGACAACCTCCACTGTATTTACGGGCTAAGCATGATTTCCCAGGCTGCAGGTCAGGTCAATGGATGGGGAACACACAACAATTTCAACCACAGTCTTGAGTACTGATGTAGATTAAATCCAACAAGGCTTGCTTTTAGTGTTTGCCAGCAAAGAACAGGTAATCAGGCCTTGCCTCATATTCACTTACATTTCATAAAAAAGAAATTTGAAAGCAATGCCAAAATTGTTTTTTAAATAATTGCATTTTAAAAATAAATTGTCTTTGTTTATAGTCTTGGCAGTTTTATGCTGATTAATCTTCATCTTTTTTTGCTACTGTACTGACAGATGAGATCATCATACTTATACAAGATGAGTTGTACTTCTGTTCCCCTTTCTTGTTGTTTTTCATGCTGAAATGATTATCCTTCTATTCTCCATGTATTTATTCATTGTTGTAGGTACATATAGAGAAATAAGCATTCCTGTGAGCCATTGCCTGCTCATGCTGTGGTAGTGTGCTTTGCCTTTCTTTGATGTATGGCATTTAAATTGTTTGCTCACCTCTCTCTTCCCTCCTGCCAACCTCCCATTACCATGAGCTTGTCCTACATTTGTTGGAACATGCTCAATTAGAAACCCTCCTGCTCTTTTTTCTCTGTTCTGTACAATTTCATGTGAATTTTGTTTCTTTTGCATATTCCTTCTTGTAGTGGTATTATCAGAACTTTTCTGGTTCCTTGAAATTGCAGACAACCCAGTCATTCTTGGTAAAAACGAGTGTGCATCTGTTGGAAATTATTTTTTTTCTTCCTAGAACTCCTTCCTCTTCAGTTTTATAAGAGAAAATAAGTTTGTGGTTTTTTTATTTCAGGTTTCTAATTTAACAAATAATTTGGGAGCATGGTTTTTTTTCACTGATTCTTGTTTTATAATAAGATAGCACAACTCTCTGCCTGGAGGAGCTGCACTTAGACAAATTAATTGTGGGAGATGTATATTGTGATCATAACGATGCTTTAGACAGTTCCTTACAATTGATCTAAACTAAAGCACTGGGCAGAAAGCAAAAATCTATTTGCAAAATGACAATTTAATTGGTTATAAATATATTTCTGTCAAAAGGAGTTTCTGTGAGTATTACTCTTGATCTGGTACTAACAAACGCTCTGAAATCCTGGATGACATCATGTTGAGTTCATTAGCTTTGTACATAGCATGAGAGGTTTGAAAAGTTCTAGTGGCTGGGGTTCAGAAGTGAGAAAGTCTTGGCAAATATGCAATGCCAAGACTCTTGTTGATACATTTCAATAAGAACAAGTACAAATACCTATGTTAGGCAAGGCCAAATATCTGTTCAAGCCATCTGTCTGGAGAGAGTGAGATAGAGGGTTGTGGGGTCAGCTGCAACGGGAATGAGTTGCCTGCATTATCTTGTTATGAAAAAAGGAAAAAAAAAGAAAAGGCAAATCTGTATTGAAACAAAGCTTGTCTATAAGAGATGAGGAAACCATTCTAGTCTGGCTGATGACATCATAGTTAAAGGAAAGTCCAATTATTTGTGCGTTCCTCTGAGAAAGTCTGGATTTATGGCCTTTACCATGGATGCTTGCAGGGAGAGTGACTGAAGATCCTGCAAACATGATCTTCCAGGAAACACTGTATGAATTAGGCTCACAAAACTCTGAAGAAGATTGTGGTGGCAGAGGGTTTAGTAAGACACTAGTCTTGCAGTGAGAAAGGTGACAGGTTTTCCCCGTGCCCAATAAGTAGATCAAACAAACAGAAGTTTAAACTGCAGGAAGAAAAATCACTTGGTAGAGTTGGGACAGGTGAAAGATTTTGCAGTCTTTCCAGGCAGTGTCCTTCATCAAATCCTTTTAGATGGGAAATCTGGCACAAGTGCCATCTGTGACAAGGGAGAATTGGCTTGTACTGGTGTGGGAGGACCGACCTTCCTCAGTCCCTACTGCTATTACATTTCTAATAGCAAAACCACATAATTATCACTTACTGACATGGACACTGCCATGTTTGGATGTTTTAACTTCAGTAATACAAATGCAGCTATTTTTTTTCCACATCCAAAATGTGTGTCTTAATGCACTCTTAATTGCACCTTACAGGACTTAAAAGGGACCCTAATACTCCAGAGTATTTTCCTGAGAGCCTGTTGACATCCAGACCTCCTTCTTGGGTGTAAGTGAAATTTACCCACACAGGAAAACTAAAGATCTTACAGATGAATAAATTATGTTGCTGTGACTAAAGTAGGATAGCTTTGGCATGTGGGTACAAATTCTGGCAGCAAATGGAACTACACTAGAATAAATTCAGTTGAAATAATTAATTTGAAAAACATAGAAATGTTTACAAATAAAAAATTGCCTTATAAACAGAGTTCAAAATCTATATGCTCCTTGGAAGATTTAACGTTTCACCTTTGTTACTGGCCTCTTTTTTTAAGTTAGATATTTTTGCCACACAATGTTCTTTAAAGTGGAAGTGAACTCTGTTTTAGGTAGAAAAAGCTGGATTTACAATTTTTTTTTAAAGAAAAGGTGTTCATAGAATAATAAATGTAAATAGATGCATAAAATTGAAAGCCGGGTTTGTTAAACAGTTGTATTTATGATTTCAGCAGACAGCTTCCTTTCCCTTATATCAAGTTTATTTTCAACACCTGCCACCCTTTGCCCTTTGCTATTATAACTTGGTAAATCTACATCTTAAAGAAGATTTAATATTGAGATCGGTCAGTCTCTATCTCTTATTAAGGATTAAAATATTAAGATGAGTTAAAGATGAACAAATATTTTCAGTCTAATCAAGAGCGTCCTTCCTTGCCTCTCTCTTCAGTATTAAGGTTCTATCATCTGTAGGATTAAATTAAACTTCTGCAAATGATTGTCTTCAAATAATGAATGTTATTGGTTTGGTGATAGGTTGTGCAAGGAATTGCAATCCTTCATATTAGAAATTCCGTTTTTTCTGACTTTATTTTTTCCCTGCTGATAAGTCACTGGAATGAAAAATGTTTTCTTAACATGAAAACAAGTATCAGAGCTTTCAGAATGGAGTATTAGGGTTTTGGCTGGCAATTTGAGAGCAAATATTTTTCTTTTTTCCAGACTGAACAAATTTAGTATGTGTTCACTGAGATCAATAATGTTCTATTTACAGAACCAACATTAGAGTAGTGTTATGCTTTTAGGTTTTATATGGTAATAATTAATATATTGCAACTTCTTTTTTTTCTTCTTCATAGGTGTTAGTATGAAGTTTGGTATCACCATAGTGTTCCAGGGCAGAATCCACGGCTTTTGCACCTCTTTATTTTTATTATTTTTAATAGATAGTAGTAAAAATAAAATGACAGTATTTGAGTGTGGTAGCCTTGTTTAATATATAATCTTCTGTTAACAGGCACAAGTTTATTAACCCTACAGATCTTTTCTCTTACAGAAGCACAGCTTCCTTCCCAGTTTTAGATAGTCAGTTCATAGTGCTGGCTGCTAGTTTAGTAGGAAGCTGTTTAGATGATGTTAGATAACATGAATGTTCTTTATTCTCTATTTTGTTCATAAAAAAAAAACTGCCATGAGTATTTAAGATTAGTAAATTCAGGGAGCAGCTTCTACTTAGGGTGTTTCCTCTCAAGGTATACCACTATAACATCTCAGGATATTTACATACAAGTTTATTCTGGACTGGGTTAAATTAGTAACTTTGTTTACAAAAATACCATCCCTCACTGATCAAGTGAAAGTACACACCAAATCACAAGTGTATCTTAGTCTTTTGTGTTGACCTTAATGAGGCTTCAAAATTAATCCAGGAAACATATGGTATTTTTGTTTTTTTGAATAGCCTTTTACCAGCACTCCTCCACACAAAATGTTCCCATACTTACAGGTAATGTAGTCTTAAAATTAATCCTTAAAAGGACAGTAATATCGTGGTGGAGGATGGTGTGGGAAGGAGGGAACTGCTAGACTAGGATTGGAGAACTTCACTTTGTTCTTGGCTCTACCTACAAATCGCATCATCACTAGGGGCAAGTTACTTACCTATCATAATTGGTCTCTCTGTGCTGTAAGCTTTACAGATGGCTTTATTTCTGTAGGACCTAGCACAGTGATCCTGTAACCTCAGCAAGAATGTATTTGACAAATAATACAGCACTTTCTTTCCTTCAGTCTGCAGACCCACTCAAAGGAAAGTTCTACCAACCGTGGGCAATGGTACCAGCATTGGGTCACAGGCACTGCTTTATCTTCTGAGGCATTTCTCGTGGCTTTCCAATGCCCAAATTTAGCAAAATTTATAGGATTAGGTGCACCAAATCTCTGTCATGTAACAGTAAAAGGCAGTGAATTTTTCAAGAGAAAGCAGTTAATGTTTAACTGATGCAATCTGTATATTTGAATTAAAAGTAAAATATTCCAATATTCTTTTTATTTTCAAAGATAAAGTCCTAACACTGCTGATATGCAAAGTACCTTCCTACAAAAACTAAGTTCTTCCCTTTGGAAGCAAAGTAGCAGAGGCTTGAATCCTCGCTTATATTCTTATTTTATTTTGGCCTGATTGTTTCCCCTTTTTTTTCATTTGATTACATTTGACCCTTATTTTCATCTGATAAAAATTGTTGGATGTTTCAGAACAGGCACTCAAAAGCAAGAACTAATCCTCAGGGATGGAAGGCTTTCTGTCACGATGCACAATCAGTGCCACTAATTTTGTGCCACTAATGACAATGTAAGACCATTAGACGTGAACCAAATAGATGAAGAATAGTCCTTGCATTAGAGTAAGAAGACTGTCACTCTGCTGGCAGCCCTGCCGAGCATCGCATATCAAAGCTACCACACTGAGCTAATACTGCACTTATCCTGCAGCTATTCCAATGTCCCATATGCACTCACTGTGTGTAGGGTGGACGTGTGTGCATGAGGGGAGTTGACAATGTGTGAGAAGGAACTGTAGGAGATGAAATGAATATAACTTTTATCTTTGCTTTTTTTTATGCAATAAAACCCCCTCCATAATAACAGCACATAGTCAAAGTCTTAGTTTTCTTTCTCTTTTTTTTTTTCCCCATTAAATAATTTAAATCAGAAAGAAAGTTTTAGAGTTTTTAAGATATGTTTAATAAAAAATCTGTGGGAAAGTCGTTGAAAAAGTAGGAATGGTGTCCTAAGCAGCTACCTCAAAACCAGATAGTAGTGTTCTATGAGTGATGTTTTCTAATGAAATTAAAGGTGTTTTCTGAGTTACAATAGTACTTTTTGTTCACTATATCATCAAAAGAAAAAGGGGGTTGGCTTGCAATTTGTCACCACATACAGCAAGGATGGACTGGTAAAACTATCCAGACAAACAGAAGACAGGACTGAATATGCAGTGGTTGTGATATTGATCACAACTTGGTAAATTCTTTACCCTGACTTGTAAAGTCTGTGTAATTCAAATATTTTGGATGCAAAACACATGTGGCTCGATGTGGTGAAGACCTAGGAGATGTGTAGTATTGCTGCTACAGTGTGTCCCATTTTTCAGAGCATGGTAGGTCATTAAAGGCTCACTCTCAGCCAAAATTCAGGCTGCAGTGCATGCGAATCTGTGTGTGCAGCTCCCATATGCTCTTGCAGGTTTTAAAATCCTAGGATTAATTTTAAAAAAAAACCCCATTATAAGTTATATATGAGATCTAAGATATTTTTTTTTTCTCAAGCAATGCAGTATGGCTGGTTTATTTTTAAACCCTCAAATAGCTGGGAAAAAAACCAAGGACAGCCAGAATAAATTCATTTAATCTAGATTTCTAATTTTACCATTTACCTTAAAGGAGATAGTTTAAAGACAACTAGTACCTGGGCTTGCTTGAACATGTGTAATTGGTGACTTATTTTGGTTTTGTGAGAGGAAATCTTTGAGTGAATTTAAGAGTTTTGAGGAAAGGGTTAATTAGGTTACACCAAACTAAAGTTGTTCAGAGTTGGTCTTTGAGAAAGATCAGCCTGTCTCTGCTCTCTGTAACACACTGAAGAATCTTTGTGTCTTGTTTTTGTTCCTCTTAATAGTTGTAGAAAGGAAGCATAATTTTTTAACTCTTTATTTTTAAGCTAAAGCCAGCAAAACTCTTCCAAAGAAATACAACATCCCCCCCCCCCTTTTTTTGTTATTCAAAATCTTTAATCCTGTTTTATAGCCTGGACGCCAATGAAAGAAACCTGTGGTGGCATCGTATACATTTTCAGCCGTTTCAGACATTGCTCTCTGGTCACTTGTTGATTGCTGTTTGCATTGTCCAGTGGGCTGAGGCTCATTATATTCAATTAGTCAAGTTGTGATTTAGACAAGGGTGTGATCCTCCTATGACAAGGCTGCAGCTGGCCCAGACATTGATGTTACAGGGGCTGCAGAGACTTTGCTACTATTCTTAACAAGCTATGGTGCAGTATTTTGGGGTGTTGAAGCTGGCCAGTAGAAGACAGTGTGTTGAAGACCCTTGTGTCACTGCCAGCAGTGAGAGAAAGCCCTTAGGTCCCTGCCCCTGTAGCCCTTTCTTTTGATCCAGTGATACCCTGAATAGCCATTCAGTTTGGTCGCCTGCAGTGAAGACATGGTGTGTATCTTTTAACTTGAACTGATCTTCACCCTGAGAGTCACAAACTCTTTCCCTGCAACTCAGTTCACCCCCTTAATGCCATAACTCATTTACAGTTGAAATATTTTATTGTGAGCTTACACTTGTTTTCTGTTAATAATATCTGCTAGCCTAGAGAGTTTTTCTTCCTGATGCTTATTCTTTGTAATTAAACACAGCAGGTGTGGTGCATACCAGTCTTTCTATCAGGTAAGTCAAAGGATCTTGGTAGGCTTCACATAGTCTAACTGCGTGCTCTGCACCTATTTCAGCTGAAACTGATCTGCATGGACAGGAAGAACAAAAGAGAAACCTTTCTCCCCCTTTTAATATCTTTATTATTCCTTCCTCTGTCTCTTTTCCTCCTTTTCCTTGCCTTATTCTGCCTTTGTCTCCCTGAAATTTGCCTTCCACTAAAGCTAAAGCAGATTCTGTGTTTTAAGTTTCATGTGACAGCAGTAAAGAAGTGTCACAGATGAAAAGGGCTGGGGGAACAGCACTGTGTGTTTTCATACTTGTCATTGATGTGCCCCATTGCTGTACCTGACTGCACAGGTACCATTTACCAGGAGACAAACAAAACATACATGGTAAGGTAAAGATATTGATAGATCACTCTGTTCACTCCCATGGATTCAAAATCACAGCTGGGCTGTCCTTAGCCTCTGCTCTTTTCCTGATATGGAATAAAAGTTGGTTCAAACAGATTATACAACTTTTGATTCAGTCTTTTAACTATTGAATTAAAGTTAAAGAGGATGCCAAGGGAGGCGGGGAAGCCAGATTGGAGGGGGAGGAGGTGAGAGGTGGGAGAGGGGGAAGCAGAGAGAGGAGTGTGGAAAGTCTTAAAGCCAAGAAACTTGAAGAAATAAGGGGGGAGAGTTAGTAAAAGAAGTAAGAGTTATTTTCAGATCATTCTCTCTGTAGTTGGCATCATTTTTAATTAGAAACTATTTTTTTAGTATCCACTGAAGAGAATTATTTAATGAGCCATTGTTTCAGCCTTCTCTCCCCCAGCTCCTCCCAAGGCCCCCACAAGAATGAAGGGGCCTTTTCAAAATTGCAGCAGCATTGTAAAGTATGTTTGTTGGAGTAACATCCGTTCTTCTATAGGAGAAATGCATTGCTCTCAGCAGTATCCAGCCTCTGGCATCTTCTCTGATAACCCGCCTGAAGCTTAGTGATAGCCTGGCATGACATATGTGCTCTCGTGTCGTTTCATGCGGAGACACATTCATTCCTGCTGAGTGCATTTCTGGAGACAGTAGCTAGAGGTCCAGTTCTGCTGTCTAATATTAGATATAAAGAAAGCTTCCTAATGTTTCTGGCAGGCGAAGCCTGGCAAGAACAATTCTGGCTCTCCCACTTCTCCACTCAAACCTCTTCAATAGTTTCTGTATCTGTTTGATTCATTTGGCTGTTAAATGAGTGAAGCAATGGTACGAGGCTCGAGAGTTTCTTTATAACTGTTATCTTGAGTAGGCTCATTTGTTGGAGTCAGTCGAAGCATCGGTAAGCCATGTATCCCAGCAGATGATCCAGCCCACTGCATTAAATAGAGACTAAAAAGTGCGCATTATCAGTGTCTTCTAGCATGTGAGATCACAAATGAGTTTATATACATAATGGAATGGTTTAAATCTCCACAGAAACATATTGCTGACTGAAAGAAGGTGGATAAGTCTGAGCTGGGCTGTTGCATACAATTTTAGTGCAGGAAATGAAAACATTTCAAATCAACCATTCAATTAAACTAAAGAAAGAACTTAGGTGGGTGGAATACAGCTACTTACATTTGGCACAGTACATGGGATAATACCCCTGCTACTGTCATTTTAAGTAGTTTTAAAAATTGGGAATGGCCAGAATTTTCGTTTATATATTGCTTTTCATTGGGTAAAAAAATTATTTACAGATTGATTTTTTTAAAGCCTTTTTTTAAAAGGAAAGATTTTGAAATTGAGGTTTTTGGCTTAAAATGTGGGGTGTTTTACATTTTACAACACTATTCTTAAAAACATGGTGCTGCTTGATAGCAGAGTACTAGAACAGCAAATTAAAACTGTTTATTTTCTTATAGGAGTTTACAGGCTTTTGAGACAAATAGTAGTAAGGGACTCCTTAAGGCAGTAGGGGTAATTGGACTCTTTTATGGTGGTAGGAAAGGGAATCAGTCCTCACTAAAATGATTTCTGATGAAGGCAATCTCTGCCAAGGTTTTGTAAGAAAATTATTGCCAACGTCATATATGACACTAATTATTTAATATTTAATATTTAATTATTTAGTCACAAACTATGGTAATACTATCACTATTGAGTACTGGAAGTTCCAGTATACTCAGGGAAGTATATCCCTGAAATAGGGAACTTATTTTATGAGAGCAGAATATTAAGGTAGTGAGAGAGGTCTTGCTACTTCCAGCTTCAATATACAAATTCTCCAGCTCTTCTCAGCATTTTTGTCTAATAAAATGGAACTTCTAATTATTGCAAACCTAAGGAAACCATGTTCTGTTTTAAAAAAATTTGGTCTTTATCTGGTTCAGTATATTCACATATGATGGCAAATGTGCTGGCCTCCCCTGCTTTGCCTCCAGTGCAGTTGCTTTTCACATTTTGCAATATGTATTTCATTACCCATTTTCATAATCCAAGATTAGAACAATTGCTAACTTTTAAATCACAGGATTCTTCTACTGAAACCTAACATATTTAGAAAAAAAGGCAAATTTGATCAATAGTAGCTTTATATCCTTACAGATAAAAAAAAGAAGCTGAAATAAACATTTTTCCTTTTCTAATTTCTATTTTAATGAATCCAGTGAGTAGGATTTTTTACTGAGAGCTTCACAAAGCTTAGGTTGGTGCCTAAGTGAAAACAACCAGTACAAAGTCATTGTGCAGAGGAACATTCTGCTCTCAGTCACGCAGATTTTAGCCCCACGTTGCAGCTGGTCAACACCATAAAGAGAGGTGGAAGGATAAAGACAGCAGAAGGATCTCTCCATTAGCTTTCCTGATGTTCATTTGATCAATAACCCTGTCTTACTGACCTGTTTTAGAGCAGACTGTTGATGTCTGCTTGCTCCCTGCTGATGTCTGTTTGTTCCCACCTCCTGCTTTGAGAGCAGCACAGTGGTAGAAGAACTACTTCCTCTGTACGTTTCAACCTTGCTAATAATAAGCTGCTATAGCTTCAACTTCTTGATGTCCAAATATTACTGGAAAATTTAGCTTTTAATAAACAAAGCTCTCATGGAATAAAATTAGGTCACTTCCTTCCTATTCTCATCGAGCATTATGCTCTGCATATAATAAAATTCCCAAATGTGAAACTTAAAAATTGTCTCTGCAGGTTACATGTTTTTGGGAGATGTGGAGCAGCCTTTGTATTTCTTCTCCAGCATGTACAGAAGTTCTATATTTGCAGTAAAGGAAGGTCTTCAGTAAGAAGAAAGTCTATGGCAACCTTCTGAACCTACTTGTTTGGGCTAAAGTTGAGGTATATATCAGTACTGAAACTTTTAAGAAAACCATAGTATATAAATCGAAGTCCTATTGACTTTTGGCTAAATTAGGACTTAAAGCCTTAATTCACTGTGTAAACAAGTTTTCTTACTGCCCAGAAATGAGACAAACATTACCTGTTATGTGTGCTATTCCTATAAGCATGTTTTTACTAATTTCTTTAGTTCTTTTCAATGTAAGTAGATTGTGTCAGCAAATAATGAAAGCATGGTGAAAACACCTTTCCATTTTATAATCTCAGCTTTGTAAAGATGTGTTTAAATAAAAAAGGAAAACAACACCAAACAACTCTCCTAAAACACAACCTGTGAAAACAACTTGTTGTAACAGGCACAGGGACTAGGGAGAGGTACATAACAGTTTTTCAAACTGCATAAACTTATTATGGTTCAGAATACCGTTACACATGTGATTAACAGCAGCTGTCAGACAGAAAGAAACAGATATGAAAAAAAACCCCAGCCATCCTGGTTGTTGTGGGAAGAACCCAATGTCAAAAGCACTTTAAGCTTACGCAAAGACAGTAACACTGCTTAAAATCCCTTTAAAGCATTCATGATGAACTGGAAAGCAGGGAAGCAGAGTGAGGAAGAGCTGCAAAAGTAATAACAGTGAAATAACTGAGGAGTAGTCTGACTCTGAGAAAGGGAAGGTAGTTTATCTTAGATGCTCGCCTCCCCTCCAGTAAAGGAGATGCACTGGGAGTGTGGTGTCTGTTGCAGCATAGTTATGGAGTCTGATTCCTCCTGGCGCTGTTCTTCACATGGACAAATTTCTCCAGTATTGTGTGGGTCTATGGAATTGCAAGCAAAGAGGAAGTGAAGGAGAGGGAGGAATTTTACCCAGAAAGATCTGAGAGGCTTTACTTGGGAACAGGCTATATAATTGGGCCATCACTTTTTGAAAACAGTGAGACTTCGAGGACTGTCAAAGTTGTTAATGCCCCTCTGCCAGGACTTTCTAACACTTCAACCTGTGCTGTGACCTAGACATTACATTTTCCTACACTGTGAAATATGCATGTGGCCCAACTAGCTTACAGGAACCTGAAATACATTTCAGGTATGGAAACTGTGAGCACTTAGGCATGGCCATTTCTCTGTAAACATTAGGTATCAACAATTCACTCTGTTTAAGTGACAAGCAGAGTGGCCTGTATGGTACAACAATGGTCAAAGGTTGTCGTAGCGGGCTTTCTTAGCTTGCCTTAAAACACCTGGATACGTAAGCCATAGAATCATATAATGGTTTGGGTTGAAAGAGACATAAAAGCCCATCCAGTTCCAACTCCTCAGTGTGGGCAGGGACACCTTTCACTGGATCAAATTGATCAAAGCCCCATCCATCATGGCCTGGAGCACACCCAGGGATGGGGCAGCCACGGCTTCTCTGGGAAACTGGGCCAGTGCCTAACCACCTTCACAGGAAAATATTTCCTCTGAACATCTCATCCAAATCTCTTTCCGCTTAAAACCACCCCT
This sequence comes from Phaenicophaeus curvirostris, assembly GCF_032191515.1. Classification (NCBI taxonomy): domain Eukaryota; kingdom Metazoa; phylum Chordata; class Aves; order Cuculiformes; family Cuculidae; genus Phaenicophaeus; species Phaenicophaeus curvirostris. The sequence goes on from NC_091431.1 coordinate 18,847,955, forward strand.
CCTTGTCTGGGCTCTTTAGGACTTATTTTTGTTTTCTTCATGTCAGCATAGGCAGTTCTGACCCTGAGGTCTGTCAGTCAAACAGCAGTCATCCAAAATTGATGGTGCATGGGTGGATACAGCCTTAGCTAACTGACAAGCCTTCTACTGGCTGTATGCAAGATGTGTATAATGCAAAGAACTAGGTGCAATGATAGATTAACATCATACATGACTTAACAACTGTAGTTTCCCTGATTTTGTAATTTAAAAGATTTTACAGTTTGAAGATAGAAGGGAAATGCAAAAATGGTTAACTTGGATAAATCAACACAAAGTCTGGCAGTGAGTGCTTTGCAGCCCAAATTACACAGAGCTGAACATCATTTTTTTTGTCAGAATTACATGTTTTGCTCACTGTAGTCATAATAGCCTTTAATAGAATTAACTTATCATAAGCATTCCGGTGATATATGAAGACATTACAATATTGCATTAGAATATGACCCTCCCCACCCTTCATAAGCCAAAGGAAAATTCAGGTACAAGTCAAATCATTAACAGGGTTATAAATATTTAACATGCTTTTTATGATTTACTATTCTTTGGTAATATAGAAGGGGTTTTGATTGTATTGCAATTTTTTTATATTCACAAATCAAAACCAGCAAGCTGAGTTTTAGTTCGTGTATTTTATGTGCCATAAGGTGTATAAGCAAGGCAGATCCTTCTGGTTATTGAAATAATACAAGCAGAAGCATTACCAGAGATGAGATTATGTGAAGTGCCACTATAAATGGAGAAAGCAGTTATATTGTCAAGCACCTGTGATCGAGTGGTATAAGATGCCTGGGAAACCTGAAACAAAGTAAACACAAGAAAAGCCAAGAAAGTCAGAAATGCCCCAGGTAAGTGCTAGGGCAAGTTTGAGTCTTTTGACCTAGTTATGTGCTGAATGACTACATTCAGCTGGCTAAGAAGCTCTCATCCATGTAGATTTATAGCCAGTTGTGAAAGCTTATCTGTGTGAACTTGCAGTTTTACTTTATTCTTTAGGAACATTCATTCATCACATGAAGGAAAACCCTAACAACGCAGGTCATTCTGAGTATCAATATATTATGAATTGACTGAAAATTGACAAAAAACAGAACTGAGAACTTTATGAAGCAAAACATTCAGCTCTGCTTCTCCTGTCTCCAGGCGTTTGAGTCTGGTGCACGTAAGCAAAGCTAGGTTTGCTTCTTTGCTTATTCTTATCAGGATGGATCAGAAGTAAGCCAGCACAGATAATAAGTACTATACAGATACAGAATTTAGACAAGAGGATAATAGAGTGTAGTTTCTCCATTTCTCAGCCCTCTCATATGCCCTACCCCAAATTTCATGATTTAGAAACAAAACAATGCCAGTGAAGCACACGGGAAAGAACCTTGGTCTTCATAAAATGGAGACAAAATTTCCTGTCATTATTCCTGCCAAGAATCAGGTCTTTTTTTAATGCATTTTTTTATTACTGTTTTTCTGGAGTTGTGCTGTGATATCTTTGTTATCTTTAAAGACTACTCCATATAAAGTATTCTACTGTTGGGTGCTCCATATAAAGCCCCACACTGCAGGTCACAAAAGGAAGGATATGTATGGGCTTTGTTTCATTGTTCAGATTTCCATCTGCATGTACAGCATGAGTGGGTGTAAATCATCACAAATTCTGGTTTGGTGTGCAGCCTTGGAAAATCTACAGCTTTGTAAAACGAACCTGTGAGTTGTTGACAGCCAGTTCTTTCTGGCACTTGATGGGGAAAAATCAAGCAAAATCAAGACATTTGAGAAGATAGTATAATATGGTAGAAAAAAATGAGCTCTTCTCCTAGTGACTGTTTAGCTTTTCCCTTAATAACGGGAGTGATTTGTCTTTATACTGGGATAAATTCATTGAGCGTACATCAGGATGGTGCAGCTGCTCATCAGCCATTGCTTTCTTAGAGCAATGCTAGAAACAAGCCAAAATGAATGATAGCTTTAATTCTTTTATTCTGTAACCTGTGGATTCAGGATAGGAAAAATCATTTATGGGCACAGCAGGTTTAACCTCTGTGCTCATGTTTTGGTTTAGATCACCAATGGATAAGTGTGTTAGTCCCTGTCTACCCACAGAAACATGAATGTTTGAGATGGAAAAGTATTATTAGTACATGTTTATCACCCCAGCCAAAGTTAAATTTTCCCCTATAAATCCCTAGCAGACATTTGCTACAACAGAAAGCACCACATAACTTGGCACATTTAAACTTCTGCTCCAGAGTACTCCAAATATGAAGTACTGTATATATTGTGTTTGTGAATTGTGTACTGATATTCTAGGGTTTTCTTTTATAGAAGCAAGACTTCCTTGAGCAGAAGCCTTTGGGACTGTGCCCTTGTGTTTTGAGGTTTGCTGTGTGGATGTGTGATAGGTTACATGATTTTGTACAAGTGTGGATCTGGTTAGTTTTATTAGTCTTTTCATGACTGTCAAATTCAAAACAGAGATATAGGAGAAGTAATCCTTTGAAAATTCATAAAATAAGGCAGCTTTCAGAGTGTGACCTAAAACACCAGCAAATATCCAAGGGACAGATTTTTTTTTTCTTTACATACCGTTTTTTTCTTGAATTTCATAAATCAAGAATGATAGCAAGATAAAATGACAAGCTAACCACTGTCCTGTTTTTTTCCATCTCTCTGTTCTTTTCTATATTGCCTTGATGTTTTTTTTCCCCCTCTTTTTCTTTATTTTTTTATTTATAATATTTTCTTGCTTTTATATGCCAGATACATGACACTGCCATTTTTCCTACATAATCATTTTATAAATGGAAGTATATTGTATGCATAACTAGATATAGAAACTGATATCATTAGGTGATTAATCACTATTCTTCACCTTAGGCTGAAGTTCTGATGATTAAACTCACCTCTTCAGCATGTAACTTCTGAAACTCAAATCCTTTCCTGTCTGCTTTTTCAGAATAGAAATTTTATAAGCACTTTTCATCTTCTGGGCATGATTGTGACTGAGCAAGTTTTTTCAGCTCTAAGAAATACTCACTAACATGTTTGAACCCCTCTGATGTTTATAGTAAGCATTTCCACAATTTCTTATCTGTGATGATATGCTGGACTCTTGATAAATGGCAGAAAATGTAAGGGCTGGTACACCATACATGTAAGTCTACTGCAAAAAGGAGTGGAGTTGAAGGTGCAGCTATTTGTTGTTGCATGAAGCAATGCAGTAGCATCAGGAGAAGCAATGGGTGTGGCCTCTCCATAGACCGACCTGTCTTTGGAGAGTTAAAGAGCTTATATGGGAAACTGCATTGAAGATTCCATAGGCAAAAAGCAATTTTGAAAGTGCCTTTCACTTTCCCCTATTATGAAAGCTGATTCATGCAATGGTCTGACACCTGCCATGCCCCTACTGTGCAAAACAGGATGACAAGAGCTCTTTAAACAAAGCTTGAAAAGATATCTGCAGGGATGAAATTTCACCCCTTTGGTGGCAGTAAGTCCACAAGTTTGAAAAAAAGTTAGCATTTATGTAATGCAGCCTGCATTTTGGCAATGAGTTGGATAGTACCAAACCAGAGGGCAACATTTACATGAGTTCTGTGATTCTGCTTTGTAGATCTTTCAATGATTCAAAGCAAGTCTTACTGCATGGAAACTATTAAAATTAAGCCCTGTCAGACAGCTCATTAGGAAAACTTGAAGTAAGTATTGCAAGTCTCCCATTTTTTATCATTTCTTCCCAGTTCCTCTACATTTTCACTTCTTTTGTTGTAAAGCTAATCATAGTTCTACATGTATTCTGTTTCAGTGGTAATTAAGAATTAAGCAAGAAAATCATACGTTGCTTTGGGATTCATCATTCTAATGTAGGGGAGAAAGGTTCCCTGCAGATACATGGTATTCACCAATCAATTATATTCTTAAATAGTATTATTGTATGGCATACCTGTAAAAGCACCAACAATTTTTTTTAATATTTTGTCTATGTGTTTATTGGATTATAATTTAAAAAATAAAAATAACTAAATGAAAATGTTGGATGACTTCCCATTCCAATGGCAAAGGGAAAATAAACCCAGTCCCCAGAACTGCACTATGAAGGGCTATATTATGTGTTTATATACTACTGAATGGAGCTGCCTGGGTTCATTGACCCCAGTCTGGCTGATACTAAGTGTGCAGAAATAAACCCATCCTCAAAAGATTGCAGTCAAAGGATAAAACAAGAAACAGATGGCTGGTCCTGCATGAGGAGTGTTAAAAATAAGAGGAAATTGACTAACTCAGTAGGCACTGGTCTCAGTACACCAGCTGCTTAACCATGGACAGTTTTTGTAAAGTACCATGGCAGAGGAGAACTCTTAAGGTTAGTTTTAAAACAATAAAGTGAAACCATTCTTCATATTTAGAGGCAACCCCAAGTTCTCATGGGCAATAAGAAAGAAAGCACGAAGGAGGTGTTTGCTGCTGGTTGGTGGGGGTTGGCATCTTGGTGGAGTACAAGGAGTGGCATCTGGGACATGGTAGAGTGCAAGCTGAAGATCATGGCAGGTTAAAGAAAAGGGAGCTAACTGGACTGCAAAGAAGATGATGTTATTAAAGCAGTGGACTAAGGATAACTTTCAGAGAGCAGTAGATCTCTACTAGCTTTGACTAGACACACGGACTTCAAAGTTTACCTGGCCTTGGTTAAAGCAGTCAAGATGGAAAGGTGGAAACTGGAGGAGGCTGTTCACAAGCAAATGAATAAGAAAGATCAGTTGGTAATCTGTTATGTTCTGGCGTATATTTATATGAAATATATAAACCTCTGGAAAGGAGGCAGCACAGAAGCAGCACTATGCCTTGTTTTTAGTTATACAAATACCACCATCAATGCTACAAAGTACCACAGGATCATAAGAAGTCAGATACAGTGCAAGAAAAATGATTATCATATTTCTAAACTTGACCTCTCTGTGTGCAGCTTTAAAAAAGATAATCCTGTCCTCCTTAAGCAGTATTTTTTATAAACCTCCAATGAGCTATTTTATTGTTTTGCTTTACTTCAGAGCTTTTACTCTTGGAAGGAACTATCTAACCCCTTGTTCTTCCAGTACATGCCACAGGAAGATGTCTTCCTGAGAATCCAGCAGCTACACAAAACTGGGTCAGGTAGCTTGTACTATTTTTAAAATTATAATCTTCTTTTTCCTTCAGTTCTGCTACTTCCAGTAGGTATTACAGTCTGTTTTAGTAGTAAACTGGCTTATTTCAATCAGTGCTGTGGAGACTTAATTCTCTGGGAAAAAAAAAATGTGCTTCAGAAGTCTGAATTACCCAGATCTCTCCTAATTGGTGAAAGAGAATGCTGAGTATGGATGGCAGATGTTTCCTTAATTAATATCCTACTGGGTTAATCAGCAGAACCTTGGGAGCTGCTATGAGACTTTTGATGTGTTCAGAGAATTCAAGCCTTGATCTATAGACTTTAAACTCGCACTCATAACTGCTCTAGCTATTTTTCTATGTGATACTTGCAGATAGTAGAGAGCCTTTAGTATGAAGTTCTTTGTATAACCTAATTTTGTGAACATTTCAATGACATTTGTGTTCAAAATTTACAGTAAATCTTGCATGCAAATTGAGCTCCTCTCTAAATTTGAGATTTCTTACAGGTTTTAAAAAATTGACTTATTCACAGTTCAGAATGTTTGCCTTTCAATCTCTTAAGAGCTCAATACACTATTTTTAATTTTGTGAAATCTGTGTTTTACCATAAGTAGGTTTGATACTCAGAAAATTTGTCACGGACCTAATGGCACTCATTAGAACCGCATGTGCTCTTACTGAAAATAGAGCTAAGTAAGGAGGAGAAATTGCAATCTCTAACTTTCACAAGCTGAAAACTTGAAAAAGGCAGTCATTTATAAGTTTTTTGTTTTCACATAAGTCTTTCTGTATCTTCCGAAAGCTAAAAATTTGAACTTTTCACTAAAATAACAATGAAATGGAATGAAGGAATTTTTTTTCCATTTCTCCTGAATCTCTCATTTTGCAAATATCCATCTTGTAAACATTCAAGTTTTAATTAATTAGCATCTTCTAGAAAATACTGAAGACACATCTCGACAAACTCGAGTTATAATCTCTCTTATACAGCTGCATATGGAGAGGGTTGAGGGAGGACACTGTGAGGAAGGCTGCAGAAAAAAGTGCTTTTGTACCCAAATTAGCAATGGCTTCTCATTGTGGTAAAACACCTGTGGGGTTTAAAAGTCTCATGGGACAGCTTTACATTTCCACAGATGACAGGAGCTCATTAGTGGCTTAATCTCCCTTTCTTTTTACCCTGTATGTTCTACCCCAGTCTCCTAATCAAATCCTTAGCCCATCCTTTGAAAGGCACTGAGATGCTACAGTATTAATTTGTATGGTGCTGCATGGTATAATTATATGAAAAAGCAGAATTTGGGTCTTATCTAGGTCATTTCTACTTGGAGCAAGCTCACATCTGTATCTAAACTCGAGAGAGAGAGAGACTAGGCAAAAGGGGATATGCCACAGCAAAAGAATAAAAAAGAGGCAGTGCCAAACCCTTTGAACAGGTCAGCATCACTTTGCCCTAAATGGAGCATTTAAATGAAGGATCTGTCTAGTCTCTTTTTTAGATGGGTATCTCCTCTGCTTGTCTCTGCACCCTCTGCAGTCCACAGTAATCTATTAAACAGTGAGCCTCCACCATGTAAAGGCTGTACCCCAAATTTGCCTCTTCATCCTGCTTTTACTCTTCTGAATCACACTGTTTATGCCTTGGAAACTTTGGCAACTGCAAAGTGAAGGCAAAATTTGCCCTCAGTGAGTAGGAAGTAGAAATAAATGTTATACTAACCAAAAGGGTGTTTTTGGAAGGACGTGCCACCTACAATAATAGGAAAGAATATTGGTTCTCACTGGCTCGCCTTATTATTTTAAGCTGTTCTTTGCTCTTTTCCTCACTAGCTCACATCCCACTAGCTGTTTACAGTTATTTCACACATCTTATGCCAGCCTTATGCCATTCATTCTGTTGGGACCTGCTTGAAACCTCCTCCAAAACTTACTGCTATAGATGATTTTTTTGAAGAAAATTCTTAGCTCCTGCCCATCAAAAATGATTCCCCTACAGGCATAAAAAAATTACATCATTTAGTATATAAAACATGTCAATGATTATGCAAGACCCTGGTACTACTCTCGTTCCCTCTGTTCTTCCTATCTGTTAACAGCAGTCAGGTTTCTGAACTTTGCTTCTAGGCATCTGAGTTGGGACTACAGACCTGGTTCTGCTTTGATCTAAGGTCACTTTTTCTTTCTGCGGTACATTTATTCTCCAGTACATCTCAGGTTAGGATTGGGAAGGAGGGAAGCCCTGGCTCCTACCTTTCCTCCCTTTTATTTAATAAATGTAGATCTCGGCTCTCAGAAAAAGTGGGTCCTCATATCCCATTTAAGTGCATTTGACTGAAGGCATTCTTTACTGCTTAGATCCATTTGTTGCAGGGCAGGATTGATCTTGTTATAAACGTTAATATTGCGTCATTTGGGGTGGGATGGGGGTAGCTTCTTCCAGTACAGTAACTAGTGAAGAAATAAAATGGAATGCTTTACAGCACTCAAGTAAACCAGAAATATTTTCTCCAACTGGCTTGAAAAGATGTAACAATTCAGCATATGATTTTAATTAATGTCCATGTAACTAAAATGTGTTTAATTCACAATAGCATTACAAGAAAACATATTGACATCTAATTATGGATCATAGAATTTGCTGCAGAGAAGCTGTAGTGCATCTGTTCAATGAAACACAATCATGAAGAATACTAAATGGCAAAATATAATGAAAATGTGAACCAATACACAAATGAGGCCATTAAATACATCAGTGTGAAACAAAGTGGGGATGTTCAAGAGAAGAGCTCATACATAGGGTTTGGTAGATAATATAAAGTAATATTGTCTAGTAAGGGTTTTTTCCTTATTATCAGCCTGTGAACAGTAGGATTTCAGCTGCTGAGGTTTCTCAATGAAGACTGCTGTTTCCAAGTTAGCATGAAAATGCTCAATGTTTAGCTCATAACTGGTAAAATAACTCTCAGGGCTTCTCACAATAAATGTTTCATTTGTTGAAGCTATTTGTCAGCTCTTGTGCTAGAGCTTTTCCTGCTAAACACCAGTTTAACCTTAGCAAGCTGATTTCTCTATCCTTACGGTCTGCACTTCAAAGTGAAGTTTGGATCAGAATCATAAAATCAAAACAAGAAGCATCTACCTACTGGGTCATGAGTCATCCTAGTCAAGGTCTAAACTGAAACAAATACTACAGCAGTGAACAGTCCTGCTTGAGCAAGCTGTTAAAACATTCAATTCTGAAATGACTTTTAAACTCCAATTTAATAATCTTGTCTTTTACCACATTCATAGGAAAAAGGGTTTCACAGAAACATATGGGATGAGATTGCAACAGGAAAGTTTTCAGATAGGATCACTTCTGGATGATTTCTACCAACACTATTAAACTGGCATAGAATATTATACAGAGAAAAATGCATTTCAAAGTCATCATACAGGATTATTTGCTCCTGAAATCTCGGCCTATTTATCAAGAAACAAAAGTATTATGTGAAATGGGAGCAAATCACAACTGAGCTAATAAACTGGAGGAACCAGCTTTTTAGTAGTGAAAACTGAATACAGATCAAACCACCATTTAATTTTGAAATACAAATGCACTGAAAAAACCCTTTAATTCTGCTGCTATAGAGGTATTTGTTTTAATCTAGTGATGCAGAACCTTACATTAAATTAGGTATTAGAAGATGCTTAGTCAGGTGTGCCTGCAGCTTCCGAACTGGTATCTGAATGCTTTATGCAGAGTCAGTACACAACACAAACATCCTGAATTACAACACTTGCTGAAATACAGCTTCTGCAGGAAAGATTAGAGTTGATTAAACTGCCTGTTGTTCCCTTTAATATATTAACCTAAATAAGACAGTGATTAGATTGCTGTCAGCTCCAAACAAGCCATTTGGATGGACGTATTATTCCCAGTTGTGCTTCCAGTGAAACAAAACCAGATATGCTAAAAGGGTGGAAAATTTTTTCACTCCTTTTGCAGTCAGAATTATATCAAACAGTTTGCCCCGCAACACATTCTTCAGTGAGTTCCCTTTTCCTCTTCAGAGTGCAAGGGTGTGAGAGTAATCATTGCACACCTGCAAGAAATTTGGAACCACAGCTGATCCTCTCCAGGGTCTCCGTTTTCTTCCATCTCTTCCCATCTGCTGCAATATAGCTTTCATTTCTCAGACTATTGCAATTGCTCAAATTCCGAAACATCTCAACAATTATATGTCCTTCCAGTTAAATGTCCTTGGGAAAAAAACCCAGAAATCTCAGGAATAACTGAATAGCTCCTGATGATGTTGATCGCTGATTTAAGGTGCAGAGAGCAAATGATTTTCCTCTGAATGAGGTTTTTTTTGTGTTTGAAGTAATAATAGAAGGGTTTTCATGGCTTTGGATGCACAGTTGATGCACTAAATAATAAAATCTCAGCTTTCAGGACTGTATCTACTGGCCTATACTGATAAATGGCCCGGTAAAAAGTGGAGAGAAATCCTGACCTCGTTGCAAAATGTGGCCAACAACTTTCCATTTACTTGCTGAAGTGACATTAGGTCTCCTCAGGATTTAGTTTTGTAGTCCAGCCAATGCAGGTAAGTGCCTCACATGCAAAGGTCTCTTGGTTTTCACTGGAAGTCATGCAGGGTCACTAATAGCCAGGGTTCCTTGACCTAGATCATAGATCAGATCATTGCTGAATATTTTGAAATATTTACAGCAAAAGACACGAGGCTGACTTATTTGTTGTGTGGCAAGGGGAAATTTAGGCAGTTTTGAAGTTACAAGTATTCTGTCTTGAACTGTTTGTTTTTCCACAGAAGATGTTGTCCAAAAAATAGAATATACCTTGAAGACAAATTGTAAATAATACTCTGTGAACAAGCATCCCTTCCAGACATGACAAAAGCCTCTAGAAAATGCTCCTCTGGACAAAATGCCCCCAAAAGGGCTTTAGGGCATAGCAAAAACTGCCTGTTTATTTAAAATACCAATAAGTGATTATACCTCTAGCAAATACTTTATTTTTAAGTTAAATCCATGATCAAATCACTGCTGTTTTCTGTACCTTTAAGCTTAGTTTATAATATCGAGAGATGTATGAGTCATGCAAGTCACTTTCAGAGCAGATCCCAAAGACTTTTCGTAAATTAAATGTAATCATTTTTTGAAAATATGTTGGCTCATAAATAGTGGTTTAGGCACATGCATTTTGCTTCAAATGGGAAAATGGACCTAGTTTTCTAAAAAATGTTTTGCTTAGCAAGGCAGTCTTATTTTCTAATGGAAGGGAGCCTGCTTGAAGCAAAAAAATCCATTTGTTGCATTTAAATAGCACGTGCACATTTCAGCTTTTTTCATTTTTAGCAAAAAAAAAATCTGCTATTGGAAATCCTAGAAAAAAGAAAAAATTCAGAACCAAAAACCTTTCTAATTGAAAAAGCTATAAAATACCTTAAACATTGAGACAGAGAATACTTGTTACTAAGTTCTAACCTCTCACCTTTCTGTTAGTATTGTAATCAGAAAGAAACTCAAGGTTTCTGTGGATCACATTGCTGACAGGTATATTCTGCACTGAGTCTTATCATAGTTCTGAGAGCAAGTGCTCTAGAGCCTTCAGCTACAATTGAATCTCCTGGTCACAAATGCATGGTTAACTTCGAGATCCGCCTCAGAGAATGAAAGTTACACCCTTATTACTGCATGCAGGTGGATTAAAGCATTTTTGGCTGTTGCTACATCCTTGGAAAAACAAGAGAATCTCTGAAAGACCTCCCAGACACCATGATGATACGGGTATTTGTGATGAATTGATTGAGGAATTGCAAATATTAATGGAAGGATTTAACATGGTGCAACTTCTACCAGAACCTCTGGAGGGGATAAAGAAGGTAGTAGAAGTCATGTTGAAAGCCAGCAGGATAAAACTGTGCTCGTACTGTGTATCTGAACTATGGAAGTCCTTGCCAATGTAGCGTGTGGAAACAGAGAAAACATGAAAACAGTGGAAAGCTGCAGAGATTTAGGCAGCAGCAGTCTACTGGAGCTTAGTGATTACATAAGGGCCATGGGTTGCTGAAAAGGGCCCAGAGCTGAAAAGGTCTGGTTGCTTAGAAAGTGTTAAGGGAAGCATTATATATTTTCTGTTTCTAAACTTCCCTCTGCAGTTGTTTCTGACAACCACTGGAAAAGTGGTGCTGAGAAAGATGAAGCCTTGGTCTGGTCCAGGAATGTTTTTCTTGTGTGTTTGTTTTCAGTACTGCTTCTCTCTCTGAATGAGCAACTCGGTGATATTTTAGCTAAATGTCTCTTTTCTTATACCAGTGCTGTACAGTCACTATAGAATGGAGTATTCAAATTCATCCTTCACCCTATTTTAATTGCCCCAAACCAAAACTGGTAATCAACATGGATGATCCAGAAAGATGTAGGACAAAAAATTGACTTTTTTTTTTTTTTTTCAGACTGGTAGTGTAGGCATAAAGGAAATAGCGCAGTACTAATCCCTTAATTTTGAGATATTTTCCACATTGATGACTGTAACATTGAGTGCTGAGATAGGATTTGCCTGCAAGATGCTTTCTAATTCAGTTAGTGGACATTTTAGTTATTCTGGTTTCTTATTGTAATGTCAGTTGAACACTGCCAGCTTTAGGTAACTCTGTCAGTTTAGGATAGGGAAGAAGTGTGTAACTGAAGGGAAAACTGGTACCCCTTGCATTTTAGTAACCGTAAATTAGTGTCTTCTAAACAATTCAAACATCTGATTACTATGTCACCTTGAGTTTAAGCATGCTGCATGCACTGTGTTTAGTCACAATTCCAGTGGACGTTTAAGGCTTTGTGCCATTTCTTCTACTTCAGGTATGTAATTTCCAGTCTTGACAGATTTTCTTTTTACCCTGTAGGGGCTTTTTTATTACTCTGTTATCAGCAGCACTTTTTCTTACGGCTGTGTTGATTTTCGGTTGTGAGAATGCAAGAACATGTGTAGCACATTCTGTTATACTGAAGCAGCTAATTTTCCTGAAAATCTAATGGGTCATATCAGGTGATGAAACACTGGAACAGGTCTCCTGAGAGGCTATAGATACCCCCACCTGGAAATATTCGAGATCAAGTTGGTCTAGGCTCTGAGCAGAATCAAGTTGAAGATATCTATGCTCATTGCAGACAAGTTGAACTGGATGGGCTTTAGAGTTCCCATACAACCCAAAGCTTTCTATGATTCTGTATAAGGAAAGATTTCAATGAATAAACATATTCATGATTCCATAGTGGAGCAGGTTTGCAGAAATGGTATTCTTGAATATCCAAAAAGCTTCTCTGTTTCAGGGCCTTCATAGATATCACTGCATAATCTTTGATTGCTGCATGGCACATTGAGTTAAACTGATTTTACGGTTTTGGGGCATAGAGAAAAGTATAAAACTGAAGTTACTAAGAAGGTGCACTGCCAACTGATCTGGATTGTTTCTAGATTTTACTTGAAAAGGGAAGAGCTACAAGGCAGTAGACATCACTGAGGTGAAACAAAAGACTAAAGGATTATTGTTTTCCAAATACTTCCATTTGATGTCTTCTGCTGATACTGGAAGAACAGAAACATGAAACAGGGTGGATAATGTTCTGTCCACACTGATGGACTACTGGCTGTGAGCTTACCTGAATATTTGTTCTGTGGGATTTGATAACATGGAATGAACTGAAAATGGAAATTGCTAGAAAAGCGTAATGATTTACTAGTGTTCACATGGCACATGGGACATACTTTGATATTTTTACGAGAAAGAAATAATACAAGTCATAACTTATTAAATAAATTGAAATGAAATGCATCTGTTGGGAAACTATTGACTGGAAGTAGGAAGTACACAAAGTCTAAACCTTCTACCTTCACATTGAGGGACAAGAGAGAAACAGCACTGCATAAGACAGAAAAGCTGTGAAATGCAGTTTTGAGCATTTGTGATGAGCTCATGTTATGATTTTCAGTGCAATGGTAATTTCTAACAAGTTATGCATTGAAGGATATACCCGTCTTGTGGAAAGACATAAAAGATTAAAATAACTGAGAGTAAGGTTAACATTTTGAACTTTATTTTGATCATTGTTTTCATTGATTTTTGTATCTATAGTAGGATTTTGATAGGAATGGTTGGACTCGATGATCCAGTGGGTCTCTTCCAACCGGGTTATTCTATGATTCTATGATTCTATGATTTCTATGGGCAGAGCAGCATCTGCTAATATGGTTTCTAAGAAAAGATTTTATGTTTATGTTACTTATATTTATGAAGACATACATACAGTAAAATCTTAAATAGGTAAGGCGTACAAAAACATAGGATTGTTAATGAATTAGCGTACACTGCCAGGAAACAGTACTGGGTGAAAGAAGAGTGTTTAAAAACAGGTGGGAGACTTGACAAGATGTGTGTAAATTGGATTGTATATACACAATAACTTGTGTTATGAATATGAATATATAAACTACTTGTGGTTTATGTAGGCTGAACGTTAGGGACAATATTTTTTTAAATTATATGAGAATAGTTGCTTCTATAGAAATAAGAAAAATTAAGATGTGTTGTTGGGTTTGCTTATACCAAGGAAAGGCTGCAAAGGCCATCTGAAGGAGATGTGTGGTTTTGCACACAAAACACTGTCTTCTTACACCTCCATCTTCATTCAGCATCATCCTACTGCATCATTAGTAGACAAAGGCGTCAACTTCTGACACCTCTTGCATTTTTATTCCCATGACAATTCCCATGAGGGCAATTCGCAAGAGGACACTCTTCTACTGAAACACTTCCAAAAAAATTAGCATTATTTTGACTGAAATGCATAAAGTGATAACAAATCTTGTGAAAACTTACAACCTTATGAGAAAGCTTGTAGTTTGTAATTATCCTAACAAGTTTATCTTTGCCTGCCTACTGATTCCAGAAGTCAGAGGGGACTCATCCCTCTGGCATCTCTGTGAAGTTAAAATCTCTTTTATCCTTTCTTCTTACCTTCCCCTCCCTGTCCATAGCAGACATTAGTCATGCCTTTTCTGTAAAGAACAAGGTCTGTGTGTCTAGCAGGTACTGATCAACCTGGGTGAAGAGTTTCCTTCACCTCACATCTCACAGTGAATGCATTATTCTCAATCAAAAGATAGTGGGTTGCTGAAAACCTTACAAAGAGAGCTTTCAGACTAGTTAAAGTGTTGTTGATTAGAGGTGAGCAGAGGGTGTCAGCAGGGGTTGTACAGGATAAATTTATTTAGATGCCAGCCTCACAACACCTTGAGGTTTCAAGTGATATAACAACCTACCTTTGAAAAGGATGCAACAAGGGAAATCAATTTAATTAAAGATTTATTTGACAAGCAAGGGAAATGTTTAGATTTTGAAAAAGAAAAAAAATAGTTAATTTCTAAATACTTGCTATTATCAGTGAATTTATAGCTTTACAAGGTATTTTTCATAAAAGATACCTCAAGCGACAGATGAAAAAATGCTGATCAATCATTCAAGCAATTCTTCTTCCCAGTGGACCCTAAAAAATGTTGTCATGAATCAATCAGTTCTTTTCCATCTTACTTTTGAAGATGATGTCTGAAATGTAAGAAAATTAGGTTATAGACCTTAGGTTAGATTGGAATGATACTAATTAGAGCTCATTATGGTCTAATATAAATGCTAATCTTATAAATATTAAAGAGTCAAATCTATCTTAATGTATTACACAGTACTTACATTACCTTCAAAAAAGTCAGCTTCGTATCAACAGAGTGGAAACTCCAGTTGTCAAAGTTTTAGAAGAACTTTTTGAAATGAGCTGTCAACGTCCATAACTAAAACAGCCTGGTCAGATACAAGGAGAACCACTGGCAAAAATGGTTTGGTTTTGCCTCTAAAATGAGTACATTGCCCTGCCTGTAAGCCTGCTCTTAGCTGATTTCTGGGGGTCTGCTCACTTAATCACAAACACTGAACTGTTTTTTGGACTAACTGCCTTTTGAAAAGCTGGCTGTGTCACACCTAGGCTATCATCTGGTGGGAAACAACTTCATTTTCAGAACACCATAGGAGTGGCTGATTACTTGTGACAAAATTATGTTTGTTATATTTAGTTATATTTAAAGCTATATTTTCATCCCTCTTGATCTCTTCCTGTACAGTATAGTTAGGTGACCAGAAAGTCTGGCCATGCTGTTTGTTAAGTTTTGTTCTCCATAATGGTAAGAAAACCTAACTTTGTCTCTGCTTTTTTCTTCTCGACCCTTAAAATCTTCCTGGTTTTCCCCTGCAAAATGCAGAAGTGTGAACTTATACATTGGTAAGGTCAATCTACTGTCATCTGTAATCTTCTGGAAAAAGAAAAATAAAAAGATTATGTTTGCCTCCTTCAAGCATCTTTTCTCTGTAAAACCAAAAATTTATTTGCCTGACAGGAGGAAAAGGTACATGCTAATGAGTCAGAGGATAGGGAGTGATGGAAACAAGCATATAGGATATACTTATGGGAACAGTGAGGGGGGAGAGGGAGTGTTTGGAGGAGGGAGGAGAGAGCATTGTGCTCTAATTGTAAAATTAAAGTAATTAGTTGGAAGAACAGAGTCTTAGGCTCTCAGCCCCAAACCAGAATATCTATTTAACATCTGTGCACCAGTGTTCTGCTAAACAAAGCATAGAAACTGGTGTTGAAATGCATTTATAACCCCAAACGCACTGGCTATTCTGAGTACTTCTCAAAAATTGTAGTATCTCCATTTGTCTTTATTTCCTTTTACTGCTAGTGATAGAGTAACCCATAAATGCTTTCCCCAGAAAACCTAAATGAATATTTCACACTAAATTATCTCTGCACACGTTTTTACCTGATCACAGATTTCTCAAATTTGTTATTCAAATTTGGCTGGAAATCTCATTCTCTCTGTGGACAATGAATGAACAGTTTTAAGGTATTCGATAGTGATTTGGTATTATTTATTACAATTGTCCAAGAATTAGCTGATTTTTTAACAAAAGAAAAAGCCAAGCAAACTCCCAAACCTCTCTGCCTACAGGAGGAAAACAGTGGTTAGTTTACTCCTCATTTTAACAGTGGTTGCAGCAAGTAACTCAAAGAATGATGAATAAAAATCTGTCATAGACTACTAATTGTACTTTTCTCTTTGGTTTCTACTTCTTCTTTTTTGGTCTTTCCTTGTCAAAAAACTTTCCAAAGGTTGGTTTGTTTTGTTGTCTGTTTTAGTTTTTTCTGCCTTATAGTTGGCTATGAACTTCCAACTCTCAATGCTTACAACAGAACACATGCATTAAGATGACAAACTCCAGCAGTCAGAAGAATTGCCACCATGTTATCTGTTCAGATACCTTGCACCTATACTATGCATAGAAATAAATTACAATGCTATAATACTAATTCTTAGATTCACTGGCATGTTTTTTTGGTTACCAGTATTTATTTGTAGTTCATCTTCTGTATCCATATTGTATTAAAAAAAAAAAGGGAGAAAAGAGGGAAGGAAGTATATTTTCATATGAAAAAAACAAGTACTGCAAAACTTGATTAGAAAAATCACTAGGTATTAAAAATAAAATTTATAGAGCAAATATTAGACTAAGCTATAATATTTGAAAGGGACTTTTTGTTTAAAATAATTGACATTTCAGTTAAAACATATATGAAATTATCTCACCGTTTATAACCTATGCTGCTATTTGCAGAGAATTTTTTCTCACAGTAGGTGCGGAGTTTAGAGAGTAAGAAGTGAAAGTGCTTAACTAGGGGAAAAAATCATTGTCTTGTCAAAGCTTTTAGCAAAGTGAAGAAAATGGAGGGAAAAAAGCCTGAGAGGTGGTTGTTTAACTTTTATGAGAACATGAAAAGATAAAAAAATCTCCAAGGTTGTATTTTTCCTTCTTTTCTTCTTTTGTTTTTGAAAAATATACTTGAATGCACCTCCTTCTTCACTCACGTTCATGACATACATCAATACGAAATTCGAGCCCTCAGCATTTAACATGCTTGTAATACCAGCATGTGTTCTAATTTTTTTCCTGAGTGCCCAGTAAATTAGAGATGTTCACACTGTTTCTCTTATGAAATACTGGTAGTTCCACAATCAGAAAGCTATTTATTAATTTCAATACTTACTTATTTTAATATATTGTATCCTGATATTTGTACAAAGTAAAGGAACTATATTAAATAAATCAGTGTCTCAGAGACCTGAAAAATCATTTGTCTATAGTTTTTTCTATTAGGACATGACTGCTACAAGTGACAATAACACTTGATGTGTTACTATTTGCTGTGAAGTGGCTTAATAAATGTTTATATAATTCATTGCTGCTGTCAGTGCTTTCTCTCAAGATGTTATAGCCTGGAAGACTCACAAGTGTGGTCCTGTACCTCAAAAGAAAGAGCCCCACATACAAAACACTTTACTGCTTCTGTTGTACAGCAATGTATGATCTCTTTTCCTTTCCCCAGAAAGTCCAGTTTGATTTGACATGGGCCAAAAATTGCAGCTAGTTTAAAGGCACTTACCATGAAATCCATATGGGGTATGCATCAAGTCCTCAAATCAATGTTTACGCTACAGATCTACTACCAATCTGCAGTATTTTCTTGGTGTTGCCTTGGACAATAAAATATTAATTTGCATAAATCCACAGTAACCTAGATTCTGAAGTAGGATATCTTTTTATGATTGACTTCTAAAATGCCACTAAACTTAACATTGAGAAAAGTTTTTGCAGGGGACCAATTTCTTCCTTGTAGGTTTTCCATTGAATTGTATCTTGCTGTACGTCTAGGAGTCAAATGTAGAGTTACTTCTTTCTTGATATCCATCCTGTTGCTTCTTAATATAAAAAGATTTTCAACAAGGCACAGATGATTAAATTACTTCTCAAAATGAGAGGGAGCTAGTATTAAAGCGTTAAGTTAGCATCTCTTAAGCTTTGTGTTATCGTTATTATAGAATACAACTAAGACTACGAAATACCAAAATTAAAAAAATCTTGATTAGCTTTTAAAGGAAGTGAGGGAGATCTCATTGGTTTTGGGATTGTCCAGACTGGGTGCATACAACCTGTTTTTCCACGGTGCTTAACCTATGTTCAAAGCATAACTCCTCTCCACTTCAATGGCAGCTCCCGCCCAGACACTCTGTCTTCTGCCTCAAAATCATTTTTATTCCCTCTGACAGATCTTAGCTGAGCTAACTCTTCTGGCATCATATTACTCAACTTCTATTCCTCCACATTTTTACTCTTTAAGCAGTCATGGCCACATGTCAGGGCTGATGGCGCAGAGTATGACTAGCTGGCTTCCATCCCGGTTCCCTACGGCTCCAAATCTCTTGTTTGTTCGCCCACCATCCCCCTCTCTGCCACAAGCTGGCCTGTTTGCAGCCCATGAGAATGCCGATTAATCCATTGTTTGAACAATACAATCTTCTCAGAACTGGCCTCCCTGGGGTTGCAAACACTGAAAAAGGAGTTGATAGCTTTGCTGCTATTCTTCCTCAACTGGCAGACAGGTTGTGACTCTCTATTCCCAATTGCTCAGTCTGCCATGATGGCAAAAGAGTTTCTCACCTGTGATTTATTGTCCTGAGCGGTTGAAATGCAAGGTTTTGGGGAGTAGTGGTCTTGAGGGTCTTCTTTCCTCTTCTAGGAATAAAACAGTTGAAACTCTGCTTAGAAATGGAATTTGAAATTGTTAAGGGGACTGCCCATTGCATGCGCACAGGTACAGGTTTAAGAATATGCATTTGCAAAGGTGATGGCCATGCCTATAGCCAGCTTAAATTCAAGCCTAGGTTTCTGATGGGTCAGAAATTTGTAGTTGAAGGCAGGATTTTGTCAGACAGCTTAACAGATATTACTCTTATGTTCATCTACAATGTGTTAGGAATAACAGGGAGTGTCGGGTAGTAAATTCTAAGGAGTAATGATATCCACATCAAATTTTAACAAGCCCTATAGTGCTTTATTTGTAATCAGAACAAAATGAATCATCTTGCCTTTCTCTAAATCTTGCTCTGCTTTATTCTACCTCTACTCTATATTTTATTATGAAGAATAAGCAACTTCATTTGAGGTACTAAAAATTTGTATTGAATCATAAAAAAAAAAAAAAGATTAATTTTTGCTCGCCAGGAAGTATTGTTGCTGGGAAACAAGTCACTTAAAAATATTTCGTAGTCAGCACATATGAGATAGATGCTGATTTTTATCTGGCCACTTCATAATTCCTCTCTTGTGTTGCGGATGAGGCTTGAAGTTTCCTCCTTTTCCTCAGAGAAAATAATAGAAGGGACCAGGGGCAGCAACATTAAGTTGGAGCTGCAGGTGGAAGCAAGCTAAGACAGACTGTGATTGATCAAAAACAAGTGAGAATGAGTGAAAAACAGAAAAGCACCAGAATGGGAGCAGAAGGAGAAAAAGAAAAGATCTACAGCAATATGAGGATAGTAAGAGCTAGAAAACACAGACCCCACATCTCCCAGACCACAAATAGACTTTTTTAAAATTTGAAATCAGATTTTATGCTAATCAGTCACTTTATAATGTGATAAGTTTTTGGTTCGACTGACCCTACCTCACTCTTCAGCAGCACTGTGACTGAAATCATACAAGCTGAGTGATAATTGCAGTCTCCTTAATGTTGCCCTGAACTTGAGTTAGACCTATGAAATTATCAAATCAGCAGTGGTTTACCATGTTCTTTTTTTTTTTTTATCTTCAATATGTGCTTGCATTTCTCAACTTTACAATATCTGTTCTATTAGCACTTTTGTAAAATGTTGCTATAAGTACTTTACATATGGCATTCTTTTGAGTTCACACAAACACAAAAAGCTTTTCTTGGTATTCCTTTGAGTTTATGCACACAAAAAAAGCTTTCCTTGAGAGCAAGGTATCCAGGTTTTTGGAATATGTCATCAGTAAAAAAGCTGAAAAAGAATGCCTAAGAAAACATTTGGGTTGAAAAACGATGAAATCGGTACCAGACGGGTGGCTGCTATGGTATCATTTTCCTTGTTTCTTGTGAGGTCTGCAGATTTATTCATGTCATTTGCTCTTGTGTCAACAGGCACACATTTCTTACTTACAAATAACTCTAATGGGAAATTTTGATTTTGAATGTGTATTGATAGAGAGGGTTGATTTGCATTTAATCTGTAGACCGTGTAAAATGATTAAGAGATAAAAACAACATTCTTGATTTGTGAGATTTTTAAAATGAACTAAAGGGATTTGCAAATCATATGGTCCTGTTAATGTTTCTATTCAAGAAATAAATAGCAACACCAAAAATTACTCTTTTTTCCAAATATTAAAAAAAAATTCCACTTTTTGCAGGTCATGACAGAAATGCTTCATTTCCTGATGTAAACTCCTCCCCTCCTTTTTTTTTTTCTTCATTAAGAGTGAGATTGTCCGGCATGTTTAGGTTTAAAACCTAAAATCACTGTGCTACTCATTCTCACTGAAATATGAATGCTCATAATATCTTTTGATATTTCTTTTAGTTTGATGATTTTTTTCATCTATTTTGAAATTGAAATTCCAATCAAGAAACAAACTATACACAGCTCACTGACAAGCATGAAGATCTCCAAGCTACTGGAATTCACTGCTGAGATGACACATGGAGATCAGAGATCAGATATATGTTTTGTTTGCTTCCATTGAAACTTTATTGTCATTGTTTTTCATACATATGAATTGCCTCCAATAAAAAGAAAATTAAAAGAGATTCATTGAATAATAGCACGAATACATTTTTTTTTTCCACTTTTCAAATAGGATCTCATTTTTTAGGAAGAACAGGCAAAGAAGACAGGCAGAGACAAGTGTATTTTTCATAGAATTAAATCTTAGAATGATTTGGGTTGGATGGGGGCTTTAAAGTTCATCAAGTCCAGCCCCTCTGCAATGATCAGGAATATCTTCAACTTGATCAGGTTGCTCAGAGCCCCATTGAACCTGACCTCGAATGTTTCCAGATTTGGGCCACCCACAACTTCTCTGGGCAGCCTGTGCCTGTGCCTCCCTACCCTTAGGATATAGAATTTCTTCCTTATGTCCAGTCTAAAACTACCATCTTTTAGTTTAAAAGCACTGCCTCTTGTCCTGTCACAACAGGCCCAACTAAAAAGTTTGTCTACATCCTATAGGTCCCCTTTAATTAGTGAAAGGCCATAATAAGGTCTCCCCAGAGCCTTCTTTTCTTCAGTTTGAACAACCCCAATTCCCTCAGCCTGCACTGACAGCACAGATGTTCCATAGCTCTGACCATTCTTGTAGACCCGCTTTGGGCCTGCTTCAATAGATCCGCGTCTTTCTTGTGCAGAAGACTCCAGAACTGAACACAGTACTCCATGTGGAGGTGGAGTCTCACCATAATTGATTAGAGGGGCAGAACCACTGTCCTCAAGGTTTTGAACTTAGGGTTTTATGAGTTTAGGTGACTCATAAGTATTGTAACAACAGAGATTTTTATCATCTCATATCTTGTGTGTGATGACTGCGTTGGAATTAGTTATATGAACGAAAAATGAAAAAAAATGTCTATAATGAGAGGGAAATTATTTGTGGCAGAGGGAAGACTTTTAGTAATGCTTGTTTTTAATTTGATTTTGCAGACCTTGAATACCCTATCCCATATAGTCAAAGGTCTTCCATTAGCAAGGTTTTTAGAAATATACCCTCTGTTTTATGATCTTTGGAAACTGGAATATATTTTTTATATTTGGTTGATCATGGATTCTTCATGTGAGAAGTAGAATTGAGTTGAACAAGAAATTACTCCTTTGAAAACAGAAAATCACCAAAAGACTATTTAGATTGAAAAATAGCAAAGATCAAGACCGGTATTTTTCTTTATCTTTTATACAATGAGATTCTTCGTGATATTGGAAGTGACAACATGAACTTGAAATGGATTATACAATGACAGATAAATTTTAGCAGTCAATACAATGTTGACAAGGTGTGGTATATACACCAGAATTATTTCCAAATGCCTTTAAATCAAAATTTACTAAAACCTCCCTCTGCAGACTCAGCACCTTTCCTTGATCCTGTTCGGTCTTAAGATTCTGGCAAGATCCAACACTGGAAAATACCATCTGTGAACTACACCATGCCTGGAGGCTTGTGTCTGGGCATGGGATTACAAGTCCATTCTCTCTTCTGGCTTCCATGTAGATTAGGACCCCAAAATGTGGTATAGGCAGCTCCTGGCTGTGAGCTGTTCAATAAGTATCCCACTCAATTGATCTTATGGGGACAGGAAGAAGAATTAAAAAAGCCACCAATTTTTTTTTTCTTTCAGTCTTTCCACATTGTGTTTTGCTCACTTGGTGAACCTCCTCCTCTTGTATGTTTTTGCCCTGGGTAGAGTGCGGGTTGCCTTTATTTTGTTGAGGCCTTCAATTAATCAAGTCCATCACTGTGTTTAAAAGTTTGACCTGGCACCTGTGCAGTGAATATTTAGATGAATTAATGCAGTATCAAGAGACTGGTTCATACAAACTGTGTGAAAATGAGCAGTCAATGTGGAACAAACCCAGGGAAGTCAATAAGCATGAATGCCTGTGCTTTAAAGTGCTATGCTCTCATATTTCTCATTTGCCTATTGCCATTCTAGTTAACAGAACTATTTAATTTACTACATGAGCATATGTAGTGCTATAACTTTCAGCAGTGGCAGCAAGAGGCATTTTTAGATGAAGCTAGCAACAATAGCAAAAAACTCTCCATGTTGTTTCAAAGTGAAGATTTCCCATGTAACTTTAAACTTCAGACATTACTGTTTTACAGTTAAATTATCCTTTATAAAACCAAATGTCTTTATCCTTACTTTTCATTGACTGTCCTTTATTGATCCTTCGGAATTAAATCTCTGCTTCAAAAAAGAAACTACATGTAGAGGTAAACAATCTGTCAACTTGTGCACCCAAAAATTTGGTTTTACACTTCTCCAGTTTTATGTTCATTTGGTTTATCTTCAGTTGTTTTTAAGTAAAGTAAAAAATTATTGTTCTAATATATCCTTAGGATTAGTCTTGGGTAGGAAGTTATTTGTTCTTTGCAGAATGTTTTGTTAATTCTGGATTGCTCTATGTCTTATCATGTTAAACCCAAGCTCCTTAGCATTCTCCGAGGGGAAAAATGCAGCAGGGCTGCCAGACATATCAACCAATTCTAGCAGTGACATGATCATAAGCTAACAGGGAATGGAGATTTGCAAAGGTGTCAGAACTCCCGGAAGTGAAGTCAGCAGTGGTGGAATGTAGAGCTTGATGGGGAAGTTTATAAAAAGCTGTTGAGCCTTACTAAATGATTTCTACCACATTCTATCCTGCTTCATGTCTTCTTAGAATAGCCAGGTGATTAGGGCACTAACCCCTAGTGTTGAAGCCCAAATTTCAATGAATACTTAATACAATTTATACAAAATAGAGCTGCTCTAATAGTTGAGATTGAAAATGTTCCATCAAGAGTAATGGATAGCCTTGAGGGCTTACTGGGGAAAGGCTGAAGCTGAAATCTTCGCTCTAAGTCCAGGGGAACAGAGTCTGAACCTTGGTCTCCTGCCACCAGGAAGCTGCTCTTGTCACTGTGCCTATTGGTTATTCTGATACGCGTAATATAGTCTTCCTGAACAAAAGTCTGTATTTCCTGCAATAGATGTGTTCTCTCCTACTTGTTTTGGCATCGATAAATCAACATATTCCAATAAAATTCTGTAAATGGAAAGCTTGGGCATGCTAAACTGGAAGACTGCACAGGATGGAAAAAACAGCATCACAAGATAACTGCAGGGCAGACATTATGTCTGTGTTTTCTGTCTTCCTTACCCTTAAGTAGTGATGAAGCTGTCTATCTGCCAACAGTCAGGTAAATTGACATTGTTTGTCTCAAGGCAAATTTCTGATAAGATGTAGTCCTTTTCTACAAGTCCCCTTGTATTTGCTCTAAATTGTTTATCTTTGACTTCACTAGTTTTCTTTCACCTCCCTGAAGTGAACCATTTTTGACTTCTCGGTTTTGCTTCCTGCATTTCCTCTGATGTTATGCTCCTCATTAATTGAACGTCCTCTTACTTTTCTTCTCCATCAGGGATGTGACTACCTTTCAAACCCAAGTCTCTTCTCATCTTTGTAATGAATATTGCTTTCCCTGTTTAATTAGTTAGACTTCTTAAGTTTATCTTTTTGTGTCTTTTTATAAAGGAGCCTAGAATGCAAGACAAGTGTGAACTGGGAAAGGCTTGAACCTTCAAAACTTTTGAACTTCTTGACATGAAATTCCTACAAACCTGAAAACTGCATTTCATCGAGCTATTTGTTTTATAGGAAGCTCTTTGCTGAAAGATTTAAAAGCACCCCAATAGCCTGAACGTGATTATTTTCTGGGAACAGCAGCTCTATTTAACTTATATCATTTTTATACTTCCCTTCTCCTGATGGGGAAGGGCAGAAATAGATAATAATTTTCAGAAACATACTAGCAAACAAAGTGGGAGTACTTTTGATTTTGTTATTAATGCTGAAAATTCTGTCACTTTTGCCATGAAAATACATGTGTCTCATGTTTTTACCATGATTGACAGAGGATTCTTGCCTGGAGCCAGCTGTTTGCTTACTGTGCACCATGGAAGAAGTATATGAGATGGGCCTTGGCTATCACATTTTCATATGATGTGCATTCCCGTATACATGTGAATATTACACAAAGAACAGAAGAGCTCACAGCAGCCCCAAAATGGCATCTGTTCCTTATAGTGAGATAAAGAAGCTGCAGAAGGTTTGTTGAAACTTGCTGATGCTTGTTGTCACTTAGCAGGAAGTGTTTAGGAGTTTGTGAAGAACAAAATTACAATTTGTCAAATGTTGCAAACCTCAGAGTGATAGCATAGTATTTGATTTCACTCTTGCTATAAATAGGATTTCACTTTTGGGGATTACAAAATGGCCAACTTTCTGTTCAGTAAAATATTAGGGTTTTAATATTTTTCCTCCTTTGTATTTTCCCATATTCTAAAGTGTGAAGTTACCATTGTTTTAGTAGCCCACAGTAGTCTTCTGCCAGCACACATTAGCATCTGAAATTCAGACACTATTTAGCTTTCTACAGGATGACACGACAATCTCTTTGCTATGATGAGATGATTTTCACATATGGTGGTAGTGTTTTCTATCATGGCTAATTGTGCCTTATCTTCTGGTCCTCCCTGAAGAACTGAGACGGAGAAATATCAAAATGTGAAGCTTGAATCAAAGGACATTTTGACAGATAGGAATAACTTAATTCTCTCAAATCTTCTTCCATTTGGTCCCAGTATCATTACCCACAGAGATGTCTATAGGTCTTATCTTCACCTGTGGCCCCATGAAATAAGACAAGCAATTCTGGTACAGATACAGCTTCCAATGGTAACCATCAGGTAAATACACTGTGGAAGCTGACTGTACATTTGAGCTTGGGGAAAATACCATGTGTCTTCAAATGTTTGGGAAGGAAGTTCTTCAAATAGAGGATGAATGGGTCATTATATATTTTTGATTAAAGATGAATACTGTTTCAATTTTAAGGAAATGTTAAGCAACAATTTATGCTTCTTCACATGTAGAAAACCAGTGTTTATTTTCTATAGAAACATAAAACTAAATTCATTGAGCTGTAAAGGATAAGAAGGAGATGAACCCCTTTGAGAGTAGAATATGGATAAAACTCTATTTTCAAGGACTGAACACATTGGTACAGGCACAGGTATATTTAAGAGTTGTGAACTGGGTTTATAAGCATGATAGAAAGACAATATTGTACAGGTTGTCTGGACAAGATAGTATGTCTCAGGGATATCCTTACCTACTCTTCTGACATTCGTTGAGCTGACAGAAAACTCAAGAAATAGACAGCAAACCTGGGAGCTGTTGGCACAAGGCACTGCTTATGAATGACTGTGGAGATCTTCCAAGGAGCCCTCTCTTTTCTGCTATATTATGGAATAAAGGATGACCACAGCTGAAATTTCAAGTGCTGCCAACTAAGTTAAGACCACTTGAGATGCAGCTCAGATGCAGATGATTCTTTTTCCAACTGGTCTCTTTGATTCTGAAAATGGGAACAGGTACAGTGAGGCTTTTACCCCCTGGACTGGATGATAAGGCTACTCAGGCACACCTGCAGTGTGCCTTTCATCAGGCTTTTTCTAAACCCATCCTTGGTTACACTGAGTTATTCAACATTGCCCCTAACAATCAGATGCACTTGTTTTTCTTTACTATTGAAATTAACGGGCTGGATGGCTGCTGAAAGCTACTCTACTGACCAGCTGAGTCTGCCTTAATTTGAGCTTTCGCCAGAAATGGAAAAAAAGTTAGTCAAAACTTTTTCTTTTCCTGAAGCAAGGCAAACAGGCTTTCAGGACAAAATAAATGCTTAGGAAACCTTCTTTTCCCTCTTCACTTTATCTGGAGTTTTCAGATACTTCTGTGTTGCAAAGTCAGTTTGGATCACGCATGTAAATTAAGTCCACCAGCACCTCTTGACACAGTTCAGTAAATAAAAGTGGCTTTATGTGACACTTTTTTGCTTCTTGACTCTAGAAATGGCTGAAACAACTTTCCAGAGTAGCTCAGGAAAAGTTGTTTAGAGCTCTTTACGAAGAGCTGTATTCTGCCAAAAACTGAGCTATGACCAGAACTGGAGGGATAACACACAAACAAGACTCTCCTTTCTCTTTTCTTGTGCACAAGGTAGACGGGATCAGTGAAGTGCCAGTAGAGACTGTAGGTAGACAGGAGAGACAGTGGGGTGACAAGACATACATGAAATAAAAGATACAAAAAGAAGGCAAATACCTCCCCCCCCCAAAAAAAACCCAACAAGTTTTATACTGTTTATTTAGGAGACTTGCTTAAAACAAAGTATTTCATATTTCTCCTAATGTCTGACGAATTCCAAAGAAACGTAATAAGTTAGAACTATAAATAGTGGGAATAATAAGTATATATACTTCTGCTTTGCACAGACAAATAACTGACAAACTGGGATTTAGCACCTTATTGGCATCAAGATGGATAATCAAGAGGCTCTGTGATGTTTTTACTGTAAAAAAGTATTTTCCTGTCACTGTTACAGAATTCTTAATTCAAGCCGCACCTTCAACCTTGTTGATTGTCTTTAAATTCAGAAATATTCAATGGAACATTCTTTCTGAACAAAAAGGATTATTTCTTAAAATACATATTTTACTTACATTGCAGTAGAGTGTATGTGTGGGGT
Source organism: Phaenicophaeus curvirostris (assembly GCF_032191515.1). Classification (NCBI taxonomy): domain Eukaryota; kingdom Metazoa; phylum Chordata; class Aves; order Cuculiformes; family Cuculidae; genus Phaenicophaeus; species Phaenicophaeus curvirostris. The sequence continues at coordinate 18,875,449 of NC_091431.1, forward strand.
TTCTATAAGGCATTAGGTTTTAAGCTCATTCTATTACGTGCTTCTTTGTATCAGCACCTACCATTTCCCAAAAACCTGTAGGAATTTATAACCAAAGTAAAAGCAGAAGTATGTTTGAAACTTTCAAGTCTCTACGGAAAAAAAACCCTTTCCTCCAGGCAAGGACGTATGTTATCAAGTTTGAAAGTGTGGTAAACTGGAAGGAAAATAAAAGACAGGCGAGTGCCCAGACCTGAGTCATGTCAATGTAAACCATTTCTGACAAAACCCTGACTGGGCAACAGTCCCTCAAGCCAATATAAACCATTTTAAAGTTGCTGTAAACTTGCCCTTTGGCAATGAGTTAAACCAAATGAGACATATCATGAAAGTAAAGGGATTGGGGCAAAAAGTTAGCCATGTCTGTATGATAGTAGGGATATTCGCAATTTAAAAATTGTTTCCTTTTGAGTTTATTCTTCTTGAACCGTTCCTGAAATTCAAAGACTGCCAAACTTTGCTTTACAGTTGAGATTGTGCCATGGGAGCTAGACCAAAAATTATACAGAACTCCAGGAAATTCACAAATCTCTGTGTAATGTGTGTACTTGTTTTTCTTCACAACAGTAGGAATTGATTTGCTGGAAGAGGAGTAAGGTAAAGTAATTACAAGGATAATATAAAGTGTATGGTTCAGAAAATTTACACAAGTCACTGCCTTTTTTTAGTTTTTCTGATCTGTCTGCTTAATGACTGAAGTACAAACAGTAGCTGTTAAGAACCTGATTAGAAATAAGATACATGCAGCATACCCATATTTTGAGCATGCTAGAAACTGGTTTTGTTTAGTGTGTTAGTCTTGCTAATTGCATGTGGCTACATGCACTGCATACAAGTTAATATAAGTTTTTTATTTTTATTGGGAGATTTTTTGTAAAAATTGAATGCATTCGATTATGCTATGTAAGCAGTACACAGATGTATGCACAATCCATCCCTGGAAAAACAAAAGTGAAGCGTTCAGGTGGTCAAGGCAGTCAAATCTTAGTGATGTACTTGTACTAGAAGAGGAATGCATGGTTTTCATTTTCCTGCTCAAGAATTCCTGCAAGTTTTGCAATCTTTTGTGGAAGCAAATTGTCTTTACCCTAGCAAGTGAATTTTTAAGTATAGCTAACTGAAATCAGAAGACTTGCACAGAAGTAAAGAAGTCTTAGAGTGGGAGTAATTTTTGTTTACACCATGTTGTTTATAAATTTCACATTTTGTCATTTAATAATTGTATTTTTAATAAACCTTCTAATTTAAAAACTGTGAGGATGCTATTACAATGAGTGTTCTCTGTTTACTTGTCATAAATGATACTATTTTGTCTTGCAGATTCAGTTATAAAATACAACAGGTTAATAATTAAAACAATATATCTGAGTGATTCAAAAACCTATTAGATGGCACAATGATCAATATTATACTCTTATAAGAAGAAAGAAAATTAAGTACGTCATAAAAAAGGGACTAATGTCTCTTTACCTAAAATAAGTTAGAAGTATACTTACATTTTACAGTATTGCCTGCTAGATGTAAAACACTTTTCCATTGTAGTAGTCTGTTAATTATTTATTTTAATCCATTCCCTTCCTCCAGTCCCTGATAATGCATCAGGTGCTGTTATCTCCATTCCATAAAATTTAACTTCCTTGTGTTCAAACTGAATGTACTGTATCAAACCTCTGCATCTTGGGGTGTGCCTTCAAGGAGAGGACTGTGCAGGTGGTGGACGGATTGTGATGTAACTGCAGTGAGAACACAGAAAATTATTAATTGACAACCAGAACAGAGGGTCATCATTCTGTAATGTGTGTTCCCCATCTTGGAACCATCTTAGATGTGGTAAATGCAGCTCTAATGATAATCTGGTGTACAATGTCTGCAAATGATGCGTAGAATCATAGAATCAGAATCATAGACTAGTTTGGGTTGGCAGAGACATCAAAGACCATCCAGTTCCCACCCCCCGGCCATAGGCAGGGACATCTCCTACTGGGTCAGGTTACTTAAAGACCCATCCAGCCTGGCCTTGAGCATCCCCAGGGACTTCTAGGCAACACATGACTTCTCTGGCGAGCCCAGGGCCAGTACCTTCCCAACCTCACAGGAAAATATTTCTTCCTAATATCCAATATAAATCTCCCCTCTTTCAGCTTAAAACCATTCTTGCCCATCCTATCCCTGCTCTCACAGATAAAGATCCCCTCCCCAGCTTTTCTGTAGGCCCCCTTAATGTACTGGAAGGCTGCTCTAAGGTCTCCACCAAGCCTTCTCTTCTCCAGGATGAACAAACCCATATGGCAGGCACTTCAGCCTTCAGATTGTCTTCGTGGCCACCCCTGGACTAGCTCTAGCAGAACCATGACCCTCTTGCACTGGGAACTCCAGAAATGAACATAGTGCTCCAGGTAGGATCTCACCAGAGCAGAGTAGAAGGGAAGAATCCCCTCCCTTGGCCTGCTAGTGTCCAACTTGCTGTGATGTCCAACTTTTTTAGTGAGATTAATTTGGAACACCAGGATTAGAAACTAATATGCATTGTCAAGATTTGAAGTAGATGTTGTACAAGGATTAGCTTCAGAAAATCCTGACAGTTCAGATAAGGTAGAAGGCAAGAACCAAAAGTAAAGAAAACCTAATAAATCTTTTTACCAAATAAACAGATTATAGGAATTTTAACACTGACTGAGAAAGCAATATGCTTGAGGGGGGAAAAATAAAAAAGAATTTAACAGGATTTTTTCATAAACTTTCGAACTGAGAATATCCTTCCTCCTTGTGTTCAAATCCTGTTACCCTCAGTTCTGCTGTGGACTGAGGGTAGGTCAGTACTTAACCTTTTATTGTCACTGCAGTGCTGTTAGGTGCTCCTTCAGTCAAGAGAATGTCACCATTCCTTATGGAATTTATACCTGGCCTATAAAACATGCTCTGTTGTAGGTTGATATACAGTCTTCCTCCTAAGGAGTCATTACTATCTATCACTTAAATGATCTGCTGATAATGGGGGTGTATCACTTATGTGTGTAATGGGTCTGAAACAAACGGGTCTATTGAAATTACACCGAGTCTGCTGAAAACGGCAGGGAATCAGTGGGAGTGCCTGTACACTCCCTGAGATCCTTGGGGGCCATTATAACATGGGAAGAATATTAACAGTCTCTAAATGGGAAAGCCTGTTATAATCTCTTTCATTAATCAAAGAAAAATCAAACATGCCAAATCTGAACACCGTGTCGTCTAGACAATAGTAGGTACAATTCAGGCTTTGTTTCTGACATTTGTTAAAGGTTGGTTGACTTCAGCACAGCCGTTCCAGGGCCCTATGAACTCAACTGGTGTTTTTCCAGTCATATTAAACTCTCAGTCTTTGCCTCAGACTCTTTTCTTTCACATATCAGCTATGATCGTGGGCTGTTTCTATGCATACATGAGAGCTGTGCATAGCATGGGTGAGTTAAGGACAGAGCAACAAACCTTAACTCTGAGTTTTCTGGCTGTTCTTAAAGCACTAGTGTTGTTACAACATCCTTCCCTATTTCATGAGCATGCAGCCATAGACATAAATATAAATACATCTGTCTTTGATAAATTAAAATCCTAACAGGTGCATGAATCCTTGCCAAGATAGTTACGAGCTGGTCAGTATATATTGCTTGCACTTGGGAGTGGTACATAAGAACACTTGACCTCTTCGCTGCTTTATAAATAGATGGATTTGGCATTTCTGCAATCATCGGCAGAGAGATAAGAAAGTAATAGATGGATAAAAGTAAGTATAGATCAAGTTTCAGAGTCTTGCAGGTGAAATTAATTGATTCCACAACATGTTCGTTCCTGTCATTAGCTTTTCTCATCTTTTGTGTCATTTTAGGTCTATAGGAAGAGCAAAGAGAGAGGAAAAATATTCTAGTGCTGTGGGTGCTTATCCTAGACCTCAGAGACCCCGGATCGGTTTCCTTTTCTGCCATAGACTTCCTGCGTGACCTTGGGTGAGTTTCTTAGTCTGGTTGACATCCAAAAAAGCACTTAGGAACCTAAAATGTAACTCAAGCTTAATTTAGGTGTCTTTGTTCAGGGAAGTGCACTACAAAAATTCAGCCTTCTTAGGTGCCTGAGGGGACAAGGATGCCAACGTTTTGGCTAGGAAAGAAAAGATGAACAAAGATCATTTAATTGTGTTCCTCACATGGGTTGAGAATATAACTAGGCTTATGTGGAATCTATTTCTAAATGTCACCTATATTCCTGAAGTTCCTGGTCTGCTAGGAGTCCTCTAGGTGCCTGACATTTGCAAAGACCATCGATTTCAGCACAGTGTCATAGATTTGGCAACATGTACAGATATATTTTTTGAGCATGGAAAGAGAAAGGCTTGTTGACCTCTTGTACATCCATCCAGTGGATATAATGCTGTGAGAAGCAAGAGGAAATGGTTTGTAGGTTCTTTTTAATATGTGGTATTTAAAATTTATTACCTGTTACTGTGGTCTTCTCTGGGAGAAAAGAAGGTAACTGCTGTCCTAATTGTGGAAGCTGTATTGCCATGCAAGAAGGACAGCTGAGGTTCATGAGAGGAGAAATCACACATTCAGGGCAAAGCACATGATAGAAAAGCCTGTGGTTAGAAGGTAGAGTTCTTGGTTCTGTTTTCTGCTTCCACAGAAAACTTTTACCCATTTTACCCAGTGATTGTAGTCCAACGGAGGGAAACTGTCCTTGAAGCAAGGTGTTGATGTGTCTTATGTTCACAGCAAAACATCAGAGAATGGAGTTTGAGGTGAGGGACAGGAAAGTCTAGGAGCCCTTTTCTGAGGTTGTGGAGAGACAGGGAATCATCAGAGAGGACAGCTTTTTGCCAGGCATAACATGTTGGCTGTGGCTGGTAAAGACTGTTTAATCACAACTCTTGCTAGGTTCAATCTGCTTCTGGATGTACATCTCTACTTCCCTTCCGAGGTAAACTTTGGGAAGACACAACTCTGAGCTCATGTTTGGGCTACATTTATTGGTGATTCATGTACCAGAGCCCTTGAGCTTTCCCTGCTAGGACCACAGATTTTATTTGAGCCAAACATTGTTTTACCTGTTTTCTGCTCTGTTGGGTTATCTTGTACTATGTCCTCTCTTTTCTCTTGCCCATAGTTTAGTGTTGAAGAAATTTAAAAAATCTGAGACATGAGTTTAAATTCTTTGGATTTAGGAATGCTTGAACTCTAGACCTACTGCTTTCACAAGCAGGTATGCCCTAAACATTTATCTGCTGCTATTCTGTTGTGTCTTCTGCTACCTTTATAAATATTTCTTTTTCCGTATCTATTTGCTTTGGCTATATTAGACTAGTCACTGTTTTGCAACTCTGAACCTGCAGAGATAACAAACTCACAGATATCTGGAGGTAAGACAGGTAGGATTAGAGAAAGTCTTCAGATTTAGTGTTTTGTGTTGTCTACTGAGAATCTTGTTCTGAAAGCTGGGTCTGTTTCTCATTATACCAAGAACCTGATTCTCATAATTTTGTGCTGGGGCTGGGTGCCGAGTTATGAGTATGTTCTTTTGTCTCTGAGGTTTTGGCTTCTAAAATAAGGATGGGATAACTTGTGCTAGAAGAAACATTATGACTGTATTTTGAGGGATGACAGTGCCTTTTAAGCACTGTATGCTGCTTGGATATGAGGGCAACAGGGGCCATGTAAGAAGGAAGGATTGTCCATTCAAATTGAGAAAGTTGCATTTAGCTTACACTGTAAAATAAAAGCCCTTTCTTTCTCTTTCCTTCATTTAATATAGGATAGATAGAAATCAGTCAAAGTTCTGGTGTGCAGCAAAGTGCCGTTTTACTACACTGGCCTTCCAAGTAATCTCAGAAGAAGAAACTACTCTGAACAGATTTTTTAAAAACTCATCTTTCTGGCCATCATATTTTTCTTAATTCCCTTGTCTCTGTTTCTATATCACGTGGTGTATCTCTTTCGATATATCTGTGTTGCAGTCACTGCAGATTATGTGCAGACGCTTGTGTTAGCACTCAACTGACAGTAATGTACCTGCAGTAATATGGGACTAAGGGTGAGCTCCACCATCTGGGTACTTATAAAGCTTTCTGGCTGCATTTTGCAGGTGGCCTTGATCTCCAGCTTGCTGTAACTGCACTTATAATAAGCTTATGAGGCATGTTTGGCTATCTCTACACCAGGCTTAGCCACTGTGATTGTCTCAGCGTATTACACACCAACAGATGTGGGTCACTTGTTAAGTGGGATTTTGGGTGGTCCCTTCCAGACCGAGAGTAAACAAAAGAAGCAATATTTCTTTTTCCCCACACTGAGTAATAGGAAGAACTTTTTGGCTGAAAATTACAGAGTCAAAACACACCATACATTTTAATAACATACTTGCTCATAGTACCATAACTTATGCACCCAGACAGACTTTGAAATTAGACTGAAGAAAAGACCAGGAAATGTTCTTTGAGGAACAAGCTGATATTGGCAGGAAAGGCTCATCTAACAGACATTTTCTGTTTGTGATGTCCATGAATCATAATTCCAACATGCATATCTTAAATGCCAGTTTTTCAGAACCACTCAGCAAAAAATAGGTCCAAACTAAGATGTATTTAATTATACATATTAGTGGATTAAGGTAATATCAGGAAGAAATCACTTGAAAGAACAGAAAATAATTTCCCTACATATTGTATTCTAGCCAAAACACTATGGTCTTGGGTTAAGATGTTAAAAGTGTTATGGGAATTTTGCAATGAACATTGTAAATGCGAAGCATTCTTTCTATTCCCCTTTATTTTCTAAGAGATTATTTTGTATATGAAAATGTGCATGCAGAACTTACATCTATTCTTGGTGGATCATTTATTTTGATATAGAGATAAAATAGCCACAAATCACTATAAAAATTTTAGAAAATATATTTTAGATCCCTAATTTATGTATATAATATTACAGAAAGTGTAAGAACTGTGATTTAGTAAAATTAAGACTGCATTCCTCTATCCATTAATTCCCACTGATATAGCTATAAAGGGGTTAGGTACAGTATCTAGAACTCATCTCATCTGCATGAATACATATCAGCATCAGTGCAAGTTGTTTATATGTCTTTATACCCAACAGGGGAGAAGTATATTTGCAGTGGGGCTTGGATCATGCGACCTAATTTAGGCAGCCTCCTTAGAACTAATGAGCTACTGTCTAAAAATTGCTGTTTCTTTCAGTGGAGGCTATAAAAGCAGCTCAGATAACTAGTCAGATGTAATTTGCAAAATCAGATAAGATGGGTAGCCTTCTGTCCTAAGTATTTTGTGCTTTTGCAGGAATTTACAGAGTTGAGATGCTTTACACGTTAGGTGTCCTCTGAAGCAAGTAGAAAGCCTAACTGATGAGGGTACGTGTCATAATGGCACCACATACATAACACTGTGCCTTAAAGACATCATTTCTTCTGTATCTTCTTCAGTGATGATCTCAGCTTATATTAGAGATGAGATTAACCCTAGCCTTGGAATAGAGATCTGGAACAAATCTTCAACTGGTACAAACCATGGTAAGGCTCCATTTGAAAGCACTGGAGTGATGCTACTTACCTTGGCTGAGGGTCTGTTCCATCTGTTGTTGTTTAACTGTAGACAGAATGACATCTCTTTGTTTGACAGCTACCAGAGAGATAATCATAGCAGGCATATCTCTCTCTGGAGATGGAACTGTGCCCGAGTTATCAGTATTCAGATATATCATCAGATTAACTTTGAGTGTAGAAGCTTGGAGTTGTATTCTGTAGATTTTTTTTTCCCAGCATTGTACAAGTTAGGATCCTTTTTCCCCCAAACTTTTAAAATAGATTAATTTTTTTCGTAGGCTAATTTCATCCTTGAACTTTCTGATTCCTGCTTTCAATAATTCACATTTAAAACAAAGTGAATCATTAGCCTGATCTCAGCTGTGTTGAGATGTGTTACTTTTTTTAGCAGTGATTGCAATTATTCCTGTTGTGTGGTCACAATGACTGGGTCCTGTGCTCCAAATTATTGATCCAGTTGGACCACATTTCCTCTCTGTGTTTTCAAAATGGTTTTTCATTTTTATATTCTGATATTCTACTGCCAGCAAAGCCTTTTCAAGGCTCCTGGTATTTATTTCAATTGATTCGAAAGCAGAACAGAATTGCAAACTGTTTCTCTTCTATCATGCACTCTCTGTACCTGCAATATTTAAGGATGTTACCCATGAAAGCAAATTTCTTGCCTGGTCAAAGTTTGCCAGCTGTAACCAGAAGGCATTTCTCATTTTGTGTTTTGAGATGCTCCAGGCAGATTTTTGAGAACTTAAACAGATTTCTGAGAAGCTGTGGTAGAGTTACCTTCCAGTCCCTCTGAAATCCAAACAAAACTAAATCTTGTTTCAAGGGTCTTAAATTTGCTTATCCCTTTGGCAAAACCTAGTGGTCTTTCTCCTCCATTCCTTTTCCATCAATCCACCACATGCACCATGGGCATCCCAGACAATTCCACTGAGTCCCAGCCTGGTGCAAGCAGTGCCACTCAAAACAGTCATCGAGCCTTTTCTTCCTAAGGAGCCTACTGGAAAATAATGCCAGGCGTAGTGCCTTGGACAAATGGCCCGAATGGTCGGTGTAGGTCTACATTGAGTAAGTTTACTTGTTTTAGTAGCCTTCCCTTCAGGGGGAATTTATCACAATCAAATGGTATTATTCTGATGACAAGATCCATCAGGTGGGAAAACAGAGAGAGAGGAGAGAAGAGATTTTCTTCTGATATAATATGTGTGTATTTTTAATTGGAATGGCACTTTAATGACAACTTCATAAAACCCCTTTGATAAAACATTGAGATACAGTATTGTGCAGGTAGGAATAATGTACATGTCATGTCATTTTTTGCCCCCCAAGTTGGTATTTAGTCCTTTTATATTCACTTTTATGTAGGATTATAATAAATAATAAGGGTCTAGAGTAGAAAAACTGAAAAGATGTTCGAAATACTGTCTGTCCACAATTTTATCTATAAAAATAAAAATGTTTTTCCGTGATTCCTGAACTGGAATTATTGAAATGAGTGATTCAGACATTGACATCTGAAATCTTCTACATCTGTGGTTCAGCTGGTGCAAGAACTAGTTGTTCCTGATTCCCACACTTGTAACACTCGGACTTCTGTTCAGAACCTTCCTATTTGGAAACTGATCTGTCCCAGCACCAGAGAAGAACTGCCATCTGGGTTTGACTTGACAAAATGGTAAGAGATGAGGTCTCACCCCTCCTGTCACCTCTGTAGAAATTTTGAGGAGGAGATATCAACTCACTTTTTTCTTTTAGGAGTGCATGGGGATTCGAGACTCTGAGGATAGGAGTCGACTTCATCTGAGAATGCTTAAAAATGCAATAAGTTTTTTCTTCTTTGTGTTGTCATTCTGGTACAATTGTTGGCAGCTAAAGTAACCATATTTCTTCATATTTTAGATTGTCAGTGCTTGTTTTTTTGATTGATTGTGAAAACTGTGGAAATTTTTAGGGGAATGGATCTAATCACTCCCTGAAACACTTTTCAACTTCATAGAAAAAAAAAAAAAATGAAACTCTTGATGAATTTCTAATTAAAATATAAGAAATCAGTTTTCAAAGTATATTGTAAAAAAAGAAGTCACAAGCACTTTACATGTGAAAGCACAAACACAAAATGGAAATATAATCTAGGATTTGCAAATCAAAGGAAAGGGCAGCATTCCTGTGGAAAGGAAACCATCATTGACATTTCTATCATTTCTGTTACAGACAGAAGTGGAGATGAAATACTCTTAGGGGAAGAAGAAGTAAACTGAGGTCTGAAAAGACAGAGTACTTCTACAATGTCACACAGAGGTAACCAAATCTTAGATAAGTTCATATGTGTACCTTTCCCTGGCGCTGTACTGTAGGTGTCTGGTCTATCTGGTAATGCTTATGCTGCAGAACAAGTGTTACTTGAAGAATGGACACCAGAATATGCAAGGGAGTCTACTGAACCAAAACCAAACCCAATTCCATTGCAGGTCTGCTTCAGCTTCAGTTCCCATATTCTTTTTCCAGAACAAATGAGAGGGTAATGGAAAGGTTTTGAGGTTCAGCTCTTACAGCTGTGGAGTTGGGGTGGAGCCAGAGCTCACTGCAGATGGCCTTTGCAGCAGTTCTCTTTCCACAAAATGAAGATACCTGTACTTCTTTGCATCATGGAGCCTTCAATCAAGACCTAAAAAATGCCATTGCTGACAATAATCAGTAAAGATTTCAACCCCTAGTATTCATTAAGTCAATTCTTATAGTCTAATAGGTAATCAGTCCTTTTTTTCCTGCTCTAGTCAATTTACTCTTTCACTTCAGTGAAAGAGAAAAAACATTATTGAACTTTCTTTAACCTGATGAAAAAATCATGCTCTTTTTCTAAGCAAGAAGCAAACCAACCAAAAGGCTTATCTATTTATTTATAACTTTTCCATTTACAAGGCTCTTTTTGGCAATACCGCCAACTGCTATCCTGATATGATTGTAGGAAATATTTATAATTCTGTTAAATGAGACTGATTAATCTTGACTTGCTTTTCACCAAATTTTCTATAGTTAGATGATGGACTTTGGAAGCTAATCATCTCAGAGGAGAGCTGCTAGAGGCTATACATTTTGTATCACTTGGCTGTTGATTTAAATTTTAAGGCTGAGATTTCTCTGCTTTTTCATGTCTTACAACAAACATTAGAATTCATGCAGCACATGTGGAAGAAAACACAAAAGGATCAACATAAAGTGGTGCTTGTTCTTAAACTTGTTTGCCTTCTTTTTGTTTTGATAGAGAGAAGTGACCTATAGCTGTATCAACACAATTCCTTGCACTTCAGTGATGATGGGAAGAGTCTAAGACCATGTTTGAATTGTGAATTGAAGCTGCATTGAAGATCCCTTCCCTTCCCTTCCCTTCCCTTCCCTTCCCTTCCCTTCCCTTCCCTTCCCTTCCCTTCCCTTCCCTTCCCTTCCCTTCCCTTCCCTTCCCTTCCCTTCCCTTCCCTTCCCTTCCCTTCCCTTCCCTTCCCTTCCCTTCCCTTCCCTTCCCTTCCCTTCCCTTCCCTTCCCTTCCCTTCCCTTCCCTTCCCTTCCCTTCCCTTCCCTTCCCTTCCCTTCCCTTCCCTTCCCTTCCCTTCCCTTCCCTTCCCTTCCCTTCCCTTCCCTTCCCTTCCCTTCCCTTCCCTTCCCTTCCCTTCCCTTCCCTTCCCTTCCCTTCCCTTCCCTTCCCTTCCCTTCCCTTCCCTTCCCTTCCCTTCCCTTCCCTTCCCTTCCCTTCCCTTCCCTTCCCTTCCCTTCCCTTCCCTTCCCTTCCCTTCCCTTCCCTTCCCTTCCCTTCCCTTCCCTTCCCTTCCCTTCCCTTCCCTTCCCTTCCCTTCCCTTCCCTTCCCTTCCCTTCCCTTCCCTTCCCTTCCCTTCCCTTCCCTTCCCTTCCCTTCCCCCCCCCACTTGGACTTGCAAACACAACATACTGTGACTGATGCACACTTTTTCCAAACCCTGTTCAGGACCTGAGCAGGAGTGGGAGCTCCACAGCACTAGGCATGTTTGTCCAGTTGTCCATGTGCATTTTATAACTCAAATGCTCGTTCGAAGCAGGAACAAGATGTTTTTACATTTGCTCTGGGGATCACTTTGTTTTTCGGCTCGGTGGACTGTGTCTCTGATAGTTTGCTTTTGCAAATTTAGCATTTTGATGTTGTATTGTCAATGGCAGATTGAGCTAATTCAGTAGATTTTAGAAAAAAAGTTTTCTATAAGAAGCAAAGAGAATGCTGTGTGACCATTATTCTGTTGTTCCGTTAAGAAAAAATGCAGTGATTTCCTGGCATTGTATAATAAATAATTAAAATGGAGTGATTAAATATCCCTTGGAGCCTTTTGATGCACCATGCAGATTTTCGTCTGTGATCAAAATTAACAGTGTTGTACTGTTATCTTGCTGTTATAAGCCGAGCTATCTTTCTCTCTCTCTCAGTGTCTATCCTAAATACAGCTAGAAAGTTCTTATTTGTACAGCACCTGAATTAGCTCAGCTTTCTGTTTCACTTGGATCAAGCATACTCAGGATTTTAAACACCATGATTCATGTCTGGACTTTATTAAATGATATTCTCAGGCTTCAGGCTTCCATTTTCTTTTTTTCAGTTTATTTTCTTTTTTCGTTTCCCATAGGAAAGTTGTACAGTATTGTTTCATTAATGCTATATATCTGCTCTCAAATCTAGTTATGGATACAGCGGCCATATTTTCTTATTGAAAATATGAAACATAGGTAGAAGAACTCTTTTTCAAGTGATCACATTTGATTTTGTTCAGAAATTGCAATTTCCCCATTGACACCATCATCACCACCACAGTTATTGGAAAAATGGGTAGAAAACTGTTTAAATTCAGTATACTTCATTTTACCAGAATTTTCAGTCCACTTTTGGCTCCACTAAAATGCAAAAGTAGTTCTGCTCCTTGACTGCATCAAAAACATGCAGCAGCCTTTCTTAATTTTCTGTGCAGATCTTGAACCACCATATTTTTTGATACTCCTCTGCAAAGGAGCACTAATTGTCATTTATCACCATCCATGATGATTCTGTACCATGAGGAGTTGATTTAAACTCAGCAGACACTGTCGATACATCTGGCTCAAGGCACCAAATAATAACCAGGTGATAGTTATTACTGTCCACTGAATGGATTTTATCGAAGCAAACTAAGAATAAAATACCCTGCTCTTTTGCAGATCTTTTGCAGTGCAGTGTTCTCATAGCAAGTCATAACATCATCCTAATTCCTCACAGCTATCCTTCCCACCTTGCTTAGTACAAATGACATGACAATCAATGTCACAGAGTCTTTCTTTGTGGATTATTATTCTAGTTAATTCCACATGTTGCATCCTCAGCAATACGTGAAAACTATGTCTTGCCATTCTCAACAGATGAAAGCTTGAGTGTGTGGAAAATATTGACTATTAATCAGATAGGCAAGTCTTTCCTTTTTTTAATTTTTAAAAAGGAAATGAGAGAATTGGAAGAATCAACATACATCCTAATTATTGTAAGACAAAGGTTGCTGGAAAGGAGAAAGTAAATGCTCGTCACTCTTACTGATGCATTTGTTAAAACTTCTTTTGCGGTAGTCTCACTCTTATTAAGAGGTGAGATTGTACTGACTTTTTGCTCCATGCATAATTCATAGCACTCATGATCGGGCAGAATATTGTAAACTTATGCCAGAAAAGCTGAGGCTGTGCAAACCACTAGAGATAAGAGCAGTGTTCATAAGCTGACCACTGCACTGTGCGTGGCAGAAACCAGAGGTGTAAATTCTCTCCAAGGCATTTTTGCCATTTGGTGTCAGAGGGGCAGAAAGGTGGTTTCCAGCCACCATTCCCACCTCTCAACAGTGCTCTGATAACTGCTTCTTCAGTAAATCAGAGCTGAGCTACTTTCTGTTTTATTTCTTTGTGGTGGGACATAAGGATCTCAGAAGTTTTATTCTTTTTGCTGTACAGCACATAGTGTAGAATATGGGATTTAATGCAGCAGTGAATCTAATGGTATCGATTAACTGCAAACCAGGACATGAACAAGATAGTTGTCATCCTCAGGACAGATTGTATGGCACCCTCAATTTTCCAGAGCAAAACCCAAATGAACCTGCTGAGGGGCACTTCAAGCAGCATTACAGCACTGGGAGCTTCAAATACTCTCATGCTTCCCCACATGAAATCCTGCTGAGTGACTTGGAAAGCTCCAGTGGGTGAAGCAACACTTTAAGGGAAAGAACACCATAAATAAACCAGTTCTGTTTCTGTAGAATAGGATCAGGAGTTGATTTTGATGACCGAAATTCATTTTAAATAGTGTTTTATAGCCTAGAAAACTGATGATATGCTTAGAAAGTGGGAAGCCTGACTTTTGGTCTTTTAGGTTTGTTTTTTCTTGGACATCATGCAAGTCACTTTTCTGCCAGAGGGATCTTTCATTGTTTAAAGCCTTTAAATTTATGAAGTAAGAATGCTGATTTTTTTGCATAGTGGATCTTCTCTTCTTCTCTTTAGGTTGCCAGTGGCAAAAATACAGATATGTGGAAATGTTCTGCTGTTGGTGCCTTTCACCTTCAGGTCTGGTGCACTATTTGTGCCTGACACACCCCAGGACAAGCACCGTATCTCTACAATCTGCATTTACAAATTGTGGCTATTATTATCATGTTCTCATTTCTCAGAGTCTAGGTTTGGGAAAAAGTTGTTTAGTTTAATATCAGGTTTTACTATTAATTAACTATTTCTTTCAGACTCACCTCTGACTTAGTGCATCACTGTGTGTGTAAGGGTGTGGCGAAGGTATGGTGCTCATTCAAAAAAGTCAAAAAATATCAGTAGTTTGAACAGATTTTCCTCCCCTGGAAATCCATAGGTGTCTGGGAACAAGAGATCTGTAAAGGATATGGGACTTGGTCATGACCCTCTGCAATCTTGACTTTTTGCTCTAACTGCTGTCCAGTTCTGTTAAGAGCAGACACCTTTCTCCCTGGGTTATAGATTTTAGACAATGTTCATTGCATAAACTAAGATCACAGAGGAACTTCCTCTGCACTGATCTTTCATTTTTGAAGCTCTGCTGTTAAATTAACTGCTGACAATGTCACATAGAATTGGAGTGAAGATTAATATATTCTATAAGGATTAAATTTTCTCATTTTTCAGACTGCAGTACTCATGCAGTACTAAGCATCCCCTTGGCAGAAGCCACCCCTGAGTGGCATAGCACAGGATGACAGCTTAGTTCTTCTAAAATCCTTTCTATTCCTTTTTTTTTTTTTTCATTTGGAGCTTTATATAGTAGATGGCACAGTAATATATCGCAAGCTTGGTACCAAAAAGCATCACTCTTATTCAGGGAACTCTAAACCTTTTGTAACAATTTCTTCATGAAATGTTGGTTGGTATCTGTATGAGTTTTCTTTCACGTTTCTGTCTTGCTGCTTCTTGTAACTTCCCCTTATGTCACACCCTGTCAGTGTGATGACAGGTCTCAGTGCTCAAAACGTCAACCAACGCCTGATACACACAGATCTGGGAAAATCCCTCAAAGAGCAGCTGCAATTCTTGACCTAAACCGAGACTCTCAGAACCAAACTGCAGGGAGCAGTGTACTGGAGGTTCTCTTCCTTCAAGTCATTTGACATCAAACCATTGTTTACAAGAGGAGGGAGAAGGGAATTTCTTGAGTGTATATATATATATATATAATTTTTTGCCGTTATCGCTCCTCAAAACATTTTGTGTTGGTAAATTTCAGTTTTCACAACTCACTGGAATTTACATTAGTCAAAATTAAAATTAATGTCCTAGTGATGATATAGTGCACAGATATTTGTGGCAGAATAATAACAACTGGGAAGATAACAAATCCAGTGAAATACGTAATCAAAAACTGTGCAGTGTCTTGTGCACACAAATAGCTAGAAATATGTTTCTAAAGTCACAACATTTGGTAATTTCTCCCAGAAATATTATGTATGGACTTTCAAATCCTGGCATGTAGGGATTTCATTTCTTAAAAGTAAAGAACTGAACAAAACAAACATCCTTTTACTGAACCTAGTCTAAATGTGACAATTATCATGATACAGCTTTTTCAATTTTTCTTCTAATCATACTATTTCCACTTTTTACAGAATCTAGCTTTTCATAGTAGTTGTGAAAAAAAACCAGCGAATTTGAACCACAAGTCCCTGTGTGATGGATGAATATATGGGGCAGGCTTTATTTTTTCATCTTTTAGTGTAGCTTACAACTTATCATCTATTTGACAGTCTGCATGGACCCACACAAACAGGATCCTTACAATGTCTCTAAGTGACTAGTCAGAGACATAGACACGACCGTTATTTAGGAGAAAGGTGGGGAGAGATATGAAAGTGTAAAATAATGGGCAAAGTAACAGTGCATTTGTTTATCATTTTTACTGAACATCATTCTTCCTATACAGCTCCTTATTACTTCTACTTCCAGTAGACCCACAAGCCCTTACCTCCATTTTCCCTGCCCTTTTTAATATCCTATCCTTCTCTTAAGGACTTAAGTGTTTGCTGAATGCAGATACTTCTTTCAGCCTCAGAGAAAAAAGAGTTGTAGTTTACTAAAGATTGGATTTGCATTATAGTTTATATTCAAGGGGAAGGACTTTAAAAAAAAATAAATTATTTATGCTATTTGAAAATGCCTGAAATGTAGTATGCATGAAAGAATGCCCCTGGAGGTGTTCAAGGCCAGGCTGGATGAGGCTTTGAGCGACCTGATCCAGCAGAAGATGCTCCTTCCCACGGCAAAGGGTTGGAACTGGATGAGCTATAAGGACCTTTCTGACCCAAACCGTTCTATGTTTCTATGAATGTCATCATATTGATGCTGAGCATGTAAAAAGCAAAAAAAAAAAAAAAAGTCAAAAAGAGGATTTATGGTCTCATTTGGACAATTACAGTGTGAGATTTAGTTATGCAACTGCCTATTGTCTAATGTAACACCAGAAAGAAGTACTAGGTTTCCATCATCCCTTGGACAAGGGCACTGAGCAGATCTATATGTAACTGATGTGCCTTGAAGGGTGCATGAAAACAGAGGGCAGTTAAGACTGGGTGTGTTCCAGATTCAGGAATGGGTTGTTCTGTACTCCTTATGGGCCCCCTTTGCCTTTTTTCTTAAACTTATCTACTTTTACTGCAGATTCATGGCCAAACTAAATCCAAACTCCTACTTGTGTATCTGAATGGAAGCTGTTTTACTGAAGGCAGATTTTGGGATGTGGGGATAAAGAGTTCATGCGAAGGGCATAGTCTTCTTTGCCAAATTTCACTGTTACTCCGAAGTATGAGGCACAGAAGTTTCAGTAAATCATCCTGTGTCCTTTGCTGTTCCATATTATACTTTTTCCATTGTAATTCCTTTCATTTATGTGACAGAATTGTTTCTGTTGTTATTCCAACTTAATAGCTGCCATTCCTTTTCCTACCTTTTATTAGTCTTTGGTTCCTTTCCTATGTGATCCAACAGACCCCTTGTTTTTATAGAAATTGCGCTAACCTAGGAGTTTAAATGAACAGTATATGGAGCGTGGAATTCCCCCGCAAAACCACCATGCTGTTCTGATTTTTTGTGTAGGGTATAAGTAACTCCTCACTTCATCTCTTTCTCTCCTCCTCCCTTAATCCCCCCGCCTTTATGTAAAGCATGCAGAAATAAAATTAAAACTCTCTCAATAAAATCTTTACCTGTCAAACAGTACAATTTTAAGCCAATGTAGCCTGCCAATGCTCTTGATTCCACTCCAGGAGCTGCAAATAAGAGAGGATATCTTCAGTAATGATCTTTTATTATGAGGCTCCTGTCATTCTTCTGAGTATATTTTGCAAAAGAAAAGCAAAGAAAGAGCTAACAACAAAACAGACTCCCATCACGTTTCTTCATTCCTTGCTAGTTATGCAAGCAAGGATGTCACTGTAAGGGAAAAGATCCAGGAGGTCTGAAAAAAGCAATTATTCCAACGATGTTTACAACCCTCTCTCGAGTATAAAATCCAGACCATTGCAGGTGGGAGCAAAGTTCTGAGGGCTACTGGAACTCTACATTTCTTTAATGCATCACATTGAAAAGAAGCACCTGTGTTTCGTAATTTTGTGCTGACATGTTCATTCTGTGATCCAGGGATTAAGTACCTTTTGCACCCCACTTTAGCTTGTTTCTGAGCAGTGAGAATCTCGACTTTCACAGCACATTTGCATCATCTCCTGCACGCGGGCAGAACATTCTGATGAAGGTTTAAATTAGGGAAATGATGCCAGTTCACAGTCCATCATTCTTCCTTGATGATAATTAATTGCTTTGTTTATGAACCTGCATATCCTCAATGAAACACAAGGCTAAAATTAAGTGTGGAATCGCCTCAAGACTCCAGCAAGACAATGATGAGGGAATACTGGAGGGAGTGTGGATTAATGGAAAAGAACAAGAGGTCAAATCCCACAAATGCTGATTGGATCATTCTTTATATTTAGATAGATCTAACTTTGTGAATCACCAATTTCTCCTGAATACTTTACTAACCATAATTCCAACCCAGTTTAAAATCTTCATCAAAGATCGAGACTCAGTGCACCCTCAGTAAATTTGCAGATGGCATCTAGTAGTGTGGGAATCTTCTTGAGGGCAGGAATGCTCTGCAGAAGGGTATGGACAAGCTGGATCTATGACCTGGGGGCAACTGTATAGGGTTAAGCAAAGCTCGGTGCAGGGTTTTGCACTTGGGCCACAACAACACTATGCAGCGCTACAGGCTTTCGTAAGAGTGGCTGGAAAACTGTCTGGCAGATAAGGACCTCGAGGTGCTGGCTGACAGTGGCTGAACACGAGCCAGTGTTGGCCCAGGTGGCCAAGAAGGCCAACAGCATCCTTACTTTGATCAGCCATGGTGTGGCCAGCAGGACAAGGAAAAGGGTCATCAGCCTATACTCAGCACTGGAGAGGCCACACCTCAAATCCTGTGTTCAGTTTTGGGTCACGCACTACAAGAAGGATATTGAGGGGCTGGAGTGCAACCAGAGAAGGGGAACAAAGCTGGGGGAGGGGCTGGAGCACAGGCGTTATGGAGATTGGTTAAGGGACCTGAAGCTGTTTAGTCGGGGATAAGGAGGCTGAGGGGAAACCTCGTTGCTCTCTACAACTACCTGAAAGGAGGATGTAGTGAGGCAGGTGTCAGTCCTTTCTCCAAACCAACAATCAATAGGACAAGAAGAAATAGCCTCAAGTTGTGCCAGGGGAGGTTTAGATTGGATATTAGGAAAATATTTTTCATGGAAATGTTGTTGCAATAAGCTGCCCAGTGGAGTCATCATTCCTGGAGATATTTAAAAGACAGGTGGACATTGTGTTTAGGGACATGGGTTAGTGGTGGACTTGGCAGTGTTAGGTTAAAAGGTTGGACTCAATGATCTTAAACATCCCTTCCAACCAAAACTGTTTCATGATTCTGTAAAATAGGAAAAAAGAAACACAAGACTGCAAAGTCTTGTCAGACAATTACAGATCTGTATCATTCCCAGTCTTGTGGGACCCAGGTTTAGAGCTTTGCATCCTCATGCAACTTTAAGAGTTTTAAAGTATAAAGTTAGTCTTAAGCACTAATTTTCCACTCTTTAGTCACAATTTCCATCTCAGTTACATATTATAGTCAGCAACTGTTCTGGAAAACAAAGTCTAATCCAATTCAGACTGGAGTACTTTAAGAATCTAGGTTTCAGGCAGAAACTCCTTGGATAACTACAACCACCGCAGTTACTGAAAGGGAACTGAAGCTTCCACCTCCCTTTACCTAGGAGTGCATCCTGCTGCCTGCCTGGATCCAAGCTGCTTTTCCTTTCCTGTCCTGTAATCTCCAAGAAATATGTTCTACGTTGCATGAATTCGCATGCGCTATAGCAGAAAGATTGGAAAATACTGTTTTGCATGTTTTCCTACTGTCCCCATAGGAAGACATCTAAGCAAGTAGGTTTGTACCTTGAGCACCACCTTCACTAAGACCTAATCTTCACCTGCAGACAGCACCATTCACGAAATACTTTCCTTGGGGCCTTTTGGGTTCCGTGGGTTAGACCCTCACTGATTGATGTACAGACTCCCTGTCCAAGCCTACACGTTACACAAGCAGAACTGGGGCAATGCTTTTCATTCACAGAGCTGGCTGACAGATTTTAAGTGTTAGAGATTAAAGTATCTCAAAGCACAGAAACCTGCCATGTCGCGTGTCCCGAACGCCCTTGTTCAGTGTGTGAGTGTCTCGTATTAGCAGTGATAAACAGTTTGCTTTCCAAACAAGAACTGACATTCTCTTGGGTGGTTAGATGCCTAAACATTGCCTTAAAGACCTGGATTTCAGAAACTGTGGTATTCCCACTAAATCCAAGGGATGTTACGCTCATCATTTTTATCAAGATTGGGACATTAGGGCTAAATAGGAACCCCACTGTGAAAATTAGTCCCACAAGTGGAAGGGAAGATTGATATTAATTAGAGGTTTTTTAAAAAGAAGAAAAGTAAAACAACCATATTCTTTACTGTGCCCTTTGGTTTACCTTGTTTTTTTTGTAGTAAGTTTGACAGGAATAAAAAAAGCTCTAATTTCTTCTTACTGTTACATACTAAACACTCCTTTATCCTTGGAGTTCATTGCAGTTTACTGTTTTTCTACTTAAAAATACATGTGAAATATCTCATAAGGTTAGACCTCATTATTTTGCAACAGGAGGTATATTGTGATACGTTTTCTATGCATGGCAAAGTAGAGACCCAGTGTTTTACATAGAGTGGTTCCGTTATAAGCCTTTAAACCAGTGTTTAAATACCCACCTTCCTAAAATGCATGCATGACAATCTGCAACACCTTTAGTGTTTCTACAATCACTTTCTGGAGGTGGAATATATCAAGGAGATACCTTCAGAGAAGGAGTTTTGAGTATCATTTAACATCTTCAGAGGCATCTCGAAGAATTGGTTTTGTTCCTGGGACTGTGTTGAAGCATATTTTCTTGAAATGGTCTGAAGTTAGCCAGGGGCAAGGGAATAAAGTCTATACATGAGGATGAGACAAGGTAGACTAATTGCACTTCTGGGAAATCCTGACTTGGATGATTATATTGTCAGAATCATTGATCTTAGTTTTGCTATCCCTCTCTTGAGAGGGGAAGAGGAGATTCTTGTACCTTATGAGCTACAGAAGGAATGATACTAAGTATAATTTTCTTTATATAAATAACTATGATAAGAATTGGGTGCAAAAGAATGTTTGCTTCCAAGCAAAACCGAAAATGTGTTATAAAAGGAAAAGGTATATGTTTTGTTCAGTACATGTAGGATTTAATCATAACTCAAAGGTGCCAATTGTATTTATTTTATGGGACTAACATCTGTGTTCTGCAATGTAATTGGGATTTCAAGTTCAATGTGAAAGAGCTCTGTTTATTTTTCACTATTGTAGATTATTCCCTTGTTTGTGCTAATTGCCCCTCTGTGCCCATGGCCCATATTGTCTAACTCTTGCACTGGATAAGTTCATTTGTGCTTTGCTAGTCTCAAACACACCTGCAAAAACCTGCAACAGCTTTTAAAGCTGAAGATGTTTCCCTAGCTCCCTGTAGCACAAGAGTGACGACTACCTGAAGTATCATTCTGAAAGATAGGGTAATTACAGCTGAATATACAGAGGGAAGGAATGCAGTGGTAGATAAAATATAAACATTTAAGTGTGTGGAACAATCTGGGCCAAATAGCAGTGGTTAATGTCATCGACCTCCTGGAACTACACAGCTCCTTTCTTATTATTTAGACATATACAGCACTGTGAGTTTAATACAGTTTAACAAAGAAAAGAGTTATTTTGTTTGGAAAGAAAACTTTTCACCCTGAATTTTGCAATTCTTAAGATAATTTACACTGGACATGACTTGAAAAGCAAATGTGGGTTGGATAAACTGGCATGTTTGGTCTGGGAAAAGATTGTTTAACAGCTGCTTTCAAGGCTGGTTCTAACTGGGATTGCAAAATGCTCAGGACTCATCTTTTACTCTTTGGTTCTTTATTGGGGTTCATTTGAGGTACTGTTTTGTGATGAACTTAGTTATGAATCTTAACAGCTCTCTAGGAAACAGCTCTCTAGGAAAAGTGTGCAGAACTGGGTCTATGCCTATTGAATCCTAAAAATTCTTTGCCATAGGATTACTATTCACTCTTTTACTCTAAAACCTGAAAATGTCAGTTTCTCTGACCTGATGTTGCTGCTTTGCATCAGTCTAACAGCTCAAAGCAGGCTTAACCAGCAAGTTGAGGATTCCATTTTAAAGGCTATAATGACTCCTGTGATAACCTGCTCTGACTGTTGTCTCAGGGTCAACATATGACATACTGACTTTCTGCTAATTCCCTGCCTGCTAGAACAGTCTTCTGGGGTCAATGGTGTGGTAAAATGAGAGTAGCTGTGATTGCTCTAATTCCCATCAAGAATCAGTAATGTAGGGAAAGAGCATTTTTTAGTAGTCCATTTCATTTCTTTCTATGGCATTTAATTATGCCTAGGTTTGGCTCCTTTATTTCCCTGTTCTTACGAGTGAAGGAGTACATTTTGGAGTATTTGTGTGAGAAAAAGACTTCAGGGTCTGCCACTTTATGACAGTGCAATGTCAGACTGTTGTGTGGTCATTTACACCTGTACGAGTGCCTGAAGTCTTATATGCAAGAATGAAAAGAGAATTCTGATGAGGAAGAGCATTTTATAAGCACTTATAATTAAGGCTATAAATGATTCCATAATGTGCAAAGCCATGCAGACTGAGGCCTGATATCTTCCTCATATGAATAAGTGATTCTTGCTTTTTATTCTGCTCAGCATACACATTCGAGATATTTTCAGTAAGGAGCAAACACGTTTTGCTGAAGAAAACCATCTATTTGCATCCTTGTAATCTTTGCACAGCTGTATATCATGATTTCTGATCTATAGAGTTCTTCTGAAATGGATGAATCTGGGACACCTGAAAGTCAGCTGAAGATGTGTAGGCAACAGCTCTGCACAGGCTTTCTTATTCATTTCCTGTAATACAGGACTCTGATATGGTTTGTTGATTTGTCATTGTCAAGAAGTGTTCAAGAAGGCTAATAAGCACAACCAGGTTGCTTTTCTAATCTCCAGTGTCATCAGTATTGGTCCTTCCTTCCATCTCATGTTATTAATCAGTTTGCAGTTATGTTTTCATGAAAACAGGTTATTCGATGCCACTGAGAATAGATGGTTTCTCAGCTTTCCGATTTTATGCGATTATACACATGCCACAAAGCAGCAGTTTCCCCTTAGCTACTGAACTATTTAAATTATTGTAGGTGAATCTACAGCAACTAATTTCCTTTGTTTCTCTCCTTTCTTTCTCTTTTTTTTTTGCACTGCACAAGAAAGCAGAACCAACTAGAGCCCAGAGGGTTTTAGGGTATTTATTTGCTACTGGAACAGGTCATGAATGAGGCCAGATAATATTCATGAACCTTGAAATATCTATTTGCTAAGTCTTTGTGACAAGCAAGCTCAGTGAAAATGAAGAGAATTGGCTTAAGCTGGAAAAGTACACAGTTATCTGAGACTTTAGAATATAAATGTGAAACTAAGGCTGAGAGAGTTGGGGTTGTTCAGTCTGGAGAAAAGAAGCCTTCAGGGGGACATTACACAAGCTTTCCAGTATGGAAAGCGAGTACAGGAAAGCTGAGGAAGGGCTCTTTATCTGCAAGGGCAGGGATAGGATATGGGGCAATGCTTTTAAACTGAAAGAGGGGTGATGCAGATTAGATATTAGGAAGAAATATTCTCCTGTGAGGGTGGTGAGGCATTGGCACAGGTTGCCCAGAGAAGTCATGATGCCCCATCCCTGAAGGTGTCCAAGGCCAGGTTGGATGGGGCTTTGAGTACACTGATCTAGTGGGAGGTGCCCCTGCCCATGGCAGGGGATTGGAGCTGGGTGGTCTGTAAGTTTCCTTTCATTCTATGATTCTATGATCTCTTCAGGCAGGTAGCAAACTAGTTATTGTACAAGACCACTTTTCTAAAGTTTGTAGCAGACAACAAATTATGTCAAATGAAGTTAAATTGGCCTGCAACTAGCCTTTGAAATGATATTTTTCTTGTGAAATGTCAAAGTTAAATAGATGGCAAACAGAATAAAAATGTCACAATGCACTTAAAAGAGGCTCAGTATGAAACGGGTACTGGACAAAATTTTGTGTCAATTTTATTCTCACCAGTTTGTCCAGCTTTAGCAAGTACTCTCTTTTAAATAACAGACAGAAAGAGGACTGCTGAGAAGTGCTTTGTGTTGCCTCCTTATCACTGCACAGAGAACTTATATCTCTCTAAAGGGCATGGCTGTTCGTACTGTTTCCCATTTATAATTTTTAAGGAAATATGAAGGTCATTCTGAAAGCCTTTGTTTTTTCTATGTCACTAAAAATATGGGTATCTTTTTGCCTTCCTGCCTGTTAATTCAGTGACAGATAGTGGTGTTATTTTTAAAGGTAGCCCACCCAGCTCTGCCCCCTTGCGAGAACACCCCGTGTGTGGGTTGGTCAGATGATAACCATGTGGAGCTTTGTGTGGGCCCTTAGTCAAATGGGCGCGAGTATCGTTACTCAAATGAGTATTCATAGCCACTACTTGCTTTATTTTTTTCTAGAGCAGCAACAAAATGGCAGAGACGACAGCTGCCACATCATATACATACACACACTCCTACACAAACTATGCTTTGTACATCAGAAGCAGCATAAATACCATGGCATGTGGCAGTTGCCATGGCAACGTGTTTTTTTAATGAATAGCAGATGGAATAGGCATGTAAAGCTTACATAAGTTGTTAGTAATTTGTAAGTTGCTGCAGACCAGCTACTGCAGTAAACTTTTTGTTTTCTCTGTTTCTATTTTTTCCGTGTACAGTGTTCAGTCACTCCTTTTCTTCCCACTGAGTTTACCCTGATCTGGAATATAGGCTATGGTGGCGCATAATAAATAGCGATGGCTAATTTTTTTGTGGGTGAGTTTCCATAATACAGATGACACAGGAAATAATATAGCTTAGTACTTTTTTAAAAATTTATTTTTAAAAAATTATTTTGATATAGCCATTAATGGTAGAAGAAAAAGAGATTGCAAAAATGCATCATCTTTCCTTTCTAGCTACAAGCATCTTCTGAATGCATAGTGAGCATTAAAAATGGGGTGAACAAATGAAACTATCTCCATGAAAATTCATATTTTAATTCACATTGTGTCTATGTTTTTCTAGGACATAGAATTTAATAAATTCTGGATCAGCAGGGAAAGATAATGGGAAATATTCCTCATCGTAAAATTTCAGCTGGTGGAATGCTCAGAACAGGTTGCTTCTTCAAAATTTGAGCTGTGAGATGTTAAATGCTGTCTGGGATTGCTGCTTCTCCTGGACCAACTAACTTACCCGCCTTCCTGTTCATAATAACAATGATCACAGAAAGGTCCTTGTCATCAAACAATAGTTTTGTGATAAGAAGAAACCCACAGTTTATCTGCTGTCTTCTGGTTGGGACATGCTGAAGCAATATTTCCACTGAGCCTCATAGTGCTCTGGAATCCTTTTTGTCACTTTTTCATGTTTCCATACTCATTGCAGAGGATTAGGACCAGAAAGAGCAAGCTTATCACAAAAGAGAGAGTAAATAAATCAGGCTTTTCCCTTTTTACTGTTATTGAGAACTCCAAAGTCTTTCTTGTATTCTCCAGGGGTATATTTTCAAAGCAGTAAAATTAAGCACACCATTCCCATGCATTAACCATAACTTAAGATACACAGGTAGATCTATGCTAATTGTTCCTTCTAATGTTCCAGGGGAGTTATAGCTAGGTAAAATGAACACTTGATTTAGGCCTCAGAATTCAAAGTCTTAGAAGTTATTTTCACCCACGAAACGGCTGATAAGAGCAATTACTGCAGTCTTCTTGCCTCTTTTACCAAATTAACCCTTCATTCTGTGGGAAGCTAAGTGAGAATTAAATGTTCCATCTTCATGATGGTTGCATGTATTTTTAAATTTACATTTTATTAACAGAGTAATTGTGGACTTAAATTTTGTTTAAATGGTATGCTTCATATAACTGCTAAGTAGCTGTTATACAATTGTAGAGAAAGCTTTGCAAGACATTGAGACACTAATGGCTTTTCAACCTCAACAAGACACCTAATATAAAAAGACGTGAGAGCCTTGCAATTAAAACAATCTTCTCAGTGAACTGTTGATATAGAAAACAATCTGCTCTCCTTTACATTTTCCATACTAACTGACTGAAAATAGTACGTTTTGTGAAGGTGCACTTTAGTAATTTTTATGTTATAGAGAGCACTCTAACTAACAGCGGTATGATGAATTTCTACTGAGTGTTGCAATTTATCAGTACTAGTGTGAACTAGAAGTCTATTGTTAGATATTTCTGTCACTAATCCAAGAGTATTTCCAGCACTCCTTCAGTAACCCAGAAGCCCTCATCAGAAAAGCATGCTTGGGGCATCTGACACCCCAAAGATCTTGAAGGCAACAACTGGACGCATGAGGAACAGCTCTGTCAGCCAATATGAACTGGTATCCTGTGGATTTATGCTTAGCAGATATCTATCCTAGTCTCTAAAATGCTGTAAGTTCTTTTGTGAGCTGGAGCATTCAGGCTACCTGTGGATTTTCCAGTATCCCTGAAGGTGTGTGTTTGAACAGCATTCCCAAGAGTGAAGACAGTGAGGGAGGAGATGGGGATCCTCTGTCCCCCTCCTCTATTCCCATAAATCTTACTTAACTTGGCTCTGTCATCTAGAATTTGACTGTGACTACCTTATTTCCTTAAGAGACCACATCAGTCCTTAAGTCTTTCCTTTCTGTATTAGCACCAGGAATCAGACTGTCTTCTAGCCTACTGGTGTGGCTCCCAGGACTGGTGGGTGTGGGAGTAAAGACTGTCCTCTAAAAATCCAAACTAGGTTACATGCAATACCACAAATGCACAAAACAGGAATGACAGCACATATCAGACTGTGGACAAGTTCCCTGTTGACAATGCAATACCTGTAATGAAGAAATACTACAGGCGGAAAGTGGAGCTGGGTAAATTATTGGATCAAAATAAATGGAAGACAACATGACAATTGAGTTCAAATGGTGCAAGTAAAATTTTGTTAGCATTAAACCCAATGCTTTCCACAACAATTAAAGAAATTGCAGCATACTTGATCAAACTTTTACATGTTTCCATGAATGAGAACATGAACATGCTGTTTTCTTTGCCACCAATTAACAGCACAATTCTCATACTAAAATTAAAAGCAAAAAGATAACTGCCTAAAAATGCTAAATTAGTTCATTCCTATTAAGGTTTTTGGGCCATTGCTGAATGTGAGTCTTAGTCCAGTTTTTGCCATTAAAATTCAGCAATGCCTTTGCAGTACTAGCCTCAAAAGATGTTGTCTGAGACTACTGATACCAACGGGGGCTTGTCTGTACATTTACTGTGTGTTATGCTGTTCCTCTCCTCCTCAAGAACTGTGGATGACTTCTGTGAATAATTTTGGGTTAAAACTGTTCCTTATCCCCATACTCACCGACATGTCAATAACCAGCATGGTATTTACTCCCTGATTATACTAGTTACAAGCTGGGCACACTTCATGTGTTGAGCAGTGTGGTGCATCAGTGGTACTTGCTAACTAGTAATTGATAGTGTCACCAAAATGATAGTGGTTTTCCTTCATGCACATACTTATCAAAGATTCTTTGTATCCACAGATGAATAGTCTCCTAGAAATGAAATAAAACCTGCATGATGCATTACTTGTGAGGCATTCTGCCATCTCAGTAGGATCTCTGACTCTCAAAATGCTTGCAGTGTCTAATAATTAGATTTGGATAATTCTTTCTCTTCCAGGCATCATGTTTTATTTTATCAAGTATTTCCCTCCACAGTACTGCTGTTGAAATTTTGAATTAGGAGAGATACATAAAGAGCATATGTGTGTGTGTTGGGGGGAGAACCCTTAAAAATGCTCCTTGGGGTGTGGAGTCTGCCTGGGAAGAAAGAGGTGTTACAAACTTCTCAGTTCTTGATGTACAGTTACAAAAGGAAATTAGCTCATTTGTAATTTCAGGCAGTCCCCCCATCCCAACACACACACACCATTAATAATGAGTTGAGAGAAAAGAGATCCAGAGTGCATGCCCGCTCAAATAGAGCGTGTACTTAATAGTCCTGTTCATACAATGCTCCCCAAACCTGCACGCACTGCCTCCAGGGGCTCTGCCAGTGCAGGCAACTGGAGCTCTGTGGTGCAAGGATGCCATCACCCCCACGCATTCCACAAAATCCTTCCTGAAAAGAATAAATTAGGCTAGAAAGCCACTACGTGATTAGGGAAGAAAATGTGGTCTTGTTTAGAAAGCCGGGAAAGTACTATTCTCTTCTGCAAATGCTCCTCTGTTGTGTGGGTTCCAGCAGATCCTGGTGACACCATTTCTATTTTGGTGTGCTCAGGTGTTACATCTGTGGGTACAAAGTGTCCTCCAAACAAATTTTCAAAGGTTCAGGCCTAACGCCCATCAGTGTTTGATTCAATGAGTTTACAGAGATCTTCCAAATGCAGTTGGAAATCGGAGACAAAAATGGGCAAGAAATTGCTCTCTTCAGCTGTGGTGGGAGGCTTGGGCTTTGTGGGTTTTGGTTTTTTTTGAGGTGGTGAGATAGTCTGTATGAATCTCATTGGGAGTATCTTGTTTGTTTTGTTGTTGTGACAAACTGGTATTTTAGTGTATTTATCAGCTGTGGGGGTGGGTTATTTTTTATTTTTCAATGATTTTTCTTTTTTTTTCATGAAAAAGCTAGAATTTTAAGTAGCAAGTGTTTGTCAGTAAACTAGAGGGTAACAAATACATTAGATACTCTAAAGTGGATAGCCCTCCACAATCCTCAGATTCTGCCAGGTGTGGTTTAATCAGGAAGAAGTGCATAGATTCAAATTTGCCTGCTGATTCCTGTCACAGACATTGCCATTATGGCTCTGATTTTTTCTTGCTGTACAAACCAGAAAACCTAGAAGCTAAAGCTAGTTTACAGGAGAAGACAACCTAGTGTAAATCCAGTGAGAGTTCTGAAAAACAGATATACAATGACCAGGATAAAATTGCAGGGACTATCAGTCTTTACACTTTTAAGACAGACATTGGTCACCTGCTAGAGTCAGAAAGTAATTCATAGCCACTGCTATCAGGGCTTGGCATTAAACAATTTGATGCACTCTGGGTGCTTTATTCTCTTACCCATAACAGAGAATAGTTTTTCCATGTGGATTCCTGTAACGGCATTGCAACTTCTCTTTGTATTTGGAAATAAGAAAGAAGAAATGTAGAGGGCCTCTTACAGGAAGAGAAAGAAAGCAAACAATTATTGACAGGGGCTAATGCAGTCAACCTGATCTCCTCAGTTGTTTCATATTGTTTCATTTAATAAAGACAGCTTTTGTTTCACAATTTGGTTCAGTATGTGAATGTTCATAATAGTCCAGGATAAAAGAAAACTAACTTAATCAAGTCTACTGGTAAATCTACATATAACAACCATCACAAATAAACACATAAATAGGCATATTAACCTAAACTCAGGACAAATCACAAATGTGTTAAAATAAATAAGAATTATAATTAAACCAAAAATATACACCACTGCATTAGAAGAGAATTCTATTCTTATGATCTTAAAATATCCCTCTAATTTGAACCACAATGCCCTTAATACATGAAGAAATCTAACACTAGCAGATGTGTTAAATTCATGTAATGAAAAGAAGCCCCTTCGCGGATTTGCCCTTCGCTGGGACTCAGTTTCTCCACCCCATCCCAACAATTGATGCAAGATTCAGCCACAACCCACTCAAAGCAAAAAGTGAAAGCCAGCCAGTGCTTGAAGCCAATCATCTGAACAATAGATAGCATGCCACCATATGGGACTGCTCTTGAACATCCTGTTCTAACAGGCTCAGCATGAAAGCCACAAGAAAACCAGTGACGGCAGAGTGTGACTGTTCCTGCAAAGAAAGGGTAAATGTCAATAAACAAGGGTGTTTTCTGGGGTATGTCAAATAGTGGTCCACATAGAAGCATGAAAAAGGCTGACAACAAGTTTGTATCCTCATCATATATTAACCTTTACTGTGCCAAGATCTTTCGCTCTTTATTTCAAGCAGAAAGAACCAGATGTGTCTTCTTTCAACAGGCCAATATTTAAAAGAGTCAATGTGCCATGACCTTTATTAAACAGTAATGAAATCTTGTGATTTGCAAAGTGTTTTTTCATAGAGAAATGAGGGGAAGGAATAGGAGAACAGATGAGAAAGAACAGCCCTTTAGGTTATGCTGTTTTTCTTCTGTGCAGAGCCCCCGTGGTAGGAGATGCACAGGGAAGGGCATTGCCACATGGTGCATGGTGCCACAGAAACACGCCTCAGCAAAAGTCTGGTGTACCTTACTCTGAATACTATTGTCCAGCTGGATCTGTTTTCAGAAGAGTCAAGTTTAGCTTTTCAAACAAAAAGCTGTGCCTGCAGTGCCAGCAGGACTTTGTGTTTGTGCTCACTGTGACACTGGGAAGAGGTGCAGGGCCCTCTTCCAGATGAAGCAGCTTAAAATAATCATATAATAGGAAATAAAGATGATTTTAACAGAAGAAACTTCCAGAAAATGAATAAATTAACTTCAAGCATTTAAGATTAAACAGAAGAAAAAATGTAAAGCACAATGTTGTGCTGCAACCTGTGCAGAGCGAGTTGTGCCCTATCGGTAGTGTTGTAAAGTAACATGGTGTATTGCATGAGGAGTGAACTTCTTGTACTTTAAATGGTCCTGATTTCATGTAAACCAAGATAACAACAACCGAGCTGCTGGAAGTGTACCGGTTTTCCTTAATTAGCCACAGGATCCAGCTTTTCTGACTGCAGATGGAGAGAAGGTTTGTAGGACTTGTGTCCTATGTGGGACTGGTGTCCTTCAGAATTATTTCCTGCTTTTGTTGGCTGAGAGGGGAGTCAAAGACAGCTCAGCCCAAATAGTAGCCCAACTCTATTTTTTTAATGAAACATCACAATCACCTGCCCACAGTTGTCATGCATGGTCTGTACGGCTCTCTTTGCCCTGCTTTGTCATCTGAGTAAGCGGGACCAGTGCTCTTAGAGGAGAAATGGACTTTTTTTTGTTGGGAGTGAGGTTGCAGTATACTCCTGTAATGCTACATGCATTTAAACTCAGATATGCCACACAATGGTCATAGAATCATAGAATCACTTGGTTAGAAAAGACCTCTTGGATCATTGAGTCCAACCATTCCTGTATGCCACTAAACCATGTCCCTGAGCACCTTGTCTACCTGTCTCTTAATTACCTCCAGGGATGGTGACTCAACCACCTCCCTGGGCAACCTCTGCCAGTGCCCAATAACCCTTTCTGTGAAAAATATTTTCTGATATACAGTCTGAACCTCCCCTGGTGCAGCTTGAGGCCATAGCCCCTTGTCCTGTCCCCTGTCACTTGGGAGAAGAGGCCAGCTCCCTCCTCTCTACAACCTCCTTTCCTCTTCTCAGGGCTAAACACCCCCAGCTCTCTCAGCCGCTCCTCATAAGGCCTGTTCTCCAGCCCCTTCACCAGCTTTGTTGCTCTTCTCTGGACTCACTCCAGAGCCTCAACATCCTTCTTGTGGTGAGGGGCCCAGAACTGAACACAGGATTCGAGGAGCGGTCTCACCAGTGCTGAGTACAGGGGCTCTGTCACCCTCAGTGTGAAGACTGTAATACTATTACCCCGTGCTCTTTTACATTCTATAGTATATGGGTATCACTATTGGTTTCTTATCCCAAAGAACAGCCTTGTGGCTTCACCAGTGGAATCTACTGCTTTTCCTGGAGGCTGTCATGTTTATCATGGTTACTGATACCTCCATGGTCATTAGAAGGTCAAAAACATTAGACTGAAATTACACTATTAACCATTTTCTGCTTTTGCTTCTGTGGTTAAATAGTATTACACAGCCTTCATGGTGGCATTCTGCAAATGTCAAGATTAACTCTATAGACTTTTTTCAGTTCCTGAGGAATTTTTATGCGTTAGTAATATTTTGGGAATCAGAGTGAAGGATGCAAAGTAACAAATTATAGTTTGCGTGTGATTAGTCTAGCTTTGAAGTTAGATATTTTCCTTCTTGCATTTCTTAAGTTGCATATCTTCATTTCCATATCTGAAGAAAATTTTCTCTTACACTTTTAAAAGTTTCTGTATCTTTTTCACTATTTTACCTTCTCACTTAGGCAAATATAATCCTTAAAGAGGCTAACCAAATTCCCTGCCGTTGACCAGTAAAATTGCTGTGCATATATTAAAAAAATAGACACACGTGTATTTATTTATGCATTCATTTGTGTATGTATGTATTATATGTGTATATGTAAGTATATATATCAACACATACCTGTTTAAATAAACATGTTATACACACTAGGTTTAACACACTAAGTTCCAGCTCTGCCGTGTGCTGTGTATGGTGCCGTGATACATCATTTAAGCAGAGACTCTTGGTAGCATTTTTGCTACGGTGGGTAAAATATGCTACCCAACTTCTGGAGTGTTTCAGCTGGAACAAGGAGCAGCCTTTGTTCTGCTACATGACTATTTCTGTTGGTTTATATAGAAGAGGTAAGGACTGTCATGTGTGTTAGGCTTTTGGGACAATGCCGGATAAGAAGCAATAATCATTACACCAGTGTTGCAACGAGTGCAGTTGACAATGATTCCTTCTACCAAGGTTGAAAGTCTCACTGGGACTATGTGGATGCATAAAATATTTATTTCTGTGCCAAAGTATGTGAAATCAATGAGTGTTAGTTCCATTCTGCAAGTCTGATATAAGATCTTTAAAAAGAGGCAATTTGCCATGTAAAATGTGGCAGGCAATAAAAAGAGATTTAACAAAGGCCATTTACTAAGGGATCAGGGCAGAAAAAACACTGACAAAAGCTGTGGTACGGGATACCCTGGGAGGCTCTTGGACCCGCTGAAGTAGTCAGTGCACCCATGTCTTCCTTTGGGAACTGAGCTGTGCTTGAAGCTATGGGTTGGCAGGTACCTTTGTTTTCCTTCTTGCTCTCCTTCACTGTCAATCAGCATCTGTGACCAAGACAGCTGAGTGTTATCTACAGCTCTGAAAGAAGAATCAGGCAAGCCAGTAAGTGAAGCAAAGGAGAAACAACCATGTGTTTCAGTGCCTGATTCTGCTCCTTCAGAGCCGTCAGAGGAGTGTTTGTGCAGTGAAATGTGTATCAGGCATGAGCAGCTAGCTCTGAAGATAAAATGCCATACGCATGAGGTCACTTACTGAAAGGGAGCATTGCAATAACTGTCTGCAGTCCTCTATAGAAAGAGGTTTTTGAAGGGAGCCCACAGTTCATGGGCAGCTGGGGATCAAATCTCTGCCTCCTCTGCAAAAGAGCAGACATTAAGGTCAGAAGCTCCGGAAATGTAGAGAGGCACTTTCACTGTTTTAAATCTCTCTGGTTGTTGAGATAGAAACTGGACTTTTTCATTATGTAGACAAAGCTTCTGGCTTGGGGAAGATTGATTATTCCATGTGTAGCATAATACATTTTTCACCCTCCCCCAAAAAAGAAATCACCTGAAGTAAGCTTCTTATACCTTTCTTAAGACTGGAGTAGAAGAATCAGCTTGAAGAGGCTTGAACATGGTCTAGTTTAAGATCACACAAATTCAGGGGTAGTGGCTGACTCTTCTCACTCCATTTCAGCTGCTTTTTGCCATGAGAAAGTGATATGAATGGTTGTTCCTCATCTTGGACCCAGCTCTGACCTTGCAAAATGATGCAAACCTGCCTCAACTGGAGGACCAGGTACATGACGCCTCTCTTTGGCTTCTAGAATATATGGGGTAGCTTAAGGGTTCCCTAAATCGTCTTTAGCTCTTTGTAACACCAGTACATCTGCACTGTGGGGAGAGTTAACAGAGACTGGACAGTGCGTTGGCACCTCCTTCCAAGTCTAACTCACAAGCACGGTTGGGCTGTAGGACTGATTTCTGTAAGAATCCTTGCTTTTCTTTTTTTGAAAGTCAGACTAGCTAGGTTGGAAGACCCACATGTTCTGGTCATCTAATTAATTTCTCCCAAAGAAGATTCCCTCTTAAGATCTGCATCAATGGCAGAACTGTGTTCATACCAACACCTTACAGAGGTGCAGGCATCCCTTTAGCTACCATAAACTTCTACAAATCCTGCTGAACTCATCTCTCTTTTGGCCCTGTTTTTTTTCCAACTGATCCTGTTGCTTGCCCTTGGGAAACTGTAGTTTGACTTTAGCTTGTTTTGTTACAGAGGAGAATTACGATGCTTTAATTATTTGGAAGAAAAAGAGGTTTTCCACACATTAATTTAAAATATCTGCCACATCTATGTCTCTGGTAAATGGAAGATTTTTGTATAAGACTAAATAAAAATTTGGATGAACATCGCAGTCAGGCAGAGAAGAATGTCATTTAGCTGGTTGAGCAAAGACACTACAGAGATGCTAGAAATAGAGAGGAAAAATTCTCTAAAGTGTGAAAACCCACATATATTTCTTATTTGAAGCAGTAATACCAGGATACAGGGGCACCATATTAGCAATACTATTTATGCTAAGATTTCTACAATAACTGCCAGGTTTCAGTTCTCATGCCTCTGACAAACTCCTGACATTGACAAACAACACAGAATAAGGGCCACAACATTTTTGAACCCTGGTCCCAAACAAGAAATCCAGGGAAAAGCCAGACAGTTATTTCAAAATTAAATCCTTTTGTTGATTATCTTTTCTGCAAGCAGTCCTCTCTTCAAATAATTTTGTCTGACTGTAAACATCTAATTTTTTTCCTCCTTAGTTTAATTAGTGTTGATGGAGAGAAGTGTGCGTGGCTGAAGCTACAGAGTGGAAAGAACGCAGATAACTGTCTTCGATCGTTCTGCTCTGTTTTAGACCAAAGGAAAGTCAATGCATTCTCTTGTGCTATTAGTTCAGCAGAAAGTTACATGAGCACAACAGCATCAACTTTTCCCAACAAGGAGCAGAGATCTGCCAATTCATCCCACAAAGCTACATGGCAATCAACAAAATAATGTTTTTGCACTTGAGAATGTGTGACTTGATTGATAATATCTAATTTTACATGACTTTTAAACAAAACCAACAGAAAGATATGGAGACTTTTTAGGAGCAGTGGGAGAATGAAAAGCTGAATGAAGAAAATTGTGCTGCACATCATCTTGTCTTATTACTGTTAACGCCAGCAGTCATAATCAAGAGTTTATTGTACAGGGCAATCTGGATGATTAGAAACTGGATTCAAGTTCATAAAAAACATCTTGACATAAAACTCTTTTTTTTTTTCACCAATAACACCAGGAGGCAAATTCACTCCCTCCCTCTGCAACCTCTTTTTATTCAGTGGAATTATACCAGAAATAATTCTAGCCATCATATTTTAGATAAATGTTCATTTGCAGAAATACATTATGTCATGATCAAAGGTATTGATATTGTAAATTTAGGTTGTTCCTAAGGCTACCATTTGTATATTTGAAACTTGGAAGAAATAGAATATAAACAGACCAAAGAAAAGTGCAGCTATCATGACCAGCCAGACTATTTTCTTCTAATGTCTTTTGAAATTGTCGAAGAGACTCACTTTCCTGTAGTCACTTCTCTGAGCTTTGTTGAGATGGCTATGTTAGTTCTAAATGGGAAGTTATTGGTCAGAAAATGGACCTTGCAAATTTCTAGAGACAGCATTGAGACACATCAGAGGTGTCATCCAGGAATTTTCTATCATTGTTTCACTCAAGGACATTCTCACATTGTCTTTCTTCCTACAGATTTTTTTCTTCCCCTCTCTGCTTTCTCCCCCTCAACCCCGTGTCTTTTTTTCCCTGCTTACTTTTATAGTTTTTGTCTCTTCTCTGTTTTACTCTTTCACTGTCAGGATAATGCTTCCTGCTCAGCTGAATCCCTTACTCCTGGGCTCTTTTGTCACCCACCTTAAAAGTAAAATGCTGGTTTCTAGTACTTCTTAAAATGCTCTGTGCTAAGGCACGGGAGCATTTCTCACACTCTCTAGTCCTTCAGCTTACTTGGGTTGTGACTGTTAACAGTCAACTGGATTTTTTTCCCCTCTAGTGACTCCAGTGGCTTAGCATTAGTTAAGATTGGCTCATGGTGAGTTTACCACTAGGTAGCTTTGCAGAAAAACTGATGCTGCTATTCTCCTACTTAGTCAAACAGTTGAGAATGAGGGGAAGGACTTAGTAAGCTGTGACCCCACCAAAAGGGAAGTCCCAAGGAGAGAGGTTTGCATGCAGACTTATGTCTCTGCTTCATGGTTCAATAATGTTATGTGGTATAATATAGAAACACCACGTGGCCATCCAAGCCTTTGTACTATATATACTGTGGTATTAAAAGCATTTCATTCTTTGAAAATGCAGTCATGTCTGGGGTGGAACATAGATGCTCTGTAACAATGAATAGCAACCTGGTCTGACAAGACAAGAAAAGAACAATACATTGAGAAATATATTTAGAGTGCAACTTGATAAAATTGAAAATTATGTCTGCATACTGTCTTAGATCTCCAGATTAAGCATTATGTGGGATTTATACAAGCTTGAAGTACCTTTCAAAATAAATGGCTGGGCCTATGACATGATGAAAATCACTCTGTGGCACTATCACAGAGCTACATCATATTTATTTCTGTGCTGAAACTTTAATTTTATGAACAGTAGTTGCAGACACCACAGATGGAGATTTGAATGTGGTGTGATACAGCACATCAGGAACTAGTTAAGGTAACTGTTTTGCAATCTGCAATGTAGTTCTGTGAAAAGATCCCATGGCACTTTATCTGAGGGTAGGGGTGTTAGCCCCAGTGCGCTGGATTACTTCCAAGTTCTGCTATGCGCATCTGGATCATCTCTGCAGTTTCAAATGGATAGGCTACTCTTCAGTTCACATCCTCAAATCTTTCATATATTCCCTGGCAATAAGAAATTGGTATGAACACCTCAAGTAATTTTTTAATTTAAGAAATAACAGTATTTCTACAAGTATGCTGCAGCGGTTTTATTTCCCAGTGGAAATAGGCATGCTTTATACAACACATGCAATACTGTGCCTCATTTTGCACTTTTTACCTATCCATTTATTAGCAAAATAAATCAATCATCCTAAATCTCCAACAAGTTTCAAAATAATTTCATTAAAAAAACAAAAGTAACAAGTTATTTTTTTTTTCTACTGGAAGATTCAGGGCCATATTGCTCTATCTAGCTGATAAACTCTTTAAACTCTGCAATAAAGAGGTGTGCTAGAACATGTGCAAGTCAGTGTTTTCATCGAAGAGTTCATCTGGCCCACAGAACTACCTTAAGGCAGGAAGTTAAGTTATATGAGAAGCAGCCCTGAGGCTGCTGCTCTAGTTCAAAGACAAAGCTGATCGTGGACCCGGGACATTATTTATAATAGATGACATGTACAGCACAACTGTGATCATAAATGTTCCTGTTGAGAAACTATGCTCTGAATGCCACAGGACATCAGAGACAGGCTGTGTAACCTGTATGTACTGAAGCTTTTGAGATTCTTCTAAGATCTCTTCTTTGACAATAATGTCTCTATGCAGTTAAATAAACCTATTTTTCATTATGATGAATAACCAGAATTATAGATAAAATATCCACTGAAAAGTTGTAATGCTTGTGTCCAGGATTTTGCTGGGCACCACTTTGTTTCTGTAACACTAAAAGTGTTAAGAAACTCTTAGAAACAGCAAATGCTTTGCTTAGCCTCAACATGTACATAATAATTCTCCTTATTTTGAGTTACAGTGACTGTGAGATGGTCAAAGGAGAAATACAGAGTCTTAAAGTGAACAAAGCCTAACAAAGCAAACAAAATTTCCCTACAGTCTAATTCTTTCTCTCTTTTAAACTAGTTGTATTGTAACAGTAAGGAAGGAACAGCAATGAGAGGGTGGTGGAAAGGGGAGAAAAAGAGGAGCAGCCTTTAAACCAGTTTTATGAGCTTCGGCAATCTAGCCAGGAGAAGAGGAGCATATGCTAGTGCAGACATTGCTGCTAAGCCATGCCTCAGTGCAGATGCACACACTAGGAACCGGTAATTCATGGTTTTATGGCAAAGACAACAAAAATCTAAGCTGTGTTCCTATTTGCAAGACAAAAAACACTTCCATACATCAGGCTTTAATGATTCTTCAGGTCTTCCGCCTCTGCCAGGTGCAGATGACTTTTCATGTAGGCCAGCAGCATATTTCCCTCTCTGACTTGTGGTTTTCTAGGGGGTTTGAAATGTGTCTTCCCCTTCTGGAGGGCCCAGTGACTTATTCCTCTTTTTGGCAGCATCGCGCTGGTTTGGGGATGTGTTCTGGGGATTTTTAGTTTGAGTGAAGTCTTTTTCTAAGACTGCTGCTGCTGTAACATACCAGGAGCTGCTCCAGGCTTTCTGATTTTGGAGACAAAGCCTGAAGATGAATGAGGCTATAAGGAAGCTTTGTTAACTGCTTCTGGAGTTGCATCACCCCTGAGTTTAGCAGGTTAATGTATTTTTCCTTCCAGTGTCAGTCATCATATTTCAGCCTAACTACACAGAAGCCAACAGACAGAAACAACAGGCTGAACCAATTGAAGCTGTTGCACAAGTGCATTAGGTGGGCTCATATCTGGTGAAAAATTTTTAAAGGAGTTGTCCATTTGATAATCGTATGTTTTCTTGGAGAACATTAAACCCTCTATTGTTATGTCAAGCAGTTACTGTTGGTTTAACTTGATGGAGAGATCAAAGTCTTACACCAGAGGAAGGCTCTTATTTCTGTCTAGGTTTTACAGCTCTGAAACTAGATGTGAAATTCTTCCAAAAAAACAACAGGAATTAGGTTTTTCAAAACACTGTCAAAGCAGCTCAGTGCGCAGTGTTTACCTAGGCTATGAGGAGACGAGTTTCAGATTTCCATTTGGCTTGCAAGGATTTGAAGTCCTACAGAGGTATATTTTCTGTCAGCAATAAAATGTTTGGTGGTAGTATGCAAATCATTTTAGGTTTGGGAACTGGATAACCAAATTAACATCTTAATGTGTTCAAACTAAGTGCCTGGCAGAGCTGCTTGTTGCAGTTATATGACTTCCCACGCAGGAACTGTCTTGTGCCTGTGGCGGGTGGGATCCATCTCAACCCATTCAGATAGACACGTGCAAAGTTCCTCTTACAATATAAGTCCATGCACCTAATTGTAGCATTAGGTCTCATAATGCTTTTAAAATATGATCCTTTATGGTCCTCACTTTACTTTTTCCGGTGTTTATCTTGAATGATTGGGTGTTAGACACATTGCTGTCAGCTGTGTATAACTTTCTGGATTTAATTCTGATGCACTAACAGCCATTGCCAGGCAAGAGCTGCACAAAATTGCTGTGCAATTTTTTTATTATTAAATTCTAAGTGAATTCACGTTTAATGTGTTTGCACTCCCCTTTTGTCTGCTTTTCACGTACATGCTAGCAAATAAGTTTGGTTGCAGAAATGTTTGCAGAAGCAGCAAAATTTTAAGTGAGAATGAAAAATATTTCTGGAAAGCAGGTTTTGTATTCATCAGAAACCTTCCTGTTAGAAAGATCCTATCTCTTCAGAGAGCTGAAGTATGCTGGGTAACCTTTAATTAAACTTGCTCTATTTTGAAGATTCAACTATTTGCAAACAACAAACAGCACAGATAGCAAAGACTTTGGGAGTCACTGCCTAAATCACCTTGCTGCCTCCACACCATATAACAGTTCATTTTCCATGCTGGTTTAGTTCCATATTAAGGGTAAGAAGGATTTTGGTTCCTTATGTTCCTGCTGGGAAGTTGCAGCACTGTTTGAGAGCAACTAATGGTCACTCTGGGGAGAAACAGACAAAACCACTGGAAACAGATAGAAGTTTTCAAAAGTCATATCCAGTCTGGCCTCAAACACATCCAGGGAGGGGGCATCCACAATTTCCCCAGGCAATTTGTGCCAGTGTCTCACCTCATCGTGAAGAGTTTATTCCTAATGTCTAATCCAAATCTTCCACCTTTCCGTTTAAAGCCTATCACTACAAGCCTTTATAAAAAGTCCCTCCCCAGGTTTTCTGTATACCCTGCCTATGGTAGGGGCTGGAACTGGATGGATTTTAAGGTCTTTTCCACCCAAACCATTCTATGATTCTATGATTCTATGATTCTATGATTCCATGATTCTATGATTCCACGATTCTATGATTTCTGCTGCCATCATTGCTGCAGGTGTTTACAAACAGCACATTATTTCATAGCATTTATATAGGAGTCTTTTATTTTGAGATCTCATTCAGGATGCTCCTGTTGATGAAGCCTGGTTGAATCTTTTCCTCTGAAAAAAATAACAATTTGTTTCCTGTGAACAATATCTCTGTTTCAAATAAATTTTCATTCAGCAGCTCTTTCTGCCGTTTAAGTCATTGGGCCCAGATTCTCAATCCCGCTTTTCGCTGCTCAGTCCTGGGCTGCTGCTGAGAGTGGTGTAGCAGTTGCTAGCAAACTGTGCAGTATAATAAAGTTCAGAGGATGAAAAAGATCAAAGGAGTCTGAAAAATAACCAAATGTTACTCCTACCTTCACCCAAGAGCTGGTGTTTGTCAGAGTGCAGCCGGCTGAATTTACACTAGATTATCTGAAGGACAAGGCTTTACTTAATAACAGTCATAGAAATAAATTCCTATTCATCACACCTAGTATATTCATATGGAGAGACAGTCATCTGGATCTGAATTTAGTCTGAAACACGTGTACCCTTCCATTTTTTAAAAACTTCAGATTGTGTTTCCACTAGCTTGTCAAGCTTGATACAACTTCAAATGTCCAATAGTATAGTACACAACTGTACTTCTTTGATTTCTTGTATTGATCTTTCATATATCGTTTTCATTGAGTCCAAAGAAGGAGGCAGAACATTTTAGCCATTCCTAAGCAAAATTCTCGCTCTTTCACCCTGTTCTTTCCTCTGCCTCTGCTAAAAATCTTTTCTTTGCCATTATCAGAGGTGGATAAATTTGTGGTCTAATTCTATACATTTTACAATAGTGACAAGTTCAGTAAAAACAAAAAAAACCCAAAAAACCCCTCAGAACCTTTTCTAGGCTCCAGACTCAAGACCATCTCCTTCCCAGGGCTACCAAATCATCTCAGGGTGCTGCAGTTTATCAAACAATTCCCTTTTTTATTCCTCATCGGTATCAGATGCAGGAAACCAGCCAATGCTTTTTCACTTATTAGCTTAAATTAAAAAGTAGAGTTTCTCGTGATTGAGTGGAAGATCCGTTGAATGGTTCATATTAAAATGATGTTTTGGCAAAGAACCCAAATATACCTATGGATACTCGCTGTGTGCTTTCAGTCAAACATTAAGCTTTTGGCACAAATGTTTCCATGTTATTTTTTTATGGCATGATATGATAACACTACAATAATACTTAAATGCTGACACAACAGAAACATTGCCAGTTTGGACTCCCAGGCATTGGCAGGCTTTTTGTTATATTTGCAACCTAGCACTCTCTGTGAGCTTCACAAAAATGTTCATTGCTTTTGATGGAGGTGGGGGGAAATGAAAAAAAAAGAAACAAATTTCTTTGCAAAGTGTTGAGTTGGAGAGGCTAAATATCACAACAAATGGAAGATCTGTGGCATACCAGAACCCTTTTTCTTTCTTCATTTCCTTGAAAGCATGATTTGTTTCACTGGATTTATCTCTATAGGTGCAATCCATTTCCATTCCACCATTATGTCATCTATAATTTAAATTTACGAGACAAAACTTTAGGCTTGCCAGGGGAGCAGCTGGAGCGCTCTATTCCCTTTGCCATAGAAAATGTAGATGTGCTGAATGTATTGTGTCTGTCAAGACTCGTTGAAAGTACTCCTATCTTTTCTGACAAATATCCATCAGCATGTAATATTTATTCTTCTGTTTTAGTTTCCCTGCAAGTAATTGACGGTCCCTCGGCAAGGAGTGGGGTTCCTGCTGAGGCAGCACCACCTGTACGGCTTTCCCAAGCTTACATCAGATGCTCTGAAATGGAGGCTTTCATAGGGCTAATGGATAAAATGAATGAAGCAGATGTGGACAAATGCAGGGAAACAGATTTTTTCTCCTCAAAACTACGTTGGTATAATTAACACTATTATGTAATGATGCTTTTATATGACAATTATTGCAGGTACAAAAAGACTTTTCAGACTTCTCCATTTCTTCCATTTTACTGGCCAAGCAAACCTCACTCTTTGCAGTATCTTTGTGCACTTTAAATGTCCTTATGATTCCAAATTAAATTTTACTGATGTAGATAATATCTGTGATACCATCCTCTATTATCTCCTTAAACTAGTATTTCAAAAGTGACTAGATATTATGTAGTCTCAGGCAGACAGCAGAAGATATGCTATAGGACCCAATCTTCAGAAAACTTTACTTATTCCCTCTTTGAAAATCAGACACTTCTTAAGAACATCCCAGCTTGATGACCCCAAGAAGAAGCCCTTCCCATCACATTTGACCACAGTGGTGACTGAGATGTCTTGTGAAAATATAAACATTCATATAGCTCCCCAGGACCACGTGTGATATCAGAAGTGCTAGTGAGCCTGATGCATCTTTGAAGAGCATGGTAGTATTCCTGCTCTTCCCAAGGAAGCATCAAAAAGTGGCCATCTTCATTCTGATCCTGCCACACAGTTTTTCAAGTCATAACATAAACCACTGAAAGAGCACAGCTTAATTTTTCAGGTGTCAGAATTGAGTTTGCAGAGCTGGTAGCTTAAGAAATTTCTGTTGCACAGAAGTTAATGTCCTTAGTGATTGTTTCTTTAAATGAAAGTGGCATTTTAATAATCTTTGTAATAAAAGTACTCAACACACCACCAGTATGGCAATTACTAATTCTTTCGGGGACAAACTCTACATTATTGTGCAGCAAATATTGCCAATAAGAGTCTTTTATGTGTCTACCTCTGTAGTTAACCCGCACAGGTGAACATGTCCCTCGTAGCCATGGTGACAGTCCCTGCTTCCTTAGGTCATCATATTCCTTTTAGCTGTGAAGGTCCCACCAGGTGAGGTGTGCAAAAACAATGTCACAAGAATTAATTTTATGATTGTTGTTTGTTTTACACCAGAGATCTCAGTGAAAAACATAACCTAGATTGCAATCCTCATACACTAGCCCTGTGCAGCAGCCAAAGACAATTCCCAGTCTGTACTAAAGAGAGGGGCATAACATCCCAGAAATCACAGAAAATACATTCCCAAGGAAATCAGATGTGATGAGAAGAGGGACACAATAACAAGGCTGTGAATAATACGATCATATTTGTATACATTTTAAGTCCATGTCTGTCTTTTTTAAGGATTGATCATTGTTTCATTTTGTTCTTTTCTTGTTCAAAAAGGAGTTTATCCACTTCTAGCCATTTTCAAGATCGGGTATGCTAATAAATAAGAAGTATTTATTTTATATTGTTGTTATAAGATTGAATGGGTTTTCTATTAAAAACAAGTCTAGAAACAGAGTTGTCCAAACTTGGTTAAAATCTATAAAGAATGAGGTTGAAGCAAATTTTATGCAGTTGCCATCTACAGTGGAATCAAGGCTAAATATCTGGATCTATAAAAAACTGCAGAAGCATAGATGGTGCTATCCCCTAGCCATCCCATCCAGTGCTTTTCATGAACAGTGACAACTAATTAAGCTGATAGAAAGGTGATTCCTTTGTTCAGCGTGCAGAGGAAGAAGGTGGTTTTCAGCCCCTTTGTTTATGACTCAAAACACATTCAAGTATGTAAGCTGGATCCCTCTGTGATTCAAAATAATATAACTACTGGGACTCAGCCACAGATGAAAAACTGAAGATGTAGGGGCTGGTC
This sequence comes from Phaenicophaeus curvirostris, assembly GCF_032191515.1. Taxonomy (NCBI): domain Eukaryota; kingdom Metazoa; phylum Chordata; class Aves; order Cuculiformes; family Cuculidae; genus Phaenicophaeus; species Phaenicophaeus curvirostris. The sequence goes on from NC_091431.1 coordinate 18,919,218, forward strand.
TTGACAAAGAAGACACAGATCCTAAGCTGCATTTGAGACCATGCTGTTTATAAGGATTAGGGATCTCACAGAGTCCATGACTACAAAAAACAAAACAAGATAACCGCCCCCCCCAAAAAAGTAGCTAAAATTTCTAAATAATAGTAGCTTGGAGAATTGCAATATTTTCTGTGTTTGATAGAGAGATACCAGACTTTCAGGAGGAGATGGCCTGGAAAAAAGTGATGTCCTAAATCAGCCCAATGAATTAAGAATTAGTTGTGATTTTTCTGTCTCTGTTAGAGAATAAATTGACTGGATGGAAAAGGGTCTTTTTCTGCATCAGCTCCAAATATTCACATTCAGAGCAGCTATCTCTTTTTGTAACTGGGAAGTGAAAGGCAAGGCTTTTTCTGAAAGTATTCACAGTCGGTTCTGAGGCAGAAATGAGCTCTGTGATTTTTAGTGCTTTGGATATTAGGATAATTATCAGAAGCTAATGAGTTTTTAAAGGTTTCTAATGTGAATCTATGATTTTAGAACCTCTCTCCTGTCAGAATCTAACTAGGTTACAGACAACATGACATGATCTATGGCCCATTTCTACTAATGACTAAAGCATGAAGGTATAGCCTCCTATGAATAATACTCTTTACACCCACGATAGGGAGGAAGATTTGGAAACCTGAAATGCAAGGCTCGTGCAGTACTACAAACCTGTTTCAGAAGATTGTGGTAAGCTACAATCACAACAAGCAATCCCTACCTGCGTAATAAAATAGAGGCTTGTCAGCATTCAGCAGCATCAGAATGCATAGTAAGGGTATGCAAAATTTGAGACAGAGAACAGGATGATTTAAGTTGTCTTGCTTTTTTTTTTTTGTCTTGTACTGATACTAAGAGAAATCTCTTGCCATTGGGTGGCTTAATACACATGAAATGGGCTAGTGTGGTCAGACCATTCCTCAGTGGACAAGTAAAGGCATCACAAAGTAGTCTTCCTAAATTGTGGTACTTTAGCTGGCAATCTCAGCAGGAGAGATAAGATAAAATGTGAATTACTCTGCCGTTCTCACATGTTTTTCTCCTGAACTGGGGCTGAAGCATCCTGAGAGTGTCTTGGACAGGAAAGATGCACTTCTGGCGTCTCCTCATAAAAATGATTACCTGTGTGACTTTGGTCTGGAGTGCTGTTAATTTTGCGCCTACAGCGAGTATGCTTTTTCACTAAAAAAAAAAAAAGAGAAAAAAGAAAAAGGACAAAAACACCTTAGATAATGGAGCAGTCAGAGTACTCAGAGTGGAGTCTCATCCATTGTCTCTTGAGCATCTCTTGAATTTTGCCACCTCTTATAATACTTGAGGAGTGATGCTAGTTACAATTCAGAAGATACTTAATGCGGTGTCTTGCTAGTATTCATCTTAATTACTGCACTGATAGTGTTTTTGTTAACTGGGAGTTATGAAATGGCAAAATTAGAACCAAACTCCATTCTCAGTCACACTCACAAAGCCACCAGAATAACAAAAAGCAGAATACCTCCCCGTGGCATGTACTAGCAAATGATTGCTCAAGATCTGTTCATTTCTGTACCAAATCAGAAACAAACAAAAAAAAAATCCAAAAAAAACCAGGAAAGAAGTATCTTCAGCATCACAATAGTTTCATTTGGAGGGGAGAGGTCAAACAAAGTGGTCAGCAAGAGTGCTCACTAGATGTGTCACAAGTACACTCATTCTGCATTATTCATTTTTATTTATAAAGAAAAAGAAAAGGAAAAAAAGCTTTCTGAATAGAAATGTTCAAAACTCATCCAAGCTGAATGTAACCTATATACATCCGTCTAATCTATCTGTATTGGACTGAAGTTCTTTGGTGCTTTGAGACTCCATTACGATGCATGTGGTTTCCATTCTCTTGGTTTTATAGCTGTTTGGAATTTATTTTAGATCTTTTGAGACCTCTAACCATTCTGGGGCTAGAATTATGGGGTTTCAGACTGTTCAATTTGTTTCAAAACTTTTCCTTTCTTGTAGTATTTCTTTGTGTGTTTAATTCAGTGTTAGATTTAATGTTCTCTGATTCCAAGCATTGCGTCATTAACTAGCCTTGTTTTTCCTTTTACTAACATGTACTAGTCCTCTAGAAATAGTGTGATTTCTTAATAAAAGACAGTTTCAGCTTTATTAGTTTTATTCTTTCTGTCTTTATTGGGGAAAATTTTCCCAAATTTTAATTGTTTGATTGCATTGGTTTTGCTGAATTATGTTACGGTATGTGTTTCTGGCTCCGCTTTTTTAAATGTGCAGAGAGGGAGAGGAAGTATGGACCAACTCTTACAACCATAGGATTGTTTGGCAGCTTTCTTCAATGCTTCTATTAGGAAATTTAATAGGCCATGGAAAATAAACTGTCAGAATGAAACTGACCCTGCTGTAGGTGGGACTCAGTTGTGGAAGTATATTTGTACAAAGTCTCGCTGAAGTCACCAACTCCAAATCAGAACCTGTGTTTAAGGAGACCAGACAAAGGTTTCCTTGCCATCAGTTGTATTCTTCTAGGTCATTTGCTGATCTCTTGAGGAGTCTAAGTTTGGATAACTCATCCACCAAAGAGATGAAAGGAGTTACTCCTGCAATTAATGCAGAGTCTTTAACTTATTATTTCTTACTATCTCCAATTTGTATAGTTTTGGGATCCTTTTAATCATGTTTCCTTCTGCTGGATCTCTGGGTTGTGAATTCAGACCTGCTTCTTTGGCTAGGTTAAACAACTGAGGAAAGTAAACTGCATTTCAGCAAGATAGATGACACAATTAAGGTGGTGCCTTAGTTCCGTCATTCACATAAAACACTTCTAACCCTATAATTCTCCTATTGTTGCAATTCAAAGAATGAATTGGTTTTTGTGTTTATCTGCGGAAAATGATAGCAGCCCTCTTCCTTGCACAACTATTCTGGAAAGTTTGATGCATTGCACAGAGCCAGGTCTCTGCCTTTGCTTCTCCTTTAGAATTATGTTCTCTTTTTTGTGGATGCAGTAGCAGCAGTACCAACCTCCTGCATGTGTTTCCTGAACGTAAGATCTCCAGCTAAGGGAGTCTTTCTTCTTTATGTTCCAAAAAATCATGTTTGCATTAGGAACTCATCCAAAGAGTGGAGAGCTTGAACTGATGTAACTGGCATTTTCTTTGATATCCACTATTTTAGGTTTAAAGTCACAAACCCAGCTGGCATTTAACAACTTAGTACTGAACAGCTGAGCTGCAGTAGCGATTCATGTTCTCAAACCCATGGCAATTAAATATGAACCAGTTTTGCTTACTCACCAAAATGGGCCATGTTTTAAACTCATTTGAGCTTCCCTAATGCCATCTATGGATTCAGCAGGACTAACTACAGGAACATGAACAGTGTGGTGGCAATAGATATTTACTGGGTCAGATCTAGAGCTGCTGCTTGTGCTAGAAAACTTCACCCCTCAATATGGAGCTGTCTAGGTGTACATTCACTTCCAGTGGAAATAATCTCTTTAAGTGTGGACCATGAATATTTATTTACATCTCATACTTGTGTTGTTTTACAAATCAGTGGAATAAGTAATCAGATACTTAATTAAGAGCGCACACTGCTGAACAGGAAGCCTGTAGTTATTTTATGGATAGTTTGTGTAGTGGTGCACTACATGACATGGATGACTGGGAATCAATGTTTCCATGTGGAAATTGCAGTGCCAAGTACACTAGTCAAACAAAAATTGCATGCTGAGACTGACCATTATATGCAGTTCCAAAATGAAGCATAAGCTTTCTGCTCATGAGATGAGGCATGGGTTTTCTATTAGCCAAGTACACATCAGTGGCCGTAAGCAAACAGAGATGAGTCACTACAAATTAAGTGGAAAATCTGAAACTGAAAGCTCTCTGCATCAAGCTCTTTTTCTAAGGGTGACACATTGGCCAATCCCAGCAAGTATTCTCCTAGAGGGGCAGGATGCATTTATCCCTCCAAATTCATACCCTTGCACAGCCCCACGGGACTCCTCCACAGCTGTGTTCCAACTAGCAAAGATAGTGCAGGTGGGCAAGGCCTTTATTTCACAGCACCGCAACTTCTGCTTTAGTCATTTTGTGATGAAGAACTTAATATTCTTGCCTTCCCTGTTTAATTTTGTGTCTGTGTGCAAAAGGGCATAGAGTACAATGTGATGCTGATGACTAGCCAGGATATCCCATAATTAATAGCTGTCATAGACACAACAATGAGGCTGCTTCTACACCACTATCTAAAGACTTGCTCCTTTTCTCACTGCCATTGTATTTTCAATGAAATTCCAACTCAGGAGAGCCTGGATTTTAGCCATTTGCTCTCTCTCTCTCAGCTCACTTCAGTACCTCCGAGCAAAAGGGGAACAACTCTTCTGGTTGGAAGCTCTACTTGGACCATGGGGCTCTTCCATGGGGGGGCTCTAGCTTTACTCAGTTCTTTGGAGCCAGCACTATTCCTGAAATAGCACGACTTGCTGCTGTGTAAATGCCGTATGTGCAGACTTATTGCCTGCCACATAGGACTCTTTTGCCTTTCCAAAACCCTTTTTTCTTATTCACACTTTCAGGAAACTGTTTCCAGATGTCAGTGCTCCCCATAATTATTTTCTTCAGGTTCTTCATTGTACTCTTTTGAAAATTGCTGTCTATTTGTTCTCCTTCTTAACAGCAGAACAATTGGCCCAGGGTCTGGTAAAACAGCAATGACTGAGATTTTCCAGAGGCATGTTTCAGCCATGGTTTTATTTGCCTAGCATCCTCTGTTTACATTCTGACTCCAACATTATCTGCAGACATTGTTCACTGATTTTTTTTTGGTGGTGGTAGTGGTGAGATTTTGGGGATTTTTTGCAATGTTGCTTGCAAAGCAGCTCCTAGGACAGCAAACCCTTGCATGGTGTGCTGATCATGCATATATTTAGCACCCTAATCTCTGCAACCAGTGCTTGTTATATTTTTCTTGACATTTTCTGGTATGATTTTTGACATCTGCTTGCAAACTCCTGCAGCCCTTTCAGTGCTGATATTCACTTGTTTCATCTGATGTTGTTTTCATAGTCTTTAGATATGCAGATTCATTGCTTTCCTTCACATCTTGTCTGCTCAGTCATACTGGGACAGTCAGTCCTGAAGGCTTTTTTGTTGTTACTCAGTCCTGAAATCTTTACAGAGCCTTTTGGGAACAATATTATTCATTGGTCTTTTAACATTATAGTACTTTTCCTTAAAAAAACAACAACAACAACAACAAACTGCAAATTATGCAATAACGTTATCCTCCGAGGACCTGCAAGGACACAAGATGTAAAGTCCTGTTTTCCTACGCTAATCTGAAAATGTCATGGCATATTGTCAAAATAGGAGGGATGGTAAAATATTCCTTTGCAATGTAAGTTGTTAAATCAAGGTGTGTATGTGTGTCCTCTGGCATTACCTCTTGTCAAAAAAGACCCTTTCAAACCATGGAATACTCCAGCAAGTGTCAGGATTTTTTGACATCACATACATCAGATATTCTCTTTTGCCTCCTTCCTCTCCTTATTGAAGATACCTGAGCATTTTGCAATTCTTCCCACTAGTGTGTATAGCTGTGCACCTTATGCACAAAAGCAAGACACATCTTCTCTCTTTAGCTGTATAACTAAGCACAGTATTTATGTATGCAATTATCAGGATTGCAACAGCAAGAATCTTTGAGATTTTGGATAATTCTTCTCATGTGATTCTCAAATTACACAGAAGAAGTAAACCACTAAGCTTCACATTCTGATAAACAATTCACAACAAATGTTTTGACAAATCTGCTGCCTTTTCTGTCTGAGATATATTTATAAAGAGATTTTGCGCTTTTTCTCATTTGCTGCTGGAAACTGTTCAGCCGTGACGTGTATGGAGGTAAAGCATCACACCATGAATCTTTAAAATACTATTCACTAAAATTGCTAATGCTTTCTGTTTTCTCACTCACCATCCATAAGGCATTGCTCCTGCCTGTGAACCTTTCTGCAGAACAGGAGGATGGATTGGCTCAATAACTTTTGTCCACGTATGTATGATACAGGTATAGCACATTTATGCAAATATGTATTTGTGAGCTAACTTCCATCGTTTATGCAAATTCTTAAAAAACCATAAGCACACAAACCAGATAGGGCCCAGAGTAACATACTACTGAATTCACATTACTTTATTTAAAAGAATAACTCAAATATTTACAGATCTATACCACTGTACATCCTAAACCAGACTCTGTTCTCAGTTACATCAGTCTCTGGTCATATTACTATCAATTTAGAATAATGTTACTCAGGTTAGTGTTGGCTTATAATATTTATAGAGCAAATGAAAACCAATCAATAGTACTGTATTTTTAGTTATTTTGCTACATCAAATGACCATAAAGCATTTAAGAGCTGAGGTCAGATTATTCATATGCTCTCATCCTTAAAGAAAAGAAAAAAGAAGATCTATTAAGTATTGTGAGGAAGTTATGTAATATGGTAACTAGAAATCATCATATTTTATGTTACCATTATAATATACAAATAAAATTAACATAGTTGTCCAAGTTACAATCCACTTAAGGACACAGATTTTTTTTCATTTCTCTAATATTGCTGTTTGATATCGATCATGAAAAGTTCGCTGCAACAATCAGGAGAATTTTGAACCAAAGTATATAATACCATATGTTTTAGATATTCTAATATTTATTTTTTTTTTACAAATTGTAAGTTAATATGTAAGTGTAAAACACAAAATTTCAACTCTACTTTTAATACATGTGGTTAGGAAGAGGTGGTTAGGAAGAGGTGGACCTTGAGTAGTCTGCAAAATTCAGTCTTTTTTTACCATCATCAGCTCCTTTCTTGTTTCATCAGTTTACTTTCACTAAATTTACAAGCATTGCGTGTTCAGAACTGACGTTTGCTGTCTTTCAGAGGACTTCCCACCACCCATCCAGAATGAATTCCTGGACTAGACTGTGCTGCAAACAAGATGACTTCAAGGGAAGTGATGAAGAGACTGACCCACTAGATTTTGTTTTATTAGGAGTCATCTGAATGCCCATGAATTTTTCACAGTCTCTTCTAAAGGGAATATATCTCTAATACAGCCTGTGTTATAGTCACACTGAAACTCGGTGTTCAAATGGGATCAAAATTAGGCAGAATGAGTTCATCTGTCTTTCTTGATTACACTTTACTTTTTTTCCACAGACACCAAGAGAGAAGATCTCAGCTTTAATGTAGGCTCAGCAACAATTGTATAGAAACTGAGAACTAATGATTTCTGAGGCATAAGACATAAAAACAGAAGCAATTGGGAGCAAGGGTGCTGCGAAATACGTAAGTGATCTTGCAAGGTTTTCTTTTTCTCTGTGTACTACTGCATACCAGCAGCATTTTCAAATGAGAAGTCATTACTCTTATCTTGTTCTTTCCCTATAAAAAATTCCAAGAAATATGAGAACTTGGTTCTATATTCTACATAGGTAACTTCTGACAATACTGGGAGAACTGTTTTTCTTCCCTTCTTCAGAGGTGTTTAAAAATCCTATTCCTTTGTTTTCCTTTTTTTTTCTGGTGAAAGAGCTGTCTTCAGTAAGAAGGAAGACCTGACAGTATTTTTCCTATTTTGTAATAGCAAATATTTTGTAAATGATGATAGTTCAGACCTTACTGCATTATTTTAGGGAAGAGGTGGAGTAGGTCAAATGAAGAACTGATTTTCTACAGAAATTGATGTCTCCTCAGATCTGCAAACACTGAGCTAAAGTATTTGACTTCCTGAGGTGAAATAAGTTACTTCCAGCAGTTGCTAAGAGATCATTAATAATCATACGTGCAATAAATAACAACATGCGAATTAGCTCCTAAGAGATATATGACTGCAAATTGCAGCAACAAATCACCGTGTGTATCAGAGAATGATCATTACTCCAGTGTGTACAAAAGCTGTTTTAACAACTGTATTCTTTATGGTGAAGCTCACCCTAATTAGCCTTTCAGATTCCCGAGGGAAACGTCTGCAGAGCATTTGACATTGTGATGTTTGATCTAGTTGGGGGGAAGGGAGGTTTGTTTCTAAACCTAGAAAGCATGGGGCCACGAGCTGAGCTTTCAATTAGGTCACTTCTATTAATGGGGGTGGGAAGTAAACAGTCCTTTCAGGAAAACAGTTTGGGAGTAAATGAATAATTAATCAGTTTGGTATATGTAAATGTTTCACAAGAAAGCTATTTAGTGGCAGGACCATCTTATTATTAACTGCATGTGCAGAGGTACACATGTGCACACAGTAAAACATCACCGCTGTGTTTTTCTTCTTCTAGCTCTACAGCAAGCTCTTCCTCTTCATCTACTCTGTTGACAAGTGTTGGAATTTTTTAGGGAGCTAGTAGAATAATGCAGCAGGTCACATTTTGCTAAGCCAGATATTAGGGAGGTAGACTGAGATTGGCACCGTTACAGAGCCACTGATCCTCCCCAAAAATCCTGAGCTCAAATAAGTCAGGCATTGAAGCACCTGATGGTTGGACACTCTGATGAATAAACTGTAGATGATACGTTTCCCAAAGAAAGTCTGACAACTAGTATTGAGTTTCTGAGCTTGCATGGGGAGATTGAAGTGCTTTTAAAAAAGCATTACTTTGTATCCAGTGCGACACCTCCTACTAGATCAGGTTGCCCAAGGCCCTGTCCAACCTGTCCTTGAACACCTCCAGGGATGGGGCAGCCACAACTTCCCCAGGTAACCTGTTCCATTGTCTCACCACTCTCATAGTGAAGAAATTCTTCCTTATGTCTAGTCTAAACCTGCCCCTCTCCAGTTTATACCCATCATGCCTAGTCTGATCACTACAAGCCTTTGTAAAAAGTCTCTCCCCAGCTTTCTTGTAGGACCCCTTTAAGTATTAGAGAGTGGCCAGCAGGCTCAGGGGGATGGGATTGGAACATAAAATGGAGCAAGCTTTAAGCTGCACTTTTTTTTTTTTTTTGAGAGAGAGAAGACCTTTTTTACTGGCTCATTGAAATTGCAACCTGCCATTTTATGCTGATATGCTTTATAGAGGACCTAAAAACCTTTACTGAGTTATAGATTCTGTCATGATTGCAAGTTACCTGTTGTCCTTTTGTAGATTTAAGTTTGTATTTGATACCTATATAGTATCCAGGGAATGATTTGATACAGCAGTGCTGTTTGCTCAGTCATTCCAACCATAAAGGCATGTACCTCGTGCTTGCAATTATTTTTGACTAAATAGATCTAAAACTCAGAGAAACCATTTGGTAAGGCATGCACACGTAAATCAGCACTGTTTTGAAAAGGAAGTGTAAGATAAGTTTGTTGCTGTACTACTAGCTTATTGCTTGTCACAAAGTCATATTTCCTACAATATAATAAAAAAAAAATACATTCTCAGTGCATGCCCCAACAACTCCAGCTCTAATGGGAGCAGTTTTTAAAATTCTTTCTAATAGGTTGACACAATAAAATGACGCCAAGAGCTTACAAACTAAGGAGATGCAGCTGGCTTCTGTTGCTTGTTTGAAATAACTCCTTATTCTGGAGAGAGAGGAATCACGTAATGGAAAACATTTGTTGCAGTTTAAGTTTGGCTACTATCCTAAAACATTCTCATGATCAAATTGACCCAATGCCCACCTTCTACCCCTCCCTCCAGACTCAGTCATGTTTTATAATTATTTATTTTTATAAACAGCTAATGCAAATTTTGAAAAAGGTGTAATGGGCATTGTATTTTCATATTTCAGTGGTAGAAAGTTACTTTAAAAGGTATGTGTTAAATGCCACTACATATACAAATATGTTTATTTTCATTGAAGGTAGAAATACCTTTGATATTTGGGAAGGAAAACTCTGATGTAACGAAAACACAAGAATAGGAACTCTTTGTATAACTCTTGTGGACTTGTTTAATAGGTTTCCTTCTTTTCCCTCTGTTGTATTATGAAGTTGCACAGCAATGCAGATTAAGTGGATCACTGACTGCTCTGGAGATGCAGTTTTGATACTATCTTTAGTACAATTTTTTGAAATATGCAATATATTTTCTCTGTGGAAATGTGATAACTTCTAAATTCATAAGTCTATTGTAGTGTAAGACATAAATCCTGCTGTTTGAGAGGGACTTGTGTGTAGAGTTCAGAGGGTGTCTGAGCCAAGGACTCATTCCTAAGAGAGTCCAGTATTAAGGCACTGAATCAACAAGCACTTCAGCATATGCATAAGTCTCTTTGAAGCCAGCCAGACTCAACACATACTTAAGTGCTTTGCTGAAAAAAGGTGGGAACTAGTGTGTTTAGCTTTTAGCACATGCTTAAGCATTTTTTTCTAAACTAGGGCCCAAGTTGCTTAAAAAAATTATACGCACATGCACTGGCACCACATGCTAGACAGTTTATGAAGAGTAAGTTTTTCCACAACAGAATCAGCAGGAACTATTATTAAATGCAGTCATGTCAATAACGCATAGAGTGGATCTGCGAGCCAAGAGGAAAACAGCTCTTGTGCTCAACGATCTGCTCTGACTGGAAAATGGGACTCCCCAACACCAAAGCAAAGTAGAGACTGCAGAATGAAACTGATAAGTGGAAAGGGATAACAATAAAAATGCAGATGCTTTCTGGAGCAGAAGTAAGTATACATAAAGCTTGAAAACATAATGATTATTAAAATTAAAAACAAGTGGGTTTTTTCTTTGATTTGGCCCTTTTTATAGATGGCTGTTTTTCAAGTTGTGCAAAGAAAATCTGAGGGTTTTTTTTGCTAGTGTGCAGGCCTTTGGATGATGTCCTTTCTTGTCCTTTTCCTTGTTCTTTTATGTGTCAGCAATTATTGACCTCAACCTTCATTTTTGATGAGCTATATAAAACATTAATAAATGATGAGGGAAAAAAATGTTGTGGCGCATGATAAAATCACCTGTATTACAAATAAAATGTGCACTTCTGAGATTACCAGCTATTTTTACATTCAGTGCTTGAAGTGTTTAAACACAATAGTGCTTTAAATGAAATGAACAAGAAATCCATTAACCAAAAGGGTTTTGTTAGAAATGGGTAAGAATTCTGGTTTCATACTCAGAATTGGTAAAATATGAAAGGGGAAAGTGTGAAGTTTTCTTTAGTGAAAACTATAAACATACCAGTTTTGCTCTGTTTTTAAATAGAGGATGTGAGAATACAGAGAAAGTCAAAAGGGGAGCTGGCTTTCATATTTTGGTAAAAGTAGCCTAGGGGATGGGAAGAGAGGATTTTACAGCATATTCTCTTTCTAAGGCTGAAATTTTGCTTGTGTTTATTCTCTGTCATGTGTCTAGCAAAGGTAACATCACACCTGCAAGGAAGGCACCCTCTTCAGCACAGAGTAATCACTGACCCACAAGGGCAGAGTTCACCCAAGCCTGTTGCTGTCTTTCTTTAAAATATATGTCAATTAGAAAACCATTAGACTGTCAATAGGACTATGTCTTGCAAAAATCTGCAGGTTTTGTGCTATGACAAGGCTTCCTACAGGATCTGAAAACAGGCAAATAGTATTTGTTTTAGGCTAGGTTTGCTCTTTGGAGATCTGAAAGCTTGATTTATTCATCAGACCTCAGATCAACCCTTTGTGACAGCTCAGTCTGGAGTTTGTCAAATACAAAAGGGAAGGACATGTATGACTTTATTTTAGGACACTAGCAGTGGCCAAACCTAGCTACTCTGGATACCAGACCCCGGAGGAGCCAGCAGTAAGTGTCCTAACCAGATCCCAGAGACACGGGTGGCTGAAAGGGAGACTCAGAGCTATGATGTTCCCTGGACTTCCAGGTGCATCTAGCACTACCATGGATTCCTGAAGCTGAGCCTCTCTTCCTTACCAGAGTTGCCCACCTGCTTCATTGCTGTCTTCTTTCATTTCTTGTCTTGCAAGGCAAGGCTGCCAGCATACTCCTTCCTCCTTAACCCACGACCTCCAACTCAGAAAGAGACAGGCAGCAGTCATGAAACAAAAGCAGCTTTTTTTTTTTTTTTATTTCTGACATGAAAGAGGCAGAGATATACTCTGGTCAGGGCTACCTGGGGGAAAGGAGTCTTGGCTCTCTGTCCTTTCTCATCAGGAGGGGAAAATTGCTTAGATCCACAGACGTCTCTCCCTGCTCTTTGCTCATCCCCTCGTGGCTGGAGGCAGAGGAGGAACAGTTAGGAAGAATCTTGTGGGACTCTCCTAACTCTTCTTCACATCAAAGATGGAAGCCAGTATGTCAGATGGAACGATGAATCTATGATATTCTGCTGTTGCCAGGCAGCTTCTGACAAGGAAATTCCCCAAAGTGGGGCAATCTGGGAGGTTTACTTAGTAAGCATTTTGTGGGAAGTTATGCCGTAAAATAATACTGATTTAGGTACACGATCAAGTTGTGTTGGTATAGGATACAATGTAAAAGAGAAGTTATTAGTCATATGTGTCTCCTACATTTCTCCTTTTTTTTTTGGAGGTGAGGGGAAACTTTCTTTGAAAAGATGAAGGATATGGGTGATCCTGGTTGTGTGCAAATGGATTTCTGCAGCTGGGACCTACTGCAGATTACCAGGTCAAGGCGTGTGCTGCAGCTGAGCCCCTGCACTGTGTTAGGCTGAGATCCAAGTTATATCAGCTGCTCTTCAAAAAAGCCCTGGTGTGCCTCAGAAGAGAGCTAGGGCGCATTTCATCCTGTTCAGGATGACTAAAGGACTGGGGTTTGGCAAAGAGCCATGCATGGAACAAAATTTAAATGCAGACATATACCCTGAACATCCGTACACTTTCATTACAGATATTCACTGGCTGAATTCACTGAGTAGCTGCTGGTTAAGTTTCAGTGAATTAGTCTTTTTCTGAGATCACAAACTGTCCTGAAGTATTTTATGTGGGCAAATGCACAACACTGTAGTTAACAAAGTAAAAAAAATTAACACGGAGTGGCTAAGTTTAGGCTCCTAAATCCATATATAGGTTCCTAAAAATAAGCCTGGTTCTCAGAAGGTCATAATTTTTTGAGAATGAAGCTAGTAATTAAGGTAGCTAGATGTGAACTGAGGTGCCTGAGTTTAACCAGTTGGCCAGCAACATTTTTGAATTAAAGCCAAGCCTTTCTGCCTTTGGAGAATATATCCTTGCTGGAAATGCAAGAAATTTGTATGTACAGTGTTTTACAGACATGTTCTGTTCTTAATTTTTCCACAAAGAAACAATGATTTAAAAAAAACAGGCTGTGAGCTTTTTTAAAGTAGAAGATAATTAATGTAAATCAGTCCTTAGAAACAATACAGGCTTATTTTCACATTTGTTTAGGATTAAGCTGCTTCCACAAAGTACTTCCACATGTATGCTAATTAGTTTTATAACAAAACCAAGCATCCCACAATGAAGAGTGAAGACAAAAGTCTTATGAACCGTGCCTTATTCAATCAACATTTATCTCCACATTCCAGGCCAGCAGGGTCCCCTTCAGTGTTAACTCCTGCTGAGCACAGTCGACTCCCATTGCTCAGCACCTGACTGAGTCAGAAGACCTCTGGGCGCTTGGGAGCATCCTTTTGGAGAACAGCAGGTTGTTCATGTGAAGGAGGTCATACACATTCCTCCAGAATGCTGCTGAGACACTAACCTTTGTTTCATGGTCCCAGCCATGCAAAAGCCAGAGCTGCAATAAGTTTATTCCTTACCTCATTGCAGAGCTAATAACATGAATGACACTGGCTATTGCTTCTTCTTTCTTCAGTATCAAAAGCAAATGCTTTTATTACAATATCAGTCTGAACAAACTGTCAATATCACACTGATACAGTTATTGCCATGGGGAAAATGATATTCTCACTTTTTTGACTAGCATTTTCAAACTTTTTTCCATTCTTCCTCCTGGGACGTGCTCTGGCCATGATAACGGATCTCTGTCTCAGCAGTGAGGAAGTAACTCTTTGTGTACATACTTATAAAATATGGAAAACAGAAGCAATCCTCATGGATTAATCTTCCATTTTTGCTGAAATACTTTCTATATGCAACAGATTAAACCTGCTGGGATGTTATTATAATATCTTTATTGTATATCTGAGTCTAAGGATGTAGCCAAGAGAGTATTTGATCATGGGGGAGCAGCAGAGCTGCGATAGCCTGGTGTAGACCATGCTGCTGGCAGTAGCAGAAAAGGCACAGCAATATCCTTGCTCCATGTTCCTGCCTGCAGGCTTAACTCTGCCAATGTAACTATTTATGTCTCCACACTGTAAACTGGATCACTAAATGACTGAGGTTAAAGATAGCCTCCTTTCTGAAGGGGTAATGAAAGGGAACTTTCTATCCAGACTTGCCCATGAAGTCAGCACGTCATGTAACCAAATTATTGGAAAGCTGAGACACCCTTAAAGTCTAGTCTGGTCTCACAGCTATGCCTCTAAGCATGTTTTTTCTTGCGTACTTTGGCTTTCCCCAAATTTCTGGTGCCTTCATAACCTGAGTCCTGAGCACCAAACTATCAGCGTCACACTAACAGTGGTGAAGTCAAGGATTTTCTTTAATAGAAATGGGAGCATGGGTTCGAGTGCTGAACACATACGTGTCACCTACACATGGGCTACACACCTACCAGGAAGAACAAGATCTAGTCTGGATGCTGTAATTTGATTTATGTTTTTTTAGAGATTTTATTTTGTTCTTTTATAGCAACATCATTATTTGAAGGACCAAAGTCACACTTTACCACAGTTGTATCTGAGCCAGGCTAAACAACTAGACTATAGAAAAGAAACAGTGACGGCTGCTTTTTTTCGTGCAGTTTGGGATGACATGCTCATTTGTTGCAAACTGCAGCCCATATCTGGGTCCTGTAACTGCATCCCACCACCTGAAAATGTCTGATTTTTGTGTCTAGCATGCATAGAACTATGCTGGACACAAAAATCAGACATTTTCAGGTGGTGGCATGCATAGAACATAATCGTATTTTGGTATTTTGATGGAGGTCAGTAATTATTAAAGATCGTGTCCCACAGTTGCTGTATACACAAATCATATTTTCAATCCAGATCAAGATACATGACTTCTTTTCAGACTGAAGAGTAATGCTGCCTTAACAGACATCTGTCAATACTGTAATTCTGAACTTCAGCGAATGCTGCATCACACAGTCACTTTGTTTTTTGTTGTCAAAGCAATTTCTTCTGCAGCTCTTCAGCTGCCTCTCTGCTTTTTGTGCCTGATACTCTTTGCTGTCAGTGACTGGGCAGATATGTTATTTCCAGCAGTGCAGCCTCTCTGCCAGAAGCATGAGAAGCTTCTACAGAATTGTTACGTTCTTTGACCTGAGCCATAGATGTGCTCTCAGCGTTTCACATAGACCTAGCCCTCGGGGTGGTGACAGCTTACAAAAGACAAATTTGATATGAAATAACAAAGATTGTAGGGGTAAATGGAAGGTGTACTCTGGTTCATTTTTGCTAGTTCAATATTAAGTATGTCCCAGGTAAAAGTTAGCATTAACAACATACTTCCTTGAGATTTGCTCTGGGATGAATCCAGTGTGCAACCACTTTATGCAACTTGTCAGATCCAAAATTGAAGCAATTTATATCAGGAATATATGGCTGGGAAAACTGCAAGACTGAGAAAACTGTGTGTTAGCGTCCATGCTTTTTTGGCTCATAAGAGGCTATAGACATGAGAGTTAAAGTCAAATAGAAATTTAAATCATAGTTACTTCCATCTTTAGAAAATAAGACAGAGGATGTGAGAAGGAAGGCAAAGAAGCAGCCTTTTGAAGTTACTATAGATGATGACAAGTGTCCATGCTGGGCACAGGGGCATATTTAAACAATGGGACACACTTACAACTTCTCTGTATAACAAACAATGCTAGGGTAATTAAAATTATGTTCTTAACTGCACATACTTCTATATGAAGCCTATTCTTTTTCTGAAACAAGAGCAGCTTTTGTTAGTGTACCTTAAGCAGCAAAAGTCAGGACAGATGGAGACAAATCTAAACAAGGGATAGGGAAAAAGGCACGCAGATGCAACCCTTTTGTGTGAAGCTGTGTAAATGAGCTTCTCCAGACTGTGGGATTTGAGAAGGGGCACAAAAAACCAACTACAGCCCCCACTGACCTTGAGTCTGTAGTCTGAAAAAGGAAGGACCTTTGCACAGGGGCGGGAGTGCTCCTCAGGGATCTGTATGCATCCCAATACAGCCCTCTTTTCCGTGTATAAACACCTCTAAGACTGGAATGAATGTTTCCTCCTAGCTTCATCCTGGGAAAGTATGCATCTTCTATTGGAAGATCAAATGAACTCTTCCACTGGATCAACATAATAAAAATAAATGGATGATTTACTTCATTCTGCACTGGTAGAACTTCACCTGAAGAAAACAAAATTTTAACCTGACGAAAAAAGTCTTGGCCCCTTCACTATTTCCCTTTTTTTATGTGGTTTTTTTTTGTTGTTGTCTGTTTGTTTGTTTTGTTTTTATCTGACAGGAATGGATTCCACTGTCAGGACATGAGAGCAATTCCACTGCCTAAGAAATTCAAAGATTTACTGAAGGTGCAGATCTTTCTAACATGTCCTGCATGGATTTTCGGATTTTTATTTTTAATATTAGCATCAGTTCATAGGCTGATTTGATTTTGCAGCACAACAGGAATCCCATTGCAGCTTAGAATAGTTTTTAATCTTGTACACAGTATTGGAAACAGCTGGATTAGGGCGGACACAACCTTAGAGAAGATCAGCCACACAAGGTTGAAAGAGTGCATTTTCAGAGCAGTGCATAGTGATTTAGCCAAGCAACACCCGTTAGAATAAATCACTAAGTAACTATACCGTACTTAGAAACCCCAGAATCACTTTCTTAAGGAACCTTATAGAATAGTTTCTGAAAGAAAAAGTCTGAAGATCCTTTTTGTCACTATTAGTTACTCACCAAATGGTTTTCTTTGCACTAGGATACTTGATTAATTAATTCAAAAGTCTTGTGTGAGTGTTTTGCATGCTGCCATTTATATTTGAAGTCATTATCTAGCCTTCAAGTAAGACTATAACAGTGAAGTGGAGTCGCATATTTCTGTTTACCTTTATTCAACAATGGACTTTACAGACCTTTCCGCTGGATGTCTGTGTGCATTACTAATGATCTGATGCATACTTGAGCATCTTTCTGAACAACACTAACATGAAAGATAAAGTAAAATGACTATTTAAAATGAAACGACTGTTTTAATTTTTTCTCTGTGCTTAATAGTTAAAATGCCTAAACCTAAATCTCCTATTTCAAAGTAAACTACTACCCACTTTTAACTAACAATACATTTAGCTGCTTGACATATCATCCAGAATGATTAAATTATGTAGCAGTACAGATATCTCGAGAAACAGTGACAGGTAGTACAAACCTTCCAACAGTAGTTTTGAAATGGTGGTGGGGGGGAACATTTTCAAATGTCGACACCAGCATCAGTCTCACCATTTTCTTGTGAATTTGGTTTCTGATTTACACATGTTTTTGCTATTCAGTCATCATGTCTTGTCTTTAGTGCACCCTTTTAAGAGCTGTTTGGACTTAGAAGTGTGTGTTTGCAGATGTGCATATGCATGTACGCAGGCAAGTACGTGTAAGGATCAAGTCATGCTTTTGCTTCTTGTAGTGTCATTCCAAGGATGCTGGAGAGAAAGTGCATTTGCAGGACATTTGTGCCTAGCTTATGCAGAACCTTGCTGAAAGAGGAAGGTCCCACCTAGGTTGAACACAACCCCCTGATCATAAGCACAACTTGGTGTTTTTTTCTTTCAGATCTGCCTATGGAGCAAGAAGGACAGATTGAAACACAATGATATTCGCATTTCTTTCCTTGACAAAAGTGTAGTTCAGGTTTTCTTAGCTAATGAAGACCACCTGGACATTTGAGATTTTTTTTTTTCTCTGCAGTTTTAACAGAGTTACAGAGTTAGTAACCTGTGTTCTCCTTCTTCCTCTTCTAGCGCTGCTGTTGAGGAAGACCTGAAAGCTACTTTTTCTTTCAGCTTTTTATTAGTCCAGGAGCCATAGATATGTGTGATTTGTTTGAAGATCACCAATTGTTGGAAGACCCATCTGTGTCATTTTCAGTCACAGAACAGCTGAGAAAACCATTCACACCAAGTTGTGGAGATACTCATAACTAGGAGCTCTGGAGTCATCCAGAGCCTGCTTAGGTGCAAATTCACTGAGAGTCAGCCCAGGTAGTGACACTTGGCATACCTGTGGCACCACTGCATTTTACACCATTGGCTTTTTAACAGGAAAGCCTCAGCCAAACCTGCTGGAGTCAGCCACACATAAATACTTATCACTAAAGTCTGAAGAAAAACTTATGCTTGCAGATGTCATTGGATGCAACACAGAAAGTAGGCAACATCCAGCAAGGAAAGCTGCTCAGGGTGCCAGTCCTGATGAGGGATAAGGGAGGATTAGAAAGTGCAGGCTGTAAGCAAACCCCCCTGACTAAGGTACAGCAGGTTTAGTGAAAGACTTACATGTCTAAATCCTTACATTTCTGCTTGCTCCAGGGTCTCACTAACTCTTCCTGGCTGGCTGTTTGCTAGTTTTGGAGCCACCAAAAGGCATGCCCACCAGGCAGTTGGGTGTCTAGCTGTTTCAAGCTGAACAGCTTGGAATGTCTCATACAAAGCTATCGGACTAATTTCTCCAGGAGATGGGAGTGGTCCAAACTGTGTTTTCCAAACTTGGTGTTAAACTTCATAGATTCCTTTTCAATGTGGAGCCTATTTTTGCATAAATTGTTTTACCCAACCCCATGAATCACAGGGTTCTGAGAAGACCCCTTGCCCTTGTGGAATTAAAAAGTAATTATTCCATTCCTTTAATGGGAGAGGAAGACAAAAGTCTGCTGATTCATTTCCTATACTCTTCAATGTTTTTCCTCCTCAGAGGCCATTGCAGAGCCACTCCACATTCTCCTCCATGCAAGGATACATCTCAGTCTAACAAATGTTCAGCAGCAATGACCTCCTGAGCAGTGATCCCCAAGAGACTTCCCTCTTTGCAGGAAGCCCACTTACTCTCATGAAAGCATTAGATATGACACATACTCTGGTTTCTTTTCCCCAATGAATCAAATTCAGCATCCATGCAGCCTAAAACTGTTAATTCTGTAGCCATATAAAAATTGCAAACAAGCATTGTAACTTAATTTTTCATTGCTTTTGTGGAATCATAGAAAAACAAAAATTATGTCAGAAAGAGTAATGGGATGAGTTGTCCATGACTGTCCAAACCTTGCACCCCCTTAGGGCTATTTTCCAATATATGTAAAACTACTTTGATATCTAGAGTCATTTCTAGAAGTTAACAAAGCAAAAACCCACGATTTTGCTAAAGACATAAAGATGAGGAATTGAGTAGGCCTTTCAATAATTTTAAATAATTGGAAAGGTCCTTTTCTACATGATGAGAGAAAAATACTACTTCCTTGAAATGTAAGCTACCTGTTTAGTGGTTTCTTTACACACAAAATATAGTCCATTAATCATATCAGAACACCTTATTTAGTTTACGTCTTTTTGTCTAGCAAACCATTCAGTTTAAACTGAAGATCTGTAAGCATCCTCTTTATGTTTGTGGGAATGGTGTGTTCCAGTTTCAGAAAAATCCATGATTATTGTTTTCTATTTTTTTTTAAAAGCTTCATCTTGAATTAAAGCAAAAGCTAAAAACATATTTTTTTTTTCCAAACTGAAATTCCACAGTATTCTCTTTAAAATAGGAAACCATAGGAACCATTTGGTGTTTTTGAAAGGAAATATGTTTCTTAGCCTCACTAGGCTCTGTGCCTTCCCACAGGCTGAGCTGGCAAGTCAATGAAGATGCTGGGATCTGGGAGGCACTGGAAACTTGGTGAATTTCCTCAGGGTTCAGGAGCCACAACTCAAGAGCTCCCTTTTGGGTAGGCTATTGGGAAGTGCATGAAAGCTATCAGTCTTCAAGACCAAGGGTTTAGTGAGCTGACTGGAGTCCAGAATCTATTGACTCCTAGAATTATGCAATTCAGTTAAGCACACCATCAAGGAGAGAGGCCAATGTGTTGGAAAAGGAATCTTGGAAAAGTGCGTGATTAATCTACATAGTTCTGAGTGGAGTAAGGTTAGGAATCAGAGTAGACCTATTGAAGCCGAAACGAAATTCAGCTACGTGTGTAAATAGGCGTAAGTCTATTGTTAATTAATTTTAGTGTCAGATATTTTCTAATTGTCGTAGCAGTGGTAATCTGAATGAGACCTCCAGTCACATGCAAAAGGGTCACAAAACCTCCTTGTAAATTGCAGTGCTCTGGTATGGATGAGACTACAGGATGCTGACAAATTGGTGGAGGGGGTTCAGTAGATGTTCTTCTTTACAAGGGCAGGAGAAACACAGCAGAGTTTGATGACTTGAAATCTTTCAGGTGTAATAGTGGTCTATCTAAAGACATCTACATGCAGAAGCTGGTAGGGCTCAAGGCCTGAATTCCATTGCACGTAAGTGTGTGGGAAAGGAAGATTTGACAAAATGCACCTAAAAAGGGCAAACACCAGCCATTCCAAGACCTCTCTGTGCACAGACTACTGATCCTCTGTGTCATGCATAGAATCATAGAAGTACAGAATGGCTTGGATTGGAAGGAACCTTAAAGATCATCCCTTGACCTGGGCAGGGACACCATCCACTGGATCAAGCTGATCACAGCTTCACGTAATTTGGCTTTGAACACCTCCAGGGATGGGCATCCACAACTGCTCTGTGCAACCCATTTTATTGTCTCATCACCCTCACACTAACAAATTTCTTTCTAAAATCTCGTCTAACCTCCCCTGTTTCAGGTTTAAACCATTCCCCCTTGTCCTGTCCCTGTCCTTGTACATAAAAAAAAACCTTCCCGACTTTCCTGTAGACCCCCTCTAATTACTGGAAGAGTGCTACAAGAGCCTTCTCTTCTTTAGCCTGAACAAGCCCAACTCTCAGCCTGTCCTTGTATGAGAGGTGCTCCAGCCCTTGGATCATCTTTGTGGGATCCTCTGGACTCACTCTAACAGATCCACGTCCTTCTTATGCTGAGGATTCCAGAACTGAATACAGGGCTCCAGGAGAGGTCTAGTGAAAGTGAACGGATAGAATCAACTCTGTTAAACTGTTGTTTACATTTCTTTGGTTGCAATCCAGGTCACTATTGGATTTCTGAGCTGCAAATGCACATTGATTGCTCATGTTGAGCTTCTCGCCCACCAGCACTCAAGTCCTTTTCTTCAGGACTTCTCTCAATCCATTCTCTGCCCAGCCTGCAATTGTGCTTAGGATTTCCCTGACCCAGGTGCAGAACTTGACCTTGTTGAAATTCATTAGGTTGAGAGCCTGTTTAGGTCTCTCTGAGGGTGTTCTGGGGACCTAATGAAGAGCATTGTCATCCCTTTCTGACCATGTGCTTTAGTTTGCCTCAATTGGAAATAAGTCTGTAGAAAGTAGAAAGCAGAGGTGGAGTCATCCCAACTTGGCTGCAGGTAAAGCCTGGCTAGACACGCCAATCAAGGATTTGGAAAATATTCAAAAAAGACCTACAGTTTACATGTACCCAATGGGAATTTTCCATCCATTTTGGCAGGACATTGATTTCATCCCAGTATTTTTAAAGTTGTGATGTATTAAATCTGTTATCTCCCAGGGGAAATTTAAGGGACAATTTGGTAACTTGGACTTCTCTCTGAAAATATTGCATCATGAATTGTACAAGTGATACACTTGAATGAGTTCCTGTGCCAGAATAAGATCTTTCCTGGTGATTCCTTACTGGCAAGAATATGTGTCTTCTAATCTCTTGAGTTTTCTTTTCCTTTGATAGTGTCAGACAATGGAATTTATCTTATTTATTTGGCCATGATGTCATCTGGAATTTCTTGTTATTAATCCAGGACTTCTACAATGTCAAAGTCTCTCTAACTGCAAACATAAAAAAATTGATATAACTGTGGAAAAAAAAAGTAGTCTTAAAATGAAATCTGTGTTTATTTATGATATAAAACCAGCTTTGCTAAATCTGTAAAAGATTTCAGAGGAGAAAACCTTCCAAAGAGGAGGTGCTTTAGTTTGTCAGTAGAGCCCAAAGGGAACATTTCACTTTAAATTATAAACCTAACATTATTGGAAATGCTGGAAAAGCCTTAACAATGACCTACCTAGATTGCTATTACATTCTCTAAAGTGTATTTCATTCTTTTAGAGCTTCTGTATGAAAGACATTAGTGGAAAGGACTTTTCCATCATTACATTTCCCCAACCTCAATGTTCCATCCTTCTCTGGAGTGTTCTGAAAATACTGGACTTAAATGGAAGGGCATACCAGAGTGCCCCATGAACCTTTTTATTGTTTAGTTTTTCTGTTATGCCTTTTTTCTGTCATTGCTATACATAAAAAACTGACAAGCAGCACTGTTCAAGCCTACCTGATGTTCTGTCGGATATGCTCATGTTTGGAGCAACTTGTACAAATGAAAGCTCCTCTGGAAACATGTTGAAGCAAGCGACGCTGATAAACAGTAATAGTTGTCAGAATGACTCCACTGCAGCAAAACCCACCTGTGATCATGGTGCCACTGATTGTTTCATAGTATTTGTAAATTAATTAAATGCATATTTTACATAAGCAAATCATTATTATGGTCAGTGTCTGAATGTGTATATAAGAAGGGGATATTTGCTTGTGTTGCTTACAAAATGACCTCATTTCATGCATGATCCTTGATTGGAGCCTGAAACACTTACCCAAAGAACAAAAGTGGGGAAACTCCCCGTGAAGTCAGTGAAAATTATTCCAGCGGATTGAAATGCACGCTCGAATGTTTGTTAGACACAGATCTTCCACCATATTTGTACTGGGATGGTTTAAAATTTCCACCCACCTGATAGATGCTTTTTTGGGGTTGGGTTTTTTTGCCTCCCGTGTTGAGTTTGTTAGGCTTTTAATCTGACAAGGACCAAAGCATGAAACATTATCATGAAACAGTCACATCCCTGATGCAGAAAGAGTCTAAGCAGGAATAAAAGGCAAAGAATATCGCAACTACTAGGATTGTGCTTTTTTTATTCCTGCAGCTGTCATGACAGTAGAGGAAAAGCAACATGTTCCAGCAATAAGTGCATTAATGAACCTGTCTGTCCATTTCTGGGGCAAACAAGAACAACAAGTACTGCCTGTGCCCCAGAGGTGGTGGGCTGCAGCAATGCCTGACCACCTCAGCTGCATCCCTGAACACTGGTGAATGCAAAAAGAGGGACTGCAACTCTCAAAGTCACTTCATATTTGTAAACTGCTCCCCACACAAGATGGATGAGAAGATGGATCAGACAATCCATCACCAAGAGGCTTTGGAGGTTTCTTTGTTTCTCCTATGTGCACTTTTTTATCCTTGGCAAAGATTCTCGTTGTGTAATATTCAATAAATCTTAGACAAAGAGGCTTTAAAAAAATAATAACCCTGAACCTGATTCAATGACACTTTAGTTTCTCTGAAGACAACATGGAAGAATTATGCTGTCTTTTAAATTAACTGTTGTTTTCTTTCTGGTATGACCACCCAGTATTTGCGAAAAATTAGCCATATCAGATGTTTCAGTAACTTAAATAACGAACTAACAAATAAATAATGGAAGAGTTAAGAAATTGGTTTCGTATCTCTTTTGATGTTAATCATCTTAACCAAAAATGTTTGCTCGTGTTTAGTCTAGACTAAATCCTTGGCTGTGGTACATGCAGCTGAGTTGAGTGGGAAGGATAATGGTAGATTTGATTAATCCATTTTTAATTTATTTTGTTGAAAATCCACCTTTATGAGCAATTCAGAATCACAGAATCATAGAATAGCTTGGTTAGAAAGGACCTTTGAGATCATCAAGTCCAACTGTACCTGTCCACTACTAAACCATATACCTGAACACTTCATCTACCTGTCTTTTAAACACTTCTAGGGATGGTGACTCCACCAGCTCCCTGGACAGCCTCTGCCAGTGCCAGAGAACCCTTCTGCTGAAGATGTTTTCCTTAATGTCCAGTATGAATCTCCATTGGTGCAGCTTGAGGCCTTCTCATCCTATCGCTTGTCACTTGGAAGAAGAGACCAACACCCACCTCACTACAACCTCCTTTTAGGCAGTTATAGATAGTAACAAGCTCTCCCCTCAGCCTCCTTTTCTCCAGGCCAAACAACCCCAGGTCCCTCAGCCCCTCCTTGTAAGACTTGTTCTCCAGCCCCCTCATCAGCTTTGTTGCCCTTCTCTGGACTCGCTCCAGAGCTTCAACACCCTTCTTGTGGTGAGGGGTCCAGAACTGAACACAGGATTCAAGGCGCGGTTTCCTCAATGCTGAGTCCAGGGATGGAATCACTTCCCTGCTCCTGCTGGCCACTCTGTTTCTGATACAAGCCAAGATGCCATTGGCCTTCTTGTCCACCTGGGCACAATGCTGGCTTATGCTCAGCCGCTGTCAAACAACACCCCCAGGTCATTCTCTGCCAGGCAGCTTTCCAGCCACTCTTCCCCAAGCCTGGAGCTCTGCACAGGATTGTTGTATCCCAAGTGCAGGACTCTGCACTTGGCTATGTCAAGCATCCCATTGGTTTTAGCCTGTCAATCCTGCCTGTGCAGCTCCCTCTTTAAAGCCTCCTGACCTTCAAGCAGATTAACACTTCCTCCCAGCTTAGTGTCACCAGTGAACTTACTCAGGGTACATTCAATCCCCTTCATCCAGATCATTGATAAAGACATTGAACAGGACCGGGCCCAGCACTGAGCCCTGGGGGACACCACTTGTTACTGGCTTCCAGATGGATTTAACTCCATTCCCCACCACTCCCTGGGCCCGGCCTTCGAGCTGATGTTTCACCCAGCAGACGGTGCACCTGTCCATGCAAGCGACAGCCAGTTTCTCAAGCAGAATCTTGTGAGAAATGGTGTTGAAGGCTTTACTAAAGTCCATGTACACAACATCTACAGCCTTTCCCTCATCCATTAAGCTGGTAAGCTTGTCATAGAAGGGAATCAGTCTAGTTTGGCTGGACCTACTTTTCATAAACTTGATTTGATGCATGCCTGAGTCTATAATACACTTTGAAGACCTTAAAAGAGCTATCTTTCAGCCTGTGGCCACTGAGTCTTTCTGAGCGATGCTTAACAATGTCCATGGCTCAGAGTACTGATGGTCATAATTTCTTCTAACAATTACTTTCTTGATTATTTTTTTTTCATAGACTCATAGAATCATAGAATAACCAGGTTGGAAGAGACCCACCGGATCATTGAGTCCAACCATTCCTATCAAACACTAAACCATGCCCCTTAGCACCTCATCCACCCGTGCCTTAAACACCTCCAGGGAAGGTGACTTTTTGTAAAGGAGGTCATTTTAACCGTGTCAAAACATTTTTAAAAGTGTCAATTTCAATGACATTTAGGATGAAAGAACACCAGAAATAAGAATTATGATATCGAATTGTTCTGGTTTGGCAGTCCCACAAAGGTATATTTGGATTTCTTATTTCAAACTGATTTATTTAAACATTCATATTAATTTTAATAAAATGTTTAATGTGGGCTGAAATAATGAAATTCACAATGAATGCTCAACAAACTAAAAAAAAAAAGAAAATAAAAGAATCATTCTTGGCCCTAGTAGTAGGTAGTAGTTTTTTAAAGTAAGTATTTATGAAAAATCTCCTAGATCACTAGTCACTTTGGTGACCAGTTAGACTAGTATAAACAAGGGCTAGTTTCTGAAATCAACAACACACAGAAGTATGATGTTGATGATGTTTTTCTCCCACTAATATTGCAGGTCAAATGACCTGATCAAATCCTAGAGCAACAAGTCTGGTCCTCCCACTGTCACCTCTTCTCCACCTGTTTGACATCCCCAAGGGAACAGCTCTGTCCTGTGTTGACTTCTCATCTGGGAGTGGTCAAATCCAGGGCTTTGCTGCTGAGGAGCAACATGTTAACTCAGGGATCATCTCCCTTAAACATTCTATCTTGGTCAAGCAGCTGTTCTTCCAGGTTTAGCACATATCCAAAGCTCATGCCTTTGGATTTAAAGAAAGATTCCTCAGCCGTGCTTCTTCTGGACTGCTTGTGTCATTTGGGAAAAAATATTCTTTGTGCTGGACTTTGTGTATTTTTAAACTCAAAAGATTTTGAAATCATAGAGGTATTCATAAAATAGCAATTCCAGTGTCCACCTAACTTTATAACTGATTTAATGGTAAGTCTTCAGCTAGAATATCAATGATGAATGGTTCTCACTTCAGATTTGAAACAATAAAGCCATGATAAATCATCTGCTGTTAGAAAAAGCAGATGAAAACATACATTAAATAGCGATTTATTTCACCAGCTTCCTGGTGCTTAACATTTTCTGTACCATGTAACTTTTTTTGCGGCCTTTGGCATATTGATTAGGCCAACTATCACATTTCCGTGTACATAGCCTGTTAGGTGTTTGTTAAAAAGGCTCAGAAATCACTTCTGTAGAAGAACACTGTGCATTATATAAGTGTATTTAGTGCACGAAGCAGTTTAAGCTGTCTTCTGGGTGTTGCAGTACACTGGATCAAACCAGGTTGTGAGATGTCTCATTCAGTACCTCTATGGAATATGTTTTTACAGTGCAGTATATATTTATCAGTGTTGCCAACCCTTTGTTGAGGCTCATGGTTGTTTTCAGTGTCCAAGGTCTTCTCATCTTCACATCTCTGGAAAGTCTGATTCCTTTGGTCAAAAAAAGAGTGCTCGGTACTCTTGCAATATTCCCTTGGATGTACATTAAAATGGTATATGTATTACATGTCCCCTCAGATGATTTGCCAGTTACATAAAGACTTATTTTGCAAAATAACAATTGTTGAGGGCTGCTGGCAATCTGGAGTAGAAGTAATTATTGTAAAGCACCTGGAAAGTTTGAGGAAAATTTCTGTCCTGTGGTTTCCACTTAGTTAACAATGGACAGTGATGATTGGTTATTCTTTATTAGAATCATAGAATCATAGAATAACCCACCGAATCATCGAGTCCAACCATTCCTATCAAACACTAAACCATGCCCCTTAACACCTCGTCCACCCGTGCCTTGAACACCTCCAGGGAAGGTGAATCTGCCACCTCCCCAGGCAGCCTCTGCCAGTGCCCAATGACCCTTTCTGTGAAGAATTTTTTCGTAATGTCCAGCCTAAATCTCCCCTGGCAGAGCTTGAGGCCATTCCCTCTTGACCTGTCCCCCGTCACTTGGGAGAAGAGGCCAGTATTCTACCATGAAGTAATGTTTTTTTGGTTTTGTAATTTTTTTTTTCTTACCCTATAAATGGAAGGTAAAGTTTTGGCTTGTTTGCTAACATTTTGATACAGAACTTTGGATTTGAGAAATAACAGCCTTTAGTCCAGGACTGCTTTGACATCATGATGAAAGGCACCTTTGATACAAGATTTTTGAGATAATGCAGTCTGCAGTTTTTTCCAGAGGATGAACTTGTATTTCCTGTTTCATAACACTATGGTTTGGAAACTGCCAGCTAGACAGACAGATTTATGTTGCTATTAGGTGTTTTAGTTTTCTGTGGCTTAATGGTATTATTTTTGTTTTTTTCTTTAGGGAGGCACTTTATTGTTTTCTCTTGCATTTCCCATAAATGTGTGTAAAGGTACTGAATCGAGAAAAATAACCAAGGTCTTTAGGACTTGTTTGATTTTTGTTTGAATTGACATTTATAGCTCCTTCTTTTTTCTTGTCTATAGTAATTTAAATAAAATTTGGAGATATTCTCTGCTTAAGAGCAAATTTTTCTGGTTTTAGAATGGTAGAATAATGGTACACAAAGAAAAATTCTTTCCCTCTAGTTGAGCTCTAAACTCAACTGCCATCAGGACAGATTGTAGCCAAAAATAAATATGGATTTCTCTTTTCTTGAAAGCTTAAATATTTTACCATACTAACTTTAAAAGAAAGCTGCTTACATATCTCTCTATATAATGTTAACCATCCTTGTGTTTCTACCAGATTTTATGTAAAGGAGAAAATTGCGGATTTTTTAACAATACTTTCCATGAACTTTGCAAATTTGGGTCTGTGCTTATAGGCCATTTGTTTGCATGGACTCTACACCTGCTGACAGAGACTATGCAGCATGTGGAAATTGTACAAATAGCTCAGGACTCTAAGATTAATCCTGTTGGTAAACAGACAAAAAATAGTCACAATAGTAAAAATGCATAAAGTGTATAAACCACAGTGTATTGTAGAATAATAAATTCAGTGCCTGTTTATTCACTGAACATGTCAAATTTTTTGTTTACTTGTGTCACCTGGGAGATCGAATTAGCACACAAGAGGCATTAATGTAAGGAGAAAACAGATCATATTCTGTGGATTGTCACAAGTCACCACAGCCTTTTGAATGCATCCCTGGATATTTCTGACTGACATTGGTTTTGCAATCTGCAATACAAACAAGGACAAAAAAAAGGGCCTTGTATTCAGGAGAGAGGCTACACCTTTTTGCAAGTTCACATAGACGCAGAAGAGCTGTAGGGATGACATTCTGGGGCATTTCCCCTAATCACTAAGCCACTTCAATGAAAATAGTTCCATTCCTATTTTCACAGGTGTACCCCCATTAGGACCTTCACCCACACCTGGATCTGTCAGGGAGCTTACCAGTTTGGTAAGACTGCTTAGAAACCTCTCTTCCCACATTTCATTTTGTGTGCCTGGTTTCGCACTGTCTGCAACAGGACGATTAATATTCCAGGCAGCATTTCATAAAACCTTCTTTGTGCCTCGTGACTGACATGTCTTCACTTCAAGGGTGATTTTCCTATTGGCAAGATGAGGACGTGCCACACCAAGTATCACCTTCAGGAACAAGCAATATAAGTACTATAATGAGATGGGTCTTTGCAGAGCCTGTAATTGGTGACAAGGCATGGCAGCTTCATATCAGACACAGATGTACAACACAGGGCTTATTAATGAGGCTGGAACATCACAGTTGAGAGCCTTCCAGTCACTACTAGTCAGAAGAATGTAATATATTCTGCATGTTGTTACTATGCCCGGTGCCTCCAATTTGCATCACAAAACCTTTAGGTAGGCCAATTCAAGCTAATCCAGCATGGTATCCTTCTTCCTCTTAGATG
Organism: Phaenicophaeus curvirostris; assembly: GCF_032191515.1. Taxonomy (NCBI): domain Eukaryota; kingdom Metazoa; phylum Chordata; class Aves; order Cuculiformes; family Cuculidae; genus Phaenicophaeus; species Phaenicophaeus curvirostris. Next base: position 18,948,495 of record NC_091431.1, read on the forward strand.
GATTATCAGTGCTGTGGCCTGCAATCCATCATTCCTGATCCCAGCTCTCGTAGAAGGCAGCAACAATCATCTCAACTTGCAGATCTGCTCGCTTTAATTGGGTTAGTTTAGTAACCCTCCTTGTATTAAAGTCAGCTTGGAAAGCGATGTAATATTTTCAGTTATGAAGACCTAGAAAATGGCCGTAGTAAGATTTGATTGTAGATCAGGAAATAGGACTGTCATCAGGTTAAGAAGTCTTCATGGAAATATATGTGGAACAAATAATGAAATAAAATGATTAACAAAGAATTCTGCAAAGACATCAGCAAAACAATAAGGAATCTGATTGAAAATAGGTTACTTAAATTGTTCTCTTTGGAAAAAGAACTTTGATGATTTATTATTTGTGGATGTGTGTATTCTAGGTTTGTCTTTTTGTGCTTTTAGTGTTAGTTGGAAAAACACACTCCTTTTTGAAACAACAAAAAACATTAAAATGGCTGGAATTTTGGTTACCATTTTCTGCTTCTAAATAATAATAAATTACTGTTCAAGTACTGTGGGGGGAGGGAGGTTTATGCCCAATGGATTCATTAAGAAGAAGGATTTTGTGTAAAAATGAGGGTAAACCCTAAGCATACTGACATGGTAATTTATAATACATTGCTTTTCATATCTCGAAACAGTCTTCCACATATTACCTGGCATGAACAAAATGCTATGTAAATTGTATTAGTATCACGCGGCTGGGTAAGAAAAAAATTGCAAAAGAAAGAAAATCAGATTCTAAACTGCTTTTTGGTGTCAGACATTAAAAATCTTTGTTAAAGATCTGCCCCTGCCTCAGAGGAAACATTCTTAGAGCACCCTTCATAAGAAATGTATCTCCAGAGCATTGTCAGTTGTATTTAAAATTATAAAATGTAAGTTTTGATTGAAAACACTGGGGTTTTTGATTTGTTTTTCTTTGTTTTCAAGAAGTTATATTGCTGAAGTGACACCACTTATGCCGCGAGAAGAACAGCCTTGCAGGCAGTGAGCCACTGTATTGAATTCCTAATAGTGACTAAATAAGACTGCAGGCTTTGCCTACAAATTTCTCTTCCATTGCTGACACTGGCCTTTCAGCCAGTCATTCAGAAGAATTACAGCTGATGCCAATGTTATTTGTTTGTGGAAAGTTTCATGGACAAAGTAATGAATATCTTACTTTATCTAAACCTTAGACTCACTGAAAGAAGTAGAAGATCTGCTTTTCTTCCAGTTTAGCCTTCATTATCACTTTCCTTTGAGGCTAACACATTCATATTTAATACTTTTTTGTGTGTGTTAATGATTAAAATAATGACCAGGGAACTCAGAATCCTTTAAGAGGCCAGATGTGGAAATGTATGTGGTTAATCCACATAATAAAAATCTCTTAGTTCTTCTACTGGAAGCCAACTTTTTTTTTTCTTTTCTCCTCTATTAGCATTTTAGAGTTTGGCTTTATTCTTCTGGTCATGACTGCGTTCTTGTTGTTTGCCTTCTCTTATGCTTTTAGCTAATACATGATCCCTATGCCCCATAAACTGTTTTTAATATCCAACCAATGGCAGAAGTGCAAAATGTAGTGATCTAATGTAGTTTGGAATTTCTCATAAATTTTTAGAACAAGATCTGATTATTTTAAGTTGAAGTTTTCATTAAATCTTTTATCAGTATTTTAATGAATTCTAATAGAATAGCATGATCATCCTTTGAATGAAGAAGTAATCTCTTCTCACATCTCAAAAGCAGTAGAAATCTATACATTGACTCTAAAGGACCTTGAATAAAAAAGGATAATTTTTCATGGCTGAGCCTATATTGAGTGATTTTGAAGGAAATGTCAAAGGATTCATAGTTTATTTGTGAGTGCTTGTTGAAGTACAGGGGTTGTGTGCAGCCTTTCAAATGCAGCTATCACTTTTATCTGTTCAAGGAGAGGTAGGGCAATACTCAGATACCAATAAGAAGAGAGGAGACATGGTAGATCCTGTTATATCAGATGTTATAGCCAATGCTTTCAAAATTTTAAAGGTATTCATTACAGCTTGGTTCTTTCTTTTCTTATGTATTCCAGGAGGACTTTGAAGGCTGCATTCTTCTTCAGCATGTTGCATGGATACTGCATGAACAAAATACAGATGCATACCAACTCCATGAAGAAATGAACAGAGGGCTGTCAAGCCTTTTGGTGCAAAACCTGCATGTCATGTCATGTCACAGGACAGGGAAGAGACATCAAGCATCAAGATGAGAAGCAGAAAGGAACACTTCATCAGGAAAAATGATCCAGCTGTTCCTCAGATTGACCTGATAAACACTGAACAAAAAAAAGCAATGCAGCTATGCACTGAAATTATTGTGGTTTTGCTGGTGGGCTCTAAATTGGCCCATTCTGATACTTCATTGTTATGGCAAAAAGGTCCTGTAATGAGAGTTTTAAGTTTTTGGCAGCCAAAAATGGAACTTGATTATCAACAGCAAATTTAACTTTGTTAAATAAGGACCACATTTACAAAGGTGCATTTAACTGGGCAGTTTCCATAACAAAACCACTGACCAGATTTTCAAAGCATATTAGCCCCCACTGCATGCCCAACAGGCTTGGGTGGTTTGTAAAAATCTGGCAGCCATTGCTGCTCTTCCTTGCTCCTGAAAATCAGTGCCATGATTAAATGGCAATCTACCTTTTCCCTTTCTTTTCAGTTACAATTTGTAGGGGATTATTCTATTGTAAGGGGTTTTTTTGTTCTCTTTTTAGCATAAGAATAACTGTCAACTGAACACTGGCTTTGCTTTAGAAGAGGATGAAAGAGTCTGTACCTCTTAGCTTTTCCTGTGTTTGCTGGCAAACAAGTGTTCAGATGTAAAGGCGCACATTTTTTCTTTGCTAAACAACTGCTTAATAACAGCTATTAACTAAAAAATGATGGGATGGGTTGTGATCTTGCAGTCTGTTTCGTAGGCATAGTCCTTTGGTTTTCACCTGACTCTCAGGGAAGGTCAACATTGCTCTTACTAGAGTTCACTTCTATAGCTTCAAGTGCAATCCAAACCCGTGCATCCACAAGAGAAGAGAATTATTGGAAAAAGAACTAATGTAAGGAGGTCCCTATTGTGGTTTAAATTTGTAGATCATAAAGACGCGTATAATATTGTAACCTGATTAGTTTATGAATTTTTCTAACTATCATTTTTGTGCTACTCAGTAGAATTATGGTGTGACAACCAGACATTTCACTAGTTATAGATGCTTTGTTAGGTGCCACTTATTCTTCTTATTTTAGGAGTCGGGCATGTAACATGGGAAATATCTGTGGTACTACAGGAGAAAATTTTGTAGTACTGGCACATAAATTTATTATTGACAGTTTTGAAATGGAGAGGTTTTTTAATAACTTATTTTTAAAAAAACAACACTTGGAGTTTTCAAACAAAATGTAGAACTAAGTTTTTGCTCTGGGCTTGATGTTTGTTTCTTGTTTGTCACTGTTCATTTCACAGTTCCCCTTCTGAACTTATGAACCCACCCAAAGGCCATAGAGTACTTAACTCACTATAATTCTGCCAGGAGAAGGTGTTTGCTTGACACTTTTGGATGATAATCTTCCTTTCTCAGACACAACATCCATCAACTGACCATTTACGCATGTTGGAAACCAGACGATCCTATGAGTAAAGAATCTCCTTCCCCAGCAATGCAGAAATGAACAGAAAACTGATTTATGACAATTTGTGATTTTTTTTTATATACCTGCTTCCTTGGCAACAATAGAAAACACACTACAGTGATCTAGAGACAGGAGAGTAAGAGACAGAAGAAAGAGATTAAATGTTGCAAAAATCATGACCTGAACACAGATATAAATGTCCAGACAGATGACTTCCAGAAGAAATTCTTGTTTTCTTTGTTCATGCTTTAGAAAAGTAGGAAAAAGGTCAACCAAAAGATGACACCTTTATAACATTGTTGCTTTGCTTATGTCAAATCGTATGTGTGCAAATCTACTCAGTGCCTGTAACTGGCCAAAATGCAAAATACATAGCTTTGGCAATTAAGAGAGTCCCATTTTCATTTGCTCCCATCCAAATCAGTTTTTTACTGCTTTCTGCCCTGGTACCAGTGGTGACAGGCCAGGTAGGACCTGTATTCTCTGAACGCACTTCCCTGGCTTTCTCCAGAATTTGCCAGAGGTGTATTTGTCAGGAAAAGGTGACCCTGATAACTCCCCTGTGCTGAGGAAGGACTTTTACCACTAGATGGTTGAATAAGGAACTAAAATTTTGTGAAAGAGAATGATGATGACTCCTGATAGCTATTCAGTATTAAAATGACAGTATATTCAATGCAGGAGTTTCCAAACCATCACTGGATCATTGTGTAAAGTACTGAAATATCAGAAAGATGAGTTCTTCATAGAATCATAGAATGGATTAGGTTGGGTGGGACCCTAAAGATAACCTAGTTCCAGCCCCCCTGCCATGGGTAGGGACATCTCCCACCAGATGAGGCTGCTTAAACCCCATCTAGTCTGGACTTAAAGACCTCCATGATAGGGGCATCCACAACTTACCTGGGCAACCTGTATCGATGCCTCAGCATCACCATCACAGAGAATTTCTTCCTAATGTATAATCTAAATGTTCCCTCTTTGAATTTAAAGCCATTGCCCCTTGTCCTATCACTACATGCCCTTGTAAAAAGTCCTCTCCAGCTTTTCTGTAGCCCTCTTCAGGTACTGGAAGGTCACTATAAGGCTTCCACAGAACCTTCTCTTCTCCAGGCTGAACAATTCCAACTTTCTCAGCCTGTCCTTATAGCAGAGGTGCTCCAGCCCTCAGATCATCTCTGTGGCCCTTCTTTGGACCCATTCCAACAGTTCCATATCCTTCTTATATGGGAAATTCCAGAAATGGACACAGGACTCCAGGTGCGGTTTCACAAGACTGGAGTAGAGGGGCAGAATTCCCGTACTCACTCTGCTGGCCACACTTCTTTCAATGCAGCCCAGGATACGGTCGGTCTTCTGTCCTGTAAGCATACATTGGTGGCTCGTGTCAAGCTTCTTATCAACCAGCAGAAAGCTCTTTTTTTTTTCCCATAGAAAGCTGTCCCTTCCCAGTACTGCTTCTTTGTGTGTGCTGTATCTCACTGAGTGGCACAGACACCTCCTTGTCTACTTATCTTGGGAATATAGCCACATAATATTCAGACTGCAGAATCCAACTTTGAGGCCAGAAGTTGGATATTGCAATACTTAGCACTGAGACATTTGCACATGGGGAAGGGAATGGGTGATAACTCTTTGGTTTCTTTTGAAAAAAACCACAACCAAGACCAAGTCTTAAATCACATAGCCACTACTTGAAAGCAGATGAACCAAATCTTGTGAAATTCTCAGCTCTTGGCAGCTATATTAGGTTCTGAGATTTGATACAAAGGGTATCCTGTCAACAAATTTATCATGTTCATCACTGAGTGTATCCAGGGGATTAAAACATTGAAATAAAAGTTTTCCCATCCCCTGGCTGCCTTCTATGCAAAGACAAGCTTCTGTGTTTGTGCCTTTTCAGAAACATAAATAAGATCAAGATAAGTAGTAGGAGGAAAAGTCAGGATGGAGCTTTGTCTGTTTATGTGAAATAAAAATCCGATCTCAGTTTTTGGCCTGACAGGAATGCAGGTGGAAGTTTTACCATCTTTAATTAATAGCTATGCGAAACAGCTCAGATAGCTATACAGTTCTAAAGATTTTAGGCAAATTGCAAATAATGCAAAACAAACTCAGATATCAAATTTCTATTGGATTGAGCATGGACTAATTAATGCTGGTTCTGGTCATAAATACTTCTTCCTTTAAATTATTCTTCGCAATCCCTGTGCCTTAACCAAAACCTGTTTGCAATCAAAACAAAGGCTGCTGTGCAGGCATAGTGGTTCAGATGAACTATCTGTCCACGCAGTGAACCTGGGGTATTGGTGTTCTTTGCCTTCACTAAGTCCTGTATTTTCATTTCAGGGTGGGAAAGGAGGCAGGGATCAGGCAAGCCTCAGGCGTTGCTCAACACTGCTTTCAGAGAGATTCTACAGCAAAAGGAAATAGGGAATACAGACACAGCAGAGGAGAAGCATATACAGAAAAAGAAAAAATGTCTCACTGTTCCTGCCAGCAGGGAAAATAGGTATGAAAATCAGCAATTAATGGTTAGACTACATTAATCTCCTTCAACTAAACAAAGCTCCTGACGCTCCATTGCCTGTCATGCGGAATATCGCTTACTAGTCTTCCACCTGTTTAGTGCTCTGTTCCTTCCTTTTGGAAACTTCATATTTCATGAAAGCCACGTTGGAAAACAGCTGAGTTGTACTCCATGTAATGATGTTATTTTACTTACTATTCTTATTTCTTTCAGAGCTATCCTGGCCTCTTCATATTTTGTGAGACATAAAAAGTCTGCTGCAATGCCTTTGGAGAAAAGAGCATGACTGAGATCCCTCAGCCCTGAACACCTTCAGGATGAAGAAGGAGAGCCATTTGTCTCTGATACCTCAGAGCACTCCACATTTCCAAGGGAAAAACAACAAAGTCCCCAGAAAAGAATGATTTTACTGTACCTTAGGTTGAGAGTGTTCCTGAACCTGGAAGAAAAAGACTCCTTGCAACTGTCTTAACTATGTCAGCTGAACTGTAAACTCAGGGTTTGCTGGAAGACAACATGGCACTTACAACATCTCCTGTACTAGGTTCTTTTATTGAGATAGATTTCTGCATCATTATAGTGTGTCTGCTATAATTACGAAGGGCTGCTCTGGAGGGCAGCACTAGCAGTCTACAGAAGAACGGGGCTCAGACAACTCTATTTTGGAAGTCCAAACTCTTGGGAGATGAGCAAGCTCTCTCTCTCATGCTTGAGAGCAGTAAGCCAGGGGTAGAAAGACCCCAATTAAATAGTATTTTCAGAAGAGGTGAATTACAGGTAACTACTGATGTGCAGTTAGTTTCTTTGAAAGAATAAATGTGATATGACCTGTTCTCTGATGAAAATCCCGTCAATGGCAAGGTTTTACTGTTCACAACAGTCAGTTCAACAGGTGAGAAAGGTGGGGGTTTAGTCTCTCTAGTCAGACTTCTTTGTCTGAGTGCTGTCTTTTTGTATCCAGAAACCTGTTTAAAAGTCTATTTATGTCATTCCCATCCGCTAGTAGATTTCTGAATGAAGTTTATATGATGGTAAGAAAAACGAATAAAGAATGAAGAAATATTCTGATGACAATTTCTTTCATGTACACAGAAATGCTGAAAAAAGTCAGAGGTGTTCTTGCTTATGTCTAAATAAATTGGGGGCAGAAGGAACAAAATTGCTGGTTTAGGCTCAGACTTCCTCAGGACTAGCTGAAGCTAAACCCAGCCAGCATTAGTTTATATTTTTGAGCCCTGATAGGATTACCATTGGAAGTCATCCTCTCCTTTCAATACAACTGGAAACTCACATTTTAGATTACTCAATTTTCTTCTTAAACTGCGTTGAGCAGATCCAGCCTTCCTTCAATCTTATTTTCATGATTTTAGAACAGGAACTACACAAGCTGGCCGACCCCAGATTGCCATGGTTTGGTGAGGAAGTGGTGTTTCTGTCTCTTAGAAATGGCTAAAAATTATTCTGAAATAAATTTTGACAAAAAAAAACCGTCTAAGGTATTCACAAAGCCAAAACACATCCTTAAACATGGTTTAGCAGTTATAAAACTAGAAAAACCTTGCCTACCTTCACACATAGAGTCACAGACTCATAGAACAGTTAAGGTTGGAAAAGACGTCTGAGATCATCAAGTCCAACCATCAGCCCAACACCACTGTGCCCACTAAACCATGTCCTGAAACGCCACATCTACATGGTTTTTGAACACCTCCAGGGATGGAACCTCCACCACTTCCTTGGTTAGCCACCAATACTTCACCACTCTTTCAGTAAAGATTTTTCTCCTGATGGCCAACATACCCACAGCTTGAAGATAAAACTTACAGATAAATTTGATTATTAACTCAGAACCTACTAAATGAAGTGAGGCAAGGTCCCACTGAATCCTGCCTCACATAAGCAAAGTATGTTCAATTAGTTAACCTTACTGCTGCAGCAGAACACTGTTTAACCTGACTTTGTACAACTTAGTGCTGGTCTTGGATCTATGAAAAAGCAAGTTTTAATGTAGATTTTACCACAACTATGAAACCATTTCTAAATGCAGTAGGCTGGAGAATGGATCTACACTACAATCTCTACCTTCCTACATGTGAGTCTCTTCTATGAAGACCCACCTCTGCCTCAGTCTCTTTTGCTCTTGGTTGGCATTTGTTGAGTAGCTCCCAGCGCTGACAGAAAAGGGCATTGTAACTGTTGGCAGGAAAACTCTTCTTGTGAGAACATTCTGTATTTGGTCTGAAAGGCTTTGATGAATTTGCTGTCATGATGCAGTTACAGCAATAGAAATTTTGCAGGTTTCTGTTTACCTTAGGGGTTGGAGGGTTTTGTATTTTTTGAAATATGCTGTAATGTACGCATTCTGGATGTTCTAGAAAAGTGTAGAGATTTCATTTAACTTTTGTGAAAAGACTGCACCATACTGAAGGCTGCTTGTACTTCTTGTGCCTCTAGCTTCCCATGCAATCTTTCTGCAGTTTCTTAAGCTGCCTCCTGTGTGCCCAACTCAAAAGTCTCACTCTGTGAACTTTTGCTGGCAATCTAACTCATCCAGTTTCTGATACCAAAGCAAGTTCATAGTTAATGTTGAACGCTGTCTCTGTTGTGATATTTTTTCTTCTATTGGTTTCTATTTTAATCCTACATGTAGGTTTCAAGCCATAGGAGTTTCAGAAATACAATCCACACTCCTAAAAATAATTGTCTCTAGCAAGACCAAATGTCAAAAATCCCCTTCAAATGCGGTATGAAACTATCTGAACTAGTGCAAAGATGGAGATAAAGTTTATGGTGACATAAAAAACCAGGGGCACAGGCTGGAATAAAACCATCACTATATGTCTGAGGAGCCACAGGGGAAAATGTGAGTGCTTCTGAGTCACAAATTCAGGACAGGGAAGCAGAAGGAGAGCAAGCAGAACAGTTGTACCAAGAACTTACCCAGAGGTATTTGCCAGTGCAAATGGGTGAGCATGGAGGTGGAAAGCAGCAGTAGGTGTGCACCGTCCACCATCCTTCTGGTGCCTGGAAAGGAGCAGCCAGTCCAAGCTGCTGTCTCTGTAGGATCTGTCTCCTGCAGGAAGAAGATGAGTGGCAAAACTATTAAAAAAAGATAATTAACTAAATTAACTACAGCTTATCTAAAATCATTCGTATTTTTCTTAACACTTTTTATCTTCAAATATTGCAATCACATTAACTCCAGAACATATTTAATTGAAAGGACAAGAAACATTTTTTAGCTGAGTAAACACATAGAAGAAGCTTTGGTCAAGAATTTGAAATCAGCTTAAATTTTAAGGTTCTGTAACTCAGCAGGGATCTAAAGTTTTTCTGACAGTGGAGAAATCTTTCTGCTTCTTTTCTGGCAGGCTCTGTGGTTTGCCAGATCAAACTGTATGGCCCAAAAACCTAGCACTTTAAGAAATTTGGTTAATTAAGGCCACACGACTGCCTATACATCGTATATAATAACTTCAGAATTGCCGCTACATGAATATTCTGGATATGAAGATGTATATTTTATTATGCTTTGCAAAACAGATAATTACTACCATACTTAGGAATGAAACGCGATGGAACGGCTATTAATGGTGTAATGATTTATAGGCTAGCTTTGCTTCCAGACAAAAAGACTCCAAAATTGCATGACTATTCATTAAAACTTGCAAGTTCATCAGAGACATGGTAAGATTTCTGAGTGTCTTATTGAAAGCCAGGGACTCCTAAGGTCCAAATTTCGATGGGAATTAGGTATATAAAATCCTTAGACAATTCAGGAAATCCCACAAGGGCCCATATAGACAACAGAGAAATACTTTAGACAACTAAATGCATTTAAACAAACAAATCCCCATGGCTCATATCTGATTTATGCCATTGTAAGCTTTTCTATTTTATCTGGGAGATTTGAACTGGGGATCTCAGCCCCAATATTTTTATGTTACCACATCTCTAGGTCTAACTTGGGTTCAGCATCTACCTGCAGGCAGCCAGATATGTGAGGGGCTGAATAATCTGCCTAGGCAGAAGCTGAGTATTTTGCAGCACAGACCCTCTCATTAAAAGCAATGAAGAGTATGTTGAAGGTGGAAACAGCACAGAAGATAGACCTGTTCTTCCGATTGATGTCTTGTATTTTTGAATTCTGCTGTGTAGACAATACTCAACAAGAGAACTTCAAGGTCTTTCATATATGGTCCAAGGACTAGGGATACAAACTCCATCAAAAGAGAAAAAAGAGGAAAGAAATTGGTGATGTTGTGACTTCTTCAGGTACAGACAAGGTACTTACAGGCAGAGTCTGGTCCTGGAAAGAGGCAGAATCACTCACTGCTTTCTGTGTCTTGGAAGAGCAAATGGTGTTTAGATCTTACAAACACAGATATGGATACTCTTGGGCTTTTTAAATGTCAAGTCTTGTGGCTTGCCTTTAGTGTTCAGATATTTTGTACCAGTTCCAAAGAGCATGGCACCTCACCACTACTAATTATCTGCTTCAGTAGAGACATTCACTTCTAGCTTGATTGAACAAATCTAGCTCTACTTATCTTAGGCCACAATGGTAAGGGAGGATATTGGAGATATATATATACAGATACAAAACTGAACGGTTGAGGTCTAGGATCTACAGCAGTCCCTTTTTGTTGTGATAGTAATGTTGCATTACTGGGTTTGAAGCTGACTCTGTTTATCTGCACAATACTTAGCTGTGCCACAGTTACACACCATCTCACTTGGAGATAGCGCAAGACTTTTTCCACTGTGTCCTGTGTGAGCCTTGAACGCAGGCTCCACAATATCCTGAGTGCTATTGGATATTGCCTGCAGGAAAGATGGGGAGGGGCTCTTGTTCAATGATTGTTGGGATAACATGAGGGGGAATGGTTTAAAGCTGGAAGAAGGTAAATTGAGATGAGATATTAGGAAGAAATATTTTCCTGTGAGGGTGGTGAGGCCCTGGCCCAGGTTGCCCAGAGAATCTGTGGATTCCCCAATCCTGGAGATCTTCAAGGCCAGGTTTGATGAGGCTTTGAGCAACTGGATCTGACAGAATGTGTCCCCACCTATGGAACAGTGATTGGAATTAGATGGGCTTTAAAGACCCTTCCAACTCAAACCACTCTATGATTCTATCATTTTATCATTCTATGTTAACAATTGTCTTAATTATTTCGATTAGATATTGCTTTACAAGTATCTTTCATGGAAGATACTTATTTTAGAAAGATACACCTCCTACAAAAATAAGTTTGTGTATGTACATGTTTATTATTTTTGTGGGAAGAGATTGAAAGGTAGGTCAGCCCTAAATCTGACTGCAGTGTGGTATCTTAAGGCAACTTCACTGGGCTCACATAAACTTGATGTCGGAAGTGCTTCTTCAAATCCCCCAACCTGAGGTTCTGGACACAGCTTGTGTCCCCTGGTTACATCTCCATCACTGTAGAACTAATCAGTGGTGTACCATATTTTCAAATCCAGTGGCTTGGGAACTTTCTTTGGGGCTTCTGCACAGCTCTCATCTTTGATGTTCTGTCATATTCCCCCCTTATTTTACATGTGTGCTAGAACAGAACTGGCTAGTCCAACACATTTGTGTCATTAGCAGAGGGTTTGTTTTTTTATGATGAGTGATACCATGTAATTTAATTGCTGGATTTCATAAGTAAGGTTAGTGATCTCTCTCCACTCCAGATCAGTAGAGATACCACAAGGATTCCTATCATATGGTGCACTTAATTATGATAAATAAGTAGGGATAAATTAAGCCTATAAAAGGCCCAGATGGATATTATATTTGCATCATGAATGCATGCTATGATGAAAATATGGCAGTTGGAGGGCCCCTTTGAAGCAGAGCTCTGGATCCACACTTAATCTGTATTGTAAAAAAGATGTGAACAGTAAATTCAGCAGTTCATGACAAGTATATTGGAAGATTTTGGCTTCAGCAAAGAACCTCTTTTTAATTTGTGTAGAAGAGAATGGGGGTGGAAATCTCAGGCATGAAGGGTCTGATAAGTTTAGCTGGTGTGTAATTTTTTGGTCAATTACAGTTGAGACTCAGGGCTGAATAAAACCAGACACACTGATGTTGTTCCAAAATTCCAGGAAGCCTACCTGATTTACATGTGTATTTGGACCAATTGCGGAGTGCAGTCCCTGCAATTTCTATGCAAGGTCACAAAAGACGTGGTTCATGTTAACAATATGACTCCACTGGGAAACCAGTGGTTTTACTCACTTCTGCTCATGAATAAATTACATTTTTTAAAAATTCATAGAAGACAACAAAATCATAGGAAAAATAGGATTGCATTTAGAAAGATAATTTACTATTGGGAGATGAACATTTCTGAACTTCTCTAAATCAAGCATAAAAATATCTTTTTACATCATTTTTATTTATATGGAAAAAAAAACCAAGCAGACAGTAAGAAGTCAAATTTAACATTAAGACAGCAACTCTGAGATAACAGAAGTTAATTTCTTGTGCATTCAAGCCAGTATTGGCCAGAATTATGGAAAAAATTGGAGCAGAATTGGAGAAGTACCTGTGACATATATGGTATTATAATATTAATTATTCGTGTTGCTTCTCTTTCTTGATTTTTCAGTTTGCTTTGTAATACTGTAATGTTAGTTAGGTATTGATGTATTATCATTGTTGTGTATTTCTGTCCTTACCATAAAGTGCCTTTAAGTCACAAAAGAGAGTTATATTTTGGCGCATCGTTTAACTCTGTTTAAAAGCATTTCCTGAAGCACTGATTCTCCTTGCATTATCTCAACCTCCTTTTCCCATGACAGTTCATCTCGGCTTCACCTTCTCTATCTGTTCCATGGATTTGGGGGAAAAGGCTTCACTAAATTTTGAACATATATACATTCCACAATGGAATGGATTTTATGTGAAATCCAGTTCAATAATTTAAGTGATTGATAGTGTGGTGAATTCTGAGACACAGAAGGATTACAGCCAGGTTATACAAAAGCAAAGCAAGTTTTTAAATGTCATTGCAAGATTTATTTGGCTTTTATGACTCCATGGGTCCTCATAGTAATGTATGTTTGCAGATTTAGAAAAAAATAACAAAAAAAAGCAGAAGGAAAAAAAAAACAAAAAAAAAGAGAAAAGCTCTTTATATTCTTGTCTACTCAAATAAAAAGGAGTTCAAAAAAAGCTGAGACAATGGTTAGGCTTGTGTTGTTGGAGTTAACTGGGGCTTAACTGTAAAAAGTGCATCACACTAGACAGAGAGCTCAAAAGTATAGGGATCGATATACCCTATATGGAGCACTCCCTTCAATGATCCATACTCAGGTCCTTTCCTCTGCTACTAGCTGTGGTGCTTATAACTAATGACAGATTAAGAATAGTGTTAGAAAAGTTTTCCTCAAAATTTCCAGTATCTTAACATTATAAGCTACTTACTGGGGAAACTTTCTATAACAATTTTTTATTCTTAGAGTGAAGGGAAAACTATACCACAGCTCCCTTTTATTCTGTTTTTCTGAGGAGGAGAGTTAACTTGGAGTACAGTGGTACTGATGAATGATGAGCAAAGGTGTGACACAAAATTAGGCTTCAGACTCTGTAACAGTCAAGGTTACTCAGTGATACTTGCTTAGCACTTCCCTAGGCGGGTCTAAGATGATTTTCAATCTAGGATGATGGGCTGTTTGTCTTATCTTGAACTCTTTCTCATGCATCTTACAGTCTTATGTCTGGGATCCCAGCTGACTCCTGTGAGATCTATGAGGTGACAATTTTTCAAGACTTCGAGTTTTCCAGCATTTAAGTCCACCTCACTTGCAAACCCATCCCTGCATATTTTGTGATGTCCAGTTTTTACATTTGTAGAAATCATTCCTGAAAGTATTTCATCTACATAAAATCTATCTGCACTGCATGTGTCTGTAGAGAGAGATTATTTTACTTTGCTCTGTCTTCTTCACGCCTCTCTGAGATCTACATTTTCCCACAGACTTCTGAACTTAAAGAAAGGAGATCAGTCACTTGCCACTCTTGAATTTTCCTTAGGCAACACCTAACCAGTCATTTTATTTTGTTTTTCCTGCTACTTTGCCCAGATATAAAAGAGGCTTAAAGAGTTCAAGTGTGTATGCAGAAATATAATATGGAAAAATATAGCAGAGATAGATCCGCCTTTACAGGTACACATAATCTTTCCTGATTATTGTTTCATTGAGGTTTTTTTGAGTTACTCAATATTATTATTTCATGAAACTCTTCTTATTTAGGTGCTTTCATGGGTTCAAACTGGCCTAATAGTACGAATTAACAGAGCAAAAGGTGGTGTGTATTCATCAGCAAATTTCCTACTTATCTAGATTGTTCAAAAATGATGATGATGTTTGTTGTGGTAGTGATCTGTTCCACCTCAACTGGAGCTTAGAGGCCAAAACTGAGCATGGCATTTGTTATGTTCTGTGAATAGAACATAAATGGCTATTGGTGAAGGATAAGAAAATCAGACTGTTAATTTTGGGCCATGACATGCAAGGACAAATAGAAGAAAAGCATGCAAAGATGTTACGTGTTTTTTAAGAGGCTGTAAAAGGACATTTTGATGTTCACTGCAGTTCAGCAGTGTAAATTGGTTCAGTTTCATGAATAAACTATATTTGGCTTGTACCTGAATTTTTCATGAATTGTTAGTGTATTTTATCAAGCTGTTGAGAGAGCATTTCTTCCATCAGTTCTGTGCCTGTTCTGAAAACAAGGTAAATAATTGATTTTTTTTCTCCTTACAAGCAAAAAGAATTGCACAATGCTAAACAGGAACAAACAAATGAAAAAAAAAAAAAAAACAAAAACAAACAACAGAACTTTTAAGAACTTACATTACCAAAGAAAGAAACACAGATTCCTGCCTGCAGCTCATGTTGCCACACCAGGAATATCTCCTAATAGATATGGAATGTACAGGAATAAAAGCATTAGTGATTGACTTGCTTATATCCGTTCAGATAAAAAAGCAATACCAACAAAATCACTTTCTTGCTCATAAAACCTTGTCTACAGTAGAGATGTTGCCAGGAAAGAAATGCTGAAAGAAAGAAAAAACCAAAACCCTAAAGATAAAAATCACACTCTTAACTGACATTCCTATATGAGCAAAAGTTTGCAGCAACTCCTGGCTCTTATTGCTAGTTGCTCCTTAGGAAGCCTGAGGTCTTACGCTGGAAGATAACCCAGAGAACTGTTAATGACTCCAATTAAGAGGTGTGAATATCATTTACACCTATCTGTTCCCTTTTAGCAGGAAAGACTACAGCCAGAAACACACAGGGTATAATCCTACAAAGAGCATTTCAACCAGGAAAGGTTGAATTTGTTTGAATCAGACAGCTCCTTAGTCTGAAAAGGAAAAAAGAAAAAAGATATGTAGAGTATTTTAGAGGGTCAAAAATAATAGTTCTCCTGCTGTGTGTTCTCACTTTGAAACAAATGGAAAAAAACAAGACAATGATTAAATAAAGCTCCAGAATATTGAAAATATTCTTTAAAAAAATGTAAATACAAACAATATGTGATTTAGAAATGTGAGCCAAAAATTTGCTTAAAAAATAGGCTTGCAGATTTTTCATTGATTGGTAGCAGGCACTGGTTACCAATTTTCAAATTATGAAATTCTGCTTTAAGTTTTCACCAACAAATGAAAATATTTCTTCTTTAAAGCCACTTGTGGCCTTCCAGTGTAGAGGGCAAATACAAATTAACCCACTTTTCCAAAATACGAGCATTTCTTTGAGGACCTCTTTAAAATGTTCCTAAGTAAATACAGAGCTGCATCCAGATGCCAGTTACCCATGATGTCAGTCACCTAAATCTGGTATTTCTTTTTTTTTAAAAAAAGGTATGTTTTCCAGAGAGTTTACTCATCCTGTATATCATGGGATCTAGTCTCTGTCATACTAACCAGTAAATCATTATCTCCTCTGTTGTTCTGGTTCTGTCTTTACTATTTTGTTTAAGAGGCAGCAGCGACCTTTCTGTAATGTGTTGTTACAGCAGCTACCATAGGGATGGCAATCCATGAGTGAATTCCTAGGCACCAAGGTAACCAGAGCAAGTTATTACACAGCTCCTGTATTAACAGATGTCTTAAAATTATCCCCCAATGCATCCTTTCTGTATGGGCTGGTGCACTTTTGCTACAAGGCAACCTCCATTTATCTGCCAACTCAATGCTGTCATCACTCTAAACAGCCTCATAAAGCAGGCTTCGTGTTGAACATGATGTCAAAGACGGGGCAAAAGAAACTGGCTAGTGTATAAGAAGCAGCAGGGGAAAGCAGGGCATGACTGTGGTCATTTAGCAACAAGCTCATGCTTCTTTCTGGTTTCCCTGCTCTCATGTGGTAGAACAAGTGTTTCTCTCTATGCTGGTCAGTGCATCACTTGAGTTTCATGAGCATGACAGCCACAGAGGTGATTCCACTCAAAATATGCAGAGCGCACCTGACGAGAGTAGAGCTGGTACAAACAGCAATAAAAGAAAAATTAAAAAAAGAAACAAAACAAATAAAAACCATAAAATAAACCCCAAAACAAAACCACAAAATGCTCTGTTTTGCTTTACATAGATTTTTTTTTAAATCAGGTTAAAAAAATGACCAACATAATATGCAAAAAGCAACTTATTAGGAATAAGGATATTTTTCTGACACCCACTAAACCAAACAGCTGAGCAGGATCAAAGACAAACAGCTTGCCAGTGTCAGCATGTGGGAGAAAGAAGTGAATGGCGGCTAGAATTGCTCCTATAACCACTTTTGTTTAGGATATGAGTCTCTTACAAGCAAGCATTGTAGAACAGCCTACTGTGCTTGCCATACAGTTTTCTGTAATTCTGTCTCGGAGGATCTGTGTTGCTGATGAAAAAGCTTTACTCCTTAACAGAGAGGTCTTGCTCTAATCCTGCTTCTGTAGTACTTTGCTTCTGTGTTTGAGGCAGAAACGGATGCAAAAATTCTTGATACCATTTGTATTCCTTTAAATTTGCGTTCCCCACCTTCTGCTTTAAATTAAAGCAGCCTCAACACAGCTCTAAATAATGGGTTACTTCCTGTACTATTTGAGCTCCTGAAACAGGTTAGCTTACCTGGCCTGATCTGCCCATTGGTAAGTCTGAGGGTAGATAAAGTGCTTGTTCCCCAGCTCTGCAGGAATTTTGCCTAACAATGTTGTGAGTGAGGAATGAGCATATTTCTACCCACAAATCTTGACATCTTGTAAGCAAACCTGTCATAGTTCTTCCCATGCCTCTGCTACCATCACTCTTACATTCTCATACACTGAAATTCCCCTGTGTAAATAGCAGAGGGTTTAAATGTTGGGGTTTTTTTCCATGTAGACTGTTCTAAATATTTGCAGTTAAGGTTATGTAGTCATCTGACAATGAAGACAGTAGGGTGGAATTTTCTCTGCCCAAGGAAAGCTTACATTTCAGATCTTTTACTTGGGTCATGACTGTTCTAAACATGATTCTCTTTTGCAAAAAACTTATAGAAACATCTCTCCTTGTGCTCCATTTATGTATGAAAATCAGCCTGGATGCTGTTTTTTGATCTGAATTCATTCCTTTTAGTGCGCAGTGTGCATACTCAGAATCCAAAGTCTGGCGATGTAGAGACTTAAGCAAGGTTTAATCTTTCTCTGTGAGTCCAGTTCAAAACATGATTTTTTGGGAGTTTTTTCCCTAAACTGAAACATCTTGGATAAACATGGGGCGATGAAGCTTCTGCAACATGGGAGCCTTTTTGCTTAAAAAAAGGAGTTAGTCTTCCGCAATACACGGACGTTCATTTGAATAGATATGGTTTCAGATAATTTTCTGGGTTACAGCATTTGTGCTTGAGTCCCTCTTTGATTTTCCTGTGTTGGAAATAATGTGTTTTGGCACGGTAGATGGAACTAGCAATTAGAAAGCAGTTTCATTTTAGAAGAATGTCTATCAGAGAACAAAACAGTAGAAAATAATAATGTTTGAAAATGTACAAATAAATAAAATTAAGACTGTTCTCCCTTCGGTGTCATTCACACTGTGCTTTTCACTTAATAAAAAAAGCTCTTAGCATGATTTTTTCCAGTCTAAGCAGTTGGTGTTAAAGTGTTGATGGTCATTAGCAGGATCTAGAGTCAGCCAATTAGATTTATTTTTTGCAGCAAATTAAGCCACAAGACTTTAGAATCTGTGCTTAACAGAGTCTGCTTCTGACATGGTTTTGGACAACCGTATTTCCTAATGAGTAGCAAAGTAGCAGAAAAAGAAGGTGTGGAAATCCTCAGCCTGTCTGAGAGGACAGGACCTCCTGACCTCATAGAAACAGTCTGAAATTCTGAAGATGGCACAGCAGATGAGCACATGCCAACAAAATGACTCTCTGAGAATGATAAGGTGAGCAGTTATTAACAGTATGTGACTCAGGAGACTGATATGGGCAGTTTCTACATCAGAGGATAGCCAGGAGCGTTGGTTGGTTTCTAAAGGAGAGAATGAGATGCCTGGTGTGCCTGTTCAGTGCTTTGGGTCCTGCTGATCCCACAGGGTCTAAGAATAGGTGAAGCTGGGAGTCACCTCTGGTGATCATTGAGTCCATTACCCTTCCTCCCATGGGGCCACATGGAGCTGGTTGTCCAGGATCACACCCAGTGGGGTTTTTATTATCTCCAAGGAGAAAAGACTCCACAACCTCAACCTGTGCTTATGTTTCACCACTCCTACAGTAAAAAAAGTCTTTTCTCATGTCTCAATGTAATTTGTTGTATTTCAGTGTGTGCTATTGCCTCTTGTCCCATCACTGGATACAGCTGAGAAGAGTTTGTCCATCTTTTTAGTGACCCTGCCTTGGACTCTCCCTGGTCCATCCATATCTCTCTTGTACTGGTGAATGCAGCACAAGACCTAGCACCCCAGATGTGTCTCATCAGTGCTGAGTGGAAGGGAAGGATCACCTCCCTCAAGCTGCTGGCAATGCTCAGCCTGACGTACTCCAGGTTCCTATCAGCCTATTGTTTTCCAAGTAAGGAGATATCCTTAACAACAAGAAAACATCTGAGAGCACGTCCATCCTGCCTCATTCAGAGCTTCAGCAGCGTCTAGTACAGAAACAAAGTACAGAAACAAAGAAAACCACATTTCTTAAGCAGTTAAACAGGGGAGAGATGCCTTGCATCTGTATAAGAATGGGTGTTCTATATTGAAATAGCATTTAACTTCATATTTAATTGTCAAGGCCACCTTTATCCAAAACTATCATAAAACTCTCCTGTGTTTCTGTTAAATTGAAACAAGCGTCAACTCTACTTCTATCGTAGTCCTTCTCTCTTATCACTGCTCACAAAAACCTACCATTTCAGTGCACCTACATTGCTTTGGGGATGGACTCTAATGGACCTTGTATCTGTGCTGGGGTAAGAGAGGGGACTGATCAATGCCCTTACGTGAATCAAAAGGTCAACAAAGCATTACCCCAAAGAAATGAAAAAACTGCAAGGTAAGAGCTGCAAAAAGGAGATAAAACCTGCAACATCTCCAATATCTTCTTTTGGGATGCAGCAGTTTGCCTTGTTCTTTGCTCATAGTTGTTACCAAACCACTACTGATAACCTTTCAGAACAAGGCAAGATGGAAAAATTAAACAATGGATAAATACTGCACATAGTACTTCTTTTATTTCATTTTACTGACAATGATGGTATTGCTTTCATTATTTAGGATACCCTGGTACAGAGAGACCGCAGTAATCTCTTATTAAATTTTGTGAAATAAATACATAATTTTATAGTTTACCAATATGGTATATCCATATCTCTTTTGTAGATAGTTTCTAGTTCCTTAGTATGTAAATTCTTAGTACGTAAATTCTTAGTATGTAACTTGTAAGAATATTAGTAATGTTTTGGTAATATGAAATTTTCAGGACTGTGGTTTATACCCGCTCAAATATAATTTAATTACCATATGGGGAGAAACTTTGGTCCATGGCAGTGGTTGAGAAAAATTAGGTTCCTTTTTTACCAATGCAAACCAGTGACCTATTAGATTACTGCATTAATACCCAAGCCATCTGCAGTGTGTGGGGGTTGCTCAGAGGAGAAATACCCATTTGCTACTACTTCCATGAAACAATTCAATGCATAATGTAGTTCTTCAGGAATGTTGGAGAAAGATTTTCAGAGGATGGATCATCTTTGAGGACATCTCTGGAGGACATTTGAACTAACTGCAGTGAAGAGGTGGAATAGACTGTTGATTGTCTGTTTCTGGATATGGACCCCAAATGCCTT
The DNA here is from genome assembly GCF_032191515.1 of Phaenicophaeus curvirostris. Lineage (NCBI taxonomy): Eukaryota > Metazoa > Chordata > Aves > Cuculiformes > Cuculidae > Phaenicophaeus > Phaenicophaeus curvirostris. The sequence continues at coordinate 18,969,028 of NC_091431.1, forward strand.
CATGGTGCTCCTGATGGTTTCCCTGATTGCTGATGCTCAGGAAATGTGTTTGTGCAAAATACAACATACACATAAACTGTTTCATATCTTTTGACTCCTACCACACTTATCTACACTGTGGATCTTGTTTGCAGAGCAAAACATTTTTGCAGACTGGTTTCTGAATGATTTATTTCTCTTTGTAAGCCTGTCTTTACATATATGCATGAGGGAGGAAAACTAGGTGACACAGCCAGGAACAGTGAATTGTGAGATTATAAATCCAGATAAATCCAGATACATGCCAAATGCATGAAAAAAGAGGGATTTTCAGCCAATTGGGTCAGGCCCATTCCTACAGTTTTAGCAACACTTCCAGAGCTGGATCTGATACCAGAAAATTTTGAATAAAGGGGGTAAAGATAACAGAGAAGTATGTTTCTTTGGAAAACTGTAAGGCCAGACCCACCATTTCAGGCATAATTTAAGAGTTAAAATTGTCAGTTTCTGGAGCTGTAAAAGTGCTTAGCTGCCTCATGCTTTTTGTTGACGAGGATATTGTCCGTTTGGCAGAGGAGTCCATGGAGTTTTTCAGAGTAATGACCTTGAAGATTATGTGATCCAAGAAGATGTGAGACAAAAAGACATCATTGCCAAGATACAGATTGGGCATCCAGTTATAAGAACATTTTTACATCTTCTGAAATGTCCTGAAGTGCCTGGATCTACATGCTACTTCCTGCAGACAAACTCATAAAGCTTGGCAAAAAAATATCTGCAAAGAATCTGATATTCCAGACTGAGTGTTTTGGAGACACAGGCATGTTTGGTAACTAGCGCTTTGGGAATTTGACTCAGGAAATTATATTCCCCTTCTCCATTTAGTACATCTCTTCTTCCCCTCCAGGTTGTAACGAAAAAGTTCCTCCAGACATTGACACTGTAGATTGTTTCATATTGAATTTTAGATTTTCACCAAACACACCCTTGGTAGAGTTCCTTGTTCTTGGAATATTTTCAGGTAGTGCTTTATAATTTGAAATTATCACAGCAGGAACTATCTTGTAAATTCAAGCAATTTCTTTAGTCTCTTATGCCTTGATTTGTAAAATCCATATCTATCTGTTTTGCTGTATAGTTTTGTGTGAGATCAGTAGAAGGAAGCTTCATTGTACATGTGGCTTTTTTTTTCTGTGCTTTACAGCAGGAAGCCTTATATTCCTCCTCTTGTTTTCCCTGAAAACAACTAGAAGAGGGGCTTTGAACACATATTTTTTTAAGAAACTGTTTATCATTTTAATTACTTTTCGTTTAAACCCTAAAAATTGTACTCACAGTCTAGAAATGCTTCTGGAAATTACTGTCCTTGCTAAGACTATATGACAGTATTGGCAGCCTAAATGCAATAAAAAAATTAATCTTGTTCTTTCAAACAAGAAATACTTGAGGACCAGGTTCTAAAAGTAAATGAGTGTTGTGCTGAAATAGCACTATACCTCACTGTCAATGAATCTTTTGGTAGAGTGAATACGTGCTGCTCCCTGACATATCATTCTTACTTGCAATAGCACGAATATTATATACATTATTACTTGTCGATAGGAAATTCAGTTCTCTAGAAGTCAGTTTTCATAATTTCAGAGATCAGAACAACGCTATTATTTATTTGAATAATATTGATGCAAAAATTATATATTTTTCATGGATGAATAAGGCACAGTATTGTGTCATGCTTATACTCTGCACATGCATGCACACTTGCACACTTTCTAATTAGAGAGCCTTGTAGTATTAAATTCCTTCTATAAAATGGCCAGGTATTTTAAAGATCAATAGTTCCATTTCCGTGGTTAGCAGGTACTTTTGTTACTGATAATTCTAAGTACGCTTGAGCAAGTACCTGAGCCTCATTTTGAAAAATTGTCTTTCTTACCCATTTTAGGTAAGTAATATCTGCATTTAGTCCTGTTAAATGGTCATTTACTGCTTTTACTTTGTACTGTGGCAGAAAGATAACTGAATCTCTAGAATAATAAAAATAAAGTGACAGATTCCAGCAGGGCCCTACAAAAGCCGTTGCTTTTCATGCAGCACTGTACATCCTTTGCCTGTTTTTTCACACATTAGGGGCAAAAAAATCCAAGCCATTTAAGGGATAACAATTAGAACACGGAAACAAGAGCAAATTCTTTTGGTGATAATCAGCAGATTGATCCCTTCAGCCTCTTACTTTACTTAGAAGAGTTCATTCTATCTAAGACTTATTTTTCTTAAGAAGAAAATCCCAAATCAGGTTTTTTTTGTGTGCTCCTCCAAAGTGAAATCTGGAAGTATTTCTAATTCTAACAGGTATAAAGCACTCCAGCATGGTGCTGGCTCGAATGTGCTGTGTGATCCTCAAAAAGCCTGCTCCGCACATCATGAATGGAGAGTTAGACAACAGACTCTGGTAATGCAATCTGGTGGAGGTCCAATTTCCATCCTTTATTAAGGTCAAGGGACTGCAGAACCTCTTTCATTAAAACTTGCAGGTCTCCAAAGCTCTGCTCTGGAACTCAGTGTCAACGATCCACTGCTGGCTAAAAATTCTGGAGCAGCGCGCAGGCTGGAATTGCCAACTCATTAGTTGTAAAAGTGTTGGACAGACTTCCAACTGTAAAAGGAGACCCTGAAGAATATCCTTGAGAGATGTGGGAGCAGCATTTGGAGATTTTGTTTTGGCATTGCCAGAGTAATTCGGCCTTGTCTTCCGATTGTAACAGCAGTTTGAAACTGAAAGTCTGCTCAGCTCTAATGAATAAGGGTCACATACAGCAGACAAAACTACTTTTGTGGGGGAACTGCCAGCTTCCAAAAAATGTTGTAATAATATAATTCCGTTCTGTTATGAAACCCTTTGGCTAATGGCTGGTATGCGTACTAGTCTTTTTACTCTTACATGGGTATTCTGATGACTGCCAATGGTCCTTGTTTTTTTTCTTTTGTTGCTTTGCCTGGCAGGCTTTGAACTAATATGTAATATATTATTGCTAGTAATTTTTATTGGATAATACAGTACGACCATTATTGCCGTGTAGAACAGCAAGGAAATCATGTTCTTTGGTTCTGAAGGCACACTTAGCCCAATGGCCAAAATAATGTCACTTGAAGTAACTATTGATAGGTTTTCCAGAAAAACAACATTGAAGTAAGTCCTGCACTCACTTGTAGTAAGAAGCATGTATTTCCTTACCTTATTCTTAGCCACTATAGGGGTTTAACCTGAGTGCCAATGTTTACCTGGATAAATTTGAAGAGCATCTATGAAAAGAACTGACTTAAAGAACAACTCAATGTTATTAAAAAGTATTTTCCAGTTATCTGATATCCAGAGACGTCCTAAGGCAGGAAAACATTACTAAGTACTGACTGGTTTATCCATCTCTTGCACCGCTTTTTTTTTTTTTGGTAATGGTTTAGTGGTTCCCTGCAGCAGTATAGGAAGCAGCAGATAACTCATCTTGTACTGAGGTATAGTGCAGTCATACTTACCACTTTTGTTAAAGCAACTGTCTCTGAATGTTTATATATCTACTTTGGCTGGAAGTAATAATCTTCATTACAACTTAAAAGTGTGATATTCTATATAGAAAGGTTGATCTACAGTGAAATAAAGTGACTGTCTCATTGCAGCTGAAATTACTAAAGCATTCTGTCTTTCTGAAGAGAAAAATGTGTTTGGGGTTGCATCTGCAGCTTTGTCTTTGCTGTTGTAACCAAACACAATACTGTTAGAAACAAAGAATATGGATGCAAGGTACTGTAGCCTGCCTTCAAGCTTTTATCCCACCCAAGAATATTAAGAAATGTCTTTTAATTGACATTATAGTCTTAAACTCTTCCTAATCTTCTAGGTCTTTCCGGTTACCTGAAATGTAGCAAAATGACGCGTTATTTTGTGACTCTTTACCACTGTTTTGCATACGTCAAAGGTCAAAACTTTTGAAAGTCAGATCCAGAAGGTATTCTTATTTGTATAAAATTCAAAATCCTGTATACTTATGGGAACTATAAACTCACATTTAAGGTTTGGTCACCTCCTGCTTAATTATGGGATCAGTCATAGAAACTGAAAGTGATCAAATCTCTACAGCCAGTTACTCTTGGAATTAGTATTGATTGCTGAGGTGAAAAATGAAATAAATGTATTTACTAACAGGCCCTGCCACCATGTGCAGAAATATTATCACAAGGCTTTCTATGAATATTCATTAAATTCAAGAAGGGCGAATATTTTCATCAGGTATATATTTACTCTTACTATCATTTCACATCACTGCTTTTTTTTTGTAGGCGGAGAGGGAAACAGTGGTGGGGATGCCTAAGATAGAACAATTTTAGTGTAAACTAGGTTTTGATATGTTGGTGATATGAATAAGGTGGCTACTGTACACCACTGAACTATTAATTTCAAAGTCAGTACCAAGTCTGTGATTTGCTGGTATGGATGCTTTTTCACATCTGTATTTAGCCAGTACACAGTAGAAAAAAAACGTATTCTGTTGGTGCGATCCTTTCCTTTCCCTCCAAAAGCAATTGTAAGAAGAACACAGAAGCTGAACAGAAGTCAAACAAATTAGCTTAGAATTAGAGCAATGATTTTGTCTAGTCCCATTGCCTTTGATGGCTGATGTCCTGAGAGGTGGCATGCCTTTCATACATCACATTGTGTCATTGCAGCATGTGCACAAATTGAATCATCCACAGCTTTCTAAAAGCTTTCAGCCAGAAATGTTACATGTTATCTCAAAGCAGCAGAAACATGTATTGCAAGAAAATCTTCATTTCCTTTGGTCCGTATAATTTTTTGACAAGTTCAGGGGAAAAAACCCAAACAACCTCCCCAAAGTCTTCAAAATTTTGTATTTTGTTTCCAAATAAATTTAAAAGCAAAGATGTGAGTAAAACAGAGGAAAATTTCTCTAAACTAATTAACTGTATCTTTGTATCCCAGGCTGGACATCAGGGAGGCATATACAACAATCCCACAATGACAAATATTGAGATCATTGGACTTTTGTTAGGGGAAAGGATGGCCATAGAATATGCCAGCAGTGGGGACCATCACAGCTGAAATCAGAATGTCAGCTGTGTTGAAGCCACTCAGTTTCTGTAGTCATGACAATTTACTCACAGAGAAAATCCAGTCTACACTGTCTAGCAAAAGCCTGTTGCAAGAGTGATTTTACTAAAAAAGAGCTGAGTCTTTCATTACATTGCAACACTGATGTGAAGGTGTGGGTCTGTTAATGGATGACACACACAGATCAGAAGTGAATGCATGACATTCATCCATGAGAATTTTCTTTCTCCCATGTGGTTATAGACAGTGTCTTATTCAGTATGTGTTTCAACTCTGAAGCTTACTTATTTTAATAACTGATCATTTTACAGATTTGCATTCTTTTTTTGGTTAGATTTAGAGGGTTTCTTTGTCCCAGAGATAACTCTTTTTCATGAACAGAAGCTTTTGTTACATGGAAGTGATGGAATAGATTTTTCAAGCACAACCACTACAACATTTAGCACCTTTCCTTCATGTAGCTCAGCACTCAAACTGTGCAAGCAGAATGGGTCTTGTTGCATCTTATACATTCTAACTAAGCATTCCCATCATGTTGTAATGCAATGTTTTATCTTGATGGTACATTTGAGCAGTTTTTGTCAAAGGATTTTGGAAATATTCGTACTTTACAGTTTGGAGGTGCTTTTTTTTTGTCACATCAGTATTTAGCTATAGGAAAAAATGTCACCAGAAAATGTTGTTGGCTTTATTAGTCAGAATTGCAAAAGCTGAGTCTTAGCCTGTTGTAATACACTTGTGTCATTCAGATGAAACAAAAAAAATAAAAAAGAATTACAGAAAAGTAGTCATAGAATACTCCATTAATTTATTTTTCTTCCTAACTTTTATATTAACCATAAAATGGTTTGGGTTGGAAGTGACCTTAAAGATCATACAGTTCCAATCCCCCTACCCTGGGCAGGTACAGCTTCTATTGGATCAGGTTTCTCAGAGTCTCATACAACCTGGCCTTGAATAAGTGCTTAGTATCTGGTGCTGAATACCAAGGGCCTAGAACTCCTGAAAAAACAAAAGGTACTCAGAGTAAAAAACCAGAAGGGAGTGGATACCTCTAAGAGCACTGAAAAGACCAAGGCTCTTTAAGCAGCCTTCGAAGATAACTCATTAGCTTTTCCTGAGCTGTTGTTCATAGCTGACTAATGCAATTCGAAACACAGAAAGAATATATAGAATGATACCCCTTTAATGTGAATGCATTTGTGAAATACACCAGACCAAATTTTTCCAATGTAGTATTCAGTAACTTGCTGTTGGTGTGTCCAAATGCAAAGTCAGATCCAGTGTGACAAAAAGAAGGAACAGACTGTTAGCTTTTTAAAGCTGCAGACCCATATCCTTCCTTTCATTTTGTGCATATTGCCAGCTCAGTGGTGGTTTCCCACTTTCGCTTCAGTGTACTCAATTTATTTTTTGCACTGGTCTTTGAAGCCAACACCAGCTTCCCGATCTCTACATACACCAGCACAGCTGAAGATGGAAAGGGGCATGCAGCAGCAGAGAAATAACAATTCAGGGGCTGCTTATTCAAGCAGCACACATTCAAATTCACGGGACCAGCTTGGATTCAGCATTGAAGGAGGTCCACAATGACTGGAAACAAGGTTAATGTTACTTCATAGAAAGAGGAACCTGAAAAGGACTCACCTTAACCTTGAGAAACAAAACATGTCATCTTAAAATTAGTTTCCAGGAATGTGATATACAAGAGAAATAATAAGGGTTAGTAAGCATGCATTTACCAGAGGCAAATTGTGCAAATTCAATCTGATTGCCTTCTGCAATTAAGTAAGCACATGAAGAAGCAGGAAAGCACTGGATGCTCTCCGACTTGACATCGCCTCCCATAGCATTAATTTGTAAAAAGAGAGTAGATGAGAACACTTAAATGGGTTAAAAATTTGTTAAACTGTCAGTTAGAAATGTAATAATAAATGGGCCGATGTCCAGCTGACAGCCAACAACGAGAGTACTCAAGAGGTCTGCTCAAGAGTGATTAATTACAATTGATATGGTGACAAGAAGTTGACCCTCAGCAGTTTTTCAGAACATATTGAATTATGAGATGAGGACATGACACACAAAGGTAGAGAACCCATCTTCAGTTTCTGTGAGGATAGCTGGGTAGGTTACTGAGCTGGGCTTGGTTAGTCCGGGGAAGACAAGGCAAAGGAGTAGTCTAATAGCAGCAGAAAATTATCCATGTGAAGTGCTATTCTAAAGACTTTTGAGTAGTGCTAGGCTGTCTTGTGGAACAGACCACAAATTATGGCTTGGGGACTTTTTAATGGACATCAAGAAGAACTCCTTTACTAGGAGGTAGTGCAAACTAAAGGGATTGACCCAGAGGGGCCAAGCAATCTCTGTCTGTGGAGATTTTCAAGACCCAGCTTGTGAAATCTACAGCTGTTCTGATTTACTTGCCTATGATAGGAGCACATTGTATGGGAGGTTGTATTGTATATTACTTGTAATGACATTTGTAGTGTTTTGTCTTCCTTCTGGCTTATTGTTACAAGCTCTTCCTGGTTGTTTTGCCTTGTTTGTTACCTCAGAGTAAAGCTGAAAGCATTTCTTTCTTTAACAAATTAGATATTAATTAAGTTAAGCAGGGGACTGGAGCAGATAATTGCTATTAAGAAGTGCGATAGCAATGATGCATTCCTTAAAGAAAAAAAAATGTTCTGCAGTTTTTTACAAGGCACTAAGAGAATTGAGTGATGATTACAAGAATTCTACTGAGATTGTAGTATTTGTTTTTCTTTATTTGCAACAGAGTTGCAATAATTTTGGGTAAGAATCACTTTGAAACTGAAAATAGCTTGGTGTATTTTATTTTGTGCTATAACAAGTTAGGGGACCATAATTGACTTCAGTATAAAAACGGCCAGTGCAATTAATAAGAGTCGACTGACTTCTGCAAATTTTCAGGAAGAAAATACATTCTTAGGATTTTAAGATTGAGGTATGTAAGATTAGTCTTAAATTCATTGCTGACAGATTACTGTTTGTGACTACATGTGGGAAGGGTTTTCAAATACTGATTTTCAAGGATGGAGGATATCTTTCTTAAGTTCTTTTTTCAGTTGGATTCATCTAGTATAAAGTTTGCATCACTGTTTGCTGTCGTGTGATTCAGGGTTCATGATGAACTGTGTTACCATCATAATTTCATGTGTGAGTCATGAGAGATCACCACTCTAAACAACACTGAGTCATTTTTTTTGTGATGGTGCATCATGATTCACTGCTGTTAGACAACTTAAGGGCAGGAATTTTGCCTTTATTAATTTGTATTTTGTTTGCAGCAGCCCTGTAGGTTTTACATTACCCTTAATCCTTCTGTTGCATCCTTTTTTTTTTTTCACTTCTTTTGTTATTACTTCAATCCTCTTTTAGCAAACACACAGGGGTAGAATGGATATACGTGTAGAATTCAAATACTGGAGCAGGGGCCATGCTTTAAAGAGCTGCAGCATGAAGAAATCTGCACCTGAGTGATCTAATGTCTATTTACAGATTTAAGCCAAATAATCATTATTTGAATGGTTGCTTAGCTAACCAATTTGCATCAATGAAAGTTCATTCAGAAACTCTAGTTCAGAATTTTGCTAGGGTAAAGAGATGAGTGTGCACCTGTTGTATGGATGTGCAAGTGGCTAGCAATTATGACACACCAGTGAAACAAACACCCCTTTTGGAATCAAAAGATTTTCCATTTTGTGGCAATCATAGAAAGTTAACAGTAATCACCTTTTCTAGCACTTAACTTAATCTTCGTAGACTAGTGGAGATGTCTGTGTTCAAAAGTATTCCCTACTTAACTCATATCAAAAGAGGATGGCTGTCTATCTTCTTGAGAGGCAGACATCAATGAGTGGGATATGCGCAACACACAAGAGGCTTTTTAAAACATCTATCTTTTGATGCTAATAAGGAAAGAGCGAACAGCAGAATTTAGGTCTTGTTTAGTCTAGTGAGTAACATAGGAAATGCATCCACAGACTTCAGTGAAATGATGCACACTTTGTCTGGGTGGAACTTTGTAATAGCACCTGGGATTCTCAGATGTTCTAAATATGCCATACTCGCTAGAAATAGGGAATTATCTTAGGACAGATATCTCTATTCAAGGAAACCAGAATAAATGTAACATTTCTGCCTACAAAACAGTCTGTCTAACAAACTGCAATAAGGCTAGCCTAATTAACCCTTCCTTTCAAGTAAAGGATGTGATTAGATTTATGTGTTTTTGGCTATTTGTAGTCTGCAATGACTTAGTAAAGAGGAAGGGGTTTGTAATATAATTAATGACACTTAGAACTCTACTCTCTCTCTAACAGGCTAGATTGTAGCAATGCCTTTACAAATGTACATGATTTATAAGTCAACCCTTTATTAATATCTGTAAGTAGTTTTTCTCAGCTACATCTTTTTATACTTCTTATCAACAGACCTGCACTATTTTAATGCAAATGGTTTCCTAACATCAGCTGGAATATCATATTAAAATCATCAAAATCTTCCACTACAGTGCAGGTTTCTCTGGTATTTACTGAAAACCTAATCAAAGCCATTTTGGACACAATTAGTATAAACTTTTTAGGGAGAAGGAATGTTTATGTTGTATTTGGCATTTCTATGTCTTTTTTTGTTACTTATTGGAGTCCAACAAAAAACTTAAAATCCTTTATAATTATTTTGCTATGAGGTCAAATGAAAGCATTCACAGTATTCTTTTAGCAATGCTTTCTTAACTGCAAGATATGATAAATATTAATTTGGAGTCTATGTACAAAAGAATCCTATTTAACCACATATTTGCTGTAGATAGGGATTTATTCTGTGAAAATGAGTTTAAATGGCAAAAAAATCTTCAAAAATACATGTACATATGTTACACACACTAACATATACATATACATATACATATACATATACATATACATATACATATACATATACATATACATATACATATACATATACATATACATATACATATACATATACATATACATATACACAAACACATACACATACACATACACATACACATACACATACACATACACATACACATACACATACATATAAATTTAGCATCCGTCACACTGGAACAATTTTTATTGAGATGATAGGAACCTTTTCAGTGGAAGGATTTTTATGATGGAAAAAATGGCATAGTTTAGTTACAATTTATCTTTCTTCCCATTACCTTCCCAGTGCATCCTGAATTAGCGAATTCTCACCTCTAATATATTTTTTGTGTTCAGTCCACAGGATGCCTGCTAATGATTGTCTTCATTAACTTTGTTTCCTTTGGTTCATTAATCTTACATTGTGGCTACCAGGAGCAACTTATAGCAACTACTGCGCTTCCATACAGTTGATATAGACAGTCATTTGCAGTTCTTTTCATTAACGCATTGGACCAAAATCAGTGGACACAGTAATTGGTACAAATTATCCATTAGTAAAATCAGCTCCAGCTTGAACTTGAAAACAGAAGGATGAGATGGTGGGCAAAAAGGCAAGTAGAGGCATTTAATTGTATTTGGTAACTAATTGAAGAGGGGCATCAGAAGAAGAGGTGTACTGACCTGTCTGTACTGCCTTTCATGCGAGGCTTTGGTTCTGGTGAGAGGATTCTAACCTCCAGGAGAAAGGCTACAAAGACAGATGGAATTAATAGTTACCTCCTCATTTATTTTCAGCTTGGTCCATCACATGTGAAGCAACACCCTAAAAGACAGGCATCATAAGGAAGCATCTCATTATCTACTTACATTGGTTGGTTTGTTAGCAGCCTTTCTCTCTCTTCAACATATAAATCACAGCTGTGTGTGCCAGTCTCAGATTTACCTCTATGTATACCATCTTTAAATTTAACCCAAGTTATATTGGTGTTAGAATTATGTGCTAGAAGCATGCATAACGCTAATGAACTCTTCATTTGCAAGTTTTTTTTTTCAACATTTTACTGTAGTTATTGACAGGCATACAGCAGCTCTATAAACTTATAACAAGAAAACAAAGACGTATTAGAAAGCTCTCTGGGAGGAAGGACTTTCTATCTTCCTAATGAACCTAGGATTCCTGCAAGTAGCTGTTCGTTTTGACAACAATTGCATTAAGATCAAAGGGGATATGAAAACCATGACAATATGACTGTATTTCATGCACCATGAGGCAGGGTTAGTGTAGATTAGACATATCATTAGTCAAGGGGATCTTTTTCCACTGAGAACTCTTGGCTGCTCAGCGTCTTTTCCTTCCCCTTTCCTTTCCAAGTCGGTATCTGTTTAAGCAGAAAACAGATTCCTTCCCCCTAAGACTATGACAGAAATAGGCTACAGATTTGAGGCTATGTCCAATCAGTGGCAATATGCATAGTAATATGTGGCACAGCTTGTGTAATGAAGTTCCCAGCATGCAGCCTGGAAAGGTATCCTCAAGTGTGCGGGGTGATTTATTTCCTCTGTCAAGAGGCAGGACAGGCAGGACTTGTCCTTCCCCACAGTCCCTTCAAGAATACTCTGTCACCCCGGGAAGCTGTAATAGCTTCTGGAAGCTCAGCCTTTGTTATGAGGCTTGGAACCCTGTTTTAGCAAGGTTACTCCCTGGGTCCTTTTTGTCATCTGCACTTGCTTTTAAGAAGTTGAATTTTAAGGAAGTATACTAGCTTTAGCTTTTCACCTTCTATTTACATTTCACTTTACATTAGCATGTCAAATGATCAAAGAGAAAATGCTAGCTCTGTACCTGGAAAGAAGAACCTGCATGCAACTAGTGCATTTAATCCCTGCTTTTTAATGTAACTGCAGCATGCAGAAAGAACATATAATATCTGTACTAAGCTGTGAAAGGCATTCAGCCTGAAGAACATTTTCAAAATGGCTTTTTTGCTCAGAGGGTTTATTCAATTGCAGAACTCTATCAATGGAGTATCTGGATTAATTTGCAATTTCCCCTCCCTCTCCCCCGCCCCCCATAATTTTAAGTTGCTCTTTTGTTATATTGAAAAATGCTGCACTCTGCTTTTAGGCATACCTGCCTCAGAGAGACAGTGCCCAGTTTCATCTGATTTGTAAAAGTTCACTAAGTGCTATCACATTGCAGGAGCTTCATTGTATAATATGCATCATTCTAAATGTTTTTATCAGAACTCAGAAATGATTAATGAGCTATATTATCAGTTGAGAAGAATGAGAAATTTCTAATCCTTTTTCTCTGTATGGATTTAATACCATCTCTCTATGGCAAACTAATTTCCTGGAGACTTCACTGACCTATGTGCAGTTGGAACTACAGTGACATGGTCAAAACAGCTAACAAGGAACCCTCCTGCCTAGGCACAGACATGTAAATAGACTTCTACAAAAAATCTTGGTTTTTAAATCCCTCTAGAGTTCTTTTAGAAAATCCTTTTTTAGACTCAGTTGTATAACATCTTAACTTAAGTTGTAGGGATTCATAACTTTGTCACTGTGGTCTCTAAACAGCTAGCTAAGTAATCAGGATTTGTGGAGTACTACTGTTTCTGAAGATGTTTCTGCCTGTCACCAATGCTTGGGCACTTCTTAAGATTTCTGGTAAAGAATGTAGCATTTATGATCTTCACAGTTTATGTCTGGCTTTTCAAACAGCATCCTGGAGTAGCTGCTAGAATAGTTGTCCCTGGCTTTCTTGGTTACAGGACTGGAGTGCTTTCCACGAATACTGTTGTACTTTACTTTTAATTTTCATAGCATCAGCACCTCCCTGGGCCTCAGTTCCAGAGGACCTCATCCTTACAGATGGGGCTTGGATCCAAGACCTATTTTTTGGGTATTGCTTGGAAGTGCTTTATATCGGCTCCTCCCCTCTTTTTTTTTTTTTTTCTCTTTTTTTTGTGCGGGGAAGGATGAGTGGGGGAAGGAATTCGAGTCACTTGCCACCCCAAAACCTATATCTTTCTCTATTTCCTTCTACCAGACTATGCAAAGCACCAGAAATGAGCTAACAAATTCTGCATGAATGTAATATGACGTAGGCCTTTCTTGCTCTCCAAATTATCACTGGCAAGCTCAAATGTGGGCACAAAATTGTGAAAAGATAGACTGCACCATGTCAGTTGTTAGATTTTCAGTTGGTACTTGCCTTTTTTGAGGATATTTTTGTACTTGTTTCTAATGTGTATAGTTTATTATCAGCATTCTTGCACATAGTCCAGTCCTTCCTGGAGACACACAATGATTCCTGCAGCATTTAGAAAGGAAGGAGCATGGACATGTGTGAATTAGTAGGTAACATATGAAGTTCAGAGGTATTGGTTTACCCAGCTTTTATTAAAAAGCCCTAATTAATGGTACATCATAATACTACTTTGAAAAATCTTTGTTCCGAGGCATCTAATGAAGACTTTGTCTTACATTTCTCTGAATTAGTGATACTAGACTAAGATATCGCTCTTTTATGGGAATTGTGATATATTTACAGCAGATATGAGGAGTCTATTCGTTATTTTGTCCCAAAATGAGAGAAAAAATAGAGGATTCATGAAAAATTATTAGAAAGGATTCTCATGGAACTCAAATCTGCAAAGTTCCATCATACTATTTAACACCTAATTAGTTAGGGGTAACTGGATTCACTTTAGTGATGTGGTTACCAGAATGCCCCAGGGATGTCATTTTAAATGAGAATGAAATTTGGCCCTAGCAATGGGTGACATTTGTATCCAGTTCTGAACAGTCAATTCTCACTGAAACCAATGGACCCTGAAAAAGACAGAGCTGCCTAAATATTCTCCCTTGTATCAGAAATACTGGGGAACTATGACTCCTATAATTCATAAATCCTTCACAGTTCCTCTTGGGGAATGTAGTTCCATAGAGGTAATGAAGGGATATATCTTAAAGTCATAATCTAATTTTCAAATTCCAGTCAGCCTGATTTCCAGACCTAATGAGATGCTGAAAGTCTGAAAATCTGTTGAGGATTAAAGAGTGAGATGGAATTATTCAATCTGACTCTTCTATTCCTAAACATATATAATTTGATTTTTGCTTTAAAGTTCTTACCAGGTTTGAGTAGGTTAAATCACTTTAAAAAATGAAGTTAAAAGGCATAACCATAATAAAAGTTGTCCTCTGAAAAGATTTTCTCTAGAATATATATTCTGAATTTCTCAGCTACAAATGCTATAATAAATCATAAATCAAACTGTAAAATGGTTAGGTAAAAATTGGATGTTGTCTGCAACAGAAATTTTCCCTGGATAACAGCAAAAGAATGCATGATTCACCCTCCTCTTCTAACAAGGAAAAAGAATGTTTTGACTATACGGTTACCTACTTTTGAGAAATGCTTACCTTTCCTCAGTTCTGTGGAAAATAAGCCACATCAGTCCATATATTTTTTTTAGCACATCAGCAAAGTATAATAACAGATTTTTTTTTCTTTCTTTTACTATTGAATTAAGAATAAAATAAGATTTACTCTCAAAGTATTGACTATAATTCGAATTCCTTTCCCTCTTTTGTTCACAAAAGGCAGAATCATCAAATCAAATTCATGTAATAAAGAAAGCCCTTTGTCCGCTAGGATTTTAGCACTTACGTACTTCTAATACAGATTCAAAAGATGCTAATAAAGTCAGAAATTTCCCACTGGGGGAGTAATGGAATGCTTTTAAAACTTACTTTCAGTTAATGACTAAGGCATTTTTGCTAACGGCAATTTGGCTTCTTATCCCAGGTAGGTAAAAATGCATTAAACAGTAGATTAAAGTGTCCTTTCAGCTACCTGGTAAAGCCAGCTGCTGCCAGCATGTGAATTGGTATTTACTTGATGGCCCTGGTTTTTGGGGAGGACGGTAGGAAGAGAAAAATACTGCTTGGAAGAGGGCCCTTTAAACATGAATATGAATCAATAGAAAATGTAGGAGCCAGGCTGATGTAGTACACCGTACAATCTGTTCACTGCATTTGGGCTGCTAATTAAAAAGTGATATAGAAAGTACAGTATGAATGCACCATAACCTGTTGAAGGTCTGTCAGACTTTTTCTTTGCTTTCATACATGTGACTGTGGTTTAATAAAAGGTCTTAACTGAAAGCAGAATATGTCTCTGTAAAAGTAAAGAACAGATAGATCAGGTTCAGATTCTTACTGCATTATGTGTGTATATGTGTGTTCATGAATTCCAGCTCCCCTGAGCATTTCTAAGACAGCTACCCTAATTCATAAGCACAATATGTAAATTCTAAGTGTGTTTTTTGATTCTTGCTTCAGGGAATGGAACTAGGCTGGAAAGTTGGAAATACAACACCTAAACATAAATGTGAACCTAGCAGGGAACTGCACATCTACAAGGAAAGAACAATCTCTTTTGTTGCCAACAAATACTATTTTTACAAGGTACACATTAAGAAAAGAAGAGGAGAATATATAGTTACTTTTAATAGTCAGCTATATGTGTGTCCTTCCATAAGTCATAGTATGCTTTTTCTTATTTTTTACCTCCATCTTATCTGGCAGTTCTTTTTTCTACATTTCAGAAAGCCAACTTCCCCTCTTCTTACTTAATTGTACCCCCACTCCGCACTCCACACTGAGGCAGGATTAATGGAACATTTCTTACATTAACTGGATTACACTACATTAGCTGACACTGTTAAATATGAAACCTGTTTTAATAATATTGGTGATTAGAAAACCTGAAAGTTTGGAGATTAGCATTGGAAGCTTATCTAAATTTCCAAATCCCAAGACTGCTAAAAAAGCTAGTTTTTCTTCTGAGCTTGGGAGGTTTGGAAAACTTCTCAAGTGGGAAAAATAGGTGCTTTGTGGTAGTGACTCCACATGGTGGACAGCTTAGGAGAAAGAGGAACAAATTATTCTTACCTTTTTGGAAATATTTATGGTCCTCGGAAGGCATTTGCCTCTAAAGAACAATGCAGTCAGTCCAGACTGATGAAAAATGGTTTGATTCTGGAAGGTGTTGATGGGAGTTGTGCTATCCACACTTTCAAGGCAATGACAGAGGTGTGAGAAAGATGTAAAAATCTGTCCAAATATTAGAACCTGTGACACTGAAGTAGATTCCAGTGTCTTTGCAGAGATTGTTTTGAGAATAAAGAGTTTAATGAAATAGTAGATATTATCAGAGGGATTACAGCCAGACAGTGTGTCCTTTTATGTTACATTGAGAAGTTTTGCTTTGGGAAAAGAGGTGTTTCAGGGTATGCATGATGCTTCCTCTGCCTGAAGCAAAACTACCTCCTGGTCTCTCCATTGTCCCGTGCCACAGAAGAAGTCAGAGATCATCTAGTGCACAGCTGGACATAGCAGGAGCTGCTTCATCCACAAGCGTGTCTATGAGATCTTCCAAAGGCATAGGTGCTTTACAAAAATCTTTGGATTAGGACCATGGAATACTATTAGTTTTTTTCTAAGCTCTCCCATCAACTGAAAGCAAAGATTTTCTGAAGTCAGTCTACAGAGTTTGTTTTTGCAGTTGTCTGCTTGAAAATGTGACGTTTTGAGTACCACAGTCTCTTGGTACTGTCTATAATATCCTAAATGTAGAGAGATTCACTGAACTGAGTTAAAGTAATTTTCTAGAAAACTTGTCTAAATTAGGAGATATGAGCTTGACGTTCATTTGTGGAGTAATATCTTTCACTTTCTTTCTTAATCTTCGTAAGAGATATAAAGTATTGCGTAAATGGTGTAGAACAGTGAATAAAAATATCTTTCTTCAGCTTTTCTTTTGCCACTGAGTTTCTGAGTAGCCACGACCAGCTCACTTCTCTCTGCTTACTGTACTTAATACAAACATTCCAAAAATTAATTAACTAATAACAATAAAACATTTTGAAATTTCTAATCCTTTTTCTCTGTATGGACTTAATGCTATCTCTCTATTGCAAAGTGATTTCCTGGAGGTTTCATTGACCTTTGTGCAGTTGGAACTACAAATATATTACATAAATGATGTGGGTTTAAGCTTTTCTCTACATTGACAAGGCAAGTGACAAGAAATACAGCTTTGACAATAAAACAAGATGGAAGAATAGGGGAAAAAATATAGCTGACAATGTAAAGCTGAGCTACAGTATGCAAATACCTATAAAAGTCTATGTAAAATTGTCATAGCCTATAAAATTAGACTAGGTATCTTTTAAAATGTTCTTGAAGATGGAATAGATAATTAAAACCCTGTCCTATCTGAAGCTGAACAGACAATGATGGACTACATTTCTGCCTTGAAAAGCACGTAAGCAACTTAAAATGATAGAAAGAGGAAAGCTAGGAGCAGTTTTAGTTATGCTAGGGAGTTGGGTTGAGGACTGGATGCTCCCAAAGCAAGATGCTGAAGAAGATAAATCAAGATCCCTCACGTTTACAGTCCGCTGAGCAGAGGAAAGTGTTTATCCCATAAGAATGAAGTGAAGGAAAGGCTAAGGCAAGGCTGTACTTCTGATTTCAAAGGTCCTTCTGAAAGGAACAAAAAATAGATAAATAAATGAAGATGAGTTAATTACGTAATAGCCTTACAGCGTTCTGCAAAAGCAGCTCCAGAGGCAATGTTATCATCAATATCAACATCAA
Organism: Phaenicophaeus curvirostris; assembly: GCF_032191515.1. NCBI lineage: Eukaryota > Metazoa > Chordata > Aves > Cuculiformes > Cuculidae > Phaenicophaeus > Phaenicophaeus curvirostris. Next base: position 18,986,728 of record NC_091431.1, read on the forward strand.
TGATCTAGATAATGATAGAAGTTTGAACTGAGGAAGCTGAACAGAGGGAAGGTTTGAAAGACAAGGCTGTCACATGCCATGTGTACTGCCTGTGGGAGAAAAACTTTTACCTGACGGCTAAACCAACAAACTACTGCATACGAGGGCTGGAGAAATACTAAGAAAACTCAGATCTTAATCAAGCAGTGAAGACTTCTGTGACAAAGAGGGAAGGAAACCAGAGATCCAACTTTTGGTGGACAGTGGGTGTTTCTTTTCTTGCTTTATAGCCTCCCCCAACAAAGTAAGCAACAATTTGAGTGTAGTAACGCTATGAATTACATGACCTCGAGGACTGACTCTTTCTTGTTTGTTGAGACAACCCTTACAAAGATTGACACAGGTTGATAAGGAGGATTTTTTTTACTCCTTATTTTTCTTCTTATCTGCTCTATGATTAAACAAATTTACTGTCTAGGGCTCTATGTCTAACATGTTTCACAACTGCTATCTTTATTTACATATAAAATGTTGCATAAAAATACATTCTTTAAGGCCTGTTAGATCTTATCTGCTGTATGCTATAGTTTTCTCAGAACTGAGGCTGTGAGAACAATTAAATGCTATATCTGAAAAGTCTGTCAATAATCATAGGCTTATAATTTCGAGAGTGAATAGAAATACCTCAAAACTTTCTCATTTGAAAATGTTAGTGTAGATTATTACCATCTCATGCTGCCATAAGTATTACCATTGGCTGCAAAAGTTATCTACATTAATAAAGCAATGCAGGAAACAGCACAGCCTGAGCTTCTTTGTATGTTCAGGATGACATAGGAGAGATGTTGTTAGTGTATCCTGGGTGCTCAACTTTTTTTTTTTTCCTAAATTTTGCCCATAGCTACTAACAAATAACATATACAGGCTAGGAACTATCATAGCAGGCCTTTTCCACACTGAGGTAAAATGCAGTGTATTTGAAACAATCAGCCTCAGCCTGTTTGCAGCTGTCAGCTTCTCACATTTATGTGAAATTCTCATGGTTTAGTGGCAGCAGAGAGGAATGGTTGGACTTGATGATCCAAGAGGTCTTTTCCAACCCTGTGATTCTATGAATTAACTGATTTTTGTACATAACACTGAAGAAGAATATTTTGGGTCTTCATTCCATGCATCTATATATATAGACCCAAAACCAGCCAACAGTACTTAATATTGCATGGAGGAAATATCATGGTTATTTCTCCCTAACACTTTCACATGCAGCTCAATGTCAGCTGCATAGTGTTTAGTAATTATATTTAGAAGCTCCAAAAATTCTGTAGAACCTGCATTTTGGTTTATAAAACTGAAAGAATTATTCTACCTTGTATTTACAGTGGTAACAGCACAATTTCTTGCAAACCTGAAGGCTCTATTTTCACACCAGAAAGTCATACAAAAGTAACTACATTTTTAACAGAAAATCATAGACCTTCACCAAGAAACACCTGAATAAAACTCATAAGTGTTCTGTCATTGTATTGCCAGGCTCCCTACATAACCTCTATGTAATTTAGTATTTATTTTTTAATTAAAAGGTCAAAAGACATCATGGAATTCAGGGATATTTACTTGATATTCATACTCTAAACCCTTTGTCAAAACTTGATTAAATAGCGCATAGAGAGGTTGCTATTGCATTATTATGTAAACATCATAATCTAATCTAAATGTCAAACCACAACATGAATTTCTTGGTTTGTCTTTTACCTTTGCACATTTCATGAAATAGACGTATAAAAAGCTCCATTCAGACTGACTGGGAGAAGTGATCCTTATTGGAATGTTTTGTTTTGGTAGGGTTCTGTTGTTGTACCAGTTTTCTTCTGTAATTAGTGCCTTCTTATTGCATTGTGTATATAGTGAAGAAAACAAGTCTCAAAGACCTGTGATCACGACAGGATTCTCAGTCTTGTCTTTACCATTTTTTTTCTAGAAAATTCAGTGATAGCAGAATCATCAGTTTTTGAAGTACAGTTGTCAATTTCATTCTGTGTCTAAGACAATCCAGTACAAGAGGCTGGGTCCCAAGCTCTTGTATGCATTGCACAGAGGGACTCAGTTTGAAAATCACTTGATAAAATACAGAAAGCCATTTTAATGAGGAGAGGCTGGGCATCATCTAGTATAACCCATAAGAATGATGATTAATGTCCTTATAGCTGACCATCCTCCCTGACATTGTAACAAAGCTGTTGATGAACAAACAGTGCATAGACAGTTGTATTTACAGATACTAAACTCCAAAAACTGAACTTCAAAGAAGGACCTAAGCAGTGGCCCATATCTAGTAGCGTGGGGTGCATACTGTGTTCAGTTCTGGGTCCCTCACCACAAGAAGGATGTTGAGGCTCTGGAGCGAGTCCAGAGAAGAGCAACAAAGCTGGTGAGGGGGCTGGAGAACAGGCCTTATGAGGAACGGCTGAGAGCTGGGGGTGTTTAGCCTGGAGAAGAGGAGGCTGAGGGGGGACTTCATTGTTCTCTACAACTACCTGAAAGGAGGTTGTAGAGAGGAGGGTGCTGGCCTCTTCTCCCAGGTGACAGGGGACAGGACAAGAGGGAATGGCCACAAGTTCCTCCAGGGGAGATTTAGAATGGACATTAGGAAAAAAATTTTCACAGAAAGGGTCACTGGGCACTGGAACAGGCTGCCCAGGGAGGTGGTTGATTCACCTTCCCTGGAGGTGTTTAAGGCACGGGTGGACGAGGTGCTAAGGGGCATGGTTTAGTGTTTGATAGGAATGGTTGGACTCGATGATCCGGTGGGTCTCTTCCAACTTGGTTATTCTATGATTCTATGATTCTATGATTTGCTCTGCAGTCAATGGAAACTGAGTCTTTGCTATAGCATTCTGGCATGTTTTATTCTAATTTTATTGTTAGTAAAGGAAAAGAGAATAATAGTGAATAAGCGAATAATAGATCAGAACTGAACCATGACACATAAAATATGCAGGGTGTTCAGGATAGTCCTCACCAGTGTTTATATGTTTATGTTTATTTATGTTTGTTTTCTTGTTTACTCTTTTGTGCACTTGCTAAATGATTTTTCCCTTTTAATATTTTTCAGCTACTTTAAAAGTTTTATCTTCACATTATGAAATGATATATTTTTTTCCACTTCTCTGTCATTCCCCTTTTCTCTGTGACTCTCAAAACCAACTGTCAGAGTTCAGATGACTAATATCTAATTCCCTTGGCCCTCCGATATTCATTTAATTCAAATTCACTAATTTGCAGAAATTGCCTTTTTCCATATCTGCCCATGCCTTTCTTCATTCTATCTTTTTTTCTTACATTAGTAGTTCTCTGCCATAAACGTTAATGTACCTGTTCTGTGAATCTTTCATCACCTCCACAGTCTATATAATAGCTTATGGTAATTTTTGCAGGACTAGAAAATTTGCTAGTGGCCTTATTTCATCTCGATTCTCTGCATTTTTCTTTCTTGAGCAGTTGTAACTATGGTACTGCTTTGTCTCTTGAAGTACTGTTCTCTGCTCCAGAGAACCTGCAGCTATTTTGCAATAAAATATTTAAAGCTTATCATACTGATTTTATATAGTTTCTGCTTGTGGGATAGTTATCAGTTGCATTCCTAAATGTTTACTCTAAATGCAAACTGAAAGAAGAAAAAATGTGAGAATGAATAAAAATCCTTCTTGTTAATAAAATAAATACAGAAATCCTCTGGCTTAAATATCACTGTTTTGCTGTTGGAGGGAACCTCCGTGGTGGCAACTCTGGCTAAAGAGAGATCACCTGGGAAAAAGGAGAAGAAGCCTGATCATCACAAGGAGCCCCTAAGCATGGATCTGATGTATTGTGCCTGTCAGGGCGCAGGAAAACACAACTGTAAGTGTACACTCTTTATTTTAAAATACATTACCTGTGAATAAACAGGGATTGACTGCAGAAGAGCAAGGCACATAGCCTGGTCACTGCCCTTGGAAGGATGAGATGTCGCTGCTTAATTCAAGTCCCTGCAGACATCCAGAACAGGGAAGATCCTTTGCTCTTTATCTTGCCCCACCGCTTATCTCCTGGAGTAGATAGTCCTAAGTAGCTTGCCAAGGGGTGGTTGGAAGAAACAGCCATTTCTGATATCCCAAATGTCCAATAACACCATTCCACAGATTGCTTTTATCTCTCATTCAGCACACCACTTTGTTTGTTACAATCTCAGCAATTTGTGTATTACCCAGTCCCTTTGGAGGACCATGTGAAATATTTATGAATGTCAAGAAACATTTAGAAGCTGTATTTTGCAAGTACCACAATACGATCTGTACAATGGAAACTTACTTTTTTTCATTAAAATTGTGCAAAATATCACATTTTAAATGAAACCAGTGGTGGGGAAATTTCCATTTCTATTGTCAGAACCTACATAGAAAAAGTTATTTATGCCTTAGAGACTATAATTTTATCAATGTCACAAAATCTTCCTGAAATATGTATTTTTTTAAGGTTTTTTTTTTCAGGTGAGGTTGGTTGTTCAGCAGGTGAAAAGCATGAGACTGGTAATAAGACTTAAAGTAGAAGAAACTGAATTCACCTCCATGCAAATCTTTTTTGACACTAGCAGGAGCCAGGCAAGCCTCTTTAAGTTACCCTCTCAAGTTACCTTTTTTACTAAGGGGCCATGTAGTAGAGTTGGGTGAATACTGGAGATTTATTTATACTTGCAGATTAAAAATGTCTGGGATAAGTCTCTAACACTGAAGCCAATAAGCATGGAAAAATCCATATCCATATGTTTAAATTTTCCAAGCCTCCAAAACAAGGCAGATCATGTAAAAAATCCCTCCTGGAACTTTTCCTTGCTCATGCTAACTCTACAACTGTACCTAGTTATTGTTTGGGAAAGCAAAGCTGTGCCACTGCTTTTGCAGTATAAATGCATGAGAGCTGGTGCCCAGGAGCATCTCCTGACATTGTCAGGTTTACAGAGATGAGGCTGCTCTGAAGTGCTACTGAGTGGAGGCCAATTCTGTAGTCACAGTAGAATCTGGGATGGTGCTTGCTGTAAGGTTGATGTAAATTGTTCTCTCCCTTAGAGCAGGCAGCCTTTCAGGTTTTACCACGAAACATGTATTAAAAACCTTTTTTATGAAATGCAAATAAAAAATTTAATGAAGTGTTTCCTTAGGGATATTTATAACTTTAAAATGTAGGATATTTTTAATAATGTTTGTTATACTTTGTTTTTAGTTTTTTTCATCTTTGAGATTTTTACCTCCTCAAAGTGAAAGGATCGTATTTTGAGGGTTTAGATTTTTCAAGTATTTGTATGTTCTAGAGAGAAATTAAAAAAAAAAAAAGGTCATATAATGTAACAGAATAGGATTTATGGCTCCCTGCATATTTTTTCATGACAGACATTCATGGGAGTTCGGACAAAACACACAATCAGCACATCTTGAAAACTAAATACGGCATTAAGCCAGGATGACTCCCACATAAGTGAAAACTACTTGATGGAAAACATGACAGCAGGTGCCCTGTAGAGGTTAAGAAGAACCAGACTTCTGCTGGACTGAAACACCAACTTTCATTTAACCCATAGCCCAGAACAGAAAATGTTCTTCTACAACCACACAAAACTAAAAAAATATTTTTATACAACTTTGTTTGCCAATCTAAACTCACCACATGCAGCTAGAACAGGAAATACAATTAAAATAACATTTTTAAAAGAACTTCTATTCCATTACCTCTCTGTTGGAAACAAAAATTTCCTCTACAGATTTCTGTTCTGCATAATGTCTCTTTCTGGCAAAGTGCTTGTAAGTTCATATGCACCTGTCTTTTTCTGCACTTTATTATGACTATCTTTCTGCCTAAGTATTTGGTTGTTTTACATATCAGAGCCAGGTAAAAATAAGATGTCCAAATGTGTACTTAATGTACTTGGAGCACAGGTTGATTTGACCTGACCTCTGAAGTGGATATAGAAATCTGTTCCTATCACTACCAGAGGAAATCTTAACGGATGTAGAAATTGGTATGAGATGTGTGGGTGGGATGCTGTCCTTCTGAAGATTGCAGTTCATCTCCAGCAAAGAAAAATAATAACATCAAAAGATTAGCAAATCCATTTTTGATTCCTAATTAAATTGCTTCCATCCGCCAGTCACTGGAGGATGCACAGAGGTGTCGTAAACACTGATGTTCCACCTATGCACATTCTCAGTTTGTGACGCAGCTTGTGCATAGTGTCCTCGGTCAGGAGACCTCCTGGGGCACCGCTTGGATGCCCCATCCACGCAACAGCTGCCTCATTTTACACAGGCCCTATCCACAAGATATAATTTCATTTAGATAAAGTGGTATCTGATGACTTGATTCTAGAAAACATCTCCTGTCTGGTATGAATATAATTTGTTTTATTGTTAGTATTATACATTTATATAACATTCAGGTAATCAAGTGCGAGGAAGCCATGTCCCCATTGAAGTGAACTGAAGGAGGAAAGGGCTAAATGACTTCTGAAACAGCAAGCAAGATGTCAAAATTAAACCTTATACAGTTTTGCACTGAGTTCAGTCATTGTACATCCTACCACCAGCAGTTGCCTTGTCAGTCAATCCATATAAGCTAGCTGCCTTAACTCCAGTGACCACCTCTTGCCCAACACAAATGGCATAAGGAAAACAGTAGAACTGACATTAACCTGCAGTGACAGAGAAAGTAAGTTTATATGAAACAAAGCTTTGCTGGTTTTGTTGTCTATGAACAACTTATTTTGATAATATTCAACATTGTCCTCTAGAGAAACATCTTTTGCTATTCCATTTCTTCAAGACATTTTTGTTTAATGTTTATATAAAGTAAATATATATATATATATATTTCAAGCTGAGACAGACCTTGAAACATAATGTATCTTTTTATAGACTTATTCACCCACTCAGAAGAAAACAATTCACTAACATGGAGTTTAAAATACTTCACAAAATTCACGCTTCTTGCTGAACCAATTTAACTCAACACATCCTCTGCATTAATAACTGTAATGCATGTAAGTAGATCTGAAAGAAATGAATATTATATGGTCAAAAAATGTGTGTATTTAACCCTGTGATATCAGAGATCAGACAAAATCCATAATGGGTCTGGGAAGTAGATTTCATTAGCCGATCGGTGATAGACAGGCTTAAAGCTGCTATCAAGTAAGGAATATAATAATTGTAGGTCCTCATGTCAGTCATGTGACAAAGCTTGTCTATCTCTTGCTAAAAGAGCAGGGCATCAGTTTCCTTACTGCAGAGCTGGGTATCTTTGTGCAAAACAGATCCTTTCTGAAATGACAGAAAACCAAACTGAAGCCTCTCCTTGCTCATCTTCAACTCCATGTGGTTATGAGTGTTCATTGGGGCAGATACGGTAACAGCTGCCCTGAGCACTACCTCCACCAAAATGCTTCTGGGCTGAGATGGGAGCCAAAGTCCTGATTCTAAGCTGTTTCCTCAAGAAGTGTCATAAGTAGAAACCTGCCAGTACAGGTTTGTAAAGGCAATTAGGCTTCCAACTCCTGGTTTCCAGAAGGGTTACATGTTTCAGTAGCTGGTTGCATGTAACAGCCTTTGTCTACTAGACAACTTGAACAAGGTTTTAATCTATCCAAATCTTGAAATCTGTGGCAGAGTATCTCAAAGTCTGCACTACATAAAAATGCTGAGAACAAATTCCTTCCTCATATAATGAAGAAAATGCACTCAATCAAAAGAATAAACAACTTCCAATGCTTGTCAAGCTGTCTCTGTACAGGTCCCAGTTCTGAAAATATTGGCTTGTAGGAAGAAACCTTAGTCCCTTAATGAGCTGTTTATGCCCAGTGGAGCCAGTGAGGTAGGAAACATGTTCTGAAGGATCAGTTCTTCATAAACACAGAGTAGTGAAGGGGCAGAAATAACCTACAATTATACTGATGAATTCACTCTTTCTAGGGGTTTTATTGGGCTGTAACGCATGAACCTTGTACTGTGTTTATTTGCAACGCTTCTCTGAAACCAGTGTACTTTGGAGATTACAAAGTTTTTGGATAACATACCTCTTTTTTATTTTTTTCTTTTTTCTTCTGTTTTTTTTTCTTCTGATCAAACAATATTCTGTATTCCATTTGCAGTTAAAGCAGGACACTGAGCTCTAGTGTGAGAGATCTTGTGGCTGTAAGCATTGTTTCTGAGTCTACATCTGATTGTGGAAACAAAAACGGTTGGCATCAACCCTACTCTCTAACGCTAAACATGAGTAGTAGTTCACTTTTGTTGTCTTTATTTACAAAGAGTTGAAAACTGTTTCACTCAAGATGTACTTAAACATGATTAGTAATTACGGCATAGATCTACTCAAGTGTGTTTATATTATTGCCCATTTTTTCCTTCTTTTTTATGCACTATGAATGCCACCTGATTTTGGAGAAGAAAACAAGAATACTGCCAAACCTTCAGGTAATCTCTAAAGCTCACATTGTATGCAGTCACATTAATCACAAATATCATGTTGCTAGCAGCTACAGATCTGTTACCTGATACGTATACAACTAAATGAAAAAAAACAACCAGACACTGAACAAGAAGTGCATATACTTTATCATATGTCTCAGTGTTGAGGTCATTTATTGGAATTTCTTCTCAGGCTAAATTTTAGCATAAATAAAATAACATTCTTTCTTCATTGTATTCTTGGATCAGAATAGATGCGTTTTTACTAAGAAAGAATTCAGTGAACAGATAATTAACCTCTAAGTAGGTATGATTCATGACTATGTTTTAAGGAAAGGCTATCCATTCCAGGCATTGATATAAACACACTTTAAGAAAAAAAACACAGAGAGCAGATAATTTTTCTGCAGCAGAGTTATTGTGGCTGCTTTTTAAAAGACAGGTTGTATCTCATAGGAGCAGACCCAATCGGGGAGCAAAAGAAACGCTCTCAGTTGGAGCACAGGAGGTTTCTGAATGGCTGTTGAAGGAGAAATGGCAGTGACCAAGTCAACCCTCATACTTCCCACATACAGACATAGAAAGAAATAGGATATTGAAGTGAGACAAGTCCTTACAAAGGACTCTACCTCCCTGAGCATGCAGCCAAAGACTGAGTCTTTGTTCTGGGAGACAGAGGGAGAGGAAGTTTAAAGTCATAGTCTACAACAAAGAGCATCAGTAGTGTATTTACAAAGAGATAAGACAAACATCATGTAACGAAAAATTGTCTTGGTAAAACCTGCAACAATTATAGCTTTAAAGGGATTGCAATTTGGAAAAGACTGAAGAAAAGGGAACAAAATATCCAATAAGAATGTATGCTGGAGCAGTCAAGAAGAAGAGGAAGACTTGGGACTTTTTACTTGGTTACTTTTCAACAGATATATATATATATAAAAAAGAAATTTTCATTTTTTTTTTTAAGATGAACAGATGAGAGAGAGAATTTCTGAAAAAAAGAGGATTGTGAATTGCTGACAAGTTCAAACATGAATGCTGGAAATCCAGCACTGGTCTTCATGAGCTTTGGTGGGATCTTTGACCCATTTGCACTTAACCTGCCTCTATAGGTTAGTTTATTAAAGAGCTATCTGCATTAAGTCCATTAGGTTAGGCATCTAAATACTCAAATTTTTAAATATGCAGAATATTGGCACTGAGTGCTTTGAATTGCAAAAATTTCCATCCCTTCCTGACAAGAAATCAAACATAAAGCATTTCCTCCAGGTAGGTAATTACATGGAGGGTTTTTATCATATTTATTTTAATACTATATTCAGTTTAGAGACATCTTTGTGACATATTAAGCAAGGGGTTGAAATAACCTGTACATAGTAACACAAGTCCTTATGTACTGAAGTCAAACCCAGGTCAGATTTTGCTCTCACTTAAATCTGACCTTGGATACCATTTATAAATATGAAACATCCTTTTCTAAATCAGTACTATGCAACCCATTTTTCTGTTTCATTTTTTCTTTTGTGTTACTGCACAGGAAATATTTTGTTTGTTTAGATGTGTTCTGTGGCTTCAGTTACTTGAAATTGAATTTGTTGCTTAAAATGTATCTGTTGAGAGTTCCATCTTCAATTATATTTTCTGTCTACTTGATGGAATAAAGATCAACCACATCTGGGGAAATACCATGTGCATGTTTTGCCTACGTGCATCCTGACACAAGAACGCAAGGGTATTCTGTAGCTGAGTGGGATGCATTTAAGACTGAAAGGAAGTTTCAGAAGAAATCTGCCATCTATGTACTGTTCTCTGGATAGCTGCTCAAAAATGGACATGTTAGCCACACAGAGGCTGCTGAGGTAAATTAGATGTCTAGTTCTACCACTGCTATAGGCATCGGTCTGAGACGAGTACATCAAATCAGAAAATAGGTTTATTTATTATTTACACATCTGGACAATGACATTTCCTATCCTTTTGGTTCATAATGTATTGAAATAAATCCCTGTCACTATAGTGACAGTAGAAACAACATAAAGATTTGCATGCTCAGGCTCAAGTGAGGTGAGAGGGTCTTCCAGAATAGTTTCCAGTTACATCACAACTCAACTTGTAGTGGTCTTCACTTGGATAAAAGGTGTTGCAGCTTACTTGTACACCTACATAGCACCTGGTACCTTCTCTTTACTAAAAAAAAAAAAAAAATTTTATTTTATTTTAAAATAACTAAGAGTCGTAAAAACCATGTTCTTCCCACTCCTTTGCTAAGGAAACTAAAAGAATCATTACTATCCTCAGTATTGCAGGGTATGGAAACACTTAATTCTCAAAAAACTTGAGGAATTAGTTAATGTACTTGACACTAATTTTACTCACTATCATCAAATATCATATTCTCTACAATATACTCCATTTAAAATGTTAAATTAGCTTCATACATTTTCTTTTAACAGATCAGTTGTGCCATTTTTAAGACTCCTGTTACATCAGCTGATGGAAACTTCTGGGGCACACCCTGAAGAATACAACTTTTAATTCAGAGATACATCAGGATGTGCTTTGTAACAAGGATATCACAAATGGCGTAGGTGATGTGGTGCACCAGAATGCCTAAAAAGTGCTCCAGCTGGTCCTCCCTTTTTAAACAAAGTATTGCCTTTTTTACCCACCCCTCATCTAGCCCCCCATCACTCTTTCACTAGTTGGACATCTCCAATTTGCTTGGGCAAAACTCTGAAGTTCAAAAGTCTGTCATAATTTATGTGTCAGACATATGATTGGTGGGAGAAGAGGGGGTTTTAACTTCAAAGACCAGTCCAAGGAAAGACTAACTGGGGAAGAACAACAGGCATCCAAAAGAAAACATCTCATTCTCCCCAGGGGAGGCAGGAAGCTTTTCCAAGGGAGCACTCTCTTTCAGCTCTTTTTAATCCATGGGCAGAAAAATTATATCCAAAGACATATCAGTGAAACAAAGGTTTAGACAAAAATTTATGGTAAGTGATACTGTTTAAACTGTAATTTTGTACAGCCTTCCCAAATGTTTCAAATTCTGTAGTTCTTATGCATATACAACTTGCCAGAACATAAAATGAAAGGAAAAATTATATGAAAAACTCTGAGACCACGTCTTGTTAAATGAAATCCTAGCATCTTACACTGGAAATCAGGACACATTGTATCAATCTTATTCAAATAATGTGAACTTTAATATTTTATATGAAAGGTGATGCTTACAGAGCAACAAATAAATGAAGAGTTGGCATGAACCCACAAAGATAACTCGATAGGCACCACTTGTGCTGATATGCTTATTCTTGATTTTTGTGTCTTTGTGAGCAAGTTGGTTCAGCAGTGGTAGACTGCAAATCTGCTTGAGATTGCCAAACTCATTTTATGTACTTGACCCACATGCCAAGAAGTGAGAAGATAATGAACATGTTCTTCTAAACTTTCATTTATCTTTCCACAAAAGGCTGTAACCAGTAAGCCTGTAATGAGCTAAAGCCTAAACCGTGCAGATACATGCCAGTATCACTAACTGTAGAGGTATGGTTTGTATGTCAATGCAGAGAAGAGCCTGACAAGATCATGAACACTAAATCCCTCTTTAAGAATTAATACAATTTTTGTATTATGTTTATGGACAATTTAACCCATCTTTATATTAAGGTGAATGTCTTATCAGGTACACTAGGTTGCAGGAGTTGGTAAATGAACTTTGCAGGGAGGAACAGCCTAGTCTGGATTCTCAGTTTGCATCCTTTGGCAAAGTCACCATGCAATGACACCAATGCTGGTTTAGGCAGCTATAAAATGTTGAAAGCTGTGCTGAATTTTTCTCAAATTCATGTGGTTTCCACTTCATTCATCCTCTTTTCTTTTCTTATTTACTACTTAGAAATGAGTCCAAAGTAAACAGCTCATTGGACATTGGTTATTGGATAGTATGAAACGTCATGCACAGTTCCTACACTTGTTCAGTCTCCACTCACTTACACTGTTGCCATAGTTTGACTTATGTTTCTTTAACTCATGAAGACTGTCAGAGCCACAGTCTATAACTCAGCTAGCGTGTGTGCTGTAACACAGCATGTGCAAATATACAAGTATATTGAAGCTGCTAAAACTATTTCATTATCTTGACAAGAGATTTGTGGATTTTTGATGAGCCAGTCTGAAGATTGAGATACCAATAGAGATTTTGAAATCAACATAATTAAACATATCCTGATTTCTAATTGCAGCTGATGATAATAAAGGGAGAGTTTGGAGAGATCTAGATGAACCTTTACCTCTGAGTTTGTCTTGGTTCCCTAACATTTCTTCCACACTGATTAACCAACATGCCTACTCGGTGCATCTCCAGCTTACAAATACCAAGTTCTGGGCTAGTTGCTTCTTTGTCTTCACTTTCAATACAGACCTCAGTTGCCAATACTGGCTGACCACTAATTCAGGATCCTTCTAGTATTTCAGTGAAGTGCTCTCCATGGACTACTGTTGCAACACCATCTCTGTTGGACTTTTGCATTAGTGTATGTTTCCTCTATTAATGTTCTTAGTGTGACAGCTTAATGCTTCTAGATCAAGGACCAGACTGGGGTTTTCAGTGATGAAGTACTACCATTTTGATAGTTTTTTAGGTTGCAGTGATTATTGTAAACTTTTTATATTTCCACATAGTTGCTGAGCTAGCCTTGCACATAAACAAGAAGAAAAAAAGGACAAAATTTGTACCAGAAGTTTTCAGTGCTGACACCCCCACTATCATTGCTTTCTTCTACTACACTGAAATGCATGTATTCAGGTTTACAAGACAGCAAGGTTCTGCAATACAAATCCACAGTCTTTCATTATATTAGTAAGGAAAAGCCTTTTTTTTTAATAAAAAAAAACCAAACAAACCAAATAAACAACAAACAACCAGCACGTTAGAAATATATAGTGAGTCAACTTTGATTTGGAGGCATTTATTTCTGCAACAATTTCAACAGTCATGAAATTTCTGTGGGTAGAAGTAACTGGTTCTAAATATAAAACCACAACAAGTATTCTTGTCTTACTGAACTTATTATAGACGTGTTCTTACTGTTGTTATGAGCCTTGATTTCTTGTTACTTTCAACAATAAGAAGTAATGAAAATGTGCACACTCAGTTGAGGTAGCAATTTCATGAAAATGACAAAAAGATGAAAACTCAGTCCTGTGATACACCTGGAGTCCTAGTAAGACTGGGATTTGTGCTTTTTTTTTTTTTTCTCTGTGACAAATGAAGTTTGAGAAATCATCTGTCTTTTTTAGCAGTTTTCATTGTGCTGTGATCACGATTTTGTATGCATCTGAAATCATCTCCTCTTCTTGATGTAGCACAGCAAAGAAGTTGTTAAAAATATATGTTCAAATTCAAGACCCTAATATCACTTTTAAATGAAAGAAGCTCAAATAATTATTTTTTTTCATTGACCAGCAGTAGCACAGTAACAGAAAATGTAGAAATGCAAGCACAGGCACTGACTCTCTGTCAGAAGTATTTGAATTTGCCTGTGTAGGTGTGCGTGTTATTTGCTTTGAGAATACCTGGGAGATACATAAAAAATACCACAAGAACTATCATATTCTTGATAGAAAAATGTGAATTTATTTAAGAGATTTTTGTACTGGAGTTCAGCTGAGTCTAAACTCAGAACATCACTACAGTGGATAGTACTCAGACTTATCAGTCAGTAAGTTTGAGGGGTTTATTGAAACAGCTGGCAAATCAGCAGGAAAATGCTGATTTTGAAAAACTATTATTTTTCCAGAGAATCAGACTCATTTAGCAGCACTGTTAGAGATGACAAAAACTGCACTAAAATATCATTGAGGTTTGTGCAGAAATTGAGTAAATCATCAACTCTGACTTATATCTGGCTGCAGACAGAATTGTACCTTCTTCTAACGATCACTCGTAGTTCACTATTGGAGGACAGGACCCTTATGTATCTTTAGTAACGGCATGTAATATGGTCACTTCAATTACCCTGGTGCAGTTCATTTAGAAAAATACATCTCCAATCATTCCAGTATAGGTAGATTAGAAAAATGTTTATATTTATTTGACATATTTCATTCCTTGTAATGTGAGATTTTTTTTTAAAAATTGTTGCATATCCCTTTTAATTGTTCATAAATCCTAATGCAGAGCAGGCAAAATTCAGATTTAAATATTTGTGGACTTACAAGGATAAACACAATTTAGGTGAGTTTCACCAAATCTGGCAATTTTACAGTTCTGTGGAACTTCAAGGTGGGGTTGGAGTAATGTTTTGTTTTTCATCTTATACTCCATCTGAGCCAAATTTGTTTTTCTCTTGCACTGGCTATCAACATCAACAGTATGCCATTCAGAAACGTTAAGGGATTCTTTTGTTTTTAATTTTTCTTCCTAATCAAACTTAGAAAACAGATCAAAGACCCACACCTGCAACCTAGGAACACAATATTTTGGAAATTATAATATTATTAAAACATTTCCTATTCTAACTTTTTAAAATATCTTTAACTATATATTGACAACCAAAGATTAGGGATCACAATTTGATTTCCTGTCTGAATAGCAAAAAAAGTTTCAATAGTTATCACTTTACTAATTCATCAGCACGATCTGAAGTACTTGAACTTTTGGTCTTCTGTGTCAGAAGAGATATTATTGCTTTTACTGTTACTGCCATCTTAATAAGTTGTCATCCTCCAACAGGATATCTAAAGATACACATTGAAATTAGTTAGCGATTGTAAAGTATTTCTCTGTATAGTAGGTACTGAGAGCCACAGTCAGATCTACAAAAGGGTTTAGGCAGCTGAATTCTATTTGAAATGAGTTTCTGAAGGTACAAAGCAAAATCTTTCACCTGGTTACTAAGATTTAAGCCAGGTCCTTCTCATGACTAAATGTTTTTGTGTTTTCTGCATGTAGATGGTTTGAGTTTAGTAGGCGTAGCTGAGATGCTCATCTGATGCCTGCTAAGCCTGGTTGTAGACTCATGGAAATGTAAGGCTAGAAAGCATCTCAAGAGATAAACCAGGATACAAGACTCAGGGTAAAGGAAGAGGTTTCTTCTGTTTCTTCTGATACAGCTTCTTTTGTATGTTAAAACACACCCAGCATACAAGTACCAGAGTGGTGTCCACAGAATCACATATTGGTCCCTCTTACTATATTCTGGGGAGCCACCTTTAATAACAATTTCAGCTTGAGTAGGCTCCAATGCACATTTCTAGGGACTTTCTTAGAGAAAAAATGATAGTTTATTCTGTTGAAAGCAGGCTCAACCCTACTCTGCCAAATCTCCTTTCCTTTGCAGATGAGCATTAGAGATTCACTGAGATTGAAAGAGTGTGAATATGCTGCACTGTAAGCTTCATGGCTGGTCACTCTAGAAAGCCAAAAAGATTGGCTAATGTTTGGACTGATCCATTAAAGATGAGTGCCTCGTACCATTTCTAAAAAAAATAAAGAAATAATTTCTCCTTTAGTTTTTGATGGCAAAAGTTTGTTTTCCTAAAGCAGGAGTGAAACCAAAATATGTTTGGGGGAATAAATCAAAAGAAAAAAGTGAAAGCATCGCTTGAAGTAGTTTGTGGTGCATGTGTACAACTGAGTGCACATAGATGTGTGTATGACTGATTAATATCACAACAGGATATGTTACAGTAGAACAGCCTTCCCAGTTTCAAGGGGGAGCATACAGGCTCTCTATTTTCCTCCTCCTTCTACACATAGTTTATTTTGCAGATTAATTCAGACACAAGTCCTGTACTCTTCTCAGCATATGGTCCATGATGATTATTGCTCCTGGCACATGAGAAGCAAAGGGAGAAGAACTTATTGCAGCTTTTCCCTTCCCAGAATATTGTACGCATGCTTGTCACAAGTGGCTGAAGGAGGTTACTGCCTTTTGGGCTCTCATAATGACTTCTTGAAATGTTTTAAAATTCATTTTGCATGTATTGCTTTCTAATGAACTCATGTCACGCATTGGAAAGGAAGCAATAAATAGAACGCGAATGGTAATTAATAGCAAATTGTTAGTCAAATTAGTAGATTTTGGAAAAGGCTGTACCCATTTTTTTTTTTATAATCATGTAGTTAGCCCCCCCGAACTTTGATTGTACATCTGAAAATACACCATAATAGCATTCAAGGGGGCTTTTTCTACATGCACTGAAATCTTGTTGCCATTTAAAACTGAATCCCCACGGAGTTCATTTGAAATTATTTTACTTTGATAATGGCTTTATTAATGTGGTCTCAGTGGACTTGAAATGAGATTGTTTGACCATTGTAATGTGGTTTTCATAGGCTTGCAGTAAAATAATTTACTCTTGTAATGTGGTTTCCATTAGCTTGCACTAAAATCATTTCCCTCTGGTAATGGGGTTCTCATGGATATTCACTTCAACTGTTTTGCCCTCAAAATGATACAATGGGCAGCCTTGTGGTGAAGGACTCGCAGTGTAGTGGCTGTTGCTAAATCTGCTGTGTCAGACAGGTTCTCCGATACAAAGATAATACTCAGCAACACATTTTCCCTAGGTTCAGCTGTATTTGTCTTAACTGCTCTGCTATTTCCCTGATCTTTTTCAGTTCAACTTAATCAGGACAGTTCTGACTTCATAAATCCTCATCTAAATATTTTTCATGTTTCAATTGCTCCTGATTCTCAAGGAAGAGTTACAAGGGACTTAGTCACAGCTAATTTTCCAGCAGAGGTGATTTCCAGGTCAATTGTTTGACACTCTAAGGCAATAAGGGGGAGTTCTGGGCTGTTTGCAAATGGAACAACATTTTCATTGCTCTACAGGGTCATCTTTGACTCACAGATGACAGAGGAGAATAACTGTGTTCTTTTGTTATTCACAATGCACTCTGCGTACCAAGATCCACAGGAGGGGAATAGAAATGGGATATACCATTTCTATACCAATCAGGCATTCCCTCACTGTGGGGAAAGTCACACTGGAAATTTCAGACAGATATGTAGTGATTTTACACCTTTCAGATGCATATAGAGAATCTGAATTCTTATTTTTCCCTTCCCTCACTCCTAGATACTTTCAGTACCTGTTTTGCAGTATAAATAAATAAATATTTTTCAGCAGTCTTTTGAGAGGACTTATATTGTTAAAGTTCATTTCCTGCTACGAGGACTGACTATTTCTATCAAAATTAGAAGCCAAGTGAAATTATTCCCATCAATGCCAGAAAACATTCAGGAGATTATGTTACTATTCCATCCATTCTGTGGATGCAGGAGGGCTGAGGACTGTCAATCTGGCACATTTCATGAGTAACAAATTCACACACCATTTAAGCAAAAAAGAAAAAAAAAAGTAGTGCAATATTTCACAGTGATCTAAGCTTTTCAGAATAAGGCCAGCACAGCATAACTTTTAATTAAAAGTAGATTCAGCAGGATGTGTAGAATTCCAGTGATACCGGGGACTTTTGCTCCATTCCTGAATATTGTGGTTTGCACTCCAGTAGGATCCAAAACTGCCTGGAATAAAGTTGCGTACTGAACCAGATAATTGTACTTGCACATCTTGTGTTCGTAAGTGAGATATAAAAGTATGAGTCCTGAAATGAATTTTATAGGCTTAATATGGCCTAATAATATGGCCTATAAGCCTAATAATATTTATAAGAAAGATATTGTTGTATTTTTAAAGAAAAGGTCTGCAACTACAACAGACTTGTTGGAGAGGTTTTCTACAAGACAACATTTTTACTACAGGTTTGATCCAAATAAGCATTGGGTTCTTGTGTAACTAGAAAAAGCTGATTCATTTACTTCTTTTTATATTCATAAATCCTTCACTGAAGAAAGGAAAAAAGGCTGAGTTTAGAAGCTGATGGTCTGAGGAGGGAAATCTTCTTTGCTGTTAAGCAGATTTCTGTAAATCTCCATAAGCAAATGGAATATGGTGTCTAGATGTCTGAACTAGTGATGGGACTTTTTATGATTGTAATGTAAATGATACTGGGCTTGGTTTTGATTGCTTTTGGAGTATTTCCTTGTTGTTGGAGAGATGAAAAGGAGTAGGCAGGGTCTTCTTGGAATTAAACACTGAGAGTACTTCAGTTTTGACAAATGTGAAGTTCAGTACTGGTTATGGTATTAAGTTAATGAGTTGTTTAAATGGATGTTTCGCTAATGACTCAATGACTCAATCTTGCATTCACATCCAGTACAGCATAATTTTGGGTGGGCAGATGAAAATACGTTTCCTGCCCCTATATATCCTCACGACGGGAAAACATTTTAGTGATGTTGCAGATCTGTCTGGAAGAAGTTTAAGTGAGCTCCTTAAAGCTTCTTTACCATTCACAATAAATGAACAAGATAGTGGGAGGAGTCATTTGCCTATAGGGGGGTGATTTGTGTTGTTAATTATGATAAAGGATCCTCTTTCAAGTTTCTGATAAAGCAGAATATCCTGGATTGCTGTGGATATATAACAGCACAGCAGAGGAAGCTTGATGAACTGCTGAGGATAATGAAGGGCAGAGAGCTTAAATGGTAGAGATGATTGTCCAGCTTTTAAGGCCAGAGCACATTAAGTAAGTTAATGTGGCTATCTAAGGACGCTGAGCATGCTCAGTGACTGGTGATAGATTTTTAAGGACTCGAAGCATGCTTTTGTGCACAGCTCCTTATGCCACATAATCCCTAAAGATGCCATTTTATGCCATCTGGCTTTTGTTGTTATTCCCAGTCAGCACTTCTAGATTGTTGGGTTGTTTTTTCGATTTTTTTTTTCCACTGTGAAACATATTTCCCTTTCATTTCAGATTTTTTTTATTTTTCTCAAAGCTTATCCTGCATACCAATAAATCAAACCATATTTCAAGTATTTTTTTTTATTTTATCTGTGTCCATAGATCCAATTAACAAGCTTTGTTAGTTAACTCTTCCCTTTTTCCTCTGATTTTGTATCGAGCTGTCCAATGACCATTGACTCCAGAAGGAGCTCTGCGTATAACAAGCAGCTGCTATAAGAATAAACTCCATAATACTCCTCTTGACATTTTGCTTCAAGCTGCTCCATTTTATTTGCTTATTCATTTCTGTGTTTTCTGTAAGTTCCTTCCTGACTGCCAGAGCCTAGGAATGATGGTGACCTGGTCTGGAATGAAGGAAGCAGCTGGCCTCAGCCCCTTTTGTTGAGGCTAGTGGTCAGAGAGTAGCGGCTGACAAAAACTAGGGGATTCCTATTTTGGAGCCTAAACAAGAGCTTAGTGATGTTCCTGGTACCACGCAGTTACCAATGATTAGAGCAAGATGAGGTGATCATTTTTTCCCTGATATTTCCCATTTTGATGCAATTAGATTTGGAGAGAAGCTTATGCTATGTGCTAGCAAAGCTTGCAGTCCAAACCTGAGATCTCTAGATGCCCGATGAAAACACAAGTTAAAGTGTGTCACAAGTCCTTGGCTATACCTTACTGTCTCATATGTATTCTATTTATTATTTTAGATCTTGTCTGTTTAGACAAGGAATAAGGATCACATCCTAGATGGTTCTGGAGAATGTGCTTTTGGGTGCTGCTCATCGTGCAATGCAATTGCTCATAAAAAGCACGACTGACACGTAAGGCATTATTAAGTACTATTAATTTACCCAATTTTCATTTTTAGTATTTTTTCCCAGCCATGAACAGAAAAACTCTCCTAAAATGTGAGATGGGAACAGGGTCTTTGCTGCAAAGGGGATGAGTAGTGGGAAGGCAGTTGATTTTCCCCTGCACTGGCACGTGTTGGAGGAGGGGGTGACGAGGGCACTTGTTGCAAATATGGTGATAAGCTTCTCTGAACTGTTTTTTTTCTTTTTTTTTTTTAAATTGGAATCTGTTAATTGAGGCAAGGGATTGCTGTTGCCTGACAAACTCACAAAAGATATTTTATTTAAGCATAGATGTGTAACAAGGGAGAAAGCCTCACTTGCACTTTAACCCCCTGCTCCTCCTGGAAAGTGACATCACATCCCTCTATCCCCATGTGAGATGAGCATGGGAGAAAATGATGTTCCCTGGCATCACCTGCAGAGCCTTTGGGGCAGGAGTGACAACTAGACCACTCGCACAAGCTCCACCGGCCAGTAATTACTGGGGAGGAGAGTAGACAGTTTCTCCTGGAGGAGGAAGGCTTTGGCTGACAGTTATCAGAAAAGCTCTTGCTAATTCAAGCTCAACTTTGGATTTACAGATGGTCGAGATTGCTATGAACTATTGCCAACCGTTCCATTCCTCTTTCATTTCCATGCATTCCTGTTATATGCCATTTTAAGGCTATTAAAGCTGATGCCTGTAGGAATCAGGATATTTTTGCCACTTTACACACAACTCCATTAAGGATAGCAGATACAGTAATATCCTATGTTGTTTTATTGTTTTTCTTCTGACAGGGAAGGTTATTGTTGCTGGGGGTTTTGTCAGCCTTCTGTAGTCAGAAACTGGGGATGGCTGAAGGATTTCAAGGATGCAGGGAAGTATTGGCCTGAGTTGTCTCACAGCATCCCCTGTCCCGACCTGCATCTGTCCATGAAACACTATGTGGATAAACTCCTTTACAGCAACAGTTTCAGGTGCGCTCATTACTCAACGCATTGACTCGTACCAGTCAACACCGAGTAACCCAGATTTTGTACATTACTCACATGTAAAGAATGCAAAAGCAGATGATCTGCTGATCAGAAATTATTTCACAGAGAACAATTTTAATTATCTAAGAAACTTCAGAAAGATGTGAGTTCCTTGACAACATTTTTGCAAACAGAAACAGAAATTAGGCCTAGATTTTCAACTCTAGTGGGACACTAAAACTAAGGTCCTAATATCCATTTTTAGGTATTTGCCTTAAAAAACTTCATTTTTCAGTATGCTGTGCACCCAGTATCTCACTTTGATTTGCATTCCAGAAAATCAAGGTCAAAGCAGAGCCTGACTGTCTTTCATCTTCTGTAGAGTATTTATTACACCAGATGCACCGTTGCCTCTTGAGGTGTTAGTCCTCCACAGGACAAAAATTTTATCATTTAAGATGTGGTTTTAGTCACCTTAGCATGTATTTTTTTAGGTAGGTATTTAACTAATAGGAAATGGTCTGTCATTTAATTTTGAGATTTGACTATGCTACAAGGGATAATGAGACAAGAAATCATGCCATTAAAAGATTTTGGAAGTGCTACAATAAGAGCTGAAGAAAGCAACTGAATTTTTAAGTGCTGTTGACCTTTGGTATGTAGGTGAGACCTTATTTACAGCTGCTGTATGTGTCCTGTCTGGGCTGACAGTGAGATGTGTGTTGCAGAAGATGAAGTTCAGATGCATTCATTTCAAGTTTCTGCCTGGGAGGAGGGGAAAGGAAGGAGAAGCTGTATTTAACGCTTCAAGGCTTAAGCTAATGTAAAATAAATCAAAGCTGAGATGGTGTTTTAAAAGAGAAATCTGGCAGTCACAGAGAGGAGAAGGTGCTGGGCCTGGTAACGTATTTGTCTTTTTTAAATGCTCACTTTCAAGCATGTTTGGTTTGTAGCCCAGTTTGTATCAGAAGGGATCAATTTTTTTTTCCCCATCTCCCTGTTCTACTTTTGTGCTGGTATTGTCTGAATCCCAGAGTGAACAGCAATACATCATCCTGCTTCAACATCTGCTAGAGCCCCCTCTCTTTCTAATCTGCCCAGATCCCCAAAGCCTTTCCCACCTGCTATAGCACCAAATGCTCATTATAGCACACAGCTACGCCCTTCACTGTCCTTTCTCCCCGACTCTCAAGGTTAACATGGAACAATGACTATTATTAAATGGGGGCTTTAACAATGTAAAGGCAGCCCACCTGGGGAAGGGAGTTGGGGGGGGAGAAAGGAAGCTGGGAGGAATTGGGTAACATGCCAGCTTTGCTGGCAACAAAGATCTGTGAGAAAGCTGTGGCCAATTTTCCAGTCGAAACATGACTCACTGAACAGAGATGCACCCGAAATAAATAGCTTCCCTGTTCTATGCCCAGCAGAAGCAGGAACCACACCCTCCTGTGGTTTTGTGTCAGGATACTGCGGGTGCCACTCTGAGCTGCTTGGTGGAGCAGCATGGATAAAAATGGCAATTTTGAAGGAGCTGGTGGCTCTGGGGGTTTTGTTTACTGCTTGGCAAACTGAAAATCATAAGCAATTGGAAGACCTTTCTTTTTCCTTTTTTTTGTTTTTTTAATTTCCCCTCAACCCCTAGCTTCAAATTACCAACCTGATCCTTCTGTTTGCATCATCAGGTCCCTTGCCAGTGGAGAGCTTGGCAAAGGCACAAGTGGGCTGCAGAAGAGAGTGGGCAGAGTGGGTTCTCACACACTGCTGTGAATGAGGTCTGATTATGGCATAGCAGGTGACTGCCTGCTGGAGAATGGAGACAGCCTAAACTGAATTCCCTTGGTTTGCTAGTACTCACTCTTAACATAACTAGAGTGTTTCTTTCTTGAACTGTTAGGAGTTTAGCTACCCTTTGGTCTTTTACTGACACGACCTTAACTAAAGGAAGAAAACAACTTTGATAGTGTCTTCTGTCCCTTGCAGTCCAATGCAAGGACTGGACTGCATCATATCAGAAGGACTGAAGGATACATAGAATAACTTCCAGCCTTAATGATTCTGTGAAATTTTATGACTTAACACATGATTTGTGAAGCCTGAGGAGACCGTGCATTTCTATGTACATCTCTGAGGCACTTTGCTGGATTTATCCATGCTGTTGTGTCCCACATTATACATTTCGGTCTCCTAATAGATGTATATAGTAGCAGCCTCCCCCTTTTTGCTTAAACTGCTTAGCACAGCATGCCATGTTGAGCAGAGCCAGATTTTGGAACAAACACACCCTGCACTGAGGACATGGGTTGTGTCTGGGCATGTGCTGTGGCAGACAGAGGGACTTGGAAAGGATGGAGAGGAAAGGATGGCTTGTGTTAGCGTTAGCTCTTACTGTCATATGTTAGGCATCCCTATCGGATGGCAGCATTCCTGGTCTCTAGATGGATGAAAACATGCTGTGTTTCTTCTTTAAGACTGTGCTTTTGAGGCCATATCTTTTTAACAAGCTACTTAAGGTGCATACCTGTTGGATTTAAGCACTTCACTGAATCACTAATTTTCTTATTCCACTGAACAGGAGCAGTTTCTTAGACAAAGACTTATAAACACATTTTTAGATGGATCTTATGTAAATAAAGCTGCACTGAACGCAAATGCATGAAAAAATCATCAAAGAAAAGAAAAATGTAAAACATATTAAATAAAATGCAAATTTTTCAAATTATTGTCAGAAGCCCATGCTTTCTATTTACCACAGTTAAATTTATCAAAGATAGAGTTATGGGTGTCTGAAAACCACATTTGAACAGTGCTCCTCAGATTAAAATTAGAGCAGGCTAGCTATACCCTTCCCTGAAAACATTTCATCCGTTTCAACAGTTCAGCCCCTGAAAGCCATATCCAGCTTCCAAGTGCCAACTTTTAAGTAAAAACTGAAAAAAGAAACAAGAGCAAATGGAGATTTGGCCTTAGACTGTAAAAGTAAAATCTCACTTCAATTGATTGTGTTTCTGCTGATGCTAGCTGAGGTTAAGCTATCAGTTTCAAGAGAGCAAGAACATTACTTCTGTATGAGCCAAACCATGATTGTGACTCAGTTCCTCTTAAATGTTCAACCATGAAGGGAGTCCCACTTCTGGGCTATCTTTGGGGAATTTTTAATTCAGGTTTTTGATGAATAAAACTATTTTGTTGAACAGGTTCTTCATCTTATATCAGAACATGGACAAATACATGCATGTTTTCTCTAACTCTTTATGTATATATATACATGAAGGTTAGAGTTATGCATGCCAGTCATAAAAAGGTGGCAAATAACTCAAAATACTAATAAAAAAAGCACATAGATTGGTCTGATGACAGCTGTGGGTGGCTTTGCTTCAAAGATCCCATAAATCTCCTTCAGCTGCATGAAGTTTTACTGCTGTTCGGTGTGGGTGATGGGATGTTTCCATATGCACTTCCTTTCAGTTATTGTCTTCTGATGATACTTCCTTTATTCTGCTGAGAAGACTACCATTTCCACTTTCCACCCGCAGATCTGTTTCCTGGCCTGAGTAAGACCACTGGATTGCAGTTTGTACCAACTCATCTCACTCCTCACCACCTTCTAAAGACGGAGACCACTGCGACAGACATGGTCACTCATGGAAAAGATGCTAGGCATTGGCCAAAGACCTGCACACCACAAAATAAAAATATACCAGTACCTAATAAATGAAAGCTGTAAAACCTATTTTCCATAACAAGTATTGTGGGATGCTCAAATTGCAGGTGCACAAAGCTCATGTCATGTAATCATTGTACATTTTCACATGCATTAAAATACAAAACAGAGAATGTGTACAAAGAGAAAACCCTGGAAAACAACTCACTGGCATTTAAACATTTGTGTGGTTGCACTCGGCTGATTCAAGAAGGAATGAAGGAAAGAGAGAAGGAAGGAAAGAAAGAAAGGAAGAAAGAGAGGAAGAAATCTCACCCTATCCATTACTCATGTGCTTGTGAGAGAAAGAAGAAAAGAGGGAGTATAAAGCCAAAGCAAAGCTTTGGTTCAAAGTCTGTCAGCCATACCTCCTCAGAGGGTGGCTTGGAGATGCAGGTCTGAATTCCTCTGAATACTGTGGGAATTTGGATATATTCCTTAAATTTGCAATTTCGTCTCTTTCCTAACACAAACAGGCAAACAACGTAGTACACTTTAAATAACATTAACATTGTGACACAAACTCAAATAGCTCAAGAAATGCAAAATTATGGTAATTATGGATGACCTTGACACTCTCTGCCCTTTAATCACACCATCCGGCCTCCTCCCTCTACCTAAACCAGGAGTTAAGATCTGAGTCATCCATCACTTTGAAAGTCTTGGATTTAAACCTCCTCCTGTGTGCAACATGCTTTCACATCTCTGAAACATCATGGTTCAAATGTCCGAGGACTCATTTCAAAAGTCAAGGGTCCTCAGTATGCAGACCCCACGCTCACTGGCTCAGACATCCCAGTACAATGGTGTGTGCAAGCAGACCATTAAAAGTGTGTACTTGCTTTTATTTCTGCAGGTGCAGCATCAGCCCTGAGGTTAGAACCAGATCCAGTGAGCCATTGTGTCAGCTCTCAGAGATCCCTCTGTACCTCTGGAGGATTTTACCGTACACTTAATTCCATATGCATACACATGCATTGATGCAAGCTTCATGAGAAGCACAGTACTCAAAAACTTGAAGACGCTGGAAGGAACTGGTAGAGTTTAGGCACCTTATGCACATTGAATTAAATCCTCTTCAACACATATAGACACATTATGGTACTGACTTAACGCCATGATCACTTTTCTTTTTTTGATATGACTTCCACCTCACTTAGTAGATCAGAGGAAAGATGCTTATTTAATGATGAGCCTCAATGTTTTGTTTTTCTCTTGTACTGCGCATGTCCTTATGCTTCCTTCACTTCCTACAATCCAGAGTTGTGCCTTCTGCTGTTCATACTTTTTAGCTGTGCCTCCACTGAAACAGAGCTCCTGCACGTAGCAGCTTGCTGAAGTTTGCTGTAGTGGTGCAGACTTCCTCACCTCTACCCCAAACTTACTCCTCCATCTCCAAGCTTTTGAAGTCCGGTGCCTTCCCACTCCCCTTTTCCAAATGCTTTTATTTCATCACCCAATCAGTCACAATTTCCACTGTGGAAGCCCGACCACTCTTCTTCTCACCACCATCTGGTCATGTACTAAAGCAAAAGCTTCTAAAATTCCACTTGCACTAGCTCCATAAACCTTGTTAGACTCTTACAATTTACTGGAAATGTGAGCAGAAATCCTCATTATCCATCCCCACAGAGCTTTATAACGTGCTAATCCTATCAAGCCTGCTTTTAGACACAGATCTAGAATCCTGAAGGAAGCAAGAACTTGCAGCCATGGCCATTGATCCTGGGGGACAACCTTATAGCATTTTTCCCAGCTTGATAGATGTTCTGCAAGTGTTCAGGTAGAGTGCCTGTTGTATTGACGTCAGTCCCAGTAATAGCAGAACAAAAGTAAGCATTACTTTGCCTAGGCAAGGTTAGAGCAACCTGTTCTTACATTTATGCAATGCAGAACAATTTGTGTCTGAGAAAAATCATATAATATTTATCTTGTTTAGCTTTGCAGAATCTTTGTCAGACTCGCAAACAGGCCTTTTGGCATTCTATGTTATTGGAAATTTCCCAAATACACATAACAAAACCTCCATCGGTTTAATACATTTATCAGCTTTTTCTCAGTCTGTGTTAAATCTGTGTTTGTCTAATGTCCGCATAGTTATTTTCTACTTATTAAAATCAATAAATCTGCTACTTTGAAGATAAAGGCACGCTTCTTGTGAATCCTACTGTACATTGTCTTCTAATGCTGCAGCCTGTCCATTGTGCTTAACGGCAGAGTGGCAAATCAAACTGATAATTAACATGCCTTCATCAAACCATTTCCAAAGTCATCTCCTAAACAAAGATCTAGGGGAACTATGTATCTTTCTATTTTCTGCCAAGATAAAGTATGCATCTAGGAACTTTATTGTGTTCTCTTCTTAGGTATAAATAGACTCTTCATAAGTGGCATGTGCAGTACTCACTTTTTCCTGGCTTTGCAGCAGATGAATTTAGACTTCTTAGGTAGAATGTTTACTCTTGTAATTTTATGTTAGTCACTTAAAATTGTCGGTTCTGTGTTTATCTTTAGATCTGACAACATCTCCGCCTTTATTACTTGTTTCACCTGTAAATATTTGAGTTGTCATTGTCTTGTATAATATTTTATTTTTCCCACTATGACAAATTACTATTTTACTCTAAGCACATCACTACTGATCCAACAAAATCCAGGTTTCTAGGAACATTACTTTTCAGACTTTTGAGTGCCTGTGGCCTTAATAGGTTTTCTTCTACTTGTGTCCATGCTACAAGCCAGACCCAAGCCTTGTCAAGATTTGCTTGTGGATACCAAAGGCGTGGTATTAGTAATGTCATGGAAGTGACACAAACGGCTGCTTTGCTTTCAAGTTTACTCAGATAAGCAGATTATAACATGTTCTGTGTGTTTTAGCCCAGTTCCCATTTTTAACTACAGAAATGCTTGGGTATGTTGAAAACATGAGGAGATCAATTTTTTTACTTTTGAGAGAATTATCCTGCCTCCTATTCAGCAGGCTCTCTGTTAACACACTCTGCTTCTTTCTTCTGTCTGACTTTATTTTTGCCCTCTCTCCCCTTCTGGCTTTCAGCTTGTCCTTTTCCTTCCTTTTGATTTTGTGCTCAAACCTTTTCCTTTTCTTCCCTGTGAAAGCAGGCCTGGCCTTTCCCCCCTTCTTAGCTTAAAGCTTAGTCTTTTTCTTCCCTTTGGCACTAGGCATAACCTTCTGTTTCTCTGTTCTTTATGTTGTTTGACTTTCTCTCCCTGACTTCCCACAACTTCTAATTCAGGTTTTTCCCGGGGGGGAGTTGTTTAAACGGTTGCTTTTCTTGAAGAGATAGGCCATCATCTCCTGCATCACCATGTCTGTCAGATGCTCTGTGCAGCTCTGGTGACAGACCTTGCTAGCCAGTCTTTCTCACTGACCTATCTTGCAGCTACTTTTGCAATGGCAGAGCCTTGGCTGCAGCTACGACAGCTCCTCGGGAAGAGAGGAAGGAGCCTGGTTCTTTCCCCACAGGCTGATCCTCACACATCCAGGTTATCCTGGCTATGCATGTGATGGCAATAAACCCCCAGTTTCTCAGTGTCCTGTGAAGGTCCTTCTGACCAGTTTAGTCACTTCTATCTCACAGCCTGTAGCATACCTTAGGGTATTTATTCAATATCTCTTCCTCTTACTAAGAAATGTGGTGGTTTCAGGCAAAACAAAATGACCATTTGTTGTATATCAGCAATGTTAGAGCCTTTCAGAGAGACTATGGAAAATGATAAAGCCATTGTCCTTGAAAAATAGCATCTGTTCCTTTGCAATTTGGTTTTTCAATTACATTCCTCTGTACCCCATGACTTTAAAGCAAGTTTCTCCCTCTCCCTCTGCTGTGGAGGAGAAGACTTGTTGTCTAGCATCTGGGTGACACCTTCACCTCCTCAGTGCAGCTTTGCAGCCCTGACCTCGAACCCTGTCAGCCTGATGTTTCCACCCAGAAGTGTCCTCTTCTCTTCTGGAGGTCTCTTCACCCTGACTGCCCATCCTCTGCCCATCCTTTTTGAGAGGAACAACCTGACAGCTCTGTCCAGAGACTTGGCTCTCTCTTTAACCTCTTCTCCTTTAATTTTTAGCTTGGTAGTGTGGCCAGTTATGGGTCTTCTCCTGTGTTTTGCATGAGGGGAAGTAACTCATTGCTCGGCTGTGCAGAAAGTTTCACTTGTTCTTTTCTCATCTCTTCCCCTTTCTTTCTGTCTGCCCTGGAGCAGATCTATGCAGCTCCTTAGCTGCATCTTGACAAAAGGACATCAGCCTGAAGCTGAGGGGCACATTTATCAAGGGTAATGCAACCACAGCATGCCGTATGCAATAAAGGAAGTAGAAATAACACAGAAAAGTGCAGATTTCGTCAAGGGCTCTGATCCTGAGTGCTGACTCAAGAGAAATGATGAAAACTAGTGCTCATTACAGACTAATGGTCAGACATGGAGCCAGGGCTGTGTTGAAGGCAAGTTGCAGCAGAAAAAAAAAATTGTCTGGCTGGAATTACAATGTACAAAGGAATGGAAAAACACTTACTAGTCTGTGAGAACTAATGCTATGCAAATTAATTCAATTCAGCATTAACTTCATGCAGATCCATCTGCATAGCATGTTGCAGGCATTTTAGAGGTGCCGTAGCTGTTCCAGATTGCTGAATGAGAACCCATAACTTTAGAAATGTTGACCAAAGTCAGGATTTCAATGTTGCTGGCCTCACTGGTGTCCTTATGCTGCTCCTGTTCTTCCAGCCGTGAAGTCACAGTATCCTGCAAAGGCTCAGCGTGGCCTGTGTCTTCACTGGGTCTTTTCTGCAGCTCTCTTGGGGACATTTAACTCAATTTCTTGAGTTTGGTGTGTCTATAAAAATTCCCTTTACAGATACAAACTTCTTCCATGTGATTTTGCGTGGTCTGTGCCAAAATAGATTGTCAGTGCAAGCCTCAGCCCATTTCTCCCCTGAGCATATAATTTTTCACATGCAAATAGAGCTGCTTGTGTTTATTTAAAAATATACTTTATAATTATTTTTACTTTATTTCCCCTCCCCCCACCCCCCTCAAAATAGAAAGCAATCAAAAAGAAAGCAGCCAGTCAGGAAAATATTTAATTGAGTGTAATAGCATTCTTACCAGCATCAGAATAGAGTCTGCACAAAAACTTTGAAGCACCAGCACTTCTACAGGATAGATTGACAATTGTCTCAATCTTCATTCACCTTATGTGCATGGCTGTCAGTATCTGAGAAGCACCAGTTTAGTGCAGTGGGAAGTGAGCAAGGAATCAATGCCAAAATTTTCAAGTTTAGGGAAAAATATGAGAAATAATATCACTTCACATAAATGTCGTTCACTCTGCTGTACTGCCTAAATTCAGTATCTAAATAAGAAAGAAAAAAAAAGCTCCAACCGTTTGTGAGATGCGGTTGAGCTATCTTGTACAAAGAAGTCAGAAAAGGAAGGTCAGTAGAGTTACTGCCTCCCTCATGAGGCTGCCCTAAGTTACATTCACTGAAACAGCCTTCTGCTACCTAAGCAGGTTGAATAAATGAACAAAGGCAGCCTGAACCATTCTTTATCACTATCTGCCTCCATGTACAGAGAAGTTCTGGAGCCATTCCCCCTGATGAAATTAAAAAGGTGGACCACCATCTTCTACTCCACTGACACTCTCCCAGACAAGAGGAGGCTCAGCTTCTGTTGTCCCAGAGACACCCAAAAGCCTGACAGCCCTCTCAGCTCTGTCTAGAAAATGCATACCTTGCAGACCACAGTCACACCAAAGGCAATACCACCCCAGTAGAAGCCCTTTCATCTTAATCTTTTGAGGTCACACCAAGGCACACCGAAGTCCCCAGACTGAACTCACTCTCCATTACACAACTGTAAATCAAGAGGAACTCCCCTGCCATGAACTTTTCTTACAAAATTACAACAAGCGTCAGGTCCCAGCTGCCTGGTCAGCTTAATGCGGTCCAGACATCTGATATATGTTTTGCATGAGAAGAATACTGCATCTGATGCATCTAAACTGAAAAAGGCTGAGAGTAAAACTACAGGTCTCACGAAGAAAAAATATCAAAAATAAATAGCTGCTGAGAAATAGCTGAGAAAGTTTGTCAAGAGTTTCTCATTGAGAGCAAAATGGTCTGCAAAGGTGAAGCAAACTGTAGGGACCCAGACTGTGCTCCACATGAAGGGAAAACATGCAAAGCTGTGCTTTGTATTGTCCCTTCCAAGGCCTCAAAATAACTCAGAAAATAACTTTGTTCTTCAAAACCAAGACAAAGCAAAAAATGCTATGTTTTAAGTATTTCATGAATGCTAGATAAAATTATCATGCAAAATATACCATGAATGCAGGTTTGTAAGGACTCCTTAACCTTTTTTTTTTTTCTTTTAATGATGACAAATCACTGTTGCTGTAGTAGGATTATGATAACAGCTGCTCTAGGTAAAATTACCAAAATGCAAGGTGCTTTTAGCAACCATCACTTGTGAATTGTGGCTCTTTTACCATTACATGGCTGTGGGAAAGAAAACAGAAAAAAAAATTAGGTTCAAAGCTTCCTCATGTTAGCTGCATGCAAAACATGACAGAACAGCTGCAGAAAACTACCTGAATTTAATCTCAGTCATTTTGCACACCATTGCTTGTATTTTGTGTGTTTTGTTTGTTTCATTTGTGGGGTTTTTTAATTGTCACATATGATACAGGCCCTGATAGTGTGGGTTGTTGGACATAATAATATGAAAACAGTGGAGTAGAAAGAGTATTGCTGAGTTTGACTAAGGCTTGTGAAATGTGAGCCTTTATGAAATGGAATATCATCTTTAGTTGACATCTGTAAGGGTTCTAAAGTTTAGGGCACCCTTATTTATGAGTTACAGCAATATCTGACTGAGCAATCAAGTCTTTACATAATTTAACATAACTCATTCTTAGTCGGATGCATGATAAGCCACGTGCTAGAAATGTGTAACAGTAAAAAGAATAGGAACTCTTCTCCCTTCCCTAGGAGAAACTCATTCCAAAACTGTCTGTCCTCTGTGCACTTTATCTCTTGTGGCCAGCCAGATTTCACCTAGACTGCCTACTAACTACTGGTAAACCAGAGAAGCTCCCAGTTTAAAGCCATTTAAAGAGTGGAACAAGAGTGAAATAATTCATACTCCATGTACCATAAAACTAACAAAAAGATCGTGAAAACACTCCATTCATTGCAGCTGGCATCATTTTTATCAGGTAGGCTGTATAAGCAAATACAGTGTTGAGCTGTCAAGTCTGCTGTCATGGCTAATCCAGAATCGGTGCGGTTTAGTATATTTTAGTATGCATTCATTTCAAGGTACAGCGTACAGTTAAGAAATGCACTTGTGGCGCCAGCATCTGATTATGGCAAGACGGGCTGACCACTGGGAAATTGCTGAGCTAACAGGGAGAGGAGCTGGGCTGAGCGGTGCCAGAGCCAAGTTTGCAGACAGTAACTGCACCAGTACACCTTGTAATGACAGATCTGCAGTGCTCTGTGCTCAGGATGCTCCTCGGAGAGATGGTGTGTTTTCCTAAGGAAAAGGGAGTGCGTGTTTTCAAGGGTCTGTTTATGACTCCTCTCTTCTATCCTATTTTTAAATTCTCTGGCGTGTCTATGTGGGTTGTCTGTGTGTGTAAATTGTCTTTCTAACTTTCTATCTTGCTGCATCTCTTTGGGTTGTTTCTTTTTCTCTCCCTCCCTCTGTCTTCTCCCCTCTACATTCCCTCCCAGCCCTAACCCCTCACAAAAAAAAAATAAAAAAACCTAAATAAAATTGAAAACCTAACCACAATGTAAAACAAATAAAAATAATACAAAAAATCAACTTCATACTTAGTGGTCAACTGACTGCCAAAATTCTTGTCAGAGTGACCATTATGCAAGGCAGGTATAAGTCAAACACCTCAAAAATAGTGACAGTTTGGTCACGGTACGCAGTCTACTAGTCTGTGGGGGAGGAGGGGTTGTGGGTCAAAAATGTCTTTCAGCCTCTTGCGAACGTTTTTCTCTGCACACAAATGTTCACTCCCCCCTCCTTTCCAGTTTCAATCAGCCTGTTTATTCAGGGTAAAAAAAAAAAGAGAGAGTACAAGAGTTGTTAAAAAGAAAAAGAATTTGGAGAGGGTGTCAGAGGATAACCATGACAACTTAGGAAGAAATAATAAAGAAAAGAAACCCAAACCCTGAGAATCTGGTGTTTATCTCTGAAACCTGAAAAAAACCCAGCAACAGAAATGATCAGTGCTCTGCTCTGGGGACCTGGTCTGAGAAAGACACGACACATTTTTAGAGACATGAGGCCCTATGTGTATGACAAAGTTTTGCAATAACAAAGAGTGATATAATTTAACTATAGAAAGCTTTGTTAGAGACAGGGCAGAGATGTAAATATGTCCCTGAAACCCTGAGCAGAAATCTTTGCCTAATTTTCTGCTCATGTGGTAACTAAGGGGAATATTTTACACACAGTGCAGAAGTGTGAAAAACAACAATAAATCCTGGCACATCCATTTGGATATTGTTTCTCCAAACAATAAGAGGCTTTGAGGTTGGGTTTATTTTCCTGCATGATTCAAAAGGTTCTGCCAGAATAGGTGGGCTGCAGCCAGAGCCACATTTAAGCTGACGATGAGGTGCTTGTCCCCCCTCCTTTTAGGGTGGTGCTGTCCTCATTCCACTTACACTATTAAAACACTTTTCTCAAAATTTCCTTTTTGTTGTTTGTTTTGTTGTCACCTGCATTGCTAAGGTGACACTCCTGAGCATACCATCACCTCATTTTGAATCAATATATTCTCTCAGCATGGATGAAGCAGCTGGTGATCCAGGATTATTAAAGAAAGAATAAAAATACTATGGATGAATACCTTATAAAGCTTAATTCTCCATACCTGTAAAGAAACTTGACAGAGCAGCCTGGCTCGCAAAGTGCAGTGCAATAACAGGGACATCCTGTTTACCAATTCACCCCAGCATATGTGGCCTCTAATAGGACAGTTATCTCATTTGCGGCTTATTTCTGCATCAGAATTAATTTCTGTAAATCAGAAAAAAAGTTGTTGAGAGGATGGGACATCAATGTCGGTATGGCATTTTGTAACTGAGAGGCACTGAGAGGACAGTGTCCCATCTGTGCCACTTCCCTCTGGGTGATTTAAGGAAGGTCAGGATCAAAAACATGCTACTTTATGTCTTTGTTTGTCAGGGGAAGCCAAACTCACAGAACATGATTTATAAATCTTTGCGATCTCTGTGTGAAAGATGCTCAACAAGAGCTTGTTAACAGAAATGAGCTTTGGGAAAGTTAGATTATTGAACTAGGGCTGTGCAAAATTCACACTGAATTTGATACATGCAAATTTTGTCTTCATTTTTAGTGCACAAAGGGTTGAACAAACCTCAACTGCAATTGAAACAACTTCATGTCACCATCACCCACATCTTTAGGCTTCTTAGTCTCCTTCAGAAGTTTCCTCTGCAAGAGTAGGTCCTCCGTTTGCCCCCAGCCTCCCCTGTTTGATCCTTTTCTAAACCTGTGCTCTCTGTCTATTAAAAACTTTCTTCTGATACCCAGTTAAATTCTTTATAATTAGAAGATTTTCAGAATCTTAATAGGTCGTTGAGATGCAGCTCTTTAAAAGTATTTAGTTGTTTTTCTTTTATTGGAATTTAGCTACTTTAAAGGGTAATTTAACATGCAGTTTGGTACTTTAGGGATCCAGACCACGGTGCATAACTCTACAAGCCTCAACAGCACCAAGACATCTAATTTCTAATACTATGTTGCACATAGAGATAATTCTAATGGACTACATAGAGTCCTCCGATTCATACAAATTCCTTGCTTATTCTCAAATTTCAAGGCTAGATTTTTTTTATGCCTCTCCTTTGCTGACTATTCTGGGTTTTATTTTAAATAACAAGGATTTTATTTTTAATAATGGAAATCTTAGTTATTTAAATTGGAAGTCACAATCTCTTTATTTTTCACAACAGATGCTCTGTGAATTGTATGAACTTGTGAATTTCAAAGCTTCTCAGAAGAATTCAGATGCACAGCTAAAACTTGTAAAGTTTAACAGAATAAAAGTGAAAATATCCCCGAGTCTTGACATCAATTTGCTCCAAACCTTACTTAGGTAAAAAATGCCGGGCATCTTTTTCTCCATGTGTTTTCAAAGCTATAAGGTTTCATTGGTAGTGCAAACGTAAGCTATTAATGTTATATAAAGAATGTAACCTCAAGATGGCATCTCGAATGCCCTGTCCAGAATATAAAATAAAATGAAATTCCACTACCTGCAAGGGACATTGCCATCAATTAATGTGGTGTGCTGTAGTGACAACAGTTTACAACCCAGTTAAATCTCAAGGTCTGACCCAGAAGCTGTTGCTGGGAATAGCACAGCAAGGTCTGGTATTTTTTTGTGCATAGCCCATGCCCCTCCTAACACCTTCTGTGCACTGAAGTTCATCCCTTTCTTGAGCCAGTTCAGTTGCGTTGAAGTGTTTTCTTAATGAAACAGATGTCATGTATTTTTGTGTGCACTTTTCATCATTTGTGTACTACGTTTTCTTGAAGCAACATGGTGTTGCTCCTGTGGTCCCTTCTGCTCCTAGCACTGTATTGTACTTCTCTAGGGAAGAGATCTTACATCTTTGTGTTCACTTTCAGCCTCAGCAGGGACTGCAAATGCCGTCTCTCTTTGCAGGATCTCAGAGTAAGCAGGAAAGTGGGTAGGGAGAGATGTGGTGAAGCAGAGGTACAGGGTATGAGTCAATGTGGGAACGCTGTTTTCCTAAAACCCAGCTGAAGCAAGAAATGGGGCTTCTGCAACCTGTTTTTTAAGCCCTGTGTTGTCACCTTTAATACATAAGTTGCTGAATGAACCCCCACTGAATCTTTTTATTTATTCCCTTTTTTATTTTATTATTTCTGCAGTGGACCTTGCTCTTAATTTTTTGCTGGCTGCCGCGAAGGCTGTCTGAATTCCTGTGTCTGCAGGCTCACTTTCTGCTTGCTACAGGAAGAGCTACTGCCACTGCCATGCACACAGCTGCCACGGTGACAAATACCATGAGGACCACATCTCCTGTTACGCCAAGCCTTAGAAGGGATGCACTGGAACAAATGCTGTGTGCGACTGTCAGATTCTCAGATGTGTCACATATTTCTTTGGAGCTTGGGGCTGTTGCAACAGCTGTTTGTAAACACTGCAAATCCAGCATTAGACTAGGGGAGGAGAATTTTTTTTTACTTCTGTCTTCCTGAACTCTCCTTAAAAATGCTGCAAATACACTGGCATTTCTGCTGTTGTTCGAAATAGCAACTAGTACTGGTTTTCAGCTGCGCAGGCCAGTGGGCAGGCTCTGTCCCCGCGTCCTCCTCTGTCGGGTGACTCATCAGCAAGTCTGAGAATGTGCATCAGGCTGTGGCTCCAGCAGGAAAACACAGCAAACAAACAGCTAGAGGAGCATTTGGGAGCTTGAGGGGATTTGATTGTATTCAATCTGATGCTAAAAATGAAATTAAAAAATATATTGCTAAAAATGGTGAGATGCATTCCAGTGGGGTATGCTAGGCAGTGAAAGACAAGCTGCCTCTGATTCACAGAGGTTCATTTGGTAAAGCATAAGCATGTGAACAGGGCTCAAGTGATGTAATTTAAAAATTACATTGGCAATAGTGTTGAAGAGGCATACATTAACTCACAGCCCTGTGCTAGCTGTTCTGCAGTTTGCAGTCTTCTCCTTTAGTCTCCAGGCAGTAAAAACTATAGAAAATTGGATCCCCAAAGTGTCAGAGGGTGAGCATGGGCTTACTTCAGAAACACTCTTTTCCCACTGTGTAAATGAGGGAGCACAAGCAGGAATCAGAAATGCCCCCTTTTCCGCTTCCCAGACATGCTTTGACTCATGTAAAATGGTGTTGATTTTTAACACATACCCGAAACAGGCTTAAGAGACAGTCCTCTGGTTTTATGTTTGAAAAGAAACATACCAACC
Organism: Phaenicophaeus curvirostris; assembly: GCF_032191515.1. Taxonomy (NCBI): domain Eukaryota; kingdom Metazoa; phylum Chordata; class Aves; order Cuculiformes; family Cuculidae; genus Phaenicophaeus; species Phaenicophaeus curvirostris. The sequence goes on from NC_091431.1 coordinate 19,023,558, forward strand.
CTATCCCTTTAATGTTTTAACATTTAGAAGGATTTTTCTCAGTGGTCTCTCAATGATAAGGTTGCAATTACTGTCCAGTCTGACAGGAGAAAAGTTTTAAACTATAAGCGGGGAGGACAGCTACTATGATAACCTTATTTTGCCACAGTGAGGTAAGAAGGTCTCAACTTCATATTGTAAACTGAAAGCTTTCCTTCAGTATTATTTTCCTGGGCCTGCTACTGCCTTAACAACATGTAATATGGGAAAACAATTCAACATCTCCAGGAGCAAGCCAATATTTTCAGAGTAGCAAATCAGACATTAAAATATGCTATTACATAGGCACCTAAATAAATAGTTTTTGTTTTAGAGAAAAAAATAAAGAAAGGTAGGAGGTCAGCAACTCAGATAATTATTATAATAACAAAGATCATATTTTCTGTCAGAGAAAAAATGGATCAAAGGTTTTAAAATGGTCTCAATAGCCTTCATTAGACCTGTGACAGAAGCAGGAACAGAGTCTGGAGCCTTAGCTCACACAATGTAAATATTCATGTTTCATTTACCAAGGAAGCACTGTTAATCACTAGCTGTAGTGTATAACTAGTAACATAATTTTGGAGTTTTTTTGTGCAGGGACAGGATTTGGACACAACAATCCTTGTGGGTCTTTTCTAACTCAGGACACTCTATGATTCTTGAATCTAAAGAAAACTCTGATTGGTTAGCTAACATGGTTGACTCTGGTTTGCTACATCCTGGAAATCACTCAAGCACCTTTTCCACTGAGTTAGCCTTTGGAAATTTTGAAATCTCTGGGAAGGACTCCCTGGATGAAAGCTTTTGCTCTTTGGAAAACGTAAGGTGTTTTTCTTCCTTATTTAAAAGCTTGTGGAAAACTGGTCATGCAGATTTCATCAGAACATTGACATGAAATTAAAAAGGCTAGTTACTTAAAAGCCAGGCATTAGAATCATAGAATCACCAGGCTGGAAAAGACCTCTTGGATCACTGAGTCCAGCCATCCCTGCCTGCCACTAAAGCCATGTTCCTGAGCACCTTGTCTACCCGTCTTTTAAATACCTGCAGGGATGGTGACTCAACAACCTCCTTAGGCAGCCTCTGCCAGTGCTTGATGATCCTTTCTGTGAAAAATTTCTTTCTCATATCTAGTCTGGACTTCCCCTGGTGTAGCTGGAGGCCATTCCCTCTTGTCCTGTCCCCTGTCACGTGGGAGAAGAGGCCAGCTCCCTCCTCTCCACAACCTCCTTTCAGGTAGTTGCAGAGAGCAATGAGGTCTCCCCTCAGCCTCCTCTTCTCCAGGCTAAACAACTCCAGCTCTCTCAGCCACTTCCTGTAAGACTTGTTCTCCAGCCCCTTCACCAGCTTTGTTGCTCTTCTCTGGACTCGCTCCAGAGCCTCAACATCCTTCTTGTGGTGAGGGGCCCAGAACTGAACACAGGATTCAAGGAGCGGTCTCACCAGTGCCGAGTACAGAGGGAGAATAACCTCCCTGGACCTGCTGGTCGCGCCGTTTCTGATCCAAGCCAAGATGCCATTGGCCTTCTTGGCCACCTGGGCCACTGCTGGCTCGTGTTGGGTCTCTGTCAACCAACACCCCCAGGTCCCTCTCCTCCAGGCAGCTTTCTAGACAGACTTCTCCTAGTCTGTAGCTGCACAGGGTTGTTGTGCCCCAAATGCAGGACCCGGCATTTGGCCTCGTTAAACCTCATCCCATTGGTCTCAGCCGAGCAGTCCAGCCTGTTTATATCCCTTTTGAGCCTCCCTACCCTCTGACCATTAGGCTGAACTCTCTTCAGTCTTTCCAGAAACATGCACCCTGCTGAAAACAGCAGGTCAGGTCTACCTTTTATCAAAGGACTGGCTGCTCTCCTTCCTGTCTTTAGGGTGGGGTTTCTCCTTTTTCTGACTTTTTGAAGCAACAGGGTAGTTGTCATGTTTGCCAACACCATCACTTCTATCCAGTACATCACATTCTTATTCCAAGGCAGTCCATTGAGAAAGGAAGAACTAATCTGTAAGGGACTAAAATTATTACCTGCACAGCACCCCCCTACTGCTTTAACATCCAAGTGAATGGCAGACTGACCATTGCCTGCTGCGAAGCAGGTCAGTCTAATCATCCCCACTCTCTTCTGTGTTAATTCTGTTGACAAGCCCCTAAAAAATCAGCCAGGTATTCCCATGCTTGCATAAAGCCAAACAGTTTCTCTCACATTCTTAGCAGCATCAACAGGAGCTTTGTTGTGAATAGAAGGAGCACTCTATCAGCCAGAGGAGAATGGTTGGTGAAAGGGAATGTTGTATCAAGCATGGGCTTCATTAAAATCATTATTTTTGTGAGAGTGTGTATTTCCTCGCATAAAATTACTACAAACATGTAGCAAATTAGGTTTTTACACAGCACTGGTCCCAAAACAATACTAAAATTAGAAATAGATATGCTGTGACCCCACACATTGCACTTACACTCAACAGAACCCACCTACAGTAAATATTTTGGCTCCACTGATGTTGTAAGCAATGGAAATCAAGGCTGCCAAGATTATAGAAAATAAGATCACTATTAAAAACATGAGAATACTGATGGTTTGCTGTGCCTTAAAAACACCCCAAGTGGTATTGTTGACTCTTTTGTGAACAAAGTCAACACCATCATGTTGTTTTCACTGACCTAAAAAAAAAAAAAATTGCTGGGAAATATTGTTATCCTTACTTATCATTAGAGCAGAATGTTCTTAATTACAATTGGTCTCTTCTCTTCTGTGAAAGGTGGGAGTTCCTAGCAGAAGAAAAATATAATCTTGCCATCATCAGTGAGAGAATATATTTCTTGATTTGCAGGGTACTATTTTGAATGCATTAATAATTTTCAGACATCCTTTCCTTCTACCCTACTCATTTTTCCCCAGCCAGGATACACCATGCAACACATGTCATCTGATTAAAAACAGGTATAGTTGCAAAGTTACACAGGGGAAATTTGAATTTGAACCACAGTATTGTAATACCCACTATGTGTTTTTTAGTATTGTTTTTCCGTTTTTGTAATGCTTTATGGATCAGTTCCAGGTGTTGCATCGGAGGTCAAAGGTTGCTTCAGCTTTATACTGGTCTAGCAGGGACAGGGATAGTAGCAAAAGGAATGGACATTTCCCATTTAACACCACGGTTCTACTCTGAGATGGTGTTCACTCCCAACATGCTGCTTGAATAAGATTTAGGGCAGAATAAGAAGAGTCTTATTTCTCAAGTATCAGTTAATAGTCTCAATGCTATGTGATACAGTCCCAGAAGTTAAACCAGTAGCCATGGTTAACTGCCCAAGATACTATCTGACTACCTGTATTTGCTCCTAATTGAGGGAGCCCTGTAAATGTCAATTGTAAATGTAGTCTGTAAGACGATGATCAAGGTCTGCAAAAACTAGAACTATTTGGACCACCCTTTCAAGTCGCATTAGCTTCCCAGAGACACCCACGCCAGCTTCCCTGTCTTAAATTCTCCAGATAGTTGAGGCAGTCTCTCCATCTGCCAAGAAGACGGGGCCCAAATAAAAAAGAGCATGTTGAGTATTTAGAAAATGCAGACACTGGTCCTCGGCTTTAGCCAAATGCAGACAACCTGATGAAACTGGAGGAATGGATCGAAGACCACATGTATTGTTTGGTGGGTGCTTAAAAATTTGTGACTGATTCTCAGGAATTTCTTTCAAAACTGGCAGTTTATATAATAAATAAAATCCCATGTCTATAAATATATTATATTTATATATGTATATATAAATATATATCAGGGATGTTATTTCCATCTTATACATTGCAGTTTTTTGTTCATTATAATTTCCCATCAGGCTGGATCTCTACAGTAGTTGAACAATCTTTGCTTATATTATGTATAAAAAGGAACAAATTTAACCAAATTATTGATGATCAACAGCAGCCTTTTAAAAGGGCAGAGATGATCTTTTATGTTTTGTGAATCCGAAACTTTTCTAAATTGCTGTGGTCGTTTTGCAAAACTTCATCTGATGGCGAAATTATCTGTAAAATTAGAAACCTTAGCCCAAGCATACCCCAGAATTACATATATGCCTTGCATAATTAATTGTATCAAGACGCTAACTCCATCTTCTTCTTCTCACTGTTCTCTTCCACCCTTGATCTTTGAGCTGTGAATATGAACTTTCTGGGTTTGTTCATTTTTAATTCCTTTCAAGCTAAAGTAAACTCCTTCACTAAAAAGGATCTTTTTTCTATTCACTATATTGTGAAAGGATTGAAAGGAGTTGACATGGTTCTAAACATATTTCATAAACATGTGATGATTTGATATTTTTTTCTTGTTTTAAAGATGACTAGTTTAGCTTTGATAGTGCCAGGTGGTAAACCAATGTAAGTTAGATTTCCTATTGCAATAACATTTGGCAGATTCATTCCTTGATGAGAGGAACCATTTCTATTTTTAGACACGTTTTTTGATAGAACCATAAATATAGAAAGCCTTTCTGATAGAGTTCTTTAAAAAGTATTACACAGTGTAATGAACCCTATTTTCTATGTTTACTAAAGTGTGTTGTTGTGAAAAAGAACAGAAAGAGAGAAATGAAAAAACAGCAAGAACAGGTATAATCTGCATAATTTTGAAGTTTCAAGAGAACGTGGCATTCTGCTGAATACCCAGTTCTGAAATTATTCAGAAAATACTTAGTGCTTTCTTCAGCCTGTATTAGAAAATGTGAATGTACCTTCCTGCCTGAAATTTGCTTCCTGAAGTCACAAATAACAAAATGATCCTTACTGGAGTTTCACTAGCATTAGTCTAGTTTCCCTCCACCTGAATATATCTATCCATGTCCAGACACCCTGATGATAACAGCCTTGATATAGGTACATAAATGGACCTGTCAATAAGAAGATCCAGTAATTTAGAGTAAGTAGCCAGGTATGAAGAATTGAATGTCATCCAAAATAAACAACCTAATTATACTAGAAGACAAAAGAACATGAAAAGTCAGAGAAACATTGAGATATGTGCAGATGCATCAGATGCAGTTGGATAGGAAAGTGTACACCTGGTTTCCTATTATTTGCAATGCCAGTGCTAGAAAAATAGACCTCCAGGAGCTGATGCCAGGCGTGGACCTGCCCTGGCTGCTCAGGAGTCAGCGGACACAGTTGTTATTGCACAAACAACAGCACTACAGCCGGCACCTCCAACAGATGCATGGTCCATCCATGTGCTGGGAACAGAGCAGTCTTAGCTGCTCCCTCAGTACACCAGAAATAAATATAGATCATATTCTGATGGATAAGAAAAGAAAAATGTGTTCTCGTGGGCAATATGGAAGGAGGGAAAACCAGTGAGCTAGAGTAAGAAGGAGTTAAATGTTAACTCAAGAGAAACATAACAGGATCATTTCATTTTGTTGGGTTTTATCCATTTTTCTTGCAAAGGGGCAGATCCTATTTCCTTTTGCCTCCTGAAAGGGATCTGAGGGTTGCAGTGAATGTCAAGTCGTAGGTAAGCCAACAATGCTCATATAATGAACGACATTAATTTTATGCTCACTTATGTTAGGTGGAGTGTGGCTGCAGAATACTGTGTCCAGTTTTGTGACCCAGCTTCAAGAGGCTTGGGGAGAAGTTGTAGAGCTCCAGTGTGAGGACAGCAGAACAGTCAGAGGTCTAGAGGACATCACACATGGGGAGAAGATAAGGAACCTGACCTTGATCAGGCCTGGAAAGGGGAGGTGATGGGATCATCTAATAGCAGTCAACAACTATGTGAAGTGCTTCTACAGGACCTTCAGATCCAAACTGTTATAGGCAGCATCCAGCTATGTGCCAGGTTGTAATGGCCACAGATTAGGGACTTCGTATCGCACATTATAAGAGACATAGTGCAGGTAAAAAGTGACCCAGACAAGTTGAGCAGTATTTGTCCTTGGAAATTTTCAAGACTCAGCTAGATAAATCCATCACTGATCTGATCTAATGCTGGCAATAATCCCATTTCAAGCAGGAGGGTGGATGAGTGTTCTGAAGTACCATGCAACCAACACTTCTATAATTCTCCAGCTCTAAGAAGATAATAATGAAAAATATTATAACACAGCTCACATTAATTTAAATTACTAACTCAGAGCAATGAAGAATCTCTCTGACATATTCCTAACAGCTAAGTAAGATCTGAGCAAATCAATGTGATGTGAAGCTATCATGTGTGCATCTGCATCCATCTCAACAAAGGAATTCTGGAGTTAGTATGCCTTCCACTGAAAATGTTCTGCTATCATACGTTTTACCAGTTTTCAGATGCCTGGTAAAAATATTGGGAAGAAGGAGTTGTTTATATTCCCTGAGACCTAGCACATGGAGGGCAGCATAATATGCCTCAATTTACTTCACATAGGACTTCTCCTTAAGGACCATGCAAATGTAGTCAGCAAAATAAAGTATGACTTGGTGTCTCCCAGCATGTCTTTCCAGAACAGGAAAATTGTTGAGGTCTATTTCTTGATGTAACCTTTTTCCTCTACATCTAAGGCCTTCTGTGATAGCCATTTCATGCTCATTTGAAAGCTTACTCAATAAATAACCTTTAAATGCAGGGAATTTCTAGGAAATCTTTAGATTTCCTAGAGAATGAAATAGGAAAGCCGCAGACTACTGTCACATACATCCCTATAATATTCTGTCCTTCTAATTGTCTCTCTAAAAGAAAGAATAGCTATTATAATTTTCAGCCATAGGGCAATGCGTTTGTCCTGCCTCCATATAATGCAGAGGCCAGCTGCTGGAACAGTCCCAGAGATGCTTGTTGAGAGTATAATATGCATTTTTGTGTTCATTACAGTAAAATTTGTATTACAGTCCAGGAATTGTGCTATATGGAAGCAGATCAGGAAACATCAGCCCACAGAGAGCACTGCAGGGAGGGACAGGTCATCTCCTATCCTAGAAAAGAAAAGTACATGTCAGCTCCAGGGCTATTTTTGTAACAATTTGCTCTATAAATAACCTCACTAAGAATTGTCTGAAAAGATTCTTGCTTCTCATACCTCTGGAAAGTCTCTGTCAGTGACCAGGTGGGGGAGTGTGGTGGGGCAGCAATAGCTGGGTCAAGGTGCTCAGACAGCTTACTCTGTCATGTTCGTGTGATGTGGCATGACACAGACGAGAAGTATGAAATATGATGGGCAACAAAAGATCAACCATAAGCTCAACTATTTCAATTCCCCTGGCAACAAAGTGAGTATTCCTGCCCATACATATTTCCCCATAACCTTTCCACAGCCGAGATTGTAACTAGAATGAATGTCCATATACACTAGAAAAACATGACCTCTCTTGTTTATATCAAAAAAAAAGGAAGTTTGGTAAATGATTCTTTTTCTTCTCCTTTTTCAAAGTCTTCAACTGTCATCACAGACAGTGACTTGTCAGTTTCACTGTCCTAACCTGAATTTCTAGCATTGATGAGAAATGCTCCAAGGCTTGCCATTTATTCTAAGTTTAGAAGTTGACTTGAGTTTTTTACATGCTTTTTTCCAGTTTATAAACGAGGGTAAGAAGAGAGCAAATAAGTGGAAAGTTTTAAAACCCTTAAAAAGAGTCAGAATAATATTAAGGTAATTAAATGACTGTATTTACTAAGTAACAAGTAATTGTGTAAAAAAAAGGGAATCGCAGCTCTTTTGTTAACAACTCAAGTGAATTCGGTCTTTTGTTAGTGCTGTTTTAAAATCACATCAAGATTATTCACATGCATGCACTTACACATGCAGGCAAAGATAATCTGCAATATGTTTTTCTCTTTTTTAAAATATTTTTTTTTAATGTCCCAATGTGGAAGCTCCCTTTTATTATAATAATACCCAAGTTGTTTAATACACACATACCTGATCATCAGCCTTTTTTTCAAAACTGTAGCAACTGCAGATGAAAAGAACTTCATGTATTTTAAAATTTGAAGTTTTTTTTCTGAAAATAACAGGCATTTTGAAGAGTGGCAGCACTGATATCAGAGAAACCACCAAGTTAACCAGATAAAGTACCCTAATTCTTCTCACTGCATTGGAATGTTTCTTAATGCTATTTTTCCAGTTTTGCTAAAAAACTTTAGAGAAAGAGTAATTTCCCATTTGAAATTTCGAACCTCCTGCCCATATATTAAGAACTTTCTTTGCACAGAAAATTCTAAGAAAGGGTTGACAGAAAGGTTCTTCAAGAGTTATGAAAGTAAGCACAGCCCAGTCTAGGTAAGGAAAGCAAGTGATGAAACTCTGGCTCTTGGACTTTGTTTGGAGAAGTTGGGTTCATTTCACGCCCCAGCCTAGCCAGCTTGCGTATCCTTGGGTAAACAACAAGCTCACAAAATGAAGTTTGTCTGTCTGCCAGGTAGAAAGTGCTGCAGGGGATCAAGTGCTTCTGATAGAATGGGTGCCTAGGAAAAGGATCTACCAAAGTGAGCACGTGAAGTGCAGATACCTAAGCAGAGTAGATACGTCCTTTACTATTACAATGAGGTAGTGGTCTGCTAAGTTTTTGGTTCTGATCCTTCTGCTGAAAATAAACAGTGAAAATGACCCATTCTTGCACAAGCACTTCCCCATGCCATTGTGAGGATAAAGGTATTTGGGTGCCTTGAGATGTCTGCAGTTTCAGATGGTCCAATAACTAGGAGCTTTGGAAACACTGCACAGAGGTACACCACATCAGATGACTGCAAAGACAGGAGCTGCAGTGGCTTCACAACCATTGCTGTCACACAATCACATCCTCAGAACTGTAGTTGACACTACAATGCACCCAGCCTGTCTTTTACTTTTCTTTCCTGTTTCCTTGTGTGTTACTCAGTGCATTGATCTTCTCAAAATTTTCTTCCTAAATCTTGCCCCAGAATATACTGTACAAGGATGTGTCACTAAACCAACAGCCGCACAATTCAATAAAAGAAATATATGTAGTATGAAATAGCAGATTGCCTACATATATATTTTCTTTGTTCAGTTTTTCTATGGTTTTTGGTTTTTTTTCCTGTGGATACAGCATTGAAAGCTGAAATCAAACCACAGCTGCAATAAATTCTGGGTCTCATTTTTGCAAGGCAAGCCAGGTCATTTTTCTTGGTAAAATGCAGACCACTTACAACTCAAGGGGTAAAGGTGTCAATATGAGCCAACGCCACACAAGTCCTACTGGTCCTTGCTCACAAACCTTTCCTTGCAATTCCCTTGATGACCCAGAATGAACCTGACTTCAGGCTAAGGGATGTGGGAGGAAACCAGCACTCATGCCAGCTGCCTTGTTTTTTACTACAACTTGCTTGTCACAGCAACAAAGATCATCTGGAAGGGGGTTAAGGAATAACATAGCAGCAGAGAAAAAAATTCTAAAAATAGAAGAGGCAAATGTAATATATCAATAACTTAACATAACTCCAATACATCACATTCTAAAATGAGTAAATGAAAGCTCTTTCAAATTTTACCACTTGCTGCTACTAGTGGGTGTCATTTCCCACCATACCTCTATCTTCACAAATTAGTTTAGCACCAAGAAACGATGCAGCTATGTAGGAGTGACAAATATCAAGCAGTCAATATGCCTGAATAGCCTGGGCTCATATGGGTCATCTTCTCTGGGGTCATTCTTACATTGAAGGAAATTGTACATAAGGATGTTTATGCAGCTATTACACGTGTTAAACCGGGGATGTCTCATCCAACTGCCAATTTTGTCACACTTTGTGTCCTCCTGGGGAACTGAACCCAACAAAAGTGTTGTTCTATGCAACCAAGAGCTGGGCACCCAGCAACATCCGAAATCCCCTTCAATCTAAAGAAACCTAAAATGGCTCCCTGCCTATGTAATGATGCTGCACAACTAGAAGCATTTGAAACATCATTCAATGAAATGTTTTAGGGAGGAAGGAAATAGGCAATTTGTTGAAACATATCTGTCTTCAGACAAGCAATATGTTTCCTATTTGAAATACAATAGGGAAACCATTAAAAATTTCTCAAAAATAATTCAGAGTCTAATTTTTTAATATCTTTTATCAATTATCACTTCCTCAGAAATTAGAGCCTCATTTTTTAGAAATGAAAATTTAGAATGAAAATGTACAAAATAATCTGAAGATGAGTTGCTTCATTGTGCATAATCCACTTTTCTCCTCATTCCATTGTCCCTCTATTTACCAGAATTTTCTGCCATTGAATATGACTAGAGATACAAAGAGTTTTCCAAATGTCAGTGATCCTTGTAGAACTGGAAAACTTTTACATTCAGCTGAGGAAGACACTGCATTCGTGCTTTGGAAGTAGGTGGCATGGGAAAATGAGATGACATGCTTTTGCCAGGGTAACTCTAAGAAGCTATTGAAATACAGTGCCTCTTAAACGAAGGGATGTATTAGAAAGCCGACACGAAATTTTACCAAAGGCAGGTGGGTGTTCAGCCCCTTGCATTAAAGCTGGCAGATATTTGAGGTGCTTAAATAAAAGCATTGAGTTTTCTGGAGAAGTGTTCCATATCCTTCTTGAACTCAATCACGCAGCAAAGTGCCATTAAATTTTCAGAAAAGGTAAATGCCCAGTGTATTAGCAATGAAGCCTTTTTAATTGCAATGCTATAAATGCCCTACTTCAGTAGGAACAACACACAATAGCTTCTCCTGATTACAATTATATGATGAATACATCTGAGGAAAAAGTCAATCAGAGCAGAAGATGCTCCTCAGTCTGCTGAAAAACGGCAGTTTCACCAGGAGAGAAACTGTAGTGTGACTGAAACCGAGAGCCTATGTCTCAGAAGCGCTTCTGCCGATGCTTTGTTACACTGGTTGTGAAAGTGCTGAGTACCTGAATCTGTGCTGAGGTCTTATATTCAAGGTGGATTTATAGATTTATTTATTATTTTTTACATTACTGCAAATATAATTTGCAGAAAATTGTTTTGAATCATTTACTTACAGTTCTTCAGTGTATTGGTTGCAGCATGATCTGAATAAATATTCAGAATACAGAAACTCAGTTGAATGATAGTTTAACAATAATTTTTGTTTTTATTGAAGTGATTTATTAAGCTGTTGCTTGTCCAATTGGAATTTCTAGAGCATTAATGAGAATCTTGACAAAAATATGGAAAAGAGAAAATACACAAAATCTTTTAGAGGGCAAAAATTGTATAAATAAGACAATTATTTTTTGTCTGACACATTAGTTTCATTTCATTGCTTAGACAATATTAAAAGCTATTCTATTCAGGCAAAATCAATATGAAGGCAAGGTTGTCTGGATAAGGACGACGGGAATGAGCCTGAGGTCTACAATTGACTGGTATAACTATAAAGAAGGTTAAGTTATCTGACTTTTCAGTCATGAGATTTCAGGATATGTCTTCTACATTTGTGCAATGATGGCAATTGTCTTACTTTTAAAGGAATGAAACAACAAATCAGAAAGTAAAATGGTGATCCAGCACTCACCACTGAATTCAGACAGCTGTCATTTAGTTTTGAAAACACAATTAATGTATAATATGTCCACGTGGCTCAGCGGTGAAACAGCAGTAGAAGCCCCATCTAAAATCCAGTAGAAAGAATGCTTGTTTGAGTGATTCAGGGTATGGCTGTTAGGAAACTTCAAATCACTGCCTGTCATTTTATAGAAATCATGATGTGAGAAACCTGTGGGAGGAAGCTCTTTTCCCTATCCATGTCTGTTCATGAACAGTCATTGCCTGCAATGAGAAAGCCATGTCTTAACTTCAATTTTGCACTAAACAGTGTTAACAACAATTATACAATAGCAACAATTATTATTAATTGCAGTTTCTATGCTCACACCAATGAACTAAGACCCTCATACAAACAAAGCATTTCAAATTGCCTCTGTCCAAAGACCTGAGAGCCAAACTATCATGAATTTGAGTAACATTGAAGTCACAGAGTTAACCATAGGATTATACATCTATGTACATTTAATTAGTGGAATTGTATAATCTAGACAGACAAGGCAGATATTTGGGTATGATGCAACCCTTACAAACAGCATTATGGCAGAATATGTCACTCAATTCGTTAGTGCAGGAATAGTAGGTTTATTTAAGTTAGAAACGGGGATAGGAATTAGAAAGAAAGATGCTTGAAATCAAAATACTATAAGGGCAAAGCAAGCAGGGGCAGATAACAGGAAGGTAGTTACATAGTGAGTTAGAAATAAAGAATACTTGGTATAAAAAAGAATGGAGTGATAAACAATATTTTCCAGTGCATTATTTGAATTAGATAATTATGTAAATGAAAAACGAATAAAATTATTTTGCTTCCAAGTTGACTCTGTGTAATACTACAATTCACCATGCAGTGGTACTAGGAAGTACTGGGGTGGTATTGCAGCAGATGCAATTGTTTGATTCAAAGAATGAAAAAGAGAAAGAACAGAATTTGGAAGTATTTGCATATTTTCAGAATTAAACTTATCAGGTTTTTGCTGTGAACTTACATAAAAAGGAGGTAAATTGCATATTAAATGAGTGTAAATTTGAAAATAGATGAATTTTCTTCTTGGTTCAATGGTGGAGAAACCAAACAAAATATTTTTTCTTATTTTTTTAATTTGCTACAAAAAATGGACTAAAAAAAAATCATGCCACAATTAAAACATTCCCAGGAAAAAAAAAAATTCTTTTCCTCTTCCTAAACCTCAAAAGACAAATGTTTCCACAGTCCTCCTCTGAATGTCCATAACTCCCTTCTTGGCTGCTTCTGCAGCTGCTGCTACTGAATGAAGTCACATTACATTGTGCTGATGAGCATTTCATTCACAAACAGGAAGGAGATCTAACCTTGTAAGGGCAAAACAAACAAGTTTAGTACACTGGGTAAAATGAACCAACGGACTAGAAATTCTTTTTTTTTTCCTTTTTTTTTCTTGAAGCAGCAGGAAAGGGGCTGCTGACGAGATATTTTGGAACAACTTGGTATTAGGAAGGAAGTATGAGTGGGTGTAGATGAGAAGTAACTCACGCTCATATGACACACACGTTGAGAGTATGTTGAAGTCTTGGTCTAAAGCAAAGGGTGGGACTGTCAGTTTAGCAGCATAGAACAGAGGGAGCTGTTTGCTTGTTTGTCTCATAGTTGAAAGTTTCAGTCATTTGCCAGCTGGGCTGACAGAGAACGATCCTTCTGGAGAAACCATGGTCTTTGTTAAACAACCAGTAGTTTATTTGGGAGTCATCACTCTTCCAATAAGCCACATGCCTCTCTTTGAATTTTTGTTAGTTTTATAAAAAAGAAAATTAAGGCCATCAGAGATGCTTAGGATAGGATTTTTACTGAAGAGGCTGTCAGGATAATCCAGTCAGCTCTCTCTGTTGATCATAACTTAGATCCCTAATGGTAGATCAAGAAACTGTCAAGAAACATCAGAGATCATCAGGAAATCAGATGGAATCTCAGCTTAATACCATAGACATTTCATGTTCATATTTTAATCAGTCTTCAAATTTTAATTCAAAATGAGAATTTTATGATATCTTACTGTATGTGTAGGGGAATCTCTAGGGTGTCTTTTCAAAATGCAAAACTCAGTAAAAATCCAGAGACACAATCAGAAAGGTGAAACGATGTTTTAAATTGTAGTTGGTAAGAATAAAATATTATCTTGGTTGTTATGCCAGTGAATGAGAGTTATGGATGTGTCAAATCACAGGATTTAAGTAATGAACAGAAAAATGAGAATCAGTTTGAAATTAAGATCCACTTTAATGAAATGAATCAAAAGAATAACAAGAACTTGTGAACTTGCTGAATTATGTACATTAGAAACAGCCACGATGGTCATTGCTTACCTTGAATAAAGCTGGGTTATCATATTCTTGCTTACACTGTGAGGAATCTGAGGCTTAAGAATGTTGGTTATAGATAAAATGGATTTGCTATGTTTCAGTCAATAGTTAAAATGTTCAGTTATTCAACATTTTTCTTTGTTTTCTGATGAAAAATACACTCTAAATTTACTAAGGCACCCTCCTGGCTTTAATCAAAGAGTACATTTATACAATTAAAAAGAGCTACTCTCTTCTTTACTTTACAAAAACCCACATATTTTCTCTCTGAGGAATTTTCCTCTTGAGAGTTGCTGGTGTCAAATACCACAGATATCCAGGAACAAGCCTGTCCAAACCTTGCAGTGTGTTATGCAGTTTAAAACTTTTATAAATTCTTGATTAAATGGACTATGTAAAAAAAAAAAAAAAAGAAAAGAAATATTTCTTCCCTTTCGCAGAGGAAACAATTTTATCAGATTTGGAACTGATGCATTTAAAGTTTCAGAAAGTAGAACAAATTAGACTTTTTAAACTCATGCTCAGAGTTTGTTCTCTGAGTTCTCTGAGTTCTCTGAGAAAATGCTCAGAGAAGTCCGTCCATTATTGCGTGCAGAGAGGCTTTTAAACAAATGGAAGAGAGGATGACTGCTGTTGCAAAACACATATTATGTGAAGTAATGAACTATTCCTACAAGGAAAGGTAGTCCTTCCTTACATTTAAATTAATATAGATTTTTTAGGGGAAACAGGGGATTAAAAGAACAACCTGGAGTGTTTTACTCCTTCTTCTCCTTTTTTGCTTTTCATGTTAGTCGCCTGGTACTGGCAATGTGAAAGAGGTGGATTTAGCCCAGAGACAGAACTAATTCCTTACATGTTCCCATTGAGTCTGAGCTCAGGGGCTTCTTTATAACCTTTCAATTCAATTGTTTAAGTGCCTGAAACTCGGGGTAAAATCTGTTGTTTGTCACTCACTGGCCTGGAATTATTTTTGTCGTTACAGAACTTGTACTATAATCCACAGTAAAAATCAAAGTAACTCTAGCATATTAAGTACAGTCCAGAGTGAGTTGTAAGTACTGCACATGCTACCCAAAAGACATCTTTCAGAATCTAAATGATTTGTTGCAGGGAGCGATGGTTGTTTCAAATAGCCAGGACACAACTGGAGGTCCAACGTCGTATCTTTATGACAGCTTACATGTTTACATGTTTTAGGTGCAGACGGAACATTCCTGGGCCTATGGCAGCAAGCAGCTTTGTTATGCACCAGGATAACCTCAGGATTCTCCGGATACAGCTTCAGACAGTCTTTCAAGTATTTATTATTTTTAATTTTCAAGATTTGTAAGCTTACTTATGTATGTTTAAAAATGAACTGTTTAAAAATGAACTGTTTAAAGAGCGTGAATGTTCATTGACAGATTAATGAGCTTCCATTCTTGCCTGCAGGACTCGGGAACTCACTGGAAAGGGCAAATGCCACCAGGTCCTGTACATCTTGAGACTCAGACCATTCAAGTGTAGTAGCCAAACATTCAGGGACCAATACCACATTCAGAGACTGGCACATTCGTTGCAGAACTTTTCCCCATCAACAGGAGCTCTACAAACTGTTCATGTTTTGCCAGTGATTATTTCTATTACCGGTACATATTTTGTCACTTTCATTCATCTGTGATTCATCCTTCAGGATCTTTATAAGCTTTGCTGGACTCAGCTCCATTTACAAGTAACTTACCTGTCTTTCTCCTTTGAATAAGCAAGCATGGAGTAATTTCAAATGTACTTATATATATATAAGAAAATTTGGGCCTGTAACTCTCCCAATGTCAGAGTCTCTTCTAGTCACTTCAGCTAGAACATCGTACCTAATAAAAGCCTGCATGGAGCTGCCATTGTCATTTCTGTGAATGTCAAACTACAAAGTCCAAGGAGCTACCTTTTTTAACTCCACCCACACAATTAAGTGATTCTGAGTAGGTAGAATCTTTCAGGAATAAGTAGCTGGCTGCTCATATCAAGCCTGTACTAAATGCAAAATATCTCCTTATAAGGACTTAAATCTACTAGGGCTTCATAAATATGGCAAGAAAGCACAGATAATGTAGTGCTACTGCCACTTTCTCCAAAAATGTGACCAAATGAGAAAGTTCAGCGGGAACAATCCCACGACCTGGGAGACCAGAGATAATTCATGAAAGAACTCAACTGTCTCATCGAGTACAAACCCGATCATCATACCACACACACTTTTGGGGACTTTTGAACTTTTCAGAAAGGTACATTGCACTTGTCATGATGATGTGCCACTGAGCCAGAGTGGCCTGCCGAAGTCTAAGTCTACTAATTAGAGTACTCACACTGGAGTTTTCAGTCCTGAGCTGCACACTTTGCTCCAATATCTGTTTATTGCAGGAGGTATTGGACTTATTTTCCCTTCATTTTCAGAGGAAAGCAGAAGTACTCGCTGAGTGCCTTGTCTCTGCACTAACCATCTGTGAGGAAAGACAACAGTAATGGCATACCCTTATGCCAGAGTAGAGGTAGATTAATGGTATGCTGTGGTTTGTAGTAGTGGTAAATAGCAGATTAGTAAATACAATCCTGGAGTTCATGCTTTAGAAACTGTAAGGACACCCATCTCTTTCTACAACAAACTCAATATTGTCGATCTACAGAGCTCTGTTTTTATGAAAACTGTTTTCCTTGCCTTTTTTGGCCATATGCTCTACATCATCATTATTAAACTATGAAAAATAATGACTCCGTACAACTTCAGATTATGAGTGCTTATTTTGGCTATAGTGCACAATAAAACAATAATAGTACAATAAAAATATTTTGGGGGTTTTCTATGTTACCTTTAATCCGCTGGCCTCAGAAAAAAATACGGATTGTTCTCTACTCAGAGAGGTAGGAAGGATCTGAATTTTTCCTTTTTAAATATGAAATGCATGCAACTGCAAAGACAAGTTTTATTGATGTTTCCATAAACACTAAGTCCCTGTAGTCGTAGGTACCCATCTAAGCTGCAGGCTGCTTTTCAGGAAGTTATAACCCTCTATATGTCTTCTTGAGTGAAATGAAATTTGTATTTAAGTTTCACTGAATTATCAGGCATCTGCACTCTCTGGAAAAAAAAAAAAACCAAAAAAAACCCCCAAATCAGCTGTGAATTAGTGATGCTATTGCATACAAAAAATACAGGAGTCATATCAGGTGCCTTATATGCAGATTGTGGTTGAGAAGCCACTTTGCTTGAGACAGGCTGGATTCCTGTCTTGCAACTCAAAGAAACACCTTGCAAATGAAACACAACAAAATAACAGGACACGCATTCCATTTCCAGGTGCCTTCTCAATTGTTAGCTCTTCAAAAAGTGGGCATAAATAAAAGCCCCAGAAGTACCAACACTCTTTCACTATTACCTGCACGTTCTACTCAAAGTAGTCTAGGACTTGGATTCACACAACAGACACATATCCAACCTGTCTTGATCACTACTTAGTATGATTGAAGAAAGTTCTGTCTGGATATACTTTGTGCAGAATATAGCTAAGAATTAGTATAAGGATGTTGTATGTGTCTTACCAGCAAACTGCCCAAAGCCCAGCAGTTACAGCACTTGAAGTAAGGAGGCCATCAGGCATTGCACAACTGCTCAAAACTTCGCAGATTCATCCCTAGCTCAGCAGCGGTGCGATCCTCCATTCCCTGTCAGCAATGCAGGAATATCATTTGCCTCAGTAGGTCATTAGTGACCACCTTTTTAAAAGTGCTTTCAAACCTGTCAGTAGAAAGCAGTTCATAAGTGTTGCTGTATATTTCCATACACAGAAAAACAATGAGCAGAAGGTCCAGGGACAGAGTCCCAAGCTACGACCTTCATCCCAGAGCTACTGCCCTAAACTACACATGACATCCTTTTGTCTCATTAAGTACCTATTGTTTCATGGTACAGACTACCTCCAGCTACAAGGAGTTACCTATGTGTAATATTTTATTCTGTACATGTTTGAGCTTCCTTTTTAAAACCACTTTTAAAATATTCTACTCAGGTCTTATGTTGAAGATGGCTGAAACAAACAGAACTGACTAGTCATCTTCTCAAAAGCTTACGTATTATGCTACCTGTGTACAAAAATATTTCTAGAGAGAGAAATTTACAAAATCCTACCCTGATTCTGAACACCTTGCACATGTACATGTGCAAATAAGGTTTCTGAATATTTGCTTAGGTTCTTGTTTGTGCAATTATATCTTTTACCTGTGAAAAGGATTGATGTTAATGCAGAGAGGGTCTATAAGCTGTATTTACTACATGTTCTTCCTTTCTGCATGCTTAATCCCGCCGATGGCTATTGATATATGATAATTTTTACCTTGTCTATCAGATATGATTAGCAAGTCTATAAAGTAAGGAGTACCAAGTATGTGCTTTCCCTATCCACCCCTCTGCAACTGATGGCAGTGTGTTATGCCCTGACAGTCAGTGCAATGTCTGTCTTTCCTGCTGAACAGGTTCTGTAAAAAGCTGAAGTAAAATAATGACTAAGCGAAGAAATGCTAGGAAATCAGGATCCCGCCTGGTGTGATACCTGACAGCCAAAAGGAAACGTTGTCCCAGTCTTGTCACATCACATTGTACTGCCTGACACTGAGAAGGTGGGATTGCTGGGTGCATTCAAACACAGGAATAAGAAAATTAAAATTTTTGAATAATTTAAATCTTGTGTAGATATCTAAATATATGGCATCTTGGCTTGTATCAGAAACGGCATGGCCAGCAGGTCCAGGGAGGTTACTCTACCTCTGTACTCAGCACTGGTGAGACCGCTCCTCGAATCCTGTGTTCAGTTCTGGGCCCCTCACCACAAGAAGGATGTTGAGGCTCTGGAACGAGTCCAGAGAAGAGCAATGAAGCTGGGGAAGGGGCTGGAGAACAGGCCTTATGAGGAACGGCTGAGAGAGCTGGGGGTGTTTAGCCTGGAGAAGAGGAGGCTGAGGGGAGACCTCATTGCTCTCTACAACTACCTGAAAGGAGGTTGTAGAGAGGAGGGAGCTGGCCTCTTCTCCCAAGTGACAGGGGACAGGACAAGAGGGAATGGCCTCAAGCTCCACCAGGGGAGGTTTAGGCTGGACGTTAGGAAAAAATTCTTCACAGAAAGGGTCATTGGGCACTGGCAGAGGCTGCCCAGGAAGGTGGTTGATTCTCCTTCCCTGGAGGTGTTTAAGGCACGGGTGGACGAGGTGCTAAGGGGCACGGTTTAGCGTTTGATAGGAATGGTTGGACTCGATGATCCGGTGGGTCTCTTCCAACCTGCTTATTCTGTGATTCTGTGAATTCAGGCTTCCTGCACTTAATGTGTCATGTCCAGGTTGGGTCAGCATATTGCACTTCAGTACCAGATATCAAATTGTCATAGCCATGAAGCACCTCAGACTAAACACTTCCTGGTATTTGAAACAGGATTTGAGCAAAGCTAGTGGGTACTTTTGATTTGGGGCAATTTTCTTCTTTTTTCTACTGTGATAATTTTCACAGTGACTCTTTTAACTACTGGACTAAGAATCATAACTGACTCTGAATTCTTAGCAACAAATAACAGTGCTATTCTTCTGGGAGAACTGTGTCTGAAGCCTGAAGATTTAGAAACTTCTTGCCACAGAAAGACAGGTTTTGTTGTTTCCTTCCTCTAAGGATGGAGAGGGAAGGCCATGATCTTTGCCTGCAGGTTGTTCGGTTGAACTATAACAGCAGAGGATTGAGGATGTCTTTAGTATTGACTGTTAGGCCAAAAGTATGTCCTGTGCACACTTGGCTGAACTAGCTGGTCTGGATGACATCATGGTTTGCCTGTGGGAGAAAAGATATCAGGTTGTTCTGGTAGAAGTTTATTCTGAAAAGCTAAATGCACCAAATCAATAGAAAAGTGATGATTACTGCCATAGTTTTAAAACCTTCTATTCCCTCTGGGTAACCTGGTGGATAAGGCAAACAGTTAGGACTGAAGTCAGCCTTATTTGTTTTGTCAGAATAGATAGCATTCTGAATTCTTCAAGTTATCCTTACCTGATTCCTGTTCTGTATTGCAGAATGTGGCTGGGCAGCTAACAGACATTTACTAAACCTAGGAGCTGCAGAAAGTCAGGTCTGAATATTGGGACCTGTAAATAAATCACAGGCTGTTACCAAATACATGGGGAAGCTTGCAGTTTCATAACAGCTACTTTTGAATCCATCCTTTCAACATCAAGAGCATTTTACTTCAGGGTTTCCAATAAACACCCTGTTACATGGCTAAGTTTCTAGTAAGGTACATTGTGTAGTTCTGAAGATAGGATTGAACAGTATTCTGTTTAATCAAGGATCAGGTAACACAGGAAACAGGTTTTTGTTTACAGATGTCAGTCTGCCTTTCAAGTAGGTAATTAACTAGTTCTCACAAGTAGGACTGTGGTTGTTCCTTTATATGAGACATAAAAGTGTAGACCTCACTATGCCTGGGCAGAAAAGATCCTATGACACCTAATGAAGGTTATCTAACTTGCTCAAATTCCAGGTTGACTAATATCATAATCTGCCCATTTAATATCGCTTATGAATTCTGTTGCATAACACATTTTCATTTTCCATCCCTGTTTATACCGTTAAACAGTATATTTGATTCTCCTTGGAGGTAAATGAAGTTAGCAGTGGGTTCAGTGAGCTCCTGTGGTGGGTAAGGAGTTGTACCTAAACTAGAAGATTCCTATTATTTGTTAGCACTTAGAGTAACAGAGGAAACAAGGAAAAGCAGATCCAAATTTCCCGGCCATGGTCCTGAGCAGCAATGTCTGGCAGAAAGAATGTCAATGTCATTTAATGTAAAGCAACATGTAGAACTAAGGACATTAAAACAGGAAAAAGCATCTGACACAACCTATCTTTGAATTAGCAGAACAGTCTCCTGTCTCAAATATAATTTCCTTATCCTTGAAGATAGAAAAATTAATAAGGACCGAATTTGCCTTGGTGAAATAGTCTTTTATGATCTACTTACATGCTTCTGTATTCCATAAAGTGTGTCAATATTACCCACTGAAGAAACAGGTAACAAACCTTGCAATAATGATCTCCTTTCTGATAATATTGTGCAACACGATGCACTGCAGGTTTAATTAGAACCAGAGACTTTTGGACATTTCTACCCACTACCAATTCACATGGTGAAAGTAAATCAAGCCCTATATAAACAAAACAGATGGAAGTGACGCTAATAGTACAATGTCAGCAGTATCCACAGATTGACAGAGCTAGTTATGTTGCCAGATGCACAGAATGTTGCACTACTTGTTCCTTATAAACTAGACTTGATGGAGTATGTCAATGTCAAACTCCTTGCTGATTTACACACGAACATACAAAGACATGCACACTCACAGATACTCACGTTCCTGTGATCTATATCAACCATACCATCTGCTTTCTGCTTTGCATGTGGTAGCTAACTAACTATCCTACTGTGCACGGGTATCACTGAGTACATGCTGTGGAGGCAAACAACAGTTTTTTTCCTTCCTCTACGCTATTTAGTGTTATAAAATGGGCTTGTTAACATTTGCCATCCAGGCACGTATATTCCACGTGTGTTTCTGAAACTTATTTCTCGTTTATATTTATTCCTTTGGCCACTATATCTTTCTACATTCTCAGAAATGTAAAAGCTTCCCTCTCTTTGTGGAAAAAGTACAGTTTTTAACGTACAGCATAGCATCCATTTACCCCTTGGAAGAAGCACAGTACAGTGAGCACCAGGCAGGTAGCAGAACATAAAACAAAGATAACATTACATTAGTTTTCGTAACAGGTACATTCAGCTGAGAATCTATTGAAATGTCTTCATCACATAGCAGCACTAACTGGGAGTGCAAAGTGTCAAGAGAAGGATGTGCTGCTTGGAGGGACAGAATGCTGACCTAGCTACAGCCAGCGCCTAAAGTCTCTTTCTGACCCATTTCATTGTCTGGCACCTGTCATTATAAAAATCTTTCCAAAAGATCTACGGAAATTACACTTACCCTCTGGTAACTAGGTAACATAATCTCCCGGAGGCTAGCTAATTGCAGTCCATGATAACCTCACATACAGCAACTGTTAAATTTTTCATTTCTTTCAAATTATTATGGATCAGTGGAGAGGGTATTGATTTGATTCATTAACTGATTCCCAGTCTGTTCCAAGGTTAATGATTACATGTATCTCAATTACATCCTAACAGGTTATACTGTATGATTTGTTTCAACTGCAATGTACATTGCGTATCTTCCACAGCTGAAAGCCTTCTTAGCACTTGATGATTTAATAAGGCCTTTTTTTCCATTTCATTGAACATGCCTACAAGGCACAAGTACATCTGGGACAATGGCAAAAAGAAAGCTTTCCTCAAATTCTTTAAAGAGCATGTGCAAAACACATTTCGAATAGGAGTCTCAAAAGGCCATAGAGATAACCTCTGATTCTTTCAAGTTGAAGATATTTGAAGACAATTCAGAAGATATTGGAAATTATGATTGATTCTTTCTGGGTTTATTACTTCTTCACTACTCAAAGTTCATATTACCTGTCAATTAACTTTTAAGCTGCTTTGGGTTTCTTGGCTGAAAATGACTTTACAAATCTCAGATGAATGTTAGCCATTCTCAGTTCTCTGTCTAAATGGATTGCATATTTTACCAGTGACACAGTGATTTCACTCTTCCCAGCAGTGCTGCAGAATCCTTTCAGCTTAGAAGAGCTCCTTGAATTTTCACACTGAGATTACCACTAATGCACTCACAGAAAATATCTTTTTCATCACATTACACCTAGTTTGACTTTATTGTTGATACTGCTGTAGGATTGCTGCCTTGTTTTTTGCTGATATGCAAGGTGCCAGGCTCTGTACAAACTGTGAATGACAGTCCCCTACAGAATCATCATAGGAAAAAACAAGTATGGGAAAAATTAAACAACAAGGCAGTGAGAGACCCCTCAGAGCAATTTAGGTCTCTTGTACCTACTGCTAAAGAATAGTAATCCGATGCTTTCTCTACCCATTATTTTACTTTTCCACCCTGTTTCTCTAACTGTGTGATCCTGTTGGCTTAGTTGGACAAAGTATTGATGAGTGATGAGAAAACTTTTCCTGTGTGATATAGAAATTTAATAGAATAATACTTCATTGTCTGAGCCTCTACTTTACACAAGGCTCTGGAAGTGCAAATACACTCACTATATGTCTTTGCATAGAGTAGATACTGTTACATTCACTTGCAGACTGGTAAGTTAAGAGCTGAAGGGGCTGAGTTTAATAACCAAGGGCACAGAGATAGACAGTGTTAGAAATGGATATGCACTGCAGAAATTCTTGACTGTCAGTTGCTGTTCTGACTCCTGATCCACACTACTTCCAGCAGTTTGCATTCTGTACATATAAAGACCCTTTTATCCTTTCATCTATCTCCCTCTCAATCCTTTACTTTGGAACCCCGAGATACTGTAGTTTAGTTTGGAAACTAGGAAGCCAAATGAGTATAGTCATGAGGAAAGACTTCAGTTATACAATCCATTAAATAAAACAATAGAGCTTGCAGCTGAGCTATTAAAAAGCGTAGAGCAATTTTTATTTCAATGGCTACATTTTATTTCCTCTTCTGAGTGACTGCTAACAAAGGGCTGCTGAAAGGACTGGATAAAAAGTAGACGTCAGATGCAAGATCCATGAGTTAAACAACATTATTAGATACAATTTCATAAAATCTAGTTGCTTTTCTGCTACTAGAAATCATGTCCTTTTGTCAACTTGTGGTCACATCAGCACTTCTGTTGATATAATTTGCTCCAGCTGCAGAGCGTAGCTGGCCTGCAAATCAAGGACTAGAATAGGGACAGTCAGGAATAACTCAATGGCTTGGATAATGTGCAAATCACTATGCATCTTGCTATTAGTATAGTTTATTTTCTCTCAGAATATTTGGAACATGAAAAATTTATCTTTAGCAAAACAGCCGATCTGACACTTTACTGAGAGCAGAACTGGCTGGCTAGCTTATTGTAACACCCCCTCCTCCCCTCACAGCTCACACATACATACCCCCTGCCCCCCCCATAATCATTTAAGTGGGATTATCATATCAAAACCCTTCATTATCTTTCATTGAATTCAGACCAAACACCTAATTTCATACATTGTTTGAGGTCTCCCTATAATATTGCTCACAATCCTCTACATTTACTTTTTAAATGTTTAAAGTAGGTTGTGAGGTTTTTATTTCCACTTCTTTTCCCACTTTCACCCTTTCCTACCTTTTATTCAAAATGCCTAGAATAAGAAATAGTCCATCCTCACAGTAATGAGATCCTTCAAACTCCAGCCTTCTGGACAGATGGGAACCTGGTTGGAAATGAAACAGAGCACATCTGGTGAAGCATAGAATGAATGAACATTGTGCAAAACCGGGAAAAGACTTACTAAAGCAACCATTCTCTTTTGTCTGTACATGAATAGCAAGCACACAGAACCAAGACGGTGTTAAAACAGCCCTTATTTCAATCTACTTTTAAAATATATTTTTCATTTGACACAAGGCAGACAGTTGGCACCAAGAATCGGTGAAAGTCCAAACTTTTATGTTCACGTTGATAACAGCACTTTCTGCTTCTGATAAACGATTATGGAAGGAAAAACAATAGGAAATACAGCTGGAACCACCTCTGTTAACAACAGTAATTAATCATCTGTGAAAATGCTGCAGAATTTTTGTTATTTTCCAGCACAAGTAAACACAGTATCATCTTTATGCCTCAACACAGGTGGTAGGAGCAATGCAGACCTGTTGTTTGAGCTCCCTTTACTAACCCTGAGAAAACAGTCATTTTCCTCTTTAACTTACTCACCCCAACTAAAATCCCACTTAGAACCAGTTGGGAACCATTTAACACCACTGGCAATATTTTGTTCATTCATCCTTCTCATCAGATGAGGATTATAATTTAGACAATTATAGGCTATCTATGTGAAAAATACAGATCCCCATGCTCTTAGTGAGGTTTCACTTCTTCGCAATGAAGACAAGGTTTAAGCTTCTTTTGGCATTATGGAAATGCTTCATCAAGCTAAGAGTGTTTGGCTTCCCAATAACTGGATACTCAGTGTTTGATTGTATACACACTGCTTTAGACTGTAGTTTCAGTATCACTACATCAATGGTGCACTAGAGGCCAGAGTGAAAACAAGATTGGGTAACTGGGATCAATAGCTCTCCAAATTGCATGTAGGAAACGTCTTTCTTCAAGCTGTAAAGTAATGGTTAAAGAAGATCAGCAGAGTTTTCACTCCAGACCTCCTCTGAACAGCATGTTGTTAGGCTGGTGGACTGTGGAAGACTTTTCTTTCCTTCAGCCATTGTCAGAGATAAGGATTCATAACCTGGCTTTTAAGACAAACCCTGAAATCCTCTACTTACTGTTTTGAAAACTGTTTTTTTCATAGCAGGGTATGAAATATGTTGTTCCAGTCAACACAATCTAATGGAGGATGGATCCTGCCTCTTCATGTGACATCATCATTTTGGGGGAATCAATATCGCAATCCAAAATGAAAAATGTTAAGCACATCTTTTGTTATTCATATAAAATGAACAACAACATCAATTTCTAGTCATCTTTTTCCCCTGGCACATAATTCTCTGTGCCAGCTTTATCAGCACAATAGTCAACCTCAGCTCATTAGTTTCTTACAGAATACATTTAAAAAAGACTAGAGCAGCACTGGCCACAAAGCTGCTTTCAATCTCATGAACAGCAAGGAGCTTTCACAAGTATGCAATGCTAAAATGAAGTCAGACAATTGCCACAGATGCTGCAAAATCAAGACTCAAAATAGTTTTGAAATGTGAAATGCTTAATCAGCTACCTTCTCTAAATTTGATTCATTGTTTGTATCAATGAGGTATTCTTTTATTTTGTTAAGAACAACAACCAAATATAAAAAAAAAGGTATTCTTAAGCAGTTTCAGTTTGGTGATCTTGGCCTAAACAATAACATAGATTAGTTAGGCTAAAGAGAAAAGGGTTCTGGAAGTGATTAGGCAGATCTAAAATGCCACATCTTTCAGACTAAAGAAAATCTAAGACTTCCACTACCCTTCATCACTTTCAAATAAGAAACCAGCAATTTAAAACTCACTCATGAAATGCTACTGATCATTAAAATACCATTGATATATCAACCATCAGGTCTACAGGCATTCCAATCTCAAAAGTGCTTACCTGAAACCAGAGTTCTGGACTGTTTTAGACTTAGTTAGGCCGTGATGTTAGCTGTTAGCTATGGATGATAACTTCTTTGTGGCCATGGAACAAAGGCACACTGCCATTTCTGAGCTGTCAGCCTCTTGGTGTGACTGGTTCTGCTGGTGTGCTCCTGCACCTCCCTTTATGAAGAAAGGATGCTGTGACTATGTCTTTGCCTTCACTCACATCAGTCAGACAGTCTTGTTCCAGTCAAACAGTTTGCTTCCAGAAGCCATTTGCTGACTTGTTGAATTCTGTCTTGTCAGAATACAGCGGGAAATTCTCTTTTCTCAGCTGTAAAAGGCTAGTAACTGAGGCATGCCACAGGCACGTGAATGCCAGCCTGAGAGCCTTCTACAATAAGATGACTGGTTTGGAGAATGTGGGGAGAGCAGAGGATGTTGTTGATCTTTAGTAAAGTTTTTGATACTGTCACCTGCAGCATCTTAATTGAAAAGCTGATGAAGCACAGATGAAATAGGTAGACAGCAAGACAGATTTGAGACTGACTAAACTGCTGGGCTCAAAGGGTTTGTGTCAGCAGCACAAAGTCTAGCTGGAGGACTGTTGTCAGTAGTGTGCTGGGTTGAAGTCTCTTTAACATCTGTCCTGGTGGGACAGGGTTTGCCCTTAGTAAGTCAGCAGGCTACAAAAACTGGGAGGAGTGGTTGATTCATCAGATAGATGTGTTGTCATTCAGAGGGACCTGGACAGAATGAAGGATATCAAGAAGTTCAGCAAAAGGATGTCCAAAGCCTGTCTCCTGGGAGGAAATAAGTCCATGCATAGTGGATGCTAATAGGCTGGAAAGCAGCCCTGCAGAGAAGGCCCTGGGCATCCTGACAGAAACCAAGCTGACCATGATCCATCAACATGACTTTGCAGCAGAGAAGGCCAACAGCCTTCTGAGCTGCATTAAGCAGAGCATAGCCAGCAGGTCAAGGGAGGTGATCCTTCCTCTCTACATAGAAATTGTGAGGCACATCTGGGCTGGATCTGGTTCTTGGCTCCCCAGTACAAGAAAAATTTTCACTACTTGAGTAAAGTCCAGTAAAGGGGCACAAAGATGATGAATGCACTGGAGGATCTGACATACAAGGAAAGGCTGACAGAGAGCGCTGGCTTTTCAGCTTGGAGAAGAATAGGTTCATGGAGATCCTTATAGTGTATATAAACACTTGATGGAGAAGTAAAGAAGACAGAGACAGACTCTTCATGGCAACGAGTAACACGATAAGAGGCAATGGATGCAAACTAAAATAGAAGAGTCTCTATCCTTGGAGATGTTCAAAAGCCATGCGAACACAGCCCTGGTATGGTAGATTGGACTAGATCTTTTCCAGAGGTCTCCTTCAACCTCAACCATTCTGTGAGTAAAGTCAACAGCTGAAATTCAGATGAGGCAAGATGAAAGTGACCTTCAGTGAGCTGGCCAGAAAATAAGCGTTATAATTTGCTGATGGCATCTGCTCAACAGCCATTAAGTCAGCAAAACATTTTCAAAAACAGTTGTCTGGATCTAACGGGAAAAATTCTGAAAGCCTTAATTAAGCAATCATGATAAGACTAATCCTAATCATCTTTAAAGTTTACTGTAAGGCCCACCTCTTAATCAAGACTTTCCCACAAAGACAGAGCTAAAGAGCACTTGACTGTATTGGACAGATGAAAGAGTAGCAGAAAATGGGGGGTGAGAAAGATGAAGGAAGAAATGTAAAAGATGCAAAATGGGAGAGATACCTTACAGTTATAGAAATGCAATTAGAAGGGAACTTCTGTAATAGCTAGCCTTTGGTTTTACACACAGATACCATGTTTACTAGCTCTATAATTATCTTGAAAAGCAGATCAATATACCTCATTACACTGAGATAAAAACGGTTGTAGTTAGGTAATGTTCATGGAGATAGCTTCACTTCTTCAGCCACAGGGACTCCGGGACAGAAGGAATTGATAATGGTTTTGCCCAGCAGCTGTCCCCTCTGACGGACACTTCCCAGGAAATCCCCTTCTTCCTTCCCCCAACACCATGTGACGAAAGTGAGAATCAGAAATAAAGAGGAAAAAAGGGTGCATCTACTGGATCTGTTGCAAAAAAAGGTTTGTTCACTGTTCTCTGCAGGAGTTAGATGAGATAAAAAGCTGTTACAATGCCTTGAGATCTCTTTATGGTTGGAATGCCTTTCCCTGTTACTTGGCTGCTCAGTTTATGAAGAAATACATGTGGAGAGAACAAAATGTCTAACTGCAAATGCACTGCTCATGTTTTCTCCATTTCTCCCCACAAACAAGTCTCATATTTGCTTATTTTGAAGTTTCATCACCTATTCTGAACTCCATGCTATTCACAGTCAGAGGTGGAGATGGTGCCCCTGACTTCTTTGCCAGTTTCCCTGTGGTCAGAAAACTATGTTGGAGGTAAGGGAGGGTTTTCTGAGGGTGAAAGCGAAGATGTGGTTTCAGGAGTGTAGGAAGCTGAAACGAAATGTTTCAAATCCTGGGTCCACTGGCCACCAGAGACTCTATGACCTTCTGCATTTTCTGCCCTTATCAAAAAATAAAAGATTGACTTTCCACACTGAGCTTTTAATTTGGAGATTACAAATTCCACAAGATGGCTAGACCCATGTGGGAAGGGGCTGCAGCACTCAGCACTCTGGTCCTAACTCCCCTTTGCAGATCTGTAATTTTTGAAGAGCCTCCTGTATGGAGATCGATTACTTTCATTCTGTTTCTGTGGCCCTATACTTGTTCACGTACAGATTGAGTTCGTGCTTTATCATCCTTAAATAAAGTGGTTGTAGCAGTCAGGAAAATGTACAAGGCTTGTCCTAAGTGATAATGCAAACTCACTTGCTTCTCCGGCCACCAAATTGCTAAGTCTGTGTCAAATCTTAAATGGTTATCTATTATCTTCAATTTGGTCTACATCTAGACAGAGAGTGGTAACAAAAGTATAACTTTTTTCCACAGTTTCCTCTGTCCTTCTAAAAGGAAAATGTCTTTCCTATGCAGCTGGAAAAGGTTGAGGGAGTAGGGGGAGGCAGAGAGGGAAGACATTGTTTTTCAAAATATCATTTTTCCTTCATCTTGTCATGTTTTCAGATAGACCCTCCAGAGCTGGTAAAGGCACAGTAATCTGTAAGGTCATTTAAAAGCAGAGGGTTATGTAGCACACCCTATAAAGGCTGGTTTTACACAGTGGATGAATAGACTGCTGCTGGGGTTCAGCTTCATGGAGTGTCAAACCTCTGGTGTAAAGGTGCTTTTCCATCACTTCAGTTTCAAAAGAATCTTAATATGAAAGATGAGAATGAGAGGACTGCCAGGTTGTGTGGCAGCTGTGCAAATGAGGGAATTGCTTTTGCTGGCAGTAGCATTTTCTTGTTAAAGAAAAAAAAAAGGAAAGAAAGAAAAGAACCAAATCAGAGAAAGCACACCAAAGGGGATCTATTCTGTGTGGTTTTTAATTCAAATGGATTTCCTTTCTGTATGCTCAAGGAGACATGTATGGATCTCTGAAACACATCAGAGGAGAGAGGAGCCCTAGTAACACTTCTGAGATGCAGAAAAAGTGAATTAGAACAGCTACAAAGCTGCCTAGACTAAGCATGATCCCATATTTAAAACACAAAGAGCCTAGTACAAATGGATCTTGGAATGTTTCTGTTGTTCACTCCATGTTTTGGCTGGCTTAAATGGTTTATAGGATTGTTCTCATTTTGTTTTGCCTCAAGATCCATTTGACTGGTTTGTGGTGAGCAAAGCAGAGACACTTACAGAGCATGGGAAGGGAAGAATTAAAATACTACAACTAACAACAAAATTAAAAGGCTAATTTTAAGAAGTGCACTTGAGATTTATAAAGCTGACAGACATGCAAGGAGTTAAGACCTAACTTACTTCTGCTTCATTTTCTGGCTGTTTTTCCTGGAATCTGATCCAATTACCAGAGTATGTACATGGATCTCAAGTCTGCAGAGCTATATTCCTGCTGTGCCACTGATTCATTTTCTGACTAGAGAGCAGTCTAATCAACTTCTTCTGTCTAGCTTGCTTGCTTGGGAAAAGGATGATATAATTATTTCACTGAGACTTAAACTCTAGAAGAAGGTCTGATATGCCCTGATTTAACACCGTATATTAGTGCAGAGAATATTATTATCTTCTTATTCTGCAGTATAAACACAAGTCCCAGTTTTCTCTGCATAATTCTTAGTCATTCACCCCTTGTTGCCCCAAACTAATATATGAATGAAGAACCCAAAATTTGCACTCAAACACTGTGTGTCACATTCTAACACAGAACCATCTACAGGTATTTGCATAGGTGGGATAAGTCTGACTTGTTTTGATACCTCCTTGGAAACCTTTTTTATTTTTTGCTGTATTTTTTCTTCCCCGTATTATCTATGTGCCTTAGCTGCTGTTTCTTTTCATTTCAGTGCGGCATGACATTAACTCTGTCAGCCCCTGAGACTGATGGCATGAACCATTTTTTCCTTCTGCAGGGAAGCCTTCTTTCCCTGATCCCTGCTGTGGCCCGTGTAGCACTGTAACAGGACTGCCTTTGGATGTCTCGTCTACTCCTACAAGGAAAGAGCTTCTGAGCAGGAAATGCTTTGGAAAATAAACTATTTGTATCTGGTCTTCTGACAGAGTCAATGTAAGAGGCTTAGTGAAAATCATAGCATTGAAATAAATGTGGAGAAGTAAAAAACACAGCATACCTAACTGTAAAAACGAGCCATTTCTGAGTATTTAAACAACACTAGAGGAGAAAATAGCCCTTCATCAAACAGAAATATCAGAACATATGGTAATAAGGCAATGTTGGGTAAAAAGAGTGGTTTGAAAATTTTTGAAAAAAAGACCATTAACATTCTGAGAATAGTGAGTGAGTTTTGCTGTATTTTAACTCTGGCAAACTTGCTTGGCACATTGGTGCTGCCAATTAGGTTGTCTGATCTCTGACAGACAACAACATTGTAGCCAAAGCGACCAAGAATAGCCAAGAATTTAAAAAAATTCTGTCTGTTTCTTCTTTTTGTAATACAATAGGATTTGAATTATGATGGGTCAGATTGTAGGATAGAAGAGAGTTAATTTTGAATATCAAGGATAAGTTTATTACCAGTGTGGAAGTAATGGTGAATATATTTGAAGTGGAGCAGGGCAATATTAATGTTCGGTAGGAATCAAACTCCAAATAAACCACACAGTCTTGTCCTCAATGGAAACCTATTCCTGAAAGATATCCAAAGGGTCCATGTGTTTTTACACACTGGAAACACTTGTAAAGTTTGACATGCCAAGTATAATGGAACTGAACCCAAATGAAATTGTAACAGCAAAACCAGCAGCAGGAGAGGTAATTTTTAATTTCTTTAAAACATTCATAATTTATAATTTATTAAACAACCTCTAAATATATTCTACCAAGAGATTCCATGGCTCCTTCATGCACTAGAGTTTCTGCAGCCTGTTTCCTGTTGCCATCATCCTACACCCTCGGCAAGAAAAGTTTCAAGGTACTTAACATGAAGTACAAGCAGACAATCCCAACATAAAGACCTGATCTTAGACATATTTCATGACACTTACAGGTCAGTAAATCCTTACTGCTGCCACCATTTTTGTTCCCATCACCTTCCTCTCCCCAGATGTCCGGACACAGGAAGAAGAGGGAAACTTGAACTTCCCTTCAAAAGTGCATCTTCAGTCACAACTCTTTCCAGAAAGAAAGAAAGAAACTGTGATATTTGATGGTTGTCTGTGCACATCAAGAAAATGACCCAACCTGGCACCAGTTTTCTTTGCCCTGTGCACTCTGGGCAGCTGGACGTGAGGTCTGGTCATGTTTGCTCAGGCTTCACATGGGCCAAGAGCTGGGCTACCACGTTCACAGGGTCCTGACATACAACAAAACTTAGGCTGTCTCTAAGGAACTCTTCCTAGCTCAGGGTCATAGTGGCAGGTTCATACCACTTTCCAATCAACTCATCACGTTATTTAGTAAGATTATAGCATCCAACTCTACTACAGCCAGACATTGTTCATCATGTGGGCTTATGCAAACAGTTGGATTTGTTGGGGGTTTTTTTGAACCATTCTATTATTTTTCATGGTGTTTATAAAAATCTCCTTTTTTCCTTTCCAATCTGTGTATTTATTTTCGTGTTTAATTTTAGTCCTCCAGTATTCTCTTTGCAAGGGCTAAGGAGCTGAATCACTATTTTCTTGAGAGATCCTTGCAGGAAATAGAGTTGACTAACTTCCCAGTTTTATACTGTTTTTCTGAAAGTGCTATCAAGCATAACTGTTCAAGATACCCTTAATGTCTGATTAGCATCAATATTTGCAAAGGGTAACTTTCCTGGAGGATGTCTGTTTCTCTCCAGGCAGTGAAGAGAGAGGAAGTATCCTCCCAAGGGTGATTTTGCTGAATGTTCAACAGCCCAGAGAAGAGCCACTGACTGCAGTCTCTTTCTGGGCTTGAGTCAGCTTTTGTTCGAATGTTCAGCTGGCAGCAAACTTAAAGACACAATTTTGATGCTTAGGCCCAAAAAAGAAAGAATTTGAAGTTAACATGATCAGTTTGGGGGAAATTGGAACCATGTGAAGAGCCATTAAAGTGTGAAGCTGGTCTGTAATAACCCAGCCCTCTTACTTCTGCAGTGCACAACAGATGAGATCTGGTAAAACACACCTGTAGGAAAGAAGCCATGTCTGTAATTAGATATGTTCATATAGAATCACAGAACCATAGAACAGTTAGGGTTAGAATGGACCTCAAAGATCACCTAGTTCCAACCCCCCTGCCATGGACAGGAACATCCCACTAGATCAGGTTAATCAAGACTCCATCCTTGGGTACCCATATGATTCAGGCAAGCAGTGCAAGATTCAGGTGGTCACTCAGACACTGTAAATGAGGGGAATTCTGACTCTGCGCTAGTTTGGAGGCCAGCATTGCCTCCTTGGCTGTAACCAGATTTGTGAAGGGAATTAAGAGATTCTCATATTTCCACTTGATGCTCTGTATCCGGCTGAGGCACGCCTAGGGATCAGAACTTCCAGGCTATCTAGATTTCTGTGTACAGAGGTAGCATTTCTGTCTTCTGTCTGTCTATCACCACAAAAAAAAACAAACCAAACATTAATGACCATGATAACTCTTTCCCATTCAGAAGCAATATAAGAAGCTGCTAAATGTCTTAAATGTCTTTTTGGACCAAGAGAGTTGAAAGAGTAGGTGCCATCACTGTGTGCAATCTGTGATGACCTGCAGTAGGTTTATGCACCCACAGGTAAATGTGGATGTGCATTAACACATGCATATTCCTAAATACAGAATTCACACGGAAATACGAAAGAAAAATTAAAGCTAAATATCCATTTTCATGGTTGCTTAACAGGGGCTAAAGATTAAGGTTATCAATTGAGTTTAAAATACATTTCAGGAACTACTATATTTTATGCACTGATGAATATCAAATCCTTTTCTTTAAATATAGACATAACTTGCATCTCTAGGATATAGCTTGATTGGAAAATTATTTTAAATAGATTGCACCAATTCGTTCCTGAAACATTATGCTCATATGAATGGAAAATTGTAAGCATGATAACACACAGAAGAAACAAAACAGTATGGCTGTTTGCTATATATACACTGCAAAACAAAACAAACTCTTGTATTTAACATTTTAAGATTCTTCTTTTCCTGTCTTTTCACCACATCTTCTGCTCTTTCCAATCGTGTCCCATACTCTACCCAACTTCAGACCCAACCAGGAGTTGGTCCTTGGTCTGTATTTCTCACACTCACTCCTCTATGTTGTTATAATAATTTACTGATATTTTTTTAATCCTGCCAGTTTTTGTTTGGAACTGTCTGAATTGGCTATTCTAGTTCCCCACTTGTAGACTAGTGTGCAGAAACACCAATGTTGCCTTCCAGTTTCATGTTAAACGTGTTGAACCATGAATGCTATGTCTCCCATCATTAAATTACAAGAGCTGTCTAGAGCCTGCAAATCCTGTCATTTCATCTCCACAGACAGTGAAGGTGGCTTAAATGGAATGAAACCAGAGCAGGGGAGCACACGTGTTTATATCGAGCCTAGAGTACTCAAAAAAATTAATAAAAGGCTCTGCTGAAGTCAATGATGAGTTAGCGATGGTGTAAGTTACACATCGTGTATCTTTCGGTCAGGAAACAGGTGTATGTGGGTGTAAGTGCCAGAGCTGTTCGACTTGCAGCAACTTGGCATTTAGTGGGAGTGCAATATGACTGTAGCACATACTTCTAGATAGGGAAGAAGGACTGGGGAGATACAGCAAACCAATCCGATAATGGAAGGGTTAAGCAAGTTTGCAGCAGCCACTGAAAGACAAATTTCTCCAGGTTAACTGTATATTTCCCTGTTTTTCATTTCTTTCTACATCCATAGGTTTGTATCTGCTGCTGATTTCAAGGGGGCTGCACAAGGCCCCTGCTGCTACGCATAGCTTTTCCCCTGTTGGATTGATGTACAGAACATCTACAAGATACTTTGCAAGCAGACATGAGCTTGCTCTTCCTGTGCTCCGAGACAGCCAGATGCAAACTGGCCTGGAACCAGAAGCCATGTAGCTGAAGTTAGCAGGCACACAGCCCAAGCTAATAAGCCTTGCTGAGAAGGCAGGATGTATTTGCTTAGGCTCAGCACCGAGCTACTGCAGCTACACAGCC
The DNA here is from genome assembly GCF_032191515.1 of Phaenicophaeus curvirostris. Lineage (NCBI taxonomy): Eukaryota > Metazoa > Chordata > Aves > Cuculiformes > Cuculidae > Phaenicophaeus > Phaenicophaeus curvirostris. Next base: position 19,058,461 of record NC_091431.1, read on the forward strand.
TCCACTTAGTGCTGAATACAGGCAGCGCACGCTTCTGGCTGCCTAGATGGCAGGGAAAATGAGGTCTTCTTTGCTGCGGAAGACCAGGAATAACCACAGTCCTGATCCTGTACTTCATATATGTATTCTGAAGCACTTAATTAGTGCTTTAAAATAATTTTTAAATTATAATAATAATTGATGATGTCATTATGGGAAAAAGATCAGTTACCTGAAAGGTGTAGAATTCATCAGAATAAATTGATTCTTTTGTGCAAGGATCCAGTGGGTTCTTTATACATCGCTTTTTAAGACAGACATCTTTTTAAAGACTTTCTTTCTTTTTAAATGTAGCAGGAAAAGTGCACAGAGCTTGATCCATGTTTCAGGAAATCTTCATAGCAGAGAAGGCCAGAAAAAAAAATCTCAAAATGCTCCATACCCATTTTGCATATATGGGGTAAACTTTTGTGCCTCCTGAATCATCTCAACAGACCTTTGAATGTTCTGTGCATTCTGGCATAATCACCTGTAATCAGGGATCCTGTGGGTGTAGGAAGAGCAGCAAAAAAAGTAAATCTCCCTGAAATTCCCAGTACAGGTTCTGAGAAGGAGGAGAGAAGTTGAGGGAGATCTCCAAAGGCTTGAAAATGCATGTAATAAGCACTTACATTTTTCAGTATATTTGCCCGTCACTAGTCAAAGGTCTTATTCATGTATCACGTGTATTTTCCCTGAGTAAAATTGTCTTTTCTTCTGGAAGATGCATATCGTTTTAAATTGCTGCCAACTCTAATCAAAACCACCTACGCAATAATACCGAGATTTTTTTTTCTACCTCAGACTTAGCTTTAGTTTTAGGATTGCTGAAAATTGCACACAAGTAATTCAATAGATATGGATAAAAGAATTTAACCTAACAAGGCCTGTATCCCATGCATTTGTGTTTCTGTGCTCCAGCATCATTTCTGACAGACACCTAAACATTTCTCCAGTGGCTAAGTTGTTCTTTTGCTGTCACATGGATATTTTGCAGCTGCATTAGAAACCTCCTTTCCACTGCTAATGTTATATCAGGATCAATCAATTTGAATTCATGTAGTAATGAGATAGAAGTTTAGAGGAGGCTGGATGTCCTGCTTAGTGATGGGATACAGAACAAAACCTGGCTTACCAACCATAAGGTGCAGCAGGGAATATTTCTGCTGGTAAAGGGTGACTTCCAGTACATGGTGTCCAGCCTGTTCATATAACGCACCAGTTTTACACATCACCTGAGTATAAAAAGACTTTGCTCAACTTGATCCGGTGGATCCTGACCATGGCAGGGTGGTTAATCCAGGAACTGGATTACCTTTAAGGTCCCTTCTAACCCTAACAATTCTACGATTCTATGATGATTCTGTGATTCAGACCTCTTTCATTATGCTTTTCCTTTGTTATTTTTCCCGCAGTTTCTGCTTGTCTGAGATCCTACCGCTCTCATCTCCTCCTCCAGGATAATAGTTGAAGAAATTTTTTAAGTTCTTCATACAGATTATCCTTTTCAAATTAAGCTCAAAGTAACATTTTCTGTCCTATACTGTACAGATGACTTGGGTTCTTCACATAATATTCACCTGGAGGGGTGGGAGCATTCACATCAGCGTACATATGCTCCAACAGCTAGCCAGCATGGTCTTGATATGTGTGAAATTTGGCAGTGGTTGAGGATTTCCAAGACTGCAGTCCTACCAGAGTGTCATGTTTAATTTGGCTATGGAGGATTACTTTGCTAAAAAAACCAGTGTCTGAAAACCTGTGATCAACTTTGTGGTGACCAATGCTGAGGAGAGCCGCATTTACTGCTGTGTAAGTAAAGTTACACAATACATCATATCAGAAAGCTGATTAACGGTCTCCTGATTTGAAAACAATTAATCTTGCTTTTATTCGCATGTATATTGGTTTTACATTAGTTCAACTCTATTGATAGGGGAGGTTACTCCTGATTTATACCAAGAAGACAGAGCACCAGATCTCCCTTATGTCAGCTCTTTTGAAAATGTTCCAGAATAAGTTATCTAAACTAATTTCCTCCCAAATAGTTTCCTTTCTCCAGCTTGAAAAGTATTATTGCAGGAACTGTATTTTTTGTTGGATTGTTCTTTCAGTGGTGTCTGCAATTAAGAACCATCTCACTAAACAAACTGTAATTACTGCAAATTGTAGTAAGCGGTGGTAATTGATGTGCTTTGGTAAAGCTGTCTAGCTTTAAGATAGCCTTTAAGGGCATTAAATAGTGAATTTATGACTTTAAATAATATTGCTTCAGGTTTGAGACTACTTAAAATATGGAACTCAGCTATTTCTTGTAGTGTAGAGAGTGGGCACGGGTAATGAAGTGATTTATGGGAATATACAAGTATGTTACCATGCAGCTTGTGTGCAGTCAACCCCTATGGAAAGCTGCCATATCCATAATGTGCCTGTGAAGGGGGTCTATGTTTAGCTATCTGTTCCTGAAGCCTACTAGGAAGCAAAGGAGCTTAAAGTAATGCCATTATTTGTACAGAAAGGCTGAGTTAGTCCATTTGTAGATGTTTTTGACATTTATTACTCAATACTTTTCCTTTTTTGAACTTAAGGCCCATAAAGCTGCGCTTTCAGGGAAGTGTATTAATTTTAAGGAGAGAGGTTAGGAAACCTGCTCCCAGCAACATTATTTAAACACTTTAAAACATTTCCAAAATATTTCTCTGGAAAGAACACCATGCAATGCAGGGCAGCTCAGCAGATGTGTGAACCAGTCACATAACCATTATGCATCACTTCTGAGTTGACTGAGGATCCCTCAGCTGAGCATCAAACTATCATTGATTTTTTCATGTCACAGTCCATGCCTGTATGGACTGCAAAAGTTATGATCCTAACACACATTTCTTCAGTAAACAGGCATCTACATGCCTATGTATGTGTAGCACATAGAATGGCATTAAAACATCTGTGGAGATGCACGTAAAGGCCAAGCAAGTCAGAGTTAGGAAGTGCCAGAAGGCAAGTTGTTGCATGACCTTCAACCCAGTCCCATGTGTGTAACACAGCCATTAAATATGCATGTGTTTACTAATTTTCACTCCTACTTTTTTGTTACATTCTTCTAAGCAATTCTGTATAGCATAAGAATGGCCACAACTACAAAAAATGGCCAGTGCAAGTCACTTTTCCAGGATGTTCACAGTCTCTAATCTTGTGTTAACTCACCCTTTTGCAGACATTCTATGATGATCTAAACAATCTTGGTTAGGTTTATTAGAGCAGCCCTAGAAGATATAAACCATTAAGTCTGTGATTTCTGAACACATTTCTAAATAAACAATTTCCTGCAATGAATCTTCATTGAAGAGGCAGAAAAAAGGGGAAGCATTTAAACCTTTCTTGAGTAATCAAATCAGGAGATCATTTGAGATGAGGTAATTAATGTCTAAACCCGGTTGCATTGTCTGGGACCAGCTCAGCGGTGACAGATATTTTCTGGAGGCTGGAAATGTCGCAGCACAATGCAGGGGAAAACAGCATGTCTTGATTTCTTAACTCCACCTCTTCTCTCTCAGCTTTGGTATGTCACTGCAATTATTTATTTTGTGACAGAAACTAAACATAAGGTGATTCTTCCATTTTACTGTTTTCTTCACTGTGGTAATCTTGATTGGCTTTTTTAATTTTCTCTTGGTGGAAGAGCGTTTGAGGACATCTAAAGTGTTGTGCAGCTTCTCCCCCAATATAAAACCTCCATTTCAAAGAGTTTTTCCTTAGCACTGGTTATCTTCTGCTTCTTCCATCATAACTCCTTGGAAAATAGAGCTCCATAGTACAATCTGCGTTCAGGAGGCACTTTTTACACACCCTCCTGGGAGTATGTTCTCAATCAGTAAAGATCCCATAGTTACCAAAGCCACAAAGGTCTTCACACTTTGGCCAGTTGTATAAGAAAAGACTGGGCACATTTTGCCCTGACATAACTAGAGCCTTCTTCAGCTAGACTTTTGGATAATATTAACTCTTTTCTTAATTATGATATGACCTTCTGGATTTAAGCTGAAAGAGGGGAGATTTAGATTAGGTATTAGGAAGAAATTTTTTACTGTGAGGATGGTGAGGCACTAGCACAGGTTTCCCAAAGAATTCACGGATAGGCCATCCCTAGAAGATGAGGTTGGATGGACTTGTGAGCAAGCTGACCCAGTGGGAGGTGTCCCTGCCCATGGCAGGGGCATTGGAACTGAACGGGCTTCAAGGTCTCCTCCAACCCAAACCATTCCATGATTCTATACCATGTGTGGTATCTGGATGGAGTAATTTAACTGCTATTGTAGGTGTGTATACGGAGTATGTAAAGTATCAGATACAATGAATCTTAGAAAAAAAGAAGCAAATTTAGAAGACTATTGTGAAGCATTGTTTCTAACATACTGTGCAATATGCAGCTATAAAAAATTTCCATCCTGCTCATCACTTTAAGTATACTTAAGTTACGCTTGAAATGCAGATATAATGTCACAGGTATGAAGAATTTAGGAGGAAATGCATTGCTCAAATATATATTTGTAATCCTTACATTTATTTTAATTATTGATTAGAAATGCTCATTGAGTTGTGAGTGTTCCAAGAGTGCTTTGTTGCAGAAGAAGCACTGGCTAGAAAATGTCAGTACTGATCTGCCTAGAATCTTTTCATGTCAATCTAATCCTATTCCAAATGCTTTCATGAGATTCACCTCATCCTGTGTTATTTAACTGAAGCTTTTTTTTAATAAAGATTTTCATGCTCAGTGGCTGTTTGAGTGAGGGATCTTGGCCAGACTAAAGCATAGCACACACTCTGTAAGCATCTGAAATGCTTTATTTGCACATTGATAGTGAAACGCTCCATGCAGTCACATCATAACTCATAGTTAGCCAAATGGATTTATGAGAAACTGAGGGGAAACCCTAACTTCTGAGCCATGATGGAAACATAATTAGAGTTGTCCCCTTGTAGCACCAAGAATTGTTAAGGTAGTGAATGCTGAAGTGAATGAGTTTTCCTCAACACTGGGTTGGAGATTCCATTCTTGGAAAGCTCTCCTTGTCATTGGCAGCCATAGGAAGAGCAAGAGTGATCAGCACGGCTTCCTCTTCACAAATTAATACCATTCTGGCCATGCTCATTTAACCTTTTGGTACACTTGTTTGTCCCATTCTCACTGCATTTGAGCTAGTTTTGTGATGTTGTAGGTGTTCCAAATGCTTGTTTGAGTAGATCAGAATGAAAATTTTCTCATTTGGAATGAAATTTTTCTCATTTGGACTGAAAATTTAAAGAGAATAGGCTTTAAGGGTTCAGCCTAGATTTGGGTTTATTTTTTGTCTTTTTTCCTTTGTCAGATCATTAACGAGGCAAAATCAGTTTAAAAAATAGTAATAAAGCCAATACTGCATAGGTGATTGCTTTTTGCAGTGCCATTTTCAGGAAAAATCTCCTTTGAAATAACCAAAATCTGGAATTTCGTTGGTAGATCTTATAACTGTGTGAAACAAAAAATAAATTTTCAGTATCAACAATCTCCATCATGGAGGATGTGAATCTCTAGGCTTACCTGATGAAAACGGCACAACTGGCAATGTCTGCTTCTAGGTACATGGAAAATGTTTAATGCAACTGTATGAAGTTGTGGGTAGTTACCTTTCAGCCCAGCCTTTTGTCTGTGCTCAGATGCTTAAAACTGTGGGCCAAAGAACCCCTGAACCTCAGAGTGATAGCAAAAGAACCACCATGCCTTTCTTGGTCTTAAATCATAGGTTCTTTCTGTTCTTGGAAAGCTATCATCCAGCCTCCATTCACAAAGCAGGGTTATCAGAGCTCACTGTTTTCTGATAAAGTAATGTTTAATTAGAAAATGCCAGTTCATCAAACTCACAGAACTACTACTGAACTGAACTTTACCTTAACCCATGTAGAAATTTCATTAAACTCTTTCTTATACACCTGGAAATTACTCCTTCAGCATCATTATATGACCTTTCTCCGGAGATGTGTTTGGTGGACTTTTGTAAACTAAGAATTCAGTTCCCAGGGAAAGTTCTGAAAGCTAACCTAAAAAGCATTTGATCATTAGCTTTTCCCTGGCCCTCTTGGTCCCAGATCCTGTGAAGTGTGTATCCATTTTTAGCACTACTGAAAAACGACAATAATATCAAATTTTACTGAGCAGCTGCAGAGTATCTGGAGTTATTTTATTTCAGTCACCTTGTTTCATTGCTCATATTAATAATAACAGGTTTAGTATGATTTGGACCAAATGATAATTCAAAAAGAAAGCTTTTCTTGTAGATTACAAACCCAGATTTGTAGGCAGGTCTGCCTAGCTCCAGGTGTTCTTTACATACTACCGTAACAATAACATGTTCAAGTTCCTGCAAGTTCATGCTTTCTCAGTATTTGACGTACTCACCAGAAGAATATTAATGAAGTACTTGCATTTATTCAAATGTCTGAAGTCGGAAGTAGAATTGTTTAATTATCTAGAGCAATTGATAAGTCTAGTTGGGCCATTGCGTTTATTATGGCTTTCTCGTAATTGTTAATATTATTCACAGAAATATATAGTAGTTCAGTGGAAGCCTGAGATTTTTATTTTTTCAATAGAACACATCTTCATCATGTTATACTTCATACTGTGGTTGTGCAGTGTATGTTGACAGATATCCACAAGTTAACAAATCCAGCTAGACTGTAAGCATGCAGATAAAGACAACTTGGGATTTTTTGTCATGATGAAATGATTCAGATTGTTTAGATGTTTGAATGAAACTGTCTTGGCAAGGGGCATTCTTTCTTCCATTTACTTACTCGAATAAACTTCTGCATGCCATCTACAATGTTTGGTTACAGTCTGACTATGATTAAATTCATCACATAAAGTATTTGATCTACAGTTTATTGTACATTTGAGATGATATAATCAATGGCAAACTACAATGATGGTGAGTCAGGTGCTTCATTATAAAGGCTCCACACATGAAAGGACATGAATTTGAGTGCTGGGAGCAAAGGATTGGAATTCCTAAGTCCAGTTTTACTTACTCAAAGCCAGTTCTTACTGACAACTAACGAATGGGCCACAGAGAATCGTAAACCACTTAAATTATTTAGGCATCTCTGAATTTAGGTAGCATTGGATTCAGTTTTACTGGGTCTAAGATATAAGACCTCTGTACAGACTGACATTTATAAAGCAAGGAGAATGTCATTTCTCCATCTCACCAACTTGTGAAAACAAATACACTGAACACTGAGAAATGTTTAGTTACTGTGGTAAGGTATGTATAGAATGGAGGATCCCAATACACAATCATCACTAGATAGATGGTCCTGCCTCAGCTAGCTATGATACTGTTGGTGCTTCTCCAGCAACCACACTGCATTCGAGCAAAAATGACCCATTGGTTAAATGTTTGGTTACATTTGGCTTGTTATACTTTACTGTTTCAAATTTAGAACAGAACTCTGCATGCACTTACCCATTCTGAATCCTCATAGTGTAAGTAGCATCAATGAGCAAAGCATGCCAGTGTTTGTAGCATCCATCCATACAAAGTTCCAGTTGGATGCCTTATTTGTAAATAAATTAATAAACAAAAGAATGAATAAATAAATAAAGATAACACATCAAATATTTAAATAATTATCATATCAGTTTTCCTATTATGCATGTCTGAGCGTTAGGAATATAATTTTGGACTTCCCATCTCTTTACATGTTGTGCCACATTCTCATCATTTTAACAAAAACAGTCATGGTCAAAACTTATATTTGCTACAAATAATAAAGATACGGAGAAAATCATAGAATCATAGAATCACTAGATTGGAAAAGACCTCTGTGATCATCATGTCCAACTATACCTGTCCACTAATAAATCATATCCTTAAGCATTTCATCTACCCATCATTTAAACACCTCCCTGGGCAGCATCTGACAGTGCTTGATAACCCTTTTGGTGAAGAAATTTTTCCTGAAGTCCAGTCTGAACCTCCCCTGTAACAGCTTGGGGCCATTCCTTTTTGTTCTATAACCTATCACCTGGGCGAAGAGATGAACACCCACCTTTCTATAACCTCCTTTTGGGTGATTGTAAGAAGTGGACCAATCCCATAAGAAAGTGAAGAAGGTCATCAGCAGATGTAACATCTCCTAATGAGTTTCTCAGTCTGTCTCTTGATTTTTGCATCACAAAGCAGCAAGGTTTTACCTTAAGTAGGACAGTTTGTGGGCCTCTCCCTCTGACTTTGACCCACCCACAGAAACATAAGGTAAGCTGATGGAAGAGTTTAGTAAGTAATTCCATTAATCTCTGAGATGACAGGTTAGGCAAAATGGGTCTGTTTCAGTGTTTTAAGTATCTGGACTGCCAGGGTATTATAAGATTGTAGAGGAAAGAGAATTAAGTGTAAGAACTAAAACAAGCTTTTCAAAATAACTTCAGTCTGGGCAGGTTAATTTCTTCTGCCCAAGCTCTAAACAGTCCTAAGCTGTAGCAGCGCAAGCTCAGAAACGTGCAGACTCCCAAGAGTTCTAAGTGTTGCTAACTTTCACTTGTTCGATGAACACTCACCAAGGAAAATTCCTCTGACCCTTTCTTCACCTCTTGCTTCAGGACTTCCCCTTCCTTAGAGAATATTTTCAAGCTGCAATATAACACTCAGGTTGGTTTTCTGTTTGTTTGGGTTTTTACTGTGAAATGAGATGAACACTAAGTAGTGCATGCCTTATTGGCACTGAAAATACAGCACTTAAACTGGTGCATTTATAAAAATCATATTGACGGCAACACTGCAGAACTATCAGCAAAATTTCCTCTGGGACTGAGGGGCACCTTACTTTACAGAATCATGGAATCTCTAGGTTGGAAAAGACCTCTTGGATCATTGAGTCCAATCATTCCTATCAACCACTAAACCATGTCCCTGAGCACCTCATCCGCCTGTCTTTTAAACACCCCCAGGGATGGTGACTCAACCACCTCCCTGGGCAGCCTCTGCCAGTGCCCAATGACCCTTTAAGTGAAATTTTTTTTTCTGATGTCCAGCCTGAACCTCCCCTGGCAGAGCTTGAGGCCATTCCCTCTTGTCCTGTCCCCTGTAACTTGGGAGAAGAGGCCAGCTCCCTCCTCTCCACAACCTCCTTTCAGCTAGTTGTAGAGAGCAATAAGGTCTCCCCTCAGTCCCCTTTTCTCAAGGTTAAAAAACCCCAGCTCCTTCAGTCTTAGTTGTCTCTTCACTAGGTAAGTGGAGATTTTGGCAGCCTTTCTAAAATGACCTCTCTCTTAAACTGATCTCACCCAAAATTAGTGTCTACAATAAGAAAAGCCCAGCAGCCATCATCTGTTTGACTGATGCAGAGGGAGGGCATTTTCAGTGGAGGACCCTTGGCTATGGAATGAATTTCTTTGCTGGTCCAACAGAGCTCAGTTGTCCTGATCTTCAGGGCACATCCCCAACTGAAGCCTTCCTAAGAAGAGTGAGTAAATATGATAGATTAAGCTATCTAGGAGGACCTGGCAGTGGCTCACATAATAAAGGTTATCTAACACTTTCCATTACAAATTGCCTTGTACTTTCCAGTGTAGACACCTTTTTTTTTTTTTGGAAAACTTTCAGTTTGCTACTTGGCTTGTGGCTTTTGATTATATTCATATTTTTTTTTCCTCCCCTATCCTCTTTTGATGGCAAAATGCTAATTGATTTTGATGGTTCAAGGATTCTGTTGTATTTTTCAATCAGTTTTATTCATAACTTTGTGCATTTTAAGTCTTTATTGCTGAAGTTAATATATGAAGTAGGCAAACATGGTAAGTATTGAAATGTGCACTACTCTATTTCGTAACCAGGTGCCAAAAGGATTAACTAAACCAGTCAGTATTGTCATCATGGTACATGATGCACATAAGTTAAGAACAAAGCTTGTAAACGCTTACACTGTACAATACCATGAGATCTCTCCACTACCGCCCTCTATCTGGGTTTGAAACTGAGAGGCATAGTTATCTTCTTTTTCCCTTTATTTTCAGCACGTGTATTATCTTTCTGCCTGCTCCTATTTCCACTTTGTATAAGCAGGTCCTACTCTTCTATCCACCACACTAGACTGGAAGGTCTTCAGCTTGAGAAAAATGGAACCATGTTCTAAGGGGATCTGAGCTCCAGAATCAGCACTACCAGGAAATCTTTAAAGTGTTTAGAAAGGAGGATGACAGTAAGATGATGGAAACAATCAAAGCCACTTCATTTCCAGAGTGTGTCTACTTCCTTTTACTGGAGGAACTCCAACCATAGAAAAAAACTGCTGTATATACTGAAAGGTATGGTCCATGTGCCCTTAGGTATTACAAAAAAAATGACTGTATCCCACTTTCACAATTCTTCTACTAGCATTAGTTCAATGCTTCCCATGATTGGAGGGAAGCAATCACAGCAATCCATGAATGGCCTCCTGACTTGCACGAACATTCTTAACAGAATATTTTCATTCGTGGTCCATTTTAGGGCTAAAGTTGAGCAGATGCAGATCTGTACCTCTGTTTCTATAGTGTTGTGAAATAATGCAGAAAATGAAAAAAATTCATTCAAGTCATTTTTTTTTAAAAAATAATATCTGAGCTAAGGTATTTATAGCATTCCATAAATAAAAAGACCATGGAATAAAAATAAACACAACACTTGAAAGTAAATCAGGCCAGTGGTTTGGTGGCAACTTCAGAAGTGGGTAGTGGGCATATTGTATGCATTGATGTTTATTTATGTTTGACACCCTCAGTCCGGAGGTAGGTTATAAAATATATCATTTCTTCAGAGGTTGGTTTCAGCAACTATTCAGACAGGAGGTTTACTGAGGTAACTGTCCCAAAGTCAGTCGTGGTAAATATTGGGATCAGAATCTACATAATTTTAATGGTTCTATTACTGATTTTTACTAGTTCTAGTTTATCTAATTCTTAAAAGTGAAAAATTTCACCCAATGTATTTTACAAAGATGTTCGCCGAAAATAAGACATTCAATTCCTGTTCCTCCTGTTCTCCATAGCAAAAGGTCCAGATTAATAAAAATGGGAATTAACCCTACTGACTAAAAATTTAACCTATTTGAGAAGAGTTGAAGTAATGCAGAATATGCTAGGGAAAAATGTAATTGGGTTAAAATAAAACTTCCAGGAGTGGAATAACTGGGTCTAATCACACACATGTTACTGCAACCCTGGTTTTCTCTGTACTGCAGACGTACTATTTCCCCAAGAGTCAAGTCCAGACATAGCTTGGGTCTAGAGAAGATAGGGGGATGTCAGAAAAGATCTGGCATTTGTGACTTTTGTGGAAAACAAAACAAAATGATGTCATTTAATAGGTTTGTTGAAGAGAGCACAGTAAATTAATACAGATGAAAGGTGGGTGAGTTCTGTCTTTTTCTAAAGAAAAGATTGTAGGCAATGCCAAGAGGCCAGGCCAGTGTTTTCTGAAGTTGCCCTCCCCAGGATTTTGCAGGGTGCTGCATCGGGCCCTAATTATTTACTGCCAGCGATGGGCAGCCTGGATGCTTTCACGCTGCACTTCCCCAGCAGAGATGCTAGTGCTTCTGCCTCCTGAAAAGCCCTCTTTAGCAGGCAGACAGGGCCATCTTTGATCTCAGATGGGGGTCGACTGTTAACTGCTGCTGGGAAGCGGTTTCAAATCAGCAGGTCAACCAGATCTTTTGAAGATAGAGCCATTTATTCAGCAGTGAGAACAGCAAACACAGGCAGCCAGAAGAGCATAAATTTTATGTCTGGCGTTGACCGTTAAAACAGGGACCTGTTTGTGGGCTCGGGCTGACTCAGTAGCACCATTGCAGCAGCGCAGTGATAGATGTGTATTCATCACCTTTGTATAATTTGGTTTTAGTAGGATGTGTTCAGCACAGCTATTTGCAGGCAGGCCTGTGACTGCAGGTCCGTCTTGGCACCACTGTGTCAGTCAGCACAAGAAGGGTGGAAGCCAAGGGGGCCACGGTGGCAGCTGTGGTGGATCTGCCTGAGCCAGAGGAACTGACATTTCCACAGCTGTTTATGGTTCTTGCAGCCAGCCAGCTCTGGGGTTAATGTATGCTTACCTCTGCTGCAAAATTAAGGAAAGGAGGTGGACGCATCCATATGCTAGACTGAAACTTTGCAAACTAAGCTACCAATGCTTCAATGAGGGTTTTCAATAGCACTAGCTATTCTCACAATATAGGTGATGGCACATATGTACCAGAAGCGTTAGGTCAGATGCTCACTTGATTTGTCTCCAAGTTAAGTAAAGTACAGCTGCACGAGTATTTATGCCTTACTGCTCAGGATAAGGATATAACCATGATTTACAGAAAGAAGTGGTATTTTAAATAGTTACTGTGAAACTTGTGTTTTGATTCTTGGCATAAATGGCTTAAGTGTATATCTCTCAAAGGCAGTCCTACATATTTGTGATATTCTAAGATGAGGTAGCTTCTAAATAGGCAATATTTAGCAAAATAGGGCTTCTGGGATTTTTTTTTCTTGTTTATTTTTTTTCTGGGAGTACGAGCCAGATGCAAAAGCCTGAGGAAGGATGTACTATCTTCTCAACCCTTGCCATAGGCCAAAACCATACAGTTTTTAAGCAGATTACATTCTGTGGAAAGACACTTTTGCATGCTAGACTTAGTGTTAATCCACAAGAAGATTATAAACACTGGTAAATGAGCAGTGAAAAAAAAAACACCTTCCCATTCAGGTTGTAGGTTTTTATTACAGACAGGAAAGTAAAGCAGAGCTAGGAGGAAATTAGGATTCTCTGCAGGTACTGTTAGTTTTGGAACGTAGCAAGCACACGGCCATGCCATTAGAGACTATACCTTTGCGGTGCTGAAATCCTTTAACAAAATTGTATTTGGCAAGTGGAAGAACAATGTCCCCTAAATGTACAAATATCCCTTTGGTGGTTTTTCCAGGGTGATATTTCAGAGTGCTTTCTTGCTGTCTGGTGATCCTGTTCCACTGGCAGTGTTTATGACAGTTCAATAAAAAGCACATTCAGATGGTCTGTAACAAGAATGCAAGAAAACCTGCTGTTGTTGTGGTAAATGCAATGTCCACAGATTAATTAGGAATGCTCTCATTCCTGGAAGTACCAGCTATTCCTGTATCTCACTGCCGCCAAGGTTTTTAACCATATTCTCCTTTCATGCACACATTAGAGAACGGAAAGCCATGTCTGCACTCTGGCCACTGGGATCAGTTCTTCAGTTGTTATTGGATCATATCATTTTACAGTATGTCTTGTGTAAAAGGCAATCTAGAAAGCTGCTGAGAGTTTAGCTTCCCAAGCCTGTTGTTAACAGCTAAGCTTTGTAACTGCAAGTTCTTGCTTTAAAGTTTGCATCAAAGTCATATTTTAACATGTAATAAAATCTACAATAAATCACTGAGGCAAGTTAAAAATGGGAAAAGGCTGACAAGGGAAGGAAATTTTCTTTGCCGCATCTCCCTGTGGAGTGCTGGTATTTTTAGAAAGGACATGGGTAGAACTGTATCGAGAGCAGGTACAGCATGCACCCGTTGTTGGGGCATGGTGCTCCAGCACAGATCCACATACTCCACGTGCTTCGTGAAGGAAATGTGCGTCAGCTGTGCAGACAGAAGAATAAGGCAAATGTTGTGTTCATCGTCTTTTAAATTTGTATTTGACAGCCTAAGTTGACTACAATACACAGTGATCATCTGAAAACTGGTTCTGGCTGAGAGTCATGAAAACTTTTGAGAAAACTTTTAGATTAAGTATCTTTATCCAGTATCATCACATTGAACATAAAACCATATCACAACATGCAATTACTATGTGTAAAGTTAGAGTTTTATAGCAGTAGCTCTCAAATTCCCTTCTCTTTCTTTCCTTATTTACACTTCTTTTCTTTCAGCATTTAGCTTAGTGAAGAGAGAAGCCTACAAATCACCAAGGGGAAGAGGTGGTATGTTCATGCCTCTATACTTAAGCACTGATCTATGAGTAAAAGTGTGAAAACAGTGATGTCAGTATCAAAATACTCCAAGTCACATTTTCTTGTCTGGTTTATTTTTGCATTTAATCAAATCTAGAACTACTGATTTCAAGATACCATCAAACTTTTTCTTATTAAGGTATCTGGTGTATTGAGATGTTGCTTGTCTACAGTTGCCATGTTGACATTTCCTAGACTGTAGAGAAACAGTATCAGCTGTGAGAGAAATTTGTACAGGAAAACACTCTGACATGCTCCTGGTTTATCTGCTTGACAAAACAATAGTGTTTTATTGTGAAAAGTCTCTTTACAATTATGAAAATCTTAATGTGTTTTATACTGTTGCTGTATCTGTTCTTTCCACAGTTTTTCATGTTGTCCTTCATTCTGGTTTGTGTTTAAGAAATCATAAATTTATTAAAAAAGCTTCAAAGCTGTTAACCGCCATTAGTAATGCAAGAAATACTGCCCCGTTCAGAAATCATATTTCATATTAGGACAAATTATTTCATAACTTCTGATTCTGTAAAGAATTCTGAAAGTTTAGTATCTACTCCTTACAATGCATTACTGTAAATTTATGTTCTGCATAAGACCCAAAGACACAAGAATGCTTAGAAAAGTCTTGTGATGTTTACCTTTCTTCCTTGATTTAAACTTTCTTTGTAGGAAATATTGGATCCCTATTCAGAGATGCTTTTCCTATTCAGATTTCATGGCCAAGGTCTCATAATGTACAAAAACCCCACTGCATATAAACCTATTCACATACTTAGGAAGTTGATGTCAGATTTTCACTGATGGACGTAGAACTTTTTACATAGAATACTGCTAAGACTCTAAAAAGCTGTCATCTTCTGTTCCTAAGCATGTATGCATGCAAAAATCTGACCATTCCAGTTTATATATTTATGACAAATAAGCATTTGTCCAAAAACCTAATTAATCATTATTAGTGGTTATTAAAATTATTTCTATTAAACCATCACATGCAAATTCAAGGGAAAATTAATCTCAATTTTAGGACTCATACAATCTGCAATTTATATTGTCTGGATTAACACTGGAATACAAAAAAAATCCAAAGGAAAAGCAAAGAAATGGATTAATAGTGGATTGCCCAAGCAGCTCAGCAAATTGGTAGAATGGCTGGGAACAGAATTCATGTCTCTCAGTTTCCAGTGTAACATTTTTTTCCTAAGGTCAGGCTGGCCTTGAAATTCCCTTCCCTGGTTTTCTGAACCAAGTATCTTGAAATACTTGTGGTCCCTGTGGGAAAAAGGAATGTTGGCCACTACATGGAAGACCAAGATTGCTGCCCCAAAGATATTAGGATTAAAATTACTAGTTAAATCATTATGCCCCCCATGCAACAAGCACACTAATGAAAACAAGTGAAGGTTCAGATATTAAGAATATTTATTTAAAAGGTACAAGTTTCAAGAAAAGTGCATTTAGATAGAAAATTAAGGTTTACTGCCTAGCAGGCCTTCCTCAGTTTCTAAAATGGCTTGGATCTTTCATCTGGAAACCTGTAATATACATGTAATACTGCATATTAAGGAAAAGCATTTGGACTTTTTTTGGTTCAAGTCTATTTTTACTTTAATTATAAATGCAACTCTTCAGTTATAGATCAGCCATGAAAATTTACTCAAAGTAATAATTTGGCAAATAAACTCTGAGTTTGGGAGTCACAATAAAAAATAAGATTAAAAAATACTTCACTGTTTCCCAGTGAAGTGAATAATAATTGAAACCAATAAAAGTACTAAGAAAGGACAATGCTTGTTTAGTACTGTGTATTTATAATCAGTCTAGCCAAGTATAATCTCTTGAATTTACCCATACTGCATAGCTTAAAGTTTTGCAGGCACTCTCAGCTCAGCTATCAATGTCAAAAGAAAATAGACAGGAACTTGCTGAAGCATTCCTCTGATATTTTTCAGAAGATGTGGCACAGTCTTCAATCTGAGAGTTCACATGTTTGAAAGCAAAGCAAGCAGATATCAATAGTTCCCATTTTGGTTTTGGTCATGTAGTTTTACACTAAAATATGCACTTGCTGTTGGTAGGCAACTAAATGTTTTATATAACACACTGAATTCTTAGAAATATCTTTTAACCAAAATCAGGAAATCTGTTTGGTGTTTGTGTATCTTCCTGTTTTGTTAGTGAATGATATATATCAGTGTAAGATTCTGATGTGATATCTACACGTCTACATTTCAGAACTCCTGTCCTTCTATAGAAACAGCATCTTTTCCAAACACCCAAGAATCTGTCATCAAGTGAATGGACCTTGGCAGCTAACAACATTCTCATCCATACATGAATAGCTGGCTTGTGCTTAGGTGCTTCAAGAAGGAATCTCTCACCTGCAGCCGAAGAAGTACAGGTATTCAGATCCCTGTGTGAAATACCCATTCCTAGAGTTTCTGCAAAGTTTGCACAGCACATATTGTTTACTACAAGCCTGGCTGTGTCTACTATGAGCAAAAATGTTATCACCACTCAGTGCTACTTGGGGATCAAAGTCACCATCAAAAGCAGTTGGCTGACCTCTACCCTGCAGACAAAGAAAAGCACTTTGGTTCAACTCTTTTGCCTAATATTCAAATGCTTGTAACAGAATCTTTCACTGTAAGTAAGGCAATAGCTCTAAAGTCTTTATATCAGATAGGCAGGAAAGACAGAAAGATGTGAGGGTTGTGTAAGTGTAGCCAAGATGGGGAGGGGTATGTTCAAATTGGCTGCATCCTGGAATTTAAGAGTCTTTATCAAAGCTACCAGTTAGATGTTCCCTCTGACAAAAGTCAAAAAACTTTTCCTGAAGGGAAATAATGACAGGTTTTATTTTAAAAACAACAAACTAAACAAACAAAAGCCACAACGGAAAAGTAGTTCACTAATTGCTTGAAAAGTACAGATGGAATAGGAGATGGTAGGCTCTACATTACACAATAGCTCAGTGATTAGAGCCCTCACTCAACATATGGGAGACCTAGATTCAATTAATTTCTCAGCCTCAGAGGTTTCCAAACCGTATCTCTCATGAGAGTAGCCGAACTGTCAAATTATAGGCAATTTGCAGCAGGAGGGAACAACATACTCATCAGACTATGCTGGAGCTCTTCCACTGGCTATTGAATGGTGACTCAGCGGGCCAGGGAGAAACAGCAAAAAAGCTCAGGATTATCCATTACAGATCTAGGGTTTCCATGGGAGAGCACGTGCCAGTCTTGCCCTGCTCAGGGTTTATTTACATGACTTTTCCAATGGGTGTTTGGTTTCCTCTTGCACATCTGCCCAATGAGTAGTGATGACGAGGCTTTCAACCCATCCAGTTTCTGTGGCTAAATAATTACCACCTATTTTGCCAAAATTCATTTTCTTGTGCCTGCAATATCTGAGGTTTCATGGAGTTCTTCATCAGGCCCCATCAGGCTCTGTTTCATGCACGTGCAGACAACTACAGCTCTGCAGGAGTCTATCCGAAAGATGATGCTTACCTAACTGTAAGAAATGCAACCTCAAACACTAGGAGTGGAAAAGGTGTGATATTTGTGATAAATTATTTAGATTCTATGTTTACTTTACTTTTTTCATTAATTTAAGTTCAAGGACTTGGGCACATACAGACTGTCATGTAAAAACATGACAGACATACACAGGCATTGCATAAATATTGCTAAACTATACAGAAAACTATAGCATATGTCTCAGATTAGGCCTCTTGAAATTATAATATCACAACAATTTTGCTACTAGAGTCCTGAGAATCTGTATTCACAGTGCATTCTCCTTTTGAAAAGTTTATCATCACTCGTAGAAATTAAGTTCAAAGTATGACTATCCTCATTCTGTCACATTTTTTGTTCACTATGCTGTCACTTTATCCTGGTAACTGAATGTATAAGGCACATCATAATAATTTTGCTTCCTTTTTGTTTATTCAGTAAGCTTTGTCTCCTGAAACAGCGTTGATCATATTGTAGGAATTTGTAATCAAATTTGTATTCTGTGGGGCTTTATGAGCTGCTCTAGAAAACAACTGGGGGTGGAAGGGGAAGAAGAACAAATTATTTATACATTCATGCATTGTTTAATGATGAAAGAGAAGGGATATTATAACTGTTGGGTAACTTTAATTCTTAAATGAGCAACAAAATGGAGATGGATCTGGGAAGTTTTTTAAAGATTAGTCATTAAATTAGAATTCAAAATTTATAAGTGATATTTAAGTAATGTTTAAGAGACTAGGTGTGATACATTTGAGTTTCCTACATTTTTCAGCCCTTCACCAACTCATTTCTGAAGTGCATCAGGTGACAACTGTATTAGGAGGAAAGTAAATGCATGTAAAAAGTGACACAGGCTGTAAACTCAATATGGAGAGTGGGAGGGGAAGAAAATTAATTTTCCCAGTTACTGTTTCATTAATCACAATATTATTGTTGGATAATTCTGCTTCCTCTTCCCTCTTATATCTAAAGATCTTCCATGGCTATACTACCTTTTTTATAGTCTTGAAAAATTACTTCCTTTTCTTTTTAAAATCATGAATTATGGAAATATTGCATTTAATTCCCTTATTTTTAAAGGTTATTTGCTTACTAGGATTCTATTAAAACCAGGAGGAGATAATTAAACATGGTAACCATCCTTAATGTTCTTGTTTTCTTTGACAGATAATATTTCCAGCTTTTAAAATAATCTAGTTCTTTTCTTTGGTTTTGGAGAAGGCTCATATGTATAGTATTGCTTGACTGTCTTTCAACAGCATTGAAAGCATCAGATAAACCTTCTGTTCTGCCTCAGTAATAATAAACATAGTCCTATAGAGTCTTCTCAATGGTATCTCCCAGATATTGCCATTATTCAGCAGTGGAAGAACACAACGAGGATTAATTTACTCTGAACTGCTTACTCTGAACTCAGCCTTTGTGGTCAAGTAATGCATTCAGGCTGAGTCCTTGGTGCAAAACATGAACTAAGTCATTTCATTTTAAGCAACACAGTCATCTTGGCAATAAATGGCCCTCTACCTGTTATGTGACCTGCATTTTCCTTAGTTTCACATTTCTTCTTTAAAGTTCTGGCTCTAAGATCTCCCAGACTTCGTCCCCCAGTAGTAAGGAAGGAGACTGCAGGGAAATAAATCAGATAATACTTCCATAATATGTACTTGTGTTTGGTATGCTCCTTAAAGAAGGAATGACATTGTATGGGAGCATCCACTTCTTAATTTGGATGGTAAAGTTTTTACTAACGTCACTGCAGAATGAAAAGCAAAGCCAAAGCCTTACAAGTCAATATGATGATCTTTTAGTTAGTCCAGCAAGCTATTTATAAGCTAGTATTCCCAGATTTGCTGCTGTAATAGAAGGAAGAGAAGCACTTCACCATGATAGTAGAATCCATCAAAAAGCCTCTTGGGAAGATGGAGGAAAATAGTTTTAGAAGCACTGGCTTTGAAAACATGTTTAAAATTTTTCCCTGAACACTGTATTTCAAAACCTCTGCTGTACAAAACATTGTAAAATGCCACATTTATTTTCTTGTGAATTGGTTGTGAGGATGGATCGCTACCTTACTTTTTTATTCAAGAACTACAGTTTCTTGGCTTGGTTCCTTAGAGTAAATTTGGCCATTTTTTTAAAGACACCTCCAATTTGTATGGTTGTGATTTATTTTGCCTTGATAGAGTCACTTCAGATTTTTGCAGTGTAGATGAAAACAGAATTCAACCTAGAGCAAGAAAAAGCTATTAAAGCTGAAACAACAAAAAATTACTTTATTTCCTCCTTTTTTATATATATTCCAGAAGACTGAACAGTAGAAGTCTATAACTGCTGAAGAACTCTTGACTCATCGGTCTTATACAACATCCATCTGAACACAAGCCTCTTATGCAAACTGAACTATGGCCCTGGCCATGACTATAGTCACTTTGTTACTGTCCTCATTGCTGTTGCTGTCAGCAGCAGCTCAGACTTATCACCTCTGTCCTCAACCAAAACCACTCTGAAGCAAGCACTCTCTGCCCAGTTAGCTCTCACTGTCTCAAAAAATTAACCTCTGCAGATGTCTCCAGTGGGCATTCCCAATAAAATGAAGTTAGTCTTGGCTACTGGAACAGTGTTGTGGGATTGGAAAACGCTTCGTGGAATTAACCATAGATTAACATTGTGCATCTTGAGGTTTGGGTTCAAGTGCAATTAGTTTGAGGGTTTTGGCTTCCTCCTTGATCAATATTTTGTCTGCTGCAAGGAGGAGAAACACAGAGTTCCAGTGGAGCAGGAGAGTTTGTGGTTTCAGTGGAGATGCAAAGATAGTGTGGCTGGAGTCTTCGAGAAGGATGGAAGAGAAGACGGCAGGCACAGTCCCTTTCCTCACTTTCCTTGTGGTAAGTCACAAGTGGAGCTGAATGAATAATTTGCATTGTGTACTTTAAACATTTAATGTGTCCATAGGAATTCCCACATTTCCTTCAATGTATTTGCTGTTTAATACTAAATTTTGCCCCACAGAGTTTATATTATAGAACTAGTCTTCTTGGGATAAACGTGTTGCAAAATTAGTAAGATTTGATTTCATCTGAGCAGTATATGTATTTGACCTCAGTCTGAGTTTTGTTTTCCATATTTGAAGATTCATACCTTCCACACACAATTGCTCATTGAACTTCCCTTTCACTACAACCACCTGGAAATCTCAGAAAAAAGATCCCTTACTGATCTGCTTATGACTTGACAGTTGGCGTGTCTACATGTATGGTTACAGAAAGAGACACGGGATCATCAGCATGACCAACAGCCTCCAGCAAAGCACAACACTAACCCAGCAGCGCATCTTCAGCAGGAGCTTGATCATGTACAGCTATCTCAAGCAAGCACACAGAGAGATGTTCTCCACGTGCCACTCAGCTACCAGCCTGTCTCACCCTCCAGGAATCAGTCCCTGATACTTCTACTGACAGATGGTAATTGCATTTAGGTTCATGGATTCAACTGCACCAATACCTTTGCTGTTTGACAAGGTGGAGGTCATTTCAGAAACATCAGAATTGACTGGTAGACTTTTTAAACTTGGATCTCACAAGGACTGAGTAGATGCTTTGTTTCTGATATCAGAACCCTATTTCTATAGTCATTCTAATATTTTTACTATGAAATACAGTATAATTATTAGAAATCTATCATTATAGTAACACCTGAGAATAGATAGTGGTGATTTCTGCTAACAGCTTATGTGGTATGGCAAGTGATCTAGACATTATGATTCAGCTTACCTAAATTCTGTTTGTGATTTAATTGTTCAGCTTAACTGTGTGTAATCGTTCTTCATTTATGAAAATGGAAAACAAGGAATGAGCTCTTGACCTCTCTATAAGAGTTACTGTGTCTGTCTAAATATGATTTTCTATTTAATCTATCCATCTATGTCCCTCTTAATATTTAGATATATATATTAGCAGAGTTTATTTCAAGCACCAGATTTTCATTTAAAAAAAGAAGTGCTGTAACACAATCATAAGTAGATAGATACATTTTAATGAGAACAATATTTGGTTGGAACCACTGGGAGAAAGAAAAAAATTCCTGTTTACTAGATCTATGTTAAAGAAGCTGAGGCTTTCATCCAAAACATGCCTCTTAAACCTATGAATTAAACTTTATTGCTTTGAGCATGTTATTCCTCTCACATTATTATGCTTCTTTCTTTGTCGAACACCAGAGAAGACAAATATACCAAAGCCAAGGGAGGAAGCAACTAGCTTTCTGCCCGCTCCAGCTGCAACATTTTCTGTACTCATATCCTGTTTCTTTGACCTTTATTAAACAATTTGTGAGCACGACCTGGTCCCACTACCGTCAGTGGGACATCTACTTACTGCAGCACAGACAGGAATTTCTCCCTAGCATTTTTTAATCTGCATTAGGTTGGAAAATGCTCTCTGCTGGCATGAAGTCCAAAGTCCTGGCTGCCATTTGCTGCTCGTATGTGAATATCTGCACATGGGTCTACAGTAGGATTGTTCTTCTCATCTTAGTGAATTACACACTCTTATTAAAATCAGTTAAGTTTCAAGTTTTGATTTTGCTCAATAACCACAATCATAGTTTGCAAAACCTGTTGTTCTTCACTTGTAAATCACAGTGATTCCTGTTAAATGATAAACATGCATACCTGCGCAAGCCAATGGAGAACCACCTCTGGGCAATGTGTCCAGGGCAGACTGTCTTTTTGTGGCCTTTGGAGAGCAGCTGATCCTAATTCAACAAGAGAATGAATTGCTAGCCATTTTAACACATGCTTTTACAGTGGGTTTTGGTGTTGGGTTTGTGCGCTTCCCCCATCATCCTTGGTGCTCCTGCCTGCCGTGGGCACGTTGGCTTCAAAATTCCAAGTCAGAAAAATGGAAGGGCAGGGTTCATGCATGTAGTGCTTGCAAGCATAGGCCAGATGTGTGTATCACGTGACTCATTAGGTAAGGCCAGTGATTTTTATTACAACATGCACCATTATGTATGTGTAGTTCACTACCAGGAGAAGCAAGTGCCAATGTGACCCACAGGAAGGCTGAACAGTGACAGACATAAATAGAACAGTCCAAGGGAGGAATCCTAAGGCTCCTACCCACCCCAACCACCCAGACCAAACTTGCCTTCTAGCACGATCCTGTGCTCCCTCCCCTCCGGCAGCAGCTGCAGTCCCTGCACTTCTCTGAGGTTGATAACAGTGAGCAGACTGCATGAAGATATCCATGTTGCTCTACTGCTGGCTGCTAGGAGACACCCTCCCACTGGAGGTGGAGAGCATCCCACCCCTAAAATCTTAGCATCTCGCTGCAAGCCTGAGAGGCTCTGGCAGTG
The DNA here is from genome assembly GCF_032191515.1 of Phaenicophaeus curvirostris. Taxonomy (NCBI): domain Eukaryota; kingdom Metazoa; phylum Chordata; class Aves; order Cuculiformes; family Cuculidae; genus Phaenicophaeus; species Phaenicophaeus curvirostris. The sequence continues at coordinate 19,081,386 of NC_091431.1, forward strand.
TGGGAATTGTGCATTTCCAAAAATAAAACAGAAAGATCTAAGAAACTGCATATTAAAGGAGCATTCCAGGCCCAGATATTTGTGTGTTCAGCTCCAAAGAATTGTACAGTGAGAAGGGTGTGGAGTTGCTTTGACCACCTGTCCCTGGTGAAGATCAAGACATACGATGATGGCTGATGCCAGCTGTTGTTTTTCCTCTCTGCTGCTCATGTCTGGACTTTGCTAACCTCAGACTGCTGCTGTTGTGCTACTGCTTTCGTTATTCCTCACCCTTCACAAGCTCACTAAAAAAATGGTGCTCTTATTAGGCACTGAATTCCTCCAAGTATTACATTTCTGACACGAATATTTCTCCTCCACTCCCTTGTTCCTGTTACTTTGAGTCTTTGCAGACATAAAAGGCTGGCAATAGAAAGGCAGAGAGGTGGAGGTGGGGGAGTGAAGGAGAATAGAAAGAGGATCACATAGTCTTTCTGTTTCTTATCCCTCACTTTATACTTTCTGAAACGTGTCACATCTGAAAAGCATTTTGCTTAACTCTTGTGACTGCTAGAGCATTGTATTGCTGCCATACTTGCCTTGCTGTGGGTTGGGTTTTTCTTTGTATATCACAACAAAACTCTTACAAATATTGAGGGAAGGGAAATCTGGAAATTGACTTGTAGTCAGAATTTGTTTAAAACATAGCAGCTGCTGTCACTGCTGGTGTGCTTGAGCCCAAGCTTTTGATAAGCTCTTTGATACTGCGCTGAGGTAATCCAACCACTTTGATGCAGCATTATGGTGATCAGGCTCTTAGATACCATTATTAAAATGATCTAAGCTTTTTATAACACATCACAGAGCAGTGGCCAGAGCCCCAAGTTCAGCATCAGGCTATGCCAGGTGCTTAGATATTATGGTTAACCAATTCATGGTTTCAATGAAGTTCCAATTCTCCCGTGATGCACTGAAACAACCCACTTTCTTCCCCCTTGAAGTGCTTTGAATGGGTATTGATCTGATGCAAATTATTTAACCCCACTATAACACGCTGATGCAAACCTCCGGCTCCCAATGTCTCTGATACGCAGTAGCAAAGGTCTAGGATTTTTTGTAATCACCTGCGGACAGTCAGATACTTGAAAGCATTTGTTATTTTGCATGCTTGACAAATATATTCTCATAATACACGACAGATGCCAATACTCTGCAGAACTATTTTTAAAGGACTGATTAAAGATTGCTTTCATTTAAAAACATGTTGAACATGAAAACTGTCCATCTAAAATAAGACTTAGCAGTCATCATCCTACTGATTGTGCCTAAGTTTGCAAATCCCATCAGCTACATAACTGAAGCAGGAGAAAAGCCTGAGGCTTGCTGCATAACTCTGCTGTAGCACAGAAGCCAAAGTGGGCTCCAGATCTCTTTTTTTCTAGAGCAGATTGAAAACTGCTTCCATCTCTGTATTGTTTTATGTGTTTTTCTTCATTCTAAAATGTGATTATAGCCTAAGCAATGATCTCCCAATGTACCATGCTGGGATGCTGGGCTCTCTATTTGATTTATGTGACAGACATAACCACTTTACATGGAAAGCACTTGGATCAGCTCCTTGGCTGGCTCAGATAGGTGATGTGGTTCTTCCCTGACTTGCACAACTTCCTAATCGAGTGCCTGAGCTCTAAAAGTTACAGTGAGTTACAATCTAATCCGTTTACAAATGTACTGAAATCTTTCTGTGTAGTCCTGGCGTATAAAAGTTAAGATGTTTGATTTTCAGCCATACTTTATGTGCAGAAGCACTTTCCTAATTCACATGCAGGGTTCAGGCAGTTACACGGATCTTCTGATTGGTCATGTTCACAGGATTGAGCTGGCTCCTGCAATTCAAGTCGAAAAAGTAAATCACCATTGGCTTAATTAGACTCAGTATCTTCAGAGTAAATGTATTGTGAAGTACACTGTATGTGTAACATAACCTCTGGAAGATGAAGCTAGCTCAGCTAGCCCATTCCAGTATTTTAAAACACCCCTCATCTTGTATTTGTTTATAGCTTGGTCACAGGAACAAATCTTGCTTTTGATTCTGTCAGTCTTCTAGAAATACATTAGTTTAACCTCTTTTCAATTTTTTTTTCATTTCCACATGATCCTTTCATATTTAGGAACTCACTTAAAAGGGTTTGAAACAGAGAGCTGTGGAATCACATTGTTCTAGACACACCCTGCAAAGCACAGAGGTTGTTCTCACTCCACAATGACTCTTATTATGGAAGAAGGGGAAAGACCAGCAAACATCCTTCAACTCATTTCCTGACAAGCCTAAATGATAATCAGAATTATCTAGTTTTCTGCAGGAAAGGAAGGAAGAGACCCCTTGGCACACTCCTTTGTCGAAGCAATATCTTGGTTTTCTTCTTTCCAGAGAGCACACGCCTGCCTTGACTGGGTCCCATCTATTTCCACTTTCCCTGTCTTATCAGTGTTAACACTTTCAGTCTATCCTAATATTAAAAGCATTTTTCTGCATGCATTTGCAGCATTAGTTTCCCCTCTGCTACCTTGCTCTGTACTGTTTACCTGCTGCATGGGCTATGGATGTTTCTCTCAGCTGTGTGTGTTAAACTTTAAATCCACTGTGCAGCACCAGCAACGATGTTAACCAGAATTACAGAAAGACTGGCAAACACAGAAGCACTCATGAACAGAAAGAACTTGAATTACAGAACTTACCTCTGATTTTAGCCAATCAGTTCTAAAATTTTATTTCTTTAGTTTGAATACTCTTTTATAATCTCTTCACACCCAGAAGGATTATTCAGAAACACAAAACACAATTACCAGGACAAGTATCAGAAATTAAAATGCTTGGAATGGGCTGAGATACTAACTGGTCTATGTAATTTCTGAGAAACCCTACTTGGGTTCCGTGGCAAGTAAATGGACAACTGCATATTTGCACGCACAAATTTAGATTTTGTGGAATAAAGTGTATTTTTGCAAGAGTACCTGTTTTGAGATGATCTGGGTAAAAAAGCAGAGGTTGTCAACTTTTCTATTTGATTTTGAACTTGTTCTAACTTCTATGATAACAGTCTGATCCAGTGGGAGGTGTCCCTGCCCATGGCAGGAGGTTGGAACTGGGTGATCTTTCAGGTTCCTTCCAACCCAAACGATTCTACTATTCTATGAAAAATAATCAGCTAGCTAGAGGCACCTAGGAATTTATTTAAATAAGCAGAAATATTCTACATCTTTTTCTTTTGCCAAAGGAATTGCAGAGCATTGGAATTGTAGGTGGCTTTACTATCTTTATACATTTCTAGAGTACAGAAACACACACAAATATACACCCTGACAAGTCACACATTTCTTCCATCCATCTATAATCCTGTTATTCTATCATTCAATCATTTATGCTTTTTTTTCCCCTGTCCCTTCATTTATGAAAGTGATTACATTGTAGCTGGGAAAACAGGAAACTTTGAAAGTTTGTAAGAAACTAGAATAAACTGCATTTGAAAATCTGGGAAAGTCAGGAGAACGTGCAACATATTTTCCCTTGATAAAATTGTGAAAAGCACAAAAGTACTCTTGAGACATATGTGTTTCCTTCTGCTGAGTGACAGCCTTAAGGACAGTACATGTGAAAGAGAAGTTTTAGAGGTAAAAATATTTTTTCTTTTAACTGAGTAGCGGAAAATCAGGGGTGTTTGAAGTGAATATAAATTTGCAGTACAGTCTTTGTCTTTATATATTATTTTCTTCTTTTCTATCTCATGTGCAAGGACGGATTTTGCCCTTTGTCTGTCCCTTCAGAGCCCTGACCCAATCTCAGGGTAGAATTAGAGGTATAAAGGACAAGATTTTGAGGAACTGCAATAAAGACTAAAACCTGTGTGGAAGAATCTTCTAGAGTTCCAAGGATATTGTACATCTGTTAATTATCCCCTCTGCAAATGCCCTGAAAATGTGTGTTTAGCGTCAATCACTTTCTCCAGCAGCATCGCTTAGATGAGAATTGTATTCTTCCAAGTCTGGGTTTTCATCACAGTGACACATTTTTTAAAGCCAATTAATAATTCTGCTGAATAAAAACACTGAAATATACAACAGTTTGCTTGTATATGATTTAAAAGAAGAGGAAGGATAAGACTTAATAGGAGAATTCCGTGGAGGTGGTGGAGGTGATTTCTTCTCTCACACCACAGATTTCAGTGAACATTCATGTTGTGTAAGGAGGGGAGCACAAGCACTGTAGTGGTACTGGCAGGCAGTGAGATGGAAAAAAGGTCTACCAAGGGTAATTTTGTCTAAGTGAGAAGAAGGAGTAAGGAGACTTAAATGTGTTGAAAGCTGCTGGTGGTCTGAAGAAAAGCAGAGCATAAGCTGGTGGAGTTGTCAGAAAACTTCATAAGAGCTTTTGCAAAGGATAAGTGTTAGATTTTCTAGATATCCAGGAAGAAAGTTGAATCGAAAATTAATGTTTAAATTTATCTAAATATTTGTGTAATTGGCATAATTAGATGAAAGGAAGAAAGGGTCATTAAGCATGGAATTAGTGGCTTAAGTTTTCAAAAAAGATCAGAGCAAAAGTATTTTAATTAGAAAAAAAATAATTCAGGTTAAAGCTATAGAAAATTAAGAAATAAGAAAAAAAAAATTGGATGGGTTGCTGAAGACTGAGGTGCCTGTTTTGTGAGTGTAAAAACATTTCCAAAAGGGTAATAGGGCCAAATTAAGGATAATGAGGGTAGGAGGTAGAAGGTGGCAAATTCAAGAAAGACATTTGACTAGGCAGGCAGGGAGTCTGCCTATTCACACACATAAAAGCCTTCAGTTGAAGTTAGATATATGGGAGTAAAGAATCTATTATTATATAATTATTGTTGGTAATAATTCTTTGTCTATTGGAAGAACTTTTTTGAACTGAAAATTGGCATTCCGGATCTGCTGTGATATAGTAGCAGAGCAGATGACATGAACAGAATTTCATTTTTGAGTGCAAATAACCACTTGCTAATAAACACTTCCAAATCTGAGTGCAACACTGTGGAATTAAAAAAAATGCAGTTAGGATAATTTGTGCAGAAATAATTCTAAAATGATAAAAAGGTCCTTTGAAAATTAACCTCATAATTCTGCCCCTGGGTCAGAGTGTCTGGAACTGTAAAACACTGTGTTGTTACCTGTTAAGCACAGCTCTGCATAAAGAGAAATGTGAACACTTCTACCTTCCAGAGGCAACAAATTCAATTCTTATACAGACTAAAAATATTACAGAACGCTAAATTTTATTAGCAGTTCTAGAAATTCTATTTACAATTTCAAAATTCTTTTCAGGAATTTCAGTTGGCTGTTTTCCACCCTCTGGCTTCAAAGCAAAAAGATTAAAGTAAATGGTTCAGAAACAAATAGAAAAAAAGGTTTTGAGGTAGTAACCAAAACCAGGCTACAAAAGGTCTTGGAGCAGCTTTATCTACTGATGGGTACTTGCTCAGTTCAGTAGTCACATGATTCACACATTGGTTCATGTTTTTTTCCAGAAATAGAATCAATAGAGAACAGACAAACCCACAGTTGCCAGTTTGTACAGTCTTGTGGTTTTTCTTGAGGGCTCCAGGCTTGCACAGGTCTACCAGATAATGAAGACAAACTATTTCAGTTCCTGCATGTCCATATGCTGCTCTACTGGGTTCTAGCTATCAAATAAAAGCACAGAAAAATAAGTGGTGGTTGAAACTGTCTAGCTTAAGTTTACATCAAGGAAAAAGCATTATTTAAAAGCTACCTTTACATTTTTGGCAATAATCTGTTTGCCATGCATTTTATTAATCACTTGTAATTTATGTTAAAAGTCTTTTAACAGAAAGTCATTATGTTTAAGCCTTGATGAAAGCATATCATAGCATTAGATGTGTAGCAGAAAATATTATGTACCAGGTCCTTTGCATTATGCACAGGAATCTGTACCTTTCATGACTACAGTCTCTGCTAAGGGAATGCTTGAGCCTTTCAACAATTTTCTCGAACATACATGACAATCAGTTTTGAGCTCCTAAATATATGTGGCACTTCCACTAAATGAAACACCATATCTATATAAGCAGAAAAGTTAACATATGGATATTTAGACATGAGAAAAATTTTCTTTAGATGGTGAAAGTAAATTGAACACCAGAGTTAAAAAAGCAAAAAATATATTCCCAAAAGCTATGAGACTCCCTAAGACTGCAGGTACAGAAAAAAGTAATTAAGTTTGCGTTTCTTAACCCTGATGCCTGCAACTGTGTTTAGTGACCTGGGAAAGCTCCTTGAAAGATGCAGGAAAAAACATTGTCAGTGTTATTAAAAGACGGAAAAATATTTACTCCTATTTTTTTTGACAAAAATACTAACTTTTCTTTGATTTTAATGTAATTTTAGTTCCCAGTAATGTGAGGAATGGCAAAGCATAGAATGCATAACAAAGAACTGGAAATCGTGTTGTAAAAAGTGGATTTGTAACAAGCCTAAAGTCTTCAGTGACTTGTTGAGTGAATCTCTTTAGGGGTCTTCATCAGGCTAAAATGTACTTTTCTGTTTGTGTATTTCCAGCATTCCAGCTGCATTATCCCATTCACTTGTGAGCAGGTACTGAAGGAGTAGCATCCAAAACATTGTGCATTTACAGCCACACTATGGTCTTCTACCATGTGTTCTAAATGGCCTCATACCACTGGCTTCTGATTCTCTCCAAATCTTACACACATTTTAACAAGCAAACTGGTTCAGCACAGTATAAAAAACAGGAAAAAGGATGCTATTATGATTAAGTATGAATTGTAAAGAGCTTGCATGAAATATTTCCTGTGATCTGGCATTACAGAAACAGCCATCCGGTGAGCTTTATGTTCCTTCCTTTTCAGAGCCCAGTTCTGCAAGTTGCTGAGCGTTAAGGTACCCAGTCTTTTCAATAAAACCTGAAAGATTCATCCTTAGCTCCCAGCATTAGGCTTAAGGATTGAGTACAGCACAGATACAGGGTCCCTGCTAAAATGTTATTCAAGGATAAGGATGGTTCAGATCCTTGGGTACACTTAAGTAGGTATCTCCTGTTTAATTGATTTGAATGAGAGAGAGATTCTGGACCTTGGTGCATTAAATGCTGCAAGCTTAAGTTGTATCGTGTGGCAGGATGCTCTGAGAGCTGATGTCTGAAGATGCAGGTTCATAAAATATAGCTGTTCAGATCTCCTTTTTTTGAGATCGTTGTGTGTCTCTTTCCCATGTCCTTGCAGCCTTGGCTCATGCAGCTTAAGACATTCAGTGCAGCTTTATACTTCCTCTGCTCACAGTATTTCCAAATCAGATGGAAAAGGAAAATAAAGGAGATCTTTCTAAAGGACTGAAAGTCTCTATTCACTCTCACTCCAGAGGTCTGGATGGGCTTTGGCAAGCAGCAAGGCTTTTGAGTTGTTACCCAAACTGACAGTCAGACCTTCTCCCTGCTGCTGTATGGATCCATTTCAGGGAAAAATCAGCTCTGCTTCTGCAGCCCCTGAGTGGAAAATGTCTGAAAGTGACATGATGCTCCAACCTAGCACTGCACCCTGCAGAGCAGAGCAGGCAGGGAGAGAGGGCATGTGGGCAGCCTGTGCCCTGGCTAGGAGCTGGTGGCGGCTGATGATACACAGACCACACTCAGTACCTGCAGCACGGATAAGTCCCTGATGACCCTCCTCCTGTGAGTTTTCAGTAACCCCTTTTCTTCCCCCACTGCTGCAACTGAGGTTTGACTGTCCTGTTACCTCTTGGTCTCCATCACCTTGCCACCGCCCTGTTCCAGGGAAGACCCAAGCTCTGCAGCATGCAAATGCCAGAAGCTTTTACCTGAACACTTATAAAAATTTTGGATTTTGTTTTACGTTTTGGGGATGGTTTTTAATTCTCTTCTTTTGTTTTTTTTTTAGTCTTGGGCAAAACCATGACTCTTTCCTTAAATGTTAATTGAGAAATGGTCCTCAGCAGTCATTGGCATGAATTCAGTCCAACTGGTTAGAAGGAAATTTCAACTTTAGATGGCATAAAGCACCTTTATAAAGATGTGTAGGTGACAAGATCAAGGAGTTTGGGCAATGTTGAAGTAACATTTTCATTTTTCTGACAGAACAGTTGTGATTTCCTGTTCTATGGAAATGCCAAATTCCAGATTTTCATTTCAATTCATAATTTTAAAGTCAACATTTCCAAATTGTTCTACACAGCAAAAGAGAACTTTAATAAATACAGCTGCTAAATGTTATTCTACTACCAGTTTCTGAAAAAAAGTATATGTCTAAAACATACTGGCCCACCTCATTAGTTAAAACACAGTGATATATTCTATTGCACAATTATTGAGGTAAATCTGTTGATCGGCATACTTCTATTTGCACCTTTCTTTTATTCCTCTTTGTATACAATTGATTTGTGATCACTGAAAGCAAGATCAGAGCTTGCTAATGTGTACTGTAGCTCACAGGTTCACTGGGAAGTATTTATTTCTTAATCATGTATCTCTTAGATTAATTGTTTGGGATGATCAAAAGCTCAGCAGGTGGTGAGGATGATTTAGAAACCACAAAATTGGTGTTATCTTTCTGATTGACATCCTATTAGTGCAGCATATATTTCCTGTTTGTCAGGAATGTAAAGTCTGAGCATTCGGTAATAATATCTAGTAATATTTTGGAAAGGGAAACCATTGGCTGGCTGCATTTTAACAAGATGAAAAAAATCTTTTGATTTCCTTCTGTCAGGTTTGAAACAGAAGCTGAGCACATGTAGCCCAACCTTTCCCGAGAAAAAGAAAAACTAGCAACAAGGCACCTGCTGCTGCTTTTTCCTGAGACACAATCCCACTCTTAGCATTGCCCATTTAAAACAACCAAGCCTGCAAGGTTTTAAAAGATGTAAAATAATCATCTAAATAAAATAAAATAAGAGAACAACTGGTTTATGACAGGTTTGAAACATGAATAAATAAAGCCTATCCTGCGAGCTTCTTCCTCTGACCTACCTCAAGCTGCACTTCTCTCCTCCTTTTTGGGTCAGGTTTTTCCAGATCACAGTCTTTCTCTTGACAAGAGTACTTCCAGCCTTGGGAGAAAATTTGGGTTGCAGGTCCTTTCTGAAACACTAGAAATTCTGTCATTTTTTTTTCCAAGTCATTCTCTCTTTTTTTTAGGAATAAAACCTTAGCTCGTCAATGTTTCATCTCATGCTTAAGCTGAGAAAAAATATTTTTTTTACTATTTGTGACAGTGAAGTGTGAGATACGCTTGTGGGATATAAATGGGAATGAAAAGAGAAACAAAAAGAATAAAATAAAGCATCTGAATAGTCTGAGGGAAGGCACAGAGAAAGTAAAACTAGAAGCTCAAATGAATACAGCAGTTGTCAGCCTCTTGTTTTCAGTCAGGTCCCTCTCTGGGGAGAAGTCTTACTGTAATAATAGTTTTGACCTCTCTCTCTTAGTACACAAATAGGTTTAAACTAAGAAATATACATTTTCACTGTTAAAAGCAGAACAAGCCAATCCAGGACATACATAGGTCCATACCGAGGAATCCCTGAAGAGGAAAATGAGCTAAATTTCCAGGGGAGATACTACAACTTCTCCCATGGCATGAGGGAATGGACAAAAGGAGCCCACTACCAGGGAACTGATAATAGGGATGCACATGGTTTTAACCTCTGCATCAGGGTCCTGCAGTCTTCCTCACCTCTTCTTCATCCTCCCACACCATAGCCACGTGCTTTGTCTGCCACCAGATCCATTCCATGAGTAAAAAGGGCAGCTCTCCTAATGTGGTCTCCTAAGGGAGCTTGCACTCAGTGCAGGAGAAATCCTAGGAACACCTGGAGTGAACCGGGGAATGTGGGAAGGCCCCATGCTTTGCAGAACTGGGTCCCCCACAGATCAGCTGTTCCTAAGCGCAGCTGTTGAAAAGTGACACTAATATTGAAAAATTGCAGTGGCGCCTTTTGGACAAAAAGCTGCAGTTATGTTATAGTACCTGCCCTCTAAATGACACCTTTTGCTTAATATTTCAAAACCGTAGCAGAAATAATAATGGTATCTCACTTACAGATTATTACAGCTGCTAACCAGCATTCCAAATTGATTTTGAGATGCTGGTTTACATTTATCTGGGTTTAACAAAAAGATGCTAGGAAACAACACCGTCCAAATCTTCTGTGCTGATAATTTTAGGTGGTCTTTAATTAGAACTTCCATTTTTAAGACTTGTAAGATTCCTCACTACTCTTTCCCAATAAAATATGTGTGATGATACTTATGTTTACAACATCAGCTGCAAGAAGTCTAGCAGTAGTTCAACACTGTTTCAGCCTCTAGTTAATTAAAAAAAAAAAAAGAAAAACAAATATCCCCTCCAACATTATGTAATATATGGGCTAGAAACCACCTGTTTGTGGGTTTGAGTGGGTTTTTGTTCAGCAGACTGGATTAATTTGTTGCTTACAGAAAAGTGGGTAAGAAATGCACAGAAGCCAGTCCAGTTTTCAAAATCACTCATCTCCATGTGTTGCTTGTGTGCTTGTTCAGGTTCGCAGGATGCTTGCCCCCAAAATGGCTCCTGATAGCTTTTCCATGTGCACCAGTTTATGTGAGGTGCAGTTTACTGTCATCTCAGGATGATACTCATAAAAAATGCTTACAGCTACCCCCAGGCCATTCCTTACTGTTTCTGTTGCTTCTTAGAAAATCTCTTATGAGGAAAAACAGAAAGAAGGAAGAAGGTACCCAATACTTGATATAACTTCTTTATCCTTATGAAACAGGCAAACAAACAAATAAAAGAACCCCAAGCCTGTCTCATCATCTAGACATCCTGAAAGACAGTCATATTTTCTGATTTATTGTCAAGTTTATGAGGTGAATAGTGGAAAAATTATCCTCAAACTAAGAAGTCATTCCTGTTTCTGGGAGCCTTTGAAAAATGTGTGGATCTAGTAGAACCTACTCAACTCATCAAAAAAGTTTTGAAGTATATCAAGACAAAAACCTGCTATAGCTTCAGTGCCTTCCGTTGCACAAATATTACACTTAAGCTCCAGCATGAATTATTAAACCTCCTTATAATGGTTGTGATTAATCTTCTAGCAGCTAATCACTTTCAAGCCATATCTCCTCACTGCATGTACAGTTTTAAGAATGGCTCCTCTTTGCATCCTACCCCATCACTAAAATCTATGTGCCCAATAACCTTACAACTTTAGGAGGTTTGTGTAAATGTTACACTGTTTTGCTAACAAAAGCAGCTTATTTCCCCTGCAACATAAGCTGTGGTTCAGCAGTATCTACTCATGGCTCTTAGTGCAAAAAGGAGTACTGAAACCAGCCATGTAAAGGATGTGTTAGTTGCTGGCAGCGGCTGTGAGGGCAGTGCAGGAACTGTGTCAAACTCTTCAAATGAAAGATACCGAAGCATTTGATGAACTTTTACCCTCAAAGTCTAAGTCTGACTGAAATGCTTTTTTTGCTTCCTACTACATTTAATCTCCATTTTGCTTTCCCAGTGCTAGGCAGAAAGAGTGAGTTATCTTGCTACTCACTCATTATATTATTTGGCTGCACAGATGTCTCATGACTCTCCTCTAATGCCTAGTGAAGATCCCTCTCATAATGAACCCAGTCTAATTTCACAGAGGAGACAGCTCACTCATCAAAAATCTGGAAAACTAAAGATTTCTGCACCCTGTGGGGACACTCAGAGCCCTGCACCAGTGCCTATGAGAGCCTACAAATGCTGCATGCTCCTTTTAGCTCAAAGGACTAGTGAGATTTGAAGGTGCTACACCCGATGTTATCATTGCAACCAGAGACAAAGCCATCACCTAGGACAACAGTCAGCATTTTGGTCTATGAAGATATTTTCAATTACTTCAGTGAGACTTGGGTTTGGCTATCAATTCCCTGCTTCTGTACATTTATCTCTTAGATGGGCTTAGGACTTAAATGTGGCTGATGTATGGAATTTGTTCTTTATGTTTTAAGTGGGTGGTTTCTATTAAAATATTTTTGTTGGATTTTTATATAATGTTTTTATTGTACAGCAACCCACCGTGTCTCAATGGGGAAGCATTTTATATGTTCAGGCTTATTAGAAATACTTATTATTATTTCAGAAGGTTGGATTGGCTCATTTGTAAGCTAAAGACACAAAGGTATTATGTGCTTTGTTTTCCCTCAACTTTAGATTAGGAGAACAGAAGAGAAATGGTGAACCGGAACCTGAAAAGTCAGCCCAGTATTATTACGCATAAAAAGCAGCATTTATGCAAAAAAAATAGTGTAATTATGTATAAATAAATAAAATCTGCCCCAAAATGAATGCCATCAATAGCATTATAATATGGAAAACATTTGAAATCTGGGCGCTGTTGTTCTAGGCAAACATGGGACACAGTCCTTGTTCCTGAAAAGGGCTTTGGAGTTTGGAGTGACAACAGAGAGATACTGCCCTGTCACAGCCCTGCTTCACAAATTTGGGTTGTTCTTCATTCTCATTTGTTACAAGGTATGTTGAGTGCTGGATAGGAGGAAAGGAGACCTTCCCCTGGTTTGGAACATTTGGAATCCTCACAAATTCAGTCTCTGCACTCAAAAGAGGAAAAATTTTCTCCCATCTCATGTTGTGATCATTTCCACAAAGGGACAAAGAAGATCTAGGAGCTCAAGGGAGCTCTTAATATTATGCAGTTTTAAACCTTACACTAACTACCGGTTAGATGGCCCGCACAACCCTTTGTGTCCCTCATATTCCTTGTCCTTTTAAGACAGGGAGACAGTCTAAGAAATACAAAGCCTCCTATAAGCAGGATGCTAACACTGTTTACCTATAATTCCTAAAGGAGTGCTTTTGTTAGGAACCACAAGGATGAGAGCACGGGTATTCTTAAGAGAAGTCCCTGACTATTTCATCCTTCCCTTTTGTGCTGCAGATGGACAAGATCAGAAATAATTTAATATTAGAGATAAGGAGTTAACAAATAGGTTGGATAATTGAGGAAACTAGATGTGATTGCCACACCTGCTGTCTTTATGCTTTCAGAGTGTTTTCATGTAAAGGACTTGTAAATCGTTTTATCAAAATGTTTAACAGTATTCTATTTTCATACCATTTTTATATTTTTACTATGGCATTGAAAAATAGTTTTTATTTATTTATTTATTTTAGCTTTGCTCTCTTTGTTAAAAGCCAAGCCAAAACCTTAACATGGAAACCCAGTCCTGAGTGGACTTAATAGAAGAAAAAGCCAGATATTCAGAATTTTTTTACGTTCATTTTCATTAAGAACCAAATCCCCAATTGTCTCAGCAGGCAGAATTGTTTTCTATTCTTTAGATGAATGAAGTCTAACTGACAAAGAAATAAGCCTTGATAAAGTTTGACATCAGCTTTTTTATTGACCTATACATAACGTAACTTCTTAAAAGAAGGTATTAGCTTTTGAATTATGCTTAAAACAAACGATTGCACAACATCAAAGTATAACTGTCCAATTCATAAAAAATATGCATCTTGTGGGGGATTTCTAAAGACATTTGTAGTAAATGGTGACAGTTAACTTCAAATAACAACCTTACTTGTTCCATTGCACCATGACATGGCTGTCATTTTATGTTAAAAGGATAAACATATATCAGTAAAAATATTGCACTGTAATCACAAATATGGTGAATGGGTCCCTTGGTAATTTTTCAGTTTGTCTGCCTTATACAAAGAAAGTTATGTGACCGACATGAGGTTATTTTGTTTAACATAAATTTTCCATTTTTTGGTTAGATGTACAAGTTCTGGACTATAAACTCTATCCAGATATTCTATTCGAATTCAAGAAAGCAGTAACTGCCCTGAGCAATCTCAGTTACTTGTTTTTTCCAAAGACAAGTTGAAAATTTCATGTGAACAACTGTTTGTTATCAATGTTGTGAGATCATTCTCTGCCATCTTACCATCAAGCTTTGAAGTCCTTCTGAGACATAGAAATAAGGCATTGGCAAAAAACAGTCAACAAAACATTCCGAATTTGGAAGTTTCATCATAGATTGATGTAAGTGTTCACATCAGCACTTAATTTATCTTTTTTTTTTTATCTATGCTATAGACATTGAAAACATCCATGCATTGAAGCTGTGGTATCACTGTCTTGTATTGATGTGCATTGCAAGAAAGTACAGAATAAGTTGCTGTGCAAACTGCCACCAAGTTGTGAGGAAAATGGTCTAGGCAGAAGATTTAACAGCAAACAATAAGAAAGAAATAAAATGGGGCATCTGAAATAAATGCGACTGCATCAGGCACTGATGTCAGTCACTGAGACCTTCCAGTGAATCTCCTCTGGGATGAATTTCTACAGCTGAGGAGTCTCAAGTAAGAAAGATCTGCCTCGGGGCTAAGTCTGAACAAACCCAGGAACTGTGAGTACGTTGGCCCTAGCTGACCGGAACAGCTGCCTGCAGTTCAAAAGTGTTATAAAATGAAAACTCTTAGAATCTTTGGCTGCAAAAATCTTCCAGCTTAATACATGGCCTTGGCATTCGAAAACTTTTGTGCCTTTCTTTTCTCCTTCCAAAGGATGCCTCTTGTTGCACTTGAAGACCTTGTTCTCACTGAAATCAATGGCAAAATTCTGCCTGGCTTTAATGGAAGCAGGATCAATATGGCAACTCTTCTGCCTCTGACAAGCAATTCAGATCCCTTTCCTCTTCTCTAATACAGTATCTACACTCATTAGTAATCCTACTTAAGGAAGGCAGTTGCAGGGGAAAGTATCTCATTCCTGAAAGTGACAGAATAGGTTCCAAATCAGCCTTTTCATTTCAAAAGAATTTTGGATTTTTCTTTTCCCCCTTCTTCCAGGATTTGGTGGCATGAATCCATATTCTGGGTGGTGGGAGAAGACAGAGTCTCATTTCTGTCCATTCACCCTTCTGCCTCTGTATTACTATGTTCTCAAAACCCTATCAGATTCCTATGCACTCAGTAAAGCTTAGCTGTACGGTTCGCAACATCATTGTTATTCTTCATTCTTCTTTTAAAGGCTAGCAGTTTCCACAAAGGCTTTGCTGGGTTTTCCTGCCTTGTTATCTGATGAGTATTTCTGAAGTTGCTTAGTCGTAGAGCCAAGTATTTAGAAGCCCAACTCAACTCTTATTCCGAATCCCACTGAAATTGTATGTGAGTTAGAAACTTGCATGTTTTTTCAGATCGGGCCCTTATCTCAAATTAAAAAGTTAGGCTGTTTCCCAGCACTGACGTGTTTCACATCAACTTTTTAAAAAATTCATGAGTCTAGTGGGAGTTGAGTGTGAGGAATGGCTTAGGATGTTGTCAACATAGTACCAGGCAAACTGGTCACAATCCTTCAGAGAGGAACCAGACTGAAGGAAGAAAACAACATATAGTCAGGTTTCTTTTCAACTTACCAAACAAATCTTCTTTCAGGTAGAAAAAAATTTTTGGTCCTCAGGGTCACTCAGATGTGGGGGAAAAGTCATTCTCAGTTCCATTATTTCTTTACTCCAGGTATTGTGCCTTCAAAGAGATGGGATGGCCAAGCACGAACTGATCTTCCCAACATGGTCCCCAGCTCTGGTTTACCCAAAGGAATGCATACGCACTGCACAAGAGCACAGCTATTCTCTTCTTCCTCACCTCAGGTGCTCAGGTGGCCCTGAGCCTCAATACAGGTTTAATTTTTAGCTTATTGTTGGTTTGGGCTTTGTTTCTTTTAAGTCCAAATTTACCAGCTCTGTCCTACACAATATTCTCAGGGAAATAAGCCTGAATTTATTACAGTGAGGGTGTTGGTGAAATTAATTTTTTTAAAATGTAGTAAAAATTATTATTAGGGTTTTTTTTTTACTAAAACTTAGTAATTTTTGTGTAATATTCATAGGAAGACATGACTTATAATACTAGCAATAAGGAATGAAGTTGTGAGAGAAAATCCATATGCCCTTGGCAAATAAAAGACTACTCTGCTCCTTCTGGGAACACTGTGAGTGTCCTGTCCACTTTCAAAAGTCTTGCCTTTATGCACAGTGATTTTCATAAAACATGTATTTCTCATCTTACTTTTCACCATAATCACATTGCTGTGGGGTTTTTATACAACTGCAGCTGCTTCTTGAGTAGGGTGCAGCAGAACATGAGCCAGAAGATCCGAGCTGGGCCCTCAGTGAAGAGAGCGAAAGCGAAGGTTGCAGGCTCTGTGCTGCTAATCTGCCTGGACAGGGATGCGAAGAGACAGTGCCAGGGTTCTGCCCTTCTATATTTAGCTCCAGTGCAGCCATGCTATCTGCATGCCATTGCTGAGCAGTGGGATTGCATCCATCCAGCCTACTTTGTGTGGCTTCTTTCATTATTTGTAAGAACATCTGAAGTAGATAAGTAGGAAAACTGGCAATAAACACTCAACCCCAGGGATACTCTGACGTCGGTTGTAGCGTTGCTCATCTGAGGAGCATATCTCCTGTTCACAAATGTGATGACAGATCCTGGCTTGTTTTCTGCCCAGCTCGCTTTTGGCAGGGAGATGTCAAGTAAGGAGGGTTGCGATGCACCAGCTGGGAGAAGCCCTTGCTTCTGGAGCATCCATACCCCTGCAAATCCTAGGGGCCACAGCTCTGGGCAGATATATATGTGGGATTTGCAAAGCGAAAAAGGTTTTCTAGCTTCTCCCCCCATCCTGTCCACTACAAGTCTGGAAACCAGCCAAGCGGAACTTCCAAAGGAGCAAGGGGGCTGCTCCTGCCACTTCAGTCCTATGCGAGAATACCCACATGAATGAATTAAAAAGTAATAAGTTCAATGAGTTTGACACAATCTATGGATTCAGAAGTAATTAACAAGCATAATTAACTTTAAAAGGGAAACCAGATGATTTGTAAGGAAAAAGTGGATAAGATATTCGCTGTTATTTATCCAACTGATTGCCTTAAATGGATTAGCTTAAACTTCTATTACAAAGATACTGTACCAGCATCAAGCACATTTGCTTTTTCACCTGAACCTGTCTGCCAGGTTTTAGATAGTTCTTGTGTCAACACAATCATAAGAAAACACCTGAGATTTTCCAAAAATCAATCATTTGTTGAACAAATATTAACCTGACCTGTAGCTGAAATAATTGATGTATGAGCTCGTTAAAGAAAACATTTATCACTGTGATTGTTGATCCTGTCATTACATTAACTGCATATTGTTATCACTGCTGGCAATATGTTAGTACCAGAAATTCATGTTTAGACAGAAGATTTACCTTCTTTCTTCATAGTAATTTTTTGGTGTGTGTGTTATGGTCATGTGGATGGATCTCTGTTATGGAACAGTATTCATCTGTGTTTCCTTTCATATCCCACTTCTAAGTGTCTGGAAAGGTCAAATTCTCCTTTATGACTTTTCTTGCCATACAAGAAATCATCCTAATTGAATGCTAAGAATATCTAGAAGCACCAAAAAATCCAGAATTTCTTCTTCTAACAGCTTCCTGCCTGTTTCTGCATCCAGCATTTTCTGATTGAGGTACAGTCCTGTAATCATGTCTGTGATGATGAAATTCTGTTCAGCCCATCTGCCAGAATTGCCAGAACACTTATGTCCTTGATTTCTATTCCCCTCAAAATGTGTTTCAGATTTGGCATATCTCTACCTTTCCTTTGTTCCATTTTGCTGCTATCTGTGGATGCTATGGGACCTTTGAAATCTAACACTAAATCATTAAATAAAAGCACATATTACTTCCTATTTTTATCTCTACTCTATTTTTTTTAATAGTGTTATTTAGGTGAAAAGTTGCTTTTTGGAAAATTCTGCATCAGTGTTTTGGGCTTTTATCCATAGTTACTTTTATATAATCCAGTGTGTGGATGCTATGGAGGCTGACTATAGCCCCAGAAACTTTCATAAGAAATTTTCTTGAAATTAATCGGAATTGTGGAGGAGACAAAATTTGATGATTTCCTTTTCTCAGGCTATGTTCCTCAGGGCAGTTCACATTTTTTATAGTATGCAGCCAATGAAGGTGACAATATCAAATGGAAAATGAAGCAATTGCCAGATATTTTCCATCTCAGTTAATAATCCTCCTGCTCAGTGTCAGAGTGACGCTTATACTGAGGGCAGGCAAGGATTTTATTTTATGCTGGAAATAGATTTCTAGTGTTCTTTAAAAACAACAAAGTCTTTTATGAGCAATTCAGTCTTCATAATTTTAATCCTTAAGTTCTTTCAAAGGCTACTAGTGGTTCAGGGCCACATTCATAGAATCATAGAATCATAGAATAACCAGGTTGGAAGAGACCCAACGGATCATCCAGTCCAACCATTCCTATCAAACACTAAACCATGTCCCTCAGCAACTCGTCCACCCGTGCCTTAAACACCTCCAGGGAAGGAGAATCAACCACCTCCCTGGGCAGCCTCTGCCAGTGCCCAATGACCCTTTCTGTGAAGAATTTTTTCATAATGTCCAGCCTAAATCTCCCCTGGAGGAGCTTGAGGCCATTCCCTCTTGTCCTGTCCCCTGTCACTTGGGAGAAGAGGCCAGCACCCTCCTCTCTACAACCTCCTTTCAGCTAGTTGTAGAGAGCAATGAGGTCTCCCCTCAGCCTCCTCTTCTCCAGGTTAAACAACCCCAGCTCTCTCAGCCGCTCCTTGTAAGACCTGTTCTCCAGCCCCTTCACCAGCTTCGTTGGTCTTCTCTGGACTCACTCCAGAGCCTCAACATCCTTCTTATGGTGAGGGGCCCAGAACTGAACACAGGATTCGAGGAGCGGTCTCACCAGTGCCAAGTACAGAGGGAGAAGATCCTCCCTGGACCTGCTGGTCACGCCGTTTCTGATCCAAGCCAAGATGCCATTGGCCTTCTTGGCCACCTGGGCCACTGCTGGCTCATGTTCAGTTGCTGTCAACCAACACCCCCAGGTCCCTCTCCTCCAGGCAGCTTTCTAGACAGACTTCTCCTAGTCTGTAGCACTGCACAGGGTTGTTGTGCCCCAAGTGAAGGACCCGGCATTTGGCCTTGTTAAACCTCCTGCCATTGGACTCAGCCCAGCGGTCCAGCCTGTTCAGATCCCTTTGGAGCCTCCCTACCCTCCAGCAGATCAACACTTCCACCCAGCTTAGTGTCATCTGCAAACTTGCTCAGGGTGCACTCGATGCCTTCATCCAGGTCATTGATAAAGACATTGAACAGGGCTGGACCCAGCACTGAGCCCTGGGGAACCCCACTTGTCACTGGCCTCCAGCTGGAGTTAACTCCATTTCCCACCACTCTCTGGGCCCGGCCAGCCAACCAGTTTTCCACCCAGGAGAGTCTGCGCCCGTCCAGGCCAGAGGTGACAGTTTCTGAAGCAGAATGCTGTGAGAAACTGTGTCAAAGGCTTTACTGAAGTCCAGGAAGATACCTCCACAGCCTTTCCCTCATCCAGTAGGCAAGTCACTCTGTCATAGAAGGCAATCAGGTTAGTTTGGCAAGACCTGCCCTTTGTGAACCCGTGTTGACTGGGCCTGATCACCTGGTTCTCTTGCATGAGCTTCATGATAGCACTCAAGATCACCTGCTCCATGACTTTCCCTGGCACTGAGGTCAGACTGACAGGCCTGTAGTTCCCTGGATCCTCCCTGCGACCCTTCTTGTAGATGGGCACAACATCAGCCAGCCTCCAGTCCAGTGGGACTTCCCCAGTCTTCCAGGACTGTTGGAAGATGATGGAAAGGGGTTTGGCCAGCACAACCACCAGCTCCTTCAATACCCTTGGATGAATCCCATCCGGCCCCATAGACTTGTGGGTGTCTAGTCAGGCTAGCAAGGCTCTGACCACCTCCTCTTGGATCACAGGAGCCTCATTTTTTCTCCTCTAGCTCCTGGGTTTGTACACAGACGGAACAACTTTCTTTACAATTAAAGACTGAGGCAAAGAAGGCATTAAGTACCTCAGCCTTTTCCTCATCCCCTGTCACTGTTGTTCCTTCTGCACCCAATAGGGACTGTATGGTCTCCCTAGTTCTCTTTTTATTATTTATATATTTATAGAAGGATTTTTTGTTATCTTTCACAGACTTTGCCAATCTGATTTCTAGTTGAGCCTTAGCCATTCTGATTTTTTCTCTACACAATCTCACTTGCCTCCTGTAGTCCACCCAAGAGGCCTGTCCCCTCTTCCAGAGCCCATAAACGTTTCTCTTCTTCTTGCTATCACTCAAGATCTTTCTGTTCAACCAATCTGGTTTTCTCCCCTGCCGGCTTTTTTTCTGGAACATGGGGATGACTTTCTCCTGAGCTGCTAGGATTTCCATTTTGAAGAGCTCCCAGCCCTCATGGGCTCCTTTGCCCTTAAGTACTGTCTCCCATGAGACTTTGCCAACCAGCCTTCTGAAGAGTTCAAAGTCTGCCCTCTGGAAATTTAATGCTACTGTCATTCTGAGTGATTGCATAATACAAAACCAAGTCCAACCTGGAAAAAAAACAGCAGAGCAAAACCATTTGGCTTTGGACCTTCTATCACTGTTTGGTATAGCAACATATAAAAAAGATGGTCAGTGTAATAATTTAGGATTTGAATAAGTACATAACTTGTTAGGTGAAACTGTGGGTATTTCATGGTGCTTTACGAGACTGTTTTACATACAAAATAATGCTATATATGCAAAACCTAAATCCCATGACAAAGTTTCTGACTCACTGAGTTTTACACTGTTTCCTGTTAAGAAATGCTTCCTTTGTGCTTGTCAACAGTGCTTTCAGTTATTATGTTCAGTTTGCTTCTACGGGCTTCAGAACTAGCTTCCTTTTTTTCCCCTGCCTTTTACTTTCTCCATACATTTCATAATTCATTGATATGGTAGTTATCTGCTTTTGGAAACAATATGCAATAATGTAAATTATATTTTTAATTTGTTAAAGGTGTAAATATTCTTTACTGTTGGTTTGTCCAATATGACATCCATCGTATGTTACGTTAATAAAAATCATATTTCATAGTCTGATGTAAGTGCCCTTTATTCTTGCTGGTTATGGACATTAGAAGGAAAAGCACTGCAAGGCTCAGATAAAAATTTCAACAAGACTTTGGTTCTCTAAAGGCTTTTCTTCTTTTCATTACTACTGACTTTTCAGGGTTTGGTTTTGGTTTTCCTTTCTTTCTGCATTTTTTGTGCATTTAATACTTGTGGAAAGTCCTGGATTAAGAGCTCTGGTTTATGTATGTACTACTATTTTCAGTGTCTCCACAGAAAAATACAGGAGTCTGACTTCAGATGCACTAAAGACAGATGTAATCCTTTCTTCCCATTGCTTTTTTTTCTGAACAGTAGTGAGCTAAGACTATAGCTGCCTATGGGCAGTTTTTAACAGACAATTGACATACCAGTCTTTTGATGTAGACTGGACCAGATATGCTCAAGGCAGTTGGATTATTTACATTTTCAGTTTGAATAAGAGAGCAGATTTAGAGAGAATGTGTTCTATTACAGCCCACTGGCTGTAACAAATCATGCGTGGTGCTACATAACTGCTAGCCACCTCCAAATACGCAGTGCATTTCTACAGAGAGTAGAGGTGTTTCCAGTGAAAAACTCCTCTGACCCATTAAGGCAAACAAGATCCTTCAGTCCTCCCAGATCCTTGGGTCTGAATCTCTAATATGTGTTCTTCTGGTGTTTGCAGTGTTCGGGTTTGGTTTATTATTTGGGTTTTTGGTTTGTTTTCTTTTTCACTTTATGCCAGCATGAAGTAAAAGAGTAAGAGTATTTGAATATCCTTAGTAAAAAAGGAAATGCTAGAGCTTTTCTTTAACACAAGTCACCAGATATGCATGCTTCCTTTTTGTGTGTGTTTTTAGAGGCATTTATGTGTAAGATTTGACTACCCAGAACTTTATGCAAGGGGCCCCAGGGCCAGTTAATGAAATCAGGTTGAAGATGCAGGCAGGTTAATATTCAGTTTAAGTTAGTCTATAGTGCACAGCAGAGGGGAAAAGCTTTGAAAGCATCATTGTGCGGATGCTTATTTTACTTATTGTACAAAGTATTTAATGTAACAAAAGTGGGATCTATGAATACTTGAAAAGTTAGTATTACCACAGAAGTAACAGAATGCAAGCTAAACAAATACAGATTGTCATCCTCACAGTCAAGCACAAAAATTTCCCGGTACACAAACAGCTTTGAGATTGCAGCTAAGAGAATACAAGGTATTTTCTCTGCCTGTTTGCCAAAGTTCACATTACTCAGTAGTCTAGCTTAGCCCCCGGCATTGTAATAGCTGATGGTGGTATGGATGAATGAATTTGTTAAATTCACCATTCCTTTTCTGAGTAAGTTTGCCTACGAGGCTTTAACATGGATTCATCAAATACATATTACAAAAGCAGTGTGGGACTTGAATGCTCAATTGTAGCCAAGCTATTACAGATGAATCTTGTACACAAGGAAACCTTAGTGCTCTTTCATTTTTCATACATTAGCTTTAAAGTAAGCAGTAGGAAAATGTCAAAAAAATAAAGAAGGCAAAATAAGGTACTTAAGGCTTAAGAAGAAAGTTTCTTTTCAAAGTGATGCCTGGGTGGTACTGTGTAAATTCCTGTTCATGAATAAGATTTGTGTATGCCTCCCATGTACCATTTTGAACAGATACTCTCAGTCTTAGAACATTTGTATTTGTCTTTCATTAAGAAAATGTAACACAGTGAGTCACCTATTGAAAAGAGGACTACGGGCCTGCTACTGTCAAAGCCTAGGATTGTTGAAAAGAGGGACTGTGCGTGTGAAATTTCACAACCGAAAACTGTGGAAGAATGCCTCTTGCTTCCTCTGTCAATTCAAAATATAGATATCTGTCCTTAAGCTCTTATCTCATTATTGATATTATTACTATTATCAGTATTATTATAATGTATTTATTTGTACAGTTCTGCAGCTTACTAAGTACTTTACATGTAGGTGAAATGCACACTATGTACCCTAGATAACGTGATATTTTTCTTCTGTATTATTATTATTCCACAAGTCACAGTCTGTAGTTACTGTATGCCATTAGCTAAAATTTCAAATATCATAAACATGGAATTAAGATTTCACTCAGGAAGAAGAAAAAAAGATGAGGTGGGGTTGAGCCAGAAACGTTTGTCTCTCTGCAGATAAACACCTTAATAATTAGCATTTAGAGGAAAGTACAAAGAGCTCAGAAGTAGGCATAATGTTTAATTACTTGTTATACACAAAACGCATTGTTTAAACTGAATTTTAAAAAGTGTTGAAGTTTAAGGATGAGGTGTATACCTGCTTAACTCAGTTGCATTAAAAAGCAAGACTAACTAACAGGCTCTGATTTCACAGGCAAAAAAGTGAATTGGCAAAAGGGCAATGAGTGGAAAGAAAAGCATTGATTCTGCTGCACAGACCACTGCTAAGTATCCTGATTTGTTGCAAGGTGACACATAGTCTGTGGGCTGCTGCAACCCTATTCCCACCAGTCCCAAAAGGTGTGTGCAAGGTGAATTACATCTTGCTAGTTGCAGACTAGCTCACATGGTGATCTTCAGCAACAGGGCCAGCTACAGTGCCTTACCTGAGGCTCATAGCACAGACACAGTTCAACCCAAAGAACAGGGTGAAAATCAAACCACCGTATGATTTTTACCTCCTTAAGAAAGGACAAAGGCACAACAGCATGCCCACTCAGCAGGCTTGTTATTAGGATCTGTTTGCTAGAATTTATAGGACCTAACATCAATTCTAATGATTCTCTTTGAAGGTTTTGTTCTGTTTAGTCTTGGTTTTTTTCAACACTTTATCAACATAATTTGTGACACTTGAGTCATAATCAGTTATTCTTGTGCAACATATTTAAAGGTACCATAGCTCTAGCACAATGCTATTATTACTTTTCCTTTCTTAGTGTCTCCAGAGTGGGACTGCCTCACACAAAAACAAAGCCAAAACCTTATCTTCTGATTAACAAATGTGGTTTCCTGGTTGACAGTTAAATTACCACCATTTCATTTCTTATCTACATGTAACTCCTAGCTATATCCGCTTCATATTGGAATCTATATGCAAAAAATATTATTATTGAAAAAATGCAGGTATTAACTAGTATGCTAAGGTGGAATTTAAATTACACTAGAAAAAATATATACAAAAATATATAGAAAGCTTAAACCAATATTATCTTGGGGGTAAAAAGTATCAACTGTCTTAGGACAGGGCATGCCCAGGAGGACCAACGGTATATCAAAATGACACCACAATAACTTACTTTCTGATCTAAGACTTTTATTAGAGTTTTCAGAGCTACGGCACAGCTACATTGCTTACAGGTTATGATAAGAAAACTGCTTCTTTGGTGTAATCAGCTGGTCTCACACCACAGCTCCCATAATGACCTACTTCATGGCTGGGTAATGTGGAGACGCCAGTGTAATCCTTGCAGCTGCTGAGTGCCCCCCACCTCAATTTTACTTGAGATGAGCTTCAAACTGAGGCAACACAAGTCCCATCCTAAAAACCGAGGAGATGCACAGTTCTGTAATCCCTGTAAGAGCAGTTCCCGGCTCCCTACTTCACAGTAGCCACATATAGGAGGGACAGAAGAGCATGTATAATAAAGGTACACAAGGATGGAGACTCTATCAATACAAGCAGATTATTTCAGTCTTTTTCCTACTGAAGAGCTACACAAAACAACAGTGGGAAATAACGGCAGGTGTTTGGCAATAATAATCCCTTGGAACATCTCATTACTGTGTGGCAGAACAGATGCAAATCTTATGTATTTATTAGGTATGGATCTTTTCTGTACCCTAGAATATTTCTTTGCAGTAGCAGGAAATAAAATATTTGCTTGCTGTACAGGAATTTTCTCACTGGTACATTTGAGAAGTCAATGGAAAGACTCTTTGGGGTCTAACTAAGTTCCAGAGAACGGATATCAGCCATCTCATGAGTATGTGAGTCAGTCCTTTCAGCAGTACAAGGTAATAGTCACACACAGAAACAGTATTTAAAAACAAGTAAATATAGTCCATTAGGAAGCCTAAATTATGATAAAAAAATTAAGCTGAGGCAATAAAATATTAGTTTGTTCCTACATACTCACAAAAAGAACATTATATTATTTTATTTAAAAGCATGAGATATGAAATAAATATTGTCAAATATTTGTGTCAAATGTTTAAAGAAGGAAAACCTTTTCTAATAATTTTTCATTTATATGTTTTCTTTTCATTAGTCCTTTAAAAATAGTAACCACAGATTTTGTAGTCTGTCTGAATGCAGAAGATTTATTAGTACTTATAAATCTGAAGAGGTTTCTATTACTGTATTCACTATTGTGTTTGGTGTTTGAAGCTGGATATTGTGCATGTCAGATTTCAGGTAAGGCAAGAGTCTTTGCCCACAGTTTCTCTGTTTCCAATAGCCATTGCAGTTTTCATAGGGTGGGGAAACAGCAACTTCAGAAGACCTACTCTATAGCCTAGTACATAGTTTGCCATGTACAGTCTTGTAGTTCAGGGCTGGTTTCTTAGTCTGCTTGTGAAATCTGCTTTGAGGTATTGGCCTTGAAGGATAGTGGAAGACATGCTAAAGAGTCTGTTTTCTTATAAGAAATACAGTAGTTTACCATAGGGTGATATAAGATAGCCTAATACTACATATATTAAATACAATAAATACATACAGATATTATATTACCTGGTGTTGAATTGTGTTTAGTAGTATTTCTAAAAATTGTCATAGTAGAGGCTTCTTCAGTTCATAGTCATCTATATCATGAGGTGAGAAAACGTAAATCCTTTTACTGGCTTTTATAGGGCTGAATTCAAATTTGTGGTGTAGTTGCAGCAAAGGTGTTGTCACTAGATAGAAATATTTTGCTGGAGGACTTTAAAATTGCTGTGTTCATATACATGTCAAAGCCGCAAAAAGGCAGGTCCCTTTGACCAGATGTGAGAAATAACTTTTTACCAGGTGGCTATATCATCTATTTTCCAAAAGTGTGATTTGTTTTAGAGAAAAGTTATTTCTAAAAGTTTTATTGGCATAATAAAGGCAGTTTATCACATAATGCTGTAATTCATCATATGCGCAGCACTGTTTGATGAATATATATATTTTCTTGCCAAATACTTGTACACTTGCCAAAGTTTTACAGTTAATTAGATATTTGGCTTTATTCGTTGGCTTCAATAAAGTTACCCCGAAGATGAAATTGGCCCAATGTTTATGAAACGCTAAATAAGAACCGAGTAAAATGTTTCCTAATTAGGTGTGGGGGGTGTCTTGTGGGCTAAGTTTTACTATTAATTAGACAGAAAATATCAAACTCACTTTTATATTATGAACCTGACTCAGATTAGAACCAGAGCTTGAGAAGTATTCCTTGATTTTCTGTGAACTGTGTCCATTTTATTTTCGTTTTCCAAACGTTTTTCCAGAACACATCACTTTTTAATTATGTTTATTTTTTCTCCTAATTTCCCATTTTTTAATCTAATTTAAAACTCCATTTAAAAAAAAGTAAAATGTTTGGGAAACTTTGGAAGCGAAGAGTTGAGACGGAATGTCTTGAACTGGCTGCTTTGAAAAAAAAGCTGAATTAGAAAAGCAGATTCTGTTTCTGGTGTGGAGTGGGCATAATGTTATTTGATCAGAGCTTTGGAATAAGGAAATAAAATGGCAAAGGGCAGGACTAGAAAAATTAAAAGTCTTTGTATAACAAGCTTTGTTTATTTTAAATGCAAAGGATATTCTTTTGAACTGAATATTGTGGTAAGTGTTAAGCCAAAACCAAAATTATATGAATGGAAAGCAAGCAAAGACTTTGACTCCCTGATGAATTTTTTAAATTCTTGTGGAAAGTTTGATGGCCTGTCTTTTTCTTTATAAATAAACTATAGTGGTTTTAAGACATGTGTTGAGTCTTGGTTTATTTAATTCATAATACCCAGAAAAATAGGACCCAGTAGGTACTACACAATATATTGACAGTTACAGTAAACTGTAGCCAGCCTAATACAGCTAGCTGCAAATGGTAGATAGAGATGTTTATGTATTTCTACAGAGGAAGCTTGTGTGTGTATGGCATTTTTTGAGCAACTCAGGTGGGAATCTGCAGTACGTTGTTCAGAGCTCCTGCACTGCAATGATGGGTCCCAATGAGGAAAGATTCTCACAGCAAATAAAGTTCTCTGCCTTGTCTGATTGTTGTGGGTTTTTTTTATTGTCTTTTCTCTTTAAATCATAAGCCCATTGAAGTAAAAGGCAAAAATGTTTTTCATTTCAACATGGTCAAATTGCTACGTGGTTGTCACCAGTTTTGGGGTCAGTGTAGAGTGAGCTGTGTGCTTTGTAACATACAGATGACTCAGAAATATACGTTTCATAATTTTTATGTTCTTTTAGCAATTAAATTATATTTACTTACTTAATATTCTACTACCTGCTATTTTCATCCTTTATTTGCTCAATGGGTATCCTTGCTTGTTGGCTTTCTTATGTCTTTCCTGGCCGGCTGAAAGTGTTCTCTGATGTCTTTAATGGACTGGAGTTTGAGAATTTTTGAGAATGTGTCAGAAAATTAACCTTAAAAGGAAGGACTATACTTACCTCCTGCAGATGGACAGGTAGGAGTGAGGACTGTGAGGTCAAAAAGGAGAGCTTTGACTCCGTATCCTGCAGTTCTTAGTGATATACCTTTAAGCTATGCTACTCAACCCTATTCAAGTCACCTTACCCCCATTCTCCAAAGCACGAGTGCAGTTATGTAGCCAAAGCAGTTCCTCAATGTGGCTCTCCATGCAGCTGCACGAACGGCTGCACGGCCACAGGGGAGGCAGTGGCATGGGTCAGCATGGGATGGTGGCTGGCACTGCTAACAGAAATGCAAAACTTTGTTTTGGGGGGCAGGGTGGTTGATGCAACATGCAACTAGTTTTGAAGCAGGTAGAGTAAAAGTGTGCGAAAGAAGGGATGAGCATGACCTAACACGCTTACTACAGATACATTTTACCAGCAAATGCAAGTTATGAGGAATTTTACACTTAAATTTGCTGAGGCAAACAGAGCTCTTGGACCTTACCATCTTCCTCCTAGCTCAAGTGACACCTTTGGTCTTGCTCCTTAAGCACAATTAACACTGACCAAAACATTTTCTCCATCATGCGTTGTGTTGGAGAAGAGGATAGAATAATATTGGAAATGCAGCATGGCAACTGAAGTCTTTTCTGTCAAGTGATGGTAAGAGGTTGGGACATGACGTCTGGCCTCACTAGCAGTGATGGAGAGATCCTAGCCATTCCATTTGATTTGTGTGCAGCTAAAACTTTGCCTTCATTGAAGTATTTCTTTGGAAGCACAACTCAGCTTTCATTATCTAGTGCATACTGACTCTCCCCTCCTCACTTTTCCAAGGCATTTGTTCTGCATCATGGCACAAAGTTAGCTTCTCATCCTACCAGCTCTGGTGTTCCAAAGGTCTATTTTACAGTTTTGCCAGAGAAAAAGCACTTTTTCAATGAGGCATTGGCCTTACTGAGGCATGTATTATGAAAATGTATATCTATATTCATGCACAAGGGAGGGATCCTCCCTTGTTCACCATGTACCACTGAACACCACTGAAGCCTGCTTCATGGACAGGGGTCTTTTTCTAATGGTTTACCAGGGAAAAATATCATAAGATTCACAGGATTGTGTTTTGCTTTCTACAGAGAAAGAATATGACCTATACCACATGGATGGCCCATAGGAGTGACTTCAGATCCAGGGCCACAGCAGTGACTTCAGAGTGTCTCTGAAGGAAGACTACTCCTCCTCCTCATTCTATGCAAAGCAGACAGAGGAGCAAGCAGCCTCTGCTAGCAGATTTGCCCCTAAAAGCATCTAGCTCCTCTGTGATTGACAGTGATAGCACATGTACTTTGAAAGCTCTAATGTTGATGATTAAGCCTTAATAAAAGCAAATAAGGTGGTGTCTGTGTGTACCCCAGTCAGCCAAGCAGATATCTACCTGGCATCTTGTAAATTAATCTGGGTGTTTATGCTGTAGATCATTATGAACATGTTGCTATAGCAACCTACATTTCTTCCATTTTTTTGCTGCTAATTATCCTAACATCACCACCAGCTACTAAATCTTTGAATTCCTAATGAAGGCATGTGGAAGGCAGTTTCTTGATACATCTCTCTTACTATATCAGCAAGATGAGATAATTAAAGATTAATGGATATTGATTATTTAGGTTTTATTGGAGTCTGCCATTCTAATACACACGTGCTGCTGCACCCAGAGGATATGCCCGATCATGCTTGGCTTGTTCTGCCAATCTGTGCCAATTGTTAGCAAAATCATGCTAGGGGGGTGCACTTTCTGTCAGATGCTTAATGCTCCCAGAGACTTAAAGCCTTTGCCAGCTTGGCATTCAGGTCCCTGCATTCAGCTTTCCTCACTGGCAAAGTTGTCACAACCCCTATGAGCATAATCAGGTTTTGTATTGGTTTGGGGTTTTTTTTTTGGTTGGTTGGTTGGTTTTCTTTTTTTTGAGGGGATAGATGTTGTTGATTTTTTTTTATGTGTTTTGTTTTGTTTCTTAATTGATAGAGTGTAAAAGCAAAATTTTGTGACTGTCTTAGAAGGGTGTATGTTCTCAGTCAATTTTGAGATACTGAATGTAGCTGAGGCTGTGAATGTTGAAGATGTTGCTCAATAGACCTCTTCAAGGCAACTGCTTAAGGCTTTTAGCAGCCTCAAATACATCATGAAGATGTGATCTCAGTTTTTAAGTTTCTTTGTAAGGTACCATGACAAGATATTATTTGTTTCCACACAGCTATAATTTTGTTTCAGTGTTACTGTATAGGGACCAAAGTTCCTCAGCCTCTAGTACACGAATCTTCCTCTGGCTCTGATGAAATCTCCTTGCATCTGGAAATCCAGCATGCCTCCATGAGTTGCCAACTGTGCCCAACAGCACCCAGATATATCAGAGTTGCTGAAATCACTTAGGGAAGAGAAGAAATGTTAACTGAAGATGGAAAATGAACTTAGAAAAACATCAACTTTGATCTTTTCCCAGGAACACAGTAAAGGCAGAAAATGTTCTTCTTGGGTTTTGCCTTTGAATCTAGCTTTTGAATAATGGTTCCTTAATTTTTAATTATTTTTACTTACTTAAAAGAAAACTGAAATAAAGCTATGAAAAATGTTCCTTAAAGTTTCTTTTTGTATGTAAGGATCCAAGTGACTGGAGAAAGAACTAGAAAAGTTGATGGTAATCAGGAAGGCATAAATGCATTAGTCTCTGATTTTAGGGCATTATTTGATGTGTTTACATCACAATTAAAGTTATTCTGTATGTTGTTTTTGTTGCCCGGTTCACCTCTCTTTTGTGTCTCAATGCACACACATGATGACCTCGATGTTGTTTCTCATTGAATTTTCAGTTGGTGTAAAATGAGACTAGTTCCACTGTGAGCACTAAGATTTAGATCAGAATCCAGAGTAGCAACTCTACATATTAAAAAAAAGCTTTACAACTTCTATAAGGCAATGGTAAAAGAAAAATATTGCTGAAAAAAAGGTATAGAAGAGAATTGCTTCCTAGCCAGGGCCTTGAATACCAGTTTCAGCAAAGAGCTAAGTTTGACTGTTGCATTATACACTTCTGTAAATCGCATTTTAATACACAAATGCTAACACCCCCTTAATTAGTGTATGTAGCAGTGAAAGCTGGAGTATACTGGCGTTTAGGATATATATTATGCCCACCTAACCTAATTACTTTCTCTTATATCCAGTGCAGTAAGCAATAAAACAATTAGGCAACTTTTCAAATTTATCATGGTAGCAGTAGCAGAGAAATCTTTTGTTCCATTTTACTATGTGGATCCTGAAGGCCGGCAGCACAACAGTGGCTCATGCCACAATCATGGCTTAAAAATCCTTTTTGCACAATGAGTCGATGAAATTTGTTGTTCCTTCTGGATTTTCTGCACGTGGAGATTAAGTGCCTTGTGCAGCAGAGGTCAGAACAAAGGAAAAAGCCTAGTTCCTCAAAGTGAACAAAACAAGGTAGAGACAATACATTTAAAACACACTCATTCTTTTCTCCAAGTACAAATATATTCTCTCATTTATCTATTGTTTTCTTAACAGTCAAATTAGAGAAACATTGTGAAGCTATATAAATGAATTTTAGCCTCATAAGGATGTTACGTGGATGTTACATGACATCAGTTAAGTTCCCTCAGCTAAATAAAATCATGAAAATCAAATTAGAATCACCAAAAAGCTATATTGAACCTGAGTGCTAATTTTTGATCTAAGCTAAGTCTATTTCAAATGTGGAAAAAGTCAGTTTTGAGTGGAAATGGTGTCTGTCTCTGGTTTTGCATACCTTCCACCATAAAACAAGAAAAGAGTGCTCCAGCTGAGTTTTGCTTTGAGTTTCTTAGTTCGTATGAAACTCAAAATGAAACTCCTGATTGTGTGAGCTGAAACTGGAAAAAAATGCACAGAGCTTTAGGCAGCATGTTGCTTGAAGAACAACTGTGTCATTGCAAACATTAAGGGCAATGCTTCATTTCTTCCTTGCATGCATACAACAAAGAAGAGAGGAAAATATTCTGATCTCCTTATACTTTTGATGATTTTCTATGCAAAAATAAGTTACGATTCCATTCACCTGTAGGCTCTGGACACCTTGTAAATACATCTATAGGATTTAAACAATGCTGACATGCCATGAAGCTAGCAGTTTCACAAGCTTGGAAGTGATATGATACTTAAAAGTACAAGCCTGCTTTCCTCACACAGACTTCCAAGTACATTTAGAAGCAACTTGTCTGATATATTTTTAGTGGACATGTGAAAATGACGAGAAAGGATGAATGTTTGTAATAATAATTCTCACCACTCCCTCCACCTCCATATACCTTCCTAATTTCTCCCACTGTTTAACGCACTAGCTATTCTTACCCCTCCCACTATTTTCCTGGTTTATTATCATTCATATTATAATACACTAACAAGACCATAAGGGTTTGCATTTACTTAAATTACACATCAATAGAAAACCTCTCTGCCTTTTAGTATCAATGAAGCAGAAGGTGAGGGATGAGCTAAACAGAAGAAAGGCACTGCTCAAGCCATTAAAGCCAGAGTATGAGAGAGAGTTCCTCATGTTAAGGCCTGTGGCAGTATGTATCTCCTACATAAACCATATATTCAGCCTGGAGAAAAGAAGATTCCAGGGATACGCCAGAGCAGCCTTCAAGTATTTCAAGAAGACCTACAATAAAGCTGGGGATGTTCTCTCCATCAGAGAAAGCAGGGATAGGATGAAGGGGAATGATTTTAGGGTGAAAAGGGGGAGATTTAGGTGAGATGTTAGGAAGAAATGTTTTCTTGTTAGGGTGGTGAGGCACTGGCAGAGGTTGCCCAGAGTTGTGGCTGCCCCATAACTGAAAGTGTTCTACACCAGGTTGGATGAGGCTTTGAGCAACCAGGTCTGATAGAAGGTGTCAATGCCTATGGCACAGGGGTGGAACTGGATGGGTTTTAAGGTCCCTTCCAAACCAAACCATGCTATGAATCTATGATTCAATGAAACCTATGGAACTGACACTTCCTAGAGATGATCTGCCTCTCCAGGCCTTTGTAGAGTCAAGATGTCTCCAGTAACTCAACCCTGTACATCATCTCTTTGCCCTTCTGAACAGTCACTTTCTCTCAAGCCCTGTTCTGTGCATCCAGTAGTTGTATTTGCCAGAAAGCATGTCAAATAACACAGAATGCACCACTGGGAAAAAAATAAGAAGGAAAAACAAAAAGAAAAAAAAAAAGGAAAATACAACAAAGGCCCATCCTAAAGATGTTATTTATAGGTTCAAGACTTTGTGCTGATTTTAATTGAAGAAACATTTTAAACATTTATCCAGGCTTTCAAAAGCACGTATTAGTCATTGACTTATATATTCTTCTACATGTGCTCAATATTTAGGCAATTTACTATTTTTATCTTAATTAAGATAGATCTTCTCAGCCAGCAACAAGCTAAGTCATCTGTACTGTCATAGCAGTCAAGCCGTTGAGGCGCTGAATTTTGAGATGTGTCTGCCTCAGTGGGAGGGTTCCTAGAAGAAACATTCATTTCTGCGCTGCTGTCATTTAGAAACGAACATACGTAAGCCTGCCTTGCGATGAAAGGCTGAAGAAGCTCAGTCTACCCAGCTTAACAAACAGAAGGTTAAGGAGCAAAGTCGATAAAAAAAAATGTCAGCAAGGGCTTTTCAAGCTTGCAAAGACATGACAAGAACCCATCGTTAAGAGCTGTTCAGAGTAGAAAATGCATTTATTTTTACAGTTATTTAACCATAAGTACAAAAATTGAAATGTTCACTGTCATACAATGTTTCTGAGTCAAAATGGGTATATTTTGAAAGATATTCAGCAGGTCTTTTTTATGTTCCATGAATGGATTCTGTGGTGACTCTAACATCTCTAGGTAGATTAGATGGCCGTGGTGGTCCTCTCTAGCTGAAACCTCTATACAGCCATGTCAATCTGCACTGTCAGGTGTTGTATCTATTTAATATACAAATATTCAGATACCTAAAGAAGTAGTCTGTGTTCCGTCTGAAACATTTTCATATTTTAGATATAATCCAGATAAAATAATAGAGAAACAAATTTGACATCTCATCCTTCAAGATACTTTTTGTGTCTCTAATGCTATAACAGGGAAGTTATACATATCCATATATCACCTGTTCATGGTGACATAAAATTAACAGCCTAAAAGTTATACATTTCATCTTATTCTGGAAGTTTATGGTAACATCCCCATAGACTTTTGTAGCAGAACCAAAAAGTAATGTTAAATCTCAAACTGTTTCCCTGGCTCTGGCAAACAAATTTCACAAGTTCTAGAAATTCCAGTTCCTCAGATAAATGCTCTGGAATAAATAAAAATTAGTGGAGTTTGATAGGAATTCCCAAGTAATTGTTAACATCTGTGGACTTGTGTACATCACACCACTATAAAAAATAGAATTTGGGATACCTTCCTAATTCTATTCCTGTTTCTTATGGAAACAAATAACTATTGAAGAAAAAAGTAGATTAAAAATGGAGAAAGCTTTTCCTAAATATCAAAAGAAATATTGCGAGGAAAATTAATTGCTGGGAAATAATAATGACTGAGTATAATAAAGACACAATAATAATAAAGACACAATAATAATAAAGACAGAAGTATTTATTTCATTCAGAGCAGTTCTGTTAGTCTATTCTCTTACTCATTAATGGTACAGTGTCTGCTCTAAAAAAAATCACTAAGATAAACCATTAAAATTTGTATTTCCCCTTTAGTTATGCTTCTTCCATCATGTAAGACAGAGAAGGCTACGATGTCGTGTGGCGTGTCATCTTAGAAAATATGGGAGATATTTCCAGGATTGGACCTTTTGGTTTTCTAGCTTGCTCTCATCCTTCCATCTGCAGCTCTGTAGCATGTGGCAAACGTGAAGCCTGCACAGGATATTGCACAGTCGCCATCTCCTCTATTTAAGACTCTAGTCATCTTGTCATTTCTGTGGCTTCCTTCAACCCTGATTTGCACCCTATGGTTAGTCATAATCCTTACCATCCAAAAGGAACATACATAGTTGGATACAATATATATAATTATGTGTGTGTGTATATATATACCATACACATATGCACATGCATACACGTATATATACATTTATTTATATATATATATATATATATAAAAACTCATCTCCAGTGATAACAAGTGTAACAGTTTTTATTTTTCCTACTGTTGTTCACAAAGAAGACTACAGGAAAAAACAGCCCTGAAATTGCCAGAACATAAGTTAAACAACACTATGTTTTGTTTTAAAAATACAAATTGTTTACAGCAATTTATAATACGCAGATATGTTTTAAATGGGCAAATCTTAACATTGCCTACTTGAATTCTAGCAGTGAAGTATAATTCAGCACTACTCTAATTTTCTATTATATTCATGCTAAGTGATTTTCATGCACATCAGATTCAGTATGCAGCCTGCAGTAGCAGTGGATACAGAAAAGTAAAATCCTTCTAGCTGGTACTGAGAGATAAAGAAACTGAGTTGTTTTTAGTATTAGAAGTAGATTTATGGTAAAATTAGATGACGGGCTAATCCCTAGACACTATCCACACTCCCTTCGTATAAAGAGCTCTTTTCTCTACAGTCTGCATATGTTAATTTAAAGTGTTGTCTCCTCAACTTATCAGTCTCTGTCTAAGCAAAATTTGATCAAGTGCAGGAAATATCATGAACTGACTATTGACAGGGAATACACAAACATCTGCATCACACATTTGACTATATCCAGGCCAAATATTGTGATCTTGTAGAGGATATTACTATTTGTGTAAGCAAAGCAATTCTTGTGCTCCCTATGCAAACTAAGGAAGCTCCATTGTTCTGGATATTCCATCATAAATGGAGTTGCATGAAGTCATGATATTGAAAAGCACAAATACAAGGGCTCTGCCATTCTGCTTTTGGGATGATCACTGGTGGTAAAAGTCTTATCTCACTGAAGTCAGAGAAGGAAAGTGTTTATCCTGTAAGGATGATGTGGTTGAGAGCAGCCCTGCAGAGAAGGACTCAGAGGTGCTGGTTCATGAGAAGCTTGACATGAGCCAGTAACGTGCACTTGCACCCCGGCCTATCATACCCTGGGCTGCATCAAAAGGATCACAGCCAGCAGGGCAAGGGAAGGGATTCTCTCCCTCTACTCTATCGTGAGACCCCACCTGGAGTCCTGTGTCCATTTGTGCAATCCCCAACATAAGAAGGATATGGAACTATTGGAATGGGTCCAGAGAAGGCCACAAAGATGATCTGAGGGCTGGAGCACCTCTCCTATCAAGACAGGCTGAGAGAGTTGGGCTTCTTTAGCCAGGCAAAGAGAAGGCTCCAGGGAGACCTTATAGCAGGCTTCCAGTACTGGTCTACAAGAAAGCTGGGGAAGGACTTTCTACAAGGGACTGGAGTGATAGGACAAGGAGGAATGGCTTTAAATTAGAAGAGGGAAGATTTAGATTAGACATTGAGAAGAAATTCTTCACGATGAAGGTTGCGAGGCACTGGCACAACTTGCTCAGGGAATTCATCATTGTCCCATTATGGGAGGTGTTCAAGGCCAGGTTGGATGGGGCTTTGAGCAACCTGATCCAGTGGGAGGTGACCCTACCCATGGCTGGGGTGTTGGAACTGGATGAATTTTAAAGTCTTCTCCAACCCAAACAATTCTATGATTCTATGATTTCAGCAGGAGGATAAAAGAGAGAACATCTGCCTATCAACGAGTTGATTTTGTTTGCATAAAGAGTTTAATTGTCACTCTTTCTAAAAGAACTAATATTACTTCTGAGGAGACTCTAGGCTTGCATCAGTGCCTGGGTGCTAAAAAAACAACATCACAAAGTTTTTTGTCCCCAAAGTGCCTTACAAAAACAAAACTAGGTGAGGCTGCTCCATGAGGAACATTCAATTATGCACTGATGGCTTCCAAAAGCACGTTTACTTTGGTCCTACTAAGAGACCCGGCCTTGGAGACCATGGGCAGGTTCATCATCACCCGTGGTCCATGGAAATGCAAATGTGAACACGATGCCACAGAGCTCAGAAAGATCACCAGGGTAATAGCACCAGTAATGGGTGCTATTGTGCTGATAAACATATTGAAGTTCTCTATTGACCCCAAAATGAGTGCAGAGAACCTATACGGCCACACTGTTCTGACCAAAAAAAATCTTGAACTTCTCAGCTATGATAAAATGAAGGCTGCTGCGTGCACAGAAATGACATCTTTTTTAATGTATAAATCTAACTGGAAAAAAAAATGTTTTTCCAGAGAGGCTATACTCTCATTTTCTGAACTTTTATTACAGGAGTTCTGTACCTATCGTTTTCATATGCTTCCTTAACCAGCAAATGATGTGGTAAAATTGTGGGTAGTGGCAGCATGAAGAACAGAACCATTTTAATTTGTCCCATCTGGCATATTAACATTAATAAAAGATGTTTAAAAAGAAATGCCTTGAAAGGCTTTCACCTACTGATTTAACAAGATAATAAGGAAAGCTTGCAATCTGCCACTAAATATAACAGATAAGAATAAGAGTGAGTTTAAAATGATGATAACAGAGATTAACCTCCGAAACACTGATATAAAAAGAAAAAAAAACCCTGCTGATTGCAACATATGAACATTAAAACTGGCAACTGAACTGTCTATTATTTTTGGCTAATAGGGTATATCCAAGTACAGACTATCGCCAATTTAACAAACATTGCAAACCATCGAGGGACTTTACACCAATCAGGTCAACGCAGAGACGGAGCATTCCTAACCCTGTAATTGCCCACCGAGGGTACCCCATGCTGGGGAATTAACTGCTCTTTGATTGTTCCATTAAAATTTAACCAATGAATCGTCCTATTTTCAGGCTGCTCTAAGGGGGAAAGCAACATTTTTAATTTGTCTAAAATAATTATGCCATTACTTAT
This sequence comes from Phaenicophaeus curvirostris, assembly GCF_032191515.1. Lineage (NCBI taxonomy): Eukaryota > Metazoa > Chordata > Aves > Cuculiformes > Cuculidae > Phaenicophaeus > Phaenicophaeus curvirostris. The sequence goes on from NC_091431.1 coordinate 19,119,002, forward strand.
TTTGGTTATTTGTACTTGAGTATCTAAATGCCCTGAGTGGTTTGCCAGAGGCAGCGCAGGTTGGCTGTGGAGACCAGTACCAATACTTCCCTGCACTGTCCCGCCCGGTTCCAGATTTCAGACATTTGTGCCCAAATTTTAAATTTAATTAAATAAATGGAATAATCAGGACTTTCACAAGAACAGCAGCAAACTTTGTGACACCCCTTCTCTCCCTCACAACCCATTCCAATACTGAAAATGGGCTCACTCTTCTCTTTCCCCCTTGCCTGCCTCAGAGCCACATTTTCATATCTGCCTTGGTCTGCTTCTCAGAGCAAAGCAATATTTTTACTTTTCATTGTTCACAAAGAGATTTGTATTTAAGCTTGTGAGAAGGTGCACACTCAATTTTTGTTCCCAGGAAAACAACAGTTGGTATATGGTATGTCTGATACTGCAAGAGCGAGATTCACCTTCTGTGCTCCCAGCTGGGATGAAATAAGTTGGTGGCATCCGATTATGACTTTTGGGGTCATAGGGGTTTGCATTAAACTAGTATTAAGTGTTATTGGCCAAACTTATAGACCACTCTTACCTGTCGTGTGTTACTTATAAGCATTTATAATACAGGCAAACAACTATTTTAATTCATGTGAAAGGCAAGTTTCCAAGTCAGACTCAAATGAGTCCTGCAGCAGAGCTCAGCTACTGAAAGTACAGCCTGCCCTCCACATTGCCCTTGTTCCTCCAGACCCTGTCCTCTCTTCAGCAGATGCTGCCTGTCTCGCCAAGCAGCTCTGTATGGTTTTGACGTGCAGAAATGGGCATACGGATAGGAATGATCTGCGTGTCTTGCCAAACCCCATGACATTCTATCAGAAAATCATGGATCGAGATGCAGGAGAAAATCTCGTGAAAAATACCTGAAACTGATGTAAATGTCAAAATATTTTAAAATCTAATAAATGGAAATTATTATATAAATAATCGTTATATAAATAGAACAGCAAGAGAAAAATGACAATGGCTGTAACATAGCTGTGACAAAGAGACAGAGCGAAGTAATAGCATGTATCACTGTTTACAGAAATAATGGATTTTATTTAGCATATCTATTTTCAACTGTTTAGACAGTATATGAATTCCAATGTGTTCATGTCTTCAAATTGGGGATCAGATTACAGAATGTGACAAATGATGAATTAGGGAGATGTGACAATGACAAGACAAAAGTTTATTAAAAGGTTGTGAGCTCTTAAAACCAGACTCAGTCTAGACAAATAAAGCTGATGAATGCAAAAGGAAGCTGCAAGAAAATTGCAAACAATAACAGAAAGTTTAGGAATTGTTTTTAATGCTTACTCAGCATAAGAAAAGACTATCTGGGCTATAAAATGGCCAGCATTCCTGGTTTTGCAAGGAGATCCTAAAACCCAAGACTTTTATGAACTTTTTCCTTCTGTTTTATCTCTGGTGGTAAATGTCAAGCCTTGGTATAAGTTGTTCACGTCAAAGGAAAATTCCTAAAATCAAGTAACATTCTTAATTGCTGTGGTGGTACAGGTGCTTTTAAAGACACCTTAGGAGTGAAAAAAGCATTATTTTAACTGTTTCTTTGGGAATTATTTCAGGACATCATTCCTTTCATTAGTTTCTGGGATATTTCTTTTGGGGGGGGGCGGGCAGAACTTCCTTTTCTTTTGCATTCAGATGTTTAAATGTGGGCCCCGGGTGCCTTTTCTCTCACCATGCCAAATGTCTCAGTTCAGTGCTACCAGTGGTAACATCATCACGTGTTTTGCTTTACAGCAGATGTTACTATCTTCCTGTATTTTTAGCACTCGGATGTCTAAACTTGTCTAAGCCTGGTTAAACTATGTGATAGCAGAACTTAAGCAGCCACCAGCATTTTGATCGTAGTGGTGTTCCCACCACCGCTACCACCACAGTAGATTTACTGAAGTTAATTTGTTTGACAAGTCCAATGAATTAGAGAAGCAATTTGTCATATAGTGTCATATTCTTTCTCGGCGTATTTGTACCTTGCATAACAAAACGGGAATGTGGTCCAGTTCTAGGGCTCCATCACCCACCCCCTCCTCCTCCTCAGCGTCGCCAGCACTACCCAACACCGTCATTCAAAAAGGTAAACACATTTTATTTCATAACATATTCCAATATGTTCAAAATGTATTTTGACATGTTCTTCTTCCCTAGCTATGCCTATTTTCTAAACACCCTGGCACATTGTCAACACTGCTGATTCACTGTGGTCTTTCTTTGATTGCTGTGATATCAATTAAAGTTGGAAAGATGGCACAAAGAACTGTTGGGGAGGGAATTGCATTTATGTCCTACAACACAAATGTATGTGCACATCTGATTATTCACAGGATTACCTAATGCATAATGTAAATTTAACCAAGGCTTGCATACTGACAGTTGTGTAACTGACAACGGAACCCTTAAAAATGCTGCAAAGATTTGACTCAGTTACATAAATGAGCATAGGTGAATAAAAGAATACTGACATACTGATCTGCCAATTTCTTTTTTTTCTCTCATACAAGCCTTTTTGTTATAGAAATGGGAAGTGTATGACTAGAAAACACATTGCAATTGTAACCCATAAAATAAAATAAATATTCACTTAAAGCACATGTTAAAGACCTCTTACTATACTCTTTAAATGAAAATGTACTTGACATGGAAATTAGGGTGGACATAGAATTTGGGACTCTCCCGTCTCTAGTGGAATATGGAGGTTTTTTGAGGCATCAGCTAAGCTGTTTGTTCATCCAAGCTTCCTTAGACCAAATGAAGTCGGAGGGGTTTTGTAATTAAAGCAACTTATGCTGTAACCCTTAGTGTTTCTGTGTCTCATAGAAACATTTTGCCACATTAGTCTGATTACAGCAATGGAGCATAAAGTTTTCCATCATACTTCAAGATCACAGATGAAACAGGTGCTAATTCCAAGGATTTAGGTGTGATAAATGCTGTGTCATCTAAGAATCTCAGTGTAGATGGAAAACAGAACTCTAAAGGTCTGTTTGTAAATGTACTGCTGATACACATACCATTTCCTTTTGTTCCTCAGAAACTTTACTCATTGCAAAAATTGTTCATGTTTAGTGAATCATATGTGATCGTACTGAAATGCAGATAGAACAAAGATATACTGAGAACGTTGTGATGGATTTGAAGTTCCTGACTTGGAGCAGACAAACCTGCAATGAAAGCCATTAACATTTACATGGAATTCTAAAACTAAACATGAAATGGGCTTGGGGTAGAGGAGTGTGTTTATTCATACCTTGGAGGCTATTGGTTTTTTGCCTGTGCTGAGCAATATTGATACTATCACACAGCATTTGATCAGTGCATGTTCACAGCTTGCAAGAAAAAAAAATAGAACATATGCTTAGAAGAAGCATCTGTAATTCAGTTATCCTCAGAGCCCAGTCAGACCTGAGCATTCCTAAATAGACTGAGGAGCTGAACTTAATGCGTACCATGGACCACCAATGTGGACCTTTATAGAGGTCCAAGCTTACAGCACTTCAAATTAATAGCTCTCACTTATGAGCTGAGAAAAGGTCCACACAACCACTTGTTTGGTTATTAAGGTTCAGTACAATATCCTCAGTCTTACGGAAAGGTAAAAGATACAAAAATATTATTTTTATATATCACAGTCGTAGGCTTCTCTGAATATTATATAAAAATAGGTAGATCTTCCATATTCTAATGTAATGTAGTGAAAACACACAAAGTTTCAAATGGCATAAAAATGCTTTGCGTGAAGGTAGGAGAATTTAGTTCCAATATAATCTTACTTGCTGAAATAAACCTGAAAATGGAAGATGGAGAAGAGCTGCACAAAGAACAAATCTTATTTCATCAGGATTTTGCAGCATTTTATTTTAGTTTAGGATGCTACAAAATAGTCTCAATCAACAGTTTCCCCCCCTTCCCATAAGGTTCTACTTTAAGACCTCCATATGCTCAATTTTAATAATTTGCTTCCAAAACCCAGGAATGATTCCAAATGTAAGTTATGGAAATATTATGCTACTTATTAAAAAAAGAGAAATCCAAAGCCCAGGTACCAAATCTTTAAAACACACAGCATGGAAATAAAAGTATTTTTAATCGCATTTGCAGATTCTGTCCCTTTTCTTCTGGAAACAGAAACCGCCTTAATAACTTTGCTGTAAATGCTGCAGGGAAGTTTCCTCTCGTTGCAGTGTGGTTTTGCAAGCTACCTCAGTAACTTAACATAGCTAACTATCACTTGCCGTGCAGCTGCCACTCAGGTTCTTGCTAGTGAGGCATCTCTGCAGAGGTGAACTGGACAAGCTGGACATTGTGTGCCAGGAAATGATGTAACTGCTTTTGCAAAAGTAATTGCTATGTCAGAGAACCAGGAAGATGTTTATGGAGAAGGATGAAATTTCTTGCTTTGTTTTTGTATTAGGACAAAACACTGGGTAATTGGAAAGCACTATAGAGGAAGACTTACTGGGATCACCTGTTTAAATAGGAAAAAGGTAATTCATTGAGTACACCTCTCAGTGAAATATTCCATCTACTAACTTGTTAGAGCATACTGACACAGAGCCCCAGAGTCTAGGCACAAAGTACGGGTGCAATCCTCTTCTTTGTGTAGGTGAGGGAAGACTGAGACTCTGAGCAAGGCATAATCACACACAGCCCAGAAAGGTTGCTGAGTTCTTGCAGAAGCTATTGATGCTGCCCTGGTTAATGGGGGTTTCTAAGACAAGCAGAGGGCATTTCTTAAAAGTCTTCCTCCAGCTACAGAAACTCTTTCCTCTACATGGTGTATGAGACTTATATTTTAGCCACCTTCAGTCCCTAATAGTGGATTTAAGTGAATGAATGCTTTTTGAGCTATTACTTTGCAACAACAGACATTTCCTGTAGAAATGCTCCTACTGCATGTAAGTATGGAGGAGGCTAGTAATCAGGGCACCACTGCTACACAGTGTGTTGTATTACAGTACATAGCTTTTAGCATTCCGGTCGAAGTATGTCACTCATCTTCACTCTGTTTGCATCACTCAATGCATGCAGGAAAGGAGCTAAGACAAAATTACATGTGGATTTTCAAACAAATGAACCCACTGACAGTATTTGAGATCATGATCAAGAAGGTTTTTAAGTTGAAAAGTGCTCTAAAAGTCCGTTTTGGGGGTCTGGACAAGCTAGAATAGCCATCTTCTGAAGATGTCAATGGGAGGAATATCAAGTGGCTGCTGGCCATTAGAGCAATGGTGAAAGAAACGACTGGAAGCTGGAAGGCACCATCCAGAACTTGTTGAAATCACTGAAAACATTCCTAAAGATTTTAATAGGCTTTGGTTAAGTCCTGTAAAGAGTGAACAGGGAAAAGGGAGTTGTTTCCGAGTGGAGTCAGAATAAGGGAGTGTAGTTGGAGTGAACACATATGTTCCTACCATATGGGTGGAGAGCTCTGGGATTTCTGCCATATTGGTCCTGAAGTCAAATACAATTTGTTTTTGTAGTTTGGATAAACTAGATCCTCAAGTGAAGGGTATTTAATTTCAAATGAATGCTGAGCCTGGTGTCTTCAGAAACTGATTTTTAAGGCCACGAGCCCATCTAGATCATGAGAAATAGAACATCCTAGGCTGACTGGGCTTGATCCATACTTACAACTGAAGAGCTAAAGAAGTCTCTACCCAAAATGCTGTCTTCTCTTTGCCTGTATTTATTATTTTTAAGCAGATCTGATTTTCTTAGATTTACTTTTCATAGACATAGATGTCACTTTTCAGTCATTCTGTAGGAATCGTATTCTACAGGAGACACTTTCACTGAAAAGGAGGGTTTAGTAGCAAGCATCATGGGGTATGGATCATCCATACTGAAAAATTTGCAACTCTTATTTCAGAGAAACAATACAGTCTTACTTAAATGAAAGTCTTACTTAAACGAATTTGGGACCAATGTCCAGGTAACTCAGTGTTATGTGTAATAATTATTTTCATTCATTTTGAGGCTAAGCCCTGCACTCAACATTTTTGGGGGGCATTAGTAAAGACTTGCTAAGAACTTGTACCTTGGCCAGTGGTTCATTCAGAGTTCGTTTTGGGCCTATATATAATTAGTAATGAGTGATTCATTAATAGTCAGAAGTCATATTTTGGTAATCCAGGAGTTTTACGTTTAAATATATTAGAAATCACAGAACAATAAATCTCAGTACCTATTTGTGTGAACACTAATGCACAATTATGCCTGCAATTTTAAAATCTCACTCCGTCCCTTCAGCTGAAGGGTACTACAAGGCTCACCCCATGTAACACTAATTTTGTATTTCTCATCACCCAGACATCTACTAAGTTAGATGAAATTTTAGAAAACAATGCTGCTAAAGAAGTTATTCACACTTTTTCAAAGCTGAAAACTTTAATTTAATTAGAGAAAAATCTCAAATGAATTTTTAGTTATCTAAGACATTTTAACTGTCTGTGTTTAGAGGAACATAGGCTACTACTGGTTTAGGTTAAATGAAGAAGATGTACAGATTTGCTTAGATTAATTTAGACATAACTCAGATGGACCAGGGTGTTGTTTGAGAAAGTGATTAGCACTACGATTACTAGCTGCAAATGTATTTGATTGACATGTGTTTCAGACTGCAATTAATTAACAATATGTTTCTCTTATGCCACCAAGAATTTTTGCACATGACTGTGATCATACAACTTTTATTCAAACAGCACCTCTGAGGTGGGATGACCTAAATAGTTTCCACTCAGAGGACTATTGCATTTCTCTTCTGATCCCTGCCAGCTGGTCAAGGAGCAGCAGCCACTTACTCCTCACTTGAGGAAGGGTGATAGGTAACAGCTCTGTTATCAAGTGGGCTGGGGGGGAGGAAAAAAGCAAATGCATGGGCCATTCAGATAACTCTGGTGACAGTATAAAGGAGGGCTGATAACATAACACAGAGAAGTATAAACTAATTTGGTGACTTTTTGTCTCTACTTGTGATGATCCAACACATTTTCTCCTAGTTTTGTGTTAAAGAGAGGGTTGTCTGACAAAGTTGAAGAAAATCCTGGATCAGCACAAGACCTTATTAAAGAAGGCTTTGTGGAGCTTTCTGGTCACAACACAGTAGAGAAGGCTGTATTGGAAATTCATTTTGAGTTGTTATAATGTACCAAAATCCTACTAAAACTGCACAAGTATTCCTGATTCAGTGCAAACTCCAAAGCTACTATGGCAATTCCAGAGGACCAGAACAAGCGTGGGAGTGGACTGCAAGCGAGCTGCTCCAGGATGCAATCCTGTCTCAAAAACTTGCTTCTTACCAACAAAATAATTGATGCATCTACAAAGTGACTCAAAGAATTTCTTTACCTACAAAATAAATAAAACATAGTGTTACCTTATATTTTTACTTTGGTTTCTCCAAGATATGTGAATATGGTTAATGCATTTGCCTCCCTTTTGAGACTTTCCATAGGATTTTTTTTGTTTGGAGATGGAGGAGTGTTCTGTCTGGGACAAGCTGGTGACTAATGGGCTTGCTATTGGGACAGCCAATCCCAGTTCCTGTACTTTGGTTGTTTAATGCTTCCCATTATGAAAGACACTTGTGAGATTTCCTGAGAAGTTTGAGAAGTTTTAACACCTCTTTTGGAAACAAGTGTTTGGAGTTTGGCAAGGAGCAAGCTTCTGGGCTGGAGAAGAGCCTTTGTCCTGGATATAAATATCTGAGATATAAATATCTGCTGTGGTCTGTCTTCCTCAAGAAAATTTGGGCACCCTGTCAGAAGAGTAACTGCATATGAATATGCTCATCAAAGTCCAGACCTCTACTGCTGCCAGAACAGTAGCAGCAGCACTACATGCTGCAATGGAAAAGCATAGATATGGCCAGGGTGCTCTAGCTCGGGTGGAAAAACAAAAGCAAACAGGTCCAGAGCTGATTGGGCTGTTCTCTGGGCAGGTACCTGTTAGTGGATCCTGTGCTGAAGCACTAGGTTGGAGAGTAGGCAGAGCCTGTAGGCTTTGTACAGGCACATCCCCAAAATTGGTGTGGATTCAGTGCTCACCCCTCTATGCTGCTGCTACACCTCTGGCTTTGGGAAGCGGAAAGGAAGGAAACATTCACAGGCATGTTCCTGAAGTAAGAAACTGGAAGAGGAAAAAAGAGAAGTGCTGTGTTCATCATCAACATATGCATGTGCTTATAATATAGGCTTTGGTCGCACAATAATGCTATAATTTTCCACCAGACTGCTTCTGCATTCAGCATGTATGAAGAAGAATTAATGTTGCAGGGGGTCCCATCAATACGGTGCTGTTGAATACCCATGGATCCAGAGAGACCTCTTACTGTCCTCCTGCAAAGGGCTCAGAAATCCTTCACTGTCACTTGGTTGGCCATCAGAGCCAGGCAATAGATACTTTTGCTCAACATCTTAACCAAAGCACAGCTCTTTTAAAAGCACAACTCAGCTCTCTTAGTATTACACTGCAATATTAGCATTGGATCTGAGCCCAAATCCTGATGTGGGATTTAACTCACTATTCTGGCCCACAGGCAAAAAAGTAATCCTGGCAATACATTGTAAATAGGCTAAACAGGCATAAATCCTGGAATTATTAACATGCACAGTATCCAAAACTGTCCGAAGAATACAAAGCTGATACCTCTCTCATATTAGCACTAGGAAATTATTCATGAAAGAGAAGCCAGCCCATGAAAGTTATTTTATCGATACATATAATCTGGGGTTTTATACTTCTTCAGTTTTCTAAACAGCTGATAATCAACTTTAATTCAGATTTGAACCTGATAACTTTGCTTCTCTTGCTCATTAGATAAAAATAGCAAAATTGTTGGTCTGTATTTTCTTAAATCAAATAAAAATATTGAAATTCATGTATTTCTCCTCTTAACATAACTCTCTGGATATGGCTTACATGACCGTGTAATGAAGATTACAACTGCATTGTCAAAAGGAGCCCAGTGCTAAAATTTGTTACAGAGACATTAGGATAAGTGTTCCCAATTGTGAGCAGGTGGTACAAACATGAACCCTACTGAGATATAATGAGATGTGTATACATGGGAAGTTTAGGAACCTCCTGTGCATCTTTTTGAAAATGACATAAAACAACTTGCAATTAAACTCTATTTGATGCCAGATGAGAAACAAATGTTTGGGGGAAAGTAGTTTTTAATACAATAATAATTCACTTTACATATGCACACCAGCAGCTTTGCATGCTACTTCCCTAACCAGCAAGAAACCTTACAATCATCCGGCAGGGGATGAGATCCTCCATTTCACATATCTTCAGAGGGATATTTCCTCTGAATTGTTACTTCTGCACTAGGCAACAACTCAATGTGCCAGATCTGCTTTTCCACTTCTGTAAGACCCCAGCCAGAGGAGCACTTCAGCAGACATTTAACTTCAAGAACACCAGCATTGCTCATTAAAGTAACAAAGGGAACTCTGATGAAGCCACAGGCTGAAAGTGCATTGATGGACTGCATTCTGAAGGTGCAGGAGAAGCCATTTCCACACTGGTGTTGTGAGTGAGATGCAATGGGAAAGGTCACTAGTGTTTCCTATAGAACCGGATATCTACTGTTTCCAAAGCGTTAAAACCCACAACACGTACCTACAAGTGACATCTATGACATGCAGAGAGGCATCTCAGTTTTTCAAAGTACACACCCTTTTCTCAGTTAGTGAGTGAAATTCCCTGCTCCAGTGGAAGGCACAGTTCCTCTGACCCAGGGTGAGTATCCCCAGTGGGGTGCAGCACTCCTGCTTAACAATGCACAACTTTTAAATACTGAGTAGGAGATGACACTGCTACCTTTACGTTCATAGGTTCTTTCTACTGCTTTCCCAAGATGGGAAAATTAATCTAAGTAAGATATTGAATCACAGAATCATAGAATTACAGAATAGTTGGAAGAGGCTTTAAAGATCATCTCGTTCCAACCCCCCAGCCATGTGCAGGGACATCCCACTAGGTCAGGCTGCCTGAGGCCCCATCCAACCTGGCCTTGAACACCTCCAGGGATGGGGCAGCCACAGCTTTCCTGAGCAACCTGTTCTAGTATCTCACCACTCTCATGGTGAAGAAATTCTTCCTAATGTCTGGTCTAAATCTGCCCCTCTCCAGTTTGTACCCACTCCCCCTCATCCTATCAATCACCACAAGCCTCTATGAATAGTCTCTCTCCAGCTTTCCTGCAGCCCCCTCAGTTACTGGAAGGTTGCTATAAGATCTCCTCAGAGCCTTCTCTTCTCCAGGCTGAACTAGCCCAATTCTCTCAGCCTGTCCTCGTGTGGAAGGTGCTCCAGCCCTCTGATCATCTTTGTAGCCCTCTTCTGGACCTTTTTCAGCAGCTCCATATCCTTCTTATGTTGAGGATTCCAGAACTGGACACAATACTCCAGATGAGGACTCCCAAGAGAGGAATAGAGGGGCAGAATCACCGCCCTCAACCTGCTGGCCACACTTCTTTTGATGCAGCCCAGTATATGGTTGGCCTTCTGGGCTGCGAGAATCTGCTTTTGTACGTTTCTCTGGAAGAAAAACAAGATAATTGACATAAAATCTGCGTATAGGGCCAGTCTTTTTCACTAAGGAATTGTGTGATCACAGTAAACAGTATAGTTAATGCTAAAGTATTGCAGCCACCACTTGTTTCTACTGAAATTCTTAGAAATATTAGTTTGTACATAGTGCCATAGTTTGTAAATAATTGGGGAAAGATAAATAAAAGACTAGGCAGGCCGGTAGGTATATTGACAAAGGATTCAGGATTAATATGTTGCTGAAAATTAGGCTTCAGTAAACCACATTTTCCCCTTACCTCCCTGTATATCCTTCTTATATTTTTCCTGCTTATATACTCTCCTAAATATCCAGAACTTTTCCCAGGAGCATGAAACATTGAAGGAAAAGAAATGAGAAGCTTCTTTCAGCTTCTGCAATGCATCATTTGACAGGAAGTCAAGTTATCAGAACAAAGCCATATAGGTATCAATCTTACACCCATATATGGTGTACGTCCTAGTTACCATACAGATATGAAAGGGCCATTAGGGCCCCTTATCAGCTGTATATTGGTGTAATTAAAGGGTTTGATAGCATTAACCTGAACTGTGAAAGTCTCCAGACAATGCACTCTATCAGTCATCTGTCCCTTGAGTTTAAACAGCTACAACAAGAAGACTTTCTCCTCTGCTTTCCAAAGGACACACAGAGCTGCTGAGTTCAGTGGCCTTTTAAAGGAAAAGAAAAGCAAACTATACTGTTTAATCTAGCTTCCTACTTCAATGACAACAGAAAAAAAAGCCAAAAAACCTAACCAAACCAAAAATCTTTTCTTCCCCAATATACTGTTATATTTTAATGAATATCTAATGTCAAGTAATGTAGAATTTATGCTTTTTTTTCTTCACATATTTTAATGTCTGTATCATGTTTTCCACTTTATGCCACACTGTTTTGTGGTCAAACAACATGTGAGAATTTAGTAACGGTACACATTTCCAGTGTCTTTTCTATCTCTTTGCCTGTATATCCAAGAAAGACTGATTCTTTTTATCACACATAAAGAAGTTCAGATTTGATCTAGTAGCCTAAACAAAATCTGGATCTAGCAATTTAATAGCCTTTTTTTGTCCTGTTTTATTTTTTGCAAAGCCTATTATTTGCCATCCCAAAGGCTTGCTGAGTTTACAGCACAGATGAAGGGGGACAAAAAAGCCACTAATCATCATGAAGATTTAATCAACATTTACCCTTGGAGAATTTAGATACACCTTAAATTCTTAGCAAAGATTAGTTCATAATCTTGTTTAAAAAACAAAATTTAAGAAAAAGTAAAAAATCTGGGAGTCTGCTGAAAATTGTTTCTAAAGGGACTTTTAATTTTCAGCTAAGGCTTCATTCTGTAAATGTAAATCACTTCAATGGAAAATTGTTCTTTCAGTCCTTTGGTTTCACATATTGTATTTTTAAAGGACTGTCTGAACCATAATGAATGATGTAGAAATATTTCCAGTTTAATAACTAGGTAGCGGTCTTTGGGTAATTCCCAATGCAGTCCTCTCACTCTGACTTTATTATAGTCAAAAGTAACCTCGGCCTACCCTACTCACAGTTGGCCACACCTCTGCAACACTTTCTTTCCTAAAACTCTAAACAGTTCATGAAATTCCTAAGGAATCTTCTAAGTCTTGGAAAATTCCTTTCTTTCTTTTTTTTTTTCTTTTTTTTTTTGTCCTTCTTTTCTGTTTGTGTTCACTTATAGACTGATACATTATTGGCTTTTGCCCTTTCTGTCTCTGATACATTGAACAGAAAGTCCTGTGTTTATTATTTATTATTTTTCCTTCAAAAATCCCTCCAAAGACTGTAGCCCTTGATATACAGAGGAAACATCAACATTAAAATTGTAGAAATCCCTTTTTCCTCCATTAAATTTGCAGAAATCCACTTTTCCTCCAGACAATTAGAATACAAGCATAGTTCATCAAAATACATCTTTCTATCTGTCCATCATTCTGCATATCTATCAAATTCATATTTATATTAGACACAGTACTGACAGGAAATGTAAAGAAAAAATAAAAACCTGGCAGAAGTTGCTATAGCCAGATGTAATGTATGCTTTTTCCATATATAGTAATGCAGTAAAAACATAATTTAACTTTACATTAAACTGAACATCATGTTTAAATTTTTCTCTAATAAAAACCTTACTCTAAATCAGTTACTTTGGATCAAGTAGCATGAAACTTTAAAATAAGAATTTTAATTCAGCTGGAAAGCGATGAAGGAGATTTTGGTAAACATTATTGTTATCTGCGCAATAGGCAACTTGAATGTTTATGAATGAATCGTAAAATAGCTACAGTAATAAAAACAAACAGCTGTGCATGGTCTTACAAGATTGTGATGGTATCATCGTGTTGCCCTCAGTAGAAATATAAAATCTGTCCTGTAGAGTAAATTTTCTGTCATTCTCTAATCAGTACCTAAATAAACTTGCCATTGGTGTGATTGAAGTGATAAACAAAAATTTAGTCAAGTGACTATGATTTTTTCTGTACCTTGCAGCTAACACAGAGGAATGATGTTCTGAACCATGAATCTCCAGTTAATGAGACAATCTCTAATGATTTTAGTGCACTTTGGATATGTCCATTCAAAAGCATGATTTTCATAGTAGAAGCACAAAGTAAATTATAACAAATAATTCCTTTTAATATGTTGTTTTCCTCTATTGAATGTAGGCTACATGACACTCAAACTTATTCCAGAAAAGGTATTTAAAATCAAATGAATGTGTTGTATCTGAGTATCTACGGTGTTTGTAAAAGTTCTTAACAGCAAATGTGTTTAGCCAGTAAGGGAGAGAAAAAAGTATCATGAGACTTATCTGATGATTACAACTAACCAATATAATTCAAGGAACTTTGACTATGCATAAAGAATCATTTGCCATTCATCTGTCACTTTAAAGAGATAATTAGTGAAGGGTGTCACATTAAACCATTAGCAGAAACAGAGTTGGTGTTTGTGAACTATTTCTTGTATTGTGAATTTGTGAACTATTTCTTGTATTGTGAATTCTTTAATAAAGCCCAAAGTTCACACATGAAATTTTGTTGTTTACTGGACAGTCTGAATACCCTGTAGAAATGGAAATTCTTGTCGAATTATCACAATTATTATTGATAAAAATAGAAAAGAGACAGATTAAGTTTATTGCAGATCTCAAAATGCCACCACTATGCAGACAGCAAGGAGCAATGGAACCCCTTACTCAGACTGCTGCAAGTGTTAACCACTGAAGATGGAAGCGGGCATTTTCAGTCTTACCATCTGCTATTAAGATATGTTATTTATGTGCTTGCTGCTGGTTGGTTGGATAGGTGGTTGGATAGTTGGTTGGTAAATTGATTGGTTGGATGGTTGGTTGGTTGTTGTAGTGTTATGAATATTTTGCAAACTTAACATGTCGGATCTTAGGAAGTACTGACTGAGGAGCTGAAAAGTTTCTGTTGATCCAAAAACTACCTCTACACTACAGGTAGAACCAGAGTACTTCTGCATCAATACAAATCTTGCAGCAATGATTTACCAACATAAAATAACATCCATGCATCCTATGAAAGGCAATAGCAGATCCAGTGTATGAAAAAGAATTCAGTGAAATCCTATAATAATAAGATACTTTTCATTAAAAAAATAAATGAGAAGAGTAAAAGTACTTTTATTGCATATGGTACAGCTATTGCTTTAAAACAATATATTTCTTCACAGTACTACAGAGCTAGTGTTATCACTGTCAGCCTCCATGAAGGACTCAAAGAATAAGTGAAGACTGAGAAGTTTTTCAACTTATGCTTTTTCTAGAACAGAGGTAGGAGCAGAAGCCATAGAGTCTATCTGAGGCCAGCTTAAGTGACTATACTTCTATTGATCTGAAGCTGACCTCATTATCTGAGGCAGTCACTACCATTACCTAGCACCTAGGCATACCATTACCTAGCACTAAATGTAGTTGGGAGATAAAGATGTTTAAAGGCATTTTTTTTAAATAACAAGACATGAAAACAACATCAGCTGTAACATTTAAGGACAAAAATCCTCAAAATGAATGCTGCAGCAAACATTCTAAATAATTTGTGTCTGTTCCAGAATAATTTTAAATCTGGAAATTAGAAGCCTTAGGGAAAAAAAAGAGGACTTAGGGAAAATAATCACATATAAAGATTGTGATCAGAATAATTTAATATTCTAGTTACTAAAGAGTGCTTAATTTTTAAAACCTCCCTGCTGTTTATCACAGTTAATAGAGAGATGTATGAGAGCAAAAATGAGGGTGTCAGTCCCTTGTATCATTTTCTTATCAAGTGTAATCACCATGTGAAATCCTGGATTGAAGAAATGATGCTAATTCAGGGCCTGCACAGAGAGCAGAAATACAACCAGCAGCGCCCATTGACAGCAGGCATTTCAGGATGGATTCAACAGAAAGAAAGCAGTACTGTGCTTCAGCATCTGAAGTCAGCGAGGCTAACCGTAGTAACATGAGTCAGAGCAGCTTTTAGTTTGCTATAAATTTGTAATTTTCCTATGTATTTTATAGAATTATAGAATCGTAGAATCATAGAACAGTTTGGGTTGGAAAAGACCTTATAGCCTACCCAGTCCCAGACCCCCTGCCATGGGCAGGGACACTGGATCAGGGCTGAAAGTCCCATCCAACTTGGCCTCGAACACCTCCAGGGATGGGGCAGCCGCAACTTCTCTTGGCAATCTGGGCGAGGGCCTCCCCACCCTCACAAAAAAAACATTTCTTCCTAAGATCTCTTGTAAATCTCTCCACTCTTATCTTAAAACTGTTCCCCCTTGTCCTGTTACCACAATCCCTAGTAAAGACCCTCTCCTCAATATTCAGTCTGAAATTTATTCTTATTCTAGGATTTCTATTTTTATTTCTGTTTGGCTGTCCCGCCTTTTTTTCTGCTACTGCTGCACAAAATGCTGTCTAATACATCTGAGAAGGTAATACACTATTGTTTGCTTCAGTAAAAAAAGCCATCATCGGTTTTAAATTATATGTTCCTTGGCCTGATCTTTATGCTTCAAGGTAATTACAGGTAAAAGTATCATAAGGATATCATAAGGATTACATAGCTTCCAAATGTCTGTAATTCTCACCTTTTCCAGAAGTGGCTACAAGACTAAATACAATAATGAAAACACTTGTTAATTTCACTAATTCACTAGTAAGCTGTGAATATCAAATATTTCAGTCAGTTTCATGCTTTTAAAGAATGCATGCCATTTTGCATTTCACAGAATCACAGAATCACACAATAACCAGGTTGGAAGAGACCCACCGTATCATCGAGTCCAACCGTTTCCATCAAACACTAAACCATATCCCTCAGCACCTCATCCACCCGTGCCTTAAACACCTCCAGGGAAGGTGACTCAACCACCTCCCTGGGCAGCCTGTTCCAGTGCCCAATGACCCTTTCTGTAAAGAATTTTTTCCTAACGTCTAGCCTAAATCTCCCCTGGCGGAGCTTGAGGCCATTCCCTCTTGTCCTGTCCCCTGTCACTTGGGAGAAGAGGCCAGCACCCTCCTCTCTACAACGTCCTTTCAGGTAGTTGTAGAGAGCAATGAGGTCTCCCCTCAGCCTCCTCTTCTCCAGGCTAAACAACCCCAGCTCTCTCAGCCGCTCCTCATAAGGCCTGTTCTCCAGCCCTTTCACCAGCTTTGTTGCTCTTCTCTGGACTCTCTCCAGAGCCTCAACATCCTTTAATCCTCTTTATATATAATTAGTATTATCTGATGTGCAGAACACAATCAAATAAGTGAACTTAAAGACCTCTGATCGTTTGTGCTGTTTGGTTTAAACCTGTCTAACTGGTGTGCCTGAATGGGTTTTGAATTTTCAAGGCAAAATAAAATCTATGTCACTACTATTAAAGCTGCTATTGCTACTTGTAGCAGTAGAGTACAAGAAAAAAAATATCCCTGGACAATTTCCAGTGAAACCATTAAGCAAAGAATTGTGTCTCAGAAATGTTTGCAGTCTACAAGCATTTCTGATATTGAATTATTTGCTTCTGACTACAGGTGAGACTAGAACTGAACACCAAATCTAAGCCTTTGAAATCCCTATTTGCTGCTGACACCTCCTTATCATTTACTCTGTGCAGTTCTTTGTTGTGGGTTCTTTTCACGCATGGTATGTCACTTCAGAAAGTAATGCTCCTAACTTTGCAGGGTGGCATGGGACTGTCAGGAACAAATAGCAGCTTTATGAAAGATGATAGAGTGATGAAAACTGCAGCTTTGATTTCTCTGTCAGTTTTCATAGGTAAGAGATAGGGGATCAAATCATTTCAAGGAGAAAGATGTATACTTGATGCAGTTTAATTAAAACCTAAAACATGTACATTTATGTGTCATAATTTCCAACAGTTCATTTCAGAGCTTAAAAAAAATCCAACTTATTTTTTTTTAATACCCCTAGAAACAATACTCAGCCCACTCCACATCTGAACACATAAGTATCTAAGAAATAAGGGACTGAATTCTTTGCTGATAACAAAGCAATCAGGCATTACCAATAATGTAACTGTTAGACTGCAGATCTCTTGGCTATAATTGAGAAGCAGCACATCAGTTTCAGACCTGTGAATTCTAAACTATGTCATCTGAACATTTTAGGGCTCATTAAATGTACTGAAACAGAAACAACACATTTTTCACCATGCTATTCTAACTGCATGTATTATACTTTACAGTATAATCCCTTTTCTTGACCTTGCACCTCTAGAGACAGTCTCCATTGCTGGCTAAAAGATGAGGAAGAATGGGTCTGGGGATCTACAACCCTGCAGAGAAATAGGACCTCAAGATGGACAATAACAGACATGTACTTTTAACTTATACTTGTCTATTTGCCTGATACTGATCCATGGGTATCTTTGAGGTCCATAATTTCAAAGCCAAGAATGAACTATTACAACTATCTTGTTTGACTGGAACACACATGAAAGAACCTTATCAAGTAATTGCTGTACAAATCCCAAAGAATTGTCTGAAATCCCTCCATGTTTTAGTCTTATTCATCAGCTATTTACAGTAATGTAAGTCATTGGCACTAGGATTTTGATTTCCATGCAGCAGGATTTTTGGTGCCAAAAAATTTCCTGTTTCTGTTCCCATAAAGCTTGCCACTGCAGAATCTGTGCTAAAAAATGGAGGGATTATTTAACCATTGGAAATGTTCTGAAGCCAGAACATGTTCTGAAACTCCAGGTGTCCCTAGGTTGGATGGCAATGTAATTCCATATAATAAAGCATCCCAATCTAGTTACAGCACAGTTTGAGATTATCATCATTTAGGTGATTATCTAGCTCCCCAACATATTCCAAGGGGTGTCACTTCAAGAGGGACTTCAGTTTTCACACACATGAGATGGAGAGCAGCCAGCACAGCAAAAGAATCCCATTTGCTATCATAGTTTGTGGTCTTCCTGATACAGAGATGTCTTCTTCCGTACACTGACAGGGCCTGGGAACTTCTTTCTTGAGTTGGAGTTGATGGTTTGCAGACCAGAGTTATGTTTTCAGCACTCAAAAGGCTCTACTCTCTTTGATGAGAAATGAGAATCCCAGCATTTTCCAGCTATCAACTCCAGTTGTTTATAGGGAAAGCATGCATAATGGCCTATGGTAACACTGTTTTCAGCTTGTCATTGAGAAGTTTTCTATGCAATACTAAACAGACTCCAGATTTACAATCCTCACAAGAGAAAACTAGAAACAAAATACATGTGCGTGCTTTACTTGGGAAGAGATCTCATTTGACCTCTGTTTGTATGTTCTAAGTGAATTGTCTTAACATTTTACTCCCAACCATACCAGCACTTTGTATAGATATGTCTAAGTGCCTCCCGGGTAACTTCTCAGATACTTATCGTGGTGTACTGGGTGATAATATGAAGATCAGTTTCAAAGCTTTCCTGAGAAGCTGGGTAAAGCCTCAGATGGCAAATTTAAAGACAGATCCATGTTGCCATGGCTACAATGCTGTTAATTCAAGCAGGCAAGTTTGGGGATGTCAGCATGATCTGAGGTGATATTCTTCCTTCTTGTGGACATCTTTTTGTATCCTTCTCTACGCCAAAGGGCATCAGAGCATCTCCAACTGGAAGAGGACTCAGGTTGCAGCTGGGTAGGTGCTGTGGGAGAACTGAATAGCAGGAGCTTACACAGGTACCTAAATGAGCACTCAGGTCCTGTACTTTTATAATAAAACAGAGTACTATAAATTATACTGGGGCCAGTCTGGACATTAGCTTTTGAAGGACTGAGCTATTCAGCTTTCATAAAAGCAGTGTTTCATCCTTTTCTTTTTGGGGGTCAGTTCAGTTAAAAGACTTCAGTTACATGCATTCACATAAAAGGAACAATATGTTCATTTCCCTGCACTCACTGCTTACAGTTTCCTCTCTTCTTATTTCTCTAGAGTCAGAAATACAATTCCTACCTAGCACAGAGCAAGCCGGGAGTCCAACTGCCTTTAGGACACAGGAATTAAAAAGAACCAATCTAAAACAGTAACAGTTACATTTATCCATTTAAGATAATGGCATCTTGGATGTTCAACACTCTCTGTATGTCTTTGACAGACCCCTCAAAAGCCATGAATGGGACTCTGAAAATGAGGAAGAAATATAACCCATACAAAAATCAGAAGCAGCACACAAAAATCTCTTCTATTGTTTCAAAACCCTAGGATTTTTTTCCTGAACCAGAGTAATAATTAGCAAAGATTTCAGAAGAACAGAAATGCTGCATTCAAAGTCAAAGTCCAAAGTAACAAGTGTGCAAATATGAGCAAATGATGATTTTGCAATGCTTAAGCAAGTAAGGTGTTTGACACAAAATGGTCTTCTGAAACTGCTGGAGCACCAGTGTTTTAGCCTACACTATTCTCAGTTTTATATGCACAGAAGGGGTAATATAACAAGCAGTGATAGGAAGACCGGTTAAATCCACCAAGAATAAATGTGCATGGTCAACTGGTGAATTGTTGTTCAGTGCATGAAATGTTTTGTTGTAAAAATGTACATCCTTACAAAGCAGGTTCAGTGCTGAATGTGGCAGAGGTCTGGCATGAGTAGGGATGTTGTGAGGCAGTTGGTTGCAAGGATCTACAAGTCCTTTTTGCCGCTCACCTCTCCCCTCAGTGGGCTCAAAGGGTCTCATAATACACATTTTTATACCAAAGAAGGTGAAGGTCAAGGGCTGGTTACTGTAAAGAGTTTCTCCATCTCACAGGAGTACTCTTACAACCTGTAATTTGATTGCTTAGTTAGAGCCTAGAAACCATAGCACAGTGTGAGGGTCACACCTAGGATTTCCAATTCAGCTTTTATTTCCTGTCAAGTGCCCCATTCAATCTCCACTAAAGGTAATGGGAGTCTTTCTCTTAAGCTTCACTGACTTTTGGATCAGGTTGTAGTATATCCTACTTAAGAAGCCACAAGATTATATCATCTTTAAAACTGGTTAGGTACTGTTTAATGGATCAGCAATGGCCAAGGGCAGAATAATTAAAGCAGTATCTCAGTGGAGTTAAAGAATTAGACGAAAATGGAGATTTATGGAAAAAAATTCATTGTAGGAATGAAAACAATTTTCCTGCAATTGATCTGATATGCAGATGAGTGCACCTTTACTTGAATTCATCTCACTCCTCTCTTACTTAACTGAGTATTTGACCCCAAATCCAGCAAAACAGGGGGGAAAATAATAAAAAATTATTATAATAATTCACAGTCTTTTATCTCTACGTTTGGCTTTCCTCATTAAAATCTTCTTTTGGTGACTAACAGTAATGCTCATAAGTGTACATCTTTGAAGAATATCAGATATTCTTGTCCCACTTTTATTACAGCATTGTGTTTCAGGAGTATGTTATTTGAACTGAGACTCCACCAGCATTTGGGTCTTACAAACAAGGGGAGAAAATAAAAATAGAGAAAAAAGTCTACAAATTTATAAGCACAGTATCCATATCGTTAAGGCATTGTTAACCCTGATTACACGAGGCTCAAAGCCATGACAATGCAGCATGCAGTGGTACAGAAGGTTTTGGAGGTCTGCTGTGAAGTAACTTAGAGTCTGCAACTTAATCCATTAATAGTGGAAGAAAGGGATACCTCAGAAATATTCACACATTCATATTAAGTGATTAAACTGACATGAGAAGTATGGTGCCTCCTCAGTTACCAGCAGTCAGGTGTACCAAAGCTGAAAGCGCATGTAAAATGTGCACATATGTTCATGTATGCCCACACTACATACCCTGTTGTAGGTAGCTTTTGAATGTAACTGTTTTCTTAACTCAAAACCATTGATGGGAACTGGAGGGGTTACTGACCGAAGACAAATCCACCACATTGAGACTGTGATGTGAGTAGTCACTGAATGACATATAATGGTACTGTGTTACTCAAGATTCAGAAGATGGTGTGGTCTGTTGGAAATGTAAGTCAATACAGCTTTCAAAGTACAACACAAAAATGTAATCACCCACAAACAGATGGTTTTCTTCCAAGGCCACTGTATTTCTGACTGCCAGATCAACCACCTAAACCAATCTGGAAGAAGCATCACACGCTATCATACATTGCATCTGAACTCAGCTTTTGCACTCTTTTATCTGTTTGGCCTCTCTAATCTATTCCAATAAATCTAGAAGTTTCTGAAGAAAATAATTTTCATTTCAAAGGCTGGAATGAAGAACATACTTTATGCTGCTAGTCATGCCAGCCATTATTGATTGATTTGTGCAGTAAAGAAAGCTTAGAGTTGTTAATTGCTGTTTTCTGCTTGTGTGTATTTTTATGGTGTGAGTTAACGGCAGGAAGAGATGAGGATGGTTCTGCTGAAGGCCGAGAACAGTGCGGACTGCTAAGCAGTAGCATGTGTGAGCAGAAATGAATGACTGAGAAAAGAAGATCTAGCGAGATGTAATTAGCTTTGAACTACAGCTTCCTCTTCATTTTCAGTCAAATGTGTTCAGAGGAGTATGTGTCTTTTGTTGGGAAAATGCCAAGTAAAGACGGGTGGTAGCATTTGCATGGCAGTGGAGAATGAAGCTGAGCAACATTTCTAGGTTTTATTCCAAGGTATTTGGACAAACATGAAAAACATTTTCAAAGTACTTATGAGCAAAGATTTTTTTTTCTCCCATGTTAAAGTTTTGCGCATTCTTCTGAAATTTTTATTCCGTTCTAAAAGACAGGCCAACTCTTTACTAAAAAAAAATATACTGGAAAACTCTAAAATAACTATCTTTCTGTTTTATTTTTTTTTTAAATTTCAGTGTCTTCAAATGAAAGTCAACAGGGAAACACACAGATGGTCATTCTGATTGTTTTTTCAAACAATCAGAGAACAGAGTATTCAGTGGCTATTTAGGACTTTAGCATTTCCTTCCTTGGCTTCTCCATATCCAAATCCCCTCCACGCCGATTCCATTGTATTTAATATCTCCTATTGTTCCTCATTATTAGGGAGTCTTATTTCCACCCATTGAGGAAAATGACATAATAAAAGGAAATTTTGAATAATATAATCTTTTTTTTTCCATAGGAAATTCACCCATCTGCCAACTGCAAGTTTGAGGGAATAAGAGATGGATGATGGCAGCAAGTTCCTGCCCAGCGCAGGAAGCCTGCTGTCCCCACTCAGACAACCAACCTCCAGATTCCCCTGAAGAATAAATATGAAGCGCTGCAAGTGGAATCCATCCCCAAAGATGAAGACAATGGCTGCCACAGCCTAGAAACATTCCCTAGGCTGTGCCATCCTGAAACAACAAAACATCCTCTGAGAAAAAGAAAAGGAGAGTGATTGTCTTGGGGGATTCCCTTCTGAAGGGAACAGAGGGACCTGTCTGCAGACCGAACTTGCTCCACAGGGAGGTCTGCTGCCTACCTGGGGCACCGGTGAAGGACGTCCCTAGAAAACTTCCTTCCTTGGTGAAAGAGACACATTATTATCTTCTGGTAGTATTTCAAATTGGCAACAATGACACACAGTGCTGGAAGCTGAAAGCCATTAAGAAAGACTTCAGAGCTCTGAGGAGAACGATGGAGGGCTCTGGGGCACAAGCAGTGTTTAGCTCCATTCCAACACTAAGGAATGAGGAGCAAGAGGCCAAAAAGAATCACTTGATTAATACCTGGCTCTGAACCTGGTGTGAGGAGCCAAACTTTGGGTTCTTTAATCATGGACTGTCCAAGCACCTCAACGCTTCCTTACTAGAGATGGGGCACACTGGTCTCCTAGGGGTACTGAAGTCCTTACTGAAAATCTAGCAAGGCTCAGAAATAGAGCTTTAAACTAGATGTGAAGAGGGAGGGAGACAAAGCCAGGCTAGTCAGAAGAGAGACTGGAAGTGGAATTCTAGAGCCTCAGAGATGCTGTGCTGGCAAAGACCATCAGTATGTCACCACAGAGCGAGTGGAGGCGAGTGGAGACGAGTGCATCTGGTGATGGAAAGGATGAAACCGGCACTGAGGGGTTAGATATTCCAGGGACCAGTCAATTGGGCATGAACACTTTTCCCTTTATGAAGGCCGAGGGTTCACCAGACCAGCAGAAGTGTATTTACACCAATGCACTCAGCATGGGCAATAAGCAGGAGGAGTTGGAAGCTATTGTAGAGCAAGGAGACTATGATGTTGTTGCCACCATGGAAACATGGTGGGGCAACTCGTATAATGGGAGTGTTGTTATGGTGGGGTATAAATTCTTCAGGCGGGACAGGAAGGGTAGGAGAGGTGACGGGTAGCACTTTGTGTTAGAGAGTGCTTTGATAGCCTCGAACTCGATGATGGTGATGACGGGATCAAGTCCCTGTGGGTTAAAATCAGAGAAGCCCACATGAATGTGGATATTGTGATAGGAGTCTGTTATAGACCACCCACCCAAGAAGAAGCAGCTGACGAGCTCTTCTATAAACAACTGGGAGAAGTCTCAAGACCACTACCTCTTGTCCTTGTGGGAGACTTCAGTCTTCTGGATCTCTGCTGGAAGTACAATAGAGCAGAAAGGAAGCAGACCAGGAGGTTCCTGGAGTGCGTGGAAGAGAACTTCCTCGCACAACTGGTGTGTGAACCTACAAGGGAAGGTGCCCTCCTGGACCTGCTGTTTGTGAACAGAGAAGGCCTTGTGGGGGATGTGGCAGTAGGAGGACGCCTAGGACAAAGCGATCATGAGATGATAGGGTTTCCAGTTCTAAGTGAGGTGAAGAGGTGAGGTGAGCAGAACAGCCACATTAAACTTCCAGAGGGCAGACTTTAGACTGTTCAGAAGGCTGGTTGGCAAAGTCCCATGGGCAAGGGATCCCACGAGGGCTGGGCACTCCTCAAAAGGGAAATCCTAGAAGCTCAGGAGTACGCCGTCCTTGTTCCAGAAAAGGAGCCAGTGGGGGAAAAGAACAGCTTGGTTGAGTAGGGAGATCCTGAGGGACATCAAAATGAAGAGGAATGTCTGTGAAGAAGGGACAGGTGTCTCGGGTGGACTACAGGGAGGAAGTGAGACTGTGCAGAGAAAAAATCAGGAGGGCTAATGAGCAACTAGAACTCAGATTGGCCAAGTCAGTGAAAGATAACAAAAAATCTTTCTATAAATACATTAACAATAAAAGCAGGACCAGGGAGAATACTCAGTCCCTATTGTATGCAAATGGAATAACTGTGGCAAAGGATGAGGACAAGGCTGAAGTCCTTAATGATTTCTTTGCCTCAGTCTTTAACAGTAAGGAAAGTTGTTCCCTCTGTGTACAAACCCAGGAGTTAGAGGAGCAGAATAAAGCTCCCATGATCCCAGAGAGGGAATGAGAGACTTGCTTGCCCAGCTAGACACCCACAGGTCTATGGGGACGGATGGGATTCATCCAAGGGTATTGAAGGAGCTGGCAGATGTGCTGGCCAAACCCCTTTCCATCATCTTCCAACAGTCACAGAATCACAGAATCACAGAATAACCAGGTTGGAAGAGACCCAACGGATCACCGAGTCCAACCGTTCCTACCAAACACTAAAGCATATCCCTCAGCACCTCGTCCACCCGTGCCTTAAACACCTCCAGGGAAGGTGACTCAACCACCTCCCTGGGCAGCCTCTGCCAGTGCCCAATGACCCTTTCTGTAAAGAATTTTTTCCTAACGTCTAGCCTAAACCTCCCCTGTCGGAGCTTGAGGCCATTCCCTCTTGTCCTGTTCCCTGTCACTTGGGAGAAGAGGCCAGCAACATCCTCTCTACAACGTCCTTTCAGGTAGTTGTAGAGAGCAATGAGGTCACCCCTCAGCCTCCTCTTCTCCAGGCTAAACAACCCCAGCTCTCTCAGCCGCTCCTCATAAGGCCTGTTCTCCAGCCCTTTCACCAGCTTTGTTGCTCTTCTCTGTACTCTCTCCAGAGCCTCAACATCCTTCTTGTGGTGAGGGGCCCAGAACTGAACACAGTATTCGAGGAGCGGTCTCACCAGTGCCGAGTACAGAGGGAGGATAACCTCCCTGGACCTGCTGGTCACGCCGTTTCTGATACAAGCCAAGATGCCATTGGCCTTCTTGGCCACCTGGGCACACTGCTGGCTTATATTCAGTCGGCTGTCAACCAACACCCCCAGGTCCCTCTCCTCCAGGCAGCTTTCTAGACAGACTTCTCCCAGTCTGTAGAACTGCATAGGGTTGTTGTGCCCCAAGTGAAGGACCCGGCATTTGGCCTTGTTAAACCTCATGCCATTGGACTCTGCCCAGCGGTCCAGACTGTTCAGATCCCTTTGCAGAGCCTCCCGACCCTCCAGCAGATCGACACTTCCACCCAGCTTAGTGTCGTCCGCAAACTTGCTAAGGGTGCATTCGATGCCTTCATCCAGGTCATTGATGAAGACATTGAACAGGGCTGGACCCAGCACTGAGCCCTGGGGAACCCCACTTTTCACTGGCCTCCAGCTGGATTTCACACCATTTACCACCACTCTCTGGGCCCGGCCATCCAACCAGTTTTCCACCCAGGAGAGTGTGTGCCTGTCCAGCCCAGAGGCTGACAGTTTCTCAAGCAGAACGCTGTGAGAAACTGTGTCAAAGGCTTTGCTGAAGTCCAGGAAGACCACATCCACAGCCTTTCCCTCATCCAGTAGCCGGGTCACTTTGTCATAGAAGGCGATCAGGTTAGTCTGGCAAGACCTGCCTTTTGTGAATCCATGTTGACTGGGCCTGATCACCCGGTTCTCTTGCATGTGCTTCATGATAGCACTCAAGATCACCTGTTCCATGACTTTCCCTGGCACTGAGGTCAGACTGACAGGCCTGTAGTTTCCTGGGTCCTCCCTGCAGCCCTTTTTGTAGATGGGCACAACATCAGCCAGCCTCCAGTCCAGTGGGACTTCCCCAGTCTTCCCGGACTGTTGGAAGATGATGGAAAGGGGTTTGGCCAGCACATCCGCCAGCTCCTTCAGTACCCTAGGGTGAATCCCGTCCGGCCCCATAGACTTGTGACTGTCCAGTCAGGCTAGCAAGGCTCTGACCACCTCCTCTTGGATCATGGGAGCCTCATTATGCTCCTCTAGCTCCTGGGTTTGTACACAGGCGGAACGACCCTCCTTACGACTAAAGACTGAGGCAAAGAAGGCATTAAGTACCTCAGCCTTTTCCTCATCCCCTGTTACTGTTGTCCCTTCTGTGTCCAATAGGGACTGTATGGTCTCCCTAGTCCGCCTTTTATTATTTATATATTTGTAGAAAGATTTTTTG
Source organism: Phaenicophaeus curvirostris (assembly GCF_032191515.1). NCBI lineage: Eukaryota > Metazoa > Chordata > Aves > Cuculiformes > Cuculidae > Phaenicophaeus > Phaenicophaeus curvirostris. The sequence continues at coordinate 19,145,395 of NC_091431.1, forward strand.
TTATCTTTCACTGACTTGGCCAATCCGATTTCTAGCTGAGCCTTAGCCCTTCTGATTTTTTCCCTACACAATCTCACTTCCCTCCTGTAGTCCACCCAAGAGGCCTGTCCCTTCTTCCAGAGGCCATAAACATTTCTTTTCTTCTTGATATCCCTCAAGATCTCTCTATTCAACCAAGCTGGCTTTCTCCCCTGCCGGCTTTTTTTCCGGACCACAGGGATGGCTTTCTCCTGAGCTGCTATGACCACCCCTTTGAAGAGCTCCCAGCCCTCCTGGGCTCCCTTGCCCTTGAGTACTGTCTCCCATGAGACTTCACCAACCAGCCTGCTGAAGAGATCAAAGTCTGCCCTCTGGAAATTTAATGTTACCGTCTTGCTAACCACCCTCTTCACTTCACCTAGAACAGAAAATTTTATAATCTCATGGTCGCTTAGTCCTAGGCGCCCACCTACCGCCAGTCCTGGAAGACTGTGGAAGTTCCACTGGACTGGAGGCTGGATGATGTTGGGCCCATCTACAAGAAGGGTCGCAGGGAGGATCCAGGGAACTCCAGGCCTGTCAGTCTGACCTCAGTGCCAGGGAAAGTCATGGAGCAGGTGATCTTGAGTGCTATCATGAAGCACATGCAAGAGAACTGGGTGATCAGGCCCAGTCAACACGGGTTCACAAAAGGCAGGTCTTGCCAAACTAACCTGATCACCTTCTATGACAGACTGACTTGCCTGCTGGATGAGGGAAAGGCTGTGGAGGTATCTTCCTGGACTTCAGTAAAGCCTTTGACATAGTTTCTCACAGCATTCTGCTTCAGAAACTGTCAGCCTCTGGGCTGGACAGGCACAGACTCTCCTGGGTGGAAAACGGGTTGGCTGGCTGGGCCCAGAGAGTGGTGGGAAATGGAGTTAAATCCAGCTGGAGGCCAGTGACAAGTGGGGTTCCCCAGGGCTCAGTGCTGGGTCCAGCCCTGTTCAATGTCTTTATCAATGACCTGGATGAAGGCATCGAGTGCACCCTTAGTAAGTTTGCAGATGACACTAAGCTGGGTGGAAGTGTCGATCTGCTGGAGGGTCAGGAGGCTCCAAAGGGATCTGAACAGGCTGGACCGCTGGGCTGAGACCAATGGCAGGCGGTTTAACAAGGCCAAATGCCGGGTCCTGCACTTGGGGCACAACAACCCTGTGCAGCTACAGACTAGGAGAAGTCTGTCTAGAAAGCTGCCTGGAGGAGAAGGACCTGGGGGTGTTGGTTGACAGCAACTGAACAAGAGCCAACAGGGTGCCCAGGTGGCCAAGAAGGCCAATGGCATCTTGGCTTGTATCAGAAACGGCGTGACCAGCAGGTCCAGGGAGGTTATTCTCCCTCTGTACTCGGCACTGGTGAGACCGCTCCTCGAATCCTGTGTTCAGTTCTGGGCCCCTCACCACAAGAAGGATGTTGAGGCTCTGGAGCGAGTCCAGAGAAGAGCAATGAAGCTGGTGAAGGGGCTGGAGAACAGGTCTTATGAGGAGTAGCTGAGAGAGCTGGGGTTGTTTATCCTAGGGAAGAGAAGGCTGAGGGGAGATCTTATTGCTCTCTACAACTAGCTGAAAGGAGGTTGTGGAGAGGAGGGAGCTGGGCTCTTCTCCCACGTGACAGGGGACAGGACAAGAGGCAATAGCCTCAATCTCCACCAGGGAAGGTTCAGGCTGGACATCAGAACAAAAATTTTCACGGAAAGGGTCATTGGGCACTGGCAGAGGCTGCCCAGGGAGGCGATTGAGTCACCTTCCCTGGAAGTGTTTAAAAGACAGGTGGATGAGATGCTGAGGGGCATGGCTTAGTGATTTATAGGAATGGTTGGACTCGATGACCCAGTGGGTCTTTTCCAACCTAGTGATTCTGTGATTCTGTGAAATTATTTTCCATCTCTTGAGCCTATGTCATTCATTTTGTTTTGCTCCATTAATCAGAACATCCTGTTCAATCCATGGTGAAAATGAAATTTTAAGCAGAATTCCATTGATATTGTAGTATTATTCTGTGTTGTGTCTCTTTCTCCATGTCGTCATCAAGATTCCTTTCTCCTAGATGCCAGTGAATTTCCCTTTAAAGCGAGGCTTTCAGGAATGGAAACCTGTTGGTTTCTATTCACTTCATCCCTGGCATTTCAGATGGGGAAAAGAGAAAACAGGGAAGTTTTTCCAAATCTTTTAGGATCTCCAATTAACAGATCTTCCCAAGTGTAAGATATGCACATATTGATGATATGAGTTGGAAAAAATGTTCTAGGATCTCTCCATCCATGAAGATTTACAAATCTGGTTAAGCCAGTTACATGAGTCATTATGCTCTTAAGAGCAAGTGGTAGCAAAGAAAAACCTCTGCTCAATTCCCTTTTGACAGCAAATCCATTGCTGTGATGCACCACAATGTTCACACAGCTTCTGATGAGTGGTTTTACCATTCCAAACTGTTTAAAACACTCACACTCATAAAATATTAAACAACTTTTCTTTCTCCTGCAGGAAAGAAGAGGGAACCTTCTTAATTCATTTACAAAGGCCTGACTCAACTGCCACATTCATTGCATTATTTAATCAATTCCCATACATACAAAAACTTATTTCCCGCCAAATGTGTCCAAATTAATTGTATGATTTTATGTAAAGTATATAAAATCTATGGCATATAAAGGACGTGGGGCATGTGTATTCTGATGCTAAATGTATTTTCAAAGTATTTTGAATTCTTTCCAAGAAATTATATGTGAATTTTGAGCTTTTTTAAAGAAGCCAAGCTCTTTAACCAAGAAACTTTGATAATCATGTTCAAATAAGTTTTAAAAAATTATGCCATCAAACTACAAGCAGAATTTGCCGCTTAGCATAAACTCAACATATTATATGCTGGCAGTAAGTGAGCTCACTTCTCGCATGAGTTAACTGTGTCTAACTTACCACAGCACATGGCATTATGAGTCAGCTCTACAAATCTGATGTAGTTAGGAAATTCTTCATAAAAACTGAAGTGGAAAAACATATTCCCTGTCTACATACAGGAATTCATATACCTAATTAGATTTCTGTTATACTTTATATTTTACGCTTGCCTGTTGGCTCCCAGACCACTTTCTGTGAATGCTCACTGGCATCTGGATGCATTATTCCAAAAGGCAGCAGGACTAGAGCCTTATTCCCACTGACTTCTGTGAACTAGTCAAAATCAGAGTTGGGTTCAGTTTCAGGCTGGAAGGCTCCCCAAGCAGTCGTCAGATTCTGTTCTGTTCTTTCTCTTTGACATGCAGCAGTGTGGTGGAGGTTTTGAGTACTGTTTTTAATGAAAGTGTTGTACCTGGAATTTACTGTTGCCTGTTCTTTAGCCATGTATGGTGAATTTAGCTTTATATTTCCATTTACTGCACTGTGAAAGCAAGGCTCATTTTTACATCCTGCTCAGTTTTGATTTCTTTACATAATATGAGTTGTTCTCTATTATATAAGAGTATTTCCTGGTGTGACTGCTATTCTTTAAAGTATTAATTTAATTGCTTCAATCCCATGTTGCTTGCAATTTTCAAGAAATTCTCCAATTTTTTAATCTTTGATCCTTTCAGGATAAGAAGGAGATTAAGGTATAGAGAAATGTTGTTTTCAACATTTGGTGCATTGGATTGAATCAAAGTCTCACTACTCACTCAAAGGAAAACAAGAAAAAAGTTTCTGAATTTTACACCTTTACTTTACATTCATAATTAGAAATAAATATTTAAAACATCAGTCGGTTTACTATATGCATGTTAAAATTATGCTTAAATGAACAATTAGAAGTAGCAGTGAAGTACGGCCATTACCAATCTACGTATATCTGCAAGATAGTAGATCACAATTGCAGCTTTACTGGCTCCCCTCAATGCCTCTGCTCGATGCAGATTAGCAGTTACCAGTTTCTCTGCTTAAATACACTCAGACTAGAGCTCTTGTCCATTTCTTGCCATAAACCAGGTCTATTGACCTTACAAGGAGAAGGGGCTCAGCTATTCACCGGGTGCTAAAAGACTATATGCTTGTAGCCCTCCTGTAGGAAATATTTCACTTATTTAGAATTCAGCCTAAATAAGTGACAATATTTCAGTACATGACAAACATATGGCGTTTTTTTACTAAAAATCTTCCAGCAGGTCTGTAATGTTAAAAAAATTACCCTTGCAATCTTATTCTATTTTTTTTTACTCTTCCTGAATGCCCAGCACAAAGGTCCTATGTGTGTTACTAAGATTCTACTTGAAAGTAAGCATTCTTTTAAAAATAAATTCAAATTAAATGTGATCCTTTTAGCTTTGCCATTTTTCAAGAGCAAATGGGTAGCAACTCTACAATTAGCTGCCATTTCTTCTCTATAATATTAAAGGAACTCACAGATCTTCAGTTGCCATTGAAATGTCTCTGTAAACTGTGCAACATCTCACACAAAAGATAATTATGAAGGCGCTAACATTCATTTGACCACAAGCAATAAATAATTTATGAACTGGGTGTTTGAAATTATGCAAATATTATAAATACTTTTTGTTGCCTGTACATCTGAGTAAGTATGATTCAGAAGAAAGTGTGCTACGGATTAATAGATTCAACATTTAGCAGATTTGCATTTTTACAGTGTTCTTTTCTTTGCTGGTTCCTACTATCTTTAGTATCATAGCTCGGAAAACAACTCCTGACAATACTGGCTCTAAGTGTATTTGAATATCCTGGCATCCCTATTCATCAGTCTCTTTGATGCTTAAAATATTTTTGCCTTCCTTCCAAGGTTTTTTATAAAGGGAAAGAGAAGTGCTAGTATTAAACTCACCACAAGGCTTTTGGCCCCCTTGTCTCCCGTATTTATTTATTTTTTAAATATATATTTGATTTGTGTACTAATTTGTGGTAAAACTAGTTCTGGTGCTGCTGTGAACGTAATGCTAGCCTTCAGCAGTTTAGCTATTGTTATACTTATTGCCTAAGTACTGCAAGAAAATTGATTAATATAATTTAAAACCAGGATAGACCACTACGGTCAACCGGTCTGACCTTTGGCATGATGCAGGTTGTGGAGTTCTCCCCAGTAATTCCTGCAACAAGCCCAGTCATATATGACTAATAAACTGTGGTTGCACTAATGACACTTTTTGGCCACCATCCTCTAACCCATGGTCATGGAGAACAAAAGCTCATGTGAATTGCATCTGTGCAGAAGAATATTAGAGCTGAGTGCTTAAGTAAGTTTTGCAAATCTGTCTGTGCAGTGTGGACTGCTGCAAAGGTCATAGTGCATTTTTATTGCTTTTGCATTATGGATACTCTGGCTTTCAGTCATACTGACACACTGGAGGTTTGCATTCTGGTTTCCAAACACAGGGAATATGCAAAGAAAAGTGCATTTACAATGCAATTTGCTAAGAAATCTGGTGGAGGTTAGAAGTATTGTGACTTCCTTTCTTCCAGAGGATTTGTAATTTGCCTCAGCAAAATGACCTTCCAGTTCCAAATGCTTAGAAATTTACACAAAGACTACATACATTCATCGTCCTGTGTAATGCATTTGTTGCCAAACCCCAAATCACAGGAAACATATGTAGTTTCATCTTCTGTTACAAAGAATGAAGCTGCAAGAACCATGAAGGCTTCATTCAGGCGAGCCTGTACTCTGCTTCATGTGACCACAGGTCTGCTGATTGTCTTTTGACAAATCCATAAGAAATTCATGCTTCCATTTGGTTGGCTTCACCTTCCCAGCCCAGCTGGATCCAAGATTTCAGCGTGGAAGTCAGTACAGATGCAAAATGGGCTTTCATTGAGGAAATCATTCACACATAACCCAGGACATGCCAGCTTGTGAGATCTGCCTGAGAAACTGGGTGTAGTAACGTAGTATCACTGCTTTACATAAACTTTCCTGTCATGGTCCTCACCCAAAGGAAGGAGGATGCAATGCTGTTTTATAAGGACAATACTCCTGCAAACAGAAAACATGATCCATGGAAATACAGCACTCTCCTGCAATAAGAGCTTCATTTTTTTTTTTCAAAGCCTCTTGCTGGTTTCTGTAGGACTCACCAAGCTCCCCCTTCACTGGAAGTTTGGTCTTTAACTCAGCAAAGGTCACTACTCTGTATGGGGAAAAGCACTAAGGACAGAGGCAGTCCCAACAAGTATAAATAGTTTTCAGCACACATTAGGCAACTATTTGCAGAACAAAAATAGTCTGTGTGTGAGGCTGTGGGGGTGGGTGAGGGTAATACAAGTGCCAATTCAAAGCCAGAGACTGGCTGACCTAGATGGGCTTCCTGACCTTTTTCCATCCTGAAAGCCACCCCCTTCCTTGCTGGACTGGAAGTCGTCTGGCTGTAATTAGGGATGGTTGCTTCTTTCTCTGGCTTCCTCCTGCTGCACATTAGTTGTGTTTGGCGTGAAGAAGGAATGTTCGAAAAGTGTTTGTGACCCTCCTCCAGCATTTGGTTAAGCCAATCAGTGGAAAAAATGACAATACTGTCTGGCATGGTATACAGGTGTAAAATACCTTTATTAAAATAGAGGAAATAACACCCGTTAGGAAGTGACCTTGAACTCACACGTTTTATTATGAGTGTGAGAAGGTATTTTCCTTTCAGCATACTGCAAATGGTCTTGCTTCTTTCGTGGTGTTTAACAGTAGGAATGGGTGCAATCTATTTTTATTGCATACAGTTTTGTTGTAGACTTGTGGAGTGCTGAGCAATGGCTTAGCAGGTTCCTTTTTTTTATTACTTTTTCTTTTTCTTTTTTTGGTGGAAATTTAGCCAAATGATAAAAACAAACTTTTAAAAAAATTCTACTGGCAACTTTCCAGCAACAGGGTGTGAGATTGTTCCTGTAGAGCTATAAGGAAGAAGGAGAAGAAAAATCATCAGTCAGGCAAATCTGAACTCAACAACCTTCTTCAGAGATTCTTCTGAGAAATTGCATTCTTCTCTATCAAGCAGGAATGAAGTCGCTGAGGAGGAGGGAGTGAAACCTCATTCGTGCTCTTCTAAAATGTGTCCTTGCTGCTGACTTTGTGCACGCTGAGCTGTGGGTGCAATCATGCGTATCAAGCACCCACAACCATACAAAACCGCTTCAAAAGCACAGTCAGTGCCCGCTCTTCCATCTCCAAATGAAAAGCACACTGGGTGATTCAAGATGTGTGTTTCTGCTTTGGGCTTAAACAAGAGAGCATTATTTCGGAACGATCCCAAAAATATGTTCCTAATATATAGAGATGAAAGAGTATTTCACATACAAGAGGAAACATTAAAATGTCCATCCATTTTACTTCATGATGTTAAACACTCGGGCTCTGATTCAGGAAAGTATTTCAGCACGTACCTAAGTGCTAATGCCTGAACTGGAAGAATTAGACCATCCAGGAAAAGGAGATACAACTTGCAAACACCAGTCAGTGTCTATATGTGTGTGTGTGTGTACATGTGTGTGTCTATATAATTCACCAAGAAAGTAAAATGTGGCAACCAGTGATACTTATAAAACCAGGAGATGAAGGAAACACAAAATTAGGTATCATTTTTTGCAATATATTTGTAATCAGAAAGGCCAGTTTAGTTTTTGTCTGAATTTAAGTTTACAAAGAGAAAGAAAACAATTCTGTTCTGCATTCAGCCCGGTAAGATGTTTCTATGGGAAGAGGAATAGCATTCTCTGCTGCACAAACAATCACCAGAAAGTATTGGTGAAATCCTTAAAGTTCAGGGAACAGCAAGAAATTGCCCATGGTTTGGGGAGTGAAGTTTTTACTGAAAAGGAGGGGGCTAGACAGTGAAGTTGGAGCTGGGTGTATCTCCTTTCCAATCTAATCCATTCTATGATTCTTTCACAGAGAGCTTTGTGATCAACTTCTCTGCTCATCACAATGGGGCAGCGAGGTGTAGCACAATTCCCCTTTGCAAGGGTCAGCGGCAGCCCTGTTCAGTTTCTGCATGAAGCCTGATGGCCATGAACAACCTGAGAGGCACAGAGAAGTACGAGGTAAAAAAAACCAAACAATTAGGATATCACGAGAAGGTGATAGGGAAAAGCTCACAGTTACCCTGTGAACTAAGAAACAGAAATTTGCGTTGAGAGACCTGTTGCATGACCGAGGGAGACAGGAGGAGAGCAATGAAAGGGGTTGATATGGGACAAAGAAGAAGGTAAGGGCTACCACAGACAGATTAGGTTCTGTATCCAAGGAATTCTTGCGTGCATAAACACAATTAAGGTCAGCCTGGCCCTGAGAATCACTGAGACATGACCAGGGATCAGGAACACAGCGCTCCAACAAAAGTTCTCCAAGTTTTCAAGGTGTGTACATTAAAGAATTAATGCTTAAGATTATTTTCACTCTCTTGTTTCTCTCAATGGAAAACTTTAACAATCATTCTTGCTTTTTTCCCTGTTACATTATTACTACATTCCACACTCAAACAAACAGTTGCTTCAAAGGGGAATTTTTAGGTTTGTTTTCTGTTCTGATGGAAACCATGCATCCACTCTGAAATATTAGAAAGAAACTAGGAGCAGTGGTAAGCATAGAGTGTAGGGCTGAGACTGAAATACTGGGGACTAGAAGCATTGAGAAGTATTAGTGTGTCTAATCTCTATGGGTCTTAAAGTTGTGTTTTTTGTGGACCGGGAACGGATTTCCTTTGGCGGGTTTATGCTTCAAATTACCATTTCTTGTACCAACTGCTAAGTGTCCCTCACTTGACAATCCCTGTTACTCAGACATGATTCTTGTTATACTTATTTTGATTTTTAGAGTTTATCTATGGGAATGTACTCCAGAAAAGCTAATTCATGGTCAAAATTCAGACATCTAACAGTGTACCCATATTTTCAGTTCAGTGTTGCTCAGTTTTGTTTCTTTATCTGGTTTTCTTAAGCTGTCATCTGCCTGAAACTGCAGTGGATTCACTTCTTCAGAATGTAGTACACAAGTAGAAAAACTTTATGCTAGGATTCCCAGCTTTTCCATATCTAGCCTAGCTGTAGAATGACAAACAAAACATCTGAAGCACTTAATGCCTTCTTTGCCTCAGTCTTTAATTGTAAAGAAAGTTGTTCCGTCTGTGTACAAACCCAGGAGCTAGAGGAGCAAAATGAGGCTCCCATGATCCAAGAGGAGGTGCTCAGAGCCTTGCTAGCCCGACTAGACGCCCACAAGTCTATGGGGCCGGATGGGATTCATCCAAGGGTATTGAAGGAGCTGGCGGTTGTGCTGGCCAAACCCCTTTCCATCATCTTCCAACAGTCCTGGAAGACTGGGGAAGTCCCACTGGACTGGAGGCTGGCTGATGTTGTGCCCATCTACAAGAAGGGTCGCAGGGAGGATCCAGGGAACTCCAGGCCTGTCAGTCTGACCTCAGTGCCAGGGAAAGTCATGGAGCAGGTGATCTTGAGTGCTATCATGAAGCACATGCAAGAGAAACGAGTGATCAGGCCCAGTCAACACGGGTTCACAAAAGGCAGGTCTTGCCAAACTAACCTGATTGCCTTCTATGACAGAGTGACTTGCCTACTGGACGAGGGAAAGGCTGTGGATGTATCTTCCTGGACTTCAGTAAAGCCTTTGACACAGTTTCTCACAGCATTCTGCTTCAGAAACTGTCACCACCGGCCTGGACAGGCACACACTCTCCTGGGTGGAAAACGGGTTGGCTGGCTGGGCCCAGAGAGTGGTGGGAAATGGAGTTAAATCCAGCTGGAGGCCAGTGACAAGTGGTGTCCCCAGGGCTCAGTGCTGGGTCCAGCCCTGTTCAATGTCTTTATCAATGACCTGGATGAAGGCATCGAGTGCACCCTTAGCAAGTTTGCAGATGACACTAAGCTGGGTGGAAGTGTTGATGTGCTGGCGGGTAGGGAGGATCTGCAAAGGGATCTGAACAGGCTGGACCGCTGGGCAGAGTCCAATGGCATGAGGTTTAACAAGGCCAAATGCCAGGTCCTGCACTCGGGGCACAACAACCCTGTGCAGTGCTACAGACTCAGAGAAGTCTGTCTAGAAAGCTGCCTGGAGGAGAGAGACCTGGGGGTGTTGGTTGACAGCCGACTGAACATGAGCCAGCAGTGGCCCAGGTGGCCAAGAAGGCCAATGGCATCTTGGCTTGTATCAGAAACTGTGTGACCAGCAGGTCCAGGGAGGTTATTCTCCCTCTGTACTCGGCACTGGTGAGACCGCTTCTCGAATCCTGTGTTCAGTTCTGGGCCCCTCACCACAAGAAGGATGTTGAGGCTCTGGAGCGAGTCCAGAGAAGAGCAATGAAGCTGGTGAAGGGGCTGGAGAACAAGTCTTATGAGGAGCAGCTGAGAGAGCTGGGGCTGTTTAGCCTGGAGAAGAGGAGGCTGAGGGGGAACCTCATTGCTCTCTACAACTACCTGAAAGGAGGTTGTGGAGAGGAGGGTGCTGGCCCCTTCTCCCAAGTGACAGGGGACAGGACAAGAGGGAATGGCCTCAAGCTCCACCAGGGGAGATTTAGGCTGGACATTACGAAAAAATTCTTCACAGAAAGGGTCATTGGGCACTGGCAGAGGCTGCCCAGGGAGGTGGTTGATTCTCCTTCCCTGGAGGTGTTTAAGGCACGGGTGGACGAGTTGCTGAGGGACATGGTTTAGTGTTTGATAGGAATGGTTGGACTGGATGATCCGTTGGGTCTCTTCCAACCTGGTTATTCTGTGATTCTGTGATCTTAACTATAGAATACTGCCAAATTACATCACTCCTTCTTTAAGCCAAAAGTACCAAAAATTTATTTGTATACTTTAATGCATCAGAGACTGATATTATACCCTCATTTCTTTATAGATAATTCCAGGTGATATCATACAGCATAAAATTTAACATAAAGTGCAATGTATTGCCTGTAAAGGAAAAAGTAACTTTTTAGATGACAAATTTCTGTGGGTTTCAGTGAGATAAAATACTCTTCTGAAAAATTGACTAACATGTTTTGGCTGTGAACACCAGAAAAATACCACAAATAAAATATTTGCATAGCTTATAAAACACTCAAAATGAGTATTAAAAGCATCTGTTTTCAAGGAATTTGCTGTAATTAAAAGGACTTGAAGTGAATCAGAAGTTTGGATTCCCTGAACATTAAGCAAGTCATAAACAAGTCAATTGATTGGTTCAGTATACAAAGTAATGGATGGACTGCTAGATTACAAGGAAATCATTCTCTCATGGGGCTCTGTGTCTCACATAAACCACATCAGTAAAGCAGAAATGGTTCACTGGTTTAGTGTACCCTCCAAGATTGCATTAAGCTAGATTACTACTGCAGCATGATACGGAGGATTATTCTGTCTTTCTCCATGTGGATTTGTGTGTGAGTATGTATGGGTTCTGAAGCTTTACATATTTCAGTCCTGAGGAGAAGCCAATGTAGGAAAAAAAGATCTACCCCATAGAGGCATTATTTACTGTCAGCATGGGATGTATAGTACATGGGGTAGTAAGGAAAAAAAAAAGAATAATAAGAAAAAAAGGTAAAAATAATGAGGTAAGGATTATTACAGTACCATGAGGGAGCTAGATGGGTATTTTGAAAACCATACATTTCCTTGCAGCTCTGAGACCAACAATAGCTGAGGACTTCATTAGAAGCAGAACTGGCAAATAATAATGACAATGAAAAAGGTTTTGTTGTTACAGCACCTGTTACCTGCAAGTCTTCTCTGGATACTCAATGTCAAGCATACCCTTCTGCCAGACACACTTTGTGGAAAGAAAATTGCAGCTTTTTCCTCACCCATGAAAAGTAAAAACACTGAAGTTCAAGGATGTTTCACTTGCATCTTGTCCAAAGAGGAAGTCAGGTTATTCTGGAAAATATTCCGCACTGCAGAAAAACAGCAGTTCTGGAAGCCATCCAGGTTTTTGTAATGATTTTAGAATACTTTTTGAAAGGACAGATCCTGAACCACAAGTACAAAACTGAACATAGTTTCAAACACGTGTCATTTTGTCATGTGCCAGTTCAGTGGTTAAATGAGCAGTTTGTGAGTCATGTAGACACTTTTCAGCCTACCTTCTTCTATCTTAAACTTTTCTCCTCATTCAGCTTTAAGACCTCTTTGTACTGATGCATCAAGGACACGAAGGAAAGTGATTGCACAATAGCTGTGCACATTTCATTTAGGTCAACCTAAACCTGTGTTTGCCGTTCTGGTAGAACACACCTCATCTGAATCCTGAGGACCCCTCAGCCCCAGAAAAAGACTTCACTTTCTGATTTATAATCATACCCTGACTCAGATAGACAGTCTCTCTTGCAAAACTATTGCAAAGCTTCAATTCATTTTGAAGGGATCTGCCCTCAATTTGTTCATCACAGCAATCTGAGCACTCACACAGCAAGAACACAGAGTTGCTTGTATGTATACAAACTGTGAAAAGTAATGGGAAAGGGTTAGCTTTTGTAATTGCCGTGTTCCTAGACCAAGTCTTGGCACCAGCCATTTTAGCAAAGTACTGGAAAAACAACCATTTTGCAGAAAACTCTTTTATGTGGCAACACAGAGATAGAGGGAAATTTTGTTCTTGCTTTGACTTGGAGTTAAAGAAACAAAAGCATGTTAAAGGATTCAGGCAGCTCATAGTACAAATATAGAGGCTCCTTGCAGTAAGTTTTGGAAAGAGTCATCAGATCTTAGTGTGCAAAGAGAGCAGCTAATTCTAAAATCCGTTTAAATTGTTAAACTTATGTTAAACTTGAAGGGATTCTGCTTTGCACTGAACTCATCCTGCCAGTATCACAGTTTTTATACTACACTTCTAAACGGTTGTTACCAGCTGTGAGATTATAATGAGTCCATAGTGATTATAGAGCCTGATCCAACTTCTCATTGAACTTAGTGGCAATCTTCTTGTTGACTTCAAAGGCAGTTGGACCAAGCCCTAAGTTATGACTTCAAAATGTCAAGTCCTGTGAAAATTCCATTGTACAAGTCACTGATAAATGCAAATGCAGATAATGCACCAAAGAAATGTTAAAGTTGAAGACTTAAACCTCCCAAAAGCAAGAGAACTGTAAATTAATCCTATCATAGCAAATTATCCCAGCCCTCCTGGGTGGCACTTGTAGGCTATACTGCAGTCACTTGCTTTTTCTTTATTGAAATTTTAATTGTATTTCTTTTTTTTTTCTATCTTTCCTGATATTAAACAATGTATTAATTGGCTGCTGAGCAGAGCTTTTGATCTGGCTGACCTTTGGAGCATACCAACATGTAATGATAGCAACTCTCCACAGCCCAAGCAAGATCTGCCTGAAATTCTAATGACAACTTTGAGCTCCCTCTCCCTGAGCTTCTTTGATGGCGTTAGCTCAACTGCCAAAGGGAACAAAGCCTTTTTCATGACACACTATTCCCTGCAGAAGCAGTAGAGAAAAAGATCATTCTTGAAACTCGAGTCTAATTTGATGAGCAAGTATTTACTCCAGAAATTACTTTGAGGAATAGATGACTACTGTGAATGTGCTGAGACAGTCAAGGGTTGGTTCAGAGTCAGAGGCTGTACTGCAGCAAAACTGGTATTTTTTGTTAAATACATGGGGCTACATTTTATGAAGAAAATCTATGACATAATATGGCCACTCTTTTGACAGCTGCCCTGCCAGGCATGCGAGCACATCCCACCATCTACAGCCGCCTACGCACCACCCTCATCAACTTCCTGCACCTCAATTCTCCATTCGTAAAATGTGAGAACATCATGGCACTACTTCTCAGGAAGCTTGTGAGACTAATGACTTTGAATCTTATAAGTAACCTGATACTGTGTTTAGTAGAGCCAGATTAGTAGCTAAGAAAGATTTGAAGCTTCTTTCTGGAGGTTCTGGAGAAGAGAGCACAGCATCCCAGTCTGTCTTAATGCACTAGAGGAGGGGAAAGGGTCTTGTCCTAATGTTCATTCTTAGTTAAAAATCTGTTCTTGTGGTATATATCAGCACAGTATGTGCCATTGATAAATAATTTTTCTTGGCAGAGAACCAAAATGTTCAAACTTTTCAGGTCTCTCCATATGATGTAAGTATTTCAACAGACTAGGAAGACATGCTGTTAGAAGGGCATGCATGACAGGACATATTAGCAATTCATCTGTAAATTATTTGATTTCATCTGAACCCTGTTCTGATTAACCAGGGAGAAATGCATTGCATTAGATAGAACATTGCTTGAGACTGAGGAAAGGATTATGTGAGATAAAATCCTCTCATGGCTTTTCTTTTTGTTCCTTGCTAGCTCTGTCTAAAGAATATTAGGAGCTACGCTGGTATATTATGTTCTTCTGACTCTTTTTGTACTTAACAGTGTGCTAAACAGTGTTACGAATAAATCAAAGGCTAACAGATTTCTACCTTTTTACAATAACAAGTTACACTTGTCTTCTTCTGCTTTCTGAAATCTAGATCAATTGACATCATCTTTTTGTAAGCATAAAAGACATTCTGTCCTCCTTCTCTGTTTGATATCCTTAAGCTATTATTATTATTTGTTTGTATTACCGTAGCCGTCAAACCCCAGTCAAAATCAAGACCCATCATAATGTACACTGAACACAGCACAATATCAAACACTCCTTTTTTTTTAGAAGCTTATATTAAAGTAACCAGCAGAATGTTATAAAATAATCCCTATTTAAAAGTAGGGTGGTAAAGTGTAGGTCTCTAATGATATTTAAGCATTTAATTCCCTTTGCACAAGGAAGATATATTTAATGGTTGGGTCCACAGGCTTTCATTTGTGTGCCACAGGTTGTAAATACAGGGCATAGAGACAACCCAGTGTAGGTGCTGTGTACTGCTTGGAAATATTTCAGATACAATGTTTAATATGCATACTGCAGGCTGGTAATTTCTGGTTTAAGGCAATGGTTTGCTGTGTTTTGAACAATGACACACTCAGAAAGAAACTTTTTTTCCATTTCTGTCTGAAAAGCAGATGGCTTTCGGTAGTTTTCAAATACTTTCAAGAAGCTGGGCTGCAATGTTTCAGGATTTCACAGAAATTCTGCAGACGGACTGGACATGAACATAGATCATCAGTCATGGTCATAGGAGAATCTTCTTAAATATTCTCCTGATAAACCTCCCCTATTTAACTGACTCAAGGTAATTCTTTATAAAAGATCAAATTCTCTCTGTGGTGGATGTCTATAAACTGTCACTTAAGCATTCAGAAACCTGCATGTCTCCTTCATCTTGGAGGTATGTTATTTTATTACTGCTTTTGCTTAGGAATCCCAGTTGCTGCTGGGCATTTGTGCTGTTCAGCTGTTATAGAGTTAGGGTGGAAGACAGAGAAGCATGCAAGATCCAAGGTTTAGGGGCATGGAGTGCAAGAACAGGGGTGTAAGGTTATGGAATAACAATGTCGGCCATGTGGTAGCTATAAAGCATACAAAGTACCTTTCGCAGGAAAGCCACAATGACACAGGAACAGATGTCATTTAAACATATTGTGCTGAACTGGGTGGTCAACTGCTCTTGCTAAAGGGTAAATGTTGCATGATGAGTTGATAGTTATCCTTGTGCATCAGAATTTTTCATTTCCTATAGCACTGTCTTTGATTAATTGCTGCTGTTCACTTTGCAGAACTTGAATGTCATTTGGATCAACAGAAACAAGTTTCTCAAACCTCATATATGAAGCTCATGTGATAAATTTTCCCCCAGCTCCATCTGACAGGATCTTCAAATCTAATGAGACCTTCCTGAGATTTCATTGGCAGCTACTTAAACTCAGAAGCCAAAGGAAAAGTGGTGAAAGCAGGCTAATGCAGAAAGTTGATGGAGACATTTCAGAACTGTAGTGCAGAATCATTCTCCATCCTTAACATTTCCCACAGTGGAGATGAAAGGAGCTCATGCAAAGAAGTTGATATTGTGTACATCATAACTCTGCCCTGCAAAGCATGGCCATGCAGAAGGTAAGTGACCAAACAGATGGAGATTTTTTGAAGAGGAATGTGCAGGCAGGAGTGAAATGTGTCCAAAGCCCTTTTCTCCCTGCTAGACCTTGGAAACATGAATCAGTGAATGCACGTGCCTTCACATCGACTCACCAACCTGTTCTGTCGAAGTGTAAGTGGAACTGAAGAGGAGCATAGAGCATTCTGGCTACCATGCAGCTCCCTTGGCCCAATCCAAAAGCATTTCAGGAGCACTGTTGGGCCACCCACATGTGGAGGTTCTGCTGCATGCTACCACAGGTTTTCAAATGACCTATGAGTAGTACACTCATACCTCATACTTACTAAAGTGAATAATTGCCTCTATTCTGTTTTGTTTTGTGGCACAAACCACTCTATTTAATTCTCTCCCAAATATATGACAATATTTTAACATTGCAAATATAATATGCAGAGTATGAGTAAGCTACTCCTTTACTGTAACCATACAAGAGTTTTCCTAGTGCAGTTGAAATTTTCCCTTTACATTCGGAAGGAAACTTTACTTAAACAAAATGGCTTATACAAAAGAACACTGCAGGACACAGAAATGGAGCAAACAGGTACATCCAAAAGTAAGATTAAACCAATGTCTTGTAGATTATACATGAGCCTACAGTCTCAGATGTAGTTCTTCAGCTCCTATAAGCTTCCTAGAGAGCTCAGGAAATTCTCCATTGTTTATATGATTTTATGCCTCTTATAGAAATTACAATAATGTCCTTGTTATCTTTGGTCTTGCCTATTTCAAATGCAAACTCTTCGGACTCAGTGTCTCTTATTTCATGTTAGTACAGTAGGACTTGAATGTTCATTGATGTTTCTTTGAACCTCAATAACTTTAAAATTTTCTATTTTTACCAAAGATCTTTATTCAGTGTGAACCTTGGCTCATACATAAACACTTGTCATTCTTTCAGTGCTTCCTGAACATATTGAACACCACCTTTAACAATTTCTAAGACCGTGATTTTTTCACTAGTATTCAGTTTTCTAAATTGTCTAAAATATCACCATAAATTGTCTTGGATCTACATTTTTTGAACTGTGTGTTTTGAGCAGAGCTAAGTAAATGTGATGATTTAACGTTCAGGGTATTAATTCTTTTCGTCACAGTTATTTATCTTATATCTGATAGGAAATAATAAAAAATGGGCTGCAGCCCATTTGAGAAAAGTTAGAGAAAGTTTGAGAAAATATAGTGATTAAAAAAATGAACATTGACAATAAAAACCAACTTGGAAAAAAATCCTGTCTCTCCTTCAAAGAAAGTATGTCTACTTGCAGATACTTTCAGATATTTCAACTGTACTTTCTTCAGCCCCTGACCCACTTTAAAAGTGTTTTAAAAAATTGCCAAAGGAAACAAAGATGTGTTTTTCATGGAATTTGACATTGTATGTCCAGCATGTGGTAAGGGAGAAATGTCTGCTATCTACTTGAACCTTTTTCCTGCCGTGTCAGTCTGATGAGGAAAACTGCATCTTGAAGACAAAAAAAAAGGGGGGGGGAGTTAAGAACAACATAAAAGATTGATTAACCCTGTGTTGTTATCTAGCAAGTGTCAATAACAGAATGCTACTAGGCTCCTGCATTGTTTCTTCCCAAATTTCCAGTCTCACACCTGTCACATCTCAAGATAACTATCCATCACGGAGTCAAAGTGGCAAACAACTGCGTGGTCCCTTGATAAGGAATAGTGACACAATTTGTCTCCTTCTCCTCCCACAGATTGGAACTAATGGGCTAACAGCAGGTTACAATAGCACAAGATGGATTTGAATGACTGTCAGTGCGAGAAAGCAAGCACAGCTGCAGAATAGCCTAAAGAAACACTTCAGTTCAGATGAAAATCTGAAGCAACATACAAAATTGAAACCTAATCAATCCACTTCAAAAGGATTTAATGGTACTCTTAAAAGTTAATTATTGCACATATTGGGGGGTTATTTATGACATGCACTACTCTGTTAATGGCAAACTATTGTAGAAGCTGAGACACTGCTCCTGCATGGCAAATATTAAAGCAGAAGCAAGCACAATAAGATAGAGAGTATAAAACACTAGAAGATGCCTGTCTGGGATCACATGGCATTTTCCAAATAGATTCCATGGCATGACATTTAGAAACACTGAGTTTGTTACAGGAAAATATGAAATCAAACATACAAATAATGAAGCTAGGAACCTGGAACAAACAGCTCTAATTCAACAAAGTTTCATCAGAGCTCACTTTTATTTAAGCTTAGAACACACATTTTCACAACTATAACTTACTGAAATTTGTTCAAATCCTCCACTTTCTCCTGCCCCCCCCCGCTAAAAAAAATGAAACATATGAATCTATATCATAATGAGGAGTGGTGTTTCAGTCAGTTAATCCCAAAGAGAAGCATTGAAGTGGATTGAGAATAAAGCACATATCAGTGATTTGAAAGGAAAACAGCTGTTTTGATACTTATCCACAAGCTAGACATTACAGGTGCAGTAGGTTCAGTCTCATGGTTGATTTGAAAAGAAAACCTACCACCTTAAGATGTGATAAACACCGTCCCAAGGTAGTCAAATTAACTTAACTTGCCACCATGGAAAGACCATGAGTAAAAGCGTAAAACCAAAACTACTGTCATGATGATGTTTTTATTCAAGCTCACTCTAGAGCTAATACAATCTGAAGAAGCAGCTGGAGGAATTGTCCGCATTTTCAAGTCCCAAACTGAAGGAAGCTGGCTCAGCTCCATTAACACCAGCACATTCATGACTTTGCTGAAGTGAGGACGTTCCCCTCAGCACCTCTGTAAGGAAGGCAGAAAGGGCTTAACTTTGAGGAAGAAACCATGACCCCAGTTAATATGGGAATTAGATGCTGCAGCTGGATCTGCCTCTGATCATCCTGTTCTCAGTTGCCAGAGTCCTGTTCATCTCTCTTTTCAGTCTGACTTCAATTTAACACCTTCCATTTCAAACAAGGGCCATGTTGAACAGAAGCCAACAACATCTGGATTGCATGATACTGACATCCATGTAGGACAGTAGGAGGCTTTAAAAAAATCCCCGGGATGGCTTCGCACCCGAAAATGATTGTCCTCCATTTACTAGTCACTCTCTCACTCTGATGCCTTTTGTTCTCAAACTACCAAAAACTGCAAATGAAAAATATTTCCTTGGGGAAAACAATGTAGTACAGTTCCCAGAAGTATTCCTTTCATGGAGTATGGTCTGAGGCATAATATTACCAAGCAGCAGAGACCTATGAGATAAGCAGATGATTTGGGCAGGAGGCTTAGTTTGTAACCTGTTGTGAGAAAAAAGAAAAAAAAAAACCAAAAAACACACAGCCCTGCCTATTTTAACAGTAAGTAGTGCAGTAAGACTGTACTTTTGCAAGAAAGCAAGAAAGAACTGGATGACCTTGAAGAGTGACAATAGAGAAATGTGATGATATTTAATAGTACGGAGTGCAACAGCATGAACTTGGGGCCTAATAGCAGGAATTCCTGCTATCAGCTGGAGTTCATCAGCTTGAAATAATAAAGCAGGAGAAAGACATTGGTACACTAATTACACAGTGTTTGATTATGAGTTAATAGTACTGTGGTCATAAAAATGCTGGAGTGCAGTATTCCTGTAGAAATGCAGAAGTATTTGTGCCATCATGAAAAGCATTGATGAAATTGCATTTGGACTATTGTGCACAGCTATAAGCAGCCAGACAAAAGGTTCACTATGACTGGCACATCAACAGGGATGGCCTGTTGAAACAAACAGGGAAAACAAGAGGCTGTCTTGTGAATGGGAATGAGAAGGTTCTTGCTCCTTATAGTTTGCAAAACCATGGCTGAGGAGAAATATGACTACAGTCTATAAATGCATTAGTAGCAAAGAAAAACTGCTGCTGCAGGAGAGTGTTAGCACAAGAACAAAAGTGTGTAAACTGCAATAAGTGTATGCTTATAATCAGAGCACTATTCCCAACAATTAGAAGCTTCTTCAAACTCTTACAGTAGCAGAGAAGGCTGCAAACAGATCTGCTTTCCAGACAGACACTCTGACCCGTTTCCTAAAGTGACTGCATGACCTAAACACATTATTAGGTCTAGGACAGGAGGTACATACCCAGGGATGAATACAGTAATCTGGTGAATGGACAACTGAACCCTCACCCCTCCTGCAATCACAAACTTGAGGTTCAAACCTGTGCCAAGACACATACTGGGAGCATATAGAAATAAATCAAGATGCATCCAGCTATGTTTCATTGGAGAAACAAGGCTGAAGCTGCCCTCCAGGAAGATTACAAGTTGAGGTGGTGAGGTAAGACAACATACGGGTTTCCTTTCTCAAGTAAACCCATTCCTATTTTCCAGCTGTATTCCCCTTATTCTAAGCACATTGAATGTCCTGATAGTCTGGAATTACAGCTTCGGTCTAGACTCAATTCAGCTTTAACTGAGTCAAAAGAAAACCTCCTTGGAGAAGAGAAATGTATTTTGTTTTTTTGTTTTTCTGAGTCCCTGTTACTATGTTAATGCCTCAAGTTGTTTAAAGATGTTTTTTTTAAGATTTCTTGTGTGCTTGCACTCATCAGTGACAGTAACACTCAAGCCCTTGCATTCTTTTCTACACCTACCCAAGGCAGGGCAAAAATGTGACCCTGAAAAAATGGGGGAGTAAAAAGTACTTTGTTGAATAAATTTAATAACAATCTACAGCACTGAAATAAAATCAACAATCACTTTCCTGCATACACTTTCAACACAATGCAGAATAAATTTCTACCTTGCCTGGGTAAAGTGATAATATAAGCAGATTAAAAGCAGATGTGTAAAAGCAACCAGGTCTTGTTGGTACAAATAAAATAAACATTAGCTATACTCTAACTCTCAAAATCCCTATTGATGCTTCATTTAACCTGTGATGATATCTGCCTCATAAATGGAAGAACCATGTGATTAAAAAAAATGCATCACACAGGTTTAGGGCTTATCATGCCAATTTGACCACCTGGCTTTCCTGGAATTATTTCTACCATTCCTGATCACAGAACAACTTCAGACAGACAGTATTTTTTGATTGTATGCAGAAGTCATAAGCAGCTTTTCCCCCCTTTCAAATGTTCTTTCTTCTTTCAAAAAGCTGGTGATAGTTATTAACATGTACTGAAAAACTACCTGTTTTAAAATTGGATGTATCTCAACTTTGCATGGTTTGAAAAGGTATTTTACATCATTGGGGAGGAGAAACATTATGTCCTCATATGAATCAGTCTTGACTTATGCCTTTTGAGGGACCCAAGGCAAAAGACCGTTAAAATTATATTTTCTGTTCTATTTGGAGTTTCATAGGGCAGAAAAGTGCTGTTGCCAAAAGGAGCAAAGAGGAGCACTCCTGTTTTCTTCTGTGTCCCAGACTCCCATCTGATACAGTAGGAAGGACATAAAACGCAGAAGGCCTACAGACAGCATAGACATGCAAAGATAACCTGCATGAGTCAATTATATCTTTGCTATGCATGATTAATGTGGCTATCTATCATACCTCCTTTCTGACAAACCTTCATATCGCACCTGCTATCATTTTCTTTCCCTTCCTTTCAGACATTTATGCCTGTAGCGATTGCCAGGTGAAGGGCACAGTACGACAATTCCAGATACACGAGTTACATTTTGCACTTTGTTTGATCAACTACTTGTTTTATAGATGGGATTAGAAAATTTATATTACAGTCTTAGGATCCTATTTTATGTTCCACTTTGCTGGACAGATGTTGAAAAAACATAAAAAGAGTATTTTTTTAAAGTGTTATTACCAGTAAGCTATTGCAGTGTTAACATCATCTATACTGTAGCAGCGGAAACCCCACGAAAGCATCGTCTCTTTCTGTCTCTTTCACTCTTAATATTTTATTTATAGCCTTGCAAAATACTTGCATTCACATAACCCGCTCTTGCCGGCTTGCCAGAAGATTAATGATATTGCAGTGTTCTTGAGAACAGAAATATGTCTACCACCCTGGTGAATAATCTCTCCCTTCACACGTTAAAAGTGAGACAGGAACTGCACTGGAGAGCAAGGACAGCGTGCCACACACAATTGGCACGTGAGCAGCTGTCGCCTCACCGCTAATTACAACACGCTGGTCCTGCAATGTTAATCAGCATTTCCACTCTTGTGCCTCCCTGATTGTTTGGGACAGAGGCTGTCTGCCCTTTGGCATGGAGGATGCTAAACAAACACCCCGCATCGTGCAGGGGAGGCTGCACAGGCAAAATCTGAAAGCAGGTCCCAGTGTGGTTTTTTTCCCTCTGGGGCATCACATTGTCTAATCCCTTCATATAACTTCCCTTCAATAATAAAACTGAAAAGTGCATTTTAAATTAATTTATGTTTTTAATCCCTTGTAGCCTTTGCAATATGATTGGTGTGAGCATTGGCTTTTGCTTGTCTGGGAATGGAAGGGAACATTCTTGTACTTTTCCTATGTTCTTGTCCCTTTTCTATGTTAACAGTCCCTGCATTTTGCTTGTGAATAGTTTCATATTAAAAAAAAAAACCAACTTTTTTCCTGTCTTTTTCTTTGTTGTGAACCTGGTTCCAGTTTCTGCCTATCTCTCTCTCTCACTTCCTTTGACCTTTTCCTCTCTGTTTCTCTCTCTTCTTTGTCCACGTTGGCAATAGTCCTTAGCTTATGTTCTTTTATGAACCTTCTGCTGCTTCTCATTTCAGCTCCCTGGACCTGATTTGCAGCTGCTGTGTTCTTCCTACGGTCGTTTACACACGTGTGACACAGGTGTAAAATACTACCATTTTCATTTATGCTGCTTGTAAATGTCAGCAGAAGAGAAAGGAGAACCTGCCCTTCCCAGAGTGAATCAGCAGACTTTCAGGAGTGTCAGATACATATGAGCAAAATCTGTGTGAGTCACCAATCACTCCTAATCACTGCCTGATCTCTCACAAACTGCCTCATGCTATTGCTTAACCCTCTAGCTCTGCATTGTTCCCAAGGGCTCCTTTAATCCAGATTTCTCTTTAAACAAGAGGATGTTTCACTTTGATTTTGGAGATTTATTTTTTTTACAGCTTCCAGACCCTGGGAGAACTGAGCTAAAAATACAAGTATGGAGGTGTCATGTTTACCCTCCCAAAAGGCACACAGTGCAATCTGAACTGGAGATAGAAAGAGAAACCATACATGTATATTTCCATCTAATGAAAGTAACTACACTGCATTTTGCTTATTCTGGACCTTTTCTGAATCCATCAAATCACCTGATGACCTCAGAGCATATGGAGATTTGGTGAAATTCTGACTACTTTTGGGTCAGAGAATTGTCTCTGTTCTTTTAGGCTAAGTTCAGAAATCACTTTAAATAAAAATAAATAAATAAATGCAGGAAGAAGGAGCTGAACCGTTCAGTGACAAAAGTTCAGTATCAGATTGCTTCGAGTGTTGGCACTGGCCCTACTCTTGCATTCCCCTCTCTTGCTTATGCCATGCTACAGATGCAGCAGGAAGATGAGCTACTGGGGAAGGTTCAAGTATGCACGATCCTACCCTCCACTCCAGGTCTGGGGACAAAACAGTAGTGAGGGGTTCAGTAAATAAACCAAATACACCACAGCGGAAGGTTACCTGCTGTAAAAGCCCATGTTATCGTGCTTTTTGCCACTGTTTCATTGTCAAGCTACAGCATCCTTTTAGATTTTTAGCTGTTGCACGTTTTACCACAGGCTGCTCTGCTAAGCTGCTTATTCCTATGTGTGCCCCTGTGATAAATTTTATCAGTGCTCAGCTGGCCAGTTTCACATGAGGCAGCTGCACAGTGGCTTTTTATCTGCCACGGCACCCCGCACCCAAAACACAGCAATTTTTATTTTTTTTTACTTAATTTATGTTGTGGTATTTCTGTCCATAGATCTGGAGTCAGCAGTTTGTGCTCCCAGAGGAAGATTACATGGAAACAGGGAGCCTAGCCACAAAGTAAAATATGGCTGGGATAAAAGCAGCAACAAATCATAATTAAAAAGTATCAGAGGCCATCTGCTTCTAAAGAGCAAAGAAGATTTGATATCTGCTTTCTCACTTCTCTCACCAGTCGCACTCACAGTATACGCAGCCGTATTAAGTGGCAACTGGATCATTTTGTCTACATTTTAATTCATTCATTTTAAGTAAAATCTGCTCTCAGTAACAACTTCATTTAAAAGGACTGTTGACCAGAGAGAGTGTGTAGAAACTCAAAATTTAAAGGCATTTTGTCTGTGACCATCGATGGCTTAATATCTTCTTGTTCTGTGTGCACCATTTTTTTACATCATAATTTTAATGTGATTTTTAATGCTCCTCTAGAAGCTTTCCCATCAATGGCACTTGTCAGAACATTTATTTAGTGTTTATTTCTTTAACCATTCTGTTTTACACTTCATAAATTAAAAGATCTTCCTGCAAAGTTCCTTGACATTTATCTGTGAACAAGGGTAGTGAGTTTCCAGTTTCTATAATAGAGAATTTTAGAGATCATCTGTAGGATTAATTTCACTATTTCAAACTACTTCAGTTTTCTTCTAAAGGTGATTTATTTCAAGTTTCCTTTCCAAGACTTTATCCAAGTAAAATTTTGCCAGCCATTAATATGTCCTGTAGATTTTAAGGCAATGACTATATAATATGCTCATTACAAAGGAAACTGCTATTTAAATAACACCAATATATTTCTATAAGCATCACTCAAATGAACAACAGTCACTAATGTTATTTTGAGATCCATCGAGTTTATGAGGCCTTTTATCACTGAACTGAGAAAAAATTACTGTCCATGTACTGAAACTGTAATTTTATAGATTTTTTTTTGTTATGATTTGCTCGATATCGATTTTTAAATTGGATTCCTCCTACTGCCAAATTTGTACACCTAAGAGCTGTTATGGCTCTGAGGTAGTACACCAAAATATATATTCTTCAGATACCAGTATGTATGTGTGTGTGTATACATAAATATATTTAACTCAATAAATATGCCTTTAAAATACCTCAATATTTAGCCTATCCTAGATATGTATTTACCCAGTCTACCTCCCATGTTTACCTAAGTGATTAGAAAAGTCTCTCGGGCAAACAGCGTAGGTTTTATAACCTTCCATGGAAGTTTCTGTAAATTTGCTTTTTGAAGAAAAAGCTCACTTTGGCTTCTTTCTCTGTTAATTTCCTTTCTTTTTTTTTGGGGGGGGGGGGTTGTTTTGTTTTCTTTTAGAGATATATATATGATTTTACTCCTTGTCCTTCAAGGGAAACCTGATAAATAAAGGAATAAAATATTCCCAGTGTCTGGATGGTTTTGGATCAGGATTCAGCAAGGGATTTAAACTTTAAAATACTGGCCCCACTGACTGCACAGAGAACTACCATGTGCTTAGAGGAAGGTTTATACTTAAGTTCCTTGCTGAAGCAGGAGCTGCAGCAATCTCTTCTGCAAGTGGACAGCAAATAATTGAAGAGTATTATATTAACAGCAATGGAAGACAGTTAAAAATTAGGAATTTTGCTCAAAAAATGCAAAAAGAACGCCTTTAGGATTTTGACCTCTTTTATTTCAGCAATAGATACTTCTAGACACAGAGCCCTTGATGATTTGATTGATTTTTAATGCACTGCATCCTGGAGCCATCCTTACTTTCCTATCTAGTGAAAGTAAGGCCATATCCTGTGGGGAACAACAAAATCTAAACAAAAAAAAGAGTGTCTCCAAACTGGCACCACATCGAGCAAATAAAACATGAGGGCTTGATATTCAAAATATGCTTAAGCAGGAATTGTGAGGAAATGTGAACATATATAGTAATAAACTCACTGTACAAAAGCAAGGCTTGCCACAATCCAAGCCTCCAAACAATAGCATTTTTTGTGGGCTTCAGCCTCCGAACTGCTGGGCACGTTAAACAATTTCCATTGACTTCTAGGGGAGAAAAAACAGTCAGCACTTCACAGGACTGAGCCACATGTTCAGAGTGAGTACACAAGAGCCAGCCAGGAGCTCTAGCCAGAAATGCTGGCTGCATCTTGTTAGCCA
Organism: Phaenicophaeus curvirostris; assembly: GCF_032191515.1. Classification (NCBI taxonomy): domain Eukaryota; kingdom Metazoa; phylum Chordata; class Aves; order Cuculiformes; family Cuculidae; genus Phaenicophaeus; species Phaenicophaeus curvirostris. The sequence continues at coordinate 19,171,452 of NC_091431.1, forward strand.
CAGCGAGAGCTTGGATATTAGACCTTGAGTGCTGAGCTTATTGTGAGCGTGGAGAAGCTACAGTGTTTATGGAAATCAGCCTGGAAATCCTCCCTGAGTTCACCTTCAAGCCCTACCAACTTAGATTATGCAAGTCTTTTAAGATACTTTGAATGATTATGAACAATTAAGGGATATGAGCCAAATCTGAAACCTTTGCTTATTCCTTTCATCAATAAAATGCTCAACATGGCTCAGATGGAAAACAACAGGGGGGAATCTGCATCTTACAACAGCTTTGGTTTTTAGTACCCCTTGGCAATGGATTTTTTAATAAGCTTGAGCCTACCAGCCTTTGCAAGTTGTAACAGAAAAGGATTAAATGACCCTAAACACTGACCTTAGTGGAGAAAATAAAATTTTGAAAGACATTATTTGTAGAGGCCTCAAACTAGTCACTAAAAAATGCATTTCTTGTTTTGTATTCAGCATCTACAAGGTGCTGTATCTATAAGTAATACAGAAACAGTTCATTTATCAGGAACCTATGGCCAAAATTGTCCCTCTGTTATGCTGTCCCTCCTCTAGAAATCAATAGAAACTCTGCAACTCCTGAAATCAAATCATGCCCATTTTGAATAATAATAACAATTATTATAATTTTTTTGAAACTAATCGATAATCTCTTTTTTTTTGAGGAAAGGAAGCAAGATTTTTTCTTTTAGTCAACAATGAAATATGTAAAACTTCTAAGACACATGTTGTTCCAAGCAGAACCTGCTACAGAAGAATAGGAAGGTAAAGTAGGATCCCTTCTAAAATTATTACATTTCATTCAGAAAACAGTAGGATAATGTGAATGGTAAGAAAGTTATGAAGTGAAGAAAAAAACATCAGGCACGTATGAGTCCTGTTTTCAGAAATGTTTTGAGACTTTGAAGTTTGTAAAGCATTTGTGTGATCCTTGAGTATCGGAGATAAAGAAATGCAAAATATTGCAGTTAAATGTCAGATGTGGCTGAAATGCAAAACAAACAAAACACAGAAGGTTTGCCCTATACTTGCCCCTCAATAAGCTGTCGTCTATTTGTGGAATATTTATATTATTCTTATTAATATACATGTGGAAGCTTTCTTTTAGAATGGTTATTTGCAAACCATCTACAGCCTATGATTTCTAATGCTTAGAAAAGCATCAGAGAGAAAAATTGCAATACATTGAATTCATGGCTTTTGATAAATTTTTTCTGGCTATGCAGCACAAGGTCTTCAAGTACATACAGTATCTCAGATGCATCCTCTTAAAAAATAGCAGTATATTATAAACAAATGCAGCTGTGTTTGGAGCCCCTTCTGAGCTGCATATGAAGTCTATAAAGCAACCATCTTTCACTTCTTGAAAATTACAATGCTAATTAAAAACTGCCTGCTTGATTCCTGGCTGTATTAATAAATGAGGAAGACTTTATTCTACTGAAATGTTTTTTTCTGAGAGATGGCATATATGCTTTTGCACAACAGGATCCAGATAGAAGACTCTGAAGTTATTGTCTGTCTTTCCAGTACTTCTTTGTTGTTACTTCCAAGATTTTCTTTCCAGTTCAGGACCTTGCAACTTCTAAAACTTTCCAGCAGCATTTTAAAGATAAACAGATTGATTCCAGATTTTCTGCCAGTCATGCTATATCCTGTGTTAAAACTGATGATATATGGATGAGAAGAGATTCAGGTAGGACTTACAGCACATATGGTCAACATATCTTGTATTCAAAGGGAATAAGAATTCAAAATTCAGTAAAACACTTTTGCCTTTTGAAAGTTTTGGCTTAAACTGCACACTCTTCCCCCTTGAAGAAAGTAACATGATTCTTTTTACCTGTAGCTTTCTATCTTAGCAAACACTGAAGAATAAAAAATATTTTAAGAAATGACTGAACATGGGAGCTAGTGCTCAATGGTATTATTGTTGCAAGTATTTATTAGGTGTCTCATCACTCAGTCCTAAGCAAACCGATTTCAACCCTCAGAAAGTTACCTGTAATAATCAGCACTGTGAATTGGATGCAAGATGTTATAGTTTTTCTAATGTATCTGATATTGTGATCTCATTGCTGGAAACAATCATCATAGGTCTCTTCCATTAGAGCTTACCATTGCCCACTCAGGGTTCGTAGCATGCCCAGTTCCATCACATCAGTTTTATAATGGCTTTTCATAAACTGGTGCAAACCTCTACATGAATGCTGGTATACTAGCTATAAGGTGCTTCTGATTTGTTAAACAGTATTTTATTCAAAGTAGCAATATTTGAAAGAATGAGATCTAAACAACTCCTCTGATTTTAAGCACTCTGACAAGCATGCCAAGCAGCAGTGGTAACAGGTTTACTCTTCTTTCATTGATACTTAGAAATAAGGGAGTATGAGGATAAGGAAATCTAACTTTTGCACAAGAAGCCACTGTGGAATGTTATTTTCCCCTATTAAAGTACCAACTCATCTCCTGCCTGATAACTGGGGCTGACATCATACTTTTTGAAGTAAAAATCATCCACTGTGACCACCTCAGCTCAGCTTTTTGAGTCTAAACCATGACTGCACATGTGTAAACCACTATCAGGCTGATGGTGGAGGTTACAAATATTATGATTATAATGTCTGCAATAATTGATATTTAGGGAGAATAATGAAAAACTTTGTTTCAAGCAAGAGTTCACAAAGTTCTCACCAGAAAATGTTCAACACTAAACCGCTTTGTCACGTGGAAGAGGTTTACTCATGTTTTGCACATATGTTTGCACATTTGTTTTGTTAAAACAAATGATGATATCATTCACCTATAGCAAGATGAATCTGTGTTGTATGACAAACAGCTGCTTTTGTGTTAAACCATCTCTGACTTCTCTGAATTTACTCCTCTTGTTTCAAGGCTATTTTCTCTCCAGATCCATAGCTGTAGCATTTCATTCATGAATTTAACCTCTCCAGTGCAGCAGAGAGGTTGAATGTCATTCTCCTTTCATTAACTTCCATGGCAGGAGTTTATGGTGTTTCAAATAGAAAATGTACACTTCTACAACCACAGCACTTGCTGAAATGATGGAACCCACACTCAGACTGCATGGAGTTTTCTGATCATTGCACATCACGTTTCAGCCCAGGAAAATTCAAACAATCCCAAAGGAAAAATCCTTGTCAGCTCCATCACTAAGTAGATACGTACGTCCTAACAAGCTAAGCACAGAATGTATTACGAGGGACAGTTCTTCAGCTATGGGAAACCAGTCTGGCTTCTCCAAAATGACGGAGGAGGGAGTATTTTGAGCATATCTTTCTACGTCTGGTTGCAACTCACAGAAGAGCTCAGTCTGTCCACATCAGAATGGAAGGAGTGCAGATGAGGAATAGAGCTATGGAAAACAGAATGAATTCTTGGAGTGACATACAGATGACAGACAGCTAATAGGTGATAATTGAAACTTTACAAGCGTATTATTTTTCCTGCATTTATAGTAAGTATGCTAAGAACTTTGGTGATTATTTCCTTCTTCCAGTTTTTACAGAGAGCTAATAAAGCATTTTGTACAGAAATAATTATCCGCAAAGATTTTGTCAGCAAAGTTTTTTAGTTTCACAGTTCAAAATAGCTGCTCCCTCTCTAAGAGACCACATGGACAATGTTTCTGGAGCTTACTCTTGCCTTTTCATCAAACCCATACCCATCTATAGTAAAGGTAGTAACACAGACTATTCATTCCTAGTGATCTTTTTCTCATAGGGTCATTAGGATTTCAGGTCCCTGCTGTGATCGCTGCATCTGATTACAACTGGCTAATGAGATTATTTTTTCCAGCCAGTTCATTTTATCCTGAATAACACTTCTGAGTGTTTAGTTGTTTGGTATTTTTTTTAATTTTCTCCTTGTGTTTCAAATGGAGCTGAAGTTAACATGGCCACCTTTAACTCATTCTGTTTTGACAAGAGAAGATACTCCATCCAAAATATCCCTAGTCCTTTCATACCAGAATCTGTGAATATATCACTGAAACAGTGAAAGCAGGATTATTAAAAAAAACTAATACCACTGCAAAAATGTGGGCTTCACATGCCATGTTTGTTACCAATCTTACAACAACATATTTTCATAAATGCAAATGAGTAATAATTAAATATTTGTTTAATAATTTTGGTATTTGGACTATCAGAGGCTTCCCATAGAATTAATAAAATAAACCAACTGTCAGGCCTTTGCACTACTGAGTAATATTTCCAGGATTCCCACTACTACTGTGCATTCACTATGTGGCATTGATATTCTCATTATTAAGGCTGAAAATTGAACACCAATTTCCCTAAAACCAACTTTTTGAACTCAGAACTGCATGTCCCAAGCAAAAGATTTGAAATACAGAGCAAAGACAACATTTCTTTTTTCTTTCTCTTGTAATTGTCACTCATTCTGTTCACCATAAATTTCCAAATATAGAATTATTTTGTCTAGCACCCATCACCTTTTGGCCAGCAAGACAAATTCCTCTCCCTGGGGCAACATAAAGTAGAAATGCAATCATGGCATGAGATGTCAAGTCCCTACCTCATTATTATTTTCTTTTAAGTTACTCTCCATACACACTCTGGTATTCAACTATGTCATTGATAGACCAATTAAAACCCTTTCAGATAGGCTGAAAGATATCCCATATGTGTGGATGTCTGAAAACATATGCTTTTTGGTGCAGTACCTCTGCCTGATGTTTGCTCTCTGAAAGCATATGTGTGAACTGGAGCCAAAGTTTTCTACACTAACTAATCATCTCAAAGGCTCCAGCTTTAGATGCCCAACTTGAGGCAATTAAAGGTGAGCAGTTCTAAGAAAGAAAGTATCTTCAGCTCAGCTCCCAGAAAATGAGACCTCTAATGTCATTTTAGTTTCTTGCAGGACTGAACCCTTAATTGTACCTGGTGTGGAATTGTTTGGACCTTCTACAGAGTGAAAAATTGTCAATGAGGGAAATAATATCTCTCTTGTTTAAAGAAACTAGTTTGAGCATGGATCCACTCTCTTTCACTTCGTTTCTCTGCCTCCCTAATATGTTGAGGACATGCTTCCACAAACTACGTCCCCCATCTGTCACACGATGCCAAAAGACCTATCCTCTCCTCTGAGGCTATGAAGAGAGGTGAAGTTCTTCAACAGCATCTTTAACAGAGCTCTTCTGCATCTTGCTCAGCCCTTACCCTCCGCTGAGGATTGAAGCGTCTCCCACTCCCCACAAACACAAACAGAAGCACCAAGGAAGGGAGGGTATAGAGGGCATTTTTAATTTTTAATGCAGATATTGAAATAAAAAATTACTTTGGCAGTTAAAACTGTATTTAAAACAAAAAAAAAAGAGAAGTATCATGCTTCACCCAATATGTTTCATTTTATTATTTAATGAGATTTGTAGCTGTCCTTTAACAATGGCAACTGTAGTACAATGGAGAGATGAGAACAAGAAATGTTTTTGAGCGTATGAAAATATCAGAGAAAGTAAAAAATGTCTTAAGTCAACTACGCTCTTCAAAAATATGAAAAAGTGGAACAATGGGGGAAAATAAAACAAAGCAAGAGAAAAAGAAGATCTTTTTTCTACAATGTGATCTCTTTTGTCAGCAAGTCTTGTCTCAGAGACAAGACTTCCTCCATCCCCCTTTCCTGCCAGGGTTATACTCTAGGAAAACAAGAATTTATTGTACCTTAGTAGAGATGAATCAGTTATTGGTCTTGCCATGATCTAAGAGGTTCTCTGAGGCCACTTGGGGGAAAAAAGAAAAAAAAAAAAGTGTTCTGTTTTGTTTTGATTTGGTTTGGTTTGGATTTTTTGGAGTTTTTTTATTAATCAGATCATTGCAGAAACTTGATTTGTAGCACAGGCACTGAAACAGCAAAGTAAGCACAACCTCTCCTAGAAGGGGCAGGTCAAGAGCTCTTACAGGTTGTGATGGGTTCATGAGAGGTGCCTCATTCTCCAGCACTGACCTGCCCCAACATCAACTTACTACCCAAGAAGACGCTTCTGTGCTCTAAGGTCAAGGAGGAGGTTCAACTCTATGGTTTGTAACAACAATACATTTTTTATAAAGCATCATAAAAACTGGCATGTTAGGGAAGAAGGAAATTAAAGAGGAGGGAGGAGCCAGTGCATTCCAGGTGTGCCAGGTTGCCAGTAGCAATGGGCCATGAATAGTTCAGATCAGAAGGTTCAGTTCTCTTGCATAGCCCTTTGCATTCTCCACTACAATGGCTAATGTGCTATTCGTGAAATTACAAGATGTTTAACAGAAAAAAAAACAAGTGTTCTTTGAAAGTTTAGTGTTGCCAGTTATTCTTTGTCATTGGAAATAATCCTGGAAAGTAGACTGTGGGAAACCTCAGCTGGTCTGAGGAGTTAGAGTGTGTGAACTTAAACATCGGCCTCGAACAGATGCCCAGGTATCCTTGGAGAAGCTGGAAGGTGCCAAGAAGAGCCAAGTAAACAAGATTAAGAAGCTGCCAGGCTGCAGGTGGAATCACCCAATTATGAAGTTACAACTGAGAAGGAGTCATCCAATTATGAACTGTCGGTTTTTAGCTAAACCAATCGTGCATGGACACGCAGCTCAGGAAGGGGTATAAAAAGTCTTGTAAAAACAATAAAGATGGTCCTTTTGCCCACAACTTCTACATGTCATGGATTGCCCCGACCATGACAGTTGATGGCTTAAAAGTTTATGCCTGCTGCTGCTGCCGGTGATTGCTAATGGATCATGCTGGTCAGAAGACCACTTTTAATAAATGTTAGGTTTCTTGACCATGATGCTTTTGTCTAGAAAAATCTCTTCCCTGCTAAGAACTTTAACTACTATCAGAAAATCGAATCCAGAGAGAAGATATTGGAGAAACTTTGCTTTGTTAACTGCCATGATATTTGTCAAGGACTATATATCCCAGTGTAAGTGAACATAAGGTTTAAATATAATATATAAGGTTACATATAAGGTTATAATATTCTTTAAAAATAACAAAGAAAACTTGAAATGTGAAAATGACAAATACGTGTCTTGAAAGTTATCCACTGAGTTCAAAACTTTATCCTTCCTCCAGAAATATGGTTACTAGACTTTGACACTCAACAGAAGCCCCAAAGGGCCTTTCTACAAATAAATTACTTTTGCATTCATGATTTATTGAGTCAAGACCTTTCCATGACAAACAAGCGTCTATTTGCTGTACCTGTTGGAATCCAAAAGAATGATGCAGGTGATGCCTTTGAAACTGAAATGTGCTTATTAACATTGTCTCACAAAGCCAGTGTGTGTTAGTAAGAAATGACAGTGTATGGGTCAACTGCACATACTCCACTGCTGTCAAATTACTCAGTATAAATACATCAGATAAAATGGGCACCCAGCTAAGTGAATTCTTTGCCGGCAGGAGTTTCACTGCCTGTTACTTCTGAATTTTTTTGCAACACATTCCAAAGTTCATTAAAATCAACAGAAATGCACCTCTTGATTTCATCCAGCCTCAACAGCCAACAAAACGGAGGACATCAAATGCATATATAGGACCAAGTCCCAAAAGCAGTAAAGAAAATTATACTAATTATTCGTATCAACCACCTACCTAATATGGCAAGAAGCAGGTGATTGATTACTATTTGCTTTTAAGATAAATCTCCAGTGCAAATGTTCAGTATTATTTTGATTAATCCTTTTCTGAGGAAATAGTTATATCTTCTCACAACCACCATTAGTCAAAATTCTGTGAACTTGCAGATTGTTCTTTCTTGGAGTATCAAACAATGCATATGTTGGATTCCTCCTAGATTAAAGAAGTGAAACAAGATCAGAACTTTGCTCAAAAGCAGAAGACCCATTTTAAGGCATGAAATAGCCCAAAGGCTCTCTCACAGCATCTGGAATGGCACAATACTACCATAAACAGGACACATTTTTTTTTATTGTTTCAGTAGTCACTATGTTGAGGATTAACCAAGGCAGATCATTTTCTGACAATTTTGAAACCCGAAAAAAATTATGTACTTTGGCAAAAATGTCCTTACAGTGGCTTCTTGGTTCTGTGGGGACATTCTAGAGCTGTGAAGTGTCTTTGTTCTTTCTTTCTCTCTCATTGAAATTATTTTCTTAGCTTTAATACAAAATAAAAGAAAAAAATATACCCACACCTGGAAACCTTGACATTATTGCACAATGTAGCTCTTGTTTTCTGTCAAGTCCCTGTTCTCCATCACTCCATACCTAAATTAATGATGTTGCCATTAAGTAAAGGAAACAGAAATAAGGTCTTTTAGAACTACATACTAAATATGTTCTAGCTTTAAAGAATTTACTATAAGACTACATTGGCTTCCACCTTGTTGAAAAAGAGAACAGAAGAAAACTTTAAAGAACAACAGAAGAACAATAAAAGAACAATTTGCGAGCGTTGTTTTGAAACATGTAAATAGTGCTGTCAGTTGGTGAGGATTTTTTTTTTCATTTTGTACATTTACATTTTCCAACTGCAGTTTTAGAACATTTCACTGCATGCTACTATCAATCATCCTTAGCCTAGAAATGTACTGTACATTAGTAATGCTTAATTGGCATATTTAAAGTAAATAGCTACTTAGTTTTGCTGTAAAATCTTTGGGAACAATTTTATGATACCACACGGCATTGTTTGTTCCAAGAGCAAATATTCAACGTCTTGAATGTTAACTCTGATAGGATATAATTAGAAGTATTGAAACACTCAGCTTGCCAGGCTACTGTACAACTAAATGTAGGTCATTGGGATATTGCTTGCCAATGAAATAAATGTGTCTCATACTCTACACTTGATAGTTATTTGGGAAGTAAGAAAGAAAGGCTAGATGTAATAGAATAATAGTAATTGATCAATCTTCAACATGATCAGTGAAAAAGATAAAATAAATATTCATAAAAATGAGAGGGAGAAAGAAAAAAAAAAAAGAAAGAGATGAAAAGAGAGGCAGTGATAACTGCAAGATGGAGAGCAGGAGGAGGACAATGGCACAGGGCCAGATCCTGCTCTCAGTTACACCCAGGCAACATCAGAGGCAGAAACTGCACGGGTGTAACTGAGAGCAGAATGTCTGCTGCTTGTTTATACCAACTCCCAAGGATCTATTTTCACATCAGGTATAAACATCATTCTCTCCACATGCAATTTCTGCATTTTCTTCAGCGTAACCGTAGAGGAGTGAGTTTGCTATAAACAAGCAATGTGGAATGAATTTTCAGGAGAGTATAGCCAGTCCACCATATTTTACTAGGCAGATCTTGGCCTGATTCTCCTGTAAGATGTCTTGTAACCGTGCCATGGACTTTGTCTCTCCCCAACAGATTTCCCCGCCGCTCTCCTACGTGCTCCCAGATAAAGCAGTAGACGTGCGGCACATGCCGTGATGTGCACTGGCAGTCATACCGCTGCACGACTGGCAAAACGCGGGTGGTACTCTCCATACTAAGTGGTACGTGATGTTTCATTTATATTTGCCAGCTGGCTAATAGTAGCCAAATGTTTGTTGCAAAGAGCGAGTGAGAGAGAAAAATAGCCATATCCTTTGGCACACAGAATAATAATAATCCTCCTCCAGAACAGGCTGGCAGTGCTCGAGCCAGAGCCATCTTTCCGACTCTGAGACACTATTAGATTCTCCACCCTTCTCTTCTAAATTCTGAAGCAGATTGTTTGGGCTGGAGAGAGATGGAGACAAGAGGTCCCATCTGGTACCAGTTCCTTATTTCTTTGTAGCTCTATAATAGCTCCAGGTCTTTTCACAGTTCATTCAGGAGAGGAGGGGAAGACTTGAGTGAGGGGAGGAAGAGGACTCGGGTATTCTACAGGACAATCATTTTGGTTTTCTTCTGTATTTCCTCTCTTCTCTTCCCCTCCAGATTGACAGGAGTTAACAGGCATCTGCTCTCCTGCATTCACGACTCTATAATGCGGACCTGTGAATAGTTTCCACACTTGCTGAGATTATTTTATGAGTAAGACATAATACAGGGCTAGACAGAGCTGGTGCGAAAAATAGCTTTTACATGCCTTCTTTACACACACACACGCGCACACACACACACACAACTACATGCCTTTTTTTTTATAAGACCCAGAGCAAAACTTTTCATTCTCTTATATTTTTAAGCCTGCCTTTTCCAGCAACTTGACTTCACAGAGGAACTACATGTTTCCAACACCTTCATTTCAGACCCAGGTTTTGCCAAATGACAGTCAGTTTCTTCTGCTTTATTGCACAAGAATGGTTTTTGTTCTATAGGTCTCTAATTTAATATTAGGCAACACTCCACAGGCAGAGATGATAGAGTAGACTTTAAAGATGTTCATGTAAATACTCAGCAGCTTTTCCATGCCTTTCTATTCCATCACCGATATTCATCAACCCTGGATGAATCTGAATTTTCAGTAACACTGAATCCTGTCACTGCAATTAGACAAATGTTAGTGAAGGAAAGAAAATCCTTCCTGATAAATTCTCTTGTTAAGACAGTGAGATGTGGCCTTCCAGGCTCTGCTGCAAAGCCAGGAGCCAAACACTAATGCCATCCTGCATAGAGCAGGTGCAGAGATAAGGATATCTCAGATTTCTGTCTAAATTTTCAACAGATGAACCTACAGACCCTGCTAGATGCAGAACAGTTTCTATGGTCAATACTTTCTTTTGCTATTTCCCCCATTTCAACAAGCTGAGAGAAGTTTGCTGTTCAGAGGAGGAGGCTAGGCAGAGACAGGGAACTAGCAAAATTGAATGGCAGATGACCGGTTGGGCTAGAGGTGCTCAACCGGCATGTGGTCCCCTCTCCAGACTGAAGAGCAGAAAGGGAAGAAGGCTGGACTGTGCCTTAATCTCCTTCTTGATTTTTGGTTTGGTTTAAAATTTGTATGATGAGAAAAAAAAAAGGCTCAGAACCTATTTAATGTAACACTGTTTAATTACAGCAAGGTGTTTCAGGATGATTTCTTCGTCAGTTAATATTGCACACTAATTATTCATGAAAGATCTGAGACATCACTTAGATATATTTAAACTAAAATCATGAAAGGCTGGAAACATTTTATGAACAGGAAATCTAAAACTTTACCCTTCTCTCATGTTTTTATCCTTGAAAAGTAGTGGTTTAATTATTTATAAACCTTATAACAAATATTTTGGAAAAGTAAACCAATGCTACCGTAAGAAAGAGAAGCAAAATAAATATAATTGTGTTACAATTCAAGGAACTAGCCTGAAAGATGGTGAGTGCGTTCTGACTAAAACTGTATGTCCTAAGAATTTATTGGGTTGGACAGGACTTGAAGTTGTTTACCACATTGAAAGATCAGACTCCAAAAATATATGAAACCAATTTTTTTTTAACCTGAGATGTCAGAAGTTTTACATTGAACCCACAGTAGTTTCCCTTTAATTAAGTGTTCAGTTACGTGTACAATTGCTTAAAAGGGGGAGTTTGAGACTGATTCAAATTCTTGATTTTAAGTCCAAACTTTACTGTGTTATTGGCTATTAAATCTTTGGAGAAAAATAGGCACCTTACAGTGGTCTTAATTTGCAACAGGCCAGTGATTATGCCTTAACAAAACCTTGGAGGGAGGTGAGAAAAGCAATAAATCTATTGATAAGATTTAGGATGTGTATGGCTTTTGATTCACAGCTAGCTTTGCCTTGTTTAATGACTAGCATTGACTTGCATGTGGTTTAAGTGCTGATATTTAATTCTGAATTTAAATGCCAATTAAATGACCACTGACAATCCACTAATGATATTTTGAATACAAGAGTGAAATACATTGTGAGAAGTAAGAACCTAGGAACATAAATATCATATAAAATAAGTACGAGAAAGATTCATTCTACATTTGTCATGCAAGCGAATTCTCTCTGATTTCTAGACACCATTTCAACATGCCTAATATGCCATCAAATATATCCAGTCTAATATCACTGAGAATATTTTTGAAGTGAGAAGGCTAGCTATTGATTATTAAGTCTGCTGTAATGCTGTAACCCACCGAGACAAAACATTTCTGGGAAACAATAAGCACTGGAGGGCACCTGGCTTGTGCAGGGAAAGGAGGAGAAGCATACCTTCTGCTGCTATCTGATTTAAATTGACCACTTAAAAGCAGTGTTTTGGATGTGCTTTTTTGGAAGGAAGTGTGAAATACCTCTGGGGAGAGTAGGGAAGGTGGAAAGCAAGAATAAATATCTCTAACGCTCAAAGAGAAAGAATGTGCAGTAAATTGTATAGTAAATATAGGTAGTTTGAAATAATTTCATTATAACTGATGGATAAGCTTCTATGAGTATCTACTGGACCAGATCAAACTACACTAAAATATTGCACTCCAAATAAAACTTCGTGATAAGAGGCTTATCAGAGAAAACATTTATTGTTTTGATCAAACCAAATACATACATCCGTCCTTATGACCCCTAAAACTGGGAAAGACTAGAAATTATTCTTCCTTTATATGCAACGTATTTTATTCTGAAAAGACGTGTGTTTATATGAAATGATATAAAATACTGATAGCAAAGCAAATAGCTAAAACTGAGTATTTTGATGAGCTTTTAGAAATTTTCAAAACCCATTCAAATCAAAATAAGCATTTGTTCTGCCCCAGAAGTTTGTTACCATGGAGCTGATGTTTTTAATAATATTTAAAATCTGCAGTCACTATTTTTTCCCCTTTTCATTGCTCATTCTGGACTGCACATGTTCAATGCCCTGAATTCCCACTTATGTGAAATGTGCCAGAGCAGGCCAAATTGCAGAAAAGGACACCCACAGGAGGGGCATAACACAGGAATACAATTGTCTAAACTGCTCCTAATTGCTCAGCAGATAGAGCAGAGCTATCTTTCAGTGCACACAAACATGTTTTAGCTCAAGCACATCTGATCTCTTCTTGCCTCTGGCCTCTGTCAGGGAGATTTGCTAACTATATCCCATGGGAAAAGTCACATGAATTTGACTCAACTCCAACTCTGACAACTGGGATTCCCTGCAGTAGCAATTGCTGTCGCTCAAGTCCAGTGCTCTGTCTGCCCTGAAGAAAAGATTCACATCTTGCAGAAGTATGAAAATTGCTGACTGATTAAGTCCGAACCTTAAATGGTATCCAGAGAGCCAGTTAGCAATGCAAAGTGAGTGATAATGCATACATCAAATGCATGTGCATTTACCCTATTATTTCAGAAGGGCAACAAGATGTAGCATGGAAACACATTTCCAACAATGGAGAGCCAAGACCTCAAATCTTAATTACTTTTTCTAGACGGCATTTTACATAGATCATTGTTTAAAATAGATAATGCGGTTGTGCTAGTGAAACACCATGGAGATCTGTTGGACTGAGCTAAGATTAAGTGTTACCACTCATTGTGTAGTAATGCACTAACTAGTTAAAGTTAACAATGAAAATTAAAAGGAATGTTAGTATTGTACTTTAGACGACATATATTTCACCTCTATGAATGGTCCATGAAGTAGAATTCAGAAAGGTGATCTCTGTCTTTCTATGAATTTCTATTTCTCTGAAATACTCTCTATTTTGTTTTGACACAGTCGTCGCTAGGAACTGCCTAACAAGCAGTTCATAGGCTTAACGTTTTCCTTATTATTTGTGCAGCATATCTTTTAATCCTTTTAAAGTAACCAGATAACTCTATGCATCTTTTCTAGAACCAACAAGCTTACGCTGCACTGTTGGGGTTTTTTTAAACTAAATTATAGGTGCGTGCTCAGAATTTTGCTGCATCTATAACCAGCCTCTTCTATTAACTACGTGCTTCAAAGTCTGGTTTGTCTAATGCACAGGTTTTCAGATCTTTCCAGATTTCAGCTGTGTAACATCAGTCCTTAAGTGACTCTAAAGTAGTGTCTGGTGCAGTTGTTAGGATCAATGGGATTTCTAATGTCTTTCCATATTAAAGTAAGGAAAAGATTTAAAGGGAAAAAACCTCTTGGCCTAATTAAGAAGAGTGAACTAGATATAATGATGAACAATTTATTGGCAGTTAATAGAGCTCATACATGGTAGCCAGGAGCTAGATAATTTATCATTAAAAAGAATCTCCATTACACGTAAAATCCCTTCTCTCTTGATACAGTTAGCAACTGCACTTCACAATTACCATTTTTATAAGACTGATTCACTGGAAAATGAAGCTGTATTTCACAGAGCAGCAGCAAAACTTGTAGGCACTACGACCATTTAAATATGCATGATTCAAGTTCTTTGTCAGGTAGTTTATGTACTCTTCTTCAGTTGAAGGTTCTGTACAATCGTGACCTTGATCCCCATACTTCAGCCTCCAGCAACTTTTTTATCCACCTGGAAAGTTCCTTAAATGCTTCTGGTTAAAGCACTCGATAAAGAATATGGTAGGCAAGGGCTCTGAACATCCACGTATGCCCCAGATGTTTCAGCATCCTGAACTTGCACAAATGGCAACTTGATCGAAGTGGCAACCTTCAGCAAGCCAGTGGGAGCTGTGCTTGTGTGATTCAGGGTGGGTTATGACGATGATTAATTTGGCTTCTTGTTTAGCTTTTGTGATTCAAAAGTGGAGAAATTTGTGCTCTACACATTAGTTGTCAAGACATCCGAATGCAGATGTGCTGATGTCACTGAGTCCAAAGCTGAGGGTCAGCCTGTTGGCAACCATGCAGATCAAGACCTGAGCCTTTCATTTTTGGCATGTAAGAGCTGAGGATGTGACTTCCAAACAGCACAGAGGAAAAAAATCACAAAGACTTTTTGGTGACTGATCAGAGGGCGTCTTTCCCAGTGACTTGTACTCAACTAATGCCCTGGCACAGACTTGAATTGCAGCTTAAATAATTGTATTCATTTTCATATATCCACGGCCTGTGCTTTTCTTCAATCCCAGAAATGGTTGCATCTCAGTTCCTAAAAGCTTTGGATGAGCTTCACAAAACATTTTTGTATCTTTCAGTATCAAAGGAATTGCATAAGTAAGGGCATGTGGAAGATTTCCGACTATAATATCTGCTCCTGCAAAAATCACACTCTCTTGACACCCAAAGGAGCAGGACTGGATCTTCTGGCTGTGTCTTCTGGGTTTATTTTCATAAAGTGAAGCCTACTGAAACTGGAAACCTGAAGCATAAGCTCACTGTAGCATCTACCACTCTCAAGCATGGGAAATGAAACCCAAAACAGCGTGGTTTCTCTGGGGAAAGAAAAATTGAAGAGAGTTGCCCTTTCTCAGACGAGCAGGAGAAAATTGGAGTAATTCCTGGTTTTCCTGGTCAAAAGATCTACAAAACCTTTGTGATTTTTTTTTCTTTTGTTTAGGACGCCTCGGGCAAATGGCCTCAAGCTCCGCCAGGGGAGGTTTAGGCTGGACATTAGGAAAAAATTCTTCACAGAAAGGGTCATTGGGCACTGGCAGAGGCTGCCCAGGGAGGTGGTTGAGTCACCTTCCCTGGAGGGGTTTAAGGCACGGGTGGACGAGGTGCTAAGGGGCATAGTTTAGTGTTTGATAGGAATGGTTGGACTCGATGATCCGGTGGGTCTCTTCCAACCTGGTTATTCTATGATTCTGTGATTCTATGATTTGTAAGGTGAGGGTATAAGTCAACAAGAAAACCTGCAGCTCCAACATATTTTCCAGTGTGGTTTCTCCGGGCATGGTCCCCCTCCAGGTAAAGAAGACAAATTGACTCTGCAATAAGGTAACCTGTGTAAAACAGTGCTGAAAGCAGCAGCTTCGTCTTATTTGGACTGTTAGAGGTAATGCTGAGGACAGCTGCATAACCTATGAGCTTCATGAGTAGAGTCCTTTTCCTCCATTCACCGATAACAAGGGAAGATGAGCTACCTAGGAGGAAGCTGTATCTGCAAATAAACCCATTACCTCCTCCTGGACATCGCTCCATCATTTGCTGAAAGAGATTTGAGGCACTTTGGAGTGCCCTGGTTATCAGGACACACAGCACCTGTTCTCTGGTTGTTTCTCTGTTTCTTTTCCTCCTCCTGTTTTCTTTCAAGTAGATCTTGGATGTCTCTAAGTGTTAATATGCAATGCTTATGTTCAGCAATATTACTTGGCAGTGAGAGGGATATGAAATCTGGGATCGGACCAAAGTAGTGAGTAGCTGGAGCCATTTTTAAAGAAAGAGGTCCAAAACTGTAAGAAAATGTTTGCAAGACAATTTAAAAGCTCTCCTGCTGCTAGCTGGCTTCATACTTGCCTAGAGAAGACCACAGTTCAGCAACGTCTCTTTGACCTGCAGTCCTGTGGTGGGTCTCTGAGTGTGGTAGGAGATGTGAGCCACTGCTGTTACTTTTAAGAATATCCCTTTTTAGACCCATAGATTCACTTATTTACTGTTTGCTGCCTAATGTGGTACAGCGTGCTTGACATGAGCCTAATGTACAGTACAAAATGGGGTCCTTCGGGCTGCCTTTGTGGTCCAACTCCAGAATTTTTCTGGCTCATAACCCCCATCTCAGCTGCAGTACAAGAAACAGACCTCTGAGAGGAAATCTTAGATGTTCAGACTCCTAAGCACCTGAAATGTCACCTTTCTATCAGCTGTTTAGCATTTATAAGGTGATTTCCAAGATTAAATTTTATTTTAAACATATTTTCCATCAAAATACTTAATTGAGAGGAAAAATATAGTTCTTCAACAACAACAAAAAATCCTCCTCATTTAAGTCTTACCTTTATAAAAATTACTATCTGTCAACAGGCTGCAAGGTTGTTTTCAAAGGGTAACAATGCAGCTTCCTCTGTTATACAATACTGGCATAATACGTATTTTAGAGGTCTAACATAATCAGAGATAATTAATCTCAAGACAATAACAAGACAAACAGCTGCATCAATCTACACAGAGATGACTGATGCAACAAATGAGGTGAACACGGGTCAGCTACAAAAACAGTCACTGGCAGCAATGGCCCATGAAAATTCAGATCTTGAAAACCTATATGAATCTAAATTTCCAAACAGACTGCATTTTCCCTTTTCCTCTGCATTTAAGGATCTCACTCTTTTAATACATAATTTTGCAATAATGTATGAAAATGGAAAGCAATGTCGAATGCAATCAATCATTCATACTTCTGAATGAAAACCCAGAAATAGCAATGCTGTTCTGCAACTCTGTCAAGAACTGCTGCTGACATCATGTTCGTCCTGCCATCCTGATGAACTTTTTGCCTCATCAGCAACTAAAATAAGCTTTTACTTCACAAAAGCTTTACATTTAATTGTAGGTTTCAGCCATTTATAGGAAAGGAAGGAGGAAATATGATTTGTAAACATATTACAAGTCTGTGTTAATTCTTTCCTTTGATCCAGCTCAGCATTGCCTTCCTTGGTAATGGGATGAGAAAAAAAAAAATTGCAATTAATATCAAATACCTTATATAACATAAAATATACAATATACAATATACAATATACAATATACAATAGCAGTTGACAGGTTATTTTAAATGCTCAAAAGCTCAAGATTCCTTGCCAAAAATTAGAGATTAGAGTTTCAAAATCATGTCATTTCAGCATCCTGCTAATCTAGAGGTATTACTTTGGAAGAGTGCAGCACGCTTTGTTCTGACATTTTTAAGTTGTAATATGTTTCATTGTGAATTCATAAAAGGTTAAAGGAAATTGCTGCACATTGAACTATGTATTGTTAGAATAAACATCTCATGAGGGTAGCGCATAAATAAAAATTTCATTTTTTTCAAAATTTTCACCAGAAAAAAAGGAAACCACTAATCTGCTCTCATTTACTTCTTGAGTTTTTCACTGACCTCTTTTAGCAGCCAGAAATTCATTATTTACCCAGTTTCATAGTTAATGGAGCAGCATAGATGTTTTAATCCTAAATTCCTAAGCACAAGGAGAAGGGTGCTATGGTGAAACTCTGTGTAAGTGCAACCTACATGACTGTAGGGCAAGTTAGGACCCTAACAAGTGTGAGATAGGCACATCTTCTGGCCAGATGTGACAGCCCAGGGCATTTCTGGATCTGTCATGCCAAGGAGGGCTGTACTCTGCAGACAGCCTGAACTTGTCTTGCTTTAAAGTGCTTTTAAGAATATTTTAAGTAAGAAAGAAATACCTTCTATCTAGCGTGAACGCATGGACCAAATCTCAAAATAAGCAAATTTTTTAAATAATAGTGCTCCCTCCTTTAACGTATCCTGTAATTCTGAAGCTAATAAAGATTTTTCCACTGGCAGGAAGATGTTTTGAATCAGTCACTGCGTATGAGAGAGAGAATCAGAGCCTTAGCAGTTCTGCCTGAAAAGTAGTGCACTCACATACTGAGATACGCTTTAATCCTTTCACAGTTTGCTTGGACTCTTGCCATTTCATTTCACTTAAGAAAATCTACCATTGGATAGATGGTGCTCATATAAACAAAAGGTTGTTTGTTTTGTTTTCCTGCATATTACTATTGATCTCTTTCATTCACAATTTTCAGGTCCTTTTAGTAGAGTAAATTGCTTTCAACAGTCTAAATTTTCCTGATATTTCTTCTGCTCTACAGAGATTTGGCAGATCAATTCTTCATAAGAATAGTGTCCTGCCCTAACTGATTTTCAACTCTATATATTAGGTTAGTGAATGCCAAAAAAAGAAATGTTCACAAAACCCCTTAGTTGGTGATGGAATGAAGATGTGATACAAACCTCCAGTCTTACTCTATCAAAGTAAGAAAATATATCTACTTTTGATGAATAGTTCGATGATGTGATTGTAAAGGAAATGCCATTATTGTCAGCTAGACCTTACATAAATGAAGTCTTAACTTCTTGGGAACCAAGAAAATAATGATATTCTTATTTTTTTAAAAAAATTAAACATTAGCTAACTATAACTTTAAATACTAAGCCTAAGTATGCGAATAGAGTTAGCAGTGAAAATTTCCATTTAATATATCAACTTCCTTTTAAAATGCTTCAGTTTTCAAAGCCTTGGTCAAAAATTCTTAATTTATCTAAACATATGTTAAGCCAAGAAGAGAGCAAAGAAGTACAAAATTGTATTTATAGCAGGATCTCTGGCAAATTATAGCAAGAAAAAGAAAAACATATTTTGCCAGATTTCAAGAAGAAATATTCTGTTTCCTCATGTTTTCCAAAGGAGAAAAACTAGCCCTATGACCAACTCTAGGTACTGTAATATCTTCACAGTAAGGACTCCTCATAAGTTAAGGAACAAATTCGAGGCAAGAGAGTATATTCACTATATTTTTAAAAATAAGCTGTAATAGAAGAGTTTTTTATCATAGCAGAGCAACTAAAGCTGGGGTCTTGGCACTGTGGATTGCGAGTCACAGTTTCTTCTCTAGCACTGTCATTAGACATGTGACGCACATGTGATGTGCTGGCCCTGGAGAAAACATGTTTTGCAGCACCTCATGATTTCATAGAGAATCTGATGGCAAGGTGGGAAAAGCTACAAAGTGGATACCCATGCATGAACTTTGAATAGTCACCCCCAGAAATGACCTGTATTGGAACCAGGGCAATACTGAAGCTGTCATATCTGAATGAGCATCTGGTCTGCTTCCTCCATCCTCTTTGTGAGAGCCTGGAAATTCAACATACTGAGACAATAAAACCTCTCATTCTATCAGCTTCTGTTTAGGAAAGCTGAAACCTTTCAGCATGAAGGAGAATAATGAGCAAATCAAAGGGTGACCTGTTAGGAACAGGATGGAAATACAAGGCACATATCACATAGATGAAGTCTCGCTATGTAAACTTTCACTGCACTTTGCTGTCATGAACTGGTCTGCTGCAGAGCACAGGTTGCAGGGGATGCTTTTGATGTGAATCTTTACTCTGAGACTTGTACAAAGTGGCTATCTCCTGAAAATAATAGTAATAATAATAATAATAACAATGGATTATGGACATGCATCAAGGATCTGCAAAACTCAGCTGTAGCAAGTAAGTATTGCTGAATTCAGTCAGATTTCAGTCAGTAGATCTACAGAGAACTGTGCATTCCCTGTTAACTGTGAATTAATGATTTCAGATGAAGCCTTTTGGACAGTGTCTTGCACAGTAAACAGCCAAGGATGAAACAGCTATTTGTGCCTGTGTAAGGTCATAGTAAATGAAAAAGTGAGCAACCATGTCTATCATAGAATAATTGGGGCATTCACCAAGGACAGTGCATCTCACCACTTTGTTGTATTCTCAGACTTTTCAGCAGCAACTCACAGTCAGTGACAAAAAAGGCTGAATTTAAAAGAATAATTCTGTCTTACTTTGTAGCCAAAAAGAGATGATAAGTGATCAGAACAAGCCCAGTCCCACAGTCCAGTCTGTGCAGAAAATTACCATGAATATTGCAAAGGACACCTGTCAAAACTTCCTCAGTCTTCTTTAGAAAGAACAGCTCAAAATAAGTGACACCTAGAAGCTTCAAGAGATCATTTCCTGTGCAGACCACTAGTAACCACTTTCCTTATGGAAGCCATGCTATTCTGACACAATATTTTAATGTTAGAGGCAGGCATTAAATGTCACTGCCAGGAACAATGCCTGTATTTGCTACGAATGGAACCAGGATACCCTGATTCCTGACTCACCCATCCTCCCAGCAATACAAGCTAAGGACCCTGCTGAGAAACCTGTGCTTGTCACCAGCAGAAATGACTTGGCTACCATGGAGGTGCAGCTCCAGGCTGCCATTCTCTATGTATGTCAAAACCACAGGTAAACCAACATAATTAATTGCATTAGCTTTGTTTGTTACCTATTTGTCTATCTGTTGCTCCAGCTGGAGGATACTAATGCATAAGGGACCTCTCTTGATGTGTGACTAGTAGCTAGTTCTGTATGTACCTTCTTGGGAGCATTACTTCATTTCAGCATTTCAGCTTCATTCAGTTCTCCACCTGAGTCTGCTGCAATGCATGAAAAAGCTCTGCTTTTCATGCTTTCCAAAGGCTGACCATGGTTTATTGACACTGCTTAAAACTTTCACCAGTTTTCTGTGGATCTTGGGGTTCTTTCACCTTATGTTCATTCAAATTGTAAATAACAAAGATACGATGTCTTGCTTTGGATCCTGTGGATGTTCAAGATGTGCAGGTCGTGACTGGATGAGATTACACAGCTTCTTCATTCTAACTCAGCCAGCCATTCAACAGAGACCAAACACAGCCACAACTCCTCAGTGAAGCCTGATAGCCTTGCAGTTGTACTCTGCTGCTCAGTTTTAATACACACTGTGCCTCAGAAAACTAGAGAAAAATGTGCAGCTAATTCCCAAACTAGCTAATTTCTTTGTTTGCTGTTTGGGCCTCTAATGTCTGGCTATTTTACTTTTTCTGAAGTTACCTATAAAAACAAGCAAAATAATCCTGACTCTAACACTACTGTCCACATCTGCTTCCCCTAGTATGAAAACCTCTCTAGGAACCAATGAGGCGCACACAGAGGATCTAATTAAATCCCTATGCCATTTCCTTTGAAACAGTCAAACTTCAGTTCTTATCTCATATTCGTTCACCCCCAGTAGTGGTGCGTTAATTTTAGCAGGGGTGTATTTAAGCAATAATACAGGGCGGCATAGCAGTCATGCTGAGATTGCACCATACATAGACTTGTTAGATTGAAAACTGAAGATCAGGGACACCAGATTGTCAAAAAGTCCTTGTGTATGTACAAGAAATACTGGTATGCCTGAGGACATTACAAATTAGCCATGTGTGTCGGTACTCTGGGAAGAAGCTGAAGTCGTGGAGAAAAATTAGATCAAATAACATGGGGTTAATATATTTTATATCAGCAAAAGAACTTCAGCCTACAAGTGTGGCCACCTTGGCCCCAAGCAGAGCTACATCCAGCCTTTTACCAGGTCTCCATCAGTGATGGGAAATTGGCGACTGCAGGCAAATTGTAAGGATGAGCTTGTGGTCGAGGCTTCCCCAAGCACTCCTCCAGCTGGTGGTGGTTCAGAGATAAAGTCCTTCTAATAAGTAGCCCCAATCCTAAAACTTACAAAGCATGAAAACGTATAGAAATGCTCTTAAACAATTGCTTCAGACTAAGAAATCACCAACTTCTTAAGATAACTCAGGTTTAATTTTACTATATGTCTAGAAAAGGGGCATTGAACCACATGCCTACTTCTTCATCTGAGCTTTTGAGGAACACCTCTGTGCTGACTGTACTGCATGAGCTTACCACTAATGTACACTTACATCAGTGTAACCACATTACTTTTTTAATGAACTTCATGGTAGCCAGAAATATTCACTTCATGTTTTTTTTCCTTTTCAGGAGAATTGTTCATAATTTTCCTGTGCAATATAAGCACTGAGAATGTGCCTTTTACTGTTTTCACCCAGTGAGCAGATGTGGACGTAACCAATTTCTGTAACATCAGAAGCACATCTGTGGCTACTCTTTTATCTGTTTCTCTTGAATCCAGGTGCCTCTTGCAGACAATCTACTTTTACTGACTGCCTTGCTTTGGATTACAGGTTTTACAGGTTTTCTGGGAACTTTGGCAGGGAACTGTACACAAACGTGAAGTGCTTTCTTAGAACATCAAGGGGTAATGAATTGAAACATATTAAATAGTGTTCATAAGCTGCCGTCACCTGTTCTGAATGCTCTTAGGCACTATATAAAATAGTAAATTATCTAACTATGTTCACAACCTAAAAGCAAACACCATATACTGAGGACTCAGAAATACGTTTCTGCGTATTTTACTGTGATGGCCAAAAAATAGGAAAACTGTTTTAGAGATACAACCTACACTATAAAATTCCTGGGATTAGCAAGCCTGAAATTTTCTCTTTTACAATGCTTGCTCAAGTCACTTAATTTTTCCCTCAGCTTCCTGCTGTGTAAAATGAAGTCAATATTTTTTTACTAAACTTGCAGAAATTTTGTGTGGATTATTTATTGTATGGTGGGTGTTTTGAAAGCCTAGTTTAAAACTATTAAGATATCATACAGATATGGCTAAATAGATTTTCCTTAGAAAATATTAGTAGGAATCCTTGGAAATTCTAACAAAGTAGTGAAAATGCAGAAAAAAATATCTACTATTTCAACAGAGAAAAACATTCTATTTATGTACACAGGGCCTTTCTAGAAGCACTAGACCGCAAGCGTTTAAATTTTTGGGTCTTGCTCTGCTTCCAGTAAAGTCCATGACTGCTTCCAATGTGAACATCTTGCTGAGGATTTTTGAGTATTCAGCTTTGAAAAAATAGAAACTAATTGAAATCCTTATAAGGAGAAAATAATAACTCTGCAATTGTGCAGCCATCTCACATAAGGATCAGTTATTACAGTTTGTGGCATCATGTGGAATCCCACTGCAAGGAGACATTTGCCAGCAGCCTCTAGTGTGCATTGGCCATATTGAAGGTATTTTACATCCATTTTCATGGATAACTATGAAGCCCAACTCACTGCTTATCACCATCATATACCTGGATGAATTTGGTGAAGTGAACATCAGTACTGTTTTAGAAAAAAATAAGCCTACTATGAAAGAAGCTGGTTAATGATCAAAAATAATTGGTTAGGCAATTAATCTCTCTTTGCACGCGATGCATGCAAAATATATGCAGATCTCAAGGTAACACCTGAATTACCTAGAGAGAGACATAATAATGCAAAACTTGTTAAGGACTCTGTTCTTTTAATAAGAAATGCTGTTGAGTACTGAAATATTCTCGGTGTGTTATTCTACTTCTGGCAGAAAAAAACACAGTTTCTTGGCTGAATTCCCAAATACTAAGTTAGAAAACACTTGACATTGTGTGCAACTGGACTCAATTTCATCACAGTATAGAAGTATTCAAGTACTTATTTTTAGCCATCATAATAAAGCTATAACATTTTTCAGCATGGGCAGCAAATATTTGTGCCATCTTGAAGGAACTCCATATCAGCATCTAGACTGTACAGAGCCTTAATAAATAAACTGGGTAATTATTAATTAATCTATATGGCATGGTTTCCAAAGGCCAAATGCTGGCTAAGATATGAGCCTACAAGAACAAGGATTCCCAATATCCATTCTGTTAAAAAAATATTGAAGTAATAGTCTACAAAAAGACAATAAGAGCTCCAAACAATTATTGTGTTGATTTTCTTCTACTTGATGTGTCAACCTTTAAGAAGTCACTCATTTTACTCAGACACTGAGTAATTTTGCAAAGCAGAGTCAAATCAACAGGCACTTAGATGCATTGCGAGGTAGAAAGAAAGACGAGGAAATGCTGGGTCTGTTAACAGCTCTGAGTATTCCAAGTGCCAGAGAAGTCTCTTTTCCTTCTTTACATTATTATTCTGCTGTCATAAAGGACCGAAAATGGTGTGGCTTGTGACATTCAACAGCAGCTTTTTGAGACAACTGAACAACATGTCTAGTTGCCCCTCACTGAGGGTCTGTGGTGCTTGTGCAAGACCATGAGGAAAGCAGGATTAAGTTAGGAAAGGATGGGAAATTCCCATATCTCTATAGAACTCAGCGGTGAAGGGCCACAAAACACATTCACTTTCTAGAAATGTAGAGCCAAAAGTGCTCAGCATCTCCCAGGAAAGCTTAACACCACAGATTCCATCTTTTCAAGTCAGTTGTACGTTGTTTCACTGTGCATTGATTTAAAGTATAAATATCTGTGAGCTCTGACTCCTAATCATGTAAATGAATCAATGTTCCAGGGAATACAGGCTTCCTTCTTTCCACTTATGTCGGGTTTTTACCACTGTACATCTATTATCTGACTTTAAATGCATATAAAGATAACAGTAGCAAAGCATGAAGCATTGAGCCATGGTCACTCAAACAAAAGGTATATCTTCTCTCCCAGGACACAAAATATTAACCTCAGCTGTTTCATAACACCCCTCTCTGTTTTATCCAATCACTTTGAAATAATTCCTTCCAAAAAAAATCAGTTCTTAATCTCTGCTGTTGCCTACCAGCTGGCTCTATGTCTAAGAGGCCTTGGGATACTGACATCCTAAAGACACTTCTGCATTTTCATTTCAGATAGCAACAGCTCTTTAAAAGTACTATGTAACCTGCTGTTAATAAAATGAGTTATGTATGTGGCCCTGATGGGTAGAGCATTTATTTTACTTTCAAGTTTCTGTAGCCACACATAATTCTTCTAACGGCAACTATTTAATTACCATGATAATTTAATTATTGAAAAGAAAAAAAATACCAACCAATGCATTTCAGTGGGAAAAAAATTGTGTGCTTTCATTTACAGGAAATGCCTGGAAAGTGAAGACCCAGATGAAGCAGTTACGTCTACCCATGTCAGGTACCATTCAAACAAAAAGTCTGAGTCCTATGGCTTTGCATGCTCACGTGCAAAGATTTATGGGCACATCCTACTGTTTCTTTCAGTTCAGAAACACTCTGGAAGAACAATGATGCTGTTTCTCAGATGTTTGGAGGAAACAGTGCATGCATGGCATCCAAGTTCCCTGGGGATCTGACGCACATTTGCTTTAATGCTGCTAGTGTGTTCCCCATTATTTTAGATGCTCTGCACTGAAAGGAAAAACTTAGTCTGCATGTTTCAGGGAACACATAAATCTCACATCTCCGCACAACAACATCGTTGGAGGAGATTAACTTGAAGGGAGAAGAAAACAGCAGAAGGGGTATTATGGTGGAGAAGCAAACACACCCAGATGGAGACAGACTTCAGTGGGTCCCCTTCACTCATGGAGCTCCTGGGAGACTCAGAACCACAGCCTAAACCTTTGCAAAGGCAGCAAGAAGAAACATCCATCCTCCCTTTTTTGTCCTCTAGGAATATTCCAGCTCTAATTCTGAAATATTTGAGGTGTTTATCCACTGGGAAGGAGACAAAAAAATTACATAAAAAAAAGAAAAGTTTCCAGCTTGCTGCTAGCCATCCTTGGCTGGAGGCCTGGAGCTTCACCACAAGCCATCGTGTGATGCTCTGTGCAGAGAACAGCAGCCACCGCTGCATATAGCAACAGCTGGGCTGTAACATCCGCCTCTCATTGTAGTAACACTTCATTAAAAAACATAGAAAATGTTCAAAATATTTCCATGCCTCACAGACTGTATCTGGTAAACTGATTAGAAAATTAAATGATCTGTTTTCTTCAGGTTTTTTGGATTAAATATCCATCATAAAGTGTGCAAGAACCACTTGAGTGACATTCAGATCCCAAATTCGGCACATGAAGTGTAATTAAGTGTGATAGTTATGAGCAGTGATAGCGCTGCATGTTACAGCCTGCATTTGAACAGATAGGAAATAAGAAGAAAAATGTGGCTCATGTCTTCATTTTTTAAAGATATGTACATCATCAGACTACACACCAGGCAGCAACGGGAACCATGTAAGGACACGAAATCCCAATCACGGCTTCACTCCACAGGATAAATTATGCCTCCTAATAAGCATGCTACTTAACTCACCACCAGCTGAGACTACAGGGTTAAATATCAATATACTGATATTCCATCCTTACTCATATCCTAACCTCGAGTCTGTGGCAAAGCCCTCACTGGTGTTCATGTAGCTTGCTGTGAACAAGGGGCCTGTGCTCCAGTTAGTCCCAAAATGGCTGTTTCTTAGCTCTGTTTAAAATTTTATCTTTTGACACAGCAGACTGGACTGTGTAAATGAATTCATTCCCTTAATATTCCCCGACCACCTGAAAAACAGTTTCGGAGAATCTTTGGAAAAATTTTTATTTTCTATTTTAGTTAAACAAGATATAAAAATGAGGTGCATCCTCAACTCACTATCAAGGGTTAAAGAAAACAACCATGACAGGGACAGATCTCTTAAAATGACTAAATCAAAAGTGACTTTAATACGCAGTTCAGCTTGCCAAACAGAGTGTAGCTGATCTTTCCAATTTAAATCAGAAAGTCTTTCCTTGGTTATTGCTGAGATCTGCACATAAAAGCTGTACCATTTTCTAAGGAAATAGAGATGCATGTACCTAAAGGTTGAAATAATGGCAGACTTGAAAACTAAAATCTCTTGTTTCTAATGTCAGAGTTACTAATATTAGATAGCAATGCCCCCATTACTTGGTCAGTGTCAACCTTTAGGGTTAATAGTAATGCAATGCCTATGCAAATTCAGCCTGGTGGCTTGCATCAAGCGAGGTGAGACAAATTACTACTGAATGTTCACAAAACCGACATGGAAAATCACTGCAATTTTGATATGGAAAATCACTGCAATTTCTGTATTCTATAAAGACAGTTTTGTAACTGCTCACGTTTTGGTCAGTGATATAAAATTGACTTAATATCACACCAGCTGTATGAGTAAGAGTTATGTAGATTAAAGTAGAATGCCCAAGACTTTTACGTTTTGCCCTCAATTGTGATATAAGATTTAAGGAGGAAATTGAAGCAAGAAACTTTGCAGCATATTATCTGGCACCCAGTTTGGCTTGGCCATGCATTTCATCTACTCTTAAGTGCAATAGAGGCAACAGAGTCTGATCCTGCCCCATTGCATGCCCCAGCAGAAAGGGTGTCACGAATAAATGGGGGTGAAGAGAAACAGCTACAGATCACCCCATGCAGCTTTTCAGGACAGAGGCACCTTCTGACTGTAGAGCTGTATCTGCTCAGTAAGCAGCCTGTTGCCCCTGAGGATCTGAACCTGACTGTTCTGGGGTGGATACCTGATGTTTTCCCTTCAACGGGTCTCACATGCAGGGCATTAACACGGAATCACAGAATCATGGAATGGTTTAGGTGGGAAGGGGCCCTAAAGCCCATCCAGTTCCAACCCCCTGCCATAGACACCTTCCAATGGATCAGGTTGCTCCAAGCACCATCCAACCTGGCCTTGAACACCTCCAGGGGTGGGGCATCCACAACTTCTCTGGGTCAGTGTCTCACCACCCTCACACTAACAAATTTCTTCCTAACATCTTATCTAAACCTCCCCTCTTTCAGCTGAAAACCATTACCCCTCATCCTATCACTGCACTCCATGATAAAGAGCCCCTCCCCAGCTTTCCTGTAGCCCCCTGGAAGGCTGCTATAAGATCTACCTAGAGCCTTCTGGTGTGTATAATTAATTATAAAATGCCCTGAATATTGAATAATTTTTGGATATTTATATTGTTGAGTGTCACATGTCTATATAGATAGAGCCCATAAAGTATACATTACAATAACAGTTCCTTCCACAGCACAAACAGGGCCTCATACATAAGTACCAAGAACAGACTATGACCGAGACACAGTAGGACTGACTCCAGCCTCCCTCAAGAAAGTCATATGCTATTGAGATGTCACAGGGTTAAATGAGCATAGGATAGATCCCATACCCTACATTCTATTTATGATATATCTGCGTTGCATACAAATTGGCACAAGTACAAGGAAATATGAATATCTCAGCATCCTTCAGTGCCAAATTCAGACGTGATGCAACATAGTCATTTTCTCAATTCAACGTAACATACAATATGCCACTCTCCATTATGCTACAGCAACTGAAATGTGCTGCAGGCCAGTGGAAAATATCCCTAAAAATAGCTATGCTGTTTCTGGGCAAAAGGAGAAGTATTCGACATTTTCTTGAAAATGTTCCCACCT
Organism: Phaenicophaeus curvirostris; assembly: GCF_032191515.1. NCBI lineage: Eukaryota > Metazoa > Chordata > Aves > Cuculiformes > Cuculidae > Phaenicophaeus > Phaenicophaeus curvirostris. Next base: position 19,200,115 of record NC_091431.1, read on the forward strand.
GGATTTGCTGGAACAGCAACATGATCATTCAGTGACAGGAAGCTCACTGGTAAGGAGCTTTCTCCTCAATATTACCCTGCTTTCCTGAAAGCACTGCAAACATGGCTTGTAACAGTTCTTTAAAATACTGTACATGAAAGCTGCACTAAACTGTTTAAGTGCTCCATTGTGAAGTGCCGTATTAGGAGCTTTCTGCTGCTCAAGCAACTTTAGTTTGTAATGTATTATAATACTGTGCTATTCTCATAGAGACCACTTTACAAATACAACACAAAAGATTGTCACATGAGAATCTTCTAAATCATATCAAGGAAAATAAACACCCACTGCAGAGGGACTTGCTTACTTTGCTAAGACATTTTACAGCATATTAACATAAAAATATTATTTCTGCCTTTCTGGTTCACCCACAGCACTGCTTAAAAGCATTAGATGTGTTACCAATGCAAATGATTTTGGCAGCATGATAATTTGTTAATATATATTTGCAAAGTTTATATGCCCCTATTCAGCCCTGACACACAACCTGTGTAAACCACAGAATTTTGCATAATTGAAAGGGGAGGGAGGGAAGGTCCCATTGGTTCTTCCACTTCACATACTTGGCAGCGGTTCCTGTCATCAATAGGAAAGCATATCCTGCCAGGTCCTCACCCTTCAGAAGCTGCTGGAGATCCTGAAAGGCACATTTAGGAGACGTCTCATTCCTCTGATAGATCTGGATAGGACTGGAGGGTTGATCATATCTACCCTTTCTGGGAACCCTGATGTCTGGCATGGGATAGGCTTATCCTACACCTCCTTCCTTCCTTTTTGTTTTTTTTTTTTTTTTTTTTTTTGCAAATACCCCTGCTGTCATTCTTTTCAGGGCTGTTCTCCCCATTGCGTGGTCAACCACCTGCAACACAGAGCAAGAGATATGCCTGGGACTTCACCAGAAACCAGCAGCAGGACAGGAACTACAACCCAGATTGCCTGAATTTTAAACTGTCAGCTTTATCTGTTGAGCCATTCTTGCCCTCATCCTCCTTGGTGCCACTAACCCTCTGTCCTTTCCTTTGATACAGAGCCAGCTTGTCATGAAAGCTTCTGCAGGCTCTTTGATAGGTCCTTGGATGAAGCAAAATCTCCTTGCAAAGCCCCTTTCATGGATGAGACCCATGGGTACAGCCTAGGTGGATGACAGCAGATACAAATAACTGCAAAGATCCTCGATTTTCAGAGTGTCTTTCAGGTTCAGCTAGCTTCACTGCAGAATGTAAAAGCCTTGCACGAGATTAACACTAAAAATTTCCATTTTTATGGTATTTTTAGATTATATTTCGTTTTCCAGTCTGCAGTTGGCTTGAACCAGAGCCACAATGCTTGTGACGCTCCAAACACAAAAAGGAATTGCAAAATGTGACAATTCCTAAAATGTGTTTCTTGTTGTATAACAAATTCCCAGTGTTGTAGATTAAACTCGATAGAACTGGAGCCATAACATGGGGATTGTATAGAATTCCACTTTGTTCTGTGGCAAAGAAGTTAATGCCTGCCTTGTTCTAGTCAGTAAGTAAAAAAGATACTTTACAACAGCATAACACACAGCTGAGCTGATTGGAAACTGCAGGGATAAGAATATCAAAGATTTTCCTGCACATGTAGTGAAAGTTAATTACAGAAAAAATGTGAGGTACTCTTGCTTCTCATCTGTCCTGCAGAATTTAGGGCAGAACTAATGGCACAATTCTTTGTAATTTTACCAACTCTTTTCCACTCAGTGTCACCCTACATAGCTGATCCTAAGAAACCTACCTGTACACTTGGAACATACACAGTTGAATATTTTGGCTATGAACACATTTTCTGTGCTGGTTCCTTAAAACCGCACCTTGTCCAAGTTCCTACATGTGTCTAACTGTCAAAATTCTGTTAACAAGAAATTGGATGAAGAGCTGGAAATCACACTTTTTCTTATTACAAATCCAGTCAAGTCATTTCTGTTTAGCAGACAGAAGCACACGTAGGTAGGAAAGCTGAAAGTGAAGGGAAAGCAAACCAGGTACATTTAGCTTGGGCTTTTGGATTTTTTACTGGAATTCACTTTAAAACACAGAATGAAGTTAGGCAATAGCTAAAAAGATAAACCAGGGGTTCAACCCAAACCTTGTCATAAAGACCTTCAAGCTCCTCCCTGCATAGGTTACATATGGGTGGATTTGTCTTTCCACTGAGACTATCATCAGCTCCCCTTTGCCTGTTTAAGACAGTCTCCAGAACCTAAACTGATTGAATCAAATAACTAACATTAGAGTTTGCACTAAATGAACATGTCTGCACTGCCGATTGTCTCATATTGCAGGCTCACTGGGGCTGTCATTTTTCTGCTTAACCATCATTTTGCTTCACGCGAGTTTCTAGATCAAGAGCATGTGCATTCATAAAAAATATAATACAGCTCACCACCTGCCAAAAGTACCAAGTTCCTTTGTCTTACATCGGTAATATGAAATGAAGAACAACAAAAAGTTGTTCAGCTGTAGGAAACAAGCCTCAAAAATTAATGTTTTGGATACTTATCCTGGCAACTGAATGGACAGGGACTGAATTAGGAGAACCCCATCTGAGTTAATTTACATACGAAAACAAACTGTTATGAACATTTTTTTTCCTCTCAAGTCTAGGAGTCCTCAGGCTGATGTCAAATGAAGTGGAAGCACAATTCCCTTTCCTCAGGATTATACAGTCAACAAGGTAAGTTTGATTTGCCTTCTGGCTTTTTAAGTCTTTCATTAGGTGGCATACATGTGCATTTTCTCTAGGAGACTGACTTCCCCCTCCCTCTTTAATGGCAATCCCTGTGGAGGAAATTCCTTAGGCAGGAATATCTGGCTTCTTGGTGAATGCCAGAGGACAGCATGAGCAACAGTGAAGTTGGTCTGACCTGTGGTTAGGCTGTTGATGGACTGTCTGGGATAAAGCTGGCCACCCATTTAGTTTTGGATCCAAGTGCTAGTTTTGTGGGTGCCTTGCTGCCCTTGTGTTTTTGAAGGTTTGTTTGATTTCCACTGCCCTCCTATCGTGCTGATCTCTGAACTTAAAAGGCAGCTCCACGTCGCATGTGCAGCATGTAGTGATAGAAAAGCAAATCAGGTAGTGGGAGGGAAGGAAAAGGAGTTTAGCCTTTGAGGTGTCAGTGTAAGCTGGCCTACCAGAAAAAAAAAAAAAAAAGGAATTATAGAGATAAGCTTCACTAGGACAGAGAAAACACAAAATCTCCAAGGTAGCCAGTCACAGTCAGTGATACTTGCCCTTCTAAGAAGCTGCATTTAATGTTTGTTTTTGCAAAAGTCACTCAAGTATTTCTTGTGCAAGGAGAGTGGTGATATATTTTCCTGTAAATAGGATAGGTCTTTGCTGCCTGTACAGAATAAAGAGGTTTTAGTTGCTTTATCCTGTGGTATCATCTCAAAACTATACTCTTTACATAGTAAGTCACTTTTATATTATATAATTCTAAAAATATAGGCTGTGATGCAATTAATTCTGTCTCCCTAATACTGATAGAGGGTAAGAAGCAGTTGCCATTGACAGAAATATTTCGATATATATTTAAGATTTTGTTATTATTCCTCTTGCAAGTCCATCTACTCTGTTATTTTCTAACAATTCTAAAAAAAAAAAAAAAAAAAACAAAATAACAAATCTGAAGGCTGTATTTTTTAAAACAGTTAAGGAACTTAACTCCAGTTTTTAGAAGTTACAGAATTAACTCAGAAGCGTCTGAATATATTTAAAACGTGGACATGTAGGTTTAATGTCTGCCAATGGCAGGAAGAGTCAGCCTATCACTACTGTACTAGGACATCCAAGTTTCTTTGCCTCTAATTTCATTCACTATTCCAAAAGCTGAGAAATATACATGATTTTAAACAACTCCTAGATGCTTGGATTTCTGGATGTCTGACAGCTCAGTTGGAGGAGAGCAGTAGCAATAGCTCCACCAGGATTACCCGACATGAACATAAATTGTGAACAAATGGCAGAAGTGCAGAGGCACAGAACTTAGGCTCTACCTATGGAGCAAATGTGGGATCCTCCCGGGAGTGGATTTACTACATATGCACAGAGACATGAAAGAATTAAATTGGTACTGCACAGTTGTAGGATGACATGGACGATGCTATTCCTATGGGCTTCTGTGAGTAGCTTGTTTTAGGAGTGACCTTTAAGAGTTTCATGGGAAAGTTTCCAAAATGTTCTTCCAAGATAAGTTTAAAAATGTACAAAACTTTGAACAGAAATTGTTATGCACGTACACCAAGTACACTCTGGTCAAAATATAGGTTACTTAATGTATTCCATTACAAGATGACATTTCTTTAGGAGAAGGACAAGTTCTAGTTGCATATTAGCAGGTTTTCCATTGCAGAACAATCAGAGAGTTCCTGCATCTGAACAACTTCGTGGACATCGCAAGGTTTTTGTACTTACTCTACATATAAAAGTATTGGACAATAGATTATGTTACTTCGCATAAAACAAAGCATTAACTTAGAACTTGCTGGCACAACTTGTGATTTATATACCACCCCCAGGCTTTAGCAGATTTATAAAATTCAAAACCAAGAGCAACAGAAAATTACCCTTACTCAGACAACAGAAACTGACCACTATGGCTGCCAAGGCAGTGTAAACAAGTTGGTTTTCAGAGTTGAGTTTACCAAAGCAAAACAAATGAAAATATAATCAAACTGAAGTTAAATACTCTTCCTTGTGTCTTGCCCTAAAGGCCTTCATCCATGAGAATGATGAGCTCCAAATGCAGGAGCTTTTTATTATTCATGGCTGACAACGTCCCCACAGAAGCTTGTCCCACAAACGACTCCTCCTGACAATTGTTCTTTATGGGTCAATAGCATTGTCAAAGGAGCCTTCACAGTGGGTTTGGTGATTAGCTACTAAAAACCCAAGTGTCTCTAATCAGACATTTGCTAAAGCAGTTTGGAGAACTCTTTAAGAAATACCATTAATTAGCTATTACTTCTTACATGAAACAGCTGAAAAAGGCAAAATAGAGTCCCTTTGCTTTTAATCAAATATGTTAGGCTGTGATCAAGATATTATTGAAATCGACATGTTTCAAGCGTTGCAAAAGGACCCATTGAATTAGATAAAGAATCTCAGTCTCACTTACAGAATTGCTTTACATGTCATAGGTATCACTATGTTTTTCTCCATGAGATCTCCATGTCTGCCAGTCTTTCACAGAATCACAGAATAACCAGGTTGGAAGAGACCCACCGGATCATCGAGTCCAACTTTCCGAGCTCTGAGAATCTCAATCTGTTCTAAAGGTGACATGGTGTTCTGACATCACATACTACTATCAATTGTGACTGTTTGTCCAAATATTTGTGGGATCTGTCCTGTTTATGATCTTTATCAGTGTCTGGGAGGAGTTACTGGAGTGGTCTCCCACCAGGTTTGCAGATGAGACTGAAGGGGCCCAGGGGGCCATCAAAGCAATGGATATGGATGCTTCGCAACAGTATGTGGTGCGAGGACAAGAGAGGCTCAGACAGGATGCAGGTAGAGATTTTCTCCCCATGAGGATACCAAGCAGGGGTTAAAATAACCCAGGGTGTATGTCTAGTATCCAGCTTCAGAGATTTTCAGGCTGAGGCTGGAAAAAGCCCTGCACATCCTGCTCTGTCCCTGCTTTGAGGATGAGGTGGGACCAGAGGTCCCTTCTAGTATGAATTACATCTGTCTTGTGTGCTCAATATTTTAAAATTCCAGGACAACTCTGGTGAATCTTCAGGTGATAATTATGTTTTGATGCTGCACTTCATATGGCTTTATGAGATATAATTTTTTTTTTAATCCCACACTGTGAGTTTTGGGATGCTGCAAAGAGCAGAACTGACTGATCTTGACCATTTTGGGGCCTGTTTCTATCCTAAGTCCCTAAGGTTATTTGCTTGGTTTCACTGATGTACATACACTAAATCTGATGTGCATACATTGGAACCTGAATGAGTCTTACTTTTCATTTAAAAAAAAAAAAAATCAGTGGTTTTCCAAATTATGAAAATTGAACACCAAAATATGATTATTCCCAGTAGCACAGGCTGATGTGAAAACATCACAAAAATAGAGCTCGGGGCCCCAGTATTGGAGACAGTCTCTTATATGTACATTCAAAATGGTCTGAAACTCTGCTGAGGAAATGAGACTCTCTAGAGCAGTGAGCTGCCTTGTGAAAAATTTAAGAACCACACAGCTTCTGAAAAACTCTTGATCCTCTAAGAATTGTTTCTCACCACCCATCTCTGGGACTCAGAAACTGAGCTGGGAAGATGATGACTTCTGTGTGGTCCTGTCCCATCTCTCCTGTGGTATCTGAACATGGCTCAGAAAGGCAGCTGTCTGTGATTACAGTTCTCCTTCATGTCATGGGTCACATCACCAGGAAAGTGGGAAGGTTCAGGATGACAAACTGAAAGTAATCTGTCACTGTCATCTCCATGGGATCAAAGGAAAAACAAACTGTATCTGTTTTGGCAAATGTTGAAGGGAAGAGGAAAAGTACAGGCTGTTAGGTTAACATAGGCAGACAGGACTGACCTCTGCTATCTAGATCAGTTTATTTTGCTGCAGTACTTTGCATGCTGAAATCACTTTTGTCAGAGAACCTCTAAGCACTTTGCAGAAGATGTAAATTCCATGATACCTCTGTGATATATGATTGCAGTCATCCTGCAGTGAGGTGATGCTCAGATTGATGCTGAGTCACTCGGGTGAATACCTGAGTAGTAATCAAAGTGTTCTGGCTTTGGTAACCACCAGATGGAAGAGTGACATGGACAGTATACGGGCATGGTGACAGCACTGCTGATGGGACATGACACCTTTCCATCACCCCATCTCTGGGCCATAAGTGCACAACTCGGAGCAGAAAAGAAGAAAGTTTAATATTAGTAAAGAAGCCTGGAGGACAATGATCTCTGTCCAAGAGTAGAAAGAAGATTCAATTAAGGTGAGGAAATACAGCCGTCAGTTTTCAAGTAACTGACAGGCTTTTAAAGTGGTGTTTGTGGTATTCTTAAAGTATTGAATTGAAAACTGGGATAAATGTTTTCTTTTTGTCTCTTCTAACCTGCATGAGTAATACATTAGGTACATCTGCGTCAGCAATCTCATGCATGTGATCACTGTTGCCCAGCATTACTCAAGAGCAGAGAATTCAGCTTCCACAATCAGTTCTTGTTCTCAGCCTCTGAGAGTTCATAATTCAGTCTTACTGTCATTTCTTTCCTCTTCCATGTTCTTTCATGAAAGGTGAACCTTCAAAGAAAGAAACCAGAGTCATTAACTGTTGGAAACTTTAATGTGCTACAAAGCCAGAATTAGAAGTGATAATGAAATTTCCACTGCTGAAAGCAGACTTTGCTAACTGATGTATGTAGTGAGAAAGGTGACCATTTAACCAATAAAAATAAGAACTGTGTTCATTTTTATTATGCCTCATTCATCTTTGCTTGAGTTGGCAGAACACCAAATTAGAGTTTAAGTTAAGATGTTCCTTTTAATTTTCTGTAATTAAAATAAATATATGTTTAATCATTTTCATTAGAGTCTATTAAATCCCGTATATTTGACAAAATATCTTATAAAACACTGTCTACCAAACTGAATAATGTTTGTAATGCACTTTGGAGCAAATAAAAATTATTAATTCTAAAAATCCAGGTTTGATTCTGTAAAAGCATCTCAGTACTGAATTACTCGTACTTTTCTGGACAGACAATGCTGTTAGTAAATGAGATTTTTTTTCCCCCTTAGGCTCTAAGTAACAAAGAACAGGAACAACTTAAACCACAAAAGCAGATGAGATTAGTATCCCTGACTATCCGTCCCATCCCCACCACAGTCAGCTGGGCTGGGTAGTCAGCAGCTGGAAACATCACAAAGCAGCTTTGATTCGCAGACTAGCAGCACAGGTTCCTGTAGCTAGAAAGTCTTGCAGTTTAGAAAAGGCTCACAACTGCTGGTACCAAAAACTATTTTCCAAGTTCTACACTGGGGAACTAACGCTGCTCCCATTCAGTCAACAAGAGATCAAAAGCTGAATTCAGAGGAAGCAGTTGTGAGCCCAAAAGGCTCATTTCCTCAGAGGTCTTCAACATCACACTAAGAAGTTCTGTCATAACTTTTCTATCACCAAACCAGCAAATTGTCTGGTTTGATCCAAAATTCCTCATTCAATGACAAAACCCTTCAACTGAAAGTAGAGGTTTCCTTTTGCTGGAGAAAGTAGACTGGGAGATAGAGTTTCCACTTCTAGTTTCACCAAAAATTGAGGAAGTGTCATCTAAACCAGTAGCAAGATGAGGAGTCAATTTTGATTTCAACATTTTGAAGTCAATATTTTGATTTCCAAAATGCCTAATGAAATAAAATATTGGATTTTTTTCTGGAAATTCAAAAGTAAGTAAATATTATTGTATCAATAACAGGAATGTTAATAACACAAAAAGGTACAAAAGCTGGGAGGAAAAAAAGAGAACAAAAGAAGAGGGCACTTCATTTGGAGGAGGACAGATTTCAGAAAGCAAAATTAGATGCAAGAAGTAACAGAGTTACAGGGGGAAAAGGGAAATTGGAAAAGACATAGATGGAGAAGAGGGAGAAAGCAGCATAGATGTGTTATACAGACATATGTCCTGAGGAATGGACACTGAGGAAATGAGCAAACCAAACTGTACAGAAAAGAGGGCATTTAGTAGTCAAGTAGACGAAGTATCTTGAAAAGGAAAAGGAACTGGCAACTGAGACAAAAGCTAGCAGATAAACATAAATAGTGCTATGAAATCAAAGAAAATGAGGCATACACACACAATACTAAGAGAGGAGAGAAAGCCAAACCACAGAGCTCTGCCAAAGGATCAAACCCTGGAAGATTCATCTCGCCAAGAATTGTGAGGGTTTGGTTTATTTTTTGCTTTCTTATTCATGCCAGAAGATATAAACTATATCTATTTACTTAGGGGGGAAAAAATTGTATTGCAATACAGCCAATTTCTCTTAGGGGAAAGAAGGATGTTGTAACAAAAATGCCTTAACAGTTTTTCACAGTATATCCAGGGACACTGGAAGTGTTTGGTAAAGCTAGAAGTGTACAAGTTCTCCCTCCAGGGCTGATCTACAGAGAAAGAAACACAGGCCAGAGTCAGGTATGCTTGTGAAGTCTGAATAACCCATGTCAGACTCAGTACCACTGAAATCAATGAAACTATTCCCAATAATTACTTTTAATCAGGAAATCAGGGTCTTACTCCAAGAAGGGCTATGGGACTGATAATACAGCACTTGCTTATTAATAAAAGTCTTAATTTACTTTGCTAATGTTAACCTTTTACAGGCCCTCATCCATAACGTAAGGCAAGGAAAGAAAACATTTGGTTGCTAGTTCTTTGCCAGGAACTAAGCAAGCACCTCTCCACAGACCTTAGCTTTAACAAAAAAAAAATGTGGAGAAATTAATTTACCTCTATAATAAGAAAAAGAATAGAAGAAAACCCAACCTCCATGATGTGCATGCTACTCCTGTACAAGCACTATCTGTATGAGATCTAAGTCTTGAGCACACGCAGAGGTTGGCAGGTTCAGGGGATGGTTGTGCAGAATTTAGGCCAAACAGCACACGGAGCACAGCTCCTTTTTCAGCTTCAACACTTCTGCAAGATTTTATCTGACAATGTTTTCCCTTGCTTACACCTTCCTTCACGTCCTCAAAGCGCAAGAGGAAGCAGGAGGCTTTGCACCAAATAAATCTCATACAGACTAAGCAAAACACTGGCAGGCTACAGCTTGTCGGGGCCTGGAGCTCCACTGAGGTTTTCAATGCAGCCTCTTTTCTCCCCTTTCTGCTCTCCTCATCCACTTTGTAAGTGTCGATTGATCTTTGACTGGCCACAAGACCTTTCAAATCAGCTTTTGGTTGTGACTTGTTTTGATGATCCAGATTTGTAAACCCACTTAGTCAACATTTATCAGAAACAATTCCACTGGCATAACTAAACCATTCATTTGAGGTAGTTGTAGATTGTCCAAGAGCAAGTGATACATCACTGTTTCCTTGTTGCAGCCCTCCCTTTTGTAACTTATTCTCTTTTCCTATTAGTACATGACACGATGTGAATTTCAGATTTGTGTCATGCTGTACAACATTGCCACACTGCACAGAGGTATTTTCTATTAAGAACAGCACCCTAATCCACCTATCCTCCTCCAGCTACCTATTAAATGGAATCATTATTGTATTACTCATCTTGAACAAAGTGATGCTGAAGTATCTGGAAATACAGATAAGGGATGTACTGCCTTTAAGTAAAGTCACCAGAAGAAGTAAAAGCAAATCCAGCTATTCTCAAACTGCTTTTAAAAGAAAATTGCTGCAAAAAAAATGTAATATTTAAATTAATACTTCCTTAATATACTTTAAAGAGATGGAAGGTTGAAGAAGATTGACCATGACAGAACATTGACAGCTGAGAGGAGAAGGGCATTCCTGAAGAAAAGCTGGCACTTAACCTTTGCATACTCTTCCTTGTATAGTGGAAGAGCTGGTCTCAGGGTAAGGACAGCATCAGCTGGAAGTGAAGTCCAAACAGGAGCAGCACAAGGTACTGTATTTCAAACCGTGAGTGTAGTTATTGTACATATGTTCTGCCTGTTGTCTCCTGTAAGTGCACGTAGAGAGCAGCAAAATTTTATAGACGTGGAAATGCAAAATCCTGACACATTGCTGGATTTCCCAAAGTCCTAGGGACAAATAAATTAAAACCTTTGCTACTTTTAGTGCTTTATCATTCCTTTTCAAAAACCTAAGGTCAAACATGACACTATAATTGTATGGCCATTTGACAAAGGGCAGCTCTGAAATTTAGCAGCATCTCATAGATGTAGGTATGATATATATGTCAGAGCCAACGTACAGGATACGAGACATACATACTCAGATGTGAAAGAGGGAAAGAGAGAACAGTCTGTTATTTTCCCAGACTAGTGAAACCTGCTCCCAAGGGAAATATAAATTTGTGCAAAGCGAAGCTCTGCCAACATATATTGGCATATCAGGAATCAAGGGCTGGGAACTGCCTGCACTGCCATTACTTTGGGGCAGGGGGAGGGGATGAAGGCTTAAGAGGTATGCAGTTGTTCTGTGCTCAAGGACAGATATCTGAGAGCTGTGAGCTCAATCTTTTTCCATGATCTAAGCAATGGTTAAAGATTTCCATTCCTGCTGGATTCAAGTCTTACCCTAAGGCTAGCCTTCGTTGTGTCAGTGGCTTCAGATATGCCCTAGTACCCCTGAAAACCCTGCAGTTTTAAGGGAGATACATGTGAGCTTATCCATGCAAAGTAAGAATGGATAAGTGCCTTCATTTATTAAAGCAGGACTGATTTCCATTGGTTGAGTACATCTTTCTTTTTAACCCAGTTAATAAATAAATACATCAATTACTATCTAATAATTTAAGTAGAATTAAACTGTATAACGGCAACAGTATTGGAAAGGGAACAGCACAGTATTACATTACACAACACGTGTTTCTACGGAATTCTTACAGGAAAACAGAGTAACATCACCTGCTGAGAGGTCTGCTAGGGGCTTGCAGACACATGTTTCATCCAAGTCTCTTCAATACTATTAACTAAGGACTGCAACAATTTTTATGAACATATGTCCGTATCCCATGCAACAGGGACCTTCATATAAAAAGCAATGGTAATGAGTGAAGAGGTACATAGTGATGTCTACTGCTCTGTTACAGTAGATTTACTGTGGGGATTTGCAATGTTCTAAGGGCTTGCAACACCCTCATTTAATACCCTCATCAGTGAGTGACTGCCCCACCTGTCAAAGGCAGTTTTGGGAGCCCACATGCTGGGAACGGTTGGGGTGTCTGGAGGAAGAAGACAGTTGATTGCGGCACATGGCCTCTGACCAAAAGCAGGGAAGGCTCAGTAGATCTAACTGCCAAAGTGTTATTCTTGCCATTGTCCTACCAAGCCCACTGGGAACAAGCCAAGCTCTTGCTCTCAGCCTCTGAGCCGAGGAGGGATGTTCAAAGCTCAAACTGCAAGAGAACTTCAGCAGCTGCATGAAGCAACCAGTAGCATCTTGAAATAGAGTACATGCAGGTATGATAAACAACACTCTGAATCTTCCAGCCTTGCTTTGGTCAGCACCAAGTTGCTTTAGGAAACATGCTATTCTAGTATAGCTCTTCAGAACCAGGGTTCTATCACCTGCAGTAGTTTGGATTGTTTGTATGCATATGGCTTGAGATTAAATCAAGCTTTTGTGTGTTAAGGCATCATTGAGCTGCAATAGTTTCAGAAAGGACAGGCTTAATGGATGGGGATCTTCCTGAGAGATGGGCAGTAACTAAGAGATGCTCCAAAGGCTGAAGAGGGGAGTGAGCACTCTAGGAGCACATTGGCTTATTTAAAGAATGTAAGCTGGCACATTTATTATTTCCTCTAAAACAAGCTATAGCCAATTTTAAGACAAAGCTACATTTAAGACATTTACCTTACAGAGACCTACTCTCCGGTACTAACATTAGTCAATCTTTCTCAAAGGACTAAATGCAGCTCATGGAGTACAGAAAAAATGCTTAGCTTAGACAGAGTTTTACACCCCAAGCCTGATCACAATGTGGAAGATTTGCAAAATCCTTTACAAAACCACATTTTCAGGGATAGCTGTGTTTTGTAACAACAGGAAGGTCTATAGGTTGTGTTTGTCCTGTCAAGTTGATGATATCTCTGCTAATGACAGTTACCTCTGGTATTCCTCTCTGTGTTCACTGTTGTGATACCAGTCACCTTGTTTAAAACATGAAAATAGTGTGAGAGATAAACCGGGCTCCTTCTCTTTCAAAATGTATGAAAAGGAAAACTGTAAGACAGTTCTCCTTCCCTAAATTAGTTGACTGCTTCGGTGCACCCATTATATAGCCTCCGCTCAGGCTCACATATCCCTGTCAGTGCCAAGGTCACAAAGCAAACCCTAACAAACAAGAGCACCACATGCTTCATATTTATTCCAAGACTCCCCCAAATCAGGTTGGCACTACATGAAAGAAGAACCTCATCATACCTCATGACAAAATGATGAGGAAACATGCCTTCCCTGCTCACAGCAGTCCTCAGAAATGCCTGAAGATGCATTTCTGCCAGCATGATGAAAGGCAGATGAAACACTAGTGAAAATGGGCTGTGTATCAGCACTAAAATATTCACACCTCATTGGAGAGCTAAATGGGGACAGTAAGCTAATCATTGTGACACTGTATAACTCACTTCATGGGGAAACCCAACCAAAAAAATAGTAATACAGTGCCTGAAGCTTCATTTTCAGCCCATGGCTTACTTCATGTTTGTCTTCCGGACACACATGTTTACAGAGATTTCTTTTTGCATGTGATATTTAGTATTACTACAGCTCATCATCTTTATTTAGAAGGGATTTGGTAGATTTATCCTGTAGCCATTTATACCAGCCTTGTTCTGCAAGGAGACATGTGTTGCTCAGTCATACTGGCTCACCACGTAACATTTCACTCTCCTGCTTCACCCAATAGGACATAGTCATCCTTACTCAACTCCACATGTTAGTGTCCCACTGTGTGACTCGTGATTGATTATTCTTCCAAGCCCACAACGATCACCTTTTCCACCTCTCAGGGAGATGAAATCTAGCTCACAACTGGCTCCACAGTAGACATCCCACCCTAACACCCACTTGCAGATGAAAATGTAACCAATCCATGATGACACAAAGAGCCCCAAAATGATTACATTCTTTTAGCCATCCCAGCCAGCAGTGTCCAGCTTCAAAAGATTTTTTCTAGAGATATTATCTAAGACCCATCACTTGCTTAGAAGTCGTTTAGTCCCAGGTGAAACGTGCTGCCCTCTCTCAATTCTGTTCTGCTTGTACTTCTACACAGGGCTGCCTGCTTCAAAAGTTTTTTGTGAAGGGCCATGACCTGCTATTACCTCATTATCACATAGTGATGGAGCTGTACTCAGTTTTCTTTTCTGTAGTCTTGGAACATGAAAAATGCCAACAGTGGCTTTTCTTTTCAAGACTTTTGAAAGTGTGGGATGAGTTGTCAATGTGGCAAATTTCCCTTTTCTTTGGCACTAATATTATTCATATTTCTAACCAAGAAAATGGCTGGAAATTTTCCTTTTTTCCGTCTTGTATGGTTGCCACTCCCTCAGACGCAAATGACTCAAGCATTTTCTCTGCTTGCTGAACAATGATGATTTTGTGGTGAAAGTGCTGACATCGTCCTGCCCCTGGTAAAATTTTGCTGCCCAGAAATTACTAATTCCCTTTGTACAATTCTGGAAAATAGCATGGGATACTTAGTTATATGTGCTGAAGATGTGTCTCAGAATAACACTACTGAACCATGTCTCTGAGCTCACATGAGGTATTACAACACCTTTATTTGCCTCAACAAGTAAAAATGGAATAATGAGCACAGAATCATAGAATGACCTGAGTTGAAAGGGACACATGAGGGTCATTGATTATGACTCCTATCCTTGCACAGGACAATCCCAAAATTTACACCATGTTTCTTAGGGTGTTGTCCAAATGATTCTTGAATATTTTTAAGGTTGGCACCGTGACTGCTTCCCTGGAGAGCTGTTCCAGTGCTCCACCACCCTCTGAATGAAGAAACTTTTCCTAATTTCCAACCTAAACCTCCCCTGGCACATCTTCCTGCCATTCCAGGAAAGAGCATTCTGCTGTTCCAGAACCATGACTTTGGGAAATTCCACATATTCCCATTATTTTTTTTCCTCATTTCTATGTATTTGTTTGACAGTATTTACTGCTCTATATCATGGTAGAGTTCCAAGTTCTCAGTCATTCCTTATTAAAATGACTTGAGCGTATTGAGATCTCCAGATGAGAGTGACTGCAAAACTATTTCAAAAATATTATTTAATAATTGGAAAACATCCCTGTTGTTTCTTTTAGAAGCTATTCTGGTCTTGAACTGCTGGTCTCACTGTTCTTATACACTGGAATTTTTGCTTAATCATGGCAGCATCTTGGCTGGATCTAGCATATATCTTCAAGTACAGTACAGAAATGTTAAATACTAATAGGTCTTTGTTTAGCATAGAATCATGGAATCATTCAATCATAGAATCATGGAATCACAGAATCATAGAATCATAAAATCATAGAATGGTTTGGGTTAGAAAGGACCTTAAAGATCAATTCAACTCCCCTGCCATGGGCAGAGACACCTCCAACTTGATCAGGCTGCCCAAGGCCTTACCCAGCCTAACCTCAAACACTTCCAGGGATGGATAATCCACAACTTCCCTGGGCAACCCATGTCATTGTCTCATCAATCTCCTTGTGAAGAAATTCCTCCTTATGTCTAGTCTAAATCTGCCCCTCTCCAGTTTATAGCCATTCCCCCTCAGAAGAGGATCTTGTGGGTGACCATGTCAACGGCTTTACAGGAGTCCAGATAGATCACATCAGTTAGTTTCCACATGTCCACTGCTGTGGTTACCCCATCATAGAAAGCCACTAGGTTGATTATACAGGACTCGCCCTCGATGAAATCATGTTGGGTGCCTCTAATCACCTTCCTGTCCTTCATGCACTTCAGCACAGCTTCTAAGATTTCTTCCATTATCTTCCCAGGTACAGAGGTGAGGCTGACAGGTTGGTAGTCCCCAGGATCATCTTTTTAAAAACGGGCACAACATTACCCTTCTTCGAGTCACCAAGAGCTTCTTCTGACTGCCATGACTTCTTGAATATCATGGAGAGTGGCTTGGCAACCACATCAGCCAATTCTTTCAGGACACTGGGATACATCTCATCAGGTCCCATAGACTTATACATGTTCAGGTTCCTCAGGTGGTCACGAACCTGATCCTCCTCTAGAGTGGGAGGGGGTTTATCCCCCTGGTCACCATCTTGTTGTCCATTCACCCAGGAGGGTTGAGGAAAGCAGCTGTCAGTAAAGACTGAGGCAACAAAATTGTTGAGTACCTCAGCCTTCTCTTCATCTGTTGATAAGAGATCACCATTTTCATCCATCTGTGGGGGTATGCTCTCTTTAATCTTCCTTTCTGATTGACGTACCTGTAGAAGGCTATAGAGAGACTAAGTTACAACAAGGTTTGAAATTCAGATCTTACTTTTCAATGTTTTGAACAACATAAAATAACATGAAAATAAAACTGTGTAGGGGAAATATAACTTCCCTTTAAGGTCTTCTCCTAGATTCTAAGTTTCACATATGCGTATTAAAAACCATGCAGTCATTTTAAAGGTTTTGTCATCTTCCAGAATATCTCTCTACCCCTTGAAGGGGACTGAGTAACCCACCTTTTCTAAATCCCTTTGATTTTTCTTCCTTTTTTCTTCAGAAGTACCTTTCCTACACTCCTGCACGCCTCTTCAGTCTCCTTTTGCTCGCATCCCACATATACTCATCTTTACTCAAATGCTTCCAGAAAAGTCAACATTTGCTGCAATCCTTACGGGACAATCATCTCAAAGTTATTCTTTAATGCATAAAACAGGGAATAGGACAAAGTGAACGTCAAACTTATTTTATAATTGTCTTCTACTTCTTTGTTTTATCAGTACTTGACCACAGATTCAGTAGAGCAAGGACTGTTGAATTTCCAGGGGACTGAGCACTCCCCTCCAGTGCAGACACCCTAAACCATGCACAGCACCCTGGGGCTCAGGCACTCTGCTGCTAAAACTACCTAAACTATCTGCAACTCAGCCTGCAACAGATAAAACAAACCTCCCTCTGTTCACAGCCACCAGCTACATCACGCTTCACCATAACAAGAGATCCCAGCTTATCTTTTATGTCATTGTTTCACTTGTATGAAAAATTATGCCACAGAAACTGTGAGTTGGTGGAGCATTTTGTATGAACAGGTATGGCAGAGGACGCAGTTAGGCACTGTGCCATTTTCTCCAGCAATAAAGCCAGACTCAGAAACTTATGTCTCACATTCCCATACCCTGTGTTTCACCTCCCTAGGGTTGCACTGATATGTGTTTTTAAGCCATGCTATACACTGGAAAACTTACTTCTTCATGCCAGATTTAGGTAAGCTTCAGGAAAGATAATATCTGCTTTGGCAGAAAAGTAGAGTGCTTTGGCAGGAGATACTTAGGCCTGCAAAGTTAACCTGTAAACAATTTTTGGACAGACTTGAGTGGAGTTGTGCTCTGAGATGTCTCAGAGCCAGCCTTCACAGCTCCCCAGCCATACCGCCAAGCCATGGACTGAGGCCAGAGTAGGCACATGGATTTCACACACACGGATAAAAAGGACCTTGTTGTTCTCCCTCTGAAGCCAATTGCACTTCTAGAAACAATTGCACCAGGATTTCAGTGAGATGGCTGCCTGCAGCTGGGAAGTTGCACCCTCATGCCCCCTCTCAGCAGGGCTGCTCCTGGCATCAGTCACCACATCTTCAAACTCTTTATTGAATAGAGTTTGTATAGAAGGCAATATCTCATTCTTCCTTTGGCCAAAACAGTGTTAAAAAATGATGCAAATGAAAATTTGAAGAAAGTGAGATAAATAGCAACCATCCTTTTCCCTGTTTCTGCAGATCTGCCATCAGAAGTGTTGACACCACCACTGACATTGTGTCCTGGATACAGGATGTGCACGCAGGCTGAGACACATTAACAAACATCCCCTGGACAACTTTGAGCACTCCGCACTGTGTTGATGGCATGATGGAGGACTATGACTTAAAATTACAGAAGATGAAGAGTCAGTGCTTTATTTTCATAAAATGTTTAACTATTTTTTTTCCAGCACAACTGCACTCAGGCACAGGAGCAATCAGTACCAGAAATGCTATTCAGTGTAAGCTGCTTCCTAAAGGAAAAGTGCATGTGAGAATTCAGATTATTTTGCCTAGCACAGCTGCTGCTTGCACTACAAAAGGAGAGTTGCAGCTGACAACAAGGTGGTATGACAGTTCTGCTGTTTCCCCTCCAGGAGAACCAAGACTGTCTGTGGCGCACAATACAGTTCTTAATTGTCAACAGCGAACAATCCTGAAGCCTCATTTAATGAATGCAGTAAGTTAAATAAACATGCTTGGGCAGACTTTGTTGGCCTCAGAGCAGGAGATTGCAGAGTGAGGTTGCAACAGCCATGCAAAACACATTCCCCCCCTTCAGCACACCACAAGGCTGGAGCAACAGCTGGAATTCTGCTTAGTGTGCTGCCTTCATTGTCATAACCTTTGTACTTTTGAGGGGAGATAAATGGTATTCTGATTCACTTCTCAAAACAGATTTGAGGCTACGAGGAAAACGTACACCAGACAGACATATGTTCAAACCATAGATGTCTGGCAAAGATGTCATCAGTGCCTTCATTATTTTGACCTTCTCACAGTCTACTTTTTACATACTAGTAGCTCAGTAACTTAAATACTTGTGCATACCTTAAATACTTGCATACCTTAAATACTTGCATAATTTAGAGTGAATTATTTCAGCCCCAGTTTTACAAAGCCTTTTGAAGGAATTAAAAGGTGTTAACATTTCCAATCCAGAAGTATTTGTTTACAGAACAACAAAGAAGAAAAGAGGCAAAAAAAGATTACCCAGGGAATAAAGATCTCCCTATTTATTCATCACATACTTTCTAGGGCTTTTTGCTCTTTAAATTTGTTCTAATTTATCAGAATTGATTTTTAGTCTCTCTGATCCCAGAGGAAATGTCTTCAGTGAAGCTCTCAGTGGATAACTGTAATGAAGAATCAGCTTGCAGAGCTGTTACTATGGTGCTCTTAAGTGTAGAGCTTCTAAAAAATTAACTGATAAGAAAATTCCAATGCACTATATTTAGAAATATTTCATTTCCTAGCTTTTGACATCAAATAATTCAACAATTGAAAGTCTACTTGGAAATTGTTTATTTATCATTAGAGCATGGTATCTTTTGAAGGTGTTTTTGTTGGCCTTTAAATAAACCCTGGATTTAGTAAAGAGCTTGCTTACAAAAATTCTCCAAAAATAAACTTTGAAGCAAGAATTATACTGTACATTTATTTGGATTTTAGTTCAGTTTGGTTTTGGTGGGTTTTTTTTGTCATTCTGAGAACCAAACCCGTCAAAACTCTACTAGAAAATATTTATGTACAAACAGCTCTACTTGAATGTTTACCTTTACCTTATACTCTAGAAAGGCATTTTAACAGGGGTGCTACTTTCTGACTCTCTTGGAAAAAGCCCAGGTCTATTTTTAGATACCAGCGTCCTAAATTGTGTACTCTATCACACAGGGCAATGCAAGCAAAAAATGGCAAATTCAGCTTCCTATTATTTTTGAGAGCGAGCCAACAGTGGCCCATTTCTGTAGGACAGCCGAGCTTAAAGGTCTCTGTAGCCACCACTGAAATCACTGTGAGGAATGTGGGATTATTACAGGCACAATTGTATTTCATATATGCAGTTTGTACCACCTAAAGAAGAGTGAGTGCAAAATAACTGAAAATAACATGAAAGTGCGCATACACATTTACAGAAATCTGTGCTGCTATTACAGATCAGTTAACCCTAACAGCTTTGTTTGAATCATTCCTATTTAAAAAAAAAAAAAGAAAAAAAGGAAAAAAAGGGAAAAAAAAAAAGGAAAAAAAGGGAAAAACACTCCTTTCCACGCTGCTTATAACAAATTGCCTGCCAGAGCACAATTAATTTCCTGCAAACCTGCTCAGCGGTGTCCTCCCCACTTTATGGCTGCAAGAGCTGAGGGATTCATTGCAGCAATGGCTTTCTTTTACCACTTATAAATTAGGTAAAATGCTTGACAATGACACTTTTTCGGTGTTGACCACCTACACTTGCCTGCAACCACTTGAAACTCCATTCACAGCTCAGGCAGTAAGATTCCACCCTGATGTTTTAAAAAATGGCTCGCACCGCACCGCAGGCAGAGACTCGATGCAGCGCAAGGAAACGAATAAGAATGTGGGGACTTTTAGTAATCAGATAGATAAAAGTAATCTGAAAATAAAATTGCTACCATCTAAATTACACTCTTTGCATCATCTTTGGATCACCTTTGCACCATCTTTGCATATTTGCATTCTCATAGCTTTGCACCTTTTCAATGTCTGGCAACAATTTTACCTGTGGTGGTTTCACAGAAAGAGGAGGGTTCATCTTAACTGACAAGGTACTAACAGCAATTAGGTTTTGCACTCCTGCAAAGGCTTTTTGTTCTCAAAGTCACATGGAATCAAAAACTAACTGTGTGACTTTGTAACATCCAACTGAGGTAAGAACTAGCTCTGAGACAGGAACGTCCTGTAAATAACTCCTGAAAGGTATCTGATTATGTGGTTACGATAATACTATTTTCTTTCTCTGCAGGGACCTAGAAAACAGGTCCTATATAGATCAATTATCAATTGATTATATTACTACCGTTAGTATTATAATCTTATTATGAATCGAATTATTTCATGATGTTTTCCCTGCACTAAGAGAACTGTATTGTCATTTGTAATTCTGTATTTACACTCTGCATGAGTAAAATTCACCTATTCTCCCCAATGCCTACCCAGAAAGGGGTGCAGTTGTTCAGCTGCTGCCCTCTGCAGAGATGAACAAATCTTTGAGGCCCCTGCTTCAGTCCTCTGCACGCTCTCGATGCAGATAAAACAGTATTCTTGTGTTACAGAGCATTTTGCACCATTCAGAAACACTGACCCTGTCTGCGTAACCGTCCCTTTCTATACCCTATGCTATGAGGATCATACTGCATTTTCCAAGCTCAATCTCCATTTCTACTCACTAGTCTAAAATACAGGGCCCTTTGAAAGGGCAGGTTTGACAGGCTATATTTTTGTGTGTGTGTCCAGTTTATATTTCTTTACATAAAGGGAAGGCATCAAAGATAGTTATTTGAATGTGGAGAACATAGTAGAGTTATACAATGAGGGTTATTGTGAGGTTTCAAAGCTAACACTCATTTACACATACATATACACATACAGACATATATTGGCATGTACATGTCTATTTTCTATCATTTTTTATTATTTTATTTTAGTATTTCTTTGAGTTTAGAACAAAAGAAGAGAGAAAAGAAGCTGACAAGGCTCCTTCCAACTTTAGCTCAAGTTTTTAACCTTTCTCACACTACAAGTAATCCAACTCATACAGAACTGCTTGTAGTAAATATGATTAAGAGTTAAGCTTTTAAAGGCTGGAGCCCTCTAAGCTACAGCTTGGGATGGAGATTCAAGAGTGCTGAAATCTATTGTTAATTTCCTCATTGAATTTCTGAGCAAAGAGTGGTTATGCCATTTCACTTGTTTCCCTGTTATTTCACAGCAACGTTGTAAAACTTGAAGTTTTAATTTTGGGATCTCAGGAGAAGGGGAGGGGTACGAATTTGCCAAGTGATTTTACGGTTGTTGTCGCAACTTGCAAGAAGCCTGAAAACCCAAATCCTTAACAAGGATTTTTCCTTCATTATTTTTGCACAGTGTTTAATTATTGCAAGGAATGCTGAGACGTATACACAGGTTGCTTTCTAAAATGGAGCTTTGAGAGAATACTTTTACAGGGGTGGAAGACCAGAGGAATTACATAGATTTATGAAAAAGAGGAACTAAATTTTTTTAGGCCAAGTTTTGCCTCCATTAAAAGTAATTTTTGTTCCTGTAGACATAAAGTATGCTGTGTGCTCCATACACACTGACATTCATTCTTCTACAAGCCATGGAGAACTGGGGCACCAAAAGCAAATGTTCAGGTGATAATATCTATTTTTATGAAGATTTTTTTTCAATTATTGCCCAAATAATGCTTTCCCCTGTCCTACAATAAACCTGAAAGCTCTTACTTGAAAATGGAAGTTGGTTTTGTTCTACTAGTTTCGAAAAAGATTTTCTAAAAGCCATTTTTTTTATTAACCCTGTTTTCAGAGGCTGAGCAAGAGCCATTTTCTCTTTTTTTTTTTATTTTTGTGCACTTTATTTTGTTCATTTCATTTCCCTCTGAGGTCAGTACCAGGTCTGAGCCTACCCATGAGCGATGGAGTATCCCACTAGATCTGCCTTTGCCAGGGAAACACAGTGATCCAAGATTAAAAATTTACCTTCCTTCAGCAGCCTGTTGGTTTTACATTAAGTCTAAGAACAACATATAATCTTGAGGGGTTTTGATCAAACATAATTGTACAAACACAGATGCACACACTCTGGTATATCAGCTGACTTCTTCATAAACAGTGTACACAGCTCCCATCACATCCAGAGACAGAATAGGCTCCCAAGTGTGTAAGTAAGTTCATTGTCTGCTTCTTCCTCTTTGAAATATTACATTTTTAGAACCTTGATTTTAAATGTGCACTATAAAGCTGACAGAGAGTGTTACTGAAGTCCCAACTCTAAATAAATAGTTTAAAATAAAAGTTGTATAAATACCCATCTGTGCCAACAATACAGTTTGAAAGGGAGCGCTGTAAACACAAAGTAAATTAAATGGGATCCACTTTTGCGGGGTGGATGGCTACTTACACCAGTTATTATAGAGCAGATTTTGTTGTGTGGTGCGACAGCACGTACCCATGTGGCTAACCAAGAGCTGGTTGAAGAAACAAACCCCACCCATACCTAGGAGCAGTGCCACGACCAGACCACAATTCCTGCGAGGCACAAGTTTAATTTGCTGAAAATGAAGCACAGGCACTGTCACAGCTCATTAACCAGCAACAGACATATTGCAGGAGAAGAAAGTGGAATTTCATGGATGGTCCAACTTCTACATGTGTTGTGAATAAAACAGACTATTGTTTTTTGATAAAGGAGTATTGTTTTGAATGTGCCGGGTAACTAAGTAAAGCCAGCAGAATTTTTTAGCCAAATATAGTCTCTTGCTCACTGCTAAAAATCCTAGCTTTTAAATTAGGAGTTGAAGTCATTGAAGAAAAAGTTTACATTCCTGCAGCCGGCTGCAGCAAAGCCAAAAAAATGTTTGGCTTAATATTCATCTCTTTCATGAACTTTTCTTAAACATCTAAGTCAGAAAATACAATTTCTATTATTTAGTAATTTGATGCTTAAAACATTGGGTTTCTTCCCTTCTTTTTCTCCCCTCTTATTTTTTGCTCTACTAATTCAGAAGAGACCTAGTAGGGTCACTGCTGTGGTATTAGGCTATGATGTGAAGCATTTCATAACTTAAAGAAATCATGGTTTGGGCTTCTGGCACCAGCTCCAGTTGTAGGTCACAGTTACTAGCAGTATGGTTTTTGTTGGATTTTTGTTTTGGGTTCGGTTGTTGGGGTTTTTTTTCATATCCCAAACCACTGGAGGAGAGGAAAATAAGGTGTTGTTTTTCACAGTAGCTAGCTGCAGTTATGCCATGGTCTAGAAAACTAGCAGGGCTTAGGAGATCTGATTGTAAAAAGCAGCAAGAACTGCTGCATTTCTTTAGGGCAATGTTATGTGAAAAACATGCTGTAAAATTGTTAAAATGAGTAGGGCAACTGCTGGAAGCCTGAATTGCCTTCCACATGCTTCAATACATTTGTTGCTCACTTTTCTTAGCCACTCAGGCAGGCCAACAAGGGTTTTTTTGGTTCCAAGATCTGGGTCTGAATCAGACAGCCCCATTCCTGCCGCAGCCACAGTGCCAGGACTGAGGTGGAGGAAGGCAGCCCATACATCGCACCTCCAGGAGATATTAGGAGTTATTGGCCTCAGGAGATATTTGGCCCCTGGTCTGGAGCTGCCACAACTGCTCTCCCTCCCTTCTTCCTTCTTCCCACCCATGGGTCAAGGGTATCACCCAGAAATGCAGCTTCCCTAGCAAACTAATTTTGGTGTATATTTCTATCCAAGATGACAAAAATCAATTTCTTTATTCACTATTTTATCTACTTTCCCTATTCACTGTTTCATATCTCTATGTCCTTAATAACTACTTCTTCTGCCAGCGTTTTTCTCCAGAAACAAGATGTACTGGGACATTCAGGTTCAACCCAATGAGGGTCATCAGTGCAAGCACAGAGGCAAAACCAAAAAGCACGCCAAGTTCCATTCACTGGGGTGCTGAGCACAGTTCCTCTAAACTGCCAGAAGTATGACTGCCACGTGGATGAAGAGATTAGTAAAAGCAACTGACTTTTCTCCTTTTCATACTTCTTGGGAGCTCTATTATGACAATATTCAGACCATCATATTTGTCTTCACTAATGTAAGAGGGTAGAGAGGGTGGATTTGATCAGCGTCAGTGCTTTATTATTTTTTTCTAAACCATAAGGGGACAGTTTGATTTTGGAGCAATGGTTATCTCTGAGTGTGGAGTGATGGAGTGGAAAGGGAACAGAGAAGGTGGCTGTGCACGAACTGGCCCACTGGTAGGGTCCACTTTAGCACAGCCCACAGGGACTGACCCGGAGGATTTAATAGATTAGATTACAGGAAAAATGTCTTTACTGAAAGGGTTAACAGGCACTCAGGCAGTTGCCCAGGGAGGTGGTTGGGTCCCCATTCCTGGGGCTTTTAAAAGACAGGTAGGCAAAGTACTTAAGGATGTGGTTTAGTAGTGGACAGATACGATTGGACTCTACGATCTCAAAGGTCTTTTCTAACCAAACGCTTCTATGATTCTATGAATCTATGATTAACTAAGCCATGGCAGCAGGTTTTTCCAACAATTAAAAGACAGGCACAATCAGAGAACGCATCATTTTCCAGCTTTTTCTGTCTAGTTCTGCATAGTGTTGTAGCCACAAATACACCATATGTCAGTAGGATGGACTGTATGCAAAGACTCTCAGATCTTGTGCACTACAAGAGGGGATAACCTGTCTTCACATGCCTATTGGTTCTTTGTGTTACTGTTTAAAATGCACAAGTATGATGGACTCTTACAGTGTTCATTATCATGTTAATAACACAGGAATTCTTTTAATTATTAATTTTCCCACATACTTGTGAGGAAGTGATTTAGCTAAATGTGCATTGTGAGGAAGGAATTTTATTTCAGCAGGAAAACATACTATCTAAAGAGAGCACAGTTAAGGTATCATTTTACTTACACAAATTAAAAAAAAAAAAAATTTGACCTACCTTTGCTTCCTCTTCTCCCAGTTTACTTCTCTTTTCGAGATGCAGGAAGTACAATTACATATGTCTGAAAACATTGTTTAAAAGTGCCACATTGTAAGCTCATGTCTTCTTTTACCTGAGACTTGTCATGCATGTTGTGCTTGGTGGCTGGCTTTGATGCCTTCACTCTCTCAGGTTTTGTAGATGTCCCTCTGCATGTTAAAGTTTAGGTGGTTTTCACAGAAATACTGTAAGAAATAAACACAAGAATCTGCATAAAGACATTTCAAAATTGCAATTTTTAATAGACACCACGTAAGAGTTGCCACACACACTGCGTAGTTTAATTTTATTCTGCTGTAGGTAATACACTTTTTTCTACCTGCTTCATTTCAACTATAGAAGGTAGGATACATTTTGACACTTGATATTTTGCTCTAGTCAATGCTTGAATAATACTAGCAGCTGCTAATCACAACTTTGGCTGAGAACCACATTGAGGATAACAAATTCTCCTTCCAATCATATACAACACTAAACAAAGAAAACAAAACATTTGATTTATTGAATTATTATAACTGAGTTAATATAATAACTTTACCCTAATCAGTATGGCTAGCATTTGCAAGTTTATCACCAATCATGGGATATTTGGTGGTTTCCATAAAATCCTCACTCTTTTTCTTGAGTAATTAGATCCAGCATTTTTAAATCTTTGCCTCTTACAACTATTAAAAAAGTCATGAGTCTTAACAAATGAAAAAATAGAAAACAAATAAAAAATGATGA
Source organism: Phaenicophaeus curvirostris (assembly GCF_032191515.1). NCBI lineage: Eukaryota > Metazoa > Chordata > Aves > Cuculiformes > Cuculidae > Phaenicophaeus > Phaenicophaeus curvirostris. The sequence continues at coordinate 19,226,080 of NC_091431.1, forward strand.
ACAGATGGAACAAAACACAGGCATTTCTGGCTTTGATGTTCACATGATAGGGTTTTTTTCTCTCTTTTTTGTTTGGTCATTGTTGGTTTTATTGTAATTCAGAAGCCAACCTCACTTTTGAGGATTTAGTTCATGATTTCTGAAAATCTGGGAGCTGCAGTGCTGCTGATTTAATAACATTTCTCTGGGTTTCAGTCTCCTTTTCTTTTTTTTTTATTTTATTTTCCTCCTTTTTTTACTTCTCTCTGCCACTGCCCACCCCATTTCCAGGACCAGCACTGGAGCTTCCCCACAATTCCTGGAATGTCTGACCAAAGCCCCAACGAAAGGCACCAACGTTTTAGAAGCTCAAGTCTTCTCAGATTACAAGTAACACTGGGGTAACACCAAATGTTGGCTGTGCCACCCACGGCCACTGTCATCCGTGTCAAACTTTCACTGACAACAGCTGATCTCCAGCAGACAATGGAAAATTTGGAGGATTCTAAAATCCTCCAAAAAAAAAATGGAAAAAAACCTAAGAAAAATCCAACTCACTGGTAAAAATAGCAAACAAATTGATAGTGACATGGATCACTCATGTTAACTTAATAGATTGCCCTAGTTCTTCAGCATGGATGACTTTCTGGCCACCGCTATCCCAGGATAACTACTGCTGATCATGCTGCTGTGCACTTTAAGAAAACTAGGACTTCAGAAGGAAGTGTGGTGGAAATTTCCAAAATATAGACAGTCTGTTTGGATAAAGACAGGCTTTTTATACTTAATTGCTAGGCCTGGAAAGCTTGGCTGCCCTGACCACTGGCTCTGTCTGGGTACACTCAGATGGATTCACGCTGGTGGGATCCCCCATGAATAGGGGCATTCCCTTTCCCTAGCATCACTTGCTTCTTTCTTCTTGCTGTACTAGGCAGACTATTGAAAGGGGAAAATATTTCCATCAGCTTTGTTGCTAAGACTTCTGGTTTTCCTAGCTCTGGGTGAGGAAAGATTTTGCTGTCTTTTAGGCGGCTGGGACAAAACAGAATCAGCAAAATCAACACATCTCTCTTCAGTAAAAAATGTGCTGTATTAAATATTTAAGTACTCTTCAAGTGTTGCATGAAAAAAGTAATTTCTATGGCATAAACAAGGCTTATCTTAAAGGTTCTGCAGTGGGAAAGGACCTTCATCCATCAGCAATTAGATGAGGTAGTAGATATAGATTCCGGGAAGCGGTGGCATATTTACATGTAAAGAAGGTTCCCAAACTGTATTAAAATTAATTGTGCATTTTCAAACATGCTTGAGTTTGTTAAGGAAGACAGAAGAGTAGGTAACACAGTTGCAAGTTGTCAATGTATAACAGCTCAGGATTATCTAAAAACAGAGCGTAAGATTCTATATTTAGCAATGGTGATATAAATCTGAACAAACCTCTCTAACTTCAGAGTAGTTGCCTTGTACTTACACACGAATTAAAGATGTCAAATCAGGCTCTGTTTTATTGCTGCACACTACTAAATGCAAATCTCTGATTCTACAAACAAAAGCTGTACTAATGCATACGACTGGAAATGTCCACATTAATTCCATGTAACAGCCACAGAGTGAGAGTTAATATCCTCAGGTAGAAAAAGGCTGTGAGTGTTTTTTACTACCAGCCTATTTTAATACCAGCTTGTGGATTGGGACAGCTGAAACAGCAATCGCTCAGAATGTTTTTTGAGCCACGATTTTTTGGTCACCTCACTTATCACCATGTCAGAATATTTTCTTCAGCAAATTAGAAACTGACTTTTTTCCCTATGCACTTTTTCCTTATGTACTTTTCAAGTATTCCAGAGTTTCATTCACAATGCTGACGTGCAGTAAAATTCTGCATAATGTAAATCGCCCTCCAATACTGCTTTTCCTTTCTCTTTCTGGATAGAGTTATAAATGCAATGAAAAATAAATGATTTTGAATGGCACCAGTGGAAAAATGAGTATCACGGATGGAGTTAAAAAGTCACATCATCTTGCTATATAGCTAAATAATGTGTTTTCTAAGTTGGATTTTGGCCACACAAGCTTGAATGTTTGAACATTTTTTTTTTTATTTTAATAAGGAGAGCGTTTTAATGTGCTGAAACCCGGGGATAAGGTAACATTATCCTCTTGGCACATTTAATAATATGTACTAATGCAGCCTGTATTTCCAACCCCTCTTCCCTGTCTAGCATTAATGCTGCAAATTGATATATTTTTCTGAACAGCAAACCCAGTAATGTGGTCATGGGAAACTGGAACAAATGACCACTTGCTCTGGAAAGCAGCACACTGTGAGTTTGAAGCCCTTCATGTTTACATAGTGGCTTGACTCTCAGCAACAGGTCACAGCCACAGAAACAAGAGCTGCCTGAAATATCATGTAGGGCCTGTAAACCCAGGAATGTGCTGTGTGCTGCCAGCAGTGCCCTATAGGATCTCAGGCAGCCTGTCTTCCTGAGACTTGGGAGGATTGCAGACATTTCTGACTAAACCTGTTGGGCTAAGGTGACTATGACAGAAGTCAGCTCATGAAGTTAACAGTGAAGCTTGTCTTTAAGTCTTTCAACTGCTAAATACTGAAGTAACTCCAAGGCAAAGATGTTGCTTGCACAGAAAGCGCTGCTAATAATGTTTCTAATGTAAGAATTAATTAAAAATTAATGCATTTATTTTGATGATTCTTTTTGGAAAGCAAAAAATTCCCCAAACCTTAGGTAAGCTGGTCCTTAAATAACAAAATATCAGTCTGTGTTTCCTCTCCAAATGGAAAGGCAAAAATCGTCCAAGTATATTGTGTGTGTAATTGGTTGAAAGGCAGTAATCTTTACTCAGTAGCATACACCATGGGAGTGAGTATTTTGAGAGGAATGTTTTATAGCATCTTTGAAATAAAATTCTCCTTTCCTAGACTTCCCATGTACCTTTCTTTCCTGTTCAGAAAGCAAAAGGATGACAAGCAATTCAATACTGTCATGGAGAGCAATTCCCTAGTAAATGAACCCCCAACACAGCATCGCTGCAGGTTTAGTCAACCAGCTCATGCATCCTTATGGCTGCTCCCGAAAAGCTCCACCAGAAACCTTTCACTGACCTCAAAACTGTGTCTTGGCTGATTTTTAAAGCATCCTTTCTAATTTCATGGTTCCTCCTAGGAAGCTCAGTAGATCCATTTTACTTCAGATAGATGTTTCTACCTTCTCAACTCACACATAACTGAGTTGTTATGGTTAGCTATCAATTGGCATTTCCAAAAGCACCCATCTCCACCCACCCACCAAGCAGTCCAGGATAGCAGGGTACCTATTACACAAGCCAAACCAGTCAATCTGTTCAAGGGTGTGAAATTCTGAGCTGGCACTGACTAGCAGCAAGGAATTATTCAGAAGCACCACAGTGTACACATTTTAAAATACATTTAACTTCTCAGTTCTTAGCCTGCCTGTAAACTTTTTGAGTTGCAGAGGCTACACTGGGATGTAATTAAATAACAAGGCTGCTGTCTATAATTATAATAACTCTTTAAAAGATTTTCATCTACAGGCATAAATGTGGTGGCCTTAAAACAACTGGCAATAGTGTGTATGGCTTGATTTCACATCTCTGTACTTACATGAGCAGAGATAAGAAGAAACAAGGAATTTTGCCACTCTTTTTGTGCCAGATGAAGACTGTCCAATCTCATTTCCATAATAAAATTTAAAAAAAATATACTTTTTTTTAAAACTCAGGATTGCAAGAACATACTAAATGCCAAGGGCTAGTTCTGAACATGCCTATCTTCTTCAGTAATATAATTGAAGGAAGCAGTGCTTCTGATCCACTGCAACTGTTTCTGCTAACGTGTTTGAGAACTGGGCCATTAGGGTTTAGTTCTTGGCTTTCCAAAAAGGCTTTGACAAAGTACTTTCAAATGGTTGATGTCACCCCAATTTTCTGTCAAACAGCTGATTATCTTAAACAAAAATAAATAGCATTGCCAACTAAATATTGAAGGTTTTGCTGTTGCTACAGGATCCTTCAGAGTGCTATCTACCACAGATCAATATACATTTTTTAGTTTTAACAGACAGGCTACGTTGCATTCTCATTAACAAAATGCTAGGCCACAGACTACTTACTTTGGGCCAGTAAATCTTCCATTAAAACTAAAGGATATTTGTGTTGCAGAGCCATGAAATATGCTCTTTGCAAGGGATTTTTCAAACCACAGTCTAGTGAAATGCTTGGATAGACTTCCATTGGCTTTAGTGAATTTTACACCAGGCACTAGGACACTGCATGCACTGTGTCTTCTTAATGAAGATTCACAGGGGAAGAACAACAGATTTATCATAAATGGGTACGTTCTGAAAGGTCTTCAATGCCAAAAAAATAAGTGGGAGGAAAGTAGGTTTGGTATAATGTAATTCTTTACCCTACTCAAATCAGTAGTGATAAAATCATATTCTCCATAGTTTTGTTGAAGTCACATGGAAATTTGAAATCTTAAATAAGGGCATAAGGTCTTGAATTGCCACCAAAGACAAATGTGCAGCATGCCATTTTTAATACTGAAAAAAAGCCATTGTTAAACCTTTCAGGCAATTCAAATTTGAAAAAAAACATTTCCTCTTCAATAAGTAGTGTTCCCATGCTTTGCAAGGCAAGGCTTTGAAGGCAGGTCGTGATAGGTTTCCCTAACAAAACTTCGTGTGCTGGGACCTACCACTCTACATCAAGCTCTGCATGTTAGCAATGGTTCAAGAACAGTATTCAGAACAAAGCACAATATCAGTGCACACTCTGATCCACTGCTGTAAAATGAATACAACTGCACAAAAGGGTAAACAGGACTTGCCTCTTTCTGAAGTTGCATGCAGATGATTATATTTTAGTCTTCCACCATGATCCTTCTGGTACTTATTACTCACTCACCTATTAATTCATAAAATCACTCCATGGTGTTGCTGTTACTTCAGGCATCTGTAGGGCACTTCACTGCTTGTTGCTAAAGAATGATTAATGTATATCAGGAAAGTACCAAATAACTTTGCACGAAAGGCAAAACACTTGCTCTCTCATACTGACCCTGTCAGCTCTGTTGCCCACAGAGGGGACCAGTATCAGATGTAACAACGAGCCAAGGGTTTCAGCACAGGTCAAGAGGCTCAACAGTGTGTTTCCCTTGATCTTCCAACAATTGGAAATCAGCTAAATAACTTGTCTCTGGTCCTAACATGGTCTGAATTCTGCCTTGGATGTATTTCCCTGAAACTGTACCAGAGCCAAGACAGTGTCATTGAAATTATCCTCTACACCATAATTATTAGTACCATTCCTGGGGCTGAAGTGTTTTTTCCTAGCAAAGCTGATACAGCAGGACATAAGTGGATAGATGGTCTGAAAAACAGCCTGTGGTGATGGACTGGTGGCTAGGATTGCAAGACACACAGCAGCCTTCTTGCCACCACCATCCCCCAGTCAGCATCTGTGCAATCACTATGAGGGCATCAGCCGTACCAAAGAGGGACAGTTGGGCAGGAGTAGAGTGGCTTGGTTACCTCTCTTCCTTTCACATCAACCACCAAAAATGGGGTTCACCTTCCCTGGAGGTATTTAAGGCACGGGTGGACGAGGTGCTAAGGGGCATGGTTTAGTGTTTGATAGGAATGGTTGGACTCAATGATCCGGTGGGTCTCTTCCAACCTGCTTATTCTATGATTCTATGATTCTATGATTCTATGATTCTATGATTCTATGATTCTATGATTCTATGATTCTATGATTCTATGATTCTATGCACGCTTCTATCCCAAAAAGTCATATGGCAACACACCACACCCTCTCCATTAAATAGATGGGCTTGGGTGTCCCGATTACAGAGCCTGGAGTTGGCCACAGCTCTGATGAACAGCATCATGGGGTATAATTCGGCAGCACTCTGTGCACTGCTCTCCAAACCCTCCTCTGGGCATCCCTGCAGGACTGTGAGCTCCTCGTGCCCCACAAGCACACACCTTCCCACACAGTCCTAAACAAAGATGCATTTTAACCAACTCCTTGGCGATGTATTGTAGACAAAACACAGCTCCAGCTCCGGCACTCTTTCCAATCCCAGCCAAGGAGTAGCCTCTTTTTTACTGAATACCATCAAGATATCTAGGGGACCTGGCACCAACAAAGCCTGCTCATTGCACTGTGCTGCATAAGAGGTCTGATATGGCTTTATAAGTCTGGAGAGCAGCATGTGAAAATGAAGATATTGAGGAAGAAAGCTTCTGAAGACGTTCCTGTGAATAAGCTCTCATTTCAAGTACAACTAGATTTCTGAGGCACAAGAGAGCCAATTAATTATGTAACTACCAAAATAAAGACAGATTAAACAAATATACCAAACACACACATGCACAAAACTCATGTTTCCTCCGTAAAACTTCTATTTTTCAACACTTTGTTTTTAAGTCATATATTTTTGCTTAATCACAGCCACAGTTCTACAGGTGGGGAGGCTACACACATTCCTCAAGGACTGAGGTACTGCTTTCTATAGTAAATAATTTTCAGATATGGATCACAACTGTGTTATTTCAAGATTTAAATGAATCAAGTAAGAAAAAGAAAATCTTGAAACTTTGCCTAACACTAGATACTCCCAAGGTTCTAAAGAATTTGGGAAAACAAGCCTTACATCCATCTTCTTCTTAAAAATAAAAAGGAATTTTTTAGAAATTGCTTGTTATTTTCACTACCAGCACATAAACACAAACTCCTGAAATGGTTCTGCAAAGGCCATTTTCTTATACCATACCAATCTCTTCCCTCACCCTGAAAGCCTACTGCATTTTCCCTGATCACATCAGAAAAGATGAGGAGCCCAGGACTCTTAAAATCCATATAGTAGTAAATCAATATATGACAGGTCTGCAAGACATTGATTTAGTGGTCACATAATTCATTGATTTTTGGCATTTAACCCAAATTTAGTTTAACACTGTTTTAAAAATTCCTTGAATGTGTGCAAAACTTCTTCTTCTGTGTGCAAAAGAACATCCTTAGATCCTCCTTTTATCCACATTGGACAATCTCTTTAGCAGCTAGTAAGTGTGGAAAAAAGGAAGTCCCAATCATTCTTTAAAATCATCATTATTAAGTTTATATTGTTTAAACATATATGCATAGTGTGTTCTGATGCACAGGAGGTACTTATTCTCACCTTATTTTTCTTATGCAGATACCACTGAGTGGAAACTATCCTCCAACAACATTTTTACAAATATGTCTTCATTAAATCATGCCACTAATCTGATAAAATATCAGAGTTTGGTTGTCCTATACATTTATAACTGGCAAGACAGTTATGCTTCAGAAATTTAGGCTGTCTTTATCCGTGCTTTAGTTGTGTGTTTCTGTGTGCTAGCTCGTGTGCAGGCTAGAAAGCAGGGGCACACAATTAGTTGACTAATTTCAACTATTTACTGTACACTGTGCATTGCACAGTCCATGTGAAGAAAATCTTAAAATGTCATTCAAAATACATCATGTGTTTTCCATGCTTACGATTGAGCCTTAAAGTAAGAGCAGCACTGACGGAAAAGAATACTGGCTGTAGAAATAAATGGCAGGCTTAATTATAGAAGTCCTAAAGCACTTGGGCATAGGAAAGGGAGGTCATGGAGAGCATCTCCATGGCACACCCAGGTAGAGACACTCAGCAGTGACACATTACTTCTAAAATTTAGTTCCCGAAGACTAGGGAGGGAGAATGTCCTGGGGCTACTTACTTTATTGATGGCCCATCTCTGGAGGTGTTTAAGGTCAGAGTGGATGAGGATTTGACCCACCCAATCTAGTGAAAGTTGTCCCTGCCTGTGGCAGGTGGGGGTGAACTAGATGGTCTCCAGAGTTTCCTTTAAGCCCCAACCATTCTATGATTACACCAGCAAGAAATAATCCTGGCTAATGCTTGGATTCTTCTCATCTGGTTCCTGCCTGGTGGTATGTTATACACTTAAAGACAGGAAGCAAGCTATCCAAACTTGCTAGACAGTCATAAGACTGGTGGGCACCTGTAGGTAGGGTTCATTGCTTCAAAACATTAATTGTTATGAGATATCTACTTCTTGCCACTGACTACGAAATGAACTTAAAAGGTAAGTTTAGACTCAAAAATTCACCTGGCAAGAAGAATACCACTCATTGGACTCAAAATACCAGCAGGGCCTTATCTTCTTTTCCACTTTCCTTGTGTCTTCTGCCTGTGGCACTGTAATGTAGGAGTGGAACATCTAAGCAAGCCTTGTGCAGACATCTCCAGGGACTCTCTCCTTCAATCTGTGTTGCAGCCTATGGGCTCATCCAAAACATGTTCAGAAATTTCTCCCAAAGCTTGGGAAACCTAGCTTATCTAGTGTACAGAACGCAGAAAATCAAAGAGAACTTTGGCACTGTCTGTTGCCAGATGTTCATAAAAATTCTTGAATGTTTTGTCTTTCGTTATTTTCAGGTATGGCCAGAAAAAAAATATTTCCCTTTTTTTGCACAGTGTTTCTCCATTATCGAGTGCTATCAATGTTATGTCTGCTAGTCACTTGGCCTTGAGCAAGTTAAAGCCCATGATAATGCTGAAATTGAAGAGAAAAATATGTAGGCTGACTGTGGTAGAGCAAAGAACTGGAGGGGAGCGGTGTCTGTACAAGGCCACTTAAAGGATCAGGGCGTTTTTTATTGAAATGTATGTTTGTATCTACAGTTGCTGCATGTCAATCTTCAGTGTTCATCTCCCGGGTGGTTTCTAGGCACAATGTTTTGAGTGAGAACAAAATGAAGCTGTGAGCCAAAGCTCACACGTATTGCTGGAAAGGGGACACTGACCCAGGTGCACTTCATGTCACGTCACTTGAAGTTATTTTTTTCCCTTCATCTTGTTGAGAGAAGGCAAAAAAAATTATGTAAAACTTCAGTTCTTCAAAATATTTAATTGACAATCAAAGAGAAACAGCGTGTTTAAAGTTTATTATAATTACATCTACTTACATTTTTGTTCCGTAAACAACATTTTGTTAACTTTCCAAATTATGCAGTGCTGCTTTGACCTATTTTTTTAGATGCCTGAAAGGATAATAAAGGATCTGAAAGGCAGTAATTTCGGACTTAAAGTTTGAACCTTGAATGCATTTATTTTTAGTGTATAATGTAAAGGATGCTTAAAGAAATGGGAGAAAAAAATAAACCCAGGTCAGGAATGAAAAAATGTTGTTTTGTGAAAGGTAATGAGTTCTTTTGTTTTATTTTATTTCTCTTTTTTTTTTTTCAATCTGTATTATCGCATTTTCAAATGAATCATTGTGCAATATCATTTACAGTCTGACCAACAAAAGCTGTTATTAGTGCTAGAAATTGTGGGATTGCATAGTCTCTTCAGATCTCATGAATGCTCTGACTGTAACAATGAAAGTACACATGTATTAAAGACAACAAGCTAACACAAAACAAAATAATTACTTTACAATTTGTTTTCAGAGCCAGCTGGCCTTTCTTCTTGAAGCTCATATCATCAGGCTGAAGATTATCTGGATATTCTTTTGCTAGCCACTTGAGAAATATTTGGGATTCAGGAGACGATTCAGGAGACAGAAGACATGCTGCAGTTCTTGGAAACTATGTGTCAGCCTCGGTGGCTCCAAATGGAAAAAAGAACTGCAGAGAAATTCGACCAACACCAAGCAACTGTTCTGAAGAATGCGGCTTAAGGTTTTCAAAGTGGAGTCAGGCTGCTAATGCATGCAGCTGTAGTGGAGGAACACACAAGAGCAATGAGTAGATGGGTATAGGGAGAAGCACTCCCATTTCATCAGTTTTGCATGAAAAATTTTCCTTTGTGATATGCCCAGATTGAAATATTCTTCACTCTAATTGACCTTAAAGAATAACCACTGGTAGAAAGATTTACTAGCTGATAATTACAGCCTTTCATTTACAAGATTTAGATTTTCAGCCAGACAGCCTAAAAACGAAATATGAGTCAAACTGCTACTTTCCAAGTCAAAAATATTGAGGTATGAATCTTCACCTGAGACTGTGGAAGGAAAAAGAGTATTGTCACCTTGAATTTCACAAGGTGACATAAAGATGAACATGTCTTCCTGCAATGTAGCTTTTATTGCAGCACCTAATTTTACCCTTATGACGCCAAACGCAAAACTAATAATGGTTTCCCTTAAGAGCAAAGCCCTGCTCATTACACTTGCTATAACTTTTATTTTAAACCTGGTAATAATAGGAGGCACAGGTGGTGCTGCTTGTAGCTAAGGCTGCCCATGATTTCCCACAATAAGATTCTTTTTTATGAAGATGTTTACGTTATAGCATCAAGTCTTAAAATACAGGGAAATACCAGATTTAAGGTCAGAAGCACATCTTTATCTTGTTCCCACCTTGGTTGCATATATTATGCCATGTTCTTTGAATACCTTATCATAAACTTTTTTTTCTATGGGAGTCCAATCTCAGTCAATGCAGACAGTAGACTGTTTTCGGGGCTTGATTAGACTTGTTTGATGAAGAAGCCTTTTGTCTGACACATTTGTTTCAGGATATGTTTGGAGAAAAGGGAACGTGTCACAGGTTTCCAAGAAAAGACGGGTTTGTAATAAAAGACTGCTGCCCTTCACTACGACACTGCCATTGTACAAGCTTCTCAGAAAAAGGCACTGAGAGACAGCTTCGGCTCCCAGATTTTTCCATATCATTTCATAGAGGCACAGACTCATCTATGATATTCCAAGATGTGCAGATCATTGCACTGAATGTTCGCGGAAATGCGCAGCTGGTCACCCTGGGCCAACATGAAATCCATGCCCTCCTTCCCCTCCAGCTCTTGTCAGAAATCCAGGCTTTTCAAAAAAAGTTTTTAGTAGATACAAAGTGGAAATCTGAGTATGTTTAGACTAACAAAGTCTACACAAATTTAAATGAGAAAATCCCCATGGGTTTGTTATAAGATTATTTTGTTGTAATTGGCTTCTTCTCACTATTTCCACACCCAGACATGACAAAAAATTTGCTGAGTCCCAAGGCTTTGACATCTTACATAAAGAATTCAGGGTCAATAGGATGGAAATATGACTGTGTTAACTCAGCCCCATTTCCCTTGACAAAGTTTTGGCTAAAGAACTGAGTTTTCCACTGCTTTCATCTAGTTGATAGTGATAAAAAAATATATATAGAAAAGATGACTGATGTTCTAGGTAGGGCATAAGCATCAGTTTTCATGTATAAATATGAAACATTCTTGTAATGGAAGACAATAAAGATTATTTGTCCAAATTAAATTGAACATAAGGTGGTAAGTGACATTAGATGGATGGAGATAATTCACTACTGCAGCACCTTACAGAAGTGTATCATGCTTTAGACTGCTGTCTCGATTAATCTCTTCTTGCAAAGATTCTTCAGTAATGGAAGTGCATAATCTAAACCAAGTAATATCAATTTGGAGTTACAAATACGAGCTGTTCTTATCTAGAACTTAAGGTCAGTAGCAGATGTTACAAATTCCTACAGACGCATGCCCAAAGAGAAGTATCTTTTTTTTTTTTTTAATGGCAGAAATCTGCTAGCTATTCTTGCCTTATCTGCAACAGCTGAGCAATCTTTCAGTGCCATGAGGAGATTGAAAACTTGGCTCATGTCTAGCATGGACAAGCTTGCCTTAATCACATTGCTCTTTTACATGTGCACAAGGACATCAACATTGACAGTGCTATAGTAAAGCAGCCATTTGCTGAAAACAACTGTCAACATTGTCAAGTTTTTTGGAACCTTTTATAATGTGATTTGTGTGACAAAGCTTGTACAATTCTGTTTATCAGCTGCAGTAACAAGTTTCTATAAGGGGGGATATACGGACACACATACTGGGGCTGGATTTTCTATTACTAGCTCCTACCGGATACTCTGAAGAAACTCGATTAAAAAACATCACAAGATAAATGAATTACAACAGAGCTTCCAGCCTCATTTAAACTAATTTTGAGAGTTTTTACAAAAAGCTTCAAAAACTGAAGTAAACATATATTGTCTTTCATCTAAAAGTTAGGGTCTATTCTAAATTCTTAATTTTTCTTTCTATACTAATCTTGCCACTGAACCTGCAGCTTGAAAAAAGTATCATAATTAAATTTTGTATGGTGCTAGTCGATACCTGGGATTTTTTTTAAACCCAGTATGAAGGGCTTGTAATAGTTACGGAATAGGTAAAGACTACAAAGTACATGGTAAAATGCTGCAGAGGGTGGCACAGAAACCTTAATTACGATGAGATTAATTTAGACTTCAGACTGGTCCCTAACCTTTGCCTATACCAGCTATTGGCAGTTCAAAACCTGTTTCTTAGCATCTGAGACTCTTCAAGTTACTGGACCACTAACACAAATCTGCAAATGTCTCAGCACCCTTGGCATGACACATCTTTCAGCTTATTATGTTCTGCTCTTATCCTTTCTTAGGTATAAGTGTTTTAAAAAATCATAAAATCTAACATTATTAAACAGTCAGCATTTTGTTAATAACAATATGAAAGTGTATGAAGTTTTCTGTAATCGTATTTCAGGCTTAGTGCTGTTTCTGATTGCCTGATGTCCTAATCTCTCTAGTTTGCCTTATAGAAGTGTGGGTTTTTCTCCCTTTCAATCAACCATTCTTCGTATCACTCCATAAAATAACTTGTACAGAAGAACCAGATGTGTACACCCAAACAGCCCCTGTCTCACATCTCAGAGACATTATGAGGACAGTTTTACCTTTATTCCTGTGGTTCTCTTCAGAGTGTGTATTAATGCTGCAGGAGCTACCAGCCCCTGAGCTCCTGCACTGGCCCTGTGGGATGCTAATGAGAGACCTGTGCTCTCAACAATGCCATTAACAACAAACTTTCTCTATATCATCTTAATCGCTTAATCATCTTAATGTTTCTAAAGATGCATTTTATACATGTATCAGCTATAGCCCTGTTGACCCTCTGAATTGTTCCAATCGATTTTTCTGACACAGACTTGCAATGCCTGAGAGATATCTCACAACAAACTGCACAATTACTGGTATTTATCTTGAATTAAAGAGGAAGGGGGGGAGGAAAGAAAGGAGAGGAAGGATTGTGGACACAGTACACATTAGGCCCAGAGAAATTCATAATGCCCAAGAGAATCTAGTGCACACTGTCAAACTGAATGGTGTCTCACAGTTAATTTGGTTGGTGGCTGGGGGCTACAAATAATTCTGTTGCCCACAGCCAAGGTTAGTCAGCTGTATAATAAGGATGAAAGCTCTGGCTTCTGCAAAGACTCAGTCATGGACATGTTTTTCCCACGCAGGGAAGCGTTATACAGGATTGTATAGGTGTTGCTTCAAGCTTACAAAGTAACACATTTCTAATTGTTCTTAAAGTTTAGGAAGAATAAAACTGTTAATCTTCATGATGACAAAAGGAAGCCGGAAAGTAAAGTGACACACTTGAATGAACTGTGAGGAAATAAAGTGCACAACATGTGATAATGCCATGACTCTGTGTTACTGTGCATTTCTGGGCTGAAAAGATACGGCTTGATGGGTAATTTGTCATGCTGTGCAATAGAGAACAACAGTAAAGAGACTTCAGACAGAAGAAAATTACACAAATAGTAGGGTGGAAAGGTATAATTGAAGATGGCAAAAGACTGAAAGAAAGACATTTAAAATTACTGTACTGACCTACTAAATGCATTTGGGCGTGGAATCCTGGCCCCACAAGAAGAGGCATTAAATGACTGCAGGCTGTGACACTACTACAGGATAATGCCAATCTTATGAAGCTCTTAAAGGATAAAAAACATCCAGTGTTAGCTGAAAAAGCTCAGACTCTTGTTTTTTGCATGCATGCACAGCCTGAACAAATAGTGAATTTACAATGGAAAATTTACATATGGCTGAATTTTTACCTCGTATCCAGATCCATGGAACCAAGATCTCACCAGCTTCTCAAAAACTGCACAAGGACTCATTCTCCACCACCAGGACATGTGGTTCTCTGTGCCTGTAGGCAGCCCTGGCAAGCCGAATGTTTGCTGCTACTTTAGCTGATTTTTACTCTTGCCACTGTAGAAATTATACTCAGAGATAACAAAAGACCTTCAGTTACTTCAGGGAAGATATCATAAGCAAGGACTACCACACAGGCATCCCTCTCAATATGTCCACTATCGCTCAAATTCTTGGTTCCTTACCAAAATCTCTTGAGAGGAGTTTGAGTCTCTCCCTAGGACATTCTTGTGCTACAGAGAGAAAATCAGATGCCTTCCAGTAAAGCATCTAAAAGTAACACTCCTTTTGTCCTTCTTCCTCTTCTTCTTCTGATGCTCTCCTAGCACATGAGTGAAAGTGCACTAAAGGTAGCAGAGGAAGGCAGTATTTTTCCTTCTGATTTATTACATATGACATACTAGTCACAGAAAGATGTTGTGAGTGCACATGCAAAATACCATAGGGTGAAGAAGACTACCAAAGACTGAGATAAAGTCTATTACTGACTGTCCCAAGCCTCTGTGAATGTGAAATTTTCATGTTACTAGCTAACTTCTCATATTCACTGACATGTTTCACAAAAAAAAATACCACCAACACATGAATAGCTTTGTCTTTTCTTCTCTTCAGGAGCCTTTTGAATTCTGCCTTCATATCTGCATGTTTTTTCACTCAAAAGAAATCACAGAGTACATCTCTTTCTCTCCTCAGGGCTACCTGAAACACCAGAAATTCATACTGAAATGAGCTTTCCAAAGTTTCCTTGTTGTGGGCACAGTACACTGGCAGAACAAAGTATTGCTGGTTTAACAGTTTGCCAGATTCTTGAAGCATCCACTGTGCATGAAGCCTGAATTAAAGAAAACCAGAGGAGCTGTAGAATGAGGCACTATCCTGTTGCAGAGATATGTTAAACCATTTTGCTACTGTACAAACATTTTGACCATAAAAATAAATGATCTAAATTGTGAAACTGTAGCTAGCCTGCTGTCAAGTTAAATAAACAATGAAGCAACCCAGAAACTCCAAAAGCAATTGCTATTCCATGACCTATGCTTTTCAAAAGGCCACTTCTAGTGCATTTAAGTACTAAATGAAGAGAAAACTTCAGTAAAATAAGTTCTGTGTTTGTTTATCACACACCATTTGGTAATAGTCAGGGCCCTATGTGATCCTCTGGCAATTAAATTTGCCAGTGAATCCACCCACTGCTGCAGACATACACTGCAGGATGCAGACTGTCATTTTTGAAACTATAATGGGGGGGGAAGGGGACTTCAGTGGCAAAGAAAATCTTCCAGATGTTAAGTGGAAATAAAGTCATGCAGAGATACATGCCCAAGCTTGTAGGCAGCATAACACAATGGCTCTAATAGGCATGAGCTGCCCTTCGGTTTTAATTGTTAATTAAACCAGAAAACTTCATAGCCATTATTTAACTGGTCAATAATGCTAAGTATTTCACAGCTGCTTGTTATCCTAATCTCTGCTTCCCAGACCACCTTCATATTCTTGACAAATTTGATAAATTTCAACTTCCCCATATCTACTCCCCAAACCTTCTGTTTATTGTTCTGGCAACTCTCAGTACTAATACTGCAGTCTGCAGCTCACTTAAAAATGAAAAATTGAGTCTGGCATAAAATCAATAGGATGCAATATAAGATTAAATGCCACGCAATGCTGAATTCATCGTATCATTTTGGTAAAGACTTACATTTTCTTTATTTACTTGCAGCAGTGTCTGAATTCTCAGTCTTTTGCAACAGAAAACGTCAGCAGAATTTAGGTCAAGTGAGCTGCAGCATACGATAGGGTCATAAAGAAAGTGTATCATAGTATGCCAGCCATAAGTAACAGTTCTGATTCAAGTTCTTTCTTAAAATATTTATGGTGCGCTCATGTATCTTATCCATTTCAAAACCTGCATGCTTTATTGACATTTCCCAGACTAAAGTATATGAATATAAAAGTAACATAAGATCCAGGACCTCAGCTGGTGTAAATTAGTGTCTGTTCAGTGGGAGTGATGCCAGTTGTGTTGGCTGAGGATTAGTGCATGGAAAATGACTAGGAAAATATAGATGGAACTGTGTATAATGTTTCCTATTAGCAATATTATGTTCAAGCATTCCCAAAGAGATGAGAGGCTGTCTCCTTGTCCTCACAAAATTAAAAACAAGAAAAAAGCCCTCAGTTTTCCTTGAAGTTTACTTCTCAGTCAGCTATGAAAATCACAGTCGATCAGTCAGGGGCATTGCCCCATTTTCTGCTCTTAGGACACAAATTATTACTCATCAACCTTGAGAAAGAAGTTAGGCACGAGAAAGGGAGTTGATCTATGCCAGACTGCAATCCTTCCCTTGCCAAGGTGAAGTTCCTGCCCTGTTCTCCTGGCACAGCTGTGTAAACAGGTATGCTTCTGGCCTGATTTATGTAGCTGTAGCTTTAGGAAGAAGTCATGGAATGAAACCTTGGACAACTCTCAAAAGAAAAACTTCAGCTTAAAAAATTGTTCTTACCATTTAAGACTGTAGACTTTATTCAATGCAAAGTACTCCTTCATGCAGGCTTTAATACCGGAAAACAAATCATATAATTGACAAAAGTGGTAAGAACACATTAGTGTTCATAGAACAGCTCTGATTCCTTCTGGAGATTTTGGCTTTTCTGTAATTTGGAGCATGGGTTGGGGGTACGATAATGTTTACTTGAATAAATCCATCATGTTACTTTAAACGAACAAACAAACAAAAAGAATTATTAACCGCCTTTATACATAGTTAACAAAACCTCATTCAAGGCAACCTTTAAGAAAATATAAGACTTAGCTCATTTCACCCTATTTTAACTACACTTATGGACTAAACAATGGTATTTTACCCTCACCAGAATGGTGAAATTTTCACAGCTGGTAGTTTTCACTTGAAAATGGGCAAGACCTACTCCTAACTGAAGAGTCGTAAATAGATCTCATGGATTTATACTACAAGTAAGCTGGCTTAAAATGGCAGAATAACCCATCAAAATAATTGCATTAACCTGCAAATTGTTCCCCTAAAACCAGCATTTACAAAATGCATTCTGTAGCCTGAGGTTTTAGTTTCAACTTTATCTTCCCAAAAGCATTCCAACTCCCTTTCTCAAGAAGCTACACTCCACCTTTGCCCAGAACATTTACATAAGGAAGGTAAGCTGATGTTATGTCTTTCCTGAAAAGGGTGTCCTACTATATTTCACAACCTGTGACCTCAAGGGTAGGGAATGGAGCCCCGAAGCTCTCCCACCAATGCTTACCAATGTCTTTGGTAGCCTGAGGTTTGCGTTTGCTAGACCAACTGGGTCAAATCTGTCACTCTGTCCTCTTTAATTCATAAGTGAGCATGTCCAAGCCATACTTCAGCAGATCCAGTTTGTACCCAATAGCTTTCCTCCAACCCACTGCCTTTATAACAAGTGATTATCCTGGCTGAGATGCAAAAGTAGAGACAGTTGTGCCACCTAGCATGCTAAGGGGTAAGATGGACAAGCCTCTAACCAGGAGCAGAAGGTCCACTTCAAGCATAGCTGATCTCTACTCTTGTCACTGTTGTCTAGAAGCCTCTACCCAAGCAGAAGACTACATGTTTTATCCCGGTTATGAAATACATGGATTTCTATGACAATGGAATTGCACTGCTCTCCAGATATGTGATGATCAGCTGCTGGTACAGAAGTTGCCCAGGTGAGAAATTATTTTTTGATGCTCTGTCCTGGGAAGTGGCACCCTTTTTCCACCATTGCTGAAGTTAGAAACACATATATCCACCATTTTTCTTCTTTCTTTCTGTCATGCAATTGTTGTTCAATCTGTGCTATGACCAAAAGATCTCCATAAAAAAGTAATCCTTTTACATGGATTCGTGTGCTGGGAGACAATGAAATGGCTGGTGGTAGCTGTCCTCTGCATGCTTCCCAGTTTTTTATTCTGCCCACGCCTTCATCTTGTTGAAAAAAAAAATCCTACTTGTAGTTCAATGAAACTGTTGCATCTATATCAAAACCACACAACTTATTTTTCCTAATTTAATGGTGAGGGCTGCAGCCAGGCTTAAAACAAGATGAATGAAGGACTCTTCATCAAATGTGTGTCATTCATCCCTCAAAGAAACAAAGCCAGCACATTATTCCCTGGAGTATGCATGTATAAACTCCACTGCATTTCTGCAAACACACCTTCAAGACATGGACGTGTTTTCCACTTGCTTTTGTAATCTCAATCTGAACTCATCCAAAACACATTTTTCCTTCTGACCATCATGACAAAAGGAGACCTAGGCAGATGGATTTTGTGAACCCTGTGACTGCAAGTATTGATAAGGAAAAGAGAAAGGAAGAATCTGTCAAGGCTCTGATTGTCCTGACAGGTTGTAATGGCCCTGATAAGCCTCCCGCAGGGCCCCCATACACCAATGCCCCAAGACTCATGAGTTCCATTTAAGCTCAGCCCAGGGTCTTAATTAGCCAGAGCTATGTTTTAAGTGTAGTAGTTTCTGGAGAGACAGAAAATCTTTGCTGTGGGTAGCTGCCTCCTGGAGAGGCCCCTGATTTGTTGCCGCTTTCTCAAATGTCCTGTCTTTGGTCCTGTCCTCTGCATAGACTAAGAATCGTAGAATCATAGCATGTCCGGAGTTGGAAGGGACCCACAAAGATCACTGAGTCTAACTCCTGGCCCTGACTGGTTACTCCTTACTGTGCTTTCCAGGTGATCTCTGGACCCGACTGATGACTTCACATTGTATAGACTAACTGGACTAATTACATTTTTCAACCTGGACCACATGACACTCTCTTAAAACGTAATTAAAGCAGCTCAGCATATTCTTACCTCATCAGAATGCTGTTAATGGCCAAGCAATATTCGCCCAAATTAGTCATTAAATGACCAAGTGAGTTGATCATAGTAAGCAACATAAGTTTCCATTTTACACATCTTATCTGATGTATTTAAACTGTTGTAAATACTATTATAATCACTACAGCTTCGTGGCAGCTGATGTGCTATACATCTTTGAGAGGGTGGTATCAATTAGCTATGTTATCTATAATGCCATGCCTGCAATTACTAGTACTTCACAACTTGTCATTAATGCATTTGACAGGGTTTTTCCAAAGTAACATTTATTTAGAGGTTAATCAAAATTCCTAAGACTGCCATTTATTATAATCTGATTTTGGATAATTGTCCAAATCAGTGGCTCTTAGAGGCAGCAGTTTTGTCTCAGCCTCAATGAATAGGGTACGTTAATGCCAAAAAAACAACAGAGAATTAGAATTACATTTTTGTACATAGAAGTTGCTACTGCAAAACTCAGTTCTTCGGAATGTATGAATCCTACCAGAAATTTCTCTTTCTGCTGTGGAAGGATGGGCAATGCTTGTAGCCGTAATAAGAGTTGGGGACGTGGGACAAAGACTCCTGTCAAGGTGAGGTTATGTCCCTGTATCATACCAAGGAGCAGGGAAAAGGAGTGCAGAGAGACAGGACAATCTATATATTCATCTTTTTGAACTAGAAATTGAGACCAAGCAGATAAGAAGGGGACCACAGATGAAACATCTATCCCTATCCAAGGCAAACATGCACAGTTTAGTGTGCACCTTAGTAAGCCCTCATATTCTGTGATAACATAATGTTCAGTGCTTAAAATATCACAAATATCAGAATTAGTTATCCATGCAACTCTAAGTTGGCTCTATGCATACAGGCATGCCAATGGCTTTTAATCACTTCCTCCCTCTCTTTGTTGCCACATTCCCAACTGAAGCCTCAGACAAGCACACACGACCTGGTATTTTCCTGGCAAATTTCTCTTTGGCAGATGCAGTGTTCAGGCAGACATCAGGAAAATTCCTAGGACTGCCCCTGAATTCTGTCCGTTATTTCAAAATCTATAGGTGTTACACATTCTCTGCAAAATAACTTGTCTTTTTTTTTTAACCCACGTAATCTAGAATACCTCTCCTTCAGTTCAAGTAACTGCTGAATCACTCCAGAAAATCCTGGATAAAGCGCATACCCAGGAAACACAACTTTAAATTTTGGTGGTTGAAATGTGGCATTGAGAAATTTTAATGAGAAACAGTAGGCAACCTTGTGCATGGCTGGGGCACCAGGTCCACCTCAAATAGATTTCAAATCAACTATTCATGTGGTATAAAAGGCTTAAAACAGTAAGGAGGCCCGTTTACTTGTTTGTTAGGGTGTCTTTTGTACACACCAGGACAAATGCAAAACTAATGCCTTATCTATTGGATGGAACATATTTATAAAGCTGGAGCTTGCAGGAGTTTGGGAGACAATGGCAAAACATGAAAAATTATTTGCGGGAGCAGGAGTTGAATCATTTTTACATGAAACTGGGACTGTTTAGTGAAACCCTTTATTCCACTGATCCTTTCCAATGTTTATTATAAATATTCCTTTTCAAATAATCAATTTGACAACACACCATATTGCTGATCTGCACTAAAATGTTTTAGTTCTAAAAGCTTGTAACATTTTGAGGGTTTTGGTTTTGCTTTTAGATACTGTCTATGAATCACTCCCCATCATATTTATATTTCAGTTCTTGGGCAACTACATTGGCAATTAGTATGTAAAACAGTTATACAAAACAGCAGATCGGTCTGTAATAAATCATACTTTGGCAGAGAAGGTCACTATTAATTTATTAGTTTAAAGCAACTTACAATCAGTGTAACTGTTCTGCAGTAAAAATTCCTGGAGAATCTCTTCCCTCTTTTCTTTGCTGGCAGAAACCTGGAGCACATTTATATTAATGGCAAATATGTACCTGTGCTCCCACAGACTGCAGCTGCTCACACCACTTTCATGCACCCAGTGCAATGCTATAGATCTCTTCACGTGATTCCCAGAACCGCTTCTTATTTTTTAGCTCCAGCCAAAGACAGAGGTTTATTGTGAGTTAGGTATCTGTAGTTCCCAGGACGTGCTATGTCCTGGAATCAGGCAGACATCTAACACCTGTATGTGAGCCTGGTGTGACAGAGGCAGTGACAGCCTACACATAGCTGCACAGAGGCTGCTCTGCTCAACACACCAAGTTTGGGCCCTACCATGTCATCTCATCCCTCACTGTCTGCGTGCTTTCAATATTACATCACACAAGATGTAAGATCTGGAGACAGGGATATTTGATGTGCTTGTACACGGGTGTACACAGCCCTCCTAGAGATGGTATTTCAGCAGAATGAGTAACTCACTGCAAGGTCTGGTTCTACTCTCCCATTCACCTGCCTAACTTCCCCCTTCAGTGGCTTTAATTTTCCTTTTTAAAAAGTTGCCTTCACTTTAGAACATAAAAACTGAAAACTAGAGAAACATATTCCAAAGCTATCTCTTTTCCTCACTCTCAGATATGTGCTTTTGCCAAGAAAGGCTGGACCAGACAATCTTTGCTGTCCCTTCCAACCTGGTATTCTATGATTATCTTTTTCCCTGCCTTCTGCTGCATTTATGCCAAATCTCTTTCTGCAACACAGCATGCATCTCCCTCTGGCTACAAACAGCCACTGCCACAAACACTTCTTAAAGACTGTCTCTTCCTTCTGACTCCTTCTCTATCTCCTATCTCACTCTGTATTTACTCCGTTCTCTTTTTTAACTTATGGTCCTACATATTCCTAAACTTTCACTACCTAAAAAAAAGAAGTTCTGCTTTGAAACATGGCTCCCCACCCATGCTAACAGCAACTGAAATGGACAGACATCTCACCTTATCTCCTCTAACCCTGCCCTACAAACTTCCCTCAAAACTGTTCAGCACACCATGGCTAAACTCATCTTTTTCCTACAACACCTCTGCTGTTTATATATAAACTCACAATTTACTGTCTTTTCTGGGAAAAAAAAAAAAACAGCTCTTCTACTGCATTAGGAAAACCTACATAACACTGCCCTTTGTTTCACATATCAGATATAGGTTTACACTCCTTCAGCTCTCAGATGACACACAATTATATAGGGAAGGCCATATACAACTCCATATACATATGTCCAGTGCTGTATACACAAATTTGAGTACATTTATGAACAGGGGAGTTTCATGCTCTATCACACTGCTATTGTAAATTTCCCACATAGCAACTGCCTGCTCCTACCAGCGCAAGCAGATTTGGTGTTTTCAGTTTTCCCACCACTTTTTCAAGCCCAAATTTGAGCCATCTTTGTTACACACAAGTTCCTCAAATGCAGATCCTTTCCAGTCAGTCCACTTTATTCAGTCCTTTTCAGCTGGGTACATTTAAAGCATGGAAGGGTCAGAATTTAGGGCCTGTTTTCACTCTGATGGTTACAAAACAACAGGAGGTGCCCCTTGGAGAATTTCATGTCTGCACTTTAGTCTTCTGATGATCTTTAAAAGCCTTCAAACAACTCAGCTGACTTTTCTTTTCATAGCAATACTCCCTACACCTTTGCCGCATTCTTAAACATTTTCCTGGGTTTGTATTTTTTTTTCTCCTGCGTATTTGTATTTGATCTACAAATTCAAAACGCATGCTATGAGCCTTCATGTTTGTGAAACATATTTAAGTTGATGGTGCTATAAAAGTGGTCTGTGGAAAACTAAAATAGTAATAATAAGTTGGGCATATGATGATCTAGAGTTGTATAATATGCCCGTTATCATACGATCTGTGCAATTTTGTCATAGCGTTTTAGCACCTGAAAAACTGAATATAGGCCAAATGTTGTATCTCTATTTTACGTGATAGAGAAGGGAGACAGATTTTATCTGCAATATGCTCAGGCTGACTTTCTAGCATTTTGGAAGTGATTCTTTAACAAATGCTAGAAAAAAAAGACATCTTGGATTAAAAAGCTAAAAATCATAAAGCTGAGAACATATTACTTAGATGAAGATTTATGTGACCAAGTGATACCACCATAAATTTTTGTCATCCCTTTCTTTCCCTGAGATCTGTGGCTAGGAAGCATCAGATTTTTGCCCATTACAGTGGCAGTGGGGCAAATCTCATTTCCTTGATTTCAGTGCAGCAGGGTCAAGATCAGTCTTTGTAGGATTTTGTACTGTACCAGAGCAGCCCTGCCTCTCAAGTACATCACTGGAATTTCATTTCTTCAGGATGGTGGACAAGGTCAGGGCTTCCTTGTCCACACCAGACTGAATGTGTAAAGGGCTGAGCTGAGACTAATCTCTACTTCTACGTCCCCAGTTAACGCCTCAGCAAACTTGACCTAGTAGCAGGAACAGGCATGTGATAGAAGGGAAACATACAAAATTGTCATGTGTGCTGCGTTCTTCCCTGGAGGCTGAAAGTTTTACCTCTCTGATATGCCTAGTTGGTTCCAAGAAAAAGTTCTTGACAGCAATCACAACCCTAGGTCTCACATGGCAATCTGCTAGATGAAGGGGCCAGCCCACTAAAGCCTCCACAGAAAAGCCAAGCAGAGTCAACCATCCCACACTGCATTTGTACTTCTTAATTTAAATCACTACACATGTGTAAAGGTATAAACAGAAAGACAAGCATAAGCCTGCTATGGAGAATCCAGCATGTGAACACTTAGCAAACCAAGACACTAAACCAGTTGGATTTCAGTGAGAGCTACTGGATCTTTCTAGACAGATATGAGTTTTTCTGATAGCAGTTGTGATTAGCAAAGCATCTCAGTGTTACAACCACTGGCTCAGGTGGAGAAATGTTTCCCATCAAAAAATGAAGATAGAATGTTTACAAAATACATACAGAATGTCAACTAATGAATAGCAATGGCTCATTTTCATACCTCTTAAATCAAATTATACTAAAATTGTCCATCAGTTGTACCAGTTAATAAGCAGAATTCTTAAAGAGTTTCTAATATGAGCCAAGGCAACTTTGAAAGAATGACATCTGATCTGCAAAGGATCTTCTTCAGTCTTATAGTTTTGAAAATAAATGTAGTTGATGTCTACGCTTCTTTCTCCATGTGGGAATATGGAGACAGAAAATCCCTTATCTATGTTAGTTCTTTGCTTTGATATTTTAACGAAGTATTGGTGCAGATACACCTTAATTGGAAGAAATATTTTGCACTTGACTTACTTCTTTGCTAAAACACCTTCTTTATTAACAGTGTTTTGGTTCAGTTTCAAGACAATTGATGAGCTCTTAACTTCTGTGACCTACTGAACAGTGACATAAGTAGGTATGGCTGTTGCCAAAAGGAAATAGTCTGTTTTCTTAGTACCTTTCCTATTTATTTTTCAAAAAGACAGAAAAGCAGACTAGTGTAATACAATTAGAGTAGTGCCCAAGTCTGATGGCAATATGAGCTGTGATCAATGATTTCAAACAGCAATGGAGCATGAAGAATTTTAGAATTTTCATTCAATAGGGCTTTTTAAACAGCATCTTTAATCTAAGAATGAAGCTTGAAATGAAACACTTGATTTTATCAAATATGATGAAGACGGAAGATCTTTATTATGGCAGATACAAATGCTAAGAACCAAGATTCCACGAAGTACCTCCTGTATAATTATTAAATAAAAACACTTACTTATTTGGTACTCAGCTTTTAAACCCTGAAAAAGAGAAGTACATATTGAGAGAGAGGTACTTAAACCGTTTCCATGGATACAGGATGATGCCAATCAGGTGCATGTTTTTATCTGAAAGAGTGCCCCTGCAGAGACATACAGCTTGGTGAGTGGTTGTTTATACAAGTAAGTAAATAGGAACTTTGTTTATTATACAAAGAGCTCCTGACCCACAATTTTTCTCATCAGTTTTTAGAAGGAACGTTTTGCGTCCTTTAAGCAGCATATTGTAGCAAAATACAAAGATTTGAAAATTTTCCTCAAAGTTATTTGAGTTTATGACAGTTTTTTAAGCAGAAAATGGAGTATCTAGGTATGCTACTACCAATCCTGGCAAACCTCAGTTGGTGACTCTTTTTTTCAGACGCACTGATGCAAATTACACCCTTCTATTTCAATCACCAGAAGCCAGTTCCAGGAAGGGGGTGGGGGGGGAAAGCAAGGACCAGACATAAATGATAAATACCCTTACCTCACTCCAATAAGGACAAGAATGCCAGTTTTTGATCACTTCTCTCACAAAAGTCTCCATTTACTTTAAGCTCCCTTTTTAAAAGTCGTTGGTTCCCAGTTTCCCACTCCATAAGTGCTACGCAGATGTAATTTTGACATCCATTCTCTCAACACTGCATGCTTTCTAATTTTGGGAATGAGATTAATATCTCCTATTTGAGAGGTTTTAGTCTTCTAATATTTCTTTGGATAAAAAAGCACAATGAGTTAGTGAAAAGAAAGGCAATCAACTTCAATACTTAACACAGTTTAATAACCTGAATTGAAATATATGTGTGCTGTATTTCCATTTAAAAAAGTTTCCTTCCAGCCACAATTAATAGAACAAAACCCTGTCTTGTTCAGAGATTATTCTTGGAATACTATGATTTTAACATCTATGTGGAAGAGGAAAGTTTTTTGCCACGTGCAAGCAATTTGGCCTTCCTTCTTCTTGAAGAAGCGATTCCTGGATAAGATGACCGATTTAATATTTTCCATTTCAACTGGCAGCGTACTTGGACAGGGGGACAGCAACGCCACGTTCGCCTGCCAGTGCTGACAAAGGTCTGCTTGTCAGCGATACCTTTTACAGCTAAATTTACTCGGGAGCGACAGAAGCAGGTGGACCCTGGCCTGCCAGACACTTGTGCACCCACATCACGCAGCCTACAGGTCAGCATCCAAAGGAGAAAAAGCCCGGGGCTGCAGAGCAGAGGGTGAGTGAGGCAAACAGAACCCAAACTGGGGGGTTTCTCTTCAAAGCCAGCTGGTCTGGCTTTATTCTACAGGAATTTTTTTACCTGCCAGTTTGATCAACGAAGCCCTCAGCAGGTGCTGACGGGTACGACTTCCTGGAGAAGCAGAAGAAGGGCACTGGTGAGTTTTTATAGCAAAAACAATTAAAAAAAAAAATGTTTCTTAAGTCTTTGGAGTTGTTCTGCTTGCTGCAGCACTGGGTTCTTCGGCTCCAGGCTCGTGGCTATGCTCACAAAGCTTTCTTCAAGAGAAAGCAGATAAGCTTTGCAGCATGTTTCGCATTTTATTTGATACGGTGCTTGATGTTAGCTTCTGCTGCCAAGAAAAGTTTCTTGAAAGTGACTGGATATTTATAGTCAGTTTCTTTCAAACTGTTTCTTGAATCTGAATGGAAAGAACATAGATTACATACAGTAACACCAGAAGCCAGACAGCACTGGGGGTGTACTCTGTGCCCCCCCGCATCTGCCTCCTTTAAAATAAAAGAGTTATCCTGGTAATTTCCAAATAAATAGAAAGGATGGTGTTGTCTGTAGATTTCCCAGTATCTGGAGCTTCAGTGGACATTCCAGTTCCTTTGAAACTTCTTCTTAACATCAACATAAAATTACTTTGCAATAAACAAGAGAAATTAACAAACTTTAGAGTATTTTAAAAAACTCAGTAAGCAAAGAATCATCAGACAATACTGCTGCCTTTCCCTAAAGTGAAAAGGTAAATTACAAAACAGAGGCTATATGAGAGCACTGCTTGGCATGATGCTTTTTAAAGATATTGTGAATTTACACAGTTTTCCTTATTTTAAACCATCCAATTATGCCTGTGTGTATATTATGTAATTTGTGTAAGAGCTGGTAAACTAGGTAAAAGGAAAAAAGATTTATTTTTCTAGAACAAGAAGATTTCAGTTAATGGGAAAGTGTAGGAAAATGTGACCACATGTTAAAATAAATATTTTTGAGGGGAGAAAAGCCAATTTATTATGATTTCTCTTTCAAAAACTCAATTAGCTTTGTTTCAGTGTATTCATTACAAATTGTTGTGTTAAATTGAAAACACTTATTTAAGCAAGTAAGCAGACAGATCACTTGACCATATGAATCTTTTTCAGTAAACAGATTCCACATCCACGATTCATATGCACATCACAGAAGTTATTAATGGGAGAAGGAAAAGAATCACAGGTCAATATACAGTCAGACTACTTTGGTAGTGGGTATTCCCTGTACGTCAAATAAGTGATTTATCAGCAATGGACACCCTAAGAATATCCGAGGCCCCAGTCCATGATTTTTTTCAGCTAGACTGCTTGGTGAGGGACAGGGAAATCCAACCTCAGCAGAGGTAGATCAGCCCTTAATTGTTGTCCATTTTCTTCATTTAGGGAGGCAAGAAAAGGGCAGCAGAGATTATTTTTGGTTTTGGAATGTGAAAATGAAAATAATGAATGAAAAAATGAAAATAATCACGAGTTTGTTTGCTATAAGAGTATCTCAGTGAGATATTATCATGTGAGAATAAACGACCAGTAAAATAAAACATTACCAGACAAAGTATAAAGTAAAACTCTAAATATGAAAGATACTTTCTCGGATGAAGTACGAAACATAAAACTAAACAAAACCCAAAAAATAGAGCTGCCTTTAAACTAAGCAATGTCTGTAAAACCTCACTGTTTCATGCATAGCATTTGTAATGTATGGAAACCAAATCCCCTGAACAGACATTAAAACTAAGCACTGTTAAATCCGAAGACAGTAAATAGTTACAACAGCTCCTAGAGTTAACTAGATACTGTACGTGCTACACTAACCAAGAAAAACAGATAGCCTTTGGTTTAGAGCCTTTAATTCTGTATACAGTAAGTTCATCAGCATTTTACTGTATTGATTTTAAAGGCTCAGAAGTAGTAATTAATGCCACAAACTCCTGGGTAATTTCGTGAAATCCTATTAAGTTAATCTATATTTCACTACATTTGGGGAAAGGAATATTTTGTAAAATAGAACTCCAGTACAGAATGTTTTATTTTTCTAGAAAAAGAGTATTTAAAGTTGCAAAAGGTGAAGATTGCACACTAGATAATTTATACCATTACACTTAAATGAGTGCCTTTTACTGATCTTTCTGTTTCTACTTTTCTCGTCATCAGACTTAAACACATTAAGTAAAATTCTAAAGTATTTCTAATATTAATCAAATATTGAGCCATTAAGAAACAGAAAAACCTTATTAAATTCCCTGAAATGTTGCTACTATTTCAGATAGAAACAGAATCAGTCCTAAAATGCCTGGTACACTCATTTATTTCTGTGCCAACTATTCCCTTTTAAGTAAGTGCTCTGTTGTCTGTTTTGTAAGCTATGGCAATTTATTCTACAACTATCTTTTTATCTCTTTTATTTTGAAAAGCTACACTCTAGCTCGGCTTTCAACCACATGTTTGTCTTTTCCAATAAATCCAAGCTTTAGTGTCAGGAAGACATCTATATTAGTTATTCCATAGCATGTGTAAATACAAAATGGGATTTAACCACAAAGTTTTGGCAAAAATCAGAACTTAGAGACATTATGTTGTGTTCTTTAAAAGTTGATTCAAGGTTTTTCATACAGTGTTACATGGCAGCTTCAAAGCATATCGTGCTTTACTCTCTTTTCACTTAATGCTGGCGAGAACTGGACACTTTCCACTGAAGGCAATGAAGCTGCATTTAAAAGTTAGATACAAAGATGAACTGCACAATAAAAAATTAGGGGGAAAAGCAGGAATAATTGCCTTTATTGCTGTTTCATATATCAGCATTGCAAACGTGTAAATTTTCCAGTTTATATTTCAACTATAAATTTAAAGAGTGCGTGTGTGTGTACATATATATATCTGTGTCTGTAAAGTGTGTGCGTACATGCATACACATAAGAATGTGTAAATACACTTTGAATCTATAATTATTTTCCTTCAATACAGTAAGAAATATGCTATTCTACAAAATATACACAATTTTTCTTCACAGACTTTTAATTCTTTTTTTTTTTTTCCAAAAACTCATTGGCTGTTGGTCTGAGACTGTCTCCCTGAAAACCAGACAAACACATTCACATTAAGAAGCAGTGGAGAATTCTCCTCCTTGCCAGTCTTCTGGCAATGTAGGGAGCTGCTGCCTCGCCTGGTGGCTTCAACACCCCTGAGCTGTCACAGCAGCTGTAGATGGACTCCTTTGCCGCCGCTCCCCACCCCTGCACCCCACTGTGGCCAATTCCCCTGTGTAGACACCCTCAGCATTCCCATACCACACCCCATGGCTTAATGCAGCTCCTCCCTGCTATCCCATTTCAAAAACGCTGTTGCGTTGTGTAGTTCACCATAAACAAGGTAACGCGGACAGACCTTGCAGCGTACCCCTTGCCATGATGTACTGACACACAAACTGTTACCCAAGTTGTCTCCTCCAAGGAAAGTACAAACAATCTATTGCACAGTTAAACTGGGGGTTGATCCTTTGAAAGCGACTAGCATTATGAGGCAAGTTCTGAAAGCACCACTGAAGACATTTTCAATAGACAAAAGCAACAGTGTGTTCTATGCGGAATTCCAAAAGCAGTGGATTATGAATCAAGTTCAATAAATGCAGTTTACAAAGGATAAACATATAGTTTCAAGCTAGGGCACACAAGTTTGCTGGAAGCTCGTAAAGTGACTGTACAGAAACAGCAATAACTGCTTTGTTCATAAATAAATATATAGTATAATGCTAGTTCTGCACTTAAAAGTTGGGCTCCCAGCACATGAAATTCCATCTAATGGTAACGCAACCTATGCACTGTACCCTCAAACATGACAGCATCTGTCAGGGCAAAGAAATTAAGAGCTGAATAGTATGACACCCAGCTGTTAAGGATTACTTCAGCAACACAATGTACGCTTTCTGTATCTGGGTTGTTTGGGAGTCGGTTTGGATTTTTTTTAAAAAAAAAAAAAAGCTCTTCTCCAGTAATTTTCATATCTCTTTTCTATATTATTTTGCTATACCAGTAATGATAGGGAAGTATACAAAATTAATAGTTCCTACATTTTTTTGCTATAGATATTTGCAGCATTCATTCTTTTCTCTTTGCTTTCTTAATCAGTGGCAGGATACTCTCTATCCAATATAACTACATGCAAATAGCCCTTTCCCTATTATCAGTCTCTCTCCTGAGTTTGAAATTACTGTAGAAGAATACTTGGCAATAAGAAATCAGTACAGTGTGCAGCAATTATAAAAGTTAATGAAGAGTCTACAAACATTGAGAAGAACAGAAGGGATGGTAAAAGTATCAACTTGTGCACCAGGAGATAGTTCATACTCCTGGAAAAGTATGGCTCTCCATTTAAATATAAGTCCTTGCACTTTAGATCTTAAGTACATACACCTCACTGAAATGAGATTTTGGCTTGTATTCTTTCTTGGAAATATGAGAGAACTGGTGGCTCCTGCTTAGGGCAGAGAAGCACTTGTTCCTTTGTTCCTGGGAGAAACTGTTCCTTAAATAGTTTAAAAGATGCTACATTTAATCTGCAAAAAGAATACAGGAACTCCTCATTGGATCTCACTTCAATCTAGAAATTCTTAACCTGTTTATCCCTGTTATTGACAGTCCTTCTCAAATTATTCCTGCTTATATGCCGTTTGACCCATCTTCACTCTACCTTAATATCTACAGATTCCAAAACACCCTTTTCTCTCACTTCAGAGCAAGAAAATCTCGTAACTCCCTTCCAAGGACATAACTGTTCTCTAGCCCTTACTGCTTCATGCAAGTCACAGCCAAGAGGACAACTAAGCCATGTCCAGAGGTATTAGCAGAAAGGAGATTTAGAGCACAAACCCTTAGACTGTTGCAGATCTAGAAGTTAGATGCCACTGTACTGATTTATCTGAGTGTGACTATGAGTTCCAAAATGGAGAGGGCGATGACATATTTCATGGGAGAGTTCAAAAGGTTTAAATAAGTACTTGGCTGGAAATTAACTGGTTAATTAAAAAAGAACTGTAGTTGTCACTGTATTGTCTTTACTTGCCTGGCAAAAATAATAAGCCTCACTTCCAGAAATTTCTTTGATTTGGAAACCAGATTTCTTCTCCTTTAACTGTGTCAGCCTAGCTATCTGTGAAGCCACTGCCAAAATCAGAATTTGCTGGTCTGATTAGTACAGGCTTCTAGAACATAATGGACCAGAAGTGGGAACTTAAATCTGTCCGTACCATACAGGAGCTGTGCAAAGATGCTCAAACTAGATCATACGACAGCAGTAATAACTTCAGATGAAATACATCTAAACCAGAGTACATATCCAAACATGACCTCTGAGGTTTAACTTCCTTTTAACCTCAGTTATATCAACTTTTTCAAGTGCTTCCATGGGAAGAATTATAACCAATGACATCACAGCTGGGGGCTCATGGAAGTTTTAATATAGACAAACATAAGTGGCACAAGAACATCTAAAAGCTGACCTGACTATCATGCAATTACATTTTATGGCCACAGAGGTTACAAGTTCTTCTTTACCTACCAACAAGAGCTGTCAAACTCCAAAAGGCCTCTCTAAAAGTCTAATAAAAGTTTTATATTAATTATTGCTTTAATAATAGAAATATTACTATTGCAGCAGCACTTAGAAGACACACTTAAGGATCAGTGTTTGTGTTTGGAGCTGTTCAAATGCAAACCAAAAACATTATTTTAGTACTGAAGAGTTTATAAGGATTTAAAATTGTAATGGTGCATATTTTCAAAACACCCAGACTCACCTATTGCTTCTTGATATCTGCATGCAAGTATATCTGTACAAAACAGTTTGCCAACACCTTTATCCCCTCGTTCCATACACTAACTACTGTTATTGTAGTCTATACCCCATTTATGCTGCAAATATCATACAGCATATGCTGTTACAGCAGGCACGATGATTGACCTTTTAAATTTGCATAGCATTTACTGCAACTCTGGTTACAGAAAATGGTACACCATTTGGAATAGAGGTAAATTGTCAGTGAAACAGCCAAAAAGCTGGATGCTTATCTAAGATATATCTCAAAGTCTAGTCTAGAAAACTCCTGAGGACTGGGTTTCTCAAAAATAAAAAAAAAAAAGAAGGAAAAATAAAGAAAAAATAAAAAGAAAAGAAAAAGAAATAAAGGCATTTCCTCTTCTAGTTGGGAATACCATTACAGCTGCCTTTCATGCGGCACATTGGCATCTGTATCTGTAGCCAGGACAGGGAACTATAGTGGCCTGCAGCAACAGGAGATGAAGTTGACCAACGTGTTTCTACCCATTTGAAAAGGTTTGATTTGAATTTTGTTTGAATTGTGGCCTAGGGGTCTATCCAAAACAGATCTCTACTTTGCTTGGCCCTCAAAATTACCATGAACTTCATTGTCTACACAGATGCAGATGCTGATCTAATTTGTAGCAGCTGCAGAATACTTAATTAAGCCTTTTTTGGCCATCCATGGCTGTCTGCTTCTGTATAGCATCATCATGGAGTGCAAGATAGACAAATGCTCAAGTGCCACACAATTAGCAAGGGGGTGCAATCATATTTTTTTATTTGGTTCGTGCATTTTTTGGCAAAATATCTGAAAATATCACAATACCTTAGTAAGGCAATTCCAATTCAGGAAAACAGAAGGAATTCACAGCCTAAAAAATAATCATCCCCCCCACAACCTCTCCCAAAATGAAAGGGGATCACAGGGAAATTCTCTTCATTCAGTTGCAAGCAATCACACGGAGAAAAAATGTGGTAGCAGAAATGAGAAAAGTTGTCCTTACTTAAAATGCTAGTTCTGAAACAGATTTTCTGGAAGCCTCTCTTCTTGGAGGGAAGTAGGGGGAACCTTCCTAGCAGAAACTTCTTTTGAAAGGACCAGCGAACGGTGAAGAGGTTTAAACCTTCTAAACCTGAATAAATTAACAATGAAATAAAGTTATCTTCCTCTGAATAAACTCTAGAAGTTGCGTAAGATACTGGAAGAAAGATAAAGATTCCAAAGGCAGGGACTCCCAGTGCCATACTCTGCAGCAGGCAGTAACCTACCTGATCCCTTCAGTAAATTCAAGTGACCTCACAGCTGCTCTGTTCAGACATAGATGCTTCAGAACAACCAGTCAGCAAAGTACAGCAAAGTACAGCACGTCTCCCTCCAGCGTGCTTTTCGGTATTAGCGACCAATCTGAACAGCAAATATACTCTAATTCTTGGGCAAAGGCTGTTTAATAAACTAGGTAGACTTTAATCACAGTTGTGTTAAACCATAAGATAGATCAGACACCCGCCAAATACCTTGCTTTTTTTAAATATGTAATTTTTCTTAGGCACATGAAGATGCAGCATTATCAGTCTGACGAACAGCAGTTCATGAAAACGGCAGCATTTCCAAAATTATTCTTCAAATACATTCCTGTACTTAAAACCTATTAAGATGGGGAATTGATTCCAAATTTCCACTCTCAGCTCATATTTCATCTATTTTGTATTTTTGCATAGGAAAAAAGCCCACTTAGCCTGAAATTTCACCTAATCAACTTTATGTCAGAAAGGGGGAGGGGGGGCAGAGGGGTGAGAGGGAGGCGGGGGGAGCAGAATTGAAACTAGTTACTGAGCTTTCAAGTTTGTCTAAAACTGGAGTTTTGCTTGCTGATTTCTGAGTGGCACTGAAGAACTCCAAAACCCTGGATACATTTCTTCCACACAAGTCTAGACTCACATTTTTTGGAGTCCCTGAATCTCAACGAGGGAAAGATTAGTAGGTTAAATTCTTCCTTTAGTTACACTTCAGTAAGATCATTGGCTATAAGTGTTGTCCTCCTAAAATACATAGGCATAAATATAAACTATATACATTTGGTGTAACTTTCTCATAGGATGATGAGGACACACGAATCCCTTACAGTGAGACAGCGGCTGATGCAGGAACTGCAGTAACAGCATGCTCAAAGACTAATTCTGGGGCAGGAATAGGATCTGGGTGGCCAATGATGCAGGGCCAGGCTTCCATTTTAGGGTCTCATTTGAAGCCTAGCGGATGTCAACAGAATTCAGGGGATTTCGGATGCAGTGCATGAGCTCCACAGCATCCCCATTCCACACCAAGCATGAGATTCAAGACTCCTATAGATGTTAACTCCTTCAGATGCAAATTTAGCCTCACTTTCAAACAAATGACAGGCCTTAAGTATTAGCATATGTCTAAAAGGCACTTATGGCAAACAAAAAAGTTATCACTAGGTTCAGATCTGATTCTAATATTAGTCTGTGTTGTCATTCACAAAGCAATATATACTGGTTTTACACTTCTAGAACAAATATAGTAATAGCTAATTTTTAAGAGAAAATGTATCTATCTATGAAGAAGTCACCTCCTATCTCTAAGTTTTAAAAAAGAAAACTAAAAAAAGAAATGAAAGAAGCATTACAGAAAAAAAAGTCTTAAATAAAAATAACCTTTGGAAAACTTTATGAGATACTCAAAGGACAATATCAACTTGCAAGCTGCAGTTTCAGAAACTGCCTTTTGTAACAATGAAACACTTCAGATTACTAGAACTGGATCAATTTAGCAAAACAAACCAACCCCCTTTTCATTGTTGACTTTGTGCATCTGGCAGCCTTTTTCCCACTACAATCAGAGTCTTCCCTGTAAAGGCTCTTGAAAATATCAGCAAGGGAGCGCAAATGAAATTCCACTTTTTTTTTTAGAAAGGAGTTGTTGAAAAAACAACTTTCCAAAAGCCTGGAAAGTAAAAGATAATGCCTCAGATTAGTCTACCTGTAAGCTCTCTGGGAACGCAATTTTTGCCATCTTTCTAGCTGCTGCTGCCTGCTCTTGCTCCATGGCATCAAAGCACACTCAGGAGAGTCCTGGGGGCACCTAACACCTTTTCTGGCCTGGGGGGCACCTAACACCTCCCTGGAATGCTGGGCACCCTCCCTGACCTGCTCAGCACCCTTCAAGACTGCTGGGCACCCAACATCTGCATGCCCTGTGGGGCACCCAACACCTCCCTGGTCTGCTGGTCATCGTTCCTGGACTGCTCGGCACCCAACACCCTCCCTGACCTGTGGGGCCCCCAACCACCCCTCAGCCCTGACCCCTGGCCATGCTCCCCACAGACCTTGCCCTCACCCACCCCAATGCCTCCTCCACCACAGGGCTTTTTAGGCTTCCCAAACGTTTATTCCATAAGTGGGAATGGTAGGGACACACTGCAAAGGAGGTGGCAGTACAGCAGGGAATCCAGCTGCCATTTGCTCCTCGTCTTTCCCAGGACTAACCTTTGGCCAGTCCTTCCTACCCTGCACTATTCCCACCCCGTTCAAAGAGCCATGGCCTCACGGGGCTTTCACTGCTCTTCTGCCACTTTCCTCCCTCCCTCCCTCCCTCCCTTGGACCACCCACTCTCTCATTACCAGCAGAAATTACATCCTTTCCCCATCTCTCTTCACCTCGGTGCCTTCCCATGGAAAGAAGAAGGATGCAACCTGAACAGCCCTGCACTGGGTCTCTGCCCCAACCCCAGCCCCTAGAAATAAAACTAACAAGAACCTGAGGGAGTGAGTGTCCAGGGTGCGAGGGATTGGGGCAGAGATCCGTTCAGCCAGGTCTGGTGGGGACCCCCTTGCCAAAGCCACAGGTGCATGGAAAAATGGCTGGTTTGAGTGGAGGAATCATCATCCCCGTAGATGTTTAAAAGACAGCTAGATGAGGTGCTCAGGCATGTGGTTTAGTAGTGGGCAGGTATAGTTGGTTGGTTGGTTGGAAAAGACCTTTGAGATCATCTAGTCTAATGATTATCCTTGTGGGACCCTTCTATCTCAGGTCATTCTATAATTCTATGATTTTAAAGGTCTTTTCCCACTAAAATAATTCTATGCTTCTATGATTCTAAAAAAGGGATCCTTGCAATGCCTTCCCAGAGGATGGCCATCTCTGGGGGATGGCATGGCTACATCTGTCATTAAAAGAAGATATTAATATGCTCTAACATATCTTAGCATTTGGCCCAGACCTCTAAATTGGTGTTTATTAAACAACAATACAGCCATGTTTTCAAAAATGCAGATAAAAAGCATAAATAATTTTCAAAGTACCAGTTGGAGGATAAATATACTGTCCAAGATCAATAGGCATGTGATTTTTATTAACAGTATAACAACCCTCAGATGGGATTTAGATGAAGTTTATTACGGCTTCTGGAAACATCGCTCACAAGCGATATTCCTTTTAGGCCTAAGTGCACATCAGTAAAGACTCGTATTCTTTTTATAGACATTGTTTCATAAATCTCTTTAAATATATTTAAGTACTGTAGGTTTGCATTTTAATAATACACTACTTTTGTGCTTTTAAACATCCAAGGTGCCGAACAAGAATTGTAAACTGTGAAGCAACTACTATGGGAAAGATTAAGTAAAGCATTGGAGGCGGATGATTTTGACAATAAAGAGGGTGTATGTGGTGAGTGTTTAATATTTATTGCATTTAATATTACAAAGTACTATTTATTGTTTTCAGATTTAATGTTAAAAGCAAAGCCTGGAGAGCAAGCTATGCTGTATTATGTACTTACAGGTACACCTGTGACAAAGGCTTTCTGTAATCATTGCTTGATGTGTTTTGCACCATTTTAGTAATGGCATGCCATTTTGTTTAAAGTTCACGTGTCAGTTGTGCCTACCTTGCAAATTTTTTTTTTTTTCACAATTAAAGTGATTTTGCAAAGAATCGTGTACATTTCATCCCTTTGCCATGGTTTACAAAGCATTTGAATTGTGCTCCTGGAATATATATCCTATTATCTTTGAAATTATCTGAGTTTACATCTTTTGTTCATTAGAAAAGCATATGGATTGAGGGAATATTCTGAATGAATGAGGAACAAATACAGTACTGTTGAATAATCTTGTGGGGTAGATTAATCTATAGCCTCGATTTCTCTCAGGGTGGGTTGCTGTGGCAACCGCCCCAGCTCACTTTAAAATAATTTTGTAAAGCTCACTTCAAGCGCTGCACCCAGCGTGGGCCAAGTTTAAAAGCAGCCAGACATGGGAAGAAGTGTTATACTGTGTTGCTCTTACAAGATAGGGAGGTGGTGGAAGAGAACGAGGCGTGGAGTGGAGTGGGGTTGAGCAGAACTTTAAACAGAAAATAGAAACCAAGCCACCCCAGGGTTAAGATGCAAAGGAGGTAGATTATTTCATAGTAACCTTACTGCTTTTCAGTTTGAACACCATTAAAAGATGTAAGCCGGCAACCTCATTTCTCCTAAGGGAAAGATACATTCTGCATCCACAAAAGAACAAAACTGGACTTTGACAATCATCTTCAAAGGAATGTTACCTTGAGATAATCACACTTGTAAGGAAAAGAGATACTTGGATACACACTCCAGTCTTTGATAAAACTTTGGAGATCTGATTTTTAATTTTGCATTTTGACTGATGTCTCATTGTTTAAAACAGTGCGTGCCTCAGGTGATGGATTAAGAAAAAAAAAAAAAAAATCTGTCAGCACATTGACCTATGGACGGCCAAAAAGGGCAGATTTGAGTCTCATGCCAGAAATTCAATGCATTTGTGGAGCACCAGTACAAGCAAAGACACCAGAACAAAGGTTTTTCACTGTTTGAAATTATTCCAGATTTTAAAATTAAACACAGCAAAAGAGAAAAAAATTCTAAATGCTCCAAAAGATACTGCATAAATTCATGTCTCATCTAACCCTGAGATGAGTGAGAAAGCCTGATCCCTCCCCAGGTATTTCTTTGTCCATCTAGCATCTGAACTCCTTTTTAAAAATCGAGGTGTCCTTTACGTGGATTTGATGAATTGTATTCACTACAAAAACTTGGCATGGCTTTAAGGTACTCCAGTATGTGAAGGTCACAACTATTTAAAGATTCAGCCACAAGTGCCCACACGGAGGTGTAGTAGATGTGCTAAGCTGCTGTATACTTTTGTTTTCTGAAATATTTGCCCACTCTAATAATGGCTTTCACAATATGACAGTGCTTATGTTCTGTCTTGCCAGCTGAAGGGCTGTGTTACCACGTAGCCAGAAACCTGAAAACTTACATATCCTGCAGAAAATAAAGCAGATGACAGTCATTTTCAATTAGACCACAAAAGTGTGAAGACGTAACACAGGTTTCTATTTTTGCCACGTAGAAAATATGAATATTACCAGATAGTTGGATGCTGTGCTGGGAGACTGAAGTTGTCTGCAGAAGGGGTGTAAGCAAGGGTACCACCCATGTAACTGTTCCATATTTCTTTCCTGCTGCGCTTCACGCCGAACCTGAGGCTGAGAAAGTCTTTCTTCCCCAGCGTGACTGGGGCTGCGCCGCTGACACTGCCGAGCATATGTGCCTCTCACCACTGTATACGACATGCTCGGCTGGTGCCTGGCTGCCTAGTGGCTCCAAGCACATTGCTGCTGCTGTTGTTGTTGTGGGTGCATTTAGAGCATGCAACCATCGGTTGTCCACTCTGTCTAATTCTCATCAAGACAGAGTAGGGTGCGATGAAATCCACAGTCACTAAAGGGTATCCTCTAGGAATCTGAGTAGAGAGCGATTGTGGGGTGCTTGCTAGAGGTGCCTGAGCTTCGTTTTGCTCTGACCATGCTCTAAGCATCCATGTATTAAGAGGTACAGTTGTATTGCAAAGGCACTTATTCACTGTCAGACACAGAACTTCAGAAATAGGTCAGTGGCCCAATGAGATGTTTATAGGGGGGAAAGACTACAAGACCAAGGACATGCATTAAAATAAACCAAATGTATATTTATCACTGCTATTCGAATTCAGCCATTTGGTTTTATCACACGTGTTGTTATTTCCAGTACCTTAATCTATCATAAAAATAATAGCCTGTGCCTTTATAAACTCCCCTGCTGCTCTCGAAGGATCGTAAAAGTTGGTTGTCTGCGTAGAAATTAAAGCACGTATCTGCAAAGTCCAGTTTTACTTACAGATTACTGCCTGTGCTTAATTTGGACTCAAGCTGACACACAGTACGCTCCTTTCAGCCCGGTTTTAAGAGCAAATGAACCAATTTTAGAGTCCTGTCCTTTCACACAGCGTGCTGGTCGTGCTGCGTTTCTGTGGGCAGCTCTGACAAGAGAACCTCCCCGGCGAGACCAGGACAGGGCGAAGAGGCCAGCGCGATTTTATCTGGCCAGCATTCCTGTCCGGGAAGGTGCTGCCGCCCCAAACTTTATCCCTCGGGGTGGTGGGGAGGGAGCCGCCCGCGGCGGGATGCGCATCCCGACGAGTTCGGGAAGTCGGGGCTGCTTAGCAGATGGAGAAGGAGCTCGGCAAAAAGGAGCAAGGAGGAGGAATGAGAATGCCGAGGGGCGGGAATGCGAACGCCGAGGGGTGGGAATGCGACCGGCGAGGCTCCCCTCCGGGGTCAGCATCCCCGGCGCCCGGGCGAGGACCACGGTCCCGCATCCCCCTATCCTCCCGTTATCCCGATGCAGCGGCAGCGGGACGGGGTGGCGAGGCTTTTGGGGGACTCAGAGCCCAGCCCCCTGCTCCCAGCGCATCCCTTCGGCCCCCCGTCCCCACCACCAGGGAGCGGGGACGGCGGCGGAGCTGCCCCCCGCTCATCCCGTACCTCGCCGGGAGCTGGGGGACAGGGAATAAAGGATTGTCATTAGGTTCGCGTGTGGCATGTGCCATTCCCCCCACCGTAAAACTAAAATTAGCAAAATGTCAGCCATGGGAAGATTGATTCGCCCAAGATGCAATTATCATTTAAAAAGTGCTTGATTGAGGTGCTGATGTTCAGTGATTTATTCTGCATACCATATACATAATTAAAGTAGTGTAGTGGAGTAATTTATCAATCTAGTTTAGACTAGAGGGGCAAGGAAGGGAGCTGCTGCCGCTGCTGCTGCTCTATGTTTGTTTTATTAAAACGCTTTCGGGATCTGATCCCGCCCCCTTTTTTTTTTTTTTTTTTTTTTTTTTTTTTTTTTTTTTGCAAGAGTGAAACTGATTATTTCTCCAGCTCGGGAGGAGAGAGTCATTCGTTTGGGATTGTGGGAGAGAGAGAGGGAGAGAGAGAGAGAGAGAAATAGAGAGCGCGGAGAGAAGGAGAAGAAAAGAGAGGAAGAGGGAGCGGAGCAGAGAAGGACACCTCATCAGGCGTGTAGTTTGAATCCCTGCCTCGCCTCCCCCCATCCCCTCCGCGATGCTACAAAGGCTGTGAGCTGCTTGCCTTTCCCCATTCGCCTGCTGTCACTTCCTTCCTGGACGCTTTCAGGACGAGTCCGGTTACTTTTAATCCGACCAGCAGCTCAGCCACTTTCTCCTCCTCCAGGCTGCACAGACGCACACACACACACACACCCCAGGCATCTCCCGGCTGCTTATTGGATTGACTTTGAAGGTTGTGTGTGTGATTCAAGGAGGCTGCATGTTGAACCAGGTGGTGAATATTTAAGGCTGGAAGAAGTAAAGGGATTTTTTCTTTTTCCTATGAAAGGAAAATATCTCAAGGACTAGTCTGATCATCCAAACAGCTAAATGTTTATAATGTAAGTACATGTGAAATCCAGCATCGGAACAAAATGTAGAGGGCTTGTTACAAAAGCCAGATGCGCATTTCCTATTGCATTTAAAGAATGTATCAGTCATTGTATGTGGAGTGGGATTGAGACTGCTTGCAGACTTTCTGAGTGTATGGCTGCACCGTCAATTGCTTAAAAGTAACTTTTAAGACAAGTAACATAGTTAAATCACTGTTTAGTAAATTGTTGCTGACTTGTCTCTGTCAGTGTCTTCATTGTGTAAACTTTGATGAAGTTAGTTTACATCATTTGTGTGCTCAATACTGTGAAGTGTTCAAAGCTTTTTTGACTTGAGTAGTTCACTGAATGCTGTGACCTTGTAGTGCCTGCACCCTGATTTATCAGGGTGAGGAAACAATCCCATGTGAGTGGAACGCTCTTAAACTTCATTGTATCATAGGATCTTCAGTTCTGGAGTTTAGGTATTGCATGCTTCCAAGTGCTTAACTTTGTGCATCTTTCATTTGAACGTTTGAGACAGAAAAAAAACCCCTTGCACTAATGTGGGAATTTAAGTCATAGGCTGCAAACTTCTTTTGGAGTACTATGCTGTGGTCTTTACATAGTACACTGAGTAATCTGTACATCTTGTTACACAAGGGAGCAGAGCTAATCAGCCTTAAAAACTGGCCAGTTTAGTTGTAGTACAGCTACTTACAGGCTAAGATAAAGTTTAATGTAAATGGGGGGACTTACAAGACTATTGGTGCATTATGTAAGTATGATACTTTGCATTTCCCTCAAAACTTAGTGTGACCTTCTGTCAGCCTGAAAAACAAAGCAAGTATAAAAGGCAAATTATTAATTCCTTTTCTTAAGAAAAAAAACAGCATAATGCAAAACTAAACTTAATGAATCATTGTGGGAACCTAAGCATTGTCTTTTATGGAAGAGTTCTGTTTTCTCAGAATTTCTCAGAAATAAACAGAAAAAGGCACTTTGCCTGTATTTCACTGGTGATCAGAAAATAATTGCCTTGACACAAAATGCATTTTCCTAGCATGTATCTGGCAATCAGCTTAATGAAAAAATGTCCTAGTTTCACATCTTTACTTTAAAAGAACAACAAGAGGGATGATAAACCAATTATATTAGATGCAAATGTGACTAGATTTCTTTTATTGGCACTTTCCCGGGTATTGTGGTTGAAGAGTAAAGATGTTTATATGGAGTATAATAACTCTAATCCCTAGAGGCTTGGCAGGGCATGGAAACATAACCACCTGTGAACCAGCTCTAACCTCTGTATTACATGCATACCGATTTCCAGTTCAAACACTCAGGCAAATGTCTATTTCAGGGATTTATTATATTTGAAACTACTTTTGGTACCTGATTTTAGGTACCTAACATCAAGTTGAAAAACCTGCAACGCTTTCTTACTTTATCAGTTTCATTAAAATACCTGTTGTATTATTTTATCTCGGTTAATGACTACATAATTCATATTGAGTCTAATACCAAAGTCTCTGCTTAAACTTAAATCCCTCTGGAAGTAATGGAAAAAAATCTTTGAAAAACTTAGGAGAATAGCCCTTGATTCAGAGTGTCTGTGTTCCTTGTAGTACACATCCTTTTCTTTTAAAAAATTGCTGTTTATATGTATTTTATGCTAACATGCCCTCCATAAAAAATAGTTCTGGGACCTGAATATGAAAGCTTTCTTTCATGCACGCAGAGTTTACACCACGCGTCCCACTGACAATGCTGAGTCTCCTCGTGTGAAAATGAACAAGTCACAGGAGTAATGATTTACAGGATCAGGACCCGAGGGGACCTAAACCTCTTGCTTGTCCCATAGCTCTCTTAGAACAAAGATGTAAAGAATGTCACTTTCGATGCCCTATAAATTAATGCAGCAATCAGGTAGGTCAGTATCCTCTTATTTGGCCAAGAATAAAGGAAACTTAGCCTTTATGGAAACTGGTACTAGATGATGAATAGTGTATGAAATTAAGTCTTTAAAGTTATGTTCCTAAGTTGCTAGTTTTGGAGTGTCGTAAGAAAATTCATACAAATACTCTCTTACTGTGATTTTTCTTGCAACATGGGATCAGAGAGACTTTCTTGTACCTGCAGGTATATTCAAA
The DNA here is from genome assembly GCF_032191515.1 of Phaenicophaeus curvirostris. Lineage (NCBI taxonomy): Eukaryota > Metazoa > Chordata > Aves > Cuculiformes > Cuculidae > Phaenicophaeus > Phaenicophaeus curvirostris. The sequence goes on from NC_091431.1 coordinate 19,268,702, forward strand.
ACCAGAAAGATGCCTATCTTAAGTGGTTCTGGTTTTTAAAACATCAAAAATACTGTAGACAAAAAGCAGTTTAGCTTTCTGAAGCTTTTTCCAAAAGTTTACCTCTGGAAGATTTTGATAACTCACTATTTAGTAGATAAACACAACTAAATAGCAACTTAGGAGCTGAGCAGCAGTTGTGAACAGAATACTTTTGTCAACTTCATTTCTTTTAATTTCACTTTTCTCTGTAATGGGTTCAGCTCATCTTCAGAGGCAGCTAAGAATATTTCTACATCTCATTGAACAAGAAGTCATTAACTGCTATTAAGTGCTTGAAAGAATAAGCGTTTGATTTTTGATACGCAGCCTCCATTTTTACCTGTTGGACATCATTATTCTAAATTACATGATAATTTATCCAAAAATCAAGTAAGGTGTAGTGGTATTCTTTTGAAAAAGCTAATTATGAAGATGAACATAAATAAGGTGCTATATAATTTCAAGTTTACAGTCTTTGCTTCAGCATTCTGAAGAATAATCGAAGCAGTTTTATTTCTGATGTATTTTAAGATTTTTAAATTTTTATATATAATATCAGCTGAGAGATTTTGCTCTGTACTCATTTAGGCTCTACAGTGACTTATCCTTAAAATATAAATAATTATATATGTAATTCCAAGCAGCTTGAAAACTTAAGCTTAAGGGTAGGGTTAGTATTCCGGTATTTGGAAAGGCTGAAAACACAGTTTTGTATCTGATTTCAGAAACAAAATGGGCTAAGAAGAACTTTGATCAGCAAATACAACTAATGGTGCAAGTGAAAAACTGAAAAATTTAATTTCCTAATTTTCTGTTTTTAAAATACAGGCATTATTTGGGTCCTCTGAGCAGCTTTAAGATAATTTGCTCAGAACTGATGGCCAATGTTACAAGTGCACAGGTGATTAAAAGCTGGTGTCTTCAGTCTCCACTTTAATCTCACTGTCTCATTGACTGCAGTGCAGTAGAGCTTGTCTATTCACTGGGATCTGTCATCTTTAGGAAATCAGACCAGCTTATAGAGGCGATTCACAAAACCAACAGTGGCAACAAAGTCTTATGTGCCTTACAAAAGAAGGATTAGGCACTTCACATGTCATTTTGATTGGGCAGAGATAAAGCTGATTGCTGCAGCATGGCAAGGCACACTTCAATTTCAATTGATTATTTTATAAGACAACTATAACTCTTGCTTAGTCATTGTTAAATGAAATTTGAAGGAAGGAAAACTCAATTTTGACATTACTGGTTTCGTATGACTTCATAGCAAAAAGTAGAGCCACTTGTAGCATTGCTACACAAATTTTTGAAAATGCTGTTTCCCTCACCACTTTGGGGAAATACATTTAAAATTTAGAGGATTATTATCCTGGTATTTTTTGAAAGATTTTTGCCTAGAAGTTATCTGGTAATAACAATCAAAAGTTCTTAGAAGTGCCTAGGACTGCACTGACTTCACTGCACTTAACCTATTGAGACCTTACGTGCAGAGCAGGGCACATAAAGCGTGTCTGCGCTTTGCAGATTGATCAGAATGTGTAATACTGAGGAATAAGTCAGTCAGCTTACCTCTATACTGTCCTTTTTAGAAATGTAATGTGATGTAAAACTGCTGTGTGTTCCATATGTGAACGTAGTAGCCTGGTTTGAAAATAGTTAGGAAATCAAATATTGTCCCTGTGTTTTTAAATATGTCATTTATTAGTGAGAGCAGAGAGTTTTGGCTATTTGCATAATTTACTTATAATGCACAGCCTTTAACATTTGGAAGTATGAAACTTCCAAGCTGATAACTTCTATGCTAATTTCATACCATTTTTCAAAAGAAGAACTCTCTTTTTTTACCCAACTGATGCCTCCTAGTGTTTCACATAATAAAACACTAATGAGTCAGCCGTAAATGTAAACATTGTTTTTTCATTGTCTTCATCTTATGTGATACATAAAATTAATATTTATGTATTTAATTTTGTATGTTTTATTATAATTAGACAGGAAACTCCTGTATATTCAGATATTTCATCTTAGTGGACACTAAAAGCACATTTTGATTTTCCTTTATTCTAGCTTTGCCTAGCTATATTTTGAAAAGTTTATGTTATATGTAAAGTACATTTTCTTTTTCCCCCTTGGTTTCCTATGTGCATTATACTGACTTCTCAACAATGTATTATGAGGCTTAAACGGGAATTTTAGATATTTTGCTAGGGTAATGTTTCGAAAAGTAACCCCTTGGAAACAGGCAATAAATGCAGTTACAGAAGCGTTTGAAATATCCTAAAGTACCTCATTGCTAAATAAGATAATAAAACCTGATCTGAGACAGGCTCGCTCAATACAGCCCTTGAAGAATAGTTAAGTTATCACATTTTGAAATTGTTCCTGTTTTTTTTTTCTGCTGCATAAGCAAAAAAACTGTATTAGGTCAGTCTTCAAATGTGCCAAATGTGCACCTTACACTTTTAATTGTACATGTGGATGATCAGTACTTTTGAAAAGGAATTCATATGTGTAAAATATTGAAACGGGTCTTGGAATGGTAAAGACTGAAATATAGTGTCCTTTCCTTACAAGTTCATTCTGGCCATATATCTCATGAATACCTGAAAAAAAACATTCAGTTATATTAGATTTATATCATAGAACTGCAGATTTATTTATTTTATTTTTTTTCTTGACGGGAGGGTGTAATTTTCAAAAAGTTACCTAGCATTAGTGTGACAAAATAGAACTTATTGGCCCCAGCTGTATATTTGAGCTGTCAAGTATGGACTTATAATGATAAAGAAGCAAGCAAGGCTGAGTGCACTTTTGCACATTTTAATGTTACACATTTTTATGTAAAGTACAAAATCAATTTAATGATGACACTAGAAATATAGGCTGTTATTCTAAGGCTTTCAAGAAAAGCAGTGAAATCTGTAGGTACTTGTTCTACTAAGAAAGTTCTAAAGAGGAATAGAATTGTTTTGCAATTAAAAAAATTCACAAGAATTTGTGTCTTCTCAATGCAGATTTGGTAAATTTAGGTGTCTGCATACAGATTAAATAATTGTGTCCCACTCGATACAGAGAGTTAAATCTACCCAGGCAGATCACAGACATGCTAGTTTTTGTTTAGTATTAGGATATACGTACAAAATGCAGGTTTCAGAGTTGTGTTCTGCCATCAACCCTGTTGGTGTCACATTTTTCTGTCACTAGTTTTAAACTGCAAAGAGGCCTTTCTGAGACCTGCCATTTGTTCATGCCACTAAATATCGGATAGCGTCTTAGCCTTAAAACTTCCTTGCATCTTCAAAGTATTTCAAAGTATGAAAATGGCACCCGTTATTCAGCTAGGATAGCTAACATGTAAAAGCGATAGGATTTTGTCATATAGCTGCATTGTTTCTTCCCTTGCAAAGAGAAAGTAAATTTGTAAGAGAAATAGAGGGAAGTATAGAGAAAAAGAATCTTCAAGGCAGTTCAAGTATAGGACAATTAGTTTGAAATGCAGCTAAACACAACTCCACCCAGCTTTTTTCCTTTTTTTTTCTTTTTTTTGTCTTCCCCCCCTCGCTTCTGTCCCTTTTTAACAACTAAATACATTTAGATTGCAGAGATATATCCTAGGAAATCCTAGAAGTGCATTATCTGACTAGAAACAGGTCTGAATAATTTTTTTTATTATTATTTATTTTAAAATCGTGTGGAATAAACTTCTTTGCAAGATGGATTCAGTAATTGCCCCAGCAAGGTCTGTAGCCTGAGATCCTTTTGCAGTTCCCTGCACAGGTGACTTAGCAGTCACCTGCTTCAGCAGGGTAGATGTACTTATCTCTGCCTTCTGCCACCTTCCCTGACATTGGAGGACTATGAGCGTTTGAGTGGAAGTTGTTTCAGAGGTCCTGGCCGGTACAGCAACTCCTGGAACATCAGTATCTGCTGCCTCCGTAGAAGTTAACCATCGGGCAGCCCACAGGTTAGGGATGGAATGGAACAAATGGCATAGGGCTCCTCTGCCTCCTTTTTCCAGGTTGTAAAGTGCTGCTGATAGGAAACTGAGAATCTAGCCTAACAGATATTCTCTGACCCTTATTTCTTCAACTGTGTAATTAAGGGAAGTTTATCATGAAAATTATTATGTGCAATAGCAGGAGCTCACCTTACACATCACCGTCTTTTCTCTCTCATCCTGTAATCACAAAATGTACAATTAAGTAAACTGAAATTTAAATAACATTATTTATCGTTGTTTTAATAGACACAGGACCCATGGCATTTGTGGAACCCATGCTCAGTTAAATTTCACTGTTTACTTTAAAGAAGTCAATCAATAGCTGTTAGCAAAGTATGTACAAAGGACAAGGAGGGAGCATTGTGAAATTGTTTCTAAAACACATCTACAAAAGTAAATATAATGCAGAACATTGTCCACGTGAAACATTACTTTTAGTAATGTAAATAAGAAGTAATGTAGTGGCACGTGCTATTTATTTGATTTCTAATAAATTCTTCCCCCTACTGACAAGAGTATTGTGATATGACATTATATTCAAAATAACGGTGCATTATTTTATTACATGTAATTCAGTTATTGTCAGTTCACTACAGAAATTAAAATGTTCCAGGGCGGATCCACCAGCGTAAGAAGCTAGACTACAGCACTTTTTATTTAAGAAGTCCATATGGACTTTTCTGCAGAGACTGTTTTAAATCATTTCATTGCATTTGGGTGGAAAAGCTGTTCCTAAAGATGGGGGGGGGGACGGTTCAAGAGACACAAGAGGACACTGAAGTTCTGTGACCATCCTGTAGCGCTGACCCACGTGTCGCCTTCAGCCTGGCATTTTTGGCTGCAGATGTGCACTCCCAGAACTCCCCTCTGGTTGCCGTAGCCCCCAGGAATGCCTGGGCAGTTTGTAGAAAAAGTTAATGTAGTTTGAGGATATTCTGTAGAACCAGCAGGAGACAGTATGTTCTTTGCAGTTACCCTCAGGCCCTCTTTGTCTCTGTCCGTCCCTGTCCTGAATGTTGCTTCTGCCTATAATGAGAAGCGCGAGAAACAGCAAAAAAAAAAGGAGGAAGGCTCTCTGGAAGGTCAGGAGGAATGTGGCTACAGATAACTTAGTAAAACGGTGTGCAAATACAGGAGCGAGGACAATACGTGGTAGTCAAACTTAAAACCTTGATCTTGCAGAGTTATTTCAAACAAATTTCACATTGAAATGTGTAGAATTTGTCTTGCTATGAATAAACCTGAATTGTTGCAGCCATAGGGCAATGGTCTTAAAATGGGTCTTAAAATAACAATTACTTTCTAAATGTATTCTATATCTATAAGGAACTGATAATTAAACCAGGATTTTATGAGAACTTGTTTTGCCTGCAGAGTCCTGGAGAACTGGTCAATTTTCCTTTTTCTTGTCTATGTGTATGAGATGCTGAAAGGGGATTGATATAGCAGCAGAGTGAGGAAAAATCCAGCTTATTACCTCTCTGAAATACAAGAATTAAGTATGCAACTGCACACTTACCAAACTTGTACCTGACACATTTTTATGCCGGAATACTGAGCCAAGAAATGCATCCTTTCAGTGGCATGCAAAATGTACAACTTGACCCAAAACAGACTTACATAAATTTTAGAGATCAGAAATATGACCATACATGTTAGTACAAGCCTATGGACTCATACATTCATTTAGAACTAAATAGGATGAAGCAGAATTTCATCCATGTCCTGGGAGCACACACTTAAAAATTTATTTAGCTCAGTCTTGTTGGAATAGTAGTACTACTATTTATGTAATGTGTTCCCAGCAACTGTAAATAATATTTAATTAAATTTTTCAATGTGTATTAATTAGAAAATAATAGTCCAGTTTTTTTCTTAAAAGGAAACACGATGAATTGATATGCAAGCTACCTAATTAAAGAAGAACTGCCTGTAATTACAGGTACAGAAATGGAGAATGCCTATCTGTAGTCTTCATAGGTAGAAATCTGTGTATATTCACTAGGATAACAATAGTAGCTAGTGTTTCTGTTCTACTGTTGATGCTGCAATAAAAAAAAAAAATGCATAGGATAGAAACAGAAGAATATCCTTTTATGTTTCTTGTAATAGTCGTGGCATGCGAGTTGAAAACTGGACTAATATTTTTTGTGTTTTTTCCAAAACTTGATATTGAAAAAGTAAAATGAGAATCTGTCTTTAGTACAAGTTCAGTCCTTCAGTCCCCATCCAGAACATTACATTTAGTCCAGTTATGCTTCTGGGAGATATAGTCACACGCTGAATATTGCATTCTATGTTTACCAGCAGTATAGTCATCTTGAAGACAATCTTACCGAGCACTATGTTTTCTGGAATTCCATGTTTTTTAAAAAATATATCAGGGTAAGATGTGGCGGTGATAGGCATAATTTGAATCCTTATGACAAATACAAAAAAATCAATAGAAGAAGTAGCATTTTTGCATGGAAATTTAATGCCATTGAGAATTTTTTTCCCTCCTTCTGTAGAAAAATACTTAATTGAGTGTATGAGGATTTCTCAATGGAGGCAAAGCAAGTTCTTTATTTACCTTTTTTATTTTTGTGTCACTTAAGAACAATATGAAGCAATATCCGATCCAGCAGAGAACCACGACACAAAGAAATATATTCTTGTCTGTTTTGAAGAGTAGTGCTTGTCAAATCTATCTGGACAAGTGGTGATTTTCTGGCGCTGCCTTCTGTTACTAGTCACTAAATATCGTCTGTAAAGCAGTAGCACTATGTTCTATCACATATTTCTGTATAAGATTAAATGCAAGCCTGTCGTGAGACCATCACTACTCTGACTACCCCAAACAGGACACAAAATAGCACTCTGTAGATTTCTGATAAAAAGTAAGTTTGAGGATGGTCAGGAAGAAAGTATTTGTTCTCTGTTTTTGCTCTACTGTTTTCCAGATGTGACTGGAAAGAAGCAGCTGTTCCACTAATGAATCAGAAGATTGTGCTGTGAATTAAACATAAAAGCTTCCATGTTTGATAGAAAAAAGTTCAATATAGAGTGTAGATATATCAAAACAAGCCTCTAAAATAACAAGGAATCTATAAACATATAGTTCTGTGAGATTCCCTTGCTGATACTTGCAGAAAAGAAGAATCATCAGTATTCTATTTTCATATGTTGGTCTAAATGCTAGTGTTAAATGTAGTACAGTTGAATAAATACCCACTATTGTGTCTGTTCACAGAGCACGTTTTGAATATATTGTGATCTAAACAAGATATCTGAGATGAAAATATGGAGTTTCTATTGAAAATTGGAACCTACGGTACAATCATATCCAAAGCGTGCTCCAAATCTTACACAACTTTCTTGGCTATTATGATCTCCAGTGCCTGAGGCACCTCATCGCTGACAATTTACTAGAGGAGCAGGAGTGGAATCCTTCACTATGAATTCGAGAACTCAAAAATACAGGGGGAATTTTAAAAATATAACATATATCTATAACACAAAATTCCCTAATCATAATTTCTAAAACAACACCTGAACTTTATCTGAGGCAACAGATGCAAGGTAATAAAGTCTGCAGATGACGTGCAGAAACTGCACAACAGTCCAGTGCTTACAAGATAAGAAAGGGAGTCAGAAGAAAGTGCCTTTTGTTTTGTCTTTACTTTTACAAGTGCATTCATCAAAATATGTGAAACCAGATCTTTTATAAATACCTCTGTGTCAGTCTTTCACAATTTTTAGTGGCCTCATTCTTTCATCTGAGTTTGTTTCTTGAATTAAGACATACCATACCTAGCAAAGCTCTGAAATCTAGGATGGCGGTTAGAAACATGAAAAGGTGTTTGAGTATGAGGACAATGAGCACGCTGTAAGTGACTAACAGATTGATTAGAGGTTGGTTGAGACAGGAAGTACAGCTTCAGGGTGCAATAAATTGCTCGGGCTACCTAAAAGTGTTTAATAAGCCTTCCTGAGAACAAATAGTTCAAAAATAGCCATTATGTGCATGTTCTCAGTCATCTTCAGCAGAGCTTGGGTGGTCCTTTAGGAAAGACCTTGTGGCCTAGCACGCATGCCTCTTCAGCCAGTTTCTTGTACAGTTAATGCGCCTGTTGAATATGTGGGTGTGAATCCAAACCTGACTTCCTGACCACATTATTATGCTTGAATTAATGAAGAAGAATAACAACTCCAGTTAAGAAGTTGTGCTGCTATTCAGTCTTGACTAGTATTTATCCAAGAGATTGAAACAGCTTACAAGTTGTAAAAACGTGGTGCTTATTTTCTTCTGTTGCGACTATAGTTGGGTAATTCTGATTTCAAAATACAAAGAGAACTTGCATCCACAGCCATTAATACGTTTATTCAACAGGTTTTTGTATGCAACTGAATATGTGAAACTGTGTTCTTTGCTCATGTATTCCAGCGTAACTCCACTGACTTGATGACCTACTGAAAACTGCTTTATATACAGGATTATCATTCTTGCTGTTAATTAACATCCACCTCTTTTTCTCAGTTCCACTCTGACTCTTTTTCCAGACTCATTAGGAAAAAAAAGGTATGATTTGAATAGATCATTAAAAAGAAGATCTCCTTATCTTCTCTTCCGGATCATGCCGGGAAGAATATGTAGAGATCTACCACTTCTTTGATCAATAATATTACAAGCAGACTTAAACAGTTTACAAAGACCGTCATTGGGGTTAAAGTCCATATATGTGCAGCTGCCTTTCACGCATTGTGAAATGAGATGGAACACGAAGGTGCATTATATGCTGTTCTAGAGCTTTTCTTAGACTAGGAGAGTATATGTCAGCTTCTGTCTGCTGGTTGTTAATTGTACTCTGCAATAATATATATGAGTTTCATAAATACTAAATTGTTTCATTTTATTAATATCATGCTGAAGTACAATCAGAATATTAGATAGTCACTGCATATGGAATACATAACAGGCTGAGACCACTGGTCTCATGAGGCTTCCAGATGCTCTAAATAGATCACTTGAGCTGCTCAGACTATTAGGTGCTATACTAATCTTTACTCAGCTGGCATCCACATCTTACTCCTGATATACAAGGCCAAACAGTATGTAAAACAATAGTCCAAAATTCAGAATAGTTTGTCTCTCCTTGCAGTCGGAATACTGTTTTCTTTAAAAAAAAAAAAAAAAAAATGTGTTTCCGTATCTGTTTGGTCTATCTTCAAGTGACTAGCCAAAAGAGAAACAATGTAAGTTAATTTACACCTGAAATAAAAGATTTATTTTAGAGACTCAGCAAAATTCTTGACTTCATTCCAGAGCATCAGCGTGCACTTCTACTGCCATGACGAGTCAATATCTGGGAGTGCTTTTTAACTATTAGTGCAGATCAAGTTCTCCTTTCATTTGAGAATACACAAGCTACCATGATTTGCGGTAGCAAGTCTGTACTGAAGACTGTAATGCATTGATTCTTTTCAGAAGCATCTTGGACGTTTGGTCCACATATTTAACAGTAAAGCTTTAGAGGAACGATCAGCAATAGGATACAAGATGACTCAGTTACCATTTGTGCTAATTTAACTTGTCAGGGTCACCAGACCTGTAATGCTAGAGCACTAGCAGGTTATTTGCTTAATGTCAAATTTGGATGTAACGGTATTTCTGTCTGAAAGCAGAGCTAAGCACAAGAAGGATATTCTCGCTTTTAGGATGGCAGGCTGGATTTGGGCCGTGTGGATTTAACTCTTTCATCAGAACCTGTTTTAGATGACTGCAAGGATTTTGCTTTGTTGGTGCATCAATTCCCTGCCTGTAGAATAAGGACAATATTTCCCTGAGGCAAATTCTGTGGGACCCAGAAACTGTGGGAATGGTAGCCATATGAGTACCATAGGGAGTAAACAAGGCAATGAAGAATGTAAATATATAGTTGCTTTTGGAAAGTTACTGCTGCAAGCAAAGCATATCGTCTGCAACAGACTCTTAGAAAACTTCGCTTTTGTTGGAGAGCCATTTTAATTAAAGTTTAGAACTTTCTGCTTCTTTCTGTCCATTTCTCTTCTGCTTCTTTAGTTGTTGTGCCAAGGTATCCATGTGTGTTTCTTCCACTGTCATCTGGCTCATTCCCAGCAGATGCACACAATCTGTTTTGCTGTCACTGACAGGGCTCAGTTTATGGGAAGAATGTGACAGAACATGCTGCTGTAGTCACTTATACAGGATTCTCTTTTCTAAAAAGTAACTGAGAATAAATTCGGTTTTTAAATTTTTTACATATTCTTCAGTCATAGGGTTTTATCCATACTACTATCCATCAGCTAATTCCTAGTTTTTAAAATATAGATAATGTATATAAGAAACCGTCACAATATATCGACAGAGCTCGGTTTCAAGTGGTGGCTGCTATCCTGACCATTCTGGAATAAATTTCCGACTCTTATTTAGAAAATATTATGGTATTTCTTTTACATTTTATGTCCCAATTTATAAATATTGTTTATCATCTAAAAATGTGGAGACTTAAGCATCCTGCATGCATATGAAACATACAAAAGGGTATTGCATTAGAAGGGTGTTCCTCCTGGTGAAAGCACTTGTCTAGAAGGAGGCTGAGCCGGCACAAATAGAAAAACTAAATTCTTCTAGACTTTACTGCCTACAGAAAAAAGTCTTTAAACATAATTAACATTACCACTTACTGTTGTGTTGTGGTAACAGCTACAGGTCTGAGCAGAGATGAGGGCCCATAACGCCTGATGCTGTGCCAGTAGACATCAACGGACAGCCTCTACCTCAAGGCATTAGCGATATGAACAGGGTAAATAAAGGTAGAAGGAAAACAAATGAGGGTAGTTTTACCATTAAGGATGTCTTCAGTCCTTCTCAGTGTACAGTAGGAACAGTCAATGCATTAATTAAACTTCATGAAAGCTGTCTAACCAGCATAATATGGTTTATGAGGTGATGGGGTGTTCCCATTATGCCGTTGACAGAAGAAAATTAATTAAGAACTGAAATTTGGTAAATATAACTTTGAGTTACCACTTCGATGCTTTCTGCCTCTGCCCTGTTGAGGGCAGGGATGGCAGTAGCAAATTCCACACTGGGCTACTAAGGTTACAGCCTAAGCTGTTAAAAAACGGTTAACATTAAATATGTATGGGCACAGTAGGTGTTTATTAAAGAACAGAATTTGTTTTACAAGGTGATATTGCCTGTAATCCTATTACTTTCATCTTTACTGGTCTATCTTTGAATTGTACATTATTCAGAGGGGTTGATGTCTCTGGCTTTTGTTTATCAGTAGCTCAAAAAAACAATCTTCAACAGTGGAAATCTCCATTAATTCCCCAAATCAAAAACTAAATTAATGAGCTTAGTGACCTGGCTGCATCTTAAATAGCTGTATATATACACTAATAGAAATTAAATACATACAAAGAAATTTTATCTGTATTTCTAGGACATATTTTTAAACACCATTTAATTTTGGGGAATGCCTTTACATATTTAAAATTCTTAATTCATATTTTTGTACCTCACATAACTGTAGATTTTCTGTAATAGGTAGGATATATATGTTAAAAAGGCTATCTAGAAATACACCTCAGTGATAGGCTGCCATGTTAGCTGGGATTGTGGTTTTTCTGTAAAATCACTTCCTATGATCCTGTACATATATTTTTATATATGTACATATATATATATATCTGTGTGCTTTATGTACAGATATATATGGTTTTTAAACTATGCTTGCACGCCTCTCGGTCTGCCTTACACTGTAAATAAAACTGTCAAAATGTCTTTTCACAGTTAGACCTCATAAAAATAATCAGTCCATAAACACATGGTGCTCTTTATTCACATATATACAGTTACTATATAAAATGAAAGTCTTTCTCCTGTTGTTCTAGATATACAGTCCTTATATATTATGGGTCAGAAATACATTTTTTTTTAGTGATTATTTTGTATGTACTTTTATATTTGTTTATGCATGCAGGTATGGGAAAGATATATGTAAGAATCCCAAAAATAACTTCTCCTGGTTTTATAGACAAGTTGGATTAGAAGATGACTGTACTTTTAATATTATTTTTTGTTACAGCTAGATATTTCTAGGGTTTCTGTAGCTAATACTAACTTTTTTAAGTAGTCATAAAATTATTTTTGGATAGGAGTCATTAATATGTATATCTCAAATATTTTTCAGTATAGTACACATCATGTAAAAAAAAAGGCTAAGAGGAAATGGGGTGCCTAAACGATTTCTTTTGCTACCCCTCTGCATTGATTACGAGGCTAACTTCAACTCCAGAAATACTGTTGCCACTTAGCTATTACACTTTTTAGACCAAGATTGCAACAGGACAAGCATGCCTATTAGTAAGTCATGCAGTGAGAAATAAACAGGATAATTTAATATATTTCTAGAAGAGTAGATCTTATATCCTGATATATGTCACAAGAACTGATACTTCTACAAAGTGGGAGGAAAGAGACCAAAGACGCAACAAACGACTAAGAAACAGAGCACTCTTTCATTACATCAACCTGTATTTTTCTTGATTTTTCTCAATGCACTTTCTTTTAAACTTAAGCTATCAATTATACTTTCTTTGTGAAAAAACAACCTATAAACTGAATTGTAATTCAGCAGAGCAATATATTCCTAGTAGATCCAAATGATAAGCACAAGAATCTCAAATCTGTTTGCCTACTACTTCACAATCCTACTCGGAACCTGATACGGTAAAAAAAGATGAAATTTATACACATCCAGATTGGACAACTCAGATGATAAATTCCAAAGCTGAAGACTTATTATATAGAACTCTATTCCCTCACCTTACCAGTTTCAAAGTCTGTTTCAGACATCTTAGCTGTAGATGTATCACAAGTGAGAAGATGGAAAGTCAAGATTGTTTCTTCTCCCTTTTTATATATGCCTGATAATGTCCATCTCAAAAAAAAAGAGCGCATAAGGAAAGTTGATAAGGTGCTTAGCAGAAAGACAATAGGTTTGGAGCTGCTTGTCCATAGACACTGCTGGCTTTAGTTTACATAGTGTCGAGCACTTAGCTTTGTGTTCCATCATTTTCACCTTTATTGAATAGGGACTAGTATTTTCAGTCTTCAGGTAATGTTTTGGGAATAAATATTGATAGTCATTTAAGTGATAGTATGAAGATATCCATGCATATTCAGATAAACAAATATATAGAATAAGTCATTAAGTCCTGTATATGTTTGCACTTCATGCTTTCTGACTCTTAACAGTAACTTAACAGAAAAACATCATGGAACATTCATTTGATGTATGAATAAACACTGGAAAATTAAGGTAAAATCAATACAAAAATTTACGTTTTCTTGTTGTTCACAACAGTATGGGCTTTTTCAATTAAGAATACTTTCCAGTGCTTGCCAGCAGCCTGTTTCCAATGGGGGAACCACCCACCGTAGTGCTAGAATGCAGATTTTTTCCCTGTATCAGCCTAGATGTGGACCTTTCATGAGCAGAGACAACCTATTTTTGAGATGTGAGCTGGCCCCAGAAATGTATTATTCATGGAGCAGGGTTCTTCACCAGTAATGATAGCTTGGATTTCTCAGGCTAGTACTGCCCCTAGTGAAAGCACTGTTTGTTTGGGGATTTTTTTGCTTTTTAAAAATACACTTACCCTTTTTTACCTGTTTGCCCCAGGATGAGGGACCAACACATTGCTCAAGAACAAATTATACTTATCCACAATCTAAGAGAGAAGGCGACTGTCTGGTTGGAGTCAGAGTTGACTGCTGACCCTTAAACGGCACACAGATTTGGCTGTGTTACACAGTCATGCTCCACCTGCATAAATCTCACAAGCAGAAGTTGGTTGTATTTGTATATTGTGGGAGATATCTTACAAATCATTCAGTTTGAATCCAGTCACTATATTCAGCAAACAAAAATGTCAGTAATCAATTCGCTGGTCAATTCTACTACAGCTTTCCATTTCTGTTGCAATTTGTCCCTGACAAAAAAAAAAAACAGACAGTGCTTTAATTATGAATATTATTTTGAAGAAAAATGTATTTTCAAATGCACTTTTCACAGTATTTGGCAAAATTAACTATGTTAACTATGTTAAGATGGTGGAAGATGAAGCAGCCTTTCGGTAGCAACACTTCTAAGTTATTTTGAAAACCGTTCAACTGACAAAGCTATCTAATATCATATTAACATTTTTTAAAAAAAAATTGGCAGTGTTATTAAGCTTTCAAACACACTTTCTCAATGGCTGTTCCAATTTTTTATTTCTGTTAGCTAAAAAAATGTGAAAATAAGGACAGAGAGCTTTTTTTGTTTCCAAAGCCTTATAATTCTGTTTTAGTTTGTTTGAAAACTCAACTGTTAAAATAAGAAATGTAAGCAGCTAGAAATATGACATGCATTATAGCTGTCTGGTTTTGCAGAGTCCTATTTTATAGAAAAATGTCCATTTGATGGGATAAAATGAAACCTCTCTCTTCAGTATACTATATTAGAATTAGCATCATAAATTCCAAACCATCATATAAATCTACTTCCTTTAGGTTTCTATGACAAACAGAGACAGAACTTCAATTCTGAAAAAAACTTGAGCGCAAGAAAGCTTTTACTGAAATGGTCAGTTAAATAATTTTAAAGTCATGCCTAGATGAGATCATTGGGTAACTCTAGCACTGAAAGATCTTGCTGTTATGTTGAACAAGAAGAGCCAGGACATCTCTGGAGGTGAGAAGAAAAACAATTCGTTACAAGAAAGTAAAGCAGATATTTCAGAAACCTTTCAGCTTATCTCTTGGCAACAAAACCACCTTCAAATCTTTGATATTTGCGTAATTTTTTGTGGCATATGTCCGTGCAGGGCAATCAAGGCAAAGAGTTTTTCTTCTTTTGTGCATAGAACAGACTTCTTACAAACAGAAGCTGGGTCATGGACAGCAAGATTATATATTTATAATTTTTTAAAAATGCAGAGCAGCAAGCCGATCCTTCAGTCTGTATCATCAAAAAGATTTTGTCCACTACTGCTTTCAGTCAGAAGTGCTGCACATAGTAGCTTCTCAGTAAATCAGGAAACAGATACGTGTAGCTATTTCAGCATTACATTAAGCTAATGTTTTCCTTCCCTAAATACTCACTGCTACATTATCCCACCAAAAAATCTTTTCACCAAACTAAGAAATACTCAAATTGTTTAAAATATCTTCCTTTCAGCAGTAAGGCCTGGTGACAGTGGAAAGTCTTTTTCTGAGTCATTAGAACTTGCCTAGTTTTGGTTTCTTTCCCTACTTTGCTTTATAAAAAAATACCTAATTGGATTTGTACAGTTTCTGTTCAGAATGATTGGAGTGTGAGAAAACACTGTGAGAACCATTTCTACTCCTAAACTGGACTGATAGATGCACTGTAATCAAGGAAACTTGTGTTACCTCTCCTTAAGCTTCTCTCACCTTTTTCTGAAGTCTTTGTAGCTCAAAAGAAACTCTGTTCCAAATCAGAATATTCATTAAACACGTTCAGTCAATTTCCTGATATCCTAAGCGCCAACTTTTCAGAATGAAGTAGATGATATTACAGAAAATGTTGGATACAAATACCTCAGACCAGAAATTTTCTTCATGTTTGTACCAAGCCAAGACAAAGAGCCATACTATGAAAATGTGATTTTGTAGCTTTTATCCACAAAGGCACTCTGAGCGAGGTTTGGGAGATGCAGTCATCTGGGTGACTTGTGTGGTTGTGCCAAGGTAAAGGACCAAATCTGTAAAGCAGACTTGAATTCTTTTCCCAACGGCTTCCATAGATGTGCTGTAGGAAAGCTCATTTGAAAATTCTTTCTTTTGCCATGAAAATTCACTAGTTACCGTAAGTTAGAAATGATAAGCAGGGAGGGAAAGCTTTATTTTATGATATATGTTATTTTATAATCAGTATACTATTTTCAGAAGCTTCTGAAAAAATAACACTTGTCATTTGAGAGCTGCAGCTGTTAGTCTGTTGAGACATTGAGGGGATGGGGCATATATTGAATTATTCATGAAGGCGACTGCTATAGTTGACAGAAGTTCATCAGCTAATTCCCCCACTCCGTTCTGAACTTTCTTCCAGACTCAGTCAGGCTCTAGGGGTACAAGCTGTTACTTTTCATAAACATGCTACAAGAAGTTTCCTACACTGTACATCACATAAGCTTTCTGTTTTAGGGAAGTTGTTTATTGTTCACTGGGGAGGATAAATGCTTAATTTTGAATACTTTAATTCACAGATAAAGTGAATAATTTGATATGCTTTGAAGATGTAGCTGTTTTATAAATGTATTAGAAATTATATGTAATGATACTTTATTAGCTTAATTCAACTTGATAAACCAAAACCTCCAACATTTTAATTGTGTACATGTTTAATATTTTCATAATTTAAGAATAAAAGGTTTTCTGTGCTATTAGAATATACTTTTCAGTTTATAGGCCAATTCAACATGCACAAATGTAAGGAAACCTTAATTTGCACAAGCATGGGGAAAACAAGTGTTTTCCATTCCAAATGATAAGCTTCCTGACATCATTAGCCAATTATTTTGTTGTGCAGAATATCATATTAACAATAAAAAAAATTGTGGTTCTTCAAGGCAGTGCTGAAGTTCAAGGTTAGTTTGGCAGACACACGAATCATGTCACAAAGTGTTCTTGCAGTGGGTTTTGTGGGAATGCTAAATATCAAAGACTTCATCCCAGTTTGAGCGATAAGGAGCTGTGTGCCTCTAACTCCAGGGATTCCACAAGTGCAGCTCTGCTTTCACACAGGCAGGATTGCCAGATACCTCTGCCTTAGCCATAGGGAAAGCACACATCTTAGCAGCATGTAAGAGATTGGTCTCTCTTTTTACATGCCGCTACAGACTGATTTGGGGGATTTGAGTGCAGTAGGAAATTGTAGTAAAAATTCTGATGCCCAGTTCATTCCCCTCTCCTCTGTGGAAACTTCTGCAGTGAATGAGATTGAAAAATGTCTTTTTAGTGGTGTACTTGATACAGACAGTGCCCTTATTTATCCTGTGATGACCTCGTAGCAGAAGCACATGCCTTCTTGATGGAGAGGATTATTGTAATTCCCTCCTAGAAAGGCTTCCAGCAGCTCAGCTCTGTCACTTGCAGCCTGTTCAGAATGCAGTGACACACTCCCGTCCTGTCTTGAGCAAATATGATCCTCCCTCATGTACCTTAACTCATTTACTTTGTCTGCTATGAAGTAGCAGTTTAATTTTAAAGTTTGCTCTCTTAGTTTTGAAATCCTTAATGGTTTAGATCCTGGCTATTTTCAAGAACTCCTCCACAAATATCATCTTGACAGATATCACCACCCCCATAGCACATTTTAGGAATCTCAGCATCACATCTTAGGTTGGCAAGTTATGTCCTTTGCTGTGATAGGCCTTCAGTTAAGGAACTCCCCCAGGAAATCTGTCTTGAACCATATATCCTTATCAGAAAACATTAAAATTAAACTTAAATTTTTGGCTATTTATTTTTTCTCCATTATTAATTTTCAGTGTAATTTCTATTAAGACCATATTTATTATGGTTGCTCTGAATAATTCTTGCTGAGTTGTTATTGTGTTGTTTCTTGCTTTGTTATTTACGGAGTAATATAAGCATGTTAGTGGAGTAGTTATCGATAGTAACTTCTTCATGATGAGTTTCATGCTGCATAATAAGGGTACAAGCTTTTCCATGTTAACATAAGCAGACCATCAATATAATTGCTAATTAAATAGGACATGTGGGCCATTATAATATTAGAAAAAAAAAAAAGGTGTTTGAGTCTTTATTCCTTTTCCTCATGAAGAATTACTCCTTTTGTTGTTTCCATTGTACAGCCTAAGTTGCTAGGCTCCAGCTATGCAAATAGAGAGGAATCCTCATGTTTGTTTGTCTTGCTGTCTGTCTTTCTACTTCTGTTACAGTCCTTGTAATTATGGGGAGCTCTCTACAGCTACATTGATGTTCTCCATCGATATAAAGTAAGACTTTGGCTGAAGAAGCTTAGATCACATGCCGGATGTTGATGGCTTCAGTGAGGTCAGATGGCTCCTGCACTCATGGGCATTCATAAAGGACTTTGTGCAATACATAACGTTTTTTTCCTTCAGTGCCATGCCTGCATTTTCAGCCCAATAATTGATTGCATTTTTCACACCTGAATTCCATTCTGGAACCAGCTGGGACACTTTTTACCAAATCATTCTAAACA
The DNA here is from genome assembly GCF_032191515.1 of Phaenicophaeus curvirostris. Taxonomy (NCBI): domain Eukaryota; kingdom Metazoa; phylum Chordata; class Aves; order Cuculiformes; family Cuculidae; genus Phaenicophaeus; species Phaenicophaeus curvirostris. The sequence goes on from NC_091431.1 coordinate 19,286,993, forward strand.
CTGTTCCATGCACTGATAGTACCACCTTTCACCTCAACACAGTACCCATGTTTAGATGCATGTGTCCACCAGAGGTTTTGCTTTTGCATCTCTCATATACTCTTTGATTTTAGATTCTCATTGGCTTGCTTCACTCATTGGGATGCAGTAACAACGTTTGTGATTTCATTCATATTAGCCGTTACATGTGTGCTTAATTTTAGGTGCATGAGCAGTTCTGCAGCCTTCAGTGAACTATTCAAGTGTTTCAAATTAGACATATACATTCATGCTTGTGGGTTTGGGGCTACAAGCCATAGTGCTGCAAAGACTTGCACAGTTGTTCAAGTTTACTATTTTTGGATGTTTTAGCAATGTCACGAATATTTTTGTCAAGTAAAAAGCCCACCCATTAAGCCTTCACTTGACTGGTTGGTGTGATGGTGTGCTTATGAATTATTTTAAAGCCTTAGGATTTTAAAGTATTACGTGGATACAAGTTACTTAAATAGTCTGATTAAAATTATCACAATTCAGAACATATTCTAGATTTTATGTTTTACTACAAAATGAAAATCTAGTTCTAAGGGTTGGTGGTGGGGCTTTTTTCTTAAATCAAATTTTACAAATTAGTTATTTTAGGAAAAAAAAGAAGGAAATGGAGGAAGCTGACATTCATACCTGAAGTTAACTTCATTATATTTAGATCTTTCTAAATTTAGCTTCAGTGCAAACTCCTTGTTCTGCCAGGTCAGCTAAACAGATGATTTTTTAACATGTTTTTCTGTCTTGTTATTTTTAGCAGTCTTCTGATGAATTACAGTCAGTGAGAATACCAAGGAAATTTTTAGCCCAAATAATTCTTTAAACAATCTAAAAGTATTGCATATTATTAAGCTGTGAATTTACAAATCCTCATTACTGGATAGTCTTCAGGGTAACTTACTCTTAATCATTAGACCTTGAACCACAATCCCCACAGAATGTGATGTTTTTAATAGCACTGGTTCTTATGAGCAAATTTTATTGTGGCATCGTGGAATAACATGCATTCTTTTGCTTTCTGATTTATTCTCCCTAGATACAAAACTATAAAAGAGATGTGTAAATCTATTTTTATTCAAAGTAGAGAAATGTCTCTGTTACAGTTCAGGGATTGAATAACCAGTAAGAACACACTACTTATTTTTACTTATGCCATACCTGATGCTCACAGTAAGAATATTTGTCAATTACAGGTACGGATGTGCAGCACATTTTATAGGTCATCCATCGCTAAATAATACATTCCTCTGTTTCAGATATTTTTCCAAAACACTGGTGTAAATCAAAAGCACAAAATTGCTACATTAAATAATAGATAACGTATTTCAATACTGGTTACAAATGTGCACTACAAAAAATACTCCTAGTGAGCTGACTCAAAATTATCCTTAAAGAATGACAATATTTTATATTATTTTTCCCTCTTTGTTGGATACTTAGGACACCGTTCTTCAGGGATTTACACCCTACATATGTCTGAATTTATACAACTGAAAAAGTAGTGTGTCAGAATGTAACGTTTCTCTGTAAACTGAGAGAAGCTGTTACTCACTTACCTGTTTCTCCACATGCAATTAGAAACTGGCTGTTATGCAGCACAGACAGGAGAATCAAGACAGCTTAACTCGCTCGTCTGGCACTTACCAGCCCAAGGCTGATAACCCAGGCTGACTCTGACCTTGGCAGCGTCTCACAAGTAATCTCTGTGCAAGGATGAACTCTTGTTGAACAATTTCTCTGATTTATTAGACCCAGAAAAGCTGTTCCATTAATGAAAGGATGCATATTTTCTTTTTCTTTATTTTCTTGAAAAAATATATTTAAAACAAGCTGCTGCCCAGGATCTTCAATCCTCTGTCTCTTGTTTGATCTTAGTCCTTTCTGCAGTGCCCTGGAACCTGATGAAGTCCATAAGTGAAGGTTATTTCTTGAGTCATTTTCTGACATTAATTTTGACAAGTTCAGATGGTGTTGCTTAGTGACTTAATGCTGGAATATTACATGAAAATGAATGAGGTGGCAGCTGGGACATATTCTTGGTCTACTGACATAAGAAAAACTAAAATTATGAAATAATCATCATCATTATCCAAGGAGATAAACTACTACAAACAGACAAGGCAGAGGTAAAAGTAGTGTGGCCATGGGTTTCACCATATGATAAGATGGAGGACAAGTGATAAGTCAGATGACCGAACAAATCAGAGCTTTTCAGTTACTTAAATTTCTGTGTGTTTGGTTCTAATGGAACCTTCATCTCTTCAGGATATTGCATATAACCTTTATTTACACAGCAGTTTTCCTTAAACATACATGCAGAAGTTGTAACATTATTACACATTTTCAAAGTGTTTTCCTTTTTTCTTCCATTTTACCTAAGTAGTAAATTCATCTTTTATGAACAGCAGAAGAGAATTAAGATACGTGTGCTTGAATGCAAAAAGTCAGAACAGAGACTTCAGACTATAATACAATAAAGGGAACCTGCTTCATAATCTCAGATTGAATCATTGATAAGAAACAAGTGATTAAAAATGGACTGAAGATGTAGAATATATTTTCTGCAGCACTGTGCTACAGCAGATCTTTAAAACTCATTTTAGATTTATTGAAGACAGCAAGGGCAAAATGTTGTACGACAGCATTACCAGATTTTCATTTACAGGGAGTACGTAGTCATTCTTACAAGGCAAACTAGGAATTTTTTCCTTCTTATCTCACTGGCAGAAGAGAAGAAGAATGTAGAACTAAATTACTTATCGTTACTGATCATTATTCCAAGAACAGGGAAGAGTTAAGACGAGTGACAGCATCCCACAACAGGTGCACAACATCACTAAGATGAGCCACCAATATGCAATGCACATATTTACCCTTCACACTTCTCAGCTTCATAATGTGCATGACATGTAATCCTGCTACACGGATACAAACCCTGCAGCCACGACACTGCGCCCATTTTCTGCAGTAAAACATGAAAAGTCATGCAGGTAGTCAAAAACAATGTGACAGTTTATATTACTATTCATTCTGTAGTTCACAAAGGATTAAGTTTATGATGCTTATAAAAAAATCTATCTCACAATAGATATTGATTAAAATATATGTAATTACTTGCTAATGATCTTATTGTACTGAATATATTGTATCATATTTTTCACAAGGTGCCTTTCTTTCAGTGAGAGCAGGCCCAAATGATACCACTGGTTTTCACCTGACTGAATGGAAAAATCCATTAATCTCAGTGGAAAAACAGCCAAACTGTGGGGGGAAGACCCCCATAAAAGTAGAATTAAATATTCTTATTTGCACTATACTTATCTACACATCTAACACTATATTCTCACATGCAGATTTACAGCAAACTGGAATCTAAAATGTCATTCCTAAATTTAATTATAAATTGGTTTTTTTGACTGAATTAAAAATCTTGGAAAAACCTTGGAAAAACCTTGGAAAATGTGAGATTAAGTTGTTTAGTTATAGGCTATAATTTCAGGCTTAGGAAGTATCTCATTGCTGGTTGCAAACATTAAACCATCTCCTTTAAGTCAGTGCTGCTATTTGGCAAAAGTGAACTGAGGCTCAGCCTTGGACAGAAGATTTGCCCTTGAACTGCTCTAAAGTGAACACTAAGAAACTCAAGCTTGTGTTGCAGCACCACCTTCATCTTGCTTAACTACTTAAAAAAAATTCATTTGATAGACAGTTTAATTCGGTCAGCCAGATGAAAAGTAACACACTAAAATACAGTCTGCTTAAAATTTGAAAGTTTCTTATTTTTAATATTATCCAATAGGAAGTAAATCAGTGCATACACTGTAATTTTCCCTCAGTTTAGTCTCAACTAACCTCAAGATCTGTACCCACTGAAAGTTACTGTTTCTGACTGATGTGTCTGTCCCAGAATTGCCTGAACATTCCTGTGCCAATATGTTCCCTTGTGTAGGTTCCTGTAATGTGACACATTATGAGAAGGAACAAATAATAATTTTGTGATTTTCATTTTTTCTTTTTATGCTAGTATTCAAATCGACTGGGCCAAAAGCTGTTATTCCAAACATTATTCCAGGAGAGCAGGCAAGCACATTCAATACCCATAGAAGTTTGCCTGACTTTAGTAAGAAGATATACATGTGTAGAAGAAAGTTCATACTATCATTTCCAACTTATAGAATTTATAGACAATTAAGTTTTCAGAAATAGAACTTTCTCAACCTATTTAATCAAATGGACAATATCTAAATCTCTGCCTTCCCATCACTGGGAAGAGCATAAAATCTCTGCACCAAGAACAGATAACTGTATGTGACAGAATATTGCTAGGAAACACAATCTATTTTTTTCTAAAATAAAAATGCCTTCAACTCTACCGTGTTATAGCACATTGCAGTACCTCTATCTCTGTTTTCTGACTTATTACAGTGTGGAAATTTCTGTTCTAAGAAGTACTTGGAGGAAGAATTTATAATCGAGACAGTTTCTTAATTAGCAGGTATTTCTTTTATTTCTACATCTCATAAAAGTATAGAGAATTTGGAATTCACCTGTAAAATTTAATAACTGAGTACTATTAAAAAAAATTACCTACGATACCTGAAACTCTATCTTTGACTGGTTAAACTGTAAACATATTTGAGGAGAAAGAGTCTTGTTCCTCTCTTCCTACCTAATTTCTTTTGTGTGGAGAATTTTCTGTTCTGTCTTTTGCACGATACCATGTCAGCCGTGCAGTGCTAACTTTCATGTCCTCTGTGTGTGCTTCTTCTTAATCCGTTCTTATGTTACCAGGAACTTGTTTTCATGGAGACTGTCCTTCCCTGTTTCTAAGGAGTTGGCCTTATTGTCAAAAATTGTGTTTCTTAGTAAATTCCAGTGATCCAATTTACTATTCACGCAATTTAGCCATGGGAATTGCTTGTTTAAGATTGAATTATGTCCACCAGTTTGATCCGTATCGCTCTGTATGCAAACCAATGCAAGTAAAAGCATAGGCTACTGAAACTTTTACAGGAACGCGTTTCTGCTGTTGTGATAAGAAGAACAGCTCTGAGTGATATGAAGGTGTTTTTTTCTTTGAGCAGTTAGTTTTGTTCATATAAACCAAGTGATTGTTAAGAAAAGTTTATCAGTTATGAAAGCTCTCAAGAATTAAGCATTATCATCCCTTTAGGTTTAGACCACTATTTTCTTCCATGGCATCATTACGGTCATCCATAAGATGGTATTTCCAAAAAGTCCATGTTGCAATCAATTATATCAGAGAAGCGGAAATGTAGGTATTATTTTCATTTGGGTTTTTTGCATGCAAAATTTTCATGGTTTCATTAATCTCCATTACTTTGAAGGGAGGTTCTTATGTTCTTTCATTCTGTGTTACTTTTTTCAAAAAGCTAGTAAGAGAGGCAGACTTTGCTTAGTTCAGACACACTGAAATTCCTATTAATAGAGATGGTTTCTAATTTTATAGTATGAAATAGACCTCAACCTGTTGATGGGAAACTATAAGCAAGGAACGCGATTAATTCACGTGACTCTGAGTGCAGAGACATGGTGAAATGCCTCTTCTAACAAAACAGAACATTACCAAATCTGTCTAAACCAAAAAGTAAAGAACTCCTTCAACTGCATTAGAATTCATATGGACAGAACAATGATCCAAGATGGAATTTGGCCAGGACAGTAGACATAAATCATTCTGTAAAGACTGGCATGAAATACTTAATGATCTCAGTGATCAGGATCTTGGTTTTCAAATTCATTGCAACATACTCTTTTCTGACAGCATGGTGCTTTAAACCACCATTGATTGAAATGTGTCTTAACTTCAATTATTACCTGCAAATGCTTGGAGGTCTTCTGTTAACTACAGTGAAACATGTAAAAGAGTTCAGTCATATTCTGATGTTCCAGTTATGACCGAATATTTTTTATTACACTTGTTATTTTTTGTACCACAGAATCTTGTAAGAAGAGACTGTCCCTGTCCTAAAGAATTTGCAGTACGTAAATCTGACCCAGCTTGATCCTGATTAGCTTATGAGAATCAACAGGATCCCAGCACACGGTTTGACTGCAGCAACGCAGGGAAGTGTCTCTTTCATTAACAAGGGTGGCCATATGCCATACTAGTTAAGGGCAGTTGACACCTCTTTAATCGAGGGTGACAAGTCTTTAAAAAGATGAACATCTAATCTCACCCTCTTACACAGCAGAAAAGCATGGCACTGATTAAGGATTGAGAAAACAGGAAAATATTACTACTCTGCTGTATGCCTATCTACCTTGATATGGAATACGCTTTGCCTGTGGCAGTTGCAAAGCCTGCTTAATTTTGAAGGAACCCTTGGAGTCTGCTCCTAGTACCATCAGACTTTCTATTCTTGCTGCTCTCTGCTTTTCATCAGACAAGCCAGGTTGAGTAAGGCGGCTGTGGTCCTAAAACCCTATACTTGAAGTCCTACTAACACCTGCCTGCCACGACCGTGTTGCTGAATGAGACCTCACTGGAGTATTGTCTTCAGTTCTGAAGTCCTCAGCGCAGGACATGGATCTGCTGGACAAAGTCCAAAGGAGGCCACGGAGATGATCTAAGGGCTGCAGCACCTCTCATATGAGTACAGGCTGAGAGAGTTTGCACTGTTCAGCATAGAGAAGACAAGTCTTCAGGGAGACCTTATAACAGCCTCCCAGTACTGAAAGGGGCTAGAGGAAATCTAGGGAGGGGGGCTTTATCAGGGAGTGCAGTGTTAAAACCAGAGTTAATGTTTTTGAGACAAAAGAGGGCAGATTTAGATATGAAGAAGAGTTTTGTTGCTCAGAGTGGTGAGGGCATGGCTGCCGCTTCCCTGGAGGTGTTCGAGGCCAGATTGAACATGGATTTGAGAAGCCTGATCCAGTGGAAGGTGGCGCTGCCTATAGCAGGAGGGATGGAACTGGATGATATGTATGGTGCCTTCTGACCCAAACCATTCTGTGATTTTACGAATGTCATGGTCAGCATATTTTTTGGCTGGTGAAGGGAAGCCAGTGATGCGCTGTCTTAGCCAACGTTAGCAGAAGAATGCAGGACGCCGTGTTTCCATGTCTTTTTATCAGACAAGGTATTGTGCTGTAAGACTGACAACTGCCAGCCTATGCACACTTGAATCCAGACCACAATTTTTTTGCATGTGCCTTGTTAGTGGTTATTTCTATAGAATGATACAGCAATGGGGTTACCAGAACAGGCTCATGCAGATTTGCTACAGGCTCTGCTTATCCCTGCAAGAGGTTTCAGCAGGAGCTACAGGCTTAGTAATGCATGGCTCTCATCTGAAGAAACTGCTCTGTCAACTGGAACAAATTATCTGGGAATCTAACATCAAAGGATCAACAGAAAACAAAATAAATATAAAATTAAATACTTTGGCCTAAAAAACAGCCCCAAAACCACACTAAATGTAAAACCCAGCAAGAGAGACTCTTCCATGTACTGAAGCCAAGAAAAAAAGTGACAACAGAGCAGCAAGTTCCTCTAACATGGGCTATAAATCAGTTTATTCTTGTCTCAGGCTGGTGGTGTTGAAAACTAAGTCCATGAGATGATATGGGAAAATGCTGCATTATTAAAAGGACTTGAAAGTATCCCTTTATCTTTTCAGTAATGTAGAAATTTTAACAGCAAAAGCTGTTAAAAGTTTTTAGTTTCTACTTGAATATATTCAATATACTCTATAACTGTTTCATGCAGAAGAGTCTTTGATTCCTTAGTGGTCATCTCTAGGTAGCATACAGGACTACACCTTTACACTAACATGGCTGATCCAGAACAATCTATTATTATCATTATTATTACTACTACTACTATGGTTACTATTACTATTATTATTGTTATTTTTATATAAGTCGAAAATTTCATGCCTCGTTTTTATGATGCTTTGTTACTGTATAGTACTGCTGCAGCCTGTGAGGATTTAGAGCCTTCCATATCACAGTAACTCATCTCTTCTCTCCAGAGCCACTCTGTGGACTCATCAGAGATTCTAAGAAGCATCAGCATATTATCCCTTTATTTACACAGGAAAATAACATAGACATGTGTGGGTAAGAACATATGGAGTCTGCAGCCTTGATACTAGAGTAATCTTCAACATTTAATGCATTATTCTCAATATTTTTCCCCAAGACTCAGTGCTGCTATTGTTAAATAGAAAAAATGCTCCTAACTTCCATACCCACAGAAGCAATCAGAAAGTGGGATTTTTAAGGAATTCTGTTTCCAAGCTTTCCAATTAGATATTTAACATAATTGTTAAAAACCCTGTAATATCTTGAATTGGGTTATGACATGCCATCAATATTTCCATTTAGTAGAAGCCATTACTGACTCAGATATTTTTCACTTCTGCAGCACAACATGGATAGATAGGAGGATGAACATTTTCAGAGTATTTCATCATGCATAATGAAGTGAGAGAAAAAAAAGAATTCTGGAGATTTCTTACTGAGAGGTATTGTGATGAGTCAACAGCAGATAAATTTGATAATTATGCTTGGAGAATATGCTGCTTAATAGCAGTGGACTTGTCATTTATGCATGGTCTAATTGTAAAATTATCTGATTTTACCTATGAAGAGAGGAAATTTAGGTCTACAGAATAGGAAATCACTCTGACACAATATTTCCTTATTATGAAGAACTTGCTTTTAATTATTCTGCTGTTACTGTTAGCCACAGTTTATTAAAGAAGATTTATTACCAGGAATAAATACTAAATTTGAAGCTGGCTTAAGTAGTTTTATACTTTAAAAAAAAAAGTATGAGGAAAAATATAGCTCTCATCTGACTCTTGTTTATTATATCATTTGTTAAGTACTACTTCTGTGGCAGCTTGAATTTTATTATTCCCATCTCAAACAGTCTCTAGGGCCAGAAGTGTATTTTCTGTAATAGACAAGACAATGTACTTGATATGGAATGGATTTTGTCCAGTCCTTTTGTCTATTCATTGCAAAATGGAAATTAATCTCTTTAGCTGGAGGCTGCATAGTTTACTGTCATTAGTTGGGGACAGCCAAAGACATGTGAAGTTTCAATAGTAGAGAAGCCTTGGGATTTTCAGCTGTTTCTGAGATCTTAATCAAAAATATTACTGATTGCTTGGGAATCAATGAACACACTCCTGAGGAAAAAAAAAAAAAGGCAGCATAACCTTAACATTATTCACAGTGTTTTGCTAAAAGGGACAGTGATTCATAATGATTATTTTTTATCTTAGTATAAAGTATTGAAGAATATTAAAGAACATTTAGAATTTTTGCTCCATATAAATGGGTCAGAAACGTTCAGTGCTTTTGATCTTCTTGAGTGAGCCTTACACACCAGTAGCTTTAAACACTGAAGAGTTTTCCTTTTGACCTCATGGCATATTAAGTTTTAGCATATTCAGAAGTCTGTGCCTATTCAGGGGGTTTGAAACTACAGCTTTAAAGTCGACAGATACTTCAGTATCGGTATAATGAGTGCTGATTTAAAAGAATTAACTTTGTGCTGATGACAGAAATTACAGCTTCTAACTTTAATGGAAACAGCCTTTCTGAATCATTGAAGGACTTTAAAGAGGAGAAAAAAAACCTTAAATATCATCATATTCCACTTCAGGAGAAGACTGTCTCCGTTATATTGTTCTCTGTTAACATTGATTAAAATTTGTCCCTGCTTTTATTCATCAACACAAAATTATGTTTGGCTGAACAGGAGTTAAAAGCACTTTTAAAAATACATTGACTAGTGTCTAGTCACACTGAGTTGAAAACTTTGTTTTTCTTGGGTCTCTTTCAAACAGAAAAGAGGAAGCACTTCCTTTTAAAACACAGTGTCAAGACAAGGACACACACGCTCACATATGCACACACACAAACAAGGTACTATTCAGATTGCCTTGGATTTTACTGACCGATACACAGGGTCCTAAACGCTGGCAGGAAAAAAATGCATAATGCTTGTAAAAACCAGAAATTTAATTATGCAGTGTTCCAGTAATTAAAAATACAAGGAATGTGCAAGATATAAGGAATAAAGATAATTGTTCAGACTAGGCATTGTAGACAGGGTTCTGTGTTAATAAAGCAACAGGCTTCATTTTCCATGCATACATACATGAAAACTATTTTTAATTAATGTATTTACTTACAGGATGTTTGCAGGCTACATTCAGATCTCATTTTCACCAATGTAAATGTGAAATAACGGAACTAGCCGCAGTGCAGTCTCGGTCATGGCTGTGCATTTGAGTACCTAGGATCACAGCACTGGTCCTGGGGCTATCATACATTTTTTTGCAATACTGTATTTTTTTATAGCCATAAGGACATGCTGTGTTTTCAGAGGAATGTCTTGACAACAAAGCACATCAATGAAGGCCACACCATTCACAATGAAAGTCTGTCTTTTAAAAAAGCACTAAAACAAAATAACTTCTGTTTTGAAAGGGTCTTAACTATTTACAGCACAACAGTCAGAACAATAAGTACTACTTTAGTACCCAGATCTCCGTAAGCTGTAACTCCAAGCCCAAACTTGGAGGAAATACTATAACTGGGGGGATTTGTAGGTTTTATTTTTAAATATAGCATCCATTATTGATGTAAACAATCAGAAACCCAGACTAATATTTCTTTTTAAAATGCAGAATTTTGATTTGTGACAGCTGCATTGGATCTTTAATCATATATTATCTTTATGGGAGCCTTTTCCTAACATATGTTAATTGGCTGTTTTCTGTGACAAATTATGAGCTCTTACTTTGATGAGGTTCAATTGCAATCATGTTGGAGTTGAGTACATAGAGTTTCCAGCCCCCGCTGGCTCCTTAAACCACTACAAACATCTGCACGTCACTGCAGTGCTGAGTAATGGCAGGATTTGGGTTGATCTGATTTCTGTACAGATTTTTTTCCACAGGATATTTTCAGCTCTTCACACTAAATCTGTTACAGGGCTTGCTGTTTTTTGCGAAAGAATGATCTAAAATTAACATCTCATGTGGGATTATTAGAATACAATGAGAAATAATTTGCAGCACACTATACTGAAATCTTTACTAATCTTCAGAAGCATCAATGCACTATTAGAAATTCTCTGCCAATTCTTATTGCATGTTGCAGTCCAAATTTACCAGTCAAATATTATTTCCGGGAGTAAAACTGTTGCCAGCATTCTGAAGTCTTTTGGGGTTTTGTTGGTTTTTTTTTTAAATTGCTAGATGCAACATTTGCAAGTTCTTTAAAAATAATTTTATATTACTTTTTGGGAAGTCATTGGCAACACTAAAGTTTTTAAATTTTTTACAAAGAAAAGTATGTTTTCCAGCTGGACAGGAAATGTGTCTAATTATGTTTTACATAAAGTTGCACATCTTCCTGCTAGTGAAGAAGACATTGCACTGAAATTGAATGTCTTTCTAACTTTTTTGTGTTTACAGTATATTGTGCTTACATTTGTTCTGTATGCAAATTAAAGAAATACAGAAAGCATTCAGCACCATGGAAGTAGTATTGCTTTGAGCTTTTTTTACTTGTTACTTACTCTCCTGATGATAATCGCATACTGAATCTTATCTTGTATAGCAATTCATTAGAAATATAGAGATAGAAAATGTGTGTTGTATTTTAGTATGTTATTACTCAAAACAGTACTTAAGGTAAAAGTGCAGAAGTACAACATCTTATCTATTTTAATGCAGAGAGATCAGTCTGGTCATAAAATGGATGGAGCATCATCTTTTCAAAAACTGTGTCAAACAATATCAATTACATTGCAATTAATTTAGCAGAACACCACACTGCTCAGCCTTGACCTAAACCAAATGGCAGTAGAAAAATCTGTCCCATTTGCTCTTCAGAGAAAAGACGGGGGTTAAATTTCCAGGCAGGTGTTAGAGTTTAGAATAAGAAGAGCCAGATGTGTATGGAAGCTACTTCGGTCTCCTGAGGCTGGTTTTAATTCAGCTGTTTCCCTGAAGTACCACACAATCAATGAGTCCTAAATCCTGGGGCTACCTGCCTTTACCTGAAATCATGGGAACATTTCTTCACAGCATACCCCTGAACACGTGTGGAAAAATTAGAGCAGAAGTTAAAGAAAGGTTAACCTTAGAAGTTACACGAGTGTCAGGCTTCTTTCAGATTTCTGAAACAGACACGTGCATGCCCAAGTGGAGATGCTTAAATAAGAGACATGTTACTGCAAGGAGAACTGTGAGCAGTGCAAAACCCACATTGTGGATATTTAATATATTCCTCTAATCACTGCTCATTGTAGGCACTGTTTTAAAAGTCAGCATATGTAGGTCATGTGCAGAACAGTGAGAGGCATTAAAGCTAGGTGAGTTGAGTCAGGGAGGGGTTTCAGAATGATGATTTTGAGCGTGTTGTCCCTACCTCACCATGTCCGTGGAAGTAAATTGATGTATTGTATCCTGAATTAGCCTACACAATGGCATTCAGTTCCACTTGATAAGATGAGCTAAATTGGGTATAAGAAAATAAAGTAAGGTAAAGGAAGATGTACAAGTGAAAGAGAGGGCTTGGCACATTATTGGATTTTGAGGCCTGTGAGCCGTGTGTCTTAATTGGGGCCAGTTGGGATCATTTAATAATTGCTGTCAGAAGATCAAATTTAATTCTCTTTATAAAAAGACCACAGTGGGATAGAGTTAAACAAATTGTCATCTGAGGTTTCAAATGAACGAAGCTTTAATTAGGTTGATTAGGATGCTGTAAGAGAGAGAGTAAGAAACAGGAAATTGATGGATCTGCTGTGTACCATGTTGGACCTCGTATGACAGTACTGTCAAATATCTTTATTTCCAGAAGATATACATTAGCATAACGGGTTATAGTGCAAGAACATGTATATATAAATGCTTTAGGCACATAAAATAATTATGACTTTTGGAAATCAGTGGTTTTAATCCCAGATATTAATATTTTTATGATCGTAATCATGCCTTTAACACTACTTTCATACATTTTTAAATCTGCTAAATGACTTTCTGTATTTGTTTACATACTCACTGACTATGCCAGATGAGAATTATAGCATATTTACCGAAGTCCCTCAGAATTTCTCTATTATGTAGTAAATATCCACTGTACTTACTTCTCAGAATACTTGCATGAACAAATCCCCGTGTTTCTTATCCTCAGGTTTCCAACAGAGAAACTGAGTTAAAGACGAAGGTGGCATGAAATACTTTTGGCATAAAAAGAAGCAGATCTCAGCTACGTTTGCATCCCAACCTTAGATCCAATTCTTTACTCTGTACTGCCTGCTACTTTTGCTGCAGCTTTCTGTTTCTAAGAATATTTCTTGTCAGAAATCACCTTGCATATCAATAGAGCTTGAAAAGTGTCATTTCTGAGAAAACATAATGCATTTTCAAGGCCACAAAAAAGACTTAGCTAATGTATCTTTGTATTGATTATGTTTTGGTCTTTCTGCAGGCTTCTAGGACAATAATAAAATAAGGAATATGGGCAATGATTCGTTTAGAAAAAAGACTGCTCATTCAAGATAAAATGGACACTGTCAGGCAAATTGCATTGTATTTCCTCTGCAATTAAGCACATTTTATATATCTGTTTTCTTCTGATATTTGTCAAGGAAGGATGTTGAAGTTTTGCTTTTTTTTTTATTTTTTTCCAAATGCAATGTGTTTTGTACGTGTGAGGAATAAAATAAATAAATCCAGCTGCATGTGCTAATGGAGTGGTTACAGATGAGGTTCAGTAGCCAGGGTGTGATGCTCACTTGTGGCTTTTGTAGTTGCAGACAGTGATAGGTGGTAAACACCTTCCATTTCAGTACGCTTTTACAGGTCCTGAAGTGAGAGCTGTTAGACTCTGATTCTCTGAAAAATCAGAACACATCATCATGTGGAAAGTATGAATTTGTTACTTAAGACAATTTTCAAAAATTGAATGTGAAATATGATGTGGTTGAACAGCACACTAAACTAGATGGGGCTATTTATGTCTATTTTATTGGCTCAAGATATATCTTTAGTGTCTGAAGTGCAGCTCTTTTAGCTCTTTATGCCAAAGCATAACTCCTCAGCATGCTGTATATTTTAACATTTGTCCATTCTCTCTCTCTTTTCACGCGAATACTGTTAATACAAATGCATCTATTGCCTCTTTCTCCACTATGAGGGACAAAAAAAATCTGTAGAATATCCCACTAAGATGGAACAACAGAAAAATCTTTCCTTAACAAACAGCATGAGTCAATCTTTTTAGGCACCCTTCCTGTTTCTTCTCCCATGAGACATCTCTTTCTGTTTTCTCCCTCATAACAATTTCTATTTTATCTTTCATTTCTCATAATCAAGTCTGTTTACACATATTTTTTCTAGTTCCAAATCAGTGGGAATCCAGTTCAGAACTTCCAGAGAAGAGAGTTGCCTCTTGACGAGATACAGCCAGGAGCTAGAAATTAAGTAGCTTCAGCAAATGAGTGATGGTGTGCTAGAACTAGCAGATATGGACAAGTACTGTATTTCTTGGTAGTCAGTACCTTCCATTTTTCTAATAGAAGCCTCATCCTAAGTATGCAGAATTTCAGACATGATGCACCAGACAATATATGTGCAAGGTTTATTTCCTGTCATGTGGCTTATAAGACGTATCAGAACTTTGTAATCATAATATAAGTACTTCTTTGCTATGCTGCCTCTGTACTTTCCTTTTTCCCTTTTCTCAGAACAGATGTATTCTGAGTTCATGTGTTTCTCATTAAATTGTGTGTATTTTGTATATTTAAAAAGCAGCAACCTGTTCTAATTTCTGAGCTTTGCCAATAGAAATAGACATATATTTCACAGACAGAGGCAGTTCCTCACCACTATTCAGTGAAATGCAGTTGTTTTCATTTTTTTATTAGCCTTATTATGTACCTGACATACATTTCATCTTCTTTTGTCCTTGGGAAAAAAATGTCTGGGTGGGATTGGAAGCATTAACGTAGACTTTTCAGCTGTCATGGTCATTGGGAAGATTGATATATTTCCTTTTTTTTTTTCCATCTTCCCCCTCATTTTAAGCCTGCAGCTGTCTCTGGGCAAGCAGTTGAGTTCAGGGAGTGTCATAGGTTTTATACTCATATTTATCATATTAACATTTAGACTGAATGAATGAACAGTTAGCAGCTCTTCACCAGGCTATGCAGTCTACTTTACATTTCAGAAGAACTATATTTAATTTTCAACATTTCTGGGAAGGTCAGGAATTAAAGGGAAAAAGGTATGTTTCTAGAACTGGATATATGAAAGAGAGAAGCAGAACATCTCTATCTCTAAAAATTCCTCTCCAAGAAATGAATTGACAGATGAAGGATATACTGGTCTGAGGTTGCCTTAGAAATCTAATAAAGGTATTTAGATAAGAAAGATACATATTTACATAAATTTACATATTTATGTAAAGTTACATGTCCTATCTATGTTGTAGGAAAACCAACTTTCTGTTACTGTAGTAATATAGTTGTAGCTGAGATGGTCTGACACCACAAATGGGAGACAGTTCCTAGGCAGAGGTAATAGCTTTCACTAAGCCAGGTTACATAGATGGATGAATTTGGAGTATGCTGAAGATCTAAAGAAGGGCTTGTACACCATAAAGAGAACTTATTTTTGCCAGCTTTGTTAATCATATCAGATACTAACTCTGCTTACAAAGCTTGTCTAACTTCTTCCGTACTAGTGATAGATCTGTTCTCATGTCTACATTAGTATAGAGGAGTAGCCACACAGAAATCATTGGCATTTTCTGGATTTAAAATCATATCTGCTTGAGTCTTACTCCATCTTTAACAAGTTGGTGACTGGTTTGGGTGATCTGTTGTATAATACAAGATATACTGGTGAAGGATAAACAAAAAAAATCCCAAACAAATAAAAACAATACCTAAGGCATTAGTCAATCCACATAAAATCAGTTATTTTTAAGCCTGTACAAAATAACGGCAAACTACTGAGACTGTCGCACACAACTTCCATGGATCTTCCAAGATTTGGCCAGATTCTGAGGAACAGCTGTGTCTCAGGGACAGCTGCCTGAAGTCTTTCCCACTTGATTGCTTCAGTTTTTCTGGAGAGAAGCTGAACCACATTAAAGGATATGCTTAAGAGATATTAGCCCTTTTGACTTGAGTAGCCAGCCAAATTCAGGGTACTCCTGGTTGCTTCCATTAAAGCAGGGAAACTGGCAAGTGATTCACTATTTCCTTGATATTGTTTGTTTACACAGATATCTTATGTCTCTAAATGTGGAAAGACTTGAGGATTAATGTCCATTATCTAGTATTACTATTTGAATTCCCTTTCAAATCAGCAATAATTCCAAAGCCATTTCTCTGTGTCAGTTTACTTCTACCCAGTATTTTCTGTAACTGAGCTCTTTCCCAGTGTCTCTCATTTCTCAGCTTCTCTCCATGGTCACAAATCACATAACTCCATAAAATAATACCTAGCAAAGTTCTTTGCAGTTGTTTATTCAAGTATTCAAGTGTTTAAGATCACAGAAGTTATGCTTACTAGCAGTAATCCTACCCCTTCTACCTTCCCTCCTCCTCCAACCGTTACTCAAATTACTTTTAAAATAGCAGCACCGTAAGCAACACTTCCCAGCTAGAAAAAAATGTTATACCACTTTAACTTATTAATACAATTTTCCTGTCAAGCTATGTCCCATTACTAACCCAAGACAGTTTTCCTTTCATCCAGACTTTACACAAGTTTTGTCCCTCACTTTGATCATGGCAGAAAAGATGCCTTTTAATAATCCCTTCATAGTATTTCCATAGAACCTGTTGTCTGGCACAATTTTTTTTTTAACAAGGAACTTACTCCTATCTCATTTTTCCCTGTCTTAATTTCTACACTTATATTCTGAGTTTTAAGGCACTTTCATCCTCATTTTTGCCCCTCTCCTACCTCCTTCCTAATTTTCAGCTTTGAACCAGGTACAGTGCTCACTCACTTATTTGCTTTAAAGAGTCTCTGGGCTCTTATTATGTTTTGTCCTGTTCATGCCACAAATTTCCTGTTTCTGAAAGCTTTCTCTTTTCTCTAAATACTTCCTGAAAAGTTTCATTCGCAAATGTCTAAGATATCCCTTTTCAAAATATGATTATTAGGTTTCTACAATCCACATCTTTGTTCCTCCTCACAGAAATGAAGTGGTGGTGCAGCACCAACCTAGAAGAGCAGAACTCAGCTTGCATTGTGAAACATAGATAGCTGTGATTACAGTCTCCTTTGGGTGAGAAAAGGGAGGATCCTGGCTCACAGCGTATCTAATTGCTCCAGAGCTTGCAGGATGAAGATGAAGGAGACCATGTCTGTGTAGATCTGAAAACAGATCCTGTTTTACTCCAAATTTAATTCTCTTCTCTAGCTACTCTGTCTGTTGCTTCAAGACCGATCACTGACTGTAGCTCAGACACTGCTGTCTCCAGCTGTCTTGCCTAAGTGCCTAAGTAACCAAGCTTACTTCCATTTCTGCATTTCAGCAAATCATAGGCAGAAAGTAATCAAAAATCTTTTCTACTAACAAAGAATCCTTTTGAGAACATAGAGGACAGTCTAAAATTGCCTGCCATTGGTATTTGTATTACCAAACACTTATGCCCACCTTCAGACTGTGAACTGATATTGCAGTATGCAGCTTTTTCCAGTAGTACCTGGAAGTGTCTCCTGATTCTTAAAAGCCGTTGTGGGGATTTGTGTGCCTCGCCACAGACTTCCTCACATACAAGCACTTGTAACACTCTAAATCTAGATTTAACCACAGCCAGAGACTGCTTTCAGTGATGCAATGACTTAACTCTAGAGATCTCAGTTTTCCTGTAATAAGCCAACACCTTCCAAAGGCCTTTGTACTTGTCTGCTGCTCCCGAGCTAGAAGCATTATTATCTTACTGGTGTGAACGATGTCTTTAAATACAGGTAGACCAAGATCAGAGTAGTTCCAAAACACCTTTTCAGTATACAAGGCATAAATCATACTCTGATGACCACTGACATGCTTCCCCTTCTCCAGCTCATTAAATGAGACTGAATTTGTAGAACACCTTTCTTGATACTTATTGTACATCTATTAACTTTAATGCAATCCAATCAAATTATTAGCTCAAAACTATCAAGACTCATAGCTGAAACTGCAGCACTCTAATCTCCCTACTCCGTTTTCAGACAGGTTCCCATTCCTCCTCACCGTCTCCATTTCAGACCAATTAGATAAATCAGTTTTCAGTCCTTTATTTTTCCCTTTGTATTATTAGCTTGTCTGATTCAATAAACTGTTATGCTTGATCCAGTCTCCCAAGCACTTCAAGGATCCTATTCCATATTTATTGGTCAGACTCCCATTATGCCTGTCTAGCTGCGAAAGGCACATTACGAACCTAATCATAAACCTGTAAAGTTTGTCTTCAAACTCTTTGCTTTCCATTTTTTTCAGCTGGGTGGTGGGTAGACAATGAAATATCATCTGCCTGTCACCCTAGATTTAAAAGCAACTTTTCAGGGGAATGTTTTTTAGAATACTTGCATTTCACTTAGTTGTTTTCCTCAAAACATACATGAGTATCTGCATTCCTTGTTTTACGAATTCAATATTCTACTTCATTTATTCTGCAGAAATGCTGTAAATTAGCCAAACCTTCCTTTCTTCATCAAGCATAGCAGGCACATATCTCTTCTTACTAGGCTGCAGGCAATCAGCTTTCATCTAGATTGCCAGTGGTTGCTTCCTCTTTTGGTGCACCACTGCAAGGAATGATTCACCACCTGTGGCAAATCCCACAGTCCCTTGGAAAGCCTTTGGACTCCTATCATGGATCTTTATCAAGATGTCCAACTTTGGTATAAAACATACAAACTGCTCAGAAAACCCTCCTTCACTGTGCCTGATAGAAAACTCTTAGCACCTTCCTCTGGAAAGTAAACCTGAAGTCAGTCTTTTCATTTTCATATAGGCATGGACCGGCTTAAATTGGTAGGTGGCTGCAGACTGGATGTTCAGCACCTGGATAACTTAGAAAAGCAGGGTCTGTAGCATAATGAAATAGGAATACTATTAGGAAGTACCATCTTCCTCACTGTTTCAGCAGGGATTCTCAGTTTGCCAAAAAAATCTTTTCAGGGGAACTTGGCTAAACACTAGCAAGTCAAATCCTTCCACCTACATTGCATAACTTTGTGGTCTGTGAGATAACTTGATGCCACATTTGAGTTGTAAGTAATGGGGACCATAGTTGTCTGATTCAAAGGAGTATTGAAGTATTCTTACAGCTAGTGTTCAGAAGTGCTTAACTCCAAATAGTTCACAATGTTAGATATTCTCATGCCTCTTCCTCCTCAGCATACAAATAATGTGATTCATTATAAGATAGTAGTTTGACTGAAAGAGGAATTTTCTGCAATTCATTGCATCATTGTCAGTGTGATAGGAACGTGTTCAAATATAAATGTGAAAAGCAAATAAAGTGTGTCACCTGAAGCTCAGGCTTAACAAAAACACATTCTGCTCTCCTTACAAATAAACAGATAATTAAATAGGTTACCAGTTGGAATAGAGTATCTTAGAATTCAGCAGTTGTTTTCAAAAACAGTAGGAAAACTAGTGAAATATGAATTCAGATCAAAGTATTCAAGTTTTCTCTAAAACTTTTAATTAACAACGTAAATATAGGGAATCATTTTGCAGTGCAAGTTTATGAACATATGATGCAGAACTTCTTTATTCTTGAATTGTTCTTTGCTATACATTAAACTCACACCATAAATTGGGAATCAGATTAGATAAAGGAAAAGATAAAGAAAAGCTTTGGTAGTTAAAGAGTGCAAACATTTTCCTTATGTACAGAATTTTTAAGTTTGACTACTCTCTCTCCAACAGTCCATAGCATTTCACATCACGTTATATCCATTATGGCTTAAATGTTTATGTCTTACTTCTTGCAGCAAAATGCATGATCTCTTGAGAGTTAAATTTAGTAGATTAAAATTAACTCTCTTCCAGTCCTTTCATGTGGCAGCCTAGCCATAAGATCAAAACACATAAATGTAGGTTATGTTTAATTTCTAAATCAGGGTGTTGTGGACAGATGTTTGAAACCTTAGGATGACTCAGATTCATTTGTTGCATGGCTTTCTGCCTGGATAACCGTACTGTAGATTGTGCCATTCCTGCTTTACTGATGCATTACGGTAGTGATGACATATATAATTTTATCATAACCTTTCTGTAAATGGCCAAACTGTGTCTTCTGTATTGACCATGCAACCAAACCACACTGAATGCGAGGGACCAATTCTGTCTTTAACGTCAGCTGATTTAAGTCAGATAACATGAGAGGTGATTGTTACTTTCACCCTTTTCTTTATTTCTTTCAACTTCATCCAGCTCAAGGTGACAGACCCAAACTGATCAGCGTCTATTTGATGCAGTGTTCCCGGCTGCTTCTTTACTGTGTGGCTGTCTTTGTCGGTGTACAAAACATAGCCAACCAGGGTTTTTATAGAAAACATTTCAGTGACCATTTTATTTAAATATGTGTTCCCCACTGTGGATTTTCATGGTTATGTTGCAGGTTTTGCAGCTAATGTTTCATCAGAGAAGTAGCTGATATATTCTCACTCAGTATATTTAGACTTTTAGTTACAATCTGATTCAAAACTTTTGAGTAAACAGAAAGGCTTGTAAAAAAAAAAGTTCATAGATCTTTGAAGTTATTTTTATTTACTGAGATAAGAATGCAAGAAAATGAGCACAGCATTTTTTTGTTTTCTTTCTTATGTCAGGAAAATAAAAAAAGTTGGTTTGGTTCTGTAGTTTTAACCTAATTAACCCAAGCTGCTTAATGGAACAGGGAGATCTTTATGGCAAGTTTGTTTCTTTTGTAAAGCAACCATGAAAATGCTAAACCCGACCACATTTTAACTTAGTTTTTCTCTGGCTGCCTTCTTGTTTATAAATTAAATATTTTGACTCTCCTGTTTTGATACTCCTTGTTGCCCCTGGTGTGACTGTTCAAAGAACTCTCTGTCTGGGGTGTTGCAGCAGAGCAGATTCAGACAGTTCTGCTCGGAGAAGGAAGTGGAGAGTTTTGGTTCCCATTTTGCACTTCTGGAACAGTTTAGGGAAGGAAGCACCTTTACACCTTTTATTGTTCGTGGTTGCTGACATCATATCCTTCCCTGACCACTCTGTGCGTGTTTCCTGCCATTCTGTCAAGATTCCTCTGTGTTGCAGAGAAGGGACAGCCTCTGTGTGTGTGTGTGTGTGTGTGTGTGTGTGTGTATGTGCGCGCGTGTAAGACTGTGAATGTACGAGAGAGGGACAGGAGCGGTCAAGTGATCAGCTGCATTTGTCCATTAGCTCTTTTCCCTTCTCAAGGTTCAGACCAACCTTCTGTCACCACCACTGCCTCTGCCAAATCATATAGTGAACAGCAGCCCGCCAAAAATGAAGTTCCTCTTTTTGTAAGCAGTCTGATTATATTTTTTTTTATGTTTGGGTTTGCAAAAAGAAAAAATGCTGAAGGCTGTAACACCATAGCATGTAACTATGTGTTTCTTTAAGTACAATTTGTTTGCATGTAACCATGTCATTAGGTTGGAAGGTTTCTTTTATGTGGAGAGTTGCTTCAACAAAGCTTCTGGAATTATTTTAAGTTCTTTTTTAGACTCTCTTGGATAATGAAACCCTGCAGCTGTATTTGAGTTTTGTAGTACCTTTAACTTTTGTAGCTAGTGTGCTTTATTATGTTGGGGAAATGCAATTTATCAGTCAACAGGAACTTTATATACTTAATATATAATCCTTAATCCTGCAGGAACTTTCAAAAAGTACTGAGAACACTGGTGAAGTCCTGGAGCAGCCATGGGGATTTGATGGTCTCCAGAGCTCTTTACGTTCTGTATGACTCGGAAGTTACCAGCCTTTGAAGGTTATAGCCCTTGAATCAGATGTCTTGATTTACTCATCTGAATCTAATTGATCTGGAATCAATCCAGCTATCTGCTTTATACAGGTCCATGTGCAAATGTGTATGCTAATGAAAGGAATAGAACTGCAGGGAAACGCGTAGTAAGAGTAGCACTGCATGAAGCAGTATGTGTTGATATGTATATTTTTGTAAAAGACTTAGACTGATCTAGAGAATACCACAGCATTACCAATTTGCTTCTAGTAGCAGTAAAAATAGCAGATATTATTTTTAAAAAAGGAAACAAATTTGGTAGAAAACTGAAAAGATTTTATTTGAAATTATACTAGTAAGCAAAAAGTGAACAGGAGTGAGATTTTTTTTTCCATCAAAGCAAGAAAATTTAATCAGCTGCCTGATAAGGGAAAATTATGTTTCTTTGCAAATTGTATGTTGGATACATATGACCTAACACATTCTGCCTTCTCCTTCAGGTTCTCTAGGAATGTATGACATAATAACTAAATCATCTTTGATCCCTTCAACTTTATGTTCTGGCACATCTATTTTTCCTCTTAAAATCATACTAGTGTATTTAGTGGATTACTTCAGGTAATGAAGAAGAAGATTCTGCTCATCAAGCATTGCCTAAATTACTTTAAGATGATTTTGTGTAGATCATAGGAATTCTGAGTGTTCTGACTTTAAACTGTCTATGAAGTCTTTTGTTGTTTGAAGACTGGTCTTAAATGTGTGGCAAGGACTCAGCATCTTGCTCCTCCACTAAGATTTTTGCCCTTTCTGTTAGATTCTCTCAGTATTCAGTGATTTTTCTGAACTCAGCATCAACATCTTGATCTGCAGAGCAGCTCTCATCCTTTCTAAACTGTCACCACTGATCTAATCTGGCCACCCTGACCTTCCACCTTGGCGTGAATAAGAGCTTAGGCAGGCGCAGTGCTGTAAGCCGATAGTGCCACCGGCTTCAGCTGAATGAAAGGAAAGGAAATTGTTCCATATGCATTTGCTGTGGATTAGCGTACTGGCTTACTGTTACAGAGAAAGCTTGTTAGACTCCTTTGGGTCCTACATGTGCATGGGAAACACCATTCTAACTTGCTCTTTGTATCAGAGGTAAGACTATAGGAAAAACAGGAAAGAAACCCAATCCAAGGAAATTTAAAACTGTTTCTAAAAATAGACTGGGTTTGTTTGTCAACACTGAATATCAGATAAGACTAGCTCCTAGCTTTGTTTTGGAAAAAAAGGTTTTATAATTGCATCTAATCAATTTATTTCAAAGTTTGGGAATTTCATTTTTTTTTGCTGTAAATATGATCAAACACTTTTGTGTCTTTTTAAGAAGTGACAAGTTGGACTGTTTTCCAATAAGTAAAAAGCAGCAAAAAAAATTTGCGTCCTTTACACTTTATTATATTGTCCACGTGAATTCTTCTATGTTCTGTAATATGGTAATCATTTACCATAGCAAATAGCCTAGCAAATAACATGGAAAGCCCTTCATGTTTAGGGAGTTAATAAGAGTGTACTTGAAAATTTGTTTTGCCCAGCAGATTAATTATATCACAGTGGCTAATTAGAAAACTCAGACTGACTACTTATTTGTTAAATTATTTTTTTCTTAGAGCAATAAAACACTTGTGCAGCTTAAAGTTTAATGTATGGAAAGAAAATCAGAATATTGAAGATCAGAATGAGTGAGGTCTTGCTTTTCTACCTCAGTAGCTTTGAATCAGAGCCAAATAATGGATTAAATGGCCAGGACATTGACTTACTCTTATGTAACATATTGCAAGAATTTACCAGGCTGGCTACAAGACTAAGAGCTTAAAATAAATGAGGAAACACCAGCCTCTGTTTTAATACTACTGATTTTTTTTTTATTTCCAAGGCAATATTTCTAATACAGCATGGATATAACAAAAAACTTTTGAAAGTAATTTTAAATTAACCTTGTACAGATTAAGGTTAAAAAGGGAAAAAAAGTTGCATTTTTAGTGCTGGACTGAACATAATTTCTGTATTTTCTTGTATTTCTATCAAGCTCTTTATTGCTAAAAATACTTTGCATATGATTTAAATTAATTCTGGATTTATGACATTTTTTTGAAATGTGGAATGTGTCCTGCATTATGTATTTTTATACATCACATCTAACTGTCCTTACTTTTATGACAGAACTGGTATTGTAAAGTTCAGGGAGGGAGAATCAGTGCATTACTAACACTGTGAAAATATTTTTCAATATATTCTTAAATTATCATCTGTCCTAATTATTCTGTGCTACATAGCTTGGCTTTTGGTGCAAGAATTTTTATAAGGAAAGGTGTCTGTGTTCGCTGGCTATAAATCATTCGTCAGAACATTTCAGAGTTTACATTGGAATGAAATGAGGGGAAAATGAACTACTGTTTACTTCAAGTATCTTGAGTAATACTAGCACTAACTCATATCCTTAAAGAATAAGGTTAAAAAATTTGGATTTAAAGTAGCTGCCATCTCTCATATATCAAATAACACTTTAATAAAGGTCCATCATATTTGCATAATGAGGGACATTATCACCTCTGCTGTCAAAACACAAGATTGTTTTTCCTTCAGAAATGAATTAGCTGGCCTACTTAGCATACATAGAAAGGTTCATTAACTCTCTGATTTAGGTAATTTTTCATATTAGAGCAGTGAGTGATATTTAAAACTAGAGATACCTAATTCCATTAAAGTTTTGGCAATGTGCATTTCAGTCCTTTTCTTCATTTCTTGATATATTGGCACACTTGTTCATAAACAGAAGCCTTTGAATTAAATTATTGTTTCTCTATGCATTACTTATATTATAGATGCAGTAAATTTTTCTTATAATTTACTTGTACAATAAATTATACCTAGGATGCTTGGTCAGTTTCATACAAACTTCATCTAGTTATCAATTTTCTCATAACATTTGATTTCCTTTCTATGTTTACTAGGAACGGATGCAGGGGACTGTGAACTGAGTAGTGCAAGTGCTGAAGAAGGTTTGTTTTGAGGAAACGGGAAAGAGGAAGAAAAGAGAAAGGGAAAAGACATAATTTTAAGGAAGAAGGAGAGAAAAAAAAACGGGGACTATGGGGAGAAAAAAGATTCAGATTACGAGGATTATGGACGAACGTAACAGACAGGTGAGTAGCAAAAATACTGCATTTGAACATCATATTACATTTCTAAGGTGCTTATTCTCATGTGGTTAAAAAGTTGATAATTTCATGTACATATACATATACATAAACACATGCGTACATGTATGTGGACATATACATCATGTATGGAAGACTATCAAAGAAAAAGTACTTTTGGAAACAACTAGCAACCTCACACGCAATTTTTTCAAGTTTAGGAACATGCATAGTTAGGAATTTATTACTTGAGACCTTGATTCTACGAAGACTGTTGTGTATGCTCCACTTTGGTCCCCTTCTGCACTTGCTTTGACTATAGTGTGTAATATTCATGGTTAAATGCATCTGCAAGTTGTTACAAGATGCAGGCTTTTAATACTCTATTTTGCAAACTATTATGAGTTTATTTGCAGGATGACTTGCATTTAAATTCATAGAACCAAATTATTTATGTTTCTACATGTTTGTAGTGTTTTTATTTTTACCTCCTTCATAAAAAATTGGCACCTCATAAAAAAGCTCATCTTTTCCTCTCTGAACTGTAGAAAGAATTTTAATAGACTTAACACATTCTTAATCCCACATACAATAGTATTGGCATGTTGCAAATATGAAATGAAGTCTCTGTGGCTGGTGCTATGGCTAAATAGGTCCAGCAGGACTGATTAATTAATTATTACCACTGCTTTAGATGAAACAGCTGCATGGCTGTCACATGGTATCAAATATCTCAGCTAGATAAAACATGGTCAGAAATTAGAGAAACTACTTTCCGGTTTTCAGAAAAATAAAACTCAACAATTGGCATGTTAAAATCAGTGAAAAGCTGCTGCTGTTTAAATTTTACATAAACAGATGGATATTTTATTGAAAGTGCAGATTCCTAAGTGTGAGAAACTCTCCATAAAGTATTTAAAACTGTGATTAGTGTTCTTCATATATGTGGCTGCAATTTAGGAGTAACCTTCAGCAGTTGTTTTTAAGAACTTTATAATGAGTTACTATTAATATATTAGTTCTACTCATTTGGTCTATGAATTTCTTCATATATTCAGGTTGGTTTTGAAAGGTTATGCAGTTTGTGTTTGAGGATTTTATAAAGCCTTAGAAACCTCATCTTATTCATAACAACAAATTATAGTTTTTAAATAAGCTTTCCAAGAATTTTTAAATTTTGTAGTGTTTGTAGTCGCTTGTATTCTCCATGGCATAAAATCATGTATAAAACCAATATTATATTTATAATGGATACATTTTGTGTTTTCCCTGAAGGCTGCCTGTTGCTCTGG
This sequence comes from Phaenicophaeus curvirostris, assembly GCF_032191515.1. Lineage (NCBI taxonomy): Eukaryota > Metazoa > Chordata > Aves > Cuculiformes > Cuculidae > Phaenicophaeus > Phaenicophaeus curvirostris. The sequence continues at coordinate 19,313,461 of NC_091431.1, forward strand.
GCCAAGCCAAAAAGCAATAATCCCATCAATGTAAAACCATAACCGTATTAATTTTAATTGATTTAAAGCTTGGAATTTAATTTGTATTTGAAATATTGAACTGAATTTATCATTAAACACTAAGACGCTAGTTGTCTGGAACTTTTCAAAGTGAATCTGAATTATTTTGTAAATGATACTACAAAATCTGGCCATTAGTAACATTAGTTCATACGATAGCTTCAGTTTCAACTTGCTTATTCAAATACAGGATTTATGGAGAATTTAATCTCCTGTTTTGTCATGGAGATACCTTTCAAGACACTAAATTCACTTTAAAAAATGAAGATAGCTAGTCTTTCAAGTCATTCATAGTAGAGTTTCAAGGCTTCTAGCACCAGCTTTCAGAACTAATAATTATGAATAAAACCCTAATATTAGAATACTAACAAATGCAGCATTACTGCAGAAAGTGTTCATCTTGCTAGCATTTCATAATATTCATCATGTTGATTAGTCACTGTGAGGCTGAAGGTATAGATTTAGGTTACTTTTCCATCCAGGTAGTGTAATTGGCTTTATTCTCCTTCTTGTTTATACTTACATTGAAACATAATTTAAGGAAGTGTTTCTACTCATTTTATCCCCTTTGCATTTAGTGCCGTGATGTAAAGCTCAGTAAATCCAATGAAAAGATTTTCATTGATTCATTTGAACTGTTGGATCAGGCACTTTAGTTGTACTGATACATATGTGATTAAGTACAACTGGATTTTCACTAATAGCTGATTAATCTTTTAACCATTTATACAAGAGAGACTCTCTCACAAGCCTCGCTGTTCCTTAAAATATAAAGTATTCAATGTCCTGTTGCTGCTTCTGTGAAGATGCATCTGTTTATTTGTTTTCTAACTTACACACTTCCAGTAATCTTAAAATAATTACTCATTTATGTTCCTATATTATTTTTTACATGATGACATAAATATATCTGAATGCATGTTAAGAAGTTGCATCAGGGAATTCGATCAATAAAATTAAGATACAAGCTGAAGCATAGTTCCACAAATCTTATTTGTGGCTCCTTTTACTATGATATGGATGGAGACTGTCCTTTTGTTTCTTACTACCTCACTGAAAGAAGTTTGGAAGAACAGCAGCAAACGCATGACTTGAAACTGCCTTATCATTGCTTATATTCAAACTCCATGCAGTTTCACAACACAAGTCATGTTAGATGGGAATACGATACACATGGATACTGCATCCTCAGCTGTTTCCAAGCACTTAAATTCTCTGCAGGACAGCACACAGAGGGAAAAATAGGAGGAACACATATCAAACGAGGGGATTTAGCAACAACTTAATTCTGACTTCCCTCAGTGCAAGAGTCAATCTATTTGGACAACAGAGCTTTTGCAAAAGTTTTAAGTTTTTACAAGGCCTGTGGAAGGTAATTTCTGTCCTTGCTTTTCCACTCATTAGCCTAGTGTCCAGACTAGCTATTTAGGTTAACCATTGAATGGAGTAATTGTTCTATCAGTACAACAGCAGTATTCTTCCACACTACTGTCTGCTACAGTAGGAGACTCCTCTACTGTTCAAAGTGCTTGTGTGAGTGGATTGGGAAGGACGAAAATAGTGCTGATCTCCCTTCAAGAGGATTTCTCCTGAACAAGTCTAGTCAGTTGGATTTGTGTAATGTAGTGACCATACAGGTACTAAATGTAAGTTGAAACTGCCCAGAGTCAGAAGTCTGGCTGCAAATCTCTAGAAACACACAATGGGGGATATGATCTGTACTTTTAAAAAAACCATCTGAAACTTGAACATTCAGAATTACTGAAACCCAGACATTACAGGCCCAGTCCTTTTTACCCTGGACTACATAAGAGCTCTGTCATTTACTCCACTGAGTGCAAAATTCAGGCTTTTAACTAGCAGGAGCCATTAATTTAATGTTGTTTCATGTGGGCTGCCAGCAGGCTGTATTTTCCTGGCCCTCATAATCACCATGTGGTGACAAAGGTAGCAAGGATGTTTGAATTCTGTCGGGTTGTGAAAGTTTCAGAAAAGCACATCTGAAGAATTCCCTTTTCCTCTGCTTTTAGCCACAGGGAGAAGTATGAGTAATTGCCAGGGCTAGACTAAGTGTGTATTTATTTATGTAGTTTAGTTGCCATCGTGATATTCAATGGAAATGAAAGCTCTCAGAGAGAATCCTGTTGTAAGCAGCCAATGTGACCAGAGTCTTACTTTTTATTATTGCAGCACTGGATAATATAGTCTTCAAAAATGTGGAATGAATTTCTGGTAGTGTTGCTCATGAAGTTGTGGCAGTCTTGTCAACAGCCCATTCAAGTAGACACAAATGTTATATTAGTAGCACCATGAATAGAACCAGTAGCCACAAATATTAGCACTGACTGTTGGAAGCTCCTGTCTGCTACTAATTCTTTGTGCAGAAATTGCAATCCAGAAATCAAGATTGGACAATGCTGTTGAGAAGAGTCCTAGGTTGTTTAAAAAAAAAAAAAAAAGAGGAAGGGCATTTGCAAAAACTCAGATGAACTTTATTTTCCTGTGTTTTCCTAATAGAAAAAATGTAATTTAACTAGTTATATTATGGCAAACACATGATGGAAAAAATGCATTAATCTGCCTCAGAAAAGTCCTTGTACTTGTGCTATTTCATCTGTTTGAAATGTTTTAGTAGTTTTAATGAAGGCCTTTTGTGGTCTGCCCTAGACTGGGATCATCTGAAACTCTCTTTGCAGCAATCCAGGCAAGGCTGCCCAGGCCTGAAATAAATAGGTGTAATGACATAAATGATATTGTGTTACTGTTATAGAAGGTCACTTACAAAATATCTCATTAAATCCATGGTATGTGAGCTAAATCCAGAGATACATTCACCAAGGAAAGAGGGCATACTGACCCCATGACATTCTGGTATCAGGTCTGGAACATCTCCTTGCTTTTAATTCGCTGGTTTTTTCTCATTAGTATTAAGAAATGTCAGGTCTCATAAGGCGATCCCCCATTTTCCACCCCTCCGATCATCTGCTTATTAGTTCTGCATTTTTCTTCCTGTTTGTAAAGCATGCTGTTGTCAGATCCACAGCTTAAACCAAGTTGAGCTTAGCTAATGATTCTGCATACTTTTTAAATATCTCTTTCAATCTATAATGAGCTGCTGGGAGCTTAAGTGTTATTAAATACGATAGAAAGTGTACACTTCAATATTAAGATCCTGAAATAGTAAGAGATCCTTTCTGAAGTATCATGTCTGTGTAATTCTATGGGGTACAACAGAAACAAATACTGTTTAACTTGTTCATGCACAGGCTTTTTATTGTTCTTTGATTCCAGCAAAACTGTAAAGCTATAAACCAAGACTCACTGCAGTTATCAGCTCAATAGAGAACAAAGTAAAGCAGATAAGTAAAGTGAGGTTATGGGGCAGGGGAAGAATATCCTCGAGGGAAACGACAGGTTGCAGGAAGACCTAGATTTGTTCTACTGACTTCGATACCTAATGCTGGTAGTTTCAAAACTAATTTCAGCCTCAAGTATCTATTTTTATCCATATTTCAGCTCTATTTAAAAGGAAAGAGTATGAGACTATCAGCTGAATCAGAACTCCCCTGTAGAAAGAGAGAAGATATTTGCATATCAGTGCTAACATGAACACAAGTTAGAAAACATTTTTTCCACCATTTTCCTGATATGTTCAGCCTGCCCTCACAGGATGTCTTCATTTTATCCAGGATCTGAGATTTTATGATTTTTACCCCCGAGGAAAATGTTTTCATATTGAAACATAACTGCTTAGCTATGCAGCTAACCATCTTTCTGTTCAATGAACCTTTGTCTCAAACATCACATGATTTTTCTCTTTTTCATTTGAGTTCCCTCTCTTGCTTACATTACATTGCACACAATAAGACTTGTGCATGTTATATAGCATTACATTTAGCCTTTGATCCTGTTTTTTCAGGGGTAACATTAGGTTTCTGTAAGAAAACAACCCACCCCAATTTTTCTTGACTCCTAAATTGTAGTGAACCGCACAACTCTGGCAGCACTTCTCACATTATGGCAGACTGCTTGAGAAGTAAAGTTTAAAGGGAGTTCCTGAACTGTGAATTTCTAGAATGCATTATATTTAAGGGTGCTTGTATGATAAATGTATGTTCTGAACATAATTTAGAGCGAATTAGCATAAGGTAAATATTTAGGTCAAATTACCTTTAATTCAAAGTGTGAGCAAGAAGCCTAAGTAAAGAGAGCGTGGTAATGAATGAGGCATCTGCCAACACAGCAGAGCTAAAAACCAGCGCAGACACAGGCACAGCCTTGCTGTCTTGTAAGGAATGGTTTGGAAAGCCCTGGGGGAGAAAGAGCTGGAGGTGGGAAGCAGAACTGAAGCCATTGTGGAGAGGAAGAAGTTACACTCTTCCTGTTATGACAGGAAATGCAGACAAATGTGCTTCCTGACCATTTGCTCAGCAGGGAATGAAATATTCTTTGACCTTTACCTTATGAACATTTTAGCAGCAGAGAACTAGTAAACATGTTTTTTACCCTAAACATCTATTTGTTCCAGAACTGGTATAGCATACCGAAAAAAAGAAGTTGACTTTCTTGTATATTGTATTACTTACTGTGTTTTTGATAGAGAAGATGGGTTTTCCCTGAAATACATAAGTATCTGTACATATATTTGTAATGGGTTTGATCTTATTTCTCCGATTCAGCAATTGAAACGAAGTATCAGAGATTAACCATCACTATTCCTGCATCCCTGTCTGGTTTTAGGTCTTAATTTGTAAGTCAAACTGGGAAGCCTATTGATACTGCGCAATCTACTAATTTCTGAGTTGCTATATCATGTTAATTAGCACATCTTCCAGTTATCCCTCCTGTCTTTACTTACAAAGAAAATTATCATACAAGAGATCACCCTTGTGTTGCATTTGGGCAGACTAAATAATATCACTATTTTAAGTATTTTATCTGTTATTTACATACTACTATACTAAAAATGAGAAGTAACATGCAAATACAAAAATTTTCTTTTTCTGTGGGTTCATCTTGAACATTTTATTTGTTACAGCTATAATTTTAGGGCATGCTGCTTAGAACTCCTCTGTATCTGTCTGTTGAGCAAGCAATAGCTCAATATGCTTGAGGCGTTCCAGGACAATAGCTCTTTTACCAGCATAAATCACTGCTGTCTCATCCTGCAAGTTGTGCTGGAGGGTCGTAAGAACATGGGAGTAGGCTGCTAAAAGTCCTTTATTGCTCTTTAAAGGCTCTTTGATTTAACATGCTCCATCCAGCTATTGCACAAACGAAGGTTTGTCTGGAGCGAATCCTGCACTGATGCTGCTTCCCAGTCCCACTGAGGTTTGCCATAAAGGTTGCTACAGCCAGGACTTTTCATTCGGCAAACTGATCTTTACAAAAATCAAATAGAAGTAAGTGGAAGAGAGGGTATGACAAGCAGTTGCCTCTCGAGTAGTTATTTGGTGTTTCAGCCTGTGACAGGAGTAGGTGCCTGCCAGTGACCTTTTATCAAGAATCCCTTAGTTTACAGGTGGCCAACTTGACTTTATGATGGTTGCAGTTAGATTGGACATGTAGTGCCTTCTGTTTGTCACACACATCGTATCTACCATGCTTGCTCTAATCCCCGTTTTAGAAAGGTAGATATTCCAGAAGAAACAAGAAGAAGCAGTGTTTGTATCAGACACTTCTGTGCATCAGTTGTCCCTGATTTTCAGTAGTCATTCAGATATGTTTAATGGCAGGAAATGAATTTGGGAAGGATTATATGCGGATTCCCTATTTGTCTCATTTTCTTATGTCAGCAGCTATACATCTTTATAATCAGCGTAGGAAGAAGTAAGTGGACCACAAATATTTTGCCATTGCCCGAACTGAGTTGCTTGAAAGATCACAGGACAGCTACTTTCAAAACACAAAATATTAGAGACTTTTAGTGACAAATACAGATTGCTGTAATGTCTCAGCCTCTCAGATTGTGTGAGATTTTTGAGAAAAGGACACAAATTAAAAATAAAAAAAAAACAAAACCAAGAAGCAATGTCCACATTGCAACAAAGAAAAATAATGTATCCTGAAAGCTGTATGCATTTAATGGCATTATTTGTGGCCGCTTCTGTTCTTCCAATGATGTATTAACATCTGTAAGAAGCATATAATTTTTGTTATGCATTTAGCTAAATAAAGTCTGCTGCCGGTGGCCACTACTACTTTTTACACACAGAAGTATTGAAATTTAAATTTCAGCATGTGAAAGAGTTTGTACTCGTAACCAAGCAACAAAACTTTCTAGTTTATTTAGTTTAGGTAAGTTTTACCTACAAGTGATTAAACAAGAAAGTCTGCTCTGAGCCACATTACCCTCTAAGCAGAGCACTTTGCAATGTGTGCTACATGTACTTGAATTCACGTTGCCTGCAGCCCACTTACAGACCTTGCCATGAGTCCATGAACCACCTCTCAGAAGACTCTTGCCTCTTTATGCTTGAATTGCTAGGTGAGACGTGTTTTCTATGGTATTCAAGAGCCAGAGTTGAAGTGGAAAAAAGCATCCTTTTAGCAATCCTCTTTTGTCAATGCCTTTCCTTTAGCACATACAGTGGGTTTCACCTTTAGTCAGAATTTCATCCAATATGCATCAAAAGCTCACCTTGATTTATATCAAGGAAGGTGGAAGCTTGCTGCTTCACTACTGGGGTTTTTTTCTAACCTTCCCAATATTTGAAAGTGGCATCTGATTTGCTCACAGTCTATAAAGTCCACAACGTTTATGCTTCTTCATATACAAAAATGCTGCAGGCTTTAGTAAACCACCTTCTCGGCAGCACCATTCTCAATATGAGGACAGTTTGGGTCTTAAATTTTTAATAATAATCTTTGGATAAGTAAAATAACCATAGGGCTAAGACAAACATTAACAGACCGGTGGGTTTTCAGGTAATAAGAAGGGATGGAATTAGGTTATTTTTTGGTACGTTTCAGAGGTAGATGTGGCACTCTCTGCAAACCGTTCTTTTTGCAATATATGTAAAACAATGCATAAAACCACTTCATAACAAAATTTAGAAACTGTATCGGTGTTTCAAACCTTGTGTTTTATATACCCATACTTATAAAGGTTTTAAAGTCAGTTGAATGCTGGCCTTTTATCTGTTCCACTTCCTCTCTTCACTCCACTTTCATTCTCCCCACTTCTCACACTGTCATTATAAAATATTATATTCCAAAAAGAGAAGGACTTCCTAAATTGCCTATCATTCTCCTAAAAAGGAGAAAAAATGTGAACCTGAAAAAAACCTACCAATTAGCAATGGTTTAGTCTGCAGGGATAATTAATCATACCTTGACTGATGTTGCCAGGGAAGAAAATATAGTGATTAGATTCTTGTTGCTGAAAAAAAATCTGAATATTAAACAGATATCAAAATGCATGCACTTTTTGAGATGTCTAGTTTTAAATATGTTCATGAAATGTCTCATGGTATGTGTGTTTTCTTTCAGTCTCGCTAGTGTTCTTTATGTCAAATGACAAAATTGCATTGCTTGTTCTGTGATGCTATTATGACTGCGCACTTTGAATGCAATATATGACAACAAAACTATGATACCACCCGGATTTTTTGATACTGTAGCTACAGCTACTCAAAAGCTTGGGTTCATGAGAATTTTGTATGTTTTGTTCATTCTCAGCACTGAGTCAGTTCAAGTATAATGAAAGCTTCTCAAGTGTAGATTGCACATTGCCTTCCACTTATCAGAAGAGACCAACTTTTTAAATAATTTATGCTAATTTTTACCACTCAGCAAAATTTCTGTAACACTAGAGTATTATCTGTTATCTTAGAAAATATATATTAGATACTTCTATTTTGGGTTAGTATGGTTAACATAACAAAATGATTAACAAACTCAGACCTAGAAAAAGTTAAGTATTATAATAAAGATGCTGTCTACTTACGTTCCCCACAAAAATATTTTAGCATATGGAAGAGAGGTTTATTCATCTTCATTGTGTGACCACATAGAAGAAAGTTTGAAGAAGGATCATTGTTTTTAAATGGTTTGAAGAATATTCCTAATATTACCCGAAGTTACTCGCCTTTCACTGTACTGTTAAAAATACAGGTTCGCTACTACAATAAAGCGCAGTAAAAACACAATAAGTTTAGATATACACATGTAATATGTGTATGTGAAGATAAGCCACAATGAACTGCATATTTAAAAAGAAAACTAATATTCTAGTTCACCATAGAAACAGTAGCACATACAATTTTTTTTTTTAATGCATTTATCAGCAGTGGCAGGAAGCATTCTCTGATAGATTTAGAAAATGTTAGAAAGATCAAGGAATTAAAAATAAATCAAATTCAGGGAAAATAAGATCATATTTGAAGAAAGAAAAAAAATCTGCCTGATTTTTTCTTTTTTCCACTTTCCACAAGAAGGAACTCTAACCAGTATCATTCCAGTGATAATTATTATGAAATAAGTATGTGCTATGCAGCACAGCTGTGTGGTTATTCTAAATGTTCGGGAGCATCTAGCAGTAAACACAAACAGTGGCTTTAAAGATATTTCTATACTGGAGTGTACTTTGATGGCAAGAAGCTGTAACATGCTGAATTCTGAGGTTTTTGTGCAACAGAAACCATACTGTACCGAGACACTCCACCTACAGCCCTGTGGTCAAAAAATTGATTGAAAGGCATTTTAGATGCAGAAAAATATGTTGAGTTAGTACATTTTACTTTCTGTATGTTTAGCTTTTTCTAAAACATGCTTTTATATATAAAGATATATATGTTTCAACAAATGCATTGCAATTTTCTGTAATCATAGAAAACATTAAAGGAGTATTTGAAAGACATGGGTTTTTTTTCAGAATAATGAATGAAGTTTTAATACCTATCATGTTTTTCATTCCAAATATCAAAAACCATTGAGACAGACAAATTTAGAAAGAACTTGCTATCAATTATGCATACTTGAGACCAGTGCTGTGGAAGGTTTGGGGTTTTTTTAAAATGCTTGAATAATTGTATTTAATGGCAATCCATCTTTTCTAGCAGTATGTTGACAGAGGCTAAGGAGATTGAAATGACAATGAAAGGAATAACATTCAGTGTACATTTGGGAGAATAAATTTTCATAGAATTGGCACAGAGCTCCATCTTTCTGAGATGGACTAGCAAATAGGGATTAGCAATACTTAAAGGTCACGTTTTCCATGGCCTGACGCGTTGGGATTTTAAGGTAGTCTGGGGTCGCAGTTAGCATTAACTTGCATTAGGAGCGTGACAAGATAAAATAGCAGCCATATGAACAGCATACAGACGAATCTTCTTGCCTCAGCATTAAAGTGCAGAGGTGCTACTGCTTATGGGTATTAAGGAATGTTAGCAACAAGTGCAGGATTAGGCAGACCTACAAATTTGGTTGCATGCCTGTCCTTGACGTATCAAGCACCTCGACTTCATGTTAAATTAAATAATAGGCTTAGCAAAACTGTATTTTCATCTTAAAATTTCTTGTCACTGAAAATTAGGAGACAAAAAAGATAGATATAAAAAAAAGGCATGGTCATTGTATGCATTTAGTGGAAATTGTGTATATGGAGAAACCGAAGAAGAAAAATTCAATCATACAATTAGCTGAACCTGCTCGTGGTATTTTCTTATTCTGAGTCACATTTCTTACTGGAACTTGTAAGCTAGTGCAGAAAAGAGAAAAAATTATTTGATGCACATGTCTTATGTTGTCAAAATAGTCCCTCAGGGAAATTTTGGTTTTGTACAGAGTAATGATGTTTTCCATCCTGATTAGCTTTTGCATGATGTCAGGGCATTAGCTGGCCTACTGAGAAGCGGAGCCCTAATTTTTCCAATACAATATGACACAAAGTTCTTTGTACTAAAAAATGCCAGTTCATATTCCTAAGCCTCAAATTTGAAATGAAATAAAGTATACTGCATCTGTGCTTAGAAAAGACCTTGTTTCAAAAGTGGCATTATTTATGGTCACCTATCGTTTGTTCTTCATTCATGCTTTATAATTCTCATTTCTCTCACTAGTTTCTTCAAAACTATTGTGTGTGTTTAAAGAAAGAATGCATCTGTTTCAGACAACTTTAATTCTGTATGAAATGTTCTCTTACACTAAAAATCTAGAAGGAGTTGAGGGACATGGAAACAAAGTCAATCACTATGAAAAATAAGAATTGATCCCACATGTTCAAACTATTTACAGCTGCAGATCTGAGGTGCAATTTTAAAATATTGTCGGGAAAGATGAATGCAGTATAAGGAGTGTACTAATTAAAAAGTTACAGGGAAAGATGCAGAACCAACACTTCGTAGAACTACTTAATGAAAATGACCCGTGCCCTTACCCATACCTTGAGTTTTGTGCAGTGAGAATTAGGCGTATTTCCTCACTTACACAACACACACACACACATATACTTATATTTTATTTTGGAACTATATTTATATTTATATATTTGCCTTTTGAATGTATTCAGTTCAAAGACTACAGCAGTCACAAAATTTTTTGTATTTCCAAAAACAAAACACTACAAAGACCAGCAAGGTGATTTTTGATGGACCTCTTTTTTTCTTTTTTTCCAGGTGACGTTTACAAAGAGGAAATTTGGGTTAATGAAGAAGGCTTATGAGCTGAGTGTTCTGTGTGACTGTGAGATTGCTCTGATCATCTTCAACAGCACCAACAAACTGTTCCAGTATGCCAGCACTGATATGGACAAGGTGTTGCTGAAATACACCGAGTACAATGAGCCTCACGAGAGTCGAACAAATTCAGACATTGTCGAGGTAAGATTAGGTGTCAGGGAGGATTCTTTTTTCACTTTACTCTCAGATGGAGGTACTCAAAGTGAGAGGGCTGATCATCTTTCTCAAGGGTCCTAGTCTTATCCTGGAGGCTACAAGGCAGCAGGAGAGCAGAATAGGGGCGATCGAGTGTAGGTTTGGGGACTGGAGATGATGCAGCAGAGACAGGAGGGGATCCAGTCTGTTGTGAGTTTTATCCTGCTGAATCTCGATGGGAGCTCTGTCTCCCTGTTGTCCAGCTTTCTGTGCTACTTTGCCCCTTTATTCTATTTGTCCACTCCATGCCTTCTCCACTACCTTGCATCTCAATTTCCCCCTTGTCCCCTAGTTGCTCCTGGTGACATACTCTCCAAAAAATATTGTATCTTGTGTCCACACTCCAAAAGTTTACAATCCCATCTGTCCAGGAAGAACTGAAAAATACAGTGTAAAAGATGTGGAATAAAAAGATGCAGGATCACTGGCTCATTGAGATTTTTTTTATTTACAGAAGGAGGTTTAATAAAATGCAAGAAAACTCCACTTACCAGCTGCACAGTTAAAATGTTTCAGCTACCTCTCACAGAATGCGTAATAGCATAGTAATAACAGTATCAAAGCAACACTATCAGAATGCTGGAGACACCTTGTAATTATTTTTTAAAAAATGATTATACATGGCAAGTTGTATTTGCAATTACTGAAAACTATTAATTAAAATTTAACATTCTAATATTTGCAGAAAAGTCAGTTTGCTTATAATCACATTACGATTCAAGTCATGCAATATAAACAAAGCTTTCAATAACTTTGTTGCAGAAGTGAAACACTCAGACCAGTTGTGCAACTCCAGTTTTCAAAGCACCTAAGTGATTAGATGGTATCATTTAAAAATTATTTGAAGGACGAGGTCCTGTCTTTAAAATCAATGAAAATTTATTCATAGATACTACTGAATACTTTGCCCTATATGCTTAGACAATTTCAGATATTTTTAAAGGCATTAGTTTCACATTTTTAAATAATCTGGATATTGTCTACAATGAGACTTCACTGCTTTTGGAATTTTCACCCAGGTTAGTCGTGTGCTTGAGACTGGCAATGGAAGAAAGTAAGTGTGTGAAGTACATATGTTTTTGATGGAGAAAAATTACTCTATAATAGACATTGCTACACTTGTTACACGATGTCACAGTCACGCCACTGTATGTTGGCAGGGACGGCAACCCAGGAATATATATTACTTTTCTGTCTACCCTTACGTCAGCATAAAGGATGACAGAATCATCAAATCACAGAATGATACTGTTTTGCTTCCTTCATGATCTCCCAGCAGATTTTCTCCCCAGTTAGGAGAGGATGAGGTTCTGACAGCAGAACAAAAATTTATGTGAGTTAAGACTAAGAGGAAAGTACATAATTTCTTCCTCCTCTCCATCATCTCTTTTCCTCTTATATAGACATGAAGCCTTTCCTGTCACCTAGCTCTGGTTAGCCCATGTCCTGTCCAGCAGAATTCAAATTCTGTCTCCAAAATAATTCCCTGTCCTCTTTTCATGGCAAAACGCCAGAATATTCTTAGCAGGAAAAGTTTCCTGTGATACCTTTACTTCTTCCTGCAGGCTTTCTTGTGGGAATAGGTGAGTAAGCCAGTAATCAGGGTTTTATTACTTACTTCACAATGAATGAATACTTTTGATCATGAGGACTATGTTTTTTCAGGAAACTTAAATGAAAAAGTAATATTTAAAATGATGTCTCTTGTGTTGGGACTTTGAGATTTTCAGAAAGAGCACTCTCTGCACCAGCAAAGTCCCTTCCCTGCAAAAACAGAGGGCCAGTTTGGACAGGCTGATAGGCAGTTTTGCATGCAGACATGGAATTTTGTATCTGTATCTAAAGTTGGCTGGCATCCCTTTTCGTTCCTCTAAGAGGAGCCAAATAAAAGTAGCTAGTTGAATTATTATTTAGACTGAGTAACCTAACAATAGGCAGGAAAGGCCAAATTAAATCTACATTTATAGTTTTTCTGTATGCTGTCAGCTGTGAATTCAGTCATTTGATCATTTTGCTGTTACATTTTCCCTTGTTCTGCCTGTAATGCAAAATACTCGAGCCATGCCAATGGGAGTACTGTTTCAGGAGTACTTGTAGAGAGTGAAGGTTCTGAACAAGGGTTTCATATTATCGTGCCTTCGCTCGATAGGCAACATCACAGTTACAAGTACAATAGAGGAATAGAGACTCTGAAAGTACAGAGCCTGAGAAATGGCTTGACTCACAGTGTAATTTGGATATATTTTTAGGTAAAGGATATAAATCTGCCACACATTTAAATATTTAAATTGATCAGTCAAACTGACTATATTACACATATTTTCTTTCCAATTAGTCCATTTTTTCACTTTAAGACAGCTAGATTTCACATTTACAAGTTTTTAATCTTGTTCTTCCAGAGCAATCAACAGCAGCTGAGAATCAGACAGTATTATTAAATTGGATCATTTTCAACTAAATGACTGTTCAATAACTATATTTCAGTGGAAGAAAAGGGCATAGCTGTGCTCACAGATCTCTGCACAGTACTACAGAAAGAAAACTTTTTTAGGTAGCCTAACAAAAATTTGAAGTATGACTGTCAGTCCAATAAAGGTCTTTAACTTAGAATCCAATTTCTGTTCACATTCAGCATAGTATTAGCTATTTAGTTACTTTTTGGTTTTGGTAGAACTGTGTCAGTAGACTGTGGTATAACTTCTTTGAACAATCTCCATTCAAAGAAAATCAAAAAAGTAGGACTCCGATATCTAATTAATTACTTTTAATTTCAATCACTGCTACTCAAATGGAAAAAATACAGGAATTTTCATGTAGGTATGTCTAAAGCTGTTAATTTTATTAAGCAAATATTTTCAATTTAATTACCAAAATTAATTTTACTTAGCATTTATGAAGGAATGAGTCTTCAGGACATAATGTGTTATTTGTAGTGTCAGAAGAGACCAAGTATCACGCATATAATAAACATTGCACTGCTTTTCAAGGGAAAAATTATTCTACATTTATTTTAATACTTGTATAACTGCAAATCAAGCAATTTGATCCTACTCAGCTTATAGGTATGTGATCTGGCTACATCTGTCATGATGTAAAATTTAGTGGCTAATATGAAGAGAATGCTAAAGCTCAGTTGCTGTTTTTCTTTGAGCTCTTTTGGTTTAATGGTTTAAACAAAAAGCTTATACTTCCTTTTCACATGTAGTAATTTTATTTATGTGTAATAAATACAACTGAGATGGTCTTTCTCAGTTGCTTCAGTCAAAATGGAGTTGATTAACATTCATTTTGGTATATCTGAGTTCTTTAGATCACAAAAATCATCTACCAGCAGAATGTGTTTCAGTTATTACCCAGTAAATAAATATACTTGCAACATCCACAGGCAAATAAAAGTCAATGTGTACTTATGAAGGAGAAAATATTTGCATTCAACATTTGAGTTTATCTATTCTAAGCACCAGTGACAATTATGAGTGATTCTCACCAATTTCTGTGTGGAGTTTTCATGATACACTTTAGTTCTGCAAGAAAACTGTTCATTCTGAGACTTCTGTTTAGAGTTAACTGGATTCTTAAAACTGAAGCCTTTATGTCTTTACCCACCAAACCACTCACACCACAGACGTTCATTCAATTTTGCTTCAGTTAAAAAGTACAGCATGCTTGCTGGATATAGAAACTTATTTTAAGGAACAGCAGAACCTATGCAGGGTTCCCTCAACACCGAGGGAAAAATAGATTAATTTCAACTTTATGCTAACTTCCAAGTGCTGTATGTAAATACCAACAACAATACATTCAGCAGTTCTCATTTAAAATCTGGTAATATAATTACACAAAGACTTGTAATTCTTTACTTTAAAATGGGATTACATCTTGTCTCGTACAAAATCCTGTAGCATTTATTACACAGTCTTTGTAACAGAAGTAGGTTTTTTACAACTAGAGTTCCTGTCTGTCCTTTGAAGTTTGTCGGTACATCCAATTCCTATCTACTTTATCAGAAAAAAAATATCTTAGGAGTTTCTCATTTAATGTTACCAGCAGAGTTGTGTAGGACTAGGCAATAATTTTCTTAAGGCAGCAAGGAGATGGAGAAGACTAAATGTCAGAGTTTTACAACAGACAGGTACGTGCATTATGCATTTTTCGCATTTGTTTAAAATGAGACCAGATCCCCTCCTTGTATCTGTCAGAACTGGTTGTAAAACAATTTATTTCAGTGATATTTCACTGCCACATTACTGTAAGTAATGAGAATCCAGTGCCAAAGCACTGTAAGCCCTCCACTGAGTGGCTGAGAAAGGAAGTAGCCCTCAGATTGCAAGGGGCATATTTCAGAGCAGGAATAGAGGGAAATGCTTTGCATCTTGGCTCCAAGCGTGGTTACAGCCCTGACCATGTTACAGGAATCTGCTGTGATTCTTCAGCTAAGCCATCAAGCCTTTGCTGATTTAAGGTGAAACTTCCTGCCTGCGTTCTCTCTCTCTCACTGTCCCTTCTGCCTTGTCACTTCTTTCACATCAGAGTATCAGCTACTGTCTCAGCTTTAGCAGACCTCTAGTGAGTTTTTACTGAGTTCTGGGTTTGATTCTTTTTCTTAGATACTGAATCTAATACGCTGATCCCTGCTCTGTGTGCACATAAATCATTCCTCCACAAATCACTAATGATTTCATCTTTCAGCTCTCTTCAAGCCCCCAATCCATCAGTTTCTTTGACCCTGCTACTCTAATTGTCCCTCTTTCTCCAATTGGCTTCTATTCCTCTGCTGTTTCAGTGGCCGCTACCTGTAACTCAAGTTCTCCTTCTAGGTCAGCCCTTCCAAATTAATCTCATTAAATGTATCTTCCATTTTCTGTCCAGCATACATCCACCTCCTCAGTTCCCCTCTGCCATTCCTCTAATTACTAGTAAAGAAAAAAGAGGAACAACACAAACTTCCTTTATTTTTCTTGTTGTTAACTGAGGTTCTGTGTTATCTGTGCTGATCACCCACCAAACCTTCTCTGAATTTTGTGAATTTCAAACTTACAGCTGCTACTTTGCATGCATGCACACACATCTGCCTGATATTTGCAGCTGCCTTTTATCGCTCTTCTAGGACCCCAGTGTCTTTTCCTTTTCTGAAATATATCTTTTGCTATCTACCTTTGGCTCTGTCTTTTACTGGCATGTGGCTTCAACGAGAAGGAGTTCAGGGTCCTCGACATAGACTTCTGGATATAGGAAGATGTCAGCTCCTGCAAGCTGTCATATACTGCTTCAATAAAAACTTAGCCTTGTTTGGCTTCTCAGCAATACATTATCTTACTCTGCAGGGGTTTTCCATCTGAATGTTTATCAAGCATAACATGTCCTTTCAGCCACCTCTCCACTCCCTCTTGTAATTTTGCTCTTTCTAGTGCATACTAATAGGTCCTACCGCAAAATATTTACAGCCTACAGGGCACAGTAAGTACAGGTAGCAAAATAAGGTGATGATGATAAAATAACATCATTCTCCATGCAAGGTACATCATTCCTGTTTCAATCAAACAGTGTTTATACCTTTCATACCAAGGACCATTTCTGAGGGTCACCTAATCTTCAACACATCCTCAGTTTCATCCACCTTAATCTCTTATCAACTGCTCTTCAAAACATACTTCTTTTTCTGTTTTCCTGCCCTGAGAGTGTGATTAAGTTGTGTTCTCCTTTGTCTCACCAGCTGCTCTTTCAGTCTGCCTGTTAGGTATGACTTTTCCATTACATTTGATGCTCCTCCATGCCCTTTTCCCTCTCCTTTCTCACCAAAATTGGATAAGTTTGGAGAAATTCACATTGGGTGGACTCTTGTTCAGTATCTTGTGATACTGAACACCTCATCAAGAGTTAGGCTGAGGTCCTCTAGGAGAATTTAATTATCCTAGGGCCATTGCAATAGGGTTGATGGTGGGTCATGGGGAAAAAACCTAGTTCTAATTTGCAATAATAAGTCAGATTTTAAATAATTTACAAATTATAGATTCTTTTTCATAGATAATGAGCATCTAGCATCTAGCATCATCTTTTTAACTTGTTTTTCATATGGTTATCTATCTTCATTGCTTTAGTAACTGCCGATGAATTGGCCTTTTGCAGAGTATTTTTGCTTCCACCATGGACTCCAGTATTTGGTGTGGGAGAATGAACTGAATATATCCTGAAAGATGAGTGCCATTTGCTGTATCATTTTCCCTCTAGGGGAATAAGCGAGCTTGTGGAGATGTGAAATTCTCCCTACAGATTACACGTAGTTTGTGTTTTACAACACACAGAGACATCTTTACAGACCCTGAAGTTAAGATGATAGGGAACAAAGTAAAACCAAGCCCTGCAGGGTGGTGCAATTCAGAATTTTGCTTTTGTATGTGTGTTATTGGTTGGTAAAAAAAATGTTCTAAAAAAAATATCTCTGATGAAAACATGCAACTAATGGTAGATAACAATAAATACTTCCACAGGTTTGTAGAACTAGCTTGAATAAAAAATGCAATTGCTTCCAGTATGACCAGCCACAGAGTCCTAACAGGCATGAAATAATATTAAATCTCCTACAGGCTTGAGGGTTTTCAGACTTAAAACTTAGTACAGCTTTACTACCTTGAAAGGCTGGAGTTTTTGAGGGTGGCAGTCAGGCAGTGAGAGGTGTGTGAATGTGACATGCTGCACAAGCGGTGTATTGTGCCAGGGAGGAATGCCACAGGAATTCTTGTTTTGCTGATGGACTTAATGCACACTCTCCCATCAGTTCTTACAGGTGTGCTGTGGGTCCTGTAGCACATATAGGACCAGTCACTTGGTGTAGAAGTTCTGAATGAGATGAAGAGGGGAAAAGAAGTCCTTCTGTCAATTATTTCTAAAGGTCATGGAGCTAATGACTAGCTAGGAGGTTAATTAGATTCTGAAAGCCTCTTCATGTCAATTAAGACTCTTATCTGTATATTTGTAGTAAATAAGCCCATGTAACTCTCTAAATATTCTCTTTTTAGGATAAGTAAGGCAACTGTTGTAGCTTAATGTAATAAGTGGATTTTCTTCTCTTGTTATCATAATACTGCATCCAAACATGCAGTGAAATACACATCAAGTCAGATCTTCAGCCTGTGAAATCAGGGGAATTATTACAGCTACCATGGGCTGAAGATCTGGGACAGTATAGAAAGTAAGCCTGTATATAAGAAAAGGTTATTCAGGGTGATCTAAAGACAGTACAGTCTATTGGATACTGCCCTGGACTAGGACTCATGAGACTTGGATTTTATTAATAGCTTTGCCAAATACTGTTGTGTGACCTTGGACAAGTCACATTTCCTCCTAACGCTTCAGTTTCCCTATCTGTAAAATGGGGCTAGCATTATTGATTTCCTCTGTAAATTGGTTGAAGACCAGCTTGTTAAAAAAAACAGCTACTGTTACCAGTTTCCACCAGCCAGGAGATGATTAGACAGGGTCAACTGGCCAAAGAATTTCCTTTGGATGGTGATATAGGCTTTTTAAATGCTTACTTCTTGTTTCATTTTTAGTGAATATGAGCCAAACCGTTACTGCTAACCTCATGTGTGACAAAATCGTGGGATTGGCTTCAAGATGTTCAGCATTTTTTTAATATTTGTTTGGTCTTTCTTTGTTTGCCTTCTGAGTTTTGAGCCTTTGGAAAATGTATTTGTAACCTAATATCTTCATGTGAGTTTTTTCTGGCCCTGATAATAACAAAATGGACTTGGAGAGGAGAATATCTCCTTTTCAAAAATATTTTTAAAAACTCTCCACTTTATTAATTTCAGTTTTTCAAGCAATTAATTTAGAAATACATCTTCTTTAAACAAAAGCTGATATTCTTATTATTGCATCAGTTTGGGTTCTGTGTAAATATTTGCTATAACAACACTGCAAGAAAAACTTCAAAGCTGGAAAACTGTGTAAGGCAATTTGGTTATGTCCAAAGCAGTTCCTCAGTACTGTTCCAGACAGTGGGATTGTCCAAATTAGTCCCTCTACTACTCCAAAAGATAGCAATTTATTTCCTTCCTCCCCCTTATCCACATGTGGGTTTTGACTCCATCATTGTATCCACAAGCTATTGTTTAGGCTCTTCTTGGTAACTCTGAAGCATCCGGTTGTGGTACATCTAGTAAGTGATAGATTTTGATGCTTTGCAACCTAGAAGAAGAGAAGTAGAGGGTCAAGTGTTGGCACTCATGTTTTTTTCTAAAATATTTCAAATTAATCCTGTGTGTGAAAAATGCAGCTAAGGTAAAGTTGCATATTGAGTTGTTTTGGTTTGCTTTCTCTCTCAAAAAAATAAAGTTTCCATTATAACTTATTTGCAGCAAGGATTTGCTTGACATGAAGCATAGTTTGTAATCCTAGTGTATCTCAAATGAAACTGAAGCAGCTCACCTTATAGCTTGTTTTTTCTGTATCTGATAGAAGAGAATAGGGACAGAGAAAGCTAGAATGGATGCAAAATTCATTACTCTGAAGCATATGGTAGAGCAGAAGATATTTTTGTGTATATTTTGAGGAATCTCTGCTGATTTTTATTTCTTCAGGATCAGTTCTTGTTATTGGTTATGTCCCCGCATTGTCTTTCTTCTAGTCTTTTGATCTTAGTATCATTTTAAAAATATCTTAACAACTTAGGAAATGTTTTGGATTGATTATTTTAAAAACGCTGTGATAAAAAAAGGTGAAAAATATATGCAGAATGTAAATGTGTTTCAAGCTCTACTCATAGTTCCTTTCTTTGTCAAACTGGAAACTTAAATCTGTATTTCTTACAGCATGGTCTATTTCACAGATCACTGATTCTTTCTCCAAAACATGATATATCTGGCTGAGAAGTTGGAAAAATCTTACATGTCTATGTAACATTCTTATAACTTAATAGCTCCAAAGTTTTATCCCAATCTAGTCATTGGAGAACGTTCTTTGTTTTTGTAGTCACTGTTTCACATAGTAACAGCTTGTTGTATTTTGGTCTGTTTGCCAGAGGGTAGGTTTATTTTTAAATCCCTGAACTCTGAATTTTCTTTATTTTTCTAAGATTGGAAGCAGCTGAAACGCCTGGAGTTACAGGTTGAAGGGCTTGCTTCACAATATGAGATGGGAAGCCTCTTCCCCTCCCCCTTTTGTGTTTTTCTTTTTTTAAATTTTTCCTAACAAATGCCTGTTAACTGATATTTGTCTAAAAATAGAAAACTGCCTAACTAAAAATAGCTTGGCCCTCAGTCTTGCCAAGGAAAATGGAGAGGAATAGGCGTGGAATAGAAGGCTGAGTAATCCAGCTCTATTCATTCACAGATCCCTTTGAGAATGCATGCGATGATAAAGTGCCCTCAAAAAACCACAGGCCTGACTTGCTCTCTGCAGACTCCTAGGTGCCAATAAACATTCTAGCCCAAGGATATATTTTTTTTTTCTCATAGATCGTAAACACTTTCTGAAAGACAAGGCTTTGTTTCACAGAAGCTAACTTACTGTCAAAAATAGCTGACTTTCCTAAGATCCCTTTTTTTAACTTTCCACATGTTTTTTAATTTATTTTAAGATGAGCAATGGCTGCAATTACCATGAAATGTCACATATCTAGTGTGAATGAATGAAAAAAATAGATGCTTTTCATTGATTTCATACTTAAAATTGTGCCCTCAAAACATCATATATCAATAAGAAAGAAAAATTTATTACTTTGATTCTGAGCAGTAAAAGCAAATGAGCAGACAGCTGATTTATTTCACTGAAAAAATCAAACTTTAGCTGCTGAGCACTTCTACATATATATACACAGAAGTGATTTTTTTAATTTGTAATTCTGAAACTCAGATTTCACCAAGAGAGCAGAGGAGATGGGAATGGCAAGGGGCAGGATCTAATTAACTTAAAAATAAACCTGTTGAGAACCCTGCAAAGCAGGGAACTTTTCATTTGAAAAGCTGTCATATTAGAGAAAGTCGACCATCATTTGTGCTGCAGAGGTTTTTATATCACATCACCGCTGTGGTATTGCAGTGTGGGCTATCAGTAATACTAGGTGGCAGAAAAGACACCAGGAAGGGTTGAGAGTATGTTACTTAAAGCAGGAATGTTTGTGGTTGTTCTGCATGGAGTTTTTCAGGGTCTTGTTTTTGTTTGTTTTTTTTTTTTTTAAAGCTGAGTAACCTGGTCAAACACAGCAACAGGGTGTGGAAATGTCAGCACAGTTCACAGGGTTATTTGAGCCTCAGTATTGTTCTGTTCAGTTCCTGTAATGCTGTTTATGATAAGACTCTGGAGACAAAGGACGATAATTGATGGAAAGGGACTTAAATTACCCCAAAAAGAATCAAGGTCCTTGTATTTGGTACATCGACTCTTCTGGTCTCCTTCCTCCTTGTAAAGCATTTTGTCTTCTTGCATGTTGGCCCCCTACTGCTCTTTGTAATGGAGGCAGACCACAAGTGATTCCTTTATGCAGTACACAGGGTGTAATTGTGTCTGTGTGGTGTATTAGTAATTACCAAGGCTGAATTCCCGTATTGTATCTTCACTGCAAGCATGGAAAAATAGGACACACTACCCTGCATTACCATTTTCAACCTAGATAGTGAGCTACTTATAGCTGTGTTCCAGACACAAAGATTTTTGTGAGCAAACCCATTTTTCATTTTCATCATTGAGACATCCCTGCTTTGTAAAGCAAATACAAAGTGTGTTTGTTTACCTGGATTCTTACACAACAGTAATAATTACAAGCATTGAAGTACCAAATCTTCTCTTATCTCACAACTATCTTTAATGCAAACTACTGACCTTGCCCTCTTTTCCCCCAAGATTTTTTGTTTTATTAGGCTCCCATAAGCTGACAAGTGTTTTTTTATCAAACCAGTGATGAAGATTATGCAGCACGAAGTACCTAGCAAAATCAGCAAGTGTTGCACTGTTCTTCATAGGGTTACACACAAGCAAAGGTAGGGTTTTTTAGTGTGTTAAAAGTTTCCAGATGCTGGGCTTTGGCCACTGTTCATAGTTCTGTTAGGTAAAAAGAGACCTATGCCATCAAAAGCCAAAAAACACTGATATGTAAGGTCCACCATTCAGGTTCAATTAGACCCCTGTTTTAAAGCCTAGGGTGGTCACCTGGAGCTTTCTGACTTAATTCAAAAGTCTCTAGTTACAGCTCCTAGCACAGACTCCAAATTCTATGCATTCAATTTCCTTTTGTAGTAAACAATACTGGAATACGTCTTATTTCTACAAAGGTTCATAGAAGTCCTGTTTTGAACAGTGAAACTACTCACAAGAACAAAATTGAATGCTCTTGCAAATACCAGCAGAATCATGGCTTTATTTCTGAAGCAGTTCCAGGGCCAGTAAGGGTGTCAGAATTGGGATCTAAAGCATGAGTAGCATTTATGTGTCTATACCGAGAAGTAAAAATGTCCACCTCCGTTCCACACCACAGAGAGCTGGCAGTAAGATAACCCCCTTCCCTGAGTAACAAAGGCACTGTGCAAGAGGAGCATCATCACCAAAGAGGATGGGGATACAAAAGGTCATCCTCACCCTGGCTTTTTGCCTACTTCATTCCACCTGTAAGGGAGCCGGCATTTTAAATGCTCTGCTCAGGCCAGAGCACCTTAACCTTCTGTTTTGCAGGCAGCTAAATGCCTCCATAGCTCTCGTTCCCTGGACTGCACACAGATAACACTATCTGTTCTTGAGATGCCTTTCCACAGTTCTCATTGTTCTGGCAAAAGTTCTGTTAAACTTCAAAATATGCTGACTTTTATTCCTTGTTACAGTAAGAAGGCATTAATTAATTATTTATTTGTGTACTATAAAATTTGCATCCATCCTTTATGTATTATGTAGTTCATATTGATCAGACTCCATTTGCCCTGAATTCAGGGAGGCCTCTATGTGTTTGTTTATATAAAAGACAGTTGACGTTAAAGTAAGTTACCAAAATTTGCAGGGTTATAAAACCTCAAACACATATGCTTTGTTGTTCTACATTTTTAATAATCACAAGTCTAGTGGTCAGCTGTGAATTAATGTCCAAAGTCCAGAACTCTTGAATGTAGTTACATCTTAAATAGTTTTTTTTTAATTTAAAGCGAGCCTGTAGAACAGTTTCAATTAACACATTCTTTTTGTGGTAATTTATAAATCACAGCTTTAAGCTGTTGTGTTTTCCTTACTTAATTTTGCTATGACTGTTTTTACATATGGTTACCAGTTAATGGAGGAGTAAAATCGTCTATTAAAAGGAGTTGCATCATCTGTGTTCTAAACAGTTCATTAATGTTTTTGCATGATAGACAGTGATGTTAAAGGAAAATTTCCATTATATACCCGACAGGCTTGCATTAAAAAAATCCCAAACCCATTTATTTATAACATCCTGTGTGATCTATAGACAACTATAATTACATTTTATAGTGCAGAGTTATAAAAACATGCATGCACTTTACTTTGGGTTGTTAAAGTATGTATTTATTTCTTTGATCAAATGTTACAGCACACAGGCTGTTCAAAGAAAGCAAATTATAGAAGAGTCAATAAGAGTACTTTAAACAACAGAAGACTGCTATAGATTGATTCAAAAGAGATAAAAATCTTGACAAAGAAGCAGTTTGTAATGGAGTATATTGTGTTCTAAGTGTATTTAGCTTACTAAAATAAATTCATGGCTATAATGTGAAAAACATATAAAACATAATTTTTCCTTTCATTATTTCAATCTATGGCTTAGTTGCTACATACTTCTAGCATATTCAAACATGGATCAGCAAAATGGAAGCTTCACACTTTTGACTCCATGAGTTACCAGTATGTGCCTTAGCGTTTAATCTGTATTTTTGTAACCTATGTGAAAAGAAGCTTGCCTTCTCAGATGTAAATTTTTTACACAACCCACATATATTATTTAACTCATGAATAAAAACTCATAATTAAGCTCAGTACTTTCTACTCTATACCTAAAAGTTTTTCACAGGAGTAACTAAACATAAATGATAAAATATGGCAGCTAAGGTCATTTATCCAAAAATCTAATCCGGAAGCACATGAACTTTGTGAAAGATCTTATTATTTGACCTTGAAAATTCCTAAGGGTCTGTGCTTACTAAGTATTAACCTAATCTGGCCCAAAATTGAGAGTCTTTTCTGCGTTCAAGCTCCAAAATACCTAGGAACCCTTAGTCCTCCACAAACAAAATATCCCTGGCAAAGGATTCCTAATGAAATGCATGAGTATAGGATCAAGCTTTTCACAAAAGAGAATGAGGAAATATTACTCATGTTTAAGTAATATCAAAGGGACAGAGACTTCAGTTTAATTCCTTTATTAAAGGATTATTTCTGCATTTTATTGAGAGCCTGTTCAACGTAAAATGCAAACACCAGCTCTGGAACAGAAATCAGATTTCAACAGATTCTCACCCCCAAGAAATGCAAACAAGTCATACAGCTCTGTCCCCTACTGAGTTCTGTTTCTCTGACCCAACAAATGTTGCATTTGTTAATGCACAAAAGTAAAATATTACAGGGAAGAACAGAGATTTAACCTATCTAAAAGCAAAATATTACAGGGAAGAACAGAGATTTAACCTATCTAGAACTTTGTGAAGCATGGGAAGCTGGATAAATCCTATCCCTTACAGGGATATGGTAGAGAACAGATTTGAGCCCATTCAGGTCAGAAAAAAACCCAGAAGCTATATTTCCAGTTTTGTATCAGATTTCTAAACAGTAGTTGTCCTATGGAAAATCTGGAGCAGCATCCTTTTCTTAAAAGGGATAAGTGACTCTTCCTCAAGTCTTTGGGAGACAGTAGGAGAGGACAGTATGTTTGAGTCAATTCCCCAACGCCCAGTACGTGGATGAAGGTGTCTCTGCAGCCCTGGATAAGCAGTGTAACTTCTGATGAGTGATAGGATTTGCAAAACTCTGTTTGCTTGGTCTGGGTCACTCACAGCTTCATTGGATGCTGTGAGGTTTGTATCCTGTTCTGTAGCACCAAACTCTTCCGGTGCCCTGCACAGAAAGCCTCAGATCCTAACACAGTGTGAATTCCACTCTGGAGGTCAGGTACCTAAATAGTAAGTATTGCCAAACTGAGCTTTGTGTGTCCCTAAATCCTTTGTTGGACCTATTCCATAGCCCTTTCCTGTCACAGGGCCCTTCCTTGCATCAAGGGAATTGCAGCAGGGTGTGGACTGCTCTTTATGGTTTCAGTGTAAGCTCAAAGCAATGTGGCTAAGAAGGAACACTCCTCATTGACCATTTTCCTATCCTGTCACTTTAAAAAATGCTCCTGTTCCAAAGGGTGCTTAGAAAGGTGTGCTCTTGTTTCTATGTGCTGGAGCTTTCAAACTTTGGCAGGTATAGGGGGTTCTGCCTAACTTACTTCATTAGCAGAATCCTTGAACTGTTAGGACCCCCATAGATAATTACATTTGAAAATTCTGACTTGACCCGCATCAATAGTAGGGATTTTGTTTAGTAGGACTAAACTCACCTGATAGTAATTCCCATACGGAATTCACAACTGTAGCCTGGACAGATCATAGAATCATAGAATCACAGAATAACCAGGTTGGAAGAGACCCACCGGATCATCGAGTCCAACCATTCCTATCAAACACTAAACCATGCCCCTTAGCACCTCGTCCACCCGTGCCTTAAACACCTCCAGGGAAGGGGACTCAACCACCTCCCTGGGCAGACTGTTCCAGTGCCCAATGATGTTAGATACCTCTGGGCTTGGACTTCAGGTGAAATGCTGGATCCCCAAGGGTTATTGAAACCTCTCGTCTCTCCCACAGACTAAACTTTTCATTCCCTTCCTGTTAAGGAGTCTGAGAAATCCTCCTACTCCTACAGTCTTTTTCATGGGAGAAATGTTCTTAATTCCACCTCCTCCTTCACGGAGAGTGATGGGAGCAAAAGAGCTGACTAAATGATCTCTGTGACCAATTCAGTGGCAGGAATAAAAGAAGTACTTATCCATTCCTTCTATCACTATTTTATTCTGGGATCTTGTGATCTTGCATACCCCAGGCAGAAAAAGGAATCCTGCCAAACTTTGGAATCAATGTAAGTAAGCTTTGCTGTGGTTTGTTTGAAAATTTCTTGTTGCTGAGATACTTCAGGCAAACCTCAGGACTGTGAACCTTTCTGCAGATACTAGGAACAAAATTGTGCTCGTCTGAACTGGACAAAATCTTGTATGCTCATTGTTTATATGCCTGATGACCTTTTCACAGAAAGGATCTAATAGCATTTCTGATTTTCCATGAAATTTTGGTTATTTAGGATATTGCTGGTCCCTTTTGCTACTCTAAGTGCTGTGTGAAAGCCTGGGCCTATTGAAATCAGTCAGGATATCTTTGCCAGATCTTTGACTTTAATACATCAATGCTAAGAGGCAAAGCCACATATATTTTGAGTTTATCTCACCTTCAATCTTATCACAGTCTCTAATTTCTTTGGCACAGTCAGCTTCTGATTGATTTTAAAACAGAATTTTCATATGCAAATATAAAATAAATGTTAGAGAACCTGAACTATTCCCTTATTATTCAATGTAATACTCTTCCTCTAGATTGCCTTATTGTATTGTAAATGCTCTGCAGAGCTTAGGAAAGAACCCTCACTACTGTGACAGCAGGATGATGGCTGCAAACAGCTTAGAAGGTAGCCAAGATGATGGAATAAGTAAAGGAATTTGTTTTTCTTGCCACAATAACGTCAATAGAAAGTGCTATTGTTCCATCTCTCAGCCAAATGGTTTCAGGTTCAGCCTGTACTTGTTCCAAGTAGCTCTAGCACAGTTAGATTTTGGGACTGGGAGTAGTAGTGCTTGTGCACCTGTGGATTTCAGGCTCTCTCTAGCTAGGGATCCAGTTTGGTTCTCCCTTGTACACCAACTGAGTGTGTTAGGAAAACAGTCAGAATGTTACTGACTTCTGAACATTTCTCTGGATAGCTGGAAGATTTACCTTTTTTTCAGGAACACAATCCCCAAAATGCTACCTGTGTCCATGTTACAAAGCACAGTAAAGTGGTAAAATCATGAAGCAGGCTAGTTCCTTAAAGAACAAATACAGTCCTTCAGTCTGTTCTGGGTTTGGGATTCCCAACTGGAAATGTTCCCTTTCTTATATGTAACAAGGCTCTGTGACACACTGATGGAGGCTGTCTAAGGAAACAGCTGTGGTATCTGGAGATGTGAGTACCCCTGAGCTATTTATTGCCTTTCCTCCATTGGAGGTTGCCACCTTCGCAGCAGACTCAGAGGAAGGGAATGCATGCCCACCCCTCAGCTACTTCACCCCCACAGTTCTGGTATGGGGTGAGTAATTCTAGATAGCAGGGCACAGCAGGCTGCAATGCACACTCATTTATTCTGCAGCACTGACAGCCACCAAAGCTGTTCAGAGCCCACAGCTCAGTCTTCACCAAATGAACATACCGGTCATGCACATGTTCACGGTGTCCTTCCTTCCCATCTCTACCAAGTCTTGGAAGAAATTAAACAGGCTGAAATCTTTCTCTGCTTGTCCAGCTTTCCTGCAGAAAGAGGGGACCCAAGCAGAAACATCTTTTGTAAGCCCACAGAATTCTCTGTGTGGGAATACCATATGATTAAAGGTTTGAAGACTTCAGAGAGTAGGTCTTTGGCAGGACAATACACCAATTCTTCTTTACAAAACTATAATTTTGTCCAAAAAAAGAAATCCAGTTTTACAATGAAAAACCCTAACATTCAAAGTATGTTTTAGATGCTTCTGGAGATAGCTGAATTTTTCATGAAAAGATGCTGAGTTTCTGAATTAAGATCTGATCTCTCTCCTCTCCTCTCCTCTCCTCTCCTCTCCTCTCCTCTCCTCTCCTCTCCTCTCCTCTCCTCTCCTCTCCTCTCCTCTCCTCTCCTCTCCTCTCCTCTCCTCTCCTCTCCTCTCCTCTCCTCTCCTCTCCTCTCCTCTCCTCTCCTCTCCTCTCCTCTCCTCTCCTCTCCTCTCCTCTCCTCTCCTCTCCTCTCCTCTCCTCTCCTCTCCTCTCCTCTCCTCTCCTCTCCTCTCCTCTCCTCTCCTCTCCTCTCCTCTCCTCCAAGGCACTAAAACTGACCAATATGTTGTTAATTTAGCTTAGATACAGAGGGTAACATGCTAGCCAGTGGTTTTTTTGCAGATGTATGCAAAGGGTCTCTCTGTCTATATTAAATTTAGACTTCTTATAGAGTACATTACAGTTTGCTTGGGTTTTTCCTTCTTATAACCCCCCAATTATGCTGGTTGTCACTAGCATTTAACTTTTTATAGAGGGAGAATGATAGAAAACTGAATTAGCAATGTCCTTGCAGGAAGTTAGTGTCAGAAAGGGGACTTAAAGGGGGACTTGTTTCCTGGGGTAAACAGAAGCAGCTGAACCCTTTGATAATCTTTTATAAAGGGGATAATCTCTTGCCTCCATGATGGCACAGTTTGGAGTAATGGAAATCTAGAATTCTTTTGCCTGGAAAGCTTTGTAAATTATCAAAAATGTTTTGCAAATCTGACCAGTTTTTTCTAATTCTGTCATTTCTGGTTCTTTCCTTTTGAGACAAAAAAGGGATTGCAGAGTGATAGGAACACAATGAATTTTGAAGGGGTTACACTTCAGGAAACCTTGAAGGACCAGCTTTCTAGGATAATCCACAGTTCTGGAGTTTTATTCCGCTGCTGACTGTACTTTCTCTTTCCTTTTTTGGCTAGTATTTAGTTGAATAATCTGCAAGTTTCAACTTGCAAAGTTTCTGTCTGGATCATGCCACTCCCATAGGATTTTCCGTGAGAAAACAAAACCCAGTCCTTTGTTTCTAGCAGATGAAACTGGTAAGCAGACAAATGCATATCCTAGTCCGGAGATTTTAGCAACTGATCAAAGATACATAAAATTTGCACAAATGTTTCTGGAAAATAACAGAACTTATATGAATTGTTGGTCTAACAGAAAAAAACAAAGCCATCTTAAATTAAGTATAAAAGTCTGCATCGTTTGAGTCATCTTGCTCTCATAGTTAAAACCATGGGCCAATTTTTCTTCTTAAATAGTGCTTGCTCACTCTGAACTTAGTGGAGAGACTTCTTTCTCTTTTTTCTTGGTGAAAACCTGACTCTATCAGCAGAACGGGAGTTGATGGTTATTGCTTTGTTGCTATTTAAGGCCTCTGTCCTGCAAAGAAACAGGAGTCTAGAGTTTCAGAGACCTAATCTCTATTATTACTCACCATTTTTACACAATGTATTGATTTGGGCATTTTTACCAATGGATGAAACAATTACAGTACAGTAAAAATAAAAGGGAATGTTCTTTTTCCTCTGAAATGAACCACTGTACAGCAGCATTTGCTCATGGTCATATTGGTACCATTTTTTTGTAATACCCTGTAATCTGATCTGCTGTAAAATAAATATTCAAACTCTGGGAAAAAAAAAGAAAAATCTGTTCAGAACATTGATACATTCAACATTTTTATGGGAGATCTCCAAGGATAACCCAGGTGCTAAAGGAAGTGCTGTTCTTGTCTCAGTGGGTGGCGTTTTCATTGCTGAGTCAGTTCAGTGCTGCTGGAGGTGCTCTGTTTCAGATGAAATGGAAAAGCACCATGTTGTGGTCATCAGATATTCGCTGGCCCCATGGTTAATGGTTGAAGTTGTTTGCCCCATGGCCAAGGAAAAATTCTATCCCAAGTAACTTATGTTGTCTGTTACAGTTTTATTTGTCTCAGGTACAGATCATTTCTACTCCTGACAACTTCATTGGCTAGTGTAGCTACACAAGTTGACAATACAGTCGCCTTTGGATGGCTTTTTTTAATTGATGCGTGAAGCAGTCCTTAAATATATAATTTCAGCATGTATTAATCTCTTTGGGATGTTTTAGAACATAGATAGGACTCAAAATGCATGCAAAGTCTAATTCCTTTCAGCTACCACTCTTTCTGTAATAAGTTTTTGCCACAAAGGATGCTGTACAATGTATGTGTTACTCTATATGTCACATTTCTCAAGTATTTTGATACGGCATTTAGCATTAAAAGTTCCCATTTATAGCATGGAAAAACACCAGCTGCCTTTTAAATAGTTAATTGTTTCTGCAGCCATTTATACTAAGCCCTGAATATTTCAAATACTGTATGTTTCAAGAGATAGTAACACTGATGTAACAGGCTTGGTAACACCACTGTACATCTAGAATAACTCAAGTGGTGTCTTTACAGCTGTTCCAAATCCAGCTACAGATTTACACTAGTGTAAATGGGACCTGACTTCAGCCTAGTATTTGTGTATATGTCTGACTAAATTAGACACAAATGAAAATATTGAGGGCCCTGCTCCATCTGGAAGGACTGGAGTCAGTGGAGAAGGATTATAGATGGACGAACATAAAAAGAAGGAGGGAAATAACAACCTGTTGATGATTACAGTGTTTATTTTTAAGTGGCCTCATATTCCCTAAAGAAGCTGAGAGAATTCTGCTGAACTACCGTAAAGTTTATTTTTCCATTCATATACTTTCTGTATCTGGCGACAAAACCCAGTACAAATCAAATGCACTGTGTCTCACCAATATCTTCTTCTATTTTAAATATGCTCAATAAAGCTAAGAGAAAATCTTTTAAATACTTCATACACTTAACCTGTTTTGAAAAATCAGTAAAGGGCATAATGGACTGATATTATGCTGGAACTGACATTAGCCAGGGGGCAAGAGGCAAGTCAGAGATGCATGGATTAAAGCAAGTCCAGTGGAGGCCACGAAGGTGATCCAAGGGCTGGAGGACCTCCCACATGAGAACAGGCTGAGAGAGTTGGGATTGTTCTGCCTGGAGAAGGAAAGGTTCCAGGGAGTCCTTCTAGCAGTCTTCCAGTACTGAAAGGGGCTACAAGAAATCTAGGGAGGGACTTTTTATCAGGGAATACAGGCATAGAATGAAGGGCAATCTGAGAGGGGAAAGTTAGATTAGATATTAGGAAGATTTTTTTTCTATGAGGGTGGTGAAGTACTGGCATAGCTTACCCAGAGAAGTCATGGATGCCTCATCCCTGGAGGTGTTCAAGGCCAAGTTGCACAGGGCTTTGGGCAGCCTGATCCAAAGGGAGATGTCCTTGCTAATGGTATGGGGGTTGGAACTGTATGGGCTTTAATGTCCCTTCCAGCCCAAACTGTTCTATGATTCTATGATTCCATGATCTATTCTGTTCTTAGGCCATCTTTTCACCTATTGGTAGATCAGGTCTGCTTGTCGGCTGGAGGTGCACCTGCCAGCAAATTAGTGGAACTAGCCAGTGTATAGAAGTTTTGTCTTCATGCAATCATTCCACAAATACTGAGCCTTCAGAATTAGTGAAAGTCTTCTTTTTGTAAATGTACCTTCAAAAATGAATTATGGAAAACAAGGTATTTATTACTAGGCTGTGGTGCTATCCTTCATTCTGCAGGAGAAGGCACACATTTTTGGGCAGGGTGGCTTGCATGAAGACTGATGGGAAGAACAGAAAGGCAAGTTGAAGTTTACTGCCCTTGTGTACATCTTCTGTATTTCCATTGGTGGAAAACAGTGTCAGTGAGAGGCCTTTAGACCCTCAGTAAGAGGTTATAATCACTGGGGTGCTCAAGGAGTTGTGATAACTGTTCCACTCTTAAACCACAAATACCTTGTGATCTAAGCAAATACTCTGTTAATTTTGCGCATGAAGACAGACAGTCTGTGGAAAGCTGTCAGGCTTTTTTAACACAACAGGGCAGAATTTGATTGTCTGTTCAGTTAGTACAAGTTTAAAAACAGCTGCAGAGAAGTTTCATTTTAACACACTTTGGATGTAAAGGGTGCATTTGACAGCAGAGTAAATTTTGACTAACATTTAAAAGGAATTATGTTTGTCCAAGGTTCATTGTTGGTTTTTTTTCTTTTTAAATCTTACATATCTATAGAGGTGATTTTACCAGAAGCTGGAATCACAATTAGGTCAGCATTGCATTTATGTCACTAATCTTATCACCTCCAATTAATCTCACATGTGAATTCATGATTTAGAAAATGCCGATCTTATCTTGAAAAGCACTTCTCTTTTTTTGTCTTCACTAATCCAACATACCAGCAATATTAAGTCAGTATTATACTGCAACATAGCAAACAGAGGATGGTCATGCTTATGTGTGAAGACTTCTATAAATCCCTCTAGATTTGAACAAAATGTTGTTGAGAAATGAACTAGGGGAGGGTGTGTATGCGTATATATAAATATATGCATAGATCTATATATACATGTATTTATGTGTATATACCTGTACAGTGCAAATGTTGCTTTCCTGTAGGCTGTGACCACATGAGAGACGAGAAGTCTGGCAGCAGCACGAGTCATGAAAAACCAAAAAAACCCAACCCCAAAGCGGTCAGCCAGCAGGACCAGGAGCGTAGCATCCCCAATCAGCGCTGCAGCCCCAGAGACAGCCATCTATGGCCATGGGGCAGCAGGTGCCGGCGCTGACAGGTGCGGATGGCAGGGATGCATGGCATTGCTGTGGCCAGGCTGGGGACCCACTCCCCGCCGGGATGTGGCCACATCGTGCCAGCCAGTGCCGACGGTCACTTGATGCTCCACTCCCCCCCTGGATTCCCGGGTGGCTGGGCTTGGCGGGTGCTGACACCCGTCTCCTCTGTCAAGGCCAGGGAAACATGATCCCCTTCATTGAGGGTTGGCGTAGGAATCCTACGTCAGCTGCCCAGGGGGATTTGTCGGGTTTTCAGACCTTTTGCGCCACAACGACGGATGGGAAAAGCCTGAAGGATGAGGAAATATCCTTACTTAGAACTTCGGGAATTATTAAGATCTATATTCTTTTTTTAAAAACAGTTTACAAGCACAGTGGAGGGCAGAAGTCTTTTGTGTGTCCCATGAAATAGTTACGAACATAGGAAGATTTGAGCTTAATTGTATACATTAACAGAAGTTTTAATACAAATCATTAGTGCTGGAGTCTTCACGTGATTTGCTTTTGTTTCTTTCTGAAAACTTCCAGAGAGATACGAGGTTTAGATTAACTGCTATGAGATCTCTGAATCTGACATACCCTTATTCTATTTATATTTAAAAAGCCGAAGTTGCCCTGTGTAATTTAAGTCAATACTATATAGAAAAGTGGGTGAGATTGAACCTTAAGGAAAGGGATTGTTCTTGGTTTCTTTTAGAGAGCAAAGCTCTGTCATCTACCCATCTCCAGTCCCACTGTCCCTCTGGAGGGGCAACACAAGCACAGCGGCCAGGCTGTGCTCTCTCATCTGGATGCAGGAGACCCTCTGCAGAGAGGCAGGAGGAAATGTGGTGAGGCTGACCTGCCTGCTACAGGCTGCAAGTTCAGAGTGAACAGGCTACACCTCTGGAGGACTGTGTGTCACCTCAGCTCCAGGCGTGATGCCTTGCACAGCTCCCAGCACCCAGGTTATGTACATAGCACAGCTATGGGGAAAAAAAGAAGTAAAAACGTCACTGTCCCAGGGCCATTTCTAAAAAACGTGGATCAATTTTATATTACAAAATACTGTGGGTATGCCTTGGCACATTGAAAGCAGGAGTGGAAGAGAACAGGCTGAACTCTAAGCAGGTAGAAACCTCATGTCCTGATGAGCTTGCAGCATACGTGGATAAACATTCATAACATGCTGGTCGATCATTCTTAAGCAAAGAGAAGCAGATGTTACTGGCAAAGGGTGTTGGCATTGTTTGGTTTCACAAGAGGTGTGATTAGAGAAGGTACTTGAAGAAGGAGAGAATAATCACTTGGCATGCAAAAATGAGAAGCAAATCCAAGCAGAGGGTTTGGTGTATTGTCATAAAAAGCACACTTAATGCGTGCTTGAAGAAGACAGACATATGTGAACAGACAATGGAAATTTTTTTTTCTTTGAAACTTCGCTGAAAATAAAATAGTAACAAAGAGGTTAACATGTGGTTATAGAAGCTCAGCTATTATATAAGCCCCGTAGCTTGTTTCAAAAAGAGTATAAACCACAAAAGCATTTTATGATTTATACAAAAGACGTAAGAAATGTTCCATTTTTATTGTGTTACTGGTATACATTCTTTTTTTTGGTCTGGATCTTGCTAGATAACAGTAAGTATAATAATGTTTTATCTGATTCTCCTAAACATGCAATTAAAGTACATTAGTACCAGCATACTAGTCTATGTTCATTATTAAATGTAAAAATCTAAGAACTCTACATTAATGGAACATAAAATTTAAGATTTTAGTTACACAGAAGTCAGGGAATTCAGATGGACGGTTCCCATAGCAACCTATCTCTTCCTCTTTGTGTTTTTCATTTCACTAGAACCTTTCATTACTTGATTGCACCATACATTGTATCATGCAATTTCATCATGAAATTTCATCATTATATAACTGTGCGAGAGAAGAGAGTGAAGGTTGTCTTTACTCAACACCTTCTAACTTTAAAGTTTCTGTTGCACAGAGAGCAAACTGATGCTTAAGTTAATCAGGTCCATGAAGTAAATAGTCTCTGCTTTTCTGAGGGTCCCCCATAAATACAGTCAGTTTCTTTGAAATGGCTGTAAATAATAAAGCATTTGAACACAATAGCATATCATTCCTCTATAATGGGCTATTGTCTGCTTTGCCACGTAGATAGTGGAAAATGAAGGGTACTTGTGAGGTTTGTCTTCTGACAGTGGAATATAATTTACCAAATTACAACTTTGGACTGCCATGGTCACTGTTGGGATTATTAGTTAGAAATCATTGTGGTGGCCTCTAAACAACATAACAGATACGGGAATTTTTAGAAGTAGATCGGCAATTCTGAGTTTTTCCACACTGTAAACTTTGATTAAAGATGAAGTGTCAGCAGATCACACTTTTCATGACACAAATGAAGATAGTGATTAATTCTGCAATAGTTTGGTCTTTGTTGCAGAGGATATCAAAATGGAATAGACAAAGTGGCTGGTCTGAATCTTTGGGGGAACTTTTCAGTCAGATTGGTCTTTTTAATTTGGCAGCTATAAAGTAAGTATTCCGAAGCCCAAATATCAAGGCCTAGTGATCCTGCTAAGAAGAAAATAGATACCTCTCTACAAAGATGAGCAAACTGAAAGAGTGAATCAAAAATTGTATTTCTAACCTTCTCTACTCTTCCCATTGAATAAATGCTAACAGAAGATAATAATACTGCAGAAACAGGATTAGGAAAATGAAAGGCTTCTCCTCCTCAAAAGCCTTCAAATTGCAATGATTTCCATTGCCTTGATAAAATCAGACCTGGCTGGTAGTGTCATATTTTCTTTTGTGCTTTTGTACTGATGATAAATTTTGCGTGAAATGAAAGTAAATAGTTGTTTATACTTCATTTAACAGCAGCCAGTATGTCACAAAGTCAGCACTTCCGTGAGATTTATAGAGCAGGATTTAGGCTAAATTGTTGGCATATGAGATTTCAGCCAAAGGTTGTTTTCCTTTAACCATTTTGTTTTTCAAATGCCTTGGCTGGTTTTAGGATATTGGAGTCCAATATAATTACTTGTTTAATTGCTTGGAAGTAGAGCTTCCGTAGTTCAAAAATGGTTTCTTTTCTTTAAAAATAACTGAAATTTGGCTTGGGGTTCTCTAAAATGCAATGCACTATACAATTGTGTAATTTTATCCTCTTAAAAATTCCCTGAATAGTCATTAAAACTTTGGAAACTAGCTAATCTCTAGGAGGATACGATAGGTCTGGCTATTTTCCAGGGTTTGCAAGAGGCTGCGGACAGCTTAACATGGTAAGAAAAATGATTTATAAATCACTACAAGACTGGGTCAAAGACTTTAGCCTACTGAAACCCAGTTGGTCTTAAGGACTCCACTCTTTTCCAATGTCTAGAATCAGCCTCTGCTTTCAAGACGTGACACAGAGCAAAAGATAAGCAGAAAATTGTCACAGAGGTCAGAGAGCTTGTGAATGTGGATGGATCACTTAGATATTGGCCAGTGCCACTTTTAGTACCAATTGGTATCAGATGCATTACAACACAGAAATAAAGGACATTTATGAGAGGTATAATGGGGTAGGTAATGATGTGAAGGAGAGCAAGTTAACAAACAAGGCAAGATAACATGCAAAACTGCAGTCTGTGTCTTGAGAAGCCAGAGCATGCTAACACGCTCAGGATCATTATATTTGTCCTGAATACCACTCAGTACCTTAGTTCAGAGGATAAGTATGTCACTTTCAGCCTGCTCACCTCTCGAGAGGAAGACTGGGTATGTGAGTGCGTGTGATCATGTGCCTGTGCAGTCTATCAGTCTATTCTTCTGTCTTTTCCCTTGTAACTTTTCTTTTTTTTATTCAGTGCCAAGAAAATCTGGCACACAAGGAGGGGTCTCAAAGACAATGAAATTCCAGCAAGTTGGAAATTATATGTTCTTGTGCAGAAAAAGGAAACCAGAAATTACTCCCAGAAAGACTCTCGGCTGAAGGCAAATTTACACCATGAGTCCTTACACCCAGAAACTACCCAGATCAGCAGAAGGGTTGACAGGGGGGAAGAGAAACACCAAGAAACACAGCCACTGGAAAGCTTCTCTGGATATTGCACTTTATCCCAAATTTACAGATAACTAGACACTAGTTACTGCAATTACAAAGTTTGGGAGATTTGCCCCTGACTGCAGCACACTTGTGGAAATTTCTGTTGTCTAACCTTGCTTCAACTCATTGAAGCATGTTCTTCTTTTCTTGTTTTCTCTTCTGGGAGCAAGGGGCAAACAAGGGCAGGATGGCGAGCTGCACTGCATTAATGAGCTTAATTAGCAGTGTCAGCCAAGGTACCAGCCAAACACACTGGACAGATGGGGTTTACCTCTATTTTTTAGGGCTAAAAATTAATTTTAGGTAGAATTCCAGCATGATTTTGTTAAACTTGGTATTTGGCCTTTCTGAGACTGCATCTTCTCTGCCTGGTGTGGCAGCAACCTGCTTTGTAAGGATAGGGAAAAAAACAAATGTAAATATTTATAAAAATACTGCTATGTTGGGAAGCAATCTGGTCTCTTTTGGGGGACCACTGCAAGACTTCCATTGGGTTACATGGCCTTTCTTCCTCTGGTTGTCTGAAAGATAGTAGTGTATTCCTGATCTACAAACCACAGAAGTGACTGTTTCACATAAGAGCTAAGTAGTCAATCACAGAACTTCAGGGCATTGTGAGTGTGTGAAGACAAGGTGCATCCTTCAGCCAGATACAGTCTAGTGAATATAGCAGACAAGGATTTGGGAATGATGGAAAAGATTGAAAGAGACTGCAAAACATTCCCCCTCCTGTCTTTTCATGTTACTCTTCATCTGGAGGGGTAACAATTGCACACCTCCCTCGCTTAAGTCTGTTCAGTTGCAGCTCTGTTGACCCCTGGTGAAAAAAAAAAAAGAGGTCCTTGCCATTTATAAATAGAGGAGCTGGACTTTCATCTCAAAGATTTGACTGGAGGGTGCCAGCCAATCCAGTTTACAACAGTGTCATTCCTCAGAGGGTCCATGTGAATCAGCAGGGATCCATCACTGACTACATGGAGCTCAAGGAAATGTCCCAAGTGTGCTGATCTGGAATTCATGTCTGCACAGCTTGATCCAATGGATCTTGAAAACATGGTATTTTACATATTCAGAGTGCAACTATTTTGTACTTACATGAAGAGAACAACGTTAGTTTAAGATTAGTTATTCAGATGTAAAAGAGAACTTTCACTTTTAATATATATTATCTACTAAATCTATCAGACAACCGCTGATTGCAAAAGCGCTTTGTAACTGGCTTGTTTCAAGATAGTGGCAGTAGAAATCATATGTGACTATGTCAGTTCTGCCTGTTCACATTTAAAAGGTAAAGGAGAGAAAAGAGGGAGAATGATTCAGGCTGGTTTAGCTTCTTAAGGTTTGATTCAAATGCGTTTATAATTGTCTGTGTCTCAGTTGTAGCTCATGGAATTAGACATGAAGCCTGCATAGGTACAAAGTTTGAAAAGAAAGCTCTACATTGAGACAGCCTTCCACATTTGCCCATTCTGTTTCAGAGGTCCATGATGAGCCTGGATAGCTCAGATCCCTTACAGCAGACCACTAACACTTTGCTGACTTGCTGAAAATGAGAGGTTCAAGGGGTGCATCTTCACAAGAACAGCTTTTGCAGGAATGTGTGGGCTGTGTCTTAAGTCTTGGGTAAAATGGAGAAAATTGAGTCTAATTTTTAGTGATTAAATGCAATACTACAGAAACAAGGTATGATATATTACTTGGGGGCTGCAATGGTGGTAAACTGTGCATTGTTACAAAAGAAAATAATTAGGAAATGTACATTTTCAAAAGGAACAAAAAATTCAGATGAAAGGCAGACATTCTTTGAAGGCAAAAAAAGAAATTAGTTAGAGCATCCCACACTAATACACAGCACAACCATAGCCACACAAGGGTGCTATCTACGTTGTAACTGACATTGCTCAGAGAGTTTTCAACTCAGAAGGAACTGCAAGCAGTTTAATAAAAGCAGTAGCAGACAAATGGGTTCTTTGAAGATTTTTTGACTATTAAATTCTTAAACTTAAATTTGAGAAATCTAACAAATGTTGACTTTGTGTACTATTGCTTCTCATGGTTCTTTACCATAATGAGCGACTCTTCTTTGGTCATCTGTCAAGGCAGATCAGATAAAACCAGTTTGAGACCAGGCAACAATTCTGAATTGTTAGCTACTGATTTCATTCTAGTTTTAAGCATTTTTATCTCTATTATTTATCTTGGAGGTGATGATCATGGTTGTGAGAGTTGATTTGAGTTGCTCAACCTGAAATTCATCTGGTTTGACTTTTCACTAAGCATCTGTTTTAGCAGTGCTTTTTCCTGTACATTAAGCTTTGGCACTGTGCATTTGTAGCACTGTAACTGCAGTCAATAAATGTAAACACCATGTCTAGAAGCTCTTAATCAGTACTTCACAGCCACATTAGCAACTCTGTCCTGCTCCTTGTCCTATCAAAAGCATACACTTAGGAATGGCAGGGCATAGCTAATGTCATCCCTTACATACTTTTCAAAGGAAGAATTCAATTTAGATACTTCTCCTTCTTCTTCTGTGAAGAACATGAATTCCCAAATATGTTATGTGGTTTGTTGTTTGTTTTTTTCCCCTTTCTTCCTCCTGTGTCTTTCTTTAGAGAAAAGGAAAACACCAGGGTATTCCACTGTAAACAGTATGCATCTTTGGCTTTTAGTGTTCATTCTTTTCAAGTGGATATATATGTTAAAATAAATTGCATTCTGGGTGGGTGTCTTAACCCCTTAATGCTATCAGATGTGGTGGGAGGAGGGGTACTAGCACAGGCACTTTGCCAGACTGTCAGTTCCATCCTTTTTTGATTGATTCCAGTTTCAGAAGAAGGAGGTTTGTGAGATCCTCTCCTTCCACTTGTAATTAGCGACCTACAGGATCAGCGTGGTGGATCTGCAGTCACTTTCTTTCCCTACAGCATGATGTAACACCTTCCATCGTTGGGCAGTTTGTGTTATTGTAATACTTATGAGTTTTTCTTGCAGCCCATGTCAAGGATTGAACTTTCCAAATTATCTGTTTCAGACATTGAGAAAGAAAGGACTTAATGGCTGTGACAGCCCAGACCCCGATGCAGACGATTCAGTAGGTCACAGCCCTGAGTCTGAGGACAAGTACAGAAAAATTAATGAAGATATTGATCTAATGATCAGCAGGCAAAGATTATGTGTAAGTACTCTGAGCTCTCTTTCATTTTTTTTTTACTTCTTGATATTTCTCTGAACCTGGCAGGCATTGAACAAGAAAGAAAACAAAGGTTGTGAAAGCCCCGAACCTGACTCCTCTTACGCTCTCACCCCACGCACTGAAGAAAAATACAAAAAAATTAATGAAGAATTTGATAATATGATCAAGAGCCATAAAATACCTGTAAGTACCAAAGGTTAGATGGCTGGCTGCTGATAACTGCTGCAGTAACAAACCATAACCCTTTCAGTTCTGGCTTCTTAAGGAAAACATTTCAGCTGGAAACAGGCTCTTAATAGTTCAGTATATAATTAAACACTGTGGTCAGAAAATTTCACGACACATATCTTTCTTCCAAGTCTTTACCTCTGACACACAGACAAAGCCTGCTACAGGTGAAACCTACAGAAGGAAGTGAAATATACATATACACATTATATTCACTTGATTTACAGAACTGTTTTACCACAATACTTGCCCAAATTATATCTAAAAAATAACAATGGAAATCTTCCTTTGTGGACAGGCTGACAAACCCACAGAATACTTTCAGTGGTGGTATAGAAAAAAAAACAATGTAGAACTGAAATTCCTTTATATATAGTAATCAGTGTATTCTGTGCGTGTCGCTTCAGTTCTCAAGTGTCTCTGCTAAACTCAGTTGCAGCACTGAAGGGTTACAGCTACTTGCTCGCTGCAGAGAAACAGAGTGCATGAGAGCCTAATGGTAGGATTCAGACATGTTTGTGTGCTGGGGTGATTTTACAGCTTTGTCAGAGAATTTGCTTTGACCTCATCAGCATTTCTTTAATGCTTTAACATGAGCTAAATTTTGTTTTAACCAAGTCAAAATTTCTAACCATCAGTCGTATGCCTTGCCAGATATCTAAGAGAAATAACTCTGCATGTGCTGTTTCGTTTGCACAAGACGTACAGGAGAAAAATACTTTGTCATTATGTTTTAGTATTACACTCATAAAGCCATTAAAAAAAGAATGTGGATGTTTGGAGGTTCTATTTGGTCCTCCTTCCAACTGTGCGTGGAAGACAGGGTAGCAAACCAAAGGTTTACCCAGGTCCAACTAAGCAGCTGGATTTGAATAAGTCTCTGCCTGCTTCTAGAAGAGGTCACTTGGATCTGCTCATTCCTCATTCCCACATGTAGGTTGTATGGTTAGCTGCCAAAATGGATGTCTGTACACCCAGAATGAGCAAAGTCTCTTCTGTAATGCTAGTCAATTGTGCGTACAAAATATGACAGCTAAGCTGAGGTCGCCTCTTAAGGTTGCTCTGATTCCATCTCATGCAGTGTAAGCATTCTTCACGTTAAGTCTCAGCTGAAGGATTTTAAAGGTGTTAAATAATAAAGATTTTCCCAGAGATCATAATGGTACCAAAATTGATAATTTAGTGTTTGGAATGGCTGGTAAAGAATGTCCAATATGTATATAAAATATCTGGGAGGAATACATATATATTCCATCTTTTTCTAC
Source organism: Phaenicophaeus curvirostris (assembly GCF_032191515.1). Lineage (NCBI taxonomy): Eukaryota > Metazoa > Chordata > Aves > Cuculiformes > Cuculidae > Phaenicophaeus > Phaenicophaeus curvirostris. The sequence goes on from NC_091431.1 coordinate 19,354,735, forward strand.
CTCCCTATTCATTTGGTTCTTTTGCATATTTGTTTTTCTCTGGAAAAAAAAAACCCAACTCTAAAACTGTCACCATGGATTTAGTTTCTCAGGATAGAACTCAGTTTGACAGTGACTGCAACATTTAGGGTGGCTGTTATAAGCTGGAATGCTTAACACTTTTTCATGTCAAAATCTTACCAATTGCCATTCTTTCTCTCTTTCAAGGATGACCTTTGGCTTGTTTAAATCAAAGTGACAGAATTTTCAATCAGATAATACTTAACCAAGTCTTGTCTAACTTAAAAATTGTGTTTGGAATGGTCCTTCAGATCCTCTGTTTCTCTCCTGCTGCTTGTTTTTGTTCAAAGCAGGACATTATAACCATTTGAAATCTTAACATGTGAGAAAAAAAAGCCTTGCAAAAAACCTCATTCCTGTGGTAGTGAGTTCGGTCACTTTCCTTACCTCCATAAGCATTTGCAAAAATCATCTTTTTAGTAAAACTGGGAAAGTTCTAGGAATCAGAAACAACACAGTTAATCTAAACATGGTACATCACTTTTGTTCTACCAAAAATTAATGGATTCTCCCTCTGATTGCTTTCATTAAATTCAACCTTTTGGCATCAAATGCAGACCTGCTTCAGCAATTAGCTTGGTTTCCTGAGCTGTGTTTTGGGTATAATGTGTCTTCCTATCTTGCAAGGATGATACAAGGTACAATGCATTATCTTTTTGTGAAATTCAGAGATGCTTCAGAGACACAGAACTGTTATGTTAGCATTTCTTTTCATGTAAGACAGGATATCCCTTCTTTGAATACCTCACATGCAGAGCTCAAGGTCTGTGCACTCCATCAAGCTGCTTACCACAAAAGAAAGAATCAGTAGGTGCCCTCCCCAACAGCAGCTCCTTCTCCCAGCATAAGCTGAGATGTAACAGGCAATATGGAGATCAAAGCTAGTACATAATGGAAATTTGTAAAGATAATGTATTTTATAGTATACATATAATGTGCTCTATTATATACAATAATATATTTAACTGTACAAATCAGTATAACTTCAGGGAAGTCAGGACAGTTGTATTCATTTACTTGTAATCATCAAAGGCAGCCAAGAAATTTGGAGGGGGAAAGCAAAATTGAACAAAAAGTCACCAAGTTGAGGCATTAAATCACCACTTACAAAATACATAAAACAATGCAATGCCTATGTCTGGTCTTGTAACAGAATAAAGCTGCTGCCAAATAAAAACAAAATTGGCTTTTGCTCCTAACAGCTAAGGCCAATAACGTTTCCTCAGATAATTTTCTGTGGATAAGTATTTATATTGTTCTAAAACATCTGATAATAATTAGACATTTATTTGTAGTTTTCATAAGAGTGATGAAAGCCAAGGAGACAGAAATAGTCCACTAGAAGGGAGCTATAAGTATCTCTGTCTCTAAACAAATGAAAGTCTGGTTGAACATGGGAGGGATAAAAACAATATTTAACATAGAATGTTTGGTCCAGTAATTTCTAAGGAGTTTGAGTCCTCAACACTTTGCACAGCACACCCCAGCTTGTGGAGCACGTACCTAACACAGCGTGTGCTGTACGCTGGCGGTATACTCTAGGGTGAGCCATCTGCTTGCTTTGGCACTTGAGTCCAAAGGAGAAAAGACAGAGAAAAATAAAAAGCGAAATGTGGCAAGCTGCACACATGTTAGAGCAAGGCTCCATCTATATTAGTAAATTAGCAAATGGCAAAGAACATACCAAGGCAGCAGGAGGTGCTTATCTCTGCCCTGAATTGTTTGAATCGTCCCTGGCATGCTTTTGGCACAGGTCAAAATAACGCTCTTCTAGGCAATTTCTGAGCTCTGCTTGGTTGTTAGCCCAGGCCAGGAACAATTCCCTACTGACAGTTTATATGTAGTCATGATGTTTTTGAGGTTGAGAAAACTTAATAGTATGGACATGGAGTGCTCCGTGGCCTCAGATGGCCTCAATACCCAGGCAAGTTTAATTTACTAATATAGATACTACGCAATTGCATCATAAGCTTTAATGTCCATCGGGACTAGCTGGAATAGATATGCCCCATGACTTACTACCAAGAATGACTAGGGAATCTGCAGCAGGTTGCAGTTCTTGGGGAAGGACATAAAAGACAAGAAAATTTGAGCAACCAGAGCAGAACTGTAGCTAGAGACTTAATGTTTAATACTGGTGTTTATACAGCTAAACTTCTCTCTCTAATGTTTGATTCCCAAGAAGAAGAAACAAAAACTACTGCATTCCAGAGGAAGTGCATATTGTGCTGCAAAGCAGAGAGTTAGTCAACTGACTTTGACCAGAGAATGTTGCCTTTGAAGTGCTCCATAAATAGATACAAGTACATCCAGACAGTAGGTAGAATGGTGAAAATGACACCATTACTACAGAAATGATGACTAGTGAGACCGGCAGCCACAAAAACAACGAAGGCTGGAGCTCTTCTGTGCTGTACTAATGTAGAAATAAAATATTCCAGCCCTTGAAGGGCTTGGTTCATACATGGAAGAAAGACAGAGCATAATAATGAAAGCAGATAAGCCTGCTGAGGGTGGAAAAGACTTTTAAATTTGCATTTCTATCCATGTTCTAGTTTAAGTAACTCATCAGAAATCTGAATTAGGAAAATAAATTAAGAAAATAGAGGCAATATTAGTATCTACCCAGGCTCAGAGGGCAGGTTTCACAGATTCCATGACAGAGGTGAAGAAGACATTGCACAAAGTGGTCTCCAGTGGGTAAAACTCGGTCTGGCATGGACTGGCACTCAAGAGGGCAGGATCATGCTCTTGAAGTTATCAGGTAGTGCAATCTCCATCACAGCCCCAAACGCTGCAATAACAAGAGGTCCTGTGTTGGCTTATTCACATCTTGGATAAGATTGGAGGTAAAGATAAGATGTCTATCCTCATGTGAATTCAGTTGCTAAAATCTTTTGAAAAGGCAGAAACCAGCAACAGCAGTTGACTTTGAGCTCTAGAAGCAGCCACGTGCTTCTGACTTACATTGGATTTGGGAACACTTTGAGTTCTTCTGTGGCCAGTGAAGAGAACGTTTTGCTTCAAAACGTACCCTCAGGCTGACAAAATGTTTGAAATTATGCTATGTTAACCCTTTTCCACTAAGCCTAGATGTCAGTTGTGATGTACAGTGGTACTCCTTTCTTTGAGCAACCTGGTCTAGTGGAAGGTGGCCCTGCCCACGTTGCGGGGGGCGGGAACTGGATGATCTTTAAGGTTTCTTCCAACCCAAACCATTCTATGATTCTATTATTCAATATAACATGCAATTTTTCCTTTGAAAGATAAGTCACACATGCAGCTAGCGAGCTAGACTTCCAACTGTCAGAACATCTGCAGGCAAGAAAAAGGTTGCTTCTGAAAGAAATAAAGAATATATTTCAGCAATTACATTATTAATTACATAATCATTTATTCTGGGGTTTTTTTTCTGTTTGTGAGACACAAACGTTTTTATGTTTCAGCATCCATACACAGACCCAGCAGCAGTGTAGTTTTGCTTCTTACACACTGAACACAGAAATTTCCAAGATAACTCTCTTCCACTTCCCACACTACTCAAGCAAAACAACTCTATGAAAATGTGGCCCCTGGAGTGCCTTTGTGCTTCTTGGCAAAGGGAAGTGAGTCCCAACAAACAGTCCCCTGGCTGGGGAGTAATGCAGCCGGGTCTGTCTGCTTGAGTGCTCTACCTGATCTCAGCCGTTATACCATGGGCATATCTCAAAAACCAGGCTACAGACTATGTAAAGGGTTTCAGAGCTAAATTAACAGCTTGAAATAAGTCCCGAGGCATTTGTGTAATGTATCCTTCACATCATACCCTGAGCTAAAATCTTGCTGTGAATTTCAGTGGTCAAGCAAAATGTTTCCTCTATACTTACAGCAAAATTATGTCTGCCTCTAGAAAGGGAAGAGGACAAAAAAAAAAAAAAAAAACCTAAAAGAATAACTGTAATTTGATGGCCAGTGGTGTAATACACAGGGTGCAGCCAACAGCTCTGGCCAGCTAGAGAAGAGATATGTGGGTGGCACAAGGTCAGGGCACCTCGGTCGCCTGACACAGCAGATTATATGCCCAGCTCTCAACATACTCCCTAGGTCCTTGAAGACTTACTAGTGCTATTAGCTGCCAGGAACAAAATTAAATTCTCTGATTTCCTCCCTCTGATGATGTTACAAGTCTGGTTTAAAGAATTTTTTTATGGGTTTGGGATCTTGAAGTTTATCAGATTTTTAAATGGCAAATTAAGAGGTACTTTGTTTGCATTCAGGTATTTGAATATCTAAAATGCTGTCAGGTAGTTCCAGAAAAGTTTTCTTTCTGTTCACAAAGGCAAGAAATTAGTTGTTTTTTAAAACAGATAATTTAAATATGAAGATCTAATGCATTTGAATGCCACCAGAGTCATGTATTTTAGATAAATCCAGGCAACTACCACCCAAGAGAACCCCAACCAATAAATCCACCAACTGACCAAGAAAACATGAGCTGAGCTTTCTAAGAGGATAACGAGGATTGGGTACTACATCTCCTTACACCCTCTGTCAAACTGGACAATAATTTGGTTGTTGGTGAAAGGGATTCCTGCAAAGGAAAGCAGCTCAGGAGAGGATCTTGCCTTACAGTATGAAAATAGCGTATTGAAAAGGCATCAGCAAACACCACCACCCCCAAAAATAATTATAAAAACCATAAAAAGCACAAAGAACCCAATGACTGGTTGTATCTAAACTTCCTATATTTGCTACCTGTCCCTGAGTAGAACTTTGTTTCTTTAAGCCCCTCCAAGCAAAGACAGAATCTTTATAAAAGGTAATGTACTGTGTTGGTGCCTTTAATGTGATTTGGGATCATTCTGGTTGCTAAAGCAACATAAGCTGAAATTAAAGCTTTCCCTTTTGCATTCCACCCCTTCTAATTTTTCTCCATGCAATGAAGTCATCATAATCATGTACCTTTGATCTTGCAGTCATCTGTGACACTAGATTAAGATATCACAAGTGAAAAATTACAACTTCATAGAATGAAAGAAAAAGAAAATTAAGCTTCATAAAGCAGGGTTATGTTTTAAACAAAAAAAAAAATCTTCCCAGTTCTTAAAAAGTAAATGTGCAATCTGCATTACTGGAAGATGGAATCATGATTTGAAAAATCATATTTAAAAGCCTTGGTAACTCTTTGGAAACACTTCTCTCAACTCTTGGGGGAAGGGAACAAGTGTAAATGTTTTAACCACCAACTAAAACATATTTGAACTAAATATAGAGTAACTGTACTTGAAGGCTGTTGTGCTTCTGTACTATTCTTGTCTTTGTTTCCCTTTTTTGCTTATATAGGCTGTTCCACCACCAAACTTTGAGATGCCAGTTTCTATCCCAGTGTCCAACCACAACAGTCTGGTATACAGTAACCCAGTCAGCTCACTGGGAAACCCCAACCTTTTGCCGCTGGCTCATCCTTCATTGCAAAGAAATAGCATGTCTCCTGGCGTGACACATCGGCCTCCGAGTGCAGGTAACACAGGTAGGCTCTGTTACATCCATCTATTTAAATGATCTTCTATCAGCTGCTCGGGTGCCTTAAGTCACTTTAAGCTCCACCCTGAGAAACAAGAACTGTGGTTTTACCAGTTGTAACAATTTGTCCAAATTTGCTGTGTTGAAAAATCAAAAGAAAAGCCAAGAGTTTTGTATTCTCAATTTAGAAAATAAAAAAGGTCTGGAAAAAGCTGCATATTGACTAAGGTTAAAGGAAATCAATAAAGGATAAAAGGGCAGACAATTTGCTGTTTCATAAAAAGGCAGCTTGTCTACTTAATTCATGCAGGAACTCACTATACCATAAAGCTTAAGGGGGCAGAGGAGAAAATGCAGCTGGTGCAAACAAGTTGAACAAAGAATAAAAGGACACTCATTACTTAAGTCAGCAGTCTAGAAGCTAAGTGCAGAATTTATTATTATTTAAGCATTCACAAATTCCTTAATGGGTAAACGATAGTTGAACTCTATACTTCAGTGCCTTGTACAGCAAGAGGCTGTGCTCTGCTCTGGTGATGATGAGGGCTCACCTCTGAATAGGATAAATACAGATTAAGTTCATACAATCTGTCTGGCTGAAGCAACACCAAGATCCTTAAGTATACTGGGTTCACAGGACCATCTGAGGTCCCCAAGTGCAAATAGAAGTTTTAAAGTCCTTAGAGTAAATGCCCATGAAAGGCTGCAGAAATTAAATTCAAAAGCTATGTATATATATATATTATAGCTTCTGAGTAACTTTCTTATCCAGGAACTTTCAGTGTCTTCTTCCGAATCCTATGTGGAAGCCTTTGCTTTTCTGACTAATACTGAACTAAAGGTAGTTTTCAAGTGAAGGACTGCTATAAGTAACTTTCAAATATAAGTGATTTTCCATATGCTGTGAGTGACTGCAAATAAAATAATAAAATGTTGTGGACTACATGTTTTGTTTGTCCTTGAAAGGCAAACGTCTCGTAGGGTAGCATTAAACATTACAATTTTATGACTGTGAGTCTGATCTGGCTGTAGAAGTCAGAGGAAAACAGTGGTGTGTACTAGAGCAGGCTGTTTGAAGTTTGAGAAAATGTTTTGAATGTTTGCCTGTTATAATTTAATGTGCTCACTTGTAGTATTTCATTTCAACCCCCTAGGTGGCCTGATGGGTGGGGACCTCACAACCGGTGCAGGCACCAGTGCAGGTAAAGAGAAAAGAATTTGTTTTTCTAACTGAAAAAAAGGACTTCCTTCAAAGGCTGAGTCCTAAAATAGCTCCATATTGGAAGCGGAGTATTAGAAAGTGATCAGCATCCGTTTATTTTCCCCAGCTACAGGGTGGGGAATTGATATTTGTGCTTTTCTTACTATTAGAGAGAGGCTTGTTTTCAGCAATTTCAAAAATCTGGCACCTCAACAAATTCCAGAGATACAAATACCTGCTTTCCTTCACATTAGCCTTTCCATACAAATTTTTGAGTCCATTGCATGGCCCTGTTCAGGAAAAACTACTGAGGCCAGTGTCAGAAACCTTGATCCTTCTGAAGTCACAGGGTTTATTTCCATTGGCTTTAGTGGAACTGGGATTTCACTTCATGAATTTAAGCCTGAGTAAAGATTTCAATATTGAGTCGCTCATTAGATTTCAATCTACCAAGCACAGGTTTGATCTCAAGCCCCTGCTCTAAGACCCTTCCTCGTCAGCAAAATCTGTTAGCATTTACTTAAATAATCAGTAATTAACTTAAGCTTAGTTTTATGTATTTGCTCAAGTGCTTGGTACACAACAGGGGAAAGGATTTTCAAAATGCCCATGCAGAGAAAAAGATTAGCCCTTTTAAACCTGCTCCCGTAGAAGTAAAGAGAAGTGTACTTGCTCGGGTCTGTGTTATCAAAGCAATGTTGTCAGAGTAGTCCCCTTTGCTCAGTAAACCCAGTGGTTTGTTAGCAATGTCAGCAATGTTGCATTATTACAAATAAAGATTACAAAAGACAATGGCAAGATTACTGTTTCAGTTTGAGAAGTAAACACATATGTTAGAAGAAAATAATCGGAGTGGTAAAACATGGAGTACGTCCAATTTTACTGGGTTAACTGCTCTCAGCAAGAACCGTATGGAAAAATAGTTGGAAGATCCATTTTGTGCATTATAAACCAAGACTGACATACATGCTGATTCTGACGTCTCATAAAATAACTTATAAATAAATTCTGGATAGAGTGATCTTTTCTTCCCTGACTCTTCTCCGCCTGTGTTAGACCACCCTCCCTTTTATCTTTGTGCATAGATGAGCCACAGATGTTCGCGTGATGCATTTCTAGTAAAGCTGAAGCTGCACAGCATTGTATCAAAAAAGCACGTTAAACCCATGCCGGCGCTTTGAAGGGTCGGTTTGTGTTAATTCAAGAGTAGGGAAGGCAGACCATGGGAACTTAGCTATTAGTATCTTTTGTTCTCAGAAAAAAAAAGAAGAAGAAGAAGAAGGAAAGAAAGCATGATAGGAAATTACAGTTTTGTTAATTATCTTTTGTTAGCTAAAGAAAGATTCGTTCTGGCGATGTTCGCGTTTCATCTAACTTCAGGCTCACGCGTGGCAGCAGCTCAGGAGGCAGAATTGGGAATGGGTTGCCCTGTTAAAGGGGTCCCTCTACTGCCTCTGGAAGAAATAGCATCGCCTCCTTACTGGTTTCCCTGCTCCTTTGGAAGGATGCTGGAAAGCAATTAGTAAAGAAGGCAATGTTTTCTTTTAAACGGGGCACGCATTAAAATAAAAGTTCGTTTGCACTTGCATTTGGCTTAATAATCTTCTAGCTTAATAAAATCTGTATATAAATACGCCAGTTGAAAATTTATGTTCTTTCTAAATACATATTTTCTTCAAAATATATTAAAAGCATATATAAGCATAGGGAGTAGGATAGCTTGATTATTTACCCACAAACTAAGAATTTGTGTTTCCTGCATGCAGGGTTATGCATTAAGCTCGCAAGCAATGTAACTTTGGAGTAGGCAATTGATTTGAGGGGCGTATATATGAGGGGCATTGCTAGGAATGCATCATAAATATTTAATTGTATGAATGGTCTTTGTTCTTTATTTGGCAATAAGAGCTTTAAACACCATTACAGAAGTGTTTTCTAAATCTCTCAAATGCAGAGCAGTAGGAAGTATTTGATACAGGACTGAAGGAAGACGAAAAGGTCATTATAAGGTTGAATCCTCTGTCTTAATTGCATCATTCCACAATGGCACTATTTTGGACAGTCCTCTTTCTTTAGGGTGCAGAAGAATAAACATCAAAAGTTCTCTTTGTTTATCATTCTTCACAAGAAACAGAGACCTCTATGTTTTCTTCTATTTGGCATCTTAGAAGCTGGTAGCATGATCATGTGGTTTAATTTGTTGGGGTTCACATTTCTGGCCAAATTAGAACCTTATGAATTTGCATTTTTCTGCAGTGTCCAAAAATAGCATATATTCAAAATAGCATAGTCCATGAAGAGGAGTCTAAGGAGTTTCATTTCTGCCATTATAAAATGAAACTACTTTTGGTTACTAACACCACCCCTCCATTTCTGCACTACTTCAACAAATTACATTATAACAAATTGCATTATAACTGCAATATCAGAAACAGAAAAAGATTAGTTAAGCCTGTGTTTTGAGAAGTATGTTATTTTGTTGGTTTGGATTATTTGAAGTAATAGCCCTGAAATCATCCACAATTTACCTTGGGAGTCAACCCAAGACATAAATAGAACTTTAAAAAGCTGAATACTTCTTTATTATTCTACACAACTAAATACCATCAGTGGTATTTTTAAGTTAAACCAAGGTTATCTCAGGTTTGTTAAAGTAAATTTGTTCTTAACGAAACGAATCATTTCAATCATGTGATTGAAGCAACTGCCAACAAAATTGTAGTGAACTTTACATTTAGTATAGTTGCTAAATTAGGAACACAACAATGTCTTTGGCATTGTTCTCTCAAACCAGAAGCTTTTGATAGAGAGAACAAGAAATTCTTGGACCAAACTGATATGCTTTAAAACTAATTCAATCTTACCCCATAACTAATATGAAGACTAAGTGATATGTTACCCATTTACCTAACACACTATGTGAAGTTCTTTTAATTTTTAGAGAGAGTATTCTTTAACAAAACCACTTAGCAGTAACTCGACCAGAAATAAGTAACGTCTACAAAGTTTTAATACTATAGATGATCTGAACTCAGGCTTTGTTTAGTGGCTCAATATTCATTTTGAAAGCCTGATAAAAGAATCAAACTCTAAAAATATGACAATGGTTTTAAAATCAAAGTAAAACAGTATTCAGAGGACATTTTTCTTTGAATCCGTGCTTTAAACTTTCAATTTTCAAACTGAGTTTTGTATTTAGATTGAGTTATATTTTTCACTGTTTGATTTTCAGATTATTACATTTTAGTTTTCATAATTAAGTGGGATTTTGAACGGAATAAGCCCATCTAAATCAACAGAATTTCTTTATGTTTTAAACCATGATAAATGGTAAAATCAAAGGAGAAATTCAATCTGAAGTTTTGAAATCACAATGGATATAACAAAAAATATAGTTGCTTTAATTGTTTATTTATTTTCTGTAATATGTTTATTTCATGATCTGATTTCTGTACAGCCTTCTTCTTGACACTAACGTTACACTAAAAAAGCAAGTTATTCATAACTACCTGGGATTCTACGTATGCTGTCAGAGGGAATAAGTGCTTGTCCTCTTTAAACTAAGCATCTTCAGGCTATCTTTAAACATATTCTTTAAATTGACTAGAAACTGAAAAGATCAGCAATGCATTTTGAAAAATTCATCCCATGTCTTTTAATAACTGAATGCCATATTTACCTATAAATCAGCAGCTAGTCATTTCCTTCTGGAAATTAACCACAAGCTAACAGCTGCCTTCTCATCTTCTGAGGGCTGAGGTCCTGGATCTGCCAGCCAATATCAGAATTTGCTAGTTCTTTCCTACTCCTTTTTCTTTTCATGGTCTTGTACTGACTGTGGGTGAATGTATTATATATTCTACTAGTATTTCAAGCCACATGGGAATATATGTAATAGTAGGGGTTTTTAACTCATAAGCCCTGAGGGTAGAGGCAATCCAGATTGTATCTTCTCAGAAAAGTGTGATTTACTAAAAAGAAGCAATCTGCCCAAATAAGCCTACAAGCAGTACTAAAAATAAGCAAGGATTTCAAACCTGCTTGCGTTAGTGTCTTTTGAAACTACAAATACAAATAACCAAACTAATTTTAAAAAAAAAGAAAAATTAAAAGGTAAAATAAATATTCTGCGCTGTGCCCTGAAATTATGCTTAGTATAGTAAGGAGAAGATAAATCTCAGGCTACAAGTGTGGAATAGGTTAAATAAACAAGTGAGCTTAGAACAATGATTCCCAAACCTCAGTTTATGGGCAACCTATTAGAACTGTGTTTGCCAGGGAGAGCATGATAAGTTCATTGCCCTTCCCTTATTACTCGATGAGTGCAGTCGCCCACAGACCTCTGATCCAATGATTAGGCAAGATGCGGTACAAAAGTATAGTAAACAATAGTTCCTGTCCAAGGAAGTTTACGGTCCAAAAGAAAGAATACACAGTCATTCATAACAGACTTTGTGATGCAATAGTGCCAAATCCAAACAGTAAGAATTCATAAATTGGCAGGTTGACTTAAAACCGTGGAGGCGGAGAAGAAATTAAAAACATAACAATGCTCCTTTTCTTTTCTTTTCTCTTATTCCACTCTTGTTATGCCATTAAGTGTTCTTTTTCCAAGCTTTCCTCCACATCAGGACAATATATATCTTTTTCTTTCAGTGTTTTAAGGGAAGTACCTACAGGTAGGAGATTTGTGATAAAAGAGAAAGAACACTAGAACTTGTTTGACAGCTCTAATCCATAGTATGAAGGAAATTGTCTATCTAACAGTACCTGAATTTCATATCTGTGTAGGCAGTCAGCACAGAACTTTCCAAAATTAAGTCCTGGTTCTGTCCTAAGCAACTCATCTGTTTTGTACAGCTTATCCAGACTCATTTTCATGCAGGAAAAAAATCTCATCAGTGAAACTTTGAGAATAGGTTAAAAAGGATAAATGGGAAAAAAAAACCAGCACCCTGCAGTGGGTGTTGTATACAAAGGTTGGATGTGTGTATTTACAGCTAACTTGTGTGACCTCTTGCCAATGAAGAGATCCACTTAACCTCATTTGGACTAGACCTCAATGAAAATCTGTGAGAATTTGGCCTTTATTAGGTTTCCATCAGTTGTGTAAGTGTTGACTTAGAAATTTATTTAGTTATTCTCTGTCTCATCATCTCACTAATCAAAAGTGTCTCAATATTTGTATTTATAAAAAGACAGCTTGAAAGGATTGAAAGGGAGAAAGCCCTAAGTTCACATGTAATGAACAATTAAGTGAGTCATACAAACTGTGGTTCTTTGTAAGTGGGATTTTAAAGACAGGCGTGATTGACTTCTTTTCCTTTATGACAAGCAGTTTCAAACGTTCCTCAAAAATAATTTGGATTCTTTAGATAAAATCCTTCTCTAGTGAAGTCTGGGGGAATTTTATGCTTTACTTCAGTGAGACAGGGGTCTCAGTGTTTTTTGTCTCTGCATTCTTGCTCATTAAGACACCGCAATGTCTTCTGTAGGGCACTGCAATCCATATTCTTGTTCAAATTGAGAAAATATAAGAAGGAATTGCAAATTAGCAAATATCTGGATTTCATGCCTGTCCGGAGTCCTGAAAGAGATAGTTGATGCCTCCTGGATCTGGAATGCAGCAATGACTGCCCTGAGAAAGAAAGCAAGAAATGCTTTTAACCTCTTGAAGCCAGGACTGCAGACACACATGGAAGATCCTGGCAGCATTAAGTTAACATGACCCCTGCCTTTTAACTTTTAACATGATTACCCAATTAAGATATTCAATCCATAAATTCCATTTGTTTTCAAAATCTCTCACAAGCAGATTTTTCCTTTAGTAACAGTTGGAATAGCCTCCCAGAAATAAAAGCCAGAGGAGAAAAGTATGCATTAACTACTGAGATTTTCTTTGCATCTGCTTAAATTTCAGATCAAATCTAAGTAGTATTATCTATGTGTGAAACACTTTCCTTTTGGGTGTGTGTCTGTGTTAGTAGCATTAGTAAGTTAAAAATTTGTTTGTATCGTATGTGTTTAATGTATACAGTCACAAAATTTTCCTGACACTGAATTTTAAATTATGCATGATTAATTGTTTTTTTATAATTTTTTTGATTTAATAAAGAAGTCGACAGTTTTGCTACACGTTTATGAAAAAAACTTTTATCAGTTTTTTTAAATTTCTTTAGGAAGCAAGAAAGTACATTTTCAAATAATATATTACATTTATATTTAGAAGTACTTCATCTTGAAATATTTTTCATTAAAAAGGCAGGTTTCTTCAAAATTATAATTAATTTCAAACACCAAAAAAAAGGGTATTATTTGTCATCAGCAAATAATTTGAGAAAAGCAGATGATTTGTCCAAGGCTCTCACTCAGGCAGTCAGGAGGAGAAAGATGTCCTTCACTCTTCCCATGCTCATATATTTCTCCAATATATCTTCAGAAAATATTCTGGTTTTCAGTTATGTAGTTTTCTCTCTAATGTAAGTCTTTTTTTTTTCCTTCTTCTGACTCTAGAATAGATCATTTTAAAAAAGAAATACTTTGTGCTTTTTGTATAAACAGGACTACAATGGAGCATCTTTTCAGCTAGCACATGAGATGAAAAGAGATAAAGACTCCTAAAATGTGTTATGTAATTATTTTACTGGAAGAAGAATTAACTTATAAGAGGCAAGCTAAGTCCTGAAAACATGTTTTCAAGAGGAGAGTGTCTCAGACAAGTGACATCCAGATGTGATCTGAACATCCTGCATGTTAAGAGATCATGCCTATGCTCCTTACTGCAAAATTTTCAGAAAAGCTGTTTTGCAAGCTAAATTTCAGATGAGCACCATTGAAAATTCACCTCGGTTTTTGGTGTTGACCTCTTCTGCTAAGCTAAATCTTGGTCTGGAAGATCACTGCATTCCTAGCACAAAATGCAGGCTAACCTTTGCAAATATGAACAGAGAGTGACAAGAGAGCACTACACATAGTCAGTGACATTGCACTGTGCCTGCTCCTCATGTCAGTAGCCAGCAGCACAGACAGGCTACCTGTTTTACCATGGTAGGAGACTTTTAAATGACTCTCTGATCCCAGACATTTTGTTTGGACCTTAAAACACACCGTAATGTAGTTCCAAAACTCATTTTGCAGTGCTCGTATGTTTGAATTACAGAAGTGTAATATTTATAAGGTACAAAAAATAAAGACCAATTTGTAATTTTAAGTTATTTTTCTGAATAATTACAACTTAGTTTCTGTGCCGTTTCGGTGAAGCTTCAAGCCAAACAAGGTAACTTGTAATATCTGGATTTTGAGATGAGCATAGCTACTGATAAGTAACCATGTTAGAACAAAATAGTGCTGTGGAAGTGGAAATAAATGAATCAATACAATCAGAAGTAAAGTTATTGGAAAGATAGTGTTTCTGCATTAAAGCTATATGCTATGAGATGCCTGAAATGAGGTGACATTAAAGGATTACAAAGGCAAATAGTAAGATGCTGTGATCAGACAATATAAGAACATAAGCATACTGGCAGCAGTAACTGTATTGCAAAATTAAAACAAACAAAAAAAAGCACAAACAGGACCTGAACTTAGATCATCTATTGCTCTGTTTCTTTGCTAAGCGAAACAATGAGGGCTACAGATGATCATCCTTGAAGAGGAAGAACACTTCCTCTTCTCTCAGTGCATCGTTTGCAGCAGACCCTCGCTGCCCCGTAATATACCACTATTCCAAAGGCTGCAGGGAGGCCAGAGATGTGCTGAAATATCTGCCTGCAGCTTGGGAAACCTAAGTGCAATAAGAAATGTTTTGAAGGGTTGCTCACAGTTCCTTATGTGGGTAGCCACTGGCTAATTCTGTAGACAATCAGGTGCCACCTTTACATTTATTTTATTAAGGTGTGAATTTCTAGACTAAAGAGGGAGAATACTTACTGCAAAAACTACTTTAGAAACATTTAAATATGGCTCTTATTATAGAAACAAAACATAACCGCAATGTTGGTGATCAGGTTAGTTTGCCATGCACTTAGTTATGCACTTGACTCAGCAGTAAAGTATTTGCATGAAGTGTAATGATCTGTGATACACAGGTCAAGTTTCTGTTCTCATGGTCTTTCATTCTGCATCTAAATTAACTCATCTATTTCTCCATTTGACTGCAAAAGCATCTCAGATTTCTAGCCTCCTAGATTCACAGCATGTCCTTAGAAATGTGTTTTGCAAAGTGTTTCACGTTGTTATGTGGCCATTCACCTTCTGCCTGAGAAACATCATCTCTGTCCTGAAGGCAATCTGAGCCCCGTTGCTGCAGTGTGGGATACATGCCCTTTTTCAGCAATAGTTGTGTGCACCTGCAAATGCTCCACATAAAGTACATTGTTAGGATGTTCCAGATTTTGTATGGCACTAGCCCAAGGGTAAGAAATAATTTTGAGTATTTCACCAGTGTAAACAGTTCATTAAGGTAGCTGGCAGTACTCAACATGAAGATTTGAAGAGAAAGAGTTATTTTTCAATTCTTTCATGATGAGAAACATTCTGCCAGGACACCCTGGGGGCTGGGGGCAGCAAGGGGTCCGGGAATAGCAGAGGATCCCTGGGGTCAGCAGGGCAGGGCTTTGCATCCAGGACCATTTCACTGTCCTGGCCAGGGAGCAGGGCAGGTGAGCGAGCAGCAGACCCATCTCCAGGCATCAGGCACCTCCATGGGGACAGGGATGGGCCAGAATGTCAGCCTGGGCTGGATCTGACCTGGTGACGAGAACCATAGGATTGGTTAGAGGACCATTAGTGACACCAAACACGAGGATATAGCAGTAAGACCCGTACTGTCTTAGTATGTAGCCCAAGTACTTGAACCAGCTCAGGGACACAGTAGACCAACAAAATGTGAGCCACCGAACAGAGAAGTCACTTGCTTTATAATATTCTAAAAATTTAAGCAGATCATGCACACAGTTTTTTCTTGGGAAATTTGGTGAGACCATTTCTCTCCTTTGCAGTGGAAGCAGTGGATTTTTACCCTGGTTTCCAGAATGAGATCTCAAAAACACCTTGATCTGTAAAATGTGATATACGACGTAGCCTTTAGCTTTGTGCAGCCCCAGTGCAGGTGGCCCTTATGTACACATAAATTGGCTACAATATTAGCAGTATTTTAGTGATTCCCAAATATTCTCTCTTTCCCCAGCATAGGACAACAGTGCCATTACGTTGCTTTAGACTTAAGAGGAAGAACTTCCCACTAATGCAGTTATACAACCTACATGGCAAGAGTGAGACCTGGGTATCAACTTAGTTTTATATTGTTGTAAGAATCTCTATATTTTATTTACATTATATCTAAATGATTCATTTCTAAAACTATAAAAAAGGGTTGTTGAGGTAGTTTTTCCCCCATTCCCTTCCCATTCTTCCAGCTGCATATGCATTCCCAGTACTTTCATCCTATTTCAGTCCAAAAAGCAGCATCACAAGATGCCTCAGAATTCTTTCACACAAAGTCAGTAGGTTTTATATACCACATTTGTCTGAGTTGGCTCTCAGTAATTCAGTAAAGAATGTCCATTAGTGTTATGTTGTGGGAATGGGCAGCTACTTTAACATAAAGATTTTCTTTTTTCTGGGCGAGCATATCTGCACATTGGTTTTGTTTTACCGCCTGCAGTTGGTAGAGGTCATGTATTGTGAAATGACGAGCACCCAATGTGTGAGCAAGAACCTTCAATTATCTCTTTTTAAAATTGTGTTTAGATGAACGCCAGTACAGCTTCCTGGCATTAGTGCTTTACTGTTGGTATGTATTTTGTTTGTGTAATAAAGTGTTGCCTGTTCTAACAGTGTGTTTGCATTAAAAAAAAAAAAAAACACACATGGTGTAAGAGAGAAAAGGAACCCTTTTATTGCCTTTTAATTATTATTAGGAATATTTACCTTTCCTCCAGTAAGTGGAAAATTAACTGAGTGAAGAGTGCAAAACTAGGTGTAAATTCAGCAAAATTTCTGTTACTTCATTGATTAGTTATATATATGTAAATTTTTAAGTAGAGGTAAATTGTAACATAGTTGGCTTTCATCTTGATAGAGATTAATTCAACATTCTTTTTGAGAGGCTTGGTGGTCAGTCATAAAACCATATATATATATAGGATGTGCATTTAACATAACCATGTAAGAACAGGAATCCTCCATGAAATGGAATGTTTGCATTTTTCTTGGAAGAATTATAACAGTTTCCACAAGTAAGAGCATACACTTTTTGGAAACCTGAAATGACAATTACTATAATTCCTTTAAGAATCTGAAAGCTCTTTTCCTATTAAAATTGAAGGGAAGTAGACATCCCGGTTTCCTAAAAATCCTGTAAATTCTAAACCCATATGGTCAGTGAAAAGTATTAGAGTAAATGGATGAGAAATCAAAGAAAGGACATGACAGATTTAAAACTTCAAGAAATCTAAAATACGATTTTTTCCAGTTTTTCAAGACTTGAGAACTTCAAATCACAACAATGTTGTTCAAGAGTGCTGAGAGATATGTATATACTTTATTCTTTCCTCATTTGTGTTAACGTGGAAAGTTTCCTGGCTTAAACACTCAGTACAGAATTATTGCACTAACTCTGAGAATGTCAAGAACTGCAGCCACTTTGCAACCACTGTCATAGCAATGACCAAAACTGCATGTAAGGTACAAGTGTTACTAATGGGAGATGAAAGAAGAAAAGTAAACATTGCTCTCTATCTTGTCCGAAATAAACTTTTACCCTATTAATGCCCTTAAAAATTCTTAAAACAATTTAAGATGGTAGAACACGAATTTGTAACATAGTTCAAATTATAGTATTCCATGAGTAAATTTTTTTTCTTTTTACTTGTTCTTATTAACTGACTAAGTACTAGTGCACAGAAATACCTTTTCTGGATGCTTTTAAAAAGTGGTGTTGCAGGGATTGATCATTCAGTCTGCACTTGGACAGAATTCCTTCTAAAGTCAGTTTCATTGTGCCTAATTGCAAAATGTGGGAACGTGCCCAAGAAGAGTATTTTATGCTCAGAAAAGCATTTGTCTTTTTATTCTATCATTAGTCCAAATACAAAGTCTGGCATTGCATTATTTCATGACACGTGCTGCTCCACTAATTCTGTCTAGAAACAAAATCTTTTCTGTGTAAAATATTTTTACTCTTTCAAGTCAGCATAACAAACAACATGAGGAAAAAATATTTTCTCTGAAAAGTTCTTGAATTGAAAATGCTGCAAATTTACAGATTCTGACATATGCCCTTTAAAACTTGTGCATCTACTGTTTTTATTTTCATTATACATTACAAGTTATATCAGTAATGTTTAAAAATTTTCTATTGCAGCAAAAAATATGGCTTTTAACCAAATAAAAATGTAAAGCCAACTTGCTCTAAAATCCATCTGGCTTTCATTTTCTTATAATCTATAATCAGGAAATCCATTCGTACATGACATATAATTTTTGCTCTTTCAAGTGGATAGTGGAATGCAATGTTCTGCATACAGTCACATCTAAATTGATAATTGTCCAGGCAGAGTGTAATTTTAAAGTATAGGATGAAGGAAGGTTTAATTTGTGTATTAGAAGTCTTATACGGGTTTTTTGCCTCTGAATGTAAATGAGGCCGTTTTCTTTGGTGGATTTATCTGAAGGTGGGACAGCTGCCTCAGAGCAGGCCACAGATTTCTGAGTAAAGAGGATACAGCTTAAAGAGCTGGTTTAAGAGCAGACTCTTCTTAACTGGAAACTGCATACATGCATTCATCATTGATTTTCAAATGATGGGTTTCTGTATCATTGGTTAAAGACCCACAGTCTTACATTCCTGAATCCACATTATGCCAAAGAATAACAATTTGGTGGCTGGAAAGAGGAATGGTTATTATATGGCTCCAAAATGCTAGCTCGCATAATATGCCACGAACAGCAGAAATCTGCTGGTAAAGAGAAGATTGCAATTATTCTTTAAAATAATTTGATTTTCTAAAAATATCGATGTAAGAAACGTTGTCACTGTGCAAAATATTTTTTGTTATCACTATTCAAAGTATTTTACATCGGCAGGTAAATAATATGAAAGTCAGATGAAAGATTCTGAAGACTGAAGTTTGACACTGGTGCATTCTTCCTCTTAACAGAAATTTATATTAAGTAAATATTCTGTAGACAATGAGAATTCTGTCCGGTAAGGGAATCTGTTCTCTGAAAATCACAACCATAGAAACAAATATATAGATTACACTGTGTGCTGTTTTTTTAAAAGTATCTTAGGGTTTATGTTGTAAAACTAAAAAAGAAAATACACTGCTTCTTCAAACAACTTCATTTTCACTGTCTGAAAAAAAATGCTCAATGCACAACAGATTTCACAGAGCAATTTTATAACTTACTGGCGAAATGTTCCCTGTATGATACCAGCACCAAAGAACCTTTACTTTTGCTTGCCTTTTGTCTGTTGGTTACTTCTCCACGTCCTTACTGCTTTTCAGAGCTCATTTTATAGCTCCTCAAAGAAAACATTGTTATATATTAAAAATACTCCATCTGAATTTGCCCTACCTAGTAAAACATAACATTAATTAGAGCATAGTATGTGGCAAATCCATGCTAAGAGCAATCATTCGTTTAAAAAAACCGTCCCATGTAAAAGCAAAAATTCTTGACAGCCTTCTGGTATTTTAGCATGGTATGTGTAAAATACACTATTTTTATTAACTCTTTTTATCTTACTAGCTGTAAGATGCTATTGAGGAAATAAACAAAATCAACTGTGAAGAATATTTTTGTAGGAAATATCTGAAATTATCTGAGTGCTTCTAAGTTTTTGTATTAATTACATCTTGCAAAGGCTTGGGAGGCCATTATAATTAAAAGCATGAGGATAAACAAGACAAGGCAGACCTGTGACTAAAGGTACATCACAAATACCAAACTCAAGCACTTTTTGACATTTTTCCTGTGTCCTAAGCCTAAGGTCTTCCGGAGCTTGGAGTAATATTTTTGTATTTTGACAATTTTTATTTCTTCATGGATTTGCAGATGTGATAAACACAATAAGCTGATGTGCTTGTGTTTTAAAATCATGATATAATGTTGGTCATGTTTGGACATGCTTCATTATCCTAACTAGAAGAGAGATTCACTCTCATTGTCATGTTCACCTCAGAGACTTTATCAAATTTCGTTCCATAATCCATTCATGTCCTTTAGGGCTGTAAACCTCAACGAGTTCTTCACTGACTTTGGGATTACAAAGGAAATTTGAAGCTGCAAGGCATCTAACTCACAGGAGTCTGCCACACTCACTCGGTCATCATCCAGCACTTTTTAGGTTCTGTGTTGCAGCTTGCAAGTTGTGTACCAAAGATAAGCCCAGCGCAGAAAATCTCACCTTGCATTTGTTTTCTTGGTATTTATCCATAAACATTTTCTCTTTCTGTACTCATTTCATACAATTCCCTCTCTACTACTGGGCAGTTTCTATGTTTCTCTTGAACCTGGGTAGACAGGATTTCAAGACTACAGTGAAAGTCATCTCTTTCCACAGACTTTGTGTGGGTAAAATTACATGGATTAAATAGAAGATCTCATTTTAAGTGGAATGGTAGGTCAGTAACCTTGTGGATACACTGTTGTCAGTACTACATAGTGAGAGAAGGGAATGCTTTTCTGAAAAAGGCAAACAAAGCATTTGCCTGTCAGAATTGTTCCTAGGGCCTGCAGAAAGCAGGGAAGAGATGAAGACAAAAGATACCGTGGTATTTTCCAAATAAGGTCATGCTCTTGCTCCCATTGACTTTGGTGTTGACAGAATCAGGTCCAAAAAGTGTGGTGAAAGAGAGCCAAAAGCATTTAAGAATCTTCTTAGTCCACCCCCTGCCTTTTCTGGAAATTATAGCCTTGCTATACTCATCCTTTGTTTAAAAACAAAACAAAATCCTGACCTGGAAAGGGCTGAGTCAGGCAAAGCAGAATCCTCTGTAGTTGTAGAGAAAACACAGCATGGCTTTGACATTTTCCTAAGCCATAGGATTGTCTGATTTTCCTGATTGTCTTGTAAAGCAAATAGATCTTGGCTGCTTTGAGCATGCAGTATATTGTGCTATGCACCATGGTACTGTAAACAGAGTCGTATACTTCAGCACATCACGGAGGTGTTGGCTGCCATGAGAGAAAGCATTTTAAGGCCAGTTTTTCCAAATATGGCATAAATTTTATTTTCCTTCAAAGATACATTACATGGCACAGGTATTTACCTTGAGTTTTTTTATTTGACGTTTTTACTGTTCAATCTTAAGCCTTATAAGATTTAAGGTAAAAGGAAGAAATTTTTTACGATGAGGGTAGTGAAATACTGCTACATGTTCCTCAGGGAGGTAGTGGATGCCCCATCCCTGGAAACATTCAAGGTCAGGTTGGATGGGACTCTGAGCAACCTGGTCCAGTGGAAGATGTCCCTGCTCCTGCAGAGGTGGTGGACTAGATGGCCTGTAAATGTCCCTTCCAATCCAAAGCATTCTATGATTGTAAGTAATACATTGGCATTTATAATTACAGTCTCTCTTTTTTTTCTTTGCTTTTTTTCTTTTTTTTTTTGTTTTCTAATCTTTGCAGGAAACGGATATGGCAACCCCCGTAACTCACCAGGTCTGCTGGTCTCACCTGGCAACTTGAACAAGAATATGCAAGCAAAATCTCCGCCTCCAATGAATTTAGGAATGAACAACCGTAAACCAGATCTCCGCGTGCTTATTCCACCTGGCAGCAAGAATACAATGCCATCAGTGGTAATGTGTTTTCATAGCTTTTTCAATCTAGATATTTAGGAATTTCAAGACCTGCTGAAGCAGCTAAAGTCAGCAGAACAACATTCCACATTCCTGCTTGCTTGTTCTTTCTGTCTAACTGTAAGTCTTGACATCAAACTGAGGATGTAGGCAGAGCCTGTTTGATTGCTTTTCTGAAGTCATATTTACTTCCTCTCTTTTTTCTGTTGAGTTGCAAAATAGTAACTGTGTCCTGCACGGTCTAAATTTCTGCATTCTCTTTCCTAGTGGCTGAAAGAGCCTTTCCTGGGTTTGTTATAAAGGCTGAATTTAACCCTGGATATTCCTAACCTACTATGTTTTTCTTAAATACTTAAACACACACACTTAGCAGATGGCAGATAAACTAAAGATAAATGAATTTTACCTCTATCACTCTGAGCTCCAAAGGCCAAATTTTGCAATGAAAAGAGTTAGTTAATAGATAGAGCAGGATACAAGAAGCACAAAACTGCACTATCTCCTGACAGGATTAACAAAAATTAGGCAGGCTATTATACAAAAGGTGCCTATCATGTATTTCTCTTCCAAAAGTCAGTTAGTGGTTGCAAGTAAATCAGTCATGAGAGATTTAGCATTAAAAGTGAGTTTACAGTGGCACTGTAAACACATTTTTCTATTATTTAACAGATGCTATTAAAACAATTTCCAAGTGGTCTAGTTCGGCTCAAAGCATAATAAATTAACTTTTAATGTCAGACTAAAACCTCCTATAAATGTGGTGCTGCCTTCTGAGAGGATAAGTAACAGTCTCTTACAAGGCAATGCTTAAAGTTGACCAAGGCAATGACGACAAGCTGTCTGCATCCAATGATTTATTCCAAGGTCCTTAAAACTGATACTTTCCAAGGGATTTTGTGAATAGTCAGGTCTCCTGAAACCAGGTATAACAACACATTCTACAGCCACTGGGGCTGTGGAAGAAAAAATGAATTCTTAGAGAAAGTCTTGCGCTGAAAAATGGGTAGATTGTCCTCACAGGTGAGACAAACATCTTGTTAGTAGAACAAAGAGGAGATCTATGAAGTGTTAGTTTTCTAAACTATGCTCAGAAAGTGTTTAATTTGTTGCCCCTATCAGATTAGGCTAATCCCATAGGCTAGAAATCTGCATCCTGGTAAATATTTATATTCACTAATTGTTAATGCTCCTTTCCTATGCACTCAGTCTGAGGATGTTGATCTGCTTCTGGTAAGTGGTAGTGATGTTCACCTTAATAACGAGGAAAAAACAATCAGTTCTTTTCTATGGTTAACACTTGTGTAGATGAAGCATTGGTTGAAATAAAATTGAAAAATTCAGCATAACTGTTTTGTGAGCAGAAAGGTCACGATAATTTTTGAAATACAGCAGTATGGAGGGCCAGGTGCAGTTGTTGCATATATTCAAATTACGCATGCTAGAATAAATCCCTCTTGTTGCTGGTGCTTAGAGAGCATGTAAACTTCTGCCACTCAAGATGACAGGTTTTTGGTGGGTCTCAGGTCATTTAATCCTGCCACTCACAGGATTAGAGTTGTCTAGCACAATTTTCAGAGTGCAACATCTAGTGGCCTGTAGTTAAAGATAAACGGGTAGCTGCTGTGCTGTCCAGCAGCTCTTGAAGTTAGTGTTATTGCACAGAAAAGAAATAGTCAGAGCACCATCTGCTGGTAAGAGTTAGGTGTTCAGCAGTATCAGGTTGCCCCTAACTTTCAAAGCATAAAATCCAGTGAGACTAGCTTTGGAGTTTAATATGACTTTTTTTCTTTTTCCATTTGAGTGAAAAGGAAAACAATGGGAATAGAGTTTACATATTTCATTAGTTTTTCACACGATCTGTTCTTCTACCCACAATAAAATATATCTTACTTGTTACTAGTTCAGTTACCTAGGAGATATTGATGTAATGGGTTACTATGGTGACAACTGGTCTCTTGAAGGCTTGTAAATGATAGGGTTGGCAGAGTTCATAAAAACCACATGTTTAATGATTAATTTCTAGAAACATATATCAGCCTTTATTTCTCATGTACAAAACTTACCGAGAAAGCTAATACACTCAGCTGACTTAAAACTAGTGAATAATATGTTTATTTTACTTACTTTAAAAGAATCAGAGGATAAATAACTCCCAGTCTGCTCAGTCATTGGCTACTCCAGTGGTTTCCGTAGCAACTCCTACTCTACCAGGGCAAGGGATGGGAGGATACCCATCAGCCATCTCAACAACATATGGTACTGGTAAGTATCACTGCAAGATGTAAAGGCTGGGGGAGGGAGCAAGATGCTGAAAAATGTCTGTCTCAGTGCTAATGAAGTAGCTAATGTTCTTTGGAAGAAACTGAAAAATTCATAGCTGATATGCTTTTTCACTTCATTTACTTATTTTGTATGATTTGTCGCTAACTTGAGACATTTCTATTTAAAAGTTAGCTATATTGTTCTAATGGAAAACTACTTTGATAGCTTTCTTTCATAGGCTTTGATTAAAAAATGTAACTTAAAAGACACTTCTTAGTATTCTCTAGTACAACGGGTAATTTCATGTAGTTGAGTGCCTTCCTAAAGTCATAAGAGTAGGAGGAGCAAGCAGTTTCCATGGCTTAAAAGTAGAGTTCAGTAACTTAGTGGGATATCGCATTTATACATAGAGAGACTGGAAATGAAGCTTCAAGAGGTTCTTTCCTGATCCCATGGGACATTGTTGTTGTACAGAGCATGCTGGCATACAGATTGAATGCTCTTAGAGAAGACATGCATTGTTCAGGCAGTCTGCTGGGTTCTGTAAGGAATACTGTAATCAAAATATTATTATGTTTTTCAAGTCTTTGGCTCTATGAGAATGGATCTGTAGTTATGGTGGATATAAACGCTAAGAATGCTTCAGATCTTCCAGATCCAGAAAAGCACTACTAAATTAGAAAATAATTACTAGTGCATTATTTGCTCCCAAGTTAATGGGTTGAGGAAAGAGGAAGGTCTACTTTCTCTGTTGCAACTTAATGTGATTGGTGTAATTAAAATTAAAAGACTTTAAAAGTGACATGTGAAAATTATGATGCTAGTTATTGTTTAATTGCTTCCTCCTTAATTATCTCTTAATTATTGTCTCTTCTGTTTTCATATCTAGAATATTCTCTGAGTAGCGCAGATATATCATCTCTCTCTGGGTTTAATACAGCCAGTGCTCTTCATCTTGGTTCTGTGACTGGCTGGCAACAACAACACCTACATAACATGCCACCATCTGCCCTCAGCCAGTTGGGGTAAGCAGTACTTCCTTTGTTTTTTTGTTCCACAGTGACCCCGGGAATCCCAAATCTGAAACATACCAGGACATATTTACTATGCATAAGAGCTCCGTTTCCCAAAACTGGAATTATGTGTTTCATGAGAAGTTTTCTAGGTAGCTAAAACTAAATATTCTGTGTCCATGATATTTTCTCAGTAAAGACTACTATTCCTGTTTCACTCTCTGTTTCTTTAAATAGCATTTTATTTCATTACTTAAGACCAAACTAAACACTTATATTGTGCTGTTTCTGTATTTTTCCATTTATGCTTTTTATTTCCAGTTACTATAGCACAAACATTTACAGTAAACTTGAAAATTTTCTAAATATTTTTAATCAAGTAAGAGTGACATAATGATTTGACCTAAGATTAAGCATTAACCTTTAATAATAATAATCACATACTCCCTTCTGCTCAGCTCTGACATTCAAGTTTCATTTATTTGGAAATGCTTTCTACTCTCAAATAACGTAATTAGGCCTAAGAGACATAAGCCCACAGAACTCACTGTGATTTATTTGCTTGTTGAGGAGGATAGGTGTTCGTGCCCTCTAGTGGCTGATTTCAAGACATTTGTTCAAGATTGATGAAGCACTCTGCTAAATCATTTCAGGATTTTTGAAAGGGTCAAAATTCACACAGGGAAGTCACCTGATGCATTCCTGAAAAAAAAAAAAAAACAAGCTATTTGGCTTACTGAAAGTGAACTTTAAAATATGATTTTCAAAAATCCTGGCATCCTCAGTTTCTATTGAGTAAGACTCTACACAGTCACCAGCTCAGCACACATAGCCTATGGTATGGCTAGACATGTTAGAATAGTAAAAGTTTTCATTAGAAAAATAGAAGCCGAAGGCAACTGGAATGGATTTATGAGGGTAAACTTAATTCACATGCATTTCAAAAGTAAACTTTTTTTTCAGGTATTGCAGGTATGCACTATTTGTTTTGCAAGATGATTGCTGTAATGTGGAACTATTCAATACTATAAATGTGGCTTAAACTTCAAAATTTTCCTTCTAACTTATCTCAGCACATTTTGTAACTTAATGTAATTTCCTTACCATGCACAGAGGGTTTGGGGTTTTAAAGGACAGCTATACAATTTTTTCAGAGGAAAAAATATTTTGAACCTCATTTCTATGTAAATAAGCACATATAGATGCTAACTTCACGAAAACATGCAACTGAAATAGTTGCTGTGCTAGAAAATGTAGCCTTAATACCTTCCTCTTACACTTCTTCTATTTCCATTTTGAGTTTGCACCATGTCTGGGGCAACAATCAGAGTAACTGTACAACTAAAGACATAAAATCTCAAATAAATTGAAAACTCACATGTTAGATATCAGTGTATAACCTTACAATAAGCTGATTGTTTTCAGTGGTGTACCAAAGAATGTAACTAGGGTATTTGGTTAACCAAAAAAAGTTTACATTAAATCCTAAACTAACTACATGCCTTCTAAGATATGTCACACATCATCATCTGTTTCTAATTCATATCACAGAATGTCAAAGTGTAATGGCTGTGGTTGGTGGAATACATTCTGAGTTGCTACTTTTATTATTATTCTTTCAGTGATTTGTAAATGAATTCAGCTATGAAAGCTACTTCACTGACAGTTCTGAAGAAGTCTTCTCTCTGTGCAGAAAATCATAATCATGTCTTTATTTTATTTTAGTCATTGAGTTCTATATATAAAAGCAACTATGCTAACTTTTGGATTGTTTGAAAAACTTGAAATTATACAGGACATATTCAATGCATGTCAACCTAAACTAGAATTTGCAGGAGGATTAAAACAATCACAAAAAATTATAGTCATCCTCAGGCATTTGAGAAAATGTATCTAGAAAAGGTCTGACAGCCCAAATCCTTATACTGAGTGACATCTGTATTGGAAAGATTTGGCAACTGAGAGATGTTTGTTGATAATGATAAACCTGTGAGAAAACAGAATTACTTGACAAGACATCCTACTTCTCCGGCAGATTTTGTTTTTCTCTAAAGCCTAAAGGTGAAAAACAGCTCTGCTTCCTCAATGCCTGGCAGAATATGGTTAGCAATAGAATAGAATGTAGTTAGACCTATTCGCTTTCTCCAGATAAGTCCCCAGTAATCATAGCAGCACTATCAGAACCATCTTTAATACAACTGTTGATCCCTACAACCTGTCACTCTTGATGCTGACTCTGCAATTCACAGCTATATCAATGCCAGTGGGCTTGAGGGGCATGAAAACATGGGAGCAGTTCACTTCCCATGTCTGCACAGCTTTTGAATAGGATAACAAGGTAGAGCCTGTTTTGATACAACTAGGACATGAAAACAAGTCATGCTTCTCAACATTTTAGATTAAAAAGCAAAATAGTACTTTCACTAGTTTTAATTGGGTCTGCAGCTGGAGAAAAAATACACAGAAATTCTATTGACAATCGATCCCTCCCCAAAACTTTGGGATGTTTTTTTAATATTGCTGCAATGCCCTTAACAGGGAGGGCAACTGTGTATTTAAGATGGACCAAAGAGTCTGCTAGAAATTAATTACTGCTAACCAGAAGGGAAGTCCATTACAAACTTTGAAATAAATTATCTAAACTTTTCTACGCACAAGTCCATTATATGGAAAGTGTTCCCTTTCATCCATATTTCACAGTCTGAGAGACCCTTTTCTCAGTCCTTTTTCTTTTCTGCATGGGTAAAATTTTGGATTTTGTAAATTATGAGTGCAAACTTAGAAATTCAGTCACAGTATTTTATTTGAAGAATCCTTAGTATAGATATTTGTTTACATAAAGGAAGTTTCTTCAAATTTCTACCCCCTTGAATGAAAAAATATTGTCCAAATCCATGCACACTGTTTACTTTTTCTGTGGCTCTTGCATAGCAAGCTTATTACTTAACAACAATAAGTTTTGATTAGGTAATATTATCCATTGAAACATTTTTACTGAAAAATATAGATGCAATGACATTATATTATGTGCCTTTGTATCAGTTCTGCTAACTTCCTTGTTTTGAATAAAAACCTTAAATATTTAGGACTGAGCCTTTTTTTCTTATGCCATCATTGTAAATAAGACGTTCCAGTGATTTAGTTTCGTTTAGAAATTGCTTTTTAAAGCATAGACTTTAATGTGTGAAAGCGAATTAAATTATCTTGACACAGACAGTCTTTTACACTGATCAAAAAATAAGAAAACACAACTTTGCTTTTACCTGAAAGAAAAGCAGAGGGGAGGGAGGAAGGTTGCATTGCTAGCAGTTCAAAGGTATCCTCTATTCTTCTAGCTGCAGACTAGTGCATTGGTAGTTACTTAGCCAGATTTTGCAGTGAATTTTCAATGCTTCCTTAGATATATTTATGGGGAAAAATTACATGAAGTGAGGAAGTAAAGTAATTTAGAGAAGAAAGTATGGGCATTAAAAAAAAAGGTACATGAGGCTCTTTCTTCCTTTAGTAGACTGCTTTCTCGCTCTGTAAAATCTGTCTATCTGGTGCACATTCATGTCCTCACTCATTACCTGTTCACACCTGCACGTCTATCTGTGCATGATGAGCTTCCATACCAGTTGGAGATTTGAATAGATGGACACACAGAACTGATCTCACTGGCATCTGCAAGGACTAAACTCACTTGCAAGCTTGTTGCATCCTGATTTCCTGATTTGCTTCCCACCTCTTAGAAGCAGAGCTGAGTAGTTGGTCAGTGCTGAACCCAGAAAGGAACCAACATTTCTCCAATGTTGCTATTGTATTCTAAATAATGTCACATTTTCATTCATACTGGCTGGAATAGTAACTGCTGTGTGAAATTAAATCTTTCATTTTCTTAATTTTTCCCCTTAAAATGAAATTGTTTGATACAATGTATGAAAAAAAGGTAATTGCATCAGTATGACTAGACTGTATGGCACTTAGTGAGTGCTTATAGTTATATCCTTTAAAGTTATTTGCTTCATTTTCTCTGTGGATTTTTGATATTTAAAACCTGTTTGTTTTTCAGTGAACTTAGCGTAGGTTTCAAATTATGAAAACAGAGCATGCCTGAACCAAAATTATGTAATTAAATTAAGTGACTGTGTAAAAATATAGATAGATACATGCAGATACAAACAGATGTTTCTACACTCACACGTACAAGAAAAGAAATAATTTAATAGCAAATAGAATTCTCACGTTTTATAATACAGCTCTACTCTAAATAGAGATCAGTCATCTGTTTAGAGTATAGATCTAAAGACTATATAAGTATGTACTATTTCGCATCTATGTGTAACAGAATCTTTTCCTTGTAATTGACATTTTCTTGTTATATTCACTTCCAAGACATTCTCATTAAAATGTTTCAGAAAGTGATAATGAAATAATGTAAATGATAGTCAACAAAACACAGATATTAAAACTCAGAAATATTTTTAGCAGCAAAAGACATTTTAGAGACCATATTTAAGAAAAAAAAATTGAATGGTGACCTGAATTAATTGCTTTAATTTATTTGTATTTTTCAACATCAAAAATTTAGTCCTGACCTGCCAAAATGACTTCTTAACCTTTTTTTTCAATTCACAAAAAAAGTGTTAAAAATGCAGATGAACCTGTAGCATTTTTGAAACTGCCACAAATCTGTATGCCAACTATTTACATATGATGTGTCAAAAGCATCACAAGGAATCTAAAGAAAAGTCTGTAATGAAGCATTCTCATCCTCACTTCTTAAACACTGTTTAAAAAGCAACATTGCAGTGTAGCAATGCTACCTCTGTTTCACAGGAAATACACTTTATCCCTCTAGATTTGTTCCTTTGGAGGGCTGTCACACAGTAGAATGCGAGTATGTTCCATGTGAACAAATTTGACTGAGTGTGGTTGGGTTTAACTAGCAGGGTTTTTTTAGCTGTCCCCAGCTTTGCAAAGCAGCATGTCATCTGCTCATATCAAACACTTCTAAATCAAATCCTCAGGCTCCACCATTCAGTATTACAGGACTTTTAGGTTCAGATATAAGCTTGACATCTAAAATCATATGTAATCTTATCACACATGCTAAACTGGCAGCCTGTTTTCCTAGGTGAAGTCCTAGCATCCTGAGCAAGTGAAAAGTAAAGTCACTGGAAATGAAAAGCAAAACAAAACCCCATAAATGTATTTTTAATTCTTATTGGATTCTTTTCAAAAAGTTTTCAGGAAAAGAGTGGACTATTTCACTAAATTGGAATGACAAAGTCTTATATTTACAGTATCATATATGTGTTAATTCAATAGTTACAAAATCAAAGAAAATGTCCTCTTTGCCAAAAAAAAAAAAAATGCCTGCATTTGCTACCATGAGGACTACTACTCAATAACTCTGTGACTTGTGAAAGGGATGGCTGCAGATGTTGATACACTCATCTGTATAGGGATGAAAGGTAGATAAAAGCAATTAGAGATAGAACATCCTGTTTTCTTTGTTTCCTAACAAGATTCATCCATTATTAAAGACTGCAACACTTCCTGATAAAAGCAGCTGGTATCATTCAATATTGAAGTCATATAGTTCCATTTTAAATCTGTCAGA
This sequence comes from Phaenicophaeus curvirostris, assembly GCF_032191515.1. Classification (NCBI taxonomy): domain Eukaryota; kingdom Metazoa; phylum Chordata; class Aves; order Cuculiformes; family Cuculidae; genus Phaenicophaeus; species Phaenicophaeus curvirostris. The sequence continues at coordinate 19,385,188 of NC_091431.1, forward strand.
AGAAAAGTAAACAACATTTTGCCTTTCATCAAAGTTATAGTAAATGCTCCTTAAGTAAAGCCAAAACCCAGTTAATGAGGACAAGTGGAATATTTCACTAGGTGAAAGAACTACACCTAAACTTCATTGTTTCATGTTTAAAAATTACCTCCAAATACCAATATTTCTTCTACTTTCTATGAAAATGCCTGCGCATCCCTTAGGGTTTAAAATCTTATAAGGCTAAGTGTCCTGTTGCTCCTGCTGCCTTCAATTTCCCCCTGTATAAATACTCAATACTAGAAACCTTGGAAGTGTGTCACTGGGCTTAGACACTAACTTCTGGGCTTGGACACTAACTTCAGCCTAGCAAACAGTCCCTGATGTGGAGCATAATGTGAACTGCAAGCTGAGACCTTGATTTTAATAATGAGAAAATTCAGGTTTTACCGGGAGGTGGTGCTTTTGCACAAAGCATCCTGCTGATGCAAGTGATCTCGTTTCTCCCATAGAGAAGAAGTGCAGTCTCAGTGTTCACTCTCCCCCCTGCCTGTTTCAGCTTTCCTCCACCACTACTTGCTTACAAAATACACTTATAGTAGTAATATAGTTTGCCTCTGAAAAAGTTTTAGCATAGCAGTTTCACTTGATGCTTGGAGCATCCTCTAATCTGGACTCTCCAAAAGGCAAATAAGAAATACCTCTGACATCTTTCACTACTCTTCAGCTTTTCTTTGGTAGTTTATTCAAAAACATTCTCAACTGAGTTATGAATTCATAGATTTAAACCATAAAATCATATCTAAATCCTTGCCTGCCTGGGGTATTTTATTAAGGTCAACCCTAGGACCAGTAATTTCAGCTCTATTCCAAAAGGTATAAAATGTACCCAGCCCAAATTTTTGTTTCTGTTTTGCATCTAAAGTCAAATGTCAGAATGAGCAGTGATAAAAATAGTTGAGTGCTTTCAAACTAAATGGATTAATTGCAGCAGAAAGTCTGTGCCTCCTCTGTCTCAGCTGGCGCATACACACACGCAAACACACACAAGCATTAGTCATAAAGAAACCTGCAGGTGGTTCAACAGTGCAAAGGCTTGCGTTCCAAAACTTGTTGTTGAAAAAAGGAGAGACTGAAAGTGAGACCTTCTTTCAAACCAAGGGCACGTCCTGCTCAAGCCAACTGCAATTGTGGAGATGCTTTCATCTCATCAAATTTGTGATTCTGCCCAGAAAACAGCCCTCCTGCTCTCAGCATGTGCTGGTCCTGTGCAAGCCTTTACACTGGTGTTTTGTGCGAGTGTTTGTGCATATCTGGGGGCTCCATGCCTCCTCCGTCTGTAACTGGGTTTCCTTTCCTCCTACAGAGCTTGCACTAGCACTCATTTATCTCAGAGTACAAATCTCTCCCTGCCTTCTACTCAAAGCCTCAACATCAAGTCAGAACCTGTTTCTCCTCCTAGAGACCGTACCACCACACCCTCGAGATACCCACAGCACACGCGCCATGAGGCGGGGAGATCTCCTGTTGACAGTTTGAGCAGCTGTAGCAGTTCCTACGATGGAAGTGACCGAGAAGATCACCGGAATGAATTCCACTCCCCCATTGGACTCACCAGACCTTCGCCGGACGAAAGGGAAAGCCCCTCTGTCAAGCGCATGCGGCTCTCTGAAGGATGGGCGACATGATAACATTATTACCTATTAGGTTTTGTTTTTTTCTTGCAGTGTGTGTGTGCTATACCTTAATGGGGGAGGGGGGGTCGATATGCATTATATGTGCTGTGTGTGGAAAAAAAAAAATAAGTCAGGTACTCTGTTTTGTAAAAGTACTTTTAAATTGCCTCAGTGATACAGTATAAGGATAAACAGAAATGCTGAGATAAGCTTAGCACTTGAGTTGTACAACAGAACACTTGTACAAAATAGATTTTAAGGCTAACTTCTTTTCACTGTTGTGCTCCCTTGCAAAATGTATGTTACAATAGATAGTGTCATGTTGCAGGTTCAACGTTATTTACATGTAAATAGACAAAAAGAAAACATTTGCCAGAAACGGCAGATCTTTACTGAGAGAGAAAGCAGCTGTTATGCAACATATAGAAAATGTACAGATGTTTTGACAGACCCAGCAGTTGGGTGGCCGTGAATTGATGATGGAAAGAGACTGGGTCACCTAACACACCGAAAATGCTCACAAACATGCAGGCATATCATTACAGTATGGCACTCAGTTTAAAAAGGATCAAACCATTTAAAGAGGACCATACTTGTGAAAACATTGAGTTCGAGGGCTAACATATTTAATTTTAAATATTCTGGGTCTGCATCACTTATTAAATAAAAAAAAATTATAAAAATATGTACATTACATTTTGCTTATTTTCATATTAAAAAGTAAGACAGAGTTTGCAAAGCATTTGTGGCTTTTGTAGTTTCCTTAAGCCAAAATGTGTTCTTTTCTCCTTGATAGCTTCGCTAATCTTTTAAACAGTCCTGAAGAAACAAGCAAAAAGGACTCTTTTGTATAGAAAGCACTACCCTAAGCCATGAAGAACTCCATGCTTTGCTAACCAAGATAACTGTTTTCTCTTTGCAGAAGTTTTGTTTTTGAAATGTGTATTTCTAATTATATAAAATATTAAGAATCTTTTAAAAAAATCTGTGAAATTAACATGCTTGTGTATAGCTTTCTAATATATATAATAATTATGGTAATAGCAAAAGTTTTTGTTATCTTAATAGTGGGGAAATATATTTGTGCAGTTGCACATTTAACTATTTTCTTTTGGTTTTCTTTTACTGGGTATACATTTTACAGATCAAAGTCAGCTGTTGAAAGACTGATCTGTAGAAAAGTTAGAATTTACCCATGATGTAACAACTTAAAATCATTTTAATACAGCATTTTACAATCAGTTGAGTGAACTGCGATCCATTGTATATACTGATTAGTTCTTTCATGCTGTTTTGTGCATTGTAACAAGTTAAGGGCCCTTCTATTACTTAATGTCCTGCGTATCTTGTAGTTTTCCATGGGTTAAATGATGAAGCGGCATTACTCGGCCCTTTCTCATTAATGAAGCTGGTATTCTGCCTGTCAGAATGGGATGTACAGCTCTAACGGCTGTCAGTTACGTGAGTGCAGGTGAATATTTGCAGAAGCAGTAGGAAGAGTTAAAGGGAGCATGAAGATGCCCGTTACAAAGATTACTCCCCTCTCTCACAGATTTAAAACTCTTAGGGAGATCATCAGCTAAAGTACCACTCAAAAGCCGATTTATCCTACACAGCCAGTGCTGGCTGTCGGGTCCCTCTGCGGTCACGTTGTCTCACAGTGGGCACATTGTTGAACAATGCTCTCTGTGTGTTTCCACCCAGGCAAGATTTGCTTCAGCATACCGCGTCCACATTTTCTCCTGCCTCATATTGTTCCTTTGACTAAAACAGCTTGAACAGAGGGAATGTATCATTTCTTTAAGTCCCTTTTTGTCCCTCTTGCTTATTAGAAAAAAAAAATGGTGTATTCGAGTGTTTCAGTTTAACTTTTCTGTTGAAGGGAAAAAGTGTTTAAGAAAAATGTTAGTGCCATAGTAAAACTGTAATATTTCTCCTTTTTCCAAGAGTCCTTCCAGCTCTCACCTACATGCATTGACACTATGATGAAGAATATATCTGCGACAGCTAAATATTGACACAGAATATTTTGTTAAGGGAAATCCACACTCCTATTTCCCACCTATACATGCAGTTGCTGTGCACTGCTTGATGACAGAGTGTACCTCTCTCTAGCAGAGAACGATGAACAGACCACAGTGTGCATTAAGACATATGCTTTTCACTTATCACGACTTTAAAAAAGCCTGCCTTACAGGCACTCTCAGCCGTGCAGGGGCTAGTGCATAATCGGGAAACTCTTTGAGCGGAATACTGTGCTACTACTGCGTCCATCTTATCTTGAGTAGCAATCTGCAGGGTAAAGAAAAAGATACGCATGTCTTTAAAAAAAAAAAAAACCAAAAAAACCCAAAAAAATTTAAAAAGAACAAAAGACAACAAAAAAAAAGGTAAAATGGGGCCCATGATTAATTTTAAAACACAAAAAAACTGTTTTTGAAACCACTTTCTTCACCTTCAAATGAACCTATACTCATATTCTCTTCTGAGAATTTTAAACTTCGGTGTGTCAAAAATATGCAAATATATCACAAATGTACCTTGTAATTTCAAGAAAAAATACAACTTTATCAGTATTGTAGTAGAAACTTGTCAGTGGGGACGGGGATTTGGTCTATTGATATATGAAGAATAGCCATATTAATAGTTTACCTTGCGATTTGCCTCAGCAACGCATGAAAAATGACAGATACCGTATTTAATGAAGATGCAGTGTAATATATTACTGCAAGTAACAAAGCAGAAAGTAGCGTGAAAAGTATTGCCTGGGCAATTTATATTAACTCTGACAGTGATTTTTATATAAACAAGAGTAGAACAGAATCACATGAAAATAAATGCCAGTCATCCCTCTTGTTCCTGCTGCAGAGGGCAACTAACTTACTTATACTGGCAAAATTGTGGGGGATAATGCATATTTGCAAACTGATCTAATGATAAGAAGCACAACTTTGATTGTGAAGTCACTTTCTGTAAACTATAACTGTCTACCTTTCTTGTTCCTTTATCTGTACCTTACCATTTATTGTATTTGCAAAGCTAATTTGGGTTTATTGTGTGATTCCTTTGTATTTAAGGAGTTTGGGGCAGAGCCCTGAAAGAGTATTAACATTTACTTTACCTTAACCCATGCTATATAATGTTTTAGGCAACATTCTTAATTGTAAGTTCAAACACCTGAAGTGGCATTCTAGACATCTGCAAGTATTGTTATAGCTAAGCTAACCTCTATTAAAAGGTGTTGTCAGTTAGTGTTTAATTGCTGGTGACAATTATATGATATACCCTACCTGCACACCCTGTATATTGTATGCATTGAGCCATTCGCAGTAAAGCTTTTGTCATTTCAGTGTTTTTCAAAAGTTGTGTTTTATAACAAAATGGCTTATATTTTTCCCAGAAGAGGAATTTAGCAGTTTTTAATGAATAATATAAAAATATCTGTTGTCCTCAGATCTTTTTCAGGTAAAGCTAGCGTAAGAATAAAAGAACTCATAGACCGTTTTCAAGGATGTCAACCCTTTTGTATTGTATGTGTTATCCTATATACCCTCTTTTATCTATAGTCCTAACAGAGCTGTTTTGTTTTCCTTCTTCCTTCGCCTTGAAGGTAAATGCTTTGTAATTTTTTAAAAGCCACTTGAAACCTCAATAAAGGCTGTTGCCTAAACACGGCATACTTCATCTGTTCCTGTTTGTGCCATCTGCTGTGATGTCGTCAGTTATATGGCATTAATTTCCTGCCACTACAGGTCTCTTGAAGGACTGATGGAACGTTGGTGTCTGTTAGAATGCTTCAGACTGTAGATGTAATAAAAGGCTTTTGTTAATATATTTTAACCAAAGATGTGGAGCAATCCAAGCTTTGAGCCACAGACCTTCTGCATCAAAAGTATCTGTTTGATTATTTTCATAATCAGGTGTTGCATTTCTACCTTCCCTGCTCATACCTCAGACTGATCCATACCTCAGTTTGATTCAAAAAAGGTCAGTTAAGTAACTCATTTAAAAAAAAAATAAAAATAAAAACATCAAATGCAGTACCAGAGTCTTTTGTGGAGTAACTTAACACCAGACCTGGGTTACCGCAGGCATTACACTTGGATTGCTTCAGATGGTTTGTTGTATCCTTTTTTTTTCCTTTTATTTCTTCTCTTTCATGGGGATTTGCTTCCATAAACAATGGTGATAACAAAATAGCTTGTAAATGGGAGCATACAAGCATTTGCAACAAATATTAAAGTAGAGGCTCACAGCGGCATAAGCTGGACTTTGTCGCCACTAGATGACAAGATGTTATAACTAAGTTAAACCACATCTGTGTATCTCAAGGGACTTAATTCAGCTGTCTGTAGTGAACAAAAATGAGAAAATTTCAAAAGATTCTCCTGCTGGAAATAAGGTATAATTTGTATTTTGCAGACAAATCAGTAAAGTTACTGGCTTTCTTAGTGACATTGTGTCTGTGGTGCATTTTTTTATTAATTTAAATAGTGTTCTGTTTTCGGTGTTAGCACTGCAACGCATGAAAGAATCAGCACATTAGCTGCCATCAGTTGCCTCAAGGTCCTGCCTGTCACTTGTGCTTGCTTAGAAAGTTAAGCACATTTTTGTGGCATCCTGATCATATCAGTGGCTCATAAATATTAATACCTCACTACCCATCATCCCAACAAGTTAGGGAAAGCTCGTTACTGCTCTGGAAGTTAGTGTTGTTTTGATGCAGCCATCTGAATTTGGCCCTAATGTCTGAGCAAGCGAAGGAGCTAGGTGAGATGAACTCTGGCTTTTTAGGTACTTAGTCCCTGACAAGGAATCCAGATTCCTATATATACATGTCCTGCAATTTCTCCTTGTGCAGAGAACCATGCAAAAACCCTACAAAAAGAGCATGTTCTGTGTTGAAATCCTCTATTATTAGGTCTGTGCTTTATAGATGTTCTGTAGAGTGATAGCTTCATAGGGCCTGTGTCAGAATTAATCTTTTCCCTTTTTGTATTTTTGCTGTTGCTTAATTTATTTTTTCCCAGCTAACATTTATCATTCTGGAGTCTAAAAATACAAGGATCACTTTAATTCAGCAAGGTTTTTTCCCATGCCAGAGGCAGGCAAGCTATTAATTACTGAAGGTGCTTGGTGAATGTGGCAATTTCAAAAAATAACATTACAAGTCTTAGTTTCTAAATATGTTTATGAAAGAAAACAACTGTACTGTTATTTACCTGTTGCTTTTAACGAATTTTTTCTTAAAGGGAAGCATTTCTAGCATTGCAGTGTCGGACACAGCGTAATAATTGGATGCTAAAACTGAAATTAAATATCATTGGGTTTATTACATAATATGTTTTTCTCAAGTAAATCACTTCTTGTCATCATTGGCAAGTATAAGCAAAATATTTCTGGAAAGCCACTTGAAGTGTAACAGTCTCTGAAATCTCTGAGAATTCATATCTGGGAGTACTTGCTCCTGCAATCAGTCATCTGTGTGATTAGTATTGATAATGCTATATCTGCACTGGAAAAGGAATTCGTTAACAAATGAATCTGTTATATACTCTGCTTTCTTATCTATTACTCTGGAAAAATATCCATGCACATACTGATTACTTTGATTCAGATTCTGTGAACTATAAACAATTTTTAAAGTGTTGTATTGCAGTGGGCATGGGGAGGTCACTAGTTCTTTAAATAAGCTCTCTCTCTTTAGGCTTACATGTATCATTCTGAAGAACAGTTGTAAATTGTGTGATCTGAGATAATTGAGCCATGTACCTTATCCATCCAAAGCGTTTGCTTTCCCTCCAAAGTTTTCCCTTTTTTTCTTTAGTAAAAATCAACATAGCATCTTTTTAGAAGTGGGAAACTATGCAGCTGTTGCATACCTCTCATAAAATAGAGCTCAGGTTGTTGGTTGTGTCCATGCCATTGCTTATTGTCAATGTGACCCATTCACACCTAACCCTTCCTCAAATGTAACGCTTACATTCCCACGGGGGGCTGAGAGTAACCAGCAAAGACAAATGATTTTAAAACAATTAGACATTTAGTCTCTAAAGAGCAGAAGGACACCGTTCTGCCTCTAGTGACAAACGCAGCTTGTACCTCACTAATTCGGTGGAAATTTCCCATTGCAGACCAATGCAGCAAGGATTTACCTACTCCATGAATGTTCCCACATACAAGTAAATTGAACTCCAGTTTTCTGGAGTCCTTAATTTTGGGAAGCTGAGTCTGCTTATCCGTAGCAAACTCAAGCTATGTTTACTTCATACTCATGTGCTGCACTCCTAAGTTTACACTGAGCATTCAAAGCATGTGCAGTAGGTAAATCTAGTTGAATTCTCTGCAGCTCATGTAAACACGTCTGTCATGACTTCAACTGTTGTTATCAGGCATTATGACTAACAGTAGTATTCCTGCTGTTGAAGGTATTTCTTCCTCCTCTCCCATCAGATTTTGGAGTGTACTTTGGTTCCATTCTGCGTCACCTTGTTTGCTAGAGATAGTTCAAAGCTAACACAGAGATGCTTGTGCAAATGAATTTGTAATGATTGCGCTGCTTCTGAAAGCTGTGAAGTGTGCTGTTCTAATGGTCCTTTCTACCCTCTTCTGTCTTTCTGCTTTTGTTTGTGATTCCATCACAGCCTGCCGAGGGTTTTGACTTTCAAGTATCTGTAAGAGTCTGGACAATGACCCATGAGTTGTTTTAGGCTAGAAAACATACTGTTTCATTTGAGGGGGTGAGGTCAGGGTGTGTGCTGATCACTGTTAGCTGTGAAGGTTTCACTTCTTTGACTGAAGGCAAGAAGTGATGCAATAGAACATTTCACTGTGTGGGAATAACTTTAAAGTAGCACATTTGCATGACAAACATAATTGGTGTAAACCACAGTTTTGTTATGACAGTACAGTAAGTAGCAAATCACTTTCTGAATTTAGGGGAGTTGCTCAGGGTAGGTCATGCAGTCTCACAGTAAAAACACATCATCCTGTGACAAATATGTACAGAATTGTGTTGTATCACCAAAACTCAAAAGGAAGAAACAAGGAAAAAAACATCTGGAACGTGACTACAAGGAGCTGACCAGCCACGATACAGCGTGCAGACCACCAAAACAGCCAGCATAAATCCAGTCATTTGTATTTACCGGTCTGCATTTTGAACCACTGAGAAAGTCATCACAAAGGAAGGAATTTCATATTAAAAAAAAATGACCCGCACATTAATTTCTGCCGTTCTATACCTTCATATCTGAATACATCTCAAAACAATGGCACTTGAAATGCAATGCGTTTGTTTCTCTCTGACATGTATTTATTGGGAAAAACATCACTTTTTCTAATTATGATTTACTGTATTACATATTGGTTAACTCGGAAAGCTGAAAAGAGGTTCCTGGCCTACATATCGTTAGTTCATTGTCAGTAGCCATGGAAAAATAGACTGGTTGACAGCAGAGCTCTCAGCCTGTGGACACTGAACTTTCACTCAGCAAAGATTATGACATAAACTTGGAGGAGGCGGCACTGCCACGGTTGTGTCACAGCAATGTTTCACACCTTCGAAGATACAGTTGTGAAAATGTAATGCATGTGGGACTTAGTCTTCTGAAGTAAATCTATCTCTCCATGTCAGATGCCCAAAGTCACTTTTTTACAACTTTTTACACTATGCTAGAATTTTTTGGGGAAGGAACTGGGAGCTATGAAATGTCTAATATGACATCCTTTGCAGAGGTGTTTGTACAGTGGGAAACCCTGATCTAATACACATTACTCCACCTCAAAAAGAGTATACAATAAGATGATCTGGGGAAAAAAGTGCATGAAAGGAGAAATTACAAAAAAAAGCCCTGTGTTTTCAGGTTGGAAAATAAGTGAATGAGAGAGTATATCCTTTAGTGAATGGTATGAAAACAGCAGATCTACAGGAAACTACTGTGTTCTCTCCCTCAAAAACAGAAGAAGCAAGGGATGTCCAAAGAAACCATCAGACAGCAGGTTTACGAGGACATACCATTACACACTTACTTTACATATAATTAAGTAGCAGGATTTGCGACCTTAAAATATCATGGAAGCCAGAAGCCTGGGTAAGTTCATAAGGGCTTAGATAAGTTAACAGGATGTAGCTCCATTTGCCCTGTTAAGTGTGACGATACACTTACCATCCTCAGGTAGCATAAAGGAAGTTAGAGTCTTCATACATGCCTTTTTTTTATGTACTTCCCCCTGAAAATCCTCTACAGACAACATGGAGAAGATAATGAGATAAATGGACTTCTGATCTGAATCTATATGGGAGTTCTTGTGTCTAGATAGCACATAATGTAACCATCCTTCTTTTCCCTGCAAGCCGTTTTTTTTCACACTATACCTATTGATTTTGCAGTTTTAGAAATTAATGTGGTACAAGTGAAGCAGTCAGCATGCATAACAAGCCAAGATCTGAAACTGCCAGGCCTTTCCATTTAGTACAGCTTTGCCTTTTCAATACTGTGGGGCCCACCCAGCTGACTGAAGTGTAAACGTGAACCTGTTTGTTAATTGCCCAATAGCCAGGAAAAAATAATAACTACATAACTTACAGACACATAAGTACAGTTAAACGTGTGTGATTGATAAAACTAATGTGCACATATAGGAATGAGACAATATTAGTGTATAAGTATAGAGATGGGAAATGAAAACACGGAAATGATGCCGACATAGGCCTGGGGCTGTAATTTCAGGTACTTCTGTTCAACCAATTACCAGAAATTTGCTCAGAAGTATGAATTTGTAGTTGTCTGCAAAGTGCCAGCTAAGGCACTGCGACAGTTCCCACCGTGAAAAAAATTGCTTGCATCTGCAAATATGCCAGTATTAGGCATCAAAATTCATTAATGAAACACACACATGCACAGGATAAATAATGAAATCTTTGTTCACTCTTAGAGCACCCAGCTACATGGGTAATTTCACAGAACAGCATTATTGGGAAATGTATTCCATGTACTTATGTCAGGGCTTCAGACTGCTTTTGCAAGCAGCCCATGGGATCAGTGTGCAAACGGATGTGCTGGATTAGCCATCCCTGCACAGACTTTGTTTTCTGTGTCTAGGCTGACTAACTTAACAAAGGATACACTGTGGTTTATGCAAAATTAAAGGGCTAGGTGCAGAAACCACTGAGTAAGATTCCATGGACATGTTACACAGATCTAGAACAGGGGCTGTTAGATGATGGCTTATAGTGCTTCTAATATCTTTGAGTGTAAACTGAGGTATTTTAGGAGTTTCCAAAAACATTTCTGTATCTCTGTGAACTAGTCAAGTCTATTAATAGTCTCACCATGAAGTCATTTAGTGAGAGTAATTTAGCAACTCATGAGAAATGCTCATGACAGATGCAGTGTAAAAAAGCGGTCTTGTACTGCCTTAGTGTGTAGAGGAAGAGGCTGAGCCTTTATCAAACACAGGCTCCTGCAATGAATTCTTCTTTATTTATACCCTTTGAATATTAGCTGAACAATTCAGTGTATCGAGTAACTTGATTCTTGCAGCAAAACAGACTTTGTCCAAACATAGAAGGCAGATAGAAAGAGACAGATGGACAAATTAAAAAGCATACAAGAAGAGTAATCAATCTACAAACATCATTTCAGTGCTATCTTTTTGAATTCTGTTCAAAATCTCAGCTGTTCTAAATCTGAATGATTAAAAAATAGAAGCTACATGTTAATAGTTGTAATGCTAATCCTGATCTAGTTTTATATATGGCTGTGTCAGTGTTACAAGTGTTCACAAGTGCATACAGAAATTGGGAACTTGCAGAACTGGAATCAATCTATAGATCAAGCAATGGAAGTTAGAGGTGCAACTAATTAACTATCACGTTACATTATTAGGTGCAACTAGTCAACTACATGTGCAACTAGTCCTATTCCTACACTCCCTGGAGCCTTCTCTTCTCTAGGCTGAACAACCCCAGCCTCTCCTCTTCAGCTGTCACTGTGTTTCAGCCTAGAGAAAAGAAAGCTCCAGGAAGACCTTATAGCATCTTATAGCAGAACTGAAAGGGGCTCCAGGAAAGCTGGGGAGAGTTCTTTATCAGGGATTACAGGGACAGGACAAGGGGGAACAGTTTTCAGCTGAAAGAGCGGAGATTTAGAAGAGGTATTAGGAAGAAATGATTTCCTGCAGTGGTGGTGAGGCACTGACACGTGTTGCCCAGAAAAATCATGGCTACACCATCCCTGGAGGTGTTCAAGGCCAGGTTGGATGGGGCTTTGAGCAGCCCGATCCAGGGGCAGCTGAAGGTAGTGGGTTGGAACTGGATGGGCTTAAGGTGCCTTCCAACCCAAACCACTCTGTGATTCTGTGATTCTATGAACTAAACGCCACAGAAAAATAGATGTTCTGACAACTTACATAGTCAGTGAAGGCAATGCCATGGCAAGCATTGAGCTGCAGATGAGTAATAGGAAGAGGAGAAAAATCAGTTTTCTTCTTTTATCTCCCTTCAGCCACACTGTCTGAGATGTGCTCTGGCTAGAAGGAAGGCTTTGAAGCACATTTCTTTTACACTGGACCTCAGGGATTACTGATGTCCTTCTGATACATTTTAAGATGGGGAGCAGAAAAGAAAGACTATTTAGTGCAATAGCATATACGTATGGATTTATTTTTCAGAAGATTTCCCTATGCAAAATGATATCCCAAATTTCTCTTGACTCATCATAACAACTTCTATTTTTTTTTAATATGCTGTGTTTACAAGGTGCAAATTTGTTCCTTTTTAATTTTTCTGGTGATATTTTTATATAACTTAACAAACTTTGAGACAGAATGCTATCATATTAGTGAGGTAAATAATTTTAATCATAATATATAGACTGAGAATTTGTGGTCGGTCTACATGTGGCTGTTTAAATGTGCATCTACGCAGGCAGGAAGGCTTCACCTTAAAGAAATGCTTTGTGAAAATTCTAGTTTGAGGACACCGTTACATAAGCGAGAGTTCTGTTGCTCCTCATTATAGCTGCTGCATATCACTTGGATCATATTTTGCCTTTGATTCAGCTTTTTTGGCTTGCCCATTCCTGAGTGATTGATAATAATTATGATCACAGATGTCTTCTGCCCCTCTCCTATCCACTTGTTCATGCTGGAGAGTAGCAATCAGGTCAGTGTCATCTCCCCTCCTCAGATCAGATCAAGGCTTCCAGTTTGAGCCAGGATGACAGGGGAGGTGTTCACCTTCTCAGAGATAATAATTTGTCCAATTTTACTTACACTCCATGTAAGGAGATCTAATTGAAAATCACAGGCCAAGTAACATCTGAATGACAGTCTTGAGGGAAGGAACATGGAAACTATAATCGAGTGCTTATAATTCTGAGACTTTGCAAGTTTTTTATATATTGAAGTCATTGAATAAGATGATGGAAGGTGGAAAGTATCCCTGCCCATGGCAGAGAGGTGGAACTGGATAAGCTTTAATGTCTCTTCCAACCCAAACCATTCTATGATTCTATGATTCCTTTGACTTGGTCTCTGTTCTGCTGCTGCATCCTGTATCCTAAACATAAACCTTGCAGTGGGGTGTTCGGTCTCTCTGTAGTTCCTTGTATTCATGTCATATGCTTTCTTTGAAAGGCTGTGTCTAGGAAGCCAACCAGTTTGCTTTACCATGACTCTTACTCTTTCATGCAACCAAAGCCTTCTGGAAAAAACACAGAGAGGGAGTCTTACTGGGAGAAACTGAGCAGGGAGTTTTCTGGAGTGGTGCATACTATCAGGCTGAACAGGGATGGGGAACTGATCACAAGAAGAAATCTCCTCCCCTAGAAAACATTAAGATGAGAGAGGGAAGGAACTTTTCCTCAGAGGCTGAGGGGAATTGTCTAAAGATTGTACATTGCAAGAGGCTGTCAAAGGCTGCTGGAGTGGAGCACAAGACCAGTAGTAAAGGCTACAAGGTATAGGAAGAGAAGGGAATTTATTCCCTGGTGGTGTTTAGTATCTTTTCCTGCAGAATTGGTGTTTTGATTAAAATTGTCTTATGTCTGGTATTTAACATTTTAAGTAAACCTTGCTTGAGAAGTGACCCCAGTGGGGATACTCACAGTAAGAAAAAGTCTAACAGCATCACTGGAAGGCTCAGCTAAGCCAAGGCTCTCATCACACATTTAGTTGAGGATATCAGGACTCAGATTCCAAGTGGCTGTGGCTGCACAAGCATCAGTTAGGCTGTACCAGAAGGTTTGTTCTGTGTTTTGTTGTATAATCCCTCTCTGGCTACTTACTAACTGAAAATTTACTTTTTCCTCATCAGAAGCAGAAAGGAAGGGAAAAAGATCATGGAATCATAGAATCGTTTGGGTTGTAAGGGACCTTAAAGTTCAGTCAGTTCTGACCCCCCTGCCATGGACAGAGACCTCTTCCACTGCACCAGGTTGCTCGAAGCCTCACAAAACCTAGCCTTGAACACCTCCAGGGATGGGGCACACATGACATCTGTGGGCAATCTGTGCCAGTGCCTCACCATCCTCACAGTAACAAATTTCTTCCTAATATCTCTTCTAAGTCTCACCTCTTTCAGCTGAAAACCGTCCCTCCTCATCCTGCCCCCGCACCCCTTGATAAATAGCCCTTTCCCAGCTTTCCTGTAACCCCATTTAAGTACTGGAAGGCTGCTATGAAGTTTCCCCAGAGCCTTCTCTTCTCCATGCTGAATGACTTCAAGTTTCTCAGTCTGTCCTTATATGGGACCCACTTCAGCCCTGGATCGTCTTTGTGGCCTCCTCTGGCTTTGTCTGTCTCTGCAAAGGAGCAGAGACACTTGATGGCTTGGCATCAGTTGTGTGACTATCAATCCAGCTTCACAGAGAAATAAATATGAAATGCGTTCTGATTAAACTATAACATATTTGTGCTATGGAGACCCAGTTTGCATCAAAATTATTTGGCCTATTTGCCAAGCACGGAAAGATAATGCTTGTATATAAGACAGTAAAATCACCTTAAACTACGGCTGATTTTTCAGTAGAGAGTATAACACTCTAGATCTTTTTTATCCAATATAGTCTCTTATCATAGAAGTTTTTATAGCTGTGGGAGTGTGAGCTGCCCACTCGCACCAATTTCCTCTGACAAAGCTAAACAGACCGACTGCTGTTTCTGAGAAACTTCTGTAGTTATGCTGCCAGCTGGGGTCAAGCTGCATAGCTGAGCTTGGGTAGTTTTTCTGCTAATGCTAACATCAGTCTCCTTCAAACAATCCTTGAATAGCTGCCGAAGAGGCAGCATTAGCCAGACCTTTCCTCTTCCCACCTTCTGAACAGCAGCAGATTTCTCCAGCCTACTAGATTATAAGGAAGCTAATTTTATAAGTAGACAGAAGTACTAGTCTCTCCCATACAGTTTTTCTGCCCTATTTTTTGGAGATGCAGAGTATTAAACTTAGAGAGGCTTCAGAAAAGGTCTTTCCTTTTTATCTGAGGTGTTTGATTTTCCTCTGATCTTGCTCTTTGGCTACCAGTGACCCATTCCTTACCAAAATAAATCCAATTCCACTTGTTGTACTAAATCCAGTTACTTTAGAGGAACCTCATACTTCACTGCTGCCTACCTGAATTTCCTCAGATTTTAGGAGAACAGGTGCAACCATGCTCTCTCCACCAGGAGGCCCCACTCCTGTGCTTTCCTTCTTTCCTTCCTATACCAGGTTTACCAACTACTGGTAAATGCAGTCAGCCAGAAATGGGTAAAAAGGCCACATTGGCTTTGCACAGCAACACCTTGACTCAGCCTCATGTGTTGGAGACCTTATTTCCCTGAGGTTAATGCTTTTTTATCCCAGAGTATGGGCTAAGCAGGACTGGATTTAATTTACAGTGTAAAACTCTTCTCTGTTGGTACAATACACAGAAAAACCTCATCCTGTGCTTACAATGCCCAAAGCAGAATAAAGCAACTTGCTCTGCTCTGTGGGGTACTCAGGTGATGGAGGCATGCATAGCCTTCATCACGTAGTGCTCCTGGAGGGCAGCTCTTACATAAACTGGTGATGCTTTTAAAGACATGGCTCAGTTTTCGTAGCTGGAAATACAAGCTGCACACCAATGTGAGGGCCAAGAAGCTGGTGATGGGACGAGCATCCACAGACACCTCTGCTGAAAGGCAAGGGGTTTAGAAGAGACCAAGAACAGGTCAAGCAGAGCAGATTTTTCAGAGATTACTCAAATCCCACGTAGATCCCCCGTGTAAGGTCTGTGATACTTGGGCTTTACACAGGAGGTTACTACCCAGTTCTCCTTACTGTGCCAGACCAGTCTGTCAGTGTGTGGGCCATCTCTGAAGTGTTGGTGTCTGTACGACAAATAACATTAAGTGCTTTGGATCTCAAGTTTCTCATCATCTACCTGCCTGTGTAGCACAGAAGAGAAAAAACTGTCTCCTAAACCATTGACTTTCACCTTCTTATAAAAAATAAAAATGTTTCCCATCCACAAGCTTAGGTTTAAAAGGGCTTTGCAATGTTTTTAAAGACAAAATTCTTGGTTTTTTCCCACTCATTTTTGATCCTCTGTCTCTCTTTTTTTAATATGTGCTAGGAGATGAAAATTTTAATTTTTATAACAGAGTTGGTGAACAGATAGGCAACAAGGCAGAAATGCTTTCGAAAGTCTTTAATAACAGAGGTCTTGGAGTTTGCAAAGGAATGACAAGCCAGGGTGCATGGGTGTCATGTTGAAGTTAAGGCTACAAGGTTAATCCCAATCTCCCCTCTTTTATGTAATGTGTACAATTTAGGGTTGTCACTCTTCTGGGCATGCTGCAAAAGAAATCTGTTCAGTAAGGGTTTTTTGGAGAGCAATGGGAATATTTTTCCTAGAGTGACGTAGGACTGCAACAAAGCTTTTCTAACTGACTGGCTAAGATACTGTTTCAAATCATTATTTTTACTGCTGGAATTTTATATTATTATTAAATATGTATTAGATGCCTTGAGTTTTATTTAGGCAATTTTTTCACCTTGATTGCCATTTAAATTTAAATGAATGAATATTCCACAGTCCCTCCCAGGCAATCTGCATCTTGGTTTTCTCCTGTGTCAGAGAGATTCTTGATCTATTCAGGACCTTTTCAACTGCAAATCTCTGAGTAAGCAAAAGACAGATGTAAACATACATAGTGTATTAAGGGTGAGGGATGATGTCAGACTTGCCTTTGCTTGCATGCTGGAATGGAGAAGGCTATCTGTTGATTAAATTAGCTTCTGCCATCTCTACAAAGAGGGAGAGAGCTTTGGTGGCTTGGCACCACTTGTGTGACTATCAATCCAGCTTCATAGACAAAGAAATGTGAAATAAAAGTCTGATTAAAGAGTTTTGCCAAGACACCCTTGCACAGCTATATAACCATTTTGCTTGAACTGGCCAGGCATGTCCACAGCATGTTTCAAGCTGAAGCGCACTTAATCTGTGGGACGGGCTCCAGTAGCCTTCAATGGACTTTATAGTAGGACCTGTTTGTCCGAAGGCAATTCTCTAACACTCAGTAGGGGCCTCGGGATCTGTGTAATGAAAGCTGCAGGCAGGCACCACGTCCTCTGTGAAGCAGCACCGAGGCATCTCCCTTGAGTGTCTGCTATTTCTGCTGCACAGCAGTACAGCAGTGCAGACACAGTCTAAGCCACACCATAAAACCATGACCTGCCCCTTTGTGCGACAATCCCTGCTTCTGACACCCTAGTTTCACAAGGGAAAACATGACAGAACAATTTAAGAGTTATTTTAAAACCTCTTGACTCTGGTGGGAGCTTGACTCTGTGTCCTTCCTTAGCACTCCCATTCCCAGCTCCTCGGTGAGCAGCAGGAGCTCCTTTTCTTCTTCAGGAGCAGGTACCTGTCAAAGTGGGCACAATGAAGATGGGTGTTGTGACACTACCGCACCATTTTTGTGATCTACAGTCCCTAAGTTTAGCATCGCTGGAAGCAATTGTGCACTCTTCTCTCTGTGTGCACATGTGTTAATAACTATGTTTTGATGGATTTGCCAGTAAAACCCAAGCTTGTTAATGGTCCCTGTGGGCCCATCTCTTCCCTCAGACACACAAAGGCAGCTCCCATCGGGCAGAGCAGCTATAGAAACCGCTAGTGCTGCTGCTTTGCTGCTCTCAGCTGGCAAGCCTTTGGTAGAAATATCACTCATGTTACCTTCTTGTGCAAACATCTAGAGCTTCAAAATAGACACAATCTGATGATATGATACAAATGATCCTTTCTAATCTCTGAATGTGCAGGTGGGAATTCTGGGGTTTTTTCATGAGTTGGGTTTTGTCTTCTCACTTTGGAGAAGCCCATGGTGTATTTGAAAAGGCTTTGAGGGTCATTTGATAATTGTATCTGGGTTTGCAATTAAGAAATACGTGGCCAGTATTTTCCATAACTTACAAACCTTAAGTAAGACAAATTGATTATATATTTATGCTTAAGTATATAGCTATTTTACAGTTAAAATTATTGATTGTGATACACAATAATGGAACCTAAATACATTCCAAATAACCACCTGCTGCTGTTCCAGAGCAGAGTCTAGTCCTTCAGGCACCCTGTCCTCATTTGTTTCTGTGCAGACACCATACCTGAAATACCACCTGCTTCTGGACCACCCTTTTCTTGGAGACCATTCTGTTTCTCACAAGAACACCTGAGACAACACTTTTGGGGTGTCCTGTTCCCATGCCTGCTTGGGTAAGTACTGTTTTCCAAGTGCTTCCAGCTGCTGAGAAGCAATGAGATGGATACGTATCATCACCACACAACCCTGCCTTACCAGCAGCATCAGGACATCGTTCTCTTTGTGGACACCTTATACAGCTGATACAGAAAGATGAGGCTCCTTCTGAAAACAGTCCCTAAATGCTCTCACAGAGGACTCTGTCTCCCTCCAGTGACTACTGAATACCTACAAGGAACAACGTCCTAAATTAAGTGTTTAATGTTAGGTGGTATAAGCAATCCCCTCAGGTTAGAAAACCAGACCAACCTGAGATCGTCTCAGCTGAAGTCTTGTGGGCTGTAGATTTTCATATGACAACATACTTTGAGCTTACTAACATGCTAAAATATGTATTTAAGGCATCTCACTTGTCCATTAAAGATATATGCCTACCCTTGATAAATAAGTATTTTTCATCTGCACTGTTTTTCCCTTCTCCAAGGAAGACCTTTTCAGTACCTCTCTCCCTATAAAGCTACTTATGCTTATGAGCAAGTCTCTTGTTGGTAGGCAGATGTACATTTATGTGCGTGATTTACGCTTTTGTGGTCTCCAGTATTAAAAGAGTTTTTAGACATGCTCTCCACCTTTTCAACTTCCATTCTAAAAGGTGAACCTCAAAACATGGGACAATGTCCTGGCTTCGACAACCTGAGCAGTATGAAAATGAAAAAATATCTTCTGTGCACAATAATTCTTTACCATTCTTTGAGAACAAGAGATTCTTTTTTTCTTTCTTTATTACTTTGAAAAGTAATAAGAATTAGTTTTCAAAAGAACCGCCACTTTGCAGGAGGTTGCTGTTGTTGTCCTGTGATGTGTGACTTCACATTTGACTTGAATGTACTAGAAAATACTCTGAGTGAAAACCTAGAATATGCTGTAAGACTACCCTGTTGCAATCATTGTCCAAAGCTTAAATCATAAACAAATATTGCCAGCTGTGATTTTACATTTATTTTCTGCTTGTTAATAAAATACCAGAAAAAAACAGACTCAGCTGATGAATGAGAATCCTGTCAGAAAAGGCAAATGTCAGAAAGACACTTGTTTGACAGATTTTCCACTGGCATGTCTACCAGTTGA
Organism: Phaenicophaeus curvirostris; assembly: GCF_032191515.1. Lineage (NCBI taxonomy): Eukaryota > Metazoa > Chordata > Aves > Cuculiformes > Cuculidae > Phaenicophaeus > Phaenicophaeus curvirostris. The sequence goes on from NC_091431.1 coordinate 19,404,699, forward strand.
ATAGTTCCTAATCCATAATGCAGTTCGCTTTATTGATAGCCTAATAGTCTTCTGCCAGACTGTCATGCATCACTAAATCAAACAACACTGCAAAACTATACAGTTATTCTTATCAGTCAAGCCATTTATCTCATAAACACAGAAATCATGTTTCTTTGATTAAAATTGTTTTCCATAAAACTGTGAATTGGCACTAGTTGCACCACCATCCTTCAATATCTTATTGATTAATCATACATTAGTTTCTTCACTATGCTGTCTCAGATTGATGTTGAATTCATTCTTTAATTTCTCCTGAGTTACGTGGTGTCCTAAAAAAAAGTAGGACTGTATGAAAGGTAGAAACTTTATCATGGGTGATGGAGAATCATAGAACAGAATCATAGAATAGTTTGAGTTGGAGAAGACCTTAAAGATCGCCCTGTTCCAACCCCCCTGCTATGGGCAGGGACATGTCCCACTAAATCAGGCTGCCCAAGGCCCCTTCCAACCTGACCTTGAACACCTCCAGGGATGGGGCAGATACAGCTTGCCTGGGCAACTTGTTCCAGGGCCTCACCACTCCCATAGTGAAGAAATTCTTCCTTGTGTCTAGTCTAAATCTGCCCCGCTCCAGTTTATACCTATTGTTGCTAGTCCTATCACTATGTGCCTTTATGAATAGTCCCTCTCCAGCTTTTTTGTAGCCCCTTTCAGGTACTGGAAGGTGTCTATAATATCTCCTAGGAGCCTTCTCTTCTCCAGGCTGAACAAGCCCAACTCTCTCAGCCTGTCCTCATATCAGAGGTGCTCCAGCCCTCTGATCATCTTTGTAGCCCTCGTCTGGACCCATTCCAACAGTTCCACATTCTTCTTATGTTGAGGATTCCAGAACTGGACACAATACTCCAGGTGAGGTCTCACAAGAGAGGAAGAGAGGGGCAGAATCACCTCCCTCGACCTGCTGGCCACACTTCTTTTGATGCAGCCCGGGATATAGTTGGCATTCTGGGAAATGAGTGTGCATTGCCAGTTCATATTGAGCTTCTTATCAACCAGCACCCCCAAGACCTTCTCTGCAGGGCAGCTCTCTATCACATCATCCCCCATCCTGTACTGAAACTGCAGATTGCCCCGACCCAGGTGTAGGACCTTGCAGTTGGCCTTGTTGAATCTCATGAGGTTCTCACAGCCCCACTTCTCCGGCTTGTCCAGGTCCCTCTGGATTCATCTCGTCCTTCTGGTGTGGCAACTACACCACTCAGCTTGGTGTCATCTGCGAATTTGCTAAGCGTGCACTCAGTCTTGCTGTCAATATCATTGATGAAGATATTAAACAGCACTGGTCCCAGTACAGACCCCTGAGGGACACCACTTGTCATAGATCTCCATGTGGAATTTGAGCCATTGAAAACTACTCTTCGAATATGACCATCCAATCAATTTCTTATCCACCAAACTGTCCACCCATCAAACCCATATCTCTCCAACTTAGAGAGAAGGATCTTGTGAGGTACCATGTCAAAGGCTTTACAGAAATCTAGATAGATGACATCCATTGGTTTTCCTGTTTCCACTGCTGCAGTTTCCCCATCATAGAAAGCCACTAAGTTGGTCATACAGGACTTGCCCCTGGTGAAGCCGTGTTGACTAACATTAATCGCCCCCCCATCCTCCATGTGTTTCGGCATAGGGTCTAGAAGAACTGTACTTGGTACTTTGTTTGATACAAAATGTGTTGGTACTGGCAGTAACGTACACCTTTGGAGAAACAAAAATCGATTGCCATTCAAAGCAGCTCAAGACCTTGCTGAAAAAACATTGTGAATAGCTTCGATCACACACCTCATGCACTTAAAAAAAAATTATCACAGGAAAAGAACTGAGTTTTCCAATAGTCACTCCTCTGTTGTTTGCAGTTAGTGTCATCCTTATTCTGAGGCTGAAAAGACCCAGAGGTCTGCATATAAAATCAGACAGCTTTCACAGGAAAACATCAATTTTTGGACATAAGGACCATAATGCTGCCCCAGGAAATGTCTCATTACAAAATGTATCATGAATGAGATTTTTTTGTATGTCTCTACTGACGTGGTAGGCAATAAATATGATCCCAAAAGCACAGCACACAAACAAAACTACTCAAAATTGCATGAGTATGTTGTTCAATGACTAACTAATGACATGTGTCTACAGTTCAGGTTTTTTGCAAGGCTGGAGAACAAGTGACATACAGTGGAAAAGAAGGAACAGATTACTACTTCTTTCCCCTAAGAGCACTTGCACAATAGTACCATCAAAAAAAATTGCCTTCAGTCAACAGAAATCAATGATAAAACACAGGTGGGTTATAGATGATATGTTTCCTGAAGTATAAATCTCCAGAGCTGATTTTGCCAATCACAAAAGTCTAGATTTTGAAGAAATGAGTGTGAGGAGTGAAAGTGTTTCTAAAGAAAGCTTTAGACACATTATCCACTAACTTTGCCTGCATTTTGGCTCTCTCCCACAAAACGACTTTAGCAAAAAACCGGGAGACTTTGTATCTGTGACTATTGCAGTTTCTAAGTGGTGCAACTGCAATATTCACCAATAAATCACTGAAGGGACGAAGAATTGGAACATCGTGTTCAGAAAGCCTCTAGTGACAGGATAAGCAGATGGCTCTCTACATTGTCTGACACTTGTAAGGTGGAAGTCATGATGGTGCCTCTGTTTTCCATCATCTGGATGGATGGATTAGGAAAGCCAGGCATTTCCCATCATGTGAAAAAAAAATGCACACATGTATCACCCTGATTTACCTTCTGCAAGCACATGTTCTTGAGGAAGCAATGCTATCAGTGGACTTCAAGGCACAGCAGTTTGTTTTTAGTGCTCAATAGCCATGCTGAATTTGACACGTTCTTCAAAAAGGCCGATGGGTTCAGAAAGCCTTCAGTGACCTTTCTGGATAGAGGCAATTTTAACACTTAGTACCAAAACTTCTCATGCTTCTTTCTTACAAAAAAGCAGGGTTACACAGAGCCATATTGTATGAAGTGGGGGTTATCTTCTCTGTTCATCTTTGAGCTCATGATCAAAAGCCAAGACCTTATTGTTGTTCATCTTCATTTTGTACAGTGAACTAAACCCTCTACCTAAAATATAAAAGACAGCAAGCAAACAAGACCTGAATCACTGCTGTTTCTATAAGTCTAATCCACACAATTTAGTGAGTTGTGTCATGTTACTGACATAGCACTGACAAAAATAAACATTTTTCTTGTATGTGCAACTGATAGGGAATGGTGCTTTTCTATTTCATTTGCATGAATTGAGGATATGATGCACTTTATGCTGCCGAAGATGGTCTTAGTGTCTTGGTGTCTTAGCACTAAGAGCTCATGAGGCTGGGTATAGGTGGAAAGAAATGTTAAATAAAGGCCTTCTGGATGAAAAACAGACAGAACATGTAGCAACCTGAGAGAAGGGATTTAGAAAGAAGGCAGGACATAACATTTAAGGCAGAGGCAGGTCACAGAGTGTGAACTGGAGGTCACAGACTCCTTAAGGAGAAACCTGTCAGTGACTGAAGGTAGATTCAGCAGAGGAACAAGACAAATGTAGACTTAGTTAGCTGGGATGGGTAAAGATGAGGATGGAGGCTGCAGTCCACTGGAGAAACACGCTACTTCATGTAAGAAGGCAGAAGAGTGATCAAAGGACGGATGCTTGGGATTTATTTGAGACACAAAGTCTGCAACACCTCTGCATTCCAGACTAGCTGTAGGCAACAGGAAAGAAATCCCATGCTGAATGCTAAACAGACATGTTATAAGAACCTAGCAGTAGCAAGTGTGAAAATCAATGACTGGGCAATCTAGAGGGGCAGTGCTTGTTATTGTTGAATAGCTACAATGTAGTAGGAAGTAGTGAAAAGCCATCTTTGTCACAAATGTAATATGCTGAGAGAAGGAAGGTTTTATAGGGGAATGTCAACAATTGATCTGAAAACCCTGCCATCAACACGACCTGAGAAAAATGGAAAACTTAAAAGGATATTGAGAGGAAACAAGTGTCGACACACACTGTCTCCTTCTTTTGGAACCTTGACGAAGGGGTTTGCAAATAAACCAAGATCTCACGTGGGATTGGTTGCTTGTCACGAGCTGATCATGAACGGTTAGTTATTAAGGAACAGCGTGTGACACATACTCAGTTGTATCTTTTAGTTTGTCGCTGAGGGGAATAAATACCCACAGCTCACTTAGTCTGATTCCCCACCAGACTTCCTTGTAGTTACCATCACTGCTGGAAACCCCTGCAAATGCCATTGGTCAGGTTCTGTTATTCAGTCCCTCCAAATCTCACACAGTTGTATCATCTAACAATACTGAATTTCATTAGTGAAGGAAGACTGCTACCCTGTTGCCAAGAATAAAACCATTCAATGCAGAAACTAAGGATTCTTCGAGGATCCTTGAATAGCTCCACTCTTCATGCTAGACTCATATTAAAACATCAGGATCAATCTGCCTGTAGCAGATGTCAGCAGATGTCATCTGTGATTGTATAAAAAAATGTTTATCTGCAAATATAGCCTTTTTTGCTTTTACTAAATAACCTATTTAACTCAGCATGGCCTTCCAGTATTGCTGTCTGTTACCATAGTGTGTGAATTTCTTCGTAGGAAAATATTGCTAATAATAAAATAATTCTTATTTTACTATCTCTTTCTCCCAAAAAAGAAAAAGAAAAAGAAAAAGAAAAAGAAAAAGAAAAAGAAAAAGAAAAAGAAAAAGAAAAAGAAAAAGAAAAAGAAAAAGAAAAAAGGAGAAAAGCATTAAAAAAACAGCACACACACAACTTTTTTCCCTGCTCCGGGTGATTTTTCACATTCTTTTCACGTCCCTTTCGGCCGTGTCCCTTCCTCTGCCCTCGCGCTTGGTGCTGCTCCTCTCCTCAACCTCATTCTGCCGCATTTTCCGAAACTTTCTGCCTTGCCGCCCTCTCCTCTCTCATCTCCTTCCCTCCCCGTTTCAGAATTTCAGCCTTTTCCCCTGTTCCACCCTTCGGGAAGCTCCGCGCCGTCCCGGCAACACCGCCACGTTTCCCGGCGGTTTCCCAAGTTTCGGGCAACTCTTAAAAAAGCAGAAAATCCTCTTTATTTCTAGGGAAGCCCGGAGGGCGCTGGCGGAGGGGGCATTTTCAACGCCAGGGGGCAGCAGCGCCCCGTGCTCCGCTGTATCCCTCCCAGCATCCCTGTTCCCATTCCCATCCCTGTTCCCCTTCCCATCCCGTTCCAACCCCACACCGGGATTTTCACCGCCCCTCACGGACCCACAGGGACCGGCAGACCTGTCTGTCTATCTGTCCGTCCGTGGGGGAGAGTGGTCCAGTCCGCAGGTTGGTTTCTTTGTCCTTTCTTTTAATTACGGTAATTAATAGTATTAATAGTAATAATAGCAATAGTAGTAATATCAATAGTAATAGTAATAGTAATAGTAATAGTAATAGCAATAATAGCATTAGTAGCAGTAATAGCAATAGCAATAGCAATAGTAATAGTAATAGTAATAGTAATAGTAATAGTAGTAATAGTAATAGTAGTAATAGTAGAAATAGTAGAAATAGTAGTAATAGTAGTAATAGTGGCAGTAACAGCAATAGCAACAGCAATAGTAATAGTAATGCTGTACTAACTACAATAAGTACAATGTAATATACTATTTTTGTTGTGTTATTATGCATTCCGAATAGCATCCCTCCAGGGATACTGGTACCTCGCACAGAGGTCGGGAACGGACCCGTTCAGGATGACTTGGAAACGGGGCACTTAAACCAGGATAAAAAGAACTGTGATAACCCAGCCAGTCGGGGCTAAAAGTGCATTTTTTTTTAATGTTTTCCTGAGCGCTGGTGGTTTCACCCCGCTGAAGTTCGCTCCTCGCCGTGCCCGCGGTGGGACAGGGGGTCCTGGAGAGGCGGGAGGGGTGTCCCCATCCTCCTGCAGAGGTGTCTGCTCTGAATGGGGCTGCCTCCTGCCAAAGAGAACCAAACCAAAGCAGAGAAACTTACCCCCTTGCTCTAGGAGTACTGTACCTTCCTCCTGTTCTCTTTTCCATCCCAGTTTTGGGAACATGTATATCAGCAAAACGATATTATTATTATTATTATTATTATTATTATTATTATTATTATTATTATTATTATTATTATTATTATTATTATTATTATTATTATTTGTTCTGGGAGCGGGAGGAGAGAAGCAACGTGCTTCTGGTGACTGCCTGTGTGGGATGGGTGGGCTTCCTCACTTGGAGAGAACTCCAGGCGGGAATGCCTTCCTCAAGGTAGTTTCGCCTCTTGTAACCTATTCTTCCTTAATGACAAATCCATTTATGCTTTACAACAATTCCATCTATGCCTAATGGCACGTAGCCCCAGAGGGGTGCTGTGTGGCACATTACCGGGCACCTTCCTAGCTGCACAGACTCCAGGTCCCCACGGTGGGATGTTATCCCCAAGTTGGGGCTGCAGGCTTGCTCCCACACGCTGTTGATTCCCACGATGGCTACACCTGAAGGGCTAACCACTACTTCAGGCGATTGGGGTTTTTTTCCCCCATCCGGTGTTCAGCGAGTCTAGTTATTAATTTGGGGAAGTAAAGAGGGAGAAAAGAGGGAAAATAGCGGACTCCTGAAAATCTCCCGTGTCGTTTCTTGGGGAAAAAGATCCCCTTAAATCTATCTGGAAAGAACAGGCATCCCCCACTAGACATACCCAAAAGAAAAAAACATTTCAAAAGGGGGGTTGTTGATGGAATTCATGTAACTCCTCGTTTTCCCCTGCTGAGAATGGATCTCTCAGCTGAAACGGGACAGAGGATCTCAGGGAGGCACTCAGGTGCTCAGTGGAGCTCAGGTGCTCCTCATCTCTTGGTGCTTTTTGAGCAGGGAAGACCCAACCTCGGTTTTGAGGCGGTCGGGGGTCGCTGCTCCCCCCCATCCCTCACGCAGAAACCACGGGAGGAGTCGCCGCGTCCCTCCCTCCGTGGGCGACACGAGATGCTCAGCGCACGCTTGCGGGATGTGCCAAAGGGGGATGCGCGGAGCAGAGACCAATTCCATCTCAGCTCCAGAACCCTTCTTGCTCGCAGCATCTCGCGTTTGACAGCAGCGGGAGCGGGATTTTATTCCGTTTTGCAGAGTTCCAGTCAAACTTGCGCAGCCAGAAGTTCTCTTTCTTTTACTTAACCACGTTTTTGTAATAACATTCTGCTAAGACTTTAAAAAAACCCACTTCCACAGGACAGACCAAGCTTTCTATCCTCATTTCTTCCCCTGGAAAAGCATCCCCTCGCCCAACACAAGTTTTTCTTGCGAACCAGCTGCAGTGCTGGAGTCTGCCTTAGGTTATTCGAATAAGAGAAAACCACACTTTTTATACGTATGATGTACTTGAAAATATTTAGTCTAGTGAAGAGAAGGACAAAGCGTGTCCTCCTTCCAGCCGAATCCTCTTCAGGGGGTGCTGTGGACCGATTGAGCATCCCAAGTACGGCTCCCACGCTTCCAGACAGACGATTTTTCGTAGTGGCCTACTTTTTGCTCAGAAATGTAGGTGTCGTACTAGAAAGCAGGAAAAAAAAATCATTAAAGGAAAGGTGGAAATAGAATCACAGTACTTCACTTTTCCAGAACAGTTAAGCAGGATCGTAAATGTTTTATTCCCGTTTACATGGCTTCAAACTCTTGTCAGGACTTTTTCTTCTTATAATTATGTTCTGTAAAACTGGAACTATTAATAAAGCTAGGATTAAACAATTTTAACTTCAGTAAATACCCTCCGCTATGAATTCCTTTGAAAAAACTGAATATCTTACCTTTATCTATCGTTTACATATATAAATTTACAATAGATTAATTCGAGAATTACATTGTAAAACAAACAGCGACCCAGTTCTGCCCATTTAAAAATCAGTTGGACCTATGTCAATGGATTTAGGACCAATTTGGTGAAGATTCTATGCACAATAATTCATTTTTTTTCCCCCTTGCTTGGATTCTTAGAGCTCGACAGCAACCTCACATCATTGGAGCTAACCAGAAAGCGCTTAGCTGTTTTTTGAAGTCGTAAACAGTTTTCATGTATACCTATTTAAAATAAAAATAACAATAATAATTTTTTAAAAGGGAAAAAATCAGGGAAAAATGTAAAAGCACGCTGACGTTGTCGTTGTATCTAGTGACTTCGGTAAAGAATAATAAACCTGAGCATTAGTGCATTCAGAAAGATGTAGACACCAGAGAATGGATGGTCCGTTAGAGAAAGTGAAAACACGTAATCAATAGCTGTGGTTATAGATAGGAGAAGGGAAAATACAACTGCAAATCCAAGCTCTTGCTTGTTCGTTTTGTACCGTGCTTCAGGTAGTGGCACAGTGCAGCAAGGATATGCAGACGGTTGTTCTAATGTCAGGCCTTCTGATTTGAAAGGAAGTCAGTTCTAATTTCTGCTCTGAAAATGTGTAAATTGAAAGGAAAACATTTCAGTGCTCATTAGGATGAACTGCATTATTCGATGAGTTTTGTTGGGGTTTTTTGGGTTTTGTTTTGGTTGGGGTTTTTTTATATCGTTTAAATAGCAACTCTCTGTCTGGTCTGACTTAGCTGTATTCATTTATTAACCATTTATGTAACACCGAAGTCAATATGACATTAAAGACAATATCTGAACGTAATATAGGATACATACAATACTTCTTTTTGTTTATCTTAAAGCATCAAATATTTATTTTTACTTTACTGTTATATGTTTTAAAATATAATTTCTTACTTATTAGTTTTATTTCGATACCATTAATAGAATCTCTCATTACATTATTTTTTTATTAATATGCCGAGGTAGAAGCGTTGGCAAACGTTAGCGTCCTCTGTTTTTTCGCTCGCTATGAACACGAAACTTGCAGAAACCACAGGCTGGCTGATGTTCTGCGTTCAACTCTAATTAGCTGCACTACAAATCACGTTTTGCCTTCATTTGCATGACAGAGGGAGGGAGGTAGAGATGGATAGAGTGGGATGGAGATGCTGTCGCGATGACACGTCGCAGGGTGATCCCGGGCACGTCGGTGCTCATCGTGCCTGTGGGTATCCGCGCAGACAAGTTTTCCACGAACCTGTGGGAGAAAATCAACCTTCAGCCAAGAGATCGGGGGTGGTGGGCAATGGGAATGCCTGCAGCGCTGGGAGAAGTTTAGAGGGGATGCGGGGCAAGCCACCCACCAACCCCGGTGCCTCGGGGTTGCACGCCCTGCAACGACGGAGGGGGCGGCAGCTCGTTAAGCTCCCTGTGTAATTAACCAAGAGGGCCTGAGGTGTTACATTTCCCCGGGAAGCCGGAGAGCCCCCTCCCCGATGTCCCTCGTTCCAGCCAGCCCTGACTCCCGGCATCCCTTCGCAGAATCTTTCCCAATTAATCGTTAGTAGGACTAATGTCATTAATAAGGACGGCAGAGGAGGGCGGCGAGGCGATGCCGGGCGCGGGGAAGGCGGTGACCGCCCCAACCCGGGGGCGTGGGACGTCCCCAGAGGGATTTGGAATGGGAAAGGGGGAGTGGATGGGAAATTCCAGGGCGAAGGGGAGAGGGGAGCCGCGTCTCAGCCCGGTGCGGGGCAGCATCCGTGGCCGCCCCCTCGCTCCATCCTTCTCCCTCTGTCCCCCCTTCTCTTCTCCCTGCCCGGCTGCTCCCGGAGAGCAAGGCTGAGCTGGAGAAGCCTCTAGGGATGCGGAGAGGAGGGGATGCGGTGAGAACCGGGACGGGGGGGTTGGGGAGAAGGGGAGGTGGGGTGCCGGGGGCTTGGGGTGAGGCGAGCGTCGCCCACTGAGGGAGTGGCCTCCTGCTGGCCTCTTGAAAACACGGAGCGAAGTTGAGGTACCCGCAAATGAACTCTTCTAAGATTCGTTTTGGAGTTTTAGAACGTGAGCATCCTTTATCGGTCCTGGGCAACAGGAGGGAGCGATCTCCATCAATCATGTGCAGCGAGACAAGAGTCGGGGACAGAATACATTTCCCACTTGCATGCATATGTATAATTTTTCCCAGAAATCTTATGCATATTCTATTCCTTTCCAAGGACTAATTTTAATGTTATTGTGAACTTCATAACAGTCAACTCTTGCTAATTTGGAGCCGGCTCCAGCCCTCTGCTTGACCTTCCATTTGAGATAAGGAACAGTCTGCAAACAGAGGTGCTTACAGAGGAGACATCTGTTCATCAGAGATCATACTGAACACAAGGCTTTATCATCTCCAAAGAACGAAGAGTCTCTGGAAAAAAAAACCAAAAAACACTGTCTGAAAGAAAGAAAACATGCTATCAGAGGGACGTTTTGTCTGACTTCCAAAAACCACAATTACTTAGACGAAACTTAACTCTACTTTAGCTTAAATCAAAAATATTCCACTTTTTGTAATAGTAACTTCTTCTTCTACCAGGATGAGCGGAATGCAGGGCAGCGGGACCGTCCTCGCCAGGCCGGAGGATGCCTCTGCCTCCCCTTGCAGCCTTAACACCCCTCAGCTCCTTACTGTCAGTGACAAATCTTATTTACACGGGCAGAGGTTGTTGGATTACAAGGCTGATGGTCTCACCTATGGCATTTTAAACACCCACAAGCACAAAGAGGGGTCTGTGGGGCTCCCGCACTGCGCTGCCCGCACCTCGAACATCGCATGGAGGGCAGGGGTGGGGGGACTACAAGGCGGACGAGTGCTCTCGCCGGGGAGAAATCAAAATAAATAGCTTGGGAGGCGCTTTCCAACGGCCGGTTGGGATGTAGCTGTCCGCCCTGGAAGCGGGGAGAGAGACAAGGTTTTACAGCTCAGGCACAGCGCTTTCTGCTCCCCTCGAGCGTCTTTTTGGGGTGTGAAAGATGGGAGGGGAGGGGTGTGAATCCTGCAAGCGGAGGGGAGGTGGAGTGCCACCCACCCAACTTCCACCGCCCTGCAAACCGCACTCCCCTACTAATCTGGGGTTTGCAACTCCCGGGTGAGTCCTTCATCCCTAGCTCCTATTCTGAATTCCCTCATTTCTCCTGAAAAGCTGGGGGGAAAAAAAGCAGGGGCTCACGGGACAAGGGGCTCTGCCTGAGGGGAGAAGTGCTGGGGGTGGGGGGGGTTGCCCTGCTAGAGCTGCCCCCAGTATCCGGCACAGGGGATGAACTGGGGAGAGTTCCAAAACTTTTTGCCAGCAGGCATGCGCATCGAGCCAAGTTTTTAATGAGGATGCTGCTTTCTCGGCTCGGCGGGTGCTCTGGGAGCGTGGGAACCGGCTCCAGCGGCGATGTCCGTCTGTCCTTCCGACCGTCGGCGCGGCGGGGAGATGCGGTGCCGCCAGCTCGGTGATGGGGGACGACGGAGACAGAGGCGTGTCCGGATCAAAATGAGATCCGTGACTGTCATTTCACTGTCAAAAAAAGCCCTGGGAGACGCCCGCGGATCTTTCAGACAAGACAGTACCCTCCCCAGAAGGACAGACGGACAAACAACGCCGCCTCTTCCCTCTCTTACCTCTCCAACCCTTCGCGTGTTTGTCCTTGCTTCTAATACTCTTTTTTTTCCCACCGCCTCGAGCAAGAACTCAGCTCAGAACCCCCCAAGTCCTTTAGCAGAGGTACCTTTGCTAAGAACGACACCTTGGGCTTGTGATGGATTGGGAGGGAACGATTTGTATTCAGGTTTTACGGCCCGGGAGATTCATCCCAGTTTTGGCTGCGTGCCTCGGTGCGTAGATAAAACTCGCCACGAGTGTTTTTGCAACCACATGCAGCAGCAAATTAATAGAAATATGGGATGGCCGTGAGCCAAACAGCCTTTCCTCGCTGCAAAGGCCCAGCACCTTGTTATTTATCTGGACGAGAACAGATAAACTCAAGCGTGTGCACCCTTCCAAAGAGCCGCGTTTATTCTTTTCTGTGACCGCTGCCTGTTGAGATACGAGGTGAGCAGAATTCCCAGAAGGAGAGCTGGGAAATCAGTTATGAAAGCACACAGGCTTGGTGGAAGCTCAGGTAATGAACTAGGGAAATAACAAAAAAAACCCACACACACACACAAAAAATTAAAAAAAAAAAAAAGGAGAAAGAGGAGTGGCAGTTAATCCAATCAAATGTAACCTCCAACTTCGCGGGAGTGCGTCCTCCTCCCCACAGGCTACCGTGACTAGAACTCCTCACCTCCATTCCTGCTGGTCAAAACGGCCCTTTAGATAACACCAAACCTTTTGCTTTCTTTTTTTTTTTTTTTTTTTATTTAAAAGAGGAAGGAAGAACTGGGAAGAGGTGAAGCCTCCTGCGATCAGCTAGCAAGTGCCTCCGAGGAAACAAAAAAAAGTCTTTTCCACGCAGCAGCGGTACAAATTAAATAAAGAATAAGGACATTCTGCAGGGAAAAATATTGAAACGTTATCGCTTCCTGGGATATTGCAGCAGCCCTGCCCCCTCCGTGGTTCGCAAGCCCAGCACCACAGAGCGAGAAAGTGTTTTGATCCCGGGAATTAACACGCGAAGCGCGGAGGAGAGGGGAGGGAACGGTAACCATTCCCCCTCCGTGTGTGGAAGATGCCCTCTCCCAAGGGCGGACGAGGGGTTCTGAGCATCACCCGGGAGATGCTCCACCCGCATGGAGCTGCTCGTCGTTATCCCTGCCAGGTGCCCCCATTAAAATATAACGAGATCATAATATGGGTTTTTTTTCAGGAGCAGAGCCCGGATGAGGTGATGAGGAGTAGGATTTTGCGAGAGCGGCTCTGCTTCTGTCTGCAGGCGCCTTGCTACGGCAGGAACCGCACCAGGCACTAGGTGCTGCCTGTTCCCTACCTTTCCATCCCTCTCCACTCCTCTCCATCCCTGCCCATCCCTCTCTATCCATCTCCACTTCTCTCCACACCTCTCCATCCCTCTCCATCCATCTCTATCCGTCCCCATCCCTTTCTATCCCTTTCCATCCATCTCCATCCCTCTTTATCCATCTCCACCTCTCTCCATCTGTCTCCGCCTCTCTCCACCCCTCTCCATCCCTCTCTATCCGTCTCCATCCCTCTCTATCCATCTCCACCCCTCTCCATCCATCTCTACCCGTCTCCATCCTTCTCTATCCATCTCCATCCCTTTCCATCCCACTCATTCCCCCTCCCTCCCGCAGTGGGAACCACCAGATGTCGCTCTCCTCCTGCCGCCGCCACCGGGAATCGGTGTGAACGGGAAATCCGCGCCCTCCGGAGCAGCTGGGGAGGCAATTGGGATGGGAAAGACCCCATCAAGAAGAGAGGTGCCCCCACCCCGCTCCGGCTTTCCCCCCAGTGCTTACAAGTGGGGTCCGACCCACCGAGGGGAGGCAAAGGTGGCAGAGTGAACCAGACCGAAATAAATATATAAAAAAATCAGGTGCAGAGCTCTCCGCGAGGCCGTAGTGACGGAAAACAGCGAGATAAACGTGCATTTCAAACCTCGTCTTTATTAAAATGTTGTTTAATGCCAGGGTACAAACTGATGAAGAGCAGAAAAGCCAGCGCGAAAACTGAGCACTTTACCTTCCTCCGGTGCTGGAATCTCGGATGCTCCGGTCGCGTATCCCGGGCTGGTGCTGAGGCTGGAGTTCTGCATCCCACTAAACCTTCCCTGGAAAAGACTTTCCTCCTGGAAACCTCACTATTTACCGGTTTTCTGGAGTCTGGGTGAAAGTCTCGGCCCTTCTTTCCTCGCCCTCCTCTTCCCTTCTACCGTTCCACCTCTCGACAAGGGGAGATGTCCTCAAAACGAGAGAAGGGGATGGCTTTGGGGTTCTTTTCGTTATTTCCAGATGAGGTGTACAGCGACGTGTATCCACACTGAAAGCTTTTGAGGAAGGAAGTCAAATTACGAATTATTCTTTTCGTGTGTGCAAACAGAAAACTCTAAATTGAGCTTTTTTCCCTAATGAAATATTATTTTTCTCATGCCAAATTTCGGTTAATTCATCTAATACTATGTGTTTCCGTTCTATGTCTTTTCGTTTCAGTATTTAAATCTTGCAGGGAAAAAAAAATGATTTTCTCTACCTGCATCTCCACTCTTCTAAAATAATATGTAAATAATGCCAAAAAAAATGTACGTTCACGTGTAGACCATGCCGGCGGGGTTCTGATTATTTGATAAGAAGACAGAGATGCATCAGAAGCGAGGGAGGAAATCTAGGTGTAAAATGCTGAATAGTCCATTCAGAGGAGTCTAGGTATTAAAAGGGAAAAAGAGGACGAGGGTGGGGGAAAAAAATAAGTAGGAAAGGCAGTGGATCTATTCCATGCCTTTATTTATTTTCAGCCTGGAGCCCTTTCTCATCTCTGTGACTGTAGCAGTCACCCCAAATCCGAGCTTTATTAGCTCCTTTTTTAATTATTAATTTATTTACTTATCAATCCTGGTCCGAAATACATGACATTGACAACTTCGGTGGCGTTTTGTACACCTTGGGTGAGTTGTACAGATGCGCCGCGGGATATACGTCCTGGGGGAAAAAAAAAAATTAAAAGCCGATTTTAGGTAAACAAGGGGATGGTATTTATTGTTCGAATTCCTTCCGTCGAGTTCTCGTTTGAGTGGGCAGTGTGGGAGGGGGGACAGATACCTCCTCGCTGTCAGTGATTGGGGGGGGGGCGAGGGGACAGGGTTGTCATTGAAATACCGCCCCCACCATTCACGAGACCCCTTTATGGTAGCGGGGAGGAGGGGTCTGGGGAGGGGGGATGCTCCTGTGCCGACCCCCAGCATCCCAGGAATAGGGGGGGATGCTTCGGGCACTGGGGGTGTGGGGAAGGGGACCCCCAGCATCCCAGGAATAAAGGGGGATGCTCCGGACACTGGGGGTGTGGGGAAGGGGTACCCCGGCATCCCAGGAATAGGAAGGGGTGGGAGGGAATGCTCCAGGGACGGCTCGCCCCGTCCCACGCCGCTGAAGCCGCGGAGTAATCAAGGACGGGGGGACAGCCACCGGGTAAGCGTGGATGCTGTAAGGGGACGGACAGACGGACAGGCAGGAGCCCACCCCCGCGCTCACCTCCGCGTTTTGCAGACGGTAGTGAGGGGGGAGAGAGCTCCACGTGCGCTAATTAACAGCGGGAGAGGGAGGAGGGGGACCCCGGGCCCCGCTGTTGGTAAAAACGTGGAGAAATGGTACCTCCCCAGTGGATTGTTGCTATATGAGGTAAGGTAAGAGCTAACCTAAGGGATGAGGGTGTCGGTTTCCTTTTTGGGTTGGGTTTGGAGCATTTTTTTTTTAAATATTTTACGTGTAGCCGTCTGACTGCTTCTTATTGGGTGACAAATCAATGTCGGGCTTGTGCAATCGGAGCCAGAGGTAGCGCTGGAAATACCATAAGAAACGCCAAAGAACTAAAGTATAGATGTGGTGGGAAAGGCACTGAGAAATCCCGACCGAGCACGGCACACTGCTCTTTATTTTAAAGGAATATATATGCGAGCATGATAGTCTTTGGGGAGGGTTAACTTCTGCCCTGTACGTCCCTCCAGGTAAGACATTCATAGCCTAACTAATTATCTATGCATGCACTTTGACTTCTTTTTTTTTAAGGAAAAAAAATGTGAGAAAAAAAAATCAGTGTACGGGTGGGTGTCCTTTTCTGTGGAATAACGTCGCTCGTTTAAAAACAAAACATGTCTGATCTACAAAAATATAATGTCTTCTGGTTTTAACAAAATTTAAACTACTCGTCTATCTATTCTTCTTTCTGCTGAGAATTTATCTGTTAAGATAAACTGAAATATGCTAATAGTGTTTGTAATGTAACTCAAGGCCGGTGACTTTTCGGATAAAGTAAATGTAATGCTACCTGCATTATCTTTAAAAAAAAAAAAAAAAGGAAAAACAATCCTAAAGATGCTTTTCTGTATATATATTAAAAAATGGTCAGTGGTTTCAAAGCTGCACGCGTAAAAATGAGATGTTACCTCCTTTAATAACGCAGCCTTCAGGCAGAACAGACAAAATGTCTCCCTCGGAGAAAGCTCTGTACCTGGGTCTGCACGTTTGGAGAGAAGGCTTTTGAATTAAAAGATTTAAATAAAATATTTAAATAGAAGACAAATAAAATCAATGCGTATATAACCCCTCTATAGGCCATAATACAGCAATGAAATACTACAGCTCCCTGGAAACAGACGCCATTACACGCGTTATCTGTATCGCCCCACACCTATAAACGGCTGGGGATATTTTTTTTTCCCCGATAGGAAGTTAATCAGGCGATCAAAGTTCCTGTTTCGAGGTAGCAGCATCACAGCCGAGCGGGTCAATGAGATCCTCGTCTCCTCTTAGGACCCAATAAGCAGCTTGTGCATCTGGATTTGTGATATTAGTGCTGTGCGTATTTTGTAACCTTACAGAGCCAGAAGCGTGGAGGAAACGGGATGCAAAGGCACAAATACAGGAGACTCAAAAAAAACCCCAAAAAACCAAACAACCAAACAAAACAAAGCAACAAAAAAAAGGGAAAATAGAAAAAAAAGGGAAGGGTATTTTTAAAAAAGAATAGGTAGAAAGGAGAGATCAAAGGAAAAGCCATAGCCTGTAACTTCCAGTAAATTTAAAAAATGCAAATATACCTTTACATATGCATCAGTATTAAAAATAATAGACGGTGGAGCCAACAGGAGCAGCAGCAGCAGGAGGAGGAGAGCAGAATGGCGCAGGGCAGGAGCCGGGATCAGGCACCGGAGCCTCACGCTCCCTCCGGGCTCGTCTCGGCACCGCAGCCCTTCCCGCAACCCTCATCCTGGGGACGTTCGTTTGGTTGCTGATGGTGATGGTGATAAATGATGTTTAGAAGGAGGTGGGAGGCCCGATTATTTGTTCCGTTAATCAGGATCTTCCGCCGCACGGGCGATGGCTCCGGTAATCCGCGGTCTCTTCTCCCAGCGAGTGGGATTTGCATATTTTCTCTCTCCCTCTCTCTCTCTCTCTCTTTTTTTTTCTTTTTCCTTATTATTGCCCTAATTTCCTTGATGTATGTAAATGTAGCCGGACGTGCAGCTTGCCTCGAGATGACGTCAGTGGACGTGACCTCGCTGTTAAACCTTGAACGTGAAGCGGGGATGGGGGAGGCGCAGCCGCGGGGATGCTCCGCGCCGCTCCGCGCTGCTCCACGCCGAGCCAGGCCGGGGAGGCAGCCGGCAGGCTCCTGCTCCGCTCCCCTGCACGATGAAATTACATGAAATTATTGCTGGCACCACCATCCCCAAAAACAAAGCCCACCTCCCCGCATCACCGCTGAGTGGTCGGGTTTATTTTAATTTTTTTTTTTTTAAACGGGACGTTACTTGCTGCTTCTCTTCATCAGGCGACGATCGGGAAATAGGAAATATTGAAAAGAAAAATAAATACCCCCCTCCTCCCTCCCTAAAATGCTGCATGGCAGAGGCGAAGCATCCCTCCGGGTACCGCGGGTGCGGGGCTCGGTGCCACCAGCCGGGGCGAGGGAGGGGGTGGCGGGGGAGGCCAGCGGAGCGGAGGGGGCTGCTGTCACCAGGTCTGATCCGCAAGTCAAAGCCTCTCTCTCGCCTTCGCAGCGATTTCCCCACCCCGCGTCGTGAGGAGAAGCTGTACGAGCGTCTGCCGGTGGGAGGTGGCCGGTGCGAGGGTAGCCGAGGGTGAAGGAAAGCGATTTGTGCTCCTCTTTCTCTTCCCTCTCTCCCTTCGGAGGCGCCGCGGTGTGTAACGATGTCTGGAGAACTTTCCAGGGGTGTTCGCTGTTAGGACCCGGTTTCTCCTGGAGCTGTTTATATATTTCTCGGTCTGCTGTGAGATGCTCCAGAGCATCTATCCAGACCTCGGCACGGGGGCTCCTGGAGCAGAACCGTTGCACGCGCTCACACCGCTTACCCAGCCGCGGCTTCTCCTTCTGAGCATCCCAACTAAACTTAAATGCCCACGCCAGGGAGTGGGAAAGCGACCGTGGCTCTCGCCGTGGCTGGGGGAGCGGTGCAGACTTTATAAACCCTCTCGGCAGGTCTCTTTTTTTTTTTTCTTTCTCTCTTCTTTTTTTTTTTTTTTTCTCCCTCTCTCTGTGTCTGTGTGTGTGCACTCTCGCATTCCCTCGGTTGGCTCCGGGCTCGCCTTCTTGGTCCTGACAGAGCTCTCTTTGTCCACGGGGTCCCCGGGGGCCGGGCTGGCGGGGGATACCCGGGGGCTCGGGGTTGTTTCCTCGTCGAAACCCGCGCCCCGACGGCGGCGGAGCCGCTCCCTGCATCGGCGCTCAGGGTGGGACACACCGTATACATGTGTATATACACACGCAAGTGCGCGATGTAGCATATATGTATTTTTTATTTTTATTTTTTTAACATCGCCCCCCCCTACTCCTTGACATCAACCCACGCAGCATCCTGTGCAACCCCCTCCCCAGAGTTGGGGGACAGCAAAAAACAAACCCCCTCGCCACCACCACCCACCTCGGGCAGGGGGGGAGCCCTCCTGCCGCCCCCTCGCCGCGTATCACCTCCCTCCATCCCTCCTCCATCCCCCTCTCCCTCCCCCCCTCTCTCCGCACACACCTCCCAAACTTCTCCCATCCCGCCTCCCTGGATTCTCTCCCGCCCCCCGGGCCCTAAAACCCCTACGGTTTTTTTTTTTGACGGGCGTTTTCACGCTGGTTCCAAACCCGGAGCGATGGGCGAGTGGAGGAACCTGCAGCGCTCCTGGACACCCTCCTTCCAGCGGCGAAAGGTCACGCTACAAGTTTGCATGACAGCAGGAATGGCAAAAGAGCCTTATTTTTGGTCAGCGTCGTGATTTTTTTTTCCTATTTTTTCCCCTTTCTTTTTTTTTTTTTTTCCTTTTTTATTTCCTGATGTTGGCTCCTTGGTTTGGACAAAAGTTGCACAAAATGGCAATATCCTCAAAAAAAAAAAAACCGCAAGACTTGGAAGAAACTGTTCTTCAGAAGTTAGGTGCAAGAAAACACCTCGGAACACTCGACTTTTTTTACTGCATTTTTTTAAAGTTTCCCGTCTTCTCTAGGAAAAGGTAGCCGTCGCTCCTCTTGGGACGAGACGTTTCTGATTTGTTCCGTCTGTCAGAACGGGGCTACGAGAGGTTTTGGTGCAAATTCATTATCTCTGGCAACGCGCAGCGGATAGTAGGAACTGAAAAAGACCGTGGCAATGGATGAACAATAGGGCTTCAGTTCATCAGCAACAAAAGCGTTGGGGAAATTGGTTGAATTTCAGAGCACGTCCTCCTCAGCAGAGAGGGCTGGACTAGACCTTGGCCAACCCCCCCAAAAAACTTGCAGAGCCTCACATACAACACTTCACTTTCTACTCCGGGGCGTAGGAAGCGATATGGAAAAAAAAAAAAAAAAAGAGAGAAAAAATAAAAAAAAAAGGAAAAGGAAAATAACCCAAACCCAAGCCAACTTTCTGGATGGAAGATTTCTAACTCCTTCAGAGCCTTTCGTGCAAGGTTGACACCGTGGAGCTAAGCGGCACTTTTAAATAGGGATGGCGAGGGGAAGGATGTGAATTTCTGGAGACTCCCTCTTCTCCGAGGGAGGCTTGGACGTGGGGATCTTTGCTCGCCGCCGGAGTCTCGGCTCCCCCCAAGGTCTGGGGTCAAATCCTCCTCCGATAAAGGCGAAGAAATGTAAGTACCTCGGTCCGTGCGTGTGTGGGAGAGATTGATGCTGAATTCCTTGCAAAACTGGGAATGCTGAGCGCCGGGCAGGTCGGGGTTTCGCCAAGGGAATGTGACTAACCAGGCAAGGGTTACGGCTAAACACGGTGGCTTATGCTAAACCTGTTGGTCGTGGGGTGTTGCGAGTGTTAATTAACTGTTAATTACCCGGCAGCCTGCCGGCAAGAGCAGAGCTCAGCGGTTTCAGGGAGTTGGTTTTTTTTTTTGGCAATGCCCCTCGGAAAGGTGGGCAGGCAGAAAAGTAAACATTCATAGGTTTGGAGTGTGGGAACTGACTCCTGTGGCCTCCACGTAATCCAACTCGAAAAAAAAGGCGGGTGGAAAGAATAGAAAGACAGAATGGAAAGGAAAAAGACAATAAGAAAATGAAAGGAGGAGAATAAAATAAAAGGATGGAAGAGAATACAAGGAAAAATGAAAATGAAAGAAAATAAATAGAAAAAGAAAAATAAACGGGGAAAGAGAAATTAAGAGAAAAGTAAAATGAAATGAAAAAGAAAATAAAAGGAAAAAAAGAGGAGGGAATGTATGGGGAAAATAAGGCAGAGGGGAGAAGAAGAAAGAAAGAAAGAGAGGAAAGAGGGAAAGAAAAAGAAGGAGAAGAGGAAGGAGTATCTTAAGGATGGCCGGGATGGAAGATGGCTCGCTGCAGCTAGCTCATCCCCTTCCTCCGCACGTAGGGAACCACTCGGAGCAAGCAGCCAAGCCTTCCTCCTGTTACCCAAAACTCAGCCCGGTCACCCTCTCCGCTTGGAGGGGGAGCTGATAAAAGCGCAAGTGCCTCTCTTTCCCTCCCAGCCCAGGCACCGCCCCCGGCTCAGGAGGTCACTTTTGGGGAGTTCGGGAAGAGGACGGCTGCACCGGACCCCGAGCTGGACCAGGAAAGAGCGACACGGCCTCGGGTGTCACTGGAATGGGAGACGTTCCAGTCACCCAAAAACGTTCCCTCCTACCCAAAAAAAAGTAGCATCCTTAACACAACTCTGGTCCACCCTGCGTCCGTGAAACTGCTTCACAGTAAAATAGAACCCTGGGAAATAATAATAATAATAATAATAATAATAATAATAATAATAATAATAATAACAATAACAACAACAACAAATACAACAATAACAATAATAACAACAACATTTTTTGCTCGGGCTGCTGTAATTGATATGATGCGAGGAAAGCAAGTAGCTTACGCTGTGTATTTTATCACCCTTGCAACTCTCAATACGCTCACAGGGCTGTAAATGGAGAGCATGACTTCCTGGTGATCCCGGTTTCAGGACACCGATGGCCTGGAAGAATTGAGAAGTCTAGAGGGGAAACGCAGGCTTAATGTGTTTTGCATGTTTTGAACTGAAGGCTAGGTGGAGCCTCCATCCTTTATTAAGTAACTGGCAGCTGGTAGAATGCAAATCCTGTATCTGCCTCTGCCGTTTTCATCACTCCTATACAGCAGCCCCAAAGAATATTCCTAACCTTTATTTTTTAGCCTAGTTCTCCAGAAACAATGTTATATTTTTTTATTATATTATTAATATTATTTCCTGTAAATATTGAGTACCACATTTAACCCTGCAGATATCAGAGAACATTACCCATCTCTGTTTTGTGTCACATTTGAGTATCTGAAGGAAATGTGGCCAGTTATTTCCCCATTTAATCTGGAACCAAGAGTTTTAGTGATTTCTTTAATAATCTCAAGGGTTAACACACTCAGAGCCTTCTGAAAACACTCAGGTTTACCTGCCCACATGTGATTTATGAGCAAGGATCAAATACTGAAAGTGTCTAGATTATGATCCTTCGCTTTTTCTCTGACTGTTTTTCAGATTTAAACAACGCAGACAGATCACAGGGAGTGACACTCATGACAAGAAAAGGTAATTTTTTGTTTAATAAAAGTCAAACGATACAATACGCATTACCTACAGATATGAATATGTGTTGTTTAACAGCTCATGGTGTCTCCATATGTAATTACCAACTGCTTGTGGGTTTAATATTTTTTTATTTCCCTGAGACTTTGAATGCTTGATAGTCTGCCTTTCCTTATTTCGTAGTTTTGATTTTTATTAGGTATTCCTTTACATAGATGTATAACCTGCAGTTGCATGTAAAGTGAAATTATGGTCACAAAAGAAACGATGATGCATGTTATTAGAAGGTGAACTGGTCAAGTGACTTACCTGGCTGCGAGGAAAGGGATGCCAGAGAAAGCTGGTCTGGCCTGTATCATGTGCCATGGTTTGCATCTACGTGAATTCTACCATAATTTAGTGCAAAAAGGGGATTTATGTAATATTATACCCTTCTTATGTAGCTCACAGAGGCTGAAAGGGGGGAGGGGAAAGTGGCTGTGTGTCTTCCTCAGGGAAGGTGGGGACGTGGAAGGTGGGGACACTGGATGGGTTTCTGTTTGCAATAATTAGAGAATCATAAGCATTCCCCTTTAAAGTTGATAGAGACTGTTTATTCTTAAGAAATCCATGCAGGATGTTTCTTCTTTACGTCACAGCCATCTGGAGACCTATAAAAAGATTAGAAAACAAGCATGGCAATCACACACTAATCTGTAGGCCACTAGTGGGAGTTTATTAGGGAGGCAGGAGGAAAGGTGAGTGTTTGGATTCCCTGTCCTCCAATATGCAGATCATTTCTACAATGATTTTGGAATAAACAGGTTTTGTACAGTGATGTAAACTGGAAGAAAGCAGGCAGTGTTAACATCTACTTTTGGCAATTTAGGTGACATTTTTGGCAGTAGTTTGGGAACGACACATTACTAGACAACACTGCAATCTTGGAAATGTCTTTTACAACTATGGCATACATTTTTGTGATATTCAGAAGCAGCAAATACTTTTGAGCAAGTGTTGGTGGGTACCTGTCGATGTCAAGGCCCTGATAAATGTCTGAGAGTTAGACAATGTAATTGGTAATATGGCTAACGAACAGCTATGTCATAATCATCATGTTAACTCTATTGACTTACTGAGGCTCCAATGGTTAATCAACAAAACGTGGCAGGTGTGTGTGGCTGTTACTTCCCAAGTCAGTGTGCAAGCGAGGTGGTCATGAGAGCAGGGCTATGTATTTTAAAGAGATGTCTTGATTCTTTGAAACCTACTGATTCTCAATAATACAGCTTCTATTTAACTGTAAGTGCGGTGATGTAGTTACATTTTACATGCATGCACTAACATGTATGTATGTATCTATGTTCATATGCATTTTGTATAGACATACCTGGATAAGCATAGATATCCACACACGTACATGAGCAGCACTGGAATTTTCATGTCTCTAACTGGAATAATTCAATGCATAAGCCCACAAGCCTGCTGTGCGTAGCACATGCCTGATCACTAAAGTAGGTTCCCCTAGCTACTGTCAGAAAAAAACAAAACAAACCAAAACCCCCTCTTTCTGCCAATTCAGAAAAGCTCATAAGAATTATACATGATATCAGAATGGTTGTGTGTCCCTGGGTGATCAGACATCTGATTTGGTCATCCCTGTTGTGCCCGAACAGTCTGAGAGGTAATGAAGAAGCTCAGTAGCTAATAATGCAGCATCATAAGAAATCTGACTGGTTTGTGCCAGGCTCTGTGATTTTCCACAAAGAGCACTGGCGCAATTAGCTTCTGTGTCTCTCAGGTACAAAGCAGTGGGGGTAAATCGCAGCATACCCTCTGTACCAGCATATCTAATACTGTTTGAAAAAGAAATGTGTCAAAGGCTCAGTGTCAAAGGCTGAGAATCTGAAGGCACAAATGAGTGGCTGTGTTAGCAATATTGCTGCTGAATAGGAGATTTGGCAGATCAGCAACTTACATGTGTTGCTTCTTGGTGGCAAGAAGCCAATTTTGGGCCTTGTCTGACAAATGAGATAGCGTTCCACATTTTGCAGTATTAACTTATGATAAAAACAGAATTGCTTGTGTGGTTGCCATTTTACAGCATAACCACATACACCTATATATACATATATATATGCATTTTAACACAAGCACATATGCACACATGTACCGAGACTGGCACTTGCACACATGGTTCCCCTATGTGCACACAGGCACACAGATGCTTTATCTTGTAAGCAGGCTGTGTAGCCAACACAGAGCAACAACAACTTGAGTTTAATTCTATACATTTAAAAATCTTCCTCTAAATCAGCAACCAATGCATGTGCATGCTAATTTACAGACTGATGTGTTTAGCTGTGGTAAATGGGCTGTGGCAGTGCAGGAACACAGAACATGACATGTTGTGGTTTATTTTGCACCTTGAAAGAAGAGTAGTGGGGTGAATTTTAAGCCATTATTCCTTTAGGAGTGCAGAACAGTCCATATTCTGCCTCTGTTGAATTTTTCAGTCTGCAACCTGCTCCAGCTGCAGGATGCAGGAGCTGCTGAAATGCATTTATTAATTTCAACGGTAAATATGATAGATCTCTGTGAGAAGATTCATGTTTGCACTTTAGACTTGGAAAAATTTTGTACAAATTATATTGTTAAATAATTGAAATTGTAGTGTTGTTTTTGGAGGGTGGGGGAGGGGGAAAATCTAGAGACTTAGAACCCAAAACTGTACATAAAGCTTCCTAACAGTTTAGGGAGACTTGCCTCGGTCGGTTCCTTGAGTAACATCAGCATACTCCTAAGTACAAGGTTAATAAAAATAAAGGATAAATCAGCGTTTTTATTAAGGCTTTTCACCAGACGACGCGCAGCCTTAGATAAGTATTGCTGCAGCGTTCACCTGTGTTGCATTCTAACGCAGAGAGAGACACGGAGAGTGGGAGAGAGGAGGGGGAGAGGGTATGGATGCTGTAAAACACACCGAGGGGGGAAAACGCCTTGCCTCACCATCCCGGTGTAAATACCTGCAAACAGGGGCGGAGACACACACAGACAGACAGACACAGAGACACACACCCCGGCGCGGAGCTGTGGAAAAAAAAAAACCCACCCAAACCCAGCTCCCACCCTCCCCAGAGCCGATCAGATGGTCAGTGCAATCACACATCGACTCACTGCGCGGCACAGACCCTGTCCCCGGCCTGGGGAAAAAAAAAAAAAAAAAAAAAAAAAAACCAAAAATAAATAAGCGAGGCCCCGCTGCGCAGTGCCTGGCATCTCCCTGCACAAGCGGAGGCTGCCAGGAGAGAAAGGCGAGGCTCCCCGGCCTCTGAAAAGGGCTTTTTATCCGTCCTCAGAGAGCGCTTTCTTCCCAGCCCTTGGATGCCAGGCGGGCGGCGGAGCGGGAGCGGGAGGCGAGGCGGCACCGGTCCCGCCGGGCGCTCATGCGTATCCATGGCCTGTGCACTTGAGGTTTCCCATGACATCATCATTACCTTGAATCCCGCGGTCCAGGACCTCTGACCTCGCCGGGCTGGCCCGCATTTTGGCACGGAAAGCCCTCCAATGATGGCCCTTTTCTCCTTCTTTCAGACCGGGGGCAGCACCAAGCCGGCAGGACCGCATCTTCTCCTCCCCAGCTCTCGGAGCCCCGGGAACGCGAGGATCTTCCCCCTATAACACACACACGCACGCCAGATATTTGCAATCAAGCTGCCACCATTTGGTAAAACGCTCTGTGCCAGAGTCTAAAGGGATCAGGAGTCGCATCCTCGAATCATCTAGCTGCTGAAATGGGATTTTTTTTTTTCTCCTTTCTTTTATTTTTTTTTTCCTTCTTCCTGCGCTGGAAATTGCCGATGGCTTTTACATCTTTACAGAGGCTAGAGAGTCTTTTTCGCGAGAACGGAGCGATTTACAATGCAAATAGAGGCCTGTGAAGGGATGGATGCTTCTCACTCTTAACGCAGCTTGACGCACTTTTAATAGCTGGTTTTATTTTCTGGTATTAACAGACGAATTGTTGGCTATTGCTGCCGGAAATTACTGGCTGAAAGGAAAAGTTCGGATAAACTTTCAAGGCAAGAGATCTCTTTTGGATGTTATTAGCTGCAAGTACACACAGGCACACAAACCAAGTCATAATTGCATAAAAGGATGACTATTTTAAACCAGCACTAGTACTCTTGGAGAAAACAACACGTCTGTTTGTCAGAAAGAATCTGGATTCTAGCAAAGAAAAAAAATATATATAAAAAAATGTTTGAGGGAAGTGAGTTGTTATCTTTGGTTATCTAGCTGTATGAGTGTTTTGGTCTTCATAAAGCTAGATAACCGAAAGTAAAAACTCCTTCAAGATCATCGTACAGCGTGCGAAAATGAGACTGCTGCAAGAGAGAGACAGTAAAGCCCGAGACAGGTCAGGAATGCTTATTGCATCTTACAGTTTTACAGCTGAAGGTGGGAATGGAGGAAATTAAATGCCATACTTATTCCAAAATATGGAGTACTCAGATGGCACAGAACGGATAGCCAGGTGCTGCACAGGGATAATACCGATGGTAAACAATGCACGTGCAACTGCTGCTGTTGAATAGATAAATAAAGAGAAACCCAGGCCAGCCAACGTCTTACTGGGCCAAGAGGATAATTTTTCCCTCTTAGAAAGCTATTTGGAAATGTTGAATTTCATTTTGCAGAAAGATTCATTGCAATGAGATGGCCTTAAAAATAAAGGTGGTGGTTGGTGGTGGTGAAGATGACGGTGGTGCTGATGAAACACTATGGACTGAACTGAGGGGAAAAAAACCCAACACCAAACCAAAACAAACCAGCCCCAAACCTGTCCTTGTGCATCTGAGACAAAACATTGGGGCTTATTTCAAATAATGTGAAAGTAGGCTTTCAGGAAAAATAAGTTTACACTGGACTGTAAGCAAGCTTAATAATTTATATCTACTGAGAACTCAGCGGAGATGGACAAAGATGGAAAAAAAAAAAAGTGATGGCCGATTTTTATTCTCCTATTCAAAATGCAAGCACAGATGCTTGTCTGTTCCGAGAGGGTTTCCTTGAGGAAGCTACTGAAGCAGAAAGACATGATGGAGACGAGATCGCCTCCCCCCTTGTCAAAGTGTTAAAAAATGTTCTGTCTCTTACTCTGAGCCTAGCATTGGAAATGAAAGTGACATTTACTCCAAAACCCACGTGTGCGCCTCCTCTCTTTTTGTTTAAGGATGATCAGATCTATCCAGGAAACAGCTCTGGCATCCCAAACCGAAATAATTAGGACGTATATAGACCTGACAAAATACGCGAGGAGGGGGTGGGTGGGTGGGTGGAGGGAGGGCGGGGTGGGGAAGCGGAGGGTCTGTCTTGCCTAATTGATTCCGTTAAACGGCGTGCAGGAGATGTGAACGGCTGGGCGCTCCCATTCCCACGCTCGGGGCAAGTGGCAGCGCCGCGCCCCCGGCAGCCCGGGACAGACAGCGCGGCGGGGGCCGGGGTGTGCTGCGGGGGATGCTGCGGGGGCCAAGGGGTGCGGCGGGGGCCGGGGGTTGCTGTGGGGGATGCTGCGGGGGCCAAGGGGTGCGGCGGGTGCCAAGGGATGCAGTGGGGGCCAGAGGATGTTGTGAGGGATGCAGTGGGTACCAAGGGATGCAGTGGGGGCCAGAGGATGCTGTGAGGGATGCAGTGGGTAACAAGGGATGCAGTGGGGGCCAGAGGATGCTGTGAGGGATGCAGTGGGTAACAAGGGATGCAGTGGGGGCCAGAGGATGCTGTGAGGGATGAAGTGGGTACCAAGGGATGCAGCAGGGGACAGAGGATGCTGTGAGGGATGCAGTGGGTAACAAGGGATGCAGTGGGGGCCAGAGGATGCTGTAAGGGATACAGTGGGGGCCAAGGGATTCAGTGGGGGCCAGAGGATGCTGTGAGGGATGCAGTGGGGGCCAAGGGATGCAGTGGGGGCCAGAGGATGCTGTAAGGGATACAGTGGGGGCCAAGGGATGCAGCGGGGGACAGAGGATGTTGTGAGGGATGCAGTGGGGGCCTCAACACAGGCACCACGCCGTGTTCTGACCCCTCGCCCACCCCCTACCCGAGATCTTTTCCCACCCGCGGATGCCGGGCGCAAGTTCCACGCTTTCGCCTGCGGGAGGAGGGAAGAGGGGTAGAATTGGAGGTGGGGGCGGCTGCGGAGGCTGGGCCCAGTGGCAGAAGGGAAGAGCGGGCGTGGCAGACTGGCCTGGCAAACATCCCCGGGTTTTCCACAAACAGGAGTTCGAGCGCTATTCATCTTTATAATTACCGCAGTTTAGGCACTTCTCGCGGTGAAATCGAGCGGGATTAATTGCGAGGGGTAACATTTTCCTTTGGACTTGACCTAAACATCTTCCCAGAGGCACACTGGCATATGACGCTGTACCAGGAACCCAGCGTGTCCTGGGCAGATTAAAACAGGAGCAGAGATAAGGGGTCTCCATCAAAAGAGGGGTCAACCTTAGGCGTCCTGATCCTTATTTTTGTCCCCCCCTTTTTTTTTGTCCCCCCCCTTTTTTTTTGTCCCTTTTGCATACAGATTGCTCATATAAAACACTGTTTTGTGGGTTTACAGTGGGAATATTTGGCTTCATGCCACATACCAGGAGAGGAAAGCACCAGGGGGTCTTGGCAGCAGCAGCAGCAGGCATGCTGTTGATTTCAAACAAAGAATTTGGCCTCAAAAGTTACCCCATCGACAGATCTGGGTTGTCCGCAGGGTCCCGCCCCGCGGCGGTGCCGGCCAGCATCCCAGCCAGGCTGTTTTGGGATATAAATCCCGGTTTTGGCTGCAGCTACACGTGCCGGAGTTTTACTGCTGCGGCTGACCCTTGTTTATTTACATCCGAAACCTTGTTTGTGGCACCAGCCTTCCACCGCACGCCTCTCATTCACCGCCCGTCCAGGGGGGCTATTTACCTACAGCCACTGTCTGCCACAATTAACATTTACATGACAAAGTGCGTCGTTCTCTCCCTCAAAGAGCCCCAATTAAGGCAATAAGCTGTTTTCTGGGGAAACCCATTGTTTACTTAGGCATTCAGTGGGGTCAATTTACTTAAGCTGTTGCTCGCGCCTCCGTCTTTGATGCAAATTTTTTGAAGGGAAATAGACGGGGAAAATACCAGCAGCACAATCGCGCGTTGGCCACTGTCAAATCCCGTTGTTTTGTACTTTATTAATGTTACGTGACGACCAATAAATAAAGCAAGTTTGTCTGCGATTACTATTATTATTGTTAGTCCTTCTCTGCTGTAGGAGCAAAATGCCCCGTACCACCCCTTCTCCCTTCTATCCTGCACCTCTAACTTGTGACTTGGGAAAGGAGAGTATGTGGAAACGTGGTAGAACCCCCTCCAAGTTTATACTCTAGGAGGCTGACGCGGTAAATAACTCTCCTAGGATTATCTATCTGTTGAGTGGAAGAAAATATTATTATAAATAATATATTGTTATAAATATACAGCTTTATGTAACAGAAGGAAAGCCTGACGAGCAGATCATTTCTTTGGAGGCCAGTTTTAGCAGTGGGAGAGACGAGATCGGGTTTATTTACCACACCAGCGCATTGTAAAACAGTTGGAGTGAAGTTGCAGGTTTCGTGAGTATGCATGTTAACTAGCAGGGACCCGGGCTTATTCTTTGTCAAAAGGGAGCAGCAGATTGCTGTGCAAGGCCAATGTTAAAAAGGCAGCTGAATTTAACACCATCTGGAAGAAAAGATCCCTTCACGACTTTCTCACACCGTCAGACAAAACTAGTGTCTCTTGTTCTGAGCCCTTGTCTATGCAACCATACAATACTGAGTCATTATACTTTTGCTGAGAGAAAATTTGAGAACACAATATGGGTAACCAGTGAATGACCAAGTTTCATTGTGCCCGCTTAAGTCGATTGAAATCTACGTCTAGAGCCATGAATGGACGCATTGTTTTCCTCACCGGGGCTGCACTAAATGTCAGCACAGTGTAAAGAAAAACTTGAAGTCTGCAAATAACTTACCAGATCTCAATTATAATATTTTCCCACACTAGAACTAATATCATTGCTAGGGTCTACAATGCACGAAACACAAAAAGGAGCAAGGGAGTTAAAAATGAGTTCATTTATGAGTTATTTTAGCCAGACAAACATTTTAGATTTCTTATGGGAACTGGGATTCAGCCTGTGGAAGCTGGCTAATCACTTCCTGAGAAGTTCAAGTTACCAAAATGCTTCTTATGTAATTAAGAGAATAAACTGTATGAACAAGCTTGTATTCGGCAACTTCTGCAGTCCTCTGGCTTGGGACTGATAAAATGTTAATAAGTGCACTCTACAGTACATGGGTCACTCCCTCAGAGTCTAGGGGAAGATTTCTTTTTCAATCTTTAGCAGAAATAAGGCTGAAACTGCTAAGCAAAGCAATGGTAAATGTATTTCTCCAGGTGCTGCAGGAAATCCATCAGGGCATCGTGGAGTAGACCAAAGGGGATGTTTCCAGTTCTCTCAGGTTTTACTACTACTTTTCACTCCCCACCTCACTTTACAATGGTTTCTGTTGAGTGCTGTTTAGTTTAGTCCTCTGTAAGCATTCATGCACTGTGCAGACTAGAGAACAACTCTCAGACATGGTGAGGAAGTAGTTGTATCTACTTTACTTACTAGAATGATTGTGTTCTAAATCTAAGTGACTGTGATCCTGTCCATGTTTCCTGAAGCGTTGTACAGCTCCTGGCACAAAATAAGTGACCAGTCTTGTGGTGCACTCTGCCCCCCTTCAGTCTTTCGTGACAGGGTTGTCACCTGCAGTGCTGAACGTTGGAGATGCTGGTGTGTGGTGCGGCCAGTGGGCCGGCATGGTGGCTGGGCAGCTGCTGGAGCTGGAGAAATGGAGTTTCTGACTTTCCCACGCAGCCACTTATGAGCGAGGGGCGGTGGCAGCAGCTGGGGCCAGCTGGGCTGGGAGCACAAGCAGGGTGGTGTGGGCAGGTGATTAAACCCTGTCTGTGGAGGTAGAAAGAGAAGCCCGGACTTCACCAGTGCAGAAAGGAGGCTACTATCTCCCCTACAGAAAGGGCTGCTTCTATGAATGGGCATATTCATGAGCGCATCTCACCCCTCTCTAAAGTTGCCATTAATATACATTGGCACAGGGTGGATTCATACTTTCTGTTTTAGTTAAAATAGATGTTGTGAAATATTCCATTTAGTGGAAAATGGTTGGACTCGATGATCCGATAGGTCTTTTTCAACCTGGTGATTCTGTGATTATATGATTCTATGAAAAGCCATGGGTGCACTGTACATTAGGGCAGATCCTGCCCTTCCCATGCAAACTACAGCTGTTTCCTGATTTCTGTTGTCTACCTCCATCCAGAAGGCATAGCCAACCCAAAGAGAAGCGATGAGAAGTCCATTTGGATTTTTAAAGCATACGCCACTTCCAAAGACTGCTTAGTCTGGGGTGAGCACATTAACTACCCCTTACCTCTTCCATTATTTTAATTTAGAAGAAAGAAAACATCAGACTTTGACAACTAAATTTCCTAACTATATGGCAAGTACAAGAGATAAAAACAAATGTCTTCTTTATGTGCCTTTCTAGGAGGGAATGGTAGAGAAGAAGGAAGGAGACCTTTGGTTTTGCCGTTATTCATCAACAGTGACTTGTTTTGTTCTTCCTAATGCTCTCACATGCAAAAGTATGAACAGACATGCATGTATGTACACATACACACCCATATATGTGATGCAGAGCAGGCATTGAGATTTCCTATATGATAAGGGGTGAAAAATAAGGCATCTATAAGGGATGAAACTGGGCTCTTGGCTTTGCATGGAGCAGGATGGAGTCTCATGCCAGGCTGCTGGCCTATGGATTTTATACATATATATATGTAGTGCTGAGGAAAGAGAATGGGATGTTCACTCTGTGCCTTTAAAGGTAATACTAAAAAAGCTTCCTTCCAGTACTTAGAGGGGGCTTTTAGGAAAGTGGAAGAGGGGCTCTTGATCAGGTAGTGCAGGTACAGAACAAGGGGGAAAGGTTTTAAGCTGAAAGAGAGGAGATTTAGATGAGACATTAGGAAGAAATGTTAGGAGATATTTCCTGTGAGGGTGGTGAGGCACTGGCCCAGGCTGCCCATGGGATGCCCTGTCCCTTGTGGTGTTCAAGGCCAGGCTAACAGGAACCATTCATTATTCTAATTTCCACTTTATTCCATTGCCCAATGCGAAGCTATTAATGCTCCAAACCTTTCAGCACTTGACTTTCCAAGTGCCACTCAGAGACTGGACTCATGACTGTCTGCACCTGCCTGCTCCTGCTTCTGTATGGATTGGGCTGGAAGCTGAACGAACCCAAAAATACTGTTAGACTTCCCAAACCTGGATCTTTTCCTGTGTCTGCCAGGAATAGTGGAAAACTTTCTGTCAAACCCTGGTTTGCTAAGGAAGTGGTGGAGGTTTCCACCACGGTTGGACATGGGAAAGCCTCCTCCTTGACCCCCATGGAAGGAAAGGGGAAAGGCTGAGGGGGGATCTAATGGCTCCCTACAACTACCTGAAAGGAGGTTGTAGAGAAGAGGGAACTGGCCTATTCTTCCAGGTGACAGGGGACAGAACAAGGGGGAATGGCCTCAAGCTCCACCAGGGAAGCTTCAGGCTGGACATTGGAAAAATTTTTCATGGAAAAGGTCATTGGGCACTGGCAGAAGCTGCCCAGGGAGGTGGTTGAGTCACCTTCCCTGGAGGGGTTTAAAAGATGGGTGAATGAGGTGCTCAAGGACACAGTTTAGCGGTTGATAGGAATGCTTGGACTCGATGACCCTGGAGGTTTTTTCCAACCTAGTGATTCTGTGATTCTGTGAAAGAGCCTGTGTTTAGGGTCCGCGGCATCCATGCCTGGGGGGCATCCCTATGGCAAGCTGGGATGCTGCGCCGGGCACGGGGACCCCCCAGGCTGCTGGCTTCCCGTTAAACGGCATCTCCCCGGCTCTCCCGGCGATCCCAAGCCGCCGTTCCCGGAGCTGGAAGGCGGTCGGTCTGAGGCTCCCCCCATCCCTGCCAAGACAGCAGTCGCTTGGTCCTGCCCACCCGTCCCCGGGAGCCGATTGGTGTTTCCAGGGAGACCGGAGGCGGCGGCGCGCACGGGGCAGGGATGCTCCGGGGTGCAGGGGGATGCGGCTCCGCGCCTTTCCCCCGGGGCTGCGCTAACTGGCGGCTGTTGTTAATTGTTGTTAACGGTTATCGCTAATTACCGCTGCCCGCCGTACGAGAAGCCGCCTCTCGCAGCAGCCAACCTGTCTCCCCACCCCGGGTGTCCCCATAACTGAGTTATTAACGCTACCGATCCATCAGTGTGTTCGTCTGCTGGGAAGGCTCCAAAGAAACAAAAAAAAAAAAAAAAAAAAGAAAACCGAAAAGGGGAAAAACCGCCCCATCTGGGTCATAAGAGGTTACTAAAGGCAGTTTAGTATACATGGATATTTGAACTTAGAATCATAGAATCACTAGGTTGGAAAAGACCACTTAGATCATGAGTCCAACCCTTCCTATCTGCCACTAAACCATGCCCCTTAGCACCTCATCTATCTTTCTTTTAAATACCTCCAGGGACAGTGACTCCATCACCTCCCTGGGCAGCCTCTGCCAGTGCCCAATGACCCTTTCTGTGAAATTTTTTTCCTGATATCCAGTCTGAACCTCCCTTGGTGGAGCTTGAGGCCATTCCCTCTTGTCCTGTCCCCTGTCACTTGGGAGAAGAGGCCAGCTCCCTCCTCTCTACAACCCTCCTTTCAGGTAGTTGTAGAGAGCAATGAGGTCTCCCCTCAGCCTCCTCTTCTCAAGGCTAAACAATGCCAGCTCCCTCAGCTGCTCCTTAGTACGCACGGACATCATGTTGTTAGTACGCATGAACATCATCCATGGACATTTAAACTTATTTTAGGCTGAAGAAAGGTTTAGGGGGAAAACATGCTGCACAGGGCTAACCCCTCAGGTGGACCTCAACCCATCCACAATGGTCAATGCCCCATGCCCTCATCATGATGAGGCCATGGAAAAGCACTTTGGAGGGTCCTGCTGTCACCTTGTACCCAGAGGGTTTTTTTTCTTTTTGTTTCTTTGTTTTTCTTTTTTCCTTCCTTCTGGATAGTTGTTTGTGTTAACAAATTTCCTGGCAAAGTGGAACTGCACCCTAACAGTTGTGGTCATCTCCATGCTGGTGTTCCAAAGACAGGCTGATTTTTGGACCTTGTTATAAGTTTGAGTGCCTTGCTTAGAAATACTTGTGCTTCCAGCACCTTGTAACTAAAGAACAATGTTTTAGAAAGGACTCTTTGGCACTTGAGCCATTTGGAATGTTCCTTGTCTTTACACCTGGAGTCACTTTCTTTTGAAACTTTTATACCTTGTAAGTAAAGGAATATCATTTTGGAAAGGACTCCTTGGTACTTCAGTCATTTGGGATGCTCTTCATTTCTATATCTGTAACCACTTGCTTTTGAAATCTTTATGGCTGGATATACCATAAGAACATATTTTTAAAGCATTTTGTACTAGAAAGGTGAATACACCCACGTTTAGTGCAGGAACAATCACAGAATGCACAGAGTTCAGGTGAAACCAACCTTGGTCCTGCAGGTGTAAATGTGTTGTTGCCATCTTTTTCAGTTCCTTTAGCTTTTAGTAAAATCTGAGACGTGTAGCATTGGAAAGTAGTGGCAACCAGACATTCATTCCTCCTAAAGACTAATGGTTTAAATATCTATGCTGAAACACTGTGTATAAGAACATAGGATTTCTTCATTTGCTTAATGATTTGTAGACTTTTAAGCCTTTGATGGTGCCAAAAGCCACATGGTGGGTGTGTAAGGTTGCAACGCTGAGCAGAACCAGCAAACTCATATAATAAAGTAAGGAAACAGCCAACGCACAGGAGATGGTGGCAAGGAATCGCCTCCTACCTAGCCTTCTGACATGCAGTTTGTACATCAGTGTGGAGAAAGTAGAAGCAGGATCAAAACAAGTTTCATAAATAAATGACTGTAGGAAACAGGCAGTAATTTGTCTTCTTTAGAGTCTGAGAAGAGTTTATTGGGAAAATGTGCTTCGGGTCAAAGTTTGGTCAGTGTGTCTTTAGACTTGAATAGGACCAGAATTTCGCCCTTAGTAAAAGGAACTGTGTGGTCTGACTGGGATCGTTTTAATTCCAGAATAAATTCCATGCCAGTAAAAAGGAGCGTATAACTGTTTTTTAAAATCTGATTTTTTTTTAGAGAGATGTCTTTTCAAGTAAGTTACATTTATTCTGTTAATAACGTCAGTTCTCTGAAAGGGACATTGACATAAAAAAATATTCCACTCTCCCTGTCATGTAGAATATTATCTTTAGGAAACAAGAGTTTAAGGAATTATAAAATAATATCATTATCATCAGAATAACAGTGAAAGTTTAATGTGATTGGAATCTAACAGGCAATAACCTTGTAAGAGAAAGCTGGATTCAGTAACAGAGCACTGCACAGAGAGAATGGGATCACACGGATGCAATGTCTTCTCACCTGTCCAACTCAGCAGCTGTTGTTGGACATCAGGAAATGTAAAATTAGCACTCTTTTGTGTGAAGTATGAATTATTGTCCCTAGCTGTTCTCTGTCACAGAGGCCAAATGCTGTTGCAGCACCTTAGAATTTGCTGTAGGTGCATAGGAAAGTGTAACTTGGTGACAGTAAGGTCTGAAACAGAGCCAGAGTTAATTATTCACTTATTTTTTTTATATTAAAAAATGGCTTCAAAGTAGACCATTCAAACATCCTTCTTTTTGGTTAAATTTGGAGTAAGTGTGCGTTATATATGTTACTGCTTATCTGCATACTAAGGTTTTTGTGAGGTACTAGTGTTTTATCAGTGGGCATAAATATATTGTTGGGAAATACATGAACATTCATTTTATGACTTCCTCTAAATTCCCATCATTCTTAAATGGCTTAAATTGGGTTCATATGACAGCTATGTAGGTCCTCTTATGGGCATCATCATGAAAGGAGTTTGTGATGCTCCATCCTATCCATAAGCTTTACCACATTTGTCTCAAAAAGTCTTCATGGGCTGAGGGAAGACCCCTAGGATGACACAATTGCCAAGAGTGAGTTACCTCTGTCACTGGTCTGTCTGCACCGGCACAGCAAGAAACTTCCATTTATTTCCTTCGTTGTCTTTTATCACCAATGACCAATGGGATTGCTTAAAATAACTACACAAAATCAAGGAACCATTTAATGACATAATAATAAAATCAATGTTTCCTCTGGTAGTTGAAGAAGAGAGACTCCAGGATTCAATCATAAATTATGTATTAAATATTTCTTCCATTCTTGTAGGAATGCTTCATTTCCTAAAGAATGGTCTGATTCCTATTCTATGTTTAAAATTTGCCTTTTTCTTAAAATAAAACCTAGAAGAGAAAACAATGTTTAGCTTTCATAATTTAAAAATTATTCATCAAATATAGTTATGTTAGATATTGTAATATTCTGCACATCACTACATTATTAAGTCAATCTAATGCCCAGAGTCATTACTCACATTCCTGGGTGTCCTTCTGATATCTCTCCAGTCCACTGGATTTTGAAGTGTGATTATGTAAATTTTTCACTGATAAATAAATTACTATAATTGTAGTTGAAATACCACTCAAATTCTTAAGACCATTGCATCTAAATAATGCATTATGCATTACTTAATTATTTATCAAGACTAATTCAAAATTACTGTAGGGCAAAGCATACATTTATTTTTAAATAGCACTGTTTTGCACCAGGTACAAAAATATTCCAGATGCCAAAATGAAAAGAAGAGAGAACAAAGTATTTGTTTGGATTTGTAATATTGCAACAGTGATGCCACTCTTACTGCCATCGTGCTATCAATTTGAATATACATTGGCCAATAGATATAATTTCTATGAGCAGGAAGACAAGAAAGGAACAATTAATGTGAGTAGATGATGTACTTATGTAATAATAAGAGAAGAACAGCATTTTTAGCTTGCACAGAGAAATAGCAAGGAGCTGGCAAGATTTTGGTGGCTTCAAATGTAGCAGCAAGTGTTAGAGGCGTAACAAGCATTGCAAAATTAAAATAAGTGGCTATGTAGATTTTAAACACAGCATTCAGTGCTAAACACCGAGCTTCTCAATGAATTGCCTGGTGGTTGTTAGCAGTGCCAAGATGCTTTCAGGGAGACCATTTAGCTGCACTTGCCAAGGAATTTTATTTTCAGTCTTGTACAAATTCTAATTCTAGATTGCGTTCTAGTCATCATGTAGAAATCATCATAGGCAGTGTAAGTTCACAGAGTACACACAATAGTTTTTCCTTTCCCTTTTCAAAACAGACCTTTATCTGGCTGCTAATGAAATGCAGGAGATTGGTTGCAGAAAACCTGCAAGGGCATATTTACTGTACTATATATAGTAAGACCTATTTGGTGCATTAGCATTTAGCCATTTTATGCAAATCTAGTGAGAAAATGACTCATGTATATGATTTAATATGCATCAGCGATAACTCATAACATCCTTATAAAAAGAAAGAAATTAAAAATTCATTAGAAAACTGGACTGGTGTTGTTACATGGTTAAAACATTATTAAAGCACATTTCAGTGTTTTGCTTACACCAGTGTTCTCATCATGGTGCCACCATTTCATGACAAAGAGCATAGAGGAGAAAACATGCAACTTAAAATGTCTGCTGGCACACATCGCTGGATTTGTATGTCACTAAACAATGAACGAGCATAGCCTTGAATACCAACTATTTAATTAACACTTTTGCCAGCCATGCATAAAAAATAGCTCATTTACATGCGTCATGCTTAGCGATTATTCCCATAAAAAGCCACTAATTTTTTTGTTTAACGTATGCAGCATTCTAGTATGCCAACGCAAGAATATCAAAACATATGTTATTATTTTTAAAACCTTGAAATAAAGAAATTTAATTAAAACATATAAAGTCTTTATTTCTTGGAGGTATATTTTAATTATTTCATTTGACCTTAAGTGTGCCATAAAAGACTGGATACAACTAATAATTAAGAACTTCAAAGGGCAACAGAAACCGTCTAACACTCCCCCGTTTAATTAAAGGCTATTATTACAAACCTCTTGAACATACAGTTACGTTTAATGACAAATGGTGACTTGTAAATGCTGCATTTGAGAGATACCACTCCTATTCTAAACACTGTTGATAGATGATGCTGAAACATGTAAATTCTCCCAGTGAACTCTATTTTGAACATAAATAGGAAACATCCATGAAATTAAGTATTTCTGTCACTTAGAAAGTATACAATTTTGAAGCATTTTGCTTAGAAATATTCATTACTTTTGTTCATCTCTCTCAACATCTGCACAAAATTTGAATATCATTGAAAGAAAAGAGATATTCCAGCTAATGTAAATGAAAGTCGTTTTGCCAACAGCATACAGTATGCAGACATCTTCACTTGCACACAATAACCATAAGATACTATATTTAGCACAAATGCTTAATTTCTTAATTTAGTTTATAACACCATTCCACCCTCACCTACGAAATAAATATCCCAGTGTATTTAATGAGTATTTTCACCAGCAGTATATATTCAAGTATTTATAGGAATGTAGGCCAAAATACCTGTCAAATCGAAATATATTGCATGAATTATTAGTCACGTATTGAGCCCAACCCTATAAGCTCCCTGTTATTTAAGTAGTTGTTACCTTCCTATGATGTCTCTCAAATGCAGTAGCTCCTAAAAGCGGATGGTAAACCAGAGGCTTTAGGTTGGGCCTATTACGCATAAAATTAAAATCTCTCAGCAATTGATACAAGCTCATGTCTTTTGAGTTTTAAACCTGGCTTTGATCTGTTGTTTCTATGTTTTCATCCCTGTGGTTTTGCTGTCTCAGGTGGAGCCCAATCCTGCTGTTAACTAGCTGTCAGTTTCACAGAATGTTAAAGACTGAAAGATATTTGAACTCTCTGGTCTAATATGATGAGTTCACCCAAAAAATACAAAAGTAACTTGCAGTTTTAATGTTCTAATATTCTTAATTTTGTTCTTAACTTTTAACAATTTTTTTTTGCCCACAAATGTTTAAAAAATTGCACACATTTAGTGATTTTAAGGAAGTTTATTATTTAATTCTATGAATACAGTATTTATAATCTGAATGTATTTTGTTATTAATAATATGGAGATTACACACAAGTTACTGTGTTTGGAGATGTTATAAACACTTCTGGGAAAAGTGAAAGAATAAGACTAATCAAGACAGGTTAGCAATATTTTCTGGAAAACTGAATATAAGGTTTAACATGAAAAAAGTAAGATAATGAACACATGGGAGAAAAAAATATCTGACATATAGAAATAAAAATTCAGTGAAACAGATACTAAGTAATAGGAAGAGACCTAAGAGTGAAAGTGGACAGCAAATTAGTTATAAGGTTAAAATTATGATTTTAAAAAAAGTACTTGGACAATGCCTTTTATGTCATGTATTTAAAAGCATCATGTTGGGAACTCGTTATTTCCACATGGCAGTATTGGACTACCTAGAATACAGCATGCCATTAAAAAACAACCTATAATGAGTCAGACAGATGAGATTCAGACAAAGAAAGTTGGACAAGTTCAAAATGAAAGAATGTAGGGACTGTATCCAGAGGAAAACCTGAGACAAATGACTGAGCTAACTGATAATTAAAAGCAAATATGTGTGTGTGCTTGGGTCGGGAATAATCGTACCTACCACAGGCTTGTATGGTATCAAGTGGTCATTCTTTGTATGAGTCCAGAGTTTTCTCTAATATTGACAAAAATCAGATGCAATACTAGAGCAATGCTGACGTGAAGATATATGTGCCTAGGGAAGAGAAATGAGAAGAAACTGAGCACAGGATCTCGCTGTCTGAATATCTGGAAAAATTCCAGGAGGTGGGCGGTAGGATATATCTGAAGGAAATAATGGTGACTCCATTTCCAGTGTTGTTGAAACACAGAGTAGAGAATACTCCAGAGAACCCATTGCAGGCTACAATCCCACCTGCTTAAGAGGATTGACTAGATCAGCCCTTAGATCTTTTTTCATCTCTAAATTTTTTATGATTATATAGTCATTCAATTCCAGATGATTCTTTTGCCTAGAGTTAAATCTTTAAAAAAAATCTTTTCTGAAGATAGTTCATTTGCACACTCATTTTGAGAAGCACACATGACAGAGACCTATCATAATAGTGTGTGCTGCCTGGCTACCATCACGGGAGTGATAGGAATATGAAAATTGACTTGAAATATAAATTTAAAACTCAGAAATGAAAATGGTTGGTTTAAGATGCACAGACTTACACTGAAGTTCCCAAAGGTATAATTATATTAGATATAGACACATTCCTTCCATTAATCTGACAGAGATGGGTATGTACTGCCTCTGTCTTTTTCATCACTTCTTGTAAGATAGAGCTGGAATCATTCTTCTCTGTGAACAGGTGAAGTACAATATATCATGTTATATATCATTATACTATTGTTTATAGCAACATTACACAAGTTTGTAAATACAGTGGTTAAACCCATGTATTTTTTAATGTCCATGTCCTAAAGAATTTGAATTTTCCTTTAAAGATCCTTGCATCTTTCTACTGAAGTCAATAAATGACATTTGTGAAAGATCAAGATCTCTTCATGAATGTCTGTAAGAAGTTAAAATTATGGAGTCTCTAGTAATGTATATATTATTGTCCTTGAACAAACACTGGCAAAATATCAGGCCAGGTTAATTATAGAGGAATTTGTCCTGATTTCACCCTTAAGTTTCAGCTTGAACTGGTACCTTGTTTGATAAGCAGAATTTAATTCAGCCTGGAAAATTCCAGCACTTTTACAGTATGACTTGAAAGCTGATTTCAAGTCTATTGGTTGTTCTGGATGCCTTATTGGCATGCATTCCTGCTGTGCACAGTTTATAGTGTTTTATATATATAGAGAGAAATGTGTATATAAATGAAAACTACATATATTATACATTAAATACGTAAACTATATAGAGTTTACCCTAGTGTAGAATTTCTTAGCGCCTTTGTTTGCTAAATTAGAGAGAAAAAAATGCCAGCTTTCAAAAAATATTTCAAGTGATAAAAATAAAAAAAATGAAATAAAAGGAAAAGCATATAAACTGTCAACTCTAACTCTATTTTAACTTTATTTTCTGACAATTTTCAATAATGGCTAGGCATGAAAAAGTCATTGCATTACCTCTTGCTGATAAAATAATGTAATATTCAATAATATGCATTAGCTTTAAATCCATGTTGAGAGTAAACATGTAGAAGAAATATTTTGATGCATTATTATTTTCTTAGTGCCCTAAACTTTCAGTTTATAAAATGAGGACAATTAGAGAAAAAAAAAAGGAAAAATAAGAAAACAAAACCGGAGAAAGAAAACAACTGGAGAACCTTCGGAAGGAATTTTCATTTTAATGGAAGCTGTTGAGGGAAGTTGGGTTAACTTTAAAAGCTCCATTTCCTGTCTTATATAAAGGAGTGGTTCAGGAATGTGTGCAGCCAGGGGTATCAGCTGTGAGTTTGGTGAAGCTGTGTCACTGTGTAGGGGACATAACTGAAAGCCCAGTTAGGCACAGAAAGAAGGAGGATGAGGACTGCAGTTTTTCAGTGTGAGGGGCTGGACATGCATGAGGGAGGCTGGGGTCTAATCCTGAGTTTGGGTGCTGCTCCTCTGTTTTCTTGTATGGTCTTGATTGCTGTCATGCTATCATGCTGAATTTCATGGCCCCAGCTGGATGCTGGCATGCTGATTTGCATTGGTGATTGGCTGCTAATTAAATGGATCATCTTCAGTATGTTTCAAATAAACTAAAAATTATGGAAGCCAAACTTATGTGTCCATGGTTCATCTGATTAAGGATATTTTTATAACTCCTCTAAGCATCTTATCCTGAAATTCATCCCAGAGCAGCAGCTTTTAAACTTGCAGACCTTCTAAATAACATCAAGAAGTATTAGATGAATGTCCATTTAGAAAGCGATGTCCTCTAATATTGATTTAGTTAAGGAAAAATTTAAATTCAAATTTTATCTGCAATTATTATTGGAAACGCCATACACCTTTGGAAAGCCTTGATATCACTTGTTTTAGGAAAACATGATAAATAAATTAAATAAATGTACAGAGGATTTTTTTTCTGGAGAATTTATTGGAGCAGACAGGTACAACTCTTAATCTGACAGTTGTTGCAAAGCATGCTTCACTTCCAGGCAGCTGGGAAAAGGGTTTTGTATGTCAGCTATATGGTGTTGTTTCCCAGGAATATCAACTTCCATGATCACCCTTTCTGTAAAGATCACAACTGAGACTGAATTTCAGGATCGGGGTGACAAATTTATCGGTATGTTAAATACCAAAGGTGCTGAATCTCCCTGTCACTAGGGTCGGGCGCAGCACTCATCAGAACTTTCTACAAAGCCTATGTTGGCATATCTCTTACAACAAATTCATACAGGAGATTCATCTTCAAAAACACGAATCAAGAAAGAACTTTTCTTAAGGAAAGCATCAGTCTCATGGTGCATGAGACTACCTTAGTTCTAAACGCGGCAGTTTTAATGCCAGTTCCATTTTGACATGTTTTAATTTAATCTTTATGGATTCATCTGAGGATTTTACATCTTCACAACCAAACTCTTAAATTAAGTAATAATAAAGACTTCATGCATGATTGTAAGGGTTCCTCTGTCTCTGCCTCTGTCTCTCTCTCCCTCTTTAATAAAAACCTGTAATGAAGAGAAAAGAACCCAACAAAAGTG
This sequence comes from Phaenicophaeus curvirostris, assembly GCF_032191515.1. Taxonomy (NCBI): domain Eukaryota; kingdom Metazoa; phylum Chordata; class Aves; order Cuculiformes; family Cuculidae; genus Phaenicophaeus; species Phaenicophaeus curvirostris. The sequence goes on from NC_091431.1 coordinate 19,447,163, forward strand.
GCACACCTTGGTAAGGTAGATAATGAAGTTCTTGAAAATTTCATGCTTTAGCCAAGTGATTCTTTTCCTTCTCACAGGATCCAGCAAAGATACAAACCTGCAAAAAGCTAAGTGCCTTCTGTGACATGCTCATTTTAATTTTAATGCAAGCTGAGACTGTTCAGCACCTGGTAGTAGACATTAAGCAGCTCAAAGGCCTTTAGTTTCCTTCTCAAATGCCAAGGAAAGAGCAATAAAGTAAAATCTCAAGAAAGAATCAATGTGCCCTCAAGGAAACTTCTTTTCTGATCCAAATCCAGCAATCAGTGAAATGTAGTGTAGGAAACCAGGAATTTCTGACAGAACAAACTACTTCTGAAACACAACTATTCCTTTCTGAACGTTGGTATTAAAGCAAATGGAAACTAGAAAACCAGTTGAGAAGATCAAGAAAATAGATGTGTGGGAGATTCGCATTTGGTTGCCAGCCGAGGAGCTGGGATAGGCTTCCACTTCCCATCAGAAATTCTCAGTCTTCTGATGAATTGAACAGATTTATATGAATATGATCAAATATGTTCACAGTGGCAAATCAATCAGTTGTGTTACTGGATGGTCAAATCTCATGTCAATTCAAGAGAGTTTTGCTGGTGTGCTGCCCACAGAGGCAGAGAACAGTGTTGTCATACAACTGAATTGAGTTTATAATTCCTGTTCCTTTCCTGGTGCTGAAACCTTTATTGTAAAAGCAGCAGGAAGATAAAAATTATTGCACTGTAGCGTAAATCCTTGCCTGAGTGAGAAGGAAATAAAGCTTTAATTTACTAGGCATAATATGAAAATACCCCCGATATTCTACTTTGTACTTGTGATTGCTGTTACACGTTTGAGTTCTGTATGAGAATAAAATGGTCCTGGAGGTATTTTAAACAGCCAGATTTTTATCTGTAAATATCATTTGTTGGTAGCTTACTAGTGAGCAAAGTGGTGTTTTCTCTTGCTCCAAGGACTGAAATGTGCTGTGTGAATATCTAAACTTTTGCAATACTGATAATAAAACATTGAGGCATTGAACCTAATTTTTTTGCTGCACGTGCCAGTACCGGCTATTTGATATGTGTGGTTCTATCCTGACTGTTACTGAGGGATTCTTGTTTTCACTGAGGGCACGTGTTGTATGTTTGTTGAATTAGAGCAAAAAAGGAAGAACATAAGAATGGAAGTGTTTGAGAACAAAATTGATAGGGAAAAAAATTACTGTTGAAGACTTTCATGTTTGCTGAAATGTTTTGATTTTCTTCTGAAAAAGAACACCCAAGAAAAAAAAATTGGATTTATTTTTATTGAATTATATCTCTTTGTGTTCTAATATTGCTTCATACAAGTTGAAGGTGAGATTCTTTTCTCATATATGGATAGTGCAATATTGCCTCCTGTCTAACCGAGTTCTAGATGACTCACTGGAGTTGCACAGCTACAAGTGCCTGCACAATGAAAAACAAACCTGCTGCATAAAAGGGAAAAAAACTCAGCAGAATTACAAGACTTTTAAGGAAACATGGTTCAACATTTACACACAGGAATACTTGATGTTGCAATCAAAATGCCAGAATAAATCATGAGAAAGTGATGATTTGTATTAAACTTTTGAACTTAGATGGATTATTTTATAGTTGTATTTTTTCTAAAGAATAAAAGCTACCCTCAGAATGGATTTAAATGGAAGGAAAAAATCAACAGAATTTGAAAATGACAAAAATTTAAATGACAATTAAGCATGCTAGGTAGGATAACTAGCTTAACCTAAGTTATAATGTCATAAACGATAAACCTGAGAAAATGTTTTCTTCATCTAGAGATAATCTATGAAATGTGACTTCAGTCTTAATTTCTTTGTGCAGATATGTATTGCTTAGGTTAAGAAAAATGCTAAGAGCCGTTTTTTCAATGTTTTTCATTACCCCAACTTATGTATCCACTTCAAACAACACTTTTATCAGTTTGGACAATGGAAATGAAATCAAGATCAGTGACTAGTGTAGATAAAATCTGGCTGAGTCATGAAGAGTGAAATAGTAGAAATTGAATTTCTACTATGACAATGAGTAATTAAAGCAATCCTATTGATTACTGTGCTCAGAAAGTTTGTAGATTCTCAGCCTAGACTAACAAACAGCCAAGATCATGTCTGTGTTTTTAGAAGTGGCTTGAGTCACAATAATCACCATCAATTTTAGCAATGTTTTCTGGTAATCTATATCAGCAGTAGTTGAACTCAACCCCTTTAAATCCCATCTCTTGTTCTATATAGATAGCAGTGCAGACTGTAATTTCTATATTAGTTTCAATTTTGCATTTCTCCACTGAGAACATCTGGGGTTTTCTGCACACTGGACTTGGGCACAAACAGCTGAGTCACTAGATTTTTCAATTGCAAGTCTGAAATTGTTGTGGCTAGTAATTGTGCCCTTTTTTACTAATTGTAAAACTTATGAATCTAAATTATATAACTAAAAACAAGATTAAGAAAAAAATTCCCCAAATCAAAACAAAACCCCCAAATCCAGCTTACTTGCTTGATCAATTAACTTAATAAAGTGAAATATATTGTCAGAAACATGTTCACATAAGATCAAAGTAAACTAAATTAAGCTTAAATTAAGGTTTGAAAATATTTTTCCAGTTGGATCACAACATTTTGTGAAGTCACTTTTCAGCATCAAGCATAGAGGAAAGCTAAAATCATAGATGCTCCAGTTGAGAAGTTAAACATACACTTCTAAGATGTATTGCTTTTGTATGAAAGCTGAATTTCAAAATTTGTCTTTTAAAGCAGTGGTTTAGATATTCTGGTGGTTCTTTCATTGTATTTAATCTAATAACATGGTAAATAAAAAGTCCATACTTACATTATTGTGAGTTTTGTAACTTTCACAAGTATCAACAGGTGTTACAATTTAAACAGTAATGTAAAAACTGAAACAGCAATGCCCCAAAATCAACTTAGAAATCTACTTCGCAAATTTTACAGTAAAATTGAAATAGTACTTCAAACAAGGCTGTATTTTATGTAATTAATAGAAAGAAACTGAAACATACAATAAGAATATAAATGCCAGTAAATGTGATACTGTCAGTGTGCTAGTGGTGTAAGAGTTGTTTAAAACAAGAAGTATGTTTTTTGGGGTTTTTTTTGCTAAGCAAGAATTTATGGAAAGGAATGGGACAGAAATCTCACAGCAGATAACTGACATGAGGTTTTTGTTTCTGTCTGTTTCTCAATCCACCTAAAATTTAATTATTTTCCCCTGTGTAACTGGAAAGTAGTAAAAAAGATGAAGACAATGCATACACGTTAGTGTTTCACTTTTAGGGGCTCATGCAAAATATCCAATTTTGCATTAAAGCATCATTCATTTCTTGCTTTTCTTAAAGAATTATTCACTTACATTTGGTCAGATTGTGCTATTGATTTTTAACTAAAATTCCCCACTGACTTTAACAGGAGGTTCTGCTCAAAAAATCAATTGCCTGATCAGGATCACTCTGAGATTCCTCTGAAAGAAAGAACCTGGCATCTCATGAAAATAGGATAAGTGGAAGTACTGATGGTGTGGCAGCAGTATGAAAGCTAGAAGATGAAAGAAAAGTTGATAGCAAATGATACTTAAAAATAGAAGCCAAGTTAAACGTGATGTTTTGGCTGTTGAGTTTTCTTCCCTCCATAACCTGAAGACTGGTATTTTTCTGTTTCTTCTTCAGCCTCAAGAAGGCCTCAAAATTAGAGCATTGCCTTTAACCTTGTTGTGCATTCCAACATGTATTTTAAAGTTGAGGCAAAAGTAATAGGGTAGATGAGAAGAAAACTGCCATTATCTTTCTAAACTAAACAGATTCTGAGAACTGTGCCGCCAGAGTTACTCTAAATTCAGTATTCTGCCCAGGGACATCGCTGGTAAATAATTAAGACTGCTACTGACTTAACTAAGCCCAATTATAGATCTAAACATTCCTCTGAAAATCAGTGTCTAAACATTTCCCTAGTGGCAGTGTTTTATACGGAGAACCTGATTCAGACATGCCGACTCTCGCGGTGTGATATTACTTGCACACAGAGTTTCTTTGAGGTTAAAAGGCCAAATTCTAATCTCATCTGTACAAGAGGTACATCTTGAGTAAAGCTATTAAGGTCAGAGGAGTTACTTTAGATTTACAGCAGTGTAAGTAAAAGCTTATAGGGTATATTCACATAAGATTTATTTATGCTTGTAAAGGTTACATCCTTGAGCATCTAGGTTTTCTCTCAAAGACACAATTTGCAACATTTGTGTTGTGCTTTGTATTCTTACATATTTTATGTATTTTCTATATGTTAGTGGTTTAAAATTCATATTTAAATGTAAACTTTTTAAAACAGTCTGTCCTAAAATTTGAGGAGGTATTAACAAGGGAGATAAAAATATTAATTCCTATTTCGGCTAAGGAATGGCAGTCCATTTCTTCTCACAGAGATCTCATATAGACTCATTCTTGCAGTCTATGTGCTAGCATGCTCTGCTAAAAATGGTCTTTGACAGATGTGGCCTTAGGCATGTAGAGGCTGTGACATTCATGGGCTTAATGTATGAAAGCCTGAAACACAGAGGATGCAGCACTCTGATTTTTTCAAAATAAAGTGATGGAATCATACCGAGTTTGTGGGGCTGCATGCAGCCTTCACAAAAAGCCTAAATATTATTATGAGTTACATGGATGGCCAAGGAATAGTACTTAGTAATTTGCAGTTGGTCTATTCACAACATTGCATAAGTCTTCCATTAATTCATCAATAAGATAGATGATTTGATATGTCTTTTCTGCTTAGTATAGCCATGTCTTTGGGTAAAAAGATTACATATACAGTACATATCAGTGAACAAAATTATATTATAAGAAAACCACAGCAAATTCTAAACAGCCATGAGTATTACCATAAAAAAATTACAAGTCAAATACAGAAGACAACATGGACACGGTGGCATAAGCAAGTTCTGTTGCCTTCCAAACCTAATTTTTTTCAGTTAGGTTAACTGGGAATCTTTTTTATTTTTTAATTTTCCATATTGTGATGGAATAATAATGGAGTACTTATTCTACACAGTGATTATTGTAGTCCTAGATGCTTTTGAAAGGGCAGCTTTGTGAAGAGAATTCACTAGGCCCACTCTAGTTCTTCTTATCTACCATCAATGTCTACTGGGGTCCTGACGAGCTAAGTTTCATAGTATGGTGCTTCTTGGCACAGGGAGATTCTGATAGCGGACTGTCACCTGACATGTGTCCTGAGTGGAAGAACGATTTTTATTTTTCCTATGGTGAATTATTATCGTGCTGGTTAGATGTTTTTTTTCTTTTCATTGATACATACTAACGAAGATGATAAATGTTCAGATGTCCATGGGTGGCAGAAGTAGACTTCCAAGCTCGTAAGATACCATGGACTGGTTATGGAACTATGAAAAGAGGGCAGAAGATATTTCAAAGATGCAATAGATGCTGATAAAAGGCTTGTGCCAGAAGATGCAGCTGGGAGCCCTGTCTTTGCTTTCATGAGATAAACACAAGTCTGCACAAGCTGTGCAAAAAGGAACAAAATTTTTTAACAAAGCACAACATTTTACAGAAATAAAACCACAACCAACCAAAAAAACCTTACCAGCAGTCTTGGAAAGTGTGGAGGTAACAATTTTGAAAACAGGAAGAATAATTATTTGATAAATATAGCAGTGCAGAGAAAAATTGGAAATGACGTTTAAAATCCCAAGTAGAATGTTGCTATAGATTTTGAGAAAAAATGTCTCCCATAGAAGAGAGTGCCACGGGTTGAGTTTTAACTACTCCTCTAAAAAAAATCTTCTATGGAATGCCTCTGTATGGTTGCAAGAGCGGAACAATATGTTCCATGAAGCTGAAAATAGCAAGTTTCAGGAAGAAACTTAGTTTTCTTTTTAAATCATAAGATAAATCCATTAAGAACTGGCAATTTTTTCAAAGTGTGTGTAGTACTTACACCCTAAAGAAAATAACACTCTAAGCCACAGGTGTAATTTAGTAACTCCTGCCACAGAAAGAAAGGCGATATACACTTAATGAATGAAATAGTGGTCTAAACTGACAGGAACATTTTAAACTGTACGAATGGATGTATTTCTTAAGTTAAGCTACATGATGTACAAAGCTCACTTTCATAAGCAAAAACCAGGATGATATTGCTGCAAAGTATTAGATGTTCTGTGGACAACTTGAGCAACCACATTTACAACCACATTTACTTATGTGTAAAGATATGTGCTGTACAGATAACTAATCAATAAGTAAAAGAAAAAGACTTTCCCTCTGGTTTGGTAATTCCATCATAGGCTGGCTTTGTGTGTAGATGTTTTTTCTTCTGTGCAAATCACACTGATCTGCCACAGAATCGGGATGATCTGATCCAGATTATCAGTTTCCATTCTTTTTTCCATTGGATATAATTCTCATAGAACTAATGGAAATTTGATCTGGGGCAGTAATAATTAAAAGTTCATTGGGATTTTTATTAAAGTTTATGTGTAAAAAAAATCACAATAGAGAAATTATATTAGTATAAAGTATCTAAAATGATACGGTCCTTCAGTTGAAAAAAATGAAGGTATCTTAAACTTAAGAATCTCATATAACATCAATAATTTTATAATTTTAGGGCTAAAGTGTTTTAACTTCAGTAAATGTGACTGAAACAAAGTTTCTTTAGTCTACTTTCAAGGCATGTTTCTTTAATATGACTACTTGATAGATCAAATACTCCACTGAAATTTTAAAATGAAGCTTTCTTTTTATCTATAAGAACACTGTATAAGCATAGATCCCCTTCTTCTGTAGAATGTGATATAAGCTGTGCAACTATACCCCTTTTTTTTGGAATATTTAATCCACTTCTTTCTGAGACAAAAGACGACTCCTGCAAGCCTTTTGCATGTATTGTCTTTTACTGGTTTATTTTATTTTTCACATAGCTATTTTGCGTCTTCCAGTATGTGTGTTGTGCTCTCTCCCCAAGTCTCAGTGAAGCTCTTCTGCTCTTTCTTCCACACACCCTTTGACTTTCCTACTCTACTCTTTCAAGTACTCATGCATGATCTTTCTTTTAAGTCAGTGAAGAATCTCTGAAGCTAGATTGCTTGTGCCATAGAGGTTATATGGTTATCTGTCACACCAGCCAACTATTTCAAATTGGTTTAGTACCTTTAACAAATGGCCTGACATAAATATGTAAAAATCATGCCCTTCTCTATGCGAACAGGAAAACCTACATATTGTTGGAATCATTATTTAAATACTTTTTCAATTGTGACAAGAATCACAGGACGAGAATTACAGTGCATTTCATGTATGCTTAACCAACAGAGAGGCAGTAAAAGGAGACACAAATTTACAATCCTGCATAGTATAAAACATCTCAAGGTCACCTTAACGTGTGCATATGTATTCTGAAGCTACAGAATATGGAGATTTTAAAGGTGGTCTAAATAATTTCAGCTCTTCTGTTACCGAAAATAGGTAATGAATTGGAAGTAATGTCATAACAGGGTTTTCTTAATGTCCTGTTATAGTTCCCTGGAATCTTTAAAAATTCAACTTCAATAAAAGATATGTAAACATAAGTTTTATTAATCATGTATGACTATGCACAACTATGCACACTAGCAGGACATAATTGCCATCTAATCACTAGTTTTAAGATGTAATTTCTTGTTCTTTCTTAATTAGACTTAAATTCCATACTCATGTATCAGAATAATCTGGACTCACTTTAGGATCCAAGAAACATTATTTTTGTTATTGTACTATATGTTTTGCATTCATTAAGAAATAAATACCTTTTTTACCCATCTGTGTTTTCTTCATTATTAGCTAAATGAGAAAAAAAGGGAATAAAGAGCTTTGAGTTTTCTGCAGCAACACAGGGAGTGCCTCTCTCTAGGTGTCTGCTGAAGATCTTGGACCTCTGACCACAGGCAGGCGAATGCATACAATGTGCATACACCAGAAATCCACCCATTATCTAAACCAAATCCATTCTTAGGAAGCAAAAAGCCCTGCTTGAGTTTGGTATGGTACCAGTGTTTTGATGGAATGTTATAGCCTTCCCCTTCCCACCACATAACAGAAAAAAAGTGAATACAAATTGATAAGAATGCTGTTAATCCTCTATTACTTACATGCACTATCCTTTCTGACCAAACCAGTTAAGTTCATTTTGATCTGAACATTGAGTGCCTGTGCTTGCTCAGAGTCAAAAGGGCTGTAGGAGAGTTTCAGAAACATGTTTAGCCACAGACGCCAAGTTAGCCTTAATATAAGCAAAGGACCTTTTAGGTTGCTATATAATTTTTCTTGAATGCAGGGTGTTCTTCTGAAGCATTAACTGCTTGCATGGTGAGAGATGGAGGGAGACAATAGCATGTGTTATACTAGAGAATGACTTTTACCTTCTTTCAACTGCTGTGGCTCAATTTTTGGCATTTAGTTTTACTGTAAGGGTAGGGATTAGACATTTTTTCTTGAAAACAAAAATGCATTTTAAACATATAAGTATGTATTTTGAAATAAAAATATAAGATTACAACAACAAAGGAATTCAGAAACTAAAATTGACAGCATTTTTCTGTAATAGTTTTGCCCTGCAGAGGCCATTATTATAGGTCTGTACTGGAATAATGAATAATACCTTTAGTGACGATAACAGCAGTAAGAAAATCAGTATGTTAAAAACATTTAATGCGGACCTCTCTTTTAAGTGTTTTTTTTTCCCTCTGCTCCTGTGTTGCTATGCAGAATATAAACATAACACCAGCGAGGGGAAAAAAATGCTTACCAGACTGAGTACAGCAAACCAGGAGGGCACTGCAATGCCATCTGCAAACTTATAATGAAAAGAAGGTGTTGAAAATGAAATTCAATGACTATAGAAGAGAGCTGAACTTGTCCCGTTAAGCACAGTTTATCAGCTACAGTTTTCAGATATGCTACACGGAGCAGTGCCACATGGTGAAGGCAGCCTCACCCTTGTACAGGGAAGATCCCTGAGATTTTCTTCATAATTCTTTTGGAAATATATGTATAAGTTTTACTACAAAAGACCAACATGGTGTGAATGGCACATACAGTGCCATTGTGAAGGTTTTGAGCTGTAATAGCGATCAGGCCCTTGCACTGTTTGTGTGACAATTTTAGTCCTGACCATTGATCATAAAACTTCCCTGCTCATACACTTGTTCTTGCTAAAAGAGCAGGCATGGGACCAAATGAGTTTAACTCTGCTTTCTTTACACTGTTTTAGGGAAGAGTGTTGTCAAAATAAAAAACTGATGCCGAAGAAGAGAGCGACAATTGTTCCTTGTGGCCACTTCTTTGCTCCTTATGATACTGTAGGTTGTTAGTTTAGGATGGTTGAAGGCAGAGTGCAATTTTCCTTTCATAGATCTAGACAGTGACAGTCAGGAAATGCAGCTCAGCAATGCCACTTTTTGCACTTCTTACTGTTCTTTTTGAGGTTTCTTTTTGTGAACCTCCAAATCTGAGCATTACATTATTCCAATTACTGGACTTCACACTGAGACTCACTTCTCTGTTGCTTTATATTTTCATGACTGACTATTTGAAGTTTTATTAAGTAAATAAAAATTTAAAACATTAATATTTTTCATATTTAATATTACTAAATACAAATATTATGCCTGGCAGTTTTAGAGAAACTAATTTTCAAAATTACTTAGAAAGTACTTAAGACAAAAAAATTATTCAAAAATGATCAGATAGGTGGGTTTTAAAAGCTTTTTGTTCAGGGTTACTATCATTTAAAAACAATATTTTGCACAGGGAGGGTTAATATAGTGGATTAATCTCACACGTTTGATTATACTTTCATGCAAATATCTCATATTCTGATTCAATACTTGTGTTACATAGGGTGCAGTATTGTCATACTATCTTGTTATGCTACCTAAATATATTACAATTTAATGTTTCTTATTTCACAAGACTAGGAGCTTTCAAAACAGGTATAATTTGTTCTGGACTAGGACATCTGCATGAATATATATGTTTGAGAAGGTATAAATGTTAGCATTTACGGTACTCCCACATCTGCCAAGGTAACAAAGACCTACCTGAGCTTTCACAGGTCATACTGACATTATTGGAGTCAGGGGTTTTGCTAGAGTAATATTTGTGTTTTCTTACTGCTGCTCAATTGTCCTGGCTCTGTTCAGTTCCACAGAAATCAAAGATGGTAAAGATACAAATGCTTTTCTGTGCCACTTTAGGACAGTTTCTTATAGTGTATTCTTCAGTGTTTTGTCTTGCAAAGAACAGGACTCCACTGTTTCCCCTGGGAAACTTTTCAACAGTCTAATGGAATTCACCATTAGGAACATTTTCCTTTTGTTCAGCTTACATTTTCATTCCATGCAGATACTTCTGTTTAACGATAATAATCTGACAATCATAGCGTCATGCCTTTCCAGATATGTTCCCAAACACCTTGAACCTAATTCTGCAGTTACTACCAATGCACAGTGCCGTACCAGTCATGAAAATTTAGTCTTTAAAAGCAATTCTGCAAGGAATATCCTGTAAAGGTTTGCATGTCTCTCAAACTCAGCTCCCAGCTGTATTCAAGACTTTTGCCTTTGTATTCAGAGCTCTCCATAACACTGTCTTACCTTATTTGACCCAGACATTTGACCTGCCTCTGCCCTCTCTTTTCTACTAATGACGTTACCCGTAGTGTCCTGGCTGTCTGCTTCCGCCTCCTCTGTGTCGTTTTGTTTCCTCCCTTCCATTTGCATAAAGCATCCTCTGTGAACTGAGTTTTGAAATACCTACCTTCTCCTTAGCAGGAGCTCTGGCTAAACTCCAGTTTTTGCCATTAAAATTAAAGCAAAGTAGGTGGTCTTCTGGAACATTTGGGAGTATATATAATTTCACAAGTTATAAACACCGAAATAATCAACCCTAGGGTAAAGTCACCTTTCCCGAATAACTGCAACAATTTATTTTTTTTCTGTGAGGTTTGTGCCCCTCCCCTCATTCTATTCTGTTCTTGAACTTGAGTTGAGATTTTAACAAAAGTATCTTCTCTGAGAAAAGAAGATTTTTGCTTTGGAAGTACAAGGCCTAACTTAAAAAAGAAATTATGCATACTTAAGAGAAAAACAATAGTATTATACTGAGATTCTAACAGAAGAGAAAAAAAATCTACAATTTTCAACGGGCTTTGTACTTCAACATCAAACGTAGCTTTGGCATCAAGTAAATAAATAGAAAGTAATTAGAGGAAAACTTCATTTTCTATGTGCAGCTGTGCAAAGCAAACAGCAGGCGTTCTATGTGTGCAAACACTGCTCAGTTACAAAAATACATGCAAAGAATGATTTAGGATGCTGAAGCCCCATGATGACTAGCCTGCTTGACATGAACTGCAAGAAACATTTGCTAGCAGTCTAGGCTACGTTTTGAACTGCATCTGTAAATTAATGGTTATTTGCTCAAGTGTTATGGGTGCCTTTTTGCAAGCCTTGTCAAAGCTGTTTGCTAGGTAAGTATATATGTGTATTTATTGCTCTCTGTTGAAAGTGTCCTCAGAGTTTTCAGGCTGATGTGCATGTTGAATCTGAAGATAAGTCTGATTTGCTGTGAAAGGTTATTTGAGGAACACAGGGCAAAAGAACTATTGGTGCAGTCAGTGATTGACAGGGGGAGAAGTTTGGTTAAGAGCCATTTTCACTTGATTTATCAGAAAAAAATACACATATTTTACAAGTTCTTTCTGGTCTTGCATGGAAACAAATGTAGGAAGAACATCTTCTGATTTTAGCTCTAGTCCTGTGCTGTGTTTTATTACCTCCTGTAACTCCTTTGGGAAATGTCTTTGTTTTATTTTTTGTGACCTGACATAACTATGTCTTCATTTTACAAGACATTTATTTGTTTCACTGATATCTAAATTTTCTTCTGTTATTTGCCTCAGGCCTGTGTTGCATTATCTCTGCACAAAGATCTATGCACTCTTATGGCTCCCCTAGCCTGTGAGCAACTTCTTTAAATTATCATCACTTAACAGCTTGGCAAAAGGGTCCACTGTTATTAGAAAGGAAATCAATTTGTTTTGCATTTATTTGTATACCAAAATTCTTCCGTGTTCTTAGACTGTGAAATACATGCTAAAAAACCCATACAATTTTGTATTTCACTTGATTAATTAAAAACAATTTTTTAAAATATTATCTTTAAGATCTTGTGTTTACATTTTTTGCCAAATCCTTTCACTCATAAATCAGCCTACAACAAAATCTTGATTATTTGAAAGTAAATTTGATATAATTGTGCACCTTAGTGCCTTTGTTAATTTTCTTTATATTTTCTTTGAGCCAACAGAAATTTTAAATCCAAACTTTCCTTTTTCTTTTTAGGGATGATGATATTCTGGTGTATATAATGGAGAATCCTCTCATGACATAATTTCTAGATAACTTAAAACCTTTCTACAATGTCTTAATTGAGAAGATGAAATTATGTTCCTCCATTTATCCCAAATTACTCATATTTATTTTAAAACAGATCAATATTATTTCCTGTAAAAATGAGAGTCACAGCCAGAAAGAGAGAAAATCTCCCGCAGACACAGAATATCCGTTGCTAATTGTATTGCCACATAAAAACCGCCTCTTTTTGTTTTCTTCACATACATTCTTGGTGGTGTTTCTTCACCTACAAGATTCTGCTGCTCAGGTGCATGCAACCACCACCTTCTTATGGGAAGGGTTCTGTCCAGTGATCAGACCATTTGCATAGGTTTTTATTGCCAGTCATTGAAGAGTTATTCTACTCCGGAGTGTTGCAATGCACTCCAGAAAGGGATAGTTTTTCACTTCATCTGATTAAACATTGATTGTTTTTACTATCCTCAGGGATGTTTGAGTCTAGTAAGTAAATTGGAATACGGACTGATTTGTTAGTTGTGGGATCCTGCGAGCAACTTCAAAAACAAGGCAACATTTACAATGGACTCTGTGATGGGACAGTTTGTGTGACTTAAATGGTATTCTCCTGAAATCAAAATATGAAGTTTCAGCTTGTAATTCATGTAGCTACTGGAAAAAGTCAGAGTGCTATGTGCATTCACCCCAACTGATGGCTTTTATTGTTATGATTTTTAACCAACAGAGTGTTAAGACCTGGATTTTGTTCTTAGTATTTCTTGCACAGTAGTGCAACTGACTGCTCACTTGGATATTTAATTTACTGTTCACTTATGCAGAGCCATGCCAGCTGCTGATGCAGAAAAACAACCTCTGGTATCACCTATCTCTTATAGCAGCCACTGACAGGGCCAGCTTTACTAAGGCTATGAAACATGAGCTCCCTGTTTGACTATAGATAAGTACACACCCTTGTACCACCGAACAACTCCTTTCCTAGCTTAGTGGTTACAACTTTTACAATTTTGTTTGAATTTCATCGGAACAATCTGTGCTTTTACAGGAGCTAATGAGTATATTCTAAACATTTTCCACATGGTCCTTTATTTTACTGTTATTTGCAACTTGGGAAAATTTTGCTATTTTTTTCCTCTGCCAAATTGTCTTGAAAATCTTACTTCAAACTTCTTGTCCACTGTCATTCATGTTTTCAGAAGTGATAAGCACTCATTCGTGCTGCTGAAATAAATAGAAGCACACAGAACTTCTAGAAACTGGATTTTCAAGCATGAGTACAGTAATGCTTGTTTTTCTCCTTATAGGAATTTTCTACATTTCGTATTATTTTACCTTTTATTATTACCTTATATTACCGAAATAACAGAAAAAAAAGAAAAAAAAATAAGATCAGTCATATCACTAGGAGTTGAGACTTTATTTTCTGGAGTTTTAAGATGACTTTTCTTGCATTTTCAGAGTAAGCAGACAAGAAAAGTTGCAGAAAGTGGCAGGGATGCTTGAAGGAATTATTTGCATGACTATTTGCAGTGCCATCTTGGAAATGCATTTTGGAAAGCTGGAATGAAAAAGAGGGATGTTTTGACAAAGAATTTGGGAGGAATAACAACAATATTTAAAATGAGAGCCAGTGTTGATAAGTCAAAGGAACTGATGGGAGGGGTTGTGTGGCTAACTTCAGTACTCAGGTGTCACACGCAGGCCAGGAAGGCAGATAATCACTCAGCTGATGCCCACAGCATCTGGTAGCGAGGTACTGGTGGTGAAAAAATTATCAAGTCAAGCGGGATTGAGAGCACTCTGAGCAAGTTTGCTGATGATACCAGGGTGTGTGTTGTGGCTGACACTGGAGAGAAGAGACATCATCTAGAGGGACCTGGACAGGCTGGGGAAGTGGGCCTGCGTGAACTTCATGAAGTTCAACAAGGCCAAGGGCAAGGTCCTGCGCCTGGGTCAGGACAATCCCAAGAACAGGCTGGGTGGAGAATGAGTTTAAAGCAGCCCTGAGGAGAAGGACTTTGGGGTGCTGGTGGATGAATTGCTTAACATGAGCCAGCAACGTGTCCAGAAAACCAATGGTATCCTGGGCTGCATCCTAAGAGCTGTGAACAGCAGGCAGAGGGAGGTAATTCTACCCCTCTCCTCTGCTCTCATGAGACCTCACCTGAAATACTGCATCCAGCTCTGAGTCCCCCAAGTATAAGAAGGACATGGACACACTGGAATTAGTCCAGAAAAGAGCCACAAAGATGATCTAAGGGATAGAGCACATCCCATGTAAGGACAGGCTGAGAGTTGGGGTTGTTTAGTCTGGAGAAGAGAAGGCTCTAGGGTCAGCTGATAGCAGCCTTCCAGTACTGAATGGGACTACAGGAAAGCTGGGGAAAGAATTTTTACAAGGGTATGAAGTGATAGAGCAAGGAGTAATGGCTTTAAACTGAACAGTGACAGGGGACAGGACAAGAGGGAATGGCCTCAAGCTCCGCCGGGGACGTTTAGGCTAGACGTTAGGAAAAAATTCTTTACAGAAAGGGTCATTGGGCACTGGAACAGGCTGCCCAGGGAGGTGGTTGAGTCACCTTCCCTGGAGGTGTTTAAGGCACGGGTGGACGAGGTGCTGAGGGATATGGTTTAGTGTTTGATGGGAATGGTTGAACTCAATGATCCGGTGGGTCTCTTCCAACCTGGTTATTCTGTGATTCTGTGATTCTGTGAAAGAATGGAGATTTAGATTAGATAGATGGAAGAAATATTTTCCTGTGAAGGTGGTGAGGCAGCGGCACAGGTTGCCCTGAGAAGTTGTGCATGCCCCATCCCTGTAGTTGTTGGATGAGGCTGGATGGGGCTTTGAGCAACCTGATCCAGCAGGAGGTGTCCTGGTCCATCGCAGGGGGATTGGAACTGGATGGGCTTTAAGGTCCTTTCCAACCCAAACCATTCTATGATTCTGTGATTCCACACACTGTGCATGACAGCTGCATCTCCTGGGTAACGGGACTCACTGTTGCACAGTGGTGGAAATGAGAATTGGAGATGGGGACATCAGTGAGGGCCTGAGGCTGCTGTCAGAGCAAGAACAAGCTCCAAAGGAGGCTCAGTGTCTGCAGCAGTAACAGCAGAGTGTTGACATACAGGAGGATGCTGAAGGGGCCTTTGCCCTGGGAGTGGAGATGTGAATCATGCAACTCTCTCCTGAACCTGCTGATAGTGACTGCCCCTTGCTAAGCAGGTTGGACAGGGATGTTCTAATGTCTTTATAGAAATGGGAAAGTTGTTTTCTTTGGTATGGAAAATATTATTTTTTTAAATTGGTCTTAAAAATTACAAGCTTGAATTTCTCATAGTTGCAGTTCCAGCTTATTTAACATTTCTGTCTTGCTAGGATCTGTTACATGGCACTTCCAGCTGAAATTGTTAATAAAAACCAGTTTTTTTGGGTGACCTTAATCACGTTTTAAAAATTGTTTTCATATTTAGTCAAGGAGCACTATAAGTACTTAGTTTAAAAAGCCAGACAATCTATGGGAGAATATTGATTTTAACTGCACTGTGTTTTCAGAAATTCAAATATGTAATATGAATTTAACTTTTCAAGAAATTTATTTTCATAGTATAAATAAAAATTATTATAAACTTTATTTTCTTTTCTTGGTGCCAAGGAGGAGGATCACACATGCATGTCATAAAATTAAGAATCCCTTAAACACTTCCAGTAAGTGGAATAAGTATTTTTCTGTGTTTTGTTTTCTCCTTTAAACAAGAAAGAAATTCTAGTATTTTACACATTATTAATATCCATATTACACTTGCATATCTAAACATATAAAAGGTCAGCTTTGAAATTACTTAACCGTATATATCTACTGATCTACTGAATGATCCAAATTTCCTTCTCTCTTCTTTTTATTATTTTTTTTTTAATTTCCAAACTGTTTTCCAAAGAGTGAGGTAGTTTGGGATGCACCTGTTGAACGGCCCTTTGCCAATATAGAATCATAGAATTGTTTGGGTTGGAAGGGACCTTAAAGGCCACCCAGTTCCACCCTTCTGCCATGGGTAGGGACACGTCCCACTGGATCCGGCTGCTCTAAGCCTCGTCCAACCTGATCTTGAACACCCCCAAGGGTGGAGCACCCACGACTTCTCTTGGCAAGCTGTGCTGGGGCCTTATCCCCCTCACAAGAAAACTTTTCTTCCTAATATCTCACTTAAATCTGCCTTCTTTCAGTTAAAAACATTACCCCTAATGTATAAAGTATATCTGACTGTTTCCCATTTCGAGTAACTGGTGATAAAGAGAGCAATCTTATTGTTTTGTTATTAATTGCAATGACACTACTAGGAAACCAAATGAAATGGAGATAAGAGTTTTTTGGTTTAATGGATTGTTATGCAAGCAGAGATGAAATGTTTTGTGGTCTAATTGTTTTCAAAGCCCCTGTCCTGTGATTAGTTTGGCTGCAACAGCAGCAGGTTTCCATGTTCCCATACCAAAATTAGTGGAGTTCTGCATGGGTTCACATACCTGCTCCTGTGCTAATGTTTGCTGCCTCAGGACCTAAGGCCCGTGCTTAACCTCACATGCATCAGTTATGCCGTTGAACTCAAATGGGGGAAGTGACCTTATAAAAAAGCCACATTAGGAATGTACAGTACATTATTCTTACCGTAGTTCTACAAACTCAGGCAACAAAAATGTCTTGCATCACAACCTGATGCAACCTAAAAGACAGAGCCAGCTGGTAAGAAACTTTAATCTAATATAGAGACAAATTAGTTCGATGTAGGATTAGCAGTTCCTAAATGTGTAATGCAGCTATTGTATATGATTAATTTTTTAAGGTTAAAAAAAAGCATTAGCAACAAGTGTGTGTCATTGTGTAGCCCAAACCCAGCTTGATCGGGATCTAAAGAGTGAGCAGTTGTAGTTCCAATTTCTTTTCCTTGCTCCAACACCGAAGGAAAAGGGAAATGAGAGGAAAAGTCTTGTGGGTTGGAAACCAAAACTAAAACTGCTTCAATTAACCAATTAAAGTAATAAAAAAAATACTACTAATAAGAAAATAATAACATATATACAAATTTACAAAATTACACCCCCCCTTGATGACTATGTCGCCACAGATGCTGCAGAGCAGACACAGGGAAGGGCTTGACTCAGTAGTAGATGGAAGCTGGACTCAGAAACTGGATTCAGGAACACAAGGATCTGGGATCAGGGCAAAAAGATAGACAAGTTCCTAACCAGACATCAGCCACTGAAAAAGAGAGCTTGACCTTTGTGATCCCTCAGTTTTGTACCGACTGTGATTTACATGGGGTGGAATACTCTTTTGGTCAGTTTGGGGCCACCTCTCCTGTCTAACTCTACCTGCAGCTGCATTACTTTTCCTCTCCTTTCTCTCACAACACTCCACCACCTTGAAGATGGCCTTGGCATCTGAAAACAATGGCTTTTCTGTGTCCTAGTGCCCTGTGTTATCACTCCTACAGAGAAATACCACCTGAAAAACCTGCAGTTAACTTCCAGAAACTGAAGTTATTCAGAGGAGACTTAACTGAAGTTAGAAAACTGATTCCATTTTAGCTCAAACCAGAAGAGTGTGTTTTTAAAATTGTTAGCAAAGCACTTCTGAGAAATGTTTTTTACAAAGATGTGCTCTTGTATTTTATATACTTGCATGCTTCTAAAATGCAATAACTAGAATTTATAGATCGTGGATGTCTTTGCCTATATCACATTTACATATCTTTGAAATATGAAAAAAGATATTTTACCTAGCTTCATTGAATGTCTTGAGATTATGAATGATACAGTCTTTAATGATAAATGTCTTTCCATCTCCCTTTTCTTTAGACAATCTGAACTTTCTCACAGCTTCAAAATGGCAACTTGTACTAATCACAGTCATAAAATAATTTCACATTGCTTGTACCAGAAGTGTACTTATTACCCAGTCTTACAAAGTGTACAATTATTACGTTAAGGCAATAGTCACATGCAACATATGTGAATTGAGCTAATTAAGTAAGTTGAGCAGTTGTGTGGAAATGACCTCAGAAAGGGGAAAATTAAAAGTATAGGAGGACAAAGGACACTATTGCCTGTACAAAGCAGGGAAGAGCAATCTGTCCTACATCAATATGAACTTCCATGCTTTCCTGTGTTAATGATGCACTAGACCAAAAGCATTGTGTTTTCCTGAGAGTTTCTAGTCAGATACAAATCTGTCCTTAGTACACCAGTAGCACTGATATTAATTTTTTCTAGCTCTTCTCTGTCAGCTTCTCAGTCTGCTTCTCAAAATTCCTTCTAGAAGAAGTTATCATTCTTGCTTTCCAGATGAGGAAATTAAAGCATGTGATGCTCCTTGACCACAGAGAAATCAAAACTTTACGTATTGGTAGAGTGTATCCACCAGACTTCATGGATCCCTATATAAAGTCTTGCATTATATCTTAGTATTTTACACTGAAACATCAAAGCCAGTTTGCAGATGCATTTAAGTAGCCTGTTTCCTTCTTTTATTTACCCGGTGTGCATTGGAGTATGCCTTGATGTGACTCTGCCTTATGTGTGGGATGGACATAGTTAAATTTGGAAAGGAGTTTTGGTGCCATCAGATGGACATGCTCCTGGAATTTGGCTGTCCATGTACCTGAACTGAAGTCTCCATACCTTTTTTGCAGATCTGCAGGGTCTGCCTGCAAGGCTACTGATAATTTAGGTTTAATGCTAAGGGTAGATAACCTTGTGTGTGTCTTTGGATACTTATCTTGGTGAGAGTGGAACTAAATATTGTTCCAGTGGGATGATCCATATTGTGCTGGCTGTCTGAAGATAAGAGTCAGCCACCATCCTATGTATGATGCACCCTTATGGTGGAGCAATGAAAATATTTCAGACAAGAATCAGTCTGCAAACTATAACCTGGGCCATGTAAATGATCAAGGAAGTCAAATATGAACTCAAGACTCAATGGGACAGTTTCAATGTAACCCAGAATAACTAGATTGTTTGTAACCATGCACTCAAAAATGAGTTTATTCTGGACTCTTTTGGCAGATGCAGATAGTTTGGGGCTTCAGCTGGTAAAACTGTGCCAAGCCCTGTACAAAGAAAATCTGAGCTAAACAGATACTGCTCAGCCCTACAATTTTTTCTTATAAATTACTCATGTTCTAAACTGATTTTATGCTGAGAAAATATGTTTCTAAAAGAGGTTACTTACATGAACCGCCAATAATAGTAATAGCTATTACACAATGCCTTAAAACAGTATACCTTCTTTAAGGTAATAAACCTCACAATCAGTCACTGTGGCAAAAAGTAAATTATCTTTTTTATTCCCTTCTCACAAGCATAGAGATAAACACAGAGGTAAATAGTTTGCTAGAGGTCAAGTCTAAGATATTAGCAGAACTGGACATCAAAGTAGGAGTTTTCCAACACTGTTTTTATACCTAGGGCACTTGATACTGCTATTTCTTTTGTGCTTTTACTCTAATATAAAAGGATATGTTACAATAATTATGCTAAAGAGCAAAATATCTGAACCATTATTGTGTAATTATTTTTGTGTCATGCAACCTGTAAAATGAATTATTCATCTTCTCTTGGAAGATGGGTGTACATTTGCAGCACTGTATTGCACATAGGATTGTCCTTTAAAGTTTTATTTTGAGTAGAAAAATGAGCGTGCTTTACAATAAACATCTTTTTCTAATGCACTTAATAATTCTGTGTTTCAGAGCAGTTATGGCTAGTGACATATCTTCCTGAGGAGAATGGCTGAGATGTCTGTTTGGAATTATTCCTGGAATTAGACCAGCGTGAGTTCTCCTCTACCAACCTGAGGTAATACTGCTGGAAGGCAAGAAATCCAACGTGATGTATGCCCAGCTGACTGTGCACTGACAATGTCAATTTTGGAATAAGTTCCACATGCCTTAAGCCAAAAAAAAAAAAAATGCCAGGAGAATGGTTAAACCTGGGGACATCATCACTCTGTGAGGCATGGTAAATGTGAAGTCCTTTACGATGGATACTTAGTAGAGATGAAAACTTCTCTAGATGATGGGCAGGTTCTATTAACAATGATAGCCTGGACTTCTGAGGCACCTTCATGAAGAATATCTATTTTCCTAACAATTCACAGCATAATGGCAAATATAAGAGCATTGTCATTTTTGGTTAATTTGTAGAGCTGTTACAACCTCAGAGGCTCCATTAGAGGAAAATCAGACAGTTTAAAATGAGAATGTGGCCAGTTAGTGCTATGTGGTTTGATTCTGCTCAGACCTAAGCCTGCTGCTGAAAAAAAATCATCTTTCCTTTAATCTGGTGTACACCAGAAGAGGTTTCAATAACAATCATTTTGTATCAGGGTGAGCCTGACATAAAAATAGGGCAGAATCAGCCCTACTGGGATGTATGTGCATAAGTAAGGCAAGTATGATTTGCTGAGTGATATGCATGAAAACTAATTTGCTTGCTGTGGAATGATCTTTTGAAATTTTTTTCTTTAAATGGTCATAGCTAGAAAGCAGCAGAAAACATGCTCGAGTCTGAAGTATATCTGCCTCATACTGCTTCCTCGAGGTTACATAAATTATGTATGTCCTCTTCACTTTGGATAGCAATCTGGCCTTGGAAAGATATTAATTATTATGTAATAACTTTCACTAATTGTTTCTCCCTTTAGAGCATTTAAAAAATTGGATGTGTTGACAATAGCAAAGGATAATGAATGGTTGTTAAGTTGTCTATAGCACAAAAAGAAATACTCACTGCTTCTGTTAATAATTTCAGCAAGACAAAGTCAGGATGATTTTAATGATATTATAGGTACATTATGTTTCTGCTACATTTTTGAAGGGAGGAGGAATAACCTTCAAATGTTTCTTTTGTTTATGTAACGTGAAAAACCTGCATCAGGGCACTCAAATTGTTATCAGATAACATATTAAAATATCCCTAAACACATTACAAACAATGCACAAATCCTTCACATGCAGAAATTCCGTTTACTTCAAAGGTTTGACCTGATTTCAGTGGGAATTCTGTAAGCAGGGAGTTGAAAATGAGAAAGAAATCCTGACGCCAAAACCACAAATGACACATTTTAAGGAAAAGCTTGAACAAAGATGTTTTACATGAGTTTGTCAATTATTTCTTTCAGTTATCAAAACTCATGCATATACAAGTTAATATAAAGTTAATAAATGTCATGCACTAAAACACACTTGCAAGATTTATAGGTGTCTTAACATCTCTTAAAGACAAATTCTGCCTCATTTCCTAATAACTGTCTCCATTGAAACCTGCTGCCAAATCAAAATATGACACGGTACATACACCAAGTTCTCATTAAAAGGAATTATGGACATAGTTGTGTATGTGTTTATACATATATATTCACATTACCCTCCAGTTTCTAGTGCTCTCTAATTCTAGAAGTAAATTAAATGCCTGTGTTGGCTTGAGGTGCTTTCTTAAACTGTGCATTATTCTGTAACACAAATACACTGTCAAAGTCTTACTTAATTTAAACCATATTTTATTAATTTAAAATGTAACAAAATGCTTAATCTCTTCAGCCTTTTTAATTGTAGCACCACTCTGTGAAAGCATTAACAAGATCAAACTGATTTTGGTGTTGTTACCTTTGTCTCTTCCTAGATTCGTGTAACTCAGGTCCTGGTCTTTTCTGGTATGAGCTAAAAACAATGGAAAAAGTAGCACTATCTAGATGATGATAAAAGACAGTATCCTTAAAAATTTCGCCTCTTGGAAAATAGGGAATACCATAGTTTAAGAACAGGATACACACAGGAATGCAAATTACCTTGCAGTGCTATACAGGAAAGCTGTTTGTCAGGAAAGCTTTGGTGAGTTTCGTCTACATGGCAGTGTGGTCCCATCATAAGTGTTGAGTGTACAGCAGAATCACCAAACTAACCAATAGCATCTAGATTGCCCTACCCCTGCAAAAAAAATTTGGATAGGACAAATTTCATGTTCTGCTGGGCTGACTTGGATCAGTAAAGTTGCTTGGAGTTGATGTGGTATCTGTTCATCTTCTGGAGAATTGAGAATTTTTTTTAATATAATACCAACAGGCATTATTTTACTTCTTTTAAATAACATAAAATACCTACAGGATTACTTTTTTTCTCTCTGGCCTGAAGAATCTTGAGTATTTCTTTGCAAGCTGAGCAGGAGCGAGGAGTGAGTGCCTTCACCCAGGAACTGCCCATTCTTGGTACTGGGGGCTTGTTCTGACTTTCTCTGCACAGAGAAGACAGTCAATAATAAGGACAGATATAAGGATTTAGGTAGAATTTAGGCTGGCTGTATCCAGGCCATCTTATTCTATGTGACTCATTCCTTCTGACATCTCTTTTGACTCTGCCGAAGTGTCAGAGTCTAGTGGTGAATTTGCAACATGCACAGGGAGTTGCACTTGTCCCAGATAAGGCTACTGTTTGTTTTGTTTTGTTTTTTTCCTGAAAAGTAAGGTTCCTGAGCAAAGCTCTGCCAAAAGCATCTTCCAGTCTCCTGCCACTACCACTACTATAATCTTCCACTTGCTGCTTTTGTTCTGTTCTATGAAAGAAAGTAGCCCTGTGATGAAACAGACCTTCCTGTGCTAAAAGGGGCAGCTTTTAGTAACCAGGATGAAATTAAGTGGTAAAACAAACATCAGCAGCAACTCCAAAACATTTATCCACCTACTGTTTCTCATCATAAACATTATTCAGTTTTAATTGACTGATTGGTTGTAAATAGTGTCAGGGTTTTTCTGGGGTCTCTCTATTACTTGAACAGAGACTCCTTTTGTCATCATTTAACAGTAAAATTAGTGCTGTTTTTTATACTGGGGTATATATATCAAAGCTAAGAAGGCAAGGCCATCTCCTTGTGTTAAAACCTGGGAAAGTTGTAAGCTTGGGAGTTCTGATGCAAGTCGTTACACCAAAAGTTTCACTAGAAGAGAATTGTGCAGCTGAGCTTTTGAAAGTTTGGAAATGTAAAAATTAAAGCTTCCTTTGAAGACTTTCTGGTACTGTCATATACTGTTTTTCTCACTTATTCAATCAGTGGAGTTTGAAGGTAAGATCTTCAAAGCTGCAGCGCAGGTTTCTTTCATTTGAGGCAAAAGAGTAGCTGGTAATGGAGGTCAAACACTTTCCTGTATGTGGGCAGCTCTCGGATGGAGAGATGACATGTACTTTGCCACCAAGTTATGCAGTAGAGATAGCAGTGAAATACAGGATAGGGGAGTTGCTACACTCTGCATCTGGAGGTGGGGTGGGCCTGGGAGCCTGGGAGCCCTAGAAGAATCGTAGCCTTATGGGAATTTTATTTATAAAGTGGGTATTTGTTGGCTACCTGTGAAAGGAGTATCATACAGAGAAATAAGAGCTAAAAACTGAGGGGAATTCTTCCGAGCACAGTGCAGAAGAAATGAGAACAGACCCTTTGTTTCCTGAATCTCACCTAAATGTGCTCTCCTTTCATAAATCAACTTCTTAAAGCTTCTGTTGGTTTTTTTTTCCACTTAGATGTTATATATAGCTCCCTTTGCCACAGTGGGAGTGCTATAAAGATATATATGTAGGTATGGAAATAAAAACTAGGAGAAAACAGAATACAGTGCATTTTAAAGCATGGGGCAGCAGGAATACCCTCAGAGAGCTCTGAACACTGCAAGACTGGTCCTTATTTTCAGAGATACTGTTTCATTCTCTGTACTAAAATATTTTTATCAAATAATTAAAATGTTTATGCTCTTTATACATCCTGTTTGAGATATGGCATAAAGCTAAGGCAGTAAGAAAGTAATCGATGTATGTTTACTAGCTCCAAATCCATTTAGCGTTCTGAATATCATGCAGTACCGTTTCTTTTGCTGTTAGCTCATTCACCTTCAGTTTGAACTTCTGAAAAATGAGTGTGGAAATGTTAAAGGCCCAGTCTGAATCCAGGCTGATACCAGGCTACCATATTTATATTGCTATAGAGAAACAGCAGCATTTTGTGAATAAAAATACCTTCTTCTGCCTTGAGAAATATATTAGCATCTACTTGTATGAAAACAATAGAATTTACTTTCATACAACGTTTTTTCTAATATGTTGTGCAGTACAAAGTTTTTTCCATGCAGATTTCAGAAACTGGTTTACTGGAGGAAACAATCACTATAACAGAAACTTTTAGACAAATATTACCAAATACCCACAACGCAAAACCTTTTCATTCGTATTCATGAGTGTTAAAAGCCTCATTCCTAAAGTAGCATTAGCATGGTCTGAGACAAGAAACAAAGAATCAAAGAATCACTAGGCTGGAAAAGACCCACAGGATCATTGGGTCCAACCATTCCTATCAACCACTAAACCATGTCCCTCAGCGCCTCAGCCACTCATCTTTTAAATACCTCTAGGGATGATGACTCCACCAGATTCTGCCAGTGCCCAATGACCCTTTCCATGAAATATTTTTTCTGATGTCAAGCCTGACCCTCCCCTGGTGGAGCTTGAGGCCATTGCCCCTTGTCCTGTTCCCTGTCACTTGGGAGAAGAGCCCAGCTCCCTCCTCTCCACAACCTCCCTTCAGGTAGTTGTAGAGAGCAATGAGGTCTCCCCTCAGTCTCCTCTTCTCCAGGCTAAACAATGCCAGCTCCCTCAGCCGTTCCTCATAAGGCCTGTTCTCCAGCCCCCTCACCAGCTTTGTTGCTCTTCTCTGGACTCGCTCCAGAGCCTCAACATCCTTCTTGTGGTGAGGGGCCCAGAACTGAACACAGGATTCGAGGAGCGGTCTCACCAGTGCCGAGTACAGAGGGAGAATAACCTCCCTGGACCTGCTGGTCACGCCGTTTCTGATCCAAACCAAGATGCCATTGGCCTTCTTGGCCACCTGGGCACACTGCTGGCTCATGTTCAGTTGCTGTCAACCAACACCCCCAGGTCCCTCTCCTCCAGGCAGCTTTCCAGACAGACTTCTCCTAGTCTGTAGCACTGCATAGGGTTGTTGTGCCCCAAGTGGAGGACCCGCCATTTGGCCTTGTTAAACCTCATCCCATTGGACTCTGCCCAGCGGTCCAGCCTGTTCAGATCCCTTTGGAGCCTCCCTACCCTCCAGCAGATCGACACTTCCACCCAGCTTAGTGTCATCTGCAAACTTGCTAAGGGTGCACTGGATGCCTTCATCCAGATCATTGATAAAGACATTGAACAGGGCTCGACCCAGCACTGAGCCCTGGGGACACCATTTGGAGCTGGCCTCCAGCTGGAGTTAACTCCATTTCCCACCACTCTCTGGGCCCTCCAGCCAAACAGTTTTCCACCTGGGAGAGTGTGCGCCTGTCCAGGCCAGAGGTGACAGTTTCTCAAGCAGAATGCTGTGAGAAACTGTGTCAAAGGCTTTACTGAAGTCCAAAACATTTCATGTTATTTACATAGTCAAATAAGTCTATCAGTTTAGAAATTATTAATACACTTATTTACCAAGTAACTAAAGAACTAATATATCAAAGATTACATAAGAAAGTTTGCCAAGATATTTATTTATAATATATATATATATGTAAAATTTTATTCTCTCTTGTTTGCCTTCTACTCTACACCCTTGCGCTCTGGGGTCTATAAGCTTCTCTAGAACCCTGCAAGATGACACCACCTTTGGCACAACCCTTTATCCATTGTCCCTCTAACTCACTGTTTGGTTTTGTAGTAGAACTACCCAATTTATTAAGCACTGTACACACAAATAATATTTCCCAAAGAGATGAAGCCCCAAGCGGGTGTTTTGAAGAGATCATATATTTTCCTTTGGTTTTCTATTGTCACACCTAACAATTTTCTAGAAGACTCTTCATAATTGCATGCCTACTGAAAGGGGCAACTGCTTTCCCTGCCTCATGAGTTTGTGGTCGGGATGGGCACAGGAAGGCAAGGTGTATGAACGAGTTAGCTTTAGACCTGTTTTTCTCATCTCTGGTTTATTTTCAAAAGTGTCATACTAGAAGGGTGTGGTGACGCATAGTCACATTTTCTTTAAAAGTCTTCCTCAGCTGACTGATTTCTGTCAACTCCATAAGTATCTACAAAGAGGAAGCACCCTGTGAACATTGTTCCTAGGAGATTGGTCCTCCTAAAGTTGCAGATCTTGGACAGTGTCATCTTGGACAGTGCATTTGTCTGAAATCGCAGCACTGCAAAAGGCTACATAAGATAAACATTTTGCTATGGAGTGTGGGTTGACCTTTGAAACTCTGGAGCATCTCGCTCAATATCTAGGAGCAGGATGTTCACTGGTGGAAAGCTCACGTGACAGACTGGCATCGTCAGCCTCTGAGAGCAATGCTGAGGCACATTGTCTTTACTATCATTTCTTTGTAGCAAGGGTTTTCCATAAGAAGTCAGTTGAGTATAAAGTCCACGTATCTCTCACTGGATGAAGATAAGCAGGCACCACAATTTTTACATTATTGTAGGCTCATTGTTTACATATTCACTGATTTGCTGGTTTTATTCACTTGGAAACCGACTCCTGCATGCTGTGGCCATGAAACTTCAGTTTGATCTTATTTCTTCAAAGTGGGAAAAATGTCTGGTGTGAGACCTAGAAGGGATTTTTAGATGCCTCAGACTAAACCTCTGTAAAAACAGTGTTTTGAGGTAGGATGATGAATGTGCCTAAACTTTCCAGGGAGACACCTGAGCAAAACAGGTCATGTTGAGGGTCACTTCTTGATTCTTGGTGAAGTCTCATAGGAGGTAGTCAACAAGAAAGAGCTCCTGCCTGCTGCAAAGGAGGTCAGTCTGTTGGCTGCTGTTTATTGCGCTTTCTGTGGACAGCTGCTCTGCCGATTGCACACACAGTGAGGTGGAAAGGCAGCAGAATAAAATGCGTGTTAAGATAAAGCCTTTGGGACTCTATTTTCTAAATATCATCTATAACCTCCATGAATGTATCACATGGAAAACAAGGTTTCGGTTTGGGAAAGACAGCACTCAGGACATTGGCACTGCTGTGGGTGCAGAGCTCACTGAGGGTTTGGTAGTTTACATGATGCTTTGACAGTTCTAACCCCCCGCCTACATATTCCTAGGCTGTATCTCCAGTTTTTGTGGACAATGTCTCACACAAAAGAAATACCATAAGAATGGAAACAACTGCTCCTTTCCATATATGAATGTTGAACTGATTAATCAGTGCAAGAAATATTTGGAACAAAGTGAAAGTGGCAATTAAAAGCTCTACACAACTCATCATGTTTTTTAAAGGCGTATACACTGAACAAAGCTGTCTGAATTGAATAATTGTGGTGGCTCCTAGAAAGGCACAGACATATTCCCATAGATAATGCTAAGGATGTTTCCTCCCTTTAATTATGGAGCTATTTTATTCATGCTGCATCATACCAATGAGGTGCAACTAGTTCTTCTGCTGGGAGAAGCTCTGAAAGAAGGTGATGAGAACAGAAATATGTTCAAGACTAACATAAGAACACCCTCCCTTGAGAAAAAAAATACTTTTTTGTCTGCTCTCTAGCAAAAAGATGATGATGGTGGTATTGTAACAATCTAGCACTGTTAGAGTCATTCTTGTTTAGAAAGAAGTTTAATAAAGTTGTATTTGACTAATTCCGTTATTTCCACAGGATCTTAGAAATTAAAGAAATGGTTAGCACCCCACTCAGGAATCTCTTAGGAAGGCGGGTATTTGGTATCATGCAAGATAAAGCTCAAGCAGCCAAATCAATCAAATTGTTCCTTCCTTTTACTTCTAGGGAATCCTATTGAAGGCAAAGACCTTCCAATTTTTTTTTTATTTTTTTTTTTGTCCCAGTTCTGTTCCTTTGGCAGCCAGTGGGACTTTACCGTTCCCTGTCAAAGGATTAATGTTAAACTCCATTGCTGAGTTTTGGACAGCAACCAAGGAACTGAATCTGAAACCTTCCCTCTGGTTAGCAGATTCACTGAAACTGGTAGATAAAGCTGGATAAATCAGTTTTATATTTCCATAAAAACAAAATGCACTTGGTACAGTATAAGAACAACCAGAAAATAATAACACACTTAGGGGATCCAGTCTCTGTGTTTTAAGATATAAGACAAGCAGGAACCTTTCAAATTGAAGGCTGGCTGTCCATGTTGAGCCTTATCTGCCAAATTTAGTATTTTATAATACCACCTTATCAAGATCTATATAGTTAGACATAGGGCAGATATCTCACTTGGCATAAATATACTGGTACTTAATTGTTACCCACCACTATTCTGTTTGCTTAAACTGTTATCAACGGAAAACCTGAACATATGATTTAAGCAAAAGACTTTTGTAGGCAGTATAGATGCTGACTTTTCGGTTTCTTAAACCATGTAAATCTGTTAGTATTTGGTTAGCAAGAATGTGCATTTGATTTAATGCTCAATTATATTGATAAATCAAATGCTAACATTGGATGGCTGGAACAATTTAAAAGAAGAGAAAATATTATCTCTGTGCATAGGTTTTGCTTTGTCACTGTGCTGTGCTCCATCTATAACAGAAGAACAAAGGCTTTATGCATAATAAGGCCATGCAAATGAGGTGAAATCAGCAAAAGTATGATGGGGGAGGGGAAGTTGTAAAATATGGCCATCAGTATAATGACTGAGGAGTAGAGAATTTAAATGTTTAGTGCTTGCACAGGCCAGTCCATTTTTCTCTCATCTTTTGGAATGTGTAGACTTGAGCCTCTTGAAAGACCAGAATGAAAAGATCTCTGTTTAGGACCAAAAGGATTAATAATGTTTTTAACACACTGCCCAGATATACCTTCCTAGCCTACAGCCATTTACTTTTTTTTTTTTTTTTAAATCATCATGCTAATAATTAGCAGGGATAAAGGAGGATAGGAAGAAACCCCACTATCTGTGTTTTCTATGAAGGTTCTTTTTTTTTTTTTCTTGCCCTGCTGCACCATCTGGATGCCAGCTCCCCTTCTCAGCCGTGATGGAAGCTCAGAGTACAATAGAAGCACAGCAACAATATGAATTACAAATACATGTATATCTTACTGCACAGCTTTTCCCTCCCTCTCCTTTAAATGAACGTAGTCTAAAAATATCCTCCACTCTAAATTGCTTTACTACGGAGGCAATGTCTTGCAAAAACACTATGGTTACTCACAGAGGAAAACAAAACCTCAAACCCCAGACAGAAAATTGTTAATGGGAATTGTTTTACATCGCACTACAAATTAACTCTTGTCTTGAAAGATACAGTTCTCATTTAATAACGTGGAGTTCACACCCATATTAGGAGAAATAATGCTTTGCTCATGGTGAATTTATGAGGAATATCTTGTTACTTCAAATAAAAAAGAAGGAAAAATGTATGTGCTACATATGATAGGTACATGTTGTGTTATTTTTTATTTTTGTAACCCAGTAAAAATAATTCATATCAGCTTTTGGAAAAGCATTAATTGTCAATTATTTGTTCATGAGTGGATATTTAGGAAAAAAAGAAGGGGAAAAATACAACAAAATACTAAATTGAATGCATATTGAAATTATTTTTTTAATTTTAGAGCCTGATGCAGCAAATTTACTTACAAGAAACTACTGGTATGAGTAAGCTGTTGATATTAAGAGGTTTTCTGAAGTAAGTGTAGTTACTCCTGTGCAAGAACTTGTGGAATCAAGCTTTGCCTGTAAATATTTAGAAAATAAATCACCAATTGAATCTATTATACTTCTCAGTTTACAAAATGAAAAATGTCCATTTGGCAATTGTAGAATGTGCTACTGAAAAGCTTCCTTAAAAAAGTGAAAATTAGCTAGGTATGAATTACTTCCTTTGACCCATTTAAAACATGCCTTTACTTGCTATGAAAAGAAAAGCTAAAATTAAGAACTCTTTCTTTAGTATTTTAACTCCTCTGTGAAAAATCTTAAAATCGTCAGTGTTGGTGTGCAGGGCTTAACCAGCACAATTGACCAGGATTTATGAACTTTCACATTCCAAATGTATTTATATATACACAAGCATATATGTGTACATAAATTCATTTTATTATGGCCTTTTTACACAAAGTGAACCTTAAGCAGATGAAGTACTAAAAAAGCCAATCAAAATACTCTTCATATATCTGTAAGTCCATAAACCTCTTAAAATTGTCTCTTTAAAAAAACCCCAAATAACTGAATTATGGAAATGTAGACTGCATTACAGAATATTTGCCAGTTTTATCTTGTTTCTTATTTGAAATCTCCACAAGAATATAGGCACGCCACTGATACAAACCATAGAAACAGGGGAAAAAAAGTATAACACAAGGACTTGTAAAAAAATCCATGAATATCAAGAAGCAGGGATGCTAAGATTATGCATTTTACCAATACGCTCCCTTGCTTGTAAACCATGAGGCCAGACATTTGTGAGATGCAGTATTGCCAGCTCTGCAGAGGGGGCAGCGTGTGTGTGTGTGTGTGCGTGTGTTCATATGTAAGTGTCTGTGTGTTCATGTGTGTGTGTGAAAGACAGGAGGGCGTTAGGAGGAAGGGAGAGGATTGGGGGGGAGAGGAAGGGAGGTGGGGACAGGCAGACACAATAAAGCATAATGACATTCCTGCATGTCTAATAGCTTAAATATGCTCTGTCTCTCTATATCCTATTGCTATTGATACTGCAAGCAGAGTCACAGAAGCGGTTAATATTCCATCAATAGTTTGTCTTTGATTCAAGTATTTTCTGACAAAAAAAAAAAAGAATATAGTAGAGAGAAAAATGAAATGTTTACTTTAATGTTATTTTCAAGATACAGCAGTGTTTGCATGCTTCACACGCTTAATGGGCTGCTTGCCAATCATAGAATACTAGCATTAAATTATTTATATCTTAGTTATGAAGCAATGTCATTAGTAGTAAATTAATATTAATAGTTCCAATTTATCTTTTAACAACAGCATATTTTAATAAATTACACTCTAAGGATCACAAGGCAAAGCCAAGCCCATAGCTAGGAGTGCACTTTCTTGATATTATTTGTCTCTGTGGTGGCTGTTCTGTGGAAGTATAGGGTATTTTTTTGTTTATTTGACAGATGCTGTGGCTTTAACAAAGACTGACTGAGTTGTCTTAACAAAGACCAGGAGGGTTGAGTGTGCTGCTTGCAAGAGAATAACCATCTTCACATCTCTTAAATCCACACTATATGTGGTGTAGGTCCTGAGTGGCTTTTGTTTTCAATGTCTTTTGTAAGCTTTTAGTTCTTTTTTTTTTCTTTTTTTTTCCCCCTGCATCAAATGTCAAGTTAATTTACAGGGTGCTATTACTGATATGTTTCCTTGGTCTGTGGTTTTCTGTGAAAGGCAGGCAGCTGAGACCAAGTCTTGGGGCGAGGGGGAGGTGCAGGAGAGCCCGCAGCACGTACAGTGTGCGCCCACGCCTGTAAATTGGCTGCCCGTATGGCAGCAGAATGGGGAAAGCCTCCTGTCCTCATTTGCATCCTGAAGAATATCCAGGATTAAACCCAACCCATTTCCATACAGGATTTAGACCTGACATTTATTATTCGGTTCACAGACCTCTTGAAGGAAAGTTTGTTTTCCACTCACAGATGAAAAATCTCCTAAGATAAATAAAGGTTGGCTTAGCAGCAACAGTAAATAAATATCCTTCCTGTATTTCTTATGAATTTATCTTATGCGATTACTAGGCAGATGCTTGCCACCAAATTATTGTATTTTACTCCTTGGTAATTCAAGAGAAAATATCTGTCACATCTACCGCATGGCATCAGGAAAATGTGTCCACTTAATTTTAGAAGTTTACTTCCCCTAAATAAAATTATAGATCATGGGGTTAAAAGGAAATTAAAACAGTCTGTGAAAAGCTGTGTGAGAAAAATTTTACACCTCTGTGTCTTTATGTAGCAAGATACAATTTTCTACCTGCTGTGTGCATCAATTAGTAGTATTCAAGCAGCATGAAAAATGCAAGTGACTGTTACATGTGAGCACACATGTAGTGGATTTATAACATAGTGCTAGCTCATTTTCATCACCTAATAGCTTTGTAAAGTCTTTTGGTGACACTTAGCACTCCAGCATTAATGGCTGGTAGCGATAAAGACACATAAGCCAATATTTTAATAAAATCTTAAATAAACCAGGCCTTCACTTTTAATGAGAGCTTGTACAATGCTTTGAGTTGTCATTAATCTAAAGGAACACATTACAATTTTCTCAAGGTGCTGTTCTGCAGACATGTCTTTCCCAGTAATTCTGGTGCAGGGTGTCGGTGCCTTTTGTGAGCTGCTTAGTGTCTTGAAGGATCAGGGCCTTAGCAGGCATATCCACTTAAATGTGGGTCCCAAATCTCTAGTTTTCACTGAACAGCTTTCGAAACTTAGCTTGGTCTGGATAGAGAGAAGAGAGGAATGACTCAAGCTCAGTCTCAAGGCTGATCCTACAAAAGTTTGTGTATGCTAACACTAAAAATATGCATTGGGAGCATATAAGGACACAGCCCTCGTGCTTTCCTGTAAAATTTCATTCAGTGAGATTGTGATGTTTTAGATTAAACAGAACCATGCCCTGATGTTTATTTTGGCCCCATGTCTCCAAATGCTGAGCACATTTGGGGGGATATTTCTGGATATGTGTGTGTGTGTGTATCTCCAGGCACAAACCCTTTGTGAGCACCGAGCAGGTTGGGGTAAACCTCAGTTGGTCCTTTGGTGGCTGCCAAATGAAAAAAACATACTTAAAACAAACAGAGAGAACAATTACATTTGTGCATACACACACCTTCTGGGAAAAAAACCAACCCTAAACCACCAAAACATTTTAAGACATTAATTCAGTTCTCATGGATGCTTTGACAGACATAAATTTTAGATATTTATAAAAAGAAGTGCTTGTGGGGAGCTTCATTGTTTTGTGGAGGTGGGACACACATGCACCCAGGCACACATCCAGAGACATGTCCATACCCATATGCCGGGGTGTTTGGGTGCAGCATTTTGCACTCCTTTCATATATAGTAACACAGCTGTAAGTTATATTTGCAGTGTGTGACAGTCACATTTGTACTCTATGTATGTACAGTCCCTTGAAACAAATACATGTAAAACACTAGATCAGGCACCCCTGTGTTATACAAAGCAAAGTCTTCCCATACTGTTTCATAAACTTCTGGTTAATTTTGCCAATTAAATCTGAGACCTTGCAAAATATCATGAAAGACAGGACACACTGTGAGCTCCTCTTCCACTATATTGTTACACATGGAGGACAGGGTTGAGCTTATGTCCATTAAAAATATCTTACAGAAGTGCTTAAAAAAACTGGTGAATAAAAAAAAATGCATGTATTTTCCTATGTGTGTATGCAATGGTGTATTTATGTATTTAAGAGAGATAGCAAAATATATTCTTAAATTTTATGAACAGCAAAGTTCTACTAAGAATATGTATAATTGCAGTTACATCCTTCTGTATTCTTTTTAATGTGGCCTGCAACATTTTTTTCTGTTTAGTTATGTAACCACAAAATAATTTCTGTTAAGACTGAAGGATTCATACAGTAACGATGCTGCATGTTTTGTTAACATTTTGAGGCATATGACAGCACAAATAACACAGTTTTTTTTTGCAAATTAATTAACTCTATAATAATATCCAGGAATATTCTAATTTTCTGGCGCAGCAGGCAATTTTATTGGTTTTGGTTTTATATTTTTGTAAAAAGCTAGCATTCACAATCTCACTGTTGCATACTACTGCATGGTGAATATCTACTGATATTTTGAGGCCTTGCAATGCATTTAACCTTAATCTGCCGGTAACTTCACTGATTTCAAATGAAATCACATTGTGAATTTGAAGGTCTAGCACATGTGTTAGCCACTCAAAATACAAAGAAGAAAAATGCCCATAGCTAGTAATCATTACAGACAATCCATTTTTAGACTAGCTCCCAATTAATGTCTCTAATAAACAATGTATCCAAACCTCGAGGTGGTACAATAGATCTGTACCATAATTATGGTTTGCCATAGTTAACAGCAAATCATTTAATTTGTTTTCAAAGTCTGTGTTTAAAAAAGAAATGGTAAGAAAAGCTTCCTAAATTGCTGTACTAGGTAGGTAATCAGATTATTGAAATAATTAGACAGATCAAACTAATTTTCAGAAAGTGGTCCAATGCAAGAGGCATTTTACTCTCCATTGTTATCTGTAGGTAATGTAACAATAATATGTAAAATATCTACAGAAAGTCTTTTGCTCATTTCATGTAAATAATTGCATTAGAGTATGACAATCTTACATGCATGCACACATACCACGTGTAAATTAAAAACCTGAAGGTTTTAAAAGCAGCATGCTAGCAAAGTATTTGATTTTTAAAATATTTTCTTCAAATTCCTACCAGTTTGCACTGCTCCCAGGAGACACCAACGAAATATTAAAAATACTATAGAAATAAAAAAGATAAGATATTTGTCACTCTCGTTTAAATTGATGTATGCTGCTGTCCTACAAACGTCACATCAGATAACCCTGAAAAATTACCATGAATCTCCATAATTACGCATATTCATGATGGCGTTTTGCATAGCATTAGCAGCAGACTGCATGGAGGGAGGCGGGTGCCTAAAGACCAAATGGTTTGACAGACTAAAATTATTACCAGCATCCTAGAAATAGACTCAGCAACAGTTCCATTTTGCTTGGTTTAAAAAGCAAAACAAAGTCCCTGGCGCTGATGCTTGTAATTTGCTGGTGATTTTGTGCTGCATATTTAGCTGCAGGAATTTATCAAGGATGAATCAGTGAGAGGCACCTGTGCTAATTGGAAGGGTCTTTTTTTATTATTGAAAGTTGTAGAGAAAAATGAGAATAAGAAACCAGAGGAGTGCTTTTTCAAAATCACATTTTTGGAGGGAGATGGGTTACATTTCCAGCACTGTGTCATGGTGCAGATTCCTCATCTGCTCACGGGATGCAGGTGAGTCTGGCACTGATTCAGGTGCATCCTCACTTCTGCACCCAAGATGAAGACCAGGAGATATTCAAGCAAACTGTTAAAAGACCAGGAGAGACTGAAAGGTTGCCTGAGTATCTTTTCGTGCAGAAAGCAGAGAGCAGACTTAACCAGAGGCTCTAGAAGTAATTACTGGCAGAGTTTGGGCAGCACGGATTCTTGGGTAAACAGCGATTGTTCTTTCCACCAGATCCCAAATAGAAACAACAATACCGGCATTGTCCTCTACTTCTCATTAAGGGGTTTCAGGGAGGGAGCCAGGCTCTGGGAGGCGGGTGGGAAAATGACAGTCGGATCGAGTTCTGGAGGAGCCTCTCCTGATCCCGCTGTAGCAGGCTCTGGCTTTTGGCATCGGCAGTGCCAGCTGCATGGGGAGAAGCCAAGCCTGTCATACCATCTTCTCATCAAACCTTCAGTGCAGGGGGCGAAGCGCCATTAGAGCTTAATGAAGAAACAAACACAAAAGAGAAGATTAGGCCTCCTTAACACGTGCATTCGTTTGCCCTGACAAGATCCCACCATGGAGGGACTGCACTGTATGATGTTTAATTTATTTGTTGTTTTTTTTTCAAAGGAGTGGGGTGGGGGGGAACAATAAGGGTGAGGTGGTATTTTTTGTGGTTATTTAGATATCTTGCTATGACCACATAGCCATAACCTGGCAAACCATTATTGTCCAAAGTATATTTGCAACATCTCTATCAATGGCCACGGTCAGAGCCCACAAACATGTACTTTGAAAATGTTGATATCAGCAGTATTTCACAGAATCATAGAACCATAGAGTAGTTTGTGTTGGAAGAGGCCTTCAGGATCATCTAGTTCCAACCCCCCTGCCATGGGACACATCCCACTAGATCAGGCTGCCCAAGACCCCATCCAACCCGGCCTTTCATCACTTCAATCTGAAGTGTTCATGTACACACTCTACTAATAAGATTTCATGATATTTTATGAATAAGTGTGTGGACCTCTGTATGTTGTTAAGGTCAATCTAGTCTTCAGGATCACATGATGGCCCTGAGTTACTTGTAATACCAGGCTACAAGTTCTTCTCCCTGAATTATTGTCTCCTTCATGAGCAGCTCTGCCAGTTTCAGCTTCTTGTGGGGCCAAGGGCTGCTCATCTTGAGCACAGGACTCTCAAGCTGGTCCTCAAGCCCTGATTCATCCTGCTGCTTCATCTTTCTGCATTCTGAGCAAGGTCAGGGTCCCAAACCCAAAAAACTTTTCCATACACATTTCTGGTGGAGACAACTGGATTTTTGTGTTTGCAGTTTGAAGAATTAAGGCCTGATCTGCAAGCCTGTAAACTACACTGTCTGCAAGGGAAAGTTTTAGTTAAATAGCAATCTGTGTAAGGTAACTTGAGGTACTACATCCTCAGCAAGGACTCAGGATTTGGCCTTGCACTAGATGTGTTTTAATGTAAAGATGCACATAAATCTGTGCAAGATTACGATTGAGGGGAAAATATACATAAATAAAACTTTTTGCTAAATTTATATTGATAGATAATTCAGAGGTTTGCACTTACAAGATATGTGCATATTTGTATGAAGGCAGGGGTAGATATGTGTGTACTTAGAAATATTTCTATTTCAGTATCAGTGTTTCTATGTTTTCATAGCTGAGTATACCTGAAAAGAAACTGAACACTGGAAACAACTCTCAGGTATTTCTGGCACAGACACATGTACATATTTACCTGAAAGTGGCTGGGAAATCTGACAAGCATGATGCTACAATTATTTTCATTGTTGTAAGTAATCACTCGTCTGCAGAAGGTTGTACTGTGTATATACCTGATGCGAATCTTCCCTTTGTTTGTGCTCCGTTTAGCTACCTGCCAACCACAGAATACTGGAAGAGTGTATTTTAAATGTTAATAATTTAAATAAAACAAGGGAACCTTATTTGAGTGGTGTTTACTGAGCTGCAAGGCGTGTGTAGAACTTGTACGAGAAAGTTCCATAATAAGTCCCTATCTTTGAAACCTCAGGTTTGTGTTTGATGAAGGTAGCCTATTGCTAGAGAACAATGGTGCAGAAGGATGCATGCAGTATTTAGTATAAAGAAGTATCTGATTTCTAAACAGCAATTTTGCAAAAAAAAAAAAAAAAACCAAACCCAAAAAAAACCCCAAACCACAAACCACCACCTTTGTATTTTCTGCTTTGGGCATCCAAATTTTGTGAAAGGATGACTTGAGAACCATTCACAAACTTCAGCTTCTTTCCAAATATGCTCTGGTATAGAAATAAAATGCACAAGTATTTGGAAGTATATAACAACACATAGTTTTATGAAAGCTGGCATGTAGCAACAAGTTCCTAATAGGCTAAAGTACTCGTTCTATTTTACATTTACCACAATTTTGATTTCAATATATTTATTTTCATGTATTGACTCATTGCTGCCTAGATGGCAAGAAGAAGAAAAAGTGTTATACGTTTGAATTATAAAAAGAAGACCTATTTCACAAGGAATTTGCCCCCTTGGGATCTCTCTTATTTCATTTTTCAAGTTTTTAGTATTGTTATCACACATATTTTTTTGATATTATTTCACGACAATTAAAAATATCTTTCTATTATGAGAATTAGCGTTAACTTTTCAACATATAATGGCCTAGTGTTTTGTCAGGTTTTTATGATTTAAGGCCTATCAAAATGAAAAGCCTTTATCTAAGAAAAAATTCAGCAGATTTAGGAATACTATAGGCAAAAAAAGGCCACTCTTATTTATAATCCCTATGATATTATTTGTTACTGTGTTTACTAGTCAGGAGCTCACTGTTGTGATTTTGTGAAGCTGCTCATTCAGTGCCAAAAATATAAGTGATTTTGTTGTTTTTTTTCAAACTAAGCAGCCGCCCTTCAGTTATTTGCAAGGAAGGGCAAAAGAGTCAAATCGTGTTGTTAAAACCCAATACTGCTGTACAAGAGCATAATATCAATATTAGTGCAGTTTGCAACTGAAAGATAATATCTTTCTTTACACAAATAAGTAAGCCTTGTAGTAACAGAATCTAGATTTGTTATCATTTATAGAACAGTTAGAACTATGGCTAATGTAATCATGATACAAGAATTATGCAAAGTACAAGTGCACGTCATAGGTGATGTTTTGTCCCTTGAAGAATCTGTGGTTATATATACAACTATAAAATCAATAAAACCAGCACCTGAAAGCACTGTTTAACAGATGCTAACTATTACAGGTAAGTCATCAGGTCATAATATTCATTGGTGTCATATGATATTAAATAAACTGCATGATGCCTGTATACAGTTCCATCATCTCTTTATTTCATGTGTTTAGATGGGTGATAGTTGGTACCAGTTCTACAGTGAGAATGTTAAGACAACCACTTTTTGAAAATGCTGTTGCTGGACAGTCAGCAGTACTGAAGCTTTCAAATTCCAGTGAGAATTATCCCAAATTACTGTATATTTTATGCTTTAGGTAGCTTTTAAGAAAAATTGGATGACATACACAAAGTACTTTGAAGAGATTATTGAAATATTTTCAAACTAAACATGGTGATATCTTCCTTCTAGATCTATTGTATTCCAAGGCAAACAAATCGGTTCCAAAGTGTTTAGAAGAAATCACAAAATGTTTTTTAAAAAGAAAATATGTATATGTAGAACACATACATACATACGTACAAATACACATGTGTACTAGTCACATACATGTACATATACACAGTATCCAAGCACTTATATAAACATATACACCCATTTATACATACCTATCTCTCTATGTACACTCAATACACATTACTATGTAAATATTGCATATACACATATGCAGTACACTAAAAATTTTTGCATCTATAGGTAACATTTCATGTTTTTCACCTACTAGCACACTGCTATTATAAAAAACTATATACAGATAAATTTCAAGCATAATACATATATAAACAGACTCATTCTTAAAAAGCTTAAGCAAAAACAACCCTAGAAAAGATTTATAAAGTCTGCATCTTCATTTCTTCTGCTTTACTAGGAAAGATAATAAAAAGAAGCAGAATGAAAAGCTACTAAGATAAAATACTATGCATTTGTTACAATGAATCATTTAATAAGGTTTTGAATATGCCATTTTTCACTTACTTCTGTAGTACTCCCATGAATAGTCTTTACCAGCACTACTTATTTAGTCAATGACACGTTAGGTAAGTGAAAATTGCAGAATTAGACTCTGAAAGGAATATTAAAAATCCTAACAAAATCACAGGAGCAATCCTGCATGATATTGAGTACTTTGCAGCTAGTCTGACTTGAACTCATCGGCAGGATAAACTTAAAGTGTGTTCTCAAAGTTAAAGATACATACATGTTTAACCGGTTTGCTGAGTGGGAAAGAAAATGAACAGGAAAGTTTTGCTCTGTTTTTTTGAGCAATGTTTTGTTGTAAGTGTTGAGAATGGCTTTTTGAAATGTGCAATGTTTATTGTAGCAAATTATTTTATCTCAAGTACACACCATGTAAGTTTTTTTACCTTTAGAGTGACAATAAGGAAAATCATTCTAGAAAAATATAAGACCTGGGTTTTGGTCTCAGCCCTGCCAGAGACTTCTTTGTGAAGTCTGCCTTAAGAAGCCAAATTCAATCCAATTAATCAGATTCATGTCCACTGAAATAAATGTACAGGGTAATATTTATTGCCTTGCAAGACTGTTTAATCTGTTAACGCTTGCATATTATAACAGAGGTCCTCATGTATATGAGAACTAAGACAGACTGTTGTTCTGTGAGATGGGGTGGAATGACCACACGTGTGGGCATAGAGCTGGCAAACTCCAGGTGGTGGTTGGAAGAATGTTCTGTGTCCTCTGAAGACAATAGTATGGGTACAAACCACAGGAGGTATGTTGACCAATCCAACCTCCTGCACAGGGTAGGTGAAGCCCTAGAGGAAGGAGAAGGTCTTTAGACCTTCTGTTTTCCAGGGGAAATAGACACTGGGGCAGGTCTGACTTGCATCTACCCACATCTGATGAGCTCTGCTTAAACCAATGCAAAGCAGAATGATGTGGCAAACTCAAAAAGCATCAGCCATGTATTTTACAGAGCAAAGGTTATATTAATTGATGTCCAAAACAGAGAGGTTTTACAGCCTCTTGAAGAAATTCAGTGGTTTTGCCTGCGGGCAATATTTTGGAAATACCTGCTTTTTAATGTATTCCTCAGGCAAAACAATCACTCTTTACGAGCTAAGAATAAAAGTCAGCCCTGTCAGATTTCATTTAGAAATTTACAGAGAAGGACATAAAATACTGGAGGCCACAACATCTTTACCTCCCAACCTCTTTCAAATTTGTCATGAATACAGAAGTCTAAATAGCAACGTGGTGTGCCTCTAAACGTTCTGTTTTCCAGTGGTTACAACAATTTTGTTGTTCAGGTTTCTTATAAAAAGATTAGTGCTAAACACCGAGCTGTGCCACAGATATGTCCATTCCCATGGTATCATGTTCAGTATTCACGTTTCTGTCAAGTTCTATTAAGTTTCTATTAGTTTTCACAAATGTAATTAATTTATTATTTCCCGTTGCTTTTATTTTCCTCTTGCTCTTCAGAGGTGGTTCCCTCATTCCTTGCCTCTTGTTTTCTTATTTTGTCTTCCATCCCCTGTTCTTTTCTCCCACATCCCTATTGTTGAAGTCTCCCTCCATCCTTCCAACTCACGTTTTGTGTGGTTGTCTTCCAGTTTTCCCCACTCACTCAGCCATGCTCAGCTGTTCTACCTCTGCAGCCACCGATGCTCTCATTTGGGTCACTGGTATTGACTCTGCAGCCAGCCCTTGCTCATTTGTGAGCTGCCAGGCTTTACTTCAGCTGCACAGGATACAATAAGGCACCCAGTTGGGTGGTGCAAATCTCTGGACTTTGAAGTCTAATTGGGAGGCTCTCTCTTTCCAGAGAAGCGCCATAGCTGCATGTGGCTGCTCTTTGGGCTATGAGAGGGCCAAACAAAGCTCTCATAATCGGGAGAGCTTAGGCCATCCTTCCTTTAGGCAGCCTAAGGCTGTACTGTTGAATCACAAGCTGCCTTACAGAAGCACCAATTTCATGCACTATGCAGTGCGGCTACACGGGGGTAGAGTGAAGATACCAGTCCAGACCTCGGGAATTTATTCACTATGGAATTCCCCAGTCCAGCCTTGCCACAAAGCCCATATTAAAGTAGATTTAGAATTATCACATGTATGCTTATTTTCAAAACATTTTTTGCAAATGTAGTTATAAATGCACTGAATCATAGAATCATAAACTGGTTTTAGTTAGAAGGGACCTTAGAGATCATCCAGTCCCACCCCCGCTGCCACGGGCAGGGACACCTCCCACAGGATCGGGTTGCTCAAAGCCCCATCCAACCTGGCCTTGAATACCTCCAGGGGTGAGTCTGCCACAAATTCTCTGGGCAACTTGTGCCATTGCCTCACCACCCTCACAGTGAAGAATTTCTTCCTTATATCTAATCTAATTATCCCCTCTTCAGCTTTAAAGTCATCCTGCACTCCCTGATAAAGAGTCCCTCTTCAGATTTCTTGCTATAAGGTCTTCTCAGAGCCTTATCTTCTCCAGGCTAAACAACTTCAGTTCCTCAGCTTGTACTTATTAGAGAGGTTCTCCATCCCTTTGGCTATCTTCATAGCCTTCCTCTGGACTTACTGTAAAAGGTCAGTGTCCTTATGTTGGAGGTCCCAGAGCTGAACACAGGACTCCAGGTTTGGTCTCATGAGAAAGGAATAAAGGGGCAGAATCTCCTCCCTCTCCTTGCTGGTCACACTTCTTTGGATACAGTCCAGGAAACGGTTGTCTTTCTGGGTCTTTCAACATTGCCATCACATTCTGGACTTCCTATCAATCAGCAACCCCAAATCCTTCTCTTCAGGGCTGGTCTTTATCCATTTTCCACGCAGACTGTAATTCTGCTTGGGATTGCCCGGGTCTAGGTGCAGGACCTTGCACTTGGCCTTAGAATCGTAGAATCACCAGGTGGGAAAAGACCTCCAGGATCATCGAGTCCAATCATTCCTATCTGTCACCAAACCATGTCCCTGAGCACCTCACCTACCCATCTTTTAAATACCTCCAGGTATTTAAAATAGTGACTCAACCACTTCTCTGGGCAGCCTCTGCCTGTGCCTGATGACCGTTTCTGTGAAAAATTTTTTCCTGATATCCAGTCTGAAACTCCGCTGGCAGAGCTTGAGGCCATTGCCCCTTGTCCTGTCCCCTGTCACTTGGGAGAAGAGCCCAGCTCCCTCCCCTCTTCAACCTCCTTTCAGGTAGTTGTAGAGAGCAATAAGGTCTTCCCTCAGCCTCCTCTTCCTAGGATCTCACTTCCTCCCGGTAGTCCACCCAAGATGCCTGTCCCTTCTTCAGAAGTTCATAGACATTACTCTTCTTTTTGATGTCCACTCATATCTCCCTGCTCAACCAAGCTGTTTTTTTCCCCTGATGGCTCGTTTTCTGGAAATTAGAGACAGCTTGCTCCTGAGCTGCTGGGATTTCCTTTTTGAAGTGTACAGAGCCTTCTTGAGCTCCCTTGCCCTTAAAGACTGTCTCCCATGGGACTTTATCAACTAGCAGTGTGAACAGTTCAAACTCTGCCCTCTGGAAGTTCAAGGTGGCTGTTCTGCTAACCCTCCTCCTCGCCTCACCTAGAACTGTGAATTCTACCATCTCATAATCGCTTTGTCCCAGGTGTCCTCCAACCATCACACCCCCAACAAGACCTTCTCTGTTCACAAACAGCAGGTCCAGGAGGGTGCCTTCCCCTGTTGGTTCACTCACCAGTTGTATGGGGAAGTTGTCTTCCACACACTCCAGGAACCTCCT
This sequence comes from Phaenicophaeus curvirostris, assembly GCF_032191515.1. Lineage (NCBI taxonomy): Eukaryota > Metazoa > Chordata > Aves > Cuculiformes > Cuculidae > Phaenicophaeus > Phaenicophaeus curvirostris. The sequence continues at coordinate 19,490,578 of NC_091431.1, forward strand.
AGACTGCTTCCTCTCTGCTGTATTGCACTTCCAGCAGACATCTGGTAGATTAAAGTCACCCACAAGGACAAGAGCTAGTGATCTTGAGACTTCTCCCAGTTATTTGTAGAAGAGCTCGTTAGCTTCTTCTTCTTGGCTAGATGGTCTATAACAGACTCCCATCACAATATCTGCCTTCTTGTGGGCTCGTCTGATTTTTACCCACAGGCACTCAATGCTGTCATCACCATAATTGAGCCTTGTTGCTATTCAGGAGATTCGCACAGTTCCAGCTTTCATTCCTGTCAATGGACTGTAACAATATATTTCCTGCTTATAATTCTTCAGCTTCTCTTATTTAAATATTTGTGATTTGTAAAAATATGGTTGTGCAATATCTCTCTGTTAGAAGCATAATAATGGCCTAAATCCTGTGCTGACTTGCACTGTGTACAATTATTAAATCCAACAAGTCATATTCTGTGAAAGCCCTCCACAAGCATTTCTGTGTTTGTATAGCAAACTGCCTGCCCTCTTGAGTGGACAAAACAGCCATGAAACAAAAGCTGCTGCACACCCCAGATGTCGAGTTGTCGTGTTCTCTGTGCTTTTCACATGGAACCACAGAGCCATGAGAATTAGCTGGGAGGGATTTTTTTTTTTTCCTATAAGTATGTATGCAGTGTCCAGAATGCCCCACATACAGAGTGAACCCAGGTGGTTGCTCTTAACTTAAAGCTCTCAGTGCAAACCTTATTTAATCTGCCTGTGGAAAGGCCTGAGTCTCATCCCCAGCTGCTTGTGCATGACCATGTACTTTGCCCCACTAATTGTTCCTAATCTGACTGAAATATTTTGCAGGTTTTTCTAGGTAACCTGCCATACTAGTACATGAAAAATGCTACTTCACTATTTTATGAAGGTGTATTTCAGACATGACCATACACACTTTTGTTAAATCAAATCTGCTGAGTGGGCTTACAAATATGAATGCACCAGCTGTAGGCATTGCAGTGACCTATTAGCATGAATTTAATTCCTAGATATTTCTGTATTTAAAATTTAATTTAGCTACCTGCATGTTCTGACAATTAATTTTTATTTTATTTATCTGTTTATTTCCTTAAGCATCTTCCCAATGAAAGTTTAAATGACACATTTTAATGAAGGAGTCTATTCTTAGTTCTAAGTGTCATGTGAAAATCCTTCAAGTGGAAATTATTACTCAGAAAGCTGTTCTCTGTAAGGAGAGTGCTCACACATATGGGTTTTGGCAAGGATGGGCCCTCACATTGCCATGAGAATCCTTCCATGGATAAAGCTAGTGAGGTAAGCTATTGTTTGCAGGACTAAGCCCAGATACAATAAATGTGAAAATGAGAGAAACAGAAGCAGTTTGCAGAGATGCCAGTTCATGATGAATGTCAGTATATCTGGAAAACATACTTTACTTGCTGGCATTCATAAAATTTATACCATAACTGTATTTTGTAAGTGTCAATATAAATATAATAAAATCTTTAGATAATATATTTCTATAGTGAACATTATTCACATAAACCTCAGTGACTAAAAATAAAAAGAGATAACACCAAGTGCCTGGAATTGCAAAGAGCAAAGCACTCAAAGCTTTGTTCACTTCTGGGGATGACTTATATGATGAAAGTTACCTATATTCCTAAGTGTTCACTTTATTGCATTCTAATAATGTCGCCTCTCTCTTACGAAAAGTACTAGCACCCTTGAAAAAGAATAAAGAACCTGCTAATGTATTGTTGTAGGGAAAAGCCACAGAGTAGCCCTCTGAGTTACCCAGTTTATAAGGGAACACGTGTGCTTGCACAGCCATCCCTGTGCAGTTAGCAGTGTGCACTGATTCAAGTCAGAGAAACTGCTAGGAAGACGCTATTTTTGATTTTGCTCTCCTCTTATTCTAGAGAATAGTAATTAGTAGGTGACCTCTTCCAGTAACAAATTACCCTTCACTCCCTGCATTCTTGTACTCAGAGATGCTGCCCATCCTCCACGCTTAGCTCACACTGTACCTGCTAGAAAGTTGCCAGACGATTGCATGCAGGAGTTGAGAACTGCTCTTACGCACATGCAGTAAGCCACAACCAGCCTTTGCCTTTATTATTTTCCAGACTTTCTGTTATTAGATAAAGCCAGCTGAAGTCTTTCTCACTAGATGATAAAATAATTTACAGGTTCTGCTTTACTCACCTCACTTTTGTGCCAGCACGGCACATGCAATTATTATTGGGTAAAAGTATAAAAACCACAGTGTTCTGTTCAGGAAATAAGTTATTTAAGGAGAAAAATCTTGAGAGTGATTCTCTATTTTATTCTCTAAGGGAACAAAGCAGCCCATCCAGAGGGAATGGGATCAGGGCCATGCATCCAGCTGATCCTTCAAACCAGTGGCAGGTAAAAAGCACTCTGGCTGCAGAGTCCAGTGGATGCATCATAGCACAAGTGGCTTAAAAGCCACATTGCCAAAGTGCTCCTGGTGTTCTGATGAACAGCTCACAGGGCCATTGGAAAGCAACACAGAAGGTAAAGGTGCTGATACTGATAAATTGGCTATTCTTTGTAGAATTCTCTAGAAAACCTCAAGGAAACTGTGCTGTGGTGGCATCAACAGCCTTGAGTCTTCCTTGTTTCCATTTTATGGAAGCTGCTTATATGGCTTTAAATAGAATTCTTCTGGTAGTACTTGCTGCCATCCTACCTTTTGGTGCTTATAGAAGGGATAAAAGCACCAGGCTGGTGTGTTAGTTCATGCATTTACAAAATAAGTGATTCGCTATGACTAAATACTTGCCCTGATCACAGTGTGGAGCTTTTTGCACTATTTGTTTATTCCGCAAATTTGTGAATTCTTTTCCTTGAAGTACTGACTCCAACTGATCTGTTCACAACAGTCCTTTTTAACAAATTGTCTTTTTCTCAACAGTTGCACTATTGTAGACTTAGCAGTCAAAAAGTAAGCCAGCTTGTGTTGTTCAGGGTAAGGAAAGATCAGAATTTAAGACACTTATTTCACCTCATAAATGAAAAATTTCTGTCAAATCACAAATATTGTATGGCTTATAATAATGTTCTGTTGAAATACTTGTTTTAAAATGTTAAAAATATTTTTAAAACATTTTTAGAAGAGCATCCATTTCCCCAGAATATTTCATTGAGAATGAAGACCCACATTGTTTACTATCTGAGTCAGTCTTTTCCATTTTTGATGCAAACACTGAAGCCATGAAAAAAGTCCAAGCAATTTAACAGAAAAATTGTTCTTTTTTTTTTGGTTTTGTCTCTTCACTGAAAAAAAAATCCATAGGATCTTAAAGAAAAGAAGTCCAAATGTCGAAAAGGTTGTTTTTTTTTTCCCAAGGAAATTTTTTTAGTATAGTTCCTCATTATTTTTATTCTCCATGTTCAAAGCCAAGAAGGAGATTGGATTACTCCCCATTACAGTCAGAAAAAATTCCCCCATTGCTTCCTACTTTATGAAAGATCTGGTCCCAGATACTACTCATGACCGGTGATTCATTTTGAGTTGTGTTTATTTCCCCTCTCCAAAAAATAACCTCTACTTCTGTCTGCAATATGGAAAGTACGAGACCAAAATACAACAGCATTGACATTGTAAGTCAAAACCAGAGTTTAATCTTGTCCTAAATTAAAACCTAGAAACAAGCTGCATCACTGCTCAGTGAGCTTAGCATGATGACCTGAATGCTTGAGAAGGGAGAAATGTCTTTGTTCTATGCCATGAAAATTTCATCCTGATATCAATTTATTGATAAACTAATATTCAATGCAAACAGAAGAGCCCTGCTGTTTGTACATTATCCCTTCCTGGTCTTGGAAATAGTTTGCCATATCATTAGTGTAAGTACATGAGATGGTAATGAGGAGCCTGGAGAGGACTCTGCCTTCTTCAGCATGAGTGTTGTGAGGTCCCTCCTGGAGGGGAATGCAGGAGTAGCCAAGGCATATCCTCCATAGATGATGCCATCTCTTTTACCTACAGCAAATGGATGTCTTTTCTTGCCTATACTTGATGTGCCTTGCCACAAAGAGCTTTGCAGGTCTCTGCTGCATACCATGTGTGTCTCTTTGTGAATGTCCAATGGCATACAGTTAATGTAATCAACAAGGCTGATCTGATCTTCAGGAAAATTCTGTTGTTTTCCATTAGAAAATACTGCATGTCATATACTGATTATTCCTTCCTCGCAGTGTTTTAACCAATCATATGCTGTTTACATCAATAAAAGAAGTGGTCTCCAAAACACAACTCCCAAATCAAGAATAAAAAACCTGTGTTTTGCAGCAAATCACCTTGCGCCTCCTTTGGCTGCAGAAGCTGATAAGCATCATTTGATCAGCAATGACTGGCTTTGGTTTTACTTTCCATTTTCTCTTGTGCAAATGCCAGCGAAGGCCTGATTAGAATGCTGAACATATCGTTAGCAACACTGCTGATAACTAAACATTTCTCCGCACTTATTAGCAGGGTTTCGTCATGTGGTGAAATTGACATTTCAGTGAAGAGAACAAGGGCAGCGATAGGCAGTGCAGAAGGTCTGCTCATCCATCCGCTCATGTCTGTGCTGCAGCTGGAGTCACGGGGATGGTGGGACCAGTTGAGGTTCAAGTTTGTTGCTGACATTCAGCTGTCATGGCTTTGTTGTCTGCACACCTTCCCTCCACTGACACATTCAAGGGTACTTTATAGCCACCACAAAGAGCCAGTCACCTGATACCATTGCATACACACAAACTGCGTGCTTGTTTGGCACTGTTGATACAGTCTCACATTTATTCATTAGCAGAAACATTGATAATGCAGCTCCCTGAAGCTTCTCCTAAGAATGCAGGCTTGCTTGTTTAGACCAAACATTTAGCTGTGCCTTTAAAAAGTTTTTTCTCTAATTAAGGTAATATTATCTACATTTTAATGCCAGGTTGTTTGTGTCCAATGAAAGATTATCTGAGGAACACTGACATTTACCATATCAGTTTAAATACAGGTGGCTGCAAAGAAAAAATAGACAGACGTAAGTAAGGGAGAAAAAGGCAGATATTTATTTGTTCTGAAATCCAGTAAATCGGAAAGAGAATCTGGGTGAAAAGGGGGGAAAAAATAAGCTCGAGTCAGGGAAAAGACAGTGATTAGCTCCATTGTTAGGGTCTCTTCGAGCTTCATTAGTCCTAAAGAAAAACCCACTAATGAATCTATTGAAGCTTGCCAAACTTTGGAAGACAACTTAAGTTGTGGTGCTTATCTGAGAATGGTAGTAAAGTGCGTTGATACAGGAAGCAGCAAATGTGCATCTTTATTAACTGCTTTCCTGTATAAGCCTTACAAAGTCTGCTGACCATTGTTTATTAAAAAAACGTGATTAACCTTTAAATGCAGTTCTTTAATTGAAAACTTTGATTTTAGGAAACCAAGGTACACAGGATAAAATATAAAATAAGCAAGGTCTGGTGCTGTTTTGACAAAAAGGCCAGAAGAAAGTTCCTTTTCTTGGAGCTTGCTTAGGAGATATTTATTTTGGTGTTTGTCTTGATGCTTGGTCTAGGAATTGAAATCATGTACAACCAGACCTCACTACCACGGTAAACTTCATCATTGCATTGGTTGCGTATCATTAGCTCTTGGCTGCTAAATGCATGACAGAAACCCACAGGTTTTAACGTGCAAAACTATCTCCTTATGGTTTGGGGTTTCCTTCCTGTCTGCTTTCCTGGGTACTGCTTGTTCTCCTTTGTCACAGCACTGGTGCACCAGAGGCTGCAACAGGGCAAACTTGCCACCACCGTGCCTCATCTGATGGAAGGGACCACCTCTAGGGGCTGCAGCTCTGCAGAGACAGCTGACAGGGGTGCCAATTAGTGTCAATTGTTGCCAATGTTCACTGATATGGACACCTGTCCATTGGCAACCAACTGGTCAAACTAATTTGACAGAAACCAATGAATAAGGACTAGCTGAAAAAAACAATCTCCAGTTACACACCAGCTAGCTGGACAGGGCAGATGGGGAGGTGCATTATGCTGTGTAAGAGGGAGACTGTGCGTCACTGGCAATCGTGAAGCACCTCGTTGAGCCCATGAAACCTATGTGTCATATATAGGTAACAACTGATGTTCAAGTGATTGTGTAAGAAGGTCTCAGAGGGCAGTGGTTATCTCCAGGTGTTACTGCTCATCCACACTCCAGTGAGAGTCCCACCTACCTCCAGATGGCTTTACACTTTACCAGCCAGATCTCACTGAGAGATTTTTCATTTAATCTGCATAGAATCATTGAATGCTTTGGGCTGTAAGGGACCTTTACAGGTCATCTAGTCCAACACCCCTTGCAGGAACAGAGGCATCTTTAACTACAACAGGTGGCTCAGAGCCCCACCCAACCTGACCTTGAATGTTTCCAGGGATGGGGCCTCCACTTCTGTCCTGACAACCTGTGCCACTATTTCACCACCTTCATTATAAAAAATGTCTTCCTTTTATCTAGTGTAAATCTTTCCTCCCTTAATTTAAAAACATTACTCCTTGTCCTGTCACAACAAGCCTCACTAAAAGGTTTGTCCTATATGTCCCGTTTAAGTACTGGAAGGCTGCTATGAGGTATCCTTTCAGCCTTCTCTTCTCCAGGCTGAGCAATCTCAACTCTCTTAGCCTGGTCTCATACAGGAGGTGTTCCAGACCTTGGATCATCTTTATGGCATCCTCTGGACCTACTCCAGCAGGTCCATGTCCTTCTTGTGCTGAGGGCTCCAGAGCTGAATGCATCTCCAGTGGAAAGCGGCATCTCCACTAACACCAGGTCAGTTAGCAGGTTTTAAAATCACCAGCTGGGACACCTGCTAACCTGCCTTATCAGAAGGTGAGGAGAGATTTTCCTGAGGAGTGGCCAGCAAGATCAGGCTGTAGCTGACAGGCTTTTTGCCTCCTTCACAGCCACCAGAGGACAGACGAGGTAGCCAGAAGCCTAACTCCTTTACATGCTATGGCTCAGATAAGATCCAGATTTAACTTGTCAAAACCTATTGCAGCTGAAAACTAGCAAAAGCTGTTCCTTAGAGATACAGTGTCTGGTAGTAGATGGCTCCTTTGCAGTCCTTGTAAATGAAACTGAGGCTATTTAATCCCACTTAGTCTATGTAATCCTTCCCTTGTATGTCCGAGACAGTGAAACAGTTGCTGTATTCAGTCATGCTCATGTATCCAAAAGTTCCCAAATTCATTATCATGTGCTTGCAAATGCATAAGCTTTGCCTTCATATCACACGGCGCCAATGCAACTGGAAAGGTTTAACTGAGCCTTTTCTCCACTTCTTCCCATTTCCTTTAAACCAATGTATCTTGGTGTAAAGATGAAACTAAGGATGTCCTGCAGCTTGAAAGAAAATTAGTGTCTGAATTTAGGCATTGACTGAGTTCCTATCACTCCAGAATTAGTCAGTCAGCTCCTGAAACTCAGCCTTGCCAGATGTTTGGGTTTAGCTTGAATGACGTCTATTTCTGAGTAGTTCCCAGTTTTATGGTTTGCAATGCACCCTAAATCCTTAAAAGCCCAGGTATAAGTAACATTCTTGTGATCATACTAATACATTGCTGAAGTGATATTTCATGTTTCATCCACCCCTAACCCATTATGAAAAAGGTAACAGAAAAAAAAACCTAATTCTTCACCAGGAACACCACTCTGGGCCCCAAGGAGGTGGAAACACTAGTTACCTTCTGCCTCTGGCACTGCTTGCAGAGGATGATTTAGGCCCAAGATATGCTGCAGAGAGCAATGACCTTGGACCCTGAGAAATCTGGTCTGACTACTCTTCGTGCTATGTCTGTTGGGAAAATTAAGAAAAGATGAAACAGTGCTAAATTACTGTGAAAGAATAAAACAACAATGCAAAGATCTTCAGTGTAGTACAGCAACGCTATCTGCATAATAAATTTGACACCACCTTGTACGTGTGCATGTGCAAACACGAATATACCAACATCACAGCACCACTTAGGTAGTGTGTGTGTGTTCTAACATCAGCATCTGTGTTTCTGGATGAATTACAAGGCCTTGCTAGTAAAAACCAAAAGACTAAAAGCACACTTCTGAGTCTAATTTCGTCTGTTTTGGATGTGCTGTAAAAGCAGCGGCATCGACAGGAATTGTAATAATCAATATTCAGAAAATCAGGTTATTTAGGAGTAAAATTTTTCAAAACCCTTAAATAAGTTTATAGGAGAAATAAAATCTCTTGTTAATCCAACAGAGACATTGAAAAAAAGACTCCGGAAATTTTTAGGTTCTTCCATGCTTCCTAACATTCCAGCCTCTTAAGAGATATTATCTCTTCCTGCAAACCTTACCTCTTGCACTGAGGCCATCATGGCCACAAAAAAAATTTAAAAATTGACTAGGAGAATTTCAGTACTTAATTTTTATAGTCCTGAAATTAGGCTCATTTTTTTGATTGATATGACCAGGTACATTCTTGCTTAAGGCATTCCTGATTTATAGTGATTGTGTATTGGGATTATGCTGATTTCAAGGCTGTATTGTCCTTTTGGTGTTCTTCCTATGTTTTTTTCTTTTCTTTTCTTTGTATCCCATCCTGTCTTGAAAACCTTGTATTTCAACAGATTTTTCCATTTTATAGACTTAAATCTGCTGCTGATATAGACACCTATGTCACTGATGTCTGAAGAACAAAGACAAAGCCATATTACATCTCTGGTGCTCTGACACCCTATATAAGTTATATCAGAAACCAAATATTCTAAATTACTCTCCTTATTTTGACCAAGAAGTCTGCATCTGGCCTTAAATGCCATATGGATTATTGTAATTATTTGTTACAGCTGCTAATTACACTATCATACAAATATATTGTTGGAGAAAGGTTAATTTGCATCAGTAAAAATCAAACTTCTGAAACTCAGACTGCAATTAGAGCCGATTGTAACAGTTTTGCAATTTTAATACACTTTGTGTTGCTCAAAACTCGACATTTTAATTACATTATCTGATTCTTTAGATAAACAAAAATAATTTTTAAGACACAAAAGGCTTGCTGATGTAATTTCATTTTACCTTCAATAGCACAGAGCCAAACCAAGCCATTTACAAAGAAGGATTTTAGATAATGTTTTATTCTGGCAGATTACAAAAAAAAAAAGAAAGGAAAAAAACAACTAAAAAAAAAGAGGAGGTGGATAGGAAGTAAAGAGGCAAATAGGGTGGGAACAGCTTACTATTCTAATGGCAAAATCTTTCCTGGAAGGATTGTTGAAATAATCTTCAAGCTGATTTCTAATCTAGAATTAGAATTATTTGATGGGTTTACCCAGTAATTAGCAAGATCGGTAATCAAGACAACCAATTCTTCTCTACTGGGAAATCTAAGAAACTGAGCACATCTGTTAACAGTACACAGTCAAGTAGTGTACAAGGGGCTTGCTTTATCAGAGCAAAGCTAGTAGTTCCTGATAACATGAAACAGAAAGCTATCATTATCATAGCTAAATTAATATAAAAATAAGGTAATATTTATCCTGCAGGAGTACTCCCTGTGCTGTACTATTGAATTCTGTGGCCCATGGTGTCGTTAGCAGTGAACATAACCAGAGGTGCTGAGCTGTGCCTGGCACAGACCAGTGGCTTGTGGTACTTCAACACCGGCTAAAAAGGAACTTATTTTTAATATTTGTGTAATTTGCCATTTTGAGCTCTTTTTGGTAATCTTGTAGCACACAGCTGTGTCAGCATCTTGAACATTTTGGGGTTGTTTATCATTTGCCTTGTTGCTGATGGTTAGCAGAAGAGACACTTCCAGGTTCTGTTCAAGGAACCTCAGGGCTCTCTTTTAGGCAGTTCAGCCTAACAGAATTAAGCCTGACAAGTTTCAACTCTATTTCTTTATAAAATAAATATAAAACAATGGTGTACATTTCCAATAAAGCTCTTGAACCATGTGAGACTCAAACTTTCCCTGTTTCTTTACACATTTGTAAATAAAGACCATAAAAGAAGAGTACAACAGGATAAATCAACACGAATTTGAAATCCACTGCAGCATATTAAATGGCGCGGTCTCACTGAAAGAAAGGGCGACCCTGTGGCTTCTTGCAGTTTGATGCTAATTGTTTTCGTCAGGATGGGAACGTCTGGAAGTCCACTGCAGTGTCCCACCAGCAAGGCTTCAGTAACTGAGCTGGCTTGCGGAGAATGAGCCCACTTTGTAGCGACACAGCGGGCTCAGACACCACCTATTCTGCTCTCCAAACTGTCATGCATAACAACTTCATTGTGCTAAATTGAACTTGAAAGCAACCAAAGGCTATGAGAAGGAGAGGCTATGAGAAAAGTGTGCTGTCAGCGCTGGCAAAGACTGACCTGGAAAGTAGGCTCAGAGACAGGAGAATAAAAGACCAGGGCCCATGAACACAGCATATTGTTTCATTTTAAAGTATGATTCCCATACCAGCGAAAGTAGCAAATGTGATGTAAATTTATTTAAATAGATTCCACAGCTTAAAAGTTTGCCAGCCGCTCTTATCCAACTTTCCCAGCTCTCTGATTCGTTACTTACAGTGGGAATATAATGACATATAGTCATCATTGTAGCAGCTTCTTTGCAGGGGCACAATGATGATTAATAGCTAGCAGCAAATTTTCACATGGGCTCTCAAGCACTATAGCGTTAAGCAGTCAAACACTCCCAAATCCCCCTTTTCTGTTCCACTGAAAAGTTCTCTCCTTGTACCTTGCAGATATGAACAAAGCCTATCTTAATTCCAATCAGCTTTTCCTCATTCAAAGAAACTTTTTCTTTTTCATAATTGATTCATGTGCATTTTTTTTAGTCTTTCATTGAGCATGAGACTTTTTTTTTTTTGCTGGTGGAGGAAGGAAATAATTTCAGTAATAACTAGGTTTGCTTTGTTTTTCACTCCAAAATATATTTCAAGACATTTCTTAGCTAGTTGAGCTAATGCATGTTAAAAAGAAACACAAAACTGAATAAGAAGCCTTAAAATATCTTTGCATTGAAAGATTATTAACCTCAAGCACTGAGGGATGAGCTCAGAGAAACAGCTCTAGTAATATAAGTCAAAGACTGGAGAGCAACAACAATAAGCTGCTTCTATTTATTGTAGCAATTCCTATTCCCATGAGAAACTTGCAGCTGAAAGTGGAATGGATTCATTTTTCTGTGCAGAATTATTTCAAAGATAAGGTAACTCTGATTAGAAATACTTTAGCAGAAATATTTTGAAATACTTTATCAGAAATATTTAGAAATACTTAAAAATATTTTATTTTTATTTTAATGTGTAATCACTGATATTATTTGATTGGTTTTCCATAAATGTCTTTTCCACACTGATAGAGAAAAGGTATTTTTAGAACTGAAGAAATTTTTCTTTCATCAGTTTCAGTATGGTATAATTACACTTTAAGGGAATTGCATCTGATTTACACCACAATGAGCATAGGGCAGATCAGTAGGATTCGGGTTTGATTTTTCATTTGGGAAAACAATTTAAAGAGAAAGAAAATTTTCAAGACAACATGAGGAAGCTAAAATATACAAAGAATGTCAGTCTGTTTTGCTTCTCCTATGGGGGAAATTGGCTACAGTGCTATAGCTCCACATACATATTGCATGCACTCTTAATGTTTGACTGGTAGACTTTGCACATTATTGGTGTTCTACTGATGAACTGCTGTACGTCAGATTTGATCTCTCCAATCCAGAAAGATATTTCCCTCACATTTGCATATTAAATATACTGTATACAACAATGTAGCATAGTAACTAGGAATAAACAATGTTTGCTGCAATGACTTCATACAGTATGTTGGATGAGGAAGTATGTATCTTCTTTTTCGTGTGCTTTAAGAGAACACTGTTGTGAAGTTATCCACAAATTAAAGGAGTTGATTTTCTAGAAGAAGTGAAAACTCTCATCTTAATCTTTCCCTCAACAGGTTTTTCTTAAAAAAATATAAAATATCTATGAACATTTTCAATAGTTTTTAATTTGTGGAAAATTTTCACTTAGTTCATTTTGTTTCAAGGATGAAAACTTCTAAGAAGACAAGCAGCATAGCAGATTATGTAGATGATTTTCATTGAAAATTTCTCAATATTACCCATGAAATAGAATTGCCTATCAAAATCTCTAAAGATGTCAAATTTCTACTCAAATTCTTTCTGTTGCAGTGCTTTGCATGCAGTTTTGCTCCTTTTATATGTTTCAGAGATTTTTACACTGAAGTAACTTAGCAGAATTACATGTGATTTAATACACGTGACCCAAGAGCTGAATAAGTCTCATAGAATTTTTGTCAAGCATTATTAATGTTCAGTGAAGTAAAGGTTGCATTACAAAGTTAGGATTCTTTTGCTGTACCAGTGTGTGAGAGTCCTTCCACCTAACTGAACAATGTACTACATTCAAGAAAAATCTTACATTGTTTTCTACAAACGATTTTACTTTTCACATTTAACTGAAATGGTTTGAGCTAAAAATAATGCAAATTATAATATTTATCACTGGCTTACATTGTGTAACACTTGCACTGCAGTTATTTAAGAGGAACTATCATTGAAAATATTACCGGAAAAGTGGAAACCTAAACATGCATATTGAAGAGGACGACCGATTCACTTATTTATGGACCCCCAAGTTCTTCAGATGGAGTCACAAATATACCCAGAAGTGTCCCTGTGAGCAGCGTTTTGTATTTAGAACTCTGAATTTGGCACAAAATACGTAAAATCTTGAGTTGTCAGCTAACTCCCCATTGACTAGGCATCTGAGAATCCTTCTCTGTGTTGTTTATTTCAGCAAATCTGTAGAATGCATACACACTCCTGACAGACTCAGACAACAGTATGCAAATAACTGGCATGAGGGGCTAAAATCTCAGATGACATACCCTTTTCAGGATGTGTCAGCATGAGCACATTCAACATGTTAACATTTTGATGCACCCTAATGCATCATTCGGAGGACAGCAGCATCCCAGCACAGCTAGGGCTTTACAGCCAGAAGGCTCACAAAAGCACATTTGTTTCACTTTTTGCTGCTGTGTACATACTGGTTTCACAGACCAGAGCTTTATGTAGCTGCAGCATTAGATGGGAAAACTCCATTCACCAGCAGTCCCTAGTGATTGTGGGAATAGGTCATATTACGCAATTTGCTGAAAATGTTAGATGGATTCAACCCAAGGCCATGGCCAAATATTCCTGATGCTTGCAGAAGTTCTGAATCTCAGACTCATATCTCCAACATATGTTACCCTCTACCGTCTGTTACACTTCTGAGCTTCTAATCTGCAGACCTCAGATATCTCCCCTCACTTCAAAGAACTGTAATTCTTCTTCCACTGTCAATCCTCAGATATTTTGATACACAGCAAATCGTTCCATGGTTTGCCCAGCACAACCCTATTCACACCTGAACAACACACACTTGAACCATCATGTTGCAGGTATGCAGGTTAAATCTAGGAAAATATTAACCTGCATTTACTTGGTTTTAGTAGGATAAAAGCTATAATTTTGCCATCTTTATCATGATAACTTAAGAATTAATGGAAAAGTTGCTACTGTAAGTAACCACTAAGCAGGAATAGGGGTCAGAATTTATTTCTTCATGGCTTTGGGAGGCAAAAAGTGATAATTTAGTTTCTTTTTTACTCTCATTTGCACGAAATACATTCCTTCTCTCTTTCTGCTCTCAGCCTAATTAAATTTTTCTGCTATCTATTCTTAAGCCTCAGAACCGGTTATCTTAAACATTTCTTCTCTTTTCTCTGTGTGCGTGTTTGTTTTTTGTTTTGTTTTGTTTTGTTTTTCTGGAATCCAGGAAAAAAACCCATTCTTGATTCCTGTACAGCCATCTGGACTCCTGCATTGTCTTTTTTGACAACCCCTTGAAAATTCTCTTGTGCTGACTTCCGGGCCACCAAAGGTCCATATCCGAGTCACCCTCTTGCTTCAGAGCAGCCTTCCAGTTCATTGTCTCTTTTTGAGTTTGGTGACAGCATATGGGCTTACACGTCCTCCATTTTCAGCAGCTTTTTATCACCTTTTATAAGGTCACAGTATTATGTAGCAGTGCCACACTGTGCATTGAAGATCTCAGGTCTGAGGTGCCTACTAAAGTGGTGTAATTCTCCCTGCAAAGGCTTAGATCCATAAGTAAGAAGGGCTTCTTTATAGTCCTTCATCTCTTCCTATCTTAAATTAAGTTTTCTCATTCCAGATCTACACAGTTGCACATTTCCCAGTTATTCTATTTTATTATCCAGTTCCAGATCACTACTTGTTTCCTCTGTGGGCTGTGAACCTTGTGATGAACCTAGATTAAATATCTGGATTAAAATTGTGCCAAAGCTGGTGAACAAATACATTCAATTGTCTTGGGAAACACCACTATGAATGCATTGGCATTACATTTTGCACTTAGTTTCATCTGCAACAGCCTTTGTTGAACAAAGATACCCAAGAGGTGTGAAAAAAAACCTATTTCAGTTCAAAGTCTACCCAAGTATCCAGAGAACAATTTTTTTGCTGCTAAAGCTCAGCTCTTAAAGTCAGGAAGGGTAAAAATGTCCTGCTGAAAGTTACCTTAGAATAAGTCCTCATCTGCCATATTCTGATTTTTATTTTTGCCCTGGTTTCTGCATATTCTTTAGGTCATCAGTAAGAGTAATAAATTGTAAGTATCATTAATATCATAGACACAGATGTCCTGTGACATCATGTTTCTTGAATTATTCTTTTGGTCCCTTGCTGACAATTTCTCTTAATTGCTCAGAAGGCAGACAGTGCTTTCTGTCTAGTATTCAACTAGTCCTGTTTCCTCTCTCTCACCTTTAACCTTCTACTTTCTGACTGTCATGGATCACCCTCATTTATATGCTTATCCAATAAAGGACCTTCTCAGAAAAGAATCTCCTCCTAAGCTTAATACATCTTATTCCTCCAAACTCTTAAAGTAAACAGCCCTCTGAAAAGAAAAGGAGCGCTTTGTGCTCTTTAGGAAATAAGGAGGCTGACATGTTGTCTGTTATGGGTAGAGTCAGCACATGTTGCCTCTTGCCTGAACACTGAGCAAAACAAAAAGTAAAAGAATAGGGGATGCTGATATGGGTCAACAATGAGTGGAATTATTGTGGCAGAAAACCTGCGAGTATTATGATGGTGAAGAAGAAAAGACTCAGAAAAGACATGGAGAAGCTATGGATTATCACAGCTGATGTCTAGGAAGGAAGATAAAACAGATGGCTGCTGGAGATATCAGAAAGAATCAGCAGGATTAGTATATAAAGGTGTCCTTTGTCACCTCACAGGAGACAATCCATTCACATTTTCACATCATAAAAGGATTTTAAAAAGTTTTGAGGGAGACAGTGGAAAACTGAAGTGAGTCAAACTAGAGGCCAACAAGGTGGTGAGATGATGGGGAACTTGACACATGGGGAAAGGCTGAAGGCATTGGTTTTGCTTAACCTGTATATGACAAGGCTCAGGGGATCAAAATAGTCTCATATGTAAAAGGTTATCATAGAGCAGAAGCTGTCCTTGCTTCGCAATGATGCACGACATCAGGACAAGAGGCAACAGGCACAAAGTCCTTCAGGGGAAATGCTGTCAGGAGGTAGGAAAAACGTCACTAAGAGCACTCTTAAATGTTGGAACAGTTTGCCCAGGGAAGTGGTAGAGCCTAGCTCACTGGAAATATTCATGTCTTGGCTTGACAAGGCCCTGGATAGACTAATCCAAGGCCCAAAAGTTTGGATCAGGTGATCTCTAGCAGTCCCTTCTAACCTAGACTTCTCTGTGATTCTGTGACTCATAGTAAAATCAGCTTTAGCACAGGGTTAAAATCCTAGAGTATGGCTAATATTGAAGGCTGTGTTAAAAATAAGCATACATTTAAAATACAAAAAAAAGTTAAAATTATATTTAACAAGGATAAGCTGCTTGACAGATCTGAGAGTTCCAGAACAATGTCCTTGATTCTTCACCCAGTTGTTCTCCACTCTCACCCAAATCTCTCTGCCTTATACCTAACACTGTCAACTTAACTGTCTCAGCTGTCTGTCTGTCAAGCAAGAATAAGATATTGTAAGCTTTAGCAAATGTAAACAAGTGACTTCAATGAAAATGCTTATTACAAAAGCAATCAGACAATGCAATTTTGCAAAAACTGAATTTTAATTGGATCAATTGCATTCTTATGTGACTGGTGTCACTACACATCTTTTATTGTATTGCCCCTTTGATTTTAACTGCTCACATTCCCTTTATTTATATTTCTCCCCAGCCTCTCCTTGGTTAGTTTCAATCACCAAATCAGCTAGAACTACCACTTTACTGCCTCTTGTTTCCTGTTCCTTATCTTATAATTTGTCCAAAAATAGTCCAACGGTTCTCACATCTTACTGCACTGATGTGCTTTCAACTTCATCCCTACTTGGAACTGATCCTTCTCTATGATCTTTCACACCAAATCCCTTTTCTCTGTTGACCTCCACCCCAGCTTGTGCCCTTTCCAAGACTTACAAGTTGGCAGTGTCTCTCATTTCTGCAGTGCAGACTTCTTTACTTCTGACACTGCTATTTCTACTGGGATTATTGTCCACAGCTATGTTTTTTTAACAATGTAAACTCTTGCTCTTTCTTTTTGTCATTAGTATTTGACTACCGTTGGACCACAAACACCACTTTATTTTCCATCTTTGGAGTTTCGTGTTCTTAATCCTCTTTTGCTGTAGAATTAAGAAGGCCAGGTACCAAGTGATTTTCCTCTTCTGCATACATTTTAAAATGTTGTATTTTCTATATCAATAAAATAGCCATGTTTCTGTTCCCTGTTCAAGCGCTGATTTCACAGTCTTTCCTTCCATTTCTGCAGCTTTGTATTCCTCTGTTCTTGACTCCACTGGATGTCTCAAGAAGTTCTTCTCTGCCCTTCCTTTCCCATCATGTCCAGTCATGTTCCCTTTTTCCATTTCCTTCCTTAAAACCTTTTTCCTGTTGAGATCTGATGGCTTTGTGCCCTAATCCTGCTCTCATCTTCACACACATGCTATGCTATCACAGGAGAGGAGGCTGGGCACCAGCTGCTGGAGAGGATGATTGGTGCTTCAGGAGGACTGTCTGAACTGCTGATGCCAGCTTCTCATACTCCCCTCCTGGGCAGGTTTCTCACTTTGACACGTAGCACTTCACTGTCTGATCACCTTGACTGTGGCATGGACTCCTGTGGCAGGCTAGTGGTATACCCAAGAGAAATCAAAGGAGATAAGAAATAATTAAAAGACACTTAAATGCTAGTGGTCTGTCTCTCATTCTCCTAGAGCAGGCTTTATGACTCCAACTCATTTTCCTGCTTCATTCAGTAATGCTTGTTTACCACCAACGCAGTGCCTCTTTCAAGAACATGCATTCGAATAACACTTCCAATTTCACTTTTCTTCAAACAAAACAATTTGGTCTGATCTCTACAACTGCAGCAAATGCATATTTAGAGTGAGAAGCGAGGTAACCCCGGCACATTCTCAGTTACAAGCTGCCTGGAGGCTTAAATAGATTTTGATATAACTTAGATCAGCCTGAAGATAAACTCAGTGACCTTTATGTGTCCCATAGGAACCACTGCACTGGGTAAAGATAAGGGCAACACCTACATATTTTGCCCTGCTTTACCTACCTGGTCAATCACTCCTATAAATAAGAAATGGCAAACAATACAGTAGAGCACAAAACCACTGTGGACAAACTTGTGGAGCATCTTAGAATCATAGAATCACTAGGCTGGAAAAGACCTCTTGGATCATGGAGTCCAATCATTCCTATCAAACACTAAACCGTGTCCCTGAGCACCTCATCTACCCGCCTTTTAAACACCTCCAGGGGTGGTGATTCAACCACCTCTCTGGGCGGCCTGTTCCAGTGCCCATTGACCCTTTCCACGAAAAATTTTTTCATGATATCCAGCCTGAACCTCCCCTGGTGGAGCTTGAGGCCATTGTCCCTTCTCCTGTCCCCTGTCAATTGAGAGCAGAGGCCAGAACCCTCCTCTCTACAACCTCCTTTCAGGTAGTTATAGAGAGCAATAAGGTCTCCCTGGAGCCTCCTCTTCTCCAGGCTAAACACCCCCAGCTCTCTCAGCCGCTCCTTGTAAGACTAGTTCTCCAGTACCCCTCACCAGCTTCGTTGCTCTTCTCTGGACTCGCTCCAGAGCCTCAACATCCTTCTTGTGGTGAGGGGCCCAGAACTGAACACAGGATTCAAGGTGCCTTCATCCAGGTCATTGATAAAAACATAGAGCAGGGCTGGACCCAGCACTGAGCCCTGGGGACACCATTTGGAACTGGCCTCCAGCTGGAGTTAACTCCATTTCCCACCACTGTCTGGGCCCTCCAGCCAACCAGTTTTCCATCCAGGAGAGTGTGCGCCTGTCCAGCCCAGAGTTTGAGAGTTTCCTGAGCAGAACCCTGTGAGAAACTGTGTCAAATATATCTCATAGATTAATATTTTTTCTCAGTTAAGAACACATGGTCATAAATTCAACCAGTATGAACACGACCTCATCCTTTCAGCATTTCACCAGAGCAAAGTTGCACGTGTAACTCAGGTTTTCCATACAAGTCTCAGCTTTTCACATCTGCCTATTCTGGCAAGTGATGAAGACCAAAAGTATGTCTGCCAAAAAGTCATTGATCCAGTACAGGAATCACCTGGGCATCCTCATGCAAGGAGGAGGAGAAGGAATGAAAGATGGTGACCTACCCGTCATCTTTCTCTTTGAGAAGAGAATGAGGAACTGTGAAAATTGAAGACAGTGTAGGTGAAAGAACTATTGTATTCATCCAGCCTGCTGAGGATGATAACATACCTTCAAAGGGCTGGTTGGACAGGAGCAACCCTTGACTTACAAGGCCACAGTGACCTGGTCATGACAAGGAATGCTCTCTGGAATTGTGATTAAAGAAACTTAAGTTGTGTCAAACAGAAAACATGAATAAATGCATTACTGAAGGGAATAAGGAGTATTCTAGATCTCTGTACAACAGAGGCCCGCCAGACACGTGGAAGAGGATTGTTTTGCCTCATGGAGGAATTTGATTTAGGGACTGGACATGCATGAAGACCTATTTTTATGTTTGTATATATTTTGAATGCTTGCTTAAAACTGATAGCATGTTTATTGACATACAACACACAAAAAAGAATCCCTTCTATTAAGTGGTGTCGGTAACAATAAAATAATGACATAATGATGTGGAAAATGGAACAATATGGAAATAAATTTGGCATGAGGGAAAGTGATTATTATGGTGTTCTTTTGTGGAAACTGCAGAGTAAGTACCTTTTTAAGATGAACTAAACGGAAAGCAGAAAATTCAGATGAAGTGCAGCTTCTCTTTTTCTGAGAAACTAAGATGGGCTTGTTTTTGAGCTAGCCTGTTTCAAACTATGAGGGAAATAAAAGAACTGCCGTGCAACAGCCACTATATGACTGACTGCTACCATTTGTCTCAATAAACTAGGTATGAACATGAAATATCCAGGCTGCCAGTCAGAAGGATAAAGCAAACCTGTAGGAAAACAGAGAGAACAAAAGGCTTTTAAGCATACAGAACAAAACTTGTGCAAATCTGTTAGGTTCATGGATGTGAATCAAGACATGCAGCCAACTAAATTGGGATGATATTGGACAGAGGGTTGTGGGACTTAATTTTCCTTGTAGAGTTTCTGTGCTTATTTTGCATGTATTTTCTGCTTTTTAAATAAAAAAAAGAATCTTGCAGTTGTGCCAGAGCTTCCCTAGCTTTTTGAGTGAAAAACTGTGCAGAGATTCTAGTTGCCTGTTGTTTAGCAGCTCCAGGAAACAAATTCTGTGAAACATCATGTGTAATATAAAAATGGAGCATCGCTGTCAGGCTATCAAAAAGAAATCAAACTTTCAATATGTAGGTAATAGTACAATCTACAAAGGTGCTATAATATATTATGTCCAAGGCAGTATGTTATAAACACACTGCTTTTTCTGAACAAAGGATCTTTGAAAAGACAACCTTTCATCAGAAGACTTGGTAAACTTACACCAATGAACTTAATAAAATTGGACATGATACTACTCTTAAATCTCATAAAATTGCCTACATTCTGACATTTCCTGTATTGGTTTATGTTTCCCCATGGAAATATATCAAAGTCAAAACCAGGAAAATCTTGAATTCTTTCTCATGCTTTTGATAAGATACTTTCTTCAAATAATGTTTAACTTTCAATAACTCTTCAAGCCATTTAGAACAGAGTATTTTTACCTTCTTTCTCCATCCTCTAAGCAGTTGTTAAAAATAAAAGGATAGCCATTGAAGTATCACCTACATGGTAGACAACTCAATTTGTTGTTTTGTTGCAAGGTAAGCTATGCATACCAGGGTATACGGTGAGGTTTCTGTATCTCTTGTAAGAGAATTTTTTTAAGGTGAAGTTTTAAGTCGTGAAATTTAAAGTTTTATTTCTTTTTGAAGGAATAGTAAAGGTTTAAAAATAAAGTTAAGTTAATTTGATATGACTCTCAGCTTTTGTTTCTTGATATAATAGTATGTATTTATTATATAATTTATACAGAAATTTCAATTTTCCTTTCTATTCAAAACAGCTTTTCAGTGAAGTTCATGTGAATAGGTTAATGCTAGCAATTCTTATAATCTTATGAATTCCTAACATTTTTTCTTCTTGTCACATCTCCTATGAATTTAAAAAGTATTTAATTTAAAGGTGTTACGAGAGATAATATACTCCACAAAGCAACTTATTTTCTAATATTTTGGGTCATATAGCATTTTCAGATTATTGAGACTGGGTCCAATTCTCTATTGAACTGAAAAAGAATTGGTATGCTGTCAAAAATAAAAATGGTATTTTAACAGATTTAACCAAATTTTTATATTTAATAGATAACTTTGTTAACTATATGAAACATTTTTCTTTTTGTTGTTGCTTCCTCCCCTTCTCCTCAGTTTTTCTATTGTTTTTTATTTTTCCAAATGTTTACTGTTCTTTAGATTTTTATAAGAGGAAGAGGGGGAAGAAACACCATGTCCGTGTTGAGAACTAGCTTCAATAGTCTTTACTGTTAAGAATGTAACCAGATGCTTAATTAAAATATTTGATCCTCTGTGTTTCAGTCAAAAGCCCTTTTTAAATGATAGATAAAGCAAGGACAGAGGAAAGACATTCCCTTAGTTTATAAAGTGAGGAAGTTATTTGGGTGTGTGTTCTGGAGATATATAAGTCCTCACATAGAAATAAAGCCAAATCTGGAGCTAGTTTCTTGTTTAATATCTTTCGCTGCAGCCTGGGCCTTCTGAAATCCAGTGCAAGGTAAAACTCACAAATGGGGATTTTGTTTTGTGAGGGTGCAATTGCACTAGTCAATTCAGTCTTAAGCCCTCATACATACCCTTTCACTATTTTGTACAGTATTGCTGTAGTCAACTAGTAGAATTTTATGAGGACCTAAGCATTGTTTACATAGGCTTACATGTATAAAAATTGGCTTTATGATATTCTCTCTGAATTATATCAGTCAAGATGGCTTTAGAGTAATCTTAATTTGCTGTATTACAGCAGAAAATCAGACGCTATATTATTCTAACAGTGTAGCAATAACTTAGTTTACATGCTACTCTAGAGGTACAATGGTAGTTTTGATGTGTGTTTGCCATTATGCCTAATCTCTGTTACAGTGTTATAAACAAAATGGAATGAATTAAGATTTTTTCCTATATTTTTTTAAAAAAATAAGCTCACGTTTTTATAATTGCCCTCCCTGATACTGATAAAATTTCCAAGTATGTGTGCTAGATTGCATGTATCTTACATGCACCAAATATGTTAGTTACACGTGATATGCACATTATTATATCTCCTCTTCTACCCGATTTAAACAATTTGGCCATGATCCAAATCCCACCAAAATCACTGAAAATGTTTTCACTGATTTCATTAACTTTCAGATCTGATCTGTAGTGAACCTGTCTAGGGCACTGTAGGCACCATGTGTTCCTTCACCAATAGTACATTTAGTTTTTCCGCTTTCATTTTTCTTTCCTGCTTGGCAGCTTAAAGTCTTTGCTGTTCTGCTTGCATAAGCTTCACAGATTGTGCAGCAGGGCAGAAAGAATGTATGGTCAGACTCCTTTGACCCACACGCTGTCAATCTCAACCTTCAGAACAGATCTACCAGCGGCTCTGGGAAGCAAATATTCATAAAAGCACTTATCCTTATGCAATACTCAGCCAGAATTCTGCCGGGGGGGCAGGAGGTACTTCTTTCTTAGAAGGTCATGTTGCTTCCGAACATGAAAACCTGGAAAGTTTCAGGTTGCCTGAAACTTTCATAAGATTGTGTGGACACTGCTGCTCTGAATTTCTGAAAGTCTCCTGAAGATCCGTGAGAACAAAGTGGACATGATAAACTAGCTCTAATTATGGGAGAATTGGGGCAGGATGTTGCTGGACCAGTAAATGGCAGCCACTCCTGCTCTCTTTGCTTGTGACCATGTCCTAGAAAACCTAGGTGACCACTGTGTCTGTGATGGAGATTCTGGTTCTTGAGGACCATCAGTACGGGCGCTGAGATGAAAGAGACGGTCTCTCTTACTTTCTCTGAAGAGTAATATCAGCTCTTTACCACTCCCTGATTAGCTGTGCTATGACTACACATTCTTTTTTGATCTGACACTGCCACTGTCTGATGAGTCGTTTCTCGGATGAGAAACCTAGACCTAATGTCATCTATTTGGACTTCTGTAAGGCTTTTGGTATCGCTCCCCACAACATCCTTCACTCTAGATTGGAAACGTATGGATTTGACAAGTGGTTCAGTGGATGAGGAATTGGTTGGATAGTCGCATCCAGAGGGTAGTGGTCAATGGCTTGATGTCCAGATGGAGATCAGTAGTAAGTGGTGTCCCTCAAATTTCTGCATTAGGATGAGTACTATTTAACATCTTCATCAATGACATAGACAGTGGGATCAAGTGCATCCTCAGCAAGTTTGCAAATGACACCAAGGTGAATTATGCAGCTGACATGCTTAAAGGATGTGTTTCCATCCTGAGAATCTTGAACAAGCTTGAGAAGTGGGCCCACGTGAATCTCATGAAGTTCAACAAAGCAAAGCGCAAGGTCCTGTACCTGGGTCTGGGCAAGCCCTGGTATCAATACAGTCTCAGGGTGGGGGTGGTTTAGAGCAGCCGTGCCGAGAAGGACTCAGCAGCTTCCAATGAGCTCAACATGAACCAGCAATGTGCACTCGTAGCTCAGGTGGCCAACTGCATCCTGGGCTGCATCAGAAGAAGCATCGTCAGCAATTCAGGAGAGGTGATTGTGCCTCTCCGCTCCGCTCTCATAAGACCGCACCAGGAGTACTGCAGCCAGATCTGGAGACCTCAGCACAGGAAGGACATGTTGGAGCCAGTCTAGAGGAGGCCACAAAGATAATCTGAGAACTGGAGCACATCCCATACGAGGATAGGCTGAAAGAGTTTGGCTTGTTCAGCCTGGAGAAGAGAAAGCTGTGAGGAGACCTTACAGCAGCTTTCCACTGCCTAAAGGGGGTCTATAAGAATGATGGAGAAAACCTGTTTATCTTGGCCTGTTGCAACAGGGCAAGGAATGATGGTTTTAAATGAAAAAAAAGGTAGATTCAGACTACATATAAGGAACTTTTAACAAGCAACATGGTGAGGCACTGGCACTGATTGCCTGGAGAGGTGGTGGATGCCCCATCCCTTGAAACATTCAAGGTAAGGTTGGATGAGGTTCTGAGCAACCTCATCAAGTTGAAGATGTATTTGCTGTCTTCAGAGGAGCTGGACTGGTTGACTTATAATGCTCCCTTCCATCCCAAACTATTCTATACTTCTACAGTTCTATGATTCTATGAATCTGATTTTCTGTGTGAAAGAAGGTGGTCATGGAAACTGTTAATGGAACTGGTTAGTTCTCCTTTCCTACAGCACTATCACAGCCAGCTTCCTCCAAGTCTGTGGGTCAGGCCAGGTCACTAGGCAGGGGAGATCCAGTCCTATGGGTCTTCATGCTTCCCTCTCAAAGAAAAGTCAGTACTGTCCTGTCTCTGGAGGATATGAAGGTATCTCTGTCTTCTGCTGCTTTATCCATAACACTGTGTGTATAAAAATGCTTTTAAACAAGTATATCTAGTTTGAAATGTTGGGGTTTTTCCCCTTCTTTTGTCCCTACACCTATCTTTGAAGGATTTCTAAAGGAATTAGGATGAAGGTTTCAGACTGATAGTTTTGACTGGCTTTTTGTATTTGTTTGTTTGTTTGCTTGTTCTGTTTTGGTTGGTTGGGTTTTGTTTCTTTCCCCACAAACTGGGGAAGTTTTCTTAAAAATCTACAGTAAATTATGAAAATCATCCTGTAGTCTCTGGAAAATCGAGGAGAGGAGAGGGGAAAATACATCAAAAGTGCCAGTGGATATCTTAAAAACCAGGAATCTAGTCCCTCTGATTCTTCTGAGATCAGATATTTTTTATTTTATTTTATCATAAAAATATAATCTCTTTTATTTTCTGTCTAAAGATCAAGTCATTAGATCATATCCAAGTAATATTATCCAGCTTTTCCTTGCAGCCATAAAGACTAGAAATTCTCAGCTTTTTAAAATATACAATAGGTATGTCTCATCTGATAATTACTGAATGTCTCTTCATAGAATCACTTGGTTTCCAGGAATGCATTTCTCTCAATAGTCTCTGAAATATTGCTTAATTCCAGTGGAATCATGGCATGTGCACATATCACAAACTAAGCTCTTAGTCAAAATCTACATGGCTGCGATCACTATGGATACGTTGCACACAATATTCTTCAGCTGAACCACAAATTATGCACTGTACAGAGCTCACCTTGTGCTTCCTGGCTGTGTCCAGATCAGGGAATAACTCCAACTCCCATGGGATAATTGAATTTACAGTAGTGTTATGTTACTGGAGGTTGTTGGTATCAGTTGGCCAAGTTGAAGAAAACAATAAAGGCCGTTTAGCTCCAAATGCCATTCAGAAGTTATGGGGGATGCACCTCATCGCCATCCTCAGCACACCTGCATCTCTCCTCTCACTTCAGGAAGCAGATTTTCCATTCCCCTCAAACTCACAGAGCAAAGTGATATCAGTACCTGGGGAAGGAAAGAAATCTATGAAAGATAGTCCAGTGAGATGAGAGGTATTTTAGCCAGCAAATAGGGAGAAAAATGAAGTCTGAAGCAGAGGAAATTGGAAATAATTATGAGTATTCATAGAAGGAAATAATTATCTTTTGCTCCATAAATACATAAAATTATTTTTTAATTCATTTTCTGATACCACCGAAAGGTCGTAGAGCATCCCCACAAAGTGCTAAGGATCAGCTGGGCTTTTTTTTGAGAAACATTTTTTTTCAGGAGCAGTTCTTATGTTAGATTTAGACTAGATACACAAAATAGCAGAGATAACAAGATCATTTGTAGTCTTAATTTCATGTTATATATACATCAGTTGCATAAGGAAAGGAGTTCAGAAACAAAAGAAAGAAACCGCAGCGAAGTTTAGCACGCCAGATCTGACACACACCTGTATGATACAGACATAGTGCCAGGGTAAACTCAGCAGCTTCATTTCCAGACTGCCTGTGGTAGAAAGATCTCGGGGTTTTTTTTAGAAAGACAAAATCTAAATTGTCTATAACAAACATGTGCCCAAGTTTTAAGAACTGCTGCCAGAAGAATAAAAGAAACATTTGATTTTTCCAGATAACTCCTTCTGTCAGTTAATCATGACTATTGGATAGCGAGCAGCAGAACAGAGATTTCCAATGAAAAGGAAGATTCAATTTCAGAGAGATCATTTAAAGAAAACCATGTAATTTTACAAATACATGAAGAACTAAAATTATACGTTTTTCTGACAGCATCTTAAGTGCTGAAGAAATAAGACTGAAAAGATAGATACACTCTCTTTGAAACTTCATAATTCCCTTCTTTGCTTTTTGTTGTTCCTTCTTGCCTGTTTCTCCTGATTCCTTTATCATGGTGAAAGTGCTTCGAGGCTGCTCTTCTTTTTCTTCCTGTATGTGTCCGATGTGATTTCTTTGCACTGTATGTGATAGTTCTGCTTTCTCAGTGGCTGAAAATAGACAGTGAGGGCAAGACATATCATGGAGCTGTGGCTGGAAAATGTTTTCTCTGTCTGCCTTTCTGGTCCCTCCACAGTTTCTACACATTTTGGTCTCAGCTCCAGACCTGTTAACACTATATGCTGTTATATGGGAACTCAGAAATGCAATTAAACATAAAAAAGAAATTATTTCTCCACCCAGAATTTGCAACTAAGTTTTATATTCTATAATGAGAAAAACTTGCGCACTGTATATACAGGAAAAATAAGAGCAGATCAAGACAAATAGAGCAAAATTAGATTTTCTCTTCTTTCTTTCCTTCCTTCCTTTGTTTCCCTCTACAACACTCCAGTGTCTGGAAACCATCGGGGTCAGAAAATTACAGATAGATAAATAATGATCTGCACTTCATAAATGTTTTAATACCCATATGGTATCATACTTAGAGATTACATCATACAAACCATTCTTACAACATGTTTTTTTTCAGCTTGTGATATGTTGGCTCTGCTGGTAAGCATGCAGGCTTTCCAACAGTAGAGACCAAAGGTAGCTTTGGAAGATACTTTAGCTTAGATTAGGTTAGATTTAAACCGTCCTCCTGCATCCCAGTGTCTTTAACTAGGACAATTTCGCTCACAGTTCACGCTACAGTTTGCTGAAGACTCAACACGCAAACAATGGAAAAAGAGATGTGTATTTTAACGAGTTAGTGATATAGAATCTGCCCTTCTTCCTCTCTGCTGCCACCCATGAACCAGAACAGAGGAACAGGACTGTGCTATTTATGAAACAGAAATAATAATATTCAGATTTGAATAGAATGCAGGACACATTGTAAACTTAAAATTCAGAAGGAGAATATTTGAAAAAAAAAAGGATTGGTTTTCTTCCTCAAATTTAGTATTTTCAATGTAAATTGATACATTGATATTATGCTGAATGTATTTCTACACTGAGATCCTCACACCACTGCTACAGAAGAAGTGAGGTTCTACAATAATTTTAATAGAATGCTGACTTTCTTGCTTAATTATGTCCTTTTCCATGTCAGTAATATTAATTACACATTGCAGCATCTGTTGTCTTCTTCCCAGAAAAGACTCGCAACAACGTGACATTTAAGTTGGGATATCACCATTGTTTTTGGTGAAGGGAGTGTTATTTGATGATGTAACAGCCTAGGTATGTTTGCCAAAAGGATTTCGTGTTATAGATAGCAAGTATTGAGAAAACTTATGCAAAAGTTTTGTCTGTATCAAGTAATTATGAATAAATAAGGGCATTATTGAGGAGCAACCTGGCAGATATACCTGCTGTTTTAAGATGCAACTTGCATGGCCTCATATTCCTTTTATTTCAGGATGATTTGTAACAGTCTCCTCCTAGGACACGTACTCCAGCAGCAGTATCAACTTCTAAGCAAAAGAAGATAAACTTGGATATCATCAAGAGGGAGGTTGTTTCTCCTTTTGAGAAAAAATAAAGAACCAACCTCATGGAAGCACAGCAAAGCACCTTATGAGAATAATCAGTGAAGCAAATTAAGCACACTCAAAAATATAATCCTATATCAAGTATATCAACTAAAAAAAAAGGAATCAATTTTCCTACATGAATATTCTACATATGCACTTTTACAGGTTCATCTCCAACAACAAGATTCTAATAATTGGTTGGAAAAAAAATCCCTCACTATTTATAGTAAGTGCAGTTGCCAAGCAGGAGCTGAGAAGCAGCCTAAGTCTTTGCCTTGTTGTTCTATCATTATTCCTGCAGCTGCAGTGTAAGTGCAAAAAGAAAATGAAGCTCTCAGCCACTATTTTCCTTTAGACAATATCAGATAATTTTTAGTCCCACCAAACTGTTCCCTCAGGGGCAACATCATCATGGTGGGCTATGGCAGTTGCATAACACAAGCCAAGTTTCAGAGGAACACTTTAGAGTAAAAAAAGAATGTGGGCTGTGGTAGAACACCGGATTGGTCTCAGATTGGCCCAAATTGTTGTGGTGGGCTAGGTCTACTGCTTAAAGTCATGCTCCTGAGACCTACTGAGGTCTGCATCTTGGGCAGGTGCCATATGTCTTGTGTGCCATGCTCATCTAAAAGCAAATGTCACAGGAGGAATTTGGTTGCTCCTGTAGGATGTTTTACTGCTCAAACAATAGCCAAACAGACTCAGACCCCCAGCACTATGAGAACAGCTGTGCACTTCAGCTGAATTAAAAAAAACAAACAAATGCCCATAACTATGCTCTTTTTCTTCTGGTTTCTGAGCCCTGAGGGTGGAAATCTATTAGAATATTCTGACTAGATCCAATGCTTTTTTTTTTTTTCTAGAACATGAAGGATTCCTCCTTCCCCATATCTCCAATGTGCAGCAATTACAAAAAAATAGGCACTGACTATAACAACTGGGTTACATATGCTCCAACTAAGCAAGATGCACATGCACACACAAAATAATAAGAAGCTAAAAGGAATCCAGTTATTATGGAATAGAAGAAAGCGACAAAAGTTTGGAGATTTTAATCGCTGGGCAATGCTGGAGAAAAGGTTGCATATATGGTTCAGATGTGAATCAACATGCCTCCCACCACAGTATATTGGTTCTGTAATCAATGGGAAGATATAAGTGTCTTTGGGGTTGATTTAAAATATCTAAACTAAATGTCTGCAGTCAATCTGTGTGAATACTCCTGAGAAGAAATTGAGGGATATTTCTTAAGATTGTTTATACTTTCACAGTATGACACAGAACTACTCATTTTGCCAGTTATGGTAAATATTACACAAGTGATTTTATGTTTGACTGATGAAATACTGACAAGGAGAGTTTAGCAAATGAAAAGGCGAGATTAGGATTCTAGCATCATGAGCTTGACCCTTTCATATTTGACCCTCATGAGTACAATACAAATTGTTTAGTTGTTTTCTTTTAATTTCAAAGTATGGCAAAGATCTTAGCTTACAAAACTAAATTAAAATACAAGTAATATAAGAAAGCTTAGGTATCATTCAGGCAGCATCTTCATATGATATAGGGCATTGGAAGAGTTTGTAACAGTGGTCATATTTCAAGCACAATGATTTCTCCTGGGAGACCTGGAGGTTCAGCATATCTCATTTCCCAATCAAACATCCTTCTTTTCATTTTTTTCACCACACGTGTCATTCACACAATGTCTGAAGTCATCCAAAACTTTGTTTTTTTCATGAGGTGTTTGAGTTGTAAAATCTGTATTCAGCCGAATGAATCTCTAAAGTCATCAATACCCATGTCTCTCCTTCTTGTCTTTTTTCTTTTTTGAATTTTGTGGTGAGTGGGAACTCATACCTCCAAGGTAGCTTGCTGTGAGTTTCTTGTGTTTTGTAATTAATACCCAGAACCTGCACTTTTTTGAAGCAAGAAGAAGAAGCACAGAATCATAGAATCATAGAATAGTTTGGGTTGGAAGGGACCTTAAAGGTCACCCAGTTCCAAACCCCCTGCTATGGGCAAGGACATCCCATTGGATCAGGCTGCCCAAGGCCTCATCCAACCTGGCCTTGAACACCTCCAGGGATGAGGCAGCCACAGCTTCCCTGGGCAACCTGTGCCAGAGCACACCACCCTCACAGTGAAGAAACTCTTCCTTATGTCTAGCCTAAATCTGCCCCTCTCCAGCTTATACCCGTTGCCACTTGATCTATCACCATAAGCCTTTGCAAACATTCCCTCCCCAACTTTCTTGTAGCCCCCTTCAGGTACTGTTACCACAGTTCCACATCCTTCTTATGCTGAGGATTCCAGAACTGGACACAATACTCCAGATGAGGTCTCACAAGGGAGGAATAGAGGGGCAGAATTACCTCCCTTGACTTGCTGGTCACGCTTCTTTTGATGCAGCCCAGGATACAGTTGGCCTTCTGGGCTGCGAGTATGCATTGCTGGCTCATGTCAAGCTTCTCATCAACCAGCACCCCCAAGTCCTTTCCTGCATGGCAGCTCTCAATCATATCATCCCCTGTTGTGTACCGAAAACGGGGATTTCCTCGACCCAGGTGTAGGACCTTGCACTTGGACTTGCTGAACCTCATGAGGTTCCCACAGCCCCACTGCTCCAGCCTGTCCATGTCCCTCTGGATGATATCCCATCCTCTCAATCTGGAAACTGCACCACTCAGCTTAGTGTCATCTGCAAACTTGCTGAGGATGCACTCAATCTCACTGTCAATATCATTGACTAAGATCTGGAATTCAAGCTGTTGACCGCTACACTCCGAATACCGTCCAACCAGTTTCTTATCCGCCAAACTGTCCACTCATCAAATCCACATCTCTCCAATTTAGAGAGAAGGATGTTGTGGGGGACCATGTCAAAGTCTTTACAGAAGTCCAGATAGATCACGTCTGTTGGCTTACCTGTGTCCACTGCTGCAGTTACCCCATCTTAGAAAGCCACTAAGTTGGTCAGACAGGATTTGCCTCTGGTGAAGCCGTGCTGGCTGCCATCAATCACCTCCCTGTCCTCCACGTGCATTAGCAGAGCTTCTGGGAGGATCTATTCCATGATTTTCCCAGGCACAGAGGTGAGGCTGACAGATCAGTAGTTCCCTGGGTCATCTCTTCTACCATTTTAAAAATGGGGATGATGTTACCCTTCTTCCAGTCACCAGGGACTTCTCCTGACTGCCATGACTTTTCAGATATCATGGAGAGTGACTTGGCAACTTCATCTGCCAATTCCCTCAGGACTCTGGAGTGCATCATATCAGGTCCCATAGACTTATAAATGTTCAGATTCCTCAGGTGGTCAGAAACCTGATCCTCATCTACAGAGGGAGGGGGTTTACCCGCCGGTCACCCTCATCTTGTCCAATGACCGAGGAGGGGTGAGGAGAGAAGACTGAGGCAAAAAAGTTGTGGAGTACCTCAGCCTTCTCCTCGTCTGTTGATAGGAGGTCACCATTCCCAACCATCAGCGGGGGTACGTTCTCTTTGACCTTCGTCTTTTGATTGACGTACCTGTAGAAGCCTTTCTTGTTAGTCTTCTCTTCCCTTGACGAGTTCAGCTCCAGCTGTGCCTTGGCCTGATGAAAGAAAGGCCTGATGGCTGCATTCAATTAAGAGTCTCTCAGTATACTTGGCTCTCAACTTATTTATTTATTTGAGACCTTACTTATAATGAAACCATTGTTGCTGAGGACAGAGTTTTGCTACATGAACACAGACCACTAGCTGGTATTCACATGCGTTAGTAACTTACAGAAGATCAAGGATCTCACAGAAACAACACATACAGAATTTATCCTGGAGCAACCTCACCTTCACTGTTTCAGGTCAAAGACAGAGTATTAAACTATTGCTTATGAAAGGTAGTCCCAAAAGCAAACAAAACCGATGCTTCCAAGTTAAATGATAAATAAGATTTGAGGCAGATGTTAACTACTGTGTTTGGGAACAAAGTGCAAACTCAGTGGCTGGCTCACATATTTGCAGATAAGGTGTTAATTACGTGAAGTAGGAATTGAAAAGCCCAGAACTGAAAGCTCAGGACTCTAGACAGACAAATAGATAACATGAACTTGCAAGGTGGGGGGGAATTAAGAAAAACTGAAGTTCTTAATTACATGATTAAATGGAAAAATAGAATTTATAGCATTCTATGGCATTATGTAGGAGCCATTAGAAGTTTTAACTGGAATTTATTGCTTTTTGAACTATTTCTTTGCATTTTCTACTTTGTTTATTTTAACTAACCTAACAGTTAAACCTGGTTTCTACCAGTTCAAGGAAACAATTATTATTCATGACATTTCTATCACTAGCTACTGCTTTTACTTTAAACGTTATTACTAATAAATCTTGCATCTTAATAATATTAAAAATTTCTTTAACAGTGGAAAAATCAATTTATAACTTGACTTATTGAAGTGACAAACAGAAAAACAGACTCAAAATATGCAGGTGCTCATGATTTGCCATGGGCCACACAAAGTATTAACCTCAGTGGCATATCAACAGTTCTGCTAAAAATCAGAGATGCTAATTCTCTGTCTCCAAAGGTAAAGCATCTAATAATATGTAAATCTACTTTATATCTCAGTGCAATGTACAAAAGAAAGATTTAATCATTGCAGGCTGATTATGGCCCAACAGCCACTAATTTTGACTCGATCACATTCAGTGTGAGTAAAGGGTGGGGGGAAAGTTCAAGGGGTAATAAGTCTTATACTTTATGATTTCACAGTGGAAGTCTCATGGTCGGAGAAAATGTAAGGATACGTGCGAGAAGAGTGTTTAGAATTAGTGTGAATGAAAATTAAGGGCTCTATAAGATAAATTTATAAGTCAGCCAAAAATCATGATTACACAAGGAATGTAGGCAACAGATTTTTTTTGGCAGCTAAAGCAGCATACAGAAACTAAAAAAAGTTTTAAAATATGTTACAATGGATCAACAAAGAAAATGGATGGCAATAAACATGAAAGAGCATTTTTGTGTAGGTAACTGAAAAGTTTAGGACACTACAAGGAGATTCATGGTATCATTACAGAAATAAAGACAGAGATACAAGGGTTTGAAAAAGATGGATGGATTTAAAAATATAAAAAAAAATACACAGGAAAAAAAGCAGATCCTACAAATGTTGTAGGATTCTACTAACACATTGTTGAGATAAAACTATTAATAGGCAACCCAGAAACAGTCACAATTATTTCTTTTCTACATGTGGAACCAATAAGGATATTTTTATTACATAAAAATATATTTTTATTACATAATGAGGTTGAAAAGTACTTTCCAGTCAAGTAATAGATATTAAACAACACCTGTCAGTAGATCTGAATAGCTTTTACCCAAGAGTTCTGAAAGACTTGACCGGGGAGAACACTATTCACTGATGTTAATTTTTAATAAACCTCAAAATAGCAGGGAAATGCCAGAAGACTGGGAGAACATTGTAGTGCAAATATTTCGGAAGGGCAAGTGGTCCTACCCAAGTAACTTCAGTCAGTGAGAAATAAAGCTGTTTTGGGAATCAGTTAATAGGGAATTAAAGGACAGCTCACAGGTGATTAAGGGAAATTATTTTTGTCAAACAGATCTAACTTCTCAATAAAACTACTACTACTATGGTGTGTAAAACAAAACCTATTCTCTTCGCCACCCAACCCCAATTGAATAAAATGTGAATGATTTCAGAACTGGCTAATGGGTGGTTCTACAAACAGGAATGTGATGGCACCAGACAGGGAGGAGTAGCTGATACACCAGAAGGCTCTGCTGCCATTCAGTGATATCTGGACAGGCTGTAGATTTGGGCAGAGAGGAACCTCACAAAGGTCAATAAAGGCAAGCACAGGGTTCTGCACCTTGGGAGGAACAACCTCCTGTACCAGTACAGGTGATCGACTGGAAAGCAGCTTTGTGTAGGAGGACCTGGGACTCCTGGAAGACAACAAATTAACCATGACCTAGCAGTAAGCCCTCGTGGCCAAGAAGGTGCATGGTATCCTGGGGTACATTAAAGAGAATGTGGCCAGCACATTACGGGAGGTTCTCCTCCCCATCCACTCTGCCCTAGTGAGGCCCCATCTGGAGTCTTGTGCCCAGTTCTGGGCTCTCAAGCTAAAGAAAGACAAGGAACTGCTGGAGACAGGCCATTGGAGAGCCACGAAGATGATGAGGGGTCTGGAGCACCTCTCTAATGAGGAGAGGCTGAGTAACCTGGGTCAGTTTAACCTGGAGAAGACTGAAAGCAGATCTTATCAATGCTTCTAAATATCTAAAAGGCCATGGTCAAGAAAGTGGGGCCAGTCTCTTTTTAGTGGCATGTAACAACAGGACAAGGGACAATGAGTACCAGCTGGAGCACAGGAAGTTCCATCCGAACATGAGGGAAAAGTTCTGGAGCACCGGAAAAGGCTTCCCAGAGAGGTTGTGGAGCCTCCTTCTCTGGACATACTCAAACCCTGCCTGGACATGTTCCTGTGCAACCTGCATGAGGTGAACTTTCCCTAGAAAGCAGATTGGTCTGGATTGTCTTCAGAGGTCCCTTCCAACTCCCTCCATTCTGTAATTCTCTGAAAACAGGGATTTTCTGCTGGGACATGCAAGGAAGAGGAGCATTAGTGATGTTGGTCAACATTTCATCGATGATTTAGGTGTAACTCTAAAATTACTGGTGTTGTAATCAACACTCATAAGGACAATCAAAGTGGTCTGTCTCAGTTAGGAAGTAGAGTCCATTCAGTCCATAAGTGGACTGAACATTTTAATACGGATATATGAAAATTGCATGTGGAAAGCAAGCAGTGCCTGCAAAATATGAGACTGCACCCTAGTAAGTAACGACTGAGAATAAAAAATTTAACTCCAGCATTTCTGTGGCAAGAAAAGGGTAGTCTGTCTTTGCATTCTGCATCATTACAATAGCTCAGTTGTTGGATGTTTGGAAAAAAGGAGTTGCAAAGTCAGAAAGGGAGTAGGAAAGACATCTCAAAATGATTCTTATACTGAAGATAACGCTTCACAGTGAGAGGTTTAAAGGCTCAATCTATTCCGTTTATCAAGAGGCAGGTTGAGAGGGGATTTGATTGCAGTGTGTATGTACATTCATGGGTAAAACAGACTGGTTGCTAAAGGACTCTTTAAACCAGAAGCAAAAGGCAGAGGAAAACCCAATGACTGGAAACTGAAGTTGAACAGACTCCAATGAGAAATTAGGCACAATGTTTTGTCAGGAAGGCTGATCAATCATCAGACAAATTACCAAGGGAGGCTGCAGGATCTCCATCTCTCAGACGAAAACTGGGCCTCTTTTGGAAGATGTATTTAGCTAAACACAAGTAATGGTTTAGTTAAACCGCAGAGGTCCTTGAGCTGAGTACAGGAGGGAACAGAAGAAATGCAGGGGCTTGTAAAGCTCAGAAGGTCAATCTGGCATGATCTGTTGAGCCATGCCAGTCTTAAGCTTTGAGAATGTATCTGTTAATTATAGTAATCGTAATTGTAAAAATAACTACTTACAAAATTGCTACTGCAAAAATAATATAATTTTTTTAAATTTTATGTTGAGTCTGAAATGTGAAGGGACAAGTCCTGATTAAGAAATATAGCCTATGAAAGTGGTTTATCATACAGGGAAAAGAAGTAAGATCTTTGGCCACAAAAATACTCCATATTACTCCAAGACCCTAAAGAGATATAGCTGCTGCCTCAGGATTGGGGTGAGATGAGGAAGTGGTTGACTTATTTTTGTGTCATGTTTATTGCCGTCTTATTGTGTGGTTCTGCCACCACAATCCCTGGAAGAGGGCCACACTGACACTTAAGCCTCTTGAGTTTCTTCTCTAGGTTTTCCAGATATGCCATTTCTGTGGAGTCTCAGCACCTGCACCCATTGCAGATAGAGTTTTCTGCACCCTTCAAGGGGTAGGCAGAGGGGATTACTCAGAGATATAAGTTCACCATTTTCTATCAACTTCATTGATCGTGGCATTTCATCTTAGAACAAGAAAGGCTGCTTATAAAACATCGGTGGTCAGGCTTTAAATGAAAATTTCACGAAGATATGAAGTACCATAATTATAACCTTGTATACATCTTCTTCTCCTTGACCTGCTTATCACTTTTTGTCTAATTAGCATCCACTATCTATCAGCTTAAACATTCCTAAGTAAACTTTAATTCACCATATCCTGAAAAAAACTCTCAGGAGGTTAACATTTTTAAATTGTCATAATTATGAATTTGAGCATCCTTCTCCTGGAGTAGGGTACTGATAAAAGTCTACACTGCAGCCTGGTGGGAAGATGTTGCCCACACCTGTGGCATGGACATTGACTCACAATGGAGTAAGTCACACGTTTAGTTCTCTGCTTCCTTGGACCACCTTTTACTAGACTATAGAAGAGAGTCCACAATCTTGTTATCCCTCCTGCAGTTTTCCTCACTACCTAACACAGATGCAGAGACCCCAAAACTTTTTCCAATGCACTAAGACTTGAAGTATCATCTAGTTCTTTGCTCATTTTATAAGAACTTAGTTGTACATTTCCCTGTTCTTTTGTTATTGTTCTTAAATATAAGCTTATGGCAAAGAGCTGCAACACAGCACTGTAGAATTTGGCAGCTGCAACTGCATATTCTTAGTAGAGGTATCTGCTGTGTAATGACTGATCAGCTCTTGCTGTGCTCATTTATTTGCCTTTGCAAGTGTTATTTTTTCAGCTGAGGTCTGGAAGAAGGTATCTTATTAAAAAGAAAATATACTTTTTCATGGTTTAAATAAAAATTGTCATGGTTAATCTAAATTTCATTATTTTCATTTAATTTTTGTGTGTCACATTTGAGAAAAAGCTCTTGACTGGTTTGTATTCTGTGTATTTTCTTTTTTTAAAGGATCAATATTCATATTGAACATTTTCACATTTTGTTCTTTTTTTCCATGCTTTTGTATTTTTCCCCCCAGTGCTACTTCTGAAAGTAAATGAGATAAAAATATGATGAGAACCATTACTTTCATCAGCCTTCAAGGCATTAGGAATTTGAATCTTTTTCTCATATTATTCTTGAGATGTTGGCAACGTCCTTGCTCCCAGAATTAGTTGCTATCAGTTCACTCCAATAAGATTACTTGCATACTTAGAGTCAAGTAAGTGCAGAAGCATTTCCAGGCTCTTTAGTAAGCACCTAAACACCCTCCTGCAAGCCCATGGGATGAATAAGTCACCAGTCCTCTGAGGGCAGCGTCAATTGGCTCCATAGCCATTACTGCAGAATGAGGTTGGGCACCAAAATTCTAATGTCCTTTTCTCTTCAGTTTGTCCCCTCTCCCTCTCAGAAGAAGCTGGGCCCTGACATTGTGACATTTCTTTCACGCTCCAACCATCATTTCAAATAGCTGTAGAAATTCTCAAAGGAGATTATGGGCAGTCTGGTTAATTCTTCTTTCAGTTTGACATCTTAGCACAACAGTATAATTGCTTTGTAAAAGAAAGTTGCAAAACCTGACTCTGCTCTGAGACAAGACCTGCATGATATCTGCAAGTTTGGCAGCATTTAGAGAATGGGCAGCGTAGGCACATACAGAAGGAAAGCACCTTTGGAGAGGTGAATGTTCGTGTTGGTGCATTGTCAACTATGATAACCCAATGTTGAAGTCTTGTGAGAATGGCTCTTGCTTTGCTATGAAGTAGAGGAGCAGTGGCTCACATGCCAGTTGATCAGCAGAGGCTTCCATCCCTGTTTCTTTTGTTACTTTTGTAGTTTTCATGACTGTGGATTTAACTTTTTTACATCCAACTTCAAGTACCACACCAATCAACTCCTACTCTAACCTCTGACTTCCTTCATGAAGTAACAGATACCCAAGGCTGGGGTAGCATTACTGAGGCACAATTCAAATAAGAAAGCTCCTGCAATTTATAAGTTAAACTTTACTGTCCCAACCTCCAGCAAACAGTTCCTTCTACATGTTATATATTTGTAGGATTTCACATTATTTTTTGATTCAAGTAAATCATCCAATGCAGAGTTCCTCTTTTGCTTAAATACATTATAAACATGCAGGATGACATGTTCTAGATGAGCTGATGCTTCAGGGCTTTATCTTTTGCACTGCCTAACTCCTTTTTACGATGTCTACAGTGTCCTGATGCTGCATGGATTTAGCTGGCATTGATGTTTTACCTTCCATCTCTATAAAGGCAAGGAAAATTCTTAACATACATAACTCTGAGGGATGTAATTTATTTGTGGCTGGCCTTGCTCTCCTGCCTGGACTAGGGCAGGGTGCAGTGATTTAAAATGGACTTCAGTGTGGTGGCACAGATACCCGCCAGTGGCTAACAAAATTAACAATGTCTGTCTGGATTCAGGGGTTTAACTCAGAATTTCTTTACTTTTATGGATTGACCCTGCAACAACATAATTATATAAATGCATTTCCATGTCTGAGTTGAGGACATAGATATAATCCTTGGCTGTGTTATGTAAAACCACACATTTTCAATCAGTAGAAATGCAAACCTGTTTCAATGTCTTTGCTTAATAAGCAAGTTTATTTTATCTG
This sequence comes from Phaenicophaeus curvirostris, assembly GCF_032191515.1. NCBI lineage: Eukaryota > Metazoa > Chordata > Aves > Cuculiformes > Cuculidae > Phaenicophaeus > Phaenicophaeus curvirostris. The sequence goes on from NC_091431.1 coordinate 19,528,869, forward strand.
TGACAAATACTTGTTCCATATCTATAAAACATGCTCTCTGAAAACATTTCTATTTTACTTCAGGTACAAAATATGAATGATTGTTCTTAACTCTTAGTCTTTTCAGGTATGAATAAATGTTTATCTTGCAACAAAAAAATATTGGCTATTATTTTCTTCTGCTCCCGCTTCATGCTATATTTAGGGAAGTAGCATTCTTAAATAATAGATTCTATGCATGCATACTACAGCATACGTTGTTAATACATTAGAGGAAATATCCCAGTCTTCAAATCCCACCTATTGTGAGCCCTAAAAATATACAAATGCTCTGTCTGTATGGATAAACACTGTCTGCACCCATTACAAAACTTACACTGCCAGTGAAAACTGAGCAAGAATTAACTTCACATCACGAAAGTGCAAAGCAAACTAAGGAAATTAAATCGTTTGCATCAACTCTGGCTACATCTGCTAAATATTTTTAACTGTTTTAAGAAAGAAAAACTGAAGGCAAACTTGAAATGAATAGAAACAATAATGGTCAGTAGCATGTGTTGCACATTATTTGAATGGAAAGTAATTTATCACTTCTGAAATAAAAGCTGCTTATTCTTGTATTTCACTGTCTGTAACAATCCTTACAATTTATCTGTGAAAAAGTGAGAAACTGTACTGCCATTAGCATATGAATGCTTGACACATCAAATTGGCTGTACAATAACAGAAGGGCATTTGCTATTGGTGTATGCACACAGACAAAGCAGCCATTTTGGGGGGAGAGAAAAAACATAAAAAAATGAAATGGTGTGGGTGTTTAACCCGTTGTCTGTCTCTCTGGTTTCACACAGCGTCTTTGATGAGGGCAGCCTGGCAGAGTGGCTGGAAATTCTTAAAACAGAAAAAAGGAGCGTGCAGCTTAAGCGTTGGAACAAAGATAATCGGTGTTAAATTTTTATTCAGATGGTAGTGGATGAGATGATGCAAGAAATGCAAGAAATCATTCTGGAATAAGTGATTTCCTATGTTGCTAATGTGTGCGCCAGGGGTGGGAGGAGTACAGAAACATGGAGGTTGCACAGAAATGAACTATTGCCTACGTACGGTTTTATTTCATGGCAACAACATCATGGGCCTTGGGTCAGATGTGTGAAACTATTTCTCAAAGAAGCTGCATACATAATTAAGGCCCTATGAAGGGTTCTCAGTTGAAGTTGCCAGGCTACATTCATTTCAAAAGCAGAGCCATTTGTTATCAAATTTAAATTAACTCTCTAAGCACTGGACGTTTAAAGTGTGGCTTTGCAAACCGTACTTGCTATCTGAGGATGGGCGAGCATTGCCTGCTCATCAACAGTACTGTTATTTCACAGAGAATGGAAACCTTACCCATATTTAGCCTTCCAAAGCAGTAACCTAAGATGAAGGTTAATTTCTGAAAGATATCATTATACTTTGTTCTCTCTTAGAAGTAGCAGTTGTTTTTTTCTCCCTTTCTTCTCTTTCCCTTTTAAAAGAGAAACAAAACACAAAATCATTATTTCAGCTTTAATTTGGAAATAAATTAGTAAATCAATACTTGCTGCTTTTTTTCTGCAAGCATACTGTGGTTACCTTCACAAAATTATTTTTATTTTATTTATTTGTGGCTTCAAGTGTTAAAGCACACAGATTAACAACTCAGGATATCTGTATTTTTCAGTCCTACATGGCTTGCAACAGGAAGATGTGATTCTGTAGCCTTTAATTTCACCAGTAATCCTCATGGATGTAACTCCAATGTCACTTCTGTTACATTTATGAATTACTAAGGAGAGGAAAGATGTCTGAATTGCATTAATTGTTATTATTTTTTATTTCCTTGAGCATACCAGTGTGCTTTCCAAGCAGAGGAGAGATGCTCTTGCACCAAGAAGCTCACATAAAGTAACTTTTACTATTATTACACTGTATTAAAACAGTGCTCAAAATTATAGTGGTATTATTTTTTCAGGCTGCTAAGCATGTCATGCATAGGGCTTGGTGATGTCATCTCTTAACTAGTAAAGGGCAATAAATAAAAACAAACACCCCAAATCACAAACAGCCATTCACCATGTTAATCTGTTTTCTGTGTGCTCATACCCTCTCAATGATAGCATTCCATAAATATAGCAGTTGGGTGCCAATGGCAAAATATTTGTGGAAAGCAAATTTCATAGCCCAGAAAGAAGCTTGTTTGCTAGAAACTCCTGACGCCCTTTCTTGATGGATATTTTGGGCACTGCTGAGCTTAGCAGGAACCCATGAGTGCTAGAAGTTAAGGTGCTTTGGGCCATATCTTTGAGGGTCATTCTCCAGCCCTCAATGAAATAAACAACTTTTGATTCTAGATGCTTTGTTTGTAGATGTCAAAGTGATCACTCAAAGCTTTATAGTCTTAGCTCCAAAAATAAAAGAATGGGTACAGCAGAATATGAGTTCTACAGCTAAAGGCAACCCATGAGTACAATGCAGATTTTGAATATTCGTAATGAAGTCATACTGCGTGAAAAAAACTACAAACCTAAACCTACTCTGCAATTTGCTCACAGATATGACATGAGATGAAAAAAATGCTGAATTTATGAAACTAATTACTCATCATGAATTATTCTCTCTTTCTAGCTTTAAATTAAATTAAGTTTACCCTGGGTAATCAGCAAAGATATGCCAACAATTAAACCCAACAAAACATCCCAGTCATATACACAGTGTGTATGTGCCTGAATGCATCACCCTACAGTGTGGGTGTTCTAAGCAAGAAAAGAAAGATGTAACTACTGTTGTAAACTCTCTATAAAAGACAAGGCTTTTTCAGTAAATTCTCTTGCAGAGTATTAAACGTGTGTGGTTTTAGACCTTTGAAACTTGATTTTTTTTGCTCTATTTAATTTTACCTTTCTATTTTCATTTCTCACTTCTCACATTGCAGTATCTAGCTACAATTTTTACTGTTGTGAAGCTAAAGATACTATAAAATATATGGGATTCTTAACTAAGTGCTCTTTTCTTGCTTGAAACACAAGCCTAGGGCATTTAGTCTACATCCCTTCATCAACAGATGATGTTGATTTAATACAATCAAGTTGAGCCTATTGCAGCTTTTAACAGGTGTGCTGGCAAGACTGAATTTCATATTGTAGTCTCTGGGTTGAGAGAGGGCTTTGTGTTAGTAAAGGTGATGAGAATACCACTGAGCACCGTGCTGCTAAATTAAAATTACTTTTCCCCATAAAAATGGATGAACTGCATTTTATCATTCATGTATGTAAAGTTGTAACTCATTTGTTCAAGCAGTTAGCAGGTGACAATGCCAAGCTGCCTGCCACATTAGGGAACGGTCCCTTGTGTAATCTACAGGCTTCTTCTGAAAAACAAGAGACAAAAATAAGCTGAATTAAAAGATGAGGACAGTAAAGTTACAGCTCTAATATTTACCCTTTGATTTTTCTAAAGGAAGATATATCACGTCCGCATGCCCCCACACAGCCCTGGATATTATTCTAAAACTACAAACTACTTGCTTATTCAAAGCCCTGTGCAGCTAACAGTACTAGAGGGCTAGTAAATCCTGCCAAGCACACTTTGAGAATCTTGTTTATTTACTGATGGAAGTGATGGACCGTACTTGTGTATCCATGACAACACTGCCACATGCCAATGCAAGACTAGGTCTTTTCTTGCTTCTGCAATAGGAGATTAAAAGTAAGAAGCTAAATCTTATTAAATTTGCAGAATCTTTTCCAAAGATAAAACATAAAGTTTATGGGAGCACATTGGAGTTGATCTTGGTAATATATTTGTTCTATTTCAATATTTTCGTTAGGTTCCTCCATCGATTGTAAACGGCATTGAATGATGAACACACTAGGAAAGATAAAACTTTGCAGTTCCTCCTGGAGTTCATAATACAGGAAAGTGAATCAACATTGTCAAGCCTGAATTGTTAGGAATACCTTTTTTAAAGGGTACTAAATAGGATCATGCTGTAATTTTTATCTTTTCTTGGAAGGTGTTGCAGGTTCTTCACTATTTTTCATTCTCATGCCAAATGCTTTGATTAAGAATGTTATATGATCCAGTGGATTAGTAGTGTAATTGCTTATTTATATTTATAAATCCATTCATTGTCTCAGTGCATTTGTGTTTGCTGTGCTGTTGATAAGTTTGACTGATATGACTGAGATGCAAATTATGTGTATGTGGTGGAATTTAGACATAAAATGAAAATTCAATTCTTTGTAAGCCATTGTTTTACTTACTGTTACTCTTGATTATATTACTATTGCCTTGACAAAAGTTGCACACTGTTAAGGTTTGGAAAAGCACCTTGAGAAGTTAAAGCAAATTAATTCTTTGCAAGCAAATCAATGTAATAAAGAAAGAGTTTCTTAGCTATCAGTAGGTTTGAGGACAGTATTTATCCTCTAACATCTTAATAAATAACATGGTAGGCCAAATTCTAGAATAGGTGCCTCAGCATCTGTATATTCAAATTACAAAAGATTTTGATTTAATGCATGAGGTGTCCTCCAAGTATACTGTATTTTTCAGCCACACTCATATTTAAACTAATGTCTAAAGTATAAGACAAATACGCTACCTAAATTCTAATTATAGAATAAAGAAAGTTTTCTATTTAAATATCATGTTACTTGAATCTCTTAGTTAATGCACAAAAACTAGAGATGAAATCCTGAAACAAACAGTAAGCCTTAGCTCAGGCCAGTCCATCACTGTACATTAAAAAGATGGATCATGTCTCGGCAGCCCTTGAAATTATAAAGAAAACAACCCTTGGACTGCACAGAGTATCTTCTTGCTGGTTTTGAGAATAACATCAAAATAAAATAAATTTTAAATAAGGGTAATCAGAAGGAAAAAATTCTGTGGGTCTTGCTTCATTTTCTAACCCACTCTCAACACACTATAACTGGTCACCTCTGCACACACAAGACAGTAATCGCTTGTTGAGCAGCTGCTTCTGCAGACACCTGCCCTTCAGCTAGAAGAAACAAACAGGTTTTGGTCTCCCAATGACTGGTGTCGATTATCATACTATAGGTTGAGAGTGGATTGCTTATACACCTGTTTTTCAGGTATGTGTCTACATAGTGAGCAGTGAATTTGGCAGGGTAGGGATATATTTGTACTCATTGCTGTCTGGGTTAGCGTTTACTCAGTCTGTGAGGTCAGAAGAAGCCTTGTGCTAATGGCACCAACTAAGAGATGATAATTTACATTTTCAGTGGAGAAAGGTGAGGAAGATTGGTCTCCCACACATTGGATAAATGCTGTTACTGGTCCAACTTAACTTTGTGGCATCTTCAGTGTTAGAAATACACTAATTTTTAGTATTACAGCTCTGATATTAATGCCAAATTTCCATCCAAACAATGGTGCAGAAACTCCTCTTTGAAGCATCTTTCTCCTTTTTCAGCTCAGGCTTTGTAGACCATCACTATTCTGCTTTCTTCAAAATATTTCTATCATTCTTTTGTACAGATATGTCAGCAAAAACTCCTTTATAAAAAGCAAAAAATAAAGACCTGGTCAAAGTGGATGTCTCTGTCTTCCCCATAACACAAGAAGATAGGACTGGGATTGACCCCCTTTGAACAGTGTTGGTTGCTTTACTATTAGCATGTAAATATTTCATGCAATAGCAGAAGTTTCACAGACAAATAGTTTCACCAGTCATGCAACTCTCATGATCCAACCTGACTCGTTAAGGTAATAGTGTTGGGATATTCCCCTCCTCTATCCTGACTGATAAGAATTTAGCCAGATGGAAGAGATTCTGAGTGATTTATTTGATTTTTAGGGTTAGAGAGGAATCTATCCTTTTTACAGACTGCAGGGAAGAACGCTATGCCTGTTGTCACTTAGAGGCAAGTAAGGAATATTACAATCTGTGAGTCATCTAGCCAAAGACAATAATTTATCTTAGCAGCCTCTTCAACAAGGTCCCTTATAGAGCTGGTTCAGACTACGTAAGATGCAGATTAATCCTGAGCACAAAAGTTGTTTTAGATTTCCTAGCTCTGCATGCAGAGATCATTTTAATCATTTAGGAATGGCTAACAGTAGGTTTGTCAGGGTGATCATCAAACCTTGGAGGCTTTGCTTCCAAGTCTTTTTCCATCTAGTCTGAGAAAATGTGCCTTTTGATTCCAATGGATTTGGGATTCTGGTTAAACAAGACCACAGATGTCCTGCTTTTAAGCTGTCTAGTAGAAAAGACAGATGAACGAGGCAGAAGCTGTTGAAACTGGCAGCAACTTTCCAACAAGGGGCTATGATGATATGTGCTTTCTTAGTTTTGTTTTCACTTTAATATGTATATGAAGCTTTTTGTTATTTGTACAGAGTATGCAGTTCCAACGCATCAGCATTTTGGGGAACTGGTTCTTTCCTATTGCTGAGCTGGGATATTATAAATCTTTTACAGCATGGATCAGTTGTCCAGAATTCTTTTGCACAGCCTTGGAGATATATGTTGTTCTATTTTCAGCAATGTTTACAGCAAATTCAGCTGTAAGAAGTGTTGATTTTATCACGTATATTTATGATCCTGAAATCAGATAACCTTGGTGTGTTTGCACAATGATAGCAACTGATATTTTGTAAACATTTGTAAGGAACACTGGATTGAAATGCAGGCAGGAAACCTATCAAAAAGCAGGCAGCACGTTAATTAAGCACATTAAGTTACAAATTAAGATTTTAAATAGACATCTCAAAAATACTTCTTGGAAATTGAATATATTTCAAGAAAATATAACATCGTATGGAATTTCTATGAAATTTGAGGCCAAATTCCTGAAAACAGGCATATTGACATACATGACAAAGCAATCTTCTCATAATTCCTCTGCGCCTGCTCTCCATGTGAGACAGTACCTGCACAAAAGGACTCTGGAGTGCAAAATCCAGTTTTAGAGCACAGTTGTGAACATCACATCTATGCACATTGGATCACTAACTCACAGGAGAGAGATGTCAGCCTTAACCTTATTTTCCATATTTCCCATTCCCGTCTTTTCTTCACTAGTTATTCTCAGTCTGCAGCACTGTGCTGTCCTTGTGCAGTGCTCAGGGAATGTAGATAACAAGTGACAAGCGATAGGATGAAAGGAAATGGCCTCAAGTTGCACCAGGGGATGTTTATATTGGATATTAGGAGGAATTTCTTTACTGAAAGAAAGGTGAAGCATTGAAACAGGCTGCTCAGGAAGTGGTGGATTCTACATCCCTGGCGGGGTTCGAAGAACATGTAGCCATGGTACTTCAGGACCAGTTGGACTGGATGAGTTAGAGGTCTTTTCCAATCTTAATGATTCTATGATTCTACGTGCTCAGCATGGCCCTGGGCACACTTCTCCTGAGCTGGACAAATTTGCTTTTCAAGGTGCGACAACACTCCAGCAGTGCAGAGCTACTGGCTTCAAAGCTGTTTCCACGATCTGCATCAAATATCCAGCAGATATTCTACAGCAAATCAATTGCTTTATCATTCATAAACAAAAAAAAAAAACCAAAACAATCCCCTCCCTCCAAATCACATAAAATTTATAAAAATAATATATTGAGATTAGATAAAAAACTTAAATAAATACTTCAAAGAATAAGTAACCTATTTGCAGTGTATTTCTGCATATAGGCACATGTAAGTATGGAGCTGTTTAGGGGATTCCAATGCAAATCCAGGAATTGGGAAAACTTCAGCTGTTTTGCACATACAATACTGCAAATATTCTTCTTGTGGTCTTGAAGTGATGTAGGGCAGTGGAAGAGACAGATAAAGAAGCGGGTAATAAACCTTAATTTTTGGTTAGTGATTTGAACAAAGCTCACAAAATAATAACTTACATGGCGCACAGTTCTCTCCTCATCAAAATATATTTATACTGCTTGTTCCTCAGGATGCCAGCAACAAGGGTGGCTTTGTAAATAGTGGAATTTCTCACTCTTATCAACCATGTTAGAAAGCCTTATGAAAGTTTTACTCAAATGTATCCTTTTGACAAGGTTCAGTATGAGTATTTGTGATTCACTGTAAAATGTAGTTAAAAATCCCAAAATATGCAGTAAATGGTACATACTATTTTGTTTTATAAAATCCCGTTGCATACATTAATTGTTTTAAAATAACTCAGCTGGTATTGTATCTTAAAAAGGCAGGAGAACAAAACAAATTTATTTACGGAAGTCCAGATGTTAATTTAGCTGTTGCTCGTTTGCACATCTGTAGCATGTACATGGCGAGAAAGCATAAAAGTTTAAAACTTGGCTCCTTATTTGCAATTATGCAGTTGCAGATCTAGAACAAGTATAAAATCTATTATTAACAAAGAAGGATCCAAAACAATGATTTTCAGCTTACATTTTATTTGTGGGTTGATGTTGCTGAATCTGATAGACAAAGTCAGCAAACCCTTTTTAAAATTGGAAGCAGCCTAAAGAGGATTTTTCTGAACATGGCTTTGCTGTTGATATTGTTAACTAGAAATATAAGTCACATAAACTGAGTTGCCATTATTGGCTCTGGGCACAAACTATACTGGATCAATAGGTAAATCATAAAGGAATTTATGAAGTCTGCTTAATTCATATAAGCATTCAAAAACATTATGGGTGGATATTGGGATGGAATCATGAAGAGACAAATGTTCCTCAGCTGATGATCAGGGGCCAGGCTGTAACCTTGCATGGGTTGAATGAGGTTTCTATGGCATGTAAAAACAACCAAAGGTTGTTTGAAGCAGTTATTTTCAGTATGAAAGGTTCCAACGTGCTTGTCCAAAGTATATTCTTGACACAAGGATGCTGAAAATGCAATGTTATCATAATTATTTAGCACTCTGTTAATCTGATGCCTATTTGATTGATTATTACAGGGGATAATCACAGGCAAACTCAGAAAGTGATGAATTGGAGTTGTTCCCATTGACTAAAACATCTTAGAAAAGGAGGAGCTAATTAGAGCTGTAAACAGTGTTACTCCAAACAGATCAGGGCAGGATGTCTGCTTCACAGATGTATTTGTTAGGCTGCTCCATTTTCTCCCTTTCTTTTCCAATTGTGAAACACACTGCAAATCCTTCACTACCTATAAAGATTGTACAAGGTGAAATCTTATGTTTTTATGGGGTGCTGGTTGATGAGAAACTTGACATGAGCCGGCAATGCATAATTGCAGCCCAGAAGGCCAACTATGTCCTGGGCTGCATCAAAAGTGTGGCCAGCAGGGCAAGGGAGGGGATTCTGCCCCTCTGTTCTCTTCTTGTGAGACTCAACCTGGAGTCCTTTGTCCAGTTTTGGAATCCTCAACATAAGAAGGAGACAGAACTGTTGGATCTTTAAGGTCCCTTCCAACCCAAATGATTCTATGATATCTGGTGACATTCTATTGTTAACATTTTGCCAATATCTCCGTGTATTTATGTAAAAGTTGAAGGGGTTTTTTTAGAAGATGTCAATACTTGCTGGAGGCATGTTTTAAATATCTTGTAATGGTCTTGGAAACCCCAAATACATGCAGTCAAACTCAGTTTCATTATACAATGAAAATAACATCCTACAAAATTTGATAAATTGGAATATCCAGGTAACTTTCACATAAAATAAAATAAAATAAAGTAAAATAAAATAAAATAAAATAAATCCAGTTGTCAGTCTTTCAAGAAGTTCCATAAGGACTCAATATATCTGTATTTAAGTTCAGATCTCTGCTGGTAAAATATTTTTCCTTTTTCAAATGCTTAAGTGCATGCTATGTGCAATTTTAATTTACATTGAAGGATTTATCTTACAATTTTTTTCCAAAATCTCCACTGTTTTCATATTCTCTTTTTGATCACGGAATACACAATATTTCAAGAAAAGCCATTCTGAAATTCATAAGCAAATTTTTCTCTTTCTTTGACAGAGTTTCCCTGCAATAAAAATACATTTTGTAGGAACTGCAGTAAGAAAAAAATCTAGGTGTTTTGCTATGTTTTTAATTTGTCTGACAGTATTTACAGAAAAATAAATTACAGAAGGATAAGGATGTGACTTAGTCAATTAAGATATAGGAAATTTTAGCTTATTTACTTATATTAACTTTATTACTTAAAAGTGATAGGACAAAGTGAATTAGGCTGTTAAAATAATTTCAGATAATTTCTAACCAGTCTAATTTTTAAATCCACAAATTCCCCTCCGTTCCATTGGATTTGTAGAATGTATTAATCAATTAGTATTGATGTTTAACTGTGTGACCTATTTATTGTACCCTCATAAGAAAAATTTAGTCCTGACTTGACCCTCTCATGAGACTGCATGTGTTCTTAATCAGTTTAAACTGTCACAGTAAGCCAACTATAAGTAGCTAATTTCTTTATCTGCATGTTTTCTGAATGTATTCTACCTACTGCCCCAACCTGTAATAATAGTAAGTCTAAAATATGGTGAATTGGAAAACTTGCAGAACGTATTCAATGTACGAGCTTCTAAAGAGCAAATACATTACTTAAGGACTATGAGACTCAACATCAGCCCTTAAAGCTGCTCAACATGCACGCACACTCGTGTTCTTACAGTTGTGACTTCGTCTACATGCAGCAGTTTTTCTTGTCTTCCCTCCTTCTAACACGAGGGTCCATGGTTGTGTGACATGAAGAAGTTATTTGCATTAGCCTGAAATAAACATTAGACTAAGAAAATGTATAAAAGTTTGTCTCTCAGACTCACAGCCTGCAGTGTATTGAGCACCCTGGACTCTATTCGTATCCTGTATTGGACACGTTGTCCTCTACAGCACCAGATTCAAAATGCTTCACTGTAAGACATTGCATGCTTCCATTATCTGTCCACTCACTGGCTGTTTTTTCAAGCTGTATGAGAGCAGAATGTGTACATGGTCTATTAAAGCAACTCACACAATATGTTTATTTAAATTTATTGTTTTGCTGTATATCTGACCATAGAAGTAAATTACAGATAATTTTTTTTTTCAATACTACGGTCTTAAATATATTTATCTCTCTTCATTTTTTGTAGGGAGAATAGAATTTAGAGCTGACTCTCGACACTCGATGTACATTTGGCAGGAAGCCAAGGCAAATCAGAATAAACAGCCAGAAGAAAATGCCAAAGACAAGAAAATAACAGCAACTTAATATGATTTAATACCAATAAAGTGGTTAAGGACAGTGGAAACAATTCTTGATCCTTTCTTCTTCTAATAAATTCAAAACAATTTTTGTAACACATTCTAGTTGGTGTAGCACCTTCCAAACAGGGCTATCCATCATGGTCTGGACAGAAACACTGCTTTTTCTCTATATTATGGCAGCCAAACTCTTGAGGTCAGTTTGTGGCAGAGGGCAGAGGGTAATGAAGATCTACACTCTCTGATCAAAAGCTGGTTCCTGCCATGTTCAACAATTTCCTTTGTGATCTTTTATTGAAGCCACAGCTCTCGCTCTAACATGCCTTGTGATGTTGCCATCCTATCAATCCATGCCTCCAAAGTGGTTTTGGGTCCAAGGATACAAAGCTCAATCTTCAGTTATACTTAGCCCAACTGGCATGGCTGAATGATGCAAATTGTCTTCCTGCACCATGTGTGGAGAGATCCCTGAGGTACCCAACCTCGTCCCACCTCTTCTCTCATCACATCTCGGTATTTCATATTAAGAAGTCACAGCAGCTGAAGTTTGACCTCATGTCTGACACAGACTTCATTGCCTGAGCTCTTTCTCATCCTCTGCCCAACCCATGGTCACTCTCTCCCCATGCCAGCAAACCTCAACTATTTTATGCAGAATATAGATTCTCCCATGCTGGGGCATAGGGTGATTAGGCCATATCCTGAGAGGCTGCAGGAAGGGAGAAAGCTCATTGAGGTGAAGATGTGATATAAGTGTGTATTTCCTATACTCCTGTTGAGTTACCAAAGAAAACATAGCAAAAAACAGGTGAGAAGTGCCTTTCATTCCACCACTGGTTTCTGTTATGTCCGGTCTAGGAGAGGTTTCCTGAAGATCTCTTGAACGAGCAAAAGCAACAAAGCCCAAGAGGCTGCAGATCCACAGAATCACAGAATGGGCTGGAAGGGATGTTTAAAGGCCATCCAGTCCAGCCCTCTGCAATAAGCAGGGACATCTTCAACTTAATCAAGTTGCTCAGAGCCCCATCCAACCTGACCTTGAGCATTTCCAAGGATGGGTCATCCACCACCTCTCTGGGCAACCTATGCAAATGTTTCAACAACCTCATCATAAAAAAAATCCTTCCTTGTATCTGGTCTGAATTTCCCCTCTTTTAGTTTAAAGCCAAAAGATGACCCTTGTCCTGTTGAAAGAGGCCCTGATAGAAATCCTGTCTCCATCTTTCTCATAAGCCCCCTCTGAGTACTGAGCAGGCCCTTGGCTCTGCTGCAGTAGACTACAGAAAACAAGTGTGGTAAGCACCTGCAAGGTGTGATGAGAGACACCAAATTTTAAGCAGTTCTCCAGCTTGTGCATTTTAAAAGGCAACTTACTTAATGAATTTCTCAGTTAGTTTTCTCTGAAGTAATGTCAGTGGTGTTACAATATCAACACCGTTTGACTATGATTTACTATATCTTCAAGTGGAGAATAAAATCCAAAGAATTGTTTAAATTTAATTAACAAAATTGATCCCCCAAAGATACTTAAGCTTCTGTTTAGCACATCTGATGTTTAAAACAATTGCAGGCACTTATGTTCATACATCTGTTGCCTGGTCTTTTCACCATCACCATCGTTGTCTCACATGAAGTGAGAGTGCGTGGAAGAAAACTTCCTTACAGAGCTGGTGAGTGAACCGACAAGGGAAGGTGCCCTCCTGGACCTGCTGTTTGTCAACAGAGAGGCCTTGTGGGGGACGTGATAGTAGGAGAACACCTGGGACAAAGTGATCATGAGATGATAGGGTTTTCCGTTCTAGGTAAGGTGGAGAGGGGGATTAGCGGAACAGCCACATTCCAGAGGGCAGACTTTGGACTGTTCAGAAGGCTGGTTGGCAAAGTCCCATAGGAGACAGTCCTTAAGGGCAAGGGAGCCCACGAGGGCTGGGAGCTCTTCAAAAAGGAAATCCTAGCAGCTCAGGAGAAAGCCATCTCCATGTTCCGGAAAAAAAGCCGGCGGGAGAAAAAACAGCTTGGTTGAGCAGGGAGATCTGGAGGGACATCAAAAAGAAGAGGAATGTCTATGACCTTTGGAAGAAGGGACAGGCATCTTGGGTGGACTACAGGGAGGAAGTGAGATTACGCAGAGGAAAAATCAGGAGGGCTATAGCCCAACTACAGCTCAGATTGGCCAAGTCCGTGAAAGATAACAAAAAATATTTCTATAAATACATTAACAACAAAAGAACTAGGGAAAATATTCAGTTCCTATTGGATGCAAATGGAACAACGGTGATGAAGGATGAGGACAAGGCTGAAATCCTTAATGCCTTCTTTGCCTAAGACTTTAATAGTAAGCATTAGGTTTAGGTTTAGGGTTAGGGTTAGGGTTAGGGTTAGGGTTAGGGTTAGGGTTAGGGTTAGGGTTAGGTATACACACAGGAGTTAGAGGAGCAGAGCAAAGCTCCTGTGATCCATGAGGTGGTGGTTAGAGACTTGCTTGCCCAGCTAGACACCCACTAGTCTATGGGGACAGATGGGATCCACCCAAGGGTATTGAAGGAGATGGAGGATGTGCTGGCCAAACCCCTTTCCATCATCTTCCAACAGTCCGGGAAGACTGGGGAAGTTCCACTGGACTGGAGGCTGGCTGATGTGCCCATCTACAAGAAGGGTCGCAGGGAGGACTCAGGGAACTACAGGCCTGTCAGTCTGACCTCAGTGCTGGGAATAGTCAAGAAACAGGTGATCTTGAGTGCTATCATGAAGCACATGCAAGAGAACCGGGTGATCAGGCCCAGTCAATATGGGTTCACAAAAGGCAGGTCTTGCCAGACTAACCTGATAGCCTTCTATGACAAAGTGACCTGCCTACTGAATGAGGGAAAGGCTGTGTATATATTCTTCTTGGACTTCAGTAAAGCCTTTGACATAGTTTCTTACAGCATTCTGCTTGAGAAAGTGTCAGCCTCTGGCCTGGACAGGCGCACGCTCTCCAGCTGGAGGCCAGTTACAAGTAATTTCCCCAGGGCTCAGTGCTGGGTCCAGCCCTGTTCAATGTCTTTATCAATGACCTGGATGAAGGCATCGAGTGCACCCTTAGCAAGTTTGCGGATGACACTAAGCTGGGTGGAAGTGTGGATCTGCTGGAAGGTCAGGAGTTTCCAAAGGGATCTGAACAGGCTGGATCACTGGGCTGAGTCCAGTGGCATGAGGTTTAACAAGGCCAAGTGCTGGATCCTGTGCTTAGGGCACAATGACCCTGTGCAGCTACAGACTAGGTGAAGTCTGGCTGGAAAGCTGCCTGGAGGAGAAGGACCTGGGGGTGTTGGTTGACAGCAACTGAACATGAGCCAGCAGTGGCCCAGGTGGCCAAGAAGGCCAATGGCATCTTGGCTTGGATCAGACACAGCGTGACCAGCAGGTCCAGGGAGGTTGTTCTCCCTCTGTACTCGGCACTGGTGAGACCGCTCCTCGAGTCCTGTGTTCAGTTCTGGGCCCCTCACCACAAGAAGGATGTTGAGGCTCTGGAGCGAGTCCAGAGAAGAGCAACAAAGCTGGTGAGGGGGCTGGAGAACAGGCCTTATGAGGAGTGGCTGAGGGAGCTGGGGATTTTTGACAACCGAGGGAAGTAAATGCTTACTTTCTATATCTTGGTTTAAATTATTTTAGAAGTAAATTCACACTGTGTAAGGACAGAAACTATTGTTTTACAGGAGACAGGTGTTAAAAAGTGAAAAAACAAAGAAAATTTATTGCCAGTTTGCTATAGAATTAAACTCAAAACCAATTGGGCCTTAGCTGCTTTTATGTTCTGCAATGAGCAAGGAGTTTAGGCAGAATGCATTGACATTTGAAGATACCCAAGTTCATTGATTTCTTGTTTCAGATTAAAATTACATAAAGGTTTGCAGACAAGTCCTTCAAAAAATCAAGTCAACTGCAAATGGGTTTGGTGAGTATCTGGAACAATGCAGTGCAGGAAATAAGAGAAGTGTTTCAGATAAAGCTTCCACAAGCAGATGTTTGAAGTCACAGTTTAAAAAAAAGGTAAACAGTTTTAACATGACAAGTAAAAGGGAGCCCTCTGTAATGTGTTTCACTATGGCTTCTCACTATTCAGAGACTTTCTTTTAAACAAAGCACCACAATGTGTAAAACAATGCTGTCACTTGTGGACTGCAGGCACCTCACATGGCTTGTAGCAGAGCAGCCTTTCCATACTGCTGAGCCACATGGAACCAGAGAGAATATGTTTTGCAACAGGACCATCTATAAACAAGAAGAATGTGCTGCAATCTAATTGAGAATGGCTGGCAGATACCAGGAAAATCCTATACAACCTACCTGTTGCGGAGCTGTGTGAAGCCACTGAAAACTCATAGAGTTTGGGGGTAATGCATTTAATTTTATTTTCCTGCCAAAGCAGAAGAGTACCAGATGCTTAGACTGGTATAATCCTGCATCATAGTTGTATAAATTTGGAAGGAAGAACATTCTTCCATTCATATCCTGCTGGTAGGGAAGTGGAGCTATTTCAGTCCAGATCTTAATGGGAAGTTTGAAAAAGTAAATCATGAAACCATCAGTGTGGTGTGAAATTACGGAAGGGAAACAGAAAGTAGGATCTGATTTCACCTTCATTATCTGGTTCACTGGAATGTTCTTCTCTCCTTTTCCTGATGGATTGATGAGTGTGCTATACAATGTTGAGCAGCCAGGGAAGACCAGCCCTGTGCTAGGAAGTCAGAATGGTTTCAGTGCAGTTCCTGGAAGAATCCAATTGTAGCTGGACTTGAAGGGAACCACAGTTGTCCCCTTGAACCTTTAGTGGGCATTACCAGACAGATCATTAAGAAGGTTCCACTAGTACAGAGGTATCCCTGCTCCATGGAGCAGATCCCAGAGAAAACATATTCCCTTAAGGCTACAAGGTGTGCTGCCTGCAATCTTGGCCACTGGCTACCTCCTGCTAAAGAGGTGCTAAGACGACTCAAACAGATGTACTTGATCTGGGCTGGAAATTGCATGATGTTCCACCATCACTGTGAAAGAGGCTAGTAGTTCTGCAAAAGCTACATCATTTCACTGAGACATTTCTCATTGCTGAAATATTTTTTATTTAAATTAATTTCTGCATAAAAAATTAACTGAAGAATTTAATGGATAGCACCACAGTTAAAGTTTGGCATTCTGAATTCTCTTCTTTTTGCTTTTTAGAAAAGACATGAAAGGAAGCATAGTTCACACCTACCTTCTTTTGTTTATCCTTTTGTTAAGCATCTATATAAATGACTACCTATGAAAATGTTAATGTGATTATCACTGCCAGCAGAAAATGCTTTCCACATCTTAAAATTTATTATTTTTCTCCTTATTTCTTTCAATGTCTTAAGTTGAGAGTGAGTGCAGAAAGGTAACACCTTGGCTATGGATCATTTTGTTTGACTTCTGTGGAGAGAAGGAGTTTACTTTATTGTTTTTGTCTCATGATAAACAGTTGATGTTAACTTTGTTTTGTTTTGCTTTGATTTGTTTGGTTTTGCAGATGAGGTATTTTAGCTGCATTCCACAAAAGCACTTAAGATGGAACGCTGGGAACTACATCTACAGTTCTGAATGTTTTGGAAACTGAACATATCAGCAACAAAAAGAAAACTTGGTCTTTATCTGTATCACAGAATATTCTGAAAGCATTAATTGTATAGTGTGGTGTGCAGTTATCTCTGCTCTGGGAGCAGGGAGAGTTGTGCATTTAGACAGCACATAGCATAAAAAAAAATCCTTGAGAGAAGGCATCAACAAATATGTAAAATAAGTAAAATTCTGACTCTCAGGTTATTTCTGAATTTTCTTCAAGTACTCATCAACGATCCCCAGCTTCTGTGTATATCACATAAAGCAGATTAAGAACATGGACTGTTTCTATTGTATGTTTCTTTCATGCTGGTGAACAGTTCCTGAGTCCTGAAGTCCAAGCAGGGATAACATGGGGAGTGCTCAGAAACTGCTAATTTAAGTGCATCTTCAGTGATATGCATTAAACCTGTGCGTTAACCCATGATGAATTTGAGCATCCATCTGGGTCCTTCAGGTTGTAGCAAGTCTACTGAGATGACGCTAAATTAAACTAAATGGAAGATGAAAAATGTTCAAAATACCTTTGAGATGCACGCACACAGACTACATGAAAGTATATATTTATTTGCTTATTGGCCATTTTATTTATGTATTTTAGGTGGTATTTAACAGTAACTTTCATTATTTACCTTTTGCACCATGTACTGGAAATGCCTCTCTTCTATTAAATTCTTATTCTCTTACCTTCTTGTTTGCTTGCTTTCAGCACCATAGACCTTAATGGACAAATAAATTAATGAAATTGTTTCATTCTGAACTTATATAAACTCCAGAAATGGGCTGACCTGCAGCCAGTCATGATTGTGAAATTGAACTCAACAGGGAAAAGCTGTGATCAGTACCTAAATCATGATTTTCTTATTATTCAATGTTCATAGAATCACCAGGTTGGAAGAGACCCACCTGATCATCGAGTCCAACCATTCCTATCAAACACTAAACCATGCCTCTTAGCACCTCATCCACCCATGCCTTAAACACCTCCAGGGAAGGTGACTCAACCACCTCCCTGGGCAGCCTGTTCCAGTTCCCAATGACCCTTTCTGTGAAAAATTTTTTCCTAATGTCCAGCCTAAATCTCCCGTGTTGGAGCTTGAGGCCATTCCCTCTTGTCCTGTCCCCTGTCACTTGGGAGAAGAGGCCAGCTCCCTCCTCTCTACAACATCCTTTCAGGTAGTTGTAGAGAGCAACGAGGTCTCCTCTCAGCCTCCTCTTCTCCAGCATAAACACCCCCAGTTCCCTCTTCTCCAGCATAAACAACCCCAGTTCCCTCAGCCATTCCTCATAAGGCCTGTTCTCCAGCCCCTTCACCAGCTTTGTTGTTCTTCTCTGGACTCGCTCCAGAGCCTCAACATCCTTCTTATGGTGAGGGGCCCAGAACTGAACACAGTATTCGAGGAGTGGTCTCACCAGTGCCGAGTACATGTTTATAAGTTATATCTTAAAATTAAAACCCAGTTTGTTTCTATGAAATGTGGTTATGTATATTTCATTCTTTAAAGATTTCTTAAGAGTACTATCTATTTTCCTCTTCCTAATGAAATGACTGTTTTTCCAAAACTTCTTGCTTCATTCTCATATTTCTTATGCTCAGCAACAACACTAAGGATTTAGCCAGAAATAAAATTCAGTAAAAGTAACTTAAAACAGTTTCAACTTACTTGTGTTTTATTATTGTTGTACATTAGTTTTGCAAGTATAGAGTCTACCTTTTTAGAAATCCTGTAGATTTTTGCAGACAAAATCTTTGTTGAAATTATATGAAACAAAGATAAAAAACACATCTGAGAGTTTAGCTCTGTGTATGTGTGCAATACAGCCCCCAATCATTTTTCATGTTATGTCTTGCTGGCTATTCAGAACAGTTTTTCTACCAATACAACTTAGCTTTTGATGCAACTAACGTATATGTCTTTCCAAATTTTCTAATAAAATAAACATCTCGTATTGCTTTAATAACTCTCTTTGGTTAGACTTCTAATTAAAATCTCTAAATTATTTTAAGTTCCCATTTCTAGGCCTTTCAGGAAGTTTAGCTGATGAAAAGGCTCCTCTTGATCTTAATATATTTTAATCTAGGTATTATGGTGATGGATAAAGTCTAAAATTTTCTGCAGCACCTTTCTGTAGTGATAGAAGAATTAAAAATAGCACAGCACTACTTAATTTCAAATAACATCTTTCTAAAACATTCGGGATTGTGCAATGTATTAACACAACACATTCACCACTGTTTCTAGTATAAATGGTGCTGAGAGCTGTGAATTTATTTCTGTATCCCAGCTGTTTTGGAAAGACTGTTCAAACTTGCCAATGGAGGAGTACAAGGTGCCTTTGGCATCACTTCTTCACAGCCAAGGAAGAGCTAAACTCCATTCCAACAGTTCTGTCTCTTTCTTATGTTGAGGATTCCAGAACTGGACAAAGGACTCCAGATGGAGTCTCACAAGAATAGAGCAGAGGGGCAGAATCACCTCCCTCAACCTGCGGGGCCATGCTGCCCAGGATACAATTGGCCTCCTGGGCGTCCTTCATGGGAGCTCGATTATCCCTGTTTGCTTAGGAATAATACGTGGGATAAGTGAATCTGAATTTGTAATTGATAATGTACAGTAGAAAGTAAAAAGGCAAAGAGTGTGAAATTTGTATCTTACATGTTTGTATACAGTAGGAGTATTTAAAGGCAAAATTAGTCCTGCTTTATTTAACAGATAGCTGTAAGACAGAAGTGTATGGATCTGCAAAACTGATCACCAGCCTGGCAGGCGGAGGAAAACAATACCACCAATATCAACCAGCGTGCAAGCATTTAGCCGTAGAACTTACTTCCATTTCATGACACCAGGCCATATGGATCAAGCCCAAACCACTCATGTTTGTATTTCCCTTTTCATGGCTGTTGTTATCCCTGTGCCAATGGATTGAAGAGTTATTAAAATTTCACTGCTACAAGGGGTCATTTCAAAACTGAACACAGCAATTCGAAATGGGAGATGGCATGAACACCAAGAAGACATTTAATGAGGTGGATTTCTGGATGTACATTTTGAAGAATAATTGAAGAATTGTTTGATTCCTTTGGAGCATGCAGAAAACAATAAACTCAACACAGCACTATTGTTGACTCTCAGAGTTGCATTCAGCTCAGACATTGCCATTCTACTCAGAATTACAAATTGATACTTATACTGACTTACCTAATATAGTGGAAATGTGCCTGCATAGTTTGCATAGCAAGATGCTTAGAAAAATGGCATTTTTTTCAGCCTAAACATTAAAAAGGTAAGACTTGAATCTGCTTATTGTTATTAAAACAACTGCAGGTTTCAGCAGTCTTAAGAATGTCAAAAATATTGTGTTTAAACAGTACAGAACTGCAATTGAACTATATCTCACACCAGATATATTTTTACATTTTATCTTCTGACAGCAGGTATAGAAAAGTTCATTTAGAAACTGTCAATATTATGTGTATTACTTTTATTGAAAAGAAACAAGCTGGTGTAACTGGCTTTGCATGTCAATGTGTGGACTTCGGTGCCTAGCATTCAAGGACCACGTTCATCTCAGCTTCTAAATCTCAGCATGTAATGTACAGAATTCAGTCTTTGGCCTGATTATATTTGCAAGAGCAAGAAATTGTAGATATCAAACTACATTGGACTTGACTGTGCTGCTGGAAGCAGTGTGTTTTTGTGTTAATCTTGTGGCTATCAAAGGGTACTAATCAAATCAGATATCATAAATATCAAAAGGAAAAATAAAAAATAGATTTTATTTTAATTTAATATCTGCAATTGATACAATTATTTAGTTCTTTCTTGGCATTATTCTTCATTTCCCACCACACTAATAAGAAAAGTAAGCTATATGTTCTGATTTGCTTATGCCCTTCATGATGCAGCATGGGTGTTATACCTTAAACTCAATATACAAATTCTGCAATACAACTAATGTAGGAACACAAATTAATTCAGGAAGAAGAAAGGAAAAACATGAACAAACTTTTAAAAAGACTATTAAAAAAAATAGCTTATATTGCTTCCACCAGCCCACTTCTCTTCCAACTCTCCCCATCCCTCATTTCTCTTAGTCTGTTTTTGGTTTTGAAAGCTTAAGAGGTCTCTGAGCAACTCAGTTTTCTGTCCTGATTGATGCTGTGGGTAGATGACAGCATCTGCAGTACTTAGAAGGTTTTGCTAGAGAAACACTGGTATATGAACTGGATAGGAGTCACTAATCCCTGTCCCCCTTGAGTCCTCCAAGGTCACAGATAACTTGTTTATCCAGCTATCTGGATAAACCTTGATGACTTGAAAACAAGTAACTTAAACTAAATCCTCCCTAACCTGTTCTTTCCCTACAGTAGCTGCAATTTTGCCCTTTTAAGATGGACACGACAGTCAGTTTCAGACAAGTACAAACTGAAAACCAAGTTAAATTCTTTTGCTGAAGTGTCATTATGATGTCTTTCTTTCCCCTGAACAGTGAATGAACCCTTTCCTTTGTTTTCTGCCTTACTACTATTGCACTTAGAGAACACTTTCCAGCTACCTTTTCTGTCTCTGGTGACACTTGAATAAGTTTTGTGCCTCAAGGGCATGACAACAGCTTCAAGTGATTCACATCCAAGGTCCATCTGGCCCTTTATCCTATCTTCAACCAAGGTCAATACCAGGTATTTAGGAAACAGCATAAGAACTGGGCAGGTGTGTGTTTATTTTTTTATCAGCATCTTGTGTCTGATGAACATCCTGACTAATAGGCTTCATCCTTGGATATAATAGCCCTGGATGGACTTTTTTTGCTTTTGATGAATTTTCCCCATAATTTAAAAGCATGTTTTAGCACATGCAATTCTTCTCAGTGTGAAGATCCACAGCAAAACTGCACGCTGTCAGAAATAACTTTCGTCAGCCTGTGTTGAACATACTATTCATGAGCGTAACCGATTTATTCTTACTAATTTATGAGTTTTCTCTTTATAGTCCTTAATTTCCCCATATTTTGTCACTTTGCACTTCTTTAAGCTACTGTGTAGTAATGTTCACCCAACTGAAGCTCCCCTTGGGATGTTAACACCGCAAGACTGTATGTGCCTCTCTTGTGCAGGGAAGGCTGACGATGAGGCCGTGTCTTACAACCCTCCTTCCAGAGTGAAAAAGGTAACTTGGAAAAATTAACAGCATTTATAATTGTAATTCAACAATCAAACAATAACCTTAATTTCCCTTTGATAATTACCTCCATGCCATAATTATTTAATGCCAAATGGCAGGTCCTCCACTTGGGGCACAACAACCCTATGCAGTGCTACAGAGTAGGAGAAGTCTGTCTAGAAAGCTGCCTGGAGGAGAGGGACCTGGGGGTGTTGGTTGACAGCTGACTGAACACAAGCCAGCAGTGTGCCCAGGTGGCCAAGAAGGCCAATGGCATCTTGGCTTGTATCAGAAACAGTGTGACCAGCAGGTCCAGGGAGGTTATTCTCCCTCTGTACTCGGCACTGGTGAGACCGCTCCTCGAATCCTGTGTTCAGTTCTGGGCCCTTCACCACAAGAAGGATGTTGAGGCTCTGGAGCGAGTCCAGAAAAGAGCAACGAACCTGGTGAAGGGGCTGGAGAACAGGCCTTATGAGGAGCGGCTGAGAGAGCTGGGGTTGTTTAGCCTGGAGAAGAGGAGGCTGAGGGGAGACCTCATTGCTCTCTACAACTACCTGAACTGAGGTTGTAGAGAGGAGGGAGCTGGCCTCTTCTTCCAAGTGACAGGGGACAGGACAAGAGGGAATGGCCTCAAGCTCCACCAGGGGAGGTTTAGGCTGGACATTAGGAAAAAATTCTTTACAGAAAGGGTCATTGGGCACTGGAACAGGCTGCCCAGGGAGGTGGTTGAGTCACCTTCCCTGGAGGTGTTTAAGGCACGGGTGGATGAGGTGCTGAGGGATATGGTTTAGTGTTTGATGGGAACGGTTGGACTCGATGATCGGGTGGGTCTCTTCCAACCTGGTTATTCTGTGATTCTGTGATATATATGGATATATAGACATGGATATATTCCATATATCAGGTGGATAAGAAACTGGTTGGAAGGTCTTATTCAGAGAGTAGTGGTCAACAGCTCAAAGTCCAGATGGAGATCCATTGCAAGTGGTGTCCCTCAGGGGTCCGTACTGGGACCGGTGCTGTTTAATATCTTCACCAATGATACTGACAGCAAGATCAAGAGCACCCTCAGCAAATTTGCAGATGACACCAAGCTGAGCGGTGTAGTTTCCACATTGGGAGGATGGCATGTCATCCAGAGGGACATGGACAGGCTGGAGAAGTGGGCCTGTGAGAACCTCATGAGGTTCAACAAGGCCAAGTGCAAGGTCCTACACCTGGGTTGGGGCAATCCCCGTTTTCAGGACACAATGGGGGACGACATGATTGAGAGCTGCCCTGCAGAGAAGGACTTGGGTGTGCTAGTTGATGAGAAGCTTGACATGAGCTGGCAATGTGTGCTCACGGCCCAGAAGGCCAATCGTATCCTGGGCTGTGTCAAAAGAAGCGTGGCCAGCAGGCCGAGGGAGGAGATTCTCCCCTTCTATTCCTCCCTTGTGAGACCTCACCTGGAGTATTGTGTTCAGTTCTGGAATCCTCAATGTAAGAAGGATATGGAGCTGTTGGAACAGGTCCAGAGGAGGCTACAAAGATGATCTGAGGGCTGGAGAACCTTCCCTATAAGGACAGGCTGAGAGAGTTGGGCTTGTTCAGCCTGGAGAATAGAAGGCTCTGAGGTGATCTTATAGCAACCTTCCAGTACCTGAAGGAGGCCACATGAAAGCTGGAGAAGGACTATTCATAAAAGCTAGTGATGATAGGACAAGGGGGAATGGATATAAACTGGAGAAGGGCAGATTTTAAAGAAGGTCTTAAAGGTTTTAAAGAAGGTCTGTACTGGTGAGACCGCTCCTCGAATCCTGTGTTCAGTTCTGGGCCCCCCACCACAAGAAGGATGTTGAGGCTCTGGAGCGAGTCCAGAGAAGAGCAACAAAGCTGGTGAAGGGGCTGGAGAACAGGCCTTATGAGGAGCGGCTGAGAGAGCTGGGGTTGTTTAGCCTGGAGAAGAGGAGGCTGAGGGGAGACCTCATTGCTCTCTACAACTACCTGAAAGGAGGTTGTAGAGAGGAGGGTGCTGGCCTCTTCTTCCAAGTGACAGGGGACAGGACAAGAGGGAATGGCCTCAAGCTCCAACACGGGAGATTTAGGCTGGACATTAGGAAAAAATTCTTCACGGAAAGGGTCATTGGGCACTGGCAGAGGCTGCCCACGGAGGTGGTTGATTCACCTTCC
Source organism: Phaenicophaeus curvirostris (assembly GCF_032191515.1). Classification (NCBI taxonomy): domain Eukaryota; kingdom Metazoa; phylum Chordata; class Aves; order Cuculiformes; family Cuculidae; genus Phaenicophaeus; species Phaenicophaeus curvirostris. Next base: position 19,552,980 of record NC_091431.1, read on the forward strand.
CTGGAGGTGTTTAAGGCACGGGTGGATGAGGTGCTAAGGGACATGGTTTAGTGTTTGATAGGAATGGTTGGACTCGATGATCGGGTGGGTCTCTTCCAACCTGGTGATTCTATGATTCTATGATTTTATCAGTTGCAGAGCCAGAGCATTTAGCACATGCAGTTTTGCAGACATAGTTGTTGGAGTTTAGACCTTTAGAATCATAGAATTATAGAACCACAGAATCACAGAATTCTTTGGGTTAGAAGGGTCCTTTACAAGTCATTTAGACCAACCCCCTGTAGGAAATGGGATTGATCTCTAATGGTGTGGGTTACCTAACAGTCAGACATTATCATGTAGAGAGAGACACCTCCAGAAATCAAGGTTCGAAGAGGTGGGATCATTTATCATCTGGATGCTATACAAGCAACTTCACAGCTTGCTTAAATTGGATGTCTCACTTCAAGACAGTCAAAGTTAGAGGAAACAAATCTTTTTGCCAGATACTTGATTGCTCTTAGACAGCTCAAGGAGATCCTCTCAATATACAAATAACTGGATGGGAAAAAAAAGAGAAAGCAGGATAATACCAGTTGTGCATAGGAAAAAAGGTGTTAGAGAACTGAAGAATCTAGGCAGAGCTTTATTTTCAGCCTCCTATAATGCCCATGTATTGCAAAGTTGCACACAATACTTGTTTTCAAAGTCTGCATGCAATACCAGCTTTCCTTTGCATGCATCTACTGCCACACTCATATTCAGGCAAAAGCAAAGAGGTTTACACGTAACAATGTCACTGTTGGTTTTAACAGGCATAAACACCAAACCCTCACCAGAAAAATGACTAGAACAGTTAAAACATGCCCATTGCTGTTTGACATCTTCAGGCTGGCAGTTTACAGAGGAACTAGGAAAATCATGGGGCTGTTAAAATCTTGTAGAATACATTTTTCCACCAAGAACTCTTTATTAAAAAAAATGTTTGAGTATTGTAATTCTAAACAAACAGTATTGCTAAGACTCCTCAATATATATAAAAAATTAGATGGAGAAGTAATTAAAATGTGCAACTCAAGGAAACAAACACTCTTCTGAACACTGATAATTCAGTTTTAAAGATGTACAAAAATACACGATCTTTTATCTAATGTTTTGACACTCTTGCAGATGATTGAATCAAAAGACTACCCCAAGCATTCCTATCCAAATGGTAGGAAAGCAAATGTTAACCTGCTGTGAGAAAAACTAGTCCTGCACATCAACAACATGATCCTTTGTTATATTCATCAAGAAAGCTTCAATTCCGAAGCTGTTGCTCGAGCTCTTTTTGTAAACACTCCGCACACAACACAAAATAAAAATAGCTAAGCCATTACCTCAATCATCAATGATCTTTTAAGGGACAGATTATTTAAAGCATCTCATCCATGGAAAGGAATTCTGTATTTACAATCATTTATATAGTTACACAGAAACTGACAAAAGATTTCTTCTCAGTCTAGGTATTTAGACTGTGCTCACCAGCATGGGATTACCCTTAATGACTTCAGGATGGTGAGCTCAAATAGGAGGGAAGAATGGAATTTTGTCTGGTTTGTTCACACTATTTGTGTGTTCACACTAATTTCTGAAAGTTAAGGAGTGAAACAATGTTCAAATCTGATTTACATCTTTGTTCATGTTTGGAAATTATTGCCTGAGTGATGCTGCACTCATATAACTGAAGACATGTTCCATGGCCTTTGCAAAAACATAACATAAAAGACAGTAGGAAATAAAAATGCTCATTTCACATGGAGTCGTGTATATAACTATCTTCAGTCTTTATGAGACTATTCATTGTTATTTGTGGTGTTTATCTCAAAAAGCATCATTTGAGTTTTTTTTTTCTTGATGGAAACAAAAAAATGGGAAATGTTTTAGCTGTACATGCTGTAGCTCCCTCTCTATTGTAGAGAGTGGCTGAAGGAATCACAAACACGTAAAACAGCTGTGCCCTATTAGCAATCTGTCAGATGGTTGCAAGCAATATATTACTAGTTGCTTTGAACAAATGCCCACACCCTTGATTCTTCTCAGCAGAGTCTTGCATGCCCATTTTATGAGCAGATGTGTCATTGTAATCGCACACAATACAGCCATTCAAGGAAAGAAAAAAAACCTAATCAGAAAACGCAACAGAAAGATCATGTTTTTAGTTGGAGTGGACTAGTAAAATCTACTTCTATAATGAAATTAAAATGTTTTTATGTGGATCTAAGGAAAAATTTGAGCAAGGATGTCTTTCCTGGGTGACTTGCCCAGGCACAGTGGCAGGAGAGACACTTAATATTGAAGATGAAAAATTGTAGTCTGGAGATCCTTGTTTCCTCCTGCTGACTGCAAAGAGGCCTCCTTTCTGGATTTAAACTGGTGATCAAGGAGCTGAATCCCATTTTGGACCAGTTTGCATCCACGCTAGAGAGTCAGGTACAGCCAGTCAACCAAGAAAAGCTCCTTGGCAGTCAGGCATCTGCAGCAAAGGAGGAGCTGGTCACCCCAGGCTGCCCTCATCATTAACAGGCACTTTCAGAGCATGATTCATATGGCCTATTTTCCATGCCTAACTCTGCATGAGAAGAATTATTGCCAAGAATTATGCCTATATTTGGACAAATAATTCCCACTCCTGGTTTTCCTTTGGCCAAGGTGACATCTGATGGGTTGCAACTTTAAAAGCCATCTATAAACTCCTGCATTTTCTAATATGATTGAATGTTTTAGGCTTTAAGGATTGAGAGTTGCATACCAGTCATGGTTCAAGCTCTGATCTTAGTAATTTAGCTATAGATTCCAGCAGAGCTCTTGCATCAAAACCCCAGCTCTCTTCCCCCAAAGTAATTCAGTGTTCAAATGCCTTTAAACCTACTAAAAATAGCAACTTCCACAACAGCATCAGACAAATACTCTTGTGGTATTTATGATGGAGACTAGGACTAGCTTTTTTATGCATACATATTAAAAATTATGTAAAAATTATATATATACTCATTACTTTGAGTACATGATGGACAACTTCATGTACCTATTTAGGTTCTACCCCAAACTATGATATTCCATAAATGGAGAGGAAAAAGCATGGGGATTACCTGTTAATTCTCAAGTATTCATACATTGCCCATCAAAGTTACAATCAATCTTAAAAAAAAGCTAAGTATTCAAGAATAGGCAGTTATTAATCAATTAATTAACTGTAAATTTTTGTTGCTGTTTGCAGACTTCCTTTGTTTTGCTGATTAGGCTTCTTTCTCTGGCCCATTTGTGTTTTACACGAGGCTTATTTTCGCCTGCTGTCTGACAATATAAGAAATATATTTATATAAATGAAAGAAGAGTTCAGTCAATGGCATTTCAATCAAGGAGGCAGAAGCTGTACTTTGGAGCTGTACATAAACAGAATTTGAAAAGGTAACAATGCATTAAACTATATTTACACAGGCATATGTAATAATAGCTCACAAGCTTCACAGAATGCATTATTAGCTCAATTGCACAATTGGTTTGTCACTTTGTATCTTACCCAACCTATAAATCTTCCTGCTAGGTAAGAAATCTAGTCAATTTTGCCATCATCCTTCACTTTAAGCACACATCTCCTGCTGCTGTACCTGGAGAGAAGTAAAATCTAAGGATCCTTTAAAACATTTTATTATTTTTTAATTTTACAGTATAACACATTAAAATTAAAATGAAAAGCCCTACGCCTGATATTGCTTGACGAGTTTTACAGAAATTGTCATAATTGTGCGAGGATTTTTTAATGACTGCTTCTTGTAGAATAGCTTTGGTAGTGCAAGATCAAAGCAAAGCAGAGATGTCTGCTACAAGATGATAATTCAGGTAAACACACTCAATGGTAAAAATGCAAATGCTGAAATGTGATTGACTTTGCTTCTATTTAATGTTTATTTTCCCTTCCAAAGCAATGACAAGTTCAAATTAATTCCAGACCTGCTATAAAATAAATTGAAACTACCATGAGTCAACTTGTTTCCTTTTTTTTTTAATAACTTAACCTAGATCTTGTATGGTAAAACACTACCCAAAGGCTTCACCGAGTCATCTTTCTATGATGCTCCAGGAGCATGAGAAAGATCTCAAAAGAAATTAGCCCAGCTATAAATATTTCCAAAATAATTCTGTCATCAATTAAAATCGTACAAGAGTATGCCACCCCTCTTTTGTACGTGACAGCAGCTCTGATTTCTGTACACATTAGGCATCCTTTAATTGTGATCCATCCTCAGACTTAAACTTTTAAAGTCAGTGAAGTTGTCTGTCTGGGAATCCTAAATCTGTGAATTAACAAAGCCTGCAGATTTGGACATAATTCTGCACACAGGAAGGTTTTGCTGCATCAGGCACACTTAGTGCTCAGAGAGTGTTAGAAGGAAGAGGGCTCCCAGATACCACATGCACAAAGGTCTCTGTCTCTGCAGGCCTGACCACCTAATTTAAAGCAACAAGAGCCACAGGACACGATATCACCCAGGGAAGGGGGAGGAAGGAGCACAGGTAACACTCACAAAACCCTGCAGCATGATTTACCAGCTTCATACAATCCTTCTTTTTCCTGCTATGTATACAGTGCTACTGCAGAGCATCTCCCTTCAGGACGACTCCGGAGTAGTCTCAAAGGTCTTATTTTATTTCAAAGGAGAAATGGCTGAAGCTGGGTTTCCTGGACAGAAATCACAGAATCACAGAATCACAGAATAACCAGGTTGGAAGAGACCCACCCGATCATCGAGTCCAACCGTTCCTACCAAACACTAACCCATATCCCTCAGCACCTCATCCACCCATGCCTTAAACACCTCCAGGGAAGGTGACTCAACCACCTCCCTGGGCAGCCTGTTCCAGTGCCCAATGACCCTTTCTGTAAAGAATTTTTTCCTAATGTCCAGCCCACTGCAGCCTGCAAGTGCCTCAGATGGGTGTAACACCTCCATGAAGCATCTTCCATAAAGCCTACATCGACATAAAAAATAAGCAATAATGCTGCAATTAATTACCATTAACCACGATAACCATATTTATTCAGAAATCATGGATAAGTAGTGTCATTGCCATAATGAACCTTTCCCTGCACAAAACTGCTTGCTATTTACTGTATTTGCCTGCCACCCCTGTTCTGTTCTCGTGCTTCACAGAATTATTAATATTCCCTCCAAAAAAGGATTCTCTCTGGATCAGAGCATGTTAGCACAAGGAAATGTCAAGTAGCCTAATTCAAGTGCTTTTAGAAAACAGACATAAAATTGAGATTATAATAGTATAAATAGAGAGGTGAAATTACACTCCAGCAGAGAAAGAAAGAAATCTTGAGACACAGAGATATAGACAGCCAGACATCCATTACATGCCTGTACTGAAACACACTTACTCACAACAGGAAACACAGATCTCCCCACAGCATCACACAAAACTTACTATACTAATTTTAACTTGCAAGAACCGCTGCACCAGCAGGGACTGTCATCCTTCCATTGTCGTTTAGTGTAAATCATAGAAACAGAAGCATAGAAAACCATAGAACTACAGAATCATAGAAAACCATAAAATGATTTGGGTTGGAAGGGACCTTGAAGCCCATCCAGCCATTCCCCCTGCGATGGGCAGGGACACCTCACACTGGATCAGGCTGCTCAAAGCCCGGTCAAACCTGGCCTTGAACACCTCCAGGGATGGGGCAGCCACTACTTCTCTGGGCAACCTGTGCCAGGGCCACCAGTGTCTCCTTGGAGAGGAAAATGCATTTCTGAGCGATGGGGGGAGCAGCCTGTGGCTACAGCTCTTTGAAGCAGAGGAGAGCTGTTCTGGGAGGTGTCCTGGCAATAGGGGGGCAGGACCACACGTGGTGTGATGCCCAGATTGCTGTACCAGCAGGTACGTGCTTAAGGAAACCACTTTAGGTGACAGCCCTTAAGCAAGAACTAACCAGGACTAACATGGTTGATATTTTGTGCCTCATGCACAAATTGTTGTTGTTGTTGTTAATTGTCCTGCTTGTTAATATGGCAAAGAAATGTGGCAGGGAAATTTAGGATGAAGCTGCTTTTCAGGTATAAATTCCCCCTTCCCTTTGCAGCTTTGCTGGAGACAGGGGGAGGAGGGATTGAGCAAGGAGGAACAGCTTGGGGATAAAAAAATATCATTTTAGGGACGTGCCTAGATTTTTGCAGATTTTGAGTCAAAGGATACACTTTAAAATTGCTTAAAAAATTAAGGGTTTCTTTATTTATCTGTTTATTTGGGTAATTTCACTGATCTGGTGCCCAGTGCATCCTGATGAACAAGGCAATGAAGTAACAAGACAAAATTTTGTGAGCCAGCTTGGCTGTCAAAGTGGAGATGATGGAGAAAGAGCGAGGGCTGAACCGATTTCCAGGACTGCGAAACATCAAGTGGAGGGGAGAGAGTGCTGGGGAAAGACAGTGTACACTGACTTTTCTACTAAACCATTAAACAGCTTGCAAAAAGAGAGGAAGAGGCTTAGTCAGCAGTGCTAGACAACAAGCATATTTTTCCAGTCTGATTTCTGTCCGTTACAGTCCAGTCCACTTTCAACCAGCCATCTACTTCAATAGCTCCTGAATTACAATCCTGGTGGAATGGACTGTTTGTTGGTAGGCAAATCACATGGTTTTGGGAAAAGGTGGATTACAATGTGCAGAATCCATATAATCATACTCCTGAAATTACAGCTTGGCTAAGTACACAGATAAACCTAAAAATGAAAATAATGAAAAAGGTTTTTCTGTGATACAGCTCCCCAGGAAGACACTCCAGTTGGACGCATATTATTGAACTTCAAAGTGGTCATTCTCTAAATGGAAGGATGCCTTCCACCCCCCAAATTGGTGTAAAAAACATCTCTGGCTTAACATATGCAATATAACCCAGCAAGGCTGGAAAATCACAATGGTTTCTTGTGGCCTCCATATCTGTTGGGCTCAAACAGTATTTTCCTAACCAAGGTATTTCAGTGTCTATATGAACACCTTAAACATCGAGACACGTGTAAGAAAAGACAGAGAATTATGAGAATTGAGAGAATTCTAACAAAGAAAAGAAGACAAAATTCACCTCATCTCAGTCAACTTCACATTAACCTTCATGCGTGGTTTTTGCAGTCAAACCCTATATGTGTACAAGGGTCTTTTTTACAATTATTTGCTCTCACATAATTTTTGTTCTTGCAGGGACTGAAATTTTTAATCTATGCTTTATTAGAGGCTCTGAGCTGAAATTTTCTTTGAGGCATTATCTGATGGCTTTGGAAAGATATATGGAGATGTGAGTCATCTGAGCCCAGCTGCCCTTCAGGCTGGACCTCGTGGTTGCAGGTGAAGAGCTGTAATCATAGTCTTTAATTACATCTGTTCTGAAAGGGAAGGAAAGAGAAAGAAAAGACACTTGGTGAAAAAAAGTCAAGCAGGTCTGAAAGATGAAACTGAGAGGATCTCAGGAGAAGCAGTGTGAAGAACAGCTGGAGAAAGCTAGAGGACAGGGTGGAATATTTCCTCTTTAATATTTACTAGCAGAAAATACTGGATAAAATTACTAACAGAAAGACCCTAGACACTTCCTGAAACACACAGGATACACGATGAAGCCTCAAATACAGATTTTATCCATGTAAAAGTGGCTGGTTACATCAGACATGACTGACTCAGCTGTGATAAGGCTGTTCCCTGCAAATGATCATCAGTAAAATGTTTACACTATAACTCTGCATCCTGCATTCTGGATAAGCAATATGTGCATACAAAAAAAAGAAAATAAAATCAAAACCAAACTAAAAGCCAACAAACTCCTTTAGGAGTGTTTAAGACAGTGTTAAAATATTTCTGGGAGACTGTTTTTTTGTCTTCCTTTGCCTGTAGAGCTGAGTTTCCTAAAAAATTAACAGTCAAAATACAACAGGCTTAGAAAGTGAAATGAAACCCTCAGAAAATACCAAATGTAACTTTTCTGAATACAAATGCATGCTGCCTGGAGAGTCTTCCTGTGGGCTTTTTAGAGGCTAGAAGTACATGGTGAATCCCTTTAGGAAAATCTCTTTTATACAGACAAAAAATTCTACTTTCATCCTCAGTTAAGGTGGCATATACGAAGATCATTATATCTTTGGATTTGTGGAAAATTTGCAAGCCACAGAAGAATATCCTTCTCTGTGTTCTGGGCGTGCACAGACATCCACACCTGGGGGAAAGAGGAAATTTTCTCATTTTGAAATGGTGGAGTTTTAAATTTATTTTAACAAGTCCTGGAAGAGAGGTATGTATAGTTAACAGGAAGGTTAGGTGACCAAAGGGATATGTTTAGTTACTGTTTAAGATTTTTTAAAAATGTATTTTACCTGTTTATCTGTTAACTCCTGTCTCTCATATTGAACTCTGAAGGTTGCGAGAAGCTGACTTCTTCCTCAACGAGGGTTGTTTTTAACTGACAGTTAAACACATATCCCAGTTACGTGGTAGCTGCTGTGAAACCAGTTCTGAAATGTCCCACACTGTCCACAAAAATCGGGGCAGTGTGGCTGTTTTGGGGTCAGGAACGCCAAATCTCATCATGGTAATGGCCAAACAGTGCAGAGCCAGGACACAATGTCCTGCCCATGGGCTTTATCTGAGCCATCTGCTTACCCCACTGACTCTCTAGGTGCTGAAGCACTTTCTGAAAGTTAAGCAAGTCCTCAAATACCCTTCCTGAAACAGGAATGCTTTCTTGAGTTGGAATTTTCATCTGTTTAAAGCAAATCTTAACAATATTCCAAAGATGGGTTTATGGGAAGATTTGCATTATCCTTCTTCTTCCCCAGGGCTAACATATTCATTGGTTATTTCTTTTTTTCTCAGATTATCTGAAAAAGGGAGACTAAATGCAACCTGATGGATTAGTAACTCAATTGTTTCAATGTTGATTATCTCTTATTAAATAAAAAAAAGCCACAATAATTCTCAGGATCTATATGTTCCTTGTACTGCAAGGTGGGAAAAATAAAACAAGGAGGTAAAGTTTCAAAAAAAAAAAAAAAAAAAGAAAAGGAAAAAAAAAAGTCTGAAAGTTTCTTCTCATAAGGACTCAAAAATGCTTTGTCCTGAAGGTACCAGCTAAGGCAGACGCAAAATCTGAATCAGTATCAGCTCCCTTCAACCCATGCTCCTCCTTCAGAGTCCCAAGCAATATACCACGGCTGCTGCTATAAGCAGAAAAATTGGTAAGCTGCGGAAAGGACTTAAATAATGTGTTCCTCTGTCTGCTAATGCAGGATCATTGTCTACTTTCTGGTAATCTGTGTTTTTCTCCTTCCGATTAGTTGCTTTTTGAAACGGTATAAGAAACTGCCCTTTTAAAGGGGAATAAAATTAACAGTGTAGAATGCATAACTGAGAAAATATCTTTTCTTAATAGTTCCCAAGGTAAGTGCAAAACAGCATTAAGAAAAGAAAAAAAATGAATAAAATGGTCTGAACAATTTTTTAAAATTTTTTTGAATGTAAAATATGTACTTGTTTCCTATAAAATTAGAATGGTGCTTTCACTTGCAGTCATCAATACTAGGAAATCGACTATTAAAATTCCTTGTGACTAATAAATTTTCAGACAAGTGGATGAGGTGCTGTGGGGCATGGTTTAGTGACTGATAGGAATGGTTGGACTCGATGTTCCAGTTGGTCCTTTCCAACCTAGTGATTCTATGATTCTATGTTTCTATGAATTGTTATTATTTTGGGTGTATGCATACTTAAACAGCTATTGCTAATATTAACGAATATGAATATATTAAATCTATCAAGAAAATTAACAAGAATTAAACAGAACCACAGGTACAAAAGGGAAAGACCTCGTTGCATAGCACAAAATCTACAAGCAGTTGACAGACTCCATGGTTGATGCAGTGACCAGTGTTTTTTTAAACAAGAAAACCCTAAAAATGAATGCTGGTCCTTGATTTCTAGACTGCAGAACTTCCCATCATGCATACATTAAAAAATTTCAAAGTCTAAAGCAAACGTTGTCCCTGTCATGGAAAATGATTGGTAGTCATCAGTAATGGTTGGGGAGTGACTGCCAACTCATTTATAACCCATGTCAGAAGACATAATATTTATTCATAGTCCTCCATTATATTAGATATGCCAACTATCCATAGAAAAGGAACAACTGAATTCAATTCAGCGCAGGGAATGCACACAACGGGGCAGATTCAGATCTGATTTACCAAGCCTGGTCATTTTGGATTGCAAACATTTCACTCTACTCTAAGTGTACACAGCTAATTAAATAAAATCTTTACCATCTTTACCATCTTGTAATTCTAGCACCTTCAAAAGAAACAATCCAACATTATGCTAGTGTGATGAAGATCAGATTCTAGCCCAAACAAGCAGTGTTAGATGTAGGATTTTCAGATAAAAGTCTCCAGAATTTCTTTCACTGCAGAAGGAAAGCAGGGAGCGATTTTACTATACGGTCTCCAAACATAAATTCAATCCTAGTTCCAAACAAGCAAACTGATAAACTAGATTACTCTCTTAAATAAATGTAGCCAAAAGTGGGCATTTTATCTTAAGGAGAAGGAAAGAGATAGAGAGAATAAGTTATTTCCTTTAGGAGATCCAAACATGATGTGGAAAACAAGAAAATAAACTTAAATGGTGTTGTAATCCCCAAAGAAAAACCTTCAGTAATACTGTGCCCACAGCAGATAGCTCACAAACATGTAAATAATTTTATCTATAAATAACTGAAGATCACAAGGAACTGATTTAAATAGTTTTATTCTAACTTAAACAAACAGAGTGACTGGAAAAATGGAATTATGACAGGCTAGAGGTCCAGCTTGATAAAAACTCTATTAGCTGTGTGGATGTGAAAGGATTATTTCAGGAATGAGAAAGAGGAAAGGAAGAAGGGAATAAAGGAGAAACAAATGCTGCTTGGCGATAGGGAAGCAAAGGTGGAAAAGATGCTGCATCGCGCCCACTCTCATAGCTTCAGCCTTGTCATGTTAAAGCATCGCCATATGGGAAGGGGCACATCATACATGCACTCCTAAACCCAGATTAATGCTCAAGAAGGCTGCCAAGATTTTTATTAAAACGATGCTTGGTAATTCTCTTGTGCTTGTTGCTATGATATCTGAGTACTTGGCATCTGTGTTATAGTTTATTAATTACAGTCTCAATTGGATACTTGGTTGCATGGCGATGGGAACCATTACCTGCAAACAGCAGTGATGTTCTAGGATGCATGGGGCAGCAAGCCACCACCTCAGGCAAGGGGCCTTTATTTTATCTTATTAGTTTATTTATTTATTACCATAAAGGTAGCAGATTAACCCTCCTCTCCATCCTTAGAGCTACTTCAAACTCGGTTGGAGGTGGTCCCACACAGCTTGACACACCTCTCTCTGAGAGTAGGGCTGGATGATGTGGCCTCCAAAGATGCTTCCTGGTGTATATATGTCTGATTCAATGGATGAATTTAACAGGAATAGTGTGTGTGTGTGCGCCATAACTCTGGTTGGTGTAATATATATCTGGTGTGTTCACATATAAAAGATGCGCAACTCACAGGGCAGTACTGCCTGCCTTTCTCTCACATTACAGTAGTAAACAGCTAAACTGCACCTCTGGCCATGACTGGGGCAGTAGTGTTGAGCCACAGATCTTTTGTGCAGGGGAAGCAGATAGTCACTTCGTACTCAGACAAAGCTGAGCACCAACTACATGTGCCAGCCATCCAGGCTCCTGGTGCCCTCTCTGCCACCAGCAGCTGCAGTTTCTCTGCCCTGAAGAAGCTTTCTCTTTGTGACCCCAACAGCAGGACAAGTCTGGCTCTGCCCTGGTAGCATGAACAGTGGTACCTACCCCAGCACCCATGGCGATAGCCATTGCTCACCTTCAACCAGTGTTTTTCCCTCCAGCTATCCATTCCTGTAATTGCAATCATGATTTCACAACCTTTTAACTTGCCTGACACACCAAGAATAAGCAGTAAGTACCTCTACAGGTTTGTGCAGCCTTCAATGTTCACCAAAACCTGGAAACTATCTTTTTCTCTTCTTTTTTTTTGTTTTGTTTTGTTTTGAGGTCAGAACCTAATTTGCCCACAGTGGGAGACTTTGTGCTAAGCCCTGAGGGAGTGAGAAGGGCTGAGGCTTCTTGGCTTGGAAAACCAGAGTAGCAGCTGTTTATCCACAGGTCAAGACCAGTGCATAGAGTGAAGACATAGATGCTTTCTTATACTTTAATTTTCAACCACAGAGGCTCCATTTTTACACTCAGCTGGGGGAGTTAAAGGACAAAGAGAAGAGAAAGTAAGCAGGAATGTGTGCTTTTTTGCTCTATAGGAACCACGTAACCACTCTCAAAGTCACAGTGATGGTAAAAGGAGATTATAGATTAGTGGTTAATAGGCTCTAACCAATGTCTCATTTCTTCAATTAAGAAAATTATTTTAAACTGGTGGTGCTCCGTTTGCAGAAGTCAACCAAAGGCTGTAGTTTTCTATCAGATTTTATTGACCCTCCACAGACATGCATTTAGTGAGGAGTCACCCTTTCTATATGCCTGCTCCCAAACCATCTGACACATCTCTTGAGCCCTACAAGGTCCTTGTCAAACATCTGTGGACACACAGAGTGAGAAATGCCACGTGGGGAATGCCCTTCACTCTGGGGACATTCGAAGCTGTTGTAGAGATTTCTGTCCCTTTCCTCGTGCTTGTGCCAGGCTAAGAAAGGACAGAGGCAATCCTACGGTGTGACCTGTCTGCATGCATTACTGACTATGAGGCTTTCCACACAGAAGATCAGGAAAGCATATGATTCCTGGTTGTAAAACCACCACACCTGATTTCCAGAGATGCTTTATAGTTAGCACTATCAATTAAAGCACACAGCAAATCTGCAAGGGATGGCTTTATTCCAAAATCACACGGTCTAAAAGTGTACAGAAGGACCATAGCAGAGCTCTCCTTCCCAAAAAGCAAGTGAATTTTGCAATTAATCATATTATCAAGAAGTCCGTTAGTATCTATCCCTCAGTCTAATCCGAGTTAGAATAAAGAAAACTCTAAGAAAAAAAACCCAAAGGGTGCCCCAATAAGCTTCCAGTTTAGAAAAAGAAAAAAAAAAAAAAGAAAAATGTGGGTACAGACAGGTAAGATGAGTGTAATTGTGCCCTTACTGCTCAGCCTTATAGGCAGCAGGCATCATGCTAATGCCAAACAAAATTGTCTCAGGGAGTACCTACATGCCATTTTCAGATAATAAAGATGCAGGATTAGAAAGTTCACTGCGCATAGCTGCTTTCAACAGACTTTTCCCAGGCTGCATGTGATGCAGATCCTAAAACTTCTTCAGCACAGTATCTTGATAGGGTCTTTCTTTTTCAGTTATAAGAGGCTCTTTCTGACTAAGATAATTTTTAGGTATTAGTGGCAAAAAATCCCCTTGTGATGTAGTGGCAAGATGCATAGAAATTGATAAAGCTAAGTTCTGTAGCAATTTAATTCTCATAGGTTTCTGATACTAAATCCTTCCAAGAAAAAAAAGGAATTGTTCCTGTGAGTCTTTAGCAAAGGCCTAATTCCAGCTGCAGTATCAGCTTCAGTAGCTGAAAAGCTGAGCAGTCTGTGCTACTAATTACAGTGTAAACATTTAATAAATATTCCTTCTTTTTATCCTTTGCCCTTTTCAAAAATGAAAGGTTGTAATTTACATGTATGGTGGCTCCTAATTGCCTTTTCACAATCCTTGCTTGTTTTATTCATTTTCTGTCTTCTTTTGGGAAGAGGTGGAGTGCATGAAAGGAGAACAGTGTTTCTACGCTCATCTACTGGAAAACAACACTCCTTAGAAAACCAGCCCCCGCTCTGTCCTCACAAAACGCTGCAGAGACTCAGCCAGGATAGCCTATACATCCACCTGTGACCTCACGTGATAATCCAAATGAATTGCATTATTAATTACAGGGCAGTAATCTGAAAGCATAGTTATCTGTGCCCACAGCTACACATTCGGTACAAAAGCAGAGTTTGTTCACTCTTCTGTTTCATAATGGTTCTGAGACAGACATGACTGCAGGATGCATTTGGTTTGCAGGGGATTTGTTTGTGTTTTACAGCAAAGTACGGCTGCAGGAATGGTTCTGTTTGGGCTCCATATGCAGGTTCCAGCCATATATTCAGGCTGGACAATAAAGCAGGGGAAAAACAGCTGATACACAAAAGGGGCCGTCTAGACAGTGCCCCATCAGTCTGGCTAAATTTGGTGCTGGCATTCCCAATGGAACTGTAATATAATTGTTCTGGTGTCTGTGTTCATTCCCCCTGTCAAACACCATCCCAAATATACATCCTTTTCTAATACAACAAGCCTGAACTGTACTATTAGATGAAAGCAGCTTTGAAACAACAGCCTAAGCAAATATCTCCTAATACACAGAAAACATGTTCTTTTACTGCTGGAAGATATAAAACCCAACCCACACAATTTAAAAGCAAGAATGGAATTAATTTGGTTTTCTGTCAAAATGTAACTATTTTAATTAAGAATCTAAAAATATTTTGGAGTAAAAATGTGAAAATATACTTTCATATGGGCAATAAGGAAAGGCATGCCCTCCTGTAGGTTTATTAGTCCCTCAAATAAAATGTAACATAAATTCAGAGATGTGGAAATGAAATGACAGCTACGGATCATAGATTGCAACGAAGGAAATTTCCAACAACAAAAAAAAATAATGAACATAACATAAGGAAAAATTGCTGTAATTTTTCCTTCTTACAATTAAAAGAAAGCAGCAGCTACTTCTTGACTTTCTGAGAAATGACTACCTTATTTATTTGGAATTTTTGATTATTCAAAAGACATTTGACAAATATTAAAGTGCAAACTTATCTTGATTAAATCTCGCTGTATGTATTTTGGGAAAAAAATGTGAAAAATCTGAAATCTGTAAAGTCAAACACAAATATGGAGCTTCAGAAGAAGAAGAAAAAAAAGAGGAACTAAGAACATTGGCCCTGTCACTGATGTCCACAGACACAATGGTAGATATCAAATCATGCAAATAAAATGCAAAGACATAAAATCCATGCTTTAGGAAAGCAAAATACAGAAAACCTGTTTCTGATTTGCCTGTCTTCACAGTTCTGTGTTACCTTTCACGCTGTATTGTCCTTTTGTTTCAAGAACAAATTATCCCAAGACCTCTAGATATAAATAGGACTCAGGCATGATTTCAGACGTTTTAAAGGAACATTGCCTTGACTAACTTTATTTTAGAGAGTGTTGCTCTCAGCATGCAGCAATTCATGTGGCATTTTGAAAGTCCACATGGAAAAAAACACGCTGCCTCACACCAGGCAGCACCTGGATGGAATCCTGGAGTGACCATATTGTTTACCTTACAAACAAATAACATGGACTTCTTCCTTAACTTTTGTCAATCCTGACTAACATTCTGAAGGATGCCAGTAACCCAAACACCAGGTTATGCTGCCAACAGACAAAATCTTCCCCCAAAAAACTGGTTCCTCTCATTCCCTAAGTTTTCTTTGCATAAACTTTGGTCCCTGCAACTTTTTGCAGGATGACTGATGGAAAAGAGAGAGAGGACACCCCAAGGAGCATGAGGGGAAATGAATCCCACCATCTCTTGTCCATAAAAGCCTTGAAGGAGTCAGTTGAACTGCATTTCACACTAGGGAGAAAAACCCAGGTGCTGCCCACGGAGAAACAGGAGGACTAGGAAAAATATATAAACACCAAGACAAAAATACTAAGTAAATTGAGTATAGGTTTGATGTTGGGGGCACCAGCCCTGCCGGGGAAGGGAGTGCAATAACAAGGTTCTGTGGAGGGAGGGTGTTGGGTTTAGAGGTGCTGGGGATGCTGTGGGACCCCCCCCCGGGTCACTTCTCACCCAACCCGGGGGATGTGGAGACTGGGGAAAGTGGTGGGGTTGCTGGGACTCTGCAGCTGCCCCTCTCGCACTTGAATAAAGGAGAAGTTTTCCTTCGGGAGGAGGCGAGGTCCGTGAATACCTTACCCAATAAGAGACGGGGCATATTGAAAACTATATTAAATTACCCTGATTAGCAATTTAGCCACGAACAGGGGAGCTTTGGGAGATCTCTATAGGCAGGGCTGGGGGCTATTCACGCCAGCAGCTAAGAGGTCGAAAGGTTTCTGAAGTTCACAGGCTCAGAGCCTTTGTTATGCTAACAGACAATCTCAAATCAGCTGCCTGCTGGAGTGTGAAATATAAATGATTCCTTGAGAACTTCCAATAAGTTGTCACTCTTGTTCTGCAAATACCAGGACAGGCTGCTAATTTCTAGCAGGGTCCTTTTCTCGCGGCATCGCGAGCCCTAAATGAACGAACGCCTTTGTGGTTCAAATAATCTTTTTAAGGGAGCTGCCCTGCCGCAATAGCCCAAATGCGTCCTGGTTTGGGACTGTGAAACGAAAACCGGGGTTTCTCCGAACTTGACTTTCCCCTCACCAGAGGTATTTGGGGCGAGTGAGAATGTTGCCTCCCAAATACACCGAGCGGGCACTTGGGGTGGAGATGGGGATGGGAGGCACCAATGCGGGCTCTCAACAAATCCCAGGGCAAGTTGTGCGCCTCCAGAGCTACCTGCTCCCCAAAAAACCAGTCCGATGGGATCTACCTGGGAGTCCCCCTACCCCGGGAGGGAGGTTCGAGGTCTGGGCACAAAGACAAATATTCACACCCTTCCGGACATCGGCGCTAATGCCATTAAGATGAGAAGAATGAGTTAATTATCTTTATACAGAGAAAAATCAATCTGTGAGAGGATGGGGTCCGCTTTTACTCGGGGAGGGGGGGAGAAGAAGCTATCTGTGAGCTCCCCAGGGGTGGGAGCGAGGTGAGCGAGGGCGAAGGAAAACAGCTCCTCGGCAGTAACAGTTATATAATTGTAATAGAAACGACACGGATGCAGAGAAATAAAATCTCTGTCCCCTTCCCCCTGCGCACACAGCCCCGGACAGAGGAGACACAGGCACACGCGAGTTTTTTCGGGGTAAAAGGCGGAGTTCAGGCTCCTCCGAAAAAAACCGCATCGCGGAAAGAGGATGAATTTTGCTTGCTCCTGCACAGACACGACAGGTGCTTTTTTTTTCGGGGGCGGGAGGCAGGTGATAATTGTCTTCCCCATGGTAAGCATTGGGTGGGTGGTTTTTGTTTGTTTGATTGGTTTTTTGGGTTTTTTTTTTTCCTTTTGGAAATGGATCTGATCGATTGTTGTCTTCAGAGCTTTTAGAAAAAATCTCCGAAAAGAGGAGAAGTTTGAGTTAAGCTACTGTGCAAGAGGAGAAGGTTTTTTTAATGTTTTCTCTTTTTTCGCTTCTATTTTCCTCTTTCTTTCCTTCTCTTTTTGTCTTTTCTTTTTTCCCTCATTTTCATTTTCTTTCTCTCATTTTTTTTCTTTTCCTTTTCCATTTTCTTTCCCTCATTTTTTTTCTTTTCCTTTTCCATTTTCTTTCCCTTTTACTTACTCTTTTCCTTTCTCTTTTATTTCCTCCCATCCTCTCCCTTCTTTATTTTCTCTCTCTTTATTTTTTTTTTAAAATTTTTCGTCGATGCACGTGTCAGCTGATGCACATACGGGAGCTACTGATCTGAAACACCAGAGTCAGGAATTATCCCTGTTCCCAGAGTTACTAATAACGCGCAGCACTTCTAACCCGCTTTGCATTTACTAACAGCTGACACACACACTAATTAGAATTGCTGTTTCATTTTGCACTTTGAGACTTAGTTTTTCGGGATGGGGGTGGGGTGGGGGAGTTTTCCATTTCTCCCGCGAGTTTTCAAACAAATTAAAACCCGCCACGTCGCAGCTGCTGTTGAAAGTTTGTTCGTGAACTGCCCGTGGTGGCATCACCGATAACGCCCGCGGCAGCTAATCCTGAACCGAACAGGCTGCGTGTTAGTGACGATGCTGCTGACGGCATTTATTTCATCGACAAATCGCTCCGCACTCCTTTTCTCTCACGTTTTTGGCGGTAGAATTTTGAACTTAAGACTTTTTATTTTTTTTTTTAATGCTATAATAAGGTAGGAGCTGCAAAATACTCGTTGGTGCAATTATTAAATTACAGTGAGAGAGAGTTGGGGTTTTTTTGTTTTATTTTTTGTTTGGTTTTTTTTTGTTTGGTTTTTTTGTTGTTGTTTTTGTGGGTTTAGTTTTTTCTTTTGTTTAGCTTTTATTTTTTCTTTTGACATTTTATTTTTGCCCCGATACCGTTAAACTATACAGCACTTCAAGCAGAAAGTTAAGAAATGCACTAAATATTTCTTTTGTTGAACTACTGTTGGCATATTGAAATAGAGTCCACGTTAACAGGAACCAAAGCTTTTAAACTTTCAGCAGAGCTAATGTGATCCATTAAAACAGTAAAAGATGTCTTTCAATAAATATCAGCAATACCAGCTAGAACGAAGTTACTTTGGGAGAGGGAGCCTGCGGGAGATTCCCTGTTTCAGGATTCCAGAGTGGCATACTTGCAATTCTAGTTTGCAGACAAATTAACCTCGTTAGCAAGAATATTATTTTGCTTACATGTTTGCTTTCTGTAAATACATTTTCAAAATAAAATAAGATAAGATAAAATAAGATAAAATAAAATAAAATAAAGCAAGGGCATAGAATGCAGAAATAAAACCCCAATACAGGTTTTCTATGGTATATGGAACGGTGAAAACATCTTTCTTGCATATCAAGTACTATCTTCTCGGCTAATTAGTGTGAAAGTTAATCAGACAGCAAAAAGACAGACTGGGTGGGAAAGAAGCAAGGGTGAAAAGTGCAGAGTGACACCCACAACATGGCTGCCTTTTCAGTCTGTCCCTACCATCACAGCCCAATTTCCATAGGAAAATCATGGAAAATGTTCCCTAGCAATTCAGTCAGGAGGACTACAGCCGCCTTCGCCTATGCAAACAGTAATAAAACGTTTTAAACACAGTTTAGCTTGTACAAACACTGCAGAAGATGATAGATGCTTGTCTGGAGCAACGCCTACTGCGAACCTCAGTCATCATTCTGATATCCACAAGTTTGGGTGGGAAAGGAGGACGGTGACACGCGGGTGAAGGTGTAAGAGAAAAGAGATGCCTCCAATGGCAAAGGCAGAATTGAGGCACGCGACAGATAACATCGTTTTAGCAGAGGAGAAAATATAATGAGAAAAATAAACCTGAACATTGAAAAGACCTCTAGGGCAGCTTCTCAAATTCGGGAAAAATATATGGCTTTGTATGGTCTTATTAACTCCTCATGCCGCACTCTACAATTCTTAAAAACGATGGCAAAAAAAAAAAAAAAAGAGAAAGAACATTCAACGCTGGATCAGAAGCTTAATAATAATAATAATGAAAGAACAATCTATGTTATGAAAAAATAGATTAAATCCAGAGAATTTAGGGGAAGGGGAAAAAAAAAAAAGAAGGAAAGAAAGAAAAAAAGAGGCTTCATATAAACTGTAAATAGTTTGGATTTTAGTCTATTCAGTAAGAAGTGTTAGGTTACAAGGTTACTGTGTGGGCTGAGACTACAGAAGAAGAACAAAGCAAACGGTTCAGTTTCAATAGGAAATATAATAAAACCCCTTTTATCTAGAAGCCATCGGGACAAGCACTCAATACAAGTTAACAAGCAGGAACTGATAAGATAACATTTATATGAGGTCAGAAGTCAAATGCCAGTCAAAGGCTTTTAACCTCTTGGGTCATAAACAGGCGTAGTTAAAACACATAGATAGTTATTTATCGGGTTTTAAAGGTATCTGATCAGTGCGAGTGAATAACGCGATGATTTAACTAATTGGGATTTATAGAACAGGAACTTTCTCGTGTTTAACGTAAAATGCAAAGCTTCTAGTCAGTGTCTCTTCATTTCGTTTTTTAAAAACTCTCTTTTTCAGTCTCTTAGTAAATCTCTTAGTGCAAATCAGACACCAAATCGACAAGCGTTGTGTTAAAACAAGCGGATGCTCAGTCCCTGCGTGGATTGATCTGTGCAATCCAAGGCTTGTCTGAGGATCCAATAGGCTAAATATTTACAGTCAACATGCACAGAAGAACAATAACCACCCTCCCCATTGTGGTGCTAATGGAGTTCTGTCTTGTTGCTTTTCTTCGAGCCCGCTAAAGTAAAGAGAAAACTCGTTCCACAGTGAAAAAGAAAAGATTCACCTTCATGGAAAAATAGCATCTGATATTAATAAACGACTTGATTTTAATTTCATAAATATCGCGTGTGGATTTAGACGAGTTTTAATTAGACGGGAATAGTAATTTCTCCTTTAAATTGTTTTTATTTCCTCCTGCAGACCGCGTCTCCGAATTCTGTACCTTGCCTGCTTTTACGTCCAAAGGTACATTTTGAAGGCAATGCTAAAAAAATTACCGAATAAAACATAAAATCCATCATCCAAGAAAGAAACGGGGGCTGATAGAAGGCCTTTCTGGGCCCGCTGTTTCTTTAAACACAGTTCTCAATACACCACATTGTGGCGAACATTGTGGATTTAAAACGCTTTTAAATATTTATCAGAAGTATTTTATCACCATATTCAAATGACACCTGCAGTGCACTCACCTTTATTGACAATCTCTGTTCTGAAAGTCCATTTGCTTCGAGAAAGCCCCCTAAGCAGAACAACAAGGACTAACCGTTTTCATTCAGTTAATGTTTAGTAAAAAAAAAACCAAGCAACCTTAATCAGCATGCTGATTGCATCGTCAACTAACAAATAATTTACTACTCTGAGCATTGCATTCCATTAAAAGCTCATTAAATTTTCTGTTCTCCAATGGGAGCTTTAGGTTTTGAACTGCATGCTTTTGCTCCGAATTAGCACTTATTCAGTTTTTTTAATGCTTTTTTTTCCCCCCTAAAGCATAGGTGAGAATTTCAGTACCTAGATATACGAAAGTTACGGGAAAACAGACCTCAAATTTTTATTTCTGTGGCAAATTCAAGATCCTTGGGTAACGGGGACAGGGGGTGCGGAGGGAAAACACTTTGCTAGATTCAGTCAAGAAGTTTAACTTTGGTGAAACATTCCTCTTCCACGCAGAGGAACGGAGGGTTATTGAGGTGCGAGGTGGAGGGGTGAGATGGGGATGTAACATACTAACGTTTTGCCCTGTAATTTGGGAGGGATCGTTTAACGAAAGGGAAAGAAAAAAAAATGTAAAAAAACATCAAGCCCCTTCTATTTATTTTGTGCAAATAATGAACAAGAAGAAGAAGAAGAAAAAAAAACCTCCCACAAAACCAAACAAATAACACATTCTCTAGGTTACGGAGTACAAGATTTCTTGCCTGTCCTAAATACCAGGGACTGTAGCTAAGGATGCTTTGAGAGGCTCAAGGGGGAGTGAAGGCTCATCTTCCTCAGCCTTGCACACCAAGCCGCACATAATCGTTATATTTAATAAGTAAAACGCAAGAAAATGTCAGCCACCTAAATTAACATGCATCTCTGGATTGCTAATTGTGCTCGTTGCAAATTTGGGTCATTTTGCATGAATGACTCTAATGTCGGGCTGAGGTTGCCACATAGCGCAGTGGATTCCTGATTCCCTGTGCTAATCCTGAACTCGGTGATTGTGTCAGGTGCAGTTCTGTTTGCTCCAGCAGCTGGTTCATCCTCATCAATGCAAATAAGGCAACTCCTACAATCAAAGCCCTCCCGAGTCTAAATCCTGATTGCTGAGGGCAGGCTAAGGCGCTGCACAGGCTCACTTTCAAATCACACCAACTGACAAGACAACTGTAATGTCCCTCCTGTTCAAAAACAGCCTTTTTGCCAAACAAAATAAACTAACAGCCAAAAAGAAAAGAAGAAAAAAGGAAAAAGAAAAAGGAAAAGAGAAGAGAGAAAAAAAGAAAAGAGAAAAAAGAAAAAAGAAAAAAGAAAAAGGAAAAAAGAATAGAGAAAAGAGAATAGAGAAAAAAGAAAAAGAAGAGAGAAAAAAGAAGAGAGAAAAAAGAAAAAAGAAAAAAGAAAAAAGAAAAAAGAAAAAAGAAAAAAGAAAAAAGAAAAAAGGAAAAAAAAAAAATCACACCAAAGCTTACACCTTCCCACCCGCCCCCCAAAAAAACCAAAAACCCAAGTAACACAAACCAAAGAAAACAACAACAACAAACCTAAACAAAACAAAACCAAACCGCCCAGGGACATAAATCAGTTTTGGGGTGTATAAAATGTAGCCAAGTCTTTCGTTGTAAGTAGATGAAATGCATAGGTATACACGTATATTTATATATACCTCCTCTAAACTTGAATAGAAGTCTGAAGCGGCGACAGTTAACGTAATATTTGAATACTCATGAGGAAGACGAGCAGCCAGTGACTTTGTGTAAGGTGGGGGCTGCCTCTTTTCTCAAAGACGCTTCCTCAGGACTCTTCCAAAGCGCCTCTCCGTTTCCAGGGAAAGCCTGGGAGAAACGCAGGCGCTGGGGAGCCGGGTTTGGGCTGTTCCTCACCCTTTCCTCCTGGGAAAAGCCTGAGGAGAACCCCATTGAACGTCCCCCCCGCCCGCTCCCAAGCTTCGGGTGTTGTCCCAGCTCCAGAAAGCCCCAAAGCGTCAGCAAAACGTTGCTTGAAAACGATTAAGGGAGCGATAAACACTGTGAAAACCCAAAGACCGCTCCAGCGGATCCGAATCGATGCATATAATGCCATAAACGTGATACATACGTACAATAATATAAATACAAAACGGGGGAACAAAAAAATTAGCCTTTGCGGGAGGAGTTGGAAAGGTAAGCGGCGACCCAGCAGCATCGTCCAGGGACTGAAAACCCTGTGCGGGCGGCATGTGGTGTCGGGAAAACGCTCCAGGCAGAGGGAGCCGCGCAGCATTCCTCCCTCCTGACCGCAGGCTGGCATCAGGCGGGGATGCAGGGATGCGGGGATGCGGGGATGCAGGGATGCGGGGATGCGGGGATGCAGGCGCTGGCAGCCCAGGTCGGACACGGGGCTCCGAGCCAACCCCGAGATGGGCAGCAGGAAGAAATCAAACGTCCCCTGCCAATTCTGAGGAAAGAAACACTGATTTTCCCCTTCCTCCTCTCCTCGCACCTCACCCCCGTTCACGGGGTTTGCGGGGAGGGGAGCCGCTAAAGTTGCGACAAGCAAACCCGATCCCAAAATCCCAGATATTCCAGAGCGCAACCGGTCCGCGCCCGCTCGCTCCTCTCCCCCTCCCACCCCCTAACAGGATTAACAGGCATTTTCCTAAAAGCAAATCAGAATTTGTCAAATCGTGCGTGACAGTCGATTTGCTCACAACATCCACAGCATCTCTGGTACGGAGGCAGCACCGTCCTCGGCCAGTTCCCTCCCGGCCGAGGCAGGGCACCGCTCAGAGCACCTCGCAGAGCACCCACAGCCTCCTGGGTTCTTCACGTCTCCTTCCAGCAGCCCTGAGCAGGGCACCCCGCAGCCTCGGGGACCCTGGCATCCTGACCGTACCATCCAGGTGCCATCCAGGTGCCGTGAAAGCATCCGTAACATGTTTTGTAATCTGCGTCCCGCTCCCTCCCAGGTTCAGCAATCCCTCTTGGGGGCTGCCCCAGACGGCAGAGGGGGGGTCCCTGGGGAAGGGCCATGCCCACTCCTCCCCTGTGGCTCTTCAGATACCGGTGCCACCTGCCCTGGAGGAAAGCAAGCTCTGCCCCTCCAGAACGGGACTGATCCCTTAATGTTAACACACCTGGAGTCCGGCTTTCGGGTCATCCCCGTTCAAAACGGGACAAGGCAGCACACATCCACAAAACCACCCTGGTCCTGGGCTAGCAGCAGGGCTGCTCATCTCGCCACGAGCACTGCTGGACCTGCTGGGCTCAGGAGGGATGCTCTGCTTTCTCCAGGTGCTGCAGCTATGTCTCCATCCTCTTTCAGGGGTCTCAGAAAAAACGCTGTTCCACCCCTTAATTCCTTCAGAAAAAACCCAACCCTGTTCCTCCCTCTGAAATACCCTTAGACAAAAAACCCCAAACCAGTTCCACCTCAAAATTCCTTTTTACCTTAGGGATTGAAAGTTTGCATAGTTGAGTTTTTTTGATGCCTTTTTTTTTTTTTTTTGATATTTTAACTTTTTCTCCAGCCCCCTTCTCTGAGCAGGATGATTTTCTGTCCCTTTTTGTCAAGAGATGCAATTAGGCAGCAGAAAACCCTGCGAAACACACAGAAACCCATACAAAGTTAACACTACAGGTAAAATTTCTTAGGTTGACTGAGCACTGATATTGCTCTGAGAACAGAGCAAGGAGCTGCGATTACTTCACTTCCAATAGCTATACATCTCTTTATCTATAATTTTGCACTATTTTCTATGTTCTTCACAGGTGAGGACATCAACTCTGAATCAAAGGCTACTTAATTTTGAGTAATCTCCTTATAAACTAATTCAAAGTTGGTAAAAACAGTAGTAAAAATATTTTAAAAGATAATTACTTTCAGTTTTCGACCAGTCATATTCCATTCTAATGTCACTCTTCCTCCTGCTTTTAAAAGTAACTGATGATCTTTCAAGAATTGGGGGCCGCACACGTTGCTGAAATGATACACCAACTTATGAAACTTAAAAAACCCAAGCGAGCCACATATCCCATGTAATGTAGAGTGAGCTGAAGGAGCAGTAACTCCACAGTTATAACACAGCCATGAAGAACATGGCACAGAGTCTTTAACTGTGTCTGAAAAGAGGAAACAACACTGCATATGCAAATTCAAGGGAGACCCCAGCCAGCAGCAACCACCTACATCCATTTGACCAGATACGCGGGCAACTCTTCCCAGCACAACCTCAGAGCTGCTGGATAACAGCTTTCCAGGACTAGTCAATAGATAGCAAATTCCTTTCCATTAAGAAAGACTAAAAGCTTCCTTACACACATTTCTACAAGCCTCTTGGTGGGCTTGATAAGCTCACTGCATCTTGAGCCACCCTCCCGTGTTCTTCCTGACCAAGGCAGAATTAGAGACACCAAATTCTCCCTGACTTTTTTATCATATGAGCTAAGGATTTCTGAAATGTTCTACAGGATGGGCTGGTGGGGACAGGTCTGTAGGAGGGTGTGTAAGGCTTGGTGCCAATGACTACCTAAAAGCCCATGTGCACCACAATATCTCTTAGCTAGTCACAAAACACTCAGCCCTGTACAAGACAAGAGGCAAAAAGAGATGCCAGGACATAAGGTCATGCTGTAATCTTCAGCATTTACAGTTCCATCTTCATTCTGGGTACCAGCCTTAGTTTGAAAGCACAGCCATGACCCTTATACATTTGTGCAACTGCTGTGCAGCTCCAGAACAGCTTCGATAGCGTCTTGAGATTATCCCATTTGTACAACAAAATACCTTAGCCAAAGTTCAATTAAAAACTGGAATACGATTATATCAATTTTTAAATGCCAGCTGCATCCATTAAGGAAATACCCAAGATACTCTGCTGGAAAACAAAGAGGGATAATTCTTGCTATGAAGGAGCACTGTGACAAAACAGAGCTATCAAATACATCTCATTTTCCATTATTTCATGATTTTGCACAGAAAACTAGCTAGCATTTAAAGGACCATGGGAGGGTGGAGCTGGTTGTCATATATTGACTCAAGTTAGTACCTGGGTATATTAATGACTTTGGTTTAAAATATTCATATTACATAAATGTTAGTTGAAGTTGACAGTAAATATTGAAGAGACATATCAAAAGGGCAGCATGTCATCTTTACTTCTCCTGCGCTGCCTAACATGCAGGCAGCTGTTTGCTTAGTTTGTATCTGTTTTCTTACAGAAAATTAATTTTTAAAAATTACACCAAAATGGTGATTGAGTATGACAGGAGAAGAAAGAAAGAAAGAGGGAATTTAAAGATCATGCTGCCCACAAGAAACTATGATGAAATTCCAAGGACCATGGTTTGATTTTTATCGATAACTAGCACTTAGTTATTAGGTCTCTTTTTCAGGACATTAGAATGAAAGACATGGAAGAGCGAGGTCTAAAGCTATCATAATTTTTCAGCATCAGGAAAGTGCTGTTACTAAAAAAAAACCCACTTCCATCAGTTTTTTCTAAGTGATGCATGACAAATAAGTCCTGACACAGAGGCAGAAAGAAGAAAACGGGACTAAAAGTGGTATGAGAGAATGTCTCAGCTACGTGTCCCCCATTGTGTCTAAAGGGAAAATGCTCTGACTCCCTCCTGTTTTATACAATACGGTTTCTAAATATGGCACTACTTACCAAGAGAACCAACACTTATTTCCATTACTTACTTTACATCCTTTTTAAGATAAAAAAACTCTCCCATGCCCAAAAGACCTTTAGGTAAATGTCTCTGCAACACTTAAGCTTGTAAAGAAGCTACATACAGGTATCTGAAGAAGAGGATGGGTCTGTTGGAGGCAAAATACTGCTTATGTGAGATTAAAAGAGGTAGTGTGATATAATTTCCTCCTAATTCAGTATTAACACAATTCTGTCTGCCATTTGTGGATTACTGGGGGTGAAGTTCACATTCCTTGTGCCCCTCAGAATTTATATGGGCAGATTGGACTAAGCATGTGTAAGTTCAAATTTACTCACCATTACTTGTGTTTACTTTCATGTTTTTCATTACTTGTGGTTACTTTCATGTTTTTCATGACTAAAATACTTTTTAATTTTCTTCTGGGCTTGTTCGCACTTGTATATGACTGATGCTACTACTTGCAATGCACTTTTTTACTAATATCATATTATGAACACTTCCTTGTTCAGCAGCCAGGACAAGCACAAACATTTTGGTAGGGAACTTAATTTTTGTGCCTTTTATTTTTTACCCCTTTTTTTCCTCCACAGACAGTCAAACCAAAATCCTTTGAAATATTTATAAAACATTCACAAAGGGGAAAATAAAGCCTCAAATGATAGCAGTGAATAGAGAAGTGATTTGAAAGCCAAGGGGCTATTTAAACACTGTCTTAGCTTTACAGACTTTCTTTTGCAGGTACTGTCATTCTACAGGCATGCTGGACTCATCTCTCCCAACCTACATAAAGGTCAACTCCTCTATTTACCTGGAACAGAGGAGGTGGAAGTAAAGGGGAGCAAATGAAGGGAAGCACTTGCCTGATGTAGTGTATCTGCCTTAAGACCTACACTTGCACAAGAGGTACATACACTCACTTTGATAAATCAATATTTTGGTCATCCCTGTGGCTCACTTTTCAAAGCCCCAACTCAGCAGTATTCACAGGAGTCTAAGTGTAAAGTCCTCAAGCGAAACAACTATTCTCACAATTTTAACTAAGAAGTTGGCAATGGCATTTTGTCTTGTTTTCCGTAAATATAAACAAATAGAGTATATAACACACACAGGTGTACATAAACACACACACACACATATACATGTATCACAGCTTTTCATATAGACACACATCTCTAGTATTTTTCCTTCTCTGCACTTCTGAGTATCTGCAAGGCCAGGTGCAGATGTGCCTGCAATATTTGTGAAGAACACTTCACTGTTCATAAAACACTTCTTCATAAAAGACAGTGTGTAATTTCTGAAAAAAAACAGACAACTTTCTTTTCCAGGGTGCTATTAAATGACAGACTGAAATTTGCCCAATTACAAACATCACATTAGCAGGGAAGCTAATGATGTGTGCTCTCCTTTGTATTTGTGTCTTGTGCCTACATCTACGACTCCCTGAATAAGGTGTGAGGGCCAGCTGATGCTTGGCTTTCATTTACCATGCTCTTCAATGTGGATTTCAATAAGGGGTGAGTTCACACTGCAGCTCTATCCTTGCTGGTAGCAATAATGAGGGTCTCCTCTTGACACTTCACATTTCATCAGACTCACAAGAACGTTCTGTTCTTAGGCAGGTTGGTAGAAATTGGATGAGAAGTTCAGAAGTATCCAGGTAAAGTGGTGATGGAACTATTCTGTACACACACAAACACAGAGCAATTACTAACATTTTAGTTCCTTAGAAAACAGGCAGAAGTCTGTAAAACACCCCTACTTCCATTATGCTTGAGTTGTTCTGTGCTCTGTAGTAATACAGGCTGTTAGGGAATTGTTTTAGAGGAGGTGCTGCTATCACAGAGAGCCTGCCAGCAGAACAGTTTTGGGTTTTTAAAATATTTTTTCGTTTTTCTTTTTATTATTCCCTTTTTAATCTCAGAGAACTAAAAGGCCACGGTTGAAAACATTCAGATTTTTCAAACATGTCCCAAACCTCAAGGGTCCTGGTGTCCAGAACTCTGTATTCCCAGTTAACACCAAAACTCATGACTGTTTCAGCATTATTTACTGGACGCTAGTTTACAAAACTCATTGATCTCTTTTTTGCCTATGAGAGAACTAATGCTAACTCTGCTTCTGTGACACTTTACAGAAGGATGGCAGGATCCTTCACATTTTTACCTCAGGGCTATGCTGAATCACAATAAGGCACATGAGGGCATGGTTGAAAGCACTCAACAGATGTGTTGTTCTGTTTTACTTTTTAATTTGAGCCTTACATCCCGACCCTGCTTATTTCAGACTTTTTTTGACCCAGATTCATCCTTAGTGTAGCTGTGCTGAAACAAATGGATTTACATCAGGGACTAATTTGGCCTGTTATGCTAACAGCCCCATTTCTTCATAACCAGCCTGTACTGCATTGTTTTCAAGGTTTCCTTTATTTCAAACTGAGTGAAGAACTGCTCCTCTAAACAACACTCTGATAGGGAGAGGTAGAAGAAAAAAAACAACAACCCAGAGATAAGTAAGTACAAGCCACAAAATTCCTCAATGACTTTTATTCTGTGATCACAGAGCATCATTTCCAGCTGATACTACTGAAGCAACTCAAGTCTTTACAGCTGGGTATACACAACACATAATGAGCATCTGTGGGACACCAGGTAACTCCCATTACTTAGGAAAGATCTTTGTAAATCACATGCTGGTTCACCACTTCATTTTATCAACGCTCACTCATTAGATGGTGACAGTGCTTTCAGCTACGACAGAAAACTTCTTCAGGGCCTTCTGTGTGATGGGTTTCCTGACGCTGGCCTTGTGGGGATTTTTCTGAAGTAAGGATTGCATATGTGGTTTGTTCGGGTGTTGTCGAAAAGGTAGCCAGAACTGACAAATAAAAACAAAGGGCTGCTTGATTTTCTGCACATGTAGCCCTTGCCACTCTGTACAAAGCTGACTGAGACAGTGCTGTCTCCTTTCCCAGACAGTGCAGGAAGTAGAAAATACATCGCTCACCTTGATCTCCTCTTCTTAGCACAGGGGCAAGGGTGGAGAAAACTTGTCTCCCAACCCTGGTCTCCCCCTTGGCAATGCAGGACTAGAGTAAGAACAAGCCGCTCCATGATCCCCACCCACTCACAGGCATTCATCCTGGGGCCCCTTTCACAGTTTAGAGCTCTACAAATCACCATTCTTGTGAGGAATGTGGAGGCATGTGCTTGGAGTATCAATAGGAGGTAGAGGACTCCTTGTCCTGAGGCTCACAAACTCTGCTCATTTAATCTGATTCATAGATGTAAAGGAGAAAAATACGCCTGGAGAGCAATTTTTTGTTTATTTTTAAAATTTATTTTACAAAGAGAATTAGTTGAAGGCTTGCAATAATTCTTGCAAGCACTTGGAATGCATTTCTGGATGCCTGAGGTTGGAGACATTGAGCAGTGGGCTGTGGCACTTTAGCTGAGGATTTGAGAAATCCTCCTGTCAGGTTGTTAACTTGTTCCCACACCTCCAAACATGTCAGAATTACTTTGTACACAGTGGAATTACTTCCATCATCACACGGCTTCCCTGTGAAGCAGAGGACTGACTTTAAAATTCTCTTTCTAACCTGCAAGACCTTCAGTGGTCTGGTTCCTGCACAAGCTCTTTTCCTCCTTTGCACTGCAGATCTGAGTGTGCTTTTCATCATCTGCTGCTAGCTCCATACCAAAATACCAAAGAATGTCAGCTTTTTTTTGCATTACACATCTAGTCTCTCAATGGCCTTCACCTTACAAAAATAGAAGTATCCCCCCCCAAAGTGGAAACTTAATAATAAACAGAACACATTGTACTGATGTGTTATCATTGTTTCCTTCATAACTAACTTTGTACTGATCCAGGACTGCAAATTTTAACATATTCACAGGGATCAATTCACCTATAGAGAAACCTAGTGATTTTGAAAGAACTTCACAGAAAGGTAAGCCCTGGCTTATTTCAGATTCCTGTTCACAGCTTCCCTTACCTGGAACAAAAATACATGAGAGATCCCTATGCTATCATACTGGTAGGGAGAGTAATGGCTATTGGTGCATTCGGGGGCTTAACTGGACCACAGAAAACAATGGGAAATTTTTCTGGTGGCCAAAACTTCACCCTGGCTTCAGTAGGTGAGCTGGGGAAGGCTGTTAAGCCTCCTCAATAATTAGCCAGAGAGCCTCAGGAGGTATTTAGGCCATCCAGGTGTGAACCGTAAGATTTACTGTAAATGATAAACCTGGTGTTGTATTTCGTATCAACTTTTAGAAGTTGGCTCTGCTTCACTATATGGAATGAATTCTTCAAAGCAAGCAAAGATGTTCTCTGATTTTTCTCATAGATCTAATGGGAGGCAAAACTTCCAGAAATTCTGGGAAACAGACAGGAACGTTCATTTCTTCCAGCAGGTCTTGTCCATCCTTTGTGGAATAACAAAGGCACAGCTAGAAGTAGTTGTTAAATATCTTCCTATGCTTGATCCAGAAGAACACAGGAAATTTCTAGTATGTGTTATGTTTTCGCTTATGCAAGACAACTCAAAACCCAGCACACCGTAGAAGTGGAGCTCCTATTCTCTCCTGCAACTACTTCTAAAATGTTGCTAAATAACTGCACTCTGTTCGGGTTTTTTTGTTTTGTTTTAATTAGAATACTTGGCCTGTGCTCATCTAAACTTATTTTCTGCTTCGCCCTGTCATCTAGGGACTGTAGATGGTATTATAATAAAATAAATATTCACTTTCAAATTTTGCTTCAGAAGCTCTTTTGCCTTGCTTTAATATTACATTGCAGACCTCTCAAGGGTCTGTAAGCATTTCAGCTCCACCCAGGCTTGTTTTCCAGAGGAAGACTTCTTGGGTTTCTTGCCATGTGGGAAGCTTTGAGATAAAAAGCCTCTTCAAAAATATTTATAATGTTTTACCACTCTCCAATGAAGAGGATTGGATGGAAGTCACTGAATGCCCCCCAACTCCTGACAGCAAAGCACTGTCCCATAGATAACCATGAGATTAGATCTCCTCAGGACTTGACTCAAAAAAAAGATATCTCCTTGACAGGAATTTTTTTCTTCTCTGTCTCCTTGAGACTCTGCCTTCGCCTGGAGCAAGACTGCTGCTGTATCAGAGTGCAAAGTTATTTCATAATGCAGTCCCAAATATCAGAAAAAAATATGCCACAGCCCTCTTAAGCTTCCTTTGTAGCCCTAACAATGTAAAGGTTTCCTGAATACAAAAGTGAGGACAATCCTTGACAACACATTAACTGTCACATTGTGAGGAATTTGGAAGACTGGAGACCCTGTCTAGGTAGTTCTCATTAAATGCGATGTTGTTTCCCTCACTGTCTTTGCTGGAAGTGGCCACAGCAGCAAAATGAGACCTGTGACACAGCCTCATTATGGTCACATGCACTTAAACTACTAATGAAATGGCTCATCTGAAATCACAGCAATGGAAATGCTCTTCGTACAGAAGGCGGGGCAGTAATCAGCTCTAATACCAACCTTAAAGATAATCCAGTTCCAACGCCCCTGCCATAAGCAGGGACACCTTCCACTGGATCACGGTGATCAAAGCCCCATCCAGCCTGGCCTTGAACACTTCCAGGGATGGGGCAGCCACAGCTTCTCTAGGCAGCCTGGGCCAGTGTCTCACCAACCTCATTGTGAAGAATTTCTTCCTAATGCTCAGTTTAAAAATATTCTGAGAGCTTGTTGTATTGCAAGCCCTGCTCCTTCCTGAAGGTGGAAAAACCTTCTGAACCCCTAATGATGTGATCTCAGCACAGATATGGCAAAGCCAGCAAACTTACATCTGCTTAGACATAAGGCAGAGCCCACGCCATGCCAGTTGCCATATAAACTGTTGCATGTTACTCAAACCACCAATTATATTCATGTGGAGGCTAAAAGATACCTGATGTGGGGTAGGAAATGGTAACCTGGAGAAAGAAAGTTTAGTGATGCAAAATAAAGAGAACAGAGAGGCTGCTGAGACTGTGCTGGCAGTGTAGAAATGGCTAGGTATTTTTGGAGACTTGCCAGTTTCCTGAAGAATGAGGCATGTATGTTCTGCTTAATCCTGTCTCATATCCAGGTGGCATGGGCAGCAAAGCTCAAGAGGAGAAGCTCAGGGAGAACACGAGCACAGATGAGACGGGGTTTATATCAGTGGCACTTAATAATGCACGCAACAATCTTCTTTAGCTTGTCCGTTGCAAAGGTCCTACTGAGCCCACATAAATAAAAAAATCCATTTTTTGCCCTGTGATTACAACAACTTTGACCCTGATTTTGTGTCAATATTGTTTGGTTTTTTCTAAAGACCTTTTAGGCAATAGTAGAATTAATATACTAGGGCTCTAAACTCATGCCTTTTAAGAGTTAAAACCAACACTATGCAATTCCTGCTTCAGTCAACAACTCTGTTTAACCACTTCGATCACATTTTTTAAAAAATGCCACAAGTCTTACCAGTGATGAATCTCATGCCAGAGTTCCACAGCTAAGTTATGAATTTCCTTTAAACTACATAAACTTTTGAGACTTTCATATTCTTAAGTACTAAATATGTCTCAAACTAGCTGGATCTGAACTCTTACTATTTCTACACTAAGAACAAGATGAACACTTTCCAGTTATACCTTTGCTTTTTTAAGTACTAATTTTCTTTAGTACACTCTGCATGCCAGGAACACATGATTAACTGTGTAACAGCCTGCCTTCACACTTTGTTGTTTTCTTGAACTGGCAGTGCTATTCTCTCCAGGCCACACTTGCCACAACCATCACCAAAATAGTGTTAAAAGGTCGGGAAATCCACAAATTGTTGATTAAACAGTTTGAATAGGTCAAACCCATCTCCTCTTTGCCCTTGGTACAGGACAAAGTCCTTGTCCCTGGGATCTTAGATAATTCCTATGAAATGTCTTTGCTCTTTTGTTTTATTTTTGTGATATTGAGTGGGTTTTGCTGGGGTTTTCTTTTAGCTGCAATGTATATCATGGAACTACAGAACAGTTTTGGTTGGAAGGGATGTCAAGGACCATCCAGTTCCAACCCTCCTGCCCAGATAGAGACATCTGTCTGAAGGCTGAGGGGAGACCTCATTGCTTTCTACAACTACCTGAATGGAGGTTATGGAAAGGAGGGAGCTGGCCTCTTCTCCCAAGTAAGAGGAGACAGGATGAGAGGGAATGACCTCAAGCTCCGCCAGGGGAGGTTCAGGCTGGACATTAGGAAAAAAATTTCATGGAAAGGGTCATTGGGCACTGGAACAGGCTGCCCAGGGAGGTGGTTGATTCACCTTCCCTGGAGGTGTTTAAGGGATGGGTGGAGGAGGTGCTGAGGGACATGGTTTAGTGATTGATGGGAATGGTTGGATTCTGTGATCCAGTGAGTCTTTTCCAACCTGGCGATTCTATGATCTTCCAATAGAGCACACTGCTCAGAGTCTCACCCAGCCTGGCTGTTTGCAGAGGAACAACTAAAATGTCACAGCATCGGGGTTTATTAAGTTTTCCTGACAGTTAAGATGCTACCGAATTCTAGAATCATACAATCTTCAAGGTTGTAGAAGTCCTCCAAGATCATTATGTCCAAGCCCTGTGTGCACTGATATTCAGAGCTACTGTGAATCATCCTCTTGATATCCTCCTAAAGCCAGGAGAACTATCCACCCAAGAAGAAAGATGGCACTTGTTTCCCGCTCACACACCACACACAGCAGTAGTACACTAAGGCAGACAGCTTGTTATTTTGTTTGTAGATTATTCTCTGCTAGAGGCACTTGGCCCTGGCAGCTTTGGCTACAGCAGCACCTTCCCTGTGACAGACCCCCACAGAACGCAGGCCCAAGAAAACAGGTGGGGGTTGCTTCATCTCGCGGGAAGTGTGGGGAGGCACACGTAGGGTCATTCCCCTCAGGGCTGGATGGCTCTCCGTCTTTCAACTTCTCTTTTCCTTTTCTCCTTTCCCCCTTCTCCAGCTTTCTTTTTCTCATTTTCTTATTCTCATTTTCCTTTTCTACTTCTGTTTTAGATTCTATCTCCTTCCCCTTGTCTGCTTCTCCTCCTTCCTTTTCTCCTTCTTTCTTTCTCATTTTCACTTTTTCCTTCTGTTCTTCTTTCCTCCTTTTTCTTGTTCTCCTTCCCCTTCTCTTTCTTTTCCCTTCTCCTTTCCTCCCCTCTTTTCTCCTACTCCTCCTTTTCACCTCCTCCTTCCATCCTCCTTTCCTTCCTTATTTCCTTTCCCTTCCTTCTCTTCTCCTTTCTACTACACCTTTTAACCTTCTTTCTCTCCTTCCCCTTCTCTGCCTCTCTCTCTTCTTTCTTCTCCTATTCATTCTCCTTTTCACATTTTCCTTCCTTCTCTCCTTCTAACTCCTTTTCATTCATTTTCCTTTCTCCTACTCCTTTTCTCCTTCTTTCTCCTTTTCCTTCCTTCTCCTTTCTTTCTTTGTCCTCCTCCCTTTCCCCTTCTCCTTTCCATCTCCCCCTTCTCTGCTTCTCTTCTTTTTTCTCCAACTCCTTCTCCTTTTCACCTTCTCCTTCAATCGCTTCTTTTTCTCCTTTCCTCCTCCGTTTTCCTACTCCTTCTCCTTTTTACCTTTCCCTTCCTTCCCTCCTTCTTCTAACTCCCTCTTCTTTTCCCCTTCTCCTTTCTCTACTTCTAACACATTTTCTTTCCTTCTCTCCTTTCCTTCTCTTCTCCTTTCTCCTATTCCTTCTTCTTTTCTCCTTCTTTTAACCTTCTCTCCTTCCCCCTCCTTCTCATTTTCACCTTCTCCTTTTCCTTCCTTCTCCTTTTTTCCTACTTCTTCACCTTTCCCCTTTCTTCTTTTAACTCCCCCTTCTCTGCTTCTCCCTCCTTTTCTTTCTCCATCTCATTCTCCTTGTCAACTTCACCTTCCATCTCTTTTTTTTTCCTCATTTCCTCCTCCTTTTTTCTACTCCTTGTTCCCTCTTTCTTCTTTCTCTCATTTCTCCTTCTTCTAACTCCCTCTTCTTTTCCCCTTCTCCTTTCTCTAACTCCTTTTCCTTCCTTTCTCCTATTCCTTCTCCTTTTCTCCTTCTTCTCTCCTTCCCCTTCTCTGCCTTTCCTTCTCCTTCCCAATCTCTTTCTTTTTTCCCCTACTTCTCCTCCTTTCCCCTTCTCCTCTAATCTTCCCCTTCTCCTTCATTTTCTCTCCAACTCATTCTTTTTTCCTCATTTCCTCCTCCTTTTCCCTCCTTTTCACCTTCTTTTCCCTCCTTTTCACCTCCTCCTCCCCTCTCTCCTTCTATCTCCTTCCCTCCTTTCTCCTTCTCTACCTTTCCTTCTCTTTTTCCTTCCTTCTCGTTTTTCCTCCTCCTTTTCATCTCCCCCTTCTCCACTTCTCCTTTTCTCTCCTTTCTTCCTCCAACTCATTCCCCCTTTTTTTCCTTATTTCCTTCTCCTTTTCACCTCCTCCTCCCTTCTCTCCGTCTATCCCCTTTCCCTCTTTCCCCTCCTCCCCCTGCCCCCCACGCCTTCCCCCTGGGCGCCCCCCGACCCCGTCCCCTCACCCCTCGGTAACCGCTCCCGCCGGCTCCAACCTCGGAGACCAGGGCCGAGGGGGCGGGTCACGTGACGGGGGAGGGGGGGCAGCACCGTACGTCACGTGGCCGGGACCCACCGGCGCCTGTTGCCCGCGCAGCGCCTGACACGAACTGCGCGCAGGAATCGCCGCTCTCCGCTCCCCGATCGGAAACCCTCCCGGTCGCTTCTTTCCTCGACCCGCGGAGGCGGGCGTAAACACTCTGAGGTGGCCGCGGAGCGCGGTTTTTGCGCGCCGCGGCCCGCGCCAGCGCAGGCAGTTCGCCGGCGGCCTCTGAGAAAGGGAACGGGGGTGGGTCCTCGCGCCGCTCCGGGTCCTGTGTGACCTCGTCGGCGAGGCGCGCGCCGGGCGGCGGCGGGTTTATGTGCTGCGAGCGGGGCCGGGGCGGGCGGCTGGAGCGCCATGGTGAGCGGGGCCGGGGAGGACGAGGTGTCCGGGCCCGCAGCCCCTGCGCTGCGCGGACGACCTGGAGCTGAAGGACCTGGAAACCCCCGGAGTCTCGGGGCTGCGGGGACGGCTCGGGGCCCGGGGCTGCCCGCTCTGTATGAAGAGCTCGGGGCTCTGGGGGCGTCTGGAGTGCAAAGGGAGGGAGGCAGGGGTGCCGTTGATTTGTGTGAGTAGTATTCGCCAAATGTGCTGTTTCCCTATCTTGCACAGACATGTTTTTCCGTTCCCAGTGGTTATCTCCTTCCTTCCTGCTTTTCCACTGAGAGTCAGGGTGAGCCGTGACTCTTCCTGCTCACTCTCAAGTTTAAGAGGCATTGTTTGTAACTATGTTGAGTTGTTTGTTCTTTTCTAAACAGGTAATTTAGTTGCCGGTAGTCTTGAGTGTCTCTAGAAGCCTTTGCTCAGCACCTCAGTTTTCATTCCTACTCTTTCATTTCCAGAGCTCTGAGCTGCATCACAGCTGCCATGTCTGCTGTGACAGCACACAAATACATTTGATTTATGAAAAACCCTACCTCGGGTTACTTTTCTGAATCACAGGCACAGCTTACCAGACTCAGGGTAATGCACATCAGGTGAACTTCTAATGTAGACATCAGAGGAAGAGCAAAGTTCGACTGGTGTAGTTGCTGCTAACCAGTCTGTAGCTTAAATAGTGAGGGTGGTGTATGTAATAAATGGGCCTACTTAGCTATAAAGGTATGCTGACTTCTCTAATTAGGACTTAGTTATCATTTAAATTACTAGACCTGATTGATTCTGTTTTTAATGTGCTTGGTTTACAGGTATGAGGTATATGGAACGCTTTAGGGATACAAGAGTGCAAGCGTAAAACAGTTTGTATGTGCCATTGGTAGATGTATTTCTCTTCTGCATGGTTATAGATGTTGATGTGTCGTTTTAACAATGGTGATGTGATGTCTGCTCAAATGAGTGGAGTCTTGCTTAAGGAATACGCTTTAGAGGTATACTTTGAGTAAAGTCTGACTTTTAACTGTTCTAGTACTTAAAGATTTGATCACCTGATTCTATAACATATTTTCTAGTAGTGTGTGTGTTTTGAAGTCTGAAAGGAACTGTGTAGGCTTTCCTCATGGTGATTTTTCCTTTTTTTTTTTTTTCTTTTATCTAGAGATTAGAATACTTAATCAAAAGGCCTTGAGAGACTCCTGCCATTTGTGGGAGTGTATCGGTGCTGTCCTCTGGCACTTTGTTTAAGACTACTGTGTATTTGCTTGCAGCCTTCCAAGCTTTTCCACTCAGTGTAGGTACATATTTAAATAAACCGAGTGCTCACTTTTCTTGCCTGATGAGGTTGAAAATCAGGTCCGTTTTTCTTTGGTAGTGGCTGGCAGTGTGGACAAACAATCTTTGTGCGTGGTTCCATGACGTCAGTGAAGTGAAAAGATGATAGTCTACTTCTGTGCTCTTTGGGAGCTGTTTTCTCCAAAGCAACAGGGGAATGAAATGTTCATTCGTTTCTTTCACATCAAGAGGATTATAAATCAGGTCATCCAAACAATTTACTGGCAGTGTTCTGCCATGCTGGGACTGCCAGGACTCATCTCTGTCGTTGCAGTGCAACTTATGTTCATGGCCTTAAACTTTGCACAAGTATTTTAGTACTGTGCACGGCCATGGTGGTTTACACTGTTCAACAGAGGCGCTAAAGACTTTTTATAGTTGGAAGGATTCCTGTCATGGCAAAGCCTGCTATTTAAAAGGCAAATGTTCTGGAGAGTGAGATTTCCCAAGTGACAGGGGGCAGGACAGGAGGGAATGGCCTCAAGCTCTGCCAGGGGAGATTTAGGCTGGACATTAGGAAAAAATTTTTCATGGAAAGGGTCACTGGGCACTGGAACAGGCTGCCCAGGGAGGTGGTTGATTCACCTTCCCTGGAGGTGTTTAAGGCACGGGTGGACGAGGTGCTGAGGGGCATGGTTTAGTGTTTGATAGGAATGGTTGGACTCGATGATCCGGTGGGTCTCTTCCAACCTGGATATTCTATGATTCTATGATATTACATAGTTCCTACTTGTGTTAATTGGAGAAGTATGAGAAGTCTAGATATTGAAAATCTGTGAATGGTAATAATGGAGTATAACCTTGTTTTTTTTCTTTGCAATTTTCTGAACTAGTATTAGTTGTAATTTAATATGTTTGATATGTGTTAATATTTTGCACAACAGATGTTGTTTATTGGCTTTTTCAGTAACAATGATAATCCTCCAATTTTATAAATGCCCTTGTTCTAGTCCTGAGATTTTTGTAGCAATAATGTGGCTTGCTGAATGGTCACTAGTTCTGTGCTCAGAGGGCTTCAGTGGAAGAAGCAGCAAGGCTGTCAGGTAAAACACAGTTGGCTGACTGGAATATAGTTTTGGTGCTAAACAAAACACTTTGTTTCAGAGGAGTCCTGCTGCTGGTGACTACTTCTGTCTAGCAGTTTGTAGCTCTTCTTTGAATACACTGGCCATGACCTTTGGGTCAGAAAAAGACCTTTGGGTGGGGAAGAGCCGTGAAAGTGAGTGGTTTGATGATATGCTCAAATTCCTTGTGTGTTCTTCATGCCGCTTGAGGCATCTTTTCTTTATCTCTTCTGTGGCGGATGTAGGAAAATACAAATTCAGGGAAAATGTGGGCACAAAAAAAAGTGAAAAAATAAAAATCCTGGGCATAGGTTTCTTTCCCAAAATCAGCTTTCTGAATTCTGATTTGTACAGATCATAAGATTCAAACTGCCTCAGATTGCTGACTATACAAGACACCATTCTGACTACAGGTATTTCATGGAAGTAGTCTTTTTCACAGGAAGCATTCATTTTAAGATCTTATTCAGTGAGCCATCCCATATAATGTTCTATTGTTTAACAGAAATTTGAAGTTGCATTCCTGTTTCAGTAGAGTGCTGCCATGATTTTGAAAGCTGCATCTTAACCACGAGCATATACACATGGAAAAATTTTGCATATGGAGAAGTCTCTTCTAATGGTAAAAGCAATAATGTGTCATTGATTAAATGGCATTTCAAAAAGGTTGTGCTGATTTAGCTTGTAGGCTTCACAAA
The DNA here is from genome assembly GCF_032191515.1 of Phaenicophaeus curvirostris. Taxonomy (NCBI): domain Eukaryota; kingdom Metazoa; phylum Chordata; class Aves; order Cuculiformes; family Cuculidae; genus Phaenicophaeus; species Phaenicophaeus curvirostris. Next base: position 19,592,427 of record NC_091431.1, read on the forward strand.
CACCATTGTGCTTTTGGAATTGCAGAGGATGAGAGTATTTACTGTATTCGTCTAGAGATCTTGCTAGTCAGTACTAATACAAAAGCTTTTCTGTTTCTTATTTGAAAACTAATGATATTGTTTGTGTGCTGCCACTGAAAGAGATTGATGTGCTCTGAATTAACATCTATGGAATACTCCAGTGCACTTGTGTGAAAACCTTGTTTTAACAAGACTTGCCACTTAAGAAAGTAAGCAGCTAGCACTGCTTTTCTGGTTGTGGAGTTGTGAACTGGGTTCTACGAGCTGCGTTTTCAGGCATGCAGTTGTAATGCTACTGCAGTCCTGATCTGTATGGCAGTTGGCTTCGGATCAAGGCCCTTGTATTGCAGTGGAAGAGATGGTAGTTATTAGAATACAGGTGGTTTAAAAGCCCATGTAAAGCTACATATTTGAATTGTTTGTAATATCTAGGTATGTGGTAAGGGAAAAATCTGACCTGTTAGTACAGGTATGGGAGAACAACCTTGGGCAACGTCAAAATTAGGAGACTGGAGTGGTTTCTTGTCATGAAACTATTAACCTTTGCTATCTTTTCTCTGTACATTTTGTAAATCAATGCATGATGAAAAGAAAAATGTCCTTCAGCAGAATTACTTTAAAAAATGTGTGGGTTTTTTTTGTTTACTGTTCTGAGATAGCTGTCGGTGTGTAATAAGTAGGCTTAACTTTTAGATAAGAGTATTGTTACTTAATCACTTCTTACTTTTTGTTCTCTGAATTACCAGTAACATTATCCTCAGTAGTATTAAAGGTATAGGCTGTGAAAAACAAAGTCTAGGTTATTCTTTATTCAGCCTTTTATATTTTTCTTTCAGGCCTGTCATTTTTTTTTTTAAATTTTTATTTTTATATTTAAGAAATCTGGCAATGTTCCCCTTAATGTAGCTGCTAACACATCTCTTCTATACCACTTATGCATTCCCTGCTATGTTTTATTAAAAGCTTTATTGTAAAACGTGTGCTGTGTTGCACAAGCAGAAAGGTGCCATAATCTCTGAAGGACTTGGAAGTTAGGGCAGTGCTCACAGTGTTTGAGACACCTCTAACCAAAGACCTTCCTTTGGCACAGCCAGGCTGCAGTTTATTAGGCAGTGTATTCCCTACATGTTGTACTGTTTCTGTCTTGTCTTTGTCTGTTAGGTTGCTTGCAGAGAAAGTGACTTTTGCAGTCCTATGTAACCATCTTTTCTTTGGGCTGAGTGCTTCTCGGTGTTAGTTTGACAGAAATGTCTCTGACCAGTGACATAGTGACTCCTGTCACCAATGTCTTGAATTTGGATTTCAAATTTCAAGTTGAAGCATGATAGGGACATGGAGTCAGAGTGCAGAAGCTCTTATGAAATTGATTCAGATAATGCCATTTTCCACAAACTGCTTTTAACTGCAGACCCTTGATTTAATCTGTGCAGCAGTTCCTCATCTCTAAGAGGTGAATAATGCTTCTATTACTTCTGAATCAAGCCTGTTAATGATTGCTCAATTACTTTATTGCATGGATTGATGGGTTCCAGATGTTGCTCACTTGAGGCCCTCAAAACCCCTGTGTGATGGTAGAATTTGCCCTTAAGTATCTTTGCCCTTAAATGTGTATCATACTCCATTAAGTGGAGCTAGATTTTTATTCTTTTTTTCCTCAAGTTGTGGATTTCTGGCTGAGTTCTAAACTCTGTCCTCTAATTTAGGGTATGGCAAGTAAAGGATATAAGGCTAATCTTCATTCATGATCCTGAAATGAGTGGTTTTGAATTAAAACTGATTGTAATGGTAATGGGAGGACTTTAAAGCATGTGGGAGATTTGATCTAGTTGGAGCCCGAATTGGAAGGAACCCAGTATTTTGTAGGTTTATGTGTGAGAGGAAAAAAATGTGTTATATTATTGTAATATGAGATGGTTTGGGATGTTGTAGGTTTTTCGGAGTGTAACCACATACAGGCCAAAGAGAACAGTTGGCAAAATGCTGTTTTGCACATAGCGTATTATTTCGAGCAGGCACATCACCTCCGGTATTCCTGAGCTGTGTCTTCTTGGATGATTACAAGAAGATGAATGTGGTGGAATTTTTTAATTTCATGCGAGAGCTTTACTTCTTTAACGTTGTTGATTACTAACATTCAGGAATCAAGAGAAAAATGCCTGATCAAGTCAGTGGATATATCCATTTTTTAATTCCATGTAGAAAAATACCAAAAGGAAATTTCCACAAAAAAGTCATACTTAAAATTAGGATTAGGGATATAGTTTTCAAAATACTTTCTAAGTAATTTTTTTAATGGCTTAAAATTTACTAGGTTGTCTTCAGTTGTAGGGTGAAATATTTTTCTTATGTATTACTAATTTTAAGAACTACAGCAGTAACATTTAAATGAATTTCTGCTGAAAGGGGCAGGGAGGATGCAGGCACACATTCAGTGGTTTAAGGCTAAATGCTCCTAATGGGTTCAGTGACGCTTGAGTAAGAAGTGGGTTCTGTAAGTGGGCGGTTAAATAGTCTGTTGAATTGTGAGTTTTTTAGCTCCGTTAGTGGACCTGCTACCCTGTATTAAAAAAAAAAAAGTACCTTGATTTGCATTGCATTCCCTCCTGTTGTCTTGAGTTGAAAAGGAATTTTATTTTTCCCTTAGAAATAGGAAGCCCTAGGAGTAATAGAAGACATGCAGTGGCACCTGATGGGGCAGTCCTCCTAATAAAAATATTAATCTAGAGAAATACTGGAGTAACTTTGCACTGAGATGGTGAACTCTGAGGATCATGGCTCAGCAGGGAGGCTAGCAGAGGGACAGCGTGGTCTCTTCCACGTTGGGTGGAAGTGGTTAGGCTTACTGTGAGGTGGTTGGAATAAACATTTGATTTAAAGTGCATGACTTGTTTTGTAAACAGATTAAAGAGTATATACTTCCTGAGCAATTTGGTAATTTAAATAGATCAAATCCATTATGCAGGCAGCTTGTTTTAATAATGCTTCCTTTTGTTGTAAGTATGCTTCCCATTAGCTGGGGAGTTGGTTTGAGTAATCTTATACCTGGGACTCCCGAGATGAAGAGAATCCCTACTAAAAGCAAGTTTGTTTAAAATAACACACACAGCTCTCAATCCTGATCTTGATCCATGATCTTGGTGGCATGGAACATAAGCAAAAGTGAGGTCTTACTTTTTGAGATACCTCAAAGAACTGGTGGCAATGGTATAAAGGAACAATCGGAATGTCAGGGAGGAAGGAGGGGTTAGCAAAAAGAGGCTTGAATACTAAGGTAGCTGGAAAAAACCCCAAAGGTGTTATTTCATGTTATAAAAATGTAACAAGTACTTCTAAATGGGACTTGACGCTTTGTTATGACAGGTGTGGTAGCAGATTGAAAGTGTTTACAAATGCTGAAAGGTAATTTATGCTGTCTTAATCTCCCTCAATCATGTTTTATTAAGGATGATACTGGACATAACTTACAACATTTCATCTGCCTGTAATGTTTTGTAAAAGCAGTATTGATGCTATTTCTCATTTATTTAAATGAAGGAAAAAAGTATTAAAGGGAGAAAAGAGAGGAGCTTTCCTTAATGCAGTGAGAATTACATAAATGGACACAATACTCCAGGTGAGGTCTCACAAGAGAGGAACAGAGGGGCAGAATCCCCTCCCTCACCCTGCTGGCCACACGTCCTTTGATGCAGCCCAGGACATGGTTGGCCTTCTGGGCTGCAAGCGCTCATTGCTGACTCATGTTGAGCTTCCCATCAATCAGCACACCCAAGTCCTTCTCTGCAGGGCAGCTCTCAATCACATCATCCCCCATCCTGTATTGAAATCGGGGGTTGCCCTGACCCAGGTGCAGTACCTTGCACTTGACCTTGTTGAGCCTCACGAGGTTCACTCAGGCCCGCTTCTCCATCTTTTCCAGGTCCCTCTGGATGACATCCTGTCCTTTCAATCTGGAAACTGCACACTCAGCTTGGTGTCATTTGTAAACTTAGTGAGATCAAGTGCACCCTCAGTATCTGTATCATTGATAAAGATATTAAACAGCACCGGTCCCAGTATGGGTCACCACTTGTCATGGATCTCCATCTGGACTTCAAGCTGTTGACCACTACTCTTTGAATACCACCGTCCAATGAATTTCTTATCCACCGAACCATCCACCCATCAAATCCACATCTCTCCAATTTAGAGAGAAGGATGTTGTGGGGGACCGTGTCAAAGGCTTTACAGAAGTCCAGATAGATCACGTCTGTTAGCTTACCTGTGTCCACTGCTACAGTTACCCCGTCACAGAAAGCCACTAAGTCGATCAGACAGGATTTGCCCCTGGTGAAGCTGTGCTGGCTGCCATTAATCACCTCCACGTGCATTAGCAGAGCTTCTGGGAGGATCTGTTCCATGATTTCCCCAGGCACAGAGGTGAGGCTGACAGGTCAGTAGTTCCCTGGGTCATCTCTTCTACCATTTTTAAAAATGGGGACTACGTTACCCTTCTTCCGGTCACCAGGGACTTCTCCTGACTGCCATGACTTTTCAGATATCATGGAGAGTGACTTGGCAACCACATCTGCCAATTCCCTCAGGACTCTGGAGTGCATCTGATCGGGCCCCATGGGCTTATGTAAGTTCAGATTCCTCAGATGGTCACAAACCTGATCCTCCCCCGGTCCCCATCTTGTTGTCCATTGACCAAGGAGGGGTGAGGAGAGCAGTTATCAGTGAAGACTGAGGCAAATAAGTTGTGGAGTACCTCAGCCTTCTCCTCGTCTGTTGATAGGAGGTCACCATTTCCAACCATGAGTGGGGATACGTTCTCTTTGACCTTTGTCTTTTGATTGACGTACCTGTATAAGCCCTTCTTGTTAGTCTTCACTTCCCTTGCCAAGTTTAGCTCCAGCTGTACCTTGGCCTTCCTGACTTCATCCCTAGACAACCAGGCAGTGTCCTTATACTCTTCCCAGGTTCCCTGTCCCTGCTTGCACTGCCTGGGCAGTTCCCTCTTCTTTAGTTTAACCAGCAGGTCACGACTCAGCCATGCTGGTCTCTGCCCTTCCCTGCCTGATTTTCTGCATCTGGGGACTGAGTGCTCTTATGCTTTATGGAAAGCATCCATAAATATTTGCCAGCTCTGTTCTGCTCCATTGTCCCTGGGGACCATGTCCCAAGGGCTCCTACTGACTGACTCCTTGAAGAGCTGGAAGTCTGCTTTCAGGGTCCTGACTATACTCTTCACTTGCTCTATGTCCCTTAGGACCTTGAACTCTACCGTCTTATGATCGCTGCAGCCCAGGCTGCCTCCAGTCTTGATGTCAGTGATGAGCTAACTTGTATTAGTGACCAGTGTTGCATGCCCTTGTGTAGGGGTCTCCAAGAAATTAGCTTCAATGCACTCCAGGAGTCTCATGTATTGCTTACAGATTGCTGTGCTACTTTCCCAGCATATGTCAGGGTGGCTGAAGTTCCCCAGTATGATGAGGGCTTATGAGTGTCAAGCCTTCTGTAGCTGGAAGAAGAAAGCCTCAGTGGCAGGCTATCCTTGATAAAGTTGCCTGTAGTGTACATCAACCACAAGGTCCCTGTTGGTTCCTCAGTCTTTTTTTCTGACCCACAGGCTTGCAACCTGCTTGTGGCTATTCTTCAAAGGCAGGTCTTCATGCTCGATTCGATCCATTTCCTGGCACAGAGGGGAATGCCTTCACCCCTCCTTCCCAGTCTGTCCCTTCTGAACAGCCTGTAGCCATTGATAGCCACATTCCAGTCATGGGGTTCATCCCACCAGGTCTCAGTGATGACAAACAGATCCTAGCTTTCTAATAGCATGGTGGAGCATCCAGCCTCTCCTGTTTGTTGCGCAAGCTTTGTGGGTTTATGTAGTGGCACTTCAGCTGGGCTGTTGGCCGCATTGCCTTTTTGGTGGAAGACCCTTTATTTCCTTTAAGGTGTTTTGTGGAATTTACCTTGTTGGCACCTACTACCTTAGGAACCTCCTACCTGTATCTACAGGACTTCAACTGTGCCGTGGCATCCCCAGCATACCCTGGGGCAGCAGGTGGGGGGCTCATACCAGCACCCCATCCCTTCAACCAGTGTGTGTCCTCCCACTACTTGTCATAGGCAAGCCTGATGCTATCCCCCTCCCTGTCACATGTAGTTTAAAGCCCTGACAATGAGCCCTGCAAGCTCCTGAGCAAAGCCCCTCCTCCTGCTTTGAGAAAGGTGGCTCCCATCTGATACCTGGGAACCTGGTGTTGTGTAAACACCTCATTGTCAAAAACCCCCAAAGTTATTAATTATGGTGACATCAGCCACAGAGTTATGTATTAATCGACTGGACTCTTCCGATCCTTACAATGTCACACCCTGTAACTGGAAAGAGGGAAGAAAAAAATCACCTAGATCCCAGATTCCCTCACTAGCTGTCCCAAGGCCCTAAAATCTCTTTTGATCACTGTTGGGCTCTATACTGCAGCTTCATCACCCCCGATGTGGGACAGCAGAAATGAGTACTAGTCCGAGGGCCTTACCAGGCTGGGAAGTTTCCTAGCAATATCCCTTACCTGGGCCCCTGAGAGTCAGTAGACTTCCCTGTGAATAGGGTCTGCTTGACAAAGTGGACTCCTCTGCTCCTCTAAGCAGAGTCTCCTACAACTATGACTTGCCTTTTCCTCCTTGAGGCAGTTGTAGTAATACAGGGTGTGTGTCATTCTCGTCTTGGCCCTTGCTCTGACGTAGACGAGTTCACCCACATATTCCTCCAGTCCATCTTCCACATCTAGAGCCTCGTATCTGTTGTGCAGAGGTGTCTGGGAAGGTGTGGGCAAGGAGGGGACTTGCATCCACTCACTACGTCCCATTAAGCCCCTGCCTACATCCCATTGGGGCAAGGATACCAGATACCTTTGATGAGGGGCTTTTTCGAGTCGCTGTTTCTGCTCCTGTATCTGGGAGCTCAGGGTGTGGTTCCACCAGCCTAGCTCTAGCTCAGATTCTTTGATGTTCCTTAGCCTCTATACCTCCTCTTGCAGCTCTGTTACCAGGCTGAGGAGATCTTCCACCTGCTTGCACCTTACACAGCTGTTGCCCCTGCTGCCCTGTGTTTCTAGTGCAAGCTGCTGGCGCTCCCTACAGCCAGAGACCTGGATGGTTGCATGTTTCCCTGGGAGCTCAGTCTGAGCTGATATGTCCCTTCTAGCAGGCGTGGAGAATGCAGTCTCTCACCAGGTGGACACCATGGCTAGACTCCCTCTCACCGATGGAACTCACCTCCTGAGCACGGAGACTGTGCCCTCCCTGCATGCCCTGCCTTTGCAAACTGCTTGAGCCTGCCCTTCTGACGAGGCCTGCTCCTGTTTGCAGTGCTCCCTTAGATCTTAGAAAAACGTGTTGTCAGTGGTATGAGGTTCAGTCAGGCCAGATGCTGAGGTCTGCATGTGGGACACAGACCTGTGCAGTGCTACAGCCTTGGGGAAGAGTGGCTGGAAAGCTGTCTGGTGGAGAAGGACCTGGGGGTGTTGCTGCACAGGAGCTGAATGTGAGCCAGCAATGGCCCAAGTGGGCAGGAAGGCCAAAGGCATCTTGGCCTGTAACAGAAACAGCGTGGCCAGCAGGATCAGGGATTGTGTCCCTGTACTAAATGTTGGTGAGGCTGCACCTTGAATTCTGTGTTCAGTTTTGGGCCCCTCACTACAAGAACATTGAGGGGCTGGAGTGCATCCAGAGGAGGGCAACAAAGCTGGTGAAGGGCCTGGAGAAAAAGTCTTATGAGAGGTAGCTGAGGCAAATAGGATTGTTCAGCCCGGAGAAAAGGAGGCTGAGGCTGTCACTGCCTACAAATGCCTGAAATGAGGTTGTAGGAGGTAGGTGTTGTCCTATAATCTGTCATTTGGTAGAAGAGACCAAGAGGAAATGAACTCAGGTTGCACCAGAGGAGGTTCAGATTAGACATCAGGGAAAATGCTTTCACCAAAAGGTTTATTGGGCACTGGAATGGCTTTCAAGGGAGATGGTGGAATCAGCATCCTTGAAGGTCTTCGAAAGACGGGTAGATGAATTGCACAGAGATCTGGTTTAGTAGTGGACAGGTAGAGTCAGATTCAATGATCTCAAAAGTCTTTTCCAACCAAGTGATGCTATGATTCCATGACTCCTGTAAGGGTGGTGAGGCACTGATGCAGGTTGGCCAGAGAACTTGTGGACACCCCATCCTTGGAGGTGTTCAGGACCAGGTTGGATGAAGCTTTGAGCAACCTGATCCAGTGAAAGGTGTCCCTGCCCACGGCAGGGTTTTTGTAACTGAATGATCTTTAAGGCCGCTTCCAGTGCAAACCATTATATGAGTCTATGATTATGGAGAAGAAGCTTTCATACCATTTCTGGGACATTGGCACATTTGAGTGCATCTCTGACCTGCCACTGAGCTAATGCATGCAGCATGGTGAGAAAATGGGAAAGTAGGGGACTGTATGAAGTTGCAGAGCTACAGTTTCATTGGGGTAACAAAGATGTGATAGGATAGCTCGTATGATTAGAGTGCTGCCATGGATGGTTGCAGGCCTTTTAGAAGAACGGGCTGGGATAGCGAGGAGGGGAACTTGCTTTTAAGGGAGAGAACAGCAGAGATGCATGGAAGGTCTACTGTGGGATGAATAATAAACCATCTGAGACCTTAGGGCAGAGGACCATGGTTGATCGTGTTGTAACTGTCTGCTGTAGACAGCCTTAATCATGAAGAAGTAGATGATTAGGCTTTCTTCAGACAATGGAAGGATCCACGACTTTCTAGGCCCTGTGTCTATATACTTCAGCTATCCCAGTGTCATCTGAGAAGACGACACAGCAGGGCACAAGCAATCCAGGAGATTTTTTGTGTGCTTTGATGGCAGTATTCTAACACAGATGGCTGAGGAACTGATGAAGACACATGCTTTGCTGGACCTTAGACCTGCAAACAAGGAAGAACTGATCAGTGATGTAAAGGTCATGCATCTGGTGCCACAGTGACTGCAAGATGGTAGAGTTCAGGATCCTGACAGAGGGAAATGAGGCAGGTAGCAGGCTCACATTCCTGTACTTCAGAAGAGCAGACTTTGGCCTGATCAGGCCTCATCTTGGAAGAATCCTACGGGATATGGTCTTGGAGAGAGGAGGGGTCTGGGAAAGCTGTTTGATTTTCAAGGATCGCCTCCTGTTGTAAGCTCAAGAACAATCAGTCCAGATCTCCATGGATGAATATGGAGCTCATGTCAAAGCTCAAACATAGAAAGGAAGTATGCAAGAGGTGGAAGTGGGGTCAGATCACCTAGAAGGAATATGTAGAGACAAAGCCCACCTGGAACTAAGTTTGATGTGGAATGTGAGTGGCATTAAGAAACCCACCTGCAACTATATCAACAGCAAATGTGTTATGATGGAAAACATGGGCCTGCTGCTGACCGGGGCAGGAGACCTGATGACAAAGGACAATGGGAAAGACAAAAATATTAATGCTGCCTTTGCCTTTGGCTTCTACATGTCTTCAGAAATGCCAAGTTTCTGAGACCAGTAGGAGAGTCTGGAGCAGTGAAGGCATTCCCTCCATGGAAGAATTTCCCGTTAGGTAGCATTTAAACATGATAATGTAGATATGCAAGATTGGACCTGGATTAGCTTTAAGGTCCCTTACAAGTCAAACCATTCTATGATTCTTTGATGTAATTTTAAAGCATAATGTTTAATGAAATGCCATGTCCACCTGTGGCCTTACAGTCTGTGAAACAGGGGATATATGTTAAAAGCCTTATGACCTGGCAGTACATTTTCTCCTCAATGAAGTGTATAATGGATTGTAGCAAGTTTGAGGGCATTTCTTAAACTGATACAGTATTTTTTTTCCCTCTCTAGTTTTAAAAGAACCGAAAAATGTTACCCCTACCACATAAGGTGTTCTTAATTTTTTTTTTTTTTAAGGTACGTCAGGACTTTTCTAAACCACATATTGACTTGTTATTAACTTGTTCCTTCACAGGGTGTGATAAGTGTACAGTTGGTGATTACCATGGTAATGGCTAGTGTCTTACAGAAGATCATACCTCACTGTTCTCTTGCTCGCTGGCTTCTCTGTAGTGGCAGGTAAGAGAAGAAACAGTTGCTATCCGGTGTGTGTGAATGTGGCAATGCATTAGAGTAGTAACAGTAAAACTTACTAATGCAGGTTGTTTTCTTGTAAAATAATTAATCTGCTGTTCTTAACTTTATTACCATAGTGTTGTGACACTTGATTTACAGGCTCAAGTTATACAGACAGTGTTGCTGTAAAAGAACAGACCTGTTTGTTGCTATTAATTTTATCAGTCATAAAGTTAGCTGTTGTCCAGCTCTTACATTATTAAAGGTACAAGCTGCATGCTTTAATATTAAAAAGCTAAGCTGAATACAAGACACCAAAGAATGGAAGGAGTTTTTTCTCTGTACCGCCATAGTTTTCTTGATAATCCACCTGCTGATTAGCCTTGCATGTAAAGAACGCTTAGGTATTTATTAAAATTTATTTTTTTAATACTTCATAGGGCAGGATTAGTATAAATTTCAATACACACTTTCCTCATAACAACAGATCAAACAGACATAATGAGCTGCAAGGGGAGCATTCCTTGTGTGGCTGTATCTGTAATAACAATGAAAACCAGCAGCTATTTAGAATATAAATCAGCATCTTAAATATTAAAAGAATCATAGATGCTGTGTTTTTTTGTTTGGGAAGAAAAACACTTTGTGTGATTAGAAGGTAGTGTGCTGTCTTCTGTAATTGTTAAAGTTTTGAGAATACCAAATCTCTATTTACTAATTTCTGAAGGAGTATCCTTGAATTATAATGTGCTCCATAGGAGTCTTAACCACTCTCTCATAATTTTCCATTGCCTTTTTTCCTCTTTATCTCAGAATTAGAAATTTTTTTTTTCTTTTCAGTTTTCCTCATTTCATTACCCAAAATATCGGTAATGAAAAATGGCTGTAAATGTTGTCTGGATGCCTGTTAGGTGTCACTGGTTGGGTATAACAGAAAGTAGTAATTTTCAGGTGCATGATACAAACAGGAATCACACGCTTAATTGCTGTGTGAAGTTTCATTGTTTACTGCATCGACAGGATACTGATCACCTTTTTTGTGCTCTTTTAGAAAGAATATTACAATAATGAATATGAAACTGCTTTCCGTTTGGTTCTAAGGTGTTACCACCATAGTATGTCTTAAGATGACATTTCATAATTTTTATGTCCTATTTAAAAGATTATTTAAACTTTTATTTCAAAATTAAATATTTAGTTGCTCTTTTAAAGAGTTGTTCAATATTGTGCCCATATTCTTCATTCTTATGGAGTTTAACTTTCTGTATCCTTAATCTTGCCATATGCCAATGATAGGGAGAGGTTTGCTCTTCAAATAATTTTCATCATCCTTTTTTCCTTTTGTCTTTGCATACCTGCAGATTGATAAATACAGAAAGCAGGATTTCTGCACTTGTGTTTATGGAGTTCTGCTCCCACTGAAGTCAATGGGAGTCTTATTATTGCCTTTCCTTGTTCATAGCCTTGAAAATCTCATTTTTGCTTTTCAGTGTTCTGTTTATCTGGTGACTATTTCAGTGCGTTGTAATTTCAGTCATTGTGAATAACCTACTGAGTACAAGAATTACGTAAAAAGCCAGAAATAATTCTGTGTTCCAGAAATAAAAACAAATCGGAAGCTTCACTGCCACAAGAATCTGAATTTTAATGGCATGGCAGAAAAACCCTAGTTCTCTTCCTTAGCTAACAAACTATCTTCTATGATAACCCATTTGTCTTTATATGGTGTCTTTTGGCCAACAGTGTTTTTATTTACAGACTTGTGTGGGTAGGGTGGTGGAAGGTTTTAAACATGCATCAGTTTGTTTACAGGTACAGGTGTACATGTTCTTAAGCAGTCCAGTTTTCTGAGGCAAAGTTACCATCTGCTCTATTCCTCTGTCAATATGCTTCAACTAGTTTTTGGTTCCCCAAACCGGTTTTTACATTTGTTGTCTTAGGTATCGTTCTTCCGAAAGTCTGGGAGGCTTTTATAGGCAAGATAGTATGAAATATCTGCATGTAGTCAAAGGGCTGTGAGGATAAACACATGGTCAGACAAGCCAGAAACTCTTAAACGACAAGTTGGTTTTGAGATGCCTGTGTCTGTACATTCAAAGTCCATTAAAAGAAAACACTCATTTCGAAGTTTTAAAGAATTGTTGGAGTAGGTAGACATAGTTAATAGTTCACAGAATGACCTGTTATCATGGATAACCTATTTCCTTAAATTTGTAAAGAAATAAAAACTTACCCAATAAATGCTATTTTCAGACCTTGAACGGAATTAGAATATCCATATTTCTTGAGGTCAGTGAATTGGCAGCCTAAGTATCTGCATAGGTTTTTGCATTTTTAACTAGTAAAACATTCTCTACCTTAATGGTACTTTTCAGTTCCTCAGCTACTTCAGTTGTTCTGTTTTCAGGCCACTTCAGGAAGACAGGAGAAAAGGGATGTTTTGTTGTGCTCTCGTTAATGACCTTCATTCAAATTAACTGGGGCATATCTGTGCTGCTATTGCTATTCAGACTAGCTTGGATATATCAAAGCTACAGAGTCATCAGTTGTAAGATCTTGTTTTCAAACGTATATAAGCAGAAGCATATATAAATTCCTTTTTTTAGTTCTACCATTATGAAAATGTTTGTTCAAGTCTCTTGGTTTTGAGATTCTAAATGCAAGGGTTTATTAAATAAAGAAATCCCAGACCTCTTGTATCCTATTAGTTGTAATTAGAAATCACTTGCAACATAATTCTCTAGTGTAATTAAGAGCAAATTGTGGTTTAAGTGTTTGATATTTTAGTATGTTATGTGAAACAAGGATTTTATCTGTTCTGCTGTATTACATACTATTTTTCTATCTGTGCAGAAAATATATTGAGAAATTGGCTTTCTATCACAGGTAATTTTCATTATTACAGAATTACTTGTGGTACTCTCACCATGCCAAGGCCAAATCTGGGAGATGGTGAATGGCAAAGCAGAAGAATATTTCTCTACTTTCCCACTCTCTCTCCAGGTTGTGTGAAATACAGGAAGAAGTTAGTATCTCCAGTGTAGTTCGTCTTCATGGATGTAAAGGCAGTAGGTGTTGTTTGTGTGGGATTCTCAGTCTCAAAGTCTCTTTTGCAGCAAAGTTTGCAAACAGCAGATATTTTCAGGTGGGATCAAACATAATAAAAATAAATTAATGACCTTTCACTCCTACTGATGCCTCAAAGAACCCTAAACAAAATTTACCACTTCTTTTCCCCTGGAAAAACTCCTTGTTTCTGCAAAGTCTGTAGTATTTGCCAGGTTTTGAGCTGGCAGTGATTTCCTTCAAAGGAAGGTTGCAGCTTGAGATGGATTGTATCTGTGAGGTATTGTTAGCTGGTATTGAAGTTCTTTTCTCTTGAAGAAATCCCAGCATCAGCTGGACCTACTGACACAGGCTTGTGGCCCCCCCTATTAAGCAGATGGTATTCTCTGTAATGTTGCTGGCTTGGACTCTTGACTTATCCATTACACCAGCTTTTAAGTTATTTTAAGGTAACATCCAAAAGCTCTGTGCAACTGCCAGTTTAATGCTTCGTTATACCATCAACTGGCCTACCAAAATAAGAAGCTCTTCCTGAATTGTGTTGCTTCTTTTCATTCCAATTTTCCTTTCTTCAGCCAGTTTTAGTGTCATGTCAAGGACAGTATCAGGACAGAGGGGCTGTCTCTTGTTTGAGATCAGCCAGGTATGCTTAGTGGTAGATACATTTCATTAAACTTATACCTATTCTTTCCTGTGGTCACTTGCGCACACCTGAGGTGTCTGTGCCATCGTAAGGAAGGCAGAAGATGTATAATATCGCTTGTTGTGGCTGCTTGCATTGAGGACTGTTTCTGCTTTCAGCACGAGTTCTCTAGCAGTGGACCTCTCTCAGTATTTCTTATACAGGCAATGTTCCTGAAGTATTTGTTATATTTACATGAAAGGCTGTGTTCTGCAAATATAAGGATGGGTGGACCAGACTTCCACTTGGGACAGGAAACCTTTCCAGAACAGAGCTGGTAATCAAGTGGCTCGAGGTTGGTTGGGTCTGATGTTTATTTTCAAAATTTATCTTGCTACGATTTTGAAATGGGATGTAACAATCTCTTAATTTGTCAGTGTAGGTTTGAATGGTCCTACTTGGTGAGGTTTTCTTAGCATGAGAAGTACTGATGGTTGTGAATTCCATTATCATCTCTGTGTTAACCTGTGTCACCAATTAGTGGCCTTCTACTTCATAAAAGTAATTCCACATGAATTTCTTGGTCTGTTCCTGTTGACACTTGGGCTCCTTTGCCTCGGCATTTCAGAATGGAGATCAGAGTGACATCCTTCCTCTATCTGGACAGAAACCCTCCCTTCCTGGCTGTGGAAAAGACCTTGTTTCAGCTACTAAGGTTCTTGACATACATAGAGATTAAGGTAAAATGTCCCATCTTGGAGACTTAACCATCTCTGGTTTCCCTCTTCAGCATTTCCTTGCTGCTGCTTGCATTGGAAATAAACAGGCAGTGGATGGTGCGTTGAGTCGTGATGTGGAAATGCTTGCAGCTCAGCTACATGCAAATTAGTGAATTTTATAACAGCACTTTTTCTAGTTAGGGTTGGAGATATCACTGAGGAGGTGTTTACGAAAGGAATGTTGATGTTGCTATCTGCTCTGCCTAAGAAAAAAAAGGCTAATAATGGTTATTTGGTAATAGCTATTCTGGATTCTGTAATATTACTGTTTTTTTTCAGATGCATAATTATACTTCATAAAATCATTTAGAACATGGTTCTGATGGGTAATTGTAATGGTATAATTATTCTAGTGATTTTTTTCCAATATCAGTGTAAACCTGTTAGCTGTATTTGATGATAACTTGAAAATTTGATGTCTCGAGAAATGAAGAACTTTTGCTTGAATGATAAAGTGGCAAAGCTTTCTAATTATGAATAAGCATCTCATTTGCTGAAAAGAACTGGAGTTCAGTAGGGTTGGTGCTTGCTCAGAATGGTATTCTGCTTAGATATTGCAAATGACCAGTGCCTTTAGATGCACGTAAATCTGTTACATATATTTTTTTTTTAAAGCAATCTAAATTACTAGTATTGCTATTGTTTTACTTGAGATTTTCTTTTTCTTCAGTTTACGTTGGTATCAGCATCCTACTGAAGAAGAACTACGGATTCTTGCAGGGAAACAAAGAGGGAAGAACAAAAAAGACAGGTAAACACTTGTTTGAAGCTCACCCCCTACTTTTCTTTCAGCATGATCTGTATAACTCTGCTGGCCAACTTTTGTCTTTGGATGAGCTAAAAACTGCAAGTTGTGTATGACTGCCATGCTTGATTTAATTGTCACGAGTCTGTACCAAACCATGTTCTTTCAGTTTGACAGCCAAATGAACGTGCTCAAATTGTGCTGTACACCAAACTGGTCTGTGAAATTGCTAATTTGGTGGCAAGGAGTTATTTTAGTGAATGTATTGACTTGGATGAAAAGCGAGGAAGGCAAATCATCTGTGGGACCGAAGCTTTTCCTCTTGAAGCAAGAGAAGGAAGATTTGAGTGTTTTAGTTCAACATAGGATTCAACATAGGTTCAACTATGAGCCACCACGCTTACACAGCTGTGAAAAAGGTAAATGTGTTCTTAGGTTGTATTAGGTGAGGTATTTCTAGTAGAAGAGATAGGGAAATATTAATCCTCTTGGATAAGGCACTGGTGTAGAACTTTATCTGGATTACTGTATACTGTTCAGTTCACTCATGTTCAAGAAAAATTAATTTGTATGTGAACAGGTGAACAGAGGGCTGCTAGGAAAGCCCTTTCTTCATCCAAGAAACAGGAAGTCTGTCTTACAAGAGGAGGGTAAAAGAGCTTCACTTGTTTAACTTACCGGAAGGCTGAGAGGGGTGGGATAGTTGTTTGTCAGCTAAAGTTGGAAATAGATTTCTGGTGTTCCTAGGCTGCTGTGATCATGCGATGGTGGAGTTCGAGGTCTTAAGGGACATAGGACAAGTGAATAGTATAGTCAGGACCCTAAATTTCAGGAAAGCAGACTTCCAGCTCTTCGAGGAGTCAGTCAGTAGGAGCCCCTGGGACATGGTCCCCAATGGAGCAGAACAGAGCTGGCAAATATTTATGGATGCTTTCCATAAAGCATAAGAGCACTCAGTCCCCAGATGTAGAAAATCAGGCAGGGAAGGGCAGAGACCAGCATGGCTGAGTCGTGACCTGCTGGTTAAACTAAAGAAGAGGGAACTGCCCAGGCAGTGCAAGCAGGGACAGGGAACCTGGGAAGAGTATAAGGACACTGCCTGGTTGTCTAGGGTTGAAGTCAGGAAGGCCAAGGTACAGCTGGAGCTAAACTTGGCAAGGGAAGTGAAGACTAACAAGAAGGGCTTATACAGGTACGTCAATCAAAAGACAAAGGTCAAAGAGAACGTATCCCCACTCATGGTTGGAAATGGTGACCTCCTATCAACAGACGAGGAGAAGGCTGAGGTACTCCACAACTTATTTGCCTCAGTCTTCACTGGAAACTGCTCTCCTCACCCCTCCTGGGTCAATGGACGACAAGATGGGGACCAGGGGGGGAAATCCCCTCCCTCTGTAGAGGAGGATCAGGTTTGTGACCACCTGAGGATTCTGAACATATATAAGTCCATGGAGCCCGATAAGATGCACTCCAGAGTCCTGAGGGAATTGGCAGATGTGGTTGCCAAGTCACTCTCCATGATATCTGAAAAGTCATGGCAGTCAGGAGAAGTCCCTGGTGACCGGAAGAAGGGTAACGTAGTCCCCATTTTTAAAAATGGTAGAAGAGATGACCCAGGGAACTACTGACCTGTCAGCCTCACCTCTGTGCCTCCCAGAAGCTCTGCTACTGCACGTAGAGGACATAGAGGTGATTAATGGCAGCCAGCACGGCTTCACCGGGGGCAAATCCTGTCTGACCGACTTAGTGGCTTTCTATGACGGGGCAACTGTAGCAGTGGACACGGGAAAACCAATGGATGTGCTCTATCTGGACTTCTGTAAAGCCTTTGACACAGTCTCCCCCAACATCCTTCTCTTTAAATTGGAGGCATATGGATTTGATGGGTGGATGGTTCAGTGGATAAGGAATTCAGAGTAGTGGTCAACGGCTCAAAGTCTAGATGGAGATCCATGACAAGTGGTGTCCCTCAGGGACCCATACTGGGACCAGTGCTGTTTAATAGCTTCATCAATGATATTGACAGCAAGATCGAGTGCACACTCAGCAAGTTTGCAGATGACACCAAGCTGAGTGTTGTAGTTGCCACACCAGACGAATAGGATGTCATCCAGAGGGACCTGGACAAGGTGGAGAAGTGGGCCTATGTAAACCTTGTGAGGTTCAACGAGGCCAAATGCAAGTTCCTATACCTGGGTCGGGGCAATCCCCAATTTCAGTACGCAGTGGGGGATGATGTGATTAAGAACTGCCCTGCAGAGGACTTGGGTGTGACCTTCCAGTACCTGAAGGGGGCTACAAGGAAGCTGGGGAGGGGCTTTTTATAAAGGCTTTTAGTGACAGGACTGGGGTAGTGGCTATAAATTGGAGGAATCTTTTCACTGTGAGAGTGGTGAGGCACTGGCACAGGTTGCCCTGGGAAGTTGTGGATGCCCCATCCCTGGAGGTGTTCAAGAACAGGCTTGATGGGGCCTTGACCAGCCTGATTTAGTGGAAGCGTCTCTGCCCATGCTTGGGGTGGGGGATTGGAATTAGATGATCTTTAAGGTCCTTTCCAACTCAAACCATTCTATGATTCTGTGATTTTCTGTGACTAGTTGAGGGAAAATAACTAATAGCATTGCAATTTGTAACTGTTAATTTAACCAGTGATATTTATTGATATATCAGTAACTTTAATTATGTAGCTATAACTCTTAAGTCCACCCAAAGGATCATTAAACAGGATATACTATTATTTAGAAATGCAATTGTTTACGTTGCTCGTAATTGTCTTTCCTTAGCCTTGCTGGCCTTTTGTTATTCAAGCATCCAAAATGTTTGCTCTCACTTTCTCCAGAGTAGTTCAGGCTGTCAGTTGACTGGAAGCATGTCATGTTAGTGTGTATTGACTTAGAAACTTAAGACTTTGCAATTTTCTGAAAATTTACTGTGAAGTTTAGCAGGAACCTTTATCACAAGTCACCTATGTATGCTTTAAGTCCTTTCTCATTTACTAACATTCTCCATCTAATGTTTCGAATGTGATGCTGTGTTTTCATTGTGTTTTCAGTAAATCTTTGTCTTTGTGATTTAATTATAACAAGATTGATATAACTACCTTACTATTTTAACAAGCAAGAGAATGCAGATTTAATAGTTGTAGGTAGTTTGTGCTGGGGTAAATATTAATCACAGAGAGATATGAAACTCCAAAGAAACAGGATGCTAATGTGAAGGCTTAAATGATGCTTTCTTTGCTGTTCCAACAACAGAATGAATAATACACTTCCTTTATAGTCGATAAACACACCTCTGTGTCCTCCAGAGAAGCAGCAGTTGTTGGACGAGAACCATAGCTTCAAGTAGGAATTGTTCCTATTGAGTTAGTTTGTTTAGATTGCACAAAATGGAATGCAGTGCTTCTTTGAGCCAAGGAGATGTGAAACAGATGGCGTAGAATAAATAATGATGTATCCATTTGATTTTTTCCCTTGTCTTTTTAAGATAAAGAATTGGTTTTGTCGAGCCTATAGTCTGACAAAATGTAATCCCTGCTCCTTAAGTACTTTTCCAATTTGAAGTAACTTAAGGAGAAATGATTAAAGGAGACCAATGAACTTGTATGAAAATTAGCCTTAGAAGCAGCAGAAGTGTGAACCTGTAGTCCATTTTATTCAATGCGTATTACAGTTTGGTATATTATGCTGTAGGTTGTTACAGCACATGAATTTTAGGCAGATTTTCTGTTTCAGAATCACTTGTGTTATATTAAATTGTTAGGCTAATAAAATAATAGGTCTATAGCTACTATGAATTACTTTGAATTAAAGCTGTCAATGATCCTGGGTATGCTCTGACTGTGTCTTTTGAATCATGGATCCTCTGGGACAATTAAAGTATAAGAACACCAAATTTTGTTGAGCTGAAATGGCTCGAGTTATCAAAATGCTCATCTCACTCAATATGTTGGTAGTTGTGTGTGCATGTACTAGGAGAACATCAGAATACAACTGGGGGTCGGTGAAGCACAAGGAAGCTTGCAGATGCTCGAGTAGATGGGTTCATAGAATGGTTGGGTTGGAAGGCACCTGAAAGTCCATCCAGTTCCAAGCCCTCTGCCGTGGGCAGGCACACCTCCCACCAGACCAGGCTGCTCAAAGCTCCATGCAGCCTGGCCGTGAACACCTCCAAGGCAGGGGTAGTCCACAACTTTGCTTGGCAACCTGTGCCACTGCCTCAACCTCTTCATTGTGAAGAATTTCTTCCTTATGTCCAATCTAAGTCTTCCACCTTCCCATTTAAAGCCATTCCCCCATGTCCAATCCCTACATGCCTTGTAAAAAGCCCCTCACTAACTTTCCTGTAGCCCCCACTAAGGCCACTATGGGATCTACCCAGAGCTTTCTCTTCTCCAGGCTGAACAACCCCAACCTCAGCCTGTTGTCAGAGTAGAGGTGCTCCAGCCCTTGGATCATCTTCATGGCCTCCTCTGGACTCGTTGCAACAGATTCATGTTCTTCTTATGCCTGGGATTCAATAACTGGACACAATACTCCATATGGGGTCTCTTGAGAGAGGACTAGAGAAGGAGAATTGCTTCCCTCACTCTGCTGGCCATACTTTGATGCAGCCTAGGATACAGTTGGCCTTCTGGGCTGCAAACGCACAAGCCGTTGACCATTGGTCCCTGAATGCAACTATCCAACCAATTCCTTATCCACCAAACAATTCTTTATCTATCCTTAACACCAAAAATGCACCTATTACTCTAAATATGTCATCTGTTATGATCTTCATGTATCTTTGCTGTGAAAAAAATGTTTGTCCTTGCCAATTAGGCAGTAGTTCAACCTTTCTTCTTACATTACTGATAAACATAATATACGCACACATATACCAAACCTGAATGTATTTCTCCCCAATTATACACAATAAAACTGTCTGCAGAACTAATCACACAGCAAATTTTGGGTAAATCAATAGTTGGTACTCTGAAAAATTTAAGGATGATTTCTCCCATCTTTTAATAAAGCCTATTTAGGAATACCTATAATAGCTGGTTTGCACGTTGTTCTTATGCGAATAGAATTGTTCTTAACCCAGTATCTCCCTACAGAGGTAACATGTTTAATTCCTGCGGACTCAACAAAGAAGCAGAAGGGGGGGCACCCATGCACACACACAGCTGCAAGGCTGGGGTTTTCCATTTTTGTTTTCTTTTCCTTTTTGCTAGATATTTTCAAAACTAATTTGTAAGTTTTATAAACATTTGAAACTTCAAGCACTTTGTCTCTGGCAGCGCCCCCTGCTTTTCAGAGTGAGCAAGTGTCCTGCCTAGTTTTACCTGCATAGTACTTGAAACTCCTTGGTGGCACAGGTCGGCTACTTGAGCCCACCCTGGCGTGCCCACTTGTCTCTCCACTAGTATCTAAAGTTTTAAATTCCTGTCGAAGTCCAGCACTGTCTCATACATTAAACAATTAATGGAGCACAGAACAAATTAACAACACACAACAATCAGAGCTCCTCACTTGCTTCGTAGCGATGCTGTGTCTCAAACACACAGCCATTCGTTTCAGGGCCAGCCCAACTCACACAGTGTTAGTTATGACCAGTCAAATTGGATCCCCAATTTCCGATATTATGGATATCCAAACTACACATGGTACCGGGCACATACAACACTTAAAATACAATGATAGCTATCCCCAGCTTCAGACACCTTACAAGGTCTTGGCAAGCTATAGGAACCCCGCCCCTGCCCCCAGCTTACCTCACTATGCATCCCATTCGGCCCAACAATTCCAGGGGCGAGCAATCTAGCTCCTTGTTATTGCATGTAGCGTCCCATGCACGACTTACAGACTTGTCCCCTCTTTCCAATTCCCAGAGGCAAGCAATCTAGCTCCTTGTCTTTGCGTGTCCCATACATGACTTACAGTCTCATCCCTTACCTCTCCTGCAGGTATCCGTATCCCCAAGTCACATACCTTGTCCACCCACTGATGGGCCGTCTGTCTCCCTGCAGCGATCAGATGAGGATGGGAGATTCTCCAGAGAAATAGTCCAGTGGCACCTAGAACTTCCCGCTCCCCACTGGTCCTGCAGCCGGATAGAGAGGGTGTCCCATCTGGGGTGCCAAATTGTTTTGTGGAATCAAACTCTATAACTCCGTTAAGGGTTATGAAGCAGGTGTGTGTTTATTCACCAGCGGGTGCGAGGGGATAATCCTCCTAACTCGCACACCTTATGGTCTAACAAGCAGATAGTCATAGTGTAAAGACATGCCTATTCATAAACGCCTGTTGCATATTCACAACCTTTCCCCATTTCTTATTATAATTAGATTCGAGAAGCTTCTCCCATAATCGCCCAGGTGCAGTGTCTCCTGGTGGTTGTGGTCTGGGGCTCAGGGCTGAGGCAGCCTTCATCTTCCTCATGAATCGTCCCTGAACCCGATCTGTGCGCAGGCGCAGACTGCAGAGACGGATGCAGTCAGCTTTCTGCTGTTGTCCACATTTCAGCTTTCCCTTACCAGTGAATGTCTGTGAATGAGCTCCTCCCTTATCAACATCCAGGGTCTTCAAGGCCTTTTCTAGCAGACAGTGTGTATTTCAGTGAGCTAAGCCTTCTAAGTTTTTCTAACTTTTTCCCCTATATCATATGCCCGCACATCAGGAGGAAGGCTTCCATACAAGAAAGAGAAGTGTAAGGCTTATTAGTCTGGGAACTGGCTGGAGGACAGTTTTGCAAGAGGTACATGTGCAGTTTGCTCAGGGGGTGGGTAGGAAGTAATACGCTTACTACTATAATACAAGGAGGCACCAAATGACATTAGTAGGCCAGGTATAAGGTCTTCTCAGTTTGGGACACAAAACTTTGGCAACTTGGTGTCACAAGACACTACATGGCTCAATAAATTTCATACTGATTCAGAAAGAGATTAGGCAAAATCACGTAATCTCTGAAAAATGGTGGTTTCAGAAGTCGCAGTCTGAGGCTCAGATTATCCCCAAGCTGCTCAATGCTGGAAGCCAGGGAGGGTTTAGGAGTATGCGGCAAACTTTGGCTGTCTTACTCCTTCAATTTATATAAGCAAATACCAGCTATATGGTAGGAACTAACAAATCCACGTGTTGCTCTTTATGAAGCTGGTGTGTATCACTGCCATGCTCTGCAGCAGTGGCTAAAATCTAGAACACGGTTTTGAACTCTGGTCATATGTCACAATGTACTTAGTCTTGTCTGTCTCCTCAAAGAAAGCATGATGGGTTATTTCTTTTCAAGCAATACTGGACTTCTAGGATTGCTCATAACACTGCAATAAATATATTTTTTCTCTTCATTCACTTGCATGAGCAGGGTATGGATTGGAACAAGTCTGTCGTATTTGTACACATACTTTAAATATTCTTTGCTTAATGGCTAGGGGGATGGCTCTTTCAAGGGTCTAGGCTAGTCTGGCTTGCATGATATACTTCCTAAGCACCCTGTTTTGACAAAAAGGCCTAATGTTTTTTTTGGGAAATCTATTTTTTACTTTTCTTCTTATAAACTTCTACCTTCTGAGGTAGGTTAGTGCTTTTTGTTACTTCCAGTGACTGTTCAATGAATTAACACTGCCAGGTCTGTCTCTGTCTTACTGTCAATCCAAAGACTTTATTTAACACTCCTGTCTTTCAGCATCCTACTTTAGACTTCAATTAAAAAGTCTCAGTTTAACTTTTGATTTTCTCTAAGGTATCTGTGTGATGGGGTGGATATATTCTACTCTGGAGCTGTGCTTGTATCACTAACTTATGAGAAAGGGAACTTACAAGAATACTCGGTAGTTGCCTGGACAGAGGAAATCATTGAACTGAAATAAACACTGGCCTCATGCTCAGGATGCAGCATATAGAAGCCTTTATGTCAGAACCCTGCAAGATAAGGCTAAGAATCATTGACATACCTGTTTGTTTCTCAAGATTTGAACTTGAATTAATGCTTTTAGGAAGCCAGATAAAAACATTTGCATTTGGCAAAAAAGTGATCTGTGCTTTTCTTAGATTTAAAATGGAACTATATATTGAAGGAGTTTATTTAGTCATATTCATATGTGTATTTCCTATTTATTTATTTACAGAAAATATGATGGTCATATTGAAAACAAACCCCTAACTATTCCAAAAGACATCAATCTTCATCTGGAAACAAAATCTGTGACTGAAAGGGACACTATCGGTAAGAATGAGTGGATGCAAATTCTTTCTATTAAGTATTTATTTGCGATGAGTGCTGGAATATCCTTTTTCATAGTCAATGAATGAATAGAATTACAACTCATAATAAAGTTAAATGAGAAGGCAAGAAGTAGGGCTAGGCTGCCTTTTTTTTCCCGTGGTTGATGACTTAATAGCAGTGTTATGGAAAAGCATGATTAGGTGAAATCCAGCATAAATCACATCTATCATTGTATAAGGCATCCATAGGAGAATGAGACAACACTGGAAGGGTAACATCGTAGTCTATTTGAAATAAAGATCATAGTTCTGTAGAAGAAAATGACAGTTGATGGATGTTGAAACATGTACTTTTTGCTCATCTAAAATGTGAAATGTGCTGTAGCATTGAAACTTAGACCTTTCAACCACACATCTGAAACTCTGAGGTAAAGTGCAGTACAGAAATAAGCAGCTTTAAGCGTTTTGGAGGTTACTGTTTTTTTAATTTGTAATTTTTGAGTCCTTAATCATAACCAGTCATTCTATTACAGAAAACTCCTTTATGGATATTTATATATACATGATACATATTTTCTTCCTTTCTACATTTTCATATGCATCTATTCTATGCATAATGTAGAAACGTCTCAGCTTAAATTATCGCAGACAGCATAGAAAATGCCATTAACAAAAATGCAGAGTTTTTGAAGCTGGCATATAAATAAACAGGGCATCCACAATTTTCAGTTAGTGTTATTTGCTTGTAATTACAGCATTTAACTGTCTCACTGAGTATTTATAGATACTCATGGTGTGCAGGGTTAACTGCCTTTAAAAAATTACGTATACAAACTTTTGTTGGATCTATCCAGATAGCTCTTTCAAAATAAGTATAGGACTTGGAAATCCCTGATTTTTGGCCAATTGCTTATGGTTGATGTCAGGTAGCTTGTAGGAAGCAGAAAAATACTCAGGAGGGTTTTGTGACTTTTTAACTGGGTAGATGTAGGGAAGGTGTTTGAGGGGGAAAGGCTGCATTTGGTCACAAATTGTTTTTTGCAATTCCCAGCACATGTGGGAGCTCGTTCTTTGTAAATCACCCAGCCTGCATGCAACACCCTAAAATCCCCAGGATTTTACGGTGGAAATTACACAAATTTATTGCTATACACGAGTTATAAACAAATTCTTGTAGAACAAACCATCAGTACCTCAGATTATATATTTTTAAAGTAAAAGATGGAGCAATTAAATGTAGTATTTTAAGTGATTGCCAGCAAGCTTTTAATCTTCACTCTCACCTGGAATTTGAGCTAGTCTCAACTGAAGGACTGTTTTGTATTGTGATGTTGAGACCTAAATTAAGTATGCTTTTTGAATTTAGGATTTTAATGTGTAACAGCTGAGATGATAAAATAGCAAAATCTTCTAGCCTTATAAATCTGAGTAGTAATCAAGTATGGAATATCAAAAATACAGGGTGACATTTAAATTGTTGAGTGGAAAAAATGTGGGTTTTTTTTTGCTGTTATAGCTCTTTGCTTTGGTGATCTGTGTCTATCTAGACCTCAAATTATTTGAAAACATTTTAAAATTGTTACTCTGTTCTGTGTATGTCAGTAACTGCCTTAAAATACCTCATTTTTAACATATGCAAACTTGTATTTTTCAGCATTGCATTATTTTCCAGAATATCAGTGGTTGGTGGATTTCACTTTTGCAGCTACAGTTGTGTATGTGGTGTCGGAAGCCTATTACAGCATTGTGAAGACCTCACAAGAAATGAATATCAGTGTTGTGTGGTGTCTGCTTGTCTTGGCTTTTGCAGTGTATCTTTTTCTGATTTCTTAAATCACTCTGTTCCAAATAGTTTACATCATTCTGCAATTCTTATAAAGGTCTTGTATTGTTGATTGACAGGATACACAAACATTTAACATTTGGAAGAAGATTCATGTAAGCTAGTGCCATTTTTTTGTCATTTATATGCTATACATTCTCTTTGTATACACTGGTATCGATAGTTTGTTAACATTAATACCAAATAAGTTATGGAAAATATATATGTATGTGAACCTACAGTTAGTGTCATCTGTAACATATAGTAGTTCTAAACTTGTTTGAGTTTGCCCAGTTGGCAATCACAAATAGATTTCTGTACAGAAAGTATTTACAACTTTTGAAGAAGCGTGCAATTTACTGCACACTTCTTGTTTTCAGTGTGCTTAATCTGATACTTCCTGAACAAAATAGTACAGTAATATGTATACTCATCTATTACACAGATACATGCATGAATTCCTAACTCTAAAATACATGCACTACATATGTGTGAAGTTTACTGAAAATAATATACGTAGACAGTTGTAGGAGTTGAGGTGGTATGTTTTCAAAGATCTGAGAAAAGTGGAACTCCTCTCTGAAACTGAGGGAAACAGAAGCAGAGTATTTAGGAAGCAGGCAATATCAAACCATAAAAAGAAGCAGCTGTTACATTTTTTTTACGGGAGAAGGCAATATCAGACATGGATGCTTGCATGGTAGTTAACTGTTTTCCACATACCAATCCAGACACACCCTTTAGGGAGAAAAGTTTCCTTTTAAAGATGGTGGTACAGCAATGGAATTGAGTATGGGCTTGGAACAGTGCAGGTTATGAAAAGGTGAGTTAGAAAATGAATTGCCACAACTCCACTGCTCCCTTGACAGCTGACAAACAGATAAAAGGCTAAGTTAAGGCTGATACAGCCCTTGAATACTCAAAATTGATTCCTCCTATATAAATGCCTGTTCTTCAATAGAGGTTCTTATGGTGTCATTTTGTGTGTTAGCAATAACTGTTGGTGTTACGTAAAACCCCTTGAGTTCTAGTATTTGGATATATTTGGCTAACAGTTCTGGATATACTTAATATTTGTCTGTACTTGATAATTATTAAAACGTGCTGCTTTTATGATAAGGATAGGAATTCTTTTGCTAAGTAGACAGAAGTATAAATGGTATCAAGAATTTTTCTTGCAGTGATAAGAACTTGCTAGAAGAGAGAGTTGACTTACATTTCGAAAAAGAAGACAGCAGCTTACTTCCAGACCAGATACTTCTCCTTGGACTTGTCAGTGGACAGATCCATGGTCCAAAAGGTGTTCTTTCTAGTCTTCTAGGAAGTGACACTAAAGTTAGTGTCTGGCTCTTGTGCACCTTATAATGATATTATAGCTATATTATAGCACACATGTAGCTGTTATTGCACAGCCTTTGTTTTATTTGTTTGTGTGAAGTCAGGAATTCTGGTTTAATCTTGGCAGAGGGAAGGAGAGAGAGGCAGCTGCTGCTTCAGAATCAGGAATGAAAGCCAGCACCTTTGACTTCCTTTTGGAGGATGAGGGGGAGGTTGATAGAACTAATGGAAAAACAGTCTTCAAGGACTAAAAGCTACAATGCAATCTTTAATTTATTGGTGGCAATGTCCCATTTGCTGCTTTCTTCAAATCTTGGGTGTAGCCGACTTAAATAATGCTACAGTGATTGCAACTCTCGGTAAAACAGAGTTGTGAGTTATATACTGTAGGAAAATCTATTACAAAAATTCTTTACTACTGTGATGTTTTAAGGCAATTCTAATCACTGCTTTCATTTGCTTGCCAATTCAGGGGAAAGCCAAATGCAGAGATTAAAGAAGGTTAAGATGCCTGGCAATGCAAGCTTTCCATCTCAGTAGTATGAATATGCAAGTAGCTATGAGGCTCCTTTTTTATTTCATTCTTTGGCACTTGCCATTTTTATGTGACTTAAGCCCAAGCAGACACTTCCAGTTGTATCCTAATCTGGCTGAAGCACTTGAGACCTGGACTCTGAGGAGACAGAAACAATACTAAGTACTCCTTGCGTGTTAGAAGCACATTAGCTGTGTTTTCTCACTAGCCTCCCTACATGACTGAAAGGGAAGTGAGATCAGATAGCACAGTGTTAAAAGCAAAAGATGGCATAGCAAAAGCTAAGTTTTATTTGACAAGCTCTAAGCTAAGCAGTTAATCATGTGTTTTAGCATTTTTGTACCGAGGCATGTATTGACTAAGGGACCAATATGGCTTTGAAGTTTTGGTAACAGGCAGTGTACTTAAGAGAAAAAATTCTGAAGGACTTTTTTCAGTTTGTTGCAGTGAGAGAAAGGTTAGGGAATTTAAAGTTTAAATTTCATGTGGCACTTCTAGAAACATATGCAGATTTTGAAAAGCCTAAGTATGAATGGCCTGATTTTTAGGACGAAGCCTTCAGAAATAAATAAATTCTGGGAAATAAGAGACCTGTATACGTGTATAATTTTTTTTTTAATTATTTAGTATGTTGTCAAACAGTGGAGCTTAAATTTTAGGTGTTTAAATGAAGTACTTCAATAACAATTTAGCTTTTTTGTATAGTTTGAAGGAGATAATACAATAGAAAGTATTGTTACGTATTCAGTACTGGGTAGTTGAGCAGTCATTTATTAATTAGACAAAGGAAACAATGGTCAGAACTAGTTTTCTGCCACTATTTACAGATTTTATTTACTCTTTTTTATCCAGGGCATTAAATAAACCTTGTTTTTGTTGGAGGCTTCTCCACAGAGTGGCTGATTTTGTAGAAATCCTTGTAAAGTCACTACTTCCTAATATCATATAGGGCTCTGCTCAATTACCTGTCTCATTCCTGGATGAAGTAGTATGATTTTGTGCAAACTGAGCCATTAGCGGCAGTGCAGGAGGTTTTAGTACTGGGAAGCACAGTCTAAACTGTATATTAGGGTTAATATCTCCAGAAATATGTTAACTTATTCTGGGCATTGCAGGTTTTAGGGTAAAGTGGAATGGTGCGAAGTGATATATATAGACATATTAATAACACAATCCTGATCATGGTGTAGTAGACACGGTGGTGTTGGCCTGACAGTTGTACTTGATGATGTTACAGTCTTTTCCAGCCTTAATGATTCTGTGATTGTATGATTTTGTCACTGGAACAAAGGAGGTGAGAAGAGATTTCAGAAGAAAACTGGCTCATTAATATGTTAAGACATCTCTGGGATACTAAGAGTACTCTAAAACCTATACAACTGTTTACTAATGCAGTATGTCAAGACTAGAAATGATTCAGTCATGATTTAAGTGTTAGAAAAACTTGGTTGCCTTACTATTTTCATTTGAACACCGTCAACATGATATGTCAAGAATTAATTCTGGAACAGTTCTGTGTCTGGGGACGATTGTTTCTTCTGTTTCGTGGCTACATGTTAAAAGGTGATAGGTTGTACAAAAGATTTGGCTGACAGAAGGATCAAAAAGGCTTAGAGAAGCTGGAAGTCATGATTGGAATTTTTTTCAGTTGTGATTTGCTGAAATTGATGCTTTGATTCAGTGCAATAAGGTAGTGTCAGCATTTTTAATGTTTACAGTACAGATAAATAGGAAAATTCCAAAACCAAATCTAGTCTAAACTTTACTGTTTCAACGTAGTCTAAATGGAGTAATACATAAAGATAGTATTTGAGTTCCATCGTTCCAGCATTACGTTGATGGTAGCTGTGCTAGGCACAATTAAGCTAGCTTTAGAAAGGTTTATGTTCTGAAATGTTTCAACAGCCACATCATCAGTACCCTGCCAGAGTGGGTAGATGCTCCAGTGGCAGGTCATGCTCAGATTACCTCCTATAAGGTAGTGGCAGGAATGTCTGTGTGTCTCCCTCATTCTGCTGGACTGTGGTGTGAACACCAACCACACAGCTGTTAGGGTGGATAAATGGTTCCAGGATAGGGAACTCTCTGGTGCTCAGCAGAGCAGAAAAATACATCTTTAAATGACTAGATAGATTCAGGAGGACTCAGGTGTTTCTTGGAGGCAGCATTCAGGAGATTTGTGGCACCACCTGCTCAGTGTTTAGTATCTTTGAAAGGCTGAAGGACACTTTGTTCATTAATTGCTTTTCATGGCAGTAGCCTGCACTCACTGAGCAGTTTCCAGTAGCTGAAGAGGTTTAACATGAGATCTTGCAAAACAATTATGTTCAAGATTTTGTAAAGACAGATTACTGGTCATGATCATCTGATTGTGAGTTTTGGTTTAACAATTAATTTTGCAATATGTCTTGCAAAAGTAATGTTTATGACAACTCATTGTGTTGCAGGCCATAATGTTTCAATCACTAATTTTTATTATTTTTTATTTACAGTTTGGAGATAGTAACTATTTACAGATTGATGATTTCTGTTTTCAAATTTGTAAATGTGGCTTCTTTTAGCACAAACACTCAAAATTAGGAAACTGAATTACTGATCACACTTTCAAATGTAGCAGTTACAACCAGCTTACTTGCAAAGATTTGTGTTAGTTAAAATAAACAAGTGCTTCACTGGTGGAAGGAAGAATAGGCATGAGGATAGAGAGAGATGAACAACAGTGATACATGAGTTATCCTGGTAGCAGGGTATGTGTAATTTAAATTACTATATTTATAGAGGTATTTGAAATTCATCATGGAGAGCAATTGAGTAAGTCAGTTTACTTAACTTTTTGCCTATAAGCCTTTGAACAGCATTATATGCTATTGTTCTGTTGCAATGGTGAGTTATTTGTGAAAATGAACGTAAGTAAAATATTTCTTAGCTGGGAAGATGTCTGTTACTGGAAGGGTTCAAATAACCTGATTTCATTGGTAGATTAGTAAATTTCACTGGCTATTTTTGGTATTGATAGCATAGCAAAGGAAAGTGCCAGTCTTTTGTTAACTGGACTGAAGGTTGATCTAGGAAAAGTCAGTTGTCAAATACCATAAAATAAACTCTTAAGTCTTAAACTGTAGTTTTTTTCTGCATACATACAATTGGAAATTATATAGAAAAGTTTATTTGATTTTCACATGTGAATCCAGAAGTTTTGTGTATCTTAGTAGAAACAGAGGAAGGATCTTTTTCTTTTCAACCACGTGCAGAAGTACTGCATTGTTAAGAAATTTCCATACTTGTACCAATTTAAAACATAAAATTATTTTGGTAAGAGTTTTTACCATAAATTCTACAGGTATACCATGTTTTGTGACCCAAAGAAGTAATAAAAGGTGGAGTATGAAATCTATAGACTTAGCACTATGTGCTCTCAAATTATTTCTTCAGTAGGTCCTGAAACGTAGGTCAGGCAGTGAAAGGAAGAGAGGAAATGAGCCATAATGCTTTGATTTTACTCATCCCTGAAGTAGGCAGCAGTGGTAATTGTTCAATTAACAGAAGATCTTGATCATATATAGTTTGTGTAATCATGAATTTAGGTGTAGGGTTCTGAATCTGCACTGTAACTGGGATTTACTGTCAGTATGCTTTCTTTTTTCTCCTTGCCTTTTCCACATCTTTAGGCAAAATCTACTTCATGTAGTTGAAAACATGAAGTATCTAAGGGGTTATAAATCTGTTTACAGCTTAGCAGCATGTATCACAAACTGTTATGAAGTCCTTTTCATAACTTCAAGATTTTAAATTCATTTGTGTTTAATTTGTAATCATATCCATAGCTGTAAGAAGACACCTGGTCTAAGAATAAATTGTTAGAGAAAGAGAGCTTCCCAGAACACAGTCTATATGACCCATTATGTACCTCTTTCTAGGACGATTTAGGGTAGATCAGTTCTTTCTGTGGAGTATAAAGGGAGTTTAAATTGATTAAATTGATCATGACCTTAGAGTCATTAGATGCTTTGCTTAGGCCACATTCTTGTGTGCAGAACCACCTTTCTACATATACATTAAATACAGCAGTGTGTATAAAAATATGTACTGCTTAATGAAGTGTGATATTGTGTAATCATGTAGTTTCTCAAGAGATTAGCTGATGACTGTTCAAATGTATTACTGAATAGATAGTCTTCTGATGTTACTCATGTCATCTATATCTGAAAATACTTCTAGTCTTAAAAAAAGTGCAAATATGAATGAATGTTACCGTATATGTATCATATAGGTACAGTTTACACTTAAAATCTTGCTTTTTGTTTTTTTCAAAGAAGGGAATGTCTGGAGGGATGTCCAAGTGTTTTATTTAAATATGAACTGCATACTGGCTACCATCAGAAAAAAAAAATCCGTTATAAAGAGCTGCAGTTCATAGTAATAAGAGTTGAGAAGATATCACGAAAAATTTATCCTAACCAACTGTCCAACTTTAGAGCTAATTATGTTTATAGTTATGTTAAAAAGGAGATTACTTCATAAAAATTTTAAGACCAGCTTAGTAGCAGAGCAGGTGATATCTTAGATGTTCTTATTTGTGGCACTGATGTTGCATGAGTGGACTTCTTATATTGTAGTAGACTATATAGGGTTTTTTAAGATTGTTGGTATTTTCCCTAGTATGAACATGGGATAGATTCTTCTTTCTTAAATAGTACTAAGCATGATGTTGTTTTAATGTCTCTGATAGCTGAGAAACCTCAAACACATACATGTGTAAGCAGAGAAATGTGTTTCATCTTTTCATATGTTTTCTGTTGACTGAACAGTCACGTAATCATCTAAGCAAAAATCCCCTGCCATTTGTCAGAATTTCTGGTAAGGCAGGTCTACATTCCCTATAAGCAGAAATTCTCATAGTCAGATTTTTTCCCACGTGTAGGTTCTCTGGGGCTAAAAATGTGTTTCTTCACTTCCCTGCCATCACAGTGGTTGCATTCAAAGGTATTATTTAGGACTTTGAAAATAAGATATCTTAAATTTGAGTTGTGTAGTTTGAAGGAATATTTTTGAGCTCCATACTTTTAATTGGAGATACAACTGTTGTTTTGTGTTATGTGGGGTTTTTTTTTGTAACTTATGATTTACATTTAAACTTTGGTTAGTTCTCCTAGGTTAATAATGGATATTGCTGCAACTGGCTACAAGTAAACCTAAATCAAAACTATACTTCTGGAGTAGTGTATTCCTGGCTACCCATCGTGCAATTGTTATGCTTCAAGGTCTTCTGTAATTTTAACCTGAAATATTACTTGTTTAAAAAAAAATGCACATCATATAACAGCCCTGGTGTAGATGACCCAAATATCACTTTTTAATTTTTAAATGTAGTTATTTTGAAAACTTAATTTTCCTTGACCTTTTACTTGTGTAGTAAGGTACTGTTTTCATTGACCACACATTATTTCAAAGTAGAGGATGGAGGTGAAAGATCAGTTTGTGTCACCTTTGGTTTTTTCTTCTTTGTGAAAGCGATGGCAATTCTCATTGTGACAGAAAACTATCTCGAGTTTGGACTGGAATCAGGTAATTATTTTCTTCATTTTTTTGTAACAGCTCTAGTGGTTGCATGACCTCCAAATTTATTTTCAGTCTTTTAAGGTATTTTTGAGAGTATGTGTGTTAGAAGGAACTTTGTGTGGAATGCAGATTCTGAAGGATAACATATATTTTTCCTGCTTTCTTTTAAAGAGCATAAGCTTTGACTACGTTGCTTGTAGGCAAATTATATTTCCCTTCTGGTTTTACCATTTGACCCATTTTGACTTTCACGGTAAAATGAAGTTCCTTTAAGGGGGGGACAGGAGAAGTACCCATGGTTTTAAAAAATAAGGTTAATTTATTCGTGTTCGCAAAGTATACAAATATCAAGAGATATTAGTAATCAAGTTTTATTGTGTTATGGCATACTAGTTAGCACATGCAAGAGGTATGCTAGACATGTGAAAACTTGTTTAAAAGGTCATG
Source organism: Phaenicophaeus curvirostris (assembly GCF_032191515.1). NCBI lineage: Eukaryota > Metazoa > Chordata > Aves > Cuculiformes > Cuculidae > Phaenicophaeus > Phaenicophaeus curvirostris. The sequence goes on from NC_091431.1 coordinate 19,625,666, forward strand.
TGTTACCTAGCATTTATTTCAGAAAGGGGTTGATGCATTTGTATTGCATTATGCATTTATACTGTATGTATAATATGTGTCTCTCTGCAGGATTCTCAAATTTCTCAGAAAGTGCCATGCAGTTTCTTGAAAAGCAGGGTTTGGAATCCCAGTAAGTTTCTTGAAATACTTTGGTCTTCTTCATGTGTACATTTATAACTGAGCTAACTGGATTTTTTTAGCAAGTATTTGTCTTGCATGTTTTACATGCCTATGATCCCTCTAAAAATGTGAAAAGATGGGTTAATGAAAACAATTCATCAGTACTCACAAGTAACTTTAAATTGTATTTTTGTTTTCTCTTTTTGATTTGGATGTAGTTTCTCCATGGACATTTTGGTTGTTGTTTATAAAACAGATTTCAAAACTAGAAATGTTTTTTTTTATTGTAACTCACTTCAATTTTGCAAGGATTGCTTAAAACAGGTGATAAGTACTTTATCTATACTTGTGATTTGCAAGAGGATGAGTGTGCAAAACCTACAGATGGAGCTTGTGGTGAAGTTGGCATTAGGAGTAAATCTTGGCTTTTAGTCCTGTTATCAGATTGTAGTAGTGTTTTCCTTTTATACAATAACATCTGCTTGCTACAGGACATACAAGTTTTGTATAGGCTATCAAAGGAATGTGCTATAGCGTCAACATAAGAAGGATCTAGAGCTGTTGGAACAGGTCCAGAGGAGGGCTGCAAGGATGGTCAGAGGGCTGGAGCACCTCCCATATGAGGACAGGCTAAGGGAGTTGGGGTTGTTCAGCATGGAGATGAGAAGGCTCCGAGGAGACCTTATAGCAATCTTCCAGTAGCTGAAAGGGCTACAAGAAAGCTGGGGAGTGACTGTTTACAAAGGCTTGTAGTGATAGGACTAGGGGGAATGTCTGTGCATTGAAGAGGGGCAGATTTAGACTAGACATTAAGAGGACATTCTTCACCATGAGGGTGGTGTGGCACTGGCACAGGTTGCTCTGGTAATTTGTGGGTGCCCCATCCCTGGAGGTGTTCAAGGCCAGGATGGATGGGGCCTTGGGCAGTCTGATCTAGTGGGATGCCCCTGCTCATGGCAGGGGTTTGGAATTAAATGATCTTTAAGGTCCCTTCCCACCCGAATCATTCCATGATTCTGTGTTACACAAATATATAATTCTGTTGTAGGCAGCCATTGAATACTGTGAAATGGTTTTCTGTTAGAATTCTTTCCTTATTCATGTGCTCTAAAATGCATTTATAAGGTTTGTCATCACTGTGAGAGTGCAGCTTTGAATTTCTTGCTTGGAATTCTGATGGTATTGTGTAAAAGCTATGGAATCTTTATTTTTGAGGGAGAGAAGTTTTGTCAAACTCAGTGGGTCATTTATGAATAAACTCATGGGAAACCCTTAACCGAATCCCATGTTTGTTAGCCTTTCTTCACTCTGGTTTTCCTGAGCTATTGCAGTTTTAGTAACTTCTGTATTTTTCCTGTTAAGTGTTCATAATTTTTTGAACTTTTGCAGTGCTTTAGTTGTTTACAGCAGCAATTGATTTAATGATGGTGTCTTTTGGTACATAATTCAGTTGATTGTAGATTTCTGTATTTTTTTGTTCGGTCCATAGTTCACTAAAACAAACATTAATCACTTCAAAGAGACATGTTAATTGGCCACATGTATGTTTTAGATAAATCTGTGAAAAGCTGCAGTAATAAGTTTGATAGAGCTTTTTAAGGGGTAAAGGTAGAATGTAAATAGTATAACTTAAATATCCATTTTGTCTTTGACCAGTTAACTGTTCCTCTTTTAAAAATATAATCATTAAATTAATTCTATTAGCTATTTCTATTAAATGATTAGTTGTTAATTTCAATATAAAATTGCTTTTTTTTTGCTCTGCTAACAAACTTAACATCTTACAGTCAGTGGCTTAGGTTTTCTGTTCTTTCTAGGAAATAAATAGGTGACTTTTTTTTTTTTTTAATTTTGACTACTGATTGGTTGATAACAATGCTGGTATTCCAGAGTAAAACTATAGAATACTGTTTGCTTTTTTGATTAAACGTTAGATGCTATTGAGTTGAAAGTAGTCTCTGATACCCCTCCCCCAGACTTCCTCCCCAAGACAATGCTTATTTCCTTTCTTTTCTTTTAGGGGTCCTGTGTCTAAACTAACCTTCAAATTGTTCCTGGCTGTTCTGTGTTCACTTATTGGTGCTTTTTTGACATTCCCTGGCTTGCGACTGGCACAAATGCATCTGGATGCTCTGAATTTAGCAACAGAAAAAATAACACAGTAAGGAAAAAATATTTGCACATAGGTATATGCTACTCAGTCTGAAATCTTTTGTCTGTAAACAAACAGAACAAGCTATTCCAACAAGAAGGTAGTGAATAAGAATTCTGTTGCTGCCTGCTTTTTGTATCTTGAGCAGACTTGCCACTTGCCTCTTTCTGCTCAACCTGTGCTCTGCCAGTCAGGTATATTCTTTGCCTTGTAATTAAGAGTCCCAATTAAAGGAGCTTTACTTTCCTCCTGCAAGAGCCCCACCATGAATGTTTCTGCTTACTGCTTCCTTCACCCTGTCATGTATTTTTTGGAAGTTAACTACTGGGAGGTAGAGGTACAACCACAGACTTTTTTTCCCACCCCAACCTCCAGGTGAGCATCATGCCTTTAATGAATTTAAGGTAAGATACAAGAGTCAGATGTTAATACAAGTTTACAGGAATATTTGCATTTCTAGCTGTCCTTGAGTTTGGTAACAAAGTGGTTTCTCCAATGTAACTCTTTCTCTTCAGTGTACTCTGGTTGAGGGAGAAAATCCAAATGTCTTCCACAGATCTTGACGTTTCATCTTTAATATATGTTAGTGACAGATTCTGCAGCATTGGCCATTGTGATCATGTAGTCTGGTCACTTTCCTAAGGGAACCATTATATTTTCTAGTAGGAAAATTATTTATGTTCAAATTGCACTTTTTTTCCTTTTCCCCCCAAAATGCCCATATTAAAAATTGATCTGTGTGTAAAATGGGTCCTTATTTTCACTCTTAGTAATGTATAACCAGGTGCTCTGTGTTATGCTTGCACTCATTGTACTTGAATGCCTCCGGTACAGCTGCAAGCTTTTAGTTAGTTGTACCTGCTGTTAAGTTTCTGTCTATGTGTAGACTGTGACTGAGTCACTTGCTAATCGGTTCTTTTCAGCTAAATAAACTGCTTAATTTTTCATTTTTATGGTTCTCAGTATTTTAAAATTTCTTGTGCCTTTTCTGTAAGGATCTTCTAATATTCCAGCATCTTCCTCAATCTATAGACTTGAGATCTGAGCAGAAATATAAACTCTTTTCAATAGAAGTTAATTAATTAGGAGCTAAAAGGGTGATTCATGTCCAGTAGAATGAGTTTATGAAGAATAAATCTCTAACGTAATGTTTAGAGGATATTAGAACTGGTTGTTGAAGAAAACTTTGTGCAAAGGAAGCAAATTATTTTCAAAAGTCTACCAGTACTTTGACTGTTCAACTGGAATAATATAAAAATGACAATAAACGGATTAAAATCGTGGTCAGATATCAGTGTAATCAGGTGATTATAAACAAAGAATCATCACCAAGTGATAGGATTAGAGACTAATATTTGTCCTTAGGGGTGTCTTTTTATCAATGAGTAGATCATTATTGACTGCACTTGTTTGACAATGACTAAAGAGGGGTAGTAAATGAGATGACATGATACTGGTACAAAGTTCTAATTTGGGTGCAAGAAAACAGTGCCTTTCTCTGCAGTGAAGTACACAGTCCACTTTTTGAAAAACAAACAAACAAAGAAAAAAAACAGAAAACAAAAACAACCCCCACCCTTTAAGTCCCCAGAACTTCCCAAGAAACCACACCAGTCCCGAAACTCTCCCAGAAACCATGACCACCAAAACACCAAACCCCAAACCAAAAAAGCAAGCAAACAAAATAAAACAGAACAAAACCCCCCAGAGAACTAACTTCCTTTCCCATTCCATTACAGAATGATAGACTTACAGAGAACACTGACCAAAAGTACACTAAGCCCCAAAAATAAAGAAAATAAAAGTTGATGTTTAACTACCACTTCACTAATGTGTTCAGAATTATTAATGTGATTCTTCCATGTGTATAGAGAGTACGTTGGGTTTTTTTTTGGTAAACAGAATAAAAATACACAATGTTCCTTTTAGTTTCGAGAACTGGTTTGATTTGTTTTTCTTCACTAGTGACCAGGTGATCCTTGAGGTCCCCTCCAACCTGATATTCTATGATTCTGTTGTATCCTTCCTTGCATTTATTTTGGAGTGCTCTTAATAAATTTGTACCATTTTCATACACATTCCCTCATCTTCTAGAGCCTGCTTTGAGACTATTTCAGTCTTTTTCTCTGTTTATTTGAGTACAAGAGGGACTTTTGCCACCTTTTGGCACATTCCAGTCCATTAATTCAGTAGGACACTTAAATAAATAGAAGCTCAGGTAAAATGCTTTTGGAAGTTACTGAAATGCTTTGGACTGGTCTTTGATGCTGTTATGTTCCCTAGCAACACTGAATAACTAGCAGTGCTTATTTCTTTCTCAGAAACCAATGATTTAAATGTGTCTATGGTGGCATATTCTGAAACATGCAAACATTTTAATGGCTGATAGTTTCAAGTCGGCAAGGTCTTGTCTTCTTTAGAATAGCTTTTGATTACCTCGATTTTCTATAGTGTAGAAGTGCTCCGGTTGGAGATGGACGTAAAGACAAAGCTCATCTCTGTTAGTGAGGAAGTGCTGCAGTAGCAAAACAACCAGATCTATAGCACTGAAGTCTTCAATTGTTTTAATTTTATTTCCGTAATGAAAAATTATTGGAGATGGGTTTCAGAAGTGAAGAAGGGTATTAATTTCAGAAGGAACTCCAGGAAACTATTTGGTCTTTTAAAATTCTACTGTCTGCTTTGTACTCAGAGTCCAAAATGGTGCTGCTTTTACATTAACTGTGCAGTTTGCTCAGTTCCTTTTAAATGGAATAGCTAGACTTGCAATTTTTTTTTTTTTTTAATGTCTGAGTATCTTTGATTGAATGTAAGTACCAAGTTTCATTTAGTCAAGGTTCCTAAGTAAAAATCTTCATTAACCTGGGAAATCTGACCTCTGAGAACTGTTTCTCCCGGTCTTTGTAAATAATGGAAATTAATCTGAGTACATTTTTAATAAAGCAGAGAAAATAGTAATATAGCAGTCCATAGTTACGCCTTTGAGATGCTGACTCTAGATTGAAACTGTAATAGCTAGAGCAGTGTGGTGTTATGCCATCATACGAAAACATTCAACAACTGTCTTTAGCTGCAGTGTGTTTAATTCAGGTATCTGCTTTGGTTAAATTGTTTGGAATAAATCAAGTTTTCAGTTATTCCAAGAGTATATTTAAGCTACAACCAGTGTGATTGTGTAGTATGAAATATTACTGTTCTGTTGAAATGTGAGTCATACCTGTAAAGCAGGAAAATAATTTTCTTATTTACCTTTATCCCAACTAATTTAAAATTTGGATTTCTCCTTTTAATCTATACCCCCAGTTTCAACAGTGGGATGACTGTATTTCGTAACTTTTCCCTTTTTTTTTCTTCTTTCAGAACGTTGCTGCATATAAACTTCTTGGCACCTTTATTTATGGTTCTACTGTGGGTAAAACCAATCACTAAGGACTACATTATGAATCCACCTTTGGGCAAAGAGAGCATCCCTTTGTAAGATTCTCTTTAATGATTCTTTCTGGAGTATTGAGGACAAAACTATAGGTCTAACTAGTGCCCTCTGAAAGACTTAAAATTTAACAGCAGCTGCTGTCAAAGGTATTGTGGAAACTGCAGCTCAGCTCTAAAAAGCTTCTGTTATTTCTGAAGAATGAGAATTAGTCACAGTGTGTTGAATGTTAAGGTGGTGGTTCCCAAAAATCTCCTACGCTCTGTCATCATCTTGGCAGTGATGGATTGTTCTTCCTGTCACCTCACTGCCACCTTCTGGACCTTTGTATTTTACATATTGGTGTAGAAGAGGTGTGGTTGCACTGAGGACAGTTGAGATGCATTGGCATTAGCACTGAACTTAGCCATTTGTCTTAAGAACTGTGTGTAGATGGAGTGGATGTGGAATTGATAGCTAAAATATTTAAAACATAAAGAAGGAAAAAATTTCTAGGAAGAGTGGTGTCTGGAATAAATATTGTAGAAGTAGCATAGGTGATTGTCATTGTCACAAATAGTCTAGATAATTCAAAATAGTAGTATTCAAATAGACTTCAAGCAAATGTGAACAGCTGGTAGTTTTATTGCTTTTTAGGTCTAAGTGCTTCTCAGATGATTCTGTGACTGCTGAACTATTATATAAGACATTGCAAAGATGCATATTTTGTGGTTCCACTTTGTACCTCAGTTTATCTTGAGGGTTGTGCCGTAACAGGGGACCTAAGACAGCTGAAGTACACGTTTACTATCAAGAACTATGCACCTCAAAGCCTGTAATAGTCTGAGTGAGCTTGTTTTTTAGTGTTCTGACTTCATTACTCAGAATTTAAGCATTTAAGAGCTGATCTTGTTTACAGACAAGTGCATCTGGATCTAATGCTGTAATAGGGCTACTAAGAAATATTGGTAGAGAGGGAAGCAAGGGGCAAAACTGAATGTTACTTGCACATGAACTTCATGATTATAGATTATGCATTACGTATTTTTGACAATATGCTTCAAGATTTCTTTACAGATGGTGCAAACAGCTCTGTAGCAGTAGATGGTCTTTGGAAAACAGTGTTGCCTTTGTTTTTTTATTTACAGGATGTCAGAAGATACATTTGACACTGTGAGGTTGTGGATTATAATCCTGTTGTGTGCTTTACGACTGGCTATGATGCGTCATCATTTACAAGCCTATCTGAATTTAGCCCAGAAAAGTGTGGATCAGATGAAAAGGGAAGCTGGTAGAATAAGTGTGGTTGATTTACAGAAAATGGTAAGTACACTGAGTTCATGGAGTGCTCTACCTGTACAAGTGCTTCTGTTCTAGTTTGTTGTCTTCTGTGGTATCAGAGCTGAAATATGAATGAAGGTTCCAAAACTATAGCTGCTATAAAAGTAGTGCCATTACAGAGAAATCCTGCAAAGCAAAATATGTAGAGATATATCATCCATATTATGCAGATGGCTTGTCCTAAGTTATTTGCAAGTTCTTATCAAAGATATCTTCAAAATTGTTCTTTTCAAATTCAGTGTGTTTCTGTTCTGTTCTGCACAAACAGATCTTGAGGAGTGCATAGGCTGAGTGCTGAAAAAAAAGAAGTTGGATTTAGAAGGGTAAAGTACAGTTACCTAGTCCTAACTGATTTTTAAATTGAGGCATTTGATCCAGATTCAAGATAAGGTGGTTATATTTTGGGATAAAATGAGACATGTCTAATTCTGTCAGATCACTCAAGTGTAGTAGCCTAGTTACAAAACTGTCTGCCCATCTTCTTACTGTGGCAAACGACAAATTTCTTTGATTTCTTTTTTTTTTTCTTAAAAGAAAAGTTATAAAACATACCATCAACAAACAGAAGGTAGAAATTTGTAAGCTTTTTATAGAATGGTGTTATGTTAAAGTAAACTTATGTTTCTAGTGTGCCATGGTAATGCTGCCTGATGATCTTGCTCAGCTGGGGTCTGTTGCAGGAGGAACGCTGAAATGTGCCGTAAGACCAAGATTTTTCTCTTAGGATTGTCAGTGTTACTGATAATCTTGTCCTTGGCTTCACAGAGTATCTGAAGGTCCTAAGTGGACAGTGCAGTAGTTATTTATGAACAGAGTGGCTAGCAATTCACTTCAGAATAAATGAAATACAGGTAGCAACTGGTTAGAACAGAACAGCACTGATTGCTGTGAATGCATAATTTAAGTTTTGGGAGCTTTCCTTCCATCCATAAAATAGTGGTGTCTTCTATATGTATGTTTCCTAAATCCATTTATGTAGCATTTCCAAAATCTTCTCTTTAAGAAAGTCATAGCCACTAGATGAAGTCTGGTCTTGTTTTACTAGCCATGTCTGCTTTATCTTCTTCTGGAACTTCGTCCAGTGAAGTCTTCCCTATCTGTCATCCTACAGTGATCATTACTTTTTAATCAGTTTTTTTTATCATATACAGTCAATAATCTTACAACACATTTTTGTCTCAGGCTTCTTCTTCTGTCAGTCTTACCACTTTTTCCTTATGTTGTTATTTTGATGCTTGCTCATCATGACGCCCTTTGAGGTTTTAGAGATAGTTCCAAAAATACCTTCATCTTTTGTTGCCACCCTGTGTTCTGTTCTTTTCTAAAATCCAGTTAGCTTTATTTCATTGCTTCCTTGCTATTGATTTTATGACTCTTGTTCTTCTTTATTTGATCTAGTCTTTTTGGTCAGTAACTTGTATAAAATATGTAATGTAGCAATCTTGAGAAAGATGGAACCTACTGGGAGCAGGGAGAGGGATAAATTTGAGTGGATTTCAATAAACCATAATATATACCTGAAATAAAGACTATTTCAATGCCATTATTGATCTGACTGCTAATGAAAACTCATCTTGCCATTGTATTTAAAATTGCTATTTCACAGTTGGCAATCTTAAAAATGTCTTACTTTTGAAAAGGGACTGCAATGTTAACCAAACTTTCATTTACTTTTTATGAGTCTTTGGACTGTGACTACTACTTCTTTTTTGAAACGGGATTTAGTGTGTAAACCATTGGGGACTTTTAAAATAAAACATATATTTAGCCTTGATTCTGGGATATTGAAGTAAGAATCATTGACAACATGTGATCTTTGACAACAGAAGCAAAATTGATTCTTTTCGTTTTAAGAAGCCGATGCTTTTAATTCTTTCCTTTTAGCACTGCCTCTCAAGTTTGTATTCTAAATGTCCTGAACTAGAGTTCGTTATAGGGACATTTTCATTAGGTCTTTCGAAAACAGTATGTCACATGTGAAGACACGCCAGAAAACTTTTAAAACAGATTTAGTGCCTAAGTATTGCTTCTTAAATTGCTTGTTTTTCCTAGACATGTTCATAAAGCTTTGCTTTGATCAGCCAGAATTCATGAATTACTCTCTTCTCTTTTTCCAGGTGGCTCAGGTATTCTATTATCTTTGTGTAATTGCACTGCAGTATGTTGCACCATTGGTAATGCTCCTTCACACAACTCTGCTCTTGAAAACACTAGGTAGGCAAAATGGGATTGACAAAAATGTGTTCTATTCTACACAGGGCTCTTTTATATTTTCAGCTTGCTAAAGAAACCAGACTGTATGGGTACTTGCAATACAGAAATACATTGTAATTTCCTGCTACTTAAAACATACTGATGTGTGGCTTTTAAGCTGTTCTGTTCTTTTGCTGCTTTTGACATCTTTCAATTATATGCTAATGTGATTATTTCTGAGAAATTGTTTAATGTAAGAAATGAAGCAGTTTACTTCTATTGAAATATTTGTCTTTTTTAAAGTGAGTTGTGTAAAACGTTATTGATTTAAACTTATAAGCATCTGTTAAAAGTATTTTTTTCAGCTTTTCAATCTTGAAGTGGGCTTTTTGAACAGAAGTTGGTAGATGTGATGTTCACTTTGTTTTTTGGAGATAGAATCATAGAATCTTAGAATTGTAGAATCATAGAATAGTTAGGGTTGGAAGGGACCTCAAAGATCATCTAGTTCCAACCCCCCTGCCATGGACAGGGTCATGTCCCACTAGATCAGGCTGCCCAAGGCCCCGTCCAACCTGGCCTTGAACACCTCCAGGGATGGAGCAACTACAGCTTCCCTGGGCAACCTGTTCCAGTACCTCTTCTCTCATGGTGAAGAAATTCTTCCTTATTTCAAGCCTAAATCTGCACCTCTCCAGTTTATACCAAATCCCCTTCCTCCTATCACCACCAGCCTTTATGAACAGTCCCTCCCCAGCTTTCTTGTAGCCCCTTTCAGGTACTGGAAGGTCGCTATAACATCTCCTCGGAGCCTTCTCTTCTCCAGACTGAACAAGCCCACATCTCTCAGCCTGGTCTCATGTGGAAGGTGCTTCTCTGCAGGGCAGCTCTCAATCAGATCACGCTGGGGTTTTTTGTTTGTTTCTTTCTTGTGAGGGATGTCTTTCACAGCCGGCCATGCAGTCGTAGCATTCTTTTTGCAAAATGTCAACAGAAAGAGGTAGGCTTTACAAGGCTGTGATTCATCCCATTCTGGAATAAACATCTGTATCTGGTGAGATGAATCATACCCAGTACAACAGGGATCCCAAGGCAACTATATCACATGTACATGTTAGTATGTGAAAAGGTAAGGTGAATCCAACCCTAATGGCTTTTTACTATGGTAAGGAGCCATACAGATGAATACAGTAGGTATTTACTAAGTTATAAAAGCTTCAAGGGATTTTTTTTTTTGTGTGAGAATTATGTCTAAGGTAGAGTGATAGAATTAAATTCAAGTTCTGTTATTTCTATAAAAATCTGTTTCTCATTTCTTTTTTAATAGGTAATTATTCTTGGGGCGTCTACCCAGAACTGAATTCTGACACTCCAGTAGAAAACAGTCTGCTTCCCAGCTCAGTTTATTCTGAGTCTCCACCTGCTGATGGAAAGATGAAAGTAACTGCAATACAGATAACAATGGCTTTGGGAAGCCTGAAGAATATTTTCACTCCTGTCTTGTTCCGGGGACTCCTGTCTTTCTTCACCTGGTGGATTGCTGCTTGCCTCTTTTCTACAAGCCTTTTTGGGCTTTTCTATCATCAGTACCTAACTGTGGCGTGAACAGGTCTACTGACAAAGCAAGTGTGAGGTCATATACTAGATACAAACCCAGGTACCCAAGAATGGATGAAGAGAGAAGAAAATTATTTATGAAGAGAAAACATATCAGAATTTTTTTTTAAACACTTCCTCTGTGTTCTCAGGGTGAATATTCTTAAAATGTTTAAAATTGCAACTGGTTTTGGTGTTTTTGTTACCCAAATGGTAGGTAACTGATTGAATTATAGGATTGGGACTGACTGACGTTATTATGTGGCAGGTGGTGGTGAGTGTGCTGAAAAGATACGACCTCTGAATATCCTGGGTTTCCATAACAAGCAAGCCAACCTCAAAACCTTGCTTTTTAAACATCAGCGGTCAGTGACTGAACTGTTAGAGTTAGAATTATAGGTTATAGTTGTAGTTTTAGGTTATGGTGATGGTGGCTGCCTATCGATTAAATCTTGAAACTGAGCCATACAATGAATGGAGAGAGAGGGGATATTAAAAAAAAATCTGTTGGATAGCTATCGATCACTTTTCTCCATGAAAAATGAAATAATCCAACAGGACAAAAGAGATACTGTATATTACAGTAAGGAAAATTGTATAAAAATTAAATTTAATAGGAATAGATGTATGGACCTGACAGGTATTGCTGCCTAAATATTTTGCAGAAATACTTGTGCAGTAAGAGGAGAGTTATAAAAAATATATTATTTCAGTCCCTGCAGTCATTTTGAAGTAATGGCCATCTGTATTGGTGCTAATATTGATCCACAGACTCCATTTGGATCTTTTAAATTTTTTCTTTTCAGGTAATAGCTAAATTCCATTGAATTCACAAAATAATAGAAGTAGATTAGTGACACCATTCAAGCATTTCAAAACAAAACAGTTTAATCCTGCTGACTGAGAGTATATGTATCTGTGTAATGTACATATAAATATATATTATATATTAGATATATAATATATATGAAGTTATAAAGTATGGAAACTTTATTTTAAATTACTGAATGTATCTTACAGGGCCGTGGGGGAGGGATGTATGTGTACCTAGGAATTTCAAGATCCCTTTTGAAATGAAAATTAGTTGGGTTTTTTTTTGAAAGTTCAGTTGAAAGGGCTATTTGGTTTTGGTGCCTCTTCAAAGGTACTTAGCTATACTAAAGAACCTACACTCTTCTGGAAAAGAAGATCTGCTTAAATTGTTAATCCTGAAATTTCTGTCCTTTCAGATCATCTTTAGCTACTTTGATCTGTGTTAACTTGGCCATATGGTAACAACTAATATCTCTTGGCTTCAGAAATACATTTTCGGTATAATTAAACAGCTATAGTAGGGGGGAGCAAAGCATTAACTTCACAAGTTTTGCTTAATCAGAGGAATAGATTCCAAGTGTAAAACCATTGCAAAACAAAGTAGAATGACAATTTTTCAGATGTTTTGTGTAACTGCAAAACAGGAATGGGGATTTATATGCAGTAGTTTTTTTTAAAAGTTAATATTACACTTTGCAAAGGTCAGTGGGTTTTTTAACTAATACTAGCTGGTTTTATGTTACTGTTGTTTTTCTCTTGAATTTGTGTACAGCTTTCGCGTATGATAAGCATTTATAAATGGAAAAGCTTAACAAAATGTTTAATATGTAGCAAACCTATGCTATAGGAAAACAAACTGACAATGAATGCAGAAAATCAAGAATTGAAGCTGGTGATAAACTGTCTTATTTTGTTGAATGCCTTTTAAAGTTATTTTTTGGTTTATTAAATTGCATTTACTGATACTAGGGAGTAATTTGTGTACAACAGCTACCGCATGCATTTGGGATGTCTGAGAACACCTTGCATGGCTCTACCAGTTTCATTGTAGTATGGTCTTTCAGTGTTACTGCTGCTGCAAGCTTTGTTTTTCCACACCAACTTTTCATAACTAATGGGGACAAAGGCTTAACCATGCGTATCGGCCTAAAGAAAAATATTTAACTTTATAGGTTCAGATCTCGAAACGTTCCTAGGTAATGTCTTTCAGATGAATAGACTGACAAAATATGACAGGTCCAGCAATACTGGACCCACTTTCTGTTAGTTTGAGGTGTATCATTACTAACAGAACTAATAAGGCCAGCACTTAGGTTATAGTTAGGTATGCAATGTCAATATTGTATTCAGGAAGATAAACAATATAAGACAGTCTGATTCGGGTAGTGAACTTGGCTGACGAAGCTCGCTATATAGGAGTTGTTACCTATGACTGGAGTCTGAAGTGTAGGAATAAATTTTGGATACTGGACATGACTTCAAAATAACATTAAGTAACAGTTTCTGTTGGTATAGGTATTTATTCTGAAAGCCTGTAAGTAGAAGTGAACTGTAGTTCTGTAATACTGCATTCAGCAGAGGTAATTGATCACGTGCATAACTGAGTTTCACAGAGCTTTTGGTATGAGCGCATGCTGTCTTATTCTTCAGACGTCACGCTGATCACAGTGTAAAATAGGCACCTGGATGTTGCTGACATTAAGATCAATGCTTCTGGCCATTGCTGCTTCATCGTTCCACAGAACTGCATGGTTGACCTTCTGGTCAGCAGTCTAGTCTGAGTGGGAGATGGTCTTCCTTTGGATCCATTTAAACTTTACATGAATCTAGGAGGCTTATTAAAAACTAAAATATAGCAATAAATACCTTCGAAAAGTCAGGTGACAGTGAAACTAGAGGGTGCATATCGCTGTGGTTGTGAGCAGTGTTACAACTATGTGATGTGCTCAAAAGTGATTTTTACAGTAAAATAGCAACCCTGATAGTCCTGACTTCTGTGTATATTATGTAAACTTCAGAGGAGTATCTGGTCACTACTTTAGTAAGTTCCCTTAAAACAGCAGCTGGCCAGTGCTTTTTATTTTTTCATCAGCACCTGGGGGTGGGGAGGAAGCATTCTGCAGAGTGGAAAAGCAGGTATAATGTGACTGAAAGATCAGTAGTTTTTAATTTAGGATTCCTAAACATTTTGTCTTGCTTTTGCCCACTGCCTACTTAATTTCTGAAAGATTTTAGGAGGAAAAGTGCCTTTGACAAAGAATCAGTGTTTTTTTCTTTCTTCATTAATTCAGATCTCCCTCTCTCAGTCCAGTAATGTGACTTGTTAGCTTTACTTCTTTTTTCTGTCCACAGCTTTTCTTGTGCATTCCCTACACAGAACTGACTGGACTAGATTAGTTCAGGGTTGTTTTTTGGTTTTTATTGTTTTAGTTTAAATTAATCTGTATTTTAACGATTAGTTGTTTTAAATCATTTAAATAAGTTTGTTCATATTTCAGCTGGAATTCAAACTTGTTAACGATTGTTTAAACACTGCACTTGTATTATAGAAGTCCCTTTAGACAAAGTATTTGGATAATGGTAAATCCAAGTCTTCCAGTAAGTTCAGAGAAGACCAGATATAACAATTGGGCTCTTTCTGAGCCTAGAGAAGTTGATTAGGAAAAGTAGAATAGATTATTACAAGCCTATTCTTCCACTTTGCAGGGGATATTCTCAGGCAACACTTGTCCTTTTTTGATACCTTCTCAAGCTATAGGATTTGCCAGGTTTTAAAGTATTTTTAGTGGCAGTTTTTCCTTTCCCAGACTTGTCTTGTCTAAGAATCTTGTCTAAGAAAAGTAACGGGGGAAAACAGGTAGTATCCATACTAAAGAACATTCTTGTGCAGAAGGACATGCTTTAGAAAATTTATTTCTATGGCAGTTGTTCTCCTTTTAGTCACAAATACTGGAAGATGTGTGGATAGAGATATGCGTTTACCTGGGTTTCGAAGTTCAACTTGCTTACGAACAAAAATGCCACAACACAATTCCACAGTGTAATCGTGTCTAGAAGATGGTTACTGAGTACAGAAATTTCAGCTAACTTCACAGGAACAGTTAAAAGTTTTGTAGTTTCTCACAATAGCTGCAGCTAAGTGGTAATAGAGTTCTAGGGTGTATTGCATCCAAAATTTAAAATACCTGATCTTAAAGCTGTTTGAAGGCTCTTTAAGGTGAAAGGCCTTATGTCTTTCTATTCTCAAAGGCCTGTGTTCTCTTTTTAAACATTGTTTCTCCAGAGAAGATTTTGAACACTTAAAATGTTGTGCTTCATGCTTTGTTAGATGATGTTATTTGCCCATTTATTTGTTAGCTGCAAAGCCACCAGACTTAGCTCCGGTGGTCATTTTGTCATTATGAAGTTACTAGAAACTTCTAGTTAATATTGAAGAATTAAGTGCATGGTGAAAATGGACACATTGAATGAAAATGAGTCCAAAGAAAGTCATGTGTTCTCTTTGCTTACAGCAAAGCAAAATTTTAATAGAGGAAGGCAACAGCAGGTCACATGTATCCTAAATCAAATATTAAATGTGGATGTTTGCCCTTATGAGTAAATGAGACTGTTACTTTCAGCATCTGCAGCCTAAGTCCTAAATCCCAAATGGTAAATTAAGAGCAGTATTCTGACCTCACTGACATTTACTCTAAAAAGCATCTAGGAAACAAGTATTGAAGCGAAATATCTGATCTACATAAGCAAGCTGATGCAGAGTAGTCAGTCTGTGCTTCGGAGTGATTTTTTTGCTACTTCTTCTTTAGGAAGTTCTGCCGTGCTTTGTGTCTTTGACAGCACATACACTGAAACAGGTGACATGTCTAATCTGTACTTCTGTACTTCTAATGCTAGACTGAAAGGTTGTCTTTCTCTGTAGGAGAGATTGTGAGGCCAAGATGTTATTTCAAAGTTGCTTCTACTGACGTCTTCATATGCTGCACTTAAATTTTTCACGTCTTTCACTGTGGACTGCCAGGACAGTAATGTTGCACTGGACATTGTTTTGCATGCCAGTGTATATTTATAACTTTGATTTCAATGGGAATTGCTTTAAATCCTGATACCATGGATCATCTTTCCTTTATTTTTAATTAATATCAGTGCCTGCAACTGGAAGTCATATACTTCTATGCTATTTTTTTTCAGACTTGATGTCCACACTGAAATATTAAAAAGTATGCAGTTTTATACTGAAGTGTGAAATCCACCTGTAAATAGCAAACATTTTCCGTAGGAGATCACACATCATTAGGAACCCTTATTCACATTTGCAACATTTCTCTAAACAACATCCTATCCATAGGACTGCTACTTATGAAACAAACACACACTTTGTCAGAGTTTTGAGAGTAGGTTTTTACAAATTCCTTAGTAGTAGGCAATTTCTATTTATTTCATGATGCTGCTAAGTATTTTTTAAAATCTAGCTTAAAATTTCTTGTGCTTGAAGTCAACCTTGCTCCCTTTTCCTCTAGCCATTGTAACTCTGCTTCTTGTATATGTACTAAGCTTCAAGAATGCATATTTATAGTATTTTTGATAAAAACATAGAAGAAAAACACACCAAAAATGTTATTTAGTAAATACAGTTCATACACATGAGGTGCCAACAAACGGTTTTAGTTTTACTGTCTTTAGTCATTCCTTTGTCCCACTGTTAACAATCTTGCACATTCTCAGTATGTAAGGTCTTCTAGGAAGAATACCTGTGGGGAAGTAACTGTAGTAGCAATCACAGGAAACTTTGTCTAATGTTTCAATTTTCCCATTTGTGTGAGCAAATATTAATGTGAAGATGCTATTAAATAATTTAAGCCTAAAATTTCTTGTTACAGGGAACATCCTCCAAGTTGTAAATATTTTACTTTAAATATGTGTCTTTGTTGCTGGGATCACACATATATTCAATGTTGTTCTGTTAATAGTCTTTTTTTTTTTTTGTCTTTTAAAGCAAAAAGCACACGATACTTCCTACTCTAGAGCAAACCTAAGAACAAAAGACTGCACTCCCTTCATTTCAGTATTTGCCAAATGGGAAAGACTCTGGTGTTTTTTATGTGAATTTTAGCTTCCTCTTATTGCTAAATTGCTGTTAAAATAGTTGGTGTAGCTGCCGCTTTACAAGTATTAAGACCGTCATGCTTCACAGTGAAGATGGTGTCAAATACTTGTTGCGATATATTGACCTGTCCTGACTGGTGTTGCATTACCTGCTGTTTCAAAACAAATTGTCTCATTTGCGTTATGCTTTAGAGGTTCATTGGTATACATGAACAGGAGAGCGCAGCACATAGTGGAAAAACTGGGTAGTCACTCGGTTTTGGACTGGGGTTTTGTGGGCATTTGTTGTTTTTTTTTTTTTTTTTTATTTAATGTCTGGATAATGTTAAGGTACAATTACTACAAATAATAAACAACCTACAGTAACATTGCATTCTCTTTGTACACTGTAGACTAAAGTGCCTAAAGGTGGGTCGTCTCTAGAAGACATGCTTTATACATTTCTTGCATGTATCTTCATGGCTATTTTGCTACATAATAGAAGGTTAACTTCTGGAAAGAAAATGAAAGGATTGCTGGCCTTTAAGATGGGGTTTGCTATAAAATTATTGTTTTCTTACAATTTTTGACATTTAGAAATGTTCATGTGTGTTTATGGGTCATTACTCATTGGAGGCAAATAAGATTTCAAAGAAATCTTTTACATTCCTTGCACTTTAATGGTAGTCTAACAGCTTTGCCAACTACAATATAACACCCCACTGCCACCTAGGCATTCAGTTTTCATTTTGGCTAAAGGAAAGGACTTGCACAATTCTGAAAGGATTGACCATAACAAAGTTTTGTAGTGATGCCCTGGGTGTTACTTATGCGTCAGTTGTACATGGGTGACTTCAGCCAGGTAAGTAGTTGTACTTGAGTTCAGAAAGGCTGCAGTGAAGTTCACCGCATCCAAATGGGTTTGGGGCACAAAGAGCACAAAAGAGCTGGATTGTAACGTGGCTGGCTGGAACCGAGCAAAGCGGCTCCCAGAGAAAAGGCACAAGTTACACATTGTACCAGTTCTGTAGAATGCTCTTAGGGTACTGAATAGCAAAACCACCCTAACCTTTCAGCTATGTCCCCTCCTCAGAGAATGGCAAGAGCTGAAGGTGAAACCTGCCTGGTCTGGTTCAGCAGGGAATAGAAATGTGAGGAAACAGCAGTTGCCAACTTTTGAGTTAATTATGCGTTGTGAATGTGAAACGCTTGTAAGTTCAGATGGTGTTGGCAATTCAAATCTACCAAAGGAAGCCTTCCTCTGAGGAAGACTTTTAAAAACATTTTGAGCTTCTAGCTCTAAAAAGTGTCTGTAGCAATCTGTACTGTATTTAGTGCACTGTTTGGGAAAACTTGCTCCAGTAAAGCTTGTGAAATACTTCCTTACACTATGTGTAAGAGATTACATTGGTTTTTTTTTTAACATTAGTGCATTTAAGAAGCTGGTTTTGTCTTGCTTAGTGTTACGATGTATCAGACAGCTGTTCATTAATGTGAAAAGAGTAAGAACTGGTTTATTGTCTAAACACCTAAATTCCTTTAGCATCAGTAAATCTTGCAAAGTGAAGATTACATTTTTTATTCACCATTCATTCTGTTGAAATGTTATAATTTAACTTTGTTTTTATAATGCACACGTTATTAAATTTATATCTTTTAGTTGCTAATGGTAATACCACAGCAAATCTAAGAGAAACTGTGATATCTGCTGTATATCAACTGCCCCATCAACTTGCTTGCCTTTGTAAAGTGTTGATCCATGTTAGACATTTCATGTCTACTGTGGTAATGCTCATACAGTATCTTAGTATGTATTACATGTACTACATGTAGTACATGTACTCTGCATGTCTTGCATTTGTGCACTGTAAATGGATAAGCCGTTTTACAGTACTTACTCTAGGTTTAAAAAAAACACCCATTATTTTCTATAATATTTCTCATATCCATAGTAGGACAATTTCTGAAGCCAAAGATCAATAAATGTTTATTGTCTATCAGTGTGATTTTTTTTCCTGTTTTGTATAACACATCCTTCCTCTTAACAACTTCTGCAAAATAATTTAGTACACTATTTATCCCCTTTCTGTTAGGGATGCAGTAGAATAAACAGTTTTCTAGCATAAGTGCAGATAGTGTCTTAGTTACATGAATAGCACTTCGCCCACAAAGAACCACTTACAGATTTGATACAAATGTTGTCATTTCTGAGTGTTTCAGAATTAAAATTTGGGAGTAATTTTAACTTCTTGGGGAAAAGATTGGTTATATGCTGTCCTGAGTGGAGGAAATTCTGACTTACCCAGTAAAGTCACAGGATTTATCACCTTTCTTGTTTACCCTCACCCTTCCTGATAGGAAACCACTTAAAAGTGTTGTATTTGCTGTCTAAAAAAAAAAAAAAAAAGAGAAGTGATGTATTTTAGAACATATTACAAGATCTCTTCTACTTGTTTCATCGTCAGCACTAAGGAATATACTTAAAGTAATAACATCTTGTATTTGTCTTTTTTCATTTGATTTTTGGAATATTGGATTTGCTTATGCATGGATGTTCTTTCTATGTGTGCAACACATACAGATGAATGATACGTAAACTACTAAGATAGTTCTGCTGCAGTAAAAAATATCCTTGAGTAAACAACCTCCTTTATCTTGCAACCAGAGTAGTTCCAAGGACACCTTCAGTTATAAAAGACAGTCCTGCTGCAGAGAGGAAAAGTGCCCCGCAGTGCTGAGGAAGAGCCAGTCTGGATTTTTGGGAAGGGGATTGATAGTGTACAGGGCATTTGAGCTGTGGAACCCCCTCCTGAAAGTGATCAAGCCATCCTATGTTTTAGGGTGAGTTTAGGGTCATGCTTAGTATTGTTACAGCATCTCACCTTCCTGCCTTCTCTGTGCAACCTGAAGCTTGAGACAATCCGCGTGATCTTGTAGTAGAACAGGTATTTAGCCTGTAGTGTTCTTCTCAACAGTTTTTATAGTCCATGCCTCTATTTTGGATAGTGTGTTGATGCCAGTTTGCTACTTCAAAGTTCTAGTTATTCATTGCAGTGTAGGTGCTTCTTAAGATTTATTCTGGGTTAGGTTTCTGTGCCCAACAAAGTTTAGCGTGGTCAAACTTCAAAAGGACTTCAGTGGGAACCGTAGTAAACACAATTGGTTTGCTTGGGCTGTTGACTCTACAGCATATTTTCTACCTGTGAAATGCCCAGTTGATGCAGAGCTCAAACAACTGAGTAGATGCCTGGGAAAAGCATCCATCCCTGTGCTAGCCATAACCTTAGAATCATAGAATCATAGAATAAGCAGGTTGGAAGAGACCCACCGGATCATCGAGTCCAACCATTCCTATCAAACACTAAACCATGCCCCTTAGCACCTCGTCCACCCGTGCCTTAAACCCCTCCGGGGAAGGTGAATCAACCACCTCCCTGGGCAGCCTCTGCCAGTGCCCAATGACCCTTTGTGAAAATTTTTTTCCTGATGTCCAGCCTGAACCTCCCCTGGCGGAGCTTGAGGCCATTCCCTCTTGTCCTGTCCCCTGTCACTTGGGAGAAGAGGCCAGCACCCTCCTCTCCTCAACCTCCTTTCAGGCAGTTTTAGAGAGCAATAAGGCCTCCCCTCAGCCTTCTCTTATCCAGGCTGAACACCCCCAGCTCTCTCAGCTGCTCCTCATAAGGCCTGTTCTCCAGCCCCTTCACCAGCTTTGTTGCTCTTCTCTGGACTCGCTCCAGAGCCTCAACATCCTTCTTGTGGTGAGGGGCCCAGAACTGAACACAGGATTCGAGGAGCGGTCTCACCAGTGCCGAGTACAGAGGGAGAATAACCTCCCTGGACCTGCTGGTCACACTGTTTCTGATCCAAGCCAAGACGCCTTTGGCCTTCTTGGCCACCTGGGCCACTGCTGGCTCATGTTCAGTTGCTGTCAACCAACACCCCCAGGTCCCTCTCCTCCAGGCAGCTTTCCAGACAGACTTCTCCTAGTCTGTAGCTCTGAATAGGGTTGTTGTGCATTAAGTGCAGGACCCGGCATTTGGCCTTGTTAAACCTCCTGCGATTGGACTCAGCCCAGCGGTCCAGCCTGTTCAGATCCCTTTGCAGAGCCTCCCTACCCTCCAGCAGATCGACACTTCCACCCAGCTTAGTGTCATCTGCAAACTTGCTAAGGGTGCACTCGATGCCTTCATCCAGGTCATTGATAAAGACATTGAACAGGGCTCGACCCAGCACTGAGCCCTGGGGACACCATTTGGAGCTGGCCTCCAGCTGGAGTTAACTCCATTTCCCACCACTCTCTGGGCCCTCCAGCCAACCAGTTTTCCACCTGGGAGAGTGTGCGCCTGTCCAGGCCAGAGGTGACAGTTTCTCAAGCAGAACGCTGTGAGAAACTGTGTCAAAGGCTTTACTGAAGTCCAGGAAGATACATCCACAGCCTTTCCCTCATCCAGCAGCCGAGTCACTTTGTCATAGAAGGCGATCAGGTTAGTTTGGCAAGACCTGCCTTTTGTGAACCCGTGTTGACTGGGCCTGATCACCCGGTTCTCTTGCATGTGCTTCATGATAGCACTGAAGATCACCTGCTCCATGACTTTCCCTGGCACTGCAGTCAGACTGACAAGCCTGTAGTTCCCTGGATCCTCCCTGCGACCCCTCTTCCTGGTGTCTCTCAAGGTCTCCCTCCACCATGGTGGAGGCGGAGGCGGCGCGCGCGCAGCAGCCGAGAGGCGCGGCGGGGAAACAAAGCGCGTGGCTCCTGGGCGAGGAGGGCGGGAAACACGCCCCTCGTGCCGCCCCATTGGCGGAGCCCGTCTGGGCGGGAAGAGCGGGACCCGCGCTCTGATTGGTGGATCCTGACGGGGGGCGCGGAGAGACGGGACCACGCCCACCGCTGCTCTGCCCCGAGATCACGCGCCCTACGCGCTTTACGTACGCAACGGACAGGGAAACAACGGCGCTTGCGCGGGGAGCGGAGCGCAAACGGCGTTCGTGAATACGACAAACCAAAGTGTCATCTGCAAACTTGCTGAGGGTGCGCTTGACACCCGTGGGGGTATGTGCTGTTCTTCCAGCTCTCCATGTTCCTCTGCTCTGCTGCAAGCAGCTCCTGTGAAAGCCTTGACTTTATGCTCCTGGAATGGAAGGGAATCTTTGTGGTTTCAAGGGTTATATGAAGTCTGGGTTTGAACCCGTCACGCTCACGCTGTGAGGCCCGGATGATTTAAAAGATCTTCAGTGAGGAAACAGTGGTAAAACTCACCTCTGCTGTTGATTGGAAGCATGTGTTACGCAGTGCAATAGCCCATGGACTACCCAGCTTCTTGGAATCTGAATTTTAGCAGAGTATGTTCTACCAGGAAGTATGCTTAAGCCAGGAGGGCAGCCATCTGGTACCTGTCCCGTATACGAGGTGGCCTGGACAGGGATGAGGAAATTTCTGCTGTCTTGATTCAGATTTTATGAAGAATTTTTTAAGAAGATGTAACAAAAATACTGTTGTTGCCTGCTTAACGGACAGACTTAACTAGTGGACAGCAACAGGGGTGCAGCAGAGACTAGGAAAACACTTGAAGGAATATGCAATTTCTCTTTAAATTGCATTAAAAAGTAGCAAGTACCTTGCTATATGTGTTCCGGAGTCAATCCTGCAATATTTAGAATCATAGAATCATAGAATAACCAGGTTGGAAGAGACCCACCGGATCATCGAGTCCAGCCATTCTGTCAAACACTAAACCATGTCCCTTAGCACCTTGTCCACCCGTGCCTTAAAGCCCTCCAGGGAAGGTGAATCAACCACCTCCCTGGGCAGCCTGTTCCAGTGCCCAATGACCCTTTCTGTGAAGAATTTTTTCCTAATGTCCAGCCTAAACCTCCCCTGGCGGAGCTTGAGGCCATTCCCTCTTGTCCTGTCCCCTGTCAGCTGGGAGAAGAGACCAGCACCCTCCTCTCTACAACCTCCTTTCAGGTAGTTGTCGAGAGCAATGAGGTCTCCCCTCAGCCTCCTCTTCTCCAGGCTAAACAACCCCAGCTCTCTCAGCCGTTCCTCATAAGGCCTGTTCCCCAGCCCCCTCACCAGCTTTGTTGCTCTTCTCTGGACTCGCTCCAGAGCCTCAACATCCTTCTTATGGTGAGGGGCCCAGAACTGAACACAGTTCAGTTTGCGCTTCTCATAATATCTGAGTGTTTAAAAGACCTCTCCAAAACATCATTTGGTGAGGGTTAGCATTTTGCTTTCCCAAGGTCTGGGAGAAAGGCAGCTTCTCAGTTCCTGAAGTGTTGGAGCCACTTGGTAATTCTGTTTCTCTTGAAAGCTGAAAGGAAAGTAAAGCAAACTTCTTTCTTAGTCATGAGATTCACAGGCTACGTCCAGTGATTCTGGATAAATAAACCATGTCTCTGCTCTTCCCACCTGTTAAATTTGAAAGCAGTTTTTCAATGAGTGTGGAACTTGTGTGATTTCCTGAAATGCTTATTTTTCATAAGCATATGGTGTGTAGTGTGAAGCTGTTGTGCATATGTCAGAAACTAAATACAGGCTTTTTGTTGGAGCTAGATGTATCTGACCTTTTAGGATCACAGATGTTCAATTTCTTCCCATTCATTTGGGTTATTTGGGGAGTAGGACAGACCTGCAGGTGTTGATACTGAAATCCAGTTTTCTTCCTTGTGTGAGCTCATGCTGTTCTGCTCCTACCCTGTTGTTGGTACCGGCCTGATTAGAAGAGGGAAATACAAACTCTTCAGCGTAAACATCTGTGTCCTGTGCAGGTTGCCAGGTGCCCTTTCATTTTGTTCACAGATTGAGATTAAGTCGTTACTGTCATCTGCCAGGCAGCATGAGCTTGCAGAAGTGGTGAAGGGGGCAAGGAGGGAAGGGGGCACAGTGGAGTTGTGTATCAAGGAATTTGGGCTGCAATTTAAAGAATGAAAGGCACAGAAAGCAGCTGGACTGGACAGGGATTTGTTTGCCACAGGAGAGTTCAGTATAGGGATTTGGCAGTTCTATATATGCAGCTAGAAACCATCCGGGAGGTGGGGAGTGAATGTGACTCATTACAAAACAAAAGTGGTGAGTTGGAAATTGTGTTGTGTAGCACAGGATAAGTGGGACCCATGCCATAATACTGCATGGTGAGGTGTTGTGCACTGCTGTTTTTCATATGAAAACTTGGGGAAGCTGTCAAGAATTTAAAGACTAGAAAAATTTCTTTTAGTGAGAAAGTTAAAAGAACTCTGCACAGTATCAAGATTCAGAGGCTAGAAGAACTTAATTTGGAATAAAAATGGCATAGAGAAGGATTTAAATCTTAGAGGAAGACAGAATGGGAACTGGAAACTGGAACCTGGCACTAGACAAATTACAATAGTAGAAAATGCAGTTTTAACAAAGTTAAAATTGAGTCACTGGTTGTATTGCAACCTGAAGTGATGAATTCTTCACTGGATTGTCTTTAGACACTCTCTGCTATAGGTGAGTGACTAACTGCTTTCAATGTGAGTATAATCAACAAAAAGTAATGGAACCAGGGGATTAAACAACTAAACCAGTGGTTAATTCAGTTTCATTTTAAAGACTGGAATTTTGACACTTTTGTATTGACACTGTTATGACTTGATTACTCCAGGGCTAGGAAGAAATGCACAAACTTAATTTCTTTAACCCCAACTATGTGTAGCCATGCTTTCTATTGCATATATTTTAATGCCTTTCAGAAGTTGTAAGTGGTGGAAGATTTTAAAATACATTTTTGCTGATATCTATAAAAAAGGTAATGTAAATTTGAAAATAAAGAGATATAAGGTATGAAAGTATAAATGTTGCATTCTTTCTACCTAAAGGCATAATAATATCTTAGAAAACTCTCTCAAAGTTCATTTTCTAAAAGATGCCAAGTGGAACTCCATGTCAAGAGTGAAGTCAGAATGTTACTCTTACAAAGTTAAAAGTCTGTGTCATTGGGACTTCTAGTTTTGATGCTGCAATTTTACAATTCTTCTCAGTGAAAAAATAGAGCAGGTTAGTTCCCTAGGTAAGCAGCTAGATGAGATATGAAAACCTGGTGTTTAGATTTGAGTTCAAGTTTGAGCTGAAATTTAAGACTCCACTTCTCTGAAGTGCCTGGAGGTAAGAATAATTTTGCTGTTTTCCTCTATGTATCACAATAATAACGGTAATAATTATTAGCCTTTTGGCAGCTATATTATTGACTGTTTTTTACTACTGTCAAGAAAATCTACTTTGGAGATTTACTATCCCCTTCCTGCAGCAACTCCATCTTTTCATCAGAATCTTTCTTGAGAAGTGGATGTCTGATGATGGTAGTTGAATCAAGCTGTTGTGATTGTTGCAACATGTTTCTGTAGGAATTCAAAAGTCCTTTGTCCATTACCAAAATCTTCATAAGCTGGATTGGAGACTCTCTCACCTCTCATCTGTATTTATTATTTTTTTTTTTTTTTACTTCTATGCTTTATTTTTTCTTTCATATCTTAGTTTTCCTGTGGAGTCTGTTCTCTCGAGCACAATTTTTAGCTGAAGGGTGGTGTTTTTGATGGAGCAGCCTCCGCAAGTACTGGCTGTGTTCCCACACAGAGTTTTCACCTTCAGCCAGCCCAGGCACACTTACCATCTCCCTCTGCGTCCCATACTCATTTCTCTTCCTCACTCACACAGAAGGACGCTGGACACATGCACTCCCCCATGTATCAGTAGTTACAGATTTAGCCAATTGTTACTCACACTTTGTACCTCATACAGATTACTGCTGTGTTCCTGGTCTTTTTCCCTCCCAGTCTTGACTGCAAGCCCAATTCTTCCTGCTTTGTCAGACAACCCATTCCCAAATGTTAATAAGACAGACTATTAATGTATCTCACAATTCACTCTGCCTCTTTCTTTGCAACACTGGTTCTTATCTGGATATTTGATAATTCCAAGATGCTTTTATGCAGTACTGATGCAATACAATTATTTCCTACTTTTGTATATATGCATTTTGGTTTTTATTAAGTGGAGTACTTGGCACTTTGTTATGTTTCTTTTTAAAAAATATTATTTTTTAGACCATTTCTCTAATATATCAAAGTTAGTTTAAATTCAAAGTGATTGTAACTTGGTTCTGTTAAGTTTATTATGTGTTTTCTATGCAAACGTACTAAGATCATAGAATCACAGAATGGTTTGCGTTGGAAGAGACCTTTAACAATCATCTAGTCCAAGCTCCATGATCCTCCTCATAGGATTGTGCACACACATGCATTAAATGAATATATGTTTTGATAGGAACGGTTGGACTTGATGATCCGGTGGGTCTCTTCCAACCTGGTTATTCTGTGATTCTGTGATTCTGTATGTGTATTTATATATAAACACATCCCCCCTTATATGCTCCCTGTCTCACAGTGAAATACTCACAGTTGTTCTTGTGCCTTGTACCCTAACTGGCATGTATATGCTTCATACACTTAATCCATATATTCTAGTCTGCTTGTGAAAATTTCATGCTGCCCAGGGCAGTGACTGAGTCACCATTTCTGGAAGTGTTTAAAAGACAGGTAGGTTAAGTGCTTAGGGATATGATTTAGTAGTGGACGGGTACACTTGCGCTTGATGATCTCAAAGGTCTTTTCCAACCTAGTGATTCCATGATTCTGTGCTGGATTGCCTCAAAGACTTCAATAGTAAAGGCCAGACAGATGACATGTCTGACTTTCCCTTTCAGCATCAGGCCAGTTGTGCGATAAAAGGAAATTAGGTTGGTTTGATATGCTCTGTCCTTGGCAGATCTGTGTTAGTTTTCCTTATTGCTTCACCACCTTGGAGTTTACTAGGTGCTTAGGAATATGGTTGGAGTTTTTGTCTGGGTACTGAAGTTAGGTTGGGTGGTTTAATAATGCAGGTTACCCCACCCTTTCTGTAGGTGGATGTAATATTTCCCTGACTTCAGCCTGATGAGACTTCTGGTTTGACCAGCTTTTTGGGGCTGGTTAGTAGTTGTGTGGTGACACTTTTAGCCAGTTTGGTAAGTTCCCCAGTGAGCTTCCTTAAGCACTCCTGATTAAATGCATCTAACATTTCTTAATATTCAGTTATCTTTTTTTTTTTTCTTTTTCCTGGCCTGCTATTATAAAAAATAAGCAAAATAACCCAAAGAGTACTCCAGCAGCCTATTTAGTTAATTTCCCTATTAAGTAATAGACAGCTGTTAATTTTCCCTCTAGTTTCCATATTCCCTTAGGTATTCTTAGCTTTCTTGGTTTGTGCCTGCCTTGTAGCTTTTTTTATGCTTCCTTTTAGTGATGTGCTGTTGTTCAGCTGTTTGGTTATGAAAGAAATCCAGCGTTGTTCCTGCTGAGGTTCCTTGTCTCCTTTCATGGGAGTGTAAAGGGTTTGTTTTTCACAAGGTCTTTGCTTGGGGAGAGGTGGAGTATCTGAAAAAATGATTACAGTAAGACTTCCACATACAAATGTTTCATATACTTAATAAAAATTAAAATTTTAAAGATTGAAAGTTGTTTTTTCTGATGGTGCTTATGTGTTTAAAAATGTGTTCTATTGTAGATGAAAGTGCAGCTGGTAGAAACTGAACTTATTTATTTACTGATGTTTTCATCATCCTATACTCAATAACATGCCAAGTGGCAGCATCAATGTGAAAATACTGGATTTTAGAAGCAGCATCAAGGAATCATATTTTTGTTGCTGTAAATGAAATGTAAAAAAATTAAAGACTGAAAAATACAAGTGCAAGGGGATGAGGAGGATGGACTTAAACTTAGCATATCTACAGCCATAACCTCAATGTCTTGGGTTTTCTGCAAACGTTTTGTAACAAGAAAAGTCCTTAGGACACAAGCAAATCTTAGCCACACACCTGTCCTAGGCCAATGATTTCCCCACCTGTTTGGGACATGGCTCCTTGTTCTTTAGGAGACTTTTTGTAGACTTTCTCCCCAAAATCACCTCCCCATTCTTTCTGTGTCATACTCAGTTTTGGGGATCTTCTGTGGTTTCCTGCAGCAGTGGCAAGAAAAAATACGGTGAAGCTGTGAAGTCCTCACAGTGTTAACTTCTAAACTCTGTTTTAAACTACTTTTTTTTTAGAATTACTTGAATAGATGTTATGATTGCAGTGTCTTTAGTCTGTCTGCTGCCTGGTGTAAAATTTAATGTGAGGGAGGAAGGGAAGGGTAAAAGCTGAATGCTGAAAACATCTACTGCTGTTGCATGTGAAAAATGATCACTATGCAAATGACCTTTCCTTTAGGAAAGTTTAAAATAATGAAATCACCTTAATATACTTCCAGCAGGTCATTCAATTAAAGGGGTTTCAGAATTAAGTTTACACTGCTGCACAAACAAAATTAAAATGAATCTGAATTAGCAATGTAAATAGTTTGTTCAGTGGGTCAATAGACCAGTATGTGGTTAGAAATATGAAGAGGGAGATGTACCTGTCCACCTGAGGGTGAGCTCTTAAGTCTGCATGGAGATCCCACTCTAGTTTTGCTGTACTGATAACTCTTAAACTTGGGCATTTATCTAGCTGCCTAAGCAGAAGGAAATTGATACTGGATTTTGACATAGCAGTGTTGGGGCCAGTGCAATTTACAGTTGAATTGTCCTTTATTTTTCCCATGGAAAGTCACTGCTTTGGTGAGAGCTGGATGTTTCCCTGAGAATGAAGAGCAACCCAGGATACAGCAGGTTCCCATCCAGCATCCGGGGCACAGATGGGGTTGTGCTATGAGCACCACCTCCCTCACATAAGAGTTATTTCAGTTCTCCTGACTCCTATGTTACATGTGCTTCCCTTTCACGCAGCTGAGTATAAAGTCCTGGATACCTGGGGAATGTTATTTTCTTACTTTTGCCCGAATTTTGTTATAGAACCTTCTGCGGGATTCCAGTTCTCATCCTTCTTCATCCTATGCTTTTTCTTCTTTGAGCGAATTAGCATGTTCTGACAACAGTTTCCTTTTAACCTGTATTTTGCTGATAAATGTTATGTATATGTTTTACACGATACATATGTGGAAGGTTTGTAAAGGTATCTGGGCACAGATGTTTACTTAGTTCCTGCTGAATCAAAAGCGATGAATTTTGATTAGTTTGAAAACTGAAAGAAACCTTAACTGAAGCTCTTGCAATTTAGTGACTGGTTTATTGTGTAATTTGAAGCAAAATTTAGTTGTAAAATTAGTGTGAAATACTGGTTTTAAACTCACTTGTAAAATCAAGTGTAAGCATGTTTAAAAATTGATTAGAGCTGCATGAAACTCTTCCCTGGAGATTTGAACTCTGGTGTGTATGCCCTCCCAGCTATCTTTGTTGCTGCTGTTTTGCCCATTTAGTTTGCAGCTGGGTCACCTGTCTTGTTTGTGCTGACCTGGTCTATCTGATTAGTTGGCCACAGCAGAGCTGGAGAGAGGAAGGGGGGAAAAAATAGTAAAGTTGCTGCTTTCAGTTCTGGTAAGGTGCCCATTTTCGTCCCTTTCAGCCATCTCTGTTTCACATGTTTCAAGTGTCTGATTATCTACATATGTCTTCAACAGGGCTCCTCCCTTCACGCCTGTTGCCAGGGTCAGAGACAGGAGGATCTTTGCAGTAACAGTATATGCAGAAATTTATATACTTGGCAGCATACATTTACACTTCAGCAGGAAGCAGCATGAAAGGAAACATTGTTTTAATAAAAAACAAAAGCCAAACGACGATTCTGTTCAAGGGACTAAAAGCTTTGTGAATTAAATTAATAACTGTGACAAATCCTGTGTTTTTTTATTATTTTCATTTTCTTTTTTTCACAGCAGAATATGAACTATCCTGTTCCCATCCTTCTTCAAGTATGAGTTTTGCATTTTTGCAACTGATTTTTTAATTGCGGTTGAATATGTTTTTGTGTTCTTCTGAGTTATTCCGAAATTTCCCCTCCCACGTATCAATATTCTTTAGATTCAGTGGCTAATCTGAGATAGGCATTAATCACAGCTTTCTAGTCTTGAGTGTCAGACCTAGACAATTCAAGACTGCTCTCTGCTGTGTGGTGTGAGCTATAGGAAAGAAGAAAGTGAAGCGTAACATGTTTGTTAACATATTTTCAGTACCTAGAGCAACATGCCTCCAGCGTGCATCTTCTCCTGACCGTAAAGCACTTTCACTAGTAAATGAAAATCTCTAGAGATTGATCAGTCCCTTCACAATTTTTTGTTCATGGAATAAATATTTAAAA
This sequence comes from Phaenicophaeus curvirostris, assembly GCF_032191515.1. Lineage (NCBI taxonomy): Eukaryota > Metazoa > Chordata > Aves > Cuculiformes > Cuculidae > Phaenicophaeus > Phaenicophaeus curvirostris. The sequence continues at coordinate 19,655,628 of NC_091431.1, forward strand.
AAAAGAAAGATTTATTATAGCTTACCCAGTATTGCATAAGATAAATGCATTTTTTTTAATACACAAAGGTTTTGAATTTGATTGCATAGGAATCCAGAAAAGTGATTTTTTTTCTTACCTCGTGATGACCACTTTTTTTGTGCTTGGTGAATAACAAAAATGACAAGGGAAAAATACAGAACAATTTCACACCTGAGATTGAAGGGGCTGATTACTGTCATTTTGGTGATGTGCCTTTTATATGTCTGCAGTGGTTAAGAAAGACTTTATGGTTTGGAGCATGAACATTTCAGATTGATTCAAAATTATTGAAGAGCTACAAATTTTGTAAAGTGCTTCAATTTGTTACTGACTCAAGCGGCATTGTAGTAAGTTTTGTAGGGCTTTTAGTACAGTCATATTCACAACCTCTAAATGTTCTTGTTATCTCCCTAATTTTTTCTTTTTTCCCACTCTGCATGTTGGTGCTGTTGCTCATAAGGCTTCCTCTGCTAGTATCAACATTTCTGTTCAGCAGCACCATCCTGCACACAGCCTCAGCCTGGTCCAGGTGAAAGGGAGGGGGGGTTCATCACAACGGTACCATAATAAAAATATCCTGATGCTGGTGGTGGCATTAGTCACATTAATGGTACCTCATCCCCTTGCTGTGGAAAAAGAGGATGCATTTCACTTTGACATGTTTAAAGGTGAAACTGTTTGCAAAACAGATCCAAAAAGGCTTGCTCTTTTTAAAAAGTAATCCTAATACACTTAAAGAAAAGTTGTCACTTTGTTACTAGCTCTTATGGACATGGAATTACTTTCTTATTCAAAGTGGTCTTAGGTATTGCAGAGAAACTGTCTCCTTATGTAATGACATGATTTGGTTATTTTGAGTGTAAATCACAGCTTTCATGCACGCTTTCCCTTGATTTTTCTCCTCACTTTGCAAAGCAGCATGAGAATAGTTCAATTTGCTTAGCAATGTCAATTGTCCATCCTAGTTGGGCAGGAATGCTTAGAAGTTGTGGGTTTATAATACAATGTATCGCCTTTAAATGATGAGGAACATTCATATATATCAGTAATACATTTTCTCAGTATTGCAGAGAGCAAAGTAAAATTTCCTAACAGATTTATTCTAAGTTTTCTGCCAAAACTTGACTTTTTTTCAGCGTTAAACACTTAAAATGACTTGTGTCTTCCCTTTCACAGGTTGCTTTTGACATTTGAAATCAAACTACTTCTTAGCATGTGCAAATGCTTGTACAAATCACATTTTGTCTTCAGAGTGAGTACAATCCAAGATCATAAACCTCTGGGTCCAAATCCTCATGGTGAACAAGATTTATGTTTGGGGATGCATACCTCTTATCTTGGAGATCGGCTACAAGGAAGTGTCAGGGATTTGCTTGCCTCAAAGTTGATGGAAACTTTCAGACAAGGGTTAAAAAAACCCACCAATATTGACATAACATTTGTATTAGCATGCATCCAGCTCTACCTGAAATACTGAGTCTAAAGAGTTTCCTCTTTGGAGGAGTTTTATTAAGAACAAGTTTAAGAATTAACACATGATTACAGATAAGCCATAATCTGTGCACTCATGATTTTGAAATACTGGGAGTAAGGCACTGGCACTCTGGTTTTTATTTGTAGATTTCAAGACATCTGACCTTTTTTAGTTCTAACTAGGAGAGCAGTGTTCAAAGACAAAAGTGGCAGCAAGCCTAACACAGTGGTGTGCAGCCTCTCGCAGATAAAAAAGGAAAAAAAAAAAAGCAAAAACTCTCAGTCATGAAGTTGCAAATCCCAAGAGGTTTGAGACATTGCAGCTGATTAACTATGAGCTCAGTGAAAGCAGAGCTGAGCTGGTGGTGAGTGCCTGCTAAAAGCCCCACTCAAAGCACACTTAGATGCCCAAGTGTAGGGGTGAGAGATTTGGCAGCTGGAAGGGAACAAATGTTTGGTTTCCTTTATTTCCCTTTGCGAAGTGCATCGGCCATTCAGTCAATAGGGGCCCACCTGCACTGGCTGCACCTTTAGCACTGGAAATTTACATTCCCACCAGTGAAAGGCAACATGACATAACAAGGGGACAAGTCCTAGTGAGAAAAGAAGTGATGTGAGGCCAGGTAAAAATTCGTGTGATATGGGAAAAAGTATAGAGAAATAGGGATGCACTGTAAGTGGTGGCAGATCAAAATACTATAATACAGTATCAAGTATGCTGTTGGTGTGGTTTTTTGCCCCTGAAATCCATGCCATCTCTCTGGAGATGCATTGCAAAGTCCTGCTCCAGTTATGTCAGCCTTTGAACATGTTAGAGTAATTCCTCTTCTTTAGGGCCACTTTGGAGCATCCAACAACACAATTCCACAACTTGTATGAATTGCAACCTTGTAGGACGTTTTCCCATTACTTTTCCTCATTTCTGTTGAATTATTTGCCTTCTCTAGGTTGCCTGGGTCACACCATGTCGCAAAGGTTATCCCCTACCCTTTCAAAACTGTAACTTTTCATCATGTGCTCCTTTTCAGAATTTAGCAGTATCATTGTCATTTGGGTAGCATCTTTTGGCATTACATCAAGGTTATCAGTTATTATTGCACCTGGCTCTTGGATCATCATCCCTCCCTATGTCTATATAAAGGTAGGGCTGTGCATACAAAGAAAGAATTGCAGGGAGGAAAGCACAGTCAGGAAAGTTAGTCACCTCTTGATGTAGTGCTCTGTCTTTCCATCCGACCTCCTGCCTTTTCCTCCTCTCTAAAGGCAGAGACCTGCTGCCACCTCCTATATCTGCCTGCAACTTTGTTCAAGTGAGTTTGATGCCTGATTCCTCTCCATAAAAGAAATCTCTTCTGGAAGCTGCTGAGCTGTGGTGTTCATTCCCCCACTGAGTTATTCAGCGATGCTTATGCATTTGGTGGTGGTGGTGGCGGTGCCCAGATGATGCGTAAGTGTCTTCCTGCGTCACGATCAAGCCACCAGCTTCTGAGATGAGATAATTTAACTCCCGGCACCTGCTTTTGGGGTATTCTGAATGCACAGCTGAGGATGTGGATGTAGCAGATATCTAAATTGCTGCTCGTTTTAGGTAGTATTTGCAGCTTGAGCTCTGGCTGGACTCTTGCCACAGGGCTCTAAGTTGTTCCATTTCTAAAGGATGAAGAAAAAACCAAACACAGATAAGATGGAAATAAGAAATCATACAAAATTGCTTAGGCTTTTCTATAATCATTTTGGTGTTTCGTATGTGTGATGTCTACCCTTGATGCCCATGCTGTTTTAGGTTAAGCGAGGTCCTACCAACCCACAACAGAGTTTTGTACTATTGGTGGAGCAGGAGTCTTTCTTTTTGTTAAAATTCTTGGTCATTTTCTTTTGAAACTAAATTGTTGTGAATACATAATTTGTAAGAATATGTGTGATATGTTCAGAACTGAAGAAAGGTTAACATTTTATCTGTCTTTATTTGATTTTTTTTTCTTTTTGAGAAAAGGCTCTCTCACCACAAAGGATTATAGTTACAGCAGCTAACATAAACTGCTGTGTATTTTAGCACAATCAATTTCTACCAGTTGTGCAGACCACTGGCAGCCACAAGAACATGTCAAACACAGCCCTAGATTGCCTAATTGCAGAAATGAAGCCTTCGTTCTCAGGAGAAAATTACAAAATAATGAAATGTATTAATGTGCCCGTCTCCTGCAGCCATGTATCCCCCGACATAGTACTTCCAAGCCATCGCAAGGAGCAGCTGATTCTGATGTGACAGACCTTTCCTATGAACTTCCCCAAATTGCACTTTTTTGGAAACAAAAAGTCTCCAATGGCCTGGAGATGCCAGCGCAGCTCCTTTTGGTTCATACAGTGTTTGGTGCTCCGCAAAGCAATTTTTACATGAACTCTCTCCTCTTTGTGGAAAGGAATTGCTGTACCTGCAAAAAGCCCAGGGATTTTTTTGCAAGCAAGCTTGTTATATCTGTCCTGACAAACACAGCAGACGAGGTCTGATTTGGAAGCCCCAGGTGCTCAGAGTGATGCACAAGAATAAAGCGACAGCTGAAATATCCCTCAGAAATGTATTAATTAAAATTCATTGTATTTTGGATTAATTAAAACTTTTATAAAATCAAGTACCCCAGTACTCTGGATTATTTTGCAAACACACATGAAAAAAAGAAAAACCATCCCCAAACCCCTCAAGGAACCCCCAGTTATTTCTCATATCTAGTTCCTCTTCTTTCTCTCCCCCCAAAAAAGTTATTGGTACTTTGTGACTAAAACAATGATATTCATGATTTTTTAAGCAGCGTTCTGATTTTTGCAGATCCCTGTCTGTGCTATTAATTATTAGGGAATTAATTAAAAAAATTCTACAATTCTGCTGTGAATCTAAACATATAGGTAACAGTATTTGTTATACTAACACAATGTATGTTGCCGAAAAGATGTGTTTATTTGGTGTTCAAAAAGGTTAATCATCTTCCTGGTAACTTTATAAAAAAGTTCTGGAGCTCTCAGTTCCTAAATATTGTGAAATGTTGTAATTAGGTTTACAGTGAAAACAAATCAGAAAAATGTGTAAAAATTATGATTTAATTATATCCATCTTCCATAACTGAAGGGGATTACATAAAGGAAGGGGCAGGTCAATTTATGTGCTGGCTTATTCTTTAGGAAAAAGAAGTGAAAAGAAAAAAAGAAGGAAAAGAAAAAGAAGAGAAAGGAAAAGGAAAAAAAAGAGGAAAAACAGAAGAAAAGGAAGTTTTCCTTGCTCATTCTTATCAGTGTGAAAAAGGAGAAGGCATCCTTGAAGGCAGCAAACACTAATTTATTTTATCCATATGGCAGAAGAAATAAGCAGAGGAGAGGTGGTGGGAGCCCTGGGACCCGTCACCCTGCAAAGTGGGTGAAGATGGGGAGAGGAAAGGAGATTTCTCGGTGCCCTGCAGAGGAAAGAACGGGAGATCCTGGCTGCAAACATCCAGGAAAATATGCTATTTTCAGGCTGCGGATTGGAATGCGGGCAAGCCTGGGGAGTGGTGCAAGACAAGGGATAGGGTAGCATGGGTAGCTGAAGGGCATGGGTTAAAAATACTTGCTTTTTCCCCTTTTTTCCTCTTTTCATGGCACTTCTTGTCTGGGAAGCATTGCAGGACCAATCTGGCAATAATTAATAAGTTGTTTGTCATCACCTGGAGTTTTCACACATCACCTTGACAATTGCATGCTTATTTTTGCAATAACAACCAAAGCCTGAGAATAATTCTGCTTCTATGTTACAAGTGCTTTTCTATAAAATGCATTTTATTTTGGTCTGTAAAAGCACTTTACACACATACAACACAATTATTAGCTCTTATATATATACACACATTATATTTACTATACATTATATGTATAATACATATTCAAAATTGTTTCTTCAATAAAAGAATTCATTTCCACGCTGGTTTTGTTTATAATTAAACAATACTCATATGAACATCTTTCAATGGCAAATGTAACTAATGTTAAATTTCATCTACACAGACAGCTGATGAAAAAGTAGAAGAAAATGGGTTTAGTAAAAAGTGTGAATAATGAGTGTTTAGAAGAAAATAAAAAAGAAGGGAGATTTTATTATTTTATTATTTTGTTGTCTCCTGGAAAGTGGATTATTTTTTGCAGCAGTAAGCATAAAACTGATTTTAATAGATTTTCCTCCATATGAATGTAAGATCTGGCCACAGTGATAATAAATAGTAACAATATTTCACATGGTGTGGCAAAAGATATGAAAAGTTGTATACCCACGTACTCCACAAAACTCTTTGACTTTACACTACGCCATCCTCAAGGATGTTTTTAAGCAGAATGGCAAAGATGCAAGAAAGCTATAAAAATGTTGTGCTTTTAATTATTCATCTTCCTGCAATATGGTCCAGACAAGCTCCCTCAGACACGTGCTGCCTGTGAGCCCTCACCAGCCCTGGTGCTGGGGACCTCTGGAGTCCACAGTGCTGCAGTGCAGGGTAAATGGTTCTAGGAGCAGGCAACAAGCTTGGACTGAACTCCTAAATGCATCTGATTACTTGTCTTCTTTTCAGCTTTTCCTTCTTCCAGTTTGGTGTCCAGACAGATGTATGGGTTTGTGCATTCTCCTTTCTTCCTGCTTAATTCCCTTTCCGGGTGGGAAGCATGGTTGGGATGCTGCACTGCGTCAGGTGGATGGTCCTTCAGACCTGGTGTCCCATCTCTGGTGGCTGTCAGTTGGGTTTGTATCCATGCCTAGTAAGGGTCAGTTTTTTTTGATAGATGTATGTCCCCATAAGCAGTACAGCTTATGCACTGAAGTTTACATAAGCCAGATCTGGTTATTGAAAGGGAAGAGCAGAAAGGGATCTTTTGCTAGAATTTACCACAAATTGACCTAATTGTTTCAGTGATGTAGCGGGTCACACACAAACAAATTCTGTTTTCTTTTACTCAAGTTGAATAATTTTCTTAGTATGGTAGTTTTAAATTGGCAAGCTTTATCCAAAGTGTGCGGAGAACAATGGCTGGGTTCCTCCACCATGGTTTCATCAAACTTCTCCTTGTTCTTCATGCAGATGGTTTTACAGTTTTGAAAATTCCAGCTTACTCTAAAGTGGTAAGACAAATGGTTAAAAAATATCTAACCATTTTCAGGGACACATGAGCTCCCAAAGATGCCCATACCTTACTCAAATTTTATTAAGCTTTGTTTGAAAATTTGTCTTGAGCTCCTGGAAGGAGGAAGTGAGATTTGAGCTAGCTTTTAGTGCTTTTGAGGAGTGTGCTTATTCTGAGACTTTCCCAGCACATTGTGCAAAAAGCCATAAACTTTCACTCAAGGACAGAGGTAAAATTGAGAGAAGTTAAGAGAAAAAATTTCTGAGCGGGGAAGGAAACTATCTTCCACCTCCACAATGAAATGCTTTCATTTCTTTACATTGTTATATAGATATTTATTATAATGTCTATTTATTTATTTATTCATATTCTCTATATCATATAGTATTTTATATATTATTTTTAAAACACTGCTATAGGTTAAGAGAGATAGAAAATTTTAATGATGCTATAGCATGGATGTAACGCATAGTTACTCTTTGATTTGTGGACTTGCTGTCATGGGCTTTTTTAAAAAACAAATAATACCAACACCTATAAGGATTTAGCTATATGGCTAATCTCTGAGATGGATTAGATATTTCAAAGTACTCCTTCCCAAAGTATTTTTATGACCTTTGCCTTTGACTTGGAAGTCATTGCGTGAATGAAGTCGCTTACTTGGGTTGATGGGAATGTATTTTTGGTATAAGCTCATCAAAATCATCCCACTTATTCTGCCAAGTTTCTTTGACAGGGATTTGGTAATATTTGACAGTAGACATTGTATTTTCACATTTCAGCAGTTCACAATTATCCTCAGGGAAACGTAAGAAGGTGGGAGTCAATCCTTTTACAAGGTGGGAATTATTGAGGCCATCACCCTGAAATCAAACCACCTTTTAGCTGATGTATTACCATGAATACAGCTATCAAGCCTTGGTTCCTTTGGGCTATTTTTTTTTTTTTGTAGTTTTCTCCATGAATTCTATAAAACTGTTTGTACAGAAGATTCTTTCTGTGGTTATCTCCGTATTTCTGGTCTAAATTTATTCATGCCTGGATTGTAGTCACTATCTTCTGTACAATCTCAGGTTGCATTCACTATCTTCTTCCTCTTGCTCATGTGGCTTTCCTCACTTTTTCTTCCCCACCTTGCCCATAGTATTTTCCAGAGGCTAAGTGTATTCTCTTATGGGTTTGGTAGGCCAAAATGTTCCTTTTAAGACATTTGGGACCTTAGTACACTCATTTCCCCTGGAAGAAGAATGTGAGATATACGAGGCAAACCAGTAGAAACAAGGAAGCACCAGAAGTGTTTCTGTGTGATACATGCATAGCAGATGATCTGGAAGTTGCAGGTTTTAAATTCCATGGTGCTGCAAGACTCAGTATGACAGGCTTAATACGCCATGTTGACTCTGCAGAAAGTAGAATTATATTTCAGTGTTTTATGAAATTCGGTGTCCTAGAGTCCTCAGATAACTGTGCTGGTACCTGAACCAGAGAGAAATAAAATCACACAATCATGGAATCACTTGGTTGGAAAAGACCTCCAGGATCATCGAGTCAAACCATTCCTATCAACCACTAAAACCATGTCCCTGAGCACGTCATCCACCTGTCTTCTTTCCATCATTTCCAGGGAAAGTGACTCCACCACCTCCCTGGGCAGCCTCTGCCAGTATGAATGCGAACCTACTTCTGCAAATGAGTTGGCATTTCAGGTTTGGATTTAAAAACAGCAAACTTGGTGCTGAAGAATTTTAAGCCTTTACCTCTAAGCTGCAGTAAACCAGCAAGATGATTTTTTTTTTTTTTTTTTTTTGCAGTGCCACAGCAGTGAAATAATGACATCTTGAGGCCTGTGCACAGACTTAACAAGCAGGGAAAGTCCCAGAGCTTGGTTGACTCAGCAGTACCTGACCAGACTGCTGGATGAGCTGAGGAAATAACATTGCCTTCAGGAATTAAATGCAGAGGCTCCTTTAGCTTGTGTAAAGTTCTCTGTGCCATTTGAAAAGGCACTTGGAAAAAAAGTAAGGTGGTTTTTAATTTTAGTGTTCCACTCATCTGTTTAAGTACATCTCTGGTTTGCTTTGTCAAATGTGAAAAGGTATCCCAAGTGAATAACATTTAAAAACAATCAAATTTATCTATTTACTCTAATATCAACTCAAGAATGTGGACATCGATGCCTACACTTTCATTTACCTAGCTTTAAAACCATTTCAGCAGTTATTAAAGATCTGTCACGTTATGTTATCTTCTAAATACCCAACCTCTTTATTGCACCTCAGTCCAGCAGGATAAGTGTGGTAGTGATATTCAGGTCCTGTTATTCTGCTGGCTGTCCCATTTCCAATATCCAGAATATTTCTCCAAGTACAGAGCAAACGACAGCGGGAATCACAGAGGGTATTTTGCATATCTATGGCTACTTTCTGCAGTTTTCTTTATTCTGTTATGACTGAAGTGAGTGTCTGTGGGAAACACTTGCTGGCTGCTCACCATCCCCACCTCCAGAAGCAGAAAGTCATGCCTTGCCTCAACAGGAGCCTTTCCAAAAGTCCCCCTCTCCAGCAGAAGCCCTGGCTCCATGCCCTCATTGTTGCCTGCTTTCTTCTTCTTTGTGTGTTCTCTTCCACGACGCTGCCAACATCTCTGCCACTGTAGTGTGGACAGTGCCAGTTGCTTCACATCAGCAGACAGTGATAATCTGCTGTCCCTGGGTAGCTCAGAAGAGGCAGAGAGATATATGCTCACAGCAGAAAATCTTTTGCCCTGCCCATGTGAGCTCCGTTGGCTCTTTCTACTTTTCAGCTGCCTACTGCACAGTTGGTGGGATACAACACTCAATATGCCTTTGTCACTGGTGCCACTGCCAGACTGGGAGAAGGGATTAGGCCTGGAACAAAAAAATGGATTAAGACAAGCCCTCATGAGTCCATCACAAACATCACAGTGGTGAGGAAGGAGACCAGGGACCAGTGGTACCGTGGTGTCAACAACTGTAATTTTTTCTCAACTCTGAGTATTCCTGGCTCTTCTTCTTGCCGTGTGGAGGACATCAGGTAGACATCTTCCCTTCTGGTATGGCACTATGTACTGTGAGGCTGACCTTTTCTCCTTTCATCTCTATCTTTGCCCTGGCCAGACCCTTCAATTTCCTGTCTTTTATCTGCTCAGAGATTTATAATCCCTAAAAGATCTTTTCTAATTCTGAATTATTGCTTAAAAATCTCATTCCCAATCCTGTGTCTCTCTTATTTCACTTGGTGTTTTGTTAACTCCCTGCAAGAAGGATAAGTTCCATCCAAAAGGAGCTCAGCACCTCTCATCTCCCTCCATGTCTTTTACTGCCCTTTCTCTTTCTAATTTCAGCTCCTATTGTACTTGGAGATTTCCAAAGTTCTCTCAGATTCAGGTTCCTTGAGTCATTCACTTGGCCCACTCACTTCTGCCCTGCTTCTTCTTCCCGTTTCCTTTTAAAATGGTCTCCATCTTATACTGATCCCTTTTCCCAGGTCCCTACTGATCCCTCTCTGCTCTGCCCCTGGAATTCAGGCAGGTTGCTGTTCTACATCTCCTGTAACCGATGAATAGAGCTCATTTCTCCCCTGCTCACACTGTCACCTTCCCTTGTTTAGTCCCCAGCACCCTGGATCCCAATTCTTAGTTTCAACACCTCAAATCCTTTGTTATTTCCTGACCACTTCTTAAGTACCTTCTGGTCTGAATTTTACATATTTCCTCCTACAAAAGTGGCCCTATGAATTCTTTTTTTCTCCTGTATGAAGAATGGACTTCATTTTATATAGTTTTATTAGTTTGAAGCGAAATGTGAAATGTGGGAAGGTGGCGCTGACTTGGCCACTGCATACAGTATTTTTGCCCATTGACTTTGTCTTTTCTACATTTACAACTGCTTTTCACAGGGATCACATAAAATCCTTCCAGTTGTGTTCAAGTGCAATTGAAGGTGTGGCACTAGGTTGAATTTCCCAGCACAACATTTTTGGCTGGTATATGTTTTCTACTGATTTAAATGATATTTGTCCAAAGTACTCTTGAAACTCTGAACCTCTGAGTGCTGAGATTTTCTGCTGTAGATATGGGGCAGGGAGAGTTCAAAGGTCAAAGGGTAATGCCGGTTTATAACTCTGCGTCTGCCACTCTGGCACCTCAGAACAGGATGCTAGCTCAGAAGCAGTGATTTCTAAAGATCAAAGCCCATATATAACCAACCCACTACACAAAAATGGTGGACTTCGGGAAATTGTTGCCTGTTTTATTTCAATTTTCATGTTTAATCTTTATGGAAACTGGATGTATATGTCTGAGGGGTGTGTTTTGTGAACCAAGTTCCTTTCTAAGGAGACCATGGTTGTATCCTTACCTATGTGGAACTGTTGGAACAGGTCCAGAGGAGGGTTACAAAGATGATTTGAGGGCTGAAGCACCTTCCCTATGAGGATAGGCTGAGAGAGTTGGGGTTGTTCAGCCTGGAGAAGGCTCCGAGAAGACCTTATAATGACTTCCCAGTACCTGAAAGGAGCCTACAAGAAAGCTGGAGAGGGACTATTCATAAAAGCCTGTGATGACAGGACGAGGGGAAATGGATTTAAACTGGAGAAGGGCAGGTTTAGACTAGACATGAGGAAGAACTTCTTCGCCATGAGAGTGGTGAGGCCCTGCACAGGTTGCCAAGAGAAGTTGTGGATGCCCCATCCCTGGAAATGTTTAAGTCCAGTTTGGATGGGTCCTTGGGTCACCTGATCTAGTGGGAGGTTCCCTGCCCATGGCAGGGGGTTGGAACTAGATGAACTTTAAGGTCCCTGCCAACCCAAACTATTCTATGATTCTATGATTTTATGATTCTGTAATTCTATGTGCATGAATCTTGGCTTTCAACAAGATACATTTAAGTGTACAATCCATGCCTCATTTTTTAAGAAAAATGTGGCTTTTGCCCTACAGAAATTCAGATTGCCAGGAATCCTACTTGCAGTGCACCACATCCCTGAGAGGGCTTTGGGCTCCTCCTTCAACAAGCCCTCAAGAGGCCTGAGGATATTTCCCACCAGCAACCAGTCACTGCCCTTTCTCCATTTTGTGATGTGGCAGTGGTACAGCAGCTTCCTTTCCCAACCTTTTAAAATTCATTGATCAGCATTAGTAAATCATACTGTCTTATATCAAGCCCTGCAACACCCAGCAGAAAATAGAGAGCTTGGAGTTGCGGAGGCTTAGATTTTTATGAGCTAGTTTGGGTACTGTTACCCTTTGAGCTTCTGCTCCAGAGACCCACCAGAGGATTTGGTTAGGTCAGCCCACCTGAAGACCCTTCTGCTCACTATACACTAAATGCCACACCTATTGCAGATCCAACCCTGAAGCTGAGGAGCACCATGGGATCAGTCCAGTGGCTCAGGCTTTCTGTCTTGCTCTAACATGTCCTGAAAATCTTTCCCTTCACCTACAGTAACTGAGAAGAGGTTCAGAGCTAAAATTTGCAAATAATGAAACTAAAGAGGATGGCAAACCATCCTTTCTCCTGCTTTTAATTTTTTATGTTGTGATGTTGTGTTTATTTTTTCTCTTTGATTATTTCCTGGGGTGAAGTAGGAGGGGGTAAACGTCACTGTGTATAATTAGAATAGGAATCTAATCCTTGTTTTTGACCTGTGCAGCTGAATTAATTCTCAGCTTAAACTGCTGGAGCTCTGCTTTCACTGCTTGTGACATGAGCAGAGCCTTTCACATAGATTACTGCTTTGTAGTCACTGTTTGGCTATTTATTATCCGGCATCTGCTATTGCTTTTGAAAAATTTAATAAACTCACCACAGGAGAGCTGCACTGTGTATCTTTACATATATTTTCCCCCAACATTTTCTAGTTTTTATTTCTTTTAAGCCTGTTTCACAGGATCTGGTATTACTGCAATGTTGGCACAGTTACGATGCTAACATATGCCTCTGAAATGGAGGAACCGTGTGTGCAATCATGACAGCAAAGGGATTGGATATCTTCAGGAACTGATGAACAGTATTATGAAGCCACCTTTCCAGCTGAAATGAAAAAGTAAATTCTGCATGCACAGCTTGTGTAGTCAAATGGATGCGGACAATTATTTAGGCTTTTCTCTGTAGGACACTTCTGCTGAATGAGTGTGACACATTCCAACAATCAAAATGGTATAATTTTTTTCTCCAGAAAGGTTGTACTAGGGTGGTTTATGAGCAGGCACAGCTTGTATGCAGTTGCTGTGTAAGCTCATAGTTGGCTTTTGCAGGCAGAAAGCTGAGAGTTTAGAACTGCAAGGCAAACTCGATGACATTTCTAAACTCGAAATCTCTTTAAATCTGCTGGTGGTCTGGATGAGAAGTTGTGAGTATTTACCCCTTGTGGACCTGAAGCTAAAAGATGAAGCCTGTTCTTATTCATTCATTACTGGCCAATATTGTAGATTTTTATGTTGAAAAGGCTTAGCTGCACACTGATTTCACTCTGATAGCTTCTGGCAGGAGGGCAAGTAAGGTTCTGCTTTATCTCGAAGGGGACTCTGTTGTCACATGCAGGTGGATGTGTGGAACTGGGTAGGGTAGTAGGGAAAGATGGAACATCTCTTGAGATACAAATCGTCTGTACCCTCTAGACTCTGTTCTCTGGTGGTGCTCAGAAGCTCCTTCAGCAGTGGTGTTGCCAGAGGTCTGTTTTGTCTGCAAAACAGAAGTTTGTGCAGTACACCAGACAGGGAACAGGTCCTGTGCAGCTTCTCTGGGAAGAATGATGAAGAGTTGTCTGGAAAGGAAAGCTTAGCTTGGTATAATTGCCTTTGGGGCTAGCAGTGTTAATGTCACAATCCCAATTATGACAGAACAACTTGCAGGTTAAGGTAGGAGAAGAAAAAATTGTTTTATATAATTCTGTCACTGTACATCCATACTGTGACATGTCCCTCTTTTAGCTTAGCAGCTTTGGAGGTGGCGAAGTTAATGAGTCATTCACAGTTGTGGTAGGATAGCTGGAATTCATTTTGCACCTCTCTCATCAAACACCACATTCAGGCATGTCCTTGTTTGGACTTTGTACAAAGAAGATGAGTGAGTGTAGGTGAGGAGTGTGGGTGTAGAGAGGCATTGGGCCAGGCTGATGGCTTGCTTTTGCGTGTTCCTGCATCACAGGAGAAAAGTGCTTCCCCCATAAACCACCAGTGGTAAAATATCACCAGCTTGTTTGTCTGTTATGTAAAGGAGGACGAGAGGACAAGTGAGTTAAGTGTATAACGCGAAGGAGATGACTTCCTGGCATGGTGAGTGTAGGCGTTTTGTACTTTGCCGTACCAGCAGAAAATTATGATCCGCTGTCTCTGACAACAGTAAAACAAATGCAGTGAGCATCTGTCTAGTGGAATGCACCTCAGAAACTTTTTGCCAAGCACCACAAAGACTTGGATTAATTTTCAGGTGGTACAAATGTTTCCCCTTGCACATAACCCTTAGCAAGTTTGCGGACGACACTAAGCTGGGTGGAAGTGTCGATCTGCTGGAGGGTCAGGAGGCTCCAAAGGGATCTGAACAGGCTGGACCGCTGGGCTGAGACCAATGGCAGGAGGTTTAACAAGGCCAAATGCCGGGTCCTGCACTCGGGGCACAACAACCCTGAGCAGCTACAGACTAGGAGAAGTCTGTCTGGAAAGCTGCCTGGAGGAGAGGGACCTGGGGGTGTTGGTTGACAGGGACTGAACATGAGCCAGCAGTGGCCCAGGTGGCCAAGAAGGCCAAAGGCATCTTGGCTTGGATCAGAAGCGGTGTGACCAGCAGGTCCAGGGAGGTTCTTCTCCCTCTGTACTCGGCACTGGTGAGACCGCTCCTCGAATCCTGTGTTCAGTTCTGGGCCCCTCACCACAAGAAGGATGTTGAGGCTCTGGAGCGAGTCCAGAGAAGAGCAACGAAGCTGGTGAGGGGGCTGGAGAGCAGGCCTTATGAGGAATGGCTGAGAGAGCTGGGGTTGTTTATGCTGGAGAAGAGGAGGCTGAGGGGAGACCTCATTGCTCTCGACAACTACCTGAAAGGAGGTTGTGGAGAGGAAGGTGCTGGCCTCTTCTCTCAAGTGACAGGGAACAAGACAAGAGGGAATGGCCTCAAGCTCCGCCAGGGGAGATTTAGGCTGGACATTAGGAAAAAATTTTTCACAGAAAGGGTTATTGGGCACTGGAACAGGCTGCCCAGGGAGGTGGTTGAGTCCCCTTCGCTGGAGGTGTTTAAGACACGGGTGGACGAGGTGCTGAGGGGCATGGTTTAGTGTTTGATAGGAATGGTTGGACTCGATGATCCGGTGGGTCTCTTCCAACCTGGTTATTCTATGATTCTATGATTCTATGATTCTATGCTTTGCTACCTCTTTTCTCTGGTATTTATCAGGTGTCCATCAACTCTAGTACTAAGAGAGAAAATCTTGCCTTGATAATTAGTTACTGGTACCAAGACTTGAAGCACCAGCTCCATATCTCATCTCAAAGCGATGGTGATATTTGTACAAGATGCATGGGGAGAGTTATATGTTGCATCCAGGCCTTTAAACCACTACTTGCTCACTGGGACCAAAAGGTAGCCTGGTACAGGATTGTGAATTCCCCACAGCAGAAGGGAGTTTCCCCTTCTTCGACACCTCAAGATAAAACAAAAACGCACTGTTTTTCTCATAGTGAAGGTGAATTACGGCCACATTCCTCTGCCACACCTTTCCTTTTCTAGGCATAAGGAGTCAATTCTTCAGAATGAGAGTGGTGAGGCACTGGCACAGGTTACCCAGGGAACTTGTGGCTGCCCCATCCCTGGAGGTATTCAAGGCCAGGTTGGCTGGGGCCTTGAGCAGCCTGATGTAGAGGGAGGTGTCCCTGCCCATGACAGCGGGGGTTGGAATTAGATGATATTCAGGGTCCTTTCCAACTCAAGCCATTCTAGGATTCCAGAATTCCTTGGAACAGGGTTACTGTAAGCTTCCTTTACGTCCAGTAAGAATGCCAACACTGGCAGTTAAAACTGCCAATTTATGTCACATACTTCTGGGACACTGTCCAAAACCAGACAAACAATGAAAACATCTACTTTTAGTCCCTTGATATATTACTTACTGTATTTTCTCCAGCACAGGCTTAATCTTTCTGTTCATCAGATAAAAGGTAATTTGAAAACATTTTCTAGAACATGGAACATCAAATTAGAGTCTGGAGTACAGAAAATCAAATTATTTTTTTATTTTAAGATATTTTTATTAAGTACTTAAGGTATCTTGCAACATTAATTTTTTAATAAGATAGTAGTATTACAATCCCAAGTTTTAACAGAAAATGGGATTTGCGTTTTTTGATATCTGGGACTCTTTTTTGTGATTTAAAAGTGCCTTTCTAATCTGAGAAGTGCATTTTTAAAAATGGTATCGTGGGATGTATGTTGTGGTTAGGGTGGTTAATGACACATAGAAGTTGTGAGCAAAAGGACATCTTTATTCATTTTACAAGGCTTTTTATACCCTTTCAGGAACTGCGCGTTCATATATGATTGGTTTAACTAGAGACCAACAGTTCTTAATTGGATGACTCTTTCTCAGTTGTAACTTCATAATTGGGTGATTCCACCTGCAGCCTGGCAGCTTCCTAATCTTGTTTACTCGGCTCTTCTTGGTGCCTTCCGGCTTCTCCAAGGATACACGGGCATCTGTTCAAGGCCAATGTTAAACTCAGACACTCTGATTCCCCAAACCAGCTGAGGTTTCCCACAGATGTACATTTCTCAACTCTTTATGAATTCCAGATCCAAATCTGATAACTTTAAAAACAAGATTTCTTTTAAACTCCTGTTATACTCAGCTGCTACACTCCTTGCCTGCAAAGTGCTTGACTTGTCTTTGCAAGAAAAATATTACTCAAACAGATGAAGTAAAAGGATTTGATTTTCTTGCACTGTATTGTGACTCATTTTTCTGCCCTTTGTTTCATAGAATCATAGCATGGTTTGGATCGGAAAGGACCTTAAAGCCTATCCAGTTCCCAGTCTCTTGCTGTGGGCAGGGACACCTCCTACTGCATCTGACTGCTCAAAGCCTCATCCAGCCTGGCCTTGAACGCCTCCAGGGGTGGGGTAGCTACAGCTTTTCTGGGCAACCTGGGCCAGGGCCAGAACACCCTCACAGGAAAAAATTCTTCCTAGTATCTAATTTCTCCCTTCTCCCTTCTTTCAGATTCAAACCATTCCCCTTCATTCTATCCCTGATCAGGAGTCCCTCCTCAGCTTTCCTGTAGCCCCTTCCAGTACTGGAAGTCTGCTATGTGATCTCCCTGGAGACTTCTCCAGGCTGAACAACTCCAGCTCTTCCACTTCCATGGTTTGTGAAGCAATCACATGAGTCAGCGTAACTTTTGCCAGCTGTGAAGCATTTACCATGTTTGTAGCCAGCCTGCCTATTTCATGCTCTTCTTCAAAGTGTTATCACAGAATCACAGAATCATTAGGTTGGAAAAGACCCACTTGATCATCGAATTCAACCATTCCTATCAATCACTAAACCATGCCCCTCAGCACCTCAGCCACCCATCCTTTAAACACCTCCAGGGAAGGTGAATCAACCACCTCCCTGGGCAGCCTGTTCCAGTGCCCAATGACCCTTTCTGTGAAAAACCTCCCCTGGCGGAGCTTGAGGCCATTCCCTCTTGTCCTGTCCCCTGTCACTTGGGAGAAGAGGCCAGCTCCCTCCTCTCCTCAACCTCCTTTCAGGCAGTTATCGAGAGCAATGTGATCTCCCCTCAGCCTCATCTTCTCCAGCATAAACACCCCCAGCTCTCTCAGCTGCTCCTCATAAGGCCTGTTCTCCAGCCCCCTCACCAGCTTCGTTGCTCTTCTCTGGACTCGCTCCAGAGCCTCAACATCCTTCTTGTGGTGAGGGGCCCAGAACTGAACACAGGATTCAAGGAGCGGTCTCACCAGTGCCGAGTACAGAGGGAGAAGAACCTCCCTGGACCTTCTGGTCACACCATTTCTGATCCAAGCCAAGGTGCCATTGGCCTTCTTGGCCACCTGGGCACACTGCTGGCTCATGTTCAGTCGCTGTCAACCAACACCCCCAGGTCCCTCTCCTCCAGGCAGCTTTCCAGACAGACTTCTCCTAGTCTGTAGCTGCTCAGGGTTGTTGTGCCCCGAGTGCAGGACCCGGCATTAGGCCTTGTTAAACCTCCTGCCATTGGTCTCAGCCCAGCGGTCCAGCCTGTTCAGATCCCTTTGGAGCCTCCTGACCCTCCAGCAGATCGACACTTCCACCCAGCTTAGTGTCGTCTGCAAACTTGCTAAGGGTGCACTCGATGCCTTCATCCAGGTCATTGATAAAGACATTGAACAGGGCTGGACCCAGCACTGAGCCCTGGGGGCACCACTTGTCATTGGCCTCCAGCTGGATTTAACTCCATTTCCCACCACTCTCTGGGCCCTCCAGCCAACCAGTTTTCCACCCAGGAGAGTGTGCGCCTGTCCAGCCCAGAGGTGACAGTTTCTCAAGCAGAATGCTGTGAGAAACTCTGTCAAAGGCTTTACTGAAGTCCAGGAAGATACATCCACAGCCTTTCCCTCATCCAGCAGCCGAGTGACTTTGTCATAGAAGGCGATCAGGTTAGTTTGGCAAGACCTGCCTTTTGTGAACCCGTGTTGACTGGGCCTGATCACCCGGTTCTCTTGCATGTGCTTCATGATAGCACTCAAGATCACCTGCTCCATGACTTTCCCTGGCCCTGAGGTCAGACTGACAGGCCTGTAGTTTCCTGGATCCTCCCTGCGACCCTTCTTGTAAATGGGCACAACATCAGCCAGCCTCCAGTCCAGTGGGACTTCCCCAGTCTTCCCGGACTGTTGGAAGATGATGGAAAGGGGTTTGGCCAGCACATCCGCCAGCTCCTTCAGTACCCTAGGGTGAATCCCGTCCAGCCCCATAGACTTGTGGCTGTCTAGTTGGACTAGCAAGGCTCTGACCACCTCCTCTTGGATCACGGGAGCCTCATTATGCTCCTCTAGCTCCTGGGTTTGTACACAGATGGAAGACCCTCCTTACAATAAAGACTGAGGCAAAGAAGGCATTAAGTACCTCAGCCTTTTCCTCATGCCCTGTCACTGTTGTTCCTTCTGTGTCCAATAGGGACTGTATGGTCTCCCTGGTCCTCCTTTTATTATTTATATATTTGTAGAAAGATTTTTTGTTATCTTTCACAGACTTGGCCAATCTGAGTTGTAGCTGAGCCTTAGCCCTTCTGATTTTTTCTCTACACAATCTCATTTCCCTCCTGTAGTCCTCCCAAGAGGGCTGTCCCCTCTTCCAGAGCCCATAAACATTTCTCTTCTTCTTGATATCACTCAAGATCTCTCTGTTCAACCAAGCTGGCTTTCTCCCCTGCCGGCTTTTTTTTCAGAACATGGGGATGGCTTTCTCCTGAGCTGCCAGGATTTCCTTTCTGAAGAGCTCCCAGCCCTCATGGGCTCCCTTGCCCTTAAGGACTGTCTCCCATGAGACTTTGCCAACCAGCCTTCTGAAGAGTTCAAAGTCTGCCCTCTGGAAATTTAATGCTACCGCCCTACTAACCACCGTCTTCACTTCTCCTAGAACAGAAAACCCTATCATCTCATGGTCACTTAGTCCTAGGCATCCTACTGCCACATCCCCCACAAGGCCTTCTCTGTTCACAAACAGCAGGTCCAGGAGGGCACCCTCCCTTGTCGGTTCATTCACCAACTGTGCAAGGAAGTTGTCTTCCACACATTCCAGGAACCTCCTAGACTGCTTCCTTTCTGCTCTGTTGTACACCCAGCAGATATCAGGCACATTGAAGTCCCCCACAAGAACGAGAGGCATCGATCTAGGGATTAACCCCAGCTGTTTATAGAAGAGCTCATCAGCTGCTTCTCCTTGGCTGAGTGGTCTGTAACAGACTCCCATCACAAAATCTGCCTTTGGTGGGCTCCTCTGATTTTGACCCACAGGCACTCAACTTCCTGATTGCCACAATCCATCTCAATGGTGTCCAAGTCCTCCCTTACAAAGAGGGCTACCCCGCCTCCTCTCCTGCCCTTCCTATCCCACCTGAAGAGTTTGTACCCCACCATAGCTGCACTCCAGTTATATGAATCGTCCCACCACATTTCCATGATGGCAGCGACATCATAGGCCCCTTGCCCTACGACAGCTTCCAGCTCTTCCTTCTTATTCTCATGCTGCGTGCATTGGTGTAAATGCACTTCAGCTGAGCTGCCGAGCCTTCAGCCCTCTTAGAGGGAACAGAGTTCGTTCCCAATTGCCTGGTAACTGGAGTAGCTGGCTCCAGAGTGCCCATATCTCCCTTAGCACCCCGAGGTGTGTTCTCTCCCACTTTCTGTGTGGTGAAGCATTGGCTAATATGAATAGGTATAGCCAATATTGCAAAACACAGCACCACATGAGCTGAGAAATGAATGCAAAATAAACTTGATGCTCATGTATGAGGATTTATTATTTGGTTTGTTTTCCAGTTTCTTTTGACCATTGTCTAATGATGTTTATTTGGGGTCATTCTTCTAGAGGTGGAGCATGATGTCGATGGTTAATGACAGCAGAAAAAAAATAGCAATGGCTACTTTTGCACTGCTTTCTTAGGCATGTAATTCCAAGAAATTGTCAAGCATGTATGTATCTTTGTACCCACTTTACAGATGATAATAGTGGAGTTGTAACTGTTGGTTCGAGTCAGCTTTAGTTCAGACCCTGCTATTAGGATTTAAAGGTTGACTGGAAACTGTAATTTGCAAAGCTGCATAGGAAAGACAGAGGTTGTTGCAGGAGATTTAAAGTGCAGAGGTTGGTGGTGGCCCTGACTGACCCTGCAAAGCATGACCTAGGAGGAAGGACAGAAGGAAATTAGGATTATCTTCATTTAACATGACTAGGCTGATTAGGAGAAAATTGATAATTTTCTTTAAATGTGCTAATAAATTTGGAAAATAGACAAGAAAAAAGCCTTTTTTTTTTTTTGTCTGCTGTAAATTAGAAGGGAATTAAGAGTTCACATTACAAAAACCACAAATGAAGTTAAATATCAGGAAAACCTAATGGACAGTAAGGAGAATTAAACACTAAAATCTGAGAAGTTCTGAAATACCAATGAAGAGTTGTATGTAGCAGTACGCTAGGAAATCTTGTATGATAAAGGTATAGATGAGTCAGCTCTGCCTTTAGACAGCACTATGAATCAGAGGACATCTTTACAGGGCTCATTTTTGAAACTTATACCTATGACGAATCCCTTCTGTAATAAAATTCCGATCTGTTTTTAGGAACCCAACACATTTTTGACAATTTATAGAATCATAGAATCGCTAAGGTTTGAAAATATTTCTAGGATCATTCAGTCCAACTGTCAGCCCAACACCACCATGACAAATGAAGCATGTTCTGAACTGCCATCACTACGCATTTTTTAACTCTTCCAGGGATGCAAACTCCACCTCTTCCCTGGGCAGCCGATTCCAATGCTTCACCACTCTTTTGGGAATGAAATTTTTTCTAATACCCAATCTAAACCTCCCCTGGTGCAACTTGAGGCCATTTCCTCTCATCCTATCACTTATTATTTGGGAGAAGAGACCAGTGCCAGTAGATAATATGTGTCATTTTACAGAAAATTAAGATATACTTATTCAGAAATGAAGGTAAAGTCTTGATCACTTTGAAATTTATCCTTTACTAATTATAAAGTGTAGTTTTACTTTTGGATTGTGGTGGGGTTTTTACAAACTTTTTAGGTCTCGCCTTTATAATTTATAGTGCCATCAGAATCAATCCACAAAAATGTAACATTTACTATATTCATATTCACAGATTATAAAATTTGCTGACAATTTGAAAAGACAGATGTGAAAAGCATTAATGATAAAATAAAACATCCCTGTAGCTCAGCCACTGTGGTCTGAGGTGCCTGTTAAACTGATAATGAGATGCTGGGTCTGTGGTGAACTGCACAATAATGTTACTGCAAGCAGACTGCTTTTTCCTCCATCATTGACCAAACACAAAAGTGCTAGTGGGCCTGCTGAAGTACATGCTTGTAACTTTAGACAGAAAGGTGAAAAGAGCATGTGCTTTCGGTGGTAGCCTGTTTATTTTGGGAGATGATGCAGTTTTGTGCTTCTAGTGGAGAAACATGGTTGCGGGTACTTTTTTTAAACAAGATTGGAAAAGAGGCATATGTCCTCCTGTCTCTGATCCTTAAGAAACTGCATCCAAGCAAGTGTCCAGCGGCACTTCCCTTATGTTTTTTTTTCTGAGAGAAAGTGCATCTGTAACATTAAAAATGCGGTCTATTCTACACAGTAGTACCTTCCCACTATGCAGACCTTGTACTTTCTCCTGCGCCAAGAGATTGTTGTAGGACAAGAGAAGAACAGTGCACAGGCTCAAGGAAGTTCATCTTATCAGCTTCAGCAGAGCATCTGAGGAAAGGCTGCCTTTATGGTGGAGTTCTCCCACTCCCCACCCCTGTTCTGATGGATGGTTACGAACCAGAGGACATTTAATGAGCACCCCAAGCACTGAGCAGCTTATGCTAAATGAAATAAAGGCACCTTAGCATAAGGCCTCACAGCTTTTGCATCAGAATTAAAGCTAACTTTGCAGAAGAAGCAGCTACGGTAAATGACACACTGTCTTCAAGGTTTCTCTTTGCAACAATAGAGAGTTGTTCTACCTTATACTCCTCTCATTTCTCACGGGAAGCTTTCCTTGGTAGTCCTTGACTTGTTACTTTGGAGTCTATCAGTTTGTAGACTGAAATGCTCACAGAGCTATTTCTCATGGGAAAATATAATAATGTATTGTAACTAATGATTACTTGTTGCTAATGGAGAATTGTCAAATCAGCTTGCAAAACAATGGCTTGCTTGTGTTAAGTAAGGTATAAAATGTGTTATGAATTTCGATTAAATGGCTTCACTTGGATCATATTGATCAGTGCGTGTTGTCCCGTTTTTCTTCCGTCACTGTTCCTCACTGAAGATGCATTATTAATCCTATAGAAAGGGTTGTTCATGCCCAAGCAACATCAATCATCCAGTTTGCACAATGCTTGGCTGTAAATTTTGACATTACCTATGAACAGGAGAACGATGATAATAACAACAATGATAGTAAAGCTCAAGGCACAACACCAATAAGCTGAGACCCTCCACTAGACCTGTCAGATTTGTTTCCATCCTGAAAAGGTGGCTTATTTCCCCACTGAGTTCGAGGCCCATACATCACTGGGGCTGTCAGGAATTTCTGAAGGACCAGCTGAGAGCAGCAGCTGCGCAGTGGGTTTGGGATGCAGGGCTGGGGCAGGAGCTACTGGGGCACAGGGACTGCAAGCATCCTCCTGCAGACTGGCATCCCGGTGAGCCATCCCGCTGCTGCCCTCCATAAGTCACAATCTAAAGTAAAACACTGTCACTGAGATGAAAGCCTCCTTTCCTCTGATCTCTCCACTACAAAATTACTTCAGTGCCACACTGTATTTTATGTCAATACCTATTTTATTTTTTAAAATTGAAAAAAATACAAGTACATTGTTCCCTGAATTCCTGATGCAGAGGTAACCTAGCAACTCCCGATGCTGTGCAGCACGCAGTGGTACACGATCTCAGAACACATTCATCCTAACAAGTGAGCAGTGCAGCATTTCACTTGTAAATGATTTAGCTAAAGTCATGGTTCTCATCTCCCTTTAATTTCAGCGGTGATAAAGCTCCATCCCTCCCCACACTCTCACTGCATCCCTCTCCTCAACATATCCATGTGAAAAAAAAGAGAAATGTGGTCACCAGTGTTTTTGTTCTCTTTATTTTGGGCAGCCCTAACTGTCCAAGAACTCTCAGTGTTCACTGGAACTGAGCAGCTGAAGCTGTTGCATGGGATTTGTAGCCTAGAGCATGCTGCAAAATGATAATCAGTGCAAACATGCAGATATATTCAGAAAAACATTTGCATATCATGCAGAATTTGGGAGTTCAAAATGTACCCATGGAAACATCCTTTTGGAAAAACTTTTAATACAGGGATTGTTCTCAAGGGTTGGGTGGTGGAATCACAGTGCTGCAAGCTCAGGTCAGCCCTTAGTAGGTAAGGCACCCTCTTCTCTATGCTCCTGGAGACTCACGGCCCTGCCAGAGGCGAGGGAGGACCAGGAGCAGCTCAGGGATGTCAGGGATGATCCGAAGAGGAAGAAGGCTGTTGATGGGAAGTGAAAAACAACCAGGGATCAGCTCCATGTCTTCCATGAGTATTCATGAATCAAGGTATCCTTCAGTTTTTCACTGCTAAGAGTCTTTCTCGGGATGCATGAGATGACCCCAAAGTCCTCTGCCTTGCCTGATGCTGTAGAAGTGTGATTTTGGTACCTTTAACACTGGGAGGGGGGCATGGCTGCTATGTATGTCACCAGGGCTGTGAAGGGGATAACGAGCGTTTTGCACGAGCACATCCCAGTGCACTCCTGGTGACACTTCTCTTACCCTATGGCTGTCCAAGCTGAAAGAGCTGAAAGAAACCTTACAGATGCTTCACATTAAAATAGCTGACAAACCAGGGCATTGTGGTGCTGTGAACACTATCATATCTGGTAGCATTTACAGCCAATGCTCTGACTACTTTGGCTGGAGCCCAGAGTATGGGGGAAGAACTGGTAGCTCCGTGTTATCTGAGGAGTCTTATCCAGGGGTATCAATTAAGAGAAATTTATGGAACATGGTAAAGTGATTCTGCCAGAAGGAATGGGTAAAAATTTTATTCTGTTTTCGTATGTGTCACAGTTTAGGCCCATTCTGTCCAATTTTTGCAGCTAAAACTGAGCATCTGGGCTCCCAATGCCTTTCCTCACACACCCCCACAATGAGGGAAATGGAAAAGGGAAATGAGAGGAAAAAGACTTGCAGGTTAGAAACTAAAACTACAGTTATGATGACAACAACAATAATAATAATGATCATGATCATGATGAAATCATAAGGAAGTAATAAAATATTTACCAGTATATGAAATTGTGCCCCCCACTTTGCCCCACAGACCGTACAAGTGGCTCTTTCTTTCTTACATTTTAATTCAGTAGCACTGAGCATTTTTTTTATCTGCATTTGTCCTCATTTCATTAATTATAAAGTAAAAGCAAATATTTTCTTCAAGTCTATTTTATATGGCGTTGACACCTCCCCAGGAAAAGAAAGAAAAACAGCGCACATTAAAAAAAAAAATCCCAAATGAAAACTGCCACACTCAGGTAACTGTTTGGTGAAACATCAGAAGTGTTAGTGAATTCCTCCAACAGTGGCAGAGTTGGAAACAATTGTCTGAATACCCGTGCTGTGTTTATTTGTACTAAGAAGATATTGGATGTGGTTTCTGAAGAGTGTATTTAATTGTCAATATGACTGTCTAGGTGTTAATATTCTACAAGAAAAGATAATGTTTTCCTCTCTGTCAGCATTTTGTGCCAATGCTATTCCCATAAATCTCCCTTTCTGGGCCAGCAGCAGTACTGTCATATGCCCCCCCATGGCAGGGAGGTTGGAACTAGGTGATCTTTAAGGTCCCTACCAACCCAAACCATTCTATGATTCTATGATTCTATATTCACAATCTCAGCTGTACAGAATTAATCTAAGTTTACTGCTATGGAAGTAAAACACAGCTGACACAGATTCCTTATTTACTTTGTTCTAGAAACATTAAATGACCTTAAATTGTGAATAATCAAATTACATTTGCACCCTTTTTACACAAGCAAAATTGGGTAAGTCTTCATTAGAAAGAATCAGTATAAATAGCTCTATTTTTCTCCATCTCATGCTCACTATGCAAAATCATAAATTTTACACATTTTTTTCTAAAAGCCTGTGCCCATTTGATTAATGAAAGTTCAGTAAATAAGCATCTCCCAGCTTGATTTGTCCATAGCTGTGATTTGTGCTGAATAACGAATGACATGTCTCATTAAGCCTGTTGCCACTGACTGACTGACAAGATGGTAAATATTATTGCTAATGCAGCATGCCATGGTGATACTAGGAGGGCAACAATTCTGAAAAGCATGAATACAATGTACGGTCTGTGTGGTAAATGGCCAAAGGGTAGTCATAGTCCTAAAATCAACTTGCAGGTGGAAAAGAAAAAGAAGAGGCGGAAAAGAAAAAGAAGAGTCAAAAAAGAAAGAGAAAGAATGTGTTTGGCTTTGGAAGATCCCAAGTGTTTTAGGATGTGAAGGTCCCTGTATTCATTCTTTCAGGCAAGTTTGAAATATAAAGTAGCACATGATAAGAAAAGAAGCAGTTGTGTTTCTATATCAAAATATGAGAAAGAACAAATGGGAGTAAAGCTGAGACCACACATGGGG
Source organism: Phaenicophaeus curvirostris (assembly GCF_032191515.1). Lineage (NCBI taxonomy): Eukaryota > Metazoa > Chordata > Aves > Cuculiformes > Cuculidae > Phaenicophaeus > Phaenicophaeus curvirostris. The sequence goes on from NC_091431.1 coordinate 19,681,668, forward strand.
GCAGGATCCTTGTTAGAGCGGCTGCCAACTGTCCTGTGCAGCAGTGGGTGGATGTTGCTGGGGCAATGGGGTGAGGGCTGAGCTAGGTCGTCCTGTTCCTCCTTTTCAAGAACCCTTCAGGTTAGGAGTTCGCAACTTCCTTCCTCCCTCCCTCCCTCTCTCCTTCCCTCCCTCCCTCCCTTTCTTCCTCTCTTCTTCCCTTTCTCCCTTCCTCTCTTCCTTCCTACCTCCCTCCCTCCCTTCCTCCTTCCCTTCCTCCTTCCCTCCCTCCCTCCCTTCCTCCTTCCCTCCCTCCCTCCCTCCCTTTCTTCCTCTCTTCTTGCCTTTCTCCCTTCCTCTCTTCCTTCCTCCCTCCCTCCCTCCCTCGCTCCCTCCCTCCCTCCTTCCCTTCCTCCCTTCTCATTTTCTCTCTTCTCCTCTCTCTCATCTTTTCTGCAAAGGAAAAACTTCATTAATTCCTTTTTATGATATGATATTTGATATGACAGTGATACAATGGAAGCAACACAGGGCGTATGAAGTTAGATACAGAGCTTGAGCAGCACAGAGATACTTTAAGATATTGTTCTATGTAACATCTATTATTTAATTTATTTCCTAGTGCTGTAAAAGTCTTTTTGAGAGGACAGTGGTGGCAAGATGAAATTGTTTAGGAAGCTTGCTTAAAACATAAAAGCTAAGCGGTATCTGAGATAACAATTGGGAATTTGGTTGAGGTCACAGATGTGTCAAATCGGACATCCAGTGGATGACATGTAACTGGTGATGCTTTTGGTGCTGCCATCAGTACTCCAGTCCTCAGTGAGGCTGTGCACGCTACCGGACCCTGTAGTTGCTGATGCCAGTCTGCCTCTGGCCCAGCTGGCTCTTCAGAAGGCGTTGCGGAACTGACAAAAGGGCCCAAGTTCAGACTTGCCCAAAACCTGTGTCAGAACAGGACTTTTGTTCTGTTGTTGAATTCACTTCAAGCTGCCTGAACTGTGCTACCTCCAGAAACGTGCAGAGCAAGCAGCAGGGAGGGAGCCCAGGACTGGGGTGCTAAGGTCCTAGGGATGCTAAGATCCTCCCAGAGAGGATCCTGGAGTATGAAAGTGACACCTTCAAGAAAGGAGAAAATCCACCTCTATGAAATAACAGCAAGAAAATTAAACCAACAAACAAACACCCATTGGGCTACATTTGATCTAAAACAAAGCATTTTTTTTCATAGAATCATAGAATAACCAGGTTGGAAGAGACCCACCAGATCGTCGAGTCCAACCATTCCTATCAAACACTAAACCATGCCCCTCAGCACCTCGTCCACCCGTGCCCTGGCGGAGCTTGAGGCCATTCCCTCTTGTCCTGTTCCCTGTCACTTGGGAGAAGAGACCAGCACCCTCCTCTCTACAACCTCCTTTCAGGGAGTTGTCGAGAGCAATGAGGTCTCCCCTCAGCCTCCTCTTCTGCAGGCTGAACAACCCCAGATCTCTCAGCTGTTCCTCATAAGGCCTGTTCTCCAGCCCCTTCACCAGCTTTGTTGCTCTTCTCTGGACTCGCTCCAGAGCCTCAACATCCTTCTTGTGGTGAGGGGCCCAGAACTGAACACAGGATTCGAGGAGCGGTCTCACCAGTGCCGAGTACAGAGGGAGAATAACCTCCCTGGACCTGCTGGTCACACTGTTTCTGATCCAAGCCAAGATGCCATTGGCCTTCTTGGCCACCTGGGCCACTGCTGGCTCATGTTCAGTCCCTGTCAACCAACACCCCCAGGTCCCTCTCCTCCAGGCAGCTTTCTAGACAGACTTCTCCTAGTCTGTAGCTGCACAGGGTTGTTGTGCCCCAAGTGCAGGACCCGGCATTTGGCCTTGTTAAACCTCCTGCCATTGGTCTCAGCCCAGCGGTCCAGCCTGTTCAGATCCCTTTGGAGCCTCCTGACCCTCCAGCAGATCGACACTTCCACCCAGCTTAGTGTCGTCTGCAAACTTGCTAAGGGTGCACTCGATGCCTTCATCCAGGTCATTGATAAAGATTTCCCAGATGAACACTATGTTAGAATCGTAACTCCAGATAAGTCAAGGAAACTTGTAAAGAGAAACGCTCAGACAAACAACACTTGCCAGTTTCATGTTGCCAGGAAACAAAGTCATGGGATTTCAGATGCGTTTGTGAAACTTACGGAATCAGCCTTGTTTCTTTTTTTGCCCTTCATGTTTCAAAACACATACAGAACCTCCTTGAGGGTCCAAGTCATGCTGACCCTACAACATCAGGTAAGAGATACCACCTGCAAGACAGCTTATGGGAAGAACCAGTGAAACCACAGATTTAATAATCAGCTCTAGCTATGAAGGAGCACAGCGTAATTCAGGTCCACTGGCTGAAACAGAATTGAATTTGCAGCTGGCTTCCAGGGGAGGGACATGGCTGCCAGTGCCTTGGCATGGATGGAGAGGTGTCTCCATCTGAGTGGGACAAAATGTGGTGATTTTGGCTCACTGGCATGCCAAAATATGGTCAGGGAAGGGGAAAAATTGTGGAACAGGAACAGTTTGCCTTTTCAGATATTTGGCAACATTTCAGAGGCAGGAAAACCTGCTTTCAGTGAGCCCCTATATGTAATTCAATCTGACCACTAATCTTCCCTCATATTGTACCATTCTATTCATGTTATTTCATTAATGAAAATTGTCATTTCTAAGTGGAAGGTGCAAAGTTTCATTTTTTTAATGATAAAGTGGTTTTATGGACTTAATGTTCTCTACTTCTTCTCATGCCTTGGCTGTAGCCATTTTCAATCTATCATTCCAGTTACCAGTGTACCAGTGAGCCAACAACAAATCAGGTTTTTAATCTATCTATCTATCTATCTATCTATCTATCTATCTATCTATCTATCTATCTATCTATCTATCTATCTATCTATCTATCTAACTTTTTTCTGTCCTACTGTAGGTCAGAAATTTATAGCAAGCTCATGGAGAGATGAGCTGAAGGGCTATGCAGGTTATGGTGGAGGAAAGCTGCATATGGATTGAGCAGGTCTACTGCAGTAAACAGTATTGCGGATTTCAAAGCAACTAAATTCTGACAGCCAAGAGAAAAATGTTACAGCTAAAGGAGGCATTCAAGGCAGGCATGTGGATGAGTTGTGACTCAAAGAAGGTTGGCTGCAGTGAGCTGTATTTGCATCTGGGCAACCAACAGTGCCTAAGCAAGGCTGGCTGGTGTACTGAAAGGCAGGATAAGCTCTGATCACTGCCCCATTCAATGAATGTGATGCCCCTGCTAGGAGACGTGCGAATACTTTGCTGCTCAGACCACCTTTTTCTGACAAGCTCTGTATCAAGGGAGGATGCTTATTGCTAGAGACAAATAATTTCCAGTGCTTGCACAAAACTTGCAATTTTTTTTCTCTCATTACCACGGAATATCTATTTGCCTGTGGTTTGTAAAATGCTTTGTAAGTTACTCTCCAGTGTTTTACTTCTCATCAAGTATTACTTTAGGAAGAGAATAAACCATTCCTTGAAAAGGCAAATCTCAAAGTGGGGCCTCTTTTCACTTTTAAAAGTTTTGGTTTTGACCATTCAGCAAACTACAATAAAAATAATCTTACGGAGAGAAGCAGTTAGGGCTTACATACAATACATGTGATAGGAAAAGGCTGCTGTGTGCATGACAGGTAGGCATATCTTTTTTCAAGCTATTAATGTATTTGAGATGAGGACTATAACCTGCTCTGTGTTTCTGTGCCTCCACATTTGGATAGGGAGCTCTCTGATGCTGGGTAATGAGCCATCGCAGAGCTGACACTGGTTAACGCTACACACCATGATTTTTACAGTAAAAAGCAAGGAAAGATATAAGGACTTTCTTCTCCAAAAGATGTGCTTTTCCTCCTTCTAGATTAATATACTACTCAGGTGATCAGCTTAGTCTTTACCTCCAGTCTCAATTACTGTAGTTTATCGTATCTGGGCTTGAAACATCTACCCTTCAGCAAGCCATGGCCAGCTCAGCAGCAGATTACTCAGCAGCAGGAGCGGTGATGAACCTGTTACCCACTGCTACATCCTCATTTCAAGGTCAAGCCCAAGGTTTCCCTCTCAACCCCCGAGGGAGGTCTCAAGCAGTGCCTACCACCCACTCACGGCTCTCCATCACAGATTTGCTCTGCTGGGACAGGGCAGGCACAACCACTTTCTTCAATAAAAGAGAAGTAAATACAACCTCTATATACATGTTTTAAAGCTTTTGAAATGCATCCCCAATCTGACAGCATGAAATGGTTGTGGGAGGTGAGAGGCACAAAGTCCTTTCAAACTGGAAAGAAAGAGTAAGTTTGGATTTTTAACCCATCTAGCATTTTACACAAGTTAAAATGGGAAATAACACACGATGCAGTTTCCTTTGCAGTTTGGCTGGTTTAAACCATTCTGCTCATCAGAAAGAGAGGTCTTGATAAACTCCCAAGCCTTTCAGTATGTCACTAAAGCTTCATGAATATTTTTTCTCTGCACTTGAAACTTATTATAAATTATAAAGAAAATCCAATGCCTTTGTTGAAAAGTTGATATCTGCAAAGTTTTGCAGGTGAATATGCTAGATCAGATTCTGACACATGAATCTTGGACATTAAAATAATGGGTCTGTTATTTGATAACTCATAGCTGTAGCTTTCTTAACTTTCATGCCATTTTACAATGTGAAGCAGGATTGACTTTGTGCCAGACTTTACAGCAAGCTCACACCATAATATTGCTATTTGTTGCAGCTCATGTTGGCATACAGGTTGGAGGGAACACTAAGAAAATGCATGATTTTTAAAACTGTGCCTTGAATAAAATGCAATAGTTCTTCTTCTAGAGGAGAAAACATAAACAAAAAAGAAATAGTGATCTAGCTGTTTCTATCAGTCCCAAAAGGATCGATGCTGTCAGCCCAAAACACATAAAATCCTCCATACTTTCTGTGCATGTTTTAGAAGGACATCTAATGGAAAACATTTGTACAATGGAGATCCCCCAAACTGTCTTTTTAATAAGGAATTACACAATAGCAGTTGCGACACAATTCCAGTTAATTATATTATTATACTATTTTTTAGAACCTGTGATGCATAGTTATTCTGTACAGCTTTCCCTAAAAAAATATAGAACATTTCTTTGCTTACTGTCACATATCTTCTGAATTATCTCCATATGAGAGTTAAGAAAGATGAATAATATATTCACTGTTGACTTTTCTGAATGATTTCATACCATTTAAAATTAATTTCCTTTATGTTTTCTTTTCTTGTGTCTTGACTGCTTCCCATTTAGCAATGTTGCCAACTGGCAGTGAAACCACCTGTTCCCTAGATTTATGAGAAGCATGGCAATAAGTATGGGAAGTTTAGCAGGTGTCATGTCAATACAGCAGCATGACGTACGTGCCTCTGTCTTGGTATAGGCTCTGGACAACATCCATTTCATATGTAATTAACCTCTGCGCAATCCAAACAGGATCATATGGGATTCCTGTGTGTTACTTGGAAGCACTTAAATAAGACATGGGATACGCCCTGCTGGAGAACTGCAGCCTCCCGCAGCAATACACTTAATATTTCACATTGAGGATGCAGGATTTGAGCCTGCAAGTGCTGAGATGTGTCAGATTAATTTAAAAAATATGCGTATTCATACAGGCCTTTTATACCAAGCTTTAGAGCACAGTTTTCTAGGAAGTAATTCTAGAATAACTCTTTGCTTTTTACTTTCTTCAACTTCCTTTCCTTCCTACTTTCTTCAATTTCCTTTCCTTCCTATTCAACTGCCTCTATCTGTTTCTTCAATTCCTAAAATTATACATATTTTTAATAATCTAGTCTGGTTTTCCACTCTAAGTATATCTTATGTTCTTTCATGTATTTTTTTCTGAATACTCTTTTCCTTCTGCTTTCTTTCCTTTCAATGATTTCTCATGGTCTGGTATTTCCCTATGTAAAACTCTATTTACTTCTATATCACCCAGTTCCTCCTAGGGTCTTTCTGTGTTTTTAATTTTCTGTGTTTTCAGTCTCTCAGAGAGACAGCTATGCCACCTTCTAAATTATTTTTTCTCCTCCTTTTAAAAGCATCTCCTCTTTCTCCTCATCTACAATCTATTTACACGGCTCTCATCTATTTATTTTTGCCTCTAGATCCTTCTCTTTTTCTTCTTCACCTCTACAACTTTCTTTTTTCTAAGTTTTTCACATTCCTTTCATTGTCATCACACATTCCCCATTTTGAGACAAAGCTGTAGCTGAGAAATTGAGGTATCTGAGAACATCTGCAAATAGCATTTCACACAGCTTTCTGAAAGAGCCAGTTACTCAAGGAGATCAATATTTGTAGTTTACTCTTCATACTAATACTAGTACAAACTTCTGGGCACAAAACTGTGCTAGGCACAAAATCTTCATTTTCACTGTACAAATGAAGCTCAGTTCCTTGTATAATTGTATTTTCTTTTTTCTTGCCTTCCCTCCCCGCTAGGTTTACTAAAGTCTTGTGCTTTGCAAGTAGCCATTGTCCAAGTAAGTCATAGCTGTTTGAATATCATCTTTCCTCTCTACCCACATTGCCTGCTAAACTGCTGCAGACTTTTATGTACTGTCAATCAAATTTTCAAATACATGCATTCCCCTACAACTTAGTCCTCTCAACAAATTTAGCAGGACTGGGAGAATTAGTGCAGTATCTTTTGTTTTTCCGTGGGAAAATATTAAGCTTTTCTCTTTTCATTTCCAACTTATATAATAAGTACAGCACTTGATTATCCAGTCACACATTCTTATTCTCCTGATTCTGACTTCTTTTCCTACCCCTTAATGAGAATTTTTTTCCTGACTGCAACTGTGCAGCCCTATTGATTGCAACACCGTGCTTCAATAAGGCTACGTTGGCTCTAAAGAACAGAACATAGCTCAGAATTATTATTCTATATTATTTTTTCTCCTGTCCTGTATTATATATCCATTCTACAGAAGTTTTACTTTTTTTTGCTTCAAGTCTTACTGGTCCTTCCCTATCCATCCTGAACAGCCTTTGGTCCCTGACGTGTTTCATGATGTTTCATCTGAACTGAAGAGAGACTTCAATGACTGCAATTCATAATGAAGCAAAACAAACCCATATTAAAAATACAGAGCTTGCATCAATCTTACCTGCTTTTACTGCTAACAAGGATATAGAATAGTATGCTAGTATCCACAGGTAAGTATTTCTGTGACAACCCTAGACTAGACAGGATAGATAGGCTTGATGAGACAGGAAGGCTTCATTCATGGGTTCTCCTTATGTACAGAATGAGACAGTTACAAATAAGTACAAAGGCTCAAGTTTCCCTTACATGCAATCTATTTTAAAACTAAACTAGCTGTAAGAGCTTTCTTGGCCAATAAAGAGAAATATCTTCCTTCGAGGTCCACATCCCAGTACTGCTGCCTAAGATAAGTGAAATCTGCTAACTGATGGAAACACTTATACCCCACGGGTTGATGACAGCATATTTAGATGTTGGTGCTAAGACACCTGAGCGTAGGTGAATCTTGGTACAGTGACTAATTTTAAACAAGTCACCTTCCAAATAACAGACCAGTTTAAAGCATGCATATGGTTAAGACATTGTTACTTTATTTTCTTTGGTCACTGAATAATTATTCCCATGTTTTGTACAGAAATGTGTGGCACAAGAACCCTTCAGGCCCTCACATCTGAGCCAGTTCCTTGTGCGCTGCTATGCAATTTTACATTTGGTGATACAGCAAATGGAAAGAGTTAAGAGCAAAGCTTCTCTTCCCAGTCTTCTTGCTTTGTCCTTTCTATTAAGAAAGGTGACCTTAGCCTCAAACAAGCCGTGCAGATCTCTCAGTTCCCCTGGAAGGCTTTCACAGCCTGGGCTGGCTCACACATGCTTAAAGGAAGCTTTCCAAGGCAATAATACCATAATCCTGTGCCTCTTTCCTGTTGCCCAAGCTCAATATTTTCACTGTGTCACTTCATGAAGTCATTTTATCCACCAGGGATTTGGAGAAATAAAACCTGTGGCTTTGGAGCTAAATTTTTATTGAATGGCTGTTCACTTTGGAGAATGTTGTGTACTCTTACATCACACAGTGATAACGGTAACACAAAATAGTATATTGCACTAATCAAAAACCTGCCATTTAAACAAACATAAGTTTGCTTAAATCTTTTTACTCCACATGCTTAAACAACACACATTATAAGAAAGTCTTATAAGAAAGTCTACTTCAGAGGTGCAGATACATTGATATATATATTGCTATAATATATATTATACTTATCACATTTTGCAATAGTTTCCTAGTCATTCAGTATTAGAATATAGTGTGAGAAACAACGTAATGTGGAAGTAGAATCATAGAATCATAGAATCACCAGGTTGGAAGAGACCCACTGGATCATTGAGTCCAACCATTCATATCAAACACTAAACCATGCCCCTCAGCACCTTGTCCACCCATCCCTCAAACATCTCCAGGGAAGATGAATCAACCCCCTCCCTGGGCAACCTCTGCCAGTGCCCAATGACCCTTTCCGTGAAAAATTTTTTCCTAATGTTCAGCCTAAACCTCCCCTGGCGGAGCTTGAGGCCATTCCCTCTTGTCCTGTCCCCTGTCACGTGGGAGAAGAGGCCAGCACCCTCCTCTCCACAACCTCCTTTTAGGCAATTGTAGAGTAAAGGGTGTTGAAATTGAAGTATTTGTCTTGAAAAGGAAACATCAAAAAAGCATGCAGGGATTGGGCTTTTACACTCAAGTACTGGTGAGTGATTAGAGCTAGACAGAAGGAAAACTCATATTTACAAAATATTTTAAAGGTAGTATAATTTTAAAAGCTTCCTTCTCTGCCCCACATGCATTTGTTGCACTATCAAAAGTGATCCTGGCAGTGAAAACTTCAGCAATGACTTATGAAAATTACTCCTTGACATCCTTGTTTCCTATTTGCATGCAGAATGTTTTTTAACAAGTGTTGTCTGCACCACTTCACAAAACGAGCAAGCTCCAGTACTGGTGGTAACTTTTCTATATACCTGTCTTTCAGACTGTGAGAAGGTGCTGCCAGTGTAGCCAGTGTACCTGAAATTTTACTCCACTATTTAGTGTCAGATTGCTACTCAGATTCCCTGCTTGCTTGCTCTCCTCTGTAGTAACGTGACATCTAAGCGGACTTGTTTCTAAAAATCTAAGATATTGCCAACTGCATAAGAAAGTCTCAAAGACACCATTTGAAAGCTGAATGGCTAGGAAGATGTCAACCAGTGTTACAGCTCTTCAAAAAAAAGCAGCATCAAAGTCAAAGACTGTAAGAGTTGGTTTTGGTACTTGTAATTTTCTTCTAATTCTACATTCACGAAAGGAGTCCTGGTGTCAGCAGGCTCTGGTGTGCAAGCAGGCTCTCTGTTTTTCAAGCTGTCCAGCATAGTTGCAACTTCATGCATAAGATATCTTTTGATTTTGTGTGTTGATTTTAGGTGTGTTCCACCGAGAATAACTAGCAGGACTACTGCCAGCAGCAAAAAATCTGAAACAGTAGCAGGTCATCAAACTGTTGTCATTAAAAAATATTAGGAGTGGCCCTATGTAAACAGGCTGCCAACTGCAAGTAAACAAAATGTTCAAAAGCAGGACTGTCATATTTTCACATATGATTAGATTTGTTATCTTAGCTTTTAAATTCTAGAATATGGCAAAACCACACATAAAACTACAGCAAATTTATTGAGCTAGGCTTTTCTACTATTTTTTATAGTGGAGGTCATGTCAACTTCTCTTTTTCAAATAAGTACTAATAATAAATTGAGTCCCTTACATGATCCCACATACATTTCTAAATAATTCCTATAGGTTTCATGGCAATGAGAAGCTCACTTTCAAGCTTTCTGTGTAAGGTTGTAAATGCTCCTCTTTATTTCTCCAGTAATTTTCAAGTTCCTCAGCCAATTGCAGCCAAATGTGTCAGAAAAAAAACACAGCCTCAGTAATAAGTTCTCTCAAGCTTTAGGGAAGTAGTCAGCTCTGTAATGGAGTGAATTTCTCTTCTTTGGGGGAGAAAAGTCTGTAGTATGTGCTCAGCTCTTCTTAGAATCTGAAGAAACATTGAAGAAAGGTGTTCTGAATGCTGCGGTCATGGGAGAAGCTTAATTTTGTGCTCATATCTCAATAAATGCCACAGACTCTCACGTGAGACACAAATCCAGAGAAACAAAGCTTCATCAGAATTGTTGGCCAATCTTTTCATTGATGCTCTTGCCATCTTACCTTCTTTTTAATGTGTTAGGAAACAGTTACAAAACCCTCAAAACAGCTGACGTAAACCCTAGCTTAAATTTACAGCTATTTTCTAAATCAGCACAGCCATCTTCTTAAACCTTGGAAAGAATATTATGATCATGTTTAAGCATAATTAAAATCCTAATCTTGTAATTTTTCTTTGCCCATGGCTGAGGTACCTGAACTCTGACTAAAAGAGCACCAGACTCCAGCACCACTACCTCAACAGACATCAAGAATGAAAACACTGTGAGAGTTTTGGATCAGCAGAACCTGGTGCTAGTGTTTCTACATCTTAAAATTAGCTTATGCTGATAAGCCAGGCATTTTTTCAGGCAGGCAGCATTTATGGACATGCTTGCATTGCAGTCTTGAGAGATTTAAAACAAGCTCTAAAAGTCAGTGCAGAATTTTGCACCTACAAATGATCAAAAAAAAAAAAATAAAAGTACAATTCCTTGCAAACACAAAATGTTGAATTCGGGAACAAATGTACTACTAATGAGCTCCAGATTCTACTGTTTTGCATTTGAAAACAGTGAACTCACAATAAATTGCAGAGATAAGTTTGCAAGTGTGGTTTGTGATGATGGATTGTGTCTAAATACTACTTGTTTCTGCATGTGGGTATGCCAGCTCATGGGAAGAGAGGGAAAAATTGTTACATTCTCACTGCTACTAAAGCGCACATGTAAGACCTGAAGTCTGTCCTATATACCTGTAATCTGCTTGTTTTGATGTTGTGAAGAAACCAGTAGATAGAGATCAACAAGGACTCCAGCAAGGCTGGACTTGAAGGCATGGCAAACAATGGTGTATGGATTGGATTACAGTAACAGATCAAAATATTGTGAATGGACAGAGGATGCTCCTGTTCCTTTCTAATTCAGGCCCCCTTTGATTTTACGGTCTTGCTTTGCTTTGTTTTGTTTTCATGTTACATCCTGCCTGGTTTTCTCATACAGTGCTTTTGAAATAAATGTACCTGAATAAGCAAGAACAACAAGCTTCTGTCAGTCAGCAGTAACAATTATACAACATGCCAACTAACTCAGGAGAAAAATCATCTGGCTAAATTAATTTCTAACATTCCATAAACACAATAGCACTTGTAAAAAATTAAATATCCAAGATAGTGATATGAGAATATGTGCCAAGACAGTGTGAATGTAGCCACGAGGTATAAAATTTTGCCTTCGCTAAAGAAATAAGTCACCTCAGGCTGCGTACCAAGGTGAGGCACCTGCCTCCAGGCTGTGGTGAAGGGGACAGAGTGGGGCCAGGCAGCCAGGCAGCACGGTCCATCTGCCATGGGGGCTACATCACCCCTGAAATCATGTTATTTACTCAGTGCCCTAAGGTGACTTCTGTTGGTTAACACAGATATTCCACGAAGGCTTGAGAAATTAAATCCCTAGTTTTGCGTCTCCCAGGTGAAAACATTGTCTTCAGTGAGGTTAAGCTTTCAACCTTTGTATTGAGATCATGAGTGACAGGGCTTAAAAATGTTGTGGAAAAAGGCAGTAGAAGAATGTATTTCTTCTGCGGTGCTCTGATTTCTTCATACGTATGTTCCAGCAGTACATCCTGGTCATCCATGGCAGAAAGCAACTTCAAATCATCTGCAAATCTTTATGATTGTGAGACACTATAAATTGATAACATATTTATTAGAAACTGAGGTAAGTATACACAGATACATGAAAACCAAACCAAAACAAATAATCCAAACAAAACACTGCCTCTAGGACAGATGGTAGATCTTTTAAGAAAATATATTACACCGGCTATCTCCTCTGAGAATCTGCAGTTAAATGGGTAGACTACAGCAGTAGACATATGATGCTACATAGTCTTCCCTTCTCTTCTTTACAAATTTGCCAGTGAGAACTGGGTGTAAACATAAACTGTCAGTCTTCCAGCACTTCTCTTGTTGTGCCACAACCTTAGCATTTAAGCACTGTGTGAACTGGGTTTGTAAGCTTAAAAAGTCTGATCTTCCACTTTCACCAGTCTTAAGAACTAGGAGGAGAGAAGTAGAAAACTGCACAATACTGTTTAAAAAAACTCATTAAAATGCAGGAGTATTAAGGTTCCTAATTACAGGAATTACTAATATTACAGTGCTGACAATGAGTGCATTTGTGTTAGTCAGCTTCCCACTTTAAGGTTAAGCAAATCAGTGAATGGGCACCTGGGTGGCAGCAGAAAGATGTGCTACAGATGATGGTGCAAGCAGACAAATGCCAGGCCAATGTTTCTTAAGGAAAATACAAACCACAGGCTTTTCCCCAGGTTCCCACTAGTCTGGAGTGAACACGTTTGAGTGGTTTCTGCCTTTCCCTAACCCTTTCTTTCAACAGATACATTTATCTCTGTGTCTGACTCTTGCAAAATATGCCCAATGTGGAGAGTAGCTGAATAAGTCTCAATACATTTGTACAGCCTCTTTCTGTATTAATATCCCTCACTGCCCTCAGACCTGGCATTTACGATTACCAGATTGAATAACATACTGTATTTTCTCCACCAGTTCCATCATGGGATTTTCCTCACTGATTTGATTAACCTATCATACTGCTATTAAATTAATATAAAAACCTCTTTGAGATAATAATGCAATCTGAGTCCCAGGCCTTTAGCCATTGTGCCATCCATCTGTTGTTTGTAAGAACCACTTTCCCTGAAGGGAGATAGTGTGTTGAGGCAGAATCTACCACCTGCCACTTTGCTCAGAACCGCTCCTCTTTCATTCCAGACTATGAAACAATACTGTTGGGACACAGAAAGCTTTCTAGGAAGTCTAAGAGTTATGCAATTAACTGGTTTGGGTGTTTTTAAGTGCAGATCTTCATAGGACAGGGATACACTATCAGGATGCAGAGCAGAGGAGCAGAAACAGTATTTTTTTGATTCTAGTTGACTCCAACAATGTAAGACACATGGTCATCCTGCAGTTTTGACCATGAGGATACACCTTCATGACTATTCCTACCATGCTTTCTGGCTCTGTCAGTGTTGCTGGGAGGTTGATTCACGTGTCAAGCTCTGCACTGTTCCATCTACAAAAATGCAACCCAACTGCATATTGAAGTGTTCTAGTAAATCCTTCACATACAACATGACAGTTTGCCATGACTGGACATTATAGAGAGTTAACAGTTACTGGGACGGGGGTGTGTGTGCTTTTGAGATATTTCTGTAAGCTTTTAGTCATGAATCCCCCAATGCTGAGAGCTCTGTAAATCTTTGCATGAGTTGGACTCACAGAGAGGCATAGCTTTGAATTAGGGACTTTATCACTGAAATGAAACTGAGTTTTGACTCTGTGACCTTACTAAAGTGACATCAAAACTGGCTCTACCTAACCTTAGTCTACCCTTTTCCTTAAAACCTTGTTATTTGGGTAACAAAACATATAAAACAGGAAGATACTGAACACTGTTAAAATAGTTTCATTTACTAAAATGGTACAATTTGATGAGTCACACCTAAGATACCCTTGGCAGTCTGCCATTCTAACCCATTCAGAGTCACTAGACAAACTTGCACTTTGGAAATATCCTGGTAAAAAATTGAATTAAATTTATATAACAGTTTGTCACTAGGGTATTTGTTGAAGAGTTTGCATTAATATGAAATGAAGACAGGTCCTCATTTCTTGGCATAACATCTTAGCTTCTTCACCAGTCCACCGTGACTTCCTGACCAAAACTATCAAAAAGGAAGAGAGTCACCAAATGGCAGATTTTCTTTCTTCTTCTTGCTGCCTGTAATTTGAGAAAATATATTGAATTAATCAGGATACCAGAGTGAATTTTATGTGAATAACCTATTTTAGTAAGACTTTTAGTCTAAGGCCAAAAATAATAGCAAACAGTTTTAGCCTCCTAAATCAGCTGAGTTAATAATCTACATCCCAGTGGAAAGCAACTCTTAGGTGAGCTGAGTTGCTCTCTAGAAGTGATTGTTACCTTCTCTGAAGAATGTTCAGGGCTCCTGATACTGGTTCCTGATGGAATGCTTAAAATTGTGTAGACTGAGTTTAAGCTGAAAGCCAATAGGGACCTATGGCGATAGGGGTCTGACCTCTTGTGCAGGCTACATAGTTTTATCACACATTTTGTATTAAGAACCTAAGTATTTCAATGCTGAGAGAGTCTCAGCATGCAGAAAATAAATATTTAAAGATAATATATGAAGCACTGTGCTCTTCATTTCATCCAAACATCCATGCTGGATTTGTTGGGATAGGGTGCTGCCTTTTCCCTCCTAGCTCTGCCTTGATATGCCCAAAAACAAATCAGTCCTTCTCAGAAGATGTGGCAGGATTATCCTACAAGGGCAAAACTGTCCCATCAGAGCCAATTTCAGTCTCAGTTAAGAGACTGTAGGTATCTTAGTGGTACCAGTCCATGCAAAGTCTGCTGCCTGCTTAGGGGGTAATTCAGGCCTGGACTCGATAGAAGTTTGTATTGGCTCTTTTATCCAAAGAAATGCATTTCTCTCAGTTTCAACACTGTAAATGCATGAATTGTGGAGAAATGCCATAAATTAATGGTTCACTGATATGGTTGTTTCTGCCGTGGGGAAATAATAAATAACACTTTTTCCTACATCATATAAACAAATATTAAGCCAGCAATCTTTCAACTGTTGAGAAATCCACACCTCAAATTTTCTAAAAAACTTTTTCATAAAAATAATCTCAAAATAAAGGATTGTAATGAGTTATTACTCCACTTGCTCTGATATTCTGTGGGAGGCAGTGCTGCACTGCCTAGGTAGTCATACTGAGCAGAATAATACATCACACTTGAATATATTTCAGGAAGACAATAATGAGATTTTCTTACTTCAACTTAAATTAGTAATTACGAAGCAGCTACGAGAAAACCACATTAAAGAAATACGAATACAGAAATCTGTGACAGAATAAAATGTTAAACTGATGTTGAAAAGGGAAGTTCATGTCCAAATGCAGAGTGTGGAAAACGTTCCTCTTTGTAGAGTTACCGCTATGTATTTTTCTTAGTGCAGTTCAGTGCAACTGGTACAATCCTGAAGTCAGAAGCCTTCAGCTGAGCTGACAAGAATATGTTGGTTTTATCCAATTTCATCTGACAACCTCAGCTGTATGTAGTTGAATATAATGCTATGCAAAATCAGTCTATAAGACTATCTTTTAACCACTGCCTTTATTCAACCTTTTTTATTATAAATCCCAGGGGAAATTTGCTAACTTCCATCTCTACATGTGAGCCAAATTTTTGAATTTTTTTTGCTAGTGAGTAAATTAACAAAGAATCACAAAAAGTACTTTTTCGAAGTGAATTTTAGGTTTATTTTCTTTCAGTCTACAGTAGGATTGGAAAAGGACTATAGAAAATACAACGAAAATAGTTGTTCTAGTAATATGCTGTGGCATCCACAATAATACGTTTCCTAGGAGCTGGAGAGAGATGACCATACTTTCCTCTGGATGATAAAATACATATCTGTGTAGACCCAGATTATTAGTTAAAGTTCTGCTATAGAGAAATTTGTCTTAAGGATGACTTGTAAAAGGAGAGAAATATTTTTGATCTCTTATTTTTCTTCATGGTATAGCAGAAGCACCTATGGGAAAAGTCTTTAAAAAAAGTTTTTAATTTGGGATTTTATTTGGACTATAAATTCAAAATCCACCCTAGATTCCCTTTGGTAGAAGACTCTTCTGCTGACTGAAAGATTCACACAACTGTTGTATTAGGAGCACAAGTGGAGCCTGACTAATTCACAGAAAGAATTAACTTTACTTCTCTATTTAAAACTTCTTTCGTTGTTATTGTTGTTAAAGGTTATTTGATGTGCGTGCCTAAGGAACACTTAGGTGTAAAGATGATCTTTGTTAAGGTTAATCACCCTCTGCCCTTTGAACTACGTGTTGACATCTCACAGACTGTGTCTTTGAATCCACCGAGGAGAAACCAAAGAAGTAACGTCTGGAATTTCTCAGTTTTTATCTAAGTTGAGGATGAGAGAGGGGAACAAGAAGGAAAAACAAGGAGTACTTTTTAATAAATGGCCATACAGGTCTTCTGTATAAATAATTTAGAAGGAAATTATGTGCAAGGACTCTTTTAAGTACCCTCTTTTGGAATAAAATAATGAGGTGTTTTGGAGTGGTGATTTCAGATAGGAAGTGGTTTGAAAACACAAGGTGTTTGTAGAGGCTTTACTTTAAAACTGATGTAGTAAAAAGGTATGTAAAAAAAGGAATGGTTTAGCACCATTTACTGTCACTCCAAAAAGTAAGGAGAGTAGTGTGGAGAATAAGGTAAAGTAGTGTTTCTTGCTGTTATCCTGACTCTTTGGGTAGTGAAACAGTCACAAATTGGAGAATCATTCAGTGTGTTTTCAAAGGCAGTTTTTAAATGACATTTTTCCATTAAAACTGTCAATTTTGCAATACAGTCATGATTTCAAAGCAGAGAGATGTAATATTCTGGCTCAAATCAAAGACAGATTATGTATTTTATGTTTGCATAATCTCAAGGCTTAAAACAAAGGCTGCTTGTAGAGCTTTTTTTTTGAACTTCGGTGTAATAAAAAAGGTAACCACAGCAGTGATGCTAAAAAGAAAACAGCAATTGAGGTGCCTCAGGGCAAGTATATTCTTTTAGGTCTCTAGGAACAAGCTGGAATTCTTTCCAACAGTAAGCCTACATTTCAGCTGTAAATTTCTGTTGGAAAAGACCTACAGGATCAAGTCCAACCATTCCTATCAATCATTAAACCATGACTCTCAGCTCCTCATCCACCTGTCTTTGTCTTTTAAACCCCTCCAGGGAAGGTGAACCAACCACCTCCCTGGGCAGCCTCTGCCAGTGCCCAATGACCCTTTCTGTGAAAAATTTTTTCATGATGTCCAGCCTGAACCTCCCCTGGTGAAACTTGAGGCCATTCCCTCTCGTCCTGTCCCCTGTCACCTGGGAGAAGAGGCCAGCACCCTCCTCTCTACAACCTCCTTTCAGGTAGTTATAGAGAGCAATGAGGTCTCCCCTCAGCCTCCTCTTCTCCAGCATAAACACCCCCAGCTCTCTCAGCCGTTCCTCATAAGGCCTGTTCTCCAGCCCCTTCACCAGCTCCGTTGCTCTTCTCTGGACTCGCTCCAGAGCCTCAACATCCTTCTTGTGGTGAGGGGCCCAGAACTATGATATGCTATGATTTATATTATAAGGAAAGAGGCCTTCACAATCCTAACAGTCAGCATGGATCAATCCATGACTCCTCCTGGCAAATAAAAGGCAACCATTTTCTCTCACACAACACACATATGGAGATAGATTGATCTTCATTTATTTAAAACCTCTGTGTGTAGTCCATCACAATACTCCAATATAATGATTTTTTAAGAGTATGACTAGTCCTGATGCATTTACCATAACCCCCTTCTTAGATAGGAACACCTAATCTTTCTACCCTTCCCTTCGCAGACTTGTGACCACACTGTAGGGGAATGATTTTTAAAAATAAAACATTTTATATACATTATCATGGTTTAGCCCCAGCCTGGCTAAATTTTGGGTAAAACCATGCAGCTAGGCACCTAAATCCCTTCCCCTTACACCCCCAGGGAAAGGGGAGAGGGAAATGAGAGGAAAAAGACTTGCATGTTGGAAAATAAAACTACAGCTTTAATAATAATAATAATGATGATGATGGTGATAATGATGATGATGAGGATGATGATGACAATAAAAATAATAATACAATAACGACAGCAAAACCAACAAATCAATAAAATATATGAGATCACGCTCCTAGATCACCCCTCAAGGACTGTGTGTCACCGCAAATGCTGCAGACACAAGGGAGTGGATCTATGGCCAGGAGGGAGCTTGGCTCAGGAACTTGATTCAGGAATGCACAGATCCAGGATCAGGAGCAATTTGGCAGATGAGGTCCTCACTGGACATTGGGCATTGCAGAAGAGAGTGAGACCCTCATGATCTCTCAGTTTTTTACCAGGTATGACACATATGGGATGGAATCCTCTGTTGGTCAGTGTAGGGTCACCTAACCTATTCGCCCCTCCTCACAAGTGTGGCCCCCTTCCACTAGCTTGAGAATGGCTTTCACTACTATAAGGGTAATTATAAGCATTGGCCTTTTCGCATACCAGTGCCCTATGTTGTCACTCTGCAAGTGACACTGTCTCAAAAAGATGCAGTTAACTTTCAGAGCATGAAGTTACTTACAGCAATTGAGTTAGTCACAAAACTGACTCTAATTTAGCTCAAACCACAACTTTCTCTCTCTGTACATATATATTTTTCCCCCCGGCATTGATAAAGTGTCCTACCCAAATTGTGGACACGATTTATTTAAAAGGAAGCTTAACCCTGGGAAGAGTAAGGAGCAGGTTGTGTGATGCAATTGCCATATGTATCTAAAATGTAGATGTTAACTAGCCTCTCCACTCAAAAAGTGAGAGATATCTGCCTTCTAGAAGCAGCTGCTATCCCATCAGCAGCAAATTTCAAGTTCATTCTCTGAGCAATCATTTTTAGATAATATAATAACCAATCTCCAAGGTCCGGCCTTTGGGGTATGGATAGCAAGGAGGACAACTTGACAGAGCATGTAGGTACTAATGTGGCAGATTAGCTAAGCCATTTCCTCAGTCAAGTGAGAAGGTTCTTTAAAGGTAATTTAAAGCTCAAATGGGGAGATAGCCAGGCAGATTGACACTTTTTTAAAAATTTCCAGGAGAATGCAATATCTACAAACTTGCAGCCTGATCTGGGGGTCTTTTGAAACCTGTGTGAGAAAACGTTAGCTCTCACCGGTAGGTTTGGATCAGAACCTAGTTAAGGAGTATGTTTCAAGCCTTTTCAGGCTCAGTAACGTGCTGTGGGGAGGTTCAAAAGTGATTCTTACACTCAAGCATTTTTCAGGGTAGAGCTGGTGGTGGTGCTAATTCAAATGGATGCCGCACTGTGTATCACCTGTCTCTGAGCAGGAAAGTACAAACGTTACAACCCTGTGACAGCTCTGGGCAATCACACTCCTAAATTCCTGATCCTGAGTGCCAGTAAGTCAAAGTCCTAATGTTAAAATAACAAGTTGCCCTCATGCCTGTGGCTTAATAACTGAGATTTTTCATTTATGAGTGTGGAAGAAAAGGACCTTCCTGATTAAGAGTGTGAACAGGATTCTAATTACAGCACATTTGGGTAGACTGTGAAATCAGCCCTTCCTCTGCCCTTCTGCCACACATTCGCTAGGAAATGAACAGTGACTACACTTACACTGAAATGGATCTTTGTATTACCCAGGCTGAAGAGTTTTCTCATTTTTTTTTAAACCTCAAACACATTCTTCCCTCTCAGAGACATTTGGTCTTTCATTAGCATATAAAAAGTATCCTGTGATATTTAAAACAAACATCCATTTGAACCTTTTACATGGTATTTTTACTACTCTACCAAATCATTTTTGAAATTGAATTATGTTTCATCACTGGCCCCAGTCTGCAATACTTCTTATCTAGCTGTTATAGTGCTGTTAGAGGGAATTGAAATTTTAAAAGGAAGCTTTAAAAGAAGAGTTAGGTCTTATATACCCCAAGTGAATATGTGGCTGGGCTTGAAAACAGTGACTTTGTAATATTGCTCATTTTATCTTAAAGAAAGAAAAGTTTGAGCATCTTCAGAGGAGAATCCCTTCTCCAGCTTGCACAAATTAATAGAATTATAGCATGTGAAAACTTACAATTACATTAACCTGCAAGTGTACTTCCCTTTGATCTGATGGGGATTAGACAGCTTATATATGAGCTTGTTCACTAGGAAGGTACAGAGAACTTCTAAGGAGAAATTTAAACAGGAGTTTTACAGGCTCAGTATCCCCATGGGAAAGCTCCTTTTTAAAACAGGCTGTGACAGCAAACTTCATGGAGACTACTCAGAGAGAAACTCCTGGCTCCACCAAAAGAATTTAAAAAGAACAAGCAAAACTCAGAATTTATTTATGGAAAAAGTCTCAAAGATCATTATATACTGAGTTGAATGTCCTTTGAATGGTTCCCTGGCCAGAAGCAGTGAGGTGGAAATAAATGTTTCTAGCAGTAATTTTAAGTTTTAGTATAGTAAGGTTTTGAAAAGCAGCCACAAAGAGGGATTTTTTAAGGGAAGCGTGTTGTAAGAAGTAAAGGAGCCACAATTCAGGGGTGAGTGTGCAATACTAAACTGAAATGCCTCCATAACTCAGGTATAAAGTTAAGCTGGTCTGCTTGAAGAATATACTTGAGTTGATAAAGAGCATGGGATACTCCTTGTCTAGAAGGTACCCATCTTTTCAGAGAGATAAACTAAATTCCTCAAAGACTGTGTAGCTAAAGCAAAACGATCACACATCTATGTCATTTACTCTGAAAAAATATCACAAGTGTTCTTGGTTGCTTGACATTCATTGGTCTGTTTAACTAATCAATGGCAGAGCAACTGGTTGAAAAGCTAATGCCACATGTGGTGGGAATACAAAATCTTTTATTTCCTTCTCGGTTTGCAATACAGGATTTCTTGTAATATGAGCTTTAAGCAAGCTGTTACTGTGTTCATCCGTGTCTGAAAAGGGTCAGAAGTTTAATTCTGACTTTTTGAGAGTATGACTCTCTTTTAGGGGACTGGAAAGTCTAACAGCTTCAGAGAAGAATGACCTGTTTGCATCAGAACTGAGTAAGCAATTATTGTTCAGAAGAAATTGTGTAGCCATGGAAACATCAACATTTGTATGATATTGAGGAATTTCTGTGAATAATGGGCAATCTGCAATTCTGCTGCTATAGGCTTGATATGTTCCTGTCACTGAACAACAAATATATATTGCTAATGCCATTGTAACTATAATTTTTTGTAAATGGAAAAAATGTGTCTTGTGGCAAATAATGAGTCAGTATTATGATAAGGTGGCTAACATGTAGGAAAACTGGTTAGTAAACTCTAAACAGACGTTTACTGAATACTGTATGACTGGAGATGTACCTAATTTAAAAAATATTTTCAAATGTAATGACAAAATGGGACACCATCATGCACTTAAGACAGTGCAGGAACACCTGATATGTCCTGTATAATCCAGATGCCATTATTGTAAATGAAGATGAGGCTGTTTACTTGCAAGTGTACTCTTATCCAGTGCCAGCTTCTGGTTTTAGATGTGCAACTTCTTAATCTTCTCTACTTAAAAAGAGTAACCAAAACCCACCAAAGTGCTATCAGCCTTCTTCATATCACGTGGAGTGGACACGGTCAAGCCAACTGTGAATGGATTTCCCTGGTAAATTAGTCTGTAGAGAACTCTGCATTACCTGATGCCACCCTCAGCATGTTTCATAGTGAGTCACTGTGCCACAAAGCTGCTTTGTCTTCTTTATCCACAAGCAAAAAATGTATGAACACTTTCCAGCTAGCCCAGTATGAGCAGAGCTCAGGCTCCAGCTAATCACTCTGTGGTGTGCCACACAGCTGTTAATCTTCAATTTCTTTAAACAAGCTCCATGTGTTTCCTCACTGTGCAGCTTCCAGTTGCAAGTGCTTTTTGTTACATACCTGATATGTCCAAGTCTACACCAATCCGAAGTATTATTTTACTAAAACCAGAGAAAATATTCTCCATGTATATACTATTCTATCGCCTCCCTTGAGCATCTCAGGCTCTCTTGAGTAATTAATTTAGAGGGATTTTTAAACTACATTTCCATATGATTCTTTCTCACTTGACTTAGATGATTCTTTTTCTTGAATTTGTAGAGATTGATGGCAATGTGGAGGTCTGAGAGATCATGTTGTACTTACAGAAAACACTCTGGGAAGTTAATAAGGGTAACCACCTCCAATTTTCTGGTCACCTCCAGCAGATTTACACATGAGTGTAAAGAGAAGGAATGACAACTTGGTCATGGGACCTTTTGTACAGCAACAGTTTCAGAAGCAGATAAAATTTAGATTTTGCTTAGCATAAGGAGATGAGGAGAAAATGGCCCATTAGAGATGTAAATCTAAAAATAGTCAAACCAGACAGAAAAAAAAGATTACTTGAGCTTTCAGAGCCCCAGGAAGTAAACTGGGGATTTGGGGCCATATCTAAGACTAGATTGGTAAAATAAATGGGTTTTTTGCAACAGTTTGTCAAGGCAAATTTGGCTTCTGTGATCAAGAAGAAAATCTGATGTAAAGTTTCCCCATTCGGGTGCTGAGATTCTGTTACTGTCATCTCTGTTTGCTCAGAGAAATGGTTTAGTAGTGGATGTGTATGTTTGGACTCGATGATCTTGTAAGTCTTTCCCAACCAAACAATTCTGTTATTCTGTTATTTCATACTTTAAAGCCTACTTATTTCATGAAAGGGATCAGAAGTCTGGTTCTGAGTCTAGATCTAATATTTCAAGAAATCTGGAACTTAATTGTAATTACTCACATTTTAGGTAAGCTTGAGGTCTTTATGAATGAAAGAATGGCTGAGGATGCTGAAGTTGTTCATGCTTATACAGTCATTTTCTTTACACATATTTATAGCACTGTTAGTACGACAATACCCACACCATTGGTGAATAATTGGTGGAAACCTTTAATGGTCAGAGTGTATTTTGAAAGATTCAATTTTAGCCCATTAAACTATTATTATGATTGCAGAGATGTTTTAAATATTTCCTTGCTTTTAATTGGGCCCATTTTTCAACCTAGTTTTAATTAGCTTCATTCTTCAAAGCAAAGAAAGCTTTGCTGATGCATTCAGACCTGTGATAAAGAATAAGTCTAGTCAGATGAGGAAAAGAAAAATCTGCAAGCTAAAATGCATTAGTACACTTTTCTTTCCTCTTATACTTTGCACTTATTTATTGATGATTTTTTTAACCCAGAGAATATTCTGTTGAGACATACATGCGGAAACAGGCTCAGATCTAGTATTTTTAAATCCTCTTTCCATTTGTGGCTTTGCAGAGTCATACATTCACATGCTGGCTACAGCTTATGAGTCTAGTCAACCAAGAAAAATAGGGTAATTCTGGCCCACCCAGCACTGCTTTCAGTCCCCCGTATTGGGTCTCTTCTGTGTCCAGGCCACAAACCTGCTCCTCAGTCTCCCTTGGCTTTGGATGGGAGTTGCTCCTGGTGGGTCTGAATTCTGGGGTTGTTCAAGTGGGCTTTGACCCCTCTTACTGCTTGTACAGCCTTCCCTGCCAGTCATCGTCCAGCCCTATGTCCTGATGCTATTGGATTATGGTGATTTAGAAAGGTCCTAAAAGAATGGTAATGCCTTGAAAACTATGGTAAATATTTGATTATAAGCATTGTTATTTATAGACTATACATGTTCTGTTATTTATTTCTCTCCCTTATTATTCTGTAGAATGGTCAATAAAAAAGACTTCTTAACAGACTTTGTCCAGGTGTTTAATCCTTGTCTAAAACTTGGTAGCATCCACAGCACTTTCTAATCTTGGAAACAGAATAAAAAGTAATTTGTATTTCCTTTGTATATGTACAACTATGTATATTTGTGCTGGGACTATCTAGGCAAGGTACAGAGAATCAGAGAATGGTTTAGGTTGCAAGGGACATTACAAGTCATCTGATTCCAACACCCCCAGCCATGGGCATGGATACCTCCCACTGGATCAGGTTTCTCAAAGCCCCATCCAACCTGGCCTTGAACACCTCCAGGAATGAAACATCCATGGCTTCTCTGGGCACCACCCTCACAGGAAAATGTTTCTTCCTAAGATCTTATATAAATGTCTCCTCTTTAAGCTTAAAATCATTCCCATTCATCCTATCCCTGCACCCCTGAATGATGGTGGTTAGTCCTGAGGGATAGAATAGGCCTTGCATTTTAGTTCATGCTAGACTGCTAAGTAGAATAATATTAATAGTCTTTCACAAATATGCAAAACTGACACTGTTAGGTTGATTTGGGAATAAGACAGGAAAAAGTGGTTGATTATTTTCACAGCAAAGATTTAAATAATTTTTTTTTTTAAATTGTATGCTGTTAAAAATTACCAGGAGAAGCTAATGCATCACATAGAATTCTCTTTGCATAAGATTTGGTTGCTGTCTTTCAGTAAAAGATGCTTTGGTGGATAACTGGTGTATTGAAAATGAAGAGAAGTTTCTGGTTTCTTTGGAAGGCTAGTTGTTTTGGAAAACATCTTCTGATAGAAAAGTGCTGATGAATATTTCTCCACAAATTGACATTATAGGCATTGTGATTTTATAATCTTTAAAACATAATGTGAATTTTTTTTTTAAAAAAGGTGCTTTTAAGTGAAAGTAATTGTCCTGGCTGTAACAAGTGGTCACTATGATCTGTGTATTGCCTCTTCATGGCAATAATTCAATACTGTCTTGTGGTGTCATCTGCTGCATTCCTGAGTACATTTTGTGGAAGCATGTCCTTCATAGTCTGAAAATCCGTCCTTCTTTTCTCTCCCATGTTCTCTCTCATGTTCTCTCTCTCTGATTTGTATCTATGTACACAAATCTATATGTGTCTACAATACTTGTACAAAACCCAGATAAAAATGCACTGATGGAATTCTTGGCTCCTGAGACAGCTGTGTGTTCTATGGAGCTTAAGTGTAAAACAGTCTTGAAAAACTATAATGGAAATTTACCATCCGAGGCACAATTATTGCTCATCACCATTGTGACAGTGATGATGAGGATGACACACAATCTAGAAGAGGAAATGGTGAGAAAGTATAAGCCAATTGACATATTCTTTTAATGAAATAAATGCATATTAGAGCAGATTGAAATAGCTGTGGAATAATTGATATAACTAATACAAGCAAGGTTGATGAAGCTTTTGGCTTCTGTGAAAACGAAGAATGTCCAAGTCTGTGAAAGAATATGTCTTACATTTAATATGTTGAATGTAGACAATTAATGCTTTCCAAATACAGACTGCCAAGAGCACAAAGAGCAAAGTTTAGTTGAAGTTCATGCTAAGGTCATATACTCAGCGCAACCATCCATCTGGACAACCTCTCAGTAACCTCCACATGCTGCCAGACAAGATCTGGGATCTTTTGTGTTCCAATTAGAGCATGCAACAGTTAATTTGTTTTAAATAGGAAATTAAACAGTCACATAAAGCGTTATACAAAGGTCATAAAGTGGTTTTTGAGGTGCATTGATGAGGGCTGTTTGGGTTCTGTACTCCACATCTTGCTACATCAAATAGAAAGAAGAGCAGAATGACAGGAGAAAATAAGTCGTACTCTTTGTGATGAGAAATCATGACTGAAAAGGTCTTGACTGACTGCTAAGGGGCAGGTCCTCAATTATTAGAGACACTGTCTCTCTGTCCCGCCCAGGAGGCCATGCAGAACTTGTCTGCCTCTTGGACTGCAGAACCCATGCTGCCTGCTGGAGGCTGGCAGGAGAACTGCAGGATTGGAATTCTGGCAGAAAAGAGCTAAAGAGTACGTTCAAACATCAAAATAGAAGAGCTGTAAAAAAAGGGGTGGAACTGGAAATAGGGTCGTGGGCCTTAAGGGTGATAAAGGGACATCACTTGTAGTTTTGATGATTTTTCTGAAGCTGGGCGTTCCAGAAGCTTTAGTGTTCAGACTCTGAAGAATAGTCAGTGTTGGCTGAATGAGGAGGGTGAGAAGAACAGGAAAGGCTGGAGGTCAGTGGAGAACATGGGTATCCTGATGGCATGAGTAACATTGGATTTGAGCCCAGGTGAGACAGAGGAGAGGACCTTCATTGTGGATTCTAACATAAAGACAACCCTTACTGAAGAAGACAACCTCTCATTAGCTTCTACTTATGAACCTAGTTCCATCTATCATCAAATCTAACAATTTCTAATGAAAATTTTCTAGCTTTTTACTTTCTTGGCCAGTGAAGTTATTGAGGTGATTCCAGATAAGTGCTTCCTGAGGAAGTGGCTTACTGATACATCTCTTATAATTAAAATAAAAAAAAGACAAACAAGAAATGTAAAGGGTTAAATCCAATTTTTGGAGAAAAATAATAGATTCAGATTTCAGGCTGCTTTATTTTGGCGAGATGAAATTTACTACTATAGAATCACTAGCCTTGAAAGTAATGATTTATGAATGATGAAATAATACCAAAATTCCTGCATTGGAAGTAAAGCTTGCATCTGTCAGGCAAGAAGTGTGAGTGCTGTTGAGGAAAACATGCCCAGCTGTGACATGTTTCTTACCTTGCAGAAGCTGTAACACAACAGAAAACTTCTGAGGACTTGACTTGGTGCAGAGGTAGCACAAACCAGTGTGCTCATTTGCTGGGGCAATGATTTTTTCTCTTGAAAGAGCTTGGCTGGCTGGAAAGGTAATATGACATTCTTTTAAATGATTGATGTTAAAATGAAGTATGCAACCCAAAAACTTGCTTCTCATGTATTGAGGAAATATTAGTGTTTCATTTCTTACTGTTAACTTGTTTTTAGAGATATGCAAGTAGTTTGAGTCTGTAAGTAGAAATAAAAGTATCTGTAGGATATTCCCAAGGTTATAATTTCACTGAAGATTTCTCTGATGTCATAAACTGAAAGACCTGAGTTGAGTTGTCTAGTCATAGGAACGCCAAGATGAACATTATAGTAGGCGAGACTTTATACATTAACAGCCTTAAGTGGGCCATCTGTGATGATTATACCTTCCCTAAAGACTCAGGGTTCTAGTAAAATGGTTTTCATACCTACAAAATGAGTGGGGTTTTTCCCATCTATTTTCACCATTTTCTCTTTGAAGGAGGCGATGTCATTTTTCCCTCAACCAACAAGAAGGCATAAATGTTACACTGTTTAAATTTCACCACAAAAGAGGAGAAGGAAAGTTTGAATTACTACAGCTTTTTGTCTGGCTTGGGTAAAATTTCAAAGTGCTGTCACTCCAGTCACATTATCCTCTGCTGGCATCAGTGTGTAAGACATATCAGTAAATAATCATACAAGTCTGACAAAGAAAAACCACTACTGAGCTTGCACTGAACATGTAGAAAGGTTGTCAAGCACGCACATACTGTTCATTTCATATTTATTTTTTGGATCTTCGATCTAGAATGGCAAATGTGGGCTACTGTAGACCTTGCGGTTGATAAAATCCATCCTGGTGAAACCTGGATCATAGCTTTTTTATTTTTGTTAATTTTAAGAGATTGGTGTAATTTGTGTAGATTATCCTGAAGACTAACACCTTTAATGAATAATCTGAGAAATAAAATGCAAAAAGAAAGGTGATTTTGGAGACTACAATCAATGTCTCTATTCTCCTTTTCCTTGATTACAAGATAAGGGACAATGTATGTCTGCATTTAACATTTAACTTTATGTAATTGAAAAGTTAAAAAGAATGATGTTAAAAAGAACGAATGTGCTTCAGTTGTGTTACTTAAATGATATGCACAAAAAAATCTCAAGAGACCTATCAGGTCACTTATTCACATACGTTGTGTTTTATGTACAAATTTGATGTGTAAGTTAATAATTCATTTATTGTATGTCCTCTGTATTACCTTTGTGAGAGTCCAATGCCTGTGCACCTCTGGGACAAGAAACAGGAGTTAGAAATTGCCTGGCATGCACCAGCATGATGTGCTAGCACCAAACACCTATGCCACCTGGCATATTCTGCTCCTGTACAGGAGGATTGATGATAACTAGAAATGGTCTCAAGATACCAGTTTGTAGAAGAACTTTTAACTTTCCATTTTGATTGAGTGGTATATGTTGTTATCTGTGATTACGTGTTTATGTGTATACTTACAGACATATTTAAAAAGCAATATCTTTGCAATCAAACTTTTTTTTTATATTAGATGTATAAACATATTTATATATGCAAGTCCTTGAATTCAGAGGAATTCTGGATTGTCTTTCTCATCATCAGTTGTCTGCATTAACTTTGTTTATTACTCCCCCTTTAGGCATTCTATAGCATGTTATATAATAGGTCTCCAACAGAAAGGATTTTAAACAGGGGAACAATATGAAGGAAAGAATTTTTTGAAGGAAGTTAGATAAACCCCTGAAGAGCATTGCTATCACACATTTTCCTGATGCAGTGTCTATTTAGAATTGAAAATCAATTGAATTTTCCAGAGTGGAAACAGGATTTTCTTTTTGAACTTTCCTGGTTACAAAAGGATAGGCAGCTCAAGAAAACCACATTAATTGGTAGAAACGTGCAACCAAGATCAGTGAGTCCAATATTGGCCACAAAACACTGACTAATTTTCCAATCATTTCAAACAACGTATGAATGGTTTCCATCAGTGCTCCCAGTATGTAATTTACTGAATATTTGGACTATCCTTTGGCATCTTAATTTCTCCAGCAGTTTTCCCATGTCAAAGGCAACTGACTGTTAACCCAGTTATTTATATTTTCAGATAGAATTAACAAAAGCAGCTTTCATGGTTTCCTTCAGTGTTTCATACCACAGATAAGCCTGCTTGGAAAAGTAGGTTTACAGTGAATAACCACTGAAAATAACTTTAAGATGATTTATGGAAGAGGATTTAACATAATGACTACATTTGGTGAAGCTGAAAACTGCTTTGTAGGTTTTGCAAGTTTGTGATGTTCCCAAGGTCTGGGGCTCAGCTTGCTGGCTTTAGCCCCTCTTCTGGAAATATCCAACCCACTGCTTAAAAGATGTTCTAAAATATATTTCTCGTGTTGTTCCTGTATTTCTCTAAGGAACAGTGTGTTACAGAAAACAGCCACGCAGGGAAGTTCAGAGTAGAGAGTTATTATGTGTAAACTATTACTTTTACTTGAAAGATGTTTTCTTCTTTTTAAAAACTCCTGGTAAATTCCAAGCCTGGATCCCGTGAAGTGAAGAGCACATGGTGACACTGCTGACTAAGATCATTGTTGATGCACTGATGAGACTTGGAAATTTCTATCAAGACTACATAATTTTTCAGGACTTTTCCCTTATAAACATATTCTGAAACACCAACACTTTAGGGGGACAAATACAAGACAGTACAAGTAAGTATCTCACAGCTCTGCTGGAAGAATCTCAAAGGAGGCAGAAGTGGTTGTTACCAGCCCAGACAAAACCACGAGTCATGCCTTTATACTAGAACAAGAAATGCCTGCTTTAATTGGCAGGGAAAAAAAGCAGCTAAGCCCAACATCAATTAACGAAGGGAATGAATGCCTGGGAAAGGGCAACATGGGATTGTTTGACAGGAGACAAATGTTGGAGATTAGATGGAGAAATTAACACCTGAAAAATACCCAGAAGCTGTTGTGGGTGACCTGCTCTGTATTTGTCTCTGAGCATTTTTTTTATACAAGCCAATAATAATGCAGAAAAGCTTCTTTCTCTGCATTACCTTGCACCTGCCCTCACGGTCTGTCACTTTTGGCTACTAATGCACAGAACCAGACCATACATAGTCAAAGGAAAGAATAGCAAAATTGTAAAAGCAATTGCATAAAAGCTTGATACCGCTTTTGGAATCTGTAGGAAATTAAAATGGTTCCCTGTTGTCAAGAATGAAAGACTATTGTTCTGGAAGAGCAAGAGCCATTAAGCTAATTACACATTTGCATTGATTTGGTGAAAACTGAATGAAGTTAAATTAATACAAGCCAGATGTAAACCAATTAAAATGTGTTCACACAGGGTTTTTCACCAGTTTAATTGATTTAAAACCAATTATGTGCATAAATAAGGACATACATGCTTTTTCTTCTCCTTTATAGACAGAAAATTAGGTAATAATTTCAACTCAGATTTTGGTAACTCTACATTAAGAACATAGCTGTATTGCTATGTAAGCATGGGTCTCCTAATAATTAACACACCATATATCCTTCCAAAAAGAAATCTCAGACTCAAACTTTTCTTTATAACTAAATCCCACATGCAATCAGATGGATCCAAACCTGGGTCTAAGCCACTTTGGCTGACAGGATCAGAATCATTGCATTGTGGTTACAGGAGAATGAAATTGATTTTGCGGTCCACGCTTGTATGTTGCAGGAGAAGTAGGTAATATCATGCAAGCTCCAGAATAACAGAACAGCTCAGGGAAATGTTAATACTAAGACTGGCCATGGGCAGAATAGATTACTCCAGTATAGGAAAAAGACAGTATCTCTCTGTGCCTCTTTTCTTGTCCTTCCATGTCACTTCATCTTCCTTTCTCAAATACTCCTCTGTCAAATAGGCATAGTGGTTATTTACTGTCGTGCACATTTCAGGTAGCTTTAAAAAAAAAAAAAAAAAAAGAAGAAAAAACCCCGCAAGGTTCTTCTGATATACAGAAATGAAGAATGTAATTTTAAAATTCATATTTCTATAGTGGCACAAATGTAAAATGATGGTACATTTCTCTCTGACTAAAATTCTACAATGGCACTGGTCTGAAGTGTGTATTTAATATCAGCTCTTTACCTGTGTGGATACTACTCTACTGTCCCTCCAGGTGCTTTTTGCCCACATGTTTTGATACTTAAGTCTGTTTCTTCAAGTTTCCGTTCTGGCAGGGGCCATAAGGTGTGAGCTGGACTGGTATCTCATGCGCTATGTACTGTAGGATACTTGGCATCTGTGGGTACAAGCTGGGTCAGGAGATCGTTCCTCTGCTGTAGTTGACAGCAGCACTGGCTACACGGGCATTTTTCTCTGTTTTCCATCACTGTTGTGAGATCTCAAAATGTCAAGAAGTCTTTGGGTATTTCTGAAGGAAAGACCTTGTTTATGTCTTAAATTCTCTTCCTATCTCCGTCTCTGCATCTCACCTCTCACTCATTTTCTGCTGATGTGAGTTCTGGTGATGGAACAAAGTGTGGTCTATGCTTTGTACTTGTGTTTCTTAAAATCAGCAGTTTGGAGAAGTCGCAGGAGAAGAGAAAGAATCCTAAATTTTGCCTTCTCTGCTGAAAAGTGAGAAATGAGGACGCTAACTTCAAAGCGACAGACTCACAAAGACCCCACCACTGTCTCATAGAACAGAAATTAAAAATTTTGAGCAGTAGGCAAAATGCCTACCTAAGCACAAGAAAACGTTCGTGCTTGTACCTTTGAAAAAGCAGGAATATGGGTGTATATAAATATATGGAACAATGTTGCACACTTACTTTACAGTAACATGCATATACACGTGTAGCAGAAATTGAGAATCTCCAGGAACCCATACTAATCTTCTGGAGAAAAAATATTGACTCATTATATTAAATCAATTTGCACAAGCCAGGACTAAGGCTTACTCTATCTAAAGGAGGTTCGGTGGGTCTACTTTAAAGCTAAGATGTAACTATAGCATACTAAAACTGCTAAAATCCTTCATTGTTCATAAAATTCCTTCATAAAATTCCTGCTCTATCCTTCATTGTTTGTTTAAAAACAATAACTCTTTATTTGTTTGTTATAATAAAATAGATATAATATACAATATTTAATTATAGCTCACGCTGTATTTTATTAACATTAAAAATAACTTTCTGTGGCAAAATTCATGATTATTATGCAGACAATTCATTAATCAAATTAAGTCCTTGATGCATTTACTTGCTCAAAAATACACATATTAAAAATTGTGGGTTTTTAATGAAAATTTATCAACAGGAATTTGATGAGTCATTTTCTGCCCCTTTGTAAATGTTTTCATGATGTAGTATTTCATATCCAATAAGTCCACATGCACTACTTCCCCTTGTCAGAATCGGGTCTGGGTTGATGTTGCTGTCATACTTTCAGAATGGAAACCCATCTTGTACATCTAAATAATCAGTTCCTATGTTTCCATTTTGTTGGCACTTTTTTCACTGCAAGTAGCTGCAGGAGTTCTTCGCTTGAAAAGGATGAATTCCTGTCAATGAATCCTGCTCTTTTGTCTTATTTAAGAGCTTTTTAGGAGTCTCTGAGATGAATGCATTCATGGATACTGGCACCTACATCAAAACGGTTGAGGCTACGGAACCCTTGAAGCATCTTTCTTTCCTCCAAGGTACTCACTTGTCACAAAAAATGAAATTTAAAAAATCTGTGGAGAAAATTTGCCATCTAAGAATTTTGCTAGTTTTCTGATCAGCAGGAGTCCCTCTTGAGTGGAAAAGTCTTGATTTTAGGTATTAAACATAAGGCGGTAAATGTCATGTAACTTGAAGACTTTCTTCCTGTAAAGCAAGGGGTAATAAAAGGGTTAAGCTTGGAGAGATTTGGAAGTATTTTTTAAAGCCTAAAAGCTGTGTTAGAGACAACCTACCTGCTTCACTCTTGTGTCCCCTCCAGTCACTGATGTTTCAATGTCACAAAAACACTGCTTCATATTTCTAATAGAATACAACAAAAGGGAGTCAGAAAGTAACTTCTTAGCAATAAAATCAACCTGTAATTCATGCAATGGAGGAGGTGGTCAAACTTCCCTATTCTAAAAAATCATGGCACTCCCTATCATACTGTGGGTGTGAAGGATTTAATGGCTGGATAGAGACTTTTTCCTGTCTCTGTATTGAATTTGATACACTGAAATATACTGGATCAGAGATTGCTTGTGACTGTGTGCTTGTATGTTGTTTGCCACAACAGGGACTGAACCCTCAGCTGCTGAAAAGGCAGCAACATAATACACATCATTGATAAGTATAATTTCAAGCTGTGGTTAAAAATATCCCTACTAACAGTTTCTTTGCTTGAAAAAAGGATTGAAGGCATATAGGAGAATGCAGTCCTCAAAATTTGGCCTTCTAGTTAGTTTGCTCAGGCTGTATTTAGTAGTTTTAAAATATTGCTTGTGCTTATCTTAACTTTGACCAAGGGTGTCAAGCTTAGAGAAAATTCTACTGTAAGCAATGACTGTTTGTTTTCTGCTTATGTACCTCAACTTTCTTCCTATTGTCATTAGTTCACAATGCTTTGGGCATTGCCTCAGAAACCTCATAGCCAAAAAGGTAAATAACATTAGAAGGGAGAGAAAGATGCAATTGGGATATATTCAAAATTCCTGTGTAGCCTCTTTAGCCCAAGGCATATAAAGTCTAATCTGTTTTCAGAGGTAATAAAAATTGCAGAAATATCTTCTATACCTGTACTATCATTTCAACACCAGACACAGAACTGCAATTGTCTGTTTATGTTTAATCTGCTATAAAGTTTTATGAAGCCACAGCGATGGCGATTCACAACTAATTATGCTGTGTCATCTCTTCTTGGCCCATATTTATGTAAACTTTCAGACATGCTTCTGGAGTGATGCAACTGTGGTAGCATATGTTTATACTTAAGGGCATTTACAGTGCCTGAAATTTGTTTAGAGTTGCATGGTGTTGCGAACACACACCGATTCTGTAACACTCGGACAAACTCATTTTAACCTATTTTATTCCCAGACACCAAACCCAAATTAGTAACTTATATAGATATCTCTGGTTGTCTGTTTTTCTAACATAATTACTTGACCAAAGCAATAACTTTATATTTATAAATTTATCTTATTCAAAGTGTATAGTAGGATTCAGGGGGGAGCTAGATTCAAAACGCAGTCCCAGGGCTGAATACACAGATAATGCATCATTCTATAGCAACTTTCTCCCACCATTCCCAGAGCATACACTGCACAAGCAATACCATTTCTCACCAGGAAATAAGGTTGTTTCTTGAGCCTAAAACACGACAAAGCTTCTCAGACATGCCTTTAAAGAAGCTGTGGCTTGCTGTGTTGTATCTGTAGTGCATAAATATGTTGGAAAAATAAACAGTTAAGTTCAAGTTTAAAACAAAGCAAAACAAACAAACACCCTGCCCTGTCTATCAAATTGTGTGTATGACATCATCAGATATTCTGCACTTGTTTGCAGGCATTCAAACCAACCTGTCCCACAGCCTCAGCTTTGTGCTCCAGCTCTCTTTACAGGGTCAGTGGGCTGGAAAATTACCACATGCTGTCACAGTTAGCTCAGCCAGGTCTTGTTATCCTTGTTTCCAAGGAATCTATTCATTCCTTTATTTTACATATTGGGCAGACGTACTGCCACTGAGGCTTGGGCTGCACTAACTTGAAGGGCCAAACGTTAATGGGTCTCTATTGTTGGCAGAATAGCAGCCAATACGTGGGAAAAAATACTCAGGCAGCTCACTGACATTGGTTTAGGACCTCTAGACTTAGGGGGTAGGCTGTGAAGAGCTTTTATGTAAACAAGACTTCAATAAGCAAAGAATATAGTCTCCATCAATATTCATAAACCATAATTTTTTTCCTTCTCTTGCCCCTGTTTCACCCCCCAGAGCAGCATAACTCTTCAGATGCAAAAAGGAAAGTGGTATGGATGGTCAATGCCTTTTGCAGAGCGAATCAGTGGGATGTGTGCAAGAAACCATACAACCAATCCTGATTTATAGGGGATATTATAGAGCTCCCGGGTGGAACAAAGCAGTTTTATTGCGAGCTTGGTCTACTGTCTGTGTTTCTGATAACAGAGCATGTGATTGAGGAAATTTAAAGCTTGTGGTCTGTGTATGCCATAGCTGATGTGACAAAATGAAGGCGGAGCATGCCTGTCTGTCTTTCCTGGGTGTGGAATCTCAAGTAAATGAATTGCACTGGAGTCAGATTTTATGTTCATCTTAGGAAATGGAAAAACATAGTAAATTTTGAGCATTCAGGAAAAAAAAAATCATGATGAAGGAAAGTATGTTCAAGTTATGTTTTCACCTCCCTTATGCTGATGGTGGTTTTGACTGTTTCAGTTGTTTCCCGTGTACATCCTTGAATTTGGTGAGTTCACAGAGAAGTGGTTGTGAATCTCTTACTTTCACTCCACTGGCTTAGCTTCTTTCACCCAGCTTTACACCACCACAAGCAAGAAGAGGGTCAAGCTGATGAGGATGGAAATCAGTATAATGCTCTCACAGGAAGATACCTTCGTCATCACCAGTGGTGACATTTCAGGGACCCCCACTCTCATTAGAAAAAGGTGTTCATATTCCTTGATTTGAATGGAGTGAACTGAATAAGATTAAAACCATCTCACATGAACAAGTTGCAAAAGCCTCTATTCCAGTAAGGAGTAACTTTAAAAACTGCTTAAAAATTATTGCAAAGAGAGAGACAGTCTCCAGACACTTGAGGCTTTATTCTCTGAATATATTTTCCTACTTCTGGTACCAGGCTGACACGGAGGAGGAGAAGGGGATGGACTTGGTGTCTGCTGCACATGGCCTTTATTTCAGGTACTGAATATTTTTCTCTGATGATTATCTTTGCCATTGGACAACAAAGGTCTTGATAATATGACCTAGGTGCTTTCACTATTGCAGCCATGTGGCAATTAGCTGAGTCCACTGGCATTCTGAAAACCTAAACACAAGTCACGGCTTTTTAAACTGATCTGTAATTAGCACAGCTGTTATTTCAGTTAATTTGTTGTACAGCTACTGTACAGGTCGCCAAAGAGCCCCTCAAAAGTCCACAGAATAAATATATCTTGTTTTCTGCAAACATTTTGAGAATATTAGGTCATAGTACTGAACACAAGAAGAAATCACAGTCTCTTTAAAGCCCATCTGAAATATATTCCAGGTACTAATGACTTGTTAAATTATTTGCACTACCCAAACACTGGGTTAGGCACTTAATGTCTGTATGAAATACACTCTACTTCAAAAAAGGTAATTTCTGTATCTGGCAACTAATTTACATCATTCTCTTCTTCAGATGACTTTAAGATCCAATTGAGACAAATTTATTTTTCCATAAAAGTAATGTGTGTCAAGGGCTAGATTGCCTAAACCAAGCCCTCCAAGCAATCATTATAATAATTTTATAAACTATAGATAATGACATCTTGGAATAAAAAGATTTTTTCATGGTATGAAATGTTACATTAACATAAACATTAGAAGTTAATGCTGCCAATTCGAATAAAAGATTGTAAAAGACTCTTCTAGAGTTTTAAAATAAGCATAAAAAAGAGAGAGAGGAGAGAGACTGACAGGGTGAGAGAATACAAGGAATAAATAACACTTTAGAGACATCAATTATTT
Organism: Phaenicophaeus curvirostris; assembly: GCF_032191515.1. Lineage (NCBI taxonomy): Eukaryota > Metazoa > Chordata > Aves > Cuculiformes > Cuculidae > Phaenicophaeus > Phaenicophaeus curvirostris. The sequence goes on from NC_091431.1 coordinate 19,718,009, forward strand.
CAAGCATTCTAAAATGTGTTGTTTTGTCCTCAAATTTTCAAGATTTGTGTTTGTGTGCATGTATGCTTTTGCAGTTGTATGTAGGGGAGATGGGATCTGTAAGAAGTGAAACAGGAATGAATTAATAGGAGTGGGACTCGCTTTACATGTGCTTTTAAAACTGCATTACCAAGTATGAAAACTGCATTATTCAAAGCAGCAGTTTCTTACTTGGCTTTCAGTGGTAAAAATGCTTTTGAATGGGGGGGAAATGTGCCAAAAGAGAGAAATTTTAAAGTACAATGGTAGAAAACTGACTAAATTATATTACATATAGGGGTATTAAGTCATTTAATGAACTTTTTTTTACACATAGTTTCACCCTGGATAACCTAATGCTCAGCCCTTAAAATTCATAAAAAATGCATCACTTGCCAGGAACTGATCACAGAATTCTGTGATTAAGTCAAAATATCTCGCAGCTGCAGGTGGTATTGTTTTGCCACTTAATTCAATACTATCCTCAGTCTTTTGAGACATTTCTCCTTTCCCTGTTTAGGAAAATGATCTTCCACTTTCAAAGAACTAAAGTAAATCTTCTCACCCTAGGCCTGTGGTCTTGTGATGTCTCTAGAGCTGTCAGAAGCTCAGGTCATGGGGGAAGGTGTAGCTCTATCCTACACTGTCAAAATGTCACTTTCTTTGTAAGGACTCAGCTCCCACCCTTTGGTGTGCAGCAGCCTTAATATGATGGAAAACTTTACTGCAAAATTTCAGATATGGCCTTTTCTTCTTCAGGAGAGCTTCCTCTTGTAGGATGAAGATTAAAGCCTTGCAACACTGCAAGGATTCAACCTGCTCTGTGGACTAAAATCCCTTTCTCTTTCTCAAGTTGCATTTACCTTTGGAAAGATTGTTTTCATCAGCTGGATCAGTAGCTGGGCATCACTGAAAAGAGCCTGGCCCCAGCTTCTTGACACACACCCTTTAGTTATTTGACTGACATTGATAATACATCCAGTCATTCTTCTCTTCTCCAGACTTAATAGGTCCAGGTCTCTGAGTCTTTCCTCGTAACAGAGATGCTCCAATCCCCTCATCATTTCTGTGACCTCAACTGGACTGTTTCCCATAGTTGCTTGTCTTTCTGCAGCTGGAGAGACCAGAACTGGGCACAGGAGTCCAGATGGGGCCTCACTAGGGCAGGGTAGAGGATGAGGAGAACCTTCCTCAACATATTTGCCACACTGTTCCTAATGTATCCCAGGATACTATTGACCTTCTTGGTCACGGGGACACATTGCTGGGTCGTGATTCGCCTGCTGTCCACCAGGACTCTCACGTACTTCTCCAAGAGCTGCTTCCCAGTAAGTCAACCCCTTACCTGTAAGGATGTAGAAGGTTGTTCCTCCTAAGGAGCAGGACTCTGCACTTGCCTTTGTTAAACTTCATTAGGTTTCTCTCTGCCCAGTTCTTCAGCGTGTCCAGGTCTCGCTGAATGGCAGCACAGCCCACTCTGTAGCAGCCACTCCGGAGAGTTTTGTGTCATCAGCGAACTTGCTGGTAGTAGACTCGATCCCCTCATCCAGGATATGATGAATATTTTGAACAAGACAAGAGAATCAACTTTCCTTACTCGCATCAAGTATGGACAGCTACCATTTACCTGAAATTCTGGGAAACTCTTGTTCATATTCTCTGGCAGGAATTATATGGACTATTGCCCCCAAAATTTAAAAAACCCTAAGTTATACCTTTATTTTTGACAGCCATCTTTCTTAACAAACATGTAGATTATTAAGGGGTTTATTCACTGTCTTGGACTGAAGAGACTAAAACAGCTGCGGAAAACCTTTCACTGAATTTAATGGAATTTCCTCAAGGAATACCACTGGCATTCTTAAAATTCAAACAAAAGGGGATTCAAGGGATTCAGCAGCCTCTTTATTCTTGTCCCTTTGTCACCTTCCATGCCCTTTGCAAAAAAGGTGTAAAAATAATTCAATAAAATATGTGAAAAAATATATATTTTATCTACATGCCACATCGTGACACATTAGCAATTGTCTATGGCATTAGCTATTTTCTATCACGTTACATTAATATCATAGAATTTTATCATCTGATTGCCTTAATAAGGCATAACCTTGCAATCATTTCGAGCAATTTTCATATCAGATTAGTGAATACAAAGTCTTACGGACCTATACGCCAACATATAATCTACTAATAGAACATGACAATTATTTTCATGTTTTACTTGTCTATTAATATTTGCCTTTACCATTTCAATGTTTTCCTCCAATTTTTCATTACTGGTCTTGGAGAACGAGTGCATTATCACTCAGTTTTGAATAAGCAAGAAAATCAAGTACTGTTATAGCAATAAATTTTTTGGTCAACTTCTATCAAATCAACAGCTGTGATGAGAAACAGTGATGGCTTTTGGGGAAGATTGTGCGAGAAAACAAAGTCAGAAGCAGTGTAATGGAACTGCTGAAACTTATTTAGGATGTAGATTAAGAAAAATTCCTAGAGGACAAGTTTTTCTAATGGCACAGTAATTGTCTCAAAGAAGTGGTGAAAGCCCCTTTACATTATACTGTCAATGTTAGACTGAAAAAAACCCACTACAAGGTGCTGTCTAGGGAATATTTCTGTGCTAGGCAGTGAGAGGACCTGGTTGCTTCTATCTTCACTTTCTCAGATGCTGTGATTCAAGACTGGCTTGAAAAATGAAAGACTAATGGTATTTAACGGATTGCTGAGTTCTTCTCTGATTGCTACACAGGTTTTTGCTTCCAGAAATTAAATAATTTAAGAAGAGAAAAACCTGCTATATAGTTTCTGGATTTTCCCCTCCCCTCTAGACATATTAATTTAAAAACAGTCAAACACTGTTTCAGAGTGTGCACTGCAGAAAAGAATCATTGGTAATGCAGGTGGTGGAAAGGTAATGACACAGCATGCCCATAGTGGTGAAAGCAGTTCAGGTGAAGATTTCGTCTACATTAAATTTGTCTCTGAATATCCTTTTGTAGTTCACGATTCCCTGTATTTTAATAGCTTCAAAATATCTTGTAAACATTTAAAAGGATATATTTCAGGGTAACAGGAAAATGTGGAGAGAGGAATAGTAGGAAAAGAGATCATATTTTTTTATTTGCCTGGGAAACTTGATAGTCTCATTTCATAATCCTCGCAGGACCCTTTCTCACCAAGAAGGCACATTTTTTGGAGATAACAAGAGATCTAATCTGCCAGAAAGGGTATTCTGGCAGTACCTGGAACAGGCAGAAGGAAAGAAGGGGATGATTAGAGAAATCCAGGCTTGTTACACTATGATACACACTATGAAAGGTCATATTTCAGGTTTTGCCTTGGGCTTGTGTCATCTCTGTGTCTCTTGCCTGTGAAAAGGGCAGGCTCAAAGCAGCAGGTCTTGAATTTACTCCTGCAATGAGTAATTCACTTAGACTGAAAGAGTACTAATTGCAGCAAGCCTTGAAACTCATCATTCTTCTTTTTTTTTTCTTTTTTTTTAATGAACAAAGTCAATAATTTCTCCTCTACCATCTGGTCATCCTTAGACTTCCTTCCTGGCATTCCTAGCAGATGTCATTGAGATCTCAGCAATATTTTTAGCATTTTATGATCTGTGTCCTCACCTCTTTGGCCAGCCTAGCTATGTTTTCTTCCCTCACCTCATTCAGGGATATGAACAATTCAGTTAGCTTTACAGTATCCTGGGCTGATAGATGTCTTATACATATTTTTTTACATGCCATGAGCTTGCTGTCATTGATTCTGGACCTTTTCCTGGGGAGATCCTGAGAACCTTGGTGTTCCTCGTTCAGCATTGTCTTCACAAGGTTCTTGCCTACCTGCAGTGTGTCCAAGCAACGAACTGAAGAAACAGCAAGGCTTCCTCCTCATCAAATCTCATTTAACAGCCTCTTAATGTTTTCCTCTGGCCAGAGCGTTTATAGTAAACTTCTGAAACAAGCTAGGAAATGGGTAAAGCAGATTACCTGTGAATAAAAAAATGCTGCTGGCAAAAAAAGGCACTCCTGCTTCACATTGTGCTCTTCAGGTAAGCAGCCTCCAGCAAGCTGGGGTCCCAGTGCCACAAAGTGTGCAAAAAAGAGCTTTTACCAGTCTGTTGCAGGAGCTGAACTTTATACTGACAGCTTTGTTGCACAAAAGCTTTCCAGCCACACGAAAAGGACAGCAGACATAGGGTGAAATTCTACAGATTACTCTGGTTTTATGTTATACCGGAGATTATGAAATGCTGCAGGTGATGATGCTTGGAATAAGTGACCTTGTGTCTATAGCACACTGCAACGATACCTGTTCTGTTTGACATTAGGAGTTAACATTACCATACTTCATTTTTAACATCCATTAAATGATCTTAATAGTACAGCACCCCCTGCAGAGGGTCACAGTAGCGAGCCTTGGCTGATTGCTGTGGCCTTTCAAAGTGCTTTGAGATCTCAAAATGAAATACACCATCAAAGTGCAAAGTATTATCCTTATGCAGCAGTTGGAGAGCATAGTCACAGGGAAGCTATAAATCTGTTACCTCTGCGATCCAAGATAGATCTGTCAGCTGAGAGAAGGACATGAATGTTTAAACATATATTTAAATATTAAACCAGAGGTCTTCAAAACCACGCTCACAACTCCACTGACATCGTAAGTGAATTCTAGGCATGTACTGATGTGAATCCTGGGTTGTGCAGCTGATGAAATTAACTTTTCCTAGCATGATGGAAGCCTGGATGTCAACTTGGGAGAATTCAGTTCTCAATTTTTAATCTCTGTCCCATTTTGGAGGAACGGCAAATCTCTGTCTACCAAATAAAATCATTCTTATATGTTCTGGAAACAATATTACCCTCTTACAATTGTATTGCATTGCTTTTGGCTGCCTAATGTGGAATACTTTTGTTTCCCTGAGGGCTTGTTGAAACCAAGGCACTGTTGTTTCTTCCATGCAATACCATGCACCAGACTAAAAATCACTTGTAGTGCTGGTCCACATGTCAGATTTCTATAGGTGTTCTGATTCATGTGAACTTACATTGTTAAAACAGATGACCTTCAGTCATTTCAAAAATTATCACTAGACATGTTAGAAGAGCACTCCCTGGCTTTCCTAGTGCTCGTGAAAGAAACAGGCTGGAGAAGGGATTCCCCTTTTTATTGGTGTTGTGTTTGCACGTGGCATCTCTCTGCCTCCTTATCTGACTGAGTGCCAGTAATGCAGGCTACTGTGGAAGTATAACAAAGAGGAGCAATGAAGGGTTGAGTAAAATTAAAGTGGATTTATAATTTCTGGTATTGGCCTCTTGGACTGCTGCAGTCACAAATTATGTCAATTGTCAGCAAGATCATAGCTGATAACCCAAAAGTCTCAGAAGTGTGATTTGTAAACTAGAGATGTTTTTTCAACTACAATTCACAGCTTCTCTACAGTGACAAATGCTTCTTGCCATGTGAACCCTGAGAACACTGTAGTAGGTATGAAAGATAAAGTTTCTTCCATAACTGTTTAAAATCCTATGTTGTGTATTATGGAATAATAAAAAAATAACTGTAATGGGGCTGCCAAACCAAAATATCTGTTGGTATAAAGCAGTTGAGAAATGCAGATGTTAGCAGACCTATACGGAGTCATTGGGAAGACTCTGAATCCAATTATGAATTTCAGGCAGGTTCAAAGTGCCACTACTAGTTAAAGTTGCTTGGTTATGAACATGTAAAGACTTTATTTTCTGATTTGCTTCTTGCTTTCAGGGACAACTCTAAGACTGCTGGACTTCTCTAGTGTTCCATGCATCATCCAGACCCTATTTTGGGTCTCATTTTAGGTCTTATTTCTTCTTATTCCTAAAGATGGGAGTCACAACCTTCTCTTCTGGTGGGCAATTAACCAACAGAGTTATGGGTGTCCTGCTGCGGAATACTCTCCTGGAATATCATTGACCCAGTGGAGATGCATATGAGTCATTTTGGCTCAATACATCTCTGAGAAAACCTTATCCATGGGCAAAACTGGTACAATGTCATGTTTGTTTCCTCTTGTGTTTTTTTTGTTGGTTGAAAAGCTTTTATACATTGTAGTTTTTCAAGTGAACTAGTAAATACATTTGGAAATCTATGTATTTCCAGCCATAAATAAAAACAAAGAAAAACCACAGGTATTTTTAAAAAGCTTTGTAACCTTACTGGCACATTTTAATATCATTACTCATGCTAACAGAATCACACAACTGGTAAAACAAAGTGACTTATAAAATACCGTTCGTTGTATTCTATTTCTCTGTCCATTGATTTCCGAGCCTTTCTGTCCGCAGGATGTTACTGAGCATTTCTTTGCAGCTATGACGTGCAGAAGTCTACTTTTTAATGAAAGACGTTGTTTTTAGCAAAACACCATATACTGTGAAAATTATGATTTAATTACAAGGATTCGTACACTGGGAAAACTATTCAGCAGAGAATTGCTGCCTTATGGAACATTTTTTTCTCTTTAAGTTATGCATTGCTAGTGTCACATTTTGTCTCTGCTTTTAAATTCTGTTTTATTTAAACTGTTCATGAATAAAGTGCAGTTGCGTATAACACTAAATTATCACCTTTTCAATATTGGCTATAGGACTAATATTTTACTTGGAAAGTGAGAAACAGATTTTGTTACTATTGTGCCTGGAAATATTCCTAAGGAGCAGACCTATGTCATAGAAGCAAGCACAATTCAGAGGAAGATGTTTCCATTAAATGATAGTACTAACAATTTTGTATTAATTAGAATTCCTGAAGGAAAGGAACCAGCAATTAATTAATTAACAAAATCAGCAGCGTTTGGAATCACATCATATATCTACAGCAATAGTTAACACTTCCAGTCTCTTCCCCCAACACAACTTAGTTGACAATGTAGTTTACACAACTTGTGTTACTGAAAAATGAGCAAGCCAGTGCAGAACAAGGTCTCTTTAAAGAAGTCATTGTCCAAACAAAAGGTAAGTAAATTACTCCAGTGATGTAAATAATTATAATCCCTTCAAGGCAGATGCAAGAGCTTAAATAAATTCAGGGCTTGTGTAAATAAGCCACTCTAAGGAATAAACAGGGAAAGATGATGTTGAATAAAGGGGACAAAGTGCCCCGATAACCACAGGATGTCTGGACTGAGTGAGCTGAACTGACATCTCTTTCATTTCTTTCATTTCAGTGGCTTTCTTGTGAAAGCCAAAATTTAGAAAACTTTAAAAAAAGAAGCAGTTCCAAAGAATAACTTTGCATGAATATTTTAAGCAAAATTGTCTCAAGTCTGCAAGAAAATAAAAACTTGAACATTCCCTTCACTATTTTTCATGTTGAACAGCTATATTTTGATTTCTTAGGTTTGAATATTCCTGTAGCCATCAGAAAGATCATCTGAGGGACATTAATCATCAGTAAAGCCTATCGGGAATATTTTTTTAAAAAAAAATTCTGTTGGAAATGCTGATTTTTCAGAGCTGAAGATCTACAAATGTACTTTTTAAATGATTTTTTTTTTTATGCTCATGGAACTGTTTCCACAGGAAACAGCCTGGATTTAGTGTTCAGGGGGACAAAAATGGTGCAAATTAAGCAATACTGGACTTTATTAGAGGTTACAGATCTTTGCTGTAATTTCATTGTGGATTCTTGAGGCTTATTTAACCAGAGGTTTCGGGAAATACATTTCTCTTACATAGAGGCTTTTAAAGTTCTACTCTATAGTCAAAGACTCCTGTACTGGTTGTCTTTGGTTTGTGAAACAGATTCAGGAAAGTGGTGTAAGGTAATTCAGGGAACCAGCTAGGGTTAGGAAGTCCTGCGGTTCTCAGACATCAGGTCAATCTACAGCCAGTACTGCCTAGAGTCATGGATCCAACAAACCCTTGCAGCTATCCAGTTGAGAGACAATAGTCTTCCAAGATCAGGATAAACACTCACTTAAAAATAAATCCTAGTAGAAATTTTGAAATTAATTTTTTCTCTTAAGATGAGTTTTTAAAAGTGTGGATTGTGACATGCAATTCATCAAACCACTTCCTAATTATTTAGAGATTATCCAGCTTGATAGCAGGGGCTCACTAACCATGGCAACACGCAACTTGGTACAAGCCAATTTAGTAATTCTCTGGCTTTCTCTGCATTGCACCATGGCATGCGACCTTGACGCTCCTAAATAGCAGTGGGTTTTTTTGTTTGCCAGAGGAAAAAGTGTAATGCACAGTATTTTAGCACTATTTTTATTATTTAGCAAAATCAAGTGAAACAAAGGCAAGAAAGTTAATGAAGATGCTAAATTAAGAACAGTTCCCACCTTAGACAATCACAGGAGCAAAGCAGAAGTTGTGCATGGATGTTTCCTTTTTGTGAGATGGGAAGAGTCTGTGGCAGGAGAGCCTTTCCTTCAGTTCACAAACATACAATGAAGAAATTAATTTCCTTTGCAGTTTATTAGGGCTCAGTCTGTTTGAAGCTGGAAGTGTGGAAGATTTCCTGCGTATTATTTGTACGTAAATTCGGACTTCTAGGGGCTGCCTCCCAGATGGCACGTGGGCTTTATGCTATTGACTATATCAGCCTAATAGGTGTATCAGGACTTATGTGCACACATTAGTCATGCATAAATTGGCAGTAGCTGCAGATATTTCTTATCACGAGGCTCTGTGGATTTTCATAGGATGGCTTTGTCATTTTTACCTGACTATTATGAATTCTAATAATAATAGAATATTTACTTATAATTTAGAATATATAAATTCACTAGCTGCCTTCAGTCCTTTAATATTAGATTGATTTTGCTTAAGTTAATGTAATTTAGGGGTCTATGTGGCTGTGCACACTACATATTGTTTATCAGCAGTTATATCTAATTTCAGACTCTCATTGATTTCATGCAAACATCATTTCATTAAACTAGTCTGAGGATGGAATTGGGACCTTCCTTTCTTTGCTAAGCAAGATTTGAAACAGAATTCATTTAAGCATGTTGTACAGAGCACTTGTGACAAGGAAATTCCAAACCTACAGCCTGTCTTCAAATGCTCTGGAAATTGTTTTGTAGGAGTAAATGTCAGTCTGATTCATCTTCGCACTACTATATTAATTACAAGCATTTTCAGGCCAAGGAGCTCTAGCTCAGGCCTTGGAGCTGAAATTACTTCAGCAGGGAAAGTGAGTGTAATGGTCTTATGCTTCAAGGCAGATAACTTCTGTCATATCATCAGTTTTAATTCTTCTTGATTCTTGTTGGAGCTTTGTGGTGCTGTGAAGCATAGGGGTCTTTTGAAACCATTGTAGCTCATTGTCTGCATGTTCCTGACGTGGCTCTCTTTGCCACTTTTCTCTGCAATACTGCTTTGTAAGTGTTTCCCAGAACGTTTCCTGCCTGATTTGGGGAGGTTTCTGGCATTTTGCCTTGTCTGTAGGTATCTACCCACAGGGTTGTGCATATGCGCGTTTAGTTTGTCTCTCATGTATTTCAATACACTGTTTCTATTTCTGAGTTATTTAGTCTGAATTTAACTTCAAGACCCCGTGACATGTGTAAGAGGGAGAGCACTGTGACACTGCATTTGCTAACTGCTTCCTGGTGAACATGGGGTCCCTAATTCTCTGGCAATAGAGCCTGAAGCAGTTAGGATGCCTTGAAACATCATGAATGAACTGTGAGGATAAATGTATTCAACACTGTAATTTTCCATATTAGTATGTAACCTTCCTGCCAGACATCATTAGCAGTGCTATGTCAGTGCTGTCTAGGGACTTTCTTTAAAGTAAATACAATAATTATAGTAATCCCCCAGCTAATGTCACATCCACCTCCAGGTTTCAGGAACTTAACCTAGATTTACAGGTGTTCCTCCCCAATTTGCAAGTACTCAGAGATCTTTAGAAATACAAAAGCAAAGATACTTTTCTGTAAGGAGAAAAAATTCACAAGTACCACAAATTTAATTAATTAGCATAATCATGAGATTGGTTATATGAAAACAGTTACACAAATCAAGAAATCCAAAATAATACATGAAGGGCATGGCCAGATCCACGTCACAGTTGTTCACCAGGTAGATGGGCTTTAGAATCTTGAAAATAAATGCATGCTACCTAGGTTTTGACCAGGACTCAGGTCCCTAAGTCTGACCTTCAACAAGCTAAACATCTTGCACGAAAGAAGTTTCTTTCTAATGTGAGAGGGACATCTCCAGACTGCAGTCCATATTGTAGAATCATAGAATCATAGAAGCATAGAATAACCAGGTTGAAAGAGACCCACTGGATCATCGAGTCCAACCATTCCTATCAAACACTAAACCATGCCCCTTAGCACCTCGTCCACCCGTGCCTTAAACACCTCCAGGGAAGGTGAATCAACCACCTCCCTGGGCAGCCTGTTCCACTGCCCAATGACCCTTTCTGTGAAAAATTTTTCCTAATCTCCAGCCTGAATCTCCCCTGGCAGAGCTTGAGGCCATTCCCTCTTGATCTGTCACCTGTCACTTGGGAGAATAGGCCAGCTCCCTCCTCTCTACAACCTGCTTTCAGGTAGTTGTAGAGAGCAATGAGGTCTCCCCTCAGCCTCCTCTTCTCCAGCATAAACACCCCCAGCTCTCTCAGCCGTTCCTCATAAGGCCTGTTCTCCAGCCCCCTCACCAGCTTGGTTGCTCTTCTCTGGACTCGCTCCAGAGCCTCAACATCCTTCTTATGGTGAGGGGCCCAGAACTGAACACAGGATTCGAGGAGCGGTCTCACCAGTGCCGAGTACAGAGGGAGAAGAACCTCCCTGGACCTGCTGGTCACACCATTTCTGATCCAAGCCAAGATGCCATTGGCCTTCTTGGCCACCTGGGCCACTGCTGGCTCATGTTCAGTTGCTGTCAACCAACACCCCCAGGTCCCTCTCCTCCAGGCAGCTTTCCAGCCAGACTTCTCCTAGTCTGTAGCTCTGCACAGGGTTGTTGTGCCCCAAGTGCAGGACCCGGCATTTGGCCTTGTTAACCCTCCTGCCATTGGTCTCAGCCCAGCGGTCCAGCCTGTTCAGATCCCTTTGGAGCCTCCCGACCCTCCAGCAGATCAACGCATCCACCCAGCTTAGTGTCGTCCGCAAACTTGCTAAGGGTGCCCTCGATGCCTTCATCCAGGTCATTGATAAAGACATTGAACAGGGCTGGACCCAGCACTGAGCCCCAGGGACACCACCTGGAACTGGCCTCCAGCTGGATTTCACTCCATTTCCCACCACTCTCTGGGCCCTCCATCCAACCAGTTTTCCACCCAGGAGAGTGTGCGCCTGTCCAGCCCAGAGGTGGCAGTTTCTCAAGCAGAACGCTGTAAGAAACTGTGTCAAAGTCTTTACTGAAGCCCAGGAAGATACATCCACAGCCTTTCCCTCATCCAGCAGTCGAGTCACTTTGTCATAGAAGGTGATCAGGTTAGTCTGACAAGACCTGCCTTTTGTGAAGCCGTGTTGACTGGGCCTGATCACCCGGTTCTCTTGCATGTGCTTCATGATAGCACTCAAGATCACCTGCTCCATGACTTTCCCTGGCACTGAGGTCAGACTGACAGGCCTGTAGTTTTCTGGGTCCTCCCTGTGACCCTTACCTCCAGTTAAGTGTCTAAAATGCACTTAGAAGAGGTGGTCCTTCATTGTTATGAGGGTTAACTTGAATGACCAGCACAAATCAGATATCTGATTTTAGGTTAGGAGAGTCTAAGTGACTAGGACCAGTTCACCTAAAGCCACACAGCCATGAAGGCTGGAGGGGACCTCTGGATGTCACTGCTCCAACCCCTACACAAGGCAGGGACATCCTAGGTTTTCCCTGGATTAGTTTTTAAATGTCTTTGCATCTTGACTATTGCCTCTGGTCATGACGTTTCAGGAAGTTTGAGGAGAGAGATCACAGGTGCTGACATTCCTCCCCATCTCTAACAACTAAATACTGAATTATTTTCAGCTAGCAGATAAGATTCCTTAGTCTTTATAAATGCAACAGTTACTATCTGTTGGTGCTAGTCCAGAGGAGGCCATGAAGATTATCAGGTGCTGGAGCACCTCCTGGACACAGTCAGGCTGAGAGAGCTGGGGGTTGTTCAGCCTGAAGAAGAGAAGGCTCCAGGGAGACCTTAGAGGAGATTTCCAGGACTGAAAGAGAGTACAGAAAAGCTGAGGAGGGGCTCATTATCCGGGAGTTCAGGGGCAGGCTGGAGGGGAAAGGTTCTAAGCTGAAAGTGCATAGATTTACATTAGATATTAGGAAGAAATATTTTCCTGTGAGGATGGTGAGGCACTGGCACATGTTGCCCAGGGAAGTTGCAGATGCCCTGTTCCTGGATGTGTTCAATGTCAGGCTGGATGAGACTGTGAGCAACTTGATCAGTGAAAGGCTTCCTTGCCCATGACAGGGGGATTTAAACTGAGTGACATTTGAGGCCCTTATAACCCAAATCATCCCATGATTCTATTCTAAAATAGATGAGACTTGTAATGAAATAACAAGATTCAACAGTGCAGTGGCTTCCTCAAGTGATGCTTGGTTTCTCCAGCCCAACAGGCATCACTTCACTCTGCAGAAGCTGAAGAGTCTTGATGGTTTTTGCTACTCTGAGCTGAAACAAGGCTCCATCCTGACCTGACATAACCCTGAGTCCAGAGCAAAGCTGAGCTTATCTGTTCAAAGACAGCAGGGAGCAGGAGCAGCTGCTCAGCTCCCATAATGGTGGTGGCATAAGATCAGAAATTGCATTGCCAAACAGCCCAGCCAGGGCCTCCTGGGTGCCTCTCTGTCTGCCAAAATCTGCATCATTACCTGTTGTGAGATGCCTTCCTTGGTCTGGCCTGGCTGTGAGGTGTGAGCACAGTGAGATCCCATCTGCCTGCAAGATGATGGCTCAGGCACTCACTGTGTGCCCTTTGCCTGGGCCCCTCAACCATTGTTTGTGGTTCTCTGCTGACCTTTTTTTTTCAGATTTTCTCATCCCTCTGATCAAGCAAAGATGGGTTAGAGTACTGCCATGCCAATCTTACCAACACAATCGCAGAGCAAGGCCAGTCTGACATTTCACTTTTATTTTATGTCAAGGATCCTGTTACTTCTTCACATAACGTGCACTGTCTTTGAAAACTCAAGCCTGTCCCAAGCCTGTTTTATAGGAATTTTTTTTGTTGTTGCATTTGATTTTATTGAAACACGCTATCTTAGTTGTGACCTTGTAATATCACTATGCAAGCTATAGCTATTCTATAATTCATTGCCATAGCTGTGTACTGCTCTGTGAGTCTCTGTACCACAGGCAATCTACAGTCCACTGTTAACAAAAATAGTTTTTGGAACAAGAACTGGTCCATGGGGGATCTCATTAGGAAGATTTATCTTTGATGTTTCCTTACTGATTGATCTGAAAATACAGAAGATGATTCAGATTTTAATGTAAACAGAGTGAGCTCCCTCAGTTCCAGTTAGTGCTTGTTTTAAAAAGCCCAAAACATGAAGTAACACAAAATCTTGGATAGATTCATGCATAGTATAGCATACACTATATCAAAGCTATTGACCAGATAAATGATCATGCAAAAATAAATCAAGAATTTTGTAATACCTTTCATGAAATTATTCTTACGATTGTATTGATTGTATTTAAATTTAGACTCTAATTCTCTAGTTGCTTCCAAGATTAGCTGTTTCTTAAATGCAATTTTTGTGTAAATTTATTTAAAGTTACTCTGATTGATCTATAACTTTCTAATTGAATCCAAGCCAAGCTTTGCACCCTGTGTTGTACACCTCCTTTGGAAATCATCTGTCTGATTTTTATTTAACCTCACTTGCTAATCATTGAGATGGATCATTGCATGGAAGAGGCATCCAACTTGGAGATTCTGAACCATTTATTTGAAACCATCAGAACAAATTCACATTGGGGAAAGATGGAGAGTAGGGGCATGTCCACACTGTAGAAATTAGTTTGCATCTGGTAGCATCTTGAAAATATAAAACATAAACAAGGGTTCAGGCTCTGGCCACGGGGAGTGCATACCCTAGTACAAGATAAAAGCAAGAAATTGAGCTAAGGAAGAAAAACTAGCTCACGTCTTGGCAGTATTGGTCATTCAGGATTAATTAGATTAAATAAGTTAAAAGAGTGAGAGTGCTGTGTATAATGGTGGCACTTTTACAAATGTTTTTGAGCCTAAGTGTACTTATTAAAGGAGATCACTTTGTCACAATAATCATGTAAATACATTCTGTGAGAACTGGAAAGAATACTTTACATGCCACAATTGCTAGGAAGGCATTATGCTGCTCTGCATATTTCCTTTTTTTCAGGAGGCATGTCCATGATCTTTAGTTATATTTTAAAATGATGTGTAAATTTAAGATATGCTCATAATTTCATTTATGCTTTTAAACAACATATAGTTGCATAATTTATATTTAACTACCATTATTGACTTGTTTGACCGTAGTGTATAATTTGACCAGGTCATCACTCTGTAAATTCTACACAAATTGTATATGAAGTACATAACAGTAGTATGTGGGTAGTATGTAATAGATACATATAGAGGGCAGGAAGGATCAGTCTGACCCTGAGCTGATAAAACTTGAAGAAACCTTAAGATTCCACTGGATCAGACCACATGAACCAGTCCACATGCATGCAAAGCTCACATTCATCTGATAAATAACAGGTTTTACTTAAAAAAGGTAAGTAAAAATCATGAGTTATTAAAAATAAGTATTTTGAGAGAGCGTCAGCTGTGCTGTGCTGTTGTTGGTGCAAGAGCCTTCAAACATAATTTTGCTTTGAGAAAGAAATCAGTGTTGGAAAATAAACCAGTTTTATCTGCATCACTCTGAACCTGGCATAAGTAAACTCACAAGCAGAATGCAAGCAAGCCCTGTCTTCAGGAATTACAGACACCCCTGTTTGATTCTCCTTCAGTATTTGAGATATTTTAAACAGCTGAAAGCAAAAGTCCTTAATCTTGCACTCCTTGTAATCATTTCCCATAAAAAACATCATCAGAAAACCAAAAAGTTTCTTTGGTACCTTGATTCAATGTACCACAACAGCCTCAGAAAGTCTGAGAGAGGTAGTTTATAAAGCGTTCGTTGGGATCACTAAAACATTAAAATGTCTTCAAATTATCATTTGCTTGTCATGTTCTAAAACTATGGGGTTTTTGCCTTTAATAGATCAAGAGTGCTAAAAAAACCCCATAAAAATGTCAAAAAATAATCAGGCCATACTTTGAACATTGTGCTGTATCAAACATATGCCTTTCCCCCCTTTTTTCCCCCACTCTGCTAACAAAATTGTTTTCTAGTTCTTATTGATGTACTTTAGCCAACTCCTCCCTTGCAGTACACAGTCACTGATATACTTCCCAGATGATCTACAAAGACATATATACATATATATTAAAACAGAAGTGTTGAAAAGAAGAAAAGAGTAATGCAAGTGTTTCTTCATCCAGTTTTCACAGAAAAAAAAATAATTTTGACAGACTCTGAGGTGTATTTCACTGACTTCTCTGTGACCAACTTTCTGATACTGCTACACAGTCAGCAGGAAACTCATTTGATTATAAGCAAGTGATCTGCCATGGATTATTTTTTCTCTTTTAAGATATGTAGTGTGAGAAGACATCAGTTTCATCATAATAACTTAAAGGAAAGCAACAAAAATGAAGGGATAATGGCATAAGTATTAAAACTTCAACAGAAAATACAACTTGCTCCCACCCCAATTGAAAGTAAACATGTTTTGAATTAGAGCTGGACCAGATGCAGAGCAAATAATGATAATTTTTGAATAAACTAGTATATTTAGATAAGAACTAGTGAGTTGTGTTGGGCCAAATTTTCTTCTATAGAAGTACCTGCTTACATAGTTTAAACCAGGGATGTAAGATTTTATGTGTTATTCTGTTGTATCTGCAAAAGTCCAATAGCCCATACAGAAAATGAGGTAACTACGAACTACTACAACTGTTAAAGGATTTCTCTTTTTTTTAAATGAAGGGGTGAGCAAAGGCACACTGCAAGGAGCATGATCTCCCTATTGTGGAGTTTTATGGTCTCTAACAGCCAGGAAGACCAGACAAATCTGGCCTACACACAGCCAAAGAGGTGTTTCCCACAAACTTATCTTAACGGGAGAAATAAGTAGTGAGTAAAAGATAAAGCTTTTCTTTCTGCTCCAATGCTTCTGACACCACATCAAAAACTCCTGACAGACAGAAAGCATTCAGCTTCAAAAGACTAACCAGCATGCACCATTTAGTGATATCTTTAACAAGTCTGCTGTGTTTTGTTAAAGAGTAGTCTGGTGAAGGAAAAGAAATACTTATCAGGGCAGCTAAGACTGCCCAGGGGTGTAGTTGAACAATTTTAGGATTACCTTTTATCCATCAGTGCTCTTCTCTGATGAATTACAGAGAAGCTTAGGCCTGTTTGGAAAACTTTGAGTCTATTTGCTCTTCCACTTGTTGCAAAGCACTGTTGATTTTGAGGATACCATGGATGGAAGCTCATTTAAAGATGATAAGCATGAGCTAGGAGCAGGAGTCATGCTGTCATCCACGATGATTGTTTTGGTACCAACAGCAGTAGAGGGATCTTCCAAAGAAATGGGCAACCCGGTAGCCTTTGCCAGTCACAGTCCAGAGGGTGGCTGGGCCACTGCTGTACACAGAGGATGAGACTGTATGGCAACTCAACCACTCAACAATTTGTCTTGAAATATTTTGCCTGGAGACCTAAATACTGAAAAGGGGACAATAGTTAGCAAGTTTTCTAAGGCAGACATTCTTTGAAAAATATAGGTGCACCATGCATACACTCCATAATAAATATTTTCTTTTTCAAATCCCTTGTTACTGGTAGGATAAAGGTTTGCATTGTTTTTGTTTGACTTTGTGTGCAAAAAGGAGAAAGGCAAGTAAAATCACATCCATTTTTTTGCTTTACATTGTAACATAATTCTTGTTTAGGCTACAAATTAGTTATACCATATAAAAAGGGGTGGTTTGAGGATGTTTTGATGAGACAGGCAACATCAGTACAGAGATAGTCATAGTTATTCTTTCATTTGATCTGTCTAGAATAATCCATATTTTTATCAGGCTTCATTCTGGGTTTTCTCCCATGGTAGGAAATATGAATCTTTCTATTCAGGTATGTCAAACTATTGGAATTTTTGTATTTTCTTACCATTATGACTGACAAGCCTAATTTTAGGCCATTGTGAAGATGCATAGAGTGAGTGACATTGACATAGCTTGAGGAGTGCCTCAAGTCTGAACATTTCAGTACAAAATGCTTGGAAACGGCGTGACCAGCAGGTCCAGGGAGGTTATTCTCCCTCTGTACTCAGCACTGGTGAGACCACTCCTCAAATCCTGTGTTCAGTTCTGGGCCCCTCACCACAAGAAGGATGTTGAAGCTCTGGAGCGAGTCCAGAGAAGAGCAACCAAGCTGGTGAGGGGGCTGGAGAACAGGCCTTATGAGGAACGGCTGAGAGAGCTGGGGGTGTTTATGCTGGAGAAGAGGAGGCTGAGGGGAGACCTCATTGCTCTCTGCAACTACCTGAAAGGAGGTTGTGGAGAGGAGGTTTCTGGACTCTTCTCCCAAGTGACAGGGAACAGGACAAGAGGGAATGGCCTCAAGCTCCACCAGGGGAGGTTCAGGCTGGAGATTAGGAAAAAATTCTTCACAGAAAGGGTCATTGGGCACTGGCAGAGGCTGCCCAGGGAGGTGGTTGAGTCCCCTTCCCTGGAGGTGTTTAAGGCTCGGGTGGACGAGGTGCTGAGGGGCATGGTTTAGTGTTTGATAGGAATGGTTGGATTCAATGATCTGGTGGGTCTCTTTCAATCTGGTTATTCTATGATTCTATGATTCTAAGTTTTGAAAGATGTTTACACCCAGGAAAACAAAATGTCAAGCAAAACTTGAACTCCCTGGGATCTCTAGGCAACTTCTTGTGCTCTGGAGCACTTCTAGGCTCTGGAGCTGTTTTCAGACCAGCTCTTGTCTTTGTGCTTCATCCTAGTGGTGCAGTCTCCCTGGTTTCACGGCAGCTCATGCCATGTCAAAAGCCACTGTTCTTTCCACTCTGATGACAAAAAGACCAGAAACAGATCATGCTTGGAGAATTGGTCCCTGGGATAACAAGAGTGATAAACTGGAGACTAAACTCCCAGTATTGTCAAAAGTGTAATGCTACACGACTTTCTTTCAAAGCATAATAAAAACAGATTTTGATTTCTTTTTCCTTTAAATTAAACCAAAATCTACAACTCTTGCAGAAGTTCTTATAGGAAATGATTCACTAATAATCTAAAATACACACAGGCCGGTGTTCTGGCAAAACCACCTCACAGCCAAAGCAAAAAGTGCAAGTGATGAGGAAGGAATCTAATGAAAGTATGTTTTCAAGTACCATACACAAGTGGGGAAAACAGATTGCTTTAGGGGATGTTTAAAGTATTAACCAATACCTCAAGGATGTGAGTAGGTCACCTGCCTTTCTTGTGCAGCTATGCAGCTTCAGCAACACCTACAGTTTCCCAATGGGAATGGCAAGCATCATATCTGATTGCAAATCAATTGGCAGTTTAATTTTTGCTGAAAATTACAACAGTTGACTGGCGTAGAATCATTAGCTATCAGAAGAAAACAGCAGCATATCTGACATTATATTCCTGTCTTTTCTTTGTAGTTTTTTTTCCCAGAATATATGTTGCCAGTCAGTTTCTTTTCTGAGTCCTGGAATAAGAAGCCGTGAGCATTTTGTTAAAACACTTTAGAATTACAGGTAAGATTTTGACTGCCACAATTTTAGAGATCTTGTCTCCTGCACATTAGAAATGCACTTTCTGTATCTGAAGATAACCAATTATAGTATCAATCCAAAATAACAGTGAAGTCCACAGGAACTTTTTCCTTTGACCTCTCTGTTCTTTCACAGCTGGCACAAAAGTGTAAAACTCTGCCTTTCTTCCAGTCACAATTATAAATGAGGTGATAATTATAAGTGAGGCTCAAAGTTCATAACTGAAGAAAATTTATGAAGCATAACTTAAATGATGGCAACTGTAGTCTGGATGAAGAAACAGACGTTAAAACGTCGTTCATCTTTTTATCTCCCTTAAGTTTAGATACTGGCGTGCCTGCCACTGCAAAACCTCCCAGTCTGCCAGAGTACCTATCCTTAGGATACTGCCATGATGTAGGGAAGTGCTGTTATCCTTCTTTCACAGCCTAACAAATGAAACATTTTCTTTTCAAACACTCTTTGCAGGGAAAAACTGAGCAAAATCTCTTTTTGCAGAACAACAATTTAATAGTCATTACAGGGGAATTATTTGGGATTAAACTTTGCTGTGGAGTAATTGTTTCATTCAAAACCCACAACAATTATTCCTGTGTATAATAATTTTATTCAAAAATATTATTCATAGCATTTTTTATTACCAAGCATTTAAAATATTCTGCACTAAAGGTACCACACAGATTCAAATAGGGAGGCAAATTATAAGGACTTGCTCACAGTTACACGAACTATCTCCTCATCAAAAAATAGCTTAATTTTAAAATAAGAATTGGACTCTCTTTGAAGCCTTTCCTTTTGAGTTAGCCAAAAAGAATGACTAAGATTATTTGACAAAAAATCAAGAGGCTAGTAGTAATTTATAACAAAGTTTTCAAATACGTGTTTTATTTTGTTCTACACGTACTTTCTCCATTCAGAAAAGGAGGTGCATATCTGCTGGTCAGTAGCTACGTTCAGGAGAACATTTCTGGGTCTGCCATAAGTTGGTCTGTGTTTGCAGTTTCAGCTGTGGATGCTACGTCTGCTAAAATATTATGTTTTGAAAGTTTCCTACTCTTCTAAGCATTTTGTCAATTGATTGAGTAGCTCTTCCCAGCATACACCTTGTTTGGAGGAGGAATGATAATGTTAAGACACTAGACCATTCCCTGCTTTGGCCATGTCCTGGATTATTGTATCATCTCTGTACCACTCCTACAACTTCTACAATTTTCTGACTTGCAAGTAAAAAATTCAATGAACGTTCTGTAGTCAAGAAGCAAAAATATCACAGTTTTACCTCAGTCCACTGAAATTACTTTTTCTACTGTTCTCATTTGACAACAGTTTTGGCTAATTATTTATGAAGGTCATGTGGTAATTGCATATTTTCGAATGAATTAAAGTCAGTACTTATCTACTGAATTTATGACTTTTAAAATTTCACGTCCATCTTGTTATGTCCAACTTTTCTACGTGTTTTTCCCTAATTCTGAAGGAATGCTGTTAAGAAGTAAAGAGGGAACATCATTTCCACCAATAACTCAGAAAAACTCTGTTAGAAAGAAATTGTTATGAGTACTTATGTTAGTGTGGGTGATGAATGAATGAGATATTTTACTCCTTCAAGCAAAACAAAATGCTATTCCTTTCCCAGAGTACAAATTATTTAAGCATGAAATGAAAGCCATGAGTTAGATCATGGAGGGGAAATGAATGAGTAGTATTGATATCACCACTACAACCTTAGAAGTACATAGTCTTTCTAGGTATAGGCCTTTGCAAAGACCTAGAAATGTAAACTCAGATAGGTTCTCCACTGACTCACACAAGACAATATTTAACCATGATTTGCCAAACAACTGATGGAACAATGAATTGTAAACTCAAACTGTTTCTTTTGGAAACATAATTTAGATTATATTCTTAGTATTCTACATCCATTTCCCCCTTAAACATTTAATACCCAGGGACAGTGCACATGCAGACAAAATTTGAACAGTTTAGTTATTACTGCTGTGTCAACAACTTTTGCAAATTCAGAAAAACTGTGAGCAGAGAAAAGCAATTAATTAATAATTAAGAAAAGCAATAATTAAGTAAATAAATGTACTCACATTTCTGACAAAACTATTTGGAAAAAAAATCTTCTTTATTTTTGCATCGATAAGACTAAATAATTTCCTGGCACTTCTAATCTTTCCACAGTCAAGAATAACAGTTTATGGTAAATAAATATTTATGAAATTAAATAGAAATTATTTTCACACTAAATAAAATTCAGGTTACATGAAACAAGGTTTAAAAAATTTATTTTTTTTTTTAGAAATTTCGTGTGAAGATTAGCTTAAATTCAACAAGAAAATGTACTTTCTTTACCTTAGTTTATCAACTATGGGCTCTAGAAGAAGACTGAAGAGAGAATATGTAAGAACTGGAATGATTTATGACACATGTGAATCGAAATCACATAGAATATAAACAAGATCATTTTTACTAGGATAGTAGATTTTCCTACTTTGTTTTAAAATTACATAGAAATTGCTCTTCAGACCTAGTTTGTCTCCAATTATACTTTTACAGGAGTCCTTTAGTGAAATTTTAGCTTAAGCCACAATAGAAGGAAGAAATTTTAGTCCAACTGTGACTTCTAACAGGATCATGGATATTTCATCACTTAGCTACCAAGTCACAGGGACTATTTAGTGTGTTTCACATGGCATTGTGAGGCAAAATAAAACATCAAAAAAGGAAAAAAACCAGCAGATATGGCTTGTTTTTTTCAAACCTGCTATCTCAGGAATCAAGCCTATTAGGTAATAAATTTCTAGATCTGGAGTCTGAAGCATTCAGTGCTGGAGTAAACTGTAGCAATACATTTCTTTTCAATGAAATCATATCAGCTGAAGGCTAATATGTGGGAAGAAAGAATTAGATCCACTATATGAAAGTGACACATTTGCGTTTGCGTATATGTGTGCATAAATTTCAGTCTTGGATATAAGCGACATATTTGCATGTGATTGCATTGTTTTACCTGTGCAAAGTATAAAAATATAGTATTATAAATACACATGATCAAACTGTAAAATATAAACATACATGCAAGATATCTATAGACTTATTAAAATATATGTGCACAATTTTATATAGAGCTAATACTTAAATGTATAGCCGTACGCACATGGTTTTGTTTACTTGTATGTGGTACGTGTATTGCAAACTGTTGTTAAGTAGTATATAAATTACAGGCATTTGTATTCATGTAAAAAATACACAAAGTAAATACAGACATTTGTGTACTTAGGAACATGATGTAGTATCTGTCCTCCCTGGCTTTCTGAGGCAGTTTGCTAACTGCTGGAGAGAGCCACACAGGTCTTAACAACTGAAGTACAGTTTTATAATCTATATTATTTAAAGTAGTATCTCTACCTTATTCTATGCTGTATTAAACAGAGGGCTGCAGCTGAATTTCAATAACTACCTCTATGTTTTGTCTCCAGCTTGTAGACTTTGATTGATAAACTTAAGCATATAAAAGAAACAGCAAATGAGATCAAATATGTCATTCCAATGCACTCGAAGTCACTCAGCTGTGCACTTCAGATAGCTTTGCATAGTGGTAAATTGTCATTTAGTTGCAGTAGTTTACAAGTGACTCAGCCAAAGAAGCCTACATCCTGAAGGCTGTCAGTTTCTACATAGGTGGTCCCTAAAACATACCACTCAGTCTAGAAAATGTTTCTTTAGAAAGCACCACAGGGTCAAGTCTGGCTTTCACAAATAAGTTATGGTAGAAAAGGCTGCCCAGAGATGATGCTATATGACTGAGAAACTGAGAGAAATGCAGAGATTGTTTTAGTTACTAAGATAATAATCTAAAATGAAAATGCAACTCACTGCAGAACAACAGAAGATACATTTTTGCATTCTCATTCAGAGGCTTTCTGTCAAACAGAGTGAACTTAACAGGCATTTGTGCAATGCTTCTTTACAATTTATGGAGGGTAGGGGTCCCTAATCTGAGAATAAACGACCTTTCCACACATTTAAAGCCTGTTTGCAGGCCTTACAGGTATGAGGAGTGGTTTAAGGAAGTCTTAATATAAATGAACATTTTTCTCAGTACATCTAAAGACCTTGACTGGTTCATAGTTGTATTGATTTATATAAAGACAGTCTGCAAGTGTGCTGTGTTAAATATAAAAATGTAGCCACGAAGAAGAGAATGATCCTTGAGTCCTCCATTTCTGCATTTAGAAAGTGATTTTTTTCCCTTGCACAAAGTCCGTTTTCTAGTTATACAAGTATTGATCCAGTTCAGAGCACAGAAAACTTGCATACGATGCATAAGGGAGTAGGAACATTTTCCCAAGAGTTTTATTTTCTGCTATAAATTATTTCAGTATTTTCTAAGTAGCTGCATATGTAATGTTTAGCTGAACACACTAGAAATGCATTGATTGGTGACTTGTTAATCTACTTCTGAAAGCTAAATTACCCAGGAGAAGGACGAGTAATGCTGTATTTTATTTAGAGCATCAGGAACTATTTAGGGAAATCACAGAGGTGATATAGCAAAGAAATAAAAAAAA
Source organism: Phaenicophaeus curvirostris (assembly GCF_032191515.1). Lineage (NCBI taxonomy): Eukaryota > Metazoa > Chordata > Aves > Cuculiformes > Cuculidae > Phaenicophaeus > Phaenicophaeus curvirostris. Next base: position 19,741,462 of record NC_091431.1, read on the forward strand.
GAATTGCCAAAGCTGTTTTGCAAAAATAAGGTCTTCTGACACAGCAAGAATTCTTGGAAAAGTATTTCTTTACCCAGCACATCCACAAGTAGGCCACAGAAATGTCTGTATTTCATATTTTTAAGTATATGCTTAAATATATTAAATATATTAAAAACATAATATATAATATTAATATTATATATTATATATTATATATTATATATTAAAATATTAAAAATATTAAATATTAAATATATTAAATATTTCTCAGAAAGGATATTTTACATCTCTGCTCTGAGATCTGCACCAGCCTCCAGAAGAAAAGGGGTTTCTTGTTGTGAGAAGTCCCCAGTTCATATAAGTCCCCTTCAGCCATACATAGGTATAAACAGAATCATGATGCAGGATGTGAGTTTCCCAGTAGTGTTTGTTCCCTAAATTCCTCTCTCTGCCTTGTGAAAACCTGCACAGACATTCACGTATTCCTAGAGGTTTATACAGCTTTCACAGAAGCATACAGCTTACTGAATCAAGTACATGTCCTTATACAACCCCTGTCTAAATGAAACTAAGGGGTTTAGTTCAACCAAAGAGGCATTGGATCAGAGTGAACGGGACCAAAACCAGATTATCTCAGGAGAGATATCCAGCAGCTGGGCATATCGGTATGCTACACAGAGGGCTGACGGATGGGGCTGTATGGAAGCCCATCTTTCACCACTTTTTGCTCTGTTCTGGTAGGAACGAGGGGTGGGTCTAGGCTGCTGGGCAGACCACTGCCCATGTTTCACCTGGACCCCCAGCATGGTGCAGGAATCACCTCTGATACCACCTCCTTGTAGTGAGAGATGACTAGCCCTCTCTTTGGATCAGCTGAGGTCCGTTCCCTGATGCAGGAGCATTTCTCCGAAACACCCCTGGAGACTTACAGCCTTTCACCAGAACGAAAATGTTTTGACTTCCAGCCTTAGCTGCAAGCCCTGCGTGGTGTCAGAGGCCATCACAGGGCTTGGGAGGGAGGAAGCAGGTCTGACCTGCCATTCACTTTACACCTGGATAGTTAGAAGCAATGCATAGGGTAGGTAATCTCTGAGGTCTGACAGAGAGAATTTTTAAGCAAATCGAAAGCACGATATATGACAGTGGAGTTGATCCCCAAATCTCCCTGTAGTGAAGATCCAGCCTGAAACCAATTATTTAAAACAAAAGAGCTGCTCTTCATCTTCCCAGGAAATATCACAGATTAACTTTGCAACCCTTCACATTCCAGGGATGAACACAATTTTATAATCGTTAAGAATAAACAAATAAATAAAATAACACCACTACCTCATCTGCTGACAAACATGCACACTTACTCCTGCAAGAATTTTTTTCAGTCTTTTTTTCTCAATGTGAAAAAAGTAGAAAGGGGGGGAGAATCAGGCACCTGTAAAGCTAGAGAGAAAAAAGCTAGCTGTAAAGCTAGAGAAAAGGAAACCTCAGTACAATCATCTTTTTACTTTTCTTGTTTCTCTGAAATTAAAAGAAGCTGTCATTTCTTACTCTCTGCTCCTCTATGTATAACCCATGTATATATATATATATATATAACCATGTCAACTTACTTTCTTACTGCTCCAATGCATAAGATGTCATTTTCCAAACCATCACATAGTCTTTCTAGCTGGTATAGATAAATCTTTTTTCTTTAAAGAAGACAAGAACTTTCTCTTCCATTTTATTACAAAGTAAATTTACTTAAGGTCAAGATCAAAGCAAACAGAAAATATTTTCAAAATCAAAGAAACTTTATATCAAATTATTTTCCCAAGTGAGTTTTCAGTAGGTGTTCTTTTCATGGAGGAATCAGCTTTCATTGTTTTCTTGCAGATCATAAAATTGAACAGTCAAAAGCAGAGAATTTTAGTCTATATATGCACATCCTGATTGAGATAACAGCTTAAATGTAGCGAAGAATAAAAATAAGTGTAATTCTTGAAGGCAGCTCAGTTGGGTCTTGTGTTTCTTCAAGTTTGAAGTGTAAAGAAGTAAATTGAATACATAAACTACTTTGTTTCTAATAAAAATACTCTAAAGAATGGCCATTTTCAAACCCTAAAATATAATTATATTCTCTGGCCCAGCTTTTATGCATTTATTGCAAGATCCGTTGTGCAGCAGCCACATAACTTTGCCTAAATTTTAGCACATAGGCTCAGACATGATCCGTTCTGCCAAATCAAATGCCAGGTTCCTTAGAGAATGTGTGAAACAGAGTTAACTTCAATTAAGTGTCAGACTCTAATTAAACTACTGATGGAAGAAAACAGGAGATAACAATGACCTGGGATCTAGCCTCCCACATTTTTAAGAATGAGAAACAGTAGAAGCAATAATAGGAACTGGTGGTTTAAAAACTTTTTTTAGTGCTAGAAAACCTCCTCCTTGATCCTCATCCTAAAGGAGAAATCTAGCAAAGGGCTGGAAAAGTAAGAGTCTGGGGGCTGAGTAAAAGGGGTGCAAGAGGATATGTTGCTGTTAGGTGAGACGTAACAAGGCTTTTGCCCCAGGCCACTGAATTGGGCTGTGGGGCATATGTCAGGCAAACAAGGAACAGGATCTCAGGGCTTTTCTCTCATGAAGTAGCATCTCATAAAACAGGTTTATAAAGATAACAAGCTATCACTTCCCTGCTCACTTGCCCATTTCTAGAAGTTTAATGGCGTATTTTGGAGGAAAAAGAGTTTCACCCATCATACCTTGTGATCAAGAGTCTGCTGAGACATAACTGACCCTATTTTATAATGTATTTTCAGAAATAATTATTCTCTGTGGCTTAAAAAACTACTTGTTTTTCACTACATTGTTATTACTGCATTTTACAGCAGAGCTAAGTTTGCATTTTCATTGAAGTTATGTGGTGTAATTCCAGTGTCAATTTATTCCCTTCAGGTTGTATTATAGAGGAAATGGTCACAACTGGAGATTTGAACAAAAACGTCGAGACGAGGATGGGTCAGGTGGTGAGAAAGGTTTGATCCTTCTTCTCAGGCATCCTCCTTTCCAACTACATCCTCGTTCAAATACATGGTAGACAACTGCTTTGGGTTTGAAGCACCCTAAGATGTGCTCACTGGCATGTATTCCTCTTTAAGCTTCTCCAACACCAATGTGCTCTTTCATATTTTGTTTTTCTCCTCAGTGATGCTTGCTAGTTTGCTATATTTTGGATGCATGCATGGATGACCAGAAAGACAGAGTCAGTATTTCAAGCATGCCATGGTAAAATTTTGACATCCACTGCCATACACTGTCTGTTTTAACTTAAGCCTCAAATAATTTCAGCATCAAAAACAGCAAAGGACTTTATTTCAGCATAAATCCTGTGTACATCTATATAATGTTTCCAAAATTAAAACAGAGAGAAAGAGAGAGGTAAGCTCTAAATTACATTCAAAACAAAATATAAATATTGGTCAGAGGCAACTGGAAATGCAGAAATTATTTGCTGAGTCACTTCTGTGCTCTGAAGCTAGGAACACAGCATAAAGCTCAGAGCTGAGAATCACAGCCTAACACTGTTAATTAAAATGACAAAGATGAGACTGCAATCAAGCACATCTTACTCATAGGTTAAAGGACATATTTACTTGGAATGACATTTACTGCTGTTTCCATAACGTGGGGGCAGCGGGAGCTGTGCTGGACCTCCAGCAATTGCAAAGGCCCACACAGTATAAAGGCCCTATTTTAGTTAACATGTTGTCATATGTCTTGAATAGTGGTGCAACAGCTGGTTTTGATGTAATTTCTTTGAGACCCCTAGATTACAAGCCGTTTATTGCATTCTTCTCCCCAGACTGCTCCCTGGATACAGCCAGGGAGTCAAGAGGTCAGAGGTCTGAAGCCAGGAGGTAAAGGATTTGTCATTGTTTAACAGGTCACTTGTTGCCACGTACTATGCAAATTGGACAGTGTCTTGCAGCCTAGCAGGATCATGTGATGTGTTTTAATTTTCGTGTCTCCACAAGGAGAAATGGGTCCAATCTGACTGCAGAATCAATTTTCTTATCTGTGTTCATCAGTTTGTGCCAGGGATGTGTGTGGGGAAGGCATGCATAATCCCATATATCAGCAAAAAAATCTTCAATTAGTGCCATGATTATGAATTGTCCAAATCTACAGTCAGTATTCAAGCACTATTCAGGCATAAATCCACAAAATGGAATGAGAAGGATATAAGATAAGCAGGCAGGGCCATTCACTAGTTGCTCTGGTTCATTATAGCTGCACCTCCAATTCCACTGTTCAGTTATGTGAGTGCAAATTTAAAAGCAGAAACATTCTTAATTCCAACATATCCTTTTTTGCTGCTCCTCATTATGTGGGAAGTGTTTGCATTATGTTGTCTTTCTAAGAGTATTAAAAACAACTGTCTTAAATTGTCTGGAAGTAGTAGCCAATGAGAGAGCCACGATTGTGGAAAGACTAACTTACAAAGGGAACACACAGATTTAAAAAATGTGAGAAGTAGTTGACTTGTCCCCAGAGGAAAAAAGGAAATCTATTTCCAACCATTGCAGCCAAGAATCTCAAGCTCCAGCAGCGTGGTTAGTTGTGAAGCTGAGTCTTGCAGAATCTCTTTTCTTTGAGGAGAATTACATTCAGGGAAGAAAGAAGAAAAGCTCATATTCATCAGTTCTTTCTACAAATCACATTTTTAGATGTCAGAAGAGCTATTTGAGGTCAACCCTAGCCCTAATAACTGTTTTTTTCACATGTACAAACCAAAAGAACTTCACCTTTTGCCTTTATAATATGTCCAAAGATAAATTAAGGCAAACCAGGAAACTGACATTCGGATATCTTCTAAAGATAAATAGCAAATCAAACCAAGTTTGCTGTTCCCTTTGTTTCTTCATGGTGTTGGTATTGTGGATCTTGCAAGATGGGAACGCATGAGGTCAGGCACTTTCTGCAAGCCCATTTTCATGTGAGGACTTTAATAAAGCAGGAAATTATTGACATTTTCATGAAGGGCAATTCAAGAGTTCACTGTGGTTTCCTACTCCTCAGGAGGAAAGGAAAGAGCTAATGAGGGTAAAACTGGACCAGCTGATTGATGTTCAGTCACTGGATCCCAGAGCATCATGCACCTGATGTTTCTGCTTGATTTTAAGCCTGAAAATGTAGATAAGTCTTTTACACTCCATGGGAGAGAATCATACTTGGTCCTGAGCACAAAGCAGACAAATCAAACAGATTTCTCTATCTCCTCCTTCAAGGTTCCTGGGTGTCAGGCTGGCTACACCCCTCCTTGCTGAACTTGATGGTCCCAGACATCCGGCCAGCCTGGCAGTAGCAATGGTCCCAGCACAGCAAAGGGAAGCACAACACTATGGACCACTGTCTGTAAAATTATTTTATTATGAACTCTGTATTATCTTACATGTAAATGGTGCCACATTGACTCTGTAAAAATTCCATGCCATTCTAATAATAAATTCTGTGCTACAAAAATCATAATATTCCACTAAGAAAGTTTTAATTGTAACTATGATTTATTGCCACCATCATTCTGCCAAGCACCCGTAACAGGATTCATCTACCCTCTCAGTGCTGGGTGGCATTCATGACCTCAGGCATCCTCACCAAGGCTTGTCCAGAAAGTGGACAAATCTAGTGGGAATTCACAAACAAATAGTGATAAGGGTCTCTCCAAATAATCTCTCATTTTGCTGTGTTTGGGAATATTTGAACTCAGTACAAAAAGAAAAAAAAAATCAACATTGACAACACAGAATATGGAAACCCTTGCATTTCGCATTTAGAATTTGTATCATATTTTCATTTGAGCTAAAGGCAGAAGCTACCTCTTTTACCCCTACATGTTAATGCTTCTTTTTGCAGTATATTCTGAAGTATTCCTGGAGTTTAGAAATATCTCATCCTTTTACATATCATATATGTTATGCACCTTAGCAAATGGGGCAGTGTGGAGAGCTGCATTAGACATTTTTATTTAGAGTGTTTATCATCAGCAGGATTGCAGGGAGTGCTGATGGTCTAGTAATCACGCAAAGCAGCTTTTCCCTCCCCCTCACACACTGTCCCCTGATGAATCTAGGCCAAGGAAGAGCAAGATACCCATTGATGTGCCAGCTGCTGTCCCTCCCAGTGATGATGCTAAACATTTTCAAACTACAACAACCTCTAGAAAAAAGGGATAATTATAAAGTGCATCTTATTTTGTTGTAGCAAGGATTTTAAACACTTTCTATATGAAAATATGTCCATAGAATGGAGCTAGAAAATATTTGCTTTGAAGTGAAACTTGGTTAAATCAAACTTACCTTTTTATATATTACATACCTCATTTATATAATACCATATGTATTATAAACGTGCTTCTGTGATGTTTTATTTTTGGAATACCTGATTTTGATGAAAAGGCTAGTGATTATTGCTTCAGGAATTTTGATGGGCTTGTATGTCAACATTATTTTTTTTTAATATGAAATCATTTAATTGAAGCACCTTTATTAATATATATTTTTACCTGTCTATTTGAAAATAGATGCATTACCAATACTAATATTGATGTGGCCCTCTCTTGTCTTTCCCTCCAAAAGCTCCATCATTCATTTAGACATAAATTTAGATCCTGTGATCAGAATTTGCTATTGCAGTTAATATTACACTACATATGAATTACTATGTGATTTAAAAGCACAATCACTAATATACGGGAAATCTTTTCTAATTTTTTCATACATAAAATTAAATTAGTCTTAAAAATGTGGTTTTGAGGTTCTGTAAAGGCAGGAGGGGCAGTAAAGGGACATATATTCAGTTATTTATACTTTCTTACGTGTATATTTCATGCAAAATCCTACTGCCTGAGAAAATAAAGTGCAAGTGAAGAGAAATTCTTTTGCTGGATAAACAGAGCTCATTCACTGTGCCTTTGTTTGCTTTACATCTTGAAAAAATCATCCTAATTTTATATGATACTGTGGAATAAGGATGCACTGCTTTGCTGCTTCCTTCTTTGGTTTTGAAGGTATTTACCACTGACACTTTACAATTCCTCCTTGAAGCTTCCTCTGCAATGGTTTTCTAAACTCTAGTTCTCACTTACCTCTAAAAAGAGTCAAGATAAACTTTTCTCAAAGTCTGGGAGAATTCAGGCAAAAAATTTCAAGATCCCTGGTCTCCTTCCAGCACCTTTTTTATATGAGAAAAAATATGAAATAAGGAGAAGGTTTGGGGGAAGTGGAAAGGAGGAGGGGGAAGAGACAAGGAAAGGGAAGGGGCAAGGGAAGGGGGAAAAAAGAGGGAAAGCAACAGGAAGGGGAAGGAAAGCAATGTTTTTCAGTGGTTTGTCTGTCAGAATGATGAGTTCTGCATTTTAAGATGAATATCCAAAACCAACGTACCATAAAGTTAACACAGTAGCTCCAAAACAATTAAATTCACAAGCCAGTTGTCTGTGAGTTAGCTCTCCCCCATTCAGATCTGAAATTTACCTCAGAAAGTGTGTTTTTTCATATATACTAGCTCATAATTATCCATCAAGTTCACATATTTCAAAGGGACAGAAGTAAACAGCAAGTTATAAGTTAAGAGAAGTCCCTACAACCTACAGTAAAAAGTTTCTGTGGAGACAAGACACACAGATCCTCTAACAAATGTGAGTTTGTATTTAATGAGTGCTACAATCCCACCTTTGGGAAACTGTACTTAATATTGCATCACAGTTTCCAAATATGTATAATTTAAAAAATATTATGAAATATGTTATTTATTATGCTGGATGAAAAAAAAGATGGAATTTTTTTTTGTACAGTGAAAAAAAAATCTACCACTTCTGTTGGAAACTAATCAGAAAGGCTCTGCTTATACAAAAGAAGCTTGATTAAAAAGAAAAGATTAAATGGGAGACTTTGTACATCTGCAGATTCATTTCAATTCTACTGCTTCAGTTAAAACGTAATCACCAAGTTTCAATATGATGTCTTCAAACATACTTGCAAAACTGAGGAATATCAAGGTTTAAGATGGAAAATCGTATATTCTGCAGCACTTAAATTGATCTGGGTGAGCCCTTATCTGATCCACAGACACAGCCTATTTGTGCCTTGTACTAAATTGCCCTGGTTGTGAGGCTTTAAATATGTTGATCTGATTTTTTAGTTGTTTGCTAACCTATGACTTGGTGTTCAGGTTTTAAAGAAGCACCAGTCTGCATCTGACTCAGACAAGGAGCCAGCACTCAAACTGGTGGGACTGACCTTCGTATGCTCTTCTTCCCCAGGACAATTAGTGATGGCAACCAGGCTGAGACACCTAAAGCTGCCTCACTGAAGGAAGCTGGTCCCCCTATTACCTCTATCATTTAGAGTAGATACAGGCTGTGCATCCACCTACCAGCAGGTTTAATCAATGTCCATCGTGTCCAGAGAAAATAGCCTCCAGGACAGAGCAAGAAACTCGCCTGCTGCCAGCACCCTTTGTCTCTCCCATATGGGCAGGACATGATTCCCTGGGATTAGTCAACAATTACATGCTCTGAACTGATCAATTCAGTCAATTTACTGTGCAAAGTAAATTGATCCTCCAGAACAAAGGGATCTTCCAGTGGAGAGGTACCTGAGAAAGCAGCATGACTGTGTAAACAGTGTTGTCCTTGCCCCAGAGTGGAGTGGCCTAGCACCATATGGTGCCACTATGAATTTATTAACTGACGGATTAACTCATCTCAGCATTTGGGATCCCCAGTTTCCAGCTGTGAGGATGATTGATGAGCTAACTATTACTTCAGTCTTGGAAGTTATTTTCTCCATTTAACAGAGTCAAGAAGACAGAAAATTGCCCCCTTCGTAAATGCTAATCTCACCACTCCTTTGAATGCCCAACATAGTCATTTATTCCAGGCAAAGTCTTAAAATTGGTATAGTGCACATTAAATGCATACTAATTAGCAATTTCTTTTGAAGGCTCCATCACTTATTAAGGGTCTCCTTTTCCATATGTTCATCATGCTCCACTTCACCCTTTAATTACAAAACAGCACTTTCTCCTAATTGTGAGAAGGTGAATTGTTCCCAGTATCCACGTTAAATACTCCACCTTTTGAGGACTAATTTAAAGTCAGATAGAAAGCAGACAGATAGGCATTAAGTATTAGAGGATCTCTCTCTGTTTTAGGCACAGTCACTTTATTACCATTGGCAATGACTCCTAATGGAGCACCCCATGAAAAGGACATTTCTGTAGAAATGGCAAACTTCATGTCCACACAGCATTGCACCAAGCACTGGTAATGAGGCTGTGGTTTTCTGAATGCTACTGAGTAGGGTCTCACCAGCAATTTATTTCTTGATGTCTTCTAGTGAGAACGTGTCAATAAATTTTAAAATGAACTGAGGTGGATGAGAGGATTTAGTCTGTCCAATTTGGTCTGTGCTGGCTCAAACCATGATTATTTTCTTTTTATGCTGCATGATTCTCCACTGGTTGAATAATAGGTCTTCAGTTCCTAAAAGCCTAGCACTATGCTACTTGTGACTGCCATCACGCACATCAGAATTGCGGCATGGAGATGCAAAAAAGCTGGGAAGAAAAAAAATCCAAGCTAAGTCAGAAGCATACAAGAAATATACATTTTTTTGTTGTTTTTTTTTGTTTTACCTTCGCTGTGCCAGGCACCTGCAACCATAACCTCCGTAAGTTATTTCTCTTTATGCCTGCTGTGACATAAATACAGCTGGAGATGGATAAATTAATAGGTAAGTCCTAAAGCAGGTTTCAGTATGATGATATTTATTTTCACGTGATCCTAGTAGGCGACTTTGAGTTGGTTTAGTTCATTATCTTTTGCAGTGCATACAGCATCTAAAGCCCCATTTGCAATGAATACATTGTTATGCAACAAGGGAAACTGTTGATGAGAAGAAATAAAAGCTCCAGATGCTTGCATAAATATACATTTTAATGGTGTCTCTACCATTGCTTAAAGGATGAAAATGCCTATTTTTGTGTTAAATTAAGAGAAGATGATAATTTCAGAGCACATGTAAGGATGAAACTTTGTTTGAGGGAGAAAGAAACTCTAGTTCTGTTAGTCACTCCTGTGCAACAAAAGCAGAGCTTGTCTGAAAGCAGGAGAAAATATTCACTCAAAGCTTTAATACTACTCCTTGGATTGTTGAACTTCATTTCAATCACAATTTTCCCACCAGTTTATTTTTTAAAAGGAACATGGCAGGAATCAGTAACTCATTTTGGACTGCAGTTAAAGCCTTTGACAGAGTTTCTCACAGCGTTCTGCTTGAGAAACTGTCAGCCTCTGGGCTGGACAGGCGCACACTCTCCTGGGTGGAAAACTGGTTGGATGGAGGGCCCAGAGAGTGGTGGGAAATGGAGTGAAATCCAGCTGGAGGCCAGTGACAAGTGGGGTTCCCCAGGGCTCAGTGCTGGGTCCAGCCCTGTTCAATGTCTTTATCAATGACCTGGATGAAGGCATCGAGTGCACCCTTAGCAAGTTTGCGGACGACACTAAGCTGGGTGGAAGTGTCGATCTGCTGGAGGGTCGGGAGGCTCCGAAGGGATCTGAACAGGCTGGACCGCTGGGCAGAGTCCAATGGGGTGAGGTTTAACAAGGCCAAATGCCGGGTCCTGCACTTGGGGCACAACAACCCTATGCAGTGCTACAGACTGGGAGAAGTCTGTCTGGAAAGCTGCCTGGAGGAGAGGGACCTGGGGGTGTTTGTTGACAGCCGACTGAGCATGTGTTCAGTTCTGGGCCCCTCACCACAAGAAGGATGTTGAGGCTCTGGAGCGAGTCCAGAGAAGAACAACGAAGCTGGTGAGGGGGCTGGAGAGCAGGTCTTACGAGGAATAGCTGAGAGAGCTGCGGTTGTTTAGCCTTGAGAAAAGAAGGCTGAGGAGAGACCTTATTGCTCTCTACAACTACCTAAAAGGAGGTTGTAGAGAGGAGGGAGCTGGCCTCTTCTCCCAAGTGACAGGGGACAGGACAAGGCACAATGGCCTCAAGCTGTGCCACGAGAGGTTCAGACTGTATATTAGGAAAAAAATTTTCACAGAAATGGTCACTGGGCTCTGGCACAGGCTGCCCAGGGAGGTGGTTGAGTCACCATCCCTGGAAGTGGTTAGAAGTCGGGTACACAAGGTGCTCAGGGACATGGTTTAGTGGCAGATAGGAATGGTTGAACTCAATCATCCAAGAGGTCTTTTTCAACCTGGTGATTCTATGATTTCCTTTGATATTGCAACATTTTTAATAATTACATCAACCATTAAAACTGAGGTTAAAACAGATGTTAGCACATATGAATGCTGGCTGCCAGCAAGTTCCAGTTCGGTTTACTACCAACAGAAATCCACTGAACAGGCATGCTAGCCAAATAAAGCTCCAAGAGCCCTAACTCATTTTCATTTCAGACACTGCCATGTATAACAAGGAACAGTGTAAGAGTCCACATCTCTCCACTACATAGAAGAATCAATGCATCTTTGATAATTTACACAGCCCTTACAAAATATCACATTAATGGTAAGCGTTATCTATGTATCTATGGGTAAAATGTGATATTTGTACCCAACATCTGTGGCCTGTGGATAGCTTGAGACCAAGTCCAGGCACAGAGTTTGCTGTTCCCAACAGCAACCTCCATCCAGACTTGGGTGTCAGTGCCTGAAGCAACAACTACACCCACTGTCTAATAGCTATAGGTCATGGACCTGGCCACACAGACAGGCTTATTTTAGAAGGAACCTTAAAATAAATTTTTTAACTTGTTGAAACATCCTTTGCTGGCATTTTCAGAATAAAATGTTCTGATTTCAACCAATTTCTTTTAACTGTGCTTTAACACACAGTTTTAGAAGTGATTGTGAAAGGTAATGAAATTATTTCTTATTCCTCTGAATTGAGGAATTTTGTTGCTTTTTAACCAAGCCTAATAATCTACTAAGCTTACATTAACTTCCATTTTCAGCACTTAAGTCCTTACAGTTGTGATGTGATATTTAGAATAATTTTCCAAAGTTCTACATATTCAGACTGTGTTAAAAAACAAACAACAACAAAGAAATGAAAGATATCCTGAACCAAACCCAGAAAGGCTGAAAAACAGAGGAAAAGAGTTGTTTACCTGAATTAGTGACTGAATTAAAAAAGCCCTTTGCTGGAGACACAGGTACCTAGTGACAGTTTACAAATAAAGAGGAGAAATAAAGACCTCCTTTTACATGTGTATATATATTTATGCATACATATGTACACGTGTACTTGTATATATATGTACATATATGTATGTGTGTATATTTTTGTAAGTCTGTATATGTATTTATGTGCATATATATATAAATATTGTTATGACTTAACCCCTTCAATTTGATAAGGAAGAATACAGCCCAGCAATATTTTGAGCACTGAAGACTGACAATGCCACAATTTGTTTGAAGTTCAATTATGTTTCAAAGGATTAAAGCTTTGTGTTAAAAAAATTACATGTATCTCTTGGCTGGCACTTTATATATGTCACATCTGTGCCTGTTGTGTTTTGGTACAGGCTAAAATTTCCAGCCTCACAAGTCATGAGTAAAACTGGGAACCGACAGACCCCTACAGTCCTGCAAGAGGTGATGTTATTGTGAAGAAAGGTAATTAAATTGTCTCTGTCAGGGTGAGGTTTGACCAGTCGCTCAGTGTTCATTTTATGTGCAAGCAGTTCTTTCACTGCCTATTAGCTTCATCGTCTTTCAGTGTTTTATTTTCGGCTGAGACATTATGCTGCTTGAACTACACCTCTTATTCCTTTTAATTAGGAATGTAGCTTCCTTCCGTTTTCAACTTAGGCATCTCAAAAGTATTCTTAAAATATCAGATTCTCTGTTGGCAGAGTTGAACCACATTATAGAAATTATATTTTTTCTGTCTACCACAGGATCAAAGCTCCAGGAGAGGTAACATGCATCTTGGATAGTCAAACTAAAGCATGGAGGTCCATTCAACACAGAGAGGATTTGTCGCTGATTTTATAGCATAAGAGTTGCTTTTAAAAGATGTGTTCACTTACGTGGTAGTACTTAACTACTGCCCTAAGTTCATGCATATTAAGTGTTTTGTTAAGTTGTGTGGGGTTTGTTCCCCTCATGCACTGCCATTCATTTTATTACAGAAAAAGAAGATGGAGTCAAGGCTCAAATCTGCAGAGGCACCAGGAAAACTGAAGAATTGTAAATCCAGTCCTCTAAAGCCCTGCTTTTTAAATTTATAGGGTGGAATTCGTATTTGCTTTCTTCCTCCTCACTAATTTTGACTGTTCTGTGTACAGCTAGGAGAGGCTGTAACCTCAAGTTATTACCAGTCACTGAGTGATTTCCCTCTGTTTTACCTGTCAAGAAACACATATTTTTTTTCCTGTTGTACTGTAAAATTTCGAGATCTAGAGTAGCTACCATTTTTGCATGGGAAGGCTCTCAGTGTGGATGTAAGCTCCCAAATGCCATGTGGGCCTCTCCCAGGTCCATGTGTAATGCTGTGATGGCTACTGTGAGAAGAGCTTCTCCTTCCTGCCAAATACTGTTGATGCACTGATCATTGTTCATCCCAAGCTGCAGGAGTTGTGATTGCTGAATAGCTGCCCAGAAGCAGCAGAGGTGCAAACAAACATAAAGCTGGATCCTTTTCATTATCCAAGAATTTCTCATCTCTTTGTGACAGCAACTGCCACAGGTGGCAAAAGAATCCATGAATCTTCCCTCTCAAGGTTTTATAAGCACAGGAGACCAACCTTGCATGGCCATTCGAAATACGAGTTGTTTTAAATCTTTGGTTTTAAATCACCAAAGAAGCAAGCAGAAGAAAATTTAGTTGTGACAGAAGAACTGGCCATGTCTCTTATGGTAAAATTCCCAGTTGATGAAACGTGAAACTTTTCACTTGAATTAACACAAGAACATTTTGAGGGCAACAGTCCAAAGAAATAAAGAATTTTTAATTGGGGTAGTAGGAGGGAGAAGGGAGCACTTCTCACTGTGCTAATTGAAAAAGCAAACTCACTGATTTTATACACTGGGTCAGCCAAGAGGTTTCTTTTGTGTGTTAGTTTATTTAAACATGACACATCTGTGGCTCCAGTGCATTGCACACAGATGGCATCCCTTTTTGTTAAAGTGCTTGACAACAGCATTGCTTACTTGTCAGTCTGGATAACCTCAGATAACAGGAAAAAAACTGCTTGTGTTATGCTTAATGGCGGTTTCATTCATTACACCTCTTCATCCTTTCCCTTTATTTGACTTTTGTTAGATTCTTAAGACTCTACTCATTTACAGGAATGCCCATGGCATGGAAAAGCTGCCTCAAGCAAACAGCACATGCCCTTTCCTTGCCTGGTGTGCAGCTCCCTGTGAAAGCTCCTGTGACACACACAGGGTCTGCTACCTGAAAAAGAGGAAAAAGAAGCATGTGGGCAGGAGGGAATTACAGAAAATTGTGTACATATCAAGTGCTACTTGTTAAAGTGGACCCTCAGCGTAATATGGCCACTACAGAGGTGTGAAAGGGCAGAGAATTAATGACAATCACCTCAGCAATGACGGAGAAGCAACAAGTCAACTTCCCACACTGGCCTTGATGTTGCCTGCAAAGGACATTGCATCACGCATAATGCCATGCACAAATTAGCCTTGCTCCAGCCCCTGTGGTGGCTGTGTATGGGTGCAACTAGGTTAAATGCTTGACATCGTTATCCACAGGGCGTGGTGGCAAAAGTCAAGTCTCTGTATCTGTTTTTCCTACTCACAAGAGGAGACAGCCTGGGTAGGAAAGGGGGCTGGGCTCTGGCATCTTGAGGACTACCAGGTACTGGAGGAGCTTACACATCTTCCAGCTGAACAGCAGTTAAATGATGGAGTGATGAGCACATTTCCAATGATTTCACATGACCAGATTGCAGGAGTGGACTGTATGTTGCTCTTACCACCACTATTCAAGTGGACAGTTTTATACTGGAGACTAACCATCCCTGAACGTTTTGGCCACGTTTTTTCCACATGCCTGTTCATTCACTAGCTTAATCAATAGATCTACAACAAAGCATTGACAGATCTGTCATGGCCTCAGACAAATGGAAATGGAAAACCACCTCAGACAAAGGGCACATGACCTCTCAATCTCAGGGTGTGCAATTGTCTATGAAATCACCATGGCACACTGGGGGCTGACATCAAAAAAAATGAGAGAATGTAATTCTCATGTCAGTGCCTTTCTTGCATTTTTTTCCTTATCTCCCTTGATCTTGATCGAAGTGCTACCACCACTGCTACAGTACAGTGTCATGGTTTTTCAACCCATCTAACTGGGCAGCAACAGGCACAACAACCTAAGCATGCAAACTCATCTTCTGCTACTCCCATTTTGATAGCAGAGAGTAGTTACACATGGAAAATGAAAGGACATTGCCATATTACCCATTCTCTGAGCTGGCAATACATGGAAACACGACCTGACTTAAGTTTCTGTGCAAGCTTTGAGTTACCATCGACAGAACAGTGTTTCAGGACTGATGTACAAACAACTTAGATTAGAAGAGCATTCAGGATGGTCATATATGCAACTTCTGTATAAGTTAGACATGGAAAGAACTTGCAATTTAATGTGGTTTTGATCCCAATCTAAAGTGCTTAATGGACCATTGCAACTCTCTTAATAGCTGGACATTGACAGCCTTCTGACACCCATCCCTTCACTCCTCAGTATACTAATATTGCCCATCGTCTGATTAGATTTTTCCCAGACTATGCCACCAAAAGTGGTGATATTGGGAACAGCTGGGGACTCTGAGGTAAAAGATGCATGTAAATAAATCTTAATGGAATAAAACACCATAATTTTGAACATAAATTGCATTTTACATATAAGAACTGGAAAACACTTTACAATTACTCCTGAAATGAGGACGACTTTGTTGGAGAAAGTAAAATTACTCTGGATAGTCAAGAATTAGTCGTCCTGGCCAAAGTACCAGGGCAATGTATCCTTCAACACCATTGTGCCTGAGTGTTTGACCAGCTCTTCAAGTCTGAAGACAGGTCAAATTCAGTTTTCAGAATTCACTATGGAAATGTGTATGAGATTTCCTGTCCTTTCTAAGTTTGTGAGAGAAGACACTACTTTAATTTCTATCTGAAACTTCAGAAATAGGCTTATTCTCACTCTGCGCTATCTCTCTGATGAAAAGGAGATTGCTGCCCCATCCAGCACAGGGATGTGTGGGGAGAGGAAGAGGGAGGGAGGATTGTTTTGCAGATGATCCTTATGGACTTCCAAGGGTGAATCCAGGCTATGGAGGATATTAATTCTAAAAAAATAATGGAAAATAAATACAAATATGAGCATAGACTTGTTGCTGAATCTTAATGTCTTTTTCCTTGGGGATTTTGATTCCATTACAAATATTAGCAAAGATCAAGGGCATTTTATTTTAAGGGCAATTTTAATTGGAAAGAAGTTAATTCTACAAAAGTGGAAGTCAGCTTAAGATATTAAAATTGATGTGAGGTCTGCAGTGGAATAGTAAGATCCTCCAGGATTCCTCTCATACATGAGTCAAACCTCAGTCTTCAAGGGACCTCTTTGATCTTCCAAACCCCAACCCACTCTTCCCTCTTGTCCTCCTAAGCCCTTCCAGCCCTACTGATGCACGTCTTGCTTTTGATATTCTTGCAGATATTTCTGGCCCCTTTCCTGTGTGCTCTTTTGGAGGCACAAAATGCACTCTGCCACCTATCTAGACCACGAAGAAACAGGGAGGTGTCTTCCCCATTGGTTGTTATAGCTGCCTCCACTCTGAAGTCCACTTTGTCTATTTTCAGTTCCTCTGATAGCAGAGAAACATGCTGAGATAGATGGCAAATACTGGCTTTTAATTAACAATGAAAGTGCATTCTATCTCTGAACCGAACCTCAGAGTCACAGAGTGGCATCCAAAGAGATTTCCTTAAGAAAAGCCACATGAAAGGAAAAAAATAAGGAGGCTTGACTAATTTTTTAGAGTTATGATTTTTACTCCTGCTCCTTTTCACTAGTTGTTAAATTGATGCATCTCAAGTGAACAAACCTACAAAAGTTTGGCCATACAGATAACTAGGCAATGGGCAAGAGAGAGATGCAAGGGCATGAGATTAACTTCAGATCTCTTTCTTATCTGGTTCTCTAAAGAGACAAAACCCACGTTCTCAGAGGGTGTAAGCATGCCTCCTATCAGTGTGTGCACACTGTGTGTGTCTTCCTTCCTAACATCTTTTTGGGCCAATTTCATTGAAATTTCTGCGTGCATGGTCTGAAGACATTATACTCCCACAAGTTTTATGAGAAAACAACTGCTTGCTTTGCTGTGACTCTGCTCCCTGTTGGCCTCTGCTGAGTTTCACTGGCTACTTCATTTAACCACGCACAGTTGCTTTTAGGTTCATGATAGAAAGCCGGGATATTGAGCGAGGTCCTGCCAGCGTATCTGTCAAAGCACAGTCTGTACATAGTATGGGTACCAGCTTTACCTCACAGTGCTGAGAGAAAATAACTGCATGCACTGTAAATAAAATCAATAATATAAAGGCAATTCTATGTTGTTGCCCTCAGTAAAAAGCTCCATAATACACAAACGATTTAGAGGATATTTTGTGTATACAGAGATTTTGCTATTAGGTTAACAGTTCCTGTAATTGTGCTAACATGAATACAAAACTACAAGATATTACAGGATGATATCTGCTGTATAAAAATGGGAAGGAATTACATCATAACTATCCAGTTGGAAATGTGACTGGTTACAGAAATATTCAAAATCTAAAGACACAACATAAGTAAAATCAAGGACCCACATCACATTTCAACAGATACTGCCTGGGTAAATGCAGATTTCTTGATTTATCAAACAAATTAATGTGAAATAAAAACATTTTCAAGAAAAAAATGTAATAAATTATAAAACTAAAAATAGCAAATTATATATTTAACTTGATCATTACACTTGAAAGTAAGAGTAAAATGTTTCAAAACCATCTCTGTAATGAGGAATAAGTAAGAATAACAACAGACTTCAGTATTGTTCAGAGACCACAATTATAATTATTTTACCAAACTTAGAACAACTCAGTGGCTTGAAAACATGTCAGAGTCCTTAATTTATAAGTCTGCTCCTAAGCCTCCAGATTGCAAAAAAACCCCAAAACCCCAAGAAGACACCACTGGAAAATCCAAATAATAATTTCTAAAAACTGAGTGTCTGCATGTTGTGCCAAAAATGTTGATATTGGTAGTGCATTAATTTCTGGCATAATTAATAATATAGAAGTTCATGTTCAAAATATTTTTTTTTTAACTCATGGTGTCAAGCTAGTCTTGGTTTTTGGACATACTTACGGTATGTATTGAAAAAGGGAACGCATGGCTCTGAAATTTGTTTGATTCAATAAAACATTTCCAAGGCATAAACACATACATAAGCTGTACTTGTATCAGCCTGCACACAATAAGAAGATTTCACAAGAATGTGCTCAACTTTAACCATAGAACTCAACAGCACTCTTTATAACCTTGACATTTGTATTTGGTCAGGTGTCTTATCGTAAAACAGAACTGAAGACAGGCATTAAACATACAGAGCCTAAAATCCTACCACCAGCACAGATTGATTACAGCATGGCCATTCTCTGCTGTTGGGATGCTCACTCAGGGCCAGAGCCTGACCCTTCTCCCCTTGGCCCATGGCAGGTAGACATGACTGATTTTGCTACATAACCCTGCAGGGAGTTACAGAGAGAGAAAAGGACAGAAATAAAGCAGAAAGAGGAGGGGAGAGACCCCAGGCAGAAAGGGAGGGCAGAAATATTTTCCGCTTTGGATGAGAAAACATTTCTGGGAATCAAAATTTCATTGGGTTAAACTCAATGAAAAAAGGACTGATTCTGAGAAAAATAAACATGATGGAAAATACTCAGATCTTGTTGGCAACAAAATATTTTAATTGCCTGATGGCATTTTTTAAAGGTCCAGCAGCTTCACTTAATTCCTTGGGTGCAGCCCATGGTTTGAGATATTGTAGGGAACTCTGCAACATGCGACTCATGGAACACTGCAGTTGTGAGTGTGGGCACTGGGGAGATAAGTATTAGGAGTGGATCTGTCCCCAGGGAAGGCCATCCTTCTAGATAGCAGAGGAGGCCACAAAGCAGCATGAGTATGATCCTATATGTGTCTCAGAGGAAAAAAAGCATTACAGGCAATGTTTTCTGTTTTAAAAGTATCTGTTCTGCAGTTTTTCATTTTAAGTAACAGATCTCCAAGGAGGATTGGGAGGGAATGGGCTACCAGTTCAAATGGAGAATTAGCACTCAATCAAATAGTTAAAATTTTGGTCTCATCAAAACAGGTAGGCTAGACCCCTCACTGGTCATGATCACCTAGATGTGAGCTACCCCTGAAGAAAGGATTATTAAAGTAAACTCCAAATAAAAGGTATCAGTCAAAGACATTACCTGGGGAATTTTGTCAGGTCATGCGGAATAACTTACTCACCTGCAAAATGCAAATGCTCTTTTAGCCGCATTGCAGCCTCTACCATTTATACACAATTGACTCAGCTGGGGGTTATGCCAATAATTTCTGTGCTCAGATGCTCTCTAAGACATTACTCTGCCAGGTGCAAACAGGTTTATGGTGTCTAACAGAACCACAGCTGACAGTGTTATGTCTGGATAAAGAATCATACTGTTAAAAACATGTTTTGTAAGAGTATGATTCAAACTTACCAGAGAATTGATAATGAATAATTATTAATTAATCTGCCAGAAGTTATATTTGTCCACTGTGTGTCTCAGGAGACTCAAACTGAAAAGCAGAGTGCAATGATAGTTTTAATAAAGAGTTTGTCCTTTTGAAATAGGGCATGAAAATAGAATCGTAAAATCATTAACGTTGGAAAAGACCTATAAGACATCCAGTCCAACAGTCAGCCAAACACCACCATGCCTAGTAAGCCATGTAACTGAAGAGCCACGGCTACACAATTTTTGAATCCCTCCAGGGATGGTGACTCCACCACTTCCCTGGGCAGCCTCTTCCAATGCTTCACCACTCTTTCTGTAAAGAATTACTTTTCCTAATACACAGTCTAAACCTCCTCTGGTGCAACTTGAGCAGCATGGGGAATTAAAAAAGAAGCAAAGTAAGGATTTAGGCTAGCAGGATTAAAGTGGGATGAAGTCTTTGAAATGGTAATGAGAAAGACAACTAAGGTAAGAGATTAGTCATGGTCTTCAGAGGAAGGCACTCCTGGTTATGGTGCTCTGACAATACCTCTCCAAGTAATGTTTCCCATCAGGATTGCTTTCATATTGAAGGAGCTGCTAAAAAAGAGTAATCTGTACTTGTGCTTACACAAATACATCTCAAACATGTTTTTCTATACAATCTCAACCACTCCACAGAGCGCAAAACTTTATAGTTTTGTAGGTATGAAAAAATATTGACCTGGACTTCTGCTGGGTACAATAGCTGACTATGAGGAGGAAAGAAATGCATGAGCTGGAAATGATAAAAACTTAGATATGTTATTATGATGGCGTCTTCTGGAACTAAGGACACAAGTGCTATTGGTAAGGTAGTATTTTATGTACTCTGTAAGACTGTACTATGATGAAAACCTTTGGAACTAAGGACACAAGTGCTATTAGTAAGGTAGTATTTTATGTACTCTGTAAGACTGTACTATGATGAAAACCTTTGGGGAAATTTAAATAATAGAAAAATTACTCATAAGTTAAATGATATACTTTATAACCCATTTCTTATTTTAGAAACATTTAATAATATTAAATTACCTAAATGGCTAGGGAGGGCAATGCTTAGTGATTTAGTAATTGCAGGCAGAGTCATTCCAAAAATGGAAACCCCAATTGAGCCCACCCCAGTTCTGGCCCTCTTACTAATAGATTGTGACTCCTCTGAAAAAGTTCACTTTCAAATACATGAGAGGGGATTGCATTTGACATCACTTCTAGTTTGAGTACACGAGGTCACCTACAAGCGCCTCTCAAATTAATGTTAAAAATTTCTTGTAAATTTAGTGAGATGAGGAAGCCACATACTTGATCCTTCTCTGTTCGTGCTTCTTCCAATTTGTCCAGAAGAAACTCCAGTAGACCATTGCAAATAGAAATCAGTAGGGGTGGGAGGCTGATTTTTTGCATTTGCATAGTATTCAAACCAGTGATGGGATTAACAATACATTCAGTCCAGTGAAATGCTTGTTATTCACACCTTTTAGGCAGTTCATATGCTTAAATTCAGATGTCTATGTACTTTTTAATTTTTTTGAGATGTGTCTTAAGTCTTCATATTATTTGTAGTGAAATATATTGCATAGGTGATATCTCTGTATGTTCATACACAGTTCTTTATGCTGATTTTAAGACTTCTTCTGTAAATTATGTATAATACATTTATTCTATATATTACTGCTTTAAGAAAAATACCAAAAAAGAGTGTATAATTGGGAAGAGATCACAGAAATATTCTCCCACTTTGTACATTGTTTAAAACAAATAACTCCCCCAGGGAGTTCCTTGGGAGTTTTGTTTTTTTTCTTTTCTCTTTTATTTTTTTTTTCGAATGGGATTAGACAGTTCCTGTAAAGAATGTTTGAAAATACAAGCAACACTGAAAAGGCAGATCTAGGCCTGCAAAGGGGAAGAGGGAATCTCTAGTGTATCGGGGAGGGCTGATAGACTTCTGGCAGTGCATTAAGACCAGGACGCTAAAGTTGTTACTGCCTTCAGCTATTTGACCCATCTCTTAAGTGGATGGACGGCCAAGTCGGAATGAACTGACCTACTCACATATCAGTTCCCGACTTTCTACTTTTCAGCCTGGCACACTAATGTGAACTAATTCAGATTTTGGGGTTTTTTTCATAAACCATGCTGAAACCAGTGTCAGTTCAGAAGCTGATTCATGAATGAAATGGATGGTTTTGCCTCAGGGTTAAAAATGTTGTTGGAGAGACAGAGCAAATACCTGAGGGATGTAATGAATCCACTGTCCAATATTCATTGGTTTCATTGACTCCTACATCCACATTTTCAAGCAGTTTGTCTGCTTGAATCTCAGTCTGAATTCTGTTATGCCTTTCATATTGTGGTTTCCACATTACTGCCCTGCAAGTGACACCTAAGAGGTGCCAATCAATGAAGCACTTAAATTTAATGGACTTTAATATACTTTTTAATAATTTGTGCTATTCTCACCTATTTGTCCAAGGTTTATCCAATTCATTTAATGCAACATCATTTAACAGCTTTACCAGATGTAAAGATAGATCTCTAGCTTATGTAGAATCTGAAAGGATTTGAAGAAGCTTTTGTTGTGCCATGCTTTGAAATATACTTTGACTGCGAAATGCAGCAAAATAAGAGAGAATTGAGCATCACCTGCATACATGCCTTTGTTTCCTCTTCTCCCACTCACACACTGACACTGGGTCAAAGCAATTGTCCCCTGAGTAGATGCTAGCAGCATACAAAAGAAACAGAGACACATCCCACCTGCTTTGGAGTTCTCTGTCATATGACAATAATAAGCAAATCTTTTTCTTAAGGTCTGCTTGCTAGCTTGAGTGCCTCCTCTCCTTTACCCCCACCTTCCCATGGCTTCATGTTAATTTCATAGGCAGTTACAGAACTGCAGAGTTGCTCTGCTTAAGATCATCTTGTATTCAACAGACGTGATGGGGAAGATGCAGCAGATGTGAAATCTGAAGCAGTCATAAACCCCTTCATATATTTTTATAGAAATAGACAGATGGATTTAATTATTTCTCATAGCCAAGAAATTGTGGAAAACCACCATTCTGTCTGTCTGGATTAGCAATGTTCCACCATTATTTTTAGGTGATATTGTAAAAGGAGTAGGGGCAAACTTTGTGTTGAGATCTTTCTCTGCTGTTTGGTTGTGAACATTCTTCAGCAACAGTTTCCAGCACCACATTATCAAACACCATGTGCCTAAAGTAATAAGCTGTTTTCTCCATAAGCCTGAAACATTATTTAACTTTGAAGAAATTAACTTTGGAAGGGGTGATCAGATGAGTGCCAAGGAAGAAGGAAACCCCCTTCCTTTCTAAAATCCAGACCAGATTTTAATAAATTACGAGAGAATCAGTGTTCAATGCTTCGGTTAATATTTGTAAGAAATCCAGTGATGTTCACATTTGCACTTGCTGGCATGACAAGAGATCTTAGACCTGTCGGGAACAGTTAGCTGATGGAGCAGGTAGACCTTGTTGTGGAGTCATTAGCATAAAAACGAGAAATGGTACTTACAAACAGATGTCAAAGAAATCTGGAAGATACTGAAGTGCATAGATCCTCTATCAGAGCATTTTTAATTAATTTCCTTAGCCTTCTGATTTTTAGCATCTGTTTCCCATTATATCTGTGTTTCTCAAACTGCCATAAGATACATAGGACCATCAAGTGAAAGAACTCTACTGATGAATGAGGTAGCAGATGCCAGGTATCTCCATCAGGACAACATTATTCAAATCCCTAGAAATTTGCCATTACCAGGGAAGCTCTCATCCCTTATTCCCTGCCTCTTGTCTTACAGCCAGTACTTGGCATGTAAGTGTCGAAAGGCTGAAAGGTATCTATTAAAGTATTGACAGCATTATAAAGGTCAAACTGCCTCCTCTTTTTTTTCTGATTTTCAGCAATTCCTTGGTAAATCTTCCTTTGTTTGCATAGAGTTGAAGTATCAGGTATATTTGATGAAGGAGCTTGAGTAAGCTGTAAAACAACAATTAAATCCCTGGAAGAGACAAGGAAAAAACATTTGCTTTGCCACTGCTTAATGAGAAGAAGGGCCTTGCTCTTTCAAATTTTGTCATAAAGTGTTTTGATGACTTGTTAGTAGTTAACCACGAATCTTTTGATCTCCTGATTTTGATAGAAAATGACGTTGTCATAGCATCAAACTGCTTCCTAGTACAGTAAATGGAGATGCACAGCTCTGTAGAGATGTCCTTAGGGCCAAGTGTGTAAGCATACACAAGGAAAATGGAGAAAAAGGGAGAGATCTATAGCATATAGCCTATATAGAGTTTTTCTATACTAGAAGTACAATTGTGTCATGGGACCCACTAACAACGCAGTTTCATTGTAGAGTGCAGCTGCTAACCTTAACCTTTAAGCCTTGCTATGGAACATAGTTATGGACCCATCAACACTACAAAATAGGACCATATTGTATTTGGGTCAGAGGATAACTATGTTGTAACTTCGTTCCTTGTCACGGCTGTGATTTTACCACAGACAAGGCCTTCCAAAGCCCAGTATTGTATTACATGTCTTGTTCACTGCTAATAATTGCTGCTGCTACTGCTGTTGTAGGGGAACCACCTGCTGTGTCCCTTTCTTTTATAAAGCAGCTCCTTTAGCAGCAATAGTAGTAGTTCTGGGAAACCTTAATACAGACCATTAATGCTGTTTAATTGGGTAGAGTCACTGACAATCTTTTGCACACTGAATTTCTAACTTTGTACAGGAAAGTAAAGACCAAACCTGCAAATGAGAGTGGCTGCTGTCAGAAACTGTCTAATTCTGGGCTTTTGTGGTGCCAGTAAAAGTCAAGGCTGTTATTTTTCTGAACAAAAGAAATTAATGCATTATACCAGGACAGACTTTTTGTTTTCTTTGCTGCAAATGGAAATTTCAATATCGGAGATACAAGCCTCCTTTCAGCTTTGCTATTGACATAAACTTGATAGTGGCATGTGAAGGTACATACCATCCAGATTGCTACCTTGACATCATTGACAGTGTTAGGTGACAAACCCAGCAAGAGACATAATATCTTTACTTGTTGTTGGTAAAATCTATTAGTTTGATATTTTTTGGGGGTGAGGGGAGGTGTCGTGTGTTTGTATTTTGGAGTGGAGCAGGTGGTGAACTCATCTAAATTCCCACTGTTGTTTCCAAAGCTTGGGAGGGGCATGGGAAAATGCCCCAGGAGCTGCAGTGTGTCCAGCTTTCCACTGTGCTCATACAAACAGGAGGCTCCGTGAAGGCAATGGAGAGGATGACATGTTTAGCACAAGCACCCTCTCTGAGGGTGAGTAATGCTTCCCATTTCTGTTGCTCTAATGGTGCAGTACAGGGTTCCTATGAGGGGCTGATCCATCTAGCCCCAGTGGATGCTCTCCAAGCAATCAAATAATCACTAGGTTGGAAAAGACCTTAGAAGTCACCAAGCCCAGCTGTACTTGTTCACTAATAAATCGTATCCCAAAGCACTTCATCTACCTGTCTTTTAAATACCTCTGGGGATGGTGACTCCACCACCTTCCCGGACAGCCTGTTCTAGTACTTAATGACATTTCTAGTGAAGAAATTTTTGCTAATATCCGATCTGGACCTCCCTTGATGCAGCTTGAGTCCACTTCCTCTTGTCCTATTGCCTATCACTTGGGAGAAGAGACCAACATCCACCTCGCCTCAACCTCCTTTCAGGGAGTTGTAGGCAGTGAAAAGGTCTCCCCCCAGCCTCCTCTTCTCCAGGCTAAACTCCGGTTTCCTCAGCTGCGTCTCATAAGACTTGTTTTCCAGCCCCCTCACCAGCTCCATTGCCCTTCTCTGGACTTGCTCCAGAACCTCAATGTCTTTCTTGTGGTGAGGGGTCCAAAACTGAGCACAGGATTCAAAGTGCAGCCTCACTAGTGCCAAGCACAGGGGCAGAATTTCTTCCCTGCTTCTGCTGGCTACGCTTTTTGTGATACAAGCCAAGATGTTGTTGGCCTTCTTGGCCACCTGAGCTCACTGCTGGTTCATTTTCAGTTGTCTGTCAGCCAGTGAGGCAAACTGGGAGGAGTAAGTGGATCTCTATAGAAAAACACCGTAAGGTCATGGTTGCAATAGGCTCCTTGTGCCTCCAGCTACTGTACACCACTGGCCCTATAGACTATAGGGTGCTCAGAGGATGGCTTACAGATCTGCTTTGCAGCAGTCCTTAGACAGCCTATCAGATGAGGCAGGGATGATAATTTCCCTCTTGATAATCTTCCCACTACAGTTTCTTCTCAAAGGGCAAGCTGTTAGCTACCGTGTCCTCTTGTGTCCCATATGCAACAATGCCAAGGAGGGATGCCTTGGCTGTGCTCAGGATAAAGCAGCCAGGAGCAGCTGAAACACATTTGCTTTGAAGTCTTAACAGGGGGAAATTGAAAGGAGGACGCATCTCTTTTAGAGCACAACAGAACTTTCTGGAACAGTTCTTTCCTCAAAAGAGGGATTTGCAGAGTTACAGGACCTCCTTTGCCAAAGAAGTGCAGAGAACTATCCTGATGGGGAAAATGTGGAGCCTTCAAAATTGTGTAGATGGTGCCTTGGCACTGCAGCCACTGGTGTGCTAAAGACAGAGAGGGATGTAGGCACCTCAAATGGGAGAGCAGGAGGCAGCTGCACCTCTTGCAGTACTGCAAGACAGCTTGCCAGAGGCACCTTATGGTGAGAAAACAGGCATTGCTGGGAACAAAGAAAGGAAAGAGATTGAGTATCACAATATACTTCATTAATACAGTAGTTTTATTTGCAGTTATTTCACAGTTTATATGTTTCCCTATGTCACCTTCTACCATTGTATCTCTATGTCTCTCCAAGGCTGAAAACCAACCTGCAGTGCTCAGTACCTCCTTAGTCTTTTATTTTTCCTGAAGAGCACAAGCAGGCACTTAGAAGTGACCTCCAAAACATATGGAGATTGCCTGACTGTCATGAAGAATGGTATGTGGGAGCTGCAGGAAGGGGAAAAAGTTGCACGTTGTCAGCCCCAAATTCAGTTGGAAATACAGCCACTGTTTTATTGGTCTGCCTTCCCAAGGGCAGCAGAGGCAAGGCTCATGGGAAGCTATGCTCATTTTAGAGGCTCTGCCTGTAGCTGCCTTACCTGCTTTCATCTGTGGGAATGTGATACACAGCCTATGACTGGAATTACATTCTTCCCATCTCCCTCCTCCTCCAACTTTATGCATGAAGTCTGGGTTGCTGCTTACCCCCCCGCACTATCCTTGTAAAGCCAGTTACAGCCATGGTAGAGCCTGAGGGGATACATAGCTCTGCCTGTAGCTACAGTCATGCGGTTTTCAGGGAATTACAGCTGTCAGAACAGGTGCACGCTGCTGCTACCAACTGGCTTCTCACAGCTCCTTCTGCTAGCGAGCCAGGTGAGGATGGAAGGGCTCGTTGCAGAATGTGGTTGCAGTTGCCAATTCATCCCAGTTCTTATTAGTAAAAATTTTCATTTTCCTTTCTTCATCTTCTGCATCTTTTCACTTAAGTTTAATTGCTCTCCCTGCAAAATAGTGAACTTGTATCTCCGATATTGACATTTCCATTTGCAGCAAAGAAAACAAAAATTCTGTCCTGGTATAATGCATTAATTTCTTTTGTTCAGAAAAATAAATCTGTCTTTTGCCAAAGGCAGAAAGTAGAGTGAATAGTCCCAAAATATACCTAAAATCATAGAATCGTTAGGATGGAAAAGACCTTAGAGGATCATGAAGTCCAGCCATACCTGTCCACTAATAAATCATGTCCCCATGCACCTGATCTACCCTTCTTTTAAATACCTCCAGGGATGGTGACTCAACCACCTCCCTGGGCAGCCTCTGCCAGTGCTTGATAACACTTCTGCTGAAGAAATTTTTCCTAATACCCAATCTAAACTTCCTCTGATGCAACTTGACACCATTCCTTCTTGTCCTATTGCCTATCACTTTGGAGAAGAGACCAACATCCACTTCTCCACAAGCTCGTTTTAGGTGGTTGTAGACAGTGAAAAGGTCTCCCCCCAGCCTCCTCTTCTCCAGGCTAAACAACTCCAGTTTCCTCAGCTGCATCTCATAAGACTTGTTTTCCAGCCCCTTTACCAGCTCCATTGCCCTTCTCTAGACATGCTCCAGCCCTTCAATGTCTCTTTCGAAGAGAGGGGTCCAAAACAGAGCATGGGATTTGAAGTGCAGCCTCACCAGTGCCGAGTAAAGGGCAGAATTTCTTCCCTGCCCCTGTTGGCTAAGCTGTTTGCAATACAAGCCAAGATGTTGTTGATCTTCTTGGCCACCTGAGCACATTGCTGGCTCACGTTAAACCGCTGTACACTAACACTCACAGGCCCTTTTCTGCCAGGCAGCTTTCCAGCCACTCTTCCCAAAGCCTGGAGCACTGCACAGGGTTGTTGTGTCCCAAGTGCAGGACTCAGCACATGGTTGTGTTGAAACTCACCCCATTGGTCTCAGCCCATCGATCCAGCCTGTTCAGATCCCTCTGTAGAACCTCTCTGCCCTCCAGCAGATCGACACTTTCTCCCAGCTTAATGTCATCCTCAGACTTGCTAAGGGTGCACTTGATTCCCGCATCCAGGTCCTTGATAAAGACATTGAACAGGGCTGGACCCAGCACTGAGCCCCGGGGATACCACTTGTGACCTGTCTCCAGCTGGAGTTAACTCCATTCACCACCACTCTTCGAGCCCGGCCAGCCAAACAGATTTTCACCCAGCAGAGGGTGCACCTGTCCAGGCCAGTGGCAGCCGGTTTCTCAGGTAGGACTGTGTGAGATACTGTGTCAAAGGCTTTACTGAAGTCCAGGTACAGGTACCCTACATCCACAGCCTTTCCCTCATCTGTCAAGTGGTCACCTTGCCATAGAAGGCGATCAGGTTCGTTTGGCAGGATCTGCCTTTCATGAACCCATGCTGAGTGGGCCTGTATGTGCTGCGAGATGGCACCCAAGATGAGCTGCTCCATCACCTTCTCTGGCATTGAGGTCAGAATGACAGATCTGTAGTTTCCCAGATCCTCCCTCCAGCCCTTCTTGTAAATGGGTGTAACATCAGCCAGCCTCCAGTCCAAGGAAACTTCCCCAGTCAGCCAGGACAGCTGGTAGATGATGAAAAGAGGTTTGGCAAGTACCTTCACCCCTTAGTACCATTGGGTGAATCCTATCCAGCCCTTAGACTTATAAAGATCTAATTTGCCTAGCAGGTATCTAACCTTTTCCTGTTGGATCAAGGGAGCTTTCATAGAATCATAGAATCATCAGGTTAGAAAAGACCTACCAGATCATCGAGTCAAACCACTCCTATCTGCCACTAAATCATGTCCTTGAGCACCTTGTCTACCTGTCTTTTAAATACCTCCCTGAGCAACATGTTCCAGTGCCCGATGACCCTTTCTGTGAAAAATATCTTTCTCATATCTAGTCTGATCCTCCCCCAGTGTAGCTTAAGGCCATTCCCTCTTATCCTGTCCCCTGTCACTTGAGGCCAGCTCCCTCCTCTCTACAACCTCCTTTCAGGTAGTTGCAGAGAGCAATGAGGTCTCCCCTCAGCCTCCTCTTCTCCAGCATAAACAACCCCAGCTCTCTCAGCCGCTTCTCGTAAGACCTGCTCTCCAGCCCCTTCACCAGCTTTGTTGCTCTTCTCTGGACTCGTTCCAGAACCTCAACATCCTTCTTGTGATGAGGGGCCCAGAACTGAACACAGGATTCGAGGAGCGGTCTCACCAGTGCCGAGTCCAGAGGGAGAATAACCTCCCTGGACCTGCTGGTCACACCATTTCTGATCCAAGCCAAGATGCCATTGGCCTTCTTGGCCACCTGGGCCACTGCTGGATCATGTTCAGTCGCTGTCAACCAACACCCCCAGGTCCCTCTCCTCCAGGCAGCTTTCTAGACAGACTTCTCCTAGTCTGTAGCTGCACAGGGTTGTTGTGCCCCAAGTGCAGGACCCGGCATTTGGCCTTGTTAAACCTCCTGCCATTGGTCTCTGCCCAGCGGTCCAGCCTGTTCAGATCCCTTTGGAGCCTCCCTACCCTCCAGCAGATTGACACTTCCACCCAGCTTAGTGGATCTCATTGCTCTCTACAACTACCTGAAAGGAGGTTGTAGAGAGGAGGGTGCTGGCCTCTTCTCCCAAGTGACAGGGGACAGTACAAGAGGAAATGGCCTCAAGCTCTGCCAGGGGAGGTTTAGGCTGAACATTAGGAAAAAAAATTTCCCAGAAAGGGTCATTAGGCACTGGAACAGGCTGCCCAGGGAGGTGGTTGAGTCACCTTCCCTGGAGGGGTTTAAGGGACGGGTGAAAGAAGCACTGAGGGCATGGTTTAGTGTTTGATAGGAATGGTTGGACTTGATGATCCAGTGGGTCTCTTCCAACCTGGTGATTCTATGTTTCTATAATTCCATGAAATCCCTCTCAAAGAGCGTCCAGCTCTTGTGAGCTCCTTTGCCCTTAAGGACTGTCTCCAATGGAACTTGATTGAGCAGCCTTCTGAACAGAGGAAAGTCTGCCCTCCAGAATTCCAAGGTGGCTGTTCTACTGACCCCCTGCCCTGAACTGAGAATTCTGTCATCTCGTGATCGTTATGCCCCAGGCATCCTCCAACTGTCACAACTCCAACAAGTCCTTCTCTGTTAAGGAACAGCAGGTCAGCTATATTCAGTATGTAGCCAGCTTGTCTGAGAAACTGAAATTTCTGGTTTTATGCTATTTTCCTTCCACAAAGTAATACAGAGTTTCTTTTCCTACAAGCTTTTTCCTTACTGAAATTTTCTTTTCTCAAACACTGCTAAACACCAGTGAGAATACAGATGTCATGACAATTAGAATTGTCTCTCAGAACTGCAGCCCTCTTTAGCCAGTATAATGCGTAAGTTTTGTTTTTACTGTTGCAAAACAGCCTCGCTGGTGAAAAATTGTCTTCACGATGAAAAAATGGAGATACTCACATATGTTACATTTTGCTTTTTTTTAATTCACCTAGCACAAAACAATTAATTTTCCATTCTGCAGTTAAGTGTCATCAAGCGATTATATTTAATCCCTGCTGGGGATTCTATTCCTCTCTTGTGAGACCTCATCTGGAGTACTGTGTCCAGTTCTGGAATCTTCAGTGTAAGAAGGATATGGAGCTGTTGGAATGGGTCCAGAGGAGGCTACAAAGATGATCAGAGGGCCGGAGCACCTCCCGTACAAGGACAGGCTGAGAGAGTTAGGGTTGTTCAGCCTGGAGAAGAGAAAGCTTACAGGAGATCTTTTAATGACATTCCAGTACCTAAATGGGGCTACAAGAAAGCTGGGGAAGGACTGTTTATAATGCCTTGTGGTGACAGGATGAGGGGGAACAGGTATAAATGAGAGAGGGGCAAATTTAGGCTTGATATAAGGAAGAATTTCTTCACCATGAGTGGTGAGACATTGGAACAGGCTGACAAGGGAAGTTGTGGCTGCGCCATCACTGCAGGTGTTCAGGGCCAGGTTGGATGGGGCCTTGGGCAGCCTGGTCTAGTGGGATGTCCCTGCCCATGGCAGGGGGGTTGGAACTCGATGATCTTTAAGATCCCTTCCAACCCAAACTATTCTATGATTGCCATCTATGAATGGGCACTGAATTTGCCCATACAAGAGCTGCAGATTGCCACTTTAGAGCTCAAACAGCAATGATTTTGGAAGAAAGCAACCAAAACTGGAGTTTACATCTGAGCAGAAAGTGCATTCGGCAGTTTCTGGGGTTTTTTTTGTGTGAGGTTTCTTTTGGCTTGCTTTTCCTAGGTAGTTATTCCTAACTGAAGGTGATGTATAACATCCTCGCTTTGTCCCAATTCCAGATCTTCCTTCTGTTCTGAAGCTGTTGGCTGCTGAAAAGCTACAGATGATGAAGCAGGTAATTGTATGTCTGTACGAAGAGTGCAGAAAGGAACCATTACCTCCTAAACGTGCACCTGGTAAGCAAGGGGAGGAAGAGTGGAGGCAGAGGCACAACCCGAAACAGAAGGGGCATGACCTGCCTCATCCTCTGAAGGTCAAAAAATGCCTCTGTTTGTGTATGTTCTCTCAGTCTCACTCTAGTCAGGGCCCTGGTTGAATTAGGAGCCTCAGGGTTTAGTAATGTCACATATCGAAGCACTCAATCCCCTGAGCCTCTTCTAAAAGACAGGTTTTGGTGCACTGCTCCTGCAAACAGGGGCTACTGAAATGGGTTTCTAGTCTTAAATCTGCCTTATAAGCAACTCTTGTGTCTGCTTTCACTTAGCTCTTGTCCATAATCACGTATCAGTCAACAACACGATAGCATTTTTTTAGCTCTGCAACACCCAAGGAGTATTCATGGAGAAAATCCAATACAACAAAAAGAAAAGCATTGCTCTATGTGTCTGAAGGTGAATACTGAGAAAGCTCAAACACACTCACAATGCCCTAAATCACCAACTGTGGGTGATGTGAAAATTTTCTCTGTTCTGATCTTTCAATTTGCTGATAAAGGCATCCATTGACCGAAAACTCTTCTATTGTGTTAGGGCATGTTGCAGATGTCCTACAACATGGGTGCTCCTGAAGGCAAATTGATAAAAACCCTGTATGTCCTGACAGCCTGTAATTTCACCAAAGGCATAGCATGGAAGGGGCTCTGCAAAGACAAATTTCAGCCTCCAGCTATTTCAGCAGAGGGAGTTACAAATGTTGAAAACTGCTTCTTATGGCACAGAGTTGTTAAAATCAGATTAATGCCACAGATGAGCTACTATGGATAAGTCAAAGCACATTGTACCTGTGAAATACCTTAAAATAAACAAATAGTGCAATAAATAGTGTAAGTATTTTTATTCTTCTGGGAAGCAGTTGAAAAACTGTATCTAATAACACCTAAATTTGGAAACGTTTTGTCCATGAAGAACTTGAGTCTCTCACCAGAAGAAAAGTGCTTCAGAGATTAATCTTATCCATTTTTGTTTTACAAAAAAAATAGAGGGACATTGTTAGACAATTTTGAGTCTGTAACTACATTACTTCAGGTTTGTCTCTATAACTAAATACCTTGATTACAATTCTCTACCACTGAGTTATGTTTTGTTACTTCAAGATAATTGTCATGATTGTTTCTGCTTACAGATGACCATGACAGATACCCAGAAACTACTGCTTGTCCAGCACGTGATGAGCTGTCACCTTTAACAAAAAAATAACCCAAAAATATATTTCACTGAGGCTTTGGGCACTGTAGTGTTATCTTATGCTGCACCACTTTAATTTCCAAAGAGATGTCATTGCTGGAAATCAGGCACTGTGTGTTTCAGTTGAAGAAAGAGCAAGTAAGGACATTGCTTTGACAGATGTTGTAGATGAAGCAGTATTGCTTCAGCAGTGAAAATATCTTTAGACTACTGAAAACTACTTTAAAACCCAGAGGCACTGTCAAAGAAAAAAGACTGGTTTTTTTGGTGGCCTTCAAGATGTTCCTACTCTCTCCAATATTATACTCCTCTTGCAGTACTATATATTAAGAGAAGGATCCTTTCCTGATACTCAGTTGTGCCCATTTCCTAAAAACCATAAAAATAGACTGCATTAACCAGTATATTTCTAAGAGCTATTAAAATTCACCTATAGCCCTCTGTAACGTTTCTTACTCAAGCCTACAGGCAGGCTTGTTTGAGTTTTTTGCAAGAACAGGGGACACCCAAGGATGACAAAACAAGTCCTGGATGCGTTGGCAGCAATTTCCTACAAAGGTCAGTTATGGTCATTAGCCAAGACAATGAAATACTGAATGGGAAAGAAATTCTGCAGACAAACCCAGACTAATCATTGCTGTTCTTAAAATCTCTATCACGGATGCTGCTAGGAGGAGAGGGGGAAGCTGGAGAGCAGAGACAGCTGCAGAAGCACAAAACCTCCCTGCTACCGGTGCCAGCTTGCAAGAAACTAACAAAAGGCTGAAACACACTGTCGTCTCCTAGCCCTACTGCACGCCTCCTCATTCATCCCAGAGGAAAGTGACCTCCTGGTCTGGAAGCAGCGGAAGAAATACTGGCAACAACCACACGGACAAGTATTGCCCTTATAGGACTTGTCAGGCTGCGATATACAACTCAGCAGGAATTTATTACAAACTGGTAGAGATTGAGGGCCCCATAAAACTGTACAGGCTCAATCCAGTGAAATAAGGTTAGTAAAATACATAAACTCTTGATACTGTGCAGTGAACTGCAATTCACTGGTGGCATCATGATGGATACTCCAGCAGCTTGACTTCTTTGCTGGTGGATCTGATCACCACATGGTTGCAGCTCATTTCTTCTCCCTCCTTTTGCCTCTTCATTACTGTGCTGGCTGTTAGGACACTGGACTAAGTCTTTCCAGCTGCAGAATCATTATGTAGTAGTGATTCTTCAGCAAAACCTTCTGCAGATCTCCTGAATGATAACTCTTCTCATCCAAGCTCCAGTGCAGAACAGAAACCCACAGAAGCTCACACCTACAAAATGAAAAATTCAAAAGGATACAAACAGAAAGAAGAGGTAATTTAAAATTAAAAAAAATGAAAAAAAGCCTGCACTGGTGGTGATTTGTCTGTCTCACAGAAAAAACACACCAGACAGACACACTGTATTTTTTACACTTCATACTACTGTCAGCATGCTGTTGAACAAGTACCATTAATCAAGACCTCTGTAATTCATTAGACACAGTGATGTACTTGAAATTTTATTGCAGTATCGTTGTTAAAGGGCACTGTAACAGTCTTGAAAAAGTAAGCTAAGAGGAATAGCTGGTGCACTTGAAAGCCAGGGTTGGATTTAATTTAATTTGAAATAGCAACTTTCTCACTGTTAACTCATTTCTGAATATGAAAGCAGGTAAATCTATAGTGCCTTGGTAACTCACCCCAGATGTTGCAGTCAGCATCCTGAGCAGCACTGGTCCAGGCCATATTCTTCACAGGGAAGAGTAGACACTACAATCCCTTCTTGCTTTTATCTATGTAACTATGAGTTCAGAACTGTCTTACATTGTAGAAGCAGGTTGATGTTCATTCCTTAATTAATACATATCCATTCTAACACCATTTTAGATACTCTCAGTATTTATACTAGCACCCAGTTCTGGTGTAATTGCACTAAATTGTAAATCTATGTGGTATTGATGGCAATCACAATAATTTCCACAGATAGATTACTAGTACTACAAACCAAAACTTTGCTTGTTAAAATAGTATTTTCAGCTGATATCCTAAACACGTGTCATGAGTATGATTCACCTTCAGCATGCAGCTTGTTTTCTGTGCATCTGTCAGAAGATCTCTTAACCGATTACCTTTCAAAAAGAGGATTCTTGTCTTTTTAGTAGCTCTCCAGACAGGACACATTTTTCATATGTAATTATTTCAATTACCTTCCCTGCTTTTCCTTTAGATCATTTTCCTTGCAATATGGTAACAATACATCCAAACAGGCTATTCTGAGTGAGGGAATGATATGTTTTTAACTGTTGGCATGACATTCTCACTACTGAGAATCATTTGCTGTCCTACTTGCAATATTTTCTTGGCTTTTTTTTCCCATGTGAGTGTCTGCATTTCAAGCAGAACCTGGTCATGTTACAAGTCCTTGGAGCTGTTCTTGAATTGCTTCCAGAGCATCTTCATTTGCACTTCATGATACTGAATTCCCCCCTGGTTTTGACTTCGGCAGACAGAATCTTCCTGAGTTGCTTCTGCAGATTCTTGTTGTCTGTCTTGCTTTGAGTAACCTGAATTGTTCTTTGTTAGTTGCAGACTTTGTCAGGCTTCTTTTGATCATTAGGAAACAGATTACATCTGTTGTTTAACAGTACTTAAAGCATTAAACTATTGCACTTTGCTAAAATAAAAAAACTGTATTTCTACTTCTTTCTGCCTTTCAGTCCTGTTGATTGTCTGTTTATAGATTATCTATGTCATCTATTTCAGGACTTGAGAGGAGGGCAGGGGAGGGGAGAGGAGAGAATTATTTATTACATAGCTTTTAATGACCAGCAGGTCCACCTTTTACATGAACATCTTACTGGCTCACACTCACATAACCTAGGATCATCTTCTCTGGCACAAGTGAAGCACTTGAAAAGCAGAAAATGGTTCGCGGTTTCAGTTTTGCTTTCATTAACTACTGCTTGGTGCAAAAGTGTGCACAGCTGACACAGACACATCTAATGTACCTTACTTTCTCTGTGAAAAAGTGGTGAAGTCGATCACCTAAGGAACCTGTTTCAAAGGCCATGAATTAATGAAGCTATTTTAGTATCATGAATAGCTCCAGTGAGTTTTATGCTTTATCTTCATTACAGGTAATTCTGTACTTTTATAGCATTACCCAGGCCATCCCTAGAGGTTTTGTGAATCCTAATCTTCCATAGCATATGTAAGCCCCCTTGCTATTATTTAATTTCCCTCAATTTAGCTGCCAGCCACAGAATATTTTCTTAATAAAACAGATCAACTGATACTGTTGGACAGGTTACTCAATAAATCCTTTAATGCATATTTTAAAATTATTCTGGTGACAACTATGACATAATTTTATGTTCCACACTAATTTATTACTAAATAAATATAGATATTATATGCCCTTCATAGAAAGTTTGTGTGTGTGTGTCTGTCTGTCTGTCTGCTGCTTGCTTGCTTAGGGAAATATCATAATGGTGAAGGCATTGAAAGCTTAGAAGACTAATTTGCAAGAATGCTTCCCCCTTACCTCATTCCTCAAGCAATTTCTGACTATGGAGTAAGTTGAGGAATTCAGGAAAATGCTTGGTGACTCCAAAAGTAAAATGCCACTGTGTGATACCAATGGTTCTGTAGGAAGCTAATGCATAGAATGAAGTTTCTGTTAAAAATGAAACGGAAAATGAGGTTTGGCTTTAAAGAACTTTTATTTTGTTAAGAGTGATGCTAGATATTGCTTCCACAACATTTACCCAGCACTTCTTTTTATTCAATTATTTTGCAATGTTAAGTGAAACAGCATCTAGTTTACTAGGCTTCTTACAGTACCATTTGCTGAATCAGAAATGATCTATAGTCACTAAATAAAATGAAAATTATGCATATCAGGATTAATTAATTTATTTCGTGCAAACAGCAAATATCCTTGCACATAATGGTTATTTTACACCTGTAAAAACAGATGAGTTTAGAGAGTAAATATACAAGAGTGTATTTAATAAATTATGCACACAGGGCTCAAAAACTTGTTAATTGAAGTGGACAAAGTGCAGAAGTGTTTTTTCCCGGAAATAAAACAAATTTCTCCCTCTATCCATCTATGCAAGGTATTTTAAGGCATTATGATTTTGGCATCTACATCCCAATTACAGACAAGAGCTACAGAACGAGCTCCCATTTCCATTACAGGTTCCTGCTAATAGCAGGAATGAGTTTACTTAGCAGCAGTAAGGGTAACGTTGAACATGTCCACTCCATAAAGTTTTGGCGTGTACCAATGCCTCCACACAAACATCACATTTTAGACCCCTAGTCAGGACATTCATTAACATTTTTCTGCATGTAGATGCAGTGCTTAATCCTTGACTTATAGTTTTGTGTAATCACAAACCTCAAGTGGCAGCCATGTGGCTAAATGTATTGCTTCATGAAGAGGTTTCATCAGGCATCTGAAACATGCTCGACATTAGGCCTATTGAGAAATCATCTTTGTTAACAGGGTGGGCTTAACTGTGGCTTTCTCACAGGTTTGTGTGTTTAATTAGCTGGCAGAGTGGAGGAAAGAGTAGGAGCTGGAAGTAGAGGAGGGCTTGCAAAATAAAATCATGTGGAAGCGTGGTGCAATTCTGAAAGGTGTCAAACACTATTAATAAAAATAGAGTGAAATTAAAGAAAAAAAAAGAGGTGGAACAACAGAAGTAACCAGCTTTTCCCTACATAAGAGAAATCCAGTTCTTTTTTCGCCTGACTTATTATGTAGCATGAAATTACTTGAGAAATTAGCAATTTCTCAATGAAACACAAATGAAAAATAATGAAATACAGAGCAAGCAATGTACATCGGAATGCTCAGCTTCAAGAAGTTGTCTTCATTTGAGTTATAGCTGTAGATTCATCAGGAAAAGAAACTGCATCTTTTAAAATGTTGGCTGTTCCACCTGCTGCTTGTTATGGGTTCAAATATGGGTGCACTCAGGCTGGATAATAACACCATGGAAGCTGGGTGAAATATTCATAGCACAACGTGCCTTCTTCTCAGCAAAACACATTTGAATAATTGAAATGATTGTGCCAACTGATGATGATTATCATTTTATATACACATGTAAATACAGAATTGTGTAAAAACAGAAAATGAAATCGGGTTTTTTATGCTGCTGATTTTTATTTTGATGTGCATTAGTTATAATTCGCATGGTAGTGATTTTGATTTTCTTGAGAGTAGAAGGTGCTCATAGAAGCCATTTGGCCTCATCTTCATACAAGGAATAGCTATATTAGACTGCTATCCTACTCCTTGCAAGTACTGTTAGTCCTTACTCAGATGGAATAAAACTCCAAAATCAGCAGTAAGCAACAATTCATACAGACATACTAATGTAGTACAGGAACTGATTCATTTCTCATTGGTCTTTGAAACAGAGTTGTAAAACAATTCTCAGCCCAAAGCAAAATCTTTTCTTTAACCAACTTTAGATCTTGGGTTTGGTTGACCCACAGTGACATTTCAGGATTTTCTAAACTATGAGAAGAAACATGATGACACCAGACTGTATAAAATATCCTTATCAAACTTCTAAAATATTTTTATCAGTTTTCAGAAACAGAACTTTCACATGAAGGGTTAAAGTAATTACGATTTCAGAAGGATTTGGGGAAGGGAAAATGAACTAAACCAAATGTTTTCCTATCCAACCTCAACCATTCTGTGATTTGGTAACTTCACAATCATCTCTGTGCTTCCAAACGCATATTTGCCTCTACAAAAGTTTATCTACCCTGAAAAAGGTCATTGTGTGAATTTCCACTGAAAGACTCTGGCAGGCAAGGATTATTAGTAATGAGGCCAACCCTTCTTCTGTGCAGCAAGACAATTTGGGTTAAAAGAGCTTGTGACAGAAGATATGTCACAGGATATATTGACTTTTAGTTGGACAACTGATTCTGTGCCCTGATTAGGAATCCTCCATTGATTTTTCAGTTTTCCCTACAGTAATATATTTTTTTAGGCAAAACTTGCTGCATTAGTCTTAGATATGTTCTACTGACACCATTTCACAGCAGATACACAAAATTTGATTTTGCTAAACTCGGCCTTATGTTTTATTTTCCTTTAGCCACAAGTATCAATGTCAGTGAGCGCCAAAGCTCAAGAGATATAGTTGGAAGTTTATCTGCTGTGATTAAAACTATAGTCCAACATAGTCCAATATTCAATCATAATAGGAGTTATTTTTGTTGCATTTTTTCCTCATCTAGCCATCTTATGCCCTGAGCACCTCAGGAGCTAGTTCGGCTCCAACCTCTCCACATCCCTCACCTTAAATTTTGACAGTCATCCAATGAATGGGTCCATTTTATCCAGCAAATTTCATAACCCGAACGGATCTCGTGGGTTTGTGTCTGGATGTGGGAATGCAACCCCTGAGGCAGATCACTAACGGAAAGACTTTGGCAGCTATATGCATACTACAAAATATTTCCATCCTCACAACTATCTGCTGTGGAAGATGTGCCTGCTGTTATCAAGCACAAGCTATGAGATTCTGGACTTTTTTGATCAGACTGTGGATGTGGCTCAGCTGCTTTCAATCCTTAATTGATCCACTTACTCAATGCTTATATTAATAAGTTGTTGTAATTTGCTCCACATATTTCCTGTGTATCATAATTTCTCTAGTGAATTTTTATGATATATTTGGGAAAAAAAATGAATGCCCACATTTTTTAACAATCAAACTCAAGAAATTCCAAAGAAAAAAACCCGTTTAAAGCCTTTGGAAATAAAAGGCTTTTATTTTAAAGAGAAAAAAAAATCACTTATATTCCAATGTTTTTCCTTTGTCTAGAAATTATTTTGGATTTATGAGGCTGAGCTATTTTTTACTTTTGGGTTCTGATTGTGTTAGCTATACAGCAAGAATATTTTTAATTTCTGATTATTCCTCCTCCTCTCCTCCTACATGTTAAATTTGGGACAAAATCAAGAAAACAAACTATAGGTGACTGATATTATCCATGTAAATATACACACTATTGGAAGGTTTTCTGGAAACTTAGAAATATATAGATTTATCAAAGGGAACTTAACAAATAGCTGAAAAACCAGAAAAGTAAAATAAAATAGAATAAAACAAAATAAAATAGAAGTTTTTAAAACTGAGAACTTGAAATTGCTGTATTTTAGATATGTTTTAAACTTGATTTCTTGTTTACATTCCAACTACCCTAAAAATGGCATTACATTTTTTGGCAGCTCAGAGTTTCTCCAAGCTTTTGGATCTCATTTTGAGCCCACAGTCATACGTTACTGCATTACTTTTGCTAATGAAATATATCAATATAATTCAACACTTCATAAAAGGAAAATGTTGTCCCTAAATGCGTTCATACCAGAAAGTCTGTGTTTTAAAAGCAGATATTTAAGAGTCTTCCCTTGTTCCTCACACTATTGCTGGGACTCCAAGTAGTCCTCTGTGTTCTCAGGTTGC
The DNA here is from genome assembly GCF_032191515.1 of Phaenicophaeus curvirostris. Classification (NCBI taxonomy): domain Eukaryota; kingdom Metazoa; phylum Chordata; class Aves; order Cuculiformes; family Cuculidae; genus Phaenicophaeus; species Phaenicophaeus curvirostris. Next base: position 19,782,041 of record NC_091431.1, read on the forward strand.
CTGCAGAAGTCAGAAGACGGAAGGTCTTCTGATTCCTTGGTTTCTACTCTAAAAAGCATAAATTGTGGCATTTTACAGCATGTCCTATTTTCCTCCTGTTTCTCTGCTTTCTTTTGCATACACCAGACAGATACACTGTTTACACACAGTTTTAATTATTTATTTCTAGTCCCTATTTTCTTTCTTATTCTGAAGTGCAACCTCAGAAAATATGAAGTATCTCATCAAGAATTTCTTAGTATTAGCCCAGCTGGGAAGAAAGAAATTCTGTAAGAAGTCAGAAAGGGTACGGTATGAAATTACACTGATAAATTAGCACATTGAGACAATTGTTTGTGATAGTAATGCATTGCTGTGGTGAAGCTGCCACCAGCTGGAGCCACTTAACAGTGAGGCAGAGAAAACATAATAAAGGCAAGATTAGCAGAAGAAGTAGAAAAGGATAAGTGTGGAAGAAAATAAATGGACAGAGGAAAAAAAATCCCACACTAATTACACAAGATATTAAGTACCTTGACAAACAATTTCCACAGCCTCAGAGAAATAAGGGCTGGAATTTATCAAAGAGTAAATACATGCCTATAGAAAAAAAATCAGATCAGCTGATTACCTAAGTAAATGTCATGAAGGCTGTATTGTATTTTGAAATATCTGAATTAAGTTACTACAGAATGGCACAACATACCCAATATATGCCCATAAAAAAGTGGCAGATAAGGCTTCCTTGAGGTTTGCAAGGAACGCAACGCTTTGTCATTCACAGTTATCATTTAAACAGTTTGTGTTTGTGCATGTTAGTAAGTACTGTAAATAGAAAATCATAGCATAAAGCAACTGCTTTGAAGAGCAGCCGTTCTGTAATACTGCCTTTAAATATTATAGGCTGGAGATCTCTGCTCTTTTGCTGAGAATCAAACATCAGGTCTCACACAAACTTTATCTTGAAGACTTTGGATAAGGCATAAGGACATTTTTACAAAAACGTATTACACAGCAACAAAAAAACACAGCAAGAGTTGTCCTTATTTTGGTCTCCCAAACACAAAAGATAACATCCATCACCATTGTTGTTAACATTTGCTTTCTGTCAAAAGATCTTCCCGATTATCCCTGAAATTAACCAGGTATTAATTAACCAAGGAAGGAATCAAGCTAACTTTGGTTAGCTTTTTTGTCTCCTAGATGCCCTTCATTACAAAAATACTCAGCTAACTCTTTTATCACAACAGAGTAAGAAGGGTTTTGCAGTTACATGTACATCCTATTGTTCCCTTTTCACTCATAATTAAGTGATACACTTTCCCTTTTGGAATGCATTTATGGTTTTAAACCTAATAATTTTACATTACCAAGATATTATGATAGTTTTAATTTTCAGGAGATATAGACAGCAGACTCTTTTTGTTACAAGGAGGTAGATGGCAGCTGTCCTGAAAATATTGAGTACCCAGAGAAGAACATTCTGTAAATATACTTAGAGACTGACAACATAGTGAAGGGGAAAACATAGATTGAAAGACTTTTTTCTTCTATCACTGGAACATGATATAGAAAGAAGTACAATAAACAACCACAATGACCTTATGACTGAGAGTGTGTGTGTCTTATTGAGAACTAGAAAGGTACAGTAAGTTCCAGGGTATTGCATTGGCAGTGGGACTCCTTTCAAAACAATTATTTAAGTGTGTTTTCCTCTCCAGTTAACCAGATCAGACCTCAGTAATGTTCGCTACAAGAAGGAGGACTTTCTCCACTTAAAAACCGGTGTGACCATCAGTCAGTACCTGAAAACAGGCACTTCCTTCCAGTTATGGTGTGCCATAGAAAAGGCTGATATCTCTTTTTCTGAAAAAACAAATTTTTGCTTCCAGCGATCAGGACTGATGCTGTGGTTTAACTCCAGCTGGCAACTAACCACTACACAGCTGTTTGTTCACCTCCACCCACAGTGGAATGGGGAGGAGGATGAAAAAAAAGTAAAAGCTGTGGGTTGAGATAAGTAGGACAGTAAAAGAGAGATAGAATAAAAATATAATAATAATAGAATATACAATACAAGTGGTGCATAATACAGTTGCTCACCATCCAGTGACTGATGAACAGTCTGTCTCCAAGCGGCAATAGCTAGACCATGGCCAACTCCTTCCAGATTGTACATGGACCATGACATTACAGGGCCACAAAGATGATTGGAGGGCTGGAGCACTTCTGCCATGAGAACAGGCTTAGAGATTTGGGGCTGTTCAGCCTGGAGAAGAAAAGGCTATGGTCCTTCCAGTACTGGAAAGGGCTCCAGGAAAGCTGGGGAGGGACTTCTTACAAGGGCTTATAGTGACAGGATGGGAGGTAGTGGATTTAAATTGGAAGAGGGAATATTTGGATTAGACATTCGGAAGCAATTCTTCATGATGAGGGTGATGAGGCACTGATCCAGGTTACCCAGGGAAGTTGTGGCTGTCCCACAACTGTTTTGTTGTCCCACAAATGTTGTGGCTGTGTCTGGAGGTGTTCAAGGCCAAGTTGGATGGAGCTTGGAGCAACCTGATCCAGTGGGAGGTGTCCCTGCTTATCACAGGGGGATGGAACTAGAACGGCTTTGAGATCCCTTCCAACCCAAACCATTCTATGATTCTATGATTTTATGATTCTGTGATATGGTACAGAATGTTCCTTTGGCCAGCTTAGGTCAGCTGTCCTGGCTGTGCTCCCTCCCAGCCTCCCATGTACCCACTGCCTTCTTGCCATCAGGCTATCACGAGAAGCTAATAAGTCCTTGACTGCTTAACAACTAAAAACATTAGCATGTTTTCAGCCTTATTTTCATCCCAAATGCAAAACATAGCACTACTCCAGCTATAAGAAAGAAAATTTACTCTATTCCAGCCAAAGCCAGTCCAACTGTGTTTGCTGAGAAACAGGGTTTGTGCAGCAAGGGCTGAGAATAGCTGCAGGAATTTTGTTGTTTTTTATTCTTGATGGAAGAAAGTCAAGCATCAGTGGTCTATTTTTCAAAATATATATACTGACATCTGAAAGTTTCAGCAGGACTCTAGTTAATGTCTTTTACCTTAGCAAAAACAATGCATCAAAATTGGTGATCAAATGAGCCATTCACTCCACCAAGCAAAACATTCTCACTTTACTTTTACCGTACAGGCCCTTGTCAGTCAACTGAATTCCACTTCCTTGGGGTATTATGCCATTTCTGCTCTGTTGTCCAGTCTGGTCCTATTTTAATGAACCTAGCCAAAAGATATTTCCTAATTCTTGATATTCGTCTTTTAAGTTAGCAACTTTGACTTCATAGAGCTGATCTGGCCCTAAAGGTCTACAAGAAAGCTGAAGTCCTTAACTGCTATGATTTCAACAGGAATCAAAGATGCCACTGCCTGGGAAAGCCATACCTTGCAAATATAGTTCTTCTTCAGTTCAGCACATTTACAAAACACACACTACCCTCTAAGTATTAACTCTGTAAACTCATGTGTTAAATTCACTATTGTGACTCTGGGTTGTTGCGTGTATTTAGTATATTAGCTCTGTCTGACAGAATATCACACCTGTAATTTTAAAAGCATTAAGTAAGGGATTAGAGTTCATTTAAATACAATTCCTTGACTAGTTTTTCATGGGTAGCTATCCTGATGGGGGTGTCATTGAAGATTTTACTGTAACTTCTAGATACAATGATGATGGTATAAGTACAGAAACAGAGATGTAGACAACCATACTTACAAACAAGATAAACACATATATGTATGGTAAGGAATATAGAACATGTTTTGAGGGCTTTTTTCATTCTTTTGCATTCAAATACTCAGCCAGGGATAGTTTTATAGAATTTTCACAAAGTGCAGATACTGTAACTTAATGGTATCAATATCAAAAAAGTCCACACTTTACTTACATTATCATACATTAGTAGCAATCCTAAGTAATCTATGAAAATTGGGTTCCTTCACTGGAACAACCATCTATTTAGCAAACAAGAGTAGCTAATAAACTCTTCATCGTCACTGACAGTCATGGAAAGGGGACTCAAAGATATTCACAGGGACAATAAAAATTAAGAAATATTAAAAATATTATTGTGATACAAAAGATGAAAATAGAACAGGCACCTTTGAAAGTGTATTTACAGAGGTATAATCAACATTCATATCATTTCTTCAACAGAAAAAATTAAATCCACGGATTATACTAATAGGATGGTATGGTTCCAAATATAAACACAGAGCTGGAAATAGAAGTTACATTTCCTTCTGCAACTGTGTATAGGCTCTTCAGGCTGCACTGATTAAAAGTCAAAGCAAAAGAGTTCTATACTTGAAAAGGTACATATTCATGATATAGGCTTTGTTCTTTCAATGTTTCCAAGTTAAATTTGGTGTTGGTAGCTTAACGTTTCATATCTTTTACTTTAGTTTAGCAATATCATGTCCTGAGAGGGCTACAGTGCCTGGAAAAATGTCTGATAAACCTGCTAAGTGACCCAAGGCTATAAAAGTGTAAGATGGGAATCTATAACGTTCGTTAGATTGAACACCGAAGCTGATTTCAAACTGAAAAAACACCTTCTGGCTCCTGGGATATCAACTGCTGGCAAGTGGTGAGTGGATGTCTCTTCCACAGAGGGTCTGGCATCCAAAACACTGATGGGGGGCTGGCAGAGTGCTGCAGGCATGTTTTAGGGAGGTGAGATGAGCGTCCTCCCTGGAAAGTAGAAAAGAAAGGGAAAGGAAATGGAAGGAGAGAAGTTCAACCTCCAGCATCCGTGTAACCAACACCATGAGATGTTTAGTCCTCTCTGAGAATACATCATGAGGTTCCTGTGCTAAAGGGCTCTCTGGAGAGACTTGTTGTCCTCCATTGAGTACACAGAAAGCTTATAAACCCCCTTAACTCATAAAGTGCATAGTAAGAATTCCCCTAGAAGTTCATCCCTTCACCGGATCATCTCTGATGGAAGCTGTTTGATTATGCTTTGATCAATGAACAATGCATATGTGTTTATGTCCACAGGTAAGTGTGCCTGTATGTCCTCCTGTAGGTATACCAAAAAATGGGAGCGATTATGTAAAGCATTTCTTATTAGCAAACATTCATAATAAAATGATGAAAGCCAGCTTTAAAAATGTATAGGAATTCTGTGAATGCCATTAAAGCGCTTTAGTGAATATCATTAAGATTGGTAAACCTACTTCTTATTTTGACAGCCTGCATTTTACAGTAACTTCAAATACATATCTAAACACCTTAAATGGTGAACTTAGGGATGTTTTCTCCCATTTAATGTTGGTTGAATCAACATCATGAACTAATTGATAAATTCTGTTATTAATATATATTATAGTAATATAATAGGGCATGACAGTTCATGGGTTTGTATAATTAGACAAGAGACTCCAGCCCACCCTAGCTCCAGGTAATTTGATAGCACTAAAACTTAAACATTCTTGCAGTGTTAAAATGGAAGCTTGAAAATACTGCTTCCATTATAGTATTGCTATCCTAAATGTATAGCAAATTATTTAAAATGTAGGGTTAAAATAACAACATGTTTTTCAGCTTGGAAACCTCCATGTGCAGCCTTTCTTAGAGATAAACTCTTTTAAATTTATAGTTTTTGAAGGACACTATTAAAATGCAGCTCAAGAAGAAAAATTAGCAGATAAATAGAAGTACCTCTTATGCTAAAAATAGTTGCCAGTGACTGGTAAAATATAGATACGAATACAATAGTTTGTGGTAGTTTATTACTGAGTAATTTAAAATCATATTTCTGTGACTATACATTGTTATCTGAAACAGAATTTGAAGAATTACTACAGCTCTATACCTAGAGGACAGAGAATATAAGACAGCAAAAATCTTGTGACATCCTGAGCAATCAGATTATATTTTCATAGAGCTCTTTAAGGAAGACAGACTTTGCAAAGCTGTTGCTGATTGTTGAATTACTAGATTCCCTTACAACTAAAAGAATGATGTTAGACATTCTTCCTGGCAGCACAGATCTGTCTAGAAATGGCTAATAATTAGTATAAAACTAGCATGTAAAACTCGTGCTTGAAAAGTCAAATCAAATAAAAATACAATTACCCATAATTTCAGTCATTTAATTATTCATCTTGAGCAGTGTATAAAAATTGAAAGCTCTGTAACTGGCAAGCTGTATTTATAAAGCCTGTTCAAGATATTGTACTCTCAAGCTCAGCTATTCTTTTCACAATAAGACTTGAAACTCTGGTTTAAATCTCATCTCTGTGTTGTTAGTGGATTTTACCATTATCAAATTTGCCATTAATAAACTCCATAGAATACGCCCCCAACAAACAACGAAACAGATATCTGTAAAACTTGGTATATTGATTTCAATCTAAATAGCAATTAACCTTTGTAATTTTTAGCTGAATTGGGGAGGATTGTAGTGGGTATTTATTAATATTTCAGATTAACGCTAGTTACAGTATGAAATCACAGCATAATCCTGATGGACATGACATGGAGAAGGCAAACAAATGGAAACTATTAAATAGCAGCAAGGCAGCTATTAGGATAAAGGTAGTGTAAATCAATCAAAATTATTACGGACATAAACATGATTACAGTATAATTAATTCATTCCTTTATATCCCTTTCAAAAGCATAAATCTTCCATTATTCTGTGCCATCTTTTCCAGGGTTTTCTTTAGATGCTTTCATAGCTCTAGTGAAATATACCATATTTTCAGCAATAAAAAAATCCATATTCATAATATGAACATTATTTTTAATCTTATAATTTTATTTTAGAACTAGCAAAATGATTTTTAGATCTGAACAATGGATTCAGAAATTCTATAACAATTTCAGCTATTCCAGAAATAACATCTGGTTGCCAAAAGAAGGTTTTCATGCAGAATAGTGCAACTCCCTCAAATAAAACTATTAATAATAAATAGAAAAATTGCATTTATTTGACAGTGATTAATAGTAACATTAATATTTAGATCATTATGATATGGGTGATGATTTGCCTCTTCAGACAAAATTAACTCAAAAGCAAAATTCTTACACAGTTTATTGAATTTAGGAAACACCTCTTACACAGAATAGTGACGATGCTTAGAACCAGATTGGTTTTATCATTATTCTGGTTTTGCTCCTTTAAGCAATTTCCTTTATTCAGGGATCTTCTGCCTATGACAAGGAACACCTGTAGAGTTCTGGCAGGGAAAAAAAAAATTAAATCCCGAAGAAAAAATTTAAAGGAAATAAGTTCTTCAGAGGCTGGCCCAAGATTCTCTGTTATACGCAGACAGATATCTGTAGGATTATGTGTGTGCTTATTCAGGTTTCATCATTTCCTACTATAGTCCGGAATGCAGTATTATTTAAATATAAATAAATCACTGACAGCTAATTAACACGCCTTCCTATTAAAGAGGTCTCCTCAAAAGCAGTCAGACTCAAGTTAGCAAGTAATAAAAGTAACCTAAAATTTAACATGGTTTTTAAAACGAGGGTTTCCAAAACCGTTGCTTTTGAAAAGCAGTCTTTACCAAATGGTTTTATTTCTTCTGTTCACACAGTTTGTGTTAAACCAGACTTGTAATAAATAAAAGCACCATGAAGTCAGCAGCAGTCGCAATAATGGCTCAGAACAGCAGAGGAAAAAAAGACGAAAAGGAAAAAACCTCAAACTTTTAACTTTTAAACCTTTAACTTTAAAGTTATTCGTGAGATTTGTTGTGACAGTGTGAAGGATGAATCAGTAGTACTACAGGGACAGCTACTGGCTGTCTGTGATTGACAAAGCTGGTGTAATTGTATGACTTTCTTGTATAATGGCTTAAACAAAAGTAAATAGGTTTTTTTGGAAAAAAAACACCCAAAAAACAACGACTCACACAGCAAAAGGACGGGAAAGCTTAGCACTGTTCTCTGAGCCATGCTGCTATTGTTGGTTTTAGTTAGCTCCCTCTCAATAAATATCTAAGGGGGCATGATTTAATAAGGTTTTACAATCTCAAAAAATGGGGAGGGAGGGCAGTTGTGGTATTGTCATTCATTAAAGGGGGCCTTTCAGGTTTCTTTGCTTTCACCTGCTGGGACCCATTTGGTCTCTTTCAAAGAGAATGAAATGACAAAATGAATGAGAAATGCAAGAATAAGAGTCCCTTATTCTACCCAATAGTATAATCAATGAGTACTTGTAATCCCTATTGTGCTTCACAGAGGTAGTTGTAAAACAATTAAATCTTGCTTCTCAGGCAAATGGTTTTGGTAGTTAACCTGAAACAGCCAACAATATTGTAGAGAATGAATGCATCTGAAGCAATAAGGTAATGGGATACTCCTGGTGGCTTGTGGTTTTGGGGGTTTGTTTTGTTTTTTTAGTATCCTGGAATGGCAGTACATGTGAGCTATGACTGCAGGAAAATAGTGGAAAGAAGCAGAAGAGATTTTAAATTTAATTCTCAAAGGTGTGAAGGGAGTGAATAATCCAAATGTGTGCTATTTTAAATAAGCAATAGGAGTTGTATGTTTATCACATACTCCAAATGGTGGCTTAATAAACAGTAAACATTTGTTTGGTTAACATCATCTTGATGTGACAATCCATTTAGCTTTAATTTCATTTGCATTATCTAAATTCAATTCTAGTCCCTTTCCTTCTTACTGAACTGTTTGCATGTCAAAAGAGAGCTTGTAACTCTTCTGAAGAAACATGCATTCTTTCTGTACTCTGCATTGTTTGTCCACCTTCTACTGAACCGATGTTATAGTCTGAAAACCACTTATCTCCTGCACCGTGTCAGTTTATGTATTTTTTCTTAAAAAAACGTATTTTTGCTACTAGACTCACTACTGCATCACTGACATATTTCAGCAGAATTGTAAGCATTTTGTGCTATAATTAGAGTACTCCACAAAACAGAAGTAGTCAAATAAGGATTGTTACTCTTAAGACAGCACAGGCAGAAGGTACTAGGGTCAGTGGATGTATATGCATCCCTAATTATATATATATTGTATAATAGCTGAAGGGAAATAAATGTTAATTGTCATTTTTATTATGAAATATTGTTCAAGCAAGCATGTATATTTTTTATTGTTTTAAATAGCAATTGAACCAACGCTTGAGATTATACTTCCAGTTTTCACTTCTATACTCCAGATTTTAAGGAAGACAAAAAAAGGCAAAAGTGAGCCTTATCATGGTTTTGCACTTTTCTGTTGTCAGTTAACTCCATTTTCTCCTTTTGGGGGGTGTAAGAGTGTCTCTTTGGGAAAAGCACTATGACATTCAGCCTGACTAGACGATGCTTTGCATAAGATAAAGGACAGTGCTCTTTCAGAAAGAAATCCACTTCGAAAACAATCAGATTTACAAGTACCTTAAAAAATACTAACTCTTTTACTAGCTCTTTCTACATGTATTTTTTCTTTTCTATTTTTTTTAGGAGGTAATATTTTAAAGATCTTACAGAAATATAGTGAGAGTCTCAAAGCCCCTGAACAGCCCATGAATGACTCTAGTCCTTGCCAGCTTTCCAGGTTCCACATGACTATTTTGTAATAAATCCCATGAATATTGTTTTGCACTTTGAACTGTAAATACTTCCAATCTGGTCTTAAAACTAAAGAGGAAGGCAACATAATACATTTTTAAATACTATATTAAGAAGGTATTCTTTAGAAATACTATCCTTTAAATCAAAGCTGGGACAAGAGAGAACAAAAAATATATTCAGCTGTGTCTTTACTGAAAGGGGTGAGTAATTTTGGGGAGGTTACCAAACTTTTCTGGTTTAGAGTAGGTATTATGCTAAGATCATTCAGCTTTCAGTAGGTAAAAGTGTTACATGTAGGTAGAGTGGAAAAGAAAGAAAGAAGTGGAAAAATAAAAGAAGAAGGATGCTGTTTAGCAATGGTTCGGAAAAGGTTCAGGGAAAAAACAGTGAGGGGTATCAGTGGGAAAAACTCCTGCCCATATGCACACAAGGTTACTGCTTACTACAGTTTCTACACATAGGTGTTATGAACCAAACTATCCAGCCAAAATGCAAGCATGTGTCTAACCCAAGATATTTTCCCCGTCCGCATAATAAATTGACATCTACATTGTGGCCTGATCATCCTTCTTCCCCTTTCCTAAGTGTCCTGAGAGAAATCCCATGCTTTTGCACTGCAAGTCTGGTTTGCCATTGGTGCTACTAAAAGCATGATTTGGTCTCCTGAACCAACCAATGACCCTCTGGCTCAGCATGTCAGTAGACAACCAGAGGTAATAGAACCAGTAATAAAGGTTTAACACAAAACCAGCATCTCTTGCTGGCAGTCATGTTTTTCTGCATAGGAGAAGCTCCGTCTATTTTTTTTATAAAACAGGGTCTGCTATACTGTTGACATTTTATGCCTATGGCAGCTACATTTATTATTATACTTGTGGATTTCTCATTCTAATTAAGGAGTATAAGAGTTACCATGCAGAAGTCAAATGTCATTGCTTGACATTATAACTGGTGTTGAACTCCAGGGCTCCAATTCTTAAGACTTTTTTCTGTGAAGAAGACTCTCCAACGATACTTCTAAGAATAACTGCTGCAGTGCTCAGCCAGACTTGCAAAAGACTCATCTTCCTCACTCACCACTGGCCATTGTGACAACTGGTGTGCAGGAGTGTGCTGCACGGGGAGAGCAGCTGGCTGTGCTCTCCATGGCTTTCACTGGCAGCAACAGGAGAAATAATTCCTCTAGTCTCATCTCTTCTGTCCATTTTTGTATCCGTTGGGCATTTACTTTGCCCTTGAGGAGGTGATATTTTCCTTCTCATGTTCCTCAGCTCTGGCTAGAGTGATGCAGTGGTAGGAGTCTTTCTGCAGCTTTGCTCTGACCTGCATCATAAATAAAAGCTACATCAGTAAAGACTGGACATTTATAGCTTCATGATGCTGCTGAACTCAGCTAGCTAACCAGCAGCGACAACATTGCTGAAGGCATCTCCTTCACTCTGACTGCCTGGAATAAGAAATCTGTCACAGGAAAGGCAACAGGAGTAGACCTATTCTTGTTTCTTTCAAAACACAAAAGCTTAGTGAAGTCACAGAGTGGCAGCTAACTGTACTATTTTATTCTTTTTCATTTCATGGCCAGGCTGAGTTTTGCTGGACACCAATACCCTTGGGAAGCTTGCCAAGTGGATGAGACTTCACAAAAACCACACAGTAATCTGCTAGGAGAAGATTCTTCAGGTAGCTGGATGTGTTTTTTGAGAGCAGCGCTAGTGTGTCTTTTGAGTTTGGTTACTGTGATGGTATGAGATGAAAGAAATGAAAGCAAACGTGCACAGGAAAAAAGTTCAAAAGAATTAATTTTGTCCCTTAATTTTCTTTTCTTCTTTATTTTGTGTGTCAAGGATATGAGATGCTCTATTTAAAATAGCTGTCATGGTATGGTGAAATTAGTTTTTTCTTTAGCAGGACCCATTAATCTCCATTTTAATTCCTGGGTTTCAACAGAGCTGCCTTTGGTTGTGTTTGAACCATGCTGACTGATTATACTGGTAGCTGGCTGAGTACTCTTTCTTTACTGGACTTTTATATATTTTTGCTTTTAATGGATTTTGAGATGCTTAAAAGAAATTAAAACAGAGTCTATTACACTGACCCTGTATTTCAAAATTATAAAAAGGTACCAGTTTTTTATTTTCTAATAAAAGCAGCTTTTTGTTCTGGATTTTTTTTTTTTTTTTTTTTTCTTCAAGAGAAGGTAGAGCAAGTTACTTATTTTTCTGTGAGTCTACATTGTCAGGAAGAGAAGTTCAGGGATTAATACCACTGTATGCATTGATACACAGTGCAGTAGCATTTGATATCTGTACTTGGTAGTTACAGAGTTAATTTTCAGCAGTAATTCAGCAAGATAAGCTAGCCAAGACCAATTAACAAGGCCACACAAAAAGCCCAAAGGAAAGAAAACCACCAGTCTTTATTTGTGTTAGTGTGTAAGTGAAAAAGTAAGAGGGAAAGTTCATAGTCAGAAGAGATATTTTAAATAAACGGGCTTATTTTTGTGAAAAGTATAATACAAAGCAAAACATTGCTGATGCAGTCAAAAGCCCTTACAGAACTCACGCTATTTGTGCACAGGTGCAACAGAAGGGATCCTTTATTCCCTTTTCATAGCTGTACCTTTAATCATCGGCTTAACTAGAGCCTCTGCTCTTTGTACTTTTCCCTGGCTCTTCCCAGGCAGTGGGGGTAAATGAGAGGGACAGATACAATTGCTCTGTAGCCCTACTAGGAATTACTAATGTCTGTTAAAATCATAACATCAAGGTTATTCAGAATGATGCCAAATGGTTCTAAAACCTTTTCAATTCAAACATTTAAAGAAAAGTTTGCCATTTTAAAATTGTGTTTCTTTGCTCCGTTTTATGCATGCACACAAACCTGAAATGTGTGCTAGCTTTGCTAGAAATGCTTTCAGAGATCACTTGGATGAACAGAGGTCTTCCAAGAGCCAGGCAGCCCACGCTGAGCATCCCAAACACATCTCCGGGGGACAGGCACTGTGCATCACTGCCTCCCCTGGTGATCAGTCGTCCATCAAGAGGGGAATAAGACAAACTTGAACAGCCTGTGCTGTCCAAGTCCTTCTCAGGGAGCAGTGGTGTTTCTGGCAGCAGCACACCTACCTTACAGGCTGCTGTCTGAGTGCCTCTATCAGAACACGCACCTGCCCTTTGGTGCAGAAAACAAGTTGAGGGCCAGAGGAACAACTCTGCTGTAACTGTTGCCACCTGCTTCTTTAGAGCAGGGCTCTTGCAGGCATTTAAAAGGTGGGTGGATGAGGTGCTGAGAGGCATGGTTTAGTGACTGATAGGAATGGTTGGACTTGATGATCCTGTGGGTCATTTCCAACCTAGTGATTCTGTGATTTCCCACTGCAGACCAAAACTACTTGGTTAAACTCCACTAAAGTGCTGCCTAGGAATGTTATTCGTTGGAGGGACTGAAAAGCTACTGATGATATTTCTCCCTGTGGAAAAGACTTAGATAATTCAAGGGCACGAGTTATCATCATTTTTTTTTTAAGATTTATTTTTGTTTAGTCTCATTTGGGAAGAGGTGCTTCATCTGACAAAATTTAACCTCAAATTCTTTCTCAAACAAAATTATCTGCAAGGATTCACACTTGCAATACCTTTTTCTATACTGGGCCCAGATTCCTAAGATAGTTCAAAGGAACTGGGCTCATACTTACTGTGCCTTCAAGCTTTCTTGTATAGTTGACACGCTTATGATACAAACCATGTTGCCATATAAACCTCCTGTTCTGTTCTGCATCATCTATTCTTTTCTATTACCTACAATAAGACTTTTTGGCCCTTGAGAGAATGCAGATGGGCTTAACCTGACTCAGACTGGCAAGAATCTTTGATTTGATTAATCCTATAACTTGAAGTTGATTTGATTAATCCTATAACTTGAAGTAATGGGGAATGCTAAATTGTAAGATATAATTTTAAAAAAAATTATGACCAAATATGATTGTTAGTTTAATAAAAAGTATTTAAAAAATGGCATGTACAGTAAAAAAAAAAAAAATATTAGAAGTCACCTTCAGGGTCTGGGTTGCACAGTAGCGAGGCTCATCTCAAGGCTTCAGGGGCTGTTTTGTTCTGCCTGTGACTTAAACATAAATTCTGAATTCTGGCTTTGTTATAAGATGTGGTAATTATTTTTTTTTTAAAAAAAATCTTCTTTGAAAGGAAAGATCCTCCTCTCTCAAAATCCCAAGAAGTATGTGAAGCATGCTTATTGCAATCCAAATCATGCAAAAATTGTCCAGTTTCAGAATTTGCAGTGTTGGGCATGATAGAGGTTTTACACAGGCCATGAAAATCTCACCTTCGTGTCCAATGAGGTTAGAGGCACCTTAGTTTCGAATTCTTCTCTTTGTTGGAGACACGTGAAGTTAGTGATTCAGAAATTCCAAACATCTCCATTTGGATTGAAAAAGAAAACAAAAACTTAACTTGAGCTGAAAGCAAAAAAAAACCTCTGTATTTCACATAGCTTTGGAAATCAGAATTGGTTTAGAAATCTTTGCAGCTGACCTGGAAATATGTAACAGCAGATCAGAAGCTAAAAAATCTGTTATATCTGTATAAATATAACTGTATCAATAGCATATTAAATACATCATGCTGCTCAGTTTCCTCATGTGTAATATCTTTTCTGAGACTACGTAATTTTTTCTGCAAGTGGTGTAAAAAGAGTTTCCTAAATTATACTCCGAACCATAAGAGATTTTTCATTCATGAGCTGCTGAGCTTGGAAGAATAATTTTACTGGGTGTTTTTTTTTTGCTTATTTTGTTATTTTGCATTAAAACAGTCTCCAAAGATCAAACCAGCTTTTAAATGGAAGTTTTGTGCCAGAATATATTATTTTTTCATAGATTAAAGGTGCAGATAGTGCTAAAGAGCTGCAAAAGGGAATAAACAGCAGGTTAAAATTATCCCTAGCGCGACCCGGCTGAAAACAATCCGTCTGCACCGGGTGAAAAATGGGATGGTTGTGAATCCTCCGGGAAAATAAAATAAAATAAACCTGGAGAGACCAGACCCTGGAGGGAACTGGTCCCAGCGGGGCTCTCCTGCCACCTCGCGGCTGCCGGGGAGCATCGCGGAGCTCCCGCCGGGCTCGGTCAGCCTTCAGCTACAAAAAACACTTAGTTTTGCAGTTAATTTGATATAAAGAACGGGTGTGCAATGGTCCATGTCACAGAATCACAGATTCACAGAACCAGAGAACCATAAAATAATTCTAAGTTGGGTTGGAAGGCATCTTAAAGGTCACCCAGTTCCACCCCTCCTGCTGCAAGCAAGGACATCTTCAACCAGGTCAGGTGGCTCAGAGCCCCATCCAACCTGAGCTTGAGTATTTCCAGGGATGGTGCATCTACCACCTCTCTGGGAAACCTGGGCCAGTGTTTCACTACCCTCAGAGGAAAAAATTTATAGAATCATAGAATGGTTTGGGTTAGAAGGGTCATTAAAGCCCATCCAGTGCCAGCCCCCTCTCCCAGCACCTCTCACTGGATCAGGTTGCTCAAAACCCATGTAGCCTGGTCCTACCTCCAGGGATGGGGCAGCCACAACCTCCTTTGGCAACCTGTGTCTGTATCTCACCACCATCATCATGAAGAATTTCTACCTAATGTCTGATTGAAATCTTTCCCCCTTCAAATTTAAAGTCATTCCTCCTCATCCTGTTACTCCATGACCCTGTAAAAAGTCCCTCCCCAGGTTTCTCGTAGCCCTCTTCATAGAATCATAGAATCACCAGGTTGGAAGAGACCCACCGGATCATCGAGTCCAACAATTCCTATCATTCCTATTCAGGTACTGTAAGATCGCTGTAAGCTCTCTCTGGAGCTTTCTCTTCTCCGCTGAACAACCTCTCAGCACCCAGCCTGGGATCTACTTATTTTGCCATAGGTCTCAGAGCTGGTTAATGACTTGTCCTTTCCCTTTGCCACATAGCTACACCATTTCCGTATCTTCTTATGTAGTCTTTGTTGTCTAATTCATGCAAATTTTTCTGTCTTATACCATCATGAAATGCTGTAGCAGGTGGTAATGAGGACTTTCAGTGCACAAATTATTATTATTATCTAGCAACTGTACAGATTAACATTCATATTCTTCAAACACCATAATAAAGAAAAGCAGATAGTACTAATTATCTGTTAAATAAGCAACACAATAAAGGTTGTATATGAGTCTTGCTGTAAAACGTTAAAATCGGCCCAAACCTCCATATTCAAGACTCTCAAGCAATGTCTCAGTCTGAATATTGAGTGGAGCAAACATTATAGGCTGTTTTTCTACCAGTAAGTTTTAAAACAACAAGGAGAACAAAACAATGGCAGAACATTGCAGAACCAAGGCAAGGAACAGAGGACAGTAGTTTATTGTACCTTTTGCATTGCAAAAATTTCCCAACAAATAAACTCTTTAACCTGGAAACCTCTATATTGCCTGATTTTTTTTCACACTAAATCAGAAAGGATACAAACATTGGTACTTTTATATCAGAGTTTTGTGCTCTTGAATGTCATTGCAGGTAGAATAGAATCCTACCAATGCTCTGAATATCTTCTTGCATGAAACAGAAAAATTCATAATTGTTCATTATATTATTCATAATAATCCAGATATCCACATAATTCCTTATTTAAAAAAGGAAAAGCATACCTGCTACAATTGTACCCTTATTCTGCTATTGACTGAGTAGATTTTGGCTCTTCAATGAAATGGAAACAATGATTTGTTAAAGGTCTGTGCTGGTCTCCTTGAAAAGACCTTGTTCTGAAGCTTGTTTTTCTACATTTGAGGTCTTTGGCCTTCAATATTTTTCTTAAAAATGTAGCTACCCCAAGATTTATTTTTTTTTAAGATTAAAACCTAAAGGGTTGCCCTGTAAGTGTTGTCATCTTAGGTTTATACAACAAAGTTCCTGTTTTGCAGCTTAATGTCTTCTGCCATTCCTAACACCTTGTCTGATTCTCACACACACTGTCTGCATCTCCTGGTGCTCCAGAGAACCTTTTGTTTCGTTCCTTGCTTTTCCTTTCTCTGTGTCTTGTTAAAAGAAAGAGAAAACACTTTTCATCCCCATTTGAGTAAATGCTTTCCCATCTCAGGTCCCTCGCTTTATGTCTGGTCTGCCTTCCGCCCTGCAGCACACAATGCCAGGCAAGCTGTTCATTCACTTAGCGGTTCAGAGCAGCATTGTGCAAATCAAAACAAGTTAAAAGACAGATGGCTTGTGGCAATTTAATGAAATGTCTAGTCACTGAGCAGCCTCACCCTTGTAAACCGCAGTAATGAACTAAGCTGTTGTACTAGCTACAGTAACGAAGGAGGAGCAGCAGAGATGCTGAATCTGTGTTTCATAGGCTCTGCACCAAGGAGACCTAAAGCAGAGGCACCTCCTTCAGCTCCAGTACCACAGGCTCAAACTCCTGAGCTGGCAGCTACCCTACACAACCCAGCTGCACACAGTAGTGGCTGTTTTTCACCACAGCCATTGCTATAAATATATTGCCTTCTTTACTGCTACCTTATATATATTTCCTCTTGGTGATTACCTCCCCACACCCTTCATGATTCAGAGTGAAAATGAGCACTGTCAACAGACCTGGTCTGTCCCCAGCGCTGTGCAACAGAAACACATTTTCTAATAGGAATATTAAGTGTGAGAGTGTAGTTCTGTTCACACTCTTGTGGGAATATGCTGATCATATTTGATTTTGCATGGGAACCAGCATAATTTGCTTCATTCCAGCCAAATAGTTTAATACTAAAGGCCCACTTCTTGGCTCATTAATACCATTAAGAATCTTTCCATTGACTTTGGTGGGAGCAGAAAATGCTCTGTTTTCAGTATTACAGCCTATTACTTCAAAAAGCCTTTTTTTACCCATGTCAACATTGTTTCTCTAGGATGAAAAATAAAAAAAAAAAAAGAGAAAATGGAGTTTTGCAAATTGATTATTTACCTAACTTAAAATGAACTTTGAGAAAGGGAACTTCAAGACAGGCTTCAAAAACATAGAAAGAGTATGGAAATAAAATAAATTAAGGGATAAAATTTCTCAGATCATATTTTTTTTCAGATTATACTTTTCAAATTAGCATGCTACTTGCACTAATTATTTCTGGGCAGCCTGATCTAGTGGGATGTCCCTGCCTATCACAGAGGGATTGGAACTAGATGATCTTTAAGGTGCCATCCAACCCAAAGTATTCTATGATTCTATGATTCTGTACAGCTGCATAAACCAGTGTCTTCCAGCCTGCCAGGAGAACGTGCAGCATGAAATTCTCATGGTGGTGTTGATCAAGACAGCTTGATAATTATTGATTTTTCATTTTTTCCATCTCTTCTCTGACTTTTTTTAGAGCAGCTTAGTAAGGGGACAAATCCCTACAAACCTAACCACCCCTGCTTCCCTCTGACCCTGCATCAGAGAAACTGGGCATAAGGCACTGCACTTGTGTGGTGAAGGCCTGTGCTGGGCATGGACCAAGTCAGGGAAGACTTTCTTGGGATGAGCACAGGAGACAGGGAAGTTGGAGAAGAAGGAGATGAGTTCTGGAGCACGGTCACTGTTGTTGCTGTTGCCCACTGCTGTGCTCAAAGCTTTCAGCCCACCAGCACTGATGCCTACCTTGCTCTCATCATCATCAGCAAGACTGGCTTTCTGGATGCAGGCAAAACAGTGCGTCCACAGTTGTTATTCCCTCTGTAGTAGTCTGTTCTGTCTACTCTGCCAGCGCACAGTCCCCACTCCAATACATTATGTACTGGGTTCAGCAAAACTTACCCCAAAATTTCCTAAAGTGTTGGAAAGCTTCCCATTCATTGGCAAGATACAACAAGCAAATGAGGAAAAGAGCACCTGCCCCATGAAAGAATAATCACCTTTTATAGTAATTGCCCCTTCATACCTTTGTATTCAACGGCTAGATTGAGTGATCAGGAGACAGTCAGTATTTGTCAGCCCTTTGCACACCAGGGTATTTCAGTATTTCCCTTCACCAGAAAACAACCTCCCTGATAACTCAGCACACTGAATGTTCATAAATGTTGACTTTTTAATCATTCTTATTTCACTGTGTGGAGACATGTTTTGTAAAAGTCAGAGACAACAGATATGACTATTGCTGTATTAATGGAATTATTCCAGGACACCTGGGAAATTGAGCTCTAAAAAAGAAGTTGTTCTAGCTTGAAGTTTATCTTTTTTTTTTTTTCCAAAGAAAGAGTGTTTCAACCATAGTGTTGTGTAGTGATTAATTACACCACCGATTCACTGATTATATTAGTCATAGGTGAGCTTCTTATGGATATTCCAAGAGATTTATTCTTCATGCTGTTCTGTTTCAAAAATGCCAGCAGAAAGTCCGATACAGTGAACAAAGCTAAGTCTTAGAATATGTTACAGGCCCTAGTGCTTCCTTACAACTGATAGTTTTATTTCTGAAAGTATGTTGGCTAATTTGCTTCACCCCTGCAGAGAGCAGAGGAAGAGATTATGCAACTAAGAAGACATAAGAGCAATGAGAGTTAAAAGACTTTAGTTTCCTTGCCATGGGATTGGCAGGAGCTAAGGGCACCAGACCATTGCCAGTTGCTCTACCAGCTCACCAAACCCAATAGTGGCAGCACTCTCCATGACAGACCTTTCTCAAAAGAAGACACGTGTTGGACAATCATTTTCTGGCAGTTCAGCCTTGATTTCTGCTGATTAGGGATTAGTACTCAAATAGTGCCCAAAGTCCAAGTTTTAGGAAAGTCATATAAAAGTAATCAAACTGTTGGCAGGACATCTTCATTTACAGTATCACTAAATTTCCTAGTGCTTTGAAGACAAGCAAAATATTGAACAACTCTAGAAAGGGAGGAATCAGAAGTGTTCAAAAGGAAGAGTTATCACAGAAAATATAATAAATATTGAATAGAAATTATCTTCCGTTGGTCCACAATTTAAAGAAAAAAAGTAGCAAAGAGAGGTTACTGAATGGATAACTTCCAAAAAGGAAAAGAGAAATATATTTTATGTTGCATCTGTCAAACTCCCTGCTGCAAGTCAGTGTCGCTGCTGTAGGTTTTAATAGAAGTAGGGTACTTTCTGTTGAGAAAGGTCAGGTGTACACAATGCTTTTTCATAAGTCTATATATTTAAATACAACAGTACTCTGGAAACACTGTAGAATGGCAATCTGTGATCATCTCATCCTCCTGTGGACTTTGCCAGCATGCTGCTTTTCCAGTTTGAGGGGAAGAAGGGGTTTTACCCACAGGGGCTCAAAGACACATTAACCATTTGACCTCTGATGTGTGACAACTCTCAATTCTTCACAGATCTCATATACCTGCAGCTACAGGCAATGGCAGAGCAGCAGCTAAATACCAACAAAATCCTGACTTAGAGCTGTGCAGCTGCCACTGTGAGGTGATCTGACAACCATCTTTCAGGTTGTCTGACTGAAACCAAACCACCTCTTCTCCCTGCATCTGTCACCTGAGTCCTGTCACCTTTCCACCAGTGGCCATTATGGACTTCCATTTCTGTACAGCAGTAAAACTGTCCTTAGCATCTCTTGATTATACCATGAACACCTCTATATTTAAAAATCAGATGTCACTCTAAAATATAACCAACTCTTTCTTCCATATTGGCAGAAAAGTGATCAGAGGTTCAGCATACTATTATATTGCTACCGTGACAATTACTATCATTGTAAACTGGGCTTGTTCCTTAAAGTACCCAACACAGAGTTGGTTTAGAAAATTACAAAAGTAACAAAAGAATCAAGGAAGTGGCATTACTTTAGCATCATCACCATGGAAAAGATGATTCTCACTGGTCATAATATTAAATGAGATAACAGAAACCTCACACACTGCTAATTCAGACTTTCCAGTAGAAGTCATCTTGTCACAGTATGTAGCTTTCTTCCCTTTGATAAGGTCAGTTTGCCAAAAAGAACAAAGTGCGTGTGAGTAATACATTAC
The DNA here is from genome assembly GCF_032191515.1 of Phaenicophaeus curvirostris. NCBI lineage: Eukaryota > Metazoa > Chordata > Aves > Cuculiformes > Cuculidae > Phaenicophaeus > Phaenicophaeus curvirostris. The sequence continues at coordinate 19,802,626 of NC_091431.1, forward strand.
TCAACCTCTTGTATACATACATCTATTTTTCTTTCCAGGTCTCACTATTCAGACAGGTACACACATAGCACCATGCTAAAAAGGGTCATTTAAAAGACTTCACAGAGGCTCTGTACTGTGAAGAACTGAATTTTCCCTTGAATGCCTACATTTTCATGTATTTTTTTCTTTACAGAAATATTCTTTTTGAATGGTGTGCTGCAGTTGGATGTTTGCTTAGATTACTGACAGGGAATATATAAAAAATTAAAGCACATTTGTCCCAAGGGAAGGAGAACAGCTTACTCAGAAGTGTATCATTGTGGTGATGGAGGTTATGCATCAAGCCCTTGTCAGCAGCTTCCTTCAACTCTTCTTACATGGAGCTCTTACCGAACGGCCAAAGTAAAACAACATCTGAACTCACTAATTCCCAGTCATATTTGCAGGACTAACTCTCATAATCATCATGCATTCCACACGCAGGCTGAATGCTGACCCTAATCTGGGGTTTTTTTCCCCTTTTCTCAGCAAATCCAAGTGTTAAAGGGCAATATTTAAAAGATATTTGCATGAAAATTGCTGGAGTAACAGTAGGTTTCCAGTTGTGCATACTTGGCAATGTGTTAGGTTGTAGTAGCTCCTTAGTCCTGTTGGACTATGTACTCAATATCTCAAGGTTAGGATGTTGCACAGACAGAAAAGCCATCAAAAAAGGGCCTATTGAGCAATTTAGGAAAACTTTTTTCCCAGGTATTGTAAGTCCTCCAAAACACAGTAAGTTTTGATGATTTTTACAAGGGTGAGTTTAGACTAACCTAAAGGATAAGGACAGTTCTGGTTTGATATCGGTATTGGTCAATATTTCTGATAAAACTTTTTGCATTCTTACAGCAAGTTGTGCAACATTAATACTTTCTTATTGAAAACATGAAACAGGTTTGTGCACAGTTCCCTGCAACAGTTCAGGGGACAGCCCAGACACCTCTTTTCCCTGTGACAGCAGTAATTCTGGCTTCACATTCTTATTCCTTGTAGAGCCACCCTGGTCCAGCGTGCTGAGCACAGCACAGCATAGGTGTGCAGGAAAGAAAAACTTTGGCATTTCTTTGTGGAAAACCTGCAATGACAATTGAAAATCTGGGCCAAGATTTACCACGATCTGATAGAAATGCCATTTAAAGGAATAAACCTTTTATCGTTGTTTCTGAGTAGCATTTGAATGATGTTCAGTATCACCTTGAGCTAATGTTGCACCATGATATTTACTTGTATTAGAATACACTGGAAAATTCTGCAACAACTCTAACTGTTGTTTAATTAGTATTGGTTGGTATTAATAGTGAAAGCTCAGATTGTTATAGAGTTCATTTATGTGTAAAATTCTTCTTTCATAAGCATGTCTACTTGGTTCCCAATACTAGAAACTTCTTCTGCTAGTATCTTAGCCCTGTTTTTCTCATGCTCTATTTTAAAATGCAGAAATAAAAGGAAGGTGACAAGCTGGGTCAAGAAGAGAAGCATATCCTAACAGGCAATAAAATATAAGCACCGTAGTTCTGGCAAAAAGGGAAATTAACATAACACTGCTTTTCTAAAGCATGAAAAGATATTTGAATAATTACTTTTTCTTTTATTTGTTCATTCTTACACTTTTTTTCTTCTAATGACCTTTCTCTTCATGAAATTCATTCTAAGGTGTTTCTGTTTGCTATATGATAAAGTTTAGAAAAACTGCAAAAACGTGTCATAAACAGAAAATAACTTGAAACTATCTTCTCTAATGTATGCCTTTCCTCTCTCCAAAGAAGAAGTCACCAATAAATAAGTTACATAAAAGTAATTCCTTATGAATGTCTCATACAAGGGAAGCAGTTTGGCTAAGCAGCAAAGTATCTGATATTATGAGTTTAAACACATGTTGATTTATGACAAATTAAAAAAGATGTTTCCCAGGACTTTTTAATCTTAATCTAATCTAGGTTCACCTAAATCACAGGGCATAGCCACCGGAGAGCAACGCCATAAGTAATGTGACCCTTTCCTCCTCACAGAGGAACTGTCCCTTGTCACAGACTGGCAGGTGGCAGCCGCTGGCTTGAGGACTTCCAGACTGAATTCTTCATTTGGGACTTTATCAAATCAACCAGTTACACATTTATCCACATAATTTTGACCAATTACATGTATGGATGTCACAGACACCTGTGAATTTATTAAATGGTGTGGGGAGGGAGGACAAAGCTCTTGTTTGGAAGCCTACTGCAAAGTAATTTTACATGGTATCCTAGAGCTCTACTACCATATGGAATTAAAATGTTAGTTCCTTATTCACCTTCTCTGAGTCACTGATGATTTTATTGATCTCTGTCATGCTCTGTCAGTTGTGTCATTCCTTCCTCTTTGCCAAATATTCTTTACCTATTTTCATACTTTTCTAGAACAGAGTGCTTGGAATTGCATTAGATGCTCAGGGTCAGGGAGGACCTGTGAATTTACACAGTACCCTTAAAAAGTTTTATTGTGGTTTGGTGTTTTTTTTTTTGCTTATGTCCTAATAATTGCTAGCATCCTAGCACTGAAAAACTGCGTCAGTGGCAATGTAAATGAAATTAAGCATCCGACTTCGGATGTGGTACACACTTATTCAGATGCACTTCCATCCTTCCTTTTTAATGAACTGCGTTACTCGTGTATGTCTAAGACAGCATGAGTGGCTAAGATCATAGAAAAGGGAAGTCATTCTATGATGAAAACTGCTTTTCCTATACCTTTATGTTGACTGTTTTTCTACAGTTTCTATTTTATTTTTAACATGATTTTATGCTGTTCATATTTGTGAATTCCTCTTGTATTAACTATTGTTTCTTTGTAATTCTGGGTTATTTGAATTTACTTCTACTCCACAAACACTAGTACCTCAAAAAAATTCTTTACAGACTGAAGTGAACTGTCTTCTTACCCCCCACGTCTCATTTACTCCTTGCACCCCTATTTTGCATCCATGTCTCCACTTAGCACTTGATATTTTTGAGCTGGCTTTCAAGCTGCAGCACATTTCTATTCTTCCTTCTATATACTTTATTAGCACAATACATTCTTGTCTTTGACATAATTAAAATAGCCAGTCCACAGTTTTTATAATTCTCTCTTTTTCTTACCGATGCCGCTGTCCTCCTGCAGGATGATTATCAGGAAAGTCCTACCAAGATAAGCAATTAATTTTATGCTATTTAATAATTCATAAATGATCCAGAAAAACTGTGTGGATGGTGGCATGACCAAGTTTTTCAGTGCTGACAATCTTTTCAGGATATTCATATTTAATGTTACTGTAAAATCTTGTGATGAAAGACAGATGCAAATCATTGCAAAGTAACACATGTGAGCCAAAATAAGAATTTCAACTGCTTGTGTACAGTGATAAGCTGTATGTTAAACATTAAGACACAGTAAATACACTTAAGACACTCCCTCCAAAGTTAATACAAGAGGGCCAGAGATATGAAAAAATGTATATTGAAGATCTAGGAAAATAACAACTGAAGAAAGCAGAAAATGTCATCATGCCATGGCTTAAATTTTTCTGTTGCTCTTATGTCTTGAATATTCCATGACATTCTGATTCTTCCGTCTAAAAAAAGAAGATGCAATAGAACTAGCAAAGATCTAGAGAAAGGGCAAAAGTATGATCAAATATGAAACAGAATATATATGGAAATGTTTACATAGACTAAGCTCCTTCACTTGGGAGAGAGACTTGTAAATGTACAAAAGGTACAGAGAAAATGAATATGGGGCTCCAAACTGTTTTAACTCACAACACAAAACCCAGACAAATTTAAGTTAACTCTGAGACTCACTTCCATGGGGGCAAAGATGAAGCCAATATTCAGGGGACTAATTGTTAAAAATGGGTTAAAAACAAAAGAAAGTATTGGACAAATTCCTGGTGGGCACATTGACTGATGGCTATGAAGCTTAACAGTATAAATACAAGCTTTAAATCAGAATATTCATAGAATCATGGAATAACCAGGTTGGAAGAGACCCACCGGATCATCGAGTCCAACCATTCCTATCAAACACTAAACCATGCCCCTCAGCACCTCGTCCACCCGTCCCTTAAACCCCTCCAGGGAAGGTGACTCAATCACCTCCCTGGGCAGCCTCTGCCAGTGCCCAATGACCCTTTCTGTGAAATACTTTTTCCTGATTTCAAGACTGAACCTCCCCTGGCGGAGCTTGAGGCCATTCCCTCTTGTCCTGTCCCCTGTCACTTGGGAGAAGAGCCCAGCTCCCCCCTTTCCACAACCTCCTTTTAGGTAGTTGTCGAGAGCAATGAGGTCTCCCCTCAGCCTCCTCTTCTCCAGGCTAAACAACCCTAGAAATTCCTAAATTTCTGTCCATGGAGACTGTACAGCAGGAAGAAGTCTGTGCATGCGTATACGACCCTATCTTTTATGTTTTTAACAGTAAATTTAAGCATTGCTGCTAGTCTGTGCCGTCATCTATGGGTCTAGGACAATTCTTCACAGCCAACTCTCCACAACCATCTCTCTCTCTGCCAGCTCTCCGCAGGACACATCTATATAGCCAACCATCTGCAGGGACAACTCTCTGCTGGGAGTCCCAAGCACCTGGCAGCAAGCAGTCTGGCCCATGCACTTCAACTGCATGTGCAAATTCTGCAAAGCACTTGAACATCAGTGAGGACTCACGGCACGAGATCGAGGCTCCCTGCACGAGAATACAGCCCATGGGGAGTTGGTCGCAGAGAGTTGTCCTTCTCTGTCATCTATTCTGATTATACTTTACAATGAGTTTGCTGCACTCCAGCAACTGCTTTCTCCATGCAACCATGATACAAATATGCAGTATTCTCAATGCCATTCTGTCTTGCATTCCTTATCTTTATGGGGTATTTCTCAGGTGAGAAGTCACTGCTACTGTCATTCTCTTTCCTTTCTCTTTGTACATGCTCCACCTCTGCTTGTGGTAACGCCAGGCTGACACAAAGGCAAGTTAATTAGTCCAGCATGTTCACTAGATTGAGCACCATGCTTTGTCTCACCTTTAAGGTAATATTTTTTGGGTAAAGAATCAGTCATAGAAAATTCTGTCTCTGTACAGTTTATGAATTCTGTTTGATTTCAGGGAACTCTCTCAAAGCATGTATTTCAGATTAGAAACTACTTTGAAAGCTGGATGTGCCTGCATTTTTTTACTTCCTGATTTAGTAAGGGAATTCCAATAAAACTATATTGATCCTCTGCTTCCAGTGAAGTTGATTTTGGATAGAGCTACCACCTAGCCAGGAAAATATTAGTTCTAAGACTGAATAGCATAAGAATCCAAATTAGTTATCTAAGGATGACAGGCTTAGTAATTCCTGTTGTTCATGTGCTTCCTCAAAAACACCCATAAAAATATGAAAAAGGAGATACAGCAAAAAGAAACCAGATACCTGAGATAAAGGACAGCAGAGCTCCCTGGATGATAGTGATGCCTATGCCAAAATTCAGTATTTCAGAGGATGCTGCTGAGAAGTTGGACATGACTCATTTTCACTGCAGGTTTATAATTCTTGTGCTACCATAACTGTACAAAACAAAAGAGCTATGCAATTATTGCTATGAAATCTCAGAATACAGGTGAACAGAAAATCAAATTGAAAACAGAAGTCAAACAGACCCTAGGAAGGGTGTGTTAGTCTAAAAGCAGCAAGAATGTAAGGCCTTGCCGTGTCTCAATGAAATTAAAAACATAACACCTATCCAAGAAATGTCTGCCCAGTCAGAACAATAATCAGTTTTGAAGCCTACTTGCACAAAAGCAATCTTTCCATTATTTAGGAAGACAAACTTTGCCAGGTAAATGATAGGGAAATTTTTGCTATTAGCAAAATGAATAATCACGTTTCAACTACACATTGCCACAACGACGAGATCCTCTGCAGCTGTCTGAGATTTCAGGCTTTGTGCCTTTTAGCCACACTAATTCCAGTGACAAAATTAAGAACTTCAGAAAAAAACCCAGAAAATTCTGAATGGAAGAAGTGGAAATGTTGGGACGCTGAAAAATTGTGCTGCCACTCTGAAAATATTCTTGAAACTATTTTTTTCTTCATCTCTATACACCAATAAAGTGTATGATAAAGTATCCTGCTCTATAGTTTATTTGTTAAGGGCGCTAGACTACTAATTGTTTTGCAGAATGTTATATAGATTCCTGTAATTTTTATACTTCACATTGATACTATTTTTTAACTTATGGCAAAGGTACTTTGGTTTGTGGTGCATCTCATAATAAATATGTGTAAATGCACTCTACTATACCTGTAAACATAATGAATATCACAAATATTCTATCACGCCACATGAGTGAAAATATTCCTTGCAGCACTTTTGAGTTGCTGCTTCGCAGAAGTTAGGTCTTCCTGATTTCCTTCAAGTAATGGTGACAGAGAGTATCAGTTATATTTCTGAGCCATTGTACGTTCAGTTCAGTTGGTGAGAGTCAGATGTTGGCCCAGCTGAGCTGCTGTTCTCTGATTCACTGCTTGTGCATGTCTTCATGCTGTGGATTTTTACTCTGGATCTCTATGTTGGTTTAATTTGTTCTTCATTTTGACAAAGGGATGTGCCATGGTCATCTTTTTTTTATTGCACTGTGGTGATATAACTTAGTGTTTTAGAATCTTGTACAGTGGTGTCTCACTATGTAAAATGCCAGTATGAAGGCATTATCTTCATCTGGTGATTCAACGTGCGTTATGAAAGAACAGAGAGGAAACTGGCAGGCTACACTCTCCTGGTGAAGTGCAAGAGGACTTAGATGTACCTCCTGCCTGTTACTAATGGAACATCCCTCAATTTCCTCAGGCTTCTTTATAAAAAAATGTTACCCATTATTTTTATTCAGGTCATGTAACTATATACGACTCTTATTTGTCCATAAAGTGGGGAGAAGTTGAAGAATAGAGACATCAGAAATCAGACAAAACTCAGAACCCATAGCTTGTGTTAGAATTCAATCCTTATCTTTGCTAGACTTCATAGCATTTTTCTCTAGCTCACCATTGACAATCCATTTTTGTGCCTGTCAGGCAGAACTACAGGGATTTATTACCAGAACTAAATTCAGTAGAATAAAAACAAGAGAAAAAAATATCCTAATTTTGCAGTCATCTGACTTCTTTCAAGGTATCTCGTGGGCATAATATGGAGACATTAAATTTCCTCTGAATACTTAATAGCTATTTAGACATATTCTAAAGGTATTTAGTCTGGTTTTGGATGCATTACATCTTGTCAAGAATAAGCTTTTTGAAGCCAACTACGCTGTACCTGCATAAAACTGCAGAATTCAGTTACTCTTAAAGAGCATAGGAATTTGTACTCTTCCAAGCAGGAGCTGCTCTCTGTTCAAAGGCTGCTCTGTACCACAGAAATTATTTTGGCCTAAGAAATACTGCAATCATCCATAATAGCTATTTCCCTCATACAGACATGCTGTTACTCTCTGCATGAAGACCAGAGGAAAATGGGTATTACTTGATTTGAACGAGTGATGTCACATGTGAACTTCTAGAAGACAGTTGTTCCCCCAAGAACTCACTGTATTAAAGTTTTGTGCATTACGGTGCAGCACAACTTCTGTGACATTTTTTTAACTTCTGCACTTTGTAACTCAAGATCTGGCTAATTGCACACCTGGAAAATTGTTTATGTCAGTTCTAGTCTAAATACACAAATCCCGTTAGATTTTTAGTGTTCTGTAGCTGTTTTTCCTTCTTCCTTGCAGAGACACTACAGCAAATTAGTTTGCTTGCTGCTCCAATTTTTGCATAAGAAATAGCATTTTCAGTGGGACAACATCATATTCAAATCTCTGGATATCATGTGAAAAAAAGTCTTGATTTGAATATTACTAGCTTTCCTCAATAGTCTTCTGACTTACATTGGCATCTGTTTCACATGAGGGTGAGGCTAAGATGCGCAGATTGACATAATGATTAGTTTTATGTAATAGCTATTTAACATGGACAAGGTGGGAGAATGTCCTTTTTAAAGCTCCAGTAGGGTCTTTACTTTTCTTTTCTTATACTTTTGTATTTCAGCCCTCCTAAAATCCATCTGTCTTGCCTATGAGACAAATTCACTCCTTACTATGGAGATGAGTGGGATGCTCAGGTTTTAAGCCTTACTCATACTAACTTAAAATGGGCTGATTTCTGAACTACATCTTGATGGGAAGTCTCAAGAAATTATGTACTTTGAAGTTATCAACAAGAAGCACACAGTAAAAGTAAAATACGTTGTTGCACCCAGAATATTTTCAAAGCCAATGGACTTGGTATGGTCAGAGAGAGGGAGATTTGTTTGAAACTAGCTAAAAAGGATCTAAGTAAAATAGAGCAGCTACTGAGAAGAAAAAGAAAGTAAAAAGGAATCTCTTGTGACTACCAGGCTGTCAGGTACATCATATTATCAATTTTATGATATAAAATCATAACAAAACACCCCTCTGTTATCTCCTTCCGTAGTTTTGCAGTATAAATTATACCAACAAAAAGGTACCAGCAACCTAATTGGAGACCTCTACACTCTCTTGGTGTTAGGGTCTTTAGTGAATTATATAAGGAGAATGTTTGAGAATTCCATTAAATATTTGGGTTTTTTTAAAAAGCATATTTACTGTAAAAAGGTCATATTAGTAATGATAATAACATCAACAATAAGAAGAAAATAGGAGGTGAGGTTTTTTTCCTTGGCGATAAAGCAGAAGAGGTCTACCTGAAGACTAATTGAAATTTAATTTATATCTCTGATGTATTTGACTACTCACGGCTGGGTGGTAAAAGCTAGATATCAAATGACTTATAGTATTTCTCCCTATACTTGCATAAGTTAGTAGACCAGCTTACTGTCACCCTGTGTTAATAGGGAGAGTAATTCCACCATTCCCACTGGTATAACATTAAGGGGAATAAATATCATTCTGTTCTTTTTTTTTGTAGTTTATCAGATGATTTATTTACAGAGCAGTCTTTATGGCAAGTAAACAAATATGTTATTTTTACCATCTGCAGACTGCAAATGGATTCTGAACATGAAAAAAAGCAGAGTAAATGTCTTTCATCAATTTGTGAAAAATTCAACAACACCTCTGGAAAATAAAGGAAACTGTATTACTAAGGATTTAGCAAGTACTGATTCACGTGTTGGAGTATATTTTTCATGAATTACACAGAAATGCAGAGGAGAAAAGAGAAAAAAAAAAAAGAAAAAAGAAAAAAAAAAGAAAGGTGCATGCAATTACTCTCTAATACCGCGCATGCTGATGAAGCCCTGGCACATGTTAATTAATGCCCTATTGTGTCTGACAGCTTACCAAGGTTTTGGACTGAAGACAGAGAGATCCTTTAGACTGAAAGGGGCTTACACCATATATTGAAAAGGAAAAGATTTGTATTAATACAAGCTGTGAATATTCATTAGGAAGAATCCTTTTTTTCCGTTTGTGCAATTAACTGAAATGAACTGCCATCTATCACAATATTTTATCATTAGTACTGTGAAATCTTAAACCCTCCAGAGTGAATAAAAAACATTTCTAGTATTAATGTGCCAGTGGGTCAAAAAAAAAATTCTAAAAATCCCCAGTAATCTTCCTCAGATTCCAGGTGTCGGTAGAAGGAATGTTAATCACCATAAGAGTAATGAAGAATCTTTGAAACATTCAGTGAATATTTGTTCATATTTGCAAATAAATGCATTTGACTGTATTTTTATTCTTTTTGTTTGTGTTTCCTGTAATAAAATTTCCAGGTATTTTCAGAAGTATCTAGGAAGTAAGATTTTTTTGCAAGAATATTGACACCCTCCCCTCCCTCTTTCTTGAGAAAATAATATAGAATGAAATTTACACCAGAAAACCAACTCAAAGTGGGATGTATGTTCCGTGTAAAACAGAAATACTTGGTGTAACCTTCCTTGTTCAAGAAAAACAGCACAACATTATCAGAACTGCAAAACAAACAGCTGAGAAGGTAAAGATAATTCACAGGAATTACTGGCTGAATAATTTCAAATGGCAACTACATCCGTGAAAATTGTGATCTGGGGTTTGGAGGCTTGAAAGGAAATAAAAAATTGAACAGAGAAATAAAAGAATGCACGAAAAACTTACTTACTACAGGCTACTCATCCACTGTGCTAATATGATATGCATAAAAACAGTTATACACAACAAAGATCACAGTACTGTGCACTCCGTGTGGCGTGCAAGCAACTGCGTGCAGAATAAGAAACGCATAATTATCACAATAACCATATGATAATTATGGTTTTGCAGTTTTCTCGAAGAGGTGATGTGTTGCCATAATACACACAAACTGAGCGGAGCTGAAGTGATTAGGTTTTTGGCTCCACCCAGGTGCTAGAATTTCTTCTTTGTCTATCTTTTTCATGGGTTAAAAAAGTTAATTATTAGACCCACTTTTTTAGTAGAATATCTTATCATTCCTTTTCATGTAGTCATGAAGGATGGAGCCAGAGCTTCCCCAAGACTGCATCTCCTGCCTTCAGCGTCTCCTGCGCTTCAGTGCAGTGCCCACCATCTGGAGAAAGCCAATCAGAAGCACATCAAGAGTTGCTTAGGCAGCCAGAGAACAGCTGTGGTGGTCGAAGTGACAATAAATTGGGCAGTCTTAGCAAAGATGTTTCCCTCTTCCAGCCGTCAGTCTTTGAGAAAACTTTCTGATCTAACTTATTTAAATGTATCTTTGCATTAATTTACTGCAACAAGTAACACTTTATTTCAACATTAACTCCATAGATTTTACGGAACTGGTAATATTTTTAGATAAGAGAGAAAATTACATTGCATTATTTCTTCTATGAGAATAAAAGATGTGCTTTCAGGTGTAATGAGAATTCTAGGAAAAAAAACCACAAAATCTTTCTGAAATCAGTCTTTGCAGATGGTATCAGTCTCTAGTGGGAAAGGGCTGAATCATACCCTGTCATCATTTACCTCAACAGAAAAAAGAGCAAGCCTTAAATTTCAGTCAATGAACCCTCTATACAACAGGCGAGGCAAGCTCTGTCATGAGTTTACATTTTCATAAACTAAAATTCAGAGGTGGAAATGTAAAAGAATATTAAACATGTCCCTTCAAAACAGTTCCACTTAATTCCTTTCTATAATGTATCAGCAAATAATTATTTACAACCAGCTATTGACTGTTTATGACATTCGAAGATCAATGTTATAATGCTGATTACTAATGGACACACTTTGAGGTCCTTATGCAATTTCTTTTCCATACTAGTTCTTTATCCATGTATATTTCTCATGGCTCTCCATTAACAGAATGCAGTTTCCTGCTCTCTCTGACTACAAGATACTTAGTGGTTATTTACGCAATGCTTCTTGCTGATCTATTTAAATCTCAATTATTTGCTGAACATATTTATGCTTCCTTTCCAGTCTGTGAAACTGGACCAGTTCTAGCCTAACTCTAAGGCCTAAGCAAGTATTTTAAACTTTTGTTTTCTACACTACTTGTAGAAGACAGTTCCTCCATGCACCCACCCTCTACATCGCTGAACACAGAAATGAAAGGCTAGTCCTGAGTGGCAGGAAAGCACAACAGAACACGTGTTTACAGCCAATTAAGAGCTGGAGGAAGATAATGCCTTGGTTTCCATGTAATTAAGATGTCAGCTGCCCTTCAAACTCCAGACCCTCTGTCATCAAACAGTTGACATTGTTAATGAAAATTATGGATTTTTATCCCTATAAAGTACTGGTGATGTCCTGGAAAACTGTTAATCAGGTTGTTGCCTATTTTGTTAACAACAGGTCTGCTGACCAGATATTTTATGTTACTTATGTTATATATGAGTATCGTTTTGTCTAAAACTATTGTCAGCACGTGCTGTACATTTCAAAATCTCTCAGAGTTGCAGAAATCTCCCATGTATCGCAAAATCTCTCAGAATCTGTCCCCTCGAGGGGAGGTTCAGATTGGACATTAGGAAACACTTCTTTACTGAGAGGGCTATCAAGCACTGGAAGAGGCTGCCCAGGGAGGTGGTTGAGTCCTTCATACATGGAGGTATTTAGAATGGTTGATGAAGTGCTTAGGGATATGATTTAGTAGTGGACAGGTACAGTTGAGCTTGATGGTCTCAAAGGTCTTTTCCAATCAAATGATTCTGTGATTCTACGATTATTTACCACATGATCTGAACACAATCTGTGTCACTTCTTCTGCAAACTTCTTTGTAAAATGGCTCACTTTTAAGTTCTATTGGTCCCAAATAACTGATTTATTCTAGTTTGCTTGACCTCATTATTAATAGTCTTACTCGTTTTGTGTTAATGATCTGAATGATGAGATACTTATTTGTATAAAAATTGCACTCGTACAGTTCCTGTGGTTACTACTGCTCTAAAAATAAAACTGAATTCAGTGCTTTTCTGCAATTTAGGCTACTCCTTCTTTGGTTGACCGGGCAAAGTTTCACAAAGGTGAGTAGCATTATATGGTCCACATAGGTAACTACTTTGTTGGCAAAAGAGCCAAAAAATGTGCAAAACACCTTGCAAGATTAAAAGGAAAAGAACTGGATTTTATCCCTGTTCTTGTTCTTGAAGAAACAATTTTCAACACTTAAGACATGGGCGTTGCTCCATGAGCCAGATTTACCTTGGCTTCCACCACAAATCCACTGAGATGGGCACAGGCAAGAAATTATTAATTCTGGCTGGCAACAGAACCTGGCATGCAGATGTCCACATGTCAGGTTTATAAGCAAAAATTTAAATGATCTGGAAACAGAGGCGATGGATTTCAGCTTTCAGTGACTTGGATACTTAGTTACAGCTCCTGGTTCTTGAATTTATACCGTCATGTCCCATCAATCAAACCATAGAGACACCACTATGTGGCCCTTGGCAATGGATCAAGTTCACTCAGACACTCTGCTTCTCCTTCAGAGGTGTGATAAGAACTTTTGATCCTGTTTTCTAAAGCGATGCCTTGGACCATAAATATTTCTTAGAAACCAACACAAAGAAAGAATTAGATAAATGTAAAGTTTAACAGATTTCTCATCTGCCAGCCTTGCTGACAGCTCTGGGACAAGGTTTCCCGAGTATTCAGTACTGGGCACGTCAAGAGCCCAGGCTCTGGACAGCTATTTTTAACTGTCCTTTCCTGACTGATCTCATTCTCTACCATCCTCCCACAACTTCTCAATAAAAACTACATCAATTATCTCCTTTTCCTCAGAGTTTGCTGATAGTCCTGATGAATTTCTCCAGAAAAAGCAAAAAGAACTTGGAAGGAAAAAGTTTAACACAGAAGTAGAAACAAGGGGGACATGTCTTTCCATGGTCTCCTCATGTCAATATATTTCTCATACAACCTGTACCAATCCTCTTTGCAAATCTCATACAAGACAGGTAGCCTTCAGTGTGGGCACATTTGTATTATTTTCTGCATCTGACTAGTGAGTGCAGATCTAAAAGTTTCCAACTGCAAAAGGCAGCCTACTCTTCTTTTGACAACAGATGAGTCTGTATTAACTTGTTTTGCCCACATGTTGTTAAGAAAAGACTGTTAGGCATGCTTAGCTCTTGGTTCTGATAGTCCCAATTTATATTTATCGTAATTGTTTTTTATTTTAGCCATTCTACATTTTACTTAGTCAATAGTAAATAGTATTTACAAGTTCATAAAATAAAAACTAATCAATGTGCAACCTTATTCTAAAGCCACACACGATTTAGTTTAGAAGATGTTTAATAGAAGTCTACAGATGATCTTGAGGGGCTTGGTCTCCTGCAGCTGTAGCCCAAGCTGCCTTGTGGTAAGGCAGCTTCCCAGTCATGAATGATGTCCAAGCCAATATTCTTGAACTCCAAGACCTATCGCACTCTTCTCCACTTCCCCATACCTGCCTAATTTCAATATAAATTTCCTGGATTTCAATGATTGTGGTGTTTCTAGATGAGATCTTAGTGATGCTTTTCATTGTAGCATTTAAACTACCTTCTGGAAATATCCTAATTTACAGATCTTGAGGTCATATCAGTCATCTCGATACTTAGCGTTAGAGTCACAGATCACAGCCATCCCCCCTGTCAACTGGGACAAGCAGGTCTTTATCTGCTGTTTCTGTCTGATTAACCCCACCCTGTAGCAGAAATTATTTTGAATACACCCTAATCAAGACTTCTTTGATCTATACTTTAAAAATTTCCTCCTATTTTATTTCAAGTCTTAGTAGTTCTCCCTGTGTGATTGACCTACCTTTATACTAAGAATGACTCCCTTCTCTGAGCTACCCAGGCATGTCATCAGCGTCTTCGTATTTCATCTGCAAAGACCCTTCATAGGAGTATTAAAGAAGCCCAGTTCCAAGCCAGTGCTGAAGAACTTCCTCCCAGACTGGTAGTTCCATAATGGTTGTTTTCACATTTCCTTTCAGAAATATTATACTCTGTTTTCCTTAAACTTATTTCCAGTCTAGCTCTGGCCATCACTTTACTGAAGGTTATATAATCCCTGCACTTCTACTGTACACTTATGCCTGGAAAATTGGTTATTGAAGGAGACTACCCTTGCTCAGGAACTGTCTAATTCTGCACTCAGGAATAAAACAAGAGCCTTGGATTTCAAATGATGCAGGAAGTACACCGTAAGTGTTGGCAGATTATTTCATTGAGCACATGATTCTAGGTTTTTCTTTGTATATCTTTTCTTCCACATAATATAAGGCACGGGTGCTGTAATAATTAATTATTTCTGCTACTCTGTGGCACTTCTATAGCCATCTGAGAATTAACAATATTGTGATGCAGCTGGCACTAGGAAATAATGTTATCAGGTGTCTCCAGTCAAAGGTCTAAAATATGACTAGCCTTGTGGAGAAGTTATTTCTTTTGTCTAAAGGCAATATTCAGGAAAAAAAAATGTATGTGCATCCAGTTTAAAGAATATATCATGAGGCTAATACTTCTCAGAAACACTTGGGTTATACCATATGATCTACAGAGCTGGACCACACATTAACAGTGCAGTCGGTTAAGCCTGGGACATGGGATTTTTGCATTTTTTTGCATTTTTTTAAAGATCTGACATCCATAGAAGTGCTGTATTCTGTACATGTACCGTAGAGTCTATCCACCCATGTGAAGTGCACATATCTAGATTTTCTGGTATATAGTAACTAGCATCTCAGCTGGGTTTCCGCTTATCTAGAAGCACTGAGGGAACATGCAAAATCCTGTAATTCCATCTGGAATAAAATTCCATGAAGAGTCAAGTGTCACAGCCAGGAATCCATGGAAAATTCTTTAAGGGACACTGGGTGGGCTTTCAGGCACTGGTCAGGAACAGTGATACAAGGAGAAAAACACTCTTGCGATGACACATTTCTTGTAGCACCAGAGAAGGAGAAGAGGCTCAGAGCTTTAGTCCACCTCTTGTACAACCTGACTTAGTTGCCATGGAGATGCAACAGCTAGTTGCTGTAGTAAACTAACCCAAAATAACTAACTAGAAATCATTTTCTCCACAAAGCTAGAGAGAAGTAGGAAATATTTCTGGTCTTAAGGAGTACGTAACCATGGTTCCTGGAGGTACATTAGGATGACACAATATCACATTCTGATAAGTACTATATATAGAAGTGAAAATCAGACCTCATCTGACAAGAAAAATGTAATTTTTATTAGCTATTATCATGGTAAGAAAATTGGGTTTCTTTTTTTTCATAGATGAGATTATGTTAGAGCCCCGGTTAGGACATGCTATTAATAGTTCTATATATTTATAGAAGGATGAAGCTTGAAGTGAATGGGTGGAAGGAGAAGAATCTTGATCATGTTTTAAAATCTTTTCAGCTCAGTGTTTTTCTTTCTAATTATTCAGTGAATGAAAGGGTACTGATTCATCGGGAAAATGGATCTTCCTGAGACACTTTTTAACCAACTTCTTTCCTGATGTTTTAGGACACATTCTGTCATTCTTACTAAGCAGAAACTGACTCTGGGATGGGTGAAGAAACGAATAAATTGTCCCAAATTGCTGGCATTTAAACTTATTCTGAACGGGTTTCAATGTCATAGTATTTAAATCATTGGCAGCTGATTTTGCTCTAGCACACATCCTATCTGCGCCAGAGAACAAGAAATAGCCATGCTGACAGGCAGAGTTTAACAGAAATAGATCCAGTCTCAAATGTTTGCATCATTTTTAGTATGATTAGAGTGCTGCTACTGCAATTCCTAACAGCAGTAAAAAAGCCCTGCAATATAAATTTTTGACATTAAGATAAAGAATGAGCAAAACAATGAAATCCAACAAATAACCATAGATGAATGAAAGAAAGAAAGAAACTGAAAAGTTCACATCCTAAGCCATCCTCTGTAGGAGCAGAGGAAGGTTTTTGAGACAACTATCAGTCATTATTTTGTCAAGTACCATCAGGTAACATCCTGAATTAGCTCAGCGATGAGGGTTTCACCACATTTTGTGATGAATAAAATCCTTGGGCCTATAGATGCTACTGGGGTGCAACACTGCACTGAGCCTCCCTCAGAGCCTAACTACAGAACAAGCCTCTGTTAGTCCAGATTGAAGGCAAGAGTCTCAACCTCCAAGCTGAAAGATATGAGAAGGCAGATTATGAGTAGTCACTTGCCTCAAGTCATCAATATCACATTTTATCACAGAATCATAGAATAATCAGGTTGGAAGAGACCCACCGGATCATCCAGTCCAACCATCCCTATCAAACCCTAAACCATGTCCCTTAGCACCTCATCCACCCGTGCCTTAAACACCTCCAGGGAAGGGGACTCAACCACCTCCCTGGGCAGCCTGTTCCAGTGCCCAGTGACCCTTTCTGTAAAGATTTTTTTCCTAATGTCCAGCCTGAACCTCCCCTGGTGGAGCTTGAGGCCATTCCCTCTCGTCCTGTCCCCCGTCACCTGGGAGAAGAGGCCAGCACCCTCCTCTCTACAACCTCCTTTCAGGTAGTTGTAGAGAGCAATGAGGTCTCCCCTCAGCCTCCTCTTCTCCAGGCTAAACAACCCCAGCTCTCTCAGCTGCTCCTCATAAGGCCTGTTCTCCAGCCCCCTCACCAGCTTCGTTGCTCTTCTCTGGACTCGCTCCAGAGCCTCAACATCCTTCTTGTGGTGAGGGGCCCAGAACTGAACACAGGATTCGAGGAGCGGTCTCACCAGTGCAGAATTTTAATTACCTTTTTTTAAAAAAAGATTTTCCAAACAGGGGATGCGGAAACAAGACACCCCTGACTGACACCTGCAGAGCTGCAGTGGCTCAGGAGCTGAAAGACTGAGATCAGGGATTGTGGCAAAGGAGAGGGAGAGGTAGCACTGATGGGCAGCATCGCATCTTAATTGGTGGTACAGCAGGTCTGGATGTACTAGGGGTAACAGATCTAGTGGAAATGGTGTCCCTGTGGAGTCAGTGCTGGACTTGCCTGAGGGCTTTACTGATCTGAGGGACATTGGTGGCCAGAGATGACAAATCATGAGCAGAGGGAGACAACGTGCAGAAAAGTTAGCTGTTCAAGGGACAGGTGTGCACCAGATCTTGACACTGGACGGTAGAGAAGCTGGCTGTGGGACTAGGGACAACATGACAATTCATGACTGATGGTTTGTCATGTTCTCCCTAGGCTGATGTTGTAGCCCTTTCCCTAAATAAAATTTCCTTTATTTTAAACAGAGAAGCACTATTTAGCAAGAGCATCACAGAGAAAATGATCCCCTTTATATTTGAGCACAGCCCCAACATTGCCATCAGCTCCTTGCAGATGGTTTTGTGGGTAAAATTCTGGGAAGTCTGGGGAAAGACAAATGTGATCACAGAAAGCCAAGTTAGTAAATTCAAATAAAAAAAAAAAGTCTACATACTCAAAAAGATATTACCTTAAAATTACCTGGTTTGTTTCATGAAAATTTTTCTCCCCTTTTCTAAACCTCTTAGGATTTAATTTGCAACCTGACCTTAGTTTCCATAGGGAATAATTTCACTGTGGTAGGCAAGAAGAAAGATGAAGAAAAAGCTTCCTATTTGCAGCAGTCTCTTCACCCTGCAGCAGCGTTATGCTTAGGGCTTGACTCAGTCACCAAGATGTGGATTTCTAAAGCCATTTGAGAAGCCCTGTGGTACTCTGCCTTTCCAATACTCAGGAACTCCATGTGTCTCCACCAGCTTCTATGTCATTCTTGTTAGGTTTGTTTAGAGTGAGGCTACGAGGGTGTATTCTCTACCACAAAGGCAAACCTTTCAACTGAATCCTTCATTATTTTTCCTGAAGGAAGCCACAAATTTCACCAAGGGAAAACCTATGAAAACTTTTTCCCAGCTGCTCCAGATCCAATAACTAAGCCTATTTCCATATTCTGTTAAACACACTTCCAAGTAAGCCTTCAAGCTCTTCAGACAGAGTTATATCTTATTTATAGGTCACTGACATAAAATTTATATGTTTTTCCTGGTAACAGCCAGGGAGCCTCAGCTTGTGAATATCTTTGTCATTCATTAAACTCCTGATGCTTCTGAGAGCAAGTCTATAAGAATTTAATGCAGCAGCTTGCCTAAGTGTAAGTTGATGCACAGTTTTACTCTTCAGAAAAGCTCATTAAAAAATACATATTGGTAGGGCATTAGTGCTGGGGACCCTACTGCCAGCTCCTCCTTTAGCTTCTCCTGAACATATTATATTTATACCTCCAATATCTGTCAGTACTTTCTCATCATGGAGGACTTCCAGTGAAGCATATCCTCTAAAATCAAATGTACATTACAGTATTAGACAAAGTAAGGCCTCTAGTACTGTAAAGACTGAATTTAAATTCTGTTATCGCTCTTTCTCACCTAGTAGTTACAATACCATATGTGTACAAGCATCTGCTCAAGCTGGTGCTTAAGTTCTGACCATTTTTCTTGCTGGTCAAGAACCTGTGATTTCCTCAGATGAGAAATATTCTGTGGAATGCAACAGTTTAATAAAAAATGACTGGCAGGTTTTCTAAGTCCCAAGTAAATGTGAGATCTTCACCAAATCTCTTTTTCTTTCCAGTTCTGGTATTCAGCCAGTCATTGGTTCCCATGAGGGAACTGACTCAAGTCATTGGCGTCACAGAGGCAGAACCCTAACCACTATATATTTTGTTACTATGACAAGACTTTTCTTGTGAGCGGAAGATCATTTAGAAACTATTTCTTATGTCCTCTACATGCTAGTACTTTACTAGGAAATTCCTGTTCCTATGAGTAGGTGTGTTTTATAGGCATACTCTTTTTTCTTACTCCGTCCTGGTATGTCAGTGATTCCTCTTCTGTACCACATTATCTTTTGATAGAAAAGCACAACTGCAGGTTCATGAAAATGTCTCTTCCTGCCTATCCAGGATCAGTGAGCTTCCATTAATTCCAGGACACTTGGATGAACTCAACTGTAAAGGCTTGATGTTTGCAGGGAACTGGAGCACCCATCTTTGGTAAAAATGGGGATTTTGCATTCATACAAACAAGGACTGTTTATGAACGTACAGCTCATGATTTGTGCATAAAACACACCAGAGGAAAATCTGCAGAATGCTGTGAGGACAGAAGCCACAAGCTCAGCTTTGCACGACTCTAGCAGAATCATAGAATGATAAAACAGAATCATAGAATAGTTTGAACTGGAAGGGACCTTAATGATCATCTAGCTTCAATCCCCCTGCCATGGGCATGGACATCCCACTAGATCAGGCTGCCCAAGACCCATCCAACCTGGCCTCGAACACATCCAGGGACGGGGCAGCCACAGCTTCCCTGGGCATTCTGTGCCAGTGCCTCAACACTCTCATCGTGAAGAAGTTCCTCCTTATGTCTAGTCTAAATCTGCCCCATGAAACTTTCATCACCCTCTATTTTATCAAAAATAAACTTATTTAATCATCTGAGGGCAACTTTCAGCACTTCCCAGGAAATGGAATCCTTGGCAAGATTTGCAGATGGAGTGTAAATGCTAGAAACCTGTCAGTTTCTCTACTGCAACAAGAACGCTTATAATGTCCAGGACATGGGCCTGCTTGCACCAAAAGCCTGTCAGCTAAAAAAATAAAGGGAAATCATGGGAGGGAGTGTTGGAGAAATTGACTGCTGTGGGCTATAGTTACTGAGGCATTTTGCTTCAGCCAGCCATTGACTTCTAAGCTAGAAAGTCTTGCACAGAAACCAGGTTTGTTTAGCACAGTACTGTGACTGTGTCTGAAATTGATACTTTTGCTTATTCACCTTCTGCTGTCCACCCTGGTAGCCATCGTCACTTTTAAGTTTCTGGGCTAAGCATTAGAAAATCATAGGATAGCACAGGGGAATTGTCCCTAGGTGATGGGAGGAGAACTCTATGACTCAAGGGACCTTTTCTTCTTTACTTTCTGCCTTCCGTGACAGTCTATGTTAGATGAAAAAGTAAAACTAGACTATTCTAAAGGTATTGAAATGAGACACTTGAGAAAGAATTCCTTTATCCTAATCTCTATCTGGAACATTCAGGTTAAATCTCCTCTACCTTTTATTTTAAAGCATCAACAAAGTCGTCTTGTTTTTTCCAATCACAGGGTATTCACCGCGTTGACTTGCACTTACATCCAGGTCATATAAATCACTGAGGTGATCACAACCAGCAAAGGCCATGATGTCAAGAAAATACAAACTATACACAACTTTGTGGTGTATCTCAGCACACATAGTTAGAAGGCAAAACTATTTTTCTGGTTTTGTGAGTGCTGGTTAAGCTCTGGCAGAAGGATAGGAGGGGTTTTTTTTTCTATTTTCAGTTATTTCAAATAACATCAAAATATTCGCAGATCAGCTGTCAAGGCTGGATCACAATTTAGGTGACATGTTATAATGACCCACTTCTTCCTTCTAAGTGCCATGAATTTCCCATTATCTGTTTTGTAGTTTCCTTATCTTGAGACTCCTGAAATACACACATATGGAAGTGTCAGGGAGATAAGATCCAACTAGTTCTTCAAACTGAAGGCAGAATAAGTACCACATGCAGCAGGAGTTGCTAAATTTGTTTTATCTAAATATGAATTTCAGTTATGATTTCATATTATTAAATACAAATTTAAGAAAAAAAAAGTATGGTATCTGATGTCCATAGGATGCTTCTTGATTTTACTGACCTGAAAGTATTTTACTGTTTCCTCTGTCATTTTCTCTGCCCTTACCCCTGTCATCACTCCACCTTCCACTGTCTCCCAAGGATGTAATCATGAAATCTTGCCCTAAGTATTTAATGTGCAATGCTGACTTTTGGTTAAGAAACTGTGATTGGTCTTGTATGCTATGGGGTGGATTTTTTCTTTATTTTGTTCAGAAATATCTATATTGTTAGAAGGAAAGTCTAAAGAAGAATGGAAGTTTTAATTTTACTAGAAATTAAATGAGAAAATAATTGGATAAGCAGAAAACAGTTTCAATAAACCTTGTATGTTTAGGACCGAAACATCACAGCCTGAAACATCATACTTAAAAACAGGATGACAAATTGACTGAGTGCATGCAAACTAAAATTTTCGGTTTGATTTGCTCATACCATCTGATCCTGCACTACTAGAAAGTTTAATTGGACATCTGAAATGTTTAATTTCCTCTGCAGTAGGGCTTTGGAGATGAGGTTCTTCTTCCTTTTGAATTTGATCTGTCAAGCAAACTAATTTATCTCAAAACACAATCTGAGTCTTAACCCACTTGTTCGATCTCACAGAATATGTACTAAGGTTAACACAACAATGATTTTCAGCAGACATTTTATACGTGTTAATAGGGTTTCTTAAAATATTGCATGATAAAGAGTGAAGCAAGTAGCTACCACCAGAATGGAGTCCAGTGGTAGGAAGATGAAAGAATGGGGTTTTGAGGAGTGTAAGAGAGCATTCTTTGAGTGTTCCAGAGGCAAAACTAAGGCTTCAGGTCTTCCCTGGTTCATATATATGTACATATATATTTGTAATATAAGATAATGCATAGGTAATATATGGCATATATATATATGTATGGCATATGCCTAATACCACAGTTCACTGTTTCCTTTCAGTTGCTGTGGAAAATCATATTCACTGTTAAAAGAAAGACTCTATCACCAGCATGTACAAAAAAGCCTATTTTTTGTTTTCAGTGATATCATCACCCAGATTTCATACTGGATTATTAAAGGAATACTTCAAAAGAAGTAAGTCATGTTTGATATTTTTATTTATTTATTATGCTGTAGCTTCTCTACCATACATTAGAGTATCATATCATAGCAAGTTCACAAGCAATACACTCAGAGAAAGAGCATATCAAAGAATGGAAGAGAGAGAAGATTGAAGAAACTAAGGTTCAGCTTCTTGCAGATCCTGTTTACTAGTTCAAGTAACAGTTTTAATAGTCAACCTATTAAGCTGTAAATCATAACATTGTGTACTTTTTTTTTATCTTAGGAATAATTAATGATAGAGATAGACCATTAGAAGAACTCTTAGTGGAGTTAAGTGTCCACACTTTTAATAAAAGATGAATAGTGCTTTAGGAGCTCCGACACACTGTTCAGATTTAGCTGGAATGATGATGAGTGTCATTGTGTTGAGCAGTCTATTATACTAAGCTCATGTTTGCATAGTTTGAGTCATCATGGATGACAGTGTAGAAACAGGAGTACAACAATATATTTGACACTTTGAATAGTCCCAAAATATAAATTTTAAGTTAAATCTGAGATGAAATGTATACTGCTGGATGCAGACAAATGTTTGCACGGTTGTATACACTGACTTTCTTTTCCTGTAATCTGAAAGTAAGTCAGAAGCACAAACTTAGCAGTGAGAGGATCTAATAGAAGAGGTTTTATACATTATATCTGTCTTAAAAAGTTGAATCACATTGGGAAGATGGGAATTCCAGCACAGCACTCCTCAATATGCTGCTTTTTATCCCCTTGGAGATCCATCTTCATTTGACTGTTACTGGTAATGGTAGTGGCGTGTTTAAAAGGCTATCATAAACATGACAAAGCATCTAGGAAGGTTCAAGTGGCTGGATCAATAAATGGCTGAACTTCTGAAGTCTTCTTTATGCCTCTTTAGCAATGAGATATCAGGTGGACCATTAAAAATACTATGCATACATCAGTTTTTATCATGGAAGAAGAGAAATGAATGTGTTCACATTTTTAGTTTGGATGTCAGGAAACTACAGCATGCGACACGAGTAAGAAAAATTTCAGAGGAGTGAGGACTTCTGCTGGTGTCTTTTTCCGAGGAGGGAAATGCAGTATTCTCTGTGGAGATGATACTAGTTTTTCTTCACAGGCCCCTAAAACTGCTATATGAAAAGAAATGTTCTTGTGAGCAACAATTAATATATAATTAAGTGTCAAACTACATCAATCTTGCTCATCATTTTCCCTTTTCTTTAAGCTTTAATTTGGATGGCTCAGAAAACAAGGCATAGAGCTTTTTTCTACACCAAAGGCAGAGTGATCACAAGGCTCTTTTGATCTAGTACTGGCAACACTAGTCAAAAAGTGAAACCCCAAATATCTTTTTCCTGAAGTTTTATTTACAAAGCTGGGCACATGTTCCACCCAGAAGAGAGAAAAGAAAGAGACAAAAGAAAGAGAGAAAGAGCATGAAAGAAATCAGGACATTTAAATCAACCAGAAAGCAGCATAAAGAAGCTGCTGATTTGCAGCAAGCAGAGCTATCCTGCTAGCAAAACAAGCATGCTGAGAACAATGAAGATGTCTTCCTCTGGATTGTCATCTGGGCCACACCCAACTAAGTGACCTTACCTGGGATAAGGAGGTGACTCCAGTGTTGTGTTAGTATCTTGGGAAAGCTACAGTAGGGCTTGTACTGGTTATCCAGACTGAGAATTAGCATTTAAGACTGTAGGCAGGTCCCAGAGTACATTTCAGGCAGATGGTTGTGCACCCAAGACAAGAAAAACATTTGCTAGTTTCCCCTACCAGTCACTCAAGAATTTTCCTCACAGCTCAAAATTCTAAAATGTTTGTGCAATATTGCAATAACATTCATCTTCTGGGCTTCCACAAAAGGAAGATTTAAAGACTGCAGACTAAAGGCTTTTGATTAAGAAAAGTAATCATAGAATCATAGAATAGCTTGGATTGGAAGGGACCTTAAGAATCATCTGATTCAAACACCCTACCATAGGCAGGGATACCTTCCACTAATAGTCTGCTTCTGTGCTCCAGCAGAAGCCAGGGCACCTCCTGCTCCATGAGCCAAGAGAGGAAGGGCAGCAGAGAAAGGGAAAAGGAAGAAATAGTGTCAGATGCTGCCACAGGGCCACAGGGCTTGTGGGAGCCACGGTGATCTCATCCCACTGGAAATGCCAGGCATGGGAAAAGAGATTTGTTCAGCTGGATATTTACAATTCACATTCTCACCTTTATAATTAATATCAAAACACACAGTTTCATGAGCAGGGAAAGCAAATGAAGCATCATTTCCAAAGGGTCTTTCCCATATAGCCTCTTGGGATATGAATAGGATCTTTCACCTTTATCTAACAGTCAAAAATCTTACAGGAACTTAATATCTTTGATGCATCAGCCTAACTAGCAAGCTCTGTTGAAATTAGCCAAGAAGTTCAAAAGTTATTTGGATGGAAATAAAAAGGAGAACTGAACAGGAGACATCTAAAGAGAAATATGCTTGGTTTGTGGTTTGAGAGAAAGTAGAATTAGTTTTCTGACTTCAGCAAAGTCTTGTTTAAGTAATTTCATTTCCTGAAAGTTAACTGCATGTTTTTCAGACAGTGTTTGTCTCTAGAAGTGATAATGTAGGGCATGGATATGCAGAAAGGCCATTGCTTATATTTATTCCTACAGAAAACAAAGCCATCTTTGAGCTGGTGGATGCTGTAAATGAAAGAGGTGAAAAAGGTCACACCTGCAGGGAGGGGCAGACAGGACTGATGACCCCAAACTGAAAAACAGAGTATTCCATTCAATATACATCATATTCACTATAAAACTGAGAGATCACGAGGGTCTCACTCTCTTCTTCCTTGTCTGATGTCCAGTGAGGACCTCATCTGTCTGTCTGTCTTCCTCTCATCCCAGATCCTTGTGTTCCTGAATCAAGTTCTTGAGCCCAGCTCCCTCCTAGCCCTGAACACTTTCATTCATGTCTGCTGTGCAACATTTGTGGTGATGTAGAGTCATCAAGGGATGGGTGCGTTGGTTCATATATTTGTATATGTATTATTATTTTCTTTATTATTATTATTATTAATAATAATATTATTATACTAAAGATGTAGCTTTAGTTTTCCAACACTTTCCAACAAGTTTTCCAACAAGTCTTTTCCTCTCATTTCCCTTTCTCTGGGGTAGGAGGGAAGGGAATTGTGAGCCCTACTGCTCAGTTTCAGCTGCTGAATTTGGCCAGGCCAGGGCTAAACTCTGACAGCTTGTTCTCTTTGATGAGATATATGAATAAACTTTTGTTCTTTAGAAAAACAGATTAAAACCATTAAGGTTTGAAAGCCATAAACGACTGTTCCATCACCAGTGGTAGCTGCATCACATCCTCCATCGGAAGCTGAAGAGGGGATGAAATTCCTTAGATCAGTAGTTCCTTCAGATCAGTTCAGACACCTTAATGAAGTGCTGGTCGCTGTCTCCTCATCCAAACTGTGAATAGAGGACTTCATCACTGCTGCTGGGGAGTTCAGTCTTGGTTTCTTCCTTCTCCCTGTTTTCACTCTCTCCTCTCAATCTCATGTGCTGTTTTTTCTACAATGCAAACTTTACCGCACTCGTAGCTCTAATGCAGCAACCTCAGGTAACCAGCACTGGGAAGACAAGCTTCTCAGATTTCAAAGCAAAAGATGTAGAAGTTTATTCACATATCTATTTGCAACTGAGATTAACTATTTGTTTCAACTGCACAAACTAGACAAAAGGTGATACTAAACTACACGATCACCTTTAGATGTTTCTTTTAATCTGCAGATCCCAATTCACATTACATTTTTTTAATTGTTCCTATTTATAGTGAGGATACTTAAAGTCAAATTAATTCTTAAAGACAATGTACCTAGAAAGAAATAGGTAGGAGTAGACGGAGACCATAGCACCTGTCTTTGCCTGTAAATCTGTCTCCTAGATTGAAACAAATAACTGACAATATTTGCCCCTTTGCTGTAAGGTTATTGCATAGTATGGAGGCTGCAATTGAAGCCTGAATATGCACTTTCACAGAGAAAAGATATATATATCTGATATATAAACTTTTATTTTGCCTTATGCTTTGGGATTTTTTTATAATAAGCAGTACCCCGATATTTTATTATGACTTCACTAAAAAAGACCCTGCAACACCAAGGATGAAGAAGTCACATGTCAATTGTGTCAACTGCTTCAGAAGAAGCACTATGCTGGTAGTTGCACTGATAACTAAAAGATCATGGGCATTCATTTAAAATATATCTGGCTGTGGTTTGCTCTGCTTTAACTGAGTGTGGAATCCTGCCTCATTCATTAGAGTGCTTTGAAGGAAAGCTAAAAGAATTGTTTTTATTTCTGAGCTAGACTGTAGAAGAGCATGGACTTGGCTCTTGCTACAGCATCTGTGATGCTCAGCACTCAAGTGGCAAATTAGCAAAACAATACTGTTTGAGAGTCCACATTGCCCTGTTGACAGCAGTAGAGCCTCTCACACAGCGAAGTGAAGTATATGTTTCAGGGTTGCTGCATTAAGATCAAAGCACCTTGAATGACCATTTGGCAGAAACTGTGAAATGACAGCAGAACTTCTGTTTCACTTGCAATTGGTTTGGGTTTTTTTTATATTACTAAGTAGAATTTTAAGTAATTCATAGGTGAACTAATGATCAGATGATCAGAAAGCTACTGCAGGCCATAACAGGAAAAGCACTGACCCTTCTTTTTGTACAAATTCACATTTATTCTGTGGTACCTAGATTTTACAATTGAAGTTTGGATGTGTATATAAAGGTTTATGGTCTCAGATTATAAGTTAAAACAGGAAAAAATAATCTTATTATAAACACAGATACATACAGACACATATTCATTTTCCTCTAAATTTTAGATACCTGTATCTTTCTATTTCATAGAATATAAGCATATAAAATACATTTCATACTTCTGTGGTTTTGTTTACAGGGTATAAATACATATTGTACATAAATGATTTATAAAAGGAATATCAGTGTTTCTAGATCACATTGCATAGTAGATGGGTTGTTATTAGCAAATAAAGGAAACAGCTTTTCAACAAAAGAAAACAATAAGGCTGCCAGAGTATGCAGTGGTCTAGGCATTTCTATGTGCATGCGTGTTCACGTATGTTTTTCTACATAAGTGTGTGTATATGGTTTTTTTAGCATATATCCCTGCCAATCTTTGCACTGCTAGTAGGGAAAGTCATATCCATGGCAACCAACTGCACCATTCCTACCCACATCATTGACACCTCCAATCTCAACTGTCAAATATTCTATGCACATCATGTAAAATAGGTCTATTTTCCTTATACCTCTGTGCATCTAGTTTCTGTGGCTACATGTTCATGCAAATGGGAATTGTCCTTTTTCTCTCAGGTTGATTGAACACTGAATTTGTTTTGCACCTTGGCGATGCAAAGTCATGCTGTCTTGCCACCTGGCATACCTCATAATTGCAAAAGCTATATTATAATGATAACTCTCCATAAATTAGTCTGATAATACCAACTACCTGGTTTGTGAGGAAGAATTGGAGAATTCTTCAAAAGAATATTAATATGGGGCTGAGATACACGAATAATGCTTAATTGGCTCTCCAGAGTGTATTAATTTTCAGTACTGGAAAGCTAGTATTTGATTAGTTCTTTAGAGATACTGAAGAGAAGAAAATGTCCTTCATGAATCCTGAATTTATGAATTTATGAATCCTGACAAATTACCCACTGTTTTCTGTACAAAGACCTTGAATTCCAAGGATTGTCCTTTTCCTACTTGGCAGGAAAACAAAAAGTCTGATTTAACACTTGGGGCTTCTGCTGCATATTTTAACGAATGTACAATCAAACCTTTTTTCCTTGGTCTACTTTGAATGGTGAGTCCTAAAATTACCTACAGATTACCCACAATAACCCTACAAATCCCACAGGTGCCAGGGTACTTCAAACACACAGCATGCAGTAATGTGGAACTCCCCCATCATGTCCCCACTTGTGGTGCTTCATTAGGAGCAGATTATACCTCCAGATTCAGCCACTAGAACGTTCCAGAGAGGTGCAAGGCTTAGATTTTTGTTTTTCATGCAAAGATAAGCCTGGATGTCAGGACCTTGATGGTGTTAAGGTAAACAAAATGTGCTTGACAAATGATACATCATTAAAGAAGGATGTTCTTTTAAAGCAAAGGCCTTTTGGTGGCATTTTTGTTTGATTTGAAAGAATAATTTGATTCCTAAGACTTTCTTCTGCGTCCTGGGTGGTGGAAAGTGTGAAGTGGTTGCATAAGTCTGGGACGCAGCAGCACAATCAGAAGAAAAATTGTTCTTGTTCAGAAAAACAGCACTCGAAAGTAACTAACAGTGAATATCCAAAACAAAGGGGATTCCCTTTGGCACAAATGCTCTCATTTGAACATCAGCACATAAGTGCGTTTACCTTTCACAAAGTTTTGACTAATCAAAGACAAAAAAAAGGTATTTGAAAAAAAAAGTGTGCTCACAAAATAAAATGCATATCTTCCTGCAAATATCAATCCTCTGCCAAGAGATATTAGTTTATTACACCTTAACTAGTAAAGTGTAATACACACAGTGTTGTACTTAAGGTACATTGCACACACGAATCCAGTAGAAATTGCATCAGTTAGGCTAAGAACTGGTGCTGTATCCTCCTCTGTGGAATTAAGAAAGTAATGAAAAAACTATTCTGCTGACAGCATTGCGTCTTGGTGGTTGTCTCCAAAGGCATTGGCCAGAAGGAAAATTTTAGCACCAATTTCTAAAGCACCAGCTTGCCTCTTCTGTAGTGAGTATGTGGAACCTGCAAAAGGTCACTGCAGACAAGAAAAAAATGGAATTTCTGCCTGGACCTAGGGAGCTCTGAGATATGAGATATGGGATGGTCTCACTGGAGCTACCAGTTTCCTTTTGAATTTCCAGCCTATCTGCTGCTAAATGGAGAGGTGGTGGGAACCCATACTTTGCTTGTGGCTGCTCTGACTCTACAACAGTACTTTAGTGATTATTTCCTACTGTGCTTATCCAGAGTTTTACACAGAAAGTCAGAATGAGTACATCTATGTAGTATTTTAAAGACAAGTATTCCTCAGGCTACTTGTTAGTCAAAACTCACTATCTACACAGACAGCAGGCTTCTTTCATATCTGCTTTTACTTTTTCTCTTAGTTACTGACTTTAAGACTTTAGACAACCGTGTCCAAATTAAAGTTTAGGAAGAAAATTCAGATGCTGTATGGTGGTTATTCCAGACCAGAAGCATCTTTAATGTGTGGATGCATTGCAATACTATTAATATTATTAAACATAAACAGGAAAATGAACCAATATCTTGCAGTTTTACAAGGGTAAGTTTTGCCACTTCAATACTTCCATAACTTTGGTTTTGGGACAATGAGGATTTATTAGCAATTTATTATGAAAGCACTTTAGTCTAGTCTGATACTTTCAAATAGATTTTAATATATGAAGTACTGAGCAGGATCTTTGTCCCCAGAAGAATAGACTAAAGGTACGTAAGTATAAATACCCTACATGCAACCTCATGAAATGGGCTGGAGCCACTTAAGTGGAGTGCTTTGCAAAACAAATAGGTTTTTCAGGGTCTTTTGAAAGAATTAGATGGAGCAGCTTTAATCCTCCAATTTTTCCAGATATATGAAGAAAACAGATTTTTTTACCTGAGGTTAGCAACATTAACAACCATTTTTGCCTTTTTTGCCAATAATGGAGTTACAACATCCTTTTAGAGAGTTATTCATTCTGAAATGCAAGGCAGCAAGCACTACACATTCAAAGTATAAATCAAAAGGACATACTTAAGAATAAAACTGCAGCTGCTTTTGCAGTTACCCACCTAGCAATCCTCACAACTTTTCCTGAGATACCATCTCATCACTAAAGCCAGGCTTTCATATCACTATGCCTTGCTACTTAGATTGGTGATTACCATGTCTGTTCAAATAAGAGATGTGTTTGTCTCAGTAAAAACAGCCTGTGATAGGGTGAATTAAAAGAAAGTTTTTTGCATATGAATATATCAATTCTGCATACACATTTGAAAATGCACATCAAATTAACAAGATTATATAATCCTCTAGAAGAGTGGACGCAAGCTTGAATCACTGGAACCTGGGAGAGGAGGTCAGACTAATGTTCTTGGCTGGAATGATTTTTTTTAAAATATCTCTAAAGATATAGGAAAGAGAACCTACATAGTATTTTTATTGCTGTGACAGTCATGAGTGAGGAGAGCATGTTAATAAGATATGATAAGTCCCAGTAATAGAATCCCTGGTTTCAGTGCTTTGTCACCAGCTGGAGTGTTTCTGTGAAAACCAGTGATGTCATACTACTATGAAAGTTATGAGACCAAATGTGTTCACATATTCAGAAAGGAAAATATAATACAAACAGTGCAAAACTGGAAGGCAATTTTGTGCAAGTATTCACTATAAGACCCAGATGCTAATATTAAACAGTGAGGACTATTTTTTTTTCACCTTCAGCACCACTGCTCTCAGAAGACACCCGGAAGATATTTTCACAATTTCATTTTCACCATTCTCAAAACCACCATTCTTATTAATCTTCCTGCATAAGAAAATGTTTGCTGGGAGTTTGTATATGCTGAAATGTGAAAAATGTAGTCACAGCTCTGACAAGCAATGTCCTCACTCATAGAGTAGTCTCTTTTTAGATGCTTTTGCAGCACTGAACTTTCACCAACAGATTTTCTGACAAAAAAGGTTGTTCTGGCTTACTACAAAAAAACATCAGTTTGGCTTTAAAGAAGAGAGAAGCAAAGTGTCACCACAGTGCAGAGGATCATACTAATACAATTATCTTCAAATGAAATAAAAGTATATATTTTTAATGACAGTATATAATTTGTACCCAGGGAAAGGAAGATGAAAATGACATTTAAATAAGTCTAAATCCATTATATAGATCTACGATGTTTATACATCAAGACCTCTGTAAGTGCCAGTTTTTTTGGTTTGGGTGAATCTGAAGCCATGCCATGCTCTACTAGCATCATTATCATCATCACCATCAAAGCTTTCAACTGATTTTTATCCTGTTGTGGATCTCAGCCCATTCTTAGTAAGCCAGTTTACTGAAAGCATGTTCACATTCAAATGATGCAACAGCAGTGCAATTTTATATAATGCCCTAAGATATTCAGGGTCTCAGGACACTGTCTGCAGTACATTCAGAATATGTGAGCAATATAACAAATGCATTTTCCTTCACAATTTTAATGGGATGCCTGCACTAGCTGAGTCAATATCAAAGGGATTATGTTGTCCAACTCATGAACACATACACTTCTCACTAATATGACAGGTTCTATACTGAGCACACAAAAAGTCAAATTCCTTGATTACCTCTTGATGATCTTTACATTGTCCATTCCAAATATGAAATTGCAAGGTTACTTATACCTGTAATAAAGCTATTCTCCTTTACCTAAAGCATAGTTGTATTGTCATCAAATCGAGATGATAGCACCCATTTTCTTCATGCTAATGGAAATTTATCAAGACACAAACCAATTCTGTTCAATTCTGTCACTTTGTCCCGGAAAAAATAAAATTCTTTTAGGTTGTTATATGGTCTGAATTGCAGCAGACAGCCTTAGATGGGGGAACTAGGGACACCAAACCAAGAGGCAAAACTCTAGCATAATCCATATGAAAACACAAAAGGAGATCAGTCGATGGCATATTGTTAGTTCATTCTGTTTGGCAAGTGTCTTCCAGTCACCAGTGGTATTTGTCAGTTTGTGCAGAATTGTTATTAATGTCTTTATTGTTTGCTTAATTGAAGTTAGACTTTGTCATTAACAGATCCATCTTGTGTCATTCAAATATTTCAAATCTATTTGTCTTTGGCATGAATAATGATATTCCCAGTCTTCCAGGCAGACTGAATAGCAACCAAATGAAGCTTTTAAAACTGTATAATGATTTGAAGAATCATCCCTCCCCTTCCCACCATCAACTTTCTTATTATTCCCACTTCCAAGAAACTGACATTTTCTAGACCAACTCATAAAGCTCATATTGCGGACAGTGGATAAACATGGTACTTGCATAAATCTGATGAGATAAAACATGGGGAAGGAGGGGCTGAATCGCAGAAAACAGTTTGTATTTTCTGACCAGCCTTACTTATTACTGGTTTTGGCACCTTAATGAAGAATAGTGTAAATTCAAACCAGTCCGGCTTGATTATCAGCAAATGACCATTATTCTATCAACGCCATCCTTCAGCATTGCCAAAACCTTCACTGACAATATTGTTTAAGCTCTTATCCAGTAGGAGTATTCATCAGTTAGCCACACACTTATATCCTAGGATTTGCATGTCTAGGTACAATATATGCAGAACTGCAACACAGGCAACAATGATTTTTCAGCAGCCCATTTCCCATTTTAAAAAATCAAGCAAACAGGTGAGAGTAGTTCTTAATAACCAATGTCAGCAATTTCTCTCATGATTGCAGAGATGCTAGCTCTTTTCACTGCAACAGTCATTCATCTAAAGCATCAATGATACCTCTTATTTAATTTTGTTTTCCTGCTCCTAAATACTTTGAATTTTTTATACACTAATAAGAAATCCTGAGCAATTTACCAACAAACCCTCATTTTTCTCATGTTTAGTAAACAGTAAATTCAGATCAACCTTGCTCTCATCAAGCCTATTTCACTGGTTTTTTTATTTCTTGCATAATATTCCCTCTAAATCTAAGAGTATATCTACCCCAAAGCCTTATGATTTGTTGATTCAAACCTGCATATTTTTCCAAATGTTCTTCCACCTGTTATTTAATAATAGTTTTATCTCCAAGGTTTCCAGTTCTTCATGGCTTTCAAATTAGCCATTCCTCTTTTTCCTGTTCTTTTACATTAGGACATATTTATAAATGCAGTTCATCTACTCAGCCATTTTCCAATTCATCACTGATTTGTTGTATTATTCTGACAACTGACTTTATAAGTGTAATATTGGCTTTATGATCACATTCACTAAATCTACATCAAACCTTGAAGACAAAATCTGCCCAGGCTTATCAATGAAAATTGCCACTGCTCTGTCACAGGCTGCTGAGTTTTCAACACAAAATCAACTTCTTTGTTTGCCATCGAGGCAAATGAAGTATTGAAGCTCAGCTCACACTGGATTCCACATCCTCGTGCCATTTATATTGATCTGAAGACAGAAAATAGACTGACTGATGTAAGTGAAGGTGTAAATATAGTTTACACAGTCTTAATTTTTTGAGACAGTGCAGAAGAAGAGGAGAATCCTTTTTTTGACTTTCAGATCGTATGTTAGCTTTTGGAGGTTAGAAAACTATTGTTCCACTTGCGTGAAAAACATGCAAACTAAGAGTCAGTGAAACACAATATATTTCTTCTTAAGCAACTTTTTCTACAATGTTTTCAGGCAATGGCCTTCAACACATCAGCATTTAACTTTGCCTGTATTTTGGGGGTTTTGACCCTACGTTCACTTTCTGTGACTCTATGTTTCACTTTCTTATGAAGACTGGTTCTGATTCCCTACCATTTTGTTGATCTGTTTCAGCACATGTAGTCAAACTGACCCAAATACAAAAAAATCTGAAAGCTTTTTCAAAGAAATATATTTAGTGTATGCATGTACTCTAAAGACTTGCATGGTGCCCCCTAATGACACATGTTAAAGCCCAGATTTTGCACTGAGATGGGAACTTTGGGGAGCCATTTCTGATCTCTATTATACCATTTTAATTCCCATGAGGTTAAACTTATACCAGTATAACAGAAAGAGTGAATCTTGTCCTGAACTTCTAAAAGCCTAATTTAGCAACGCATATAATGTCTGAAATACAGATTTTTTTGGTCATGTACAATACTGTTCTCCTGAATCAGGACCCAAATGTTATACACTCCATTTAAATCATGAAGAACAACTAGATCTAGTCTTAATAATGTATACTAGCAGCGGATTTTCTTAATGTTTGCACTGAAACCGTAAAATCATAACATCCTACTTGATATTACATTTCATTTGTTTTAGAGTCTGAGCTACAAACCCAACAGTTTTGGCAATCAAAATCTCAGTAATAAACCTTTCTCATAGACCAAAAATGGATCTATGGAGCAGTCCTATGCTGGTTTATTTTTCAGGAGGTTTTTCTCTACATTGCAAGGAATCAAATTTAGGAAATTTGTACAGATGTAAGAAAACTGAACAAAGTGTTCTGGGAGAGCAGTTGCACAAAACCAATAATTGCACCTGATAAGTGTTCAAGAAGAGTTTTAATCAGAGAATGTTTTAAAGGGAGAAAACCTGAGAAAGCCTGAAGGAAGTCCCTGGCATTATTCATGCAAACTGTTTGAAGAATTTGCCACAAACATCATGAATTTCTGCATGTGTTTGTTTTGCAGAAATACTCCTTCAATCACATTTTACTTGCATGAGTATCTGCAAAAAGTGAACTTCACACCCGTGTGCACAAATATTTGGCGAAAAAGTATGGCAGATCCGTAGCTGTGTATTCATGCAAGAAAAGCCCACGTGTTAATCTAATCAGGCAACTTACACAATGCCCTGAGATAAATCTGCTCAATCACAAAGAGTCTGGACACTAAGCTAGGAGTATAAAGAGAAATACATTTGTAAGCAGTTCAAGGGGAAACAGCAATGAAATTTACCAAAATATCAGTTAGGATGTCACATCAAATCAAATTAAAAAAAAAAAAAGATATTCCACAAGCAGCAAAAGGAGTTAATTTCAGTGAATAAAATACTAATTGCGAATTATTCACTCAGCATTAACATTATTCATTTCTGCAGCCATGGAGAAATCCATGAAATGCTTTATTTATATTTTTAAATGTATCTTACCTTTTGATTTTATAACAGTTTCAGTAGCTTGAGAGATCTAAACTATCTTTATTTTCCAGAAAATTTATCACAGTGCTGCATTAAGCAGCTCCCTCTCTTACAACAGAGAGGCTTCCTCCAGAGACTGGAACGAGTGCATTTCCTTTAGCCAGTCTGTCTTGGCAGATTCAGAAAGCAAGATGCCTCATCTTCTGACCCTCATCTTCTTATCCTCTGGTCTCTAATGCTCATTATCCTTTTCTGTATGTCAAATTACATACATTAAAGGTTGGTTGGTTTGTTTGGATATTTTTACAGCACTCTGGTCTTTTATATAATTTTGTGCTCTTACTAAAGTGCTGCTGAATTTCTCATTATTTACTCTGCTCTTTGGTAGCAAGTGTTTGGGTTGAGATAAATAACAGAATATGTTTTGGAAGCTGTTTTCACATAGGGTAAAAATGAAAGCATTGGACACGTTCAATAAAACCGCCAGGGCCACAATGAGACTCCCCCCAAAAAGTGAATGGAAATGAGCTGTTTCATCGTGCATACACTGTTCTTCTTTAATCCATGTGCTTATCTCTGAGCAGAACTACTAAGGGTGGTTCCTGTATCTTTCTGAGCTTCTCCACATTTCTTGTTTTCACTGTCATTTCAGGACATCCATTTACCTGAAAGAAACCTGCTCAAATCCAGGCTGAGCACATCCCAATGCATACAGTACAAACATATTTGGAGCTGTGATTCTGCACAGAAACTGTTCAATTTTGGATTTAAATGAAAAGTTTTGTAATTATTATTTTTCCGGGAAAAAATAGCTAAGCCCACCATGGACTGTGAATGAGAAGCAGCTAATTAATATCCACAGGAAATTATTTTGATTTTCAGTGTTGACCCATTTGGGGCTGTCTCTTCAGCAATTAAACACAGCAAATATCCAGGGGGTGTCAAAAGGACATCTCTGCTGACATCTCCTCAGATGCTTTCCATGTGCTTTTGAGGTTAGAGAAAGGTCCCGTTTTACAAAAATAAAATATGTTTGGGGTGTAATGCTGTGAGTGAGGAATGAGGAATAGTTTCCCTTGAAGACAGGACAAGTGATGCCTTCCTGATGCAAATAATATCAGGCTCAGTTCTTCACTGTTTGTGACACGTTTGGATAATACAGTGATAAACCACGCACATAGATTTTTTTTTATCAGGTCAAGCTCTTACTAACTTTGACTGAAGTTTGCTGAGATAAATACAGAAAATGAACAAAATGTATAAACTTTTATAAATAACAATTAATTTAAAATCTTTTTTAGGTTTATTTAACCTAAATTCCTCACATTTATGTAGTACGATCTCAGGAATGTGGGCTGGATTTTCTTTTTCTTTTCTTTTCTCCTCTTCCTTTTTTCCATGACAATCCCAGATTAATGGAGCCCTCAGTTGTCCAGG
The DNA here is from genome assembly GCF_032191515.1 of Phaenicophaeus curvirostris. Taxonomy (NCBI): domain Eukaryota; kingdom Metazoa; phylum Chordata; class Aves; order Cuculiformes; family Cuculidae; genus Phaenicophaeus; species Phaenicophaeus curvirostris. The sequence continues at coordinate 19,839,270 of NC_091431.1, forward strand.
GGTTATTATAATGCACTGAAGTAATGAATAACCACTTATGAGCAAAAAAAAGACTAGGAATATCTGAACGATGATGCTTGAAGTGGTCTGTCTAAATCATATACTCGGATTATTTAAATAGAGTTTTATAATATTTAAAAACCCTTTTGAATTGAAGGACATTAATTTCCCACTGAAGCTTACAGGTGACGTTACTGTACCACAGTTCTTTGTATCAGATCAGGATTTAAGGTAAAAATACAGTTCTGTGGAAAGACTGTATGCAGATAAAAAGACGTTTGCCCTGTAAAAGAATGGGGATTTCTCTTGTTAAATAGATCTTACTAAATACACAATATCAAGACCAAAACAGCTGTCCCCTCTCCCCAGTACAAGTCTGAGCTTGACTAGGTTGAACCAAATGTGACACCATGAGTATTAGAGACAAGCACATATTCCAGGGGCTGTCTCCCTTCAGACTGTCTTTTTCATAAGCTAATAATCCTCCAAATTGCATCAAAAACTCTTTTGTCTTTGTCACAGAACCAAACCCACCATCTGAACGAGTCCAGAGAAGAGCAACGAAGCTGGTGAGGGGGCTGGAGAGCAGGTCTTATGAGGAGCAGCTGAGAGAGCTGGGGTTGTTTATGCTGGAGAAGAGGAGGCTGAGGGGAGACCTCGTTGCTCTCTATAACTACCTGAAAGGACGTTGTAGAGAGGAGGGTGCTGGCCTCTTCTCCCAAGTGACAGGGGACAGGACAAGAGGGAATGGCCTCAAGCTCCGCCAGGGGAGGTTTAGGCTGGACATTAGGAAAAAATTCTTCACAGAAGGGGTCACTGGGCACTGGAACAGGCTGCCCAGGGAGGTGGTTGAGTCCCCTTCCCTGGAGGTGTTTAAGGCACGGGTGGACGAGGTGCTAAGGGGCATGGTTTAGTGTTTGATAGGAATGGTTGGACTCGATGATCCGGTGGGTCTCTTCCAACCTGGTTATTCCATGATTCTATGATTCTATGATTTCAAAGTCCTCATTTCAAGTGGAGCAATCATTTCTGATGAACAAAGTGAATATGTGTCCTTCCTGAGGTGAACCCTTTGTCCTTTAAACCATTACTTTTAGCATCTGATGAGCAACGCAGGTCAGACACAGACATCTGCAGTAACACTAGCATAGCTGCTGGTGGTATGCTAAAGGGACAGCCTTCAGGAGCAAGACATGCCTCACGCTAGATCTTGTTTTAATAGCAGATGTTGCTCTGCTTTGACCACATCTGCCTGAAGGATAATGAGGCATTTCCATTTATTTACAGTACAGCAAGGCATCACTGTACTTGTATAACAGCATCCACAGCATAGTTTGAGCCAATTTTCATAATTTTAATGAAAAAAACCCTTCACACACTGAGATTTTTAAGTCAGAACTGATGAAAGTATAAGGATACCAGAGGACTAGTGCTCAGGAAAGATTTCACTGCTGATTTCACTATTAGTCTGTCAAGATATTGATGGCAATGGCCATGTGGTAATCATTGCCTTTTTTTATATAACCAGAAAATGTCTCAACAGTCACTTCACATATAAACATCTACTGTGAATGTATTGCTTTCAAGGTAAGACATATTCTAGTCTATGCCACAATCACATCATGGGATCTCTTTACTCTTTTCATCAATCATTTTCTCCCTTTTGGTTTCTCCTCCTCTACAGAGTTTCTCTTCTCCTAAGTCAAATAACCTCTCATCCTTACCTCTTTTTTGGTTACACCATGTCTCTGCTCCCCTTTATCATCAAATTTCTCAGTCAGGCTATTTAATCCCATAAGAGTAGAAAAGGGTAAGATTGGGCCTAAGAGTTTTCTCTTCAAAGCCTCCTGGCACAAAACTTATATGAATACAGCAAATAAAAGGCTCCACAGGTACTTTACAGTTTTTTTAAAGAAGTAATACAAACCAATTAGAGAAATGTTTAAATCACACTTCAGAATGACAGAATTATTCAAAATGTTTTATGTTTCCAGGATTTTCTAACAGAATCTGCCAATCCCTTGGAACACAGGTGAATAGTAAGTGAAATGTTTTGAAAAAGAAACCGCCAACTTGAATGCAAATTTACATGCAATGCACAGTAGGTTTAAAAAATAAATAAATAAAAATGTAGCCATTCATGCAAGCAGGGCACATAAGTACAGACATGTAGGGACAGGGCCCCATCCTCAGTTTATGCAAAGCAGCAGCTTCTCAGTGAAAACCCATCCTGCTGCCAGGGGAGATGACAGGAGAAAAGAGCCTAAATTTTGTTGTCAGCAACAGTGGCAACATCAATATAACACTACAGGATTGCCAGAACTGCAGTACCTTATGCAGGTCTAATACTTCCCATGCACCATAAACCTATAGAAATATGCTTAATAAGAAAACTGAGCGCATTCTGCTCTTACTCTTCTTATTCTTCCAGACTTCTGAATGTATGAACTTGCTCGGGAGGCATGCATCATGCTTCTGGCTGCTCCTTCCAGCTGGCAGGAATAGGATTTACCCCTCATTTCCCCCAGGCATTCATTTGACCTCTTGTAAACAGATCCTCCAGATTTTAGGGACCCTAAAGGAACCCCTCTAAAGGCTACTGTTGCTGAAAAGCTGAAGGAGAAGGGTATATATTACCTAGTGGTCCACCCTACAAATAACTCTAATGTGACAGATGAAAGCACCAAATCCCAAGGTCAAACATCTCATAATATAAACATAACTTCCAAAATGGCAGCCAGCAATTTATTAAGGATTCAGAGATCATTTAGATAATTTTGAGATCTCTTTGCATTATCAGGTTTCTTTCTCTTTTCTTCTTTTTTTAAATCACAGAGACTATTTATAAATGGTCATGCCCACCCCGTTCTCTCTTTTGATGCTTCAGTTTCCATGAGATACACAAAGCAGTATAATATTATGAACTAAAAATAACACTAATAGGATATGAATATATTAGCAGACCATACTCACAATTCCCTATTGATTTTCGCTCCAGTAATATGAGGTTAATAGAATGAAGGGCATTAAGGAAGTACAATGGAGAACTCACAGTTAAAATACCAGACTATTAGGTTGTAATAATAGCTAACGCTGCTGTGTCTGACTAGTATGGCATCTGTATAATATGATGCAATATTATGGCATGCTACATTAAGAATACAAGCTAAATGGAAGTCAGGTTGTTGGCTGTTTTTCTTCTGATGTTAAAGAGAACAATATAGTTTTTCAATTAATGACCAGGGAAGGAAAATACTGAGTAAAACAAAATAAAATACCTTTGCATTTAAGCACATTGTGATGGCGAAGCACTAACTGAAGTCATTTTCTGTGGTTGAGTTTTATTACAGCTAAAGATGAGTTGTGGCTCCTGAGAGCATTATTTTCATTTATTTGATTGGAGCTTATGCAATGTTTCATTGTAAACAGAGCATGCTTTTCACAGTGATGAACCAGATTTCATTACAAGAGGGTTTCTACCCCAAAATGAAAATCTGTAATGACTTAGCTGCAGAGCTGGCACCAAAGTGAAGCCAAACACAGCCTAAGAAGGGTTTCCACCTGCAAATATGACACACAACTAATTGTTTTATGACACTGGGAAAGAAGCATCCTAGTGCCCAATTTACAGTTATGTGGCTAATGTTATGTTAACTATTTTCATAGCTGGGCACAGAAAACTGCTAGAAACTTAACTCTCAAGCCCTAACTATGAGCATCGATTAGTGGCTCTAGGTTTTACCAACATTTTTACACAGTTTAGGAAATCATTTTCACTTACATGCCATAAGAAGCTCTGATAAGGTCAGTATTTTCACATTGCAACACGAGAGTTTAAAAGCTGGTCACCATGAAGAGGTTTATCTGGATTTTCATGTACCTATTTACAAGCCAATCTAAATGAGATTTTATGCTTATGCTCAAAGTACAATATACCAATAGCTGCTAATGTTGGAAAATGGCCAAAGCCTTAGCACAAAAGATCATTGCCAGTGTACAAACAATTTAAAAAACTACATTAAAAATAATACCACCGAAATTGTTTTAACATTCACATTGCAATTTTTAAGTTTATCCAATGCTTCCATTACTCTCACTTTCTGATCAGATAAAAACACTGTTGTCAACAAAACTGTTCCCATACTCCGGGAATCAAGGAAATAGGTCTGGATACAAAGATTTGGTCTGAGATTCTATTTACCACTACGCTTCCATATAGGTTTGTAATATGCTGTTGCAAACACTAACTGCTCTGGAGTTATACTGAATGTGGTGCTGGATTCTGTTCTGTAAAACGTTAGCAAGAACTTCTCAGCTAGAGAATAAGCATTTTAGTACACAATATTGAATGCTTAAATACTTTTTAATTGCAAGAATATAGCATCCTGCAACAAGTTAACCTGCCTATTATGCAGGTGTTCAGGGTTTGAATGTTCAGTTTCAATAGATGTCTTGACTGACTGTAAAATTATGATGTAATACTATAAAGGTACTCACAGTAATAAGTGAACTTGTGACAGAAACAACAACATTTTAAAAAGTTCAGAGCTGCTATATCATCCTGCTCTTTGAAGAGGAAAAGAGAGCCTCCCTGAAATTCTTGTTCTCATCTCGGTCATTAATTTCATAAATAAGATGTGAAAATTAAGTACTTCTAGGTATAATTTTAGGGCAAGTCTATCTGCGTTAGGGAGGTGGAAACAGTCCAGCAATTGTATCTGAAGTTTTTGGATTGAAAACACTGTCTTAGTAATTCTGTTGGAGGAAAATTAAGCAGGATAACATTTATGAAGGGTGGACATGGTTTAGTGGTGGAAATGACAGCGCTAGGCTAACATCTGGACTTCATCTTCAAGGTCTTTTCCAACTTACACAATTCTATGATCCTATACATAATGTGTGCTTTTATATAAATGTAGTTGTAACAACAGCACAACAAGTAGAAGCTATGGACATCTTCCCTGAGGAAACGAAAGAAAAGATTATGGAAGAAAAAATGCCCACTGATTTATATGTGGGCTAAAGTATATCTTATTCACTTCCCATATCAGGGAACAAATGACTGTGTTACCAGCCTGCCCTACAACAACTACTCTCTTTGTTTAATATCCAAAGAAGAAGGTCGCCTTTTCTTGATGGATTTAAGGAGATCTCAGTAGGGTACAGACCTCCTTGGGCCTCGGTTTTATTTACCACTATGCTTCTGCCAGACATACTTGGGTGTTAGGAACACCAGAAAACACGATTATTTCCAATGATGTGAAATATTGTGCTGGTTCAGAAATCAAATTAGCTGTTACCTGTTTTAGTGAAAGTGCATCTATCTCCCTCTTCTTCCACCCCCTGCAATGTGGAATTAATGATACAAAATAATAATAAAAGAAGTTAAATGCCAGAAAATTATCTTGGCCGTGCTGTGGCTGGGCTAGCAGTGTGTCTGATCCTGTCCAACAGAAGTGCACGGAGAAGAGCAGTAGTAATAACTTGAAGGACAGTGGTTCTCAGCACAGAGATAGCTTATTTAATAATGAGAAGAGAAGGAAAGGGTCAAGACCGAGTGAAATCAGAATGACAGAGTGGAAAATTAATCAGTCACTCCTTTTGGCACCTCCTTCTAAAAAAAAACAACAAAAAAGAAAGAAAATCATACAAAATAATTTGAAAGGAAATTCTCATTATGGAATGCATTGGAAACTGCAAAATTCACAATGTCATAGTTGGATTGTGAGCACTTAGCACGAAAAAATAATTTAGCAGGATTATTTCAAAAGACTGAGTCATTTTATAGGCTTTTAACTTTTGCTGTTATGCCGGCAAAGGGAAAGCAAGAAGAAAAATCAGAGCTAGTGTCTCAGGGTAGTAAGCTGATTGCCTGCAAAAACACAGGTGTACTCAGGTGCTTTACCTCTGCAACATCTCTAAGTTGAGTAGATGCATTGTGGAAGGTGAGTTGCATCTGTTCTTTAATACCTCAGGTGTTACCATCCACCACCATAGCAAGTCACCCTAATTAATTGATTAATGGACCTAGAAACAAAGGCCTTTGCCTTTTCAGTGTTACTTAACTTGAGAAGTGGCTCTGTGATGTGATAGCAGGTCCTTCCAGAGAGGCTTCACACAAACCACAGGAGTCTTTGGTCCTGGTACCCAACATCCCCTGTCCCAGCCTCAAGCTTTTCTGTCAGATATTTAAATAGAAAAGAAGGAGCACATCTCTTTAAAGCAGCTCTGACCCACCAAATAAGAGCATGGATGCTGCTTATGGAATAACCACAGAAACAATCTTAACAGATTATTTAATTGTCTTCATGGTGATTGGGGCAAAACTAGTCAAACCTGATGAAGGAGTCACTAGAGATATGTGTTTATCTTTCCAGCGTTATAGTATTTGAAATACCTCCTCTCTGAGAACATGCCTACTGTCACAGCCTATTGGCAACACCCTTAATCACCAGGTTCTCTGTACTCCCATGGCTCTCATTGTCTCTAATATTTTTCATATATCTTCCTTCGACTTATCCATAAAGCTGTGAATTTTCTGAAATGCTTCTCTCACTCTCCTACTCCATGCACATCTACATTTCTGATAGTATCTAAATAACTCAAATGGAAGACTGAGCAATCCGTTTTAAAAGTGAGGATATTCAGTATTGCCAGCCCATTTTGGTAAATTAGAAGTGGTTTAGGAGGTTTTTTTATTTGTATGCAATGCTGTAATGAGGTCTCATGGACAGCAGAAACCCAACTCTGAGAAGCCACTGACAACCTGAGCTGAAGGCTCATTTTCAGCTGGGGCATTGGAGTTTTTGTTCCTTTATTAAATTCAATGCATTTTCTTTTCACTGTATTTGCTCTGATTTTTTTTTTAAACATTTCTATCACTCTCCCAATCTTTATCTTTTGCACACTGCCAAAAATATATCCACGGTATTTAGAGGGAGCTGATTTACAGATTAATTATAGCAGATTAGATGAATAATAAATGAATTCTAGTAGACTGACACCTTTTCTTTACCCTTGCTGAAACGATGTTTCATGTTTATCCCCAGTCTGCAGGAAATCTAAATATCTCTAAAAGACAGAAGTACAACTAATGTGGTAAAGTCTACATAATTCCATGAATCCTCATTTCCTCAATGGGTCTGGGCACAGTGGGACTCTTCATTTATATTTTAATTTTTTTTTTATTCTCTTGCTTTCTTTTCATCCAAGAGAGGGAACTGCTGGTTGGCATCCTGTTCGGAGGGCATTAATCAAACCAAACCAAACCTGTAGATGTCAATTAACTCCCCTTCCCTGCCAACGTTCCTGCTGGTCTCTGTTTCTAACCCTCCATCAAACCAGCACTGCTGCGAGCAAAGCCTTCACAACATGCAAGAAAATTTGTTGTTTATAATTCATTGCCCAGCAAATCAGTTAGGGTGGTCTGCGTCATACAAAATCACCCCTCTTTTCAATATCACCATCCCAAAATTCAGGCCAGTGTGTTTTTCCCTGTTTATTTGTCTGCTCTCTGTACACCACCTTGTGAAAAAAAAAAAATCACCTTACTTCTTAAAAGTTTACATCTTATCCTGCCTCTTGCATTAGTCTGTTTGGTTAGGATGTGTGGCTGGTATTGAAATCACTGTAATATTTCCGATGATAGCTTATAATTTAATGTGGAATATATAGGGTAAGCATAGATTGAATGCTGGAATATCAAAGATTGTCTTCCCAGGCAGTTTCATTGATTAATTTAGGGCTGTATTCTGAAGGTGCTGGCATGGTTTCAAGTATTCACCACTGTCTGGGATTTGGTCTGTAAAGAGAGAATAAATGGACCATGGATAGGCATAATTATTTTTTATAACTCTCTCCCAGGCATCACCTGTCCTTTACAGAACTGAACAGGCTAAATAACAGTGACAACAGAAGGACAGGATTTTGTTCGTTAAACTAGGAGATACTTCCTAGGTTACTGGCAAACACTAGTGAGCATATTTCATCCTCACAAGTGACAATTTATTTTTAAAATCTGTGAGAAAAGCTACAAAAATATTTTGAAGCTAATGTCCATAGGCACACATGTGAATGTACCTCTTAATTGTTTAATACAAATTTGTTTGACATTTAAAAAATTATAAAAAACCTTGATATTGGATAATATTTTCATTAACTTGTCTTCAGAGCAGGTGCACATACATGATTTCTCCTTTCCTCCCTAAGATTTTGATTTTGCACTTGGAAATTGATCTCTTTGCCCAAACAATCTTGATTTCCCTGAAAACATTACAGAGTTTCTTCTCTCCCCAGATGTCTACAGAAAGAATAAGATATTAGATTCGTACAGCAATAATCCCTTGAATTTTTATGTGAATTCAGCTGCAGCAAATAAACCACAAATAATAATTAAATAACCACCATTGGCAATTAAACTCTTTATTCTCAAGCCTTCAGAATCAATGCTGCAAGGAGAACAATGTAGATGGCACAGAGGCCATGGGGAGGATATACTCTTACTTATAATACTACTTACTAGTCTTATCTTTTTGGTTTTGTTTGTTTGTTGTTGATAAGGTTAAGACAATAATGTTTAAGTCACTTCCCTTGTTAAAAATCAGAATTACATTGTGTAACAACATTAATATTTTAAGTACACAGAATATGCTGATTCTGAAGTGAAACCTTAAAATAATGATCAAGTGAGAATATTGCTAGTCAATATTTTTATGTGGTTTTTTTATTTTCTTTTCATTTGTGGCGTCATGGAGGCTGGGTAAAGCTGTATTGTACTTATCTTTGCCATATAAAATGTGGACTTTAACATTATACAAAGAGGAGCCATTGCTATTGACATATTTCAATTTTCTAAAAAAGAAACCGTGTAAATAAGGAGATGAAAAAGATCATATGGTGGCAAGGAGAATTGTTAATTATATGCTGTTAGTGCCTATGTAGTCATTTAGTGCATCACCCATCATGTTCTGTACATCTGCAAAGATGCAAGGATATACACTTTTACACATAATTTTTGAAGGTAATGCAGTGCTGTTATACTACACATACAAGACAAAATAACATTTGGGAAACATTTGTTGTGAGCTGTCCACTGTGGAAACGCCTGGACTTGGTGCACTCATATCACAATAGTGCCTAACACTCCCTTCCACTAAATTAATTCTGCAACATCTCCTGGGTCTGGTATCAGGCTTTATACAGTAATAATAAAGTCATTACTTGTTAGTGAGAAGTCATCTCTCACTACTGAAAAAATTACCAGTTTGCACCAAATAAATTGTGGAACAGAGCAAAACTGAAAGATGATTCATGTAATCCTAAAATAAAATAATTACAACACTTAGCAAGGATGCATGTCTTAACATCCCCAAAGCGATGGATGAAGAAGAATTAATTACTCTCAACAACATCCTGCAAGTGGATACCTGCTTCTGTTTAGGTTAGAATGCCTGAAGGGTCATCTCAGTGGAAGAAAACTGGAAGATCCTCCTACAGAAATGCTCCTGTGAGGACATCCTGACCTGAAAGAAAGATGTTTCTCCCTGCAGAAGGGCCAGAACAGTGTCTGAGAACATCTGGGAACCTCCTCTTCCACCTTAGCCCCAACTCCATACCAGTTCCCACTGGTACTCAGAAAGGAGTTATAAGATGTGTTACCTTTTCTCAATAATTCCTGAAGGACCAGCAAGCAGCAGGCAGCCTATGGTGACAATGCTCTCAACCAAGCCCTCCTTCTCCATCTATTCTCCCACGAAAATGGACTCAGAAGGACACTGAATCCCTTTTGCATGACAAAAAGACACAGCCAGAGGTGCAAAAAAGCACCACGAAAACTAAATAATGAGCAGTATTCCCCATCAAGATCACTGAGGTAGGAAAGCACAGGCACTGAAATGACTTCTCCAAGACTTTTCAGGCCAAGCATAGCCAAGCCAAGAATGAAAATCTGTACTTGCTAAACTGTAATTCTGCTGCATTGGTTTATAATCCTGATCTCTGTTTGACTACCGGGTAAAACAGAAAGCTGACTCTAACAGAATTTTTTAAATGCTCTTTGAAAACTACATTTGAAAGACACTTCTTCCAGTATTTCTCCCTATCCTCAACCCTCAAACCAGAGAAACAAGAGTCATGAGATAAAATCCCAAACCAAAACAGAATATATGAACTGAAAATATCTGTCAGGTTTTTTTGAAGTTTGAACTATTCTTTCTTTTTCTACAGTTGAAAACATGTTTATAACACCAGTGTAAAAATTTGTTGTACAGAACACAGAGCTATTAGCCCTTTTTTTCCTGTAAAATCATACCAACACATATTTGAAACATTTTTTTTCCTAATATGCCCTGCTTTGCTCCTGAGAATAATAATAACTCAACTGGCTGATATTTAAAGAAACAGAAATTCTATGGGTCTGATCTGCCTTGCAGTTCTGGATATGTTAACGACTCATTCATGATGTAAAAATGCTTCCTTCCATTATAGCTATTTTTCTATTGTTAATAATCTGTCAGCATTTTCATTCTAAATCCTGATTATCAGTGGTTTGCAGCAAAACATCTTCAAAAGTACTAAGTTTTTTTGATGTTGATGGAACAAAAGAGAGAATAATTTGTAGAAGATTAAATGGATAAAAATACATTAAGACAAGCAGTCTAAAATGGGTAAATGTTTGGGAAAATAACCCTCTTTGCTGGGTGTCAGCACAGTGCTGCTTTTTTGGAATGCATAAAGATGAAATACACTCAAGCAGCACACATTGTAAGTCTGCAGTTTATACCAAGGTCTATAGAGACACATCCACGGTAACCATCTACGGGATTTCTGGTTTTGTCACTAGGAAAACTGTAAAAAATTCAAAGCTTGATTTTCTTCTTCATTTCCTCAAGCTAAGTCAGCAAGACCACTGCTAATGTCAACGGTGTTACAACAGTGTAAAATTGGGGTGAGAGAGAGGCGAATCAGCATCCTTAGTTATTGTTTCATGTCAAGCTATTATTTTTCTCTTTAGGCTCAGTCCTACGGTTCTCCAGCACAGCAACTGATATCAGGGGTGCTGTGCCTGGCTAAAGGTTACTTGCAGCAAAAATGAAAAAGGATTTGTTTCTTTTTCTTTTTCAGAATACATACAGATAGCCTGCAAGCGCGTTTTCACCCTTTTTCTCCCCACAACCTTTTCCAATACAAGAAATGCAGAATTTGTTGCATGCTGACCAGCCTGGAGAAAGACAAGTGTGCCATCACAAGGACCACAGGAGGAAAGAAAGCAGAAGCAGGAAGTTTTATGTTGTTTCCCCTTCTCGTATTTATGCCATTTCAACTAAAATACTATAAAAGAGCTGGATAAAAATACTTGCATTGCTGACTTACCTTGCTAGGCAGTTAAGGGTGAATTAAGTTCTAAGTTCACTCTCCAATCACAGTTATTAGAGATATGCCTCCACTAATTATATATTTACCCTAGGAGCATTTAAAAAAAATAACTCTAATTCTTATGAGTCCAGGCACTGTTTTATTTCTGGTCCTTCTTGCACAAAACACACAAGTCCCATTCTCACCTCATATAGTGGTTTCTTTTCCAAAGTGGAAAGAAAGGTGCTGTATTTTTAGGAGGACCAGTGAGGGGTATTTTGGAGATGCTCAGGAGTGCACTGAATCAGGTCAGTTGGGCGAGATCGGGCAGGTGCAGGAGGGACATGCTTGTCAGGGTTTTCTCCAAGCACTCAGCATTTCCTACCACATACTCCCTCCTATCTCATTATGGACGATTACATTGTTCTTATTGCCCCCCCTTTTTTTTTTGCTTCAGAAGATGCCTCAGGCAGCATCTCCCTTCCTTTCTGCTGTGTCTACAAGGGCATCATCTGCTGTTCAGAAACAACTGTCAAAAGCCCAGTCTAAAAGACCTTCTTACATGTAAAATTCCCATACTACCTCTACCTAAGCAGCAATGATAGCAGCCACAGATGAAAAAGAGTCATCAGAATATTAACAAGTTACTGTCTTTTCATTAGGAAAAAAGACAGACACCAAGGTAGAGTTCAGCACAGAATAAGATCTTATGTCCTATAACCACTCAGTAATAGTATCATTTATAAGATAACATAATATAACATAATATAATATAGCATAACATAACGTAACAGAACAGAATAGAACAGAAATTACTAATACTTACATATTTCACACTATTTCTTTGATGAGTCTTCTAGTAAACAAATTCTTTACAAACTACCAGCCCTACAATTCACAGTACATTAAAGATTTTTTGGTCTTTATTACAGCTGTAAATGCTTAATGACTGATGATTAAATGCACAGTGAACTTATTAAAACCTGAAAGATTTAATTAAATGCACTTGGCAGGAGATGTAAATCTAAAATTGGTTTTAATAATTCTGCATAAAATGTAACAGTTCTTGAATAGGTGCATCTAATCATGAGAAAAATTTCTTTATTTTCTCCTGTTTTTACATCTGAAGTTCTAACCCACTTTCCTACTTCCCCTTTAAAACACCAGGCACTGATATAAAGGGAAAAGGTAGAACAAAAATTGACAAACAGGTCAAATAATAAAACATGCTCCTGGCAGGCCCCCTGATGGGAATCCTGCAAATATTCCTTTAATGCCATTTAAGAAATAGCAGAAACATGTTTGAACAAATAGCATTATTCCAAATGAGAAAACCAGCCACTAAACCAAACAAGACATTTTTGCATTTTTCTTCATTCCCTCAGGTTTTGGCTTGCACTATAGATTCAGTGGAATAGCTGTTACCAGTAGTAATAATGCATTCTTTATTCTGCATCTTCCCATTAGAGATCACTACTAGGTAGAAAACACACCAGCTTCCCACCATCTGCATGACATTAGTCCAGGTTGCCCAGAGTCAATGTAATGTGTAATTTGAATAATGTGGCATTATTAATATTAAGCCATTTCTGCTTTAAAGTAGTGGCTTCTGTACTCCGAAGCCATGGACAACCAAGTACTACTCATTATCCTTTGTGAAAGACACACGTTGCAGTATTTAATATCATTTAACAGATAGATGGTCTGATTATGCATGTCATTTAGTATGACTTCTACAGTAACACTTGGAGTGTGTCATGATTCTGTTTCATTAATTTTCCTTTTGTGTTTCACCATCTTTGGTGCTTACATACGCTATATTTTGCCCAGGACAATGGTTCCCCCAAGGGCCAGTATGCCTACCAGATTTTGGATCAGAACCCGTTGTAACAAGCAAGTTTTAGATGTGATTATGTTATTCCCTACTGACTCATTTTAAGACACTAACAAAAGCTGAGTAGTAAGCTAAGAATAAGGAGAATGATGTTAATTATCTCCAGTAATTAAAATATGTAAACTAGCTTTGACAGTCTATACCCTGCTTCCTTAGTGCTGAGTCCTCTATTAACTCTTTCCTAATCTCCTTTCCTTAGTTTAAGAAAAGGTATCGCTTCCTCCATACCTCCCCCCAAAAAGACATTTCAAACAGCAGAAAAATCAGACCATCATTATGAATAACTTATTTAATGTGTGACTTCTTATTTACGTGTTGCTCTTGTTCATGCAAGTTAAAAACAAATACAGATGCTCATGCCCTTCCCTGGAATCTCAGACACCGGGCAAAGCTACAAACAGCAGCAACAGTCAAGTTGGTAACATATTTTTCATGGAAAGCGAGAAGCACTAACAGCTGAGGACAGGGTGGGGAGACAACCATGCAATTTTCTTTGAAACGATAGATGACATTTTCAAAATACAAATGCTGTACATTCGGTTCAGGTTTTTAGTGTCTTTCATGTTATAGGAATATTTGCTGGTGATGAAAACACTGCAGAGCCAATCAAACCACAGTGCTATGCAGCCTGCCGTGCTCAGAGGCCAGTGTTTAAAATAACTCTTATGCATTATTCATTAAGATTTGATGTTTATGCAAATTAGAGAATCATGTGCCCACCTGGCCATCATGGGTTAATAACAACAACAACAAAACCAATAACAGTAATAAAAATACATGCACACGCTCTGCCCAAGCACACTAACAAGGTTTAAGCCATCCCCAGAATCTATAGAATCAGTGATAGTTCTCTTTCATTAAATGCATCAAAGAATCACAATCCTTACCTGGTTAGCTTCACAGGCCCCTTAGACTTTCTGGATGAAATAACTGACTGTGTGCACAACCAATAAAACTGAACTGAAAAGCTGATTAAAGGCACTTACTTAATGCAAAGCCACTCACTGAATATTCATATGATGCCTGTGTTTATGCAAATTAAAGCAAAAGAAAGCCCAAGGGGATTGGTTGCCATAGCCTACAAACACTGTGTACAGCAGAAAAACAGAAAATAGTGACAAATCACGAAAATCACAGCTGAGAAGGTGAATAAGGAGTATAGTAAAATATTAAAAGTCTTACAAGAATTACAGTTTTTAAGCACTTTAATTATATAATTTTAGGTCTATCAGTTATTTTTCTGGAATGTACCAATCTGTAATTATCATCATTCTACGAGATAGTACCTCCAATTATTTGTCAGCTTTATTATTCTGTAAGTCTTTAAACAGAGTCCTTAAGAACATCAAGATAGTGAATAAAAAATAATAATTACAATAAAAATTACCAAGCACTACATTAGGAACAAAACCCATAGGCTTGTGTTACGTTTTATTGTCTTTCATGTAAGGCTTTCTACTCAAGGAAAAGGAAAAGGCAGAGGATGCCAGTGGGAGCCTGCTGGAAATGAAATTTAGCACCTTACTATCTAAATTCTGTTGTGTAGCTGCTTCATTCCAGATAGACTTATACGTGATACAGCTAATATTATTATTGCACCAGGCTTTTTCTCTGCCTAGAGTAAATTTGAAAAGACCATGCTTTTTAATAATTAAACCCCTGAACGCATGAAATTTATATAAAATGCTATTTCTCAATTCATGTTCAAATATATCAATCCAAGTTCTTAATATAGAAATCACCAAAAATGGTAATTCTTTCTTTACAATGAGATATTTCAAAATCAGAATGATATAGTATATCAGTATTGCCATTTCCCTGATAAGTAACTATATATATATATATAAATCCTATTCTTATGTAGTATATTATATTTTAGCTTTTCCACTTAGTTCCATCCACAAACTACACTTTCAAGAGACATTCCCATGTCTAGATAACCATTTATTAATAGTGTCATTTTTATTCAAGTTTTAAGAAGGAATAGATGAAACCACCTCATACAAGATATGAGAGTTATGGATCAATAATTATGTCTGCCTTTTAAGTTCTGTGCGATTTCCACTGATATTTATTGGCTGTGGTTAGCAGACAACACTTCAGCTAAAAAAAAAACAGTAACCAACAAAACAGAAGCCAATGGAGCTGCTGTTCCATGCGAACATACAAACAGGGATCGCTGTTTGGTGGGAAGCTGATGACCTCCCCTTCCTGGTGAGATGAATTGAGAATAAATGTGCTTTCTCAGAAAGTGGAGTGATGGTCACTCTGCAGGAAATCAAGGTCTGCCCTTGGCTTTATCACCATGGAGACTCCACTGTCAGCTTTGCTTGTGAAGATCTTCCCATTCCCCCATATCCACTAGTCCTAGAAAGGACTGGGGAATATTCCATACCAGCTTATGACTTCTGAGTTGATGCCATTGCTTTTTTAATATTCAGGACCCTGCTGTAAGTCCACCAGCTGCAAGGTCAGCAGGTATGTCCCATTGGTACCTAAACATGGCCAAAGAATCCTAGAATCCTAGAATCATAGAATCATAGAATAGTTTGAGTTGAAAGGGAACTTGAAGATCATCTATATATCCTATGGTATCGACATTACCGCCGATAGCCAAGGAGTTGAATGGAAAATGCAGAGTGCTCACATATTTCTGAGAAGCTGGGGTTTCAGCTTAAAGGAAGAAAAATAAAGGTATCTTGGGGCAAGGGCAATTGGTTTCAAGGGCAGAAGGCAGCAATGGAGATGAGGATGCCAAGAGAAGAGGCAGTCCTGCATTCAGTCTTGTACAGAGAAGTTTTTTGCCTGGAATGGAGGTCTCATGAGCAGCTAATTAATTAACATCCAGCAGAAGATTAATCAACTGGTGAATAAAACTAGGTGTTTAATGAAACATAATGGGTACAACAAACATATATTGATCTCCTCTGCATTGCCTATAGGAAAAAAAATGGAACAAAATGAATTTCCTATTTTCAAGGCAGGCATTCACTACAGAGAGCAGGGGAATTTCAAATTATTTCATGATTGTTTCATTATTTCACCTTTTGAAATGTTCTTGAAGATCTAATAGAATTTAAATGCTTCCAAGTTTTTCCATTTCTTCAAAAACTAAATAAGTCTAAAAAATTTGCCAGCTGCAGCATCACAAGTATTCAGCCATTGGTGGAGCTGGATGTGCACATGAAAGCTGATGCAATGATTCTGCACACCAGCTTATGCAAACAAGCAGGAATATTTAGGTGGCAGAAATGAGAGCAGAATATGAAGAAATCTTAAGGAACCTTAATCAACTATGTTTACTTCATGTGGACCACAGTTAACATTAGTCCTGGGGACCAGTGGGAGGTTTGCCACCAGATTCAGTGGGGTAGAATCAGCTCTGAGTGAAGAAGGTTGAGCTGCTGTCTTGTTCTCATGTACTTACATGCATTTATTTCTAACATTCTGCACAATGTGATTCAGATGGTGCTAGGGAGCTCACTGGGTTTTTTTTTTCCTTTCTTTTTTCTTTTAAAGTGAATTTAAATTTAAATGTAAGTGGAAGCTGACAAAATCCTAGCTTTTCAACTCTAGTTTTAGCAAAGATGGATGTGCATGACCTGATTCTATGAAGTGATATTTCCGCACTGCAGTCCTGTCAATCCCTCACCTTTCAAGCACACTAAACCGATAAAGTAAATTATTTTAAAGAATAAAGAAACAGAGAAAATCTGATCCATAAATTGACTTCTTTGTTCTGCCAATTGACTAAATGACACTTAGTCATCCCTAAGTGCCTGGAAAAAAATAAAAGACAATTCTATTGTGAAGCAGATGAACAATTAGGCAATTGTAACACATGGAATAGCAAAGCAGAAAATGCATAGCAATAACATTTTCTGTTTTCTTCTCCCCCATTTATTTATTTTTCTCCATAGCACACGCCATAAGTGGAGCAGCAAGGGAACTTCACTTCCTGTCCTCTGAATTAGTGATGGTGCTGGAGGTTTAGCTACTTTCCAGAAACCTACATGTGGAAATTACTATCCCACTACTGTTCTACCTTAATTTAGATAAAGAACATACAGCTGTGCTGTCTTGTGCTTTCCCGTAGAGACCACGAGCATCTGTTTAAGTTCAAGCATTCACACCATTTTCAAAGCTAAATGGCAGAAAGCCTTGCAGAGGAAAACATTTCATCTGCTCATCCAAATGGTGTCTGTCTCCTGGATCTCCAAAGCAATGAAAATAGCAACTTGCTCCACAAACCCCTACTGATGCGTGATTCAAACTTTTTCAGACTTATCATGCTCCCAAGGATTTTACGTTACATTTTTGAAAAGATGGTGCTGAAGATGTCCCCATAACAACAGGTTTTCTGCTCTTTGCCAAAGCAGCCTGTCTACATGGGATTCAGCTCCCTGTGTTGGCTCATCCCTCACCGTTTTTCCTTCCTTCAGTAATATTTCCTGCAAACCTCTTTTCATATAACCTCTTTTTCATAACAAAAAATCTTTCTACAAATATATAAATAATAAAAGGCGGACTAGGGAGACCATACAGTCCCTATTGGACACAGAAGGGACAACAGTAACAGGGGATGAGGAAAAGGCTGAGGTACTTAATGCCTTCTTTGCCTCAGTCTTTAGTTGTAAGGAGGGTCGTTCCGTCTGTGTACAAACCCAGGAGCTAGAGGAGCATAATGAGGCTCCCGTGATCCAAGAGGAGGTGGTCAGAGCCTTGCTAGCCCGACTGGACAGTCACAAGTCTATGGGGCCGGACGGGATTCACCCTAGGGTACTGAAGGAGCTGGCGGATGTGCTGGCCAAACCCCTTTCCATCATCTTCCAACAGTCCTGGAAGACTGGGGAAGTCCCACTGGACTGGAGGCTGGCTGATGTTGTGCCCATCTACAAAAAGGGCCGCAGGGAGGACCCAGGAAACTACAGGCCTGTCAGTCTGACCTCAGTGCCAGGGAAAGTCATGGAACAGGTGATCTTGAGTGCTATCATGAAGCACATGCAAGAGAACCGGGTGATCAGGCCCAGTCAACATGGGTTCACAAAAGGCAGGTCTTGCCAGACTAACCTGATCGCCTTCTATGACAAAGTGACCCGGCTACTGGATGAGGGAAAGGCTGTGGATGTGGTCTTCCTGGACTTCAGCAAAGCCTTTGACACAGTTTCTCACAGCGTTCTGCTTGAGAAACTGTCAGCCTCTGGCCTGGACAGGCGCACACTCTCCTGGGTGGAAAACTGGTTGGATGGCCGGGCCCAGAGAGTGGTGGTAAATGGTGTGAAATCCAGCTGGAGGCCAGTGACAAGTGGGGTTCCCCAGGGCTCAGTGCTGGGTCCAGCCCTGTTCAATGTCTTCATCAATGATCTGGATGAAGGCATCGAGTGCACCCTGAGCAAGTTTGCGGACGACACTAAGCTGGGTGGAAGTGTCGATCTGCTGGAGGGTCGGGAGGCTCTGCAAAGGGATCTGAACAGGCTGGACCGCTGGGCAGAGTCCAATGGCATGAGGTTTAACAAGGCCAAATGCCGGGTCCTTCACTTGGGGCACAACAACCCTATGCAGTGCTACAGACTGGGAGAAGTCTGTCTAGAAAGCTGCCTGGAGGAGAGGGACCTGGGGGTGTTGGTTGACAGCCGACTGAATATGAGCCAGCAGTGTGCCCAGGTGGCCAAGAAGGCCAATGGCATCTTGGCTTGTATCAGAAACGGCGTGACCAGCAGGTCCAGGGAGGTTATCCTCCCTCTGTACTCGGCACTGGTGAGACCGCTCCTCGAATCCTGTGTTCAGTTCTGGGCCCCTCACCACAAGAAGGATGTTGAGGCTCTGGAGAGAGTCCAGAGAAGAGCAACAAAGCTGGTGAAAGGGCTGGAGAACAGGCCTTATGAGGAGCGGCTGAGAGAGCTGGGGTTGTTTAGCCTGGAGAAGAGGAGGCTGAGGGGTGACCTCATTGCTCTCTACAACTACTTGAAAGGAGGTTGTAGAGAGGAGGGTGCTGGCCTCTTCTTCCAAGTGACAGTGGACAGGACAAGAGGGAATGGCTTCAAGCTCCGCCAGGGGAGGTTTAGGCTAGACGTTAGGAAAAATTTCTTTACAGAAAGGGTCATTGGGCACTGGAACAGGCTGCCCAGGGAGGTGGTTGAGTCACCTTCCCTGGAGGTGTTTAAGGCACGGGTGGACGAGGTGCTGAGGGATATGGTTTAGTGTTTGGTAGGAACGGTTGGACTCGGTGATCCGGTGGGTCTCTTCCAACCTGGTTATTCTGTGATTCTGTGATTCTGTGATATTTTCCTGTTTCCTTCTTTCTTTATCATTCTCATGCCTCTCAGCTGCTGTACCAAAAACCAGGTATTTACTCCTAGCTAGTAACCTCCCTCCTCGCTCTTGCCACCAACAACAAATCCCATTTGAAATCCTCTCTCACCAGGATCATCATTCCATCACTACCTATTCATGAGACAAGGACAGTATGTACCCATGGCAATATAGGCGCCCATTAGCATGGCATCCAGAAAGTTTGATCCCATGTGCCATGAAGACAGATTAGGAATCACAGGAAAGGTGACCAAGGAAAAAACCAAAAACTTAACTTTGTGTCACATTATATTGAAGACTTAGAAGACTGAGATGTGGCTGCTCAAAAATTACATAAAATATTGCAAGTGTGTTTTGAAGAAATCCATTGTACTGTGAACTGCCACGGAAATGCCTGGAAGATTCACCCATGCCAAAAAAAAAACCAAACCAGAAGAACTGAACGTTTCTTCCTAATGGAAAATACTGACTGCTGACATAGGAAAAAATGCATTACCTCCCAACACAACTGAAGATTAAAAATTGTTGAGGGGTGGGAGAGCATGTGTGGGGGTGGAAACACCTTTTAGAGTGTTTGTGCCTTTAGTCTGGATGAGGCAAAAATAAATATGCAAGGCAAACCTGCTATGATGAGAATAAGGGGAAATCTGCGCTGCAGTCAAAACTTTTTTTATGAAAGCTGGTACAAGACAGAGGAGAAATGAAAGAGAAAACATTTATTATTATGACCTAATGGGATTTTAAAATTAAGCACAGCAGGTAGAAAGATCCTGCACAATTTCAGAGAAACATTGCATGTCCATACATGAAAGCCTACTCTTCTTTCAAAACACCCAACCGTCACCTAGGGTATGGGAAATCAAAGCATGGGATAGCGATGGATGTACATCCCTTTCCTCAGGCAAGCAGTACAGTGAGGACATTAGGGCCAGGACTAGAATCAAAATCCAGACTAGAAAGAGAAAAGACTGAAGGCTCTACTTTCAAAAATCACCTATGGATCCAAATTTCATGATACACTGCTGCTCCAGGAGACCAGCTAATAGGTGCTTTGAAAAATACCTGGATTAAAAAGAGAGGGGTTTGTAATCACTACACATGCAGGTGGCCCTTTGAATGGACACACAATCTAACAGAACTGTAAAAATCCAACTTTCAAGCAACATAAAGACTAGGTGCCACTTGTAAATCTGTTCAAAGAAACACAAAAAAGGGGGAAAGAAATAGATTATTTGACTCTAGTACTGAAACATTCTTCTGTAACATGAAGGTACAGATTATGTGCTGTGAGCAAAGTCCTGCAAGGTCTGGAAACTGGTTGCCTGGCTGGAGCTGAAGTTCCCTGTGGAAGATGCAATTTTGTGTAGGAACCGAGAAATATAAGTAACTGCCACATTCTGAATATGAAAGATATCAAGGCTGGCAGTGAGTGTTAATAATCTGATATATGTTTTATACCACTTCTTTAGTGAATGTGATATATATGATATTCAGCAGCAGAAATAAAGATAAAAGAATTTCAGTGTTTGCCTTTTTTCCCCTGTTCTGCTTTGAGTGGTGAGTATCCCATGTCTTCAGGCTGCTAAGGATTAATGACCTAGTCAGGGAGGTCCTGGCAAATGCTGAAGAATTTCCAAGGAATTGTAATGTCCCTTTCGATAAGGGAAAATTCAGAGCAAAGGAATGGTCTTATTGGGATACTCATTCTCAGAGCTTGAAAGAATGTTTCTCTCCCGTTTCACTTCATGATAGAATTAATAATGACTAAAGACTCTTTGAGATGTTCCTGGCTGAATTCATGAATTACCTACATGACTTTTAGCAGAAAAGAAAATCTTGTGGGGTGAAAAACCTTCCTGTCTGCCACTCTTCTGTCTCTGAAAACCTGAGCATAAGCTATATGCCACTGGGACAAAAGATGCAGGCATCTTTTCCCCTTCTGACTTCCAGTTGTCCAAATGTGGTGTCTTTTTTCACCAATTAGCTGAGGGAAGGCAGGGGGTGCAATATGGAGGAGTTCCAGTCAGGAAGTTTGAACTTTCCAGATACATGAGCACTGTTCACCTGTATATGGTGCCCACGCCAGATGTACTTCCTAATAGAGCAACAGTGATTTTACAGACCATGTGGGTTTGTTTGCTTTTCTCTTCCTAAGAAGAAACAATGGCTCCACGGCCTCTAACAGAATTTGCTAACATAGTTAATAAGCCTTTTTTTGTAACCTGAGAAAACAGTAGTTCTCCATTTTCTTCGGAAATACAATCTAACATTGTCCTTCTCCTATGCATCATACAGATGGCATGGAAGGGTTGATGTTTTGAAGAACGATCAATATTTAACAACCAGACTAAAACATTCGATATAAAAATCTATGCCAAAGTATTCTCAGCATTTCATTTACAGTTTTTATTCATTTCTCAAAGAAACTGTTTTCATAGCAGAAGTAAGACGACAAAAAAAAATGTTTATCTTAAGTAAAGTATGTAATACAACAAAATGATATATCTGTTTAGAATGATTGTTCAGAAAAAGATGTTCCCTGCAGGATGAAGTCCAATTCAGAAAAAGCATTCAGAAACCAGCAACCTTATTATGTTGGGGTTTCGGGGTTTTTTTTGTTTGTTTGTTTCTTTATTGGGCTGTTCCTAAAGAAAATTCTTATAAGGATATGCTTCCATTTTGCCAAGGGAGGTGACCTGAGAACATTTGTACCTCTCTTTCTGGACAGAGAGATTAATGACAAGAAAAAGGTTTATAACTGATAACTTAATAGGAAGTGCACCTCCAGCCAACAAGTCCCATCTACGTCATGAACAAGCTCCAGAGAAGTCAACAAAAGGTGCTGGTGTCAAAGGGCTCACTGGATGCTCTAGCCAAGGTAAGGGGACAGCTTTGGTCTTCCAAGAACACCTTTAGGGAGAGCATCATGTTGGCCACAAGAAGAACACACAACTGTTGCTTCAATGATGATGTGGTTAATGCATTACGTCTTGCTTTTTTAGTATGCATACGCTTCAACAGATTCAAGTCATAGTGCAACATATTCATAGCCTAGTAATTATGGTTTAAGAAAAATCTTACAAAACAGAAATTGACTGTCTAATGCTTACCAATTAATGTGCCATCAATGGCACTACAATGGAGGAAAACAAAAAAAGCAATTTTAGCGTATCACAAGGCTGAGGAAAAAGTAACATCTTGAGAGATCTAAGGTGGTGGTTTTAGGCAAAGGTATTCTCTCCACGCCGTGCAATAAGAGCTGTTTAGCTGCATATTGATTAAACAGACTATCCTTGACCAGTGTCTGAAATTCATTGCTAGCAGAAACCACAGGCTTATTCTATGGCTATGAAAGTGTTAAACTACGGTGCTCAGCCATCAAAGCTATCAGTGTTACAGACCAAGTTCAATAAATGCTTTCACTACTTCAGTGAAAAGTATAGATAAGTGCAACTTTCATGACCATAAAATGGAAAAAAATATATTTGAGAGGTGAAGAAAGGAATCAGAGCTCTGTCAAGATTTTTGTAGTCTGTGAATGCTACCAACTTCAGCGCTGTCTGTGGGTGTGCTGGGTGATTTGCACCCATCAAAAATGAAGTTAAACATAATAACCATGTGTCAGAGTTCAATGGGAAAAAATAACAGCATTATTAGTTAAAGGAATGAATTCATTATGCCTAATTTGGCAACTATTTGAATACTAGGAATTTGCAAAGTGTATTTGAACATTGTTGGCTTTTTACTCTCTAAAGGAAAGATTAAGAAAGAAAAGAGGATGGAGGAGAAATTATAAAACATTCAAAAGAACCTTCAAGAGAAAAGAAAGACCCCAGGCTATGTTTTTTCAAGTTTGGTCTTACTTCTGTAAATTATTCTGTTCTCTCTGTCTGTGCATGACCTCTGTGTATAAGCAGAACAGATTTCATATTCATGCTCAAAATCCCATATAAGTGCCTTAATGATTTTTTGTATTTAAAATTCTGAAACTCCACATTTTCAATAAAAATCTGTGTAACCATTTTTGCAATCCTAAGGTTGTATTAAAAATATAAAACTGCTAATACAAGTCACAGCTAACTATTTGACTTCCATAACAAAAGCTAGAAAGTCTCTGCTGGGTCACAGAACCGAGGACTATAGGATAACTCAAATATCCATAACAAACTGAATTACATTGAGGTGCAAAACCTGAAAATGAGACAACATCCTCCTTCAGTTTATAACTGAAAAAGTAAAAACAATTTTCAACTTGACCCAAACTTAATTGAAAATACATTTTGTGAATTGTAGGACTCATCCGTTAAAGCAGCAACAAACACTGGAGCATGAAAAGTCATCATTTCTAGACTTTGCATAAACCTGATGCTCAAGGTATTTTCCTTAGTGGTTATGAAAAGGAGCCACTCCTGGTCCTTATAACCACATATCACTGATGTAAAAATCGCAAAAAATACCTATAAGGTTTTGAGTGGTGGTTGGGAAAGGGGTTTTTTTATTAGTCTGCCTGTATTGTATTCTGAAAAATGTAATTTTCACCAAAAAGAACTGAAGTAAACTGCTGGTGACTGAATATTAGCATTAATTTGTAAGAAGTATTTTCAAAACCATACTGCATTTGTCAAAATTTCACTGAAAGATTACTGGAACACATTGCTCCTATAAGTCCAAGCATTTAACTTTCAACTTTATTCACGTCACATTTACTGGAACCAGTGCTATTTACTGACTTCATTGATGATATTGACAGTGAGACTGAGTGCACCCTCAGCAAGTTTGCAGATGACACCAAGCTGACCGGTGCAGTTGCCACACTGGAAGGACAGGATGTCATCCAAAGGGACCTGGACAGGCTGGAGAAGTGGGGCTGTGAGATTCTATCTCGTGAGGTTCAGCAGGGCCAAGTGCAAGCTCCTACACCTGGATGGAGGTAATCTCTGATTTCAGTACAGGATGGGGGATGACATTATTGAGAGCTGCCCTGCAGAGAAGGCCTTGGGGGTGCTGGTTGATGAGGAGCTTGACTCAAGCTGGCAATGTGCACTCGCAGCTCAGAAGGCCAACTGTGCCCTGGGCTGCATCAAAAGA
This sequence comes from Phaenicophaeus curvirostris, assembly GCF_032191515.1. NCBI lineage: Eukaryota > Metazoa > Chordata > Aves > Cuculiformes > Cuculidae > Phaenicophaeus > Phaenicophaeus curvirostris. The sequence continues at coordinate 19,863,916 of NC_091431.1, forward strand.
AGCACAAAGGAGGTGATCCTGCCCCTCTTCTCCACTCTGGCGAGTCCCCACCTGGAGAATTGTGCCCAGTTCTGGAATTTCCAACATAAGAAGGATGTAAAACTGTTGGAATGGATTCAGAGGAGTCCACTAAGATGATCAGAGGGCTGGAGCACTTCTGATACATGGACAGGCTGAGAGAGTTGGGGCTCTTCAGCCTGGAGAAGTGAAGGCTCCAGAGAAAGCAGCTTTCAATACCTGAAGTGGACCCGCAAGGAAGCTAGGGCATGTAGTGATAGGATGAGGGGAAATGGCTTTAAATTGGAAGGTGGAAGATTTAGACTAGACATTAGGAAAAAATTCTTCACAATGAGGGTGGTGAGTCCCTGGCCCAGGTTGCCCAGGGAAGTTGTGGCTGCCCCATCCCTGGAGGTGTTCAAGGCCAGGTTGGATGGGGCCTTGGGCAGCCTGGTCCAGTGGGAGGTGTCCCTGCCCATGACACAAGGGTGGAATGAGGTAGGTTTTAATGTCCCTTCCAATCCAAACCCTTATACGATTCTATGATTGTGGTATAAATAACAAAATAGTACTTATAAAAGTTGAAGTAGAAATAGCCATCCGGAGCAAAACACTTCAGTAAAAGAATATTTTTATATTAATTTAAAGTTTTATATTGTGTATTAATATCTTATATTTGTTAAAGGCTCTTGGGCTTTCTTTGAGTGTTAAAAACAATTTTGAGGATGTTGGAATTCTAACTTTTCTTGCTTATCATTGATGACAGAAAAATGTTGGAAACCTCTGCAGAGCTGGGATCATTTGCAGGTGAAATGGAAGTTTCATAAAATAGTCTAAACGCCACAGAGCTTCTGTGCCAGGGTACCAAAATAAGGATGGAGGAATTTCTCTCCTCTCCTGTACAGAAGGTCTTTCCTTCATTTTTTTCCAGGACAGAAGGTAAGAAGAGAGCGGGTTTTTTTTAATTACCACAGTTTCTGGAAGCTGATCAGATTAAACAAGCCATAAAGGTGAGAGGAGAAACATCTTGCAGTCCTTACTTCTGGCCAAATCTTGCAATTTCTGGAGCAGCAGCTATAACTCATGAGTTTATCAGAAGTCTCCCACTATTTGGAGATTTCCTTGAATAGCTGGTGGCTGGTGTCAAGAGATTGCCTACGAATTTTCACATCTATTTTTTTTTTCCTAATGAAAAGCAAAGTTTCTGTCCCTCCTGACTCTGGACAGAAGCCAGCAGTTATGAAGCAAGTGCAAACACAGAACCTCTGCACAAACGCTTCAAAACCTGAAGGCAAATATAAATAACCCCAGGTGACTATATATACATATATACATTCTTTTTTTTCCAACTGCATCTATGATTTCAGGACTCAGATGCTGGATGGCCTGGGGTCAGCAATATTGCTGTTGCAGACCAAGTCTGAACACCACACCTCAGCCCTACTCCCATATGAATAATCCTATTTGTTCTTTCCTCTGAGGTATGAATTTTCCCTCTCATTTCCAGCATTTAAGGATGTGCTGCAGTGACAGCAAAACTCAAAGGTGGAATTATGCTCACTGTGGCACTTTCAACACAATATTACTCACATGATTAGCAAAATATCTCACATCACGGGTAACTCGAGTGGATGCTGCAGAGCTCGTGCGATGAGAAAAGTGACTTAATTAAAATAATTTGAGAAAGAGCAAAAATACAGCCTCGGTTTACATTCACACCTTAAACTATGAGAAACTCAAAAGGTTTAAAGGAGAAGAGGTGTGGTCAAGGGGATCACAAGCAGCAAAAGACATGGACGCTCTGGCAGAAGTTTCTGCTAATTCTGCCAAAGCTACAAAACGATCAAGGAGTTAATTTTCCTCATTTCACTTACTATAGAGAGGGAGAGAGTGCCACAGAAACAAAGGAACATCAGAAACAGATTTTGATTTTGCAGGATTCAAGTCTATGTTTCAGCCCATCGGAGGGAGGTAAAGAATCATTTCAGTACATCAGGATATTCAGGTTTGTTTTATTGGGTCCACAAAACCTCCCTGTCTATTCAGTAGTAACTGCAGGTGTTCATCACCCTGTATGATCCAGTTAAGATTAATGACCCTTCTCCTAGGAGCAGACATCCTCTCAGGAGGCAACACAAAGATATTATTTAACAAGGGGGAAGAGACTTCTACACTTGTATTTTGGGCTTTTTATAAAAGAAGGTTTGCCCTCCAAAGGCCATTGAATCATTTTTATCTCTCACCTCAACAAAAAGTAATGTTTTATTTTAAAGTGATGCAATATTTGTAATGTTCTTATGAGCAAACAGTATATTGGCCATATATATTTGAGTATATACTTCTAACATGAAAAACCCACATTTACCTCTCCCTAAGCTGACTCCATACTTAAGGTAATACAGGCAACAATTGCCATGATCCAGGAAAGCCCTGAGATCAGAATGGAGGCTGAAAGCATGGACACATGAGACCTCTTAGTACAACCATCATGGGAATAAACTGTATTAAATTTATTACCCTCCAATGCCAAAATGGAGCCATGGCAGGGATGACTTCATGGAGACCAGGACATGTCAGGTGCCTGGGGCAACAGTCTTGTCAAATTTCAGCAGCGGTTAGCCCAGCAAACCCAAGGGCACTTATCTGAGGACACTTCTGTCCAATGATAAGCCTCAGTTAACAATTTATTTTACATTGCAGTAGTTACTAGTTGCACCATAGTAGCAGCAATGGTCACACTGACAGATCTAGGCTTTGTGCTGAGCAAAGAACAACCGGGAAAACTGAATCTCTGCCTCAGCAGAGCATACTGTACGTCAGGAACACCACCTGAGCAGGGAAAGACTATATTTACCTACGCATGGTCATACTTTCTGTAGATACCTCCATAATCATCTCAGGAGGCTATAACTTGGCTGTTGAGCCCATCAGCAACTTCTTCTTTCACAGAGGCAAAAGGGATTGTCCCTGATGAGAAGATGCTGCAATGAACTGCCAGTGCTAGAAACAAACATCTGGATTTTCCCTTTGCTGATTTCCCACTAATTGGTTGTCCCTTTCTTGTCAGCTTGTCACCTCTTAGCCTGATGGGGAAATATGTCAACTAGCAAATGTGCCTCTCTTCACACTTTATCTTTACATATATTTTAAGATCTTCATCACCTGCCACAATTTCTGATCTTGCTCTAGCTCCTTACTTCTTTAACTGGATCTTTTGCTCTGTTACCTTCACATGCTGTCCTTCACAAAGTCCTCACTCGGCATTACTGACATTACAATATGTTTTCCAGAATCCCTATGAAAGATATTTTGTTGTTCAGCTCTGTGGTCTGCAAGGTCTTCTTACCTTCTTGTATAACAGGAACCATAAGAAGTACATTGCACTGTAAAACTAGACAGCACCAGCACTGGTTTCTCCCTTGCAGCTTCAGCAATTTGCTCAATTCTATTGCATGACTCAAACAAAAACACAAACAATATAACACGGCTCATGTATTATAAGCAATCTGTAAATCTAGAATGGCTAAAATATAAATTTAAATTGGACAACTAAATATTTGAGCTCAAACTCTGCTCTTCCTGTATACCCTCACTAGTGAAGCTTGAGCGTTCAAGTATTGATATTATGAGAAGAAGAAAGAAAAGAGAATTCAAATAAATCAAGGCTGATTTTTAAAGACTAAAAAAATTTGAAATAATTTTCTACTATGTGTTAATTTCCATTAGCTGGCTGGTGATCAGGGACTTAAATCCTGAAAATGTTCTTTCATTTCTTGGTTCTGATTCAGACCAGAGAACAAGTCACCTCTAGATTTTTATATCACTTCTGTGTTGTGGCCAGGGTGAGAACAAAAACTCAATAACTTGTTTCAAATACCTTGACTTTTTGGAAGGTTTTCAAGTCCTTCACAGCAGAACTATCTTCCTGCTCCAATTTCACATGGGTCACATTGCTCAGCATCCTCAGATTTATGGTCACAGTAAAACTTGGCTGCAAACCTCGCGTTGTGCTTTTCTCTCTGATCATGTCATTCTTTTCTACAGACTCATGCTTTACCATCCCTTTTCAAATATTAATTTTGTTTCCCATTTTCAAAGTCCTGTACATATTTGGGAAGTTGGGTCTTGTTCTCCATTAAGTCACTTCCCTGTATACCACTCAAACAAATTATTTCACATTTTCTCTCATCCCAGTCTTCACACTTGCAAGAAGCTCCCAGCAGGGTTTTGGTTCCCCCTTTCAGCAATGAAGTGGGCGGCCTGAAGACCTCTCCTGTGAGGAAAGTTTGAGACAGTTGGCATTTCTCAACCTGGAGAAGAAACGTCTTTGGGGAGACCTTATTATGGCCTTAACTTAAAGGGGGCTCATAACATAGATGGGGACAGACATTTTAGTAGGGCCTTGAGAGGAAGAAAAAGGGGTAATGGCTTTAAAGTAAAAGAGGGTAGATTCAGACTAGATAAAAGGAAGAAATTATTTACACTGAGGGTGGTGAAATACTGGCACAGGTTGCCCAGAGAGGTGGTAGGTGCCCTATCTCTCTTGCTCTAAGCAGCCTGATCGAGTTGAAGATACCTCTGCTCACTCAGGGAGCTGAACTAAATAGGCTTTGAAGCTCCATTCCAATCCATTCTATGATTTTATGATTCTGTAAGAGAAACTTTTGTATGTGGGTGCCGTTTAAAACAGCTGGGGATCCCCAGGCTGTCAGTAATTCTCATTTTGCAATGAAAATGGGTTCAGCCTTTCAAGAAAAGTGGTGCAACAGAGTAATTTGAAGTTATCTGGGATTTCTACTTCACGAGACACAGAAGGAGACCAATGCTGAAAGGAGATCCTCCTGGCTTACCATAACAAATCAGGGCATGTTCATGCTGTACTTGCTCATTGGTGTCCTCTTCCCATGCATCTACCGCAGATAGCCTCCTTGGCTGAAAAAGGGAGATAGACATGCTCCCATAGCTACATATATCATAGCTGTTAAAGTAAGACTCGAAGGATCCTTTGGGACCAATGGGCTCACACAGATTCTTTATTACAGTTTAAGATTAGACACCTGATACTACAGGCATTTGACAGTCATGCACACAGTTCAGCTTTGATGTCTATTGATTTCAGTGGCAGTTTACCTATTCTAATGCTTCTGAAAACCCCACAGACATCTATGTCTGCAGCCTGTAGGCATCTAAATGTCAGCAGCCTGGTTCTTAGTTTAACCAGCTCAGGTGGGAGCATTTGACACCCCTTCTTATACACTGAAGAGATGAATAATTACTGCTAAGCAGTTATTTGTTCTTTTTTAACAAGGCAACTCTTGCATCAGAGGGCAGTATTAATCTTTCTGTCTCTCCATCCTCCGATGTACTTTACTATCTACAATTGAAAAGTCCAGAAAGCATCCAGACTTAGCTGGAGGAAAAGAATAAAATAAAAGTTGCGTTGAAGTACAAGTGTTAAAAGAGGGGCAAATAATATTGCTAGGATAATTACCTTGAACTATTTTAATGCACTTTGAAAGGTAATAAATAGGGCTATTCACATGTATCCCCTAAGGACAGTATTCTTCTATAACAATGGAAGGTAGAATATAAACCAATGCTTCTAGTGTTATTATGATAATCTTCTGCTGCTTGCACTTAACTGTTTGTGGCATAAAAAATTTTTTGTAATCAAGTTCCTTGATAGTGTTTTTGTTCAAGATATTTTTTTTCTTTTTAGTTTAAGCACAACTAACCTTTTCTATGAATAAACTGTATCAGTGGACAATGACAAATCGTCTAATGGAACACTTTTGTGGGACTGCTTCTAAAGAGCTGACAGTACTTTTGGGCTGTTAGCCGTTAAAGTGATGGATAAGACACATTTTTGTAAAGCTCCAATATACTCATCATAAAGGAGTCATGCACATCAATATGCTTGTGTTGACCCTGCTTGGCCAAGGCTACTGATGCTGAGCCAGCCCTGGGGCTCTCCAGCTGCATCTCCCACCACACCAAGTGGAAGGAAGGGAAAAGCTGCCTCTGCTCTGCTCCTGCCTGTCCCCAGCATTGCCTGAAGGAGAAGGGCAGTGCTGTCTCCCATAGCACATGAGCAGGAGAGGGAGACTGCCGGCCACACTGTGGTTTGAAGGCTTGGACCCAGCAGAACCAGGGGGCAAAACACACTCACACCACAGCCAACATCACTGACCTCCTCCAACCCTGTGTCATGATAAATAACACAGTGACAATTCACATTTCAAAGTAAATGCTAGTATTTTATTCTGGACTACATGACAGTGGTCCAAGGGATCATTAAATTAGTTGCAGAGATTGCGGTGCCAACTTGTAATTTCAAGTGTCTCCTTGTGCAAATTATCTGTGAGCCAAGATTTTAGGTATCACTGGGGACCCTTTCGGTACATTGCCATTGCCTGTGTTTAGTGATCCTGTAGTTAAAGTTCATCTCATTTTTGGTTCACCTACTCTGTGACTGAGCTGGCAGGATTTTATCATGCATCAGCCCTGAAGCATGACACCATTAATCTCACAGATGTGCCAGCATCACTCAGCCCATTTTGCTGGCAAGCCCTGTAAAAAAGCATTCCCACAAAGTATTTTAACTCACTCATTACACACAAAACAGCAGCCGGGACCACAGGGCTGCATTTTGGTGTATCACAGTGCAGACCTGGCTCTCCATGTCACCTGCTGCATCACTAAACGAGCTAAAATCAGACAACTGCAAAGTTTCTTCCAAGCAATCCGAGGAATGCCATGTACTGAATTCCTCAATAAAAATGCTATGAAGGGTCTCAGCCTCCGTGTTTTGAGTTTGTGTGAAGTCCCTGATGGAGTAGGTAATATGAGTTCAAGTAATATGAGGGAACATGAACGGACATATTCAAATGTCTGTGACATTGGGTGCCTTTCAATCAAAAGCAAGGAGAAATGGACAAATGAGCGACATTGAAGTGTAGCTGAGAAGTACAAGACAAACATAGCATGAAAAGCAGCAAGTAGCAGCACAAAGCTTTGTCTGTTCACAAGCACGAAATGGTACAGAAATCAGGGAGAGATTAAATGAGATGCATATTAAATTATTTCTAGACTCATACTGTTAATAATGAGGCACTTATCTAATATCTGTCTAAATTTGTCCTGTGGGCAGTTCTCACTACACAAATGTAGACTAATTAGTGATACAAATGCTTGATTTTCATTTCTTGCCCACACTAATGTAAATTAAGAGTGACTTCCTATACCTAAACAGGTATACTAATGTAAACTGTTAGAAGAACACAAGTAAGATCCAGAAAATACTTTTTAAAGAAATGTTTCTGTACTATTTATATCTATTTACCTGTCCATTACAAATAAATAGGAAAAGACATAGATAGGAGATCTTCATTTTTTTTGCTTAAAACAAGAACAAAAGGCAGGTTTGAGTGTGCAAAAGGTACACAGTGGTGAAAGAGGTCTGAGGCTGGACATGAGTGATATGACAACTGCCAAGTTTACATAAATAGCCTTGTTTGTTTCTGTTATTTGTATCAGGGCTTAAGTTGCTGTTTGGAAGAGCTGGGAGTTCAGTACTGGTTGTCTATTTTCTACTGGATAGTCTGAGGAAGGTGAGAAACAGGCACAACTCTAGCAAAGTCAGACACTGCATCTCAGACTGCATTTTTAAATAAGGAGGATGAGTTGATGCGGTAGTTCAGTTCTTGTGCCAGAAAGCTGATCCCAACCCAGAATCCAGCCTTGTACCAACAAACCTACATTCAGTGGGCCCCTTGACAACATGGCATTCCAATGAGCTATATCAGCCCTGTTTTTCTTAGCTGTCCCTGGCCAGCAAGAACACAAGTGGGCAATCACAGCCAGCTCTAGCATAGACCAGTAATGCTTGAAAGTTGTCATTGACCCATTCCTTCACAACCATGCAAGTCATTCCTGAAAGGCGCTTGTCCAATTTGTTTCTATCTCTGCTGATGCTGGATTCACAGCCTATTCATGCAAGCTCTCCCAGCGCTTTGGTACTAACAGATTTTTTCTTAATGCCTAATTTACAATTGCTGTTTCCATGGTTTTGTAGACTTCCACTCACTTTACGTTTTTTCCTTGAAATTCTCAGCAACTGGTCCATATTTTTCTTGATGAATAGCAGCTAAGACTACATATACTACTCCAGCTGAGATCCAAGTGATGAGCAGAAAAATAACTTCAGAGCTCCACAGATTGCATTTTTTTATATATATCTCCCATAACCATTTTCATTGTGGCATGGGACTGTTGACATCTATTCAGCATGTGAAACACAGCCAGTCCCTAAAGCTTTTCTCCAGTTATGGCCTCCATTTATTCCCCAAAACATGTTGTTGTAGCTAATTAATTATGCCCACATGCAGTACCTGGTACCTCCCCCTGTGAAGAGTGTAAGATCACGACTACAAGCACTTGGAACTGTCAATCCAACTTCCAGCACACTGGCAATGCCTTCTGACACAAAATAGTCTGCAAATACAATCGGCGTATTCTCTGTCCCATCATCAGGTTGAAAACAGTGAGAATATTAATGATCTGGCTGATGAGGTATTGAGCTGCTGAAAGGTGAATATTGTTTCTCTATACAGATAACAACAGTGGCAAATGCAGAAGAGCTCCTTCTTTTTTTAAGAAGACACGTTTTTCCACTGTGGTCGCCATAGCACTAAATGTCACATAACTATTTTTACAGAAGCTTGTAACATACCTAGTGGTGTTAACAAGAGTTTTATTTTACTCTGACTAGTCTTTTCAAATCTTCTTTGCAAATATTATTATTACCAGGTTTGCTAAGAAATGCTGAAGTCACTGAATTGAATAATACAGCTAAGCTGAAATATCTTAAAATATATTATAATGCTATAAAGAAAAACCTGTGCCAAAAAATGTGTATAAAAAATACAGCACAGAGATTATATTATTCTTACATATTTTATTTATGTGCAGTCTATTATTTTATGGCATATTATCAAAACTGTAAAAATGAAAATTCAATTACCATTTTTAGCCAAGCCATTTTAGCATAGCCAAGTTCCAGCCAGCTCTTGCCATAACCCCCGCTGCAGTCATTTCAGATTCAGAAGCCATCTATTATACTAAAAGCTTCCACATATGGTAAACTTCTTGTACTTCTAGCTAAAGAAAAAGAAAAGGGTAAAGAAGAGATCTGAGGAAGAAGGTGCTTTACAAATTGAAAAATACATGGCATGTACTAAGCTGTGTGAACACAGACTGATGAGAGGGCAGAAGACAGACTTTTTTTATTGTAGTCATGTTTTTCTGGCAATCCTCTTATTTTATGTCAATGCTGTGCTAAGAGAAATATAGACTTTCAGTTGCACTGAGAAAAGAAAGAGCCCATCTGTAATCTCTCACTCACATCTTTACATCTAAAAAGAGGTGCTACGCACTGAATCTCACCTACACAATCCAACACATCCAGCTATGTTGATGTCACAGTGGCATGACATACAGGCACAAGAAAAAACAGTTTTGGGTGGGACGAGAATCATAATAAAATGATCTGGCATACACAGAGCCCATCACATCTGCAAAGGGAGACGTGGAGGTGGTGATTGTGCTCTATGCAACTCTCGTGGGAGTTTGAAGGGGATAAAATTTCACACAGAGATTTGTAAACTGTCAATAGGATACCTGTACTGCGTGCTTTCAAAAATGTGGAGTTCCCAAAATTACGGAAACAACACAAGCCACACAGAAGAGACTACGCTAAAGGTTTGCAGTACTATAGTACGCAGTCTACAAGCACCCACACCAAGACTTTTCCAAAACACAACCTCACCCTGGAGAGCACATTTTGAAACATTGACATAAACTGGCGAGGAACAGATTTTGACCAGACATAAGGAGGAATTTCTTCACTATGAGAGTAGGGAGGCAGCTTGACAGGTTGCTCAGGGAAGTTGCGGCTGCCCCAGCCCTGGAGGTGTTCAAGGCCAGGTTGGATGGGGACTTGGGCAGCGTGATCTAGTGGGAGGTGTCCCTGTCCATGGCAGGCGGAGTGGAACTGGATGATCTTTAATGTCCCTTCCAGCCCAAACCATTGTATGATTCTGTGATTCTGTGAAACATACCTCCAGGCTGCAAAATACAGATCTGGGCTGATGAGTCCTGGGCTGGGGCAAGCTCTAAAGTCCTGAGGTTTGGATTGAGCCCGAATGGTTCATGGATTAAGCTGAGTACAACTGGCTCCACATCATAAACAGGATATGGTGGATCAATGATGTTCCAGAACTCTCTATATAAACACTGAATCTCAAAAATACTTGAAACCTACCAATTTTTGTCATGTTCCCTGGCAAAATTATGCAGGTAGAAAAGAAAAATAATGTTCAAGTAAGTGGTTTTGTAAAAATGAATACAGTCGAAACCCTACAAAGCATAGATGGGAACAAAAATGGACTTTTGTGCAGATGCTTCTTCCATCGCTGGTGGACTTAATGTGAATGCCTCCTTGCACAACTGCACATCATGAGGGGAAAAGTAAACCTCTGGCAGATACCCAGCACCTTCAAGGTTCTGGATGTCCTGACTGAGGAGAGACATCCACCTGAAGAGATATCCAGCCTGAAGGGGCTGGAGAACAGGCCTTATGAGAAACAGCTGAGAGAGCTGGGGTTGTTTAGCCTGGAGAAGAGGAGGCTGAGGGGAGACCTCATTGCTCTCTACAACTACCTGAAAGGAGGTTGTGGAGAGGAGGGTGCTGGCCTCTTCTCCCAAGTGACAGGGGACAGGACAAGAGGGAATGGCCTCAAGCTCCACCAGGGGAGATTTAGGCTGGACATTAGGAAAAAATTCTTCACAGAAAGGGTCATTGGGCACTGGCAGAGGCTGCCCAGGGAGGTGGTTGATTCACCTTCCCTGGAGGTGTTTAAGGCTCAGGTGGACGAGATGCTAAGGGGCATGGTTTAGTGTTTGATAAGAATGGTTGGACTCGATGATCCGGTGGGTCTCTTCCAACCTGGTTATTCTATGATTCTATGACTCTATGACTCCAGAAAGTGATATTGAGGATTTCCCTCAGCTCCTTCTCCTGAAGGAAAGGGACTCTGTGTCTGATGTGACCAAGTGGGCTACAACAGCATGGAGCCCTGGTTCTTAATACAAAATCAATGCAGAGGGACAAATCTGCTTTCTCAGAGTCCTTCCAAAGTTGAGTAAATTGTCTGTTTTGTCTTGTGACAAATTTTTGTCTTGTGATTGAGGAGCAAGGGAAAAATACACTGCTATTCCCTGAGGAATCCTCTGTCCAAAGCCTGGAACAGTATTCCCAGTGAGGGCAACCAACACATAGCTGATGCAAGATGAGACCTCAGCTTGTAGGAATAAAGGCAGAGGAAGAGCAGAGGTCTTCAAAATAGGACTGAGTTGCTTTAAACAACTGTTGATTGTTAAATGTGTTGTCACATTTTTACTCATGATCTTCAGTGTTTGAGGATCTGCTGATTTTGCTGTTAGAGTTGGTTCTGGTCTCCCTTGGGCTATCACACATGTTTACACTGAATTCACATGAATGAAGATCTGCTGCAAGATCTCTACTTTTATATTTCAGATCATTGTTCTTTTTATACTTTTAATGAAAATTTGTCCTTCTCCCATATGAAAATGTATTAATAACAGCCGGAATACATGTGTTTGTTTTACATACAGAGCATTGGCAGAAACTGATCCTTAAGAGATGGGAAAACAAGCTGCTTCTGACAACTTTTGATACAAAAATATCTGTAAAATTGCCACTCTTCTCTACATCTGCTGATTTAACATGCAATGATATTTAAGCCTTACTGTATATACCATCCTCTTAAGTTTCTTAAAATTCTGCTTGAAAAAGACTTCATAGTCCAGCAACATCCTCCTGGGGATATTTTGGGAACTTAGCTAAAACTCTTCAAAGCACATCAAACTAAATCAGCAGATACTATTTCATAGGGCACCTGTCAAATAGAACAAGGAGGTTTTCTTACAAAAGCTATCATTTTTGGCAATCAGAAAATCCCTCAGCAGAAGGTGGCACATTGATCAAATGCAGTCATTTAAGTCTAGTTTGTAATCTTTGACATCTAAAGCAGCACAATGAGTCAAATGTCCTCCACTGAATTCTTCAGTGTAATGTTTTTCCTAATCCACACCATTCATTTTCTTTTACATTGCTGGGCACTCCGAGTCCATCTCCAAGGCTTTAACTCAAATAAGTGTCATAAATTTGCTACACTAGCCTTGGGAGAATTTACAAGGAATGATTAATTTAAACTTCAAAATACTGGTAAAAAAAGCATTATTAAGAGCAGGCTTTCTGTCCCTTCCTTATTCTAGTTCTGGAGAGATGTCACCAGATGCAGTAAGGCTGCTTCAAGTTTTTATTACCGTAAGAGAAATAAGAGCAGAGCCCCAGATGCTTTGCAACAGTAGGTCCCACTCTGAGAGACTGCAAATAGATTTCCATCCTGCTTTTGTATGGCTTAAGCGTTGCAGGAAATTTAATGCTGCTTTTTCATGCAGATTAATTCTTGGTGTGAAACTCAGAAGCTGATCTCATGCTCTTGGAAATTTTACTGGATCATGGTTTTCCCTACTTCTGCTTTTTGGTAAAAAAAATATTAGAAATGAATAATGAAAGAGAGATGGCAATTACAATTGCTTTTACTCATCAGCGATCAGCAATGTCTTCTATACTGAAAGAATTAGTCTCCGTTAGAGAGAATACATAGGTTAAGCTGGGGCTGCAAGGTTCTAGTGCTATTGCACTGGAAAAACAAGAGCATTTTCAAGTGAATTATTGTTAAACACACGGGTTATTATGAAAAGCACCACATTTCAGCACATGATATTTAGATGGGATATTCATGCAATGAAACACAGAATTGCATGTATATGGTGCTGTTTTCAGGTTGCCTTCTGCTCAATATTTTCTACAAAGAGATAAACATGAATAAGAGGTTGCAGAACCACAAGGTCCCAATCTCTCCTATGTTTCAGCAATCCCTCCTGGATAAAATGAGATAACGCATCTGTATGTTTTGCCTGAAGAGCAGGTGCTGACAGAGGGTGCTAAAGGAGGGCTTGTTGTGCCCTTTCCCTCATTAAACCTGTCGCTCTGTATCTGCTGCCAAACCAGGTGATGTTTCACCACATCTGTGTGAAACCTTACCCCTTTCTGTAGCGTGAGCCCAGATAGTCCCTGTAGCACAACATCAGCTGCAGGCCTGCTCTCCAGGTGGACTGACACCCAGATCTCCAAACACGGGGAGCACTCAGGGTTCTTCAGCCACAAACCTCCCAGCTCTTTAAAGTGTACTTTGTCCAATGCCCAAGTATGGGGTTGTGATGGCTTTTTCTAGGCATTTTGAGATAAGTAATTTTTAAAATCTTGCCTAGAGCATACACCGCTGAACATGTAGAACATCCTCCATGCCTACAAATGTCAACAGGAAATGAGAGATATTTCTTACTTTTGTACTTACTTTTAACTGAAACTAAGAAAATCTCTTCCACGGAATCTGTCATAATCACTTGTGCTCAATAGATATTATTATGTATAATTAGAATAAAGCTGGTTGGTAATGACATCATTATGAATTCACTTCAAGATGCAGCTGTGCGGTATGCGAAGAAGTTAGTAAAATGGGGCTAAAAGGAAATGATCGCTACAGATATAATTAAACAGTTCATACCCATTCATTCGTCCCCTGTTAAGAGTGGCCAACAAGCATCTATTCATGCTGATGAGGGAGAAAATTATCAGTTCCTCTAGCCATACTTCACAGTTCTATGCAATGCAATCTCTTAAGACTTTAAATAGAAATACCTGGTTGTGCAATTCTCCTCATAAATTACAGTCTGTCATTTGGAAATTTCCAAAGTTCCTGCCAAAGCTGTTTTGCACCTGATGAGTTGCATGGGTTTATCCCCCTTAAAACAGGGCTGACACCTCAGCACAAAACAAATTGTGTCCAGAACTGAGAATATTTAAATACAGTGCAACAAGAAATCAGCAGTGGCAATACTGGTAAAGAAGAAGTAAAAGTGGTAAAGAAGATTTGTAAGGAATAAAAAAAATAAACCTCATGAAATATGATGCTGCATTTGTTATGGCATAATTAATATTTTTAGGCTCCAAGAAGCTGGTCCACAACTCTTTGTAAAGTTACATTTTACCAACCCAGTCTGGAATATATCTGTACACAGTACTGACAAAAATTCCTTAGGAACTGGAATTTTTCAATGGCAAAATTTGCATTCTGCTTTTTTAACCTTAGAAGCATTTACAAAATAATACAGCTAGATAAAAGTAAAAATTCCCACTTTTAAAAAATTCCCCTCAGTTTGGTAAAAGTGATCTGAAGCAGGCAGGTATTTTTCAACACACTGATTTCATATCAATCACTGACCTCAAACAGGGAGAATATTACTAATCTATCCTCCAGTAATAAAGGAAAGAGAAATGTCATGACAGTGCAGATTCTCAAAGGAAAGGAACAGAAGGCTGGCGATTTCTGCCTTCTTAAATCATCCTCCTTTCACTACACCTCAACATAGACTTTTTATTAACAACGTTCCCTAACAAGAAAGCCTTCCATACAAAATTTCATGTGACACACAGTCTAGTGCAGACATGCTTCATAATGCATCCCTCTCAAAGATGCACATACAGATACCTATTTAAAAAAAAAAGAGCTCAGCTCATCACAAAGGAGTCCAAACTTTCAAAAAGACTCAGTTCCAATTTAATCTCCTAAAGGAGTGTCAGTTTTTCAGAAGAGCTCAGTACTCAGCAGCTCAGCTCTCATTGTCAAATACACAGCCCAGAATTTCAGGGGATTTCAAAATATGCTGATATCTTTTGAAAATGTGGTTACTAATTTTTGCCCCTCACCAGGACAAGTTCTTTTGACAGCTGGTACCAAGATTTTCCTGAAAATAGGGCCTTTTGTGGCTGATCGTATATTCATTGAATAAAATAAAGGAAAAAAAGAAAAAAGATTAAAACCCCTCTTGAAGAAAAAAAAAAAACAACCAACTTCCATTGACATTCCTGTTTTGAAATATTTTCATTCAGCTGTGTTACAAATTTCTGACCTTAGCAAAAGAAAGAGACAGACTTTGCTGAGAGCATTTATTTGGGTTATGAGAATGACAGGCCCCTGAATGAAAAGGTGTCCTGCTTTCCAGTCAGCTCTGTTTCTGGGCTTTCTGCAGCAGCTGAGGAGAAAATGCACCATTTAATTTGATGGGTTTCCCCTTTCCAGTTCCAGGCATAACATCATGCAAGGCAAGACGGAATTGAGGGTTGCAATAGTCATTTAAAGGCAACAAAATTTTTGAAGGCTTTCTGTTGAAATAATCCTAAAAATCTCCAGTCTATATTTTCCAGTTTCAAAATTGTCCCACTTTGAAGTTACATCTGTCATTTGCCTTTCAAATTATCTTGAAGAAATAACTTCTGATGACTCCATTTTATACCTACAAAAGGAATGTCGCTAGTATATAGTATACTGCACATTGTACATAAATAGCACATAGATAGCTTATAGATAAGATTTCATCAGCTGAACAGGTGATTTAGTTTAACTAACCTTTGAAATACTATTTAAAATCTGAAAGAAAATTTGCAATTACTTTTATGGGCATACATCAGTAGTACCAGCTCTATTTTGGCTCAAAGAGTAAAAAAAACAAGTATGAATTAACTTCTGTAGACTTGGCCAAGCAAACCAGTTCTGCTGCGGCAGTAACATCTGGCTTGGTAGTAGCGCATCATGCTGAGTCAGAAATTACAAGTAGCAGGGAGGGATGTTTGGGTAGTGTATAATTGCTCATTCCTCCCAGCAGGTACTGCTGCTTGATAATCTGGAAAGCTACTTTTTAGGCAGTTGATTAAGACGGGGTAAAGGAGGTGGACAAGCAGTGCATACTTGAAAATAAATTATCTGTTTTTATAATACATAAAGATAATTTGATTATCATATGCTGGGGGGAATATTTGTGCTCAAGAAATACTCTAATAGAAGATTGTAGAAGTTACAAGACTGAGCAGCACTTAATATGGAAAATGTTTTGTAAAGTTGAAAAAAACATGAAATCTACATGAGATAACTGCACGCGTAGATTATTATTTCAGTTACTTGCATTTTACAGATTTCTAAATCTAAAATGCCTGCGCATAGGCACAAACATTGACATACCCAATACACACAAACAAAAAATATAAATGCACCATGCAGACCTGACACAACTACTTCTACATTGCCAGGCTGTCCTGATACCTTGCAAGGCATCCATGAACTCATTTATGACAAATGTTCTTCCCTATATTGCAGAATGTATTACTATCATTTTCATCATAAATCACATCTCTGAACTCATGACATCCCTAAAATAGTCTGATTATTGGCTTATGTTTTTTATACCTGTCCTCTAATAAACTTACTGCCCAACAACCACAAAAGCAATAATATTCCAATCGATAGAAACATGAAAAGATTTTACTTTGTAATACAGGTTTGCTAATTTCTGCAATGAGATATAACTCTGTCTAAAATACATTTATTTAAAGTGCATACACACACGCATACTCCTGAATTTGTGTTTATCAGAAAGGGAAAAAAAAAAGTTGAAACAATGTTCTATTCAATTATTCTTTTTAAACTCAAGGAATTAAAAGTACTTAGGGTTTGGTGTACAGGTAGTTGTTGCTTTTGGTGGTAGAAAGCTGGAGACAACTCTTTCAGCATGAGAGCAGGCTAGGTCATCCTCAGATACATACGAGATCTCATCTTGAGAAAAGAGAGCTAAGTAGAACCTGGTAACTGCCTTCAAATATACCAGAGATATTGCAGAAAGTCTGAGAATAGTATCACCATGTCTGAGCAAGGATGGTTCTCTATTAGAAAAAACTCTCAGAGAATAAGGGTCATGAAACACTGAAAGAAATTGCTCGGGGATGTTATGGAGTCTCCATCTCCAAAGACTTTTATGAATGGTTAAGCTGAGCTTGTACCACAGTCAGCATAGGCATCTTGTCGTTCCTGACTTTGGAAAAGGGGTGGAGTTTTGTCAGTCACTTTCAGGCTTCGGTTTTTCACGTGAGCTGAGATCAACCAACAGGAATTTCTCACTGCATGATTTCTCCCTCTTTTGATTTGAGTCTCCAAATACCTCCTCTCCATCACCTGATCTTCTACACCATGTCTTACAAATTCTTGTCCAGGTAAATTGTTAGGTCTTAAAAGAGGCAGTATATGCCCAAACTCTGATTACTCCCTGTACATCCAAGAAAGAGAACAGCCTTCCACCCTTCCACATACCACAGTCAGCCCATCTAACAGCAGTCAGCTACTCTGATTAAAACTCCTTGAAAGGATTTTTGCTTATCGTTGTACTAATAAGACATCTGCCCTATCCTGAGGCATTAGATAAGGCCCCTTCTTACTTCATTTCTCTAAAGGAACTGGGAATAATTAAGGTCAAATAAGCAGTGGAGCACTTCTTTCCTTGTTCTTTTAAAAAAATACACATGGTATCAGATCTTTTTCATTTCTGTCCAGAGCAACTCTTGAAATATCAATAAATCAGCAGTCCTAAGCAGCTTGCTGAAATGTGAATGCAAATGGATCAGAGGTCTAAGTTTAGATTCACATTTTCTCTTCATACAGAAAGGAAATGAGACATCCAAAGATACTGGCTAATCCTCTCAGAAAAACAATATTTCTAAAAATATGACTTTACTGAATACTTTGCTTGCCAAAAAAAAAAGCATATTAATAAAGTCATGGTATTTACTAGCCTCAGCTGTTAATGTCGAAGACAAAGAACAAAAGAACAACCTTACACTGAATTTGAAGAAGATCTACACTCCTAATAATTTTTATGATAATTACACATGCTTCAAATGCAGAAAATCTACCTGGCAAACAAATCTAACCTTTTTTTAAAGGTCACCCAAGTCATTAGACTTATAAGCCTGCATAAATCTGATGAAAGCCAATAATGAATTTCAATGTGCAGGTTGAGCCATATTCTAACAAACACCTCAGGTCTTCCAGAGCAATCATTGGCTTTTGCTACATTTCTTTCAGCCTGAAAATCCCAAATCCTATGAAAACCCCTTACCCTTTGTGTGCACCATGTTTGCCTGTTCTATATAGCTGATCATGTTATAGATAACTACCTACTGAAAGAGATAGCAGTGACAAGCACTTCACACCTGCATGCTGAAGAGCATCCCCTTCTTCAAATATCCCTTCTCATGCTGCTGGCCACTCTCTCCAGCCTGGACACATAGTGATGGTGGAGGAAAAAAGTTGCTCACGGTGTAGTAAAGGAACAAAGAAGGACTGTTTTCATAAGGATGTGTGCCCTGTGCCTCCTAATTTTTTTTCTTGCTGCTTATCCATCTCCCTCTCCTATTCCTTAGGTGCCATGCTTGACAGTGTGTGCCATTAATATGTACGTGCTGCACATGCACACTGATTGACCAGCTGGCTGTTGCCTCTTAAAAGGGAAAAGGGTCTGAATTATAACTGCCTTTGCCTCACCGGGGTGCACTAATTTGAGCTTCTATTTTGCTGGCTGCTGCCAGCTAGAAGCGGACAGCCAAGTTCTTCACATCTCCACTTTTGTCATGTCTGAACACAGGTACCTTTCTGTGACTAGTTAATATCTATAAGCCCTCTAGCTAGCTTTCAAAACTGGCCAAAAAGTTTAAGAATTATTCAGTGAAAACTAACAGACCAGTAGTGTGATCAGGTATGCATCATATTCCTGAAAGTCAGGCTGATAGTGTGTGCAGAACTGCACTTACGTGCAAAATCAACACTCAAAAGACCAAATGAAAGATAAGTTTTTGTGGCTTCATACATTACCCTCTGTCAAATGTGTCACAAGACCCAGCTGGGTGCACACAGTCACCCCAACCTAATTGTGAAAATAAAGCTCATTAGCTAAAGTCTCAGCATGGTTCTGCAAACCTCTGCCTTTGCAAATCTGGGTCTGAGCTCTCCATCACATTCATGCAAGTTTTTACAATTTTCTTCCGTTTTTACATGCAGATTTTTTTCAACCCAAAGCAAATTTTGGAGAGAAACTTTTACAGATCTGCCAGATTTTACACTCTTGAACTGATGTTTGCAATCTGGCACAGTGACCTCAGTCCAACTTTCAGAGGCAACATATAACCCTAGCTAAAGGAAAGAAAAAATCCTGAAAATAAACTTGATGTGCAAAAGAAACACAATACATATGTTGATTTTCTTAAAGAAGTCCTTTGAAATGCTTATCCTTTTTTCCCTTGTAGCAGGTAGTTTATTTAACTGCAAGCCTTCTAATAGCCAACCATTATATCTTTTGAAACATTTGCCAATGCTAATTCCTCTGAAGTATTAACAGAATGGGAGCACAGAATGATAGGATAACAGTAATAAGATCTGTAGCAGATAAGTACAACAGGCCAGCAAAAGTAAAATAACAAGGACTGAAATAAGATTTTAATATGCACAGTGAAATGTAGCCTAGCTTCTGGGCTAGCGATTTTATTCCCTAATGTTAATGAGAAACTAGAAAGCTTCCAGTATTCCTCTAACACCCACAATGCAACATTTGAGATGGAATATGTTGTGTTCATTGCACATAAACAACCCTGCATTCCCCATCACTGTATGCCTTGCCTGATCACTTCCAGTATGGTGTAAAATTATGACAGAGCAGAGTGACAGATTTTTCCTCCACTGTACAAATTACACAGCTGGTAGTGACTAGACAAGGTGCTTGGAAGTAAAGTACTGGGCTGCCAGTTTCTCCAGTATCCCTTCTTTCTTGTTTCTTAGTTGCCATTGACTAACAAGATGTCCACCATTACTCCAATAGTGCCAAATTCCCTTTAACACAAGACTGAAACTCATGAAGCATCATATTTCTTCATTTCTTACTCAGTGACAGCCAGGAGCTCTCACCACTTTGAAACCTGATTTTAGTGCTCCACAAAAAAAGCCAGTGATTCTATGGCCAGCAAAAACCGTGTCAGTGCCATGACCCTAATGGCTAGAAATGACAGATTTTAGTGTTTTAATCAGGAAATTGGTGTAAGACATAAAAAAGTTTTTTTATTGGCACAAGATGCTATGTTTTTTCTTGGCTTAGCTGTTAAGCTTTATTTCCTGATAGGATAGATTTATCTGCACTGCTATGCCTAAAAGTGCTTCTGAGTGATGACTAGCTCACCAAAATCAATTTTATTCTAGTTTCCAAAGAGTTTAGTGGCTACCTTCTTGAAATCTTGCCCATCTCCTACTGAGAAAAGAAATTGCATCTTCGTAAAAGACGAGTCATTAACAAGATAGAAATGGGTTTTAGAAGGGGAAGGCTGGCAGTCACTATCATGGGAGTATTTGTGAAGCAGGTGGAGCTCCCAGACAGTGGCCCAATCTGGCTAACACACACACACACACAATTCCTCAACTTGAAAGTGCCTGGAAGTACCGTTCCATTTTGACAACTTTTTACACGTTACGCAAAACCCCTTCATGGCTGTATTCACAGACTCATATTTTTAAACAAAAGGCAAGGAAATGCCAGCTCCGAGCCCTGGTAGTCTGTCTAGAAATGGAGTGTCAGGATAAACATGTACTTTTCCAGCCCAAGTCCTCTCCCCCTTCATTTGCATGGAAATGGACTAGAGGAAAGGATGAAGAAAAACAAGCAAGTAAAGAAGGCATTACAAGTGAGGGCAGGCAGAGAAACATCTTTACCTTAAAAAAAATGGGGCTAAATTTACAGGCACACTGCTGAGATTTAAGGGGAAGTAACGGCTGTGAATAAAAGAAAGTTTAAGGTATTCGGCTGTACAAGGACAGATTTCACAGAAGGGACAGCTCCTTGTCCTGCATAGTGAAAAGCAAGAGCACCTTGGACTCCTGGGACATCTGCCCCAAAAAGATAAAATGTACAGAAAATATATTTCTCTTCCCATTCTTGCACAGAGAGTAGGGAAATAGGATACAAATAACGGAAAGCACAGCACAGACCAACAGAAGCTTGATTTAACATATAATCTTTCAGCTTTCTCCTTGGGTGACGCTATTAAAGGCCTTCATAACCAACAAATTCCACTTCTGCTGAGGTAAAGAGAGAGCCTGAGCACATCACTAGTTTCTTAAGCATGTGCAAACAGCAAATTAGTGAGTCATTAAGCAGATTATTTTGACGTTTTTAAGAATTTCTTCCCAAGTTGTGTTTCCCATCTGCCCAAGAAGGCAGAATCACTGTGATGCTCATGATATGAGCCTTTACTTCACATTTTTAATAGGATTGGACATAGTTAATTTATCATCCAAAGTTCTGGCATTACACAGGACATGACCTGCAGGAACACAGCAGGTGATAAACCTTCCACATCTTAATCTTACTTCATGCTCTTTGCTAATCTCTGGCTGAAGACTCTGAATTATAACATTTATCTGAGATTTCCAGTGGTCCGGAGCAACTGTAAAACTTCATTTCAAACTCTCTTTACCTTGTCTGCAGATTTTTTTTAAAAAAGCATGTAAAATTTGCAATTGCTTTTGTGTTATAAGGCTCCTTTTCCCAACAGCAGTCCTACCCAACAGGGGTACCACCTGAAAGCTAATAGGCTAAAATAATCATGCAAAGTGGATGCAGCTTTCTGTTTATCATATGAATAGAAGCAGGACTGGTCACAGTAGTCAGGGTCTTAGCAGGAGGACATAAAGGATTTACATTCACACACAGCTTTGTGTTGCTATGCAAAGACAGAATGTGAAAATTGCATCAAATGTTTCAAAACAACAGCAAGCAAGGGAATGGTGCAGGTTACTCAAAGTTTCTCAGCCAATAGATCCTGGGCAAATAGTGAAAATGTACATGTTTATAAGGAAATGGTCTTCTA
The DNA here is from genome assembly GCF_032191515.1 of Phaenicophaeus curvirostris. NCBI lineage: Eukaryota > Metazoa > Chordata > Aves > Cuculiformes > Cuculidae > Phaenicophaeus > Phaenicophaeus curvirostris. The sequence goes on from NC_091431.1 coordinate 19,885,856, forward strand.
TAGATGAATAGATTTTAAAAGTAAAAAGAACTGCCTTGTCATCATCTCTTCATAGGAAAACACATTCAGATAAGGACATTTATGCAGCAAAACACTGCCAGCAGATAGATAGCAAACTTAATCTGGCTGGTTCTGATTACAGCACTCATGAAAATAGGTCACAGTAGGATTCAGCCAAAGGAAAATAGTATTAGGAATTCCAGATAAATATTCTCCTGGATATCATTATGTTGTGGCTTTGCTACCACGCTTGCCTTCATTTTTTTACTTAAACTAGCATAACTGAACTAACACTGGCTACATTTTTCATGATTTTTGATTAATATGAACAAGGTCACGCTCCATCAGGTCAAGTGCCTGTCCTTTTCACCCTGGCACATGGACAGAAGAACTCCATGGATGTGGCTCATACAAACCTATCCCATCCACACCAAGAAGTAAAATAGATATAAGCTTTCTCCTATAACGTACTCCAAAGGCTGTCACAATCCCACTCCTGCAAAGAACTAGAAAAGCAATTCATGAAGTGTAACAGAATGTAGTCTGGTTTCACACAAAGTCATCCCTCTGCGTTGTCTACAAGCACCATGAAACTTTATTTGACCATAAAGATATTGTCATGATGGATGGAAAACTGAAATACAGGTATGATTCAAGAATCACAGAATCACAGAATCACAGAATCACAGAACAACCAGGCTGGAAGAGACCCACCGGATCACCGAGTCCAACCGTTCCCATCAAACACTAAACCATATCCCTCAGCACCTCATCCACCCGTGCCTTAAACACCTCCAGGGAAGGTGAATCAACCACCTCCCTGGGCAGCCTCTGCCAGTGCCCAATGACCCTTTCTGTAAAGAATTTTTTCCTAATGTCTAGCCTAAACCTCCCCTGGCGGAGCTTGAGGCCATTCCCTCTTGTCCTGTCCCCTGTCACTTGGAAGAAGAGGCCAGCACCCTCCTCTCTACAACCTCCTTTCAGGTAGTTGTCGAGAGCAATAAGGTCACCCCTCAGCCTCCTCTTCTCCAGGCTAAACAACCCCAGCTCTCTCAGCCGCTCCTCATAAGGCCTGTTCTCCAGCCCCCTCACCAGCTTTGTTGCTCTTCTCTGGACTCATTCCAGAACCTCAACATCCTTCTTATGGTGAGGGGCTCAGAACTGAACACAGGATTCGAGGAGCAGTCTCACCAGTGCCGAGTACTGAGGGAGAATAACCTCCCTGGACCTGCTGGTCACGCCGTTTCTGATAGAAGCCAAGATGCCATTGGCCTTCTTGGCCACCTGGGCCACTGCTGGATCATATTCAGTCGGCTGTCAACCAACACGCCCAGGTCCCTCTCCTCCAGGCAGCTTTCCAGACAGATTTCTCCCAGTCTGTAGCTGCACAGGGTTGTTGTGCCCCAAGTGCAGGACCTGGCATTTGGCCTTGTTAAACCTCCTGCCATTGGACTCAGCCCAGCGGTCCAGCCTGTTCAGATCCCTTTGCAGAGCCTCCCGACCCTCCAGCAGATCGACACTTCCACCCAGCTTAGTGTCGTCCGCAAACTTGCTAAGGGTGCACTCGATGCCTTCATCCAGGTCATTGATGAAGACATTGAACAGGGCTGGACCCAGCACCGAGCCCTGGGGAACCCCACTTGTCACTGGCCTCCAGCTGGATTTCACACCATTTCCCACCACTCTCTGGACCCAGCCAGCCAACCAGTTTTCCACCCAGGAGAGTGTGCGCCTGTCCAGGCCAGAGGCTGACAGTTTCTCAAGCAGAATGCTGTGAGAAACTGTGTCAAAGGCTTTGCTGAAGTCCAGGAAGATCCATCCACAGCCTTTCCCTCATCCAGCAGCCGAGTCACTTCGTCATAGAAGGCGATCAGGTTAGTTTGGCAAGACCTACCTTTTGTGAACCCATGTTGACTGGGCCTGATCACCTGGTTCTCTTGCATGTGCTTCATGATAGCACACAAGATCACCTGCTCCGTGACTTTCCCTGGCACTGAGGTCAGACTGACAGGCCTGGAGTTCCCTGGGTCCTCCCTGCGACCCTTCTTGTAGATGGGCACAACATCAGCCAGCCTCCAGTCCAGTGGGACTTCCCCAGTCTTCCCGGACTGTTGGAAGATGATGGAAAGGGGTTTGGCCAGCACATCCACCAGCTCCTTCAGTACCCTAGGGTGAATCCCGTCCGGCCCCATAGACTTGTGGCTGTCCAGTCGGGCTAGCAAGGCTCTGACCACCTCCTCTTGGATCACGGGAGCCTCATTATGCTCCTCTAGCTCCTGGGTTAGTACACAGACGGAACAACCCTCCTTACAACTAAAGACTGAGGCAAAGAAGGCATTAAGTACCTCAGAAAGGGAGCCCAGTCTTGTCTTGGATCATTTTCTTGAATGACATAAATGGATTTTTATTCCAGATCTAAATGCTAACCTCCTGAAAAAAACAGATGAAAGAGAGAAATAACACAATCAAAAAGATACTTTCCTGGAATATATGGGTTCAGGTACTGCTTAGTTAAGTTTGCTGCTTTCGAGGATCTTCTTCATACCTCCAGCACTATATTTGTCAGAGTTTTCTCAGCATAGCTGAGAAACAATGGGTTTTAGCTGCTTTCCTGATAAGCTTCTCAAGATAATATATGCATGACTCACCTAAAAAAGCTTTTGGGGCTTTTAGAATCCATCCACAACTTCTTCTAAAGCAGCAGTAGTAAGCGTCAGGAAATAACTGACATTTGATTGAAAACATAATCATCCATCATTAGGCACATACATGGCAATGAAGAACCCACCAGGAAGTACTGACTCTTACGCCAGGTTTCTGAAAGGATTTACAAAGCATAGTTTATTCACAGAGACACATCCAAGGAAATATCCACAGAAATGCCAGCTTTTTCAATTAAGTCTCCTTGACAACAAACCAAGATGTTATAAAATGAAAATCTTCTGTGACAAAAAGGAGAAGTTGGAAGATCAGAAAGCTGAAGCAAATGAGGGTTAATTTAAGTAATTTGGGAATATTAATTGGATGTTGAATGGATAAACCTGTACGTATTATCTCTGTTGGATGCAGACGTAACTCCTCATCCATTTAGGTTTTGGGTAGCAAGACAAGGAGAGCACAGAGGTCAACAGGGAGAGCACAGAGGTATACAAGAAGGCAAAGTTTCAGGACATCACATCTTTCCAAATGAATGTAGCAGTGAATCAGCACAAAAATTTTGTGTTTCTTCAATAGATCGAAGGACATCTAAACAGCAAAGGTAAAAAACATACAGTTCCATTGAAGTCAGCTTCACAAAGTGGATTCATAGCAGTTAAAATCTGTCTCCAGCATTTTGGAAAATGGCAACAAAAATTTGATTGCTGTTACAATATTCAGTGAGATATAAAGGTGGACGCTTCCCCCCGTCTCCCACAGTAGGAAAGAAATGCATCTTCTCTTCTAGCACAGGAGAATAGATAGCAGACTCAGTGCTGAAAATTACTGTGATACCATCCCTGCTGATTAGAAAACCTCCTAATCGGCGAAATAACTGCAGTGAGAGGTTTGACTGTCCAAGAATTGCATCAGGACTCAGCCTTGGAAGAATAAAATTTGAATTGATAGGAACAATTTTCAAAATACTAAAGTTTTGCTTCTCTTCCAGTAAGGAAAGGAGCTTGATAAAGATTATAATCATCTAGATACCAATTCTGCCCAAGCTGCCAGAGAGGAAAAAGATAGGGTGTTTCTCATAGCTACTGGTCTACAACTAAACTGTGTTTTTTCCCTAACTCTTACCTCAAAAATAAAAAGTATAAGGAGAAAAAGACAGGGGGATAGACTAAGGAGCATCAGGGTGGCCAAACAGTGTGATTTGCTCTGACATCTTAAATCCTTTCATTAAGATTTACATCATGATGCTGACCTATATGGCAAAGCGATTTTTTCGCAACTGAAGAAAGGAGCTAATGCTTTCCAGCTATGTCGGGTAACCTTTCTCATGCTCACAGCAAGTAATGGAGTCCTCCTCATATGAAGAAATAGCTTAAGTGCCTAGGGATACGGTTTAGTAGTGGACAGGTATGGTTGGAGTTGATGACCTCAATGGTCATCTCCAGCCAAGCGAGTCTATGATTCTACAATTCTGTGATTTAACTTCCCTTCTGTGTTAATGACAACAGTTTTCATAAGTGGGATTTGGACCACTGTACTTATAAAAGGCCTTTTTGAGTGGTAGGCTTTGCAACAGCATGAGTCTGCCCAGCCTCTGAAAGCTTGGATGCATTTTATTCTTCTGCACGGAAACTGCTTCCACCCTAATCCATTGTCTTGCATCCCAACATGACACCACACAGAGCTGTTCAGCATTCAGATCTACTCCAGACCCAACAGCCCCTATCCCCAGAACTAATGTTAATGATGTGAAAACACTTTGACACCAGAGCAATGTGCCAACAATGGAAATAATTGCACAGCTGCTGAAATGACATCCACTGAATAGTCTACTCAGAAAGGAAAGGACCAGAAGAATCAGAATCCTTGTAATTACGGAAAAATAGGAAAAGCCGTTTCAGGTACTCAACCTCAGAATGAGATGTTTTCATTGTTTTGTTCCATGATTGATTGTATCTTGACAGAATGGAGCTCAGGCACAACAGATCGGTATCATGTATATAAAAAGTAGATGTGATGAGGGTGATGTTATGATCCACTTCTAATGGGAGTGAAATCTTTTGTGGCATGCCGAGCACTTCTTAAGTCATTAGGACTAGAAAGCATTTTGCACATTGCAATTGCTGAATAGCACCTAAGATAAGGTGTTTTCAATAGAAAATCATCTTGATAAGATTATTTACTGATAATTTATCACACATTCTTTATGACAAATAAATTTAAATTAAATTCTTATTCTCAGCCTTCACAGTGATATAAAGACACTGCTTTCTACATCAGCAGCACGACCTAATCACACAGTGGCATCTGTGAGTTTTTGGTGTCTCTATACTTCCCCAATTATTTTCCCTGGTGGCTTGATGAGCATTTTGATCCACTGCCTAGTCTTCTTCCCTGCACAGTAAGTACATTAATTCCTGCATCTCTGTGGTTTGTCTCAGTTGCATTTCACCAGTTACCATGGCAGGTAGCTCACAGCCACCCTGGATAACCTGATTTGATAACCTTTGATAACCTTTATTTGGCAAGTGCTTTGGTCAATCATTTGCAGTTCACTGTGTAAATAGGATCCAGGTAGCCAAATACTTTTCAGGACTGGAGTTGTGTTTGTAGTTAGATATGTGATTTCCCAACTTTGGGAAGATCAGCTGCAGACTGAGACACTTCTGTGGGCTCCAGCAGAGCCCTTCTGACTTGCACCCACCAAGGAACTGGCCTAAGAGCCTCTCAGTTGTTTGGTGGGCACTGTATCATTCCAAATAAATTATTATTCAAGCAACGTCTTCAGTTAGTCAAGTATTCTTCTTAATGGAGACAAAGGGCCATCTGTCAAGGCATCTTGATCAGGATTCCACTGTATTAAATTTACAGTAGTTGTGGGAAGATCAGAGCCGAGTGAAGCAAAACAGGTTTTCTTCTTGCTCTCTTTTCGCTTAGAATTATTCAATGCACAGGAATTGCCTCCCCTTGCTCCTCAGCTTGAGGGGGGAACCAAAACCAAAACTGAAAACACTCCGAACTCCCTCAAAATCCCACAACTTAACTCTATCTCCACCAAGTTTAATCATGAACATTTCTCATCAAAAGCTGATTTATTCCAAGGTTCTCTAAAAAGGAGGTCTGCATTTCTGAATGTAAGAGAAGACTACCTGGATTTTTGGTTTGTAATGAAGCTGGCAGCTTGACTGGCTCAGGATTTTCTTCCACATATCTGCATGTCTCTGGGAAAAAGGCTTCTGTTCTGCAGTTATTAGCAACATGGAAAGTGTTTCACATTTTGGCAGCTGGGTAAATAGTTATCACACATGCTTATGTATAAGTTTAGGAAAGAACTGATGGTATCACAGAATCAAACAAAACCCCACACTAGGATTTTGCAGAGAGAAATAGAAAGAACTTCCTTTAAAATATTTTCGAGTGTTTATTAGCAACATTTTGGAGCAGGCATAGAAAACATGATTGTTTAAGCCAGAGCTTGTCTTGCGGACTGGCACTCCTCAAATGCTGCCTACATCCCACCAGCTGCCCTTCTGTGGGGAGCTCACCGACCTTTGCACAATGGAGCATTGTGAAGGTAGAAAACAGCCATGGCCACATCTTCCTCTCCGTGCACCTCTGAATGTGTCAAAAAGCAGGCTCTTCAGAGCTCTTTCTTTGCACTTGTACCTGCTTTTTACTCCTCAGATGCTGTGTTTATTTATTCATTCATTTATGTATTTGTCTTGGCCAGGTCTATGGAGGAAAAAAAAAGAAAGTTTTGCTCTGATAACCTATCAGAAACAAGCTGTTGTGGACTTGAAATACTAACCGCTTGGCAAAGTTCAGTTGCCACTGTTAAAAAGAGAGAAAAAAGAGAAGACATTTCAGCACTGAGTTTTGTTTTCTTAGATGTGATGAGCTACTGGCAGCTAAAACCAATTCATTTACAGGACGAATAATATAAGCGGCAGATGGTGAAATGACAGTATCATCAGCTATGAAAAATATTAATCAAAGCTAACTGTGAGAACGTGTACATAACCTAATCCTCAGATAAACACCTTGTGAAAATGTTTGCCATAGCAACCTTGGATACTTGCCCATAGTAATAAAAGAAATTAGAAAAGTCTTTTCAACTTATTTACAGGGACTAACATTCTAAAGCAAAGCTTTTTTTGTGTAACTGGATTAAATTGAAGAATGATTACAGTCAGGCTGGCACGTTGACCGTTATATTTCAAGAAAAGAAACGGTATTTACTTATATGAACATGCTTGAAGAACTTGGAAAATTACTGGTCAAATCATAATCAGCAGCAACATCAGGACCTTCAGTCTTATCAATAACTGTGAGGAGACAAAGAGAAAGAATAGATTTTCTTTCTGCGTAAACATAATGGTATTACTAAGATATTGCTAAAATAGAAGTAAAACCTTTGTGAATCTTGGTTAATTAACACCATGTCTTTGTTGTCTATGAAAAATACATGTGACTACTTAAGATAAAGATAACCTATATGCTGTAACAGCATCAGCTGACCCAGATGAAAAAGATGAATGTACATATAAGAAGCCAGTGCATTCCTCTGAATAAAACCCTGAAATACTATAAATTAAAAACTCTATGTCTAAATTTCTATATGTCAAGACATTTCAGGTTCTTCAGTTGTTTCTTAACATTGCCTTATTACTTTAGTTGAGACACCTTAAGAGATCTGAATGTTCTTTACTTATTTATAGGTTATGCTCACATTTATACAAACAGAGAAAAATCTAGCAGTATCCTTTAAAAAACTCACAGATCTGCCTGAATTTGCAAAAGAGCAATCACAGGCATTTTAATGCATTCTTCCTAGGGTACAAAAAACATAATCCAAAGAACAACAATGGCAGGCAAAACTTTGCAATACAGTTGCCTTGAAAAGGCTACAGATATTTCTCACAAAATAAATATTGTCCATTCCTGTCAGCCTTTTCAACCTCTTTTGTGTTCCCAGAAATTGCCAGTAATGAAAACAGAGCAGAGCCAATCAAATTGTTGTATACACTACTGCACTGTGGGAGATGGAAGGTCTGCATTTAGAGTAACTCTTATGCATTATTCATAGAACATGTATGTTTATGTAAATTACCAAAGATGGAAATGTATACTAAAGCAGAATAAGAGGTAAAAGAGTAATGTTAAAAATACTCTGCTTGAACTCTACCTTAGCAGGGGAGATAAATATATATATACACATTTTTATATTTATATGCATGCCTATTTTACACCTCCTTGTTAAAAATGAGTGCAACCACCTGCCATATACTGTATGCAAAGCAAATATACTTTTTGGACAGACATATTTTTCAGCATTTGTATTGGAGCAACTATGTAAATCAAAACAAAGTATGCAAACCTTTCAGTCATTCAGAAAGGCACAGGGGAGATTTGGTAGCACTATGTTTAGGCAAGTTCTACATTTAAAACTACAGGAGAGATATTTGCTGGAACAGTAACCTGAAAATTTACCTAAAGGGAAAAAAAAATTTTAAACTTGCTCTTTTGAAAACAACCAGGACATTTCTAGGTCAAGGATCCTCTTTCCACATATTTACAGTAACTGTTATTGAGGCACATACAATATTCTCTTGAATGAAGAGTTTTGGAAAAGAACATATTCATTACACAAACACAGGCAAGGGTTAAAATGCTAATTTCAGTCAGGTATTATGAGTGACAAGAGGAGGAGGAGGAGTATTTATGTAAAACAGCTTTCTACCTAGACATCGACTTTGTAGCCTTCTGCAGTTAAGTAGCATATGAAGCACAAACACATTGATCTTGGATGCATATATTTGCATACAATATTTAGTAACCTTCTTCTAATGTGTTTAATTTTCACACTATATTATTTCAAATATATATATTATACATATGTTCTATATATTATGCATGTCATACAATATTAATAAGTATAACACCTAATACATTACATGAATGTTACATTACATGAAGTCATTCTACATTTCATTCTTTAAATAAAACTGCTGCTTGACCTAAGCTCGGAGCATAACTTATTGAGTGACAACAACTGCATAATTACACATTTAGTGTGGGCAGGAAATTGTTTTCCAGGTCTGTATGGCAATTTTCCCATAATGCATTATAACACACACAACACCTTTCGGAATACTGCAGATTTACAACTCTCATCTCAAATAATCTATGTATCCCACACAAACCAGAGTCAGAAACAGAGGAAACTTAGAGTCAAGGTGGCTGATATGAAAGAATGTGTTTGAAAAACATTTTCCCACTCTACCAGAATGCTAATTTTTAAACAATTAACATCAGCATTATAGCATGAAAGTATCTGAGAAACCTAATTGTTGAACAGGTTTTAGGGTGTAAAAAATACTGTGGTTGGCATTTGGAACCATAATCCTACATTGAGAAACAATGAATAACCAACTCCTCATACCAAGTGTCTCCCTCCAGAACACTGATCCACACTTTAGTTTTCCCACACATATTTACCAAACAAGTACCACTCCACCGATGTTCTCCTACATATTTAGTAGAGAGATCATTTGAGAAAGCCCGTAATTAAATATGTAGGCAAGGGTTTGGGTTGTTGTATCTCAGCCATGTTGCCGTGAATGCCGAAAATCCCTCAGGGCAAGGAGCTCAGGACCTTTATCACAATGTCAAATCTCATCTCTCAGGCCTGTAACAACAAATGTTAAGCTTTCTGAAGCCTAAAAACAGAGCACGGCAATTAGTTTATGCTGCTAACCCAATGATAAGCAGAGTGTTCTCGAAAGATTCCTCCAAAGAAGAACTTTCTGCATTCAGACCTCTCTGAAAAGACTTTTTGTGAGGCTTTGGAACAGGTTGCCCAGAGAAACCAGGGCTGCCCCATCCCTAGAAGTGCTCAGGGCCAGGATGGATGAGGCTTTGAGCAGCCTAATCCAGTGGAAGGTGTCCCTGTCCATAGCAGGGGTATTGGAACTGGATGATCTTTAAGGTCCTTTCCAACCCAAACAATTCAATGATCCTGTGATTTGAGGAATGTGCTGTACCGAACAAGTCTGGCAATCTCAAACACTGTTCAACACAGGTATTTTAATACATTTCAGTGACAGAGTACTCAACAACTATAACACCAGAGACTGGAATGGCTGGCTACAGACTTTATCTGATATTTCCTGCATATACACATACATATCAAATCTATTTATACCAGATAAATGTATGTTATCAAAAAGATTAACATATTTATTTTTCTGATAGTATTGTGACTGTGAAAGGCTATTAAGTAAAGGGATCAAACTACAATATGCAATTTTAGCAGGTAACATAGATATTTAATTCCCTGCTGAGGCTAAGCTAGGGAAAAGAAACGCATTAAGGGTTTTCTTTTGACTAGAGTGCCCACGGAAGTTTTGAGAAAATTTATCATTGTAACCCTTAAGAGTTTAAAATCCAGGCTGATATCCTAGATCGTTTCAGCATGTTTTTTCCTTCCTACTCAGGCAATTTAGTTAATGGTAGCATTTCTCCTGTGTTTGTGAAATAATATCTCAAGCAGCAAACTTGGCCTACTCATAGAGGTTCAAGCAAGGCAGCTCTCAGTCTGCAAACATAACAACCTTCCTAGCTCTAAATGTCACAGATGAAAAGTACTGTGACCTGCCAGAGTAGAAAGAGAAGTTGTATTTTTTCAGAAAGGTCTCACTGGTACCCTAGGCGTAGCTCTGGGAGGGTGCTATTGTTGACCATAAAGTAAAGACTTTTAAATTAATGATATTTAGTACAGAAATACATTACAGGTACTACACAATGGTCTTCTTGAAGGTTTGTGGTGAATACAGTTATGGTGAACACTCAAAAGAGGCAGACATCCAACAGGATGGTTATTAGTACAAGGCAGACTGTGGGGTTATAGGGAGTGTAACGATTTTCCAATAAAATTACCTCCATCCTCACTAAGAAGCGATGCAGTCTTGAAGTATATGGGCAGTTAACATGTGCACAATTTCACACACCTTTCTTCCAGAAGTTTCTACCGGGCTTGGAAGTTTTTCTTGGATCCACTCAAAGAAGGACTGTATCAAAGATCTGCATTCAGTGCAGAATGACTGTGGAGTCTTTAGCACTGCTCTTTTAGGCACCCAGTGAGGGTGACAAAGCAACATCCTGTGAAATACAAGTGATAGATGGTGGGAGAGCACTTGGCAGATGTCACCTTAGCCTCTTGAACACCCACCGAACTTAAGCAAAGAGGTTTGCCATCTCTGAGACCTTCTGTATACCAGTGGTTAAGCACAAACCTTACATTACAACTTAGACTAGAGTTGCGGTCAGGGTTATAATAGACACAGATACCGCAGCTTAGCCAGAATTCGAGGATGTAGGTAGGTCAAACCACATTTGAAATGGTATCACAGTAATGTACTCTCAACAACTCTCTCTCTCTCCTGAAAGGAGAGTTGTAGAGAGCTGGCCTCTTTTCCCAAGTGACAGGGGACAGGACAAGGGGCAATGGCCCCAAGCTCTACCAGAAAAGGTTCAGGCTGGACATCAGAAAAAAAATTTTCACAGAAAGGGTCATCGGGCACTGGCAGAGGCTGCCCAGGGAGGTGGTGGAGTCACCATCACTGGAGGTGTTTACAAGACGAGAGACATGGTTTAGTATTTGATAGGAATGGTTGGGCTCTATCATCCAAGAGGTCTTCTCCAACCTAGTGATTCTACGATTCTGCAAATTGCGCTTCTTGCTGACATGAAGCTGCATATGATTTACATAGAGCATAGTTGGAAAAGAAGCAATGTGACACATAGGACTTCACAAACATCAGACATTCCAGCTACAAATTCTACGAGCTTAAACACTGCCACTTACAGATCAAAGGCAGCGTTGCAACTGTTAAGTGTTCGCTATAAAATTCTAAAAATACTTGGTTTTCTTTAATAGGATTAGGACTAGGACATCAAGATCTCGAGACAATAGTTTCTCAAATAAACTAAAGGAACGTCCTTTTACACTTATTACAGGAAGAAGTCTATATTTTCCATCAGATTTCCAGGATTATGTGGAATGAGAAATTGTGCAGTGGAAAGACAGAAGTCTTCACGGATTTGATACTCTGAGCAAACAAAACGTACGTGAAGCTTATTTTGTTATTTAAACAACATTTTTTAACACAATAACAGCCTGTGCTGGCACGAAAATGCTGTGAAGAAATTATTTCCATGTCTCTGTATGCAAATGTCCTGCTTGAAACGTGCTGATGCTTTTACAGACAGCACTGGCTATTTCAAATCATCTTTTAGTCAAGTTGTCAAGTCTCCTCAGTTGCTTTAACACTGACATTATACCATCATAAATTTATCTTTCAAGGTAGATATAGAAGTTCCTCGATGATTTCTAGAGTCATTTCCAGGGAAATAAACTATACAGATGAAATGGGACTATAACCCTGGATTCCCTGGGCATAGAAATTTGAGACTTAATGTGTTACTTTGTCACATGGGTGCTAGATGACATTTGCTGTTCTATATTTGATAGCAAGCACAGGGGTATCATGATTTCTTGTTAGTATTACCACATATGATTGAGACTACAGAGTTCTCTAATTCTGCTTCTAGCAGTAGTCAAGAAGGATGGATGAACTATGGTTACAAAATAAATTACAAAATTAATTCTAGATTTTCCTAGTGCCAAATCTTTGTAACTTCCCAAATAAACAAGCCACAAAAGCAGTAAAGATGGAGTGAGAAGAACACTTGTGGTCCTTTGAGGAGGAAGGACACACATGGCAAGCATGAGCAAGCCCTTCTGGCTGCCACCACCCTTGTTGCTGCTGCTGTAGAAGACAGGATTTAGGAGTGGTGTAAAGCAGGATCTCAGTAAGATTAAGGAACATGGTCATTTTCAGTCTGAGCATCCCAACAGCACTTAGGGGACATGTGATTTCACCTCCAGGAGGTCAACATACCTCTGATGATTAAAATATATTCCTTCTTGATTATCCATTATACTACCTGCTTTGGCAATGAGTCTTTCCAGTTACATGTTTTAGGGATTAATTTCAAATACAGAGATGGAAATGTGCAGCATATATCACAGCCCTCTATCCAAGAATGTTATTCCTTATGACACCTCCTGATTAAAAACTGACTACCATGCATATAATTCTACATTGAAGAGGAATAACCAATAACAATGGAGTTCAGTTTTTCAACACGTAACCTTGTGCTTTCACTTGCCATAAATCTGTTTTAATGCTGACATAAAGGTATCTGCCTCATGAGGTCAGAGTAAGTAAGAGCTTTGTTGCTGGTACTTTTTCCTGTGTCTTGCATTCCCAAGATGTTCATTGACAGTGGAATATAAGATGTGATGGTTTTTGTTTTGTGGCTGAAAGCTGTAGCAAGGGTAAGAATGTATGTCTTCCATGTAATCAAATCATATATGGTTTACAGTATGAATATGTCTTTCATGGTGTCTAGAGTAGTTATTTTTAAAACAAGAAAAGAGTTAAGGCATGAAGTTGTTCAGAATTCAGTTTATCTACCAAACATCCCTCAATGGATGTTTAATTTATGTGGCTGTAGACTTTTGCTCTGCATTTACATTGTGCATCCTAGGAAGAGCCGATATTGAGTTATTTAAAACAAGTTTAGTATAACAAAATATAACAGTGGTTATTTAGAAGTATTAACTTCAACCCATGTTGAGCAGTCTTTATTTTAAAGCACATGTAAATAGTGTTAAGGAAGAAACAAAGCTCACTCATTAAAAATTCTTTGGCTTCAGTTTTTCACAATGAGTTGGTGGGACAGCACAAACTACATGCAGTTTATATCAAGCAGATTGCTTATTGCATTATGGACAACTGCAGAATTATGACAGCAAGGAAGAACTGAAGCAGAACTGAAGAAAGTGCAAACAGTTTCAAGCAAATATTGCTGCGGATGATTGAGGAATGCAACTAAAGCCCAAAGAGCTCAATAGGGTGAAGTGTTGAATTTCCCAGATGTAGGCACCTGGACTGCAGCTTTTGATCCTGAGACATAACTGCTGCTAACAGCACCCATTGCATCTCATGGGAAGGTTGTGCATTTTTTGCCAGATCAATCATGAAACAGAAAGGAGGACTCATGGTTCAGCAGTGGGATTTTAGTTATGTGTTCTTCTCTTGGCATTCAAGAGTTCCAGTTACATATGTGCCAGGATTGATGTGCCACCTTTATTAAAAATTTGGAAGCTGCACTGATTGTTGCACCTAAAAAAGATTAAAATACAAATTATTTAACTACACCATGTGGCAGCCTCGTGACAAAATAACAGTAATATCTTCTAAAAATGCAGACTTGTTTCTATCTTCTCGTGGAAGTAAAATGGTAAACTGGACTTGGAAGTTGTAGGTGTGCACTGCTCTTGAGGCAAAGTCAGAAGCAGTCTTAGACAAGTCAATTCTTATAAACAGCTGAGCAAAGCAGTAGCTGAGGGAGGCTTTGTGAGTTGCTCTGTGCTCTTGTAACAATTGTTGCCTTGAAAATCTGGGCTTTTTGCTTTTGTAAGCAAATTCATCTTCACTTCATGGAATTTCATGGTGTGTGTAAGAGGAAGGTGTGTCACAGCACCTTCAGATTCAAGTGGCATGTTTTCTGACTATCTGGTCTTTAAAATCTGGCTTTGTTTCTAACCTGATCTTGAAGGAGCATGATGAATGGCCAACCAGCATGTCAAATTCAGTGTTCTGTTGTCCAATAAATAAACACGAAAAAATGGCCCTCAAAAGAATGTCAGCGCATATCAGTTCAGGATAAACAGTTCTAACGCTTATTTAATGCTTGTTTAAATAACTAATGGTGACTTTGTTTCTTTTGTGTGCCTGAAGCATGAAAGTACAAGATTCAGCATTGTTACCCACTTGGATAGCTGGCTTTTAATTTCAATGCATTTTCAGATTCAGAGTCCCATTTTGAAAATAAAACAAAAATATTTTTGGGAAAGGAAGTTGAATAACTTTTCTTATCATGTAGGTGATTTGAATTCTTGTATTTGAAAAAAGTAGTACCCTCTCACTGAGAAGATGAGCGTTTTGAGTTGTATATGTTATCAAGAATGTGTTTATGGACTTTTCCTCCTATGATGTCTGCAAAATCAGCAGCTAATAACAAAGGAGCAGTAGATTCTAGCCTATCTCTGGCATTGTGCTCTAGATATCTGATGATGGCTTAGGTCAGTTAGAGCTGATTGACAACTTGACAACAGAGGGCCTGTCTTAAGTTCTGATATAGAATTGGAGCCTGTGTTTAAGGTTATGGTGAAAAAAGCTGAAGTTATTCTGGTTTACCTCTGTGGTCCCCTTTGAAATTGCAGAGCTCGTAGAACAATTTCTGGAGCCATCATTAGTGACAGCTCAATATCACCACTTTTAATCAGTGTAGTGTTTGTGAAAACTACTTGTCCTGCATACTGCAGTCTTGCATAGGATTTGTTCACAAGATTAATACAGCAGGCTTATAGGCAAGATACGCATCTGCACATAGTTCATTGTCTCTAGATCTAGCCTGAAATGGGGCTAACTTAAGAAGTTATCAAGTAGTATTTTTTCTCTGTCATTTTGGCTGGGACAGGCAAGAAGCACTCTGTTTAGTCTCATATATAGGGCTAAGCAGAGTTAAGATCTTCTTTGGTTGAAAACTTGTTCATTGGAAATTGGTCTGTTTGTGCTCCTAAAACAGTGTCCTGCATTTTGGTCTTAGCAGGGCAAACAAGCAGAATGACAAAAAGAGCTTGGAAAAGATAATGTCAAATAGATGCTGAATACAGAGGAAAAAAATTAAATCAAAACAATCCTTCCTGCCAGAATCAGTATGCCTGTGCAAAGGAAATAAAAATATGCTCACAAACCTCCCATAAAGAAGATTCCTCCATCTCCCTCCTCCCATACCTTATCCTCCCACCCCCAAAAAAAGAAATCCAGAGTAAAAAGATAACTGTAGTAGCTTTCCCTCTTTCAAAATCAAATCTGAAAAGGTAGGAATGATCCCAACTGAATCCTTTCTGATTTCCATTTCTTCCTAAAGATCCTGTTTGGAAGAAAGAAGAACTCTTTGTGAATAATAACCTGTAAATTTTTGCCACTATACGTTGCCAACTTCCCATATTTTCTGAAATTTACTATCTCAAGCACAATTTTTGTGCCCAATTGACAAAAAACACAGCAAAGAAGAAAAAAATACCCAATGCTGAAATAATCAAAAGCAAATTTCAGCCAGAAGGTAGTTTCCTGTCTTGCCACTACTTTCAGACTGCCTTTTCTCCCCTCCCCATGCCAACGTAGCAGAGTAGATTAACTCAGGGTTTTAACAGAAACTATTAAACAGCATTGGCTTTGGAATCTCACTCATGACCCCGTAATGCAACAGTAAACTTTGGCTTTACCAAACTGCATGCACCAGCAGCAGATATATCTGTAGCCAGTGTACCCGCTCAGAGAGGAGACCTCACAGCAACAGGCATGGATAACCTTTTAAGTCCTTATGAAAACAACTTTTCAGAAGACAGGGTGTGACAGTGATGAAATCCCATCTGGCTTCCATCTGCGGTCAAGAGATTACACTCACAGGTCCTTACAGACACAGAAATTTTCATTCCAGAAGGAACAGCCTGCAAAGAAAGGTATGCAGGATAAAGATTTAGGTAGGAAACCTTAATGTCAAACAAAACTATTCTGAAGTATTTTACTTTATACTTTTTTCCCCCCTTGAATTTCTTTATATTGCCAGTATTGGTGTATCTTGAATGAAGTTTTCCAGACAAAGATCACAAATTGCAGAAGGCAGTTCCTAAGACACGAGCAATGAGTGCCACCTATCTACATACAGTACCATCAACTTTCTCTCTATTCTAAGGCAAAAAGTATTAGCTGTTTCCTTGCTTTTTTTTCCTGCCTGTTGAGTTGTAGACTCTGTAACAGAGAGTAGTTGAAGAATATTCAATTAAATGAGAAGGAAAAAGTACCTGTGGAGGTTCCAAGGTTGCCAAGTTTTACAATACATCCTGGCATTAACTGCCATACAGTAAAACTGCCTCCTAGGCTTTCAAGGAGAAAATGTCTTTCAACCCAAACCAATCTATGATTTTATGATTCTATAATACTCTTTCATTCATCAAATCTGCACACGCAACAAGACAATTGCTCTTTCAAATATTCATTTGTAAACAAAATGCAAAGAAAAATACACTGAATAGTAGAAGACTTTGCTACAATTAGTCTTGAAACTGGTGTCTTAATGTGTTTATATTAAATAAGAAAATATGGTTTACTTCCTTGACCATCCAGTGGTTCCTGCATTGCTAGGGATGAGGCACTGAACAGACCTGCACTAGAGGAGTACAGTGCATCACTTTCCTACACTGCAGAAGCACAAAAAATAATTCAGTGCTAGGAAGATTTGGGTTACCTGAGCTTTGGCATAGTTTGAGTCTGTTCTGATTACCTTAAATACTGTTTACATATCTCATTACAACTACATGAAGGGAAACAAACGCCATCTGGAATGCATAAATTCTGTGGCCTAAAAGCAGCAGCCAGCACAAGAATGAAATTGCAGCTTCAAATCTATCTGCCTGCCCAGTTGCCAGGTTTGGGTTTTGGATAAATCCTGATGTCACCATCCTACAGCAACTGCCTGTGTAGTATTTGTGCTCAAGGCAACAAGTAATGTGCCAGCAGAGGCATGCTAATTCTTCTTTGCTATCTAATATAAAAGAATTGTAAGTGACTTTAAAAAATATATGAGAAAGCTAAAAAGTTCTGCTATAGAATCTTAGGAAGATTAAAAAAAAAAGCAATAAAAATACTTTTTCCTTATCTCAATGTATAAAATTTCTCACTAGAATTTTGCTATAAGTTTACAGAAATGTTGTTAATGTCCTTAAAAAGCATTTTTTCATGCAGTAATATTTCTTTCTTTCCACCACCATTCGCAATAAAAACTATTCCCAAGAAAATCATAATCACAAAAAAAAAGCACTAAACCTATCACAATGCATATACTTTCATAGCACGGAACACCAGATAAACATGATACCCAAAATGTTCTCAGTGCCTAAGAGGTCAGCCACGAAAATCAGTTAGTTGCCTGTTCAAAAGACAGAAATTGGGGCATGAGAGTTTCATGGAAAGTGTTTTGGAGAACAGAAAGAACGTTATTTTCTATATGTAAAGTACACAAAGAAATGAAGGGAGTAAGAGGCTAAAATCATGGATTAATACGCTTAGCTATGTATATTTATTATCTGAGCTGAATTGTATACATTCATTGCATATTATGTGAAACCAAAATCACAAAGTCATGTTATTTTTGAAGATTGAAAAGGTGGCATTTGAAATAACTAGAAAGTAAGCTGTTTACATACCATTTTTTCTAGCTATACAATCTCTAAAGATCAGATGTAGTCTTTAGCTAAACGATGGCCTTACAGATTTGCATTTCCATAGTCACATGATTTGACTTGACAGGATTAGTCTTTCCTTCCTCACCTAGCTCCCCTGCATCGACTACAAAAGTACACTTTATCAAATAGGCTGTAAAACAGCTGAGATACAAACCTCTATTTTCCTGCTGTATTTTTTCTCCTGTAGTATTGTCCTTGCACAGCTGCACCATCCTAGTTTTATGGTCCTCAGACTTGGCCTTCAGAAAGGAGAAACTGTTAGACACAAAGTTGGATCTTTAAATGATTTTAAAAGAATATTGTGCTCTACTCAGTTTGTTTATCTAGAGGAAGACAACGTGTCTTAAATTTTCCATGGGTAAATTTCACAACAGGAAGCTCTCTCATACCCAGTATATGGCAGAAGTTTTCTTAGATCCAGCCTTCCTGCTTGGCATACTCATAAAACAACTGTAGTTTTAAACACAGCCACTTTTAAATTCCTTCATAAGGCGTATGTTGGTGATGTTCCCAGACACATAATTTCAAGACAACTTCTGAATTCTGAAATCACAGGAGTTAACCATGGTCCCTGAATTATGATCTGACATAAACCAAGTTTTTAATATGTACTTTGGTTCTTTATTAAGCATCCCAGAAGACTCAAAGCCTAATTTATTACACAGATCATCATCAAGAGAAAAGTAGGTTATACCTATAAGTGACATATATCCCAATTATGTTAGGCACCTCATTTCGTAACTTGAAAAAATTAATTTAAAAAAACTCAAGAATATTGCATTCATGCAACACATGCTGTAATGCAAAGGGAGAAGAAAAAGATTCTTAAACTCTAATATTAGTAGAAAATTTCCTTTTTACTGCACACATGAGATGCTAGCATATGATCTCAGTTACATGGCAACCAGTATGAAAACAGAACCATAGGACTGAAGAAAATTTTTTAAGATTTCCTCACGCACCCCACTGGTGAAGTCAAAACCACCTCTTATCCATGGCATTTTAACAGACACCTTGCAAAGGAACATCTCTTCTACAGCAAACCTATGTTTTTGCTGACATCTAAACTGTGTTCTCCTTTATTCTGTTTGAGCCCAATCCTCTGTCCTTCAAAGACATGAAATATTTCTGCCTATGACAAATTTTCATTCTCACACTTTTTCTCTGTTTATTTCAGACAATTCCCATCTTTACAAGACCATTAGAATTTTCAAGTTTTCTTGTGTCTTTCTTTTAGACTCTCTAAGCAGACCATACTTTGTTATTGGAAGTGCCCCAGACAGGGGATGGGTCCAGACTTATCTATGCTAGGTAGAGTAAAAAAGGTAATACTATAATGCAATTTAATTAAAAGCAAAAGATATAATGGCACATCATTTCCAGCAGGGTGATATTGTTTCATATTCAGCTTTTCCAAGGGACAGCTACCCACCGAGCAATAACTACCCAGCCAGATGCATTTTCTCTTATATTTGTGCAGCTTATCCTGCATAATGACATTTCACACCTTCGCCATATTTTCTAAAAACCACTTTAAACCCTATTTTCCAATGTACTTGTAGAACATCCAGGCTGCAGTTTTGTGTAAATGTGACAGTTGTACAGATACCATATTATTGAGGTGGAAGTACTGGGGCATGTATGATGCAAACCAGACTGTTAAGCAAGTCTACTTAACTCCCACTGGCAGATTAATCCCCCTTTTTATCACAAATCATAATTGTGATAACTAAAATAATGTCATTATTCCTCATTTAACAATAAAACAGGAAAGATTGTAGTCAAATCCAAGCAGTGGGCAGGCTTTCCACACATCACAAAGTATTCCTATCCCACATGTTAGGGCATATGTTCAAGGAAAAATAGGACAATTATTTTGACACCATCTTTTCTGAACATATGCAATATGTTAGATGTTTTTGTAGAAATAATTCTGAAACTGTTAATTATTTAACAAGAAGGAGAAGTTAAATGCTTAAAAGATAATGTCCATGGTCACTAGAATGCCCTGCTAGTAATACAAGAGTGTTCAGATATGCAGAATTACAGCCAACTTATCTATTTCTCCAGGGCCAAAGGAAAATTTTCTTTCTGTTTTATCCCAAAAGAAGTCCTTTTGGAACCATTTACATTTTTAATAGTATTTCTTCTCAGTAGTCTGTTGGGGGAGATAAGGATTTATCTCCTTTGAAAAGTCTACTTTGAGGAGAATCTGTTCTAAAACACTGCAGCCCAAGTATTCTCCAGGCATGTCAGGGTCCAGCCCGCCGAAGCCCTCTGCCCTGCTTGAGCCCAGAATCTATGCTCCTCTTGTGCTCCAGAGAAGAGTTTGGCAGTACAAGAGGTAACAGTGAACTTAAGGCAGCGCAGTGAAATTTCAAGATCAGCAAAAGCATTTCTACATGGCAGGCACCCCATCTCTGAAATCCAAGCCCTCTTCCAGCATAGAAGTTGCTTTTGAGCAACAAGAAGGAAGGTCTACACCATTTCTTGCAACCTCTTATGTCCTCAGGTCAGTGGCTTTCAGGTCAGGAAACCTTATATGAACAGCTAGTAGTTATTTAGCCCTCAGAAAATTGCTCCCTCATGGGAGCAATGACTCAGAAGTTCACATCCCCAGTTTCTCCTTAACTTGAAGGTATCAGCAGCCCAGAAAACCAGTGATGACTTTTCATCATCATTAAATTAATTATATTCATACGTATTGACCGATTGGAAGAGAAGAGGGTTGGAAGAATTGAAATTGAAAAGAAAGGTCAAGAACATCAAGGCAAGGTCAGAAAGGGGAAGAGTTAAATAGAGAAGGAAGAGCAAGAAACAAGGGATGGAAGGAATGGAACTTTCTCCGTGATTGATTCAGGACATGCCAGTGAATAACAGCCAAAATAACCATTCTTCTCTGTAGAAGCTAACTTTGACTCTTGCTCCCAAGGCAAATTTTCCACTGACTTCAACAGATACCCTCCATGGTATCAAAAGTAGCATACAGTTCTGATTGCCCTGAAGGGATTCAGCCCTCACTGCCAAATTAATGTGAAACCCTTCATTTATGAATAAACAAACATCCCTATCTCTGCGTATTTAAGGTTTACTCCCATGATTTGTGATTTGTTTGAGACTACACTTAATGTGTTTTTGAAGTTGTACATTATCAAAGACAAAAGATTTTCTGTAACATTTAAAACATGCAAAGGTCAGGAATTCCAAACTGTTCTTCCTGATATTTTTCTTCTTATTCAAAGTCTGTGTTTTTGCTGAGAGTCCTCACTTTTATGCCCCTGTACTGCATACTCAGTGTAGGTGAATTACAGCTATATGTTCATACATTTGTGTACTAGTTTGAATGACCAAGTAAGTTTTGCTAATATAGAACAGCATTCCTTTTACAAAATAATCTCACTTATATCAGTGAGACCAAATGAAAATTAAAGCAAGAGAGGTAAGAATCTGGTTTTAGCTAGAAAAATGGATAGCCAAACACTGCAAAGTCAAGTAGAGGTCCCTAAGATTTACATTCATATGTTCAGCAAAGTGAGGACTAAACCAGTATTTCAGACTCTAAATTTAGGGCTACTGCCAAATTCTGAGTACCATTAACTAGAGCAAATATTAAAATTATGTGGTAATAAACGGATAAGTTTTTTCTCTCTAAGGCTTTTAATCCTCTCCAGGATCAACAACAAGGTCAACTCTTTCTTCAAATATATCGCAATCATGTTTTTTAGGCTACTTAGTATCTGCACTTAGGCATAAGAATAATAATTAGGAAACTAATTATCCTTATATTCAGCTGAATTGTGGGTAAAATGAATTATATCTCTCTAAAATTGATTTGAATGAAAATGGAATTAGCCCTTAGATTCAAAAAAAACCCTGAGGTATCTGTAAGGAGCCTGAGATGAGGAAAACAAACTCGGTGTCAACAGTCTGAAAATGTTTGTATCTGAGGGCAATTTTCCTTGTCAGAAGCTTCACAAAACTCCAATTCTTTGACCTGAACTGGAGTTTAGAGAGTATATTTTTAAAAACTTGGGCAAATAATTTTATCCGGCTTCATCTTTTTTCACCACTCACAAATATAAACCTGAATAGATCTTTTCTGGATTATCTGGCAAAATGCACCTCCTCTGAGTTCCTCCATAGCTTTAGAATACATGACATAGATTTTTCTACATTTTTCTCATCTTTGGCCTACTGTTATGAAAGCACTGTATAGTAAGTGTGTCTTTTAGAGTACCATCATAATTCCTTAACAATCACAGGCCATTGTACATGATTCGTCATTTACAGTTGTTAATAAAAAAACAACCAAGATTAATTAGCATCAATATTAGCAGCAATACGTGAAAACTAAAGATAAATAATGTGTCTTTTGTAACACAGTGGGCAAGCAGAACAGGTCCTAATTCCTAATTATAGGTCTATTTGACTAGTCCTGATCAGTCACTTTTTGCTATTCCAAGAGATCCTGTCTCACTGTATCACCCAACACAGCAAAAAGAACATTTACAGCAGCCATAGCCATCATCAAGACATTGCAGCACTTGGGTTTTCTCAGGCTAGAAAGGGCACAAGTCTGAAGGACACCTGGGGTTAAGTTAAGTTGAACAAGGCTGGGTCCCTTGATAATGCTCCCTTTGTACAAAAAGCATTCCTTTTTATTTAAGTGGAAATACAACTGCGTTGCCTCCTGTTCAGGTCATACCTATGGTAACAACAATGTCAACAAGAGCATAGTTGCATTGTGAATCCAATTGCATTAAGACTGGAAATATGTACAGTAGCCGTTTGCAAGATCCATATGCACTATGTGACACAGAGCATTATAAAGACACAGTAATAAACCAACTGGCTCACACTGAAGGTGACAGAAGTTTTATTCTGAATTTAAGTAGTGGTCTACTTCCTTATCCCTGCTATGCAGCACGGGCAGAACATTTTCAGCATCTTGTAAAGCTGTCAGCTGTTTTTATATTCAGGGCCACAAAGCTGGTGAAGGGTTTTGAGGGGAAGCCATATCAAGAGCAGGTAAAGTCAATCGGTCTGTTCACCTTGGAGAAGAGAAGACTGTGGGGAGACGTCATTGTGGTCTACAGCTTCCCCACCTAGGGAGGAGGAGGAGCAGGTGCTGATCTCTTCTCTCAGGCAACCAATGATGAGACCTAAGGGAACGTCAGAAAGATGTGCCAAGGAAGGACATTAGGAAGAAGTTCTTCACGCAGAGGGTGGTGGAGCAATGGAACAGCTCCCCAGGGAAGCAGTCATGGTGCCAAGCGTATGGACCCGGCATGGTGTGGAGCCTGATAACGTTCCAGAAGCATTTGGACAACACCCTCAGACATATGGTGTGTGAATGTGGGGGTTGTCCTACGCAAGGACAGGAGCTGGATTTGATGATCCTTGTGGGTCTCTTCCAACTTAGTACATTCTACAATTCTACGATATGATTCCCATTCTGCAGGCCTGTTTCACCTCATCTTGGTTCAAGAAAAAGGTTATCACAGACAAAAATTCCCAGCGCAATTGTATGGTAAGTGTGAGCTTCCCTATGGAATGGGCAGAGTAGGGAGTCACAAGAAGAACTCATGTGTGAAAATGTTGCAGCTGCTTTGAAAGGGGAAAATTCCCAGGAATCAAATACAAAGACGAGTCCAAGGATGCATGCAATGGCAAATTGGAAGAGGACAGAGAAATTTTTAATTGAGGATTAGCATTTGGTGCCTTCCTAAACTTCCTTCCACAGAAGTAAGTGCTTCTCTTTGCCATACAACTGAGTTCTGGAAACGTTGGGGAACCCTGTCCACCAAAGAGGAGAGCACCCAAAGAGGTTTACCCTGTATACTTCATATATCAAATACACATATTTGCCCAGCAAGCTGTATTCACACTGATGAGCCCACGCTATCATCAAAGAACCATGTGCTCCCTGGGCAAGGTTCAGACCCTTTACCTCCCATCCCACACTCCTCAGCACAATCGTTCTCATGGAGACTCCTGCCTTTCAACAATGAAGCAATGAAGCTGGTGAAGGGGCTGGAGAACAGGCCTTATGAGGAATGGCTGAGAGAGCTGGGGGTGTTTAGCCTAGATTGCCTTCTATGACAAAGTGACTCGGCTGCTGGATGAGGGAAAGGCTGTGGATGTATCTTCCTGGACTTCAGTAAAGCCTTTGACACAGTTTCTCACAGCATTCTGCTTGAGAAACTGTCACCTCTGGCCTGGACAGGCGCACACTCTCCTGGGTGGAAAACTGGTTGGCTGGAGGGCCCAGAGAGTGGTGGGAAATGGAGTTAACTCCAGCTGGAGGCCAGTGACAAGTGGGGTTCCCCAAGGCTCAGTGCTGGGTCCAGACCGGTTCAATGTCTTTATCAATGACCTGGATGAAGGCATCCTCAAGCTCCGCCAGGGGAGATTTAGGCTGGACATGAGGAAAAAATTTTTCACAGAAAGGGTCATTGGGCACTGGCAGAGGCTGCCCAGGGAGGTGGTTGAGTCACTTTCCCTGGAGGTGTTTAAGGCTCAGGTGGACGAGTTTCTAAGGGTCATGGTTTAGTGTTTGATAGGAGTGGTTGGACTCGATGATCCGGTGGGTCTCTTCCAACCTGGTTATTCTATGATTCTATGATTCTATGAAATGGATATGGGAGAAACATTGGCCTTAAAGAGCACCCCAGCTCTGCTGACACACTACTTCAGAAGGAACATTTCTGTGGCATGTGTCAATACATGCAAGTAAGTTATGCTCTGTTCGTAACATTTAGTTTGTGGATGCTATTTACTTTTCAGGCAATTTTTCTGAGAAATTGCACATTTTCAAATGCCCAGGCAACTGGATAAATTTTATTATCTCACAAGTTCTGCTCTCTTATCTCACTGCTTGCATAATTCTGAGCAAATATCCCTGCACATATGATGTTTAAAACCAGAATAAAAGATAGACTGCAAACGTTTACATTTGACTGAATAGAGCAGCTGATTAATAACTCATACAGCTACTTAGGAAAATTGAGACTGTATTTCTAATTTCATGACTGCCTACTGATACTTTGCCCAACATAGTTCTGCATTTCATAATGAAATTGCTGTGTTTTAGAGCCTTAGACTTCAGTTCCAAAGAAATCTGTCTGTCCTGGTAGCTATCTTTCTGATTTTAGCAACAAATCATTTTGCACTGACTCTGTACTTTATTAGCGTATTCTATACCATTCTTTGTAGATTTTGATATTTGCACAAAAATCCAACTGTATCATTTGTATTTCTTAATAACTTCTTTAAATAAGAGATATTAAAATTGTGGTTTAGGTAAAAAAAGGTTGTGAAAAGTGTAGTCAAAGCACAGCACTAGAAAAGTGCTTTTTTGGTTGTGCACATGGGTTTGTAACAGACTTGCAAAAGTTATATCTGCCTTTCTCCACTTTCAGCCTAAATTTCAGAATCACTAATGATGCAGGCTATCAGGTAAAGCCAATGTGAGACTAAAACCAATAAAAGTCCACAGCTGTTGGGTATCTTTAAAATTTAAACTCATAGCCCTTTGAAGCACAGATTCTGAAATGTGAAAGGTATAAAACCAGTGGAGATTTATTTTAAAAATCTGCTTTATCCTCTCCACTGCTCTTTTCTTTTTCAAAAAATCACTGTTCCTATTGTTACGTTTTACACTAACAGTGGTTATGCAAAATTACATATGCCCACTCAGTAGATTGATTGATTATTCAAACATGCAATTCCTATGATTTTCTCATTTGCTGTGGAGCTGTTAGGATTAGATGCAAAACAAAAAAGTGTTCCTGCTTTGGTATTTTTGGTATCCATAGTTCTTGAAAATCAGACTTGTTCTGATTTCAAACTAGAGATTTTCCATTGCTGTCAGACTACAGAGACAATAAAATTATCTCCTATGTATTTTGGAAAAAAGAGCTTTGACATTTCAGACTGTAAGAAACCATTTTAACTACAAGCCCCATAAACATCCACACATGCTTAACCTACTTCTCTCACATATTTCAGCCTCAAGTGCAGTAGTATTTGTAATTTGCTTGCTAAAGCACAGGGGTTATGAAAAGCTGCTTCTATAACTTAATTGGATCTTACAGGTAATTATTATTTTGTGAGGAGCAAGAGACTACTGAAGAAACCAAAGGGAGCAGTATGAACCTGCAGGTTTACATGGATAAAACTGAAAGAGCGTCACTATTCTGTAAAAGTCTCTAAAATGCTTTTTGCCAGGGTTTTCAATATTCTTTGAAGAATACTGATGTTTACCTTCTAATGTCAGCTCCACATCAACCTGCCTGCATGTGCTGAATCTGTCTGGGATGAAGTTAACTTTCTTCATTGCAGCCCCTATGGTGTTGTGTTTTAGCTTTGTGACCAAAACAGTGTTGGTAGCACACCAGTATTTTGGCTTATGCTGGGCAGTGCTTGAACAGCATCTGTAGGAATCAGTGATAGCAAGGTAGACCTGTTGGATACTTTTGACTTGGGGTCCCTGAACTGACCTTGGCTTGTAAGACCGGGAAGCTGAACATCAGAGATGGAAATCAGGGTGGAGACAGCATTTAGGGGCAGCATGTGGGGTTTTGGAGGTTAACCAACCAAATGTTGCTGCTGGTGATTCCGAGTGCATGGACAACAGGCCTGGGCCAATCAGGTTGCTATGAGAAGCGCATGGACAGATGAGCAAAGGTATACAAAGCTGTAAGTTCCAACAATAAAGGTCTCTGCTTTTACATCTATCTGGAGTCCAGCTTGTCGTTTCATTGGGGTCATTGGGCACTGGAATAGGCTGCCCAGGGAGGTGGTTGAGTCACCTTCCCTGGAGGGGTTTAAGGCACGGGTGGATGAGGTGCTAAGGGTCATGGTTTAGTGTTTGATAGGAATGGTTGGACTCGATGATCCGGTGGGTCTCTTCCAACCTGGTGATTCTATGATTCTATGTTTCATTCCTGCAAGCATCCACGCTTTTTCTCCTTCTCCTCAGTCCTGCCCTCCCCCTTGACTGTGTTCTACACCTGGAGAAAGGAGGTCAGCTTAATAAAACAGTTACTTTAATAAGATAGAATAAAAACAAGTATGTAAACAGCGATTAAATCTTAATGTCTCTTCAGCCACACTGTGCAGATCCCATCCATGGGAAGGTTCCTCTTCCTTCTACATTCCATGATGCCTTTTGTTTCATGTAACAAACAAGGCTGACAGGCTGGGGTGTTGTCTGTGTCACAACACGTGAGCCATCACAGGGCACTCCAGCAGACGCCTCTGCAGCAGCCACTCATACTAAGATCAGGGCTTCTCCAGGTCTTTGTACAACACCCAGTATCACCAGCTCTTCAGGTACTACATCTTCCACATGACTCCAAATATATCCCCCTGCCCCGCTCCCCCCAGAGATCAGGCTTCTGTTGGGAATAGTGAATAAATGAAATCTTTGCTTTGCTCACATGTGCAGATTTTGCTTTTGCTATTAATCTGTCATTGTCCCAACCTATGTGTCTTCTCACCTTCCTCCTATTTTCCTTCTCATCCCACAACAGAGGGTAGGGAGTAGCTGTGTGGGTGTTTGGCCATTAGCTGGGGTCAATCCACACAGCAGTAGGAGTAAAATGTGTGGTAAGGACTGTATTAATTCTTTAACTTCCTTTTCTAAACAATAGTTAAAAAAAAATAAGAACAGCAAAAGGTTTGCAAGCTAAGACTGGGTTAAAGAAAGTCTGATAGCTGGGCCTGTGCCATCTAGAAAGAGAAATAGAAACTCAAGTGCCTGTATTGCAATGTCAATGCCATTGACATGCCTGCCTATACAGAAGAATAATTATCCAACTTGAAAGTTGCAACAGCGAAAATACGCAAAATTCTAGAAACAGTGAAGATAGTAATGGAAACTATGCATTAACTTGTGGGATATGTTTAACAATAACCAAATCAAGCCCAACATGAGACAGGTCTACAAAGCAGAAAAACTGCTATAGGGCTATTTCTCACATTCTGTTTCTTGCATTTAATTGAAAAAACACCAAGACTGATTTATTTCATATAACATAAAGGATTCCTTGCTTGTTTTTCCCCAACATATTATTATTATTACCATTGTTGTTGTTGTTATTATTATTATATGTTAACAAATTGCACGGTTTCATGTGAGGACAGGCTGAGAGAGTTGAGGACGTTCAGCCTGGAGAAGAGAAAGCTCCAGGGAGATCTTACAGTGACCTTCCAGTACCCAAAGGGGCTACAAGAAAGCTGGGCAGGGACTGTTTACAAAGGCTTGTGGTGGTACAACTAGGGGAAATCAGTATAAACTGGAGAGGGGCAGGTTTAGACTAGATGTTAGGAGTAATTTCTTCACCATGAGGGTGGTGAGGCACTGGCACAGGTTGTCCAGAGAAGCTGTGGCTGCCCCATCCCTGGAGGTGTTCAAGGCCAGGCTGGATGGGACTTTGAGCAGCCTGATCTAGTGGGAGGTGTCCCTCCCCATGGCAGGGGAGTTGGAACTGGATGATCTTTAAGGTCCCTTCCAACTCAAACCGTTCTATGAATCTATGACTCTATGATTTCATAGCCATGCATTACTGCAGCGTGACACAAGCAGGACCGCTGTCGGCTGGAACATCCACACCATCCACAGACATGAGGCCTGGTGCTCCTCAGAAAATCACAGAATTGTTTAGTTTGAAAAACACCATTAAGATCATTGAGTGCAACCCTTAACCTAACACGGCCAAGTTCACCTCCAAGTCATAGAATCACTACTTGTGTTTTAAATACTTCCAGGGATGGTGACTCAACCACTGCCCTGGACAGCCTGTTCTAGCACTTGGCAATCCTTTCTGTGAAGAATTTTTTCTTATTAACCAATTTAAACTTCCCCTGGTAGGCCTTGAGGCCATTTCTCCTTGTCCTACCACTTGTCACCTGGGAGAAGAGAACAGGGCCCACCTAGCTAAAACTTCCTTTAAGGGAGCTGCAGAGAGTGATGAGGTCTCCCCTCATCCTCCTCTTCTCCAAGCTAGACAGCCCCAGGTCCTTCAGTCACTCCCCATAACTCCTGTGCTCCAAAGCCTGCACCAGCTCTGCTCCCCTTCTCTGGATGCGCTCCAGCAACTAAATGTCTTTCTTGTGCTGAGAGGCTCAGAACTGAACAGAGGATTTGAATGTAGCCTCACCAGCACAGAGTACAGGGGGACGACTCCTTCCCTACTTCTGCTGGCCACGCTATTTCTGATCCAAGCTGGGATGCTGTTGGCCACCTTGGTCACCTGGCCAGACTGCTGGCAAGATCATTCCATGTAAAAGGAGAAGACGCTTGCCTTTGCTGGCACTACAGTGCTACACATTTGGCTGTAGCCCTACAGAGCTTTCATGCTGGGTGACAAGTCCTCTGGCTGTTCCATTTTCACATGGGAAAAATAATTCCTCATATTCAGGGGCTCAGCACAGGAAAGACGTGGAGATGTTTGAGTGGGTCCAGTGCAGGGCCATGAAGATGGTCCAAGGGCTGGAGCACCTCTGCTATGAGGGCAGGCTGAGAGAACTTGAGTAGCTCCGCCTGGAAAAGAGAAGGCTCTGCAGAGATCCTAGAACAGCTTCCAGTGCTGAAGGGGGCTACAGGAAAGCTGGGGAGGGACTCTTGTTCGGGCAGTGCAGGGATACGATGAGGGGGAACAGTTTTAAACTGAAAGAGGAGAGGTTGAGATAAGATATTAGAAAGACATTTTTCCCTCTGAGGGTGGCCCAGGTTGCCAAGAGAAGGCATGGATGCCTCCTCCCTGGAGGCGTTCAAGGACAGGTTGGATGGGGCTTTGAGCAGTTTGATCTAGTGTCCCTGCCTGTGTCATGGGGGTTGGAGCTTGATGGGCTTTAAGGTCCCTTCCAATCCAAACCATTCTATGCTTCAATTATTTTATAATTCTCTGAAATGTGTTCCACCAAGTGTTCCCTTGGGCTATATCCCAGCTCCTGTACTCTTACAAACGAGTCTTTTATGCCATGAAAGCCTGCAGTGGCAGATTGGTGGTGTTTCTATGTGGTGGTTTGCATCCAGGAGGAGGGCCCCAGCTCCCTGCTGTGTTCCCACTGTTCCTGATACCTAAAATGCCTACAGATCAAGTTTCTAAGACTTGTTTTTAAGTTTTAGAAAGCAAACATTCTTTATCCATCCTGAGTAACACAAGGGAGTGATCTCCATCAATCATGTGCAGTGAGTGAGACAAGAGCTGGGGACAGAATACATTTCCCACTTACAGGCCAGTCTATGCATTTTCCCAGAAACCTCATGCATATTCTATTCCTTTCCGAGGACTAATTTAAATGTTGTTATGAACTTCACAAATCTCTTGCTAATTTGGAGCTTTGGAATCATAGAATCATAGAATAAGCAGGTTGGAAGAGACCCACCGGATCATCGAGTCCAACCATTCCCATCAATCACTAAACCATGTCCCTTAGCACCTCGTCCACCCATGCCTTAAACACCTCCAGGGAAGGGGACTCAAGCCCCTCCCTGGGCAGCAGGCTGCAAACAGAGGCGATTACAGGAGAAGAGATCATGCTGAACACAAGGTGTCACAGTGTCTGGGGAAAACACTGAACTACAACTCCCGGCATGCCTCGCGCGCCCGACTCCCAACGCTAGAGACCCTGCAGCCATGAACTACAACTCCCGGCATGCCCCGCGCTGGAACGACGGGTCTAGCCATACCCTCCCGCTCTGAACTACAACTCCCGGCATGCCCCGCGAGAGACAGCGCGGCCGGTGCCGCCGTAAAGCGCGCGGGGCGCGTGTCGCGGCGTTGGTGGCGACATGTTCCACAGCAGCACGCAGAAGCGGTTCTGGACGTTCCGCAGCGAGGAGCAGCTGAGCCGGTGGCGGGCCGAGGCCAACCGCAAGTTCCGCGGGAAGGTGTGGATTCTGAGAGACCCGGGAGGGGCGGCCTCTCCGCCCCTGAGGGGAAGGGAGGTGGGGAGCGTAGGGGAGCGGCGTTAGAATCGCAGGGTGGTTTGCGTTGGAAGGGACCTTAGAGCCCATCCGGTTCCAGCCCCGCTGCCGTGGGCAGGGACACCTCCCGCTGGACCAGGCTGCTCAAAGCCCCATCCAGCCTGGCCTTGAGCACCTCTAGGGAGGGCGCATCTCTAGCCAGCCTTCTCCGGGGCTTAGCCACCCTCATCATGAAGAATTTCTTCCTAATGTCTAATCTCAGTCTTCCCCCTTCCTATTTAAAGACATTTCCCTTCATCCTGTCACTCCATACCCTTGTAGAAAGTCCCTCCCCAGTCTTCCTGTAGGCTCCCTTCAGGTACTGGAATGCTGCAATCTATCTCTCTGTCAAGGTCCAGCAGACCGACCTTGCCCTTCTGGAGCCCCATGAGGAGCTGGCAATATGCAAGTACTATGAGAAGCGTCTGGTGGACTTCTGTACAGTCTTCAAGCCAACCATGCCAAGATCAGTGGTGGTAAGCAACAGGCCTGCCAGCTGTGGCATCCACCTATGCCGCTTTTAGTTCCCCTGGCTTGCCTGGCTCTTCAGAGCTTGGGTATCTTCAGGTTTGTGTCTTCCAGTGCTGCAATCCATGTTTCAGATTGCTCCACTCCCCCTGTGCCTTCCTTTGCTTACTCTTCTCTTCAGAGCATGCTTCTTCTGTCTTCTCTCACTTGTCTTTCTCTTCATGGCTCTGGTATCTTGAGGTGTTAGTCTTTTGTTGCTGCAGTCCATGTTTCAGACTGCTCTATGCCCCTTCTGCCTTCCCTTACTTACCCACACTCTGAAGAGAAAGGTGTCTTGAGGTTTGTGTTTCCCAATGCTGCAGTCCATGTTTCAGACCTCTGTCTGTGTACTGGGCAGTGCAGTCGTTTCAAAATGCAAAAGTTCTTATGGAATCATAGAACGGTTTGGGTTGGAAGGAACATTAAAGCCCATCCAGTTCCAATGCCCCTGCCATAGGCAGGGATACCTCCCACTGGATCAGGTTGCTCAAAGCCCCATTGAACACCTCCAGGAAGGGGGTATCGACAGCTCCTCTGGCCAACCAATGCCAGTGCCTCACCACCCTCACAGGGAAAAAGTATTTTCCCAGTGCCTAAATCTCCCTTCTTTCAGCTTAAAACCATTGTGCCTTGTCCTGTCCCTGCAGTCCCTGATAAAGAGCCCCTCCCCAGCTTTTCTGCAGTCCCCTTTCATTGCTGGAAGGCTGCTATGACGTCTCTCCTGAACCAAACTCCTTTCTTCCTTTCTTCTTTCTTCCTTAATGTAATCTGTTTCCTATGGCTCTTAAACTTGCATAGATGACTTTTGATTGTTTCTTTCCTCTCCCTTAAGCAAAGACTAGAAACAAACTTAGAGATTTGTGGATTGATGATACAGTGAAACGACCTTGCTGTACCTGAAGAAGACAGCCCCGTAGCTGGGCTGTCTGGTCCCATTGACCCTCAAGCATTGGTTCTTGTCTGACCTCAAAACAAGTTGAGTCAAGTACCTGTACTGGCAGTAAACTACTACTAAATCTACAAAGGAAAAAAAAGTCTGTCTTTGAACTTATTTCTCTTGAATGCAGAAGAATGGATTTCAAAGGGAAAAAGTAAAGATTTACAGCTTACACATGGAATGAAATCGTGGTTCTTTTGTCATCTAGCCATTTAGATGTGTAATTGTCACCTGTCAATCCTCCCTTTTTCTGGCAGGTGTGGTGAGTAACGAAGATGAACATGTGAAACGTAGCAGTGGCTGACATTGCATGCTGTGTGGAGACAGACCTGGTATTTTAGCAGTGCCCTCTATTGAGTGTGTGCACTGGGTCAAATTGGCCAAGAACGGAGATTTTAAGACATCTGCTTTTGTGCTGATGGTGTTCAGATCAACTTGGAAATTTGGCATTTACTACAGACAGATGGAGAAGCATGGATTTTAAATGTATTGGGAATTTTACTGATTAAAGACGTTGGATGTCTTGGCATGGATTACTCGCAACTTCCAGGATAATTTTTTCAGTCTTTTTTGTTTTTAAATTTCATTTAAATATCAGATTTTTCTCTGTAAGGTATTTTTGACCACTTCTTCATCTTATCTAAGAACATCTGAAAAGATAATCAAACTGCCATTTTGTAAGGCATTTGCAGGTGTAAATGTGTCAGACTTAGAAATATTTAATGACATGGCATTGTGTGCATATTAGTGCCATTGTATATCATGTCGGCCTGCAGTATATATTTGAATGTTCCTGCTCTGTTTTGTGATGCTATTTTTTAAATTAATTTTCTTAATCCATTTTTGTTTCTGTACTTAATTTTCCCTGCCTTTTTTTTTTTTTAATTTAGGGAACAGCTTGCATGTATTTCAAGCGCTTTTACCTCAATAACTCGGTGATGGAGTATCATCCTCGAATAATAATGTGAGTTATGAATACCTCTTGAGTTATTCTGTCAAGCAGAACATTAGAAGTGTTATCTTTATGTCTGTAATGACTTGAAAACATGAGAAAGGAAACTTGAGAGCTTAGATGTGAGTAAAGACAAAGCACTGGTCACTTCCAGTTTCCATGTGGAAAAAACTGCTATGTTCAGAACATGGTTTTGAAGATAGAAATTTTCCAAACTGTTGATAATAAGATAGTTGCTGCATATGCCAATTGTTGACTTTTTTTCCCCTTCTCCAGGCTCACATGTGCATTTTTAGCCTGTAAAGTGGATGAATTCAACGTGTCCAGTGCACAGTTCGTTGGTAACCTTCGAGAAAGCCCTTTTGGACAGGAAAAAGTTCTTGAACAAATACTGGAGTATGAACTGCTGCTTATTCAGCAACTGAACTTCCACCTTATCGTCCACAATCCTTACAGGCCATTTGAGGGATTTTTAATAGATCTGAAGGTTTGTTTTATGTGCTGTGTACTCCGTATGCTATTGTAGCATTAATCTGATGTGGGCTGTGTTAGAAAGCTCTATTTCTTTTTGTGCCTGTGACCTTAAAAGACCTAGTTCCTAAAGTGATAGGCAGATATCTGAAAGGAAGCTGGTGTAGTTGTGACCTTTAACCATGTTAGGTTACCTTTGGAATAAGAAGATGGCCTGATACTTTTTAGCTTTAAAAATACTGTTGAATTGTGTGTCATGAACCAGAAGATGAACAGCTACTTACTTTTCTAAATACTTATTTTTCAGACTCGCTATCCAGTGCTGGAAAATCCTGAAGGTTTGAGAAAAACAGCTGATGACTTCCTCAATCGAGTGTCTCTGACAGATGCATATCTGCTGTTTACTCCCTCACAGATAGCTCTCGCTGCCATATTATCTAGTGGTTCAAGAGCAGGAATTAATATGGAAAGGTAGTCTTTTCTTTTTTGTTATAGGTATGATTTACTTGCCTGTTGCATAAAATGGTTTTGTTCTAGGCATTTTTAATAAGTAGAAGTGTGTATTTACTGATTGTTAATGCTCAGGTATGCCCTTTAGGTTTCAAAACTGAACCAAAACTGTTCTGGTGGGTTTTTTTTTTTCCCCCATTTTCAAGAGGTAGATGATAAATCTGAGTAGATCGTGTCTAGTTTTCGTTATCCTTTGTAATAAGAAAAAACAAATTCAAACTGACAACTTTGCCCTAATTGAAACAGAACATGATTTTCAAACTCATCTTGAAGATTGCTGTGAAGAAAATAATAAGTATATTATAAACTGAGAGTTTGAAACACCTGAAGAATTACTTAGAATTCTAAATTACTTTTTCTTTAAGGTAACAAGGTTACAGAATCAAATGCAATTGCACTAAACTGGTACCTGTGAGGCACATGGGGACCAAGTGCTGTATTTGGCTGGTACAACTTCTCAGTTTCTGTTGAAGTGGGGTAAAGATAAGGTGCTGTTTTAAATCATATAGCTACTGGTGTTTACAAAGGCATTATCGAGCATTCTGTTATTGCTGAAATGCATGGTTGAGTTTGGTTTTTTTTAAGGACAACACATGCTCCTTGTTCTGCAGAAAATCAGCTGAGGTAGTTGTTTTAAGTGTCTACCTGGAGTGCTGACCAGGGAAGTGATTGTGCTCCTGTACTCAGCATTGTTTAGGCTGCATCTCAGATCCTGTGTCAGTTTTGGGCCCCTCACTACAGTGACATTGAGGGGCTGGAGTGCGCCCAGAGAAGGGCAGTGAAGCTGGTGAAGGGGCTGGAGAACAAGAGTTATCAGAGGTGGCTGAGGGAAATGGGCTTGTTTAGCCGAGAGGAGACCTTGTCACTGTCTACAACTGCCTGAAAGGAGTTTGTAGCAAGGTGGATGACAGGTGATAGGACAAGAAGAAATGGCCTCAAAAAGCAGCAAGGGTGGTTTGGATTGGATATTAGAAAAAATGTATTCATGAAAGGGTTCTCAGGCACTGGAATGGCTGCCCAGGGCAGTGGTTGAGTCACCATCCCTGGAGGTCTTAACGAGATGGGTAGGTGAAGTGCTCTGTGATGTGGCTTATTTGTGGACAGGTATAGTTGGATTCTATGTCTTCCAGCCAAGCAGTTCTATGATTCTGTCTTTTCATCACATGGTGCTCCACATGAGCATTTTGCATCTAGAGTGTAGTGCCAACAGGTACATGGGCAGATGGTAGATGCAAGCAGTTCTTTTTAAAGAGGCTTTACATGAATCTCAAATCTCTCTTGTTCTAAAATAATATGACGGTGCGGGATTATCCTCTACAGAGTTTGCTGCCCTCACAGAACAGTGTGAAGGCATTCGAGTGCTTATTATAACTTGAAATTTGTCTGTACTAGTTGTGCCAAACTTCAGAAAGGCATGCTTTTTGTAAATAATTTGTAGATAGTATGTGAATCAAGGTGTGTGAACTTTTATCTTTGTGTATTCATGAAGAACTTAAGTCCCTGTCACCTGTTTGTGCTGTACTGTTGCTGTAACCTTGTTATTTATTGCTCTATGCAAGATCTTTAGTGCTGGGCAAAAGAGAAGCTAATGCTGCAGCTCAGGTCTTTTGGAGCTGTGAGCAGCTGGGAAGCTGCAGAGGTGGGATGGAAAATGGAAGGTGAAAAACCTGTTACTCCCATGTTGTCAGTGTTTACATCAGTCTTGGAAAAACTTAAGAGCTTCAGGAAAAAGTGGGTGCCACTGTGCTCTGGTAGACAAGTGGCTCCACGTTAGTCTTCAGTGGTGGTATCAGCACAAGGTTGAGTGCAATACAGTTAAATTTGATTTCTACATGAGCAGTGATGCCGCCAGAGCAGCTCTTGGCTTATAGTAATTGCCATCTTCTGGTGGCTGGTGCCTCAGTCTGGGAGCTATAACCTGATAACTGCCGTGACTGTTGTGATTGAAGTTAATATAGCCTAAGGAGGCTGGTGTGCTTTGGACTCTTTGGATTTCTGTAATTTATCCTTAAGTGCACTTCCCAGGAAGGGATAAAACTACTTGATTGTTGTGGATCTTCATGAGGACTGTTGCTTACGTGTTGGTGTTTACCCAGGTGGTATGTATATGTGTTAAAGCTCTTAAAGGAAGCTTTAATCTCTGAGGGAAGAGGAAAGGACTGAGAGACTCCGCAAGACAGCATTTAGGATTTGCTTTCAGCTGCCACAAGAAGCAATCCCATCTTGCAGGCTTTGCTGAGTATTTGCTATCTGACTTTTCTTCTGTAGTATTTGCTTTTCCAGCAGTTATACTGCGCAGTGTTATGTTTGTATAATAGTTCATAGAATCTTATCATAAATTGGCTTAGCTGATCGAGGCTCATTTACAAATGTTTAATTCTGCAGTATTGGAACCTGGGTTCTTTAGATGGCTGGGGTGTACTTCTGTCGCATTCTTTCAGAAGAAGAATGTTAAAAGTGACAGATTTGCTTTTTTATCACTTTATCATGCTTGGGTAACCATATTGTTTTTACTAAGTCTAATCACAAAGTTCTAGCAGATGTAAATGATAAATACACATTTTATTAACTACTCGTTATGGCACCTTATTTGAAGAACTTACTCTTCCATGTCTCTCTGTAGTTATTTATCAGAAAGTCTTATGCTGAAAGAAGACCGAACAACCTTAGCCAAGCTACTAGATGATATGAAATGTAAGTAAACTTTGGAAAAAGATGATTAACAATATTTCTAAAGGAAGAAAAATGGCTTTTTGCAAACCATAAAAGCTTAACACAGAAAGTTGTGCTTTAGTTGGTTGTGCTAAGGTAAGTAGAACACAGGCACTGGAATGAACTACAGCATGTGAGGAAACACTTCGACTTTCCTCTGATATGAATGGATGAAATTAAAAGGCAAAGGGCCTGATTCTTCTCAGAACATCAGTGCTATAGTCAGTTAAGTGCTAGCAACTGGCTCTGCAGTGAGACATCTATTTTAGGAACTAGATAATGGGTTTGGTAAGTTAGGGTGAAATGACTTTCTTCAGTCACTGTCTTAATAACAGCTTCAGGCACAAGCCTGCATGTAACTTCTGCTGCCACCAGAGGGTACCTGTTCTGAGCTAATTTATTAATGTTAAGTGATAATGGCAGGATTTATATTTTACTATTGTTTTGAAGCTATAAAGATGTTTCAAAAGATGTTTGGATTCACTAGTGTGAGAATACACACACATATATATAAAAATAGATATGTATATGTAAAATACCAAGAATGCTAGCATGATTTGGCTGAGATAAGTGGGAGTGTGGTACACTGGTTATTACCTTTTTTTAATTAAACGAAAAGGCCTGGATACTGAATAACTGATCCAGTACATGGCCAGTTATTTAATGCTTTATGCTGGTGCACACATTTAAAATAGGAGAGTGATAGTATTAAAAACCCAGTCCTTTCACTAAGCTGACTGTAGCAGCGTATATGCCATGCCAGTCACCAGAGTCTACAACTTCAATGGAAATTGAATTTATAAAACTTCAGATGCTTTTTCCATTAGCAAATCCAGTCTTCATGTTTCCATTCCTGAGATGCAAAGAGAATGCTGGGATTACTTGTGTTTTACTTGCATTATTCTGGAAGGTAGGTTTAAACCAAAGGCAGCTCTTCTATACACTTGCGCTGGCTGGAAGGAAATTTTGAAGCATCTGTAAATGACTGGTTTGCAAAAGGGCTAGTGGTTGAGGAAAAGGTAGCTGTGAATTTAATTTGCATTCCTAAGAAGACTGAGAACAATCTTTTTCTTTTGGAAGACTGAGATACAGTCCTGAATGCAAAAAAATACCAGTGTACTTTGAAGCTTGCAAGCAATACTGAGTACTCCACATTATCATAACATACTTTGAGGAGATCTAGAGTGAGGAGATCTAGAAAGCTACCTGCTTGTTTCAGGGTAGTTCTTTGTGTTTGTGTTCTGCTATATCTTGGTGCTGTTTAGAATTCATCCTTGCATGTAAAACTATAGTTAAGTCTTACATACATAATCTTTGATCCTCTAAAGTTAGAGGTCTGTGTGGGATGGGAAGGTGTTTTAGAAAGCAGTTTGGGAGGAGATAATACTTCAAATGTCTAATGCTTGCTTAGACAAATGTAGGGATTTTACTTGGCAAGGTTTCTGTTTGCAATACCTTCCTTGTTGCCTTGTAGTGTTGCTTGAGTGTTTAAAAGCTAGATAGGATCCTTTGGAAACCTCGTAGAGGTGTCCACTTAAAACCATCTTGGATTCTGTTTATTTTCTCTGTGCTGTTCTGATTTGTTTGGTGTAGGATTTTTTCCTAGTAGAAGCTGCTTGAAAATGTATGCTGTGGTCCTGCTGCTTTGAGGGGAGGGAGGGTAAAGTGTTGGCTGAAGATTAAGTAAGAGGGAGAAGCAATAACAGTAGTTTGTGTAATTGACAAGATAGAGCAGAAATTGTTTAAATTACTTGGTGCTGTGTTGTTGCCACTGTAGGCATGAAAAATCTCATAAAGAAATATGAACTGCCAAGGTCTGAAGAGGTTGCTGCGCTAAAACAGAAATTAGAGAAGTGTCACAGTGCGGAGCTTTCGCTTAACACACACCCGTGAGTAGATACTTTCTTACTGTGTTAAACTTCTGCCTTTTTATTGATAGATAAACATTAACTTTCTCTGATCTGTGAGAGTGACTGAAAATGAAAACATTTAAATGTATACACAAGGATGTCTGTTCACATGCTCACTATGTGACTGTACTGGAAGCCGAGAACCCAGGCTCAAAGCAGCACTTTGAGTGATACATTTGCATTGCAAGCTGTGATTCTGATTGCTTTGTAGCTCACAGCAGGAATCTCAGGTGGCTTGTAAGGTCTGGCCACTTGATGTCATATGTAATGAAAGACCAGTGCTTGAAAAATCACATGATGAAAGTAAGAATTGTGTAAAGTGTTAATGTTTTCTTAAGGTTTAAGTGGATGGAAAAGGACTTTGTTTTTTTTTCTTTTCTGCCCTCTTGTCTTTAGTACTCACTGTGAGCTTTCAGCAGGCTGCTAGTTGAGGCTTCAGTAGCTTCCTTGTGGCTAGATAAGGAGATTGACTCTTAAAAATACCTAAATGTTTCACTTTTTTCTGGGTGGTGGGGTTAGGAAGAAGAGGAAAGGGTATGAAGATGATGAATATGTCGCAAAGAAATCTAAAGTGGATGAGGTCAGTAAACATATTGTACTAGTACTTGTTTGTCTGTTCTTAACTGCCAAGACAGAAGTACCTCAGCTACTGATACCAACTTCTGCATCTGTTAATTAACACATAGGCTGTCCTTCCTGCTAATTCCTGTGCTCTCAAAGTCTGGCACACTATGGAACAACCACAGAAAAACATGAAGCTTAGTACTTGTCATTGAAGCATATGGAACTCCATTATACCAGTTGGGGAAATAGCTGGGAAACTGAGATTTGGAATGTTGTGATGAAAGGAGGTTTTGGAAGGCCAGGAATCAAATGGTTCAGGAGAAATCCTGGCTCTACAGGTAGAAATTCAGTCCTCAGAGTGTGGGTGAAATAACGAGTGTATGCTGAAACATACTTAAGCAGGCTTTTTTTCATTGAAGTTTCATGCAATGTTTTTTCTTCTGGACAGTGTTTCTGAAACTGTTCTTACTTACTGCCTTTGGCTTCAGCTGCCAGGCTG
Organism: Phaenicophaeus curvirostris; assembly: GCF_032191515.1. Lineage (NCBI taxonomy): Eukaryota > Metazoa > Chordata > Aves > Cuculiformes > Cuculidae > Phaenicophaeus > Phaenicophaeus curvirostris. Next base: position 19,925,991 of record NC_091431.1, read on the forward strand.
AATTTCTACGTCAGTCACTTTGCTAGTAAGACTTGCATAAATTCCTTATGGGTGGCCAGGACCTCCATTTATAAGACCAAGTATAAATAAGGTGGAGATAGGCTGAGGAGGGTGACTCAGCAAATGAAAACAGAACTAAGGTAGTCCTTCGTATCAAACGTGAACACTTTTCAGAGCTTTCAGGTGTAACATTGACTGGAAGAGAATACACCCTGGATAAGGAAAAGTTAGGTGAAAACCCCTTTTTAACTGTACTTCTCTTGATTCTGAGTACTTGGAGTCTAAGATACCTTAAATGTGGCATTTAGAAAGAGTTGCTAACAGCTGGAGAGAGTCATCTGTCCAAGTCTTAACATAAAATTCTGGATGTGTGGCTTTTAAAGATTCAAGAAAACTTGCTGTTACAAATTATCATTGTAGGTTGATGCTGTAGAGTCAAACTAAAATCTAAAAAATTATTTGAACGAGATACTATAATAAGCATTGAAAGTATGTTCTAACAAAACGTGGAACCTCAAGCGTATTTTATGGTACTTGTTCTTTACTGTAAACTTTGACTAGTGTTTACTCCAGATCCTAGATTTAAAAACCATATTGAAACTGGTAACTTTAAAACTAGCACTTCTGTAACTTCTGCTTTCTCACAAATGACTAGAAGAACAGCTCCACCTGAGCTCTGACGATTGGCCTCTCCCTGCCCCAGTTTACTTCAGTGGGGATCTTATTATTAGGCTGCTGTGGTTTGAGGCAGTCCTGATTTAGGGTTTCTTATTAATTTATATTCACAATTCCTTTTTTGAAAGGAGTGGACTAACTGGATAGATGCATGTGGCTTGCAGCATTCCATGATAAGCTCTTGCACAGATCTAACAGCTCTTGAAACTTAGGCTTTTGAAATACCAGTATGTATGAACTTGCAAGGGTTTGTACTTGGCATAGTTTGATTTCTGTGTAATCATCACATGCAGGAGCAGATTGGAGCAGCCTGGAATAGAAAGGGAGAAGTGTGCTTCAATTTTGAAAAGCTTATAGTGTGTGCATACAGTTCAGACCTTGAGACCTCACTAATCCTGGGGCTAGCCAATACTGACAATATTTGCCGCTCTAAGTAATCGGGCTGTAATACAGAAGTGCACAATCTGTTCTCATCTGCTTCTAAGATTTTGTTTCCTGATTTCATACCAGATGCTAATACCAACTGGTATGGGTAGCTTATCAGTTTGAAGTGGTGGAAGAAACACACAGGGTGCTGGTTGAGCATAAGATGACCCAGCTGCCAAGGCAATAAAGCTGTAAGAAGCACCACATATCAGTAAAAGGTTGTCCATCATGAATCATAGAATCACTAGGTTGGAAAAGACCTCCTAGGTCATCAAGTCCAACCATTCCTGTCTGCCATTAAACCATGTCCCTGGGCACCTCATCCACTTGTCTTTTAAACACCTCCAGGGAAGGTGACTCAACCACCTCCCAGGGCAGACTGTTCCAGTGCCCAATGACACTTCCTGTGAATTTTTTTTTCCTGATGTCCAGCTTAAACCTCCCCTGGTGCAGGTTGAGGCCATTCCCTCTTGTTCTGTTCCCTGTCACTTGGGAGAAGAGGCCAGCACCCTCCTCTCCATAACCTCCTTTCAGGTAGTTGTAGAGAGCAATGAGGTCTCCCCTCAGCCTCCTCTTCTGCAGGCTAAACAACCCCAGCCTCCCTGGACCTGTTGGCCACGCCGTGTCTGATACAGGCCAAGGTGCCATTGACCTTCTTGGCCACCTGGGCCACTGCTGGCTCGTGTTCAGTCGCTGTCAACCAACACCCCCAGGTCCCTCTCCTCCAGGCAGCTTTCTAGACAGACTTCTCCTAGTCTGTAGCTGCACAGGGTTGTTGTGCCCCAAGCGCAGGACCCGGCATTTGGCCTTGTTAAACCTCCTGCCATTGGTCTCAGCCCAGCGGTCCAGCCTGTTCAGATCCCTTTGCAGAGCGTCCCTACCCTCCAGCAGATCGACACTTCCACCCAGCTTAGTGTCATCCACAAACTTGCTAAGGGTGCACTCGATGCCTTCATCCAGGTCATTGATAAAGACATTGAACAGGGCTGGACCCAGCACTGAGCCCTGGGGAACCCCACTCGTCACTGGCCTCCAGCTGGAGTTAACTCCATTTCCCACCACTCTCTGGGCCCTCCAGCCAACCAGTTTTCCACCCAGGAGAGTGTGCGCCTGTCCAGCCCAGAGGTGACAGTTTCTGAAGCAGAATGCTGTGAGAAACTGTGTCAAAGGCTTTACTGAAGTCCAGGAAGATACCTCCACAGCCTTTCCCTCATCCAGCAGCCGAGTCACTTTGTCATAGAAGGCGATCAGGTTAGTTTGGCAAGACCTGCCTTTTGTGAACTCGTGTTGACTGGGCCTGATCACCTGGTTCTCTTGCATGTGCTTCATGATAGCACTCAAGATCACCTCTAGAAGAATGAGCTTAACCTCCAGGAGGTTAAAAAGGGCTGCTGATACGACTGGGCTGCTGTGAAGTTAAGATTAGGCAGATGAGGGAGCCACACTGTCCTCACTGGTGCCCAGTGACAGGGCAAGAGGCAATGGAAAAAAACCCTAAAAAACTTGACATTCCATCAGAGTACAAAAAAAATCCTTTTTTCATGGTGGGGAGGGTCAAACCGTCGCAGAGGTTGGCCAGAGAGGTTGTGGAGTCTCTGTCATTGAAAGTTTTCATTACCTGACTGAAGATGACCCTGTGCGACCAGCTGCAGCTGACCCTGCCTGGGAAGGGAGCAGAAGGTTGAACTAGGCATGGATAACTAGCTTGTCGTGTAAAGTATTTAGGCACTGCTAGTTAAAATATTTTGACTTCTGTTTGTGGAGTATTTCTGTTAGTACTAAATCCTAGTTGCAAACAGCATAGGGATTTTTGGGTGTAATTTTCTATGTGCGGGGTTTTTATGTCCTTGGTAAATGTACTGGCATGCTTGCAGAAGCAAGAAAAATGGCTGAGTCCCAGGAAGTTTCCAGTCCTCTGTTCTGGGATTCGCTGAATATGAAATCTTCCCTCTGTTGTATTTACTTGATCAACTTATTTTTGTTTTCTTCCCTGCACAAGTCATGGAGCACACTGGGCAGTGTTGCTTGGAACTTCATGAACCTGCACTTCATTGAGTAACTAACTTCCCTGCAGGCCGTGCATGATTTCTTGTTCCAGTTTGAGCTGCCCTTATGGGTGAACCTGCACCGACAGCTGTACCTGGCTGTTGGAATGGTGTGTGCGAGGAAGGCGTGGTCCCTCGTCCCCTCTCCTGTGCAGGTGTCCTGGCAGGTATGCCCACCTGGCATGTAATGGGGACAAGCACAGCGCTTACACTCAGTTAAAGCTTGGTATTTAAACCCCCCCCGACAGCAGACGGTTCTCTTCACGTATGTTACTGTGCGAGTGCGTGCAGGAGCATCTCTGCCCACAGTTGTGTATTGCCCAGCCCACCTTACTGTAAAACCCAATCCGTGCCTTGCTGGGCCTCTCACCACAAGAAGGATGTTGAGGCTCTGGAGCGAGTCCAGAGAAGAGCAACAAAGCTGGTGAGGGGGCTGGAGAACAGGCCTTATGAGGAGCGGCTGAGAGAGCTGGAGGTGTTTAGCCTGGAGAAGAGGAGGCTGAGGGGAGACCTCATTGCTCTCTACAACTTCCTGAAAGGAGGTTGTAGAGAGGAGGGTGCTGGCCTCTTCTCCCAAGTGACAGGGGACAGGAGAAGAGGGAATGGCCTCAAGCTCCGCCAGGGGAGGTTTAGGCTGAATATTAGGAAAAAATTCTTCACAGAAAGGGTCATTGGGCACTGGCAGAGGCTGCCCAGGGAGGTGGTTGATTCACCTTCCCTGGAGGTGTTTAAGACACGGGTGGATGAGGTGCTAAGGGACATGGTTTAGTGTATGATAGGAACGGTTGGATTCCATGATCCGGTGGGTCTCTTCCAACCTGGTTATTCTATGATTCTATGATTCAAGGCTCTGTGTTTTGTTTTCATTAGGAGGAGCGGACTGACGAGGATCTTCTGGACTGAGCATAACTGTGAAAGGAAGACTGGATCCTGCCACAAAAAGGCCACTGTTCAGGGTCCTGTGCAAACTTGTCTGTGACAGGTTCCTTGCTCTTTGTCACAATGCTTTTATTGCCAGGTTTTACTTTGCAATAAAGTAGATGACTGTTTTAAACAATTGGTTGTGTGTCCATTAAACCCTCATCCATTCAAGGACAAACACGAGTAAGAAGTGTTTGCTTTAAGAAATTAGTCACCCAGGGAGGCGTTCCCATGCAGGAACAGTCTGAGGTGCGGCTTCAGCTCCTGCCATCCTGTAGTCCTAAACTCAACATCAAACTGGGCACTTAGTGAGATGGATAAATGCAAGCAGGACACAGATGTGGCAACAAACCGATACGTGCTTTAGAGGAGAAGGATATGCTCTCCTCTTCCCAGGCTTGTCACTGTGGCAGCTAAAAAACACTGTGTATCTGGAAACGTCTCAAATGTACCAGCAGGCTGCAACAGTGTATTTTACAGTAGGGAAAGCAACAGTCATACTTCTCTGATTTACACCACAGCTGCGATCCCTGAGCCATTTCAGTGACTGACTTACCTGGCAGCAACTGAGAGAAGTGTTTTTAAAATCTGCCTAAGCAGGTACATCCAGAGCAAGTTCTAATTCTTTTTCACAGACCCTTTCAGAACATCAGCATTTCTGCAATACACACAGCTCAGTGCAGCTTTGGGAGTCTCCTAGTTTTTTTCTCATCTCCCTGTGTTGTATGTAATGGGGAAATAATTAAATCTGTTGGACTCCAAGTGTCTGCTTTCAACAGCTACAGCCCCTGCACCAGCCAACTAAATCTACACAATAACTGGCTTTAGCCACTCTGGTTTTGACAACTCCTTGTGCACTAAGCTGACTAGTTTTGGAGGAATAGTGATTGCCAGTTCACTTCAGAAAACGTGACGCCATTTACACAACAACTTCGTAACTACATCAAGAAGTGTGACAACATGATTCAAGTCATGTACTTCGGTTCCGAATAGGTTGGAAGTTGTCAGCAGAGCATTCAGCACACATGAAAACATTATGGACTGTGATTCATGTGACCTAACGGTACACAGGGAAAGAGAACTGAGCAATGCAGAAAAACTGTTAAATACCTTTTCCTCCAAGGTCCAGTTTAATACAAGGTTTGACATCAGTAGCTCAAGTAGCAAGAACCAAGTAGTAGCAAGGCCTTGCAAACAGGTCTCTCCTCACAAAGCTGTAAGAGCATCACCTCTGTCTAAAAGCAGTTCCCATCACACCTGGGCACCTGCCTTCAGGGAAGCTGTCCCAGCTGGAGAGACTGGAGCAGCACAGGAAGAGCCCACTGCAAACCTCACAGACGGGCATAATGCCACAGACACTCAAGGATAAACTCTACACAATTTAGTGTGACAGTGAAAGGAAAAGTCAGTTCCAACAGACAGGAAATAAATGTAGCTGTTCTAATAGTGTAACAGCCATTCTCATTTTACAGAATTATTTATGTGATTATCTGCAGTCTTGTCAGTGAATCTCAGCATCCTTTTGTTCATTATTAGGTCATTTTCCAGAAGAGTTACAAACAGTGATGCTGAAATACCCTCTAAATCCACTGCATGCTTTATTTTTAGTTTTTTCTAACCGTTTTAACATGTACTTTCTGAGACAGTATGTACACATTAGGGTAATGCTGTTCTGAGGATTCATGCCACGAACATTTTGAAGTATATCACATGTGCAGACACTGTAAAAAAACTTCCACAGCAGCCAAAGTTTGCCAGTTTCCATAAAGAGTTGATCTGCAGCTTGATTTATTTTAAAAACATTTTTCACTTATAAAAATAATATTTATGCCAGGCTTACAGTACAGAAAAGACCAACCAATACCTATTTTATAAAATGGTTTAATGAACGCATGCATGTCCAATACAAGGATCAATAAATTTACTGGATTCAAATTATTTACTGTTGTAAACATCTTACAAAAGCATTGTGATTTATCTGGATATACAGTTCCTGATGGAAGAACTACTCAGACTGAATCAATGGCACATCAAAAAATAAAGCTGACAAGACCCATTCTGCATATTCTCTTCCAACATGATTCCAGCAAGAGAAACAGCATGGTATAAAAAGTGTAAAGATTGTTCCTACCATAACATCAAATTCTGGAAACTGTAAATACAAGTTAAAGTGGTTGAAACAGTCAAAAAGTCGTAATTATTGTAACCAGTCAGAAATTACAGTAAGAAGTGTTATCCAGTTATATGTGGCTGTCAGAACAAAGTGTTTCTTTCCATGTCAGTTGATAATTCTTTTCTAATGAGACAGCAAAACTTTGGCAATCAGAGGTGCTGAAAAGTAATTTTCAAAGTTCAAGACACAGTCACAGCATTTTCTTCGCAGAAGGTGAACTGTACACCAAGGCTCAGAGGTTGTGAAAACCGTTTCCAAGTGGAAAAAAAAGTGCAAATGTCCTGCACAGATAGCTTAAAAAAAAGCTGCTGGTACAATCGTTCACCAACAGGATCTTTGTTTTCTTTTTGCATAGTTCACACATCACTGGGAATGTGACACGGTGTGCTATTTTTGGCAAGAGCAAGAAGAAAGTGATACTGGTGTGAGTTGCCGTGTTGGGCATGTTGGATCCATGCAGAATTCAGGTAGAGGGCTGCTACCTGGTGTTGTTAGACACTGAATACTGGTTTTGTTTTTGTTGAAGCAGTTCAGTAATGGCCAAAAGCTTCTTAAGAACATGCTGCAGGGAGACAATCAGCAAAACCATACATTAGGGACTGGAAATGAAACAAACTTGATGGAGAAGTGTTTTCAGCATTAGCCTGTCAGACCTGCTACGAGGTTGTATAAAATACATTTAAACCAACAAAAAAGAGGAAGCAGCTGATTTCCTGACTCTACTTCAAAAGGGAAGTCTAAACCAGCATCACAAACTCTGCCTCTCCGCCGGTGGATCTTTGCGCTGCGTTCTCATTTAATGGGGAGGCCAAGAGTGGGACACACTACGAGGGTTTGCCAGGCAAGGCTGCTGTGTCTGTGTACAAACACACTCGCACATCAAGAAGCAGAAGTGGTAGGTACCAACAGAAAGCTAACAAGTAAATTTAGTTCTCAAGTGAAAAAAACCCAAGATGCTAAGACTGTGACCCAAATTGCCTGTCAGAAGGCAGCAATTCTGTGGGTTCAAGCTTTCTCTAGAAGCTAAAACTTCATCAGGAAGCTTCAGAAACATCTCTTTGGTTTTGTTACACTAAGGAACAAAACTACAGACTTAAGTAACAGCTAACAGCCTCCCGGTGAAGTACACCTACTTAAAAATGTAGAAGCCAGAAATACTATAACAGCACACTGTGCTCTAAGAGCAACTCGGCTGTGCCTGTGATTGTTTGCCTGTGCTTGTTCATCAGCCTCTGTCGCTTACCTGCATTACTCCTCGCTCATTGCTGAGCGTCCGGAGCTCATCTGAGTGTGCCACGCATATCTCGTGCAAGGCCGCCAGATCGCGAGACAGGTCAGTTCGAGAGTGCTCTGTAGTGTCTGGAAGCTCGGGAACGTTCTTCAACAAAAAACATGAGAGCAGATTTAGAATGCTGAGTGCCTGGGCACATGGGAAGGTAAATTACAGCCCTGCCAACACAACTGTTTCATGCTGACAGCAGGTACTACAGTGTTAGTCTTCCAAGCTAAGTCTACAGTCATAGAATCATTTGGTTGGAGAAGACCTTTAAGATCATCAAGTCTTACATACCTGTAGGACTCTCTGAGCACCTCGTCTGCCTGCCTGTTAAAATACCTCCAGGAATGGAGACTCCACCACCTCCCTGGGCAGCTGTTCCAGCGCACGAGAACCCTTTTGGTGAAAATAGTTTTCCTGATGCCCAGTTCTGAACCTCCCCTGGCACAACCTGAGGCCATTTCCTTTCATCCTAATTGCCTGTTACTTGGGAGAAGAGACCAACATCCATCTTGCTACAACATCCTTTCAGGTAGCTGTAGACAGTGACAAGGTCTCCCCTCAGCCTTCTTTTCTCTAGGGCTTTTTCTCTCAGTTCACCTTTTCACTATGAATTATGTATTTCTCCTCTCTGCAAGCACGTGCTTTATGGGCATGCTGCAGTTTCTGCTCCTGCTAAAGATTCACTAAAGGATCTGGTATTGCCATGCTATCATTTTGCTGAGCAGAGAGCTGCTGCATACAGGCTCGTAACCCTCCTCTAAATGAGGGGGAACCAATCCCTTAGTGCCTTTTTTTCCAAGCTAAATAAGAAAACAGCAGCAACAAAAATTCAGCACAACCTGTAACTATCGAGTAACTCATTAAACGAGTCATAAAACAATACTAAACCAGCAGAATACAACTACTTCCAAACCAACAGTTTTCAGAGACCTTGTGCAAAATTTGTCATTTAAAGAAGGCTGATGTAACCTAATATGCAGAAGTTGCAATTTAAACAGATAAAGGTGACATATGGCAGTGTATTTCAATGCCACTCTCATTTTTTATCTTATAAAAATATCCTGAGATGTCTTCTAAGTCACTTTTAAGGCATCAACTCAGGGATCTTGGTGCATTTTTAAATTTTGTTTTTGCAAACGCGTTTTTGGTTTAACAGCCTATCTAAGGTGAGGTCCTAACTGTTGTTATAGCTGTCATACACAGAACAGTAACAAGTTCGAAGAACACAGTGACTGCAGTTTGCTTTCAAACTACAATGTCTACAATGCAGACACGGTAACACATAAATGAAGCTCAACCTAGTATTTTTGAAAGCATAAAATGGTTTTATCTCTGGTCAGAACTACACAACAAATGTATTTAAGAGTTTTTGTTTTAAAACATACTTTAAGACTTACATTCTTGGCCAAAACTTCTAATCCTCATAGCTATAAAATGTTTGAGCTTCTCACACCTACACAGGCACTAAATCGATGCCTCTCGTTCTTGTGGGAGACTTCAATCTTCCTGATATCTGCTAGAAGTACAATAGAGCAGAAAGGAAGCAGTCTAGGAGGTTCCTGGAGTGCATGGAAGACAACTTCCTTGCACAGCTGGTCAATGAACCAACAAGGAAGGGAGGGTGCCCTCCTGGACCTGCTGTTTGTGAACAGAGAAGGCCTTGTGGGGGATGTGGCAGTAGGAGGACGCCTAGGACAAAGCGATCATGAGATGATAGGGTTTTCTGTTCTAGGTGAAGTGAAGAGGGTGGTTAGTAGGACAGTTGCATTAAATTTCCAGAGGGCAGACTTTGAACTCTTCAGAAGGCTGGTTGGCAAAGTCTCATGGGAGACAGTACTTAAGGGCAAGGGAGCCCACGAGGGCTGGGAGCTCTTCAAAAAGGAAATCCTAGCAGCTCAGGAGAAAGCCATCCCCATGTTCCAGAAAAAAAGCCGGCAGGGGAGAAAACCAGCTTGGTTGAACAGAGAGATCTTGAGTGATATCAAGAAGAAGAGAAATGTTTATGGGCTCTGGAAGACGGGACAGGCCTCTTGGGTGGACTACGGGAGGGAAGTGAGATTGTGTAGAGAAAAAATCAGAAGGGCTAAGGCTCAACTAGAAATTGGATTGGCAAAGTCTGTGAAAGATAACAAAAAATCCTTCTATAAATATATAAATAATAAAAGGACGACCAGGGAGACCATACAGTCCCTATTGGATGCAGAAGGAACAACAGTGACAGGGGATGAGGAAAAGGCTGAGGTACTTAATGCCTTCTTTGCCTCAGTCTTTAGTTGTAAGGAGGGTCGTTCCGTCTGTGTACTAACCCAGGAGCTAGAGGAGCATAATGAGGCTCCCGTGATCCAAGAGGAGGTGGTCAGAGCCTTGCTAGCCCGACCGGACACCCACAAGTCTATGGGACCGGATGGGATTCACCCTAGGGTACTGAAGGAGCTGGCGGATGTGCTGGCCAAACCCCTTTCCATCATCTTCCAACAGTCCGGGAAGACTGGGGAAGTCCCACTGGACTGGAGGCTGGCTGATGTTGTGCCCATCTACAAGAAGGGTCGCAGGGAGGATCCAGGAAACTACAGGCCTGTCAGTCTGACCTCAGTGCCAGGGAAAGTCATGGAGCAGGTGATCTTGAGCGCTATCATGAAGCACATGCAAGAGAACCAGGTGATCAGGCCCAGTCAACACGGGTTCACAAAAGGCAGGTCTTGCCAAACTAACCTGATCGCCTTCTATGACAAAGTGACTCGGCTGCTGGATGAGGGAAAGGCTGTGGAGGTATCTTCCTGGACTTCAGTAAAGCCTTTGACACAGTTTCTCACAGCATTCTGCTTCAGAAACTGTCACCTCTGGCCTGGACAGGCGCACACTGTCCTGGGTGGAAAACTGGTTGGCTGGCTGGGCCCAGAGAGTGGTGGGAAATGGAGTTAACTCCAGCTGGAGGCCAGTGACGAGTGGGGTTCCCCAGGGCTCAGTGCTGGGTCCAGCCCTGTTCAATGTTTTTGTCAATGACCTGGATGAAGGCATCGAGTGCACCCTTAGCAAGTTTGCAGATGACACTAAGCTGGGTGGAAGTGTCGATCTGCTGGAGGGTAGGGACGCTCTGCAAAGGGATCTGAACAGGCTGGACCGCTGGGCTGAGTCCAATGGCAGGAGATTTAACAAGGCCAAATGCCGGGTCCTGCACTTGGGGCACAACAACCCTGTGCAGCTACAGACTAGGAGAAGTCTATCTAGAAAGCTGCCTGGAGGAGAGGGACCTGGGGTGTTGGTTGACAGGGACTGAACATGACCCAGTAGTGGCCCAGGTGGCCAAGAAGGCCAATGGCATCTTGGCTTGGATCAGAAACGGTGTGACCAGCAGGTCCAGGGAGGTTATTCTCCCTCTGTACTCGGCACTGGTGAGACCGCTCCTCGAATCCTGTGTTCAGTTCTGGGCCCCTCACCATAAGAAGGATGTTGAGGCTCTGGAACGAGTCCAGAGAAGAGCAACAAAGCTGGTGAGGGGGCTGGAGAACAGGCCTTATGAGGAGCGGCTGAGAGAGCTGCGGTTGTTTAGCCTGGAGAAGAGGAGGCTGAGAGGAGACCTCATTGCTCTCTATAACTACCTGAAAAGAGGTTGTAGAGAGGAGCGTGCTGGCCTCTTCTCCCAAGTGACAGGGGACAGGACAAGAGGGAATGGCCTCAAGCTCCGCCAGGGGAGATTTAGGCTGGACATTAGGAAAAAAATTTTCACAGAAAGGGTCATTGGGCACTGGAACAGGCTGCCCAGGGAGGTGGTTGAGTCACCTTCCCTGGAGGTGTTTAAGGCACGGGTGGACAAGGTGCTGGGGGGCATGGTTTTGTGTTTGATAGGAATGGTTGGACTCAATGACCCGGTGGGTCTCTTCCAATCTGGTTATTCTATGATTCTATGATTCTAAATGAATGATGTCTAAGATGATATTTGATGTTTTTAATGTGGTATGATGGATCAGCAACCTGTGGCTTCTAAATGTACATAAAATAATTTATTCAGTTACAAGCATTCAGAACTGTGTGGGAGCTGATCCAATTTTGAGCTGGTCAGTAAAAGTGTAAAGAATTTTCACTTATAATGTCACTATGTAATTTCCAGTAAAGTTTTTTTTTAAGCACTCACCCCAAGTTCATCCAAGAACATGATCATACGATGTTTGTTGCTCTTGATGAATGGATTTACCCCTTCCATGTATGGCTCCTAGGAATTTTTTAAAGTATTCATTAGAACAAATCAATGCCAAGGTAATTGTTATTATTATGTTATTAGAGTGAGCACAGTCCAGTCAGACAAATGACACCGCAAAACAAGTGCATCATCTGAAGCAATCTTCTTCTTTCACAGGAGTTTCTAACATCTGGTGTGTAGCGTATCAAAAGACTGCAGAATTCAGTACTTTCTTACATTCCAGAAATGTCCTTTTAATGCAAATTCATGTCAGTATGCACCTGAGATGAACGCCTTTCAATACTTAGTTGCTGTGAATAAATGCCCTGCTTTCAAAAGTATGGTCAGGAATAAGTGCACTCTTTCCTGTTCCTTCATTAATGCTTACGTTGCAAGGTATGCGTGTCATAGAAATAACTTGATAATGCCAGGCCAAAGTCACTCTAATTAGGTTTAAATCACCAGGTTTGTCTTTCAGCCATGTTTCAGCCTGGGAACTGAGGCAGACCAGTTGTGGCTGGTGTTCTCTTAGTGGTAATAACAGAAACGTTACTGAAACAGGGGCTTAGTGCACTATGTACATGATCTACAGCACCAATTATGCCTAACAGAATGAAAACGAGTACAAACAGAAGGGCTGCTTTGTGGAGCTCTACCACAGAAAACACCATGCTAAGAAGTAAGTAAACGCAGGGTGAAAGCAGCTGAAGGGGAAGGAAGAGTTGGAGGTTGGCAGTTCGTTTGTTTCAGGATTGGACAATCAATACCAATCTGGGAACTGAGGCCTGATTAGTCTCAGATTAAATCTGAAACTTAACTACTATAAATAGATAGAACCCATGTGTGGAATGCATTTCGAGGTTGTGTAAAGAAGTACACAAGTACTACTGAAATATGGCTCCCTTTTGACATCAAATAATGAATGGAAATACAAAAAAGCTGCCATCATCTTCAAGGCAGAATAGTTATCCTTCTCACTCTTTGCCCATCACAGATTCCTGCTGTCACAATTCTGAAGCTTTTCAGTATAATATTCAAAAATAAGACATGCCCATTTTACTATCCTCATGGATAGTTTTGTTCCGCTTCTGTCATTGGAACAAATGCCTGCTGGGTTTATCTGTGTGCTCACAGCATCAAAATATGGTTGCATCACACTTTGCAGTCCCTACCAGTATGGTCGGTCATTCATCTGTTACTTTAACAGCCCATTCTGCTGTTCATACTGCCAGACTCAAAATCATCATGGAATGTACCAAGCCATTAGTAAGAGTTTCCAGATCATTTCCTTTCAATTATGGCTCCTCTTCCAAGTTTGGCCAGACTTTATACTACTTCTCCAGTTCAGGTCAACACCCTCTGTTAGCTCTAAGGGAAGAGGGCAGAAGAAACAGCAGCAGCAATGCCTCCCCGCTGATGAGGCCCAGCAGGCCATGTGCCAGGCTCTGCACGAGCAAACACCAACTGGTTTTTGCATGCCTTCAACAGGAACACTGATGTGTGCTGCAAACAGTTCTAGGCTGTTCCATGTGTGCAATTATATTCACCTTGGCTCCAAATTCAACCAGATTTGCTAAATTCTGCACAGACTTGGCGACCAGCGTCAGGGTTCTTGCAGCAGTGGGGGAAGGAGAATCTGGCAGAAATACAAAGCAGGGAGTTACTGGCCATTCAGTTTGAATCTAACAGCAGTCACGTGAAAGTACAGCTCTTCTCAAATCCATATTTTCTCAAGAAACAGAATTTTTCTATTACCATAAAAGAGTTGCATGTGGAAGACGACACTTGGTGAAATAAAACTTACTTTGCTTTAGCAATGCCCACAGAAATATATTAAGATGAACATCTGATTTCCTGTAATAGCTGCATACAGGACAAGTATGCAAAATAAAGCAGTGTTAGTAAGACTTCAGTGAAGTAAGAACCGCTTGAACTAAAATGAAACTGTTCTCTTAAAAGAATAAAAAAATTGACCCCTCTGTCTCATCCTTACAATTCTGTATTTGAGACTGACTGTCCTTAGCAAGCCAAAGTAAAAACCCCCGCAATGGCTAGAAGCTATCTAAGCAGAATATCCAAATAGGTTATCAAACTCTAATTTTCTAGGTGCAGAAATTTATTCCGAGCACCTCAGATGCTACAAATCTTGCTTATTTAAGATATACCATTGAATTTCAGCCATTACCTTTGGTATTGCTTTGCATTCAGACTGACATCTGAAGATCATACACGTTTTTCACAGTGCTAGAATATACTCCATAGACTTTATCACAAAACTGTTATTAAATCATGGAGTGGCTCACGCACCCCCAGGCTTTCTTGCTATGGATGGGACACGTGTGTCTCCTAAGGGGACTAAAGCCCTTGCTAAAAACCTAGCTAAGCTCATAGCTAAGTGATGGGGGAGGGGGTTGAGCCCAGGCTAGACAGGAACGACCCTGGATGTGGGGCAATGGTGATTCGGAGAGGGTGTGCTGGTGTGGACCACCAGTACTTCACCACACAGAAAGTGGGGGAGAACACATCTGAGGGTCCTAAGGGAGATACAGGCACTCTGGAGCTAGCTACTCCTGTTACCAGGCAACTGGGAATGAACTCTGTTCCCTCTAAGAGGGCTGAAGGCTCTGCAGCTCAGCTGAAGTGCATTTACACCAATGTATGCAGCATGGGGAAGAAGAAGGAAGAGCTGGAAGCTGTCTTAGGGCAAGAAGCCTATGATGTCGCTGCCATCACGGAAACGTGGTGGGACAATTCATATAACTGGAGTGCAGGTATGGTGGGGTACAAACTCTTCAGGTGGGATAGGAAGGGCAGAAGAGGAGGCGGGGTAGCCCTCTTTGTAAGGGAGGACTTGGACACCATTGAGATAGATTATGGTGATGAGGAGATTGAGTGGCTGTGGGTTAAAATCAGAGGAGCCCACCAAAGGTAGATTTTGTGATGGGAGTCTGTTACAGACCACCCAGCCAAGGAGAAGCAGCTGAGGAGCTCTTCTATAAACAGCTGGGGTTAATCTCTAGATCAATGCCTCTCGTTCTTGTGGGGGACTTCAATGTGCCTGATATCTGCTGGGTGTACAATAGAGCAGAAAGGAAGCAGTCTAGGAGGTTCCTGGAGTGAATGTAAGACAACTTCTTTGCACAGCTGGTCAATGAACCAACAAGGGAGGGAGGGTGCCCTCCTGGACCTGCTGTTGGTGAACAGAGAAGGCCTTGTGGGGGATGTGGCAGTAGGAGGACGCCTAGGACAAAGCGATTATGAGATGATAGGGTTTTCTGTTCTAGGTGAGGTGAAGAGGGTGGTCAGTAGGACAGTAGCATTAAATTTCCAGAGGGCAGACTTTGAACTCTTCAGAAGGCTGGTTGGCAAAGTCCCATGGGAGACAGTACTTAAGGGCAAGGGAGCCCACGAGGGCTGGGAGCTCTTCAGAAAGGAAATCCTGGCAGCTCAGGAGAAAGCCATCCCCATGTTCCGGAAAAAAAGCCGGCAGGGGAGAAAACCAGCTTGGTTGAACAGAGAGATCTTGAGTGATATCAAGAAGAAGAGAAATGTTTATGGGCTCTGGAAGAAGGGACAGCCCTCTTGGGTGGGCTACGGGAGGGAAGTGAGATTGTGTAGAGAAAAAATCAGAAGGGCTAAGGCTCAACTAGAAATCAGATTGGCAAAGTCTGTGAAAGATAACAAAAAATCCTTCTATAAATATATAAATAATAAAAGGACGACCAGGGAGACCATACAGTCCCTATTGGACACAGAAGGAACAACAGTGACAGGGGATGAGGAAAAGGCTGAGGTACTTAATGCCTTCTTTGCCTCAGTCTTTAATTGTAAAGAAAGTCGTTCCGTCTGTGTACAAACCCAGGAGCTAGAGATGCAAAATGAGGCTCCCGTGATCCAAGAGGAGGTGGTCAGAGCCTTGCTAGCCCGACTAGACACCCACAAGTCTATGGGGCCGGACGGGATTCATCCAAGGGTATTGAAGGAGCTGGCGGATGTGCTGGCCAAACCCCTTTCCATCATCTTCCAATAGTCCGGGAAGACTGGGGAAGTCCCACTGGACTGGAGGCTGGCTGATGTTGTGCCCATCTACAAGAAGGGTCGCAGGGAGGATCCAGGAAACTACAGGCCTGTCAGTCTGACCTCAGTGCCGGGGAAAGTCATGGAGCAGGTGATCTTGAGCGCTATCATGAAGCACATGCAAGAGAACCGGGTGATCAGGCCCAGTCAACACGGGTTCACAAAAGGCAGGTCTTGCCAAACTAACCTGATCGCCTTCTATGACAAAGTGACTCGGCTGCTGGATGAGGGAAAGGCTGTGGAGGTATCTTCCTGGACTTCAGTAAAGCCTTTGACACAGTTTCTCACAGCATTCTGCTTCAGAAACTGTCACCTCTGGCCTGGACAGGCGCACACTGTCCTGGGTGGAAAACTGGTTGGCTGGCTGGGCCCAGAGAGTGGTGGGAAATGGAGTTAACTCCAGCTGGAGGCCAGTTCCAAATGGTGTCCCCAGGGCTCAGTGCTGGGTCCAGCCCTGTTCAATGTCTTTATCAATGACCTGGATGAAGGCATCGAGTGCACCCTTAGCAAGTTTGCGGATGACACTAAGCTGGGTGGAAGTGTCGATCTGCTGGAGGGTCGGGAGGCTCTGCAAAGGGATCTGAACAGGCTGGACCGCTGGGCAGAGTCCAATGGCAGGAGGTTTAACAAGGCCAAATGCCGGGTCCTGCACTTGGGGCACAACAACCCTGTGCAGCTACAGACTAGGAGAAGTCTGTCTAGAAAGCTGCCTGGAGGAGAGGGACCTGGGGTGTTGGTTGACAGGGACTGAACATGATCCAGCAGTGGCCCAGGTGGCCAAGAAGGCCAATGGCATCTTGGCTTGGATCAGAAATGGTGTGACCAGCAGGTCCAGGGAGGTTATTCTCCCTCTGTACTCGGCACTGGTGAGACCGCTCCTCGAATCCTGTGTTCAGTTCTGGGCCCCTCACCATAAGAAGGATGTTGAGGCTCTGGAACGAGTCCAGAGAAGAGCAACAAAGCTGGTGAGGGGGCTGGAGAACAGGCCTTATGAGGAGCGGCTGAGAGAGCTGCGGTTGTTTAGCCTGCAGAAGAGGAGGCTGAGAGGAGACCTCATTGCTCTCTACAACTACCTGAAAGGAGGTTGTAGAGAGGAGGGTGCTGGCCTCTTCTCCCAAGTGACAGGGGACAGGACAAGAGGGAATGGCCTCAAGCTCCGCCAGGGGAGATTTAGGCTGGACATTAGGAAAAAAATTTTCACAGAAAGGGTCATTGGGCACTGGAACAGGCTGCCCAGGGAGGTGGTTGAGTCACCTTCCCTGGAAGTGTTTAAGGCACGGGTGGACAAGGTGCTGGGGGGCATGGTTTTGTGTTTGATAGGAATGGTTGGACTCAATGACCCGGTGGGTCTCTTCCAACCTGGTTATTCTATGATTCTAAATACCACAATGCATATTTTTACGGACTTTAAAGTGACATTGGGAATAACCGCAACTTTACTTTTGAGGGTAAAAGCATACACTGGCTGCCTGGTGGAAAAGTCAGCCACATTACATAATAACATTACTTTGGTCAAAGCATTCAAAAAAACGTGGTATTTTGCTACATTAGACACTACAGTAATTTTATGCCTACTAATATATAAAGTATGGATCCAATCTGAAGCTTGTTGTCACCTGAGATGATATTAAACATCCTCGGGTTCAGGATTGCAGGACAAATCAGTCGGAGAAAAACAAAGCCACTGAAATGAGAAGAAAATTTTATTTTGCTAGAGAATTAATGTAGAATTGTGTAGTCTTTAAGGACTCAAGTTAGCATGGAATCTTTTTGAGACAGACATCAAACACCAGCCTGCACTCTGTGAATAAGTAAACAAATTAAGGTCATGCTATGACTTCAGCTATTATAAAAGCTGACAGAATAGGCACGTTGATGTCCCAATTAAGGTGACAGCACTTGACACCATGTGGGAAGAACTTAAATGTACTTATATTGAAGCCAATGTCAGACCAGGCCAGCTTCAAATAGGAGCAGACTCTGACTTCTGGTCTCCCAAAGGGTTCAGCAAAGCATCCATTCCACAGCTACCCAATTCCCCCATGCCAATGGAAGAAGTTGAGGAGCAGTGGGCAAAGGGAAATCCTCTCTTTTGGAAGCAACACAGCCTTAGGTCAGTTTAAGCCTATCCATATCCTGATGACAATACACTACAGTAGAAAAATAATAAGACATCTGCTACTTTTCTCCCCAAAGTAATTGTTGCTGCTTAGAAAGCTGGGAAAAAAAACCACACTGTTTTTACTGCAGAACTAGGAACTGATTCAACAGAAACCCAGAACAGCCTTTAGCAGCATGAGGGAAATCTAGCTTTCTGTTAATAGCAGAAGTAAAAAACCAGACACCGCTGGGTTAACCACAATTCTGGCTAATTGCTGTACAATGAAGTGAGATATGGACCAACTCAAACAAACCAAAGCCTGAGCATTTCCTAAAGAATGGGACCTTACACTGCCTTCCCTCTTGGTAAGTACCAAGTGATGGTAATGTCCATATTACTTGGAAATTACACATATAGCAGTGAGGTTAACACAACTTCCATACACCCAAAACAGTGCAGTAAAACGGTAATCGTCATCACTGAAGGCTGTGAAACTCTACTTGAGAGAGAAATCACTGGTATCCACTTGCAAAGACTAACACGACAAGAGTAAGGGATCCAATATTTATAGCATCCAGTGGAGACCTCTGGAAAACTCTGAATGGGAGGTGTGTCCACTAAGTGAAGCCACATGGTTCTCTCTGGTGCTGGGAAAGAACATACAGAGATGCAGTATTCACTGCTGAGCTCTGCAGCCTTCCAGCAGGCTGGCCCCTCAAAACAAGACAGCTCTTGCAGTATGAGCAACCCCTTGTTGAAGGCAATGCCCCTATATGACACCTCGGATGACGTAAGGTTTCCAGTGTCAACACGATGAACACAAGCCAAAGACAAATCCTCCAAGGGACTCTCTCCATGGAAGATCAACCTCAGCAAATTGTATGGCTGCCAGACACCACGAAAAAGGAAAGATGTTGACTCTGATACTCTTAAAACCCTAAGTAGCATTTAGAAAAACAGCATCAGGACCACATCTTCATCAAAGATATGTGCTGGACCTACAATGGTAATGGACAGCATCAGAGGAAAAATGTGTATTGCACTGGTTTATGGATTTATGTTGGCAGTTACACGGCTAGTGTGAGTTCTGAGAAGCCAGGCTCAGTAACCTCCTGTGACATTTTTATAGGAGCTCTGGAATGCTTCAACATGACTGGGCCGGGGCAGAGAAATAAAACAAAGCTGCACAGAATTATCTGTTTTCAGAAACCAGTGCCATGCGAGTGATAACAACCAGCAGCCCAACACCAGTGCCCAGGAGCATTCTCCAATGCAGAAAACAAGATACCAAATTTAGATGGTACTTTAGCGAAACCTAACTGTCCAGTTGTCTTTAGGAGGCATTAAGACCGCTTACTGTGTTGGGTCCGGATTTTAAACCATGTAAGATTTTTCCAGAAATTAACACACCCTACTTGAGTTTGCTGTGTAAGGCACATACCTCCCAGATGGAAACTGATCTTCAGATGTCACTGATCTCTACAGGCATCACAAAGCTTAACTATTGTTTTGACAGAAGATTTTCTCTCCCAGCATGAAAAAGGAAATTGCTATTTTAGATTAGTTTGTGCTTTATCAAGTCTTAGATTTAAATTCAAAGTTAAAGCTATTAAGTGAAGCTATACTAGGCTCTATACTGCATCATCTTATTCTGGCATGGCTCTAAAAACATGATGTAGAACCTAACACGCTCATAATCCTTAATTGGAATATCATGCTTCAGTACTGCCGTAACATATGTAAGCCTTTCAGGCCTTCCAGTACCTGAAGGGGGCTACAAAACAGCCAAGGAGTGACCTTTTACAAGGGCTTGTAGTGATAGGAAATGGGAGGGATGGCTTCAAATTGGAAGGGGAAAGATTTAGATTAGACACGAGGAAGAAATTCTTCACGATGAGGGTGGTGAGGCAGTGGCACACGTTGCCCAGAGAAGCCCCCTGCTTCAGTGCCAGGTTGGATGGGGCCTTGAGCAGCCTGGTCTGGTGAGAGGTGTCTCTGTCCATGGCAAGGGGGTTGAAGCTGGATGGGCTGTAAAGGTCCCTCCCAACCCAAACCATTCTATCAATCTATGATTATACAGTTTTATCACCAAGAGGAATACAAACAAGCACACTGAAGTACACCTTTAACCAGATTTGAAAAGGTTATTTTCAGAATGAAGTGACCAGTAACTTACCTAACAACTCTGGTTCGCATGGTGGTATTAGCTGGCCACTTGTTTTGCACAGATTTCTGTAGGCACCCATAAATATACCTCAATGTCCTGCAAAATAACCACCAGTTACCCCTTCCATTGAACTTGCAGAACCAAAAAATCTGGGCAGAAAGGACCCAGATCAGCCTCCTACTTAATGCAGAACTATTATCAATTCTATGTTTATAATTTAGACATAAGCTTTAAATGAACTTCAACTAAGAGTTAATTTATAAGGTAATAAAACTATCAAAAATCAAGTTCAAAATTCATAAATTTATATTAAAAAGCAAATTTCTAAGTGGCAAGGGAAGAATCTTCATTAATACACAATTCTCTACGCAACTCAGTGATTATTCAGATGTGCATTAAATGTTTTAACTGTTCCCTCGTCCTTAAGTAGTGTTTCTTTTAAAAAGACAATTTTGATCACTTGATTTTTCCCGTTTTAAAAATTCTCTTAACTAAACAACAACTATTCCTTCCATATATGAAGGTTAAGTGTTCAGAAGTCAAGCAATGACAGCAAGAGTTCTTTCCCACAAAAAAGTGGGAAAATTGTGGTGTATTTCAGAAAACATTGAGCTGCAACGTAAACTGAAAAGGGGTGCAACTTTTAACCTCACCAGTGCTAACACAAAAGAAACACTTCTGTGCTACCCTCAAAACTGAGGACTTTGTTCACTTACAACAACAGTGAACGAAAACTGTTAGTGCTATCCACTGCTTGTTAAACGGATCAAACCTGAACTATGAATACAAGTTATTTTAGCCATAAAAAAAAAGAAAACAAAAATTCAAACCTCTGCACTTCCTTAGCAGACAGAAGCGTGCAAAGCACAGTATCACTCTACTACTACTTGTTTCTATTTATAATATGCTGTTAATTCCATCTCTTTCTCAGAGGTGGAAGGCTTTAAAAGGAGTTTCTAATCAACTTAAAGATACGTAATTGTCTGCTAATTACTACAACCTTCTACCTTTTCGTGGAAATACAAATTTGATTATTTTTATATTCTTTTCCCCTGACCTCTTGTATCTGGTAGCTTCTCCTTCAAAGAAAAGCTCATGTGCTAGCCAGAGGCTTTTGCCAGAAGCACTATTAATTCCCAAAAGTTATATTTTTCCCCATCTGCATTTCTCTCTGTGAACATAACAACTCTGAAGATGTTAGTCCATGACCGATGAACCAGCAAGAACACGATTTTCAGGTGCAATGCAATTCACACACAAATCTGAACAGAAAAGTGGGAACTTACGGAGGCAGTATCTCTGCAGCCATGAATATTTTCTCCACCAATTCTGAAAGTATACTGAGTAGGTGTGCCAAATTAGTGTTTACATCTTCATTCTTTTCTAACTTTGAGGGATTTAGCTAAAACAAAGACGAGATCAAGATTATGTTTCTTCTCCTACATAGAGCTGCATCTATAGTTTCATAATATTACACACTGAATATTAATTCAATGTGAATTAAATATTCTGCTGCTGCACAGGCCTCTTACAGAACTCAAGTCTGTTTCAATGGCTTGTGAGGAAATGTAAAGAAGTAATGGTTTTAAGTTCTCATACACTGGGCTTTAACAGCTCAGATTTTCACCACTGCCCACTTGCTTCACTCTTTTGTTTCTCTCAATCCAACTTTTTAGGGTCCCATCCTCTTCACAATTAAATTGAAGTGAAACACAGAAGTTCAGAATGTCATTAAAAAACAGTTTCAGAATCAATTCAAGACTTACTGTCAAGAAGTTTCAAAGTACAACTGAAACTCAAACAGACTTCTTGAGTTTTCTAGAAGTTATTTAGGTTAGGACATTCAGTAGCTGCTATAGAACAGCCTACAGTTGCTAAGGAATAATGAGACAATTTAATGAAATTTTAATCTAAAAACTTAAAAAATTCTACTTTGAAATTCTACTTTAATGATTCAGTCCCTGTATTTCTCATTGAAACAAATTTTAGTCTGAGAGATTAATAAATGTCTCGGAATATTTAATGCAAACATAAAACATAACAACCAGTGGGTAACTGTGTCAACAAACAAAAATTTTTAAAACCATGGTTCAACGTATCACCTCACAGGACTGCTTGCTCTCCATTATCTTTAATATGGAATCTTTCAGCGCATGGTGAACAAAACTGGTTGCTGTGGCTTTCATATACTGCTCCATAAGCGTGCTTGCTAAAGTGGTTGCACGGAACAAGGTAGTCGCTTCATCTAATAGTAAAGAGAAAAAAGTTAGGACAAGGAGACAAGAAGAAGCAGAGACAAAAAGTGCTATTTATGCATTATATATGGTGTAACTAAGGAAGAAGGAAAAAAGGCAGGCGCCAGAGCATTTCCCTCCCCACATGCCCTGAGTTCCAGTGAACTTCAGTGTCATTTAGTGCAGTACCTTCCATGCTTATCTCCCTGTCATTTAGTGTTCGTAACAACAAGGACTCAAGCTTTTCATGAAGAAAAATCTTCAGTAAAATGCCAGCCAGCAGTGTTCTATCCTGTCCACAGACATGGGATAATGCATAGACTACATGAAGTTCTTTCTGGAGTACAAGCTGAAAGAAAAACAGAATTTTATAATACTCAGAAGCTCCTCCTAACGTATAAAAGCTTTGGAAAAAATGATATCACATCCGTAGTGACAGACGTTACTATAAATAATTATTGTTCTCAACCACAGATTTGGGATCTGCCACAAACAACCATCAAAATTTGTTTTGACAGACAAACCAAGGGAAGTTAAACAACTTCGTACCTCTTTAAACTCATTGTACTCCTCTTCTGGCATGATCTTCTCCATAGAATATCGTGCTCTAACACGCAGAGATCCTGGCTCAATACCCTTTAGTGGTACATGGGAACTGAGTTGAAACCACTCGTCCGTGGCATGCCCTTTCTGTAATCGGCTTAACTGGCAACGCATAAACACTTAAGGAAAAAAAGCATTGCTCAAGTAAGTTATCTCCAGCAAAACAGTGCTACTATTGAACAAGAAACCTCTTATTTTCAGCACACGCCACTTCAGCAGAAGAGTATTAATAAGAGTAATCAAGATTTTTGCTATCAATATATGGAGATTCTCTCTTCAATGATTTAACAGACTCTTGTGAACTGAAGAAGAAATAAAATGGATTCCGTAAAACATATGTACATATACACTAAAAAATGCCACATGGGTATTGACAGTTTTCTTTCAACATCAAAGTAGTGAGTAAAAAAGTGCTGCCCTGGAAATCCAAGTAGCAGTCAGAAACTGAAAACGGTTTAAGTGTTCAGAATTCACTGCCCTCTTTCCAGACCACTTTCGTTTCTGCTCCCAACCACTGTGTTAATTCTTACTACTTACTACTATAGTGTTGCTATGCCTATCCCAAGCACTGCCACATGTATTCCTTGCACATTAATTCACAGGCTAAGGATCTAACAGCTTATGCAAACTATGTAAAAAAGTACTCCCTAGCAGCTTGCTGCCTAGATCATAATGAAAGCTACCTCAAGAACAGCCACATCATTAATTCAACTTATCAGTGGTGCTGGTACCTTGAAATTACCAAGCAATGACCTGGACTGCAGCTGAAGCCTGACTCACCAGCAGCAGTTGGAGCCTAGGCCCCACCAGAGCAGCCACACGCACTCTGGAGAAAGTTACTTAGCACAGGAAGGGCCCAGGCACTTGCAGAGGGAACACTGTGCCTGTGAAACACCCACCAGCTCCAAGAGTGGTCCGCAGTTCAAGTTTCACATGCGGCCTGTCAGTCTGGATACTCCAAGCAAGCAGTCCCTCTTTCCACACCTCCCTACAAGATCTGCTTTTTAGTTCCTCAGATTTAAGAAAAATAAATAAATGCAAACCAAACAGACTTTCTGCCTTGCAGAAACTGGCAACAGTCCCAATAGACTTCCCACTGCACCCATGCTGCCACAGCAGGGTATCATCTGATACTGGAACAGAAAGACATGAATGCTCACTTCAGGACGTTCCTGTTATTGATTTCATGTACTTCAGGGCTGATAAACTGGCATAAACCAGTGGATTCAAATCAGCCAAGTGTGAAAAACAATTAGTCATCACCTGCTCCTTATCACTAGTGTGGATGGGACTATGCCTTTAGACCAGACAATCGATTGACTCTCCTAGAATATTTCACCCCAGCATCAAAGCTCCTGTACCAGCAACTAAGCAATGCATTTTGATTCTTATTTTCCTTGCTCATGTAAGCCTGTATATCTCAGTGAGAAGAAAAGTGAAAGAAATGCAGAACCTAGAATAAACTGATGATTTAATCACTCCCTGTGGTTATAGCAGCAGTTCGCAGCTGTAATATAAATACCATAATCTCGTTTTGATTTAGAAAAAAAAAAGGTCTGAACAGAAATATCCATACAGGGATTGCAAAACAGTTGTTATCATAATGTATATTCAACAACTTTAAAGCAAAAAGACTTTCCCATGTAGCAGCTCACATTGAATTACCTAGGGCACTTTAGCAAAATAATGTTACTAGTTGAAAAATTCAGGATATTTACACTTTGCTGCACAATACATTTTAAAAGAGAAGTAAATATACAGAAAATCATAAAACCAAAAAATAGCTGATCTATTCTCTCAGATACAAGTAGAATTTTCTTGGCAAAAACCTCAATCCAAAAAGAATCACAATGTTTTACATGATGAATACTAGTGCAAAAAAATATAGGGCTCCTGTTTCTCAATGCTTCACTTGCTAATGAATTTCAGACACAGTATTTAATAACAAGATTGTATTTTGATTGTTAGTAGTTATAAGCTGGGAATCAAAGTGGAAAGTGGTTCAAACCTAGGCTCATTCCAGTCCTCAGAATGGAAACGAACCTGGATTTACTAAAAAGCCTTTGTCCAAGCCTGCCAGAACAAGATAGGACTATCCAAAAAACCCTAAAACAATTGTAATTACTGATGCAGTAAATCAGTAATAAAAAAGCCACTTGAAGTCTTGAGAAAGAGGAAATTGCTCACTATATGGGCACGTTAAACTCTGCCTTTCACAGCCACGAGTCACTGCCACATTAGCACAGCCCACCCTCCTATAATCTCACCTATCAGTTTCAAAAACAAGCTTCAGCACTACTGCAAATAACTGCACCTGAAAGGAAAGACACTGCCTAGTAACCGAGCTCTACAGACTTGCCTGCATGAGGTGACCCCCTCCATTTTAAGAGTTTTTCAGCATAAACTAATTTGGAACTAGCCAGCTATCACAGTGCAAAACCAAACCACAACTTCCATACCAGTTCAACATGGTGTGGAATTGCCCTTAAGAGTTTATTAATTCAACTGTATAATCACATGTGAGCCTAATCCTCATCCCAAAAGGAAAGGACTGTTGGATTACACTGTAAGAGTGTACCTTACTGCAACCAAGAAACAGCCTATCCTGCTCCTGACCAAGACAAGGAAACCTTCCATCACCTGCATGCATCCAAAACCAACACAATCTCCTCGATCTGGATAAAGAGGAGGAAACCACAAAGACTTTTAAAAGACCTGCTGAAGTATCCCATTCAAGAGTTTTCCTTTAAAAAGTTCTTTTACTAATCAGAACTCTGATGTAGACACATAATGAGTTTTCCAGCTCAAACGAGTAAAAGAACAGTGCAAGAACATAGTTACAATTGCAATCAGAACCCTTTTGTCTGTCACAGAGAATATATGCATTTTCTTCCTCCTGCTATGCAGGAAGTTTTCTAGTCAGAGGAAGGTGAAAGAATTTCGAAATTGAATTAGGTTCTGCAAGAGCATTGAAAACGAGCAATAATTCTTCTACATTGGTCAAAGTTTCCCTACAAATCTCAAAAAACAAAAAGAAAATAGAGATATTCACACTGAAGGATATGTAACAGGCCAGTAACACAATACAAGCAAACTGAAAACAACTGCAATGGAGTATAAATACTCTTACAGGCTTTGGAGTAGCCAACTCTCAACACAATGGAAAATAAAAATTCTTGGAACAAATTTGAAGGGGGCAGGGAAGGCATCCTGCCCTGCAGGCAGCAAAGAGGAGGCAGGGGGCTAAAGCTGATGAAGAAGTAGCATGGTGGGAAGCAACATACTTTGTATGAGAGAAGAAAACCCTAAGAACACATTGTGTGAGAAAAGAACTAAACTGGGGGAAAAAAAAAAAAAAAAGAAAAATAATTTTTTCTATCCAAGAATTCTGAATCCACATCCTTCAAAGTGAGCCTTTTCATTTTCTAGAAAACACATAGGTCTCACCAGCTTGCTGTTATTTTGCTGGAACAGAAACAAAACCACAGTGGAAGAAGCAGCTGTCTGGGTAACACAAAGAAAATAAATTCTTGGGAAGTCTGGTAAAAGGCAGAAAGAAAGTAACGATCCTTTCCCATCTAAAACAATACCAAGGTAACCTCGGGTTTAATCCCACAAGTGGTAGGAGGAGGGCAGATAGAAAACCAAGCAAATTTGCCTAGATATTTTTAAAACATCTATATTTTTGTATACGTCACATTTCTCTTCTCTTTCTTGTTCTCACTGCAAAAAACAAAAAACTTGAAAAGGAATTCTGTGCAATAAAGACTTAAAACCCCATGAACTCAGCATTTTGTGGAGCAAACTAATATTGACAGTTGCCCTTTCCTCTTGCTTTTTAGCAAGCACAGTCATTGTACAACACAATGGCCACTCTACGGCAGAGCTAGGAAACCCATCAGATACA
The DNA here is from genome assembly GCF_032191515.1 of Phaenicophaeus curvirostris. NCBI lineage: Eukaryota > Metazoa > Chordata > Aves > Cuculiformes > Cuculidae > Phaenicophaeus > Phaenicophaeus curvirostris. The sequence continues at coordinate 19,952,776 of NC_091431.1, forward strand.
CAGCACTGGGTTACTCTGCATTTTATTGCTAGAAAACATGCAAGTTCTCATTTATAAAGACAATAATGGAAAGCCAGTACCAGACATCCAAAACATGCAAACATAGCAGTACGGTGATCACACCACTATTCTCTTGTAACATTTGACAAAAGTAATGATAAACACACACAATATTCATTGCTGCAATATACTTACATATATCTGGATCTTTACTTTTCTTTGTTTTGTTACTAAGACTTATCTCAAATCTATTAATATCAGATGAAAGATCACTAGGAGAAAAGACAGAGAGCCTCAATTAATACTACACTTGGCTGAGTTCTCACTGTCAGCCAAAGACACTTATATTAACAAAGATATTTAGGTGTCTACAGAAAATTCTGCCCACGCAGAAGCTGGCTGAAAGGTTGCTGCTGTATAAAGACACATACAGCATCTTTAAAAAGCATATACGAAAAGCATGGAGCATAGAAGCCTTAAATTCAATGCAACTTACAAGTGAAATTCAGTAATTCAACAAGTTAAGACTTACTCAAAGACAAATTCTTCTGACCACACAGGGTTCTGCCCTTCTCTGATGTGTGTTTTTGCTACCTGCACACTGTTCAGGTAGATGTTACAATAGGGATTCGTAAAATGCTTTACTGGGAGCGTATGAGCTTCCTCCACATGCAAAATAAGACTGCTGACCTAAAAAAAAAGAAAAAATACACAAAATTTACCTTTTGGTGCTAACATATGAATGAATTATTTTTTATCCTCTAGAGGATAAAAATCTAGAGGTCTAATGTTAATATATGAATACTTGGTACAAACTAAAATTTCCTAATAAAAGAGCAAGGAACAGAAGTAACAGGACAGCATTTTAGGAGTCACCAGTTACAAAATAAGCATAACAAATAATTACTGAAAACACATCTCCAGTCTCATGTTCCTAAGACATCTTGTTTTCTTCTTTTAAAATTATCTTTGAGACATTATGATTTGCAAATACTAGCTTTTCTAGGCACAGACAATTTCACTGAAATCAAAGACTGGCACTTTGAATAACAGCCGTGAATAATTCCAAACGCAATGGCTTTTTTGATGCTTGCCTAACAGATTACATAAAACACCCTTGTGCAGCACAATACGTTCCATTCCTTTATGTAGGTAAGCATTTTCTTCACCTCCTGAAGTAAAGAATTATTTCAGATTGTCACTCTTTCTGCTTTGTTTTTGCAGTTTGAAGTCTCCAATTTCACCCTCATCTGTGAATTCACTTATTTTAGTACATTAGTTCAGAAGTACTCAGATATCTTTAATATCTATGACAGAATAGCTGTGTGTCCCAAAACCCAACCTGCTTTATTCCTTTCTCCTCTTTTGGTCAGAATAACTACATTCAATGTCCCTAACATTCAAAAATAGCAGGAACTCAAGTATTTCCATGTTATTCTCCAAGCGTTACAGATTTAAGCAATTTATAAATATATCTGTCCTCTAACTATGAAGAAATTCTGGCATACACAACACCTTCAAAAGGCCAAGAGAAATTAAACTACAAGCATGGCTCAGCATGTATTTGTTACTGAAATTAGTAAGATCATTTAAACAAGACTTTTGTTTACACTTCACAGAAGTTCAACAGATTTTTAAAGTTTCCCCCACATACAGCAAATACTAAAAGTTAAAGACGATACAAATGCTGACTTCCTTACTTTTTGTCTCAAATGTGGCCAGAAATTAATACCTAGCAAAGTGCATGCAGGCTTCCTAAAGTAATTTGGGGTTTCATATAGGTAAGTATAACAACCACATGCAAGCCATTCTGGTTGGTTTCACAACAATACTGTGTAACTCCAAGTAGGAAAGAAAGCACATGCAGGATTTACTGCTGGGCAAAGAAAAATTCTGAGATTTAATTGTTTTGCAATGTGTGGAGACAAAACACTCCCCCTCATGCACCACTACAATATCAGCTTCACCTGACGCAGGCGTTTATTTGATGTTCCTGGACTGGTTTTTCTTAAGCTGCAAAACATCTGCAGAGCTTTCATCCAGTCCTAAGGGAGAAGGACACAGAACACTGTCATAAAACAAAGTCAGATACAGCTTCTCACAGTGGAGCATAAAAATCTACAAAGACTGTCTGAAGCTTTCCCTTAAGCTTGGCTAAACCAGAGGTTTCTGTACTTCCATATTATGCAAGATTGAATATTAAAGTAAAATCCTTATCTTTCCTGTGCAAAACCTAATAAAGTATTTGCAAATTTAAACAGTTTTCTCTGTCAGAAATATTAAGAATGTGACCTTTACCAATTTTCCAGCCTACTACATGGAACCACAAGTGGTATACAAAATGAAACAAAACTTGTTTGCTTCAAGGAAAGTTACCATTAACAAGCCAAACTGTTCTGATTATACTCTCCAGTACTTCTGTACAGAAGTGATACTACTGCATATGCTTCAAATGAAAACTAAACCAGCATTAACAGAGAAACAGAAGCCTGTATCCATCATTCCCCACTTCATTAACAAATGCATAAAGCAGAGTGAATGTATGGAATCCATTTTGATCAATAAAATGAACAAGCTGTCTAACAGCAAACTGACTGTAGAGCCTTTTTGTGCTTTAAGCGAATAAGCTGCTATGAGCACTGTCAGCTCACCAGGCCACCTCTGAAAAAGTCATTGCAGTGTGAGAAGGTTGGTAACAGGGGAGGGCTTTGTAAGAGGCATTTGGAATGTGGAACTTTTGCTGTAGTCTCGTTGTCCAGTGTTTTTGGCGATTCCCCTATGACCAAACTTTGTACAGCTCCCGCAGAGGATAAAATTTAGGTTTTAACCAACAGCCTCAAGCTGTTATCTCAAATATTTGCCATCTGTTCTCAAAGCACAACTCACAATTTAAAACTGTGATTAAAAAATCCACAACACTGTTTCGATGTTAGCCTTCACAACCTTCCACATATTTATAAACAGAGGAACAGGTACTGCAGCTATTCTCAGCCAGACCACTCTGAGCCAGGTTTCAGCTTTTAGCTGTGCATCACAGCTTTCAGCAGTCTATTTCCTTATTCTCAACAGCAGGAGCAAACAAACAAACAAACCCAAACCAAAACCAAAGAAACAAATGCCTCCTAAATACTCCAACAGAAGTACTTCCTGGATGCGCTGGAGGCGTCTGTACTCACTGTCAGCAGGAAAACCTTTACCACTCAGAATCAAAGGTTACAGCAGCAAGAATGACCCATGTGCTGCAGAAGCACCACGACACTAGGATGTACAGCTACACTTTATATTCGTCTTCGTACAAACCATAAAGACGACACACAGTCCATAGGATGGCTCTGCCTTGGTTATTTATTTACCGTACTATGAGGGAGCCTTAATATACAAACTAAACTACTCTTCTGTGAAATCTTACAGAGTAAAGAAAGCTAAGTGTTCTCAAAAGAGAAATATCTATAAACTTTCCTGGTCCAAATCCATATTTATATAATAAACCCTGTATTCTGTATAAATGCAGCGAACAACCTGTTAAGGAGATTAAAAACAAAAGCAGATTATACCAAACGTTCAGGGAACAAAACAGGATATTCTGCCTCATACACATTCTTAGTTCTTTTAATTTCTAGAACACAAAAGATGTTGCAGATATGAAGAAAACGAATGTACAGTAAGGAGCGTGAAAATCAATGTAGATACTCTCAATTACTATACTGTGTGCTGCTTCTCAAAAACAGTACCTTAAGAGTGCTGTGACTCAGTCACTCCGATTGCCACATCACTCTGATGTCATCTCAGCAACAAATGTGCATGAATTTAACAAGAAAATTAGTATTTTATATATAGCACAGGAATAGCGAACTGACATGGCTTTCGTGCTGTAGTTCTAAACAGCTTAATTCCAGTCAAACAAAATGAAACGCAAGGTTTAACTTCTGATGCAATGTATTTCAGAGCTGTGGGCTTTCACAGCTGCGGACTTAAATAAGGACATTGTCTCATCTTAGGTATGCTCTCCTGCTGTGAGTGAATTTCAGAGAATTATGCTCCCGTCCTACAATTCTTAATCAGCCAACGTAACCACTGCAGAGCTCTTATCTAAAGGAAACCAACTGAAACCAGAAAAAACTTACTTCTTTTGCACAGTCAGGGGCCAAGACTGTGAAAAATCATTTTATGGACAGGACAAACATAACTGGAAGAGGCATCTATTGGATATACTTTGGTCATTGGACACATACACATGCATTAGCATTTATTTTGGATCAGGAATGTGCCTTTGAAGGAGAACTCCCACTTATCATGCTCTGATTTATAATGTGGAGAAGTTTTGGAAAATAAATTATTCTTCTGAATTGAGCTACACCAAAAAAAACCCATGTTCTCCAGAAACATACAAAGGAAAATAATGGAAGTTCAGTCCATGGCAATTGCCTGGAACTTGTCCAACTAAAAATCCCTGATTGCAGGTAATGTAGATGCTGGATCCTCAACACCCAGCGTTACCCTTACGGATTCACTATTGCTCCACCACAACACTGCTAATACAACATAGCTACTAACTGTTTGTAACGTACTTGCTTCCTGTGCAAGAAAGGCAGTATCATTAAACACAAGACAAAAATTTACTACTTATATTGTATTTAACAACAAAAACTCTTACCTGAGCTTGTTCTGGAGTTTCGCCTGCAAAGTAGAAGATGTAATGCTCTTCGCTAAAGTGCTGAACTACTATCTGAAAGCAGTTTGGCCTTAAAAATAAACAAAGAAATTAAAGTTTTATTAATCTTTTCAATATTAACTTAAAGTTTTATTAATCTTTGCAATATTAACCGACGTTTTCCCCTTGCTGATCTCTACCAAAACAAAGCTTATACTGACCTAATATATTTCTGAGGCTTGTCTGCAAGAAGCATTGAACATTGCATCAATTTTTATTTGTACACATGTAGCTTGGTCACACACAGAAAGAGGAAGAACTCCCACTAGAACATTTCTCAGGTCCTTCAGAACTGCATTTTCATTTGCACGTATGATGTCATTTTAAGAAAACCACACCTTAGCACAGCTAGTTTGTCTCAGAATATTGTGAAGTTTTTAGAATGTTCTCCACTGAGTATGAGTGCTGACTTATGGTGAAGGCAAAAAAATAGGAAAAGACTTGTCAACGAGGACTATTCCTCAAAAATTTAAAAGCTACAGAGATTCAGCATTAGTTCACAAACCATTAATCATATATTAAGGATTTGTTTTTTCAGGACTTCAAGAAACAACATTAACATAAGGAATCCCATCTGGTCACAAAAGTGGTGGGACACATTCAATCAAATGTACATAGGACCACAGACTGATCACTGAACGTATGTGACACAAACCTCTACAACCTTAAGTGTAATTATAGCTTCTTAGTCATTTTGTGTTCCTCCACTCATTCATCAAAAATGAAAAATATGGCTTGTTATATTACAAGCTATTTCAAGTGCAGTCATGACCTTCCACACTGCACTCAGGGAAATTTATCTCTCCCAAAAGCTGTATTACATGAAGGATCCTACTTTATTTGCATAGGAGTTTCAGTCTCCAGTTCCCCATCCATTGCACTGCCTAGAGAAATATTGATGCAACATTCCGTGGCTATGCCACAGAGGGCTGGGGAGAGCAGGCAGAGATTAAGTTAAGTTACTGTCACTAAAGAGCCATGCAAAGCTACAGACTTCATCATGCTTCTGACAAAAGGGCAAAGGCTGTTTTCACCAGCTTCTTAAAATGTAGGAGGAACTTTGACTCAGCTGCAGCTCCTCACAGACAGCTTCCTAAGCTGGTGCATCTCCTCCCACCTACGCTTAGTACCACACACACCCAGCTACACTTTAATCCACACCAGTGTCTCCTGAAAGTTGTTTAAGAGACAGTTGCTGTTAATCAAAATGTTCCTTGATCACAATATACACCAAAGCTTCCTGCTTAACTGCCAGCTTACATAAGGAACACCTTGGTAATGTTTATATTAGCATTCTTTATCTATGCTCCTTATCCCATTAGTTCAACTGGTTTCTGTTTCAAAAATTATTAAAAAGATTGAAAAAAAATATCAAATAAAGCACCAGTCTCTACATCTTAAGAAATATCACTGATTTCAAGCAGTTGTCTTGGAGTTTTTTCACAAAAATAACTAGAAGTTCAGTTTTGGGCCCCTCACTATAAGAAGGGTATCAAGATGCTGGAGCACGTCCATAGAAGTGCAAAAAAACTGGTGAAGGGGCTGGAGCGCAAGCCTTATGAGGAGCAGCTGAGGGAGATGGGGTTTAGTTTAGATTGTTTAGTCTGGAGAGGAGAAGGCTGAGGGGAGACCTCACTGCTCTTTACAACTACCTGAAAGGAGGTTGTAGTGAGGTGGGGCTTGGTCTCTTCTCCCTGGTAGCCAGTGACAGGACAAGGGGAAATGGCCTCAAGATATGCCAGGGGAGATTTAGGTTGTGTATTAGGAGGAATTCCACCACTAAAGGGTTGTCAAGCATTGGAATAGGCTGTGAAGGGAGGTGGTTCATGTGCACTTGCAGCCCAGGCCAACTGTACCCTGGGCTGCATAAAAAAAAGCATGTCCAGCAGGGCGAGGAAGGTGAGGTGATTCTTCCCCTCTATTCCACCCCCATGAGATCCCACATGGAGTCCCATGTCCAGTTCTGGAATCCCCAACAGAAGAAGGACAAGCAACTGTTGGAATGGGTCCAGAAAAGGACACAAAGACGACCCGAGATGACCTGAGGGCTGGAGCACTTCTGCTATGAGGACAGGCTGAAAGAGTTGGGGTCACACAGCCTGGAGAAAAAAAGGCTCCAGGGAAATCTTACAACAGCCTTCCAGTACCTGGAAGGGTCTACAGGAAAGCTGGGGAGGGATTTTTTACAAGGGTATGGAATGACAGGATGAGGGAGAATGGTTTTACATTGGAAGGGGAAAGATTTGGATTAGACATTAGGAAGAAATTCTTCACCACGAGGGTGGTGAAGCTCTGCCACAGGTTGCCCAGGTAAGCTGTGGATGCCCCCTCCCTGGAGACGTTCAAGGTCAGGTTGGATGGGGCCTTGAGTAGCCTGGTCCAGTGGGACGTGTCCCTGCCCATGGTGGGGGGTTGGAACTGGATGGGCTTTAATGTCCCTTACAACCCAAACTATTCTATGATTCTCTCACTCATAATCTCTAATGTCTGTAAAATGAAAGGTGAAACAACCAATGCACTCTGTATTCAAGAGTAACAGTGCAAAAAGGCTTGCATCATCATCACATCTTATTTCACAAGAAAACTTTAATACTAAACACTGAAATTTCCAACTAGCAGTTGTTTACATAGACTTGCCAGCAATCAAGTTGCCATGGCTAAAAAAGTTGCAGCTACATCTGTATGCATGCAGTCCTGCAATCCCCACCACCTCCAGCCTCTCTGTGTGAGCCAAGAGTCACAGTGCAAGCATGGGCTACTTGTTCAACAGCCATGTGTTGTCTCATTTTTTCCTCAAACCAGCAGTCAGCTCTCATGCTGCACATATGTGAATTAAAAGCCAGTGTCCTACCTGCCAAACAAGCTGTCATGTACTCCATAGACGGAACACACACTAAGGTCTATGAGTCCTTTAGGTTTTGTGGCTCGTTTTTCACTTTCAAAATAAATAAGCTGGGCATCATTTCCTTCCAATATGAAGTACAAGTTTTTCCATCTCTTTCCTTTACCTGTAGTCAAGTGAAAAGTTATGATACTGTTTAAAAGGAGATGTAAATTTTGTAAATTAAGAAAACAAAAGAGAAAATCACACTTAAGTTAAAGTGTCAGTATAAATAGTGAGTTTTGGTCACAGCACCAAGCCTGTTTACAGTTCAAGGAGCAAACGGACAGTGTTCTTAGTTGTATGGTCCTGTTTAGGTAGTTCTGAGAGGAGCAGGGAGTTAGTCTCAATTACCCCTGTGGATACCTTCCAACTTGAGATATTCTGTGACTCTATGATCCACGTCTGCATTTTTTTAAAAAATAATTTATAGAAGTAAACATAACTCACTTTTTTTCAGAAGATAACCTTTTTTGACGATATTTTTATAAAAAGCATCCTTTGTTTTCCGACGAATTGTGTTGTAGATTTCTTTTCCATCCACTGTATCATTAAGCACTTGCTCTTGGTGCTGGTAAACATGTGAGAAAAACATATTTTAAGCACAGAAGTCATCACTAAAAAATTGCATACTGTGAAGCTGCAACTAGGATCATCTCAGTGAATGCTACCAACCCACTACTACTGTTCACTCAAACATTTTAATTAAGTAATATGATCTTTCATAAAATACCCTTACTAGAACTGTAACATAATTATTTCCGTATTCCCAGAATTATGACAGAAGAAAAAGGTTTTCAATACAAACCAACTTCTACAAAGTAACACTGTTTCTTTTTTCATATTAAATAAAAAGCAGCATCCTTCACTGCGATTTCTGTTAAATTTAAGCAAGTCTTTGAAGATCGATCTGCTTCTAATTGTCTTCTCCAAAGCTTCTGAGACTGAGTAGCCAAGGGTAAACCAGAGCAACAGGAATGGTGCAGATCACAATCAAAACCAACTCACTCAAAGGGGCACAGCCCCTCAGCAAGCTCACTAGAACTCACGTGTCCTAACTGAGTAGAACTCACAACAAAAGAAGAAAGTAAAAACAGTGAACAGAAGAAGGATAAATTCATATGGAAAACTGCAGTACCTGGAAACACAAGTAACAAATGAGAATGGCCAAAAGCCAAGCTAAGTTTGACCTTACCAAGGAAGGTGACCAGCAAGAGCTCTTTAACCATAAGAAAACATGAAAAGCAAAGCTGTCAAGCAGTGAGAAGAGCAATGAGATGAAAAGTAACATATGAATGGGCTCATACAAAATATACTGCTATTCTCCTGCCCATGTATCTACAAAAATTATGATTTTGAACAACGTGACAATAGTAAAATTAAAAAATACTTCAGTAATACTAATACACATTACAGGACCTACATTGGAACCAACATCCAGATGTTTATGAGCTCAAGATAATCTCCATAGCATAACTATGCAAGCAAGAGTCCACAAAACAAGACTAGCGACAGCTATTTCTAGGTAAATTTCATATTATATGTAGGAAGTATCAGACCGACACCAAAATCAAAGAGCATGGTAGTATGTGGAAGGGAGAGAACACAAAGCCGAAAATAAATCAGACCACTTACCCCTGAATTTTTAAACAGAGATAGTCACAAATACATCTGAAGTGATTAAAAGAATCTCAAGTATTCTCATGCAGAGAACTAGTCAACGCAGAGATCATTAATAAAGGAACTGTAAGCGCATATGCAAAAAGCTAAAATGAAAACAGTGACTGTCATAATTCAAGAAGAGTGCTGGAGCATGAGGGAAGTTAATAGTGAATTCCTTCAAGGAGCAGACTCAGGATTCATATTTGCTTTTCGTCCCAACCGCATTACCAAGTCCGAGTTAATAGCAGCAAACAACTAGGAAGCACTGATGACACAAGACAATTACCAGTATAGGAAAGACTGGGATAAAAAGGTGTAAGTCTACTGGTACAGCATAGGACACACCTGCTAATACCATGAGAAAACAGAAAATAAGAAACTTCAGCAGCTGAGTCACTCACAGGAGGACTGAGCTGATATAATGAGGCTATGATGTTAATGGATCTGGCAGAGCAGCAACCCTCATGGTGCTGTGTTTTGGCTGTTGCTGATCAGTGCTTGCACAGCACCAAGACTGTCTCCATTTCCCTCTTTGCCCCTCCTCCTCAGTGAGGCAGCTTGTGGGGTGGGAGGTCAAGATACTGGGAGCAGACATAGCGGGACAACAGACCAAACATGGATATTCATGATCAGAGATAAAACTCCTGTGTTTGTGCATTAGGGGTTGTCATCGTCCATGGCTCAGCAACCAGACAGGTATCAGTCTGCTTGTGGGAGGCAGTGCGTGATTGCCTTTGCATCTCCCTAACTCCATTCCTTCACTTCTTAAACTGTATTTATTCCTACCAGGAGCTTTTTGCTTTTGCACCCATCCCGTAGGAGAGGGAAATGAGCAAGCAAAGGTGTGGGTCCTTAGCTGCCCACCAGGGCCAGCCAGCACAGAAAATGACACCTACGCTAGGATATTTCTCTTAGGTATTTTCCAGGGAGAAAAGCAATTACCCATGACATGCTACTCTAAACTGTTCTGGTTCACCACATTCCAGAATGGTGAGCTTGCACGAAAATCTGTACTGCAGAACACTACAGAGGGACTGGATCAGCTTTGGTATGCTTAGCTTATATGAACTGACTGTAACTCTGTTTAGGGAGGAAATTAAAGGCAAATTTCTAGCCATTGAAACAGGAAGGTTTGGGAATGATGAGGGAACAAAACAGAAGTGTATATTTTATATAAGCTACATACACATGCTAGCCACAAGCTTATGAAAAGGTATATGATGTAGTGTGCTTGTTACTGGTGGTCTATTAGGATGAGCTTCTGCTACAGGGCAAAGATTCGCCAGAACAAGCCCTGCAATCACTCATGAAATTTTCTGTGCAAACAGGTTTCCTCTGGCAGAAGAAAAACCCCAGACACAGGGGACAGGATGGCAGCCTGGTTCCCCCTGATACGGGACTAAGGCACAGAACTGCTGAGCCAGGGCCCAGAGCTGGGCCACAGAGCACAGAACCTCAGAGGAGAGACAGCACTTATCATGTTTTCTGTTGACTACAAGCCAACCTTTGGTAAGTGAATGCCTTTGAGGATAAAGCAAAAGAAACACACAAACTGAAAACATCAAAATTGGAGATGACACTGTCTAACTACCATTGGTATCTCAGCTATAATTCAGTTGATGAATTAATTTCAATGATGATTTGCAACAAACGCTCAGAGATGAAGTCTTACCTGCATTGGAACAGGATCTTTAAGGTAATATCCTTCAACAATCTGTTCTTTTCTATAATGCTCAATGATGTCAGCAATACTGTTACAATGAGAAAAAGAAAATTCAAATGTTAAAACACGTTAGCTTTTTTCTCCAAGAATTTGCTTTTCCATCTAATTGCTGAAAAATTCCTCACAAATTTTAATAAAATCAATAGTTAAACACTATAATCTCATTTGTAGCAATGAGAATTTACTAATACACTGAAGTCAAGAAAGTTCACAAAATCCTATTGAGGATGTACTAATTCTAAGCTCTGCAAAATATTTTAATTAAGTTGCTTAAAATGCCCAACAAGCACACACTGATTTTTCCACCTGCAAGTAGCACACATGTAACCAGCTCTTCAACCAGGCTGAAAATTGCTATTTCATTGGCAATATAATTTTCAAACTCCTAGACTAAGGGGAAGGGAAGTAAGGGAAAGGGAGCGGAAGATACTGTAAGTGCAGAGCTGCATCTTTCTAGGAGGACAGGAATAGAAAGCAACAAAGGTTTGCAGCAGAGCTTATACAGATTATATTTAGCAATCACTGAACTATCTTGTTCAATTAAACACTCCATTGGTAGCACCTCTCTACAGGGAAGCTTGCATTCTAATCAACAGGTTCAGAATGCAATTGTGCTTGGGAAGCTCAGGAGAGAAGTAGCAGCAGGTACAAGTGAAATTAAAAGTCCTTTGAGTTGCCCTAACTTATTTCTGCAGTTGCTGAAATATACACAGTAACATAAAACAGCTACATGAAAATCAACAAACTAATCATTCCTACGCAAGGTATCAACTTAAAAAAAGAACTGAATAATTAAGTAGAAAAGAAAACACAACTGAGTGCATTTTCTGATTTCATGCACACTTAGCAGTGTGTGCCAAAATAACCCACAAGGCACTCATCACTGAAATCTTTGATCAGTTACAAAAAGATACAGTTGTGTCCAACACAGGAACAGTATCTGATAATGTAAAAATAATCCCAGAAACATTTAAATAAAGCAACAGCAAAACATCTTTGTTCCACTTTCCCATTCAAAAACTATGAACTAGTGCATGCCTGATAAAACATTTCATCTTCCAACAAATATTTTGTTTTAATTACACAGAATGACATGAATTTCTCTTTCTGAAACTCAGTAATTTATTTCAAATTTTGTTGATAAACAATCGCGTATGATATTTTCTGCATAAAAATACACCACACTACAGAAAATAATGACTTAGTCTATTGTATTTTGCACACTGACTAGGTACTGACAACATCTTGTAATAAATAAAACTAAATAAAATCACATTATAAAGTTTTCCTCACTCATCAAATGAAGAATACCTTAATCACCAATGCCTCCTCTCCTCTTTTCGTTAAAAATGCCAGCAGGAGATCCTCAGTATTAGGAGCAGGCGCCTATTTTCTTCCTGTTTTGTAATACATGCTGAAGAGTAGACTCGCTTTTATTCAAAAACTCCTTTTGTCATCAAGAGTACAATACAGACTAGGACTTTATACTTTGGTGGAGCAACCAAGGGCTTGGCTCTGCAGAACTCCACTCCCACTAGTGAGCGCAATTTGGATGGTCACTTATGTACTGTTCGCCTTAACAAGATAAACACTTCAAAGATACCACGTATCTCCAGGCAAGTACACAACAGAGTGGAAATCCGTGAGTGATCAATTTATCTAACACATAAAACGTCAGACAGAATCAGACTGACCACAAAACTTATCTAGGAGACAGGAAAATGAATCATAGCCTTCTTCAATGTCATGCAGCAACAAAAATCCTACTTGCACAAAATGTGTCAAGGAATGTATAAAGAAGCATGGATTTAGAAAAAGCAACTGTTAAACTTGGTTTGCAACACAGAGATAAAGATGTATCTCAATACTACATCACAATAGCTTTAATAATTTCAAAATGCTAAGCATGAAGCTTGCTAGATTCCTTAAGTCTCAGCTACCTGGATGATTTTAAAAGCATCTCGTCATCATGAACAGCACAACTTTTGCTTTTTAATGCTTAAATAGTTATTTCAACAGCTGGCATTTCAAACAAAGAACTTAGAAAGCATAACTAAATGCAGCACCATTTGATACACCATTAAACTATAAAGAATCACCATTAAACCCATACTGTTCAACACATCACAATATAGACCAATCTACCAGCTGAAACAAAATTGCCTTCCAACCACCTACAAAATTTTCAAATTGTGCTACCACAGAAACTGTTAGAGAACATTAAAAATACTCTACTAGTAACAACAACTTCATAAAGATCCAGTCTAATTCTAGCATCAGATTTCAAAGGAGATACCTTGAGAGCAATTATTGAAACAGCTTAAAAAAAACCTTATAGACAATGGAAACTGTCAAACAGATGCATTTAATCAAGAAGCAGCACTTTTTAAATCTGAAATTTTTACCTTGAAGACAAACACTACATTTTTAGATAAGCCACAAAGACAGAACACTCTGCACCAATAAACGCTTATAAATAGTTTCATTATCCTGCATAAAGATGTGATCTTGCATAAAGATTTGTGTATCTCTGTTCTGGTTTCAATGCCCTGTTTATCGCTTTTTAGTCATTTCCAATTATTCCAAACAACAAAACCACTTTAGCCTTCAACTTGTTAAAGACTTCTTCCTTAGTGTCCCCATGAAATGAACTAACACGATTAAAAAGGTTATTGCCTCTTCCCTGGTCATTATTTATTGCTCACTGCAGTAGATCTTACATCACAGAATCCAGGCAGCTGGCATCTTCACTTTGTGGCCTTATTATCATATAATCATGAAAGGTTTGGGTTGGAAGGGATCTTAAAGACGATCTTGCGTTGTGAACTTGATTACATGTTTTAACTTCCTGCAAGTTCACTAACTTGCAGCCAATACAAAGTTGGACTGAATGTGAGCAGCAGCAATTCTCCAAAACATGAACAGAAATTAAGCCTTTCAAAGATACGCAGGTTTGCTTTCACACTGAGGAAGACTCATGCAAACTACGTACCAAAATATTGAAAAAATTCTGATAGCATTTTCTCAGGTATTAGTGCTGCTGAACTTCAAAACCTTGTTTCTGTTCAACACAGAACATGGTCTTCTTCAGATATATGTAATTCATGCACACACCTCAAGTGAATCCAGCATCATAATTACAGAACCACAGAGTGGTTTGGATTGGAAGGAACCTTAAAGTCCATCCAGTTCCAACACCTCTGATATGGGCAGGGACACCTCCAGCCAGACCAGGCTGCTCAGAGCCCATCCAGCCTGGCCTTGAACACCTCGAGGGATGGGGCAGTCACAGCTTCCCTGGGCAACCTGTGCCACTGCCTCATCACCCTCAAGGTGAAGAATTCAAGGAATGTCTAATCCACATCTTCCCCCTTCCAAGCAATTCCCCCACATCCTATCACTACATGCCTGTGAAAAAACCCCTCGCCAGCTTTCCTGTGGCCCCTTCAGGCACTAGAAGGCTGCTCTAAGGTCTCCCCAGAGCCTTCTCTTCTCCAGACAGAACTATCTCAACTCTCTCAGCCTCTCCTCACAGCAGAGGTGTTAACAGCCCTCTGATCACCCCAGTGGCCTATTCTGGACCCATTCCAACAGTTCCATTTCCTTCTTCTGCTGAGGATTCTAGAACTGGACACAGCACTCCAGGTGGAGTCTCATAAGAGCGGAGAAGAGGGGAAGAATCTCCTCCCTCAAGGACGATTGTAGAATCTAATAATAGTATAACAATAGTAATAATGTAAAAAAGCACCTTACTTAATGCAGTAACTTTCTGAAGGCATATTATTTAATGCTGCAGACCCATTTGAGACTTTATAATAAGAGTTCCACTAATTTGCTGATTACTTTGACATCACCTGGGGTTGGGGCTCTTGGCCTGCCGTCCTCCTTATCAGCTATGTGACTAGAGAAGGGGCAAAAGAGCATTTGTGTTGGTGCAAGGCTGACACCTGCAGCTAGCTCGGGTTCCAGTGAGGATGTCTGGAGGTCAGACTGATTAATGCAGAAGGCATTCAAGTAGCCTGCGTATGGGATACGCATAGGTTCACGTGCCTCACACTACTGTCCATTTGAAGTCCTCTGAAAAAGTCCACTTAACTTCTAAGTGAGTAGACCTCAACATTTTTTCAGACACATCAGCTGCTGGATGTCTACCCACTCAAAAACCAAGCTGGAAACAACAGACATTGTCTATTGGGATGAACAATGCACTGGCTGTAAGCTAGCAATTCTGGAAAAGTGCCAAATCCATGAAGCAGGCAACAGCCTCTGTTAAAAAGATGGAGGTGAGTTTTCACTGCTGAGAAATCAGGCATCTATCATAACGCTAGAACCAATATTCTCCTTCCCCTGTACTCAGCTCTGGTGATGTCACACCTCAAATCCTGTGTTCAGTTTTGTATCCCTAACTACAAGAAGGGTATCGAGATGCTGGAGCATGAGCAGAGAAGGACAACAAAGCTGGTGAAGGGGCTGGAGAACAAGTCTTATGAGCAGTAGCTGAGGGAGATGGGGTTGTTTGGTCTGGAGAGAAGACAACTGAGGGGAGGCCTTGTTGCTCTCTACAACTGCCTGAAAGGAGGCTGTAGTGAGGTGCGGCTTGGTCTCTTCTCCCTAGTAGCCAGTAACAAGACAAGGGGAAATGGCTTCAAGAAGCACCAGCTGAGATTTAGGTTGGATATTAGAAGGAACTCCTTTATTGAAAGGGAGTAACTATCCCTGGAGGTGTTTAAAAGATAAGTGGATGTCAATACTTGGGGACATGGTCTAGTGGTGGACTTAGTGCTGGATCAATGGTTGGACTTCGTCTTAAAAGGTTTTTTCCAACCGAAACCATTCTATGGTTCCACAATTTTCTTGGATGGTGTTGTATTGATGGCTTCTCCCACAAAAGGGGAAACCAATCTCTTGTTACTTCTTTTTCTACAAATTACTAGGATCTGTATCAACAGCAAATCAAATGCATCCTAAATCTGCTCAATCTGAATGATTTATACATCTGAACCAAGTCTAATGCACGCATTACAACAAAACTTAATGTCTTTTTCCAGTAGCGAAGGTATTTTTACCTCATTCCTGTAAATACATATTTCTACTATTTGAAAACGGTACTGAATGTCTGAGACTGAAAAGGGAAAACAAATATGTCCAACAGACAAGAATATAAACAGCAGCTTCCATGACAAAACAGCATTCTCTTATTTACAGATCCACATATAATCCATACAATCCACAATTTGAGTGGTTTCCAGAAAGAAGGACAATACTTCGGAAAAAACAAATGACACTCAGGCTTCTGCATGCTTTAAGAACTTGCTCAGTTACAAGCAACTAGTAAGCAAGTTAGGTAAGATGGTTAGTATACTACTAAGAAAACTATGACTAATATTAAGTCATAATCACAGCAGTAATTAATTATCTGGAGCAAGTTATACCAATTCTTTACACAAATATAAAGCACACACAATTGCACTAACTGTGAAACCTTACCTATTATAGTATCTGCCTCCCATCATAAACTGATTGTTTGAGGTTGGACATATCTTAAAACGCTGAATATTTTCACTGGTCCGAAAATACAGCGAATAATCCCCAGGAGTATTATCTGAAGGCCTCACAAGAAAACCGCACACTTGACCAACTGGAAAGATATCACAGCAGTGTTACTTTTCTTAGTGTTACATACAAGTCTACTCCCACACAAAATAGCAAGAATTGCATAGTTGAAGAAATATAGTCTTTGATGTAAGTCCCAGCAGTGATCTCAAACTAAACAAATTGAGTGCTAAACTCCCAAAATCAATGCGAAGTGATTTAGCTGTAGCTGGCAAATTAGCCACATCTTTGCCACCTCTTTATGAATTCAAAAGACGTTTGACATTTTCAAAAATTAGCAATTTCTGTTCCAATATTTAAAGAATGTTATTTAATAATATGGGTCAGAAGTCATCATGTTTGCATTTAAAGAAATATTTGCATTGTGCAAGGACTAAAAATTTAGTATTATGTTTTACTTTAAGTATATGAAAGCATATTCTCTATAGCATTTGATGCAAAGACCAATAAGCAAAATAACTTATTACACAAGAATTAATTTAAAAAATTGTTTCAATCACGAATTATTAGATTAACTGTACTTGAGAACAGTCAACAGTCATAGCCACAATATTCTTCTTCCAATGTAGTATTAGACCAAGGTGAAAATCACGGGGACTGGTCAGACTAAGACAGTCATGTATGTTCACACATCAGAGGATATTTTACCACAGTTTAGTAAGCAAAGGGTCACCTTGTGCCATTTTGCTACCACTGTATTTCAATCAGGAATACAAGTACCTGTCATCAGCAAATTGTAAGCTTCTTGTTTGGAGATCTTCCCATGGAACCATCTTAACAAAGATGAAGAGAAAAATTAGAAAGCATGACTACCATCTCTCTTTTTTGACTGCAGTGATATTCTAGGCTCTGGCACCTATGAATTGACCTTTATTTTAAAAGACCTAATACACATAGATGAGATAGCCATGCTACTTACTGATTCTCTTCTACCAAAAGCACAGAAAACTCTAACAGCTATATACTTAAATTCACCCCAATAAACGTCCAGCACTTGCAGCCATTCAAATCCAAGTGTGTTAGAGATTAAAATAAATTGTCTAAATGATGGATAATTTACTTGGTGTTATTTGAAGTCTATCTCACATGGCAAATGACTTGAATCATGAAATTCAAAGCTCAAACAAGGAGGTTAAACATTGTACAGAAAAACTCAAACTGAACTTTCCCAGAAGCTGTGGAAATAAAACCCAGCTTTGCTAGATGATTGAACGCAAACTGCTTTGATCTCACACCTTGTGTCTTCCCAGAGTCCTGTGTCAGAGCCGTGTCCTAAAAAAGCTCAGCAGCTCCCGTTCAGAGTCAGTCCAATTCTTACAATTACATAGGACAGCCTGACATGCTACAACTTAATAACTTATTTTCTCTTTTAAAGGAAAGCTAAAAATAAGGTCTTTTGCATCAGAAAAGAAATATAGCTCTGTCCTTCTGTAATACCTTTAGAGGACAACTTCTGCCTACTGGAATGTTTGAATCACTGTTTCCCCAAGCAGCACAAATAACTGTGGACAGACAGTACCAAAGCTCCAAGCACTTGTGATGAACTGCTTTTCACATAAATAAATAAATAAATAATCCTCCCTTTGAAGGCCTCCCTAGCAGATGGACTAGCAGAACACTAGCAAACAGTAAACATATACATCAGTGATTTTCTTTCTTCTGTTAAGGTAACAAGAAGTGCCTCTTACAGCCATCAGCCCCACGGAGCCTGCAAACTGGGCAAGTGAAAGAAAACAGGAGGTGCAAGTACGGACAAAATAATTAATCCATGATAAACTTCTTGGAATTTTTTTTGCCACTCATCTTCATTGCTAAAAATAATCTATCAACAGTCTGACATATCAATATATTTTTGATTCTAAATTTTAGTCCATCTTTTAAAAATTGTAATTATTTAAGCAAAGGGAACACATATAGAATCATGGAATGGTTTGGGTTGGAAAGGACCTTAAAACCCATCCAGTTCCAACTCCCCTGCCATGGGCAGGGACACCTCCCACTGGACCAGGCTGCCCAGGGTCCCATCCAACCTGGCCTTGAACACCTCTAGGAATGGGGCAGCCACAACTTCCCTGGGCAACCTGTTCCAGTTCCTCACCATCCTCATCATGAAGAATTTCTTCCTAACGCCCAATTTAAATCTTCCCTTTTCCCATCTAAAGCCATTCCTTCTCGTCCTATCATACCAGGCCCTGGTAAAGAGCCCTTCCTCAGCTTTCCTGTAGCCCTCTTCAAGTACTGGAAGGCTGCTATAAGGTCTCTCACGACCTTCCCCCAGGATTTAAGAGTCATGCAGATCTGAAAAAAGGTTACCTCTAAGGCAAAGATACTCCACTGTGCATATTTTGGCTGATAGTGATCATATGGGGAATCATCCAAGATTCTAACACTGCAAAACCCATTAGCAACAGGCATATCTATTGCACAATTCTTTAATTTTAACTATCCGTGCATCTTCAGCAGCTACTGTGGAAAAAAGGTCGAGTTGAAGAAATAAAACTCTTTATTTCACCTTCCCAAAACTTGGTAATCTCATGACTGAGGTTTACAAACAGTTATGACTGCTTTTATTAACAAAACAAAAATCCTTACATTTTGCCTTCATGTGGATCTTCTTCTCTTCCCTAATGAAAAAATTAACATATTAAGTGCATAGTAACAGTACAGCTCAGTTTAGAAAAATAAGCATCACAGATTAAGACCTCTAGAAAAAAACTTTAAGAAGTCTGAGACACTTTTTTAACTAAAGGTCTTACTGCAGTTCTGTGAAAAGATTTTCTCTTCACTCATCAAGTAGAAATTCAGCCAAAATATGATATTTCAGCAGACTGCTCCTGTCATGCTTTAAGTCCTTCTTTAGAGGTGGTAGCTTTTTGAAACCTCTGCTTTTCTGAGGTTAACTTAACCACTGATACAACAGCCTACAGCTTGATAGTCTAGTACTGACACTTCAGTTAAACTATTCACATCCTAACACAGATCCTTGAGGAGCATCTACAAGTAATAACACTACTAGCAAAAGTGGATATAATGTGCAGGAAATCCTGCTCCAATTGTTCCAAAGCAGTGCTGAGATTGTAAAATGATGATGATAATAACGAAAATAGTAGTAGTAGTAGATGATCATCATCTTCCCCTTGTGAACTCCATTAAACTATTCCCCTACAGTAACTGAATTATTTCAGAGCACCCGATTACTGTCCTGAGCCTACATAAGCCCTTCTAGGTGCAATTAACTCATCAAGACATTTTTCACCCACACTTCATCCTTAAAAGAAACACGTATCACAATATAAAATTACAATCTGTACAGTTCATGAACGCTTTATGGCAAATACAAGAAAGAAATGCAATTAAATTACTAGCAGATTCTTTATCAGGACAGCCAAGTTTAGGAAACAGTCCAGTACATTTACCATTCATTGGTGTTTCTATTTGGACAACAAATGGATAAGCACTGTCTTGATACTGAATTACACACAAAGTAATCTAACAAACCTTTAAGTAGTAAATCCACTAACTAGGTTTAGAAAAATACATACTTCGAAAATAGGCAATTAAATGTCACTTCTTCTAGTTTATTTCATTATTACTGAATTTAAGCAATTTGAATATAAACTTAACACTTTTATTTAATAAACTTGAATATAAAACCACTTACCACTTCTTCTACAAGGTCTTCTACAATAAGACCTTGTTCATCTGTCCGCAGGTTTGTAACCCACATCCAGCCATCTTCCAATTCATTATGGACAATAAACATGTCTCCTTTAAGAAAACTGAAGAGAGTTACAGCAAGATTTGAATCAGAGATATAATCATAACGTAAACTCTATAAACACAATGAATTTCTGAGTATAAATTCAGCAAAGCATTTGAGAAAAACTATTCATGAAAAATGCAAAATGACATCCTGAGCACACCCTATGTATTTTTCCTCACAGTTTAAGTGCTTGCTATATATGAGTATTTATACTTCTGATTTATGCCTATAACAATATATGCTTCAGTTCTGTCACCTTTAAAGTGTGCTAAGGATGCATAAAAAAATAACACCAAATAATAAAATAATAAAATAATAATAAAATAATAAAAACACAGTAATGACAATATTAGAAGGCAATAATATTGTTCTGTTGTCAAGAAGGATCAAATACTAAACACAAGTAAAAACCTTATTAATATAAAATTAATGGTCCATAAAAAAAATACTACTCCTTTTACTGAAAACTAAATAAAAGACTGT
This sequence comes from Phaenicophaeus curvirostris, assembly GCF_032191515.1. Lineage (NCBI taxonomy): Eukaryota > Metazoa > Chordata > Aves > Cuculiformes > Cuculidae > Phaenicophaeus > Phaenicophaeus curvirostris. Next base: position 19,973,612 of record NC_091431.1, read on the forward strand.
GGAATATCCATTCTTCACGTCCTCGCATAGGAAGACAAGCGTTACAAGGAGAGCACAAAAGAGTTACCAGAGAAATCATGTCATTAGCTACAAGAAAATCACAAATAAAAAACATTAACATGTCCAAGGGAGTTTGTTTTCTGGAAGGCTACTGTAAGTTACTCCCCAAGTGTCATTCCAAACTCAGGTCAAATGAAAACCTTTCACTGTAGTACAGTAAGACTTCTCAACCAAGTCTGATGATGCATCAGAGTAGAGGAAATAGCAGTGAAGTACTGAAGATCAATGACTACTATTTCAGTCCAGAATTACATAGCAAACGTCTATGGCATTTCTCTCATTTGAGGCAGGCTAACAGAAAAGCCATTAACTCAAGCACAAAGCAAATGATAAGAATTAAAAACCATAACCCAACAAACCATTATCGAAAACAGAATAAATTCACCTGCTAATGAACATAAATCCTAAGAATGTGTGACAAACAGCAAGAACACCCTCCATTAGCTCTGTTACAAAGAGCTATGCATTAAGTTACTGCACAGAACACAGGCTGAAATTCACCTGTAATACTCCAAATTTTCTGTTTATTAACCACAAGATTAAAATTTTAAGTCAAGATTCCCTGAAATGCATAGTCTCCAAGAGCACATTAATTTGACCTAGAGCAATCTGAGAGCTTTAGTCCCAGCTATGCCACAAACAGAACTGTTTTAGCCATATGGACCTCAAAATCCAAGGACAGGACTTTGCATTTTTGCTGCATCCTAAAAGACAGAGAAAAGGTATATATTTTTACAATTATTATTACGATAGGAACGTAATAAAATGCTTTTTCCTTTTAACTTGGTAGGTGCAATGAAGTATGTAATGGACTCAATCCATCTTTTTATCCTTACACATAGTAGGAAGCCTTACTTGGAACATACAATTAAAAGTCCCTTCCCTGACCTGCCATTTTCTCACCCACTTAATAAAAACAGCTCTGAGATAAATTTCCACCCTCAATAAAGATACAAAGCTTCCACACCTTTCACTGCATCTTAGGCTAATGCTCCTTAAAACCAACCCAATTATCAATACAATTCATGTGTAAAAAACTTACATGACTTGGACTATGTCATTAGAAATCAGATTAGAAATCATTACAACTCTCCTTCAAACCCTCTTACATTACCAGCTAGAAAAGAGTAATTCTGAAATCTCAAGGAAGCAGCATCAATTCCAGGGACCCAGCAATTGCTTTTCTAGCGGGTATGGGCTGATGGTTTTGTTTCACTTCCACATGGTGTACCATGAAAATGCAAGAAAAGCCAGAAATACAGACAATCCCTAAAAAATTATTGAGGCATCAATGCTAGAAAGGAAGTAGAAGTGAACAGAAAAGCTCCCTTCCAGCCTAAACCATTCTATGATTCCATGATACGATTCTAAGTAAAAGAACATGAGAGAGAAGCCTGTAGTTAAATAACTTTTTTTAAGATCTTAAAATTATGGGAGATTACATATTTTAAAGTATCATTTGTTCAATACAGACTGTTTCCAAAAGGAGGGCAGGATGAGAAAGGAAGGGAGAATCACTTTTGGTCCGTTCTATAGATAGAGAAGTAAAGATAACTCAGAAAAAACAGTTACCAAGTTTCTAAGCGCACATACAAAAATGAATACTTTGAAGTTCTTAAGTGTTTTTTTACATCCGTGACTAGTCAAAGCTCACGTTCTCTTTCTGGTGGTCAGACTAGGTTTGGCTTGAACTATTTACCTCTTACTAGTTAAGTTTTGCAGGCAGTTCAGGGAAAAAAACACTAGTTCTTTTACTCCAGACGCTCACATGAGGCATTTCTGCACAGAATTCCTTCTTACTTGAACTTACCCTCTTGGATAAAAAAGTAGGGCTTTATAAAACATACTTCAAAATTATAACATCACCAACTTTACTTTCTAAACTTAGTGTAACTTCCCTTACCATTAATACAAACAAATACATCCAGAATAGTGTTATTGCTATTTCCAACAGAAAAACAGAGATGCATCATTCTTTCGCCTGAGTTAAGTCTAAGATGCAACTGGACAGTATTTGCATATGAACACATACTTAAATCATCAGTATTTATAAATACTCTTGTGAATTTCACAACTGCTACTATTCTTAAAACATACCTTATTTCATCAGTTTCTGGCACTTTGGTGTAAGGTAGAATTGCTCTAACTCTCCTTCTGTCCTCCACAGGCTGCAATTTAAGAGAAGAGAGCAAAGTTAATGTTTTTCCCTCTTTCTAATGTAGAATTCCTGACCCTAGTGTTATACTACTCTGAGGCACAGGACTGGTGGCAGTCACTTTACAACCCCTTGCCAGTTTTAAATTTTCAAAGCTCCAAACCACTGAGTGCTAGGAAAGCACAATTCATAGTTAGCTACAAAACTTCTCACTTTGTTTTGTCTTGCAGCACGACAATTAAATTATATTTGTCATCTTCAACATTAAATTCACATAAAAGTATACTTTTAAACTTATTCCACTTAGAAATTTCCATAAGTTCTACATTTCAGAAACATCTTCATTTAGGTTCTGGGATTTGTTTAGGGGGGATGCTATGCAGTGTTTGGTTTGTCTTAATTACTTAAATTGTTTTAAGGATGGGCATGCGAAAGGAGCCATGTTTTCAGAAACCATGGTTATTTCCAGGACACCTACTCTGAAACCATTGTCAGATACACAAAATATCAGAAAACAACAAAGGTTTCATTACAATGGCACTCTTCACTAGCCAAGAACCACATTTTCTTGTTTATTTCTGCTGACTTACAGTGCTATTGGCACATTTGGAGATAACAGCAACACCTGGTGTCCAGTTTTCTCATTACATTTTCATTAAACAGCAACTTTCTTTTTTAATCATTACATTGTGTCAGCAACAATGCATATTTATATTCCTTATATCTCAACACAAGCTCAGCCTGTGTAGAAATACAGGAAATTTTCTACAATGCTTTTTCTAGATAAAACTATGATTAAATACACTAGTATTAAAGTAAATGACACTTTAAAATTTTACTACTTGCCTCTGGAGGTGCTACTGGATATAAGAGCTTTTCCCCTTTCAGCAAACAGGATACGTGACTGTAATAACCAATTAGGTCTGAGAGTGAGGCAAAACGACGTCCACCAATGTAATAGTCTCCACACATGGCAATAATCCTGTTTAAAAAAAAAAGCTTGACATGACAAAATTTCTAGCAACCCATTTTCTTTTTAAGAAAAAGGGGTAATAAGTTAATGTTAAACGGTTAAAGCAGTGCTCACATTCAGCAAAATGCAGCACCACAAGCTCTTCAAAAACAATTAGTAAGTAAAATCTTAGCTAATGAATATTTCATCAAAGGTTACAGAAACATATCAAATGACACACCAGTACTCTGAGACTTTGAAGGAAGTGCTGATTCACAAAAAAGACAGCACATCTGCTGGAACTAAATGAAATTAAACTGGAAAATGTAATTGTAGGTGTCCTGGAAAGCTGAAATAATGCACAAAGACTCAATAGCATTATTACTGTATAATGCAGGACATACATCTTTTATGACAGGATTATATAAACTTAAAGTATTGAAATATTTCAACAAGTAACTGCACTTGATTATACAATGCAGAAAAATGCCTTCAAAACTTTAATAATTTTTTTACAGTTGGTTTAGTATCTATATTAAAATTAAGAAACTACTTTGGAACAATCAAAGTTTCTCCTTATAGCCAATTTAAAATTTGCCAACTGATGGGGAAAAACTTAAAAAACGTTTCAGTAGTTTAACACAATGAAGAATTCTTAAAAACTGTTCATTTTTAAGGAGAGTTTCATGTAAAAAATAATGCTTTCAGGAAACAAAATGCGATGGATGTTGCCAGGTAATGAAAGTTTCACTCATTCATGGTAGGCTGCAACTGACAAAGATCAAGCTTAGGTGGGAACAGCACTTCTGCTCTGTGGGACACAGGAGATGCATCCTCGTATTTGCTTGAGATTACTTTGAGGCTGCCGCTCTTGAGGGTGACACTGTTCTTGAGTATAAGAGCAGCCTACCTAATAATGAACAAAAATACACACTTGGCCATCAAAGAACAAAACTGAAAAATGTGTCTAATCTCTGAAAAACTGTATTAACTTCTATTAAATCAACTAACTACTATTAAATTAATTCCCTTTGAATGTTTACCTCTGTGTGTTTCATGGATTTCAGAATGAAATATGTCTTAAGGTTTAAAAATACTGTGAGGACCCTTTCCTTAGGAGAAATCATTAGACTATTTGCTGCCAGAGATGCCAGAATCACTTTTAAGGAGGGCATGAACTAACAGTCAGTTGGCTTCAGAAGAAGTTACTAAAGATAATCCAGGACACCACAAAAGCACTAGAAAGCCAGTAATAGCACAGTTCACTTTTCACCTACTGCTATGCACTAGCCAGCTCCCAAAGGAGCATCAGTACAGCTGAGAAGCTCTAACTGAAAGCTCAGATGGCAAGAGCCAAACATGAGGCACTTTGTGTGTGCTGTGTCGTCTTCGCTTAGAACTATGCTATCATATCAATGGTGGATCAGGGCTTCTGGACCACACTCTCTCACACAGCAGATGCAAACAAAAGCTCCCTACATTTATAAACCACACACATAGTGGCTCATATGCTGCAATTCTGAATCATTCCAACTTTCAGAAGCTGCAAAGTTCACTTTGAATTCATCTGTTGCTATCAAGACAACTGACAAAGATTTATTCTATTGCTAAGGTTTTCTCTCCTATTAGTAAAAATGTACATCACACTGCACACTCTCACTTGCTGATGAGCCTTCAAGCTCTTCTCACAATACATCTCATTTACATCAGAGAATAAATGAACTTAGAAACGGTAAAATAAACCTCGTTACAACTTTGCATAAAGAACTACTTGTATTTAGAACAACTAACTCTTAACACATACTGAAAGCTGTTTCCATCAAACCCTCCAATTATTAAAAACATAATCCCTTCATTTCTTCTTGGCTGTTTGGGGTTTATTTCCCCCCCCACGAAATTAAGGAACCAAGCAGATGTGCTTGCACTGTAAGTACATCTTGCAAACTACAATGGCTACAGACTCAGAACAAACTCCCTGACTGACAGCACATTGCTTTAAGGCTACTCATGACTTCTTCAAACAGGCTTCTCTATCCAGATGTTGCTAGTTTCCTCACATTTTTGTTCTTTAGCTTATAAAGCAGGTTTTAAGCAGCATATTTTAAAACAATTAGACACAAGTAAAAAGTTGTACCATGCAAGAAGGGTCAACACTACTCAATTACAATACAGTGACTGTTTCCAGTTTCTACTTTTTTTGTGTTCTGAAACAAAAAACTAACAGATTACAGTATTTTAAAATAAAATATTTAATTCTTACCTAAAATGATTGACATTTGTTTTACTAAGGAATGAAAGCACAAATGAACCTGGTCTCCGATCACTCTCTCTAATAAGGTAACTTCCAGGCTTCCCTGCTTGCCGAAGACGTTCTTCTGCAATTGTTCTGTCAAGTTTTCCATGATACCACCTATTAAAAAAAAACAAACGTGTCCTTAGAACTTAAGGTTTTTGTTTGTTGTCACAGAATTGACCTAACAAAAGCTTCCAGTCCAAACTGATGTAATGCCAAACCTTTGTTTTAAAGTTATCACACCTTTGCATATTTACCCTCCCAACTTACTTATTTCCAGTAAACAATATTTGTAAGACAGCACCATTTTTCACTCATTGAACCATCCCAAGGGACTGAGGCTCCGTGAAGATCATCAACTTTTCTCTCCTCTCTAATTTGCTTATTTAAAATAAAGAGAACCTAAGGTGACTGCTCCAACGTGGCAGACTGTTGTTTTGGAAGCTTAGACAGGCTTCAGTTCAGGACGGATTTTCAAAAAGCATAAACTGAGAACTGAATTTAACAACCTGTTTCTCAGGAGGCAGAGATGATGCTGTCGCTAAGCCTGCATTGAGTTGGAGTGACAGCAGTCACCAGCCCCAGAAACATCTTTCCTAATTACAATACGTACTCTATCAACTAAAAGCAAGTGCAGATGCATGGCAAACCAGTCTGCAACAAATGACAAAGGAACACTTCAGTCTAAAGTAAAGGTTAGGCTGTTACCATTCAAACATTCTGCCTTACCTCATTTTATTGACACAGCTTTTGTCAGAACACTTTCTACTCCAAACGATCAAGTATTGGGTTGAAAAAAATGAAAGGCAGCAATGCAGAGCGCCATGTAAATATAAAACTAAGTATTGTTCTCATCACCTTCACAAAGCCACAGCACGTTCCAGAGCTACCCAGTGTAGTAATTTATTATCCCTCCATTCATCAACTAACCATGCACAACTCAACCTTTAATTTCCACACTCCAGAAAACATCAGCTTCCATGCAGTCACTGTTCTAGACAACTCATTTACCACCTCAGACCATTTGCATTTCAGTTCTAACAGTTCACATACAGGTTGAAAGAGTCACAAAAACACATTTTGGAAGAGATACATAAATGACTTTTTGAACTAATATATGCAAGAGTACCAAAAAAATGCACAATTAAAATACTAAAAAAAAAAAAAAAAGGATAGCTGTTGGTTGATAAAATCTGACCAGAAGCATTACTGTCTATGAAACAGAAACAAAAGTGTGGGGAGGTTTTATCAGAATGAAAATCAGACAGACTGAACCAATAAACACCATGTATACTAGCAGAAGCAGCACCAGCCCAAACCCTGTTACACCATGGCAAAGCTGTGTGCTCTCTAGTACAGCTCTCCTTTACTTCTCTTCCTCCTCCTGATCAAAACAAGTTAAACCAGAAAAAGCACTGTTTAGTCTGTACAACAAAGAGCACGCAAGGCTGCTGCAGGCTGAGTTACATTAGTTATATCCCATCTCACCCCACTCCAGTGCAATGTGGCCTCACGGACAGAAGCCTGTTGCTTAAACATGGTCCACACTACCACACTACCCCTGTCAGGACAGTCCTTTAGACAAGAGTTTGGGATCAAGACCACCTATTTTGAAGTACCTAAGATGAAATATTCTGTTTGGCAGTGTGCTCAGCATGGGCGAAACCTGAGTTTGTTTATTCCCATCACATGTTAAAACAACTGGGAATCACTATTCTGTATAGACTGACTTTCATGAAGTAAGAAACTCCACAGAGGCGCTAGAAATCTTCCTGATCAAGAATTTTTTTGAAACCAGCATTCCATTAAGCCTATTTTCAACTAACAGCAGGTGCACTAAGCTTTTATTTGACCCTATTCATCACTCACTTGAAAAAATAACCTTAAGTCTATTGAGAGAAACATTGCCTTACAACAGCAAACTTATGTGAAACGGGGAAGGTGGAAGTGATAATAACATAAATTACTAATAATATAAGAGGAAAACAAAAAGGCAGGATTACTTCCAAACAAAACATTCAACTTTTCTGTAAGGGATCAAGATTTCTTATAATGATAGCACAGTCTTAGGTACTGAAGTTTTAAGACATAAGTTTTCAACAAAGAGGATGCACTCCTGGCCAGTGACAACTATATATATATATATATATATGTTTTAATACATACGTCTCTGTGTGACAGAAATACTGATGGGAATGGTTGCACTCGATGATCTAAGAGGTCTTTTCCAACCTAGTGATTCTATGATTTATAAGCCGCATGTTGGGGATAACTAATGCTGAACAGGCTACATGTATGGATATTCTCTCCCATTCTATACTTTTGTATGTAGCATAGCAGAAGACACTTATTATCAGGCTAAGCGGAAGCGGGGTTACAAATTATTTGCTTTCCCACTTCAGAAAAGTTTGTTTTCTGAAACAATAAATGCTTATAAAACTTCTAAGTGCAATCAAATTAGCATCAATGAGCACATATTTGAACTATTTATGGCTGACAGAAAAAACACAACTCGCTATGCATTAGTGTAATGCATAAATTACTCTATACCATTAGCTGTAGAAATGAGCTTTAACACTGAATTTAACCACCAACTGATATGAAGACACACATGTCAGTGGAGCAGTAAACACTGAGAAATGACAGCAGAAAACAGCTCAAGTGACACCCTCAGGAAGCCTCTGTAGAAATCACACATTTTTAACAAACAGGGTACACAATGAAGTACAAGTTTTACAATACCATCACTCATACTTGTCTGGAAATAACTGTCTTTTCCCATTGAGCAGTCTCATCGCTAGACAGAAACACTTTATTCAAGCAACCTATAGAGTGATGAAAGACTTCATTTTTACAATTGCACATCCAGCTATCGTCTGTTTTCAATGCTATATGAAGATGCACTCTGCAACTCTGCATCATAATCTTCACGTAGTTTGACAGTAAACAGTAAGGACAACTTTACAAAACTGCAGTACTTGATCCGATTTAAGGATATTACATGCTCAATTAAGAAGCAGCAGGATCATTTTCTTAACACTTCCATTAAAAGCCTACACGATTTTTTGCTTTGAAATACATTCACAGATGATTTTTCCTGTGAACACTGGTTACTGTACTGAGCACCAATTCATTTCACTTTAATTTCATTCAAGTGAAAAATGTTAAGTTCACTTATGCTGTATTACGTTATAAAGGAATATCCAGGCAATACCCAATGCTATCCAAAGAAGGTACAACAGAAATTACTAAACTACAGAACCTGCCCTACTTGTAATTTCATCAGAGAACAAGGAGTGCAGAACACTCAGAACGACAGGACCAGGCAATCATAAATTCTGAAATAAAATAAATTCCACATCCTCTGGCTCAACTCCACCATCAGGAACCTCAACAAAGCTTGAGTCCAGTGTTTCTGAAAAAAAACCACATCACAAGAAACTACCTTTCCCTCTTCAGAGGCTCTGGACAATTTTGAGTTTTACAGGTCACGATCAGCAACTTCAGCATTTTTAACAGCTTCTAGTTTAATGTGCTCACGCTAGAAGCAATGCTTAACCAGATCTCCTGATTTACGTCAAATTGAGCTTCTGAACAGATGTAAAAGGGAGTCCTAACCACAGTGCACTAAGTGTCTCATGAAATGAATTAATGTTTGGATAGGAGGGTATCAAATAAAAAGCCTGCCTAGCTACTCATAATAAAGTTGCCCCTGTGGCTGTGACTCACCAAAAGCGTGCACGCAAAACTCACTACCACTTAGATCCATCATTGCCAAAGACAGGATTCTTACCATTTCTAGTCAGCCACCTCTGCTTGCTTGCCTAGTCCTACCTAGGAACACTTTTGTACTTATAACAGTAACTGTGTAAGTTTTTAAATGCTGACAGCCCATTACTTTCACAGTGTTTTGAGCAAACATAATTAAAAGACATTCCAGAACACAGCTAGTGCCCTGACAGTACAATAGCTATTATGAGATGCATTAGAAAACACAAGTAGCCTTGCAACAGGATGCTATAGAGCAATTCAACTATAAAACGTCTTACCAACCAGCCTTAGGTGACTGTTTCCATGACCACTCATTCAACTGCTCTAACAAACTTGTAAATGCATTAGCTAAATTGTGACCCTTATTTCACTTTTAAAAGGATACCAGTAATAGGCTTCCACGTTTCACAAAAAGTCAGAAGCTGTGCAAGGAAATACTCCCATCTGCCAGTTTAAATCAAAAGCAGCATGTTCAAACATTCAACCCTATGCATCACAACCATAATTACAGCAAACAGACAGAATGCAGACACAACATCATCACAAACAGCTTATATATCCACACAAGCAACATGCAGCTGTGCAGAATGGTCCCTATGCTACAGCCACACTGACTGACACCTGTCAGCCAAGTCATGAACCTCATGAGGTGAGTCACCCTGCAGTCAGAGATGATACCTCTGACCTGCAAACAAGAGCTCCTTAATTTTCCTCTGCCCAATAGAAGACATTGGGTACCAGACATGCAGGCACATCAGCCCCTTTAAGCCCAGCCAGCACTTTGTACTGCAAGCAGAAATGCAACTACACTGCATCCCTTCAGCATTCCTTTAGCATCCCACTCCCTGTACAGTAACAGGACTTCAGCTCCCCCAACACAGACATAAGGGCCATGTAAGGCAAAGGCTGCTCACAAAGAGGCAGCAGATGGTGAATTTGCCATCTGGAAGGAGGCAGCTGCTATTGTGTGTGGAAGCATGTCACATTGTTTGACCAAATCCTTTTATTTACATGTTTCCTTTTTACATGCTGGAAAGGCAGATATTACAAAGCTCTGTTGTTCCACTGAAGGATTATGCTGTTACAGTACACTGTGATTTTTACTTCAGAACACATAGGTTAGGGAGGAGGGAATGCAAGAGAAAGTGCTGAAGAGGAATACAAGTGGTTTTCAGCAAGTTAGTATAAATGTAATAGTTGATAACAGATGCAGATGTCACTACTTCTGCCTGGAAAAAAAGTTACAGTACACAGAAAAAGGTCACCAAATGCCATATCCACTTCACTCAAAGCTCTTCTTAGCCATACCTTGCTGCTTCTTAAAAAAAACCATAAGAGTAGGGAATGTCTAGGAGTTACGGTCAAAGCTCTGCTCCTGTACATCTAGCCACTGCCTTAGTGCCTTTCACACATTAAAAATTCTTCTTATTACCTCCTCCAGACTTTGCAAGCTCTGTGCCCATCAGAAGCAAACGAGAGCAAGGATAATCACCTAGCATTGGCAAAAGCCACAGTTCCAAATGGCACACAGAAATCTAAACTATAGTTTCATGGAAACAGAGGAGAAAAAAAACCACACATGAAAATATCCTATATTCTTGTTTCTTCCTACCCTGTTAACACCAACCACCCCCTTCAAGCTTTGCAGCTTAAAGCTAAATGTTATCATTCACTGTACATTTCATTTTCTCTCAGCCAGAAATGCATTCTTATTTTTTCCATTTTTACTCTGACTCTGCATTTTAACATTTTATCTGCTCACTGTCAGATTCGTAAGGCTGCAAAACTTCCTTTACACATACTGTTAGTAACAATTAAACTAAGGTAAATTTCACTCAGATTTTATTAAACTCAAGTCCTTCTATCCTGTGAAGTTACTACTGAGCAGTTATCCATTTCTGACCAAGTCTTTGCAGTTCTCCATACCACAAAACTTCCTGCCAGAAAAAGGTCTGCAAATACACATCAACTACTACCTGAATGCACCCTTAAGATAATGAAAGAAGAGCTGAAATGAACTTTAAGCCAAGTAAGTGTCACCCAGTGTGCATCAAATTGTTACTTACTTTTCTAGGAAGGGGGGAGAGGGGGGCTTATCTCTTTTTCATCACTGAACGTTTTTCTAAGAGGCAGTGAAAGCAAACCCATGTAAGCCTAATGAAGAATAAACCTGATTTTTTTCATATGCCTGTTCCAAACCCCCTTAGAAACAGTAAGCTGAAACTAAACTGTGCTGCACTTTAAGACTGGAAACGAGTCAGCTAACGTGGAAAGTCATTATATAGCCACTACAGGCACTCCACATGCACCAGCTGTGCCATCCTGTTAACTCTGGGACTCCAGCACACCTCCAAAAGAAGATGTTAAAACACTTCCAGCAGAGATAATGTCCACTCTGGGTTAAAACAAAACAGATCAACCAAAACCTCAGTACATCTTAACAAAAAGACTATGCAAAGATTAAAGAGCAAGATAAACAGTCAAAAAAGAAATGCATGTAAATAACTTCACTAAGGAAATAAGGGTTCTAAATCTTTCAACTGCTGTAACAAACAATGCTATAAGCTTTAAAAGAGACAGAGATGTGAAAACAGAATAATATCCAGTTCTAGCTGACACATATTAACAGAAAAGCACTGATTGCTTATCTCATTTTTGAAAGTCACCAATAAGTAGGTGAAATATAGCTAAACCAACTGAAAATTACCTATTGAAACTTCTTCCATCTTCTTACTGAAGGATCAGCTTAGAAAGCAAATCCCACAACTCATTAAAATTTTTAGCAAGAAGCTTCCCATTTCCACATGCTTCCTATTTGTGCCCTCAGGTCCAAAATATGCCTTTTTATGTTGGAACTGAGAGTAAGTACTACAGAAACGATGTTAATACTGCTACACAAACCAGCAGATACTCTTTGACAGTAAACGAAAGAATTCCTAAGACATTGTTCATCTCGTCTGTCATTAACACTACTAAACGTACCACGGGCTTCTTCAACTTTCCCCTTGCACTTCACCCTCTCCAACCAAGCACAGGTTTGTGCTCCATTCTCACCTCTGCTTGCAAGCTGGAATGCCTCTCCAGAAGCATCCATGGACAGATTAACTGCTGCTATGATGAGAAACCCTGAAACTTACACATTAGAAATCAAAGACAGGTACAACACCTGAATTAAAAGACGTTCAATATTTCCCAGATGATCTAGGAACAAAAGTGGGGGAATATACACTTGGGAATACAATGCACAGACAGCAAACCCAACAGTGTGACAAAGAACTGTGTGTAAAACTAAGAAGAGCAAAAAAACATGTTTCTAGATTTAAATAACAGAATGAGAGTATTATTACAGAGGCTTGGTAACATTTTGCTTTTGGAGTAATGAAGACATTTTTCCAGTGTCCCTTTTGTTGCCAAGGAGTGAAAAGAACAAAAAGAAAGTCTCCCTGCAGATGCCTACAAAGCACAAAAATCTATGGAAGGAAGAATCTGGGGAAAACGTGGCTTGAAGAAGATAATGCAAGCAATTCCTTAATCTGCTGGATTAAGCAATTATCCAAGCTTGAATCTCTAACGTTAGTAGTGTTACTCTGCTAACAGATGGCAGTATAAAGAAAGAATTGATTGATTTATGTTCCTCTTAAATTTTATACACAGAAAAAGATGATGCTATAGAACAAGCATACAAAACCCAGTAAACTACCACAGACAGGCTATCCTTTCCTGCATGTCCTACATGTGGGTGAATATTATACACATATGTAAAATTCTATGGAAAGCAAGAGATGTTCTTAAAATAATAATAATTAGAAAAAGAGACCAAAATTTTAAAAAAGCTTCTTATACAAATCTACCCAGAATTACCATCTGATTCCTGAAATGACTATCAAAGGCTGGCTAAACTTAGATGGTGTCTGGGAACAATTCCCGCAAAGAAAGCAGTGTAGTCTGCAGGAGGAAATTCACAGAAGAAACCCTAGTCAAAATATCTGTAAGTAGATATTAATAAAAATACCATACACCCACACCTGCTGAGCAAATTACAGTAATCCTTAACAGAAAACTGTAACATTTCAAATATTCTTGTGTAGTTTCACGCTCAACTCCTTCAACTACAATTACATACAGCTAAAACAGCTCAACTCTAACACAAACTGGACAAACTGGCAAGACACAGACTGGGTGGGTGGTCTGCATGACTGGCAGGAAACAGGCTCACAGGCTACCCTCAGAGCATGGCAATCAGAGGTTTGTGCTCTGGCTAGCCACCTGTCATAAGCTGGGTCCCCCTGGGGACTGACACCAGGCCCCGTGTTGTTCAACATCCTCACAAAGCAGCTGGAAGGTAGGATGGAAAGCACGCTCACCGGATTTGCTGATGACACCAGACTGAGTGGTGAGGTGGACACATCAGAAGGGACAGCGCTTGAGGATGACCAGCTATTACTATTTAACAGAAAAGGAAACCTTAACAAAAAGAACTTATTTGGTATGAAGCTGACCTGAGAAGCAGCTGAAAATACCAAAATTTGATGATGAAAGTGGGTTTTCCAGGGCCTGATCATCAAACGAATCAGACTACTGACTTACCGGAACACCAAGAGGGTACACCGAGTGTCCTGGCAACCTTGATACTCCATTCCTGAAATATGACTGGAGCTTTCAAGTTAATTTAGCATTTAGGTTTGTATTCATTAATAACTGTAATAAAAACCTACCTCAGAAGGAAGATATTCCAAGCAAACTTATTAAATACTTAAGAAGAACTGCTGGCTACCTTAGAAGGACTTCGTTTTTCAAAATGTAAATCTTTGACCTTTTTCTGCAGAAATTACGATATCAGCTTACATAGAAACTAATGAAACATTCTGCTTACCCAACCTAAGGATTTCTTATACTTTCCTTTAAATTCTTCCCTGTTAGTTACTGACTCTTGACATTATTCCTGCCCACTTCAAGTAACAATTTTCAGCAAATAAGTCCAGATCCTCAACTATAAACAGAATCACTTAAGTTGTAAATGACAGCGAGGATCATCTAGTTCAACTTTCCCCGCCTGCTCCCTTCCCAGGCAGGGTCAGCTGCAGCTGGTTGCACAGGGTCATCTTTAGTCAGGTAATGAAAACTTTCAATGACAGAGATTCCACAACCTGTCTGGTCAACCTCTGCGACTGTTTGACCCTCCCCACCATGAAATAAAAGGCTTTTTTTGTACTCTGATGGAATGTCAAGCTTTTTAGTTTTCTTTTTCCATTGCCTCTTGCCCTGTCACTGGGCACCAGTGAGGACAGTGTGGCTTCCTCATCTTCATTCCCTCCCACCAGGTATTCATATGTATGGATAAGACCCACCCGAGTCTCTTCTTCTCCAGGCTGAACACTTCCTGCTCTCCCAGCCTCTCCATGTCTGACGGATGATCCTGTCTCTTCATAATCTTGGTGGCCCTATACCGAGCCCACTTCAGAAAGTCCATGTCTGCCTTGTACTGGAGTGCAGACCACTGGACACAGCACTCAAGATGGGTCTCACCACTGCTGGGCAGGGCGGAACGATCCTCTCCCTGGAGCTGCTGGTAACAGGTCTCCCAGTGCAGCCCAAGATGCTGTCAGATTTCTTTGCCATCTGGGTACATTGATGGCTCTGTCCACCGTGACGCCCACATCATTCTCTGCAGAGCTGTTTTCCAACTGGTCAGACCCCAGCACGTGCTTGGGGTCACTCCTCCCCAGTGCCAGAGGTTTTTGTTTCCTTTGTTGAACTTCAGGAGATCCTTCACAGCCCGGTTCTCTAGCCTGTGCAGGTCACTCTGGACGGCAGCACACCCACCTGGTGTTTCAGCCACTCCTCTCAGTTCTGCATTGTCTGCGAACCTGTGAAGGGTGCACTCTGTCCCAGCATCCAGGGCATTAATCAAAACGTGAAACAGCACTGGCTCCTGGGTACACCCTGCAGAACACCACCAGGGACTTGCCTCCACCTGGACTTTGTGCTGCTGATCACCACGATCTGAGCTCAGCCATTCAGACCGTTTCAATCCACCTCACTGTCCATTGATTTAACCCATATGCTGTGCCTACAGGGAGGCTATGGAAGACTGTCTCAAAAAGCATTAATAAAGCTAAGGTAAACTCTCCCTTTGCCTCCCCGAGCCAAGGGCCTCGCTGCAGGAGGCTGTTAGGTTGGTTAACCATGACTCCCCCCTCATAAATCCAAGCTGACTATTCCTCAAACACCTTCAACACAAAACTTGAAGATAGACTTATGTAAGAACAGAAGGTCTTGCTTGCTCCAGAGTGACAGAGCAGACATTTTACATAAAAATAAAAAATATTAAAGACTGCCTGCAATCTATATAAAAGTATATAAAACAGGACAAGTATATAAAACTTGTCAAGCACTCATAACTTTTTATTGATACTGACCATACACCAAAAGGACACAGTGGAACACACAATCATTTCACTGCAACACTTGCAGCACAAAGATAATGTTAAAACAAGATGACTTCTCCTCCTCACTATTGTACCTACCAGCAAGAAAACCCCAAAATTTTTCTTTATTTTGTTGAAAGAGAAAGATACATGAGAAACTGGAAAACTATTATGAGAGTCCTAAGAATTTAATGCTGAAACAGCAGATGGGGTCCTACTCTGAAGAGATCCATGCTCCCACTGGTAAAACCTCTGTTCCTCCCACTCCCCAGCCATGAAACAAGAAAAGATGAGAAACATGGCACAGTATTACACTTCTCAATACAGCCGGTGAGTAGATAAAGGGCACAAGTCCCATGGTGAAGTTCTGGGAGTCAATATACAACACAAAATAAAAACTAGGTAAAGTGCAGGTCAAGAGGAGTTGTTCACTGTTTAAAAAAAAATTACATCATCTGATGTTAACTAGAAATATTGACTAAACTACTGAAAAATCCTCCTCAGACTTTTTTTCCAGCATAAAATACCATTCTACTTTCGGCTTTCTTTATCTGAAGCTTTCATTTACCTAACACACTCAGTTTACACACTGCTTCACTTCCTATATGTGGTTAGGTACGATTTTGCTCTGTTGCTTTTAACTATTCATTTAACACCACACATTCAGCCAGAATCAAACCCAGACTTAGATTCAGGTCTATTTTGCAAGCGGCCATATCAATACACTACCCATCGACAATAGAAAAATAAGGTGTTTCCCTTCTGTAGGGAACAGAAATTAATAAAGAAATTCATCAGCTAAAAAAGGAAAGTTCACCCTCAACCATACTAACTGCTAAACAGAAAAGAAGCCTCATACACTACAATCAAGTTGCATCAAAGTTCATTTTTGGTTTATGCAGTACCTAACTGAACATGCCAGTATTATTCCCCATCAGTTTTCAGTGCAACAGACTCATTCATCAGTATGGAAAAGGGCCTTCAAAAAATTCCTTTTCACAAGTACCAAAATAAAGAAATGCTGCAGAACTCTGGACTTGCCGCCTTCAGCACTCATGTGAAGAAACTAGAACTTCACACTGGCTTCAAGCAGAAAAATGCATTACTTTTATACAATCCATGCCTATTTAGTGTTTATTCATCCGTATTTTCAGCTCTTTTTCTCACTGTTATGTTGCCTCAACAGGGACCAAAAGTGACTGTAAGAATAAATCTGCTTTGGGTTAGATTGTTTTTAACCAGACTGTGTTTTGACAACTTGTTTCATTTGGTATGGTTGATGGCTCTTGATTTCAACCAATTTCCACTTCCTATTGATAAGTACTGCTCAAAAAAATGCACAAAAACATCAAGTTTTGCTGGAATACACTGGAACTGCCTATGCCACCTTAACCCAACACTGGGATCTCAAATAATTTTGTCAACTAAGATTTTAATTGAACACATAAATAACCGAACAATTCCACATACCACTGGTGTGCAACCAAACTAAATAGCATTCACTCATTAAATCCAAAGGCATTTCCTTACACTATGTCAGCCTCTGTCAGCCAGCTTTGCAAATGGGTTAGAAAGCACAGAAAGAAATGACCAAAACAAACCCAGAGTCGCCCACGCTATTCCCCAACATCCTGTGCCTCCCACCCAGCACTAAGCTACAATATAAACACGCTACTGCTGTGCTCCAGAAAAATGGAAAACCACACACATACAGAACAGACAAGCCTTAAGCCAGCTTCACTCAGAATAAAAGCAGATAAAAAAAAATCAAGCCTACTTGGGGATTTTCAGTTTGTAAATAAAGAGTACCTGCTACATGGTAACAATCTCCTCCCACTGCTAGAAAACTAAAGAAAACAAACTCAGATAAGACTTATTCCTCTTTTCCTTAGGTACATGGAAAAGAGAAGAGGAAATTAAGTGTATATATTGCTAGCAAAGAGGAACACATCCTGACTACCCTAAACAAACTATATTTACAGCATCCTGATGGGAAGCACAGAACTTACATCTGCTTCATTTCCCAGCTCTTAAGGTTAGTTACTGTGAAGCACGGTATTTAAAAACTTATTCGTGTTTAAAAATCCTTTGGTCTGTAACACCTTTACAGCCTAACACTTGCAAACTGAGAACTCCCTCTGATTTTGGTTGTTTTGTGTTTGTTTGGGGTTGGATTGTTTTTTGGGGTTTTGGGGGGATTTTTGGCAAACAAGTAAGGAGATGAAAAAGTGATAAAGTTGTATCTCAGTTTATGCAGAAAACTGCATTTTATTATATATTTAAGCCCAACCTAAGATTGGAGTACGATCCTGGAAACACCAGCAGCACCTTTTACCAGGTGTTTTCGTTTGGAGTCAGTAGCCAACCACTCAGTAAACCCTGGAACATGATGCATGTCCATGGGAAGGCAAAGAAGCTCAGCGAGTCGTTACTGTTACGAAAGAAACAATGCCTTTTCATCCTTACACATTTGAATGGTGATTTCATATCACAAACTCTCCATTTTCTGGTGTACACGTAACGTCTTACAAGCAACTCAGACAAAGAAATAAAACCATTTGACAGAATCATGGCATTATCCATCAGGCCAATCCTGCACGCCTTATATAAAAACTGAATGAATTAGGAGGAAGTGGGAAAGGGTGGAGCAGGCAGTCAGATTTAAACAAATGGAAGAGCAGTTTTGTAATCACATTCAACTGGAGAAATTTAATCCACATTTAAGTTACAAGATTCTGCTCTTAAAGACTTATTTGGACATCTCCTTATACGATAGATAATCCTGGATCTCTGGTTTTCATAATAACTTCATAGTTCAACTTCATAGATGCAGATGGTGTGACTGCAAAGAACGGGCACTTCCAAAATAAAGCAGCAGGACTGAAAGGATACAATTGACTATCAACATACAGCCAGTTTCAATGACTTGACTGATAATGGTAAAAACAACGCTGCATAAAACAGGCAATATATGAATGAAAGGGAAAAAGCCTTGTAATTATTTTAAACAGCCAAATTAATTTCTTTGAGTGTCTGTAAAAGTCATGGATCAAGGATAAAATAACAAAGAGAAAGGTTACCCATATGGAAGTATGAACTTCTGAATCTATTTCTTAAAATGTATTTCTTAGATGTTTCTGTATTAAAGAATTTTGAAGGGAAGACCATTTAACTACAGAGCTCTGCCCTGGTCCTGCAAAATTTTCAGTTTCCCGTTCGTCTGAACAAGGTAAGTAGCCTCTTCAACCTAAACAAAACCAGGGCCTCTACCACCTTCCCCCAGCCAATACTCCTCTTGTCATAACTCTAACATCCCCTTCCACCAAAGTTAACCATCATGCTTACACATGATTTACAAGACAACATTCTGACTGCAAAATCCACTCAGAATTGCAGATGTGGTAACACATATTTGGAATCAAACAGGTGATTATTCAGAAATAATTACCCCTCTTTCTAAAAATATTTCAAAGAAGCCTGCTTTTTGGCTTTTTCATCAGTTTCCCAAGGAACTTATCTAGGTGTAACAGTAGCAGCAGTCTGACCTTTCAAGACATAAAACCAGAAGAGCAGAATTCAGGATCTCACCAGCTTGGCGGACAACACTGAAGAAGTAACTCTGCTTTTATGTGCTGCTATTTCCCTTCCTTACCTTTTGTCAAATTTGCCTAATCCCATTTTTACCTTGTTAGGGAAGTCTACAAGTTTAAGACTATTCAAACACCACAAAACACGGCCTTAATGTTTAGACTTCCACAAAACCCCAGAAATTCCAAGAATAAAGGATTACTACAAAGCCCGACAAACTCAGAGGGGCTAATCTAGAAGAACTCATTAATGCTCCGTTTTATACCCTCCTTGTAACTGCAATGGCTCCCAAAATCTGAACCTGATACAGTGCAGAAGTTAACTCTGTGACAGGGAAGATAAGAGTACATAGAAAAATGAACCCAAATTCAGATGGGTTTTCAGATTAACATTGTGAGCTTCATCTTCAAATACATCTGCCACCCTGTTCCTCGAAACCCTGGGTTGTCAGCTACACTCACCGTAACTTCAGGAAGAACAGACAGCAATGAATGTAATTTAAGCTTTTGAAGCAATTTATTTTGGGGAAGAGCAGGAGGGCTATTTTCTGTTCTAATACAAGCCCCGTAAGCGCGTTACATAAATCTGAAGACTTTCTACAGTTAAATCCAAAGGTTGTGTTAAAAGGACTTACTAATTACATCAACTCTACATAGCATTATCTGATCTTATAAGTCACACAACATAAACACAGAACTGGTCTGCCTCTACTGCAAGACTCTTTCTATTACCAGCACTGCAGGAATGCCGATTAACCTAATGGATGGATAAATATAATAACACCTAACTGCAGGTTTACAGTTTCTTTATTGCCAATTGCCTCCTGTCTTGAAACATAACCAACTTTGTTTTAAATTGGTCAAGCACCAAAGCAGTTAGACATTATTTATAAAAGCAGTCACTCTCCTAACACTTTAAAATATAAGTAGCCACTTTGCTAACACTTTAAAACACAGGATTAGTTTTAGTTCATTTTAAATCCAGGTTCCAAGACTTCCTGAATTTAAAAAAAGACAGAACATGTGCGTGTCAGTTCAGCTCTGTTTTTATGTGAGATGGGAAAGCTAAAGATTAAAAAAACACATCCAAACAAAGCAGTGAAGTAAAAAACCGCATCATACCAAACGATGACACAGTGCATCAATCATTGCACATCGTGAATAGCATTTTTGGTAAGTTTTTTGAAGAAAAATCACGGTGATGGCTTTTCTGAGAATGACTGCAGAGCTACCAGAGACTGGAAAAGCCTCCCAAAAGGTAGTTACAACCACAACCGGTATAGCTCACTCTTCCTGGCAGTAAGGCTATGAAAACTTGCAAAAAACCTAACTGAGCTTTTTTTATCCAGGAACTGATCCCACTTACTGCCAGAGCAGCACCTTCAACGGAGGCGGTGCCCGGCTGCCAGGGGTGGGCAATGAAAACTTGCCAACACCTAACCGAGCTCCATTTTTTACCAGGAGCAGAACCCAGTTATTGCCAGAGCAGCACCTGGCAAGGAGGGGGAGACCATGGCTGGGCTGCCAGGGGAGTTATGAAAACTTGCAAAATCCTAACTGATCTTCTTTTCCTTCCACGAGCTGCCAGAGCAGCACCTTTAAGTGAGGGTGGAGTTAGGAAAACTTGCAAAAAACTGAGTTTTTTATCAGGAGCTGCCAGAGAAGCACTTTTAAGGGAATAAGAGCCCGTGGCTGGGCTGCCAGTGGTAGAGGCGAGATGAAAACTTGCAAAAACCTGAGCTATTTTTTTCTTCCAGAAGCTGCCAGCGGAGCACCTTTAAGGGAGGGGGGAGTTATGAAAACGTGCAAAACCCTAAGGGAGCTCTTTTTTTTCCAGGAGTTGCCAGTGCAGCAGGTTTAAGGAAAGGGGAGAAAGGGGAGTCGGGATGGGGGGCAGACTATGAATACTTGCAAAAACTTAACTAAGCTGCCTTTTTTTTTTTTTATCAGGAGCTGCCAGAGCAGCACCTCCAAGGCAGGGGAGAGCTACGAAAACTTAAAAAAACCTAACTGAGCTGCTTTTGCTTCGAGGAGCTGGTCGCAGTTATTGCCAGAGAAGCACCTTTAACAGAGGAGAAGCTATGAAAACCTGCAAAAACCTAACTGAGCTCCTTGTTTTTCCAGGATCTGCTAGAGCAGCATCTTCAAGGGAGGAGGGAGCTATGAAAACTTGGAAAAACCTAACCTAGCTGCCTTTTCTTCCAGGAGCCGATCCCGGCTACTGCCAGAGCAGCCCTTTTAAGGGGGGGTGTGGGGGTGTGGGGTGTCGAGTTTGGGCTGGCAGGGGAGCAGGGAAAGGTGGGGTCTCCCCTCCGCCTCGCACCCTCCCTGCGCGAGAGGAACCAAGGCGGGAGAAGGCGAAACTTCCACGGGAGTTTGACACACACTTTCCACCGGGGAAGAGGTGAAGAAGGAGAAGAAGGGGGGGTCGGGGACGGCGGGGCCAGGGGGAAGGGCGGGGGGGGGGGCCAGGTCCCGCCTACTCACTGGTTGGTGGGGGGCGCGTTGAGCGGGATGGCCACCTCCTCCTCCTCGTACTCCGGCCCGTCCAGCGAGTCTCCTTCATCCACGGTCCCCAGCGCCCCGGATAGCGCGGCGGGAGGGGGCGGCAGCGGGGGGAAGGCGGCGGGATCGGCCTGCGCCGCGCCCCGCTCCTCCCGCAGCGGCGCCGCGCGCAGAGCCGCGCTGCCCGGCAGCGCCGAGCCGCCCTCCTCGCCCCCGGGCTCCGCCGCCATCATGTCCCGCCGCCGCCGCCGGCCGCCCGGCCTCCCCTCACCGCCCCCCACCCCAGCCCCCACCCCAGCCCCGCCCCGGCGGGGAGCGGAGCCGGGACGAGGGCGAAACTTCCCCGGCGGAGACGGGGCTGCGAACAATGCCCGGGCGGGGCGGGGGCTGAGGCGCGCAGGGCAACTCCGCGCGCTCCCGCCGCCTCAGGCCCGCCCCCCGCCGCCCGCGCCGCGCATGCGCACAGGCGCCGCCCCCCACCCCCCCCCCCCCCCCACCCCGCAGTTCTCCCTCCCCGGTGCCCCCCCCCGGGTCGTCGGATCGTCGAGGAACCGGGTTCGAAGCCCGAGAGACCTGGAAGAGCGCGCAGCTCCGCTCCACTGCTGTGGGCAGGGACGCGTGCAGGCATAGGATCACCCGCTTGGAAAAGACCCACGGGATCATCGAGTCCAAACATTCCCATCTGCCACTAAACCATGTCCCTCAGCGCCTCATCCACCCGTCCTTTAAACACCTTTAGGGATGGTGACTCCACCACCTCCCTGGGCAGCCTCTGCCAGTGCCCAATGACCCTTTCTGTGAAAATTTTTTTCCTGATGTCCAGCCTAAACCTCCCCTGGTGGAGCTTGAGGCCATTCCCTCTTGTCCTGTCCCCTGACACCTGAGAGAACAGGCCAGCACCCTCCTTTCTACAACCTTCTTTCACGTAATTGTACAGAGCAATAAGGCCTCCTCTCAGCCTCCTCTTCTCCAGGCTAAACACTCCCAGCTCTCTCAGCCGCTCCTCATAAGGCCTGTTCTCCAGCCCCCTCACCAGCTTTGTTGCTCTTCTCTGGACTCACTCCAGAGCCTCAACATCCTTCTTGTGGTGAGGGGCCCAGAACTGAACACAGGATTCAAGGTGCACATCCTTCTGGCTAGAATCATAGAATCATAAAATCATAGAATCACAGAACACACAATACTTTAGGTAGGAAGGGCCTTAAAGTCTATCCCAATTCCAACACCACTGCCATGGGCATGGACACATCCCACTGGCAAGAGTCGTAGAATCGTGGGGTCGTAGAATTATAGAGTCATAGTATCACAGAATCGCAAGGTGGTTTGGGCTGGAAGGCACCTTATAGGTCATCCAGTTCTAACCCCCATCCCACTGGGGAGATTCACAGAATTGTGGAATTGTAGAATCATGGAGTAATAGAAACACAGAATGGTTTGGGTCAAAAGGGACTGGAACAAACATCCAGTTCCAATGTCGCTGCAATGGGCAGGGATACCTCCCGCTGGCTAGAACCATAAATTATAGAATTACAGAATCAGAGAATCAAGAAACAGTTTAGGTTGGAAGGGACCTTATAGCCCATCCAATTCCAGCCCCCTGCCATGGGCACGGACACTTCTCACTAGTGACAACCTTAAAATCATAGAATAATAGAATAAAAAAATCATAGAATCACAGAGTTGTTTGGGTCAGAAGGGACCTTAAAGCCCACCCAGTTCCACTCCACTGCCATGGGCACGGGCACCTCTAGCTGGAGAGAATCATAGAATTGTAGGATCGTAGAATCGTAGAATCACGGAACAGTTTAGGTTGGAAGAGACCTGAACAAAAATCCAGTTCCAGCACCACTGCAAGGGGCAGGGACACATTCCACTGACTAGAAGCATAGAATTATAGAATCATAGAGTCACAGAAATGTAGAATCATACAATGCTTTTGGTTGGAAGGGACATTAAGGGCCATCCAATTTCACTCCACTGCCATAGGCACAGACAGCTCCCACTGGACAGAATCATAGAATCATGGACTCCTAGATTCATAGGCTTGTGGAATCATAGATTCATCAACTCATACAATCACAGAATGGTTTGGGTCAGATGGGGTCATAAAGCCCATCCACTTCCCACCCCACTGCCATTCTTAGTGGCAAGAATCATGGAATTGTGAAATCATATGATCGTAGAATCATAGAATCATGGAACTGGAGAATCATATATCACATAGTCATAGAATCACAGAATCGCAGAGTGGTTTTCATCATCCAGTTCAGCCCTCCTGTCATGGGCAAGGACTCCTCCCACTGGCAAGAATCATAGAATCATGGTATCATAGAGTCATGGAGTCACAGAACCACAGAATCACACAATAGTTTGGGTAGGAAGGACCTTAAAGTCCATCCAGTTCTAACTCCACTGCAATGGGCAGGGACACTTCTCATTGGCAAGAGTCATAGAATCATGGAATTGGGGAATCATACACTCATAGAATCACAGAATCACAAAATTTTTGGGGTTGGAAGAGACCTTACTGGACATTCAGTTCCACTGCCACTCCAATAGGCAGGGATAGAATCTTAGAATTATAGAATCAAAGAATCACAGAATCATAGAATGTTTGGGGTTGGAAGAAACCTGAAAGCACATCCACTTCCAACCACACTGTGGTAGGAAGGGATGCCTCCCACTGGCTAGAATCATAGAATCATCATAGAATTATAGAATGGTTTGGGTTGGAACAGATCCTAAAGCACACCCAGTTCCAACCCCCCTGCCATGGGCAGGGACACCTCCTACCAGATCAGCTTGCTCAAAGCCCCATCCAACCTGGTCTTGAACACCTCCAGGGATGGGGCATCCATAGCTTCCCTGGGCAACCTGTGCCGTTGCCTCAACACCTTCATCATGAAGAATTTCTTCCTGATGTCTAATCTAAAACTTCCCCTTTCCAAT
Organism: Phaenicophaeus curvirostris; assembly: GCF_032191515.1. Taxonomy (NCBI): domain Eukaryota; kingdom Metazoa; phylum Chordata; class Aves; order Cuculiformes; family Cuculidae; genus Phaenicophaeus; species Phaenicophaeus curvirostris. The sequence continues at coordinate 19,998,312 of NC_091431.1, forward strand.
TTAAAGACATTCCCCTTCATCGTATCACTACAAGCCCTTGTAAAACATCTCTCCCCAGCTTTCCTGTAGATCCTGCATACCCTGTAGTACCTTTCAGGTACTGGAAGGCCACTGTAAGGTCTCCCCAGAGCCTTGTCTTCTCCAGACTGCATGACCCTAACTCTCTCAGCCTGTCCTCATAGCAGAGATTCTCCAGCCCTCAGATCATCTTCTTGGCCTACTCTGCACCCATTCCAACAGTTCCATACTCTTCTTCTGTTGGGGATTCCAGAACTGGACACAGGATTCCAGGTGGGGTGTCATGAGAGTGGAGTAGAGGGGGAGGGTCTCCTCCTGCACCCTGCTGGTCATGCCTCTTTTGATGCAGCCCAGGATACAGTTGACCTTCTGGGCTGTGAGTGCACATTGCCAGCTCATGGCGAGCTTCTCATTGACCAGCGCCCCAAGTCCTTCTCTTCAGGGTTGCTTTCAATCACATTACCCCCTAGCCTGTATTGAAATCACAGATTGCCCCAACCCAGGTGCAGGACTTTGCATTTGGCTTTGTTGAACTTCATAATGTTCATACAGGCTCACTTCTCCAGCTTTTCTTAGTCCCTCTGGATGACATCCTGTCCTTCTGGTGTGGCAACTGCACCACTTGGCTTGGTGTTATGTGCAAACTTGCTAAGGGTGCACTCAATCTTGCTGTCTATACCATTGATGAAAATATAGAACAACACTAGTCATGGATCTCCATCTGGACATTAAGCCATTGACCACTACTCCCTGAATGTGACCATGCAATCCTTCACCCTGCTGAGAGGAAAAAAATAAATTATCCAGGGCAAATGGCGCAGAGGAGGGGCAGGGTGAGTGAGTGCTCCTGCTGCTGGGGCCTTCCCACAGGGACGTGTCATAGAATCGTGGAGTCACTAAGGTTGGAAAGGACCTCTAAGCTCATCCAGTCCAATCATCAACACAGTACCAACATGCCCACTAAACCGTGCCCTGAAGTGGCACCTCTACACACTTTGTGAATACCTTCAGGCATGGAGACTCCACCACTTCCTTAGGCAGCCTTTTCCAGTGCTTCACTGCTCTTTCAGTAAAGATTTTTTCCTATTATCCAGTCAAAGCCTCCCCTGGCACAATTTGAGGCTATTTCCTCTTGTCCTATCGCTTGTTACTTGGAAGAAGAGACCAGTGTGCACCTCACTACAACCTCCTTTCCAGGAGCTGCAGAGAGCAATGAGGTCTCCCTTCAGCCTCCTCCAGGCTAAACAACCCCATGTCTCTCAGCCCTCCCCATAAGTCCTGTGCTCCAGATGCTCCCCCAGCTCCAATGCCCTTCTCTGGACATGCTCCAGCCCCTCATTGTCTTTCTTGTACTGAGGGGCTGAGAACTGAACCCAGGATTCAAGTTGCAGCCTCACCATTGGCAAAAACAGGGGCACAATCCCTTCCCTGCTCCTGCTGGCCACACCATTTTTGATACAAGCCAGGGAAATCATATCGTGGTGGTGGAGTTGGGCTGTTGAGGGGTTCCTAGCCATCTCCTGGCCTGGGGCTCCAGGGCAGAAACATGCAGGGTATGGGGGAATTAGCTGTTAGCTCAGCACTTCTGTGCCAGGCTGCCAGCACACAGAGCAGCCGAGCTGCTTACCAGGGTATTTTCCTCAGAGAAATCCACTCAAGAAGCACCTTTTCTTTTCAATTTTATAGCAAAGACATGATATTGTAGCAATAAGAATAATAAAAAATGCATCCCAGACTCTACAAAATACTGTTTATCCTCCAAGAGTTATGACCCCACCGCTACTAAAAATGTATTTACCCCACGCTTTCCTGAAATTGTACCTTTTTTTTTCCTTTTGTTACTCAAATCTGCAAGCTCTGGGTTTGCTCAGCACATCAGCACATCAGGCTCACCTCCCCTCTGCGATCGAGAAGACATTGTGTGACAAACATTACCAGGCAGTACAACATGTAGATATCTTCTGATTTATTTTTTTTTCCAGTGGTGTTAAAAGAGCTGACAAATAGCAGCACGTTGACACTTGTATGTCTCTCAAGAGTTCTCAGAAGGCATCTAAACATTCAGGTTTTCAAAGCTTTGCGTTACCCAAAAGTATTAAGTGAATTTTTCCTGAGGCCACTAAAACAAACTGCTACTCCCACTTTCACAGCTCTCCAGCCAACCTCTTTTTTTTTTTTTTTTATCTGCTGAAACAAAGTTTCATATCTTGCCTTCTAAAGGCAAAAGTTGCTTCTTGTTACTCCACTAAGATCAGTGGAATTATGCTGGGTTTCTGCCCAGTGTCAGTGAAAGGAGAAGCTGGCTCTTGTATTTACAGCATTGTAACACATTAATTCCCTGCTGCTTTTCTGTTTGAGAAACTGCAATTTCAATGGCAGTCCCTCACAACTTGGATTTTGCATTACCATGTTTCAGTATTATAAATATTATTTAAAATTATGTTGTAGCCTGGTGTCCTGGTGGGTTTTTATTTGCTGCTGTTTGCTTTCCCTTGCAGATTTCTACATAAAATTATTTTAACACAGCCTTTTTGCTGTTGTAGAAGTGATGTACCGAAATATGGAAATGTAGAGTAAATATTTCTAAGGTTCCCTTTATGAGACAGGCTTTTCCCAGTGCCTTCCAGGGCAGCAGCATGTATATAGGTATGTGGGGACTAGGACAGCTGTGCTAAGAATTTCCTGCAGCAGAGGGTGTTGTGACAGTGGCTCTCCTTCAGGAGATTCAGTCTGGGGAGAGCAGCTTTAAATTTGGCAAGGATTCCACAGAAAGAGAGCTTCTAAGTAAGATCAGCCAAGCTGTTGCATTGCTGCCTCTGACATACCGTTTCTGTTCGCTTTGCAGGCAAGCTTGTCTGTCTCAGCTGGTTTGGCACTGCAGGTATCTCACATAACCCTGCATTTCCTCTTTCTTAAGGCTTGTGAGTTGGCTTCCGTTATACAAGCCTTCACAGGGCTTCATTTACATGAATATATGTGGATGGAGGAACAATTGTAATGAAGTTTTTCTTCATACTTCTCATGCATTTGCAAAAATGTAGGGTTTTTTTCTGAAATCTCTAGTATAAATGAGACTAGGACAGTTAGTCCTTCATGCGTGGGTGATGTCAGGCTAGATTCTCTGAAAAGTCTGTTTGCATGTTCCCTAGACTCAGTTTGCAGATCTGGGAACGTACATGATTTTTCCCCTGCTGGCTGTTGGATCAGGTATCCCTGACCCTCAGTCTAGTATTGAAATGTCAGAGCACAGGTAGATGATGATTTTTCTGACCTAATTTAAAGACTAACCTGAAGAAAGGTCAAAACCAAGTCTGACACATAAAAGGGCATTGTTGAAAGTTTGTTAATGCTGCTGTTATAACTACCCGTTCACTTGTTGATTTATGGCAAATATAATTCTTTGCACAGGATTGTGCTTGTGGAGGACTAACACAGTCTCTGCCCATGCTTGTGAATAAAACTTAGTGTTCCAGGTGCTTGAATGCGATTGTCTGCAAAGCCCAGAGCGTAGTGACCTTTTCTGCTGTGCCTCCGAGCGTACCACCAGCTCAGTGCTGCTTGGTAGCAGAGGGGTGCCAGGCACCCTTCCCAGCTGGAAGTCTCCGAGGAGACCAAGATTGCTCCCATATGGAATCACATGCCAGTCTGCCAGCTGGCTTCAGAGCCCGTGTGCATTCACAGGGACACTTAATTCACTGGTGTGGAGTAGTTGCAGCCCTAACTGCTGTTATGTTATTAATAGTGACAGGTGTCCTTCACAGAGCCAGTTTGTACTGCACATTAGGAGTGGCTAAAGTCACTTGGTCTATTCAGCCTGCAGAAGAGGAGACTGAGGGGAAACCTCTTTGTGGTCTACAGCTTCCTCACAAGGGGAGGAGGAGCAGGCGCTGATCTCTTTTTTTTTCTCTGACAGCCAATGATAGGACCCGAGGGGAATGGTAGAAACATGTTTCAGGAGAGGTCTAGTTTCTTATCTCAGAGGGTGGTGAAGCAGTGGAACAGCTCCCGGGGGATGCAGTCAAGGTGCCAAGCCTGGCAATATCCAAAAAGCATTCGGATAATGCCCTCAGACACATGGTATGAATATTGGATTGTCTTATGCAGGGAGAAGAGTTGGATTCAATGATCCTTGTGCATCCTTTCCAATGCAGAACATGCTATGATTCTATGATTCTGTGCCTTTGGGATGCAAAGCTGCATCTTCCAGTGAAGTGTCAGCTGAATTACAGTGCCATTGAGGCCTTTGAAGTATGTTACTAAATCAGAGACCCTGGTTCATATAGGACACTAGTGCTGTACCACTGGCACACAGCTTGGACTAATATTATAGTACATACTGTAAGAATGGGGACAGTGGTGAGATGTTCCCGGCAGCTGAATACATGATTAAGAACTCAATAGCATTTAGTCCAGGTTTGTCACTGATTTGCATAGCTTTGGGCAAGTCATTTGAACAAGGTCACAATTTCTCCATCAGTAAAGTGAGGAGTTATTTCATGGATGTGTCAGAGGATTAATTAGGTTTTGCACAGCATTTAGAAACTGTTCAACATTAATGCCTATTAGGATGAAAAGCCACATAAAGTGAATGGCCTAGTACTTCAGTTATTTATAGAGAAGATGTTGCTTGCATCATGGGTACAAACACCATGTAGCCTTCACTTTCACTCCTTATTTCAGGACAAAACCTGCTTCTGACCTCTATGTAAGTGCAGTTTGTTTCCACTTTTAGAAAGGTGTTATCCTAGCTCCAATAAATTGCAATAGGGGAATTTTCAATCTTTGTGATGCCATATGGAGCAATAAGAAGGCAGCCTTCCCATAATGAAGAATTCTGAGTGTTCCAATGGTTCCAGCTCTTCCCCTGCACTACTAAAGCTGTATAATAACAGTGAGTGCCAGTTCTTCCTGCCTGCGTGGCTGTTATAACACATGGAAGGCTATGTATTACTTGGGAGGTGGAAAAGTGGGAGAGTCTGGGCAAGAATCTGAGTACTGGTTTTTTTATTTGCTTAAATTTATTTACTTAAATTCTTGACTTCCACCATGTTAATATATTCTTTTATTTTTATCAAATAAAACTGACTGTGTTCCCAGAATGATTATCACAAGGTAATAATTAAACAGTCATCATCACTGACTGTATATATAAATTTGTATCTGTGCTGTCAGTTCTCCAATATGAATGGCAGAAATTAGAAAGTTTTGTTTGCATTGACTATTTTGTGGTATTGAATCTCTGAATAGGTCATTAACAATAAGGTATTTTAGAAATCTTTCCTTTCATTTTAAAAGACCAACAGCTTTCAAATATTATTTTTGTTTAATGACTTCCTGATTATTATAGATTTTCAAGAACATTTTTGTCACATGAGAAATGATCTCTATGTTAAACTCTAAGCTCTTCTTAGAACCTTTTGTCCCTGATCATTTTGTTCTTGTGTAGTTTGATATTCTTTCAAATAAATGTTTAAACTGCAGACGAATTAAGCCCAAATGAAAGACTATATTCACCATACTAATAGAAATGCAAAACTACATGTGAGCAACTATCCTGAAGTAATTGTTTGTATTTGTGTGTGATACTGTTCATTGGTTTCTTTTGTCTGTCTTCCGAATTGCTTAAAAAGCTTTTTTGTAGCTGCCTGTGATTGTTCACCTTCTCTTTTCAGTTTTAGATCAGCATCATTACATAGAGGTGCAGGTTTTTTGTTGTCTCACTTCACTTCAGGCTGCATCTGGAACAGAGTTCTCCCCACACACTACCTCTGATTTCACATATTTCATGGGTTTGCTGGTGTAAACAGACCTGTGGTATTTCAGTCGCTTTCGTAAGTCTTCAGTGCATGCAACAAATCTTATTCCTTTCAGAAACTGATATTACACCTCCATACTCAGCATTTGAATCTTTGAGTCTGAAGGCTTATTTTAGAATATTGAGGCTCAACATCTTTTCTTCTTGGCAAACCTTGTTCCTTGCTGACCTGAGTCTGGCCATACTTCAGTCATTCCAGTAATGAACACTGATGGAAAATCCCTACTTTATGATTTGTACATCCTCGCAGATTCACTCAGAACCTGTTGTATTGCAGTGTTTCTGAGAATTAGAAAGCATGCAGTTTCTATGCCATCCTACTTAAATGCTGTGCACAGCTCACTAATTTAATCAAAGAGTAATTATTTTGCTGTTGACTTTTAAAGCACCCATTTCTTTTGTTGGAGTGTAGATCACTAATGTCAGGATGCATCTTACTTTTAATTATTGCCACATCACCAAAGAAATTTCAAAATACTGCATATTTTATACTGTGTTTTTTGGTTTGACACAATTGTAGTTTCAGACCATTTATTATCCTGAAATTTAACGTGCTGTTTTATGACATGCTGATGTAAACATACTATATTCATCTGAATGAATATTCACCCTAGTTCATATAGTATATCAGCAAGTAAATTGTTCAGAAACAACCACTTTAAGCAAGAGAACAGCATTCAGTAGCACTCGTTTGGAGGCATCACACAGCTTCCTGGCTGCACCTTGGCCTGTCCTAAGAACAGATGAGAAACTTTGTTTCCTGCTGCTCTTTGCCTGGTAAGTCAGTGCCCAAGGGTTTTATCTTTCAGGTGTTTTACAGTAACAAGGCAGACAATGTGTTTTTTTCCATAATTCCTAACCAAGCGCTAGGAAAATGTAAAGGCTAATGCCATGAAAAGGACCCACAGCATAAGAGAGTGCAAAAAATGAAACCGTGTGGAGCAAAACCAATGAAGTAGTGCATCAGAATACTCAAACTGACCTTCTTACTGAATTTTCCTGTGGTCAAACACTTGATATACTCTATCAGTCTCTATGTGTCTGAGGAACTGCATGTTCACTGATGCCCCTTGCTGCAGCTTTTCATGATATTATAGGAATTTTTTCGTTTTGTAAATCTACTGTGGCTTGACTTTTGGGTACATTTTACCTGCTAAGTTTAGGCTGGTGTCTTAGCACTTCACATAAATATCCTGCAGTAGATGTTTTAACAATAGGCAGAGACAATAACATTTTACTGGTCATTGCTTTTAGCTTTTCTAGTTGCAGTTGTTTCTTCTAATAACTATCATCTCGTACCTGGCAAAATACATTGACGAAGCAGCAGGTTTCAGAATATGGGTCTCTGTTTCAAGCGTAACATTTTCAAATTCCACTAGAGGACACAAAGATGATCAGGGGGCCGGAGCACCCACGTGAGGACAAGCTGAGAGAGTTGGGGCTGTTCAGCCTGGAGAAGAGAAGGATCTAGGCAGACCTTAGAGCAGCTTCCAGTACCTGAAGGGGCTCCAGGAAACCTGAGGAGGGACATTATTACAAACCATAGAGTGATAAGATAAGGGAGAACAGCCTTATGTTGGAAGGGGGAAGATTCAAATTATACATTAAGAAAAAATTCTTCATGATGAAGGTGTTGAGATGCTGGCAGAGGCTGCCCAGGGTGGCTACCCCATCCCTGGATGTGTTCAAGGACAGTTTGGATGGAGCCTTGGGCAGCCTGATCCTGTGGGAGGTGTCCCTGCCCATGGTGGGGGGTTGGAACTGGATGGGCTTTGAGGTTCCTTCCAACCCAAACCATTCCATAATTCTATAAACACCAGTGCTCTTGTGCTGACCTGTACTGTGGTACACGGCTCTGGTCAGTACTAGTTTGAAATTGCCTGTGTTGTGTTTTAATTTACACACCAACCTGAAAATTCAAGAGCTGTTCTGGAGACTGTGTGAAACTGATCAGTAAATGGAACCCAAATGGCAGATCCTGTCTGGCAATCCCGAGGAAGACTACAGTCAGGAAAATGCTGTCTATAAAGTGTGTTAGAGATGGAAACATGATAAAGAGGTTTCAGTCACAGAAGTGATTGTGTAATAGAACACGCTGGGCCAGTGTGCGTTTCATATAACACCACATGGGACCAGCAACAACGGGAGTTCTACCTGGAACAGAGGAGCAACTACAAGAGCATAAGTGGACACAGGGCCCAGAAATCAGAACAGTCATGTAAATGGTGTATTTTTCCAAAGGAAATATTGCAAGAGTCAAATCATAGTAACAAACTGAAAAAAATAGCACACACAAAAAAAGACACACCTAAGACCATGTATTTGCTTCAAAAAACTACTTGGGATTTTCCATTTGTGATTTTTCATAGATGTCTTTGTTCTTATCAGCATCCTCTTTGACAGATTGGCTGTCTTTTTTAGCATAACACAGTTAATTAAGCAGCACCAACGCTTGTCCTCTTTTTTTGAGAGCTGAGTTTTACGACCCTGAAAGGCCATGGTAAAATACCCCTTTAACTTCAGTAGCACAGGAATAAGTGCTATATGAATGCTCTGCCAAAGGCTGTGGTCCTTTAATTTCAATTCCATATTATTGCCGATATTTAAATGCAAGAGAAATCTGTCTATTCATACTTATCTGTATTCATAATTTACGCCTTCACATAAACCAGCTATGGATTCTTTCTTGAGCATGTAAGTATTGGGTGATTCCATTTACAGATACATTAAGCAATGATGTTATTTTTTAAGCAACACTAGAAGTATCCTCATTTTTGGAAGCTGATTTGTTAGTTTTTAAAGTTTTTTTCCATAAGAAAAGACAAAAATAATGATTTACAAAGGACAAACAACATTTTCTTCCTATTTCAAATTTGAAAATATTTTGCAAGCAATAATTTTCTTTGCTTAGTTAATTTCAGCCAAGTTCAATAAGATTTCTCAGTAGTGAATGACCTTAGGTATCTGCAGCATATCTCTCTCTGACTGTTGATGGACAAAAATTTACAGATTGACAAACATCTTTGTATTTTTGCAGCTGTTTAGGTATCCTCTGGATGTTTATATAGGTGCTTTTACAGGAGCTAGGGAAAGGAAAAAGTCTGATAAGAATGAACAAACAGGAAAATGTGATTATATTTGTAATACCTACAGAACTTCCTCTGAGACCCGTGATGTAACCTATGCAGGATAATCACAGCCATTGCGTGCAGAACTATCTTTCATTTCAAGTTCAGGCAATTTTTTTATGCTGTTTACCCTAACTCTTTTAAGCAAACAGTTTAATCGCACTGTTGAGGAATATATCGTTCTCGGTAGTTGCAGTAAACTAATTTCCTAGTTTCTGGTTATTAATCACAATGAGTTTATATAAGCCTTCTACCTGTGTCTCTGTGTTTAAATAAAGGATGTTTCTGCAAGACATAGCTAAGAGCTGTTCCTGTAAAAAAAACCATATACACAACCTATAAAAATCAACAAATACTGTGTTTATACATTACTTGGCAGGCTTACGTTCTGTGTTGATTGTAGGAACTGATATACTTATGTAATAGAACAATGCAAGTGTGTAAAATTTAAATAGACTATTTAGAATCTTTCAGTCATTAGGTTGGAAAAGACCTTTGAGATCATCAGCTCTAACCGTACCTGTCCACTAGTAAAATCATATCCCCACACACTTTATCTGCCTGTCTTTTAAACGCCTCCGGGGATGGTGACTCCACCACCTCCCTGGGCAGCCTCTGCCAGTGCTTGGTAATCCTTTCAGTGAAGAAATTTTTCCTAATGTCCAGTCTAAACTTCCCCTGATGCATCTTAAGGACAGTCGCTCTTGTCCTATCTCCTGTCACATGGGCAAAGAGATCAACACCCACCGCTCTGCAACCTCCTTTCGGGGTCATAGAGAGCAATAAAGTCTCCCCTCAGCCTCCTGTTCTCTAGGCTAAACAAGCCCAGTTCCTTCAGCCACTCATTGTAAGACTTGTTCTCCAGCCCCTCCACCAGCTCTGTTCCCCTCTCTGGACATGCTCCAGTGCCTCAATGTATTCCTTGTGGTGAAGGACCCAGATTCAAGATGCATCCTCACCAGTGCTGAGTACAGGGGCAGAATCTTCCCTCCACCTGCTGGCTACACTTTTTCTGATACAAGCCAAAATGCTATCAGCCTTCTTGGCCACCTGGGCCATTGCTGACTCCTTCAGCTGCTCTCAACAAACACCCCCAGGTCCTTTTCCATGGGGCAGCTTTCCAGTCGCTCTACGCCAAGCCTGTAGGGCTCCATGGGGTTTTTGTGTCCCAAGTGCAGGACTCTGCACTTCGTGTTGTTAAACCTCAACCTATTGGTCTCAGGCCATGAATACAGACTATCCAGGTCCCTCTGCAGAGCCTCCCTACTCTCCAACATATTGACTCGTCCTCCCAGTTTAGTGTTGTCCACAAACTTGATGAGGGTGCCTTCAATCCCCTCTTCCAGGTTGTTGATAAAGATATTGAACAGGGCTGGACCCAGCACTGACACCTGGGGACACCACTAATGACTGGCCTCCAGCTGGAGTTAACTCCATTCACCACCACTCCCGGCCAGCCAACCAGTTTTTAATCCAGCAGAGTGTGCCCCTGTCCAGGTCTGTGGTAGCTGGTTTCTCAAGTATGATGCTGTGAGATACTGTGTCAAAGGCTTTACTGAAATCCAGGTACAGGGACACTACATCCGCAGCCTTGCCCTCATCCATTAAGGGGGTCACCTTGCCATAGAATGCAATCACATTAGTTTGGCAGGATTTGCCTTTCATAAGTCTATGCTGAGTAGGTCTGATCACTCAGTTGTCCCATTTGTGCTGGGAGGTGGCATCCAAGACAAGCTACTCTATGACCTTCCCTGGCACTGAGGTCAGACTGACAGGTCTGTAATTCCCTGGATACTCTCTCCAGCCCTTCTTGTAAATGGGTATAGCATCTGCCAGCCTCCAGTCCAAGGGAACTTCCCCAGTCAGCCACGACTACCTTTCTGGATGCAGCTGTAATACAGGTGACAAATAGGCATACAATGGTTTTTTTTTTTAAGAATATTTGTATAGTGGAGCTTATAAAATGACAACAATAAAAATATTTTTTTTTCAATTTTAGAATTTCATGTACATATCCAGTTACCAGAAAGTAAAAATCAGCTCTTTTTGCCCTATATTTTTAAACTAACATCTTTATAAGTGTTGTCATTGAAAACTGAAAAAACTCAAGGAAATTAAATACTGTGTCATGTTACAGATGTGAGTTTAGTAAAGGTGTAGCTGAGCCTGATTTCATGGACACCCAATCTGCATAAAGCCAGTAGTTTTTTAAAACAGCTGCTCACACAGTGCCAACAAACTCTATGTACACTTACTGACTCTACAAAAACCCAGTATTTGCATGTAAGACATATAAAATGTATTTACAAAATTGGTACATGTGTCTGAGGTCATGTTTGCACATCTAAAGTATCCATTCAGTATTTGGAGATTACTGTTTCTTTATGTGTATACTCCCATGAAACAAGTTCCTTTGGGTGTTACACTGGGATAGTTTAAGTGCCCTGTTCTTCTACTTACATGTAAGTTCCTGCGTGTCCTCTGTCCTAGGACTTTTCAGTTAAGTAATGTTTCTAAATTGGAAAGAAGAAACAAAATGTTTAAATCCAATGTACTGAAACTAATCACTAGCTATTTTTGTTATAGAATACAAGGACTTAATTATGACATGGTGTATTAACCTAATTGCAAAATATTAAATAGATGAAATGCCGTGGTTTGTCTAATTACCCAGACTTCTAAACTTCCTAATCTTATAATGTGCTAACCTAAATTTATGCTTTTCAAATAGCCCACTTATTAGTCTTTCTGTTATTATTCTGTTTATCACTTATAATAGTATTTACTTGTGTCAAAGCAATTTATTTAAACTAGTTGTTTTCCTGTTGTTGACTTTAAAATTGATTCCACAGTAAGAAACTACTGGGAACAGGAACCTAAATAGTCCATAGATTTAAAGTGTGGTGTAACTCATTCCTGAGAAACCTAACTGCAATCACGCAGTGATTATTCTCTCAAATTTTAACTAATTGTGGATCAAATGCTAGTACGTATTAAACAAGAAATTGCTGGCTGTCAACCCGCTATTGTGTTTGAGTGTAAGTTGGAGATATGTGAGGGTCTAACAATAGTGAAATCACTGCTGCAGAACGGGACAACTCTCTGTGGCCAGCTCTCTGTGGAACAACTCTCCATGAGACACCTGTACGTGGCTGACTCTCCACTGGGTCAACTTTGTATGGGAGCCCCAAGCACCAGGCTAGAGCCTCCGGCAGCATTCAAGGGCTTTGTGGAGCTTAGCATGGGTTGAGTGCAGGGAGGACTGGCAGTGCCTGCTGGATCACTTGCTGCCAGGCACTCAGGGCTCCCAGCAGAGGGTTGTCTCCGTGGAGAGACTCAGTCACGTAGAGAAGTCCAGCAGACAGTTGGCTGCAGAGAGCTGGCCTCAGAGAGCTGTTCTAGACCCTCATTCCTGAACCTGTTTTACCTTAAAAGGGCTAGAAATCACATGTATATGCTTCACCATGATGGTAATCTGGATGATTAGGAAGATGGGAGGTTCAAACATTGAGAACAATTATTTTAGCAGCAGTTAACAGTTTTAACTAATATTAGTTGTGCTTGACATTTAAATGATAAGTTCTACTCGCTTTTTATACTAAGATTTTCTAAGATGTCCTGCTATATAGATAGCTAATTTTCTGCGTTTGCAGCTCCCATGAATATCTTTGCAACCTTCACTGACATAGTGCAACTTGCAAGGATATTCATTTCCTGATAATCAGCAATTACACACTGATTTTTCTATTTGTATATATGTGGCAGGTCACAGGGTGTGACTGTTTAGAGAAGTACATCAATCACAGAGTATATATGAGAATATACAACGCTTTGGGTCTGTTCTGAATATTTTACCATATAAACAGCAGTACATGGCTAGAGTTTATAACAGGAGCAGGGTCTAGCACAGTAAATACAAAATTAGGGAAGGCTGCATGCTCGTATCCTTCTGTTCTAACTAATGGGGAGTTGCAGAATACATGATTAGAAGGAGTTTGTGCAACCAATAGCTTCATATACACAAGGAATAAGCACGTCCAGTCTCTGCACCAGGAAAGAACAGAAGCGACATGGTGGAATGTTCCACTGTCAATAACACTAAGCAAGAAAGCAGTACAATAGTACTTCACAAAGAAGAGGAAGCAGATGATCTCTATATAATCTATATTTTTTTTTTTTTTTACTAAGAGGCTTTACTTTCTGAGAAAAGCAGCTTGCAACAGAAAGTGCTGTGAGCTAAAGGCTTTTGTCGTTAGCAGAGGGTCAGTAAAGCCTGCAGTGGACGTTCGCTGATTCTGGTATGGAAAGGACTGGAGATTTTCTCCAGGGCTTGTGAGACAAGCTCCAGCCTGTTTTCAACAGAGCTGCAGTAAATCAGAAACTATTGTCTCCCTAGGGAACAAACGGTTCTGGCTTCCAGCTAAATTAATGCAAGGAGATGGTCAGCAATTCCAGGAGCAATAAAGTCAGATTGACAGGTTTCAGGCAAGGTGAAAGTTATCTTTCTAATGGAATTAGAACTGGCGGTGGGAATGAATCTTCACTCTTGCATATCTGTGTAGGATTTTAAGCCTACTGCACCTTCATTCAAAATGTTTTTCCCCATAGGAAGAAATCTCTCTTCAGGAACATATTAGCTCTTGTTATGCCTGCACAGAGAAACAAAGTGGCCTCCACACTGACAAAGGGTGCTACTTAGTGTCTGTGTTTCTGAGTTTCTGTGTGTATGCAGGGGAATTATGGACTGACAGAACACTGTTACAACCTACCCTTGGCTGTCTTGCCTTCAAATGTCTAGTAACTCTGCACCTCAAGTTAAAGCAGATGCTAGTTGAAGAAGTTATGGGTTTGTGTATGAGACATTTACAACAGGGCAAATGATGTTGTTCCAGTCCACAGCCTGAGTATAACTCACATTTCTGTAATTCAGATTTCCCCTGGAGAATTTATTCTTGTGGGAATGAGAAGTAATTTGCATTGACATGGACTTGTTTAGTTGCACCTGTGCCAAACTTTCTAGCAATTCCGCATTTGCCTTCCTGCTCTGCTTTCTCACCCTTCCAACCACTTTACTGTCCTAACCAGCCAATCCACCTATCAGTACCACCTCTGTTTCCCAGGGAACAGAGTACCTGGACAACATGAATGCCTGACATGACCTCTTTGTCTGAATACCAGGGTTTGGCCATATTCTGCCTTTTCTATCTCATGGTTTTGATATCAGCATAGCTAGAAAATGCACTGTTCTAGTTAGACATCTACCATGCCTCCTATCTAAGCTAAGATCATGGATTGTATCACACCCTAGGAAGAAATCAAAGAAAATTCTACCTATCCAGTAGAGAAAGTATGGCATATTTGAGAGTAGCACCATCTATTTGGAGAAGCAAGGTGTCATATAAATTTCTAGGCAGTGCTACTGTGAAAGCGGAGTGCCAGCAAGAAAGTTAAAAACAACCAAGCAAACCTATAAGCAACCATTTCTTAAGAATCTATGCTGTATATTTCTGTGTGTCTGTGCCTCGTGCATCTTCCTACATGATCACCATCTCTTCTTCTCTAAGCACTGCCTGAGGAGAAAGCATAGTATGTATCTGATTCTGAACCACCTGTGGATTATTTGATTGAAAACCACATGCAGACTTGAGGCATTTCTCCTGCCAGGAGGGAGAGAAATGGTCTTTTGAGAGTCTTTTCACTTTCACTTAATTAATGACACTTACATTGACAAAACGGGACCTTATAGCCAAGAAAACCAGACACAAACACCTGATGAACATAGTGAGCAGTTGCCACCCAATGCTGGGGAAACAGAAAGGGTTTTTTTGGGGATACTTGGCAGAGTGATGGTGGCACTAAATCATAGTGAAAATTAAAGCTTTCTTTTCTTAATGTATTATTATTATTATTGTTGTTGTTGTTATTATTTTATCACAGATTTAATTATTAGAATGGCATGGAATTTCTACAAGCAGAGTCAATGTGGCACCACTTATAAGTAGGATAATACAGAGTTTGTAGTAAAACTGATTTTACGGACAGTGCTCTGTGGTGTTGTGCTTCCCTCCTCTGTGCTGGGGCCATCGCCAACACCAGGCTGGCCAGGTGTCTGGGACCTTCAAGGCTAGCAAGGAGGGGAGTAGCCAGCCTGGTGCCCAGGGCCCTTGAGGAGGGGGAAGGAGAAATCTCTTTGGTTTGTCTGCTTGGTGCACAGGACCATCAGGGCCTGATAATGAGAGGAGGTGATGTGTATGTGATGTGCTTGGTCTGAAAACATGGATGCTTGCCTCATAAAATGACATTAGTTATGCTAACCACATCGCCAGGTCACAGCAGGGAAATGCAGTCACTAGTGCTTATCGTCCATGTGGTCACTTTCCACCATTTTCTGTACCGGAATCTTGCTTAGAATCAGAGAATCATGCAATGATTTGGGTTAGAAGGGGCCTTAAAGCTCATTCAGTTCCACCCTCTTGCCATGGGCTGGGGCATCCCCTACTGGACCAGGTTGCTCAAAGCCCCATCCAACTTGGCCTTGAACACCTCCAGTGATGGGACAGCCACAGCTTCCCTGGGAAATGTGTGCCAGTGCCTCACCACCCTTACAAGAAAAGATTTCTTCCTAAGATCTCATCTAAATCTCCCCCTTCTCAGCTCAAAACCATTCCCCCTCATCCTACCCCTACACTCCCTGAGAAAGAGCTTCTCCCCAGCTTTCCTGTAGCCCCTTTCAGTACTGGAACTGCTCTAAGTCTCTGCTTCAGGCATAGCACCCTCTTAGGCACGCAAACTCTACAGAAAAAATTCATAGAGAATAAATGCCACAAATACCCATCACAGTGCAAGTGAAGACATATGAAACAGCACACTCATGTTTAAAAGCAGGTGCACAGACATTCCCCTGGCAGGCTGAGGGAGAACTGCCACATAAACCACCTTCCAGCTCTGCAAAATTTTCTCCTGTGCTTTCCAGATGTCATGTGGGACTGAGCATATGCTTGAGATTCAAGGCAGATATTACTTGCTGCTTCCAGACTCCTGATTACACTTACCGTTTGTTTACCCATCAGCTTCCCAAGAGCGTACCCCTCTGTCATCCTGCATCTCCTTTTGTGACAGTTAATTATTTTCTGATCTGATACGAGGTTTCATCAGCCACACTGCTAGAGGACAGGCAAAGTCTCCTGGAATAGTGGCGGGATGCCAATACCACTCTCTTACAAAGCATAACTTTCTCTAAGAAGACAGTCTTTTTCCATTACGGTGAGAATGACTGAACGTTTCGCATTACAGTTTTTTTACTTACAGTAATGCCAACAGGCCTTATGAGAGTGATCAGACTTCAGAACACATCAAAGAGATGCACCCTCGGGTAGATGAGCTCCTGTGTAAACTTCGTAAGGAACTCTAGTATATGTGAACTCCGTATAAGCACACTTTAGTGTCTATGAGGATTTGGATAGATTGTAAACACAGGCGGGTTCTGTTAATTGCACGAATGTGACTGAAAATCTGCATATTTGTTATTGTCGACAAACAGAAGGTGTTAAAATCCTCGCAGCCTCTCTAGTGGCTGCACACAACTCTGCCACAACAGTCACAGAAGTAGACCTGTCCATTTCAAATTGCTTAGTACCTTTGGGGTAGCAAGCAGTGATCAGGGGCTGAACGCCAATAGTTTTGAATGAATAAGTGACTCATGTTGGCTTTTTATCTGACGTGGGCTAAAATTTATGCGGGTCTTCAGGCAGATGCTGAATGTTTGTAGAATTTGACATAATGTTTGTAGAATTTGACATGCAGTTGCAGGACAAATAGACTGCTGGCTAGATTGAGCTAGATATTCCCACACATTTAGTAGAAGCAGTCATCATGAGATATCCAATTGTGACATTTATGTGTTCTTCAGCAGAAAAGCCTTGCATGTGGAAGCAATGACTCTTTGCAGCTGTTTGCTTGGACTGGGGCAGCCAGGATTAAATACTGACATCAATACTCACATTGTTGAATACTCTTCCGAGTGTAGTAAGACCATCGGTTGAAGAAGCAATGAGAAGAAAAGAATGAAAAAAATTGAAGTTTTTGCTGAATAGAAATGAGATATAAGTTTTGCTTCAGTTAATAGTGTCATTGATGGTAATGACATAGCTGATAGGTATCTGTAATTTTTCTCCAACCCCATCATATTGCAAACCAGACAATTAGAACAATTTCCCTCAGCCCGTAATGTGACTGGATTACCTGGTAAAATGCTGAATATGTAGGCAGAATTCACAGAACTGATGATTCACATAGTCATTAAAAAACAATGCAATGCTTCAGGTTTACACACAATCCATTCAATAAAGCTCTTTCACTGTGCAAAGGAACTGATTCAAATAATGCACAAAGTACCAGCCTCCACTGTTTCTATAGCTTCTCAGAAGTACAAAAACATATAAAGAAAACAACCTTCAGTTATCTTCTTGGGTCACAGGTAATTGCATATAACTCATGCTGCAACAGGAAAAGCAATCACTGTCGAATCACTGTAGTGCAAAACTTAGAATAATTCAGTTCCTCAGATTTAGAATTTAGTGTGTAACTTAATGATCAAAAGATTCTTCTTTGATATCTTGTACAGTATTTCTCAGATGTCAATATGCAGGAAACTGCAATATATGAATTTTAAACATGAAATAATACAAAGTGGTATGAGCACAATCACTTTTTAAAAGCTGCTTGCACTTTTCAAGTCTTATTTTTCAAACATAGTACTGTTTCACTGATGCAACCAGTACTTTATTTACACATATACAAAGCAGGAAAGAATATACCACGCAGCCTTACCCAATTCTGTCAATTTTAAATGTCACCACATTTTGTATACATGTCATTCAGTGTCAAAGATAAAGGATAAAATTCATTGTCACGTATAAAAGGAACTCCTGTAGGGTAATGCCAAATCAGCTACGAGGAAACAGCTTACCACAATCATATACTTAGTTAAACTGTGTGGTTAAACTGTAAATGCTTCCATTGAAACAAGTTTCTAGACTGTCTCAGCATTTTCAAGTTGCAATTTTCTTGACCTATTCTAAGCAATCTTTTTAAAAATCTCTTTCTAGAACTGTGTGTTTCACACCACTCACAGAAACAGAAGGGGAAGGTGACTGTCTAAGGGATACCCGCAGGATGTGTCATTCCTTAGCACCTATTTAGATAATGAACAAAGTCTGCTAATGATGTTCCAGTATTGACCCATTCAATTTAAGAGTCATTTCAGTGAAACACCAGACTAAGCAGATTGGTCAGTCCTGAACCATTTTATAAGCTTCTGAGAACACTTTCCTGTCTTTACGCTCTGTAACCGTGGATGGATACTGAATCATCCTGGGTTTGACTGCTGAAGATTCTCTTTCTTTGTGAAAGAAATGTTTGTATTCACACAGAAAATACAATATGTTTTCAGAACAAAAGGGTTTGGACAGTCCCAAACTTGTTCTCCTCGAATTTTCTGTCTCAGAGAATTTGAAAAAGCCAGGTTTTCATTCTGTCTTAGAGTGAAGAAAAATGTCAAAGCCTCCGTATACTTCAGGAAACATTTCCAACTTTTGCAGATTTCCACTCAAAACAGATTAAAATGGTATTATAGCCCCCCCTTACAGAAGTGGTTTTCAGAATTGTGTGTTCAAATGGGATCTGATCCTCTACATGCTTTTCTATCTGCTGTAGTGAAAATCATACATAATTTGGCTCATAGTAACAAAGAATGTGTTACACAATTGCTCATGTCCTCTGAATATATAATAATATTGTTGTTTGTTTTTTTTTAAATGAAGACCAGTGTGTCACTTGTTCAAAGAATACAAACTGCTTGGTAACATGGCATGAATACTCCTTCACACGTGTCAATTTGTCTGACATTTACATTGAAACAAAAGAAGAGGAGATAGTGTGAGCTCGGCTGAAACAATCCAAAATCCTCTCTGAAAAAAAGTGTACAAATGCCCATCTGAACTACTGTATCAGAGTCTTTGCTTCAAAATAAACCTGAATTCTTTGAGTACAAACACCTGTACACCTGCAGTCACTTGTAGGATAGAGGTATATCTGAACTACAAAAAAACCAGCAAAATAATGCACAAGAAAACATTCAAATCCTATACTGTGAAACATGACACTGAAGTGCTCCTAAGGGCAGGTTAACTCCCTAAAATCATTTTGTGAGAAGTCTTGAATAACAATGGGTTTACATTTATCAGAAAAGGAAAGAAAGCCAAGTGTCCTGGAGTTTTGGAGGCACTGTTCTGAAGAACATTCAGATCCCTTTGAATCTTACTATCCAGTTGACAAGGAAAATAATTAAGCACCCATTCGTAAGTTATTTCTTATAAAGATGCCAGGACTTCTAGCAGTTGTCTACAAAATATAAAATATTCAATATTTTGGGATTTCACATTAGCTGAGACAAATGTGGAAAGAATAAGCAATAAATAAATTTTGAGTACATGGGATGAGAAAATACATAAGAAGGAGATAACTGAGAAGGAGAAAGGGCAGACTGGATAAACTGCTTTAAGTCTGTGTGCTACTGTTAGCACACACCCCCATTTTAGATATCTTCGCTGATTAATGCACAAATAATTTTCTGAGCTTGATAGTTAAAACTTAATCCTGGTTTTATAAAAGAAACAATATTTTATGTTTAATTCACGTGAAAAATGAGGGTCATTTTTTGAATGAATAAGTGTTACTGAAGGCATTTAACATTTGGTATAATGGACACCTGAAATGTATTTTCAGGCATGCTTGGTCAGGAAAAATTGCATTGCAGCAAAGGAAGAGGAAAAGTCTGTGTAAATTTCTTTTTTGGTCTTGACTATACTAGGAATAGGTGTCAATGTAGCTGCCCTGTTGGTTGCAGAGTATTTGTGTTTTTACTGGAGTGAAACTGCTGAGGAAACTAGCTCCCATGCAAAGTAGAGATGTCACACAGAGAAACCTGAGCTAATTCTGAACAATCTTCTTCCGCTTGTGTGGTGCAAGCCCAAGTCTTGGTGTCTACTTATCTCGATCCTACTTCTTTCACAGTATACATAACCTTACATAGTCTAGAGAATCAGGAATAAATTGGCTAGGGCATGTGAAGCTTTCTTGTTCAGAAGGTGGGTTGGCTGATTCTAAAATATGGCAAAGACCCATGAAAAAGGTACTTGTTTTAAGATATTTTCTTTTCTGCTGACCTGACATTTGTCTGACAGAACCTTATCCCACACTGTCCATCTATAGTGTTAGAGAAAGCTATCACTGAAGCTACTGTATTAGTTCATTCCTTTATTTGGGAATGCTCTTAAATCAGCTTTGTAATTCACAGTTAAAATTCAAAGTCTCAGTGTTGTTATACATAGCCTTCACTCAGCAACTATTATGCCATTGAACAAAAGTGTTATTTTTCATTGAAAACCTCAGTAATTTATTTTTTTAGTTATGGTTATGTTGTCTGAAAAGTTGGATCTATTACCCAGTGAGCAATAAACCAATAACTACATCACCAAGTAAGACATTGTTATATTTAGGTTTGTGCAAATCCTGGGTGCTTGAGACAGTCCTGAAATCAAACACACCTTAAAGGGTTTGTTGCTTTCATTCAGACATGAAAGTTACACAAAGCCATACATTATTCATCAAGCATGTAATCACGTATTTACTTGTAAGTATAATAAATGCCAGGTTATTCCTTGCACCTTCTGCACATGCTCCAAGGGGTTCTTTAGGGGTGCGTGGTTGTTCTTACCCCCAAAATTACCTGCCAAGTTCATCTGTCGGTCAACTCCTCCCAATCTCCTCCCTAATTTTGGCTCAATATTTCTAAATCACTGACTCGGAACTTCTTAGTTTATTAAAGTTCCCAGTTCCCCATTCAAAAGCCATGCTGATAAATTGCATTATTATTTCCAAAAGCCTCATTCCCTTACAGCTGAACAAACTTTAACTAGAAGTACGTGTTTCTGTCACACAAAAATTCCAAAAGATAATCATTAACTGGGACCCATCTTGTGTAAGTCTCATGTCTGATGATCCAAGGATGTTTTAAGATGCTTAAAATATTGTGGACTTTTACCAACACATTCTCAGAAGAATGCCACTGTGTCTTTCTGATGAGAGAATTAATGTTCTTTTTATTCAGATCATGATTTTCTTTCCATCTCATGTTCAGATGTGGTGTTATTCACACATATTTAAAGATAACTCTGAAGGTTTTACATTTTAAGGCGCTACTTTGTTTATGTTTCACATTTACTGTAGTACTGGATTATTGTCATTATTTATTGTTCCATTTCTCCAATAAGATCTTGTACTATAGACAAAGAAGAGATTTGTTCAAACACATCCTTCTTAAAATAACTGATTGCTAATGAAACAAATAGTGATTTTCTTTCCAGTCTTTGTGTTTAATGGGTTTAATTTGGTCTAACTTGTTGCTTTTTAAAGGAAAATAAAAAAATGGAAGGGGAAAAAAGTGTCCTCCCTTCCCTGTTTAAGTTCTTTATGATGTGGATAACATTTATTTTCCCAAGCATGTCTTTTAACATTGAGTTTTATTTCACAATATCAGGTTGAAATATCAGTTCCTTCACAGAAGAGCAAATCTCACCATTCAGAGTGAACTATACCCAGCTTTTAACAAACACAGAAGAAAATCTAATGCTTCCAGGGAAAAACAGAGAGGACCCACTTCTCTTGCTATTTTGAGAGATGAAGATGAAAGGGGAAAGTTCGACAACATGATAAAGAATGAACAAGTGCTGCAGCATTTAAGGAGTATAAACAATTAATGTTCATTCTGTTTACAAGAGCAATTCTTTGTATTCTGAGCTATGTATTTATAATTGTTCATGGGAAACCTTCTCTTGTTCCAAATTTTACCAGCAGATTTTGCAAGTTTGAGCAAAATACTCCAACGTAATTTTCATATATGAAGTCCCAGTAGGAGCAGGGGGGAAGCTATGATGTTATTTAATAACCAGCCACATAAAATTTATACAGGGGAAGAAAAGCAAGCAGTTTGGAGCAGTACTCTTATTTCTGCCTTTTTCTGACTCTTGAATGCTTGCTTTAACAACCTTAATGCCCTCTTGCTCTGTTTTTCATATATGATATGAAGAACTTAATAGTAGTCATTACTTTTTGGGTTTTTTTTGTCTAATCACTGTTCACATATGTCATGAATAATCCTTCATTAACATATCCAGTGTTAGGGTCCTTTATCATGTGTATTCGTGGAATCACAAAATGCCTGATGTAGGAAGGGACCTCTGGAGGTCAGCTTGTCCAAGACTCCCACTCAAGCAGGGCCAGACTGAGTTGCCCAGGGCCGTGTCCAGATGGCTTTTGAATATTTTTGAGGATGGAGACTTCACAAACTCCATGAGCAACCTGTGCCAGAGCTCAGTCACCCTCACAGTGAAAAAGTGTTTCAGTCTGTGCCCATGGCCACTGGTCCTGTCACTGAGCACTGCTGAGAAGAGCCTGGGTCCATCCACCCAGGACTCCAGGTGTGGCCTCACCTGTGCTAGGCAGAGGGGAAAGATCACCCCCCTCAGCCTGCTGGCAGCACTCCCCCTGATGCAGGATGCTGTTGGCCTGCTTTGCTGCAAGGACAATTTCCTGGCTGATGTTCAAGTCCACCAGGATCCCTAGGTCCTTTACTGCAGAGCTGCTTTCCAGCTGGGTAGCTCTCAGCATGTACAGGTGTCTGGGGTCACTCTTTGCAGGTGCAGGACTTTGTGCTTGTTGAACCGTATGATTTCCCTGTCAGCCTGTTCCTCCAGCTTATTGAGGTTCCTTCTGGATGGCAGCACAGCCATCTGGCATGTCAGCCACTCCTGCCAATATCACTCACTCCTCCCAGTTTAGTATCACCAGCAAACTGAGGGTGCAGTCTGTGCCACCATCCAGATCATTTGCAAAGATGTTAATTCCATTCATGTCTTTTGAAAGTAGACATGCACCAAATTAATGAGTTACTACCTGTTCTTATAGAAGGTCACGTATAAAAAAGCAATCTCAACTTTGAGTTTAAAGCAAGATATTTATATCATAAAAAATTCTATAATAATGTTAGCTTACTATGGTTTTCTATCATTGTTCAGTGCATCTCTAAATGTTGGGGCATTACAGCATGGCTAGTCTTCTCCAAATCTATGTGGAAGAGAGAATTAAACAAGTCCTCCATCTGTATCAAATCTATGAGTTCTAACACTTTAATGCCAAAAGGCTAGGAGTTCCACTAAAGAAGGCTGAGAGAGATGGGGTTGTTCAGCCTGGAGAGAAGGTGACTCCGAGGAGACCTTAAAGCTGCCTTCCAGTACTTAGAGGAGGCTATAGGAAATCTGAGGAGGAGGCTCTTTATCAGGGAGTGTAGGGATAGGACAAGGGGTAATGGTTTTACACTAAGGAAGGATAGATTTAGACTGGATATAAGGAAGAAATGTTTTACACTGAGGGTGGTAAAACACTGGCACAGGTTGCTCAGGGAAGTAGATGAGTCCCCATCCCTGTGCAAAACATCCAAGGTCAGGTTGGATGGGGCTCTGAGAAACCTGATCTCATCAAAGATGACCTTCCTCCTGCAGCAGATTGGACTTGATGGTCTGTAAAGGTACCTTCCAACCCAAAGCATTCTATGATTTTATGATCCTGTGTCTATTTACATATATGAATACTTAGAAGGAAGAGTCATCTCTCAGCATGAGAGCCTGTCACTTCCTCTTTAAAGTCAGAACTTTCTCACTAATACCAGGCAAAGAAGGGAAGATATAACTTTTTGTTGCAAGGGAGCTATGATTAGGGTTAAATGTCGGATTAGGAGGGCTTGGGTAGGAATGAGCAGGGCACATCCTCAGTTGCATCAAGATCCTGGCTGATGCAAATGTTGAGGGTTAACAAAGGCACTAAGTGCTGAACAACCAGACTGGTTACCAGTCTGTCTTGATTTTGGTTAAATACAGTGCTCCATGTCTATTGGCGGTGTGCACCTCACTTCCATCATTGTTCTTGGGCAGCTCTGTCTTCTATCCATCAATCCTCTGGTAGTCCCATTGACAAAAAGAAATATGGAAGCCTGGATTCTGCTCAAGTGACACACGTGTAGGGTCTGTTCTCCCACTCCTGTGATGGCAGTTTTGAGACATATGTAAAGTGCCTTGCGCACCTTCTTTTTTTGCAATAATAAGTGACTTCAGTAGAGCCCTGAGTGCAAATATTGTGAAGTGTCATGTGACAGTTGATATCCTCCCCCCCCAAAAAAATAACCACTTCCTTTTGAAAAGTAATTCAGAATATTTGAGTCATTAAGGTTCTGCCTCAGAAAGTGATTTCCATCACGTTGCTGTTTTTGTGGTTTGCTTATCATGTGAGTTTTCTACAGCAGCCTTTTTTTTGTTTCAGATTCATACAGTTGCTGTCTCCAGGGTGAAAAGAAAGGATACCATTCTGAAGTAAAATGTGTTATTTTATGAATTATTGTATATTTTTGTTCTTTCTTTGTTCCCTAGTATTGTTATCTGACTCAACGGAGTTATGCCAGTGATGGAAATAGAATCGTAGAATTGTAGAATCAGAATAGTTTGGGTTGGAAGTGACTTAAAGATCATCCAGTTCCAACCCCCCTGCCATGGGCAGGGACACATCCCATTAGATCAGGCTGCCCAAAGCCCCATCCAACCTGGCCTTGAACACCTCCAGGGATGGGGCAGCCACAACTTCTTTGGGCAACCTGTGCCAGTGCCTCATCACCCTCATGGTGAAGAAATTCTTCCTAATGTCTAGCCTAAATCTGCCCCTCTCCAATTTATACCCTTTCTTCAAGCCTTTGTGAATAGTCCCTCCCCAGCTTTCTTGTTGCCCCTTTCATGTACTGGAAGGTCGCTATAAGGTCTCCTTGGAGCCTTCTCTACTTCCAGGCTGAACAAGCCCAACTCTCTCAGCCTGTCCTCATATGGGAGGTGCTACAGCCCTCTAATCATCTTTGTAGCCTCCTCTGGACCCATTCCGGCAGCTTCATATCCTTCTTATGTTGAGGATTCCAGAACTGGACAGAATTGGCGCTTTCTGTCCAATGGTTTGACAAGGGGAAGCGGTTGTCTATAGTAAAAGTCATTTTAAATAAGCCAAGAGACCTGTTGAAGAAATCAAGTATGGCAATTTCAGGTTAAATAGATTTAACTAGCACTACTTGTTAAATTTAGTTTTTAAAATACTGTTATTATGAGTGATAATAATAATGGTAAGAGAAACTGAAAATCACAGTACTGATATTAGTACAAAATTTCATTTCCTCAAGTGTTCTGTCTCCTTTTTCTCATGTTTTCAGTGTCTTAGCTGTCTTTTCATTTCAAAGGCCCGTTACAATTAAACAAACAAGTAGTACAGTCTTTGACTTCTCTCTGTATATAACTTCCCACCCATCTTTCCATTTAGATATGTAATTTCCTCTTCTAGCAAAGCGTTTCGTGCTTTCTTACCTACCTCAACTGCTTAACATCTGATCTTTATCTTGCCTTTTAGTTAGACATTTTCTCACCTTCCAGTCAAGAAAGGTTGAAGTTGCTTCCTTTCCCTTTGTTATTTCAGAGTTTGTGTAAACATAATGGTATTGCCATATTTTCTGTGCAAGATAACATTACAAGAGGATATTTTTGAAAGCATAAAAAGGCAGGTAGTTATAGTATTATTTTAAATGTGGTATCCTGCAGGTGTAAGTAGTGCGAGCAGAGACTCAGTTGTCGTTGAGGTATATATCCCACGAGGAAGAGCTCAGCTTACACATTTGGGACAGGTATTGTGCAGCTAAGCCCAGAAATTTGTATCACAGCCTAGAAGGGAGGCTGATACAGCGTTTAAATGTGAAAGTAATTTCCCAGATGTCTTGGTTTTTCAAGTCCATAGTTCTTGCTTAGGAATGGAGGTACCATTGCCCTGTAACTTTTTTCTTTACACATAAAAAAGTGTTTTCTGGCAGGTGGAAATCAGTATTCTACCTGACCATGCATTTGCTCCTTTATATCTGAACTTAAAGAAGAAAGGAAAAAAGTGGATGCAGCATTCAGTACCTGAAGTAAAAATCTTTTAAAAGAATCTTGAAGGCAACAAATACTGCAGTACACTGCATTAAACAGCAAAACTTTCATTTCATTACGAAACAATGGTATTAGAACTCTGTTCAAGAGAATGCCTCATGAGTAAATGAAGGTGCATTCATTTTTCATCTTACTTTCTTCACACATAGTACTGTATCCCTTAACACAAGAAGATAAGCTTACAGTCATGTGTTTTAGAATGCTTCAGAATTTGCAGAATTGTGAAATGGAATGACTGGATATTTCCTACCAGCTTCTCTTTGAAGTCTGCTATTCACTCCACTGTTTATCTCACTGCTATTTTCTTGGAGCTGAAGGCTGCTTGGATGGCTGAAGTGATCATTAAACCACTTAACAGTAACATGATCCCATTGCTGAGAAGCCATGGAAGTGGTTTCCAAAGCCATAGAAGCAGTTTCCAAAGGTTTATGTCACACAGAACAGATTCCAGACAGGATCTGGAAGAGTTAAACAGAGCAGCTCCTTTCTTTATAAGACTCATTTATGAACATTACACTCTGTTTACGTCTTCATTTATGCTTTTACTTACAACCCTGAAACGTAGAAATAGTTCAAAAGAGGCTGTGAAAGCACTGACAAAGAACTGATACAGCTGCTGCACGATGAAAGCATATTAGAATCACTACACATAGCATTCAAAGAGAAAAAAAAATAGGTTGCACAGAATTTAATTACATTGGGTCAAATTAATCTCTGCAGTAAATTCCTAAAATTAATAGAGCAATTTTTTTTGATCCAAAGGAACATTATTTTCACATTTTAGCAAATACAAAATTAGTGATTTATACAATATGAAGCCTGAGATTTTATATCAATACAGGTTAAGATATAAATTTTAGCCTTTCCCACAATTTAGTTTATTAATGAAACAAAATGTATGACAAAAATGGAAAATAATTATTGTGTAGTCATTTTTCTTTAAGTTTGTTTAATTGTTTCCCTTCTTGTCATTGTCAGGTCAGTAACATGCACCTGGTTGCATTGATTTATTTATTTGTTTGTTTGAATTATCCATTGATCTGAGATTTCTTATTGCATCTAATGACTTAGATCTTAAAGCCTGGCAAACTGTATCTCAGTTTGATTAGCACTTCTGAAACTGAGAAAAGAAAAGTAAGAACAAAGGAAATATCTTCCTGTCCCTTGAGCTGAAATGAAGTTATTCTTTACCCTTTTTCTTTGTAATGAATAACCTAGAAGTTCTATTCTTTTTGTATTTAGTTATTCCAGGGATGTAAGTAGAATCACATCACTTAACATGACCCCACCTTTTTTCTCAGGTACTTCAGTGGTGATATCTCTCTCTTTATAAAAGGAAGTTTTGCTCCTTTCATTCCAATCCCAGTCAGCTGAGCAACCACCTGAGATTCCAACAAATGCCTTCAGCTCCTTTCTAGCTACTCTCAGCTCATGTGGAGCTTCAATTCAGATTTGACATGGGAAAAAATGCTGTAGTAACTCAAACCTTCAAGCTTTTATAATGCATGGCATCAGTAACCATTGCATCTCCTGAGTAGTAGTTCACGTGGCTTGAGTCCACAGTTTAAAGTACTAAAGTAAGTGGCTATGTCCCCAGGCCACATGAGAAAAGTACAATAGCAAGTTCTTTTAGTCCCCTTCTTACAGAATAGTATTTTGCATCAGTAGCGTATTCAGATACAACAGGCTGGTATACATAAAGAGGCTAGCAGCACAGGTTGTTATTTAGAAATGCACTAAGAACATAGGTCTCAGTTCTCATTGATATTACTTATCTGTTTCTTTTTTAGGTCTTCGAAAGCTACTTATAATGAGTACAAGAAAAAAAGTAAGTGCACTCATGTGGAGAAAAATGTATGCTTTCTTACCTAAGCCTAACAGTCAAGGTAATAAACAAACCTTGTGCCAGACCATTAGATGTATAGCTCAGTAATACCCAGTGTTTAATTGCTGTGTAAAGGATGAAGGTAGATCTGGGAGAAATGGATGTTCATAACCAAGAATATTGACTGGAAGAGGGCAACTTTGGGACTGTCAGGTCCTTAGGCGTGCTGTTCTATTTGAAGAGATTCCCATAACAAAAGGACTAAGAAGACATTTTTTGTATGGACTGCAAGAGCTTTCATGCTGTATTTTGTTTGGTTTTCACAGCTCTAAGAGCATTTGCAGTGCATTGCACCTAACTGTGTACTTCTTCAATGTGTTCCTTCTCCTCTAAGCTGTCTTTTGTGCAGAAACCAATGTAAAAGGAGTACAATACTGCACTATGACTTGGAGCCAAATGAAGTCATGGGCTCAATAAAAAGGCATTAACTCTCTAGATGGGATGGAGACCTGACTGCGATCTTGCTTATCTCCCTTGTGGCCTTCATTCAGCTATTGCATCTGTTAGGATGCTTTGAACTCCTCAAGGCTCTGTTTCTTCTTTCACCTCTTGATTATTTGGGCTGAACTTCTTTGTGTGGGGCTGCCCCTCTTGCTGTCCTTGTGCAATATCTCACACAATGTAGGTCAACCATGTTCTGTCACTAGGCAAGATTAAAAGTGCCACTTTCTCCGTCATTTGAAGGTGATTCACCCTTGAAGAGAATTGTTTGCTTTGTAAACATCCTTCATTGTTTGACATGGATATGACAAGCTCATGTTTATCATTGTTGATTGTGGGAACATTTTACAGAGAACAAGGCCTGGATGCTGTGAGACTGAACAACTCTAACAAGACCTTGAAACAGAGAGCTGAAAGATAAACAAATGCCAGCTGAAAGGAATACAACAGCAAGTTCAGTGGGAACGAGTACCAGCTGAAAGAGAAACAATTAAAGAGAACTATCAACATAGTTAATTTTAGTGTAACTTGGTTTCTTAGCATGTGCAGTAGTTAAACCAGTAATATGTTAGTAATAGCTTTATGGACAGCTACCTTTAACCAAAAATACACTGTAGATACCCTCATGGGCACCCAGTTATGTAACCAAAAAGGGTTTATAAAGAAAAAGCTAAGCTTAATAAATTGAACACTCGCTGATCATATTCATCTCTGCGTTTGATTACGTGATGCTCCCGTCAACAGTTGATCCTTTTCCACTTTGTAACAACCGTCTCTTATATGTCATCTGTTGCATTAGTATTTGCACTTCTACATTTTCTAGGTATATGTGATGATAAAATTTGTTCCTTGCTGTCAGAAGAGATGCTGCGCAAAAATGACCATGAATGTTGCTGAGCCTCTGGAGATAAAGAGTGCAGAGAGCTCTGATAACCAGCAGCCTCCAGCCTGAGAAAATTCAACATCAGTGGCAAAAACAAGAAGGCATAGAAACAATAACAGTGGTCATGAGGAGCTGGGAAGGAGAAGAACAACTGTGGGAATTTTTATGAAGATCTTGCAGGACTGTTGTTGACATTTCACTAAGGTATAAAGATGAGGTTGTAACAATAAACTTGGTCTTAGCTTGAAATGAAAGCAGAGTCCGTGTGTGTTTAATACACCACACCTTGGTTCAGAGAGGAGGAATCTATAGAAAAACTATGGAAGTACAGTATGTATGAAAGGTGAGTGTTCTGAGGTGGCACATGGTGTGAACAAAGCCAGTGCCCTGACAACAGCCAGTGTATGGGAATGTTACAATGGCCACTGCAAAGCAAATAATCATAGAATCACAGAATGGTTTGTGTTGGCAGGGACAACTCCCACCAGACCAGGCTGCTCAAGGCTCCATCCAGCCTGGCCTTGAACACTTCCAGGGATGGGGCAGCCACAGGTTCTCTGGGCAACCTGTGCTGGTGTCTCACAACTCTCATAATGAAGAATTTCTTCCTGAAGTCTAATTTAAATCTTCCCCTTTCCAATTTAAAGCCATTCCCCTTCGTTCTATCACTATAAGCCTTTGTAAAAAGTCCAGTTCTGGCTTTCCTGTAACCCCTTCAGGTACTGGAGGCTGCTCTAAGGTCTCCCTGGAGCCTTGTCCAGGCTGAACAACCTCAACTCTCTCAGCCTGTCCTTATATGGGAGTTCCTCCAGTCCACTGATCATCTTCATGGCCCTGCATGAAACAAATAATGCTGCATGTTTTCTTACAAGTTTTAAACAGACAACAGACTTCTAAAGTCTTTAGCATCCACTGTACAGTTGGGCTTCAGTGACTTAAAATAAGTATAGAGAAACTGCTGCTTAAAGGAGATTATAGAAGCATCAGCCATGAGAACTTTGCTGCATGAAAATGAAGTATACTGAGGACACAGATTTTTCTATTATTAATGAAGTGGATTTCTTTGAACAAACACAAGTAGACAACTAATAATAAAGTCATGAATTAAATAGTGTGGTAACAGTCACATAGCGCTGCTGTGTGTGACACCTTTCCACCAAAGTTTATTTAGCTGGGATCTAAAAGGGGGTGGTCGTGGTTTTGAAGACAAGAAATTGTTAATAGTCTAGAAAATTTATCAGTCTCATAATACAGAGACATCATGCCCATATTCCTTCTGTCTTCAGATATTTTATTCTCCAAATAATTCGATAATATCTTCTTACATTGATCTAATAACACTCAATTTACTCAGAAATCCTTCTTGTTAATTTACAAGTGATGGACGGGCTGTCTTCTACCAAATTTTGATTTGTATCGACAGACTATGGTGAAAATCTCACTTGGGTAAATCAAGTGGATTGTAGTTCTCTAATTACCCCTATGCTTTTCTTTGAGGTATCTTGTTTTTTTCATACCACACACTACATCACTGCCACTAACAACAAACATGCTACCTTAATCTTTGTAGTTTATGTTCTCTTGTTGAAACACCTGGGAATCACTGCATATTTTTCATTTTATAGCAACATCCTCATAAATCCTTTTAGGATTGTTTATGCATCATGTCTGGTTGCCGAAGGTTGAGGACAGTGGCTGCTGCTCCACTGCCCTCAGCAGCAAAGTTTGGCTGTTGAGTCAAGACAGGGACAGCTGGCAGCTTTAATTGCCACCCATACAGATCTGTGCTGACTGCCCAGCAGTCTGTGACACGTATAAGAAGATGTGTTTGGCCTTTGCTGAAAGTCAGGGGGAACATGCCTGTGCGTTGAGCCTGAGTTTGTGTGAGGGATGTGGTGGGCTGCTTATGATTCAGAAGGAAGAAGTTGCTTGAAACCTGAGTATGGCCACAGTGATTGCCACGCTTGCAGGCTCGTCCTGGATATTATCAAAGAAAACAGAGTTCATGGTAAAGCAACAAATTCCAGTTAAATGAAGGAAAATGCATCTGAAACTTGAGCATGGGTTTCTGTCGGGCAACACAATACAGGTTTTTATTTAAGCATTGTAAGATGTTTCTTAGAAACTTTAAAAAATGTCTAGTTTTTCCTCAGATTGTAATACATTTTAATGATAATGTCTTTGATCTGTATCTAACAAGGCATTAGAATTGACATGCCATTTGTACCCACTTAACAAAATCTCACAAGAGAGTTCGTAGTTATTTGTAACTCATTCAGCCTCAATAAACTGGCAGAAATCAGTTTTTCAGCCGATAGAGCTACATGTTAGAATTTCCCCTTCACTGATGCACTGACAAATGTGTTTAACTTTATTCCATGAAGACTGCATGGATGTGATGCTAAAAAAAAAATCTGTTGTTTGATCTAATATGAATTTTACTTCTCTTTTTCCAGAGGCACTGAACTGCCTATTAGCATGATGTGTTGATGATAAGAAAAGCAAGAAAGCACATTTTTTTTGAAAAAAACAAAGTATGAATTAGGATTTTATAGCTGCAGAGCACTAAGCAACGTATGGGTAAGTGAAACCTAGGCAACAAAGTGGTTAATCTGCTTAGAAAGTGGCATCAGTTTTATACTCATCTTCCTATGAAGGATCTGGATTTCAGATCTTGATTGAAGGTAGACATTCTCTGCAATAATCCAAGCTGGATAGTTGAATTGAAATCTCCTGGGTTTGACACAACTTATAAACAACATGTGTTGAAGAAGGGTAGGTCGTCTCCATACATCAGATGTAGCCTTCTTGTACCTGATGCAGATCTCATTGAAATTGCTGAAAAGCTGTTATTTGACTTCACAGAATCATAGAATCATGCAATGTTTTTGGTTGGAAGGGACCTCAAAGCCCATCCAGTTCCACACCCCTGCTATGGGTGGGGACACCCTCCACTGAATCAGGCTGCTCAAAGCCCCATCCAATCTGGCCTTGAACACCTCCAGGGGTGGAGCATGCATGAATTCCCTGGGCAACCTGTGCTAGTGCCTCACTACACTCACAGGAAAATATTTCTTCCTCATATCTCACCTCAATCTCTTCTCTTTCAGCTTAAAACCGTTACGCCTCATTCTATCCCTGCACTGCCCGATAAAGAGTTTCTCCACAGCTTTCCTGTAGGCAGGATGATGTTAGTTAAAAACGAGAGTTATGTTTCCCCATTTCCAGTCAGTGAGAACTTCCCAGTTCAGTGGGTCTTCAGCAGGCTTTGCATCTCACCTTCAGCTGTTAGCAAAAGAGAGCTTACCACCTAGGAAGATTTATTGCTAGTGTCAAGTTGTAGCACTTTATACAAGACTGGTGAAAACTTCCTTTCATAAGATCGTTTGTCTTTGTGGCACTGTGTTTTGGGAATTGCGAACTTGCTTCAGCATTAGGATGTCATATTCCAGCAAATGAGAAAATATTCCTATGGGTGAGGATGAATCAGCTCCTGTCTGTGTTAGTCATGGAGGATCTCGTTGGATGCAATATAGTGAGCTCTTTGCATTTAGAAAAGAAACCAGTAATAAATGTAAAGCAGGTGGCCTTTCCCTAATTTGTTTCTGTAAACATATCAGAAATACCTAATATTTTAAAGAGAACAAAAGCCAAGAAGCAGGAGATAACATCCCCATAGTAATATGGTCTATTTGCTTCAGGTTTGTTTTATTTTTTAAAATTTAATATTTTTGGTCACTCTAAGAATGATGTGTAGCCCTAGGTAACTTTTGCCAATATTATTAGCTTCCATCACCCATATGAAGTGTTCTCTACGATGTAGAATTGTGGTATGCTCTTTTCATTACTTTTTGTCTAATGCTTACTGGGAGTCTGACTGTTTCCTTGCACGTTAATAACATACAACATAAATAACATAACATAAATACATACCCATTGCCTTTAACTCATGCTTCATGCCTTTAACTCTTTTGCTTCTTCAGCCTAGGTGAACCAAACACTAGCCTAATACACATCTTATTTATAAGCCTTCTGCTTCATAATTTTCTGCCAATTCTGTAAGCTTTGCATTACTTTTGTTTTCTGTAGAAGTGTTGGGAATATTCTCTAGACTCTGTTAGAAGAGTGATAATGAAAAAAAACCCCAAACTTCTTTCTCTTCTGTGAGGCTATTCTTCTTTTAAAATTGGGTTATCAATCACTTACCATGTACTTGTCAACCAAACTCTGCATTTTGCAAGAGATTTATCTGGATAGGGACCTTGGGGTGGTTGGTTTTGATCCCAGTCTTTGTTTTTGTGGCAGTTTCTCAGCTGTTTCCATAGCAGGGATCACCCGTTGGGCTTTGTACAGCATGGCTCCTGGAGTTAGCTGGAAGTTGCAGCTCCCATTGGTCCCTGTATTTCTGTTGTTTGGGTTCTCTCTTCCACAGAACACATGAAATGTGTTTGAGTTCCATTGAGTTGGAATGTAATGGACATTCATGTGGCTGTATATTCTTTAGTTTCCGCCAGCTGTGCAGCAAGCCTTAATGTTTTCTTCAATGAAGAAACAGAAGGAAGAGACGGAGAATAGAGGCAAGACCCTGATGCTGATTTACAATGCCATAGGTTTGCAAGGACTGGCAGTGGATAACATCTTGGCATTTAAATTCTCTGCCTGAGGGAATCTCTGCTAAAACAAGTCACAGATTTATCATATTGTGTTTTTTTCTTTCAAAGACAAGTAACTCTGGAATCATCTGCTGTAATCTGCCAGGAAAAAAATTCCACAGGCTCATCAGATGGTGGCTGACCTTTTGTTTTTTTTCTTCACAGTTGAGAGTAAGTGTTATTGAGCTGAAGTGCTTTTTTTTTTTAGGCACTCTTTGCTTTCCTTGATATTTGAGCTATGATTTTCTCTCAGGCTGTGGTTTGAACTGTTTGTTTATTAACCTCAGGTAATATCTGGCTCCAGTAGTGGTTTCTCTGAGATGAAACTTGTCCTCTAGGGCCTGGAAACATTCCTCAGGCTATCAAACAGCCAACATCTAAAACTGAATTCTTGCAGTTAACACAGTGTTATGCTTCTTAAAAAGAAGCCCACAGTGCTGAGAGATGGACATTACTCCCCACTCCTTAACATTTTTCAATGTAACAGCTCTGTCTTTCTTTAGCTTTCTTCCTTTTATATTTCTTCCTTATAAAGTATTCTTCCTTATAGAGTAATCATGAAAATATTAAGAAAAAAAGTCAGGAAAATAAAGAATTAGTAGATGCAAGTGATTGCTAACCCTGTGTCTTCTCTTCAACAGAATGTTTTTTTCAAGGGGTTTAGTACAACTAGCTGGTCACTGTCATCAGTCTTTTCAGAGAAGCAGTCATCTTGCAAAGTATTTGTTCTTTCCCATGTCAAATCTATTGACCTTTGTTTTACGCAGCTTTTTTAGTAAACATGGATAGAGTTTTCTTGTGAAGGTGAAAAGGAGATGAATTATCAAAACCAACACAACATTTTATGTAACATGTCAGTGCCTTTTATTGCACCGTAGCTTTTATGTTGCTGCTGCTTACTCGGAAGGCACCCAGAGGCGCCCATTAGAGGAGCCTGCTGTTATAACTTGTAGTGATTTGAAACTTTAAGTTAGGAGAGTTCATCCCACCCACGCTTTTCAATGTCGCCTGCTCAGAACTGAACGAAAAAAATGCAAGTATCTATTGTAGTATTAAGACCTGCTGCCTGTTCTTGCGGCATCAGAAATTAAATGTCATTACTTCTAATGAAAATAGTTTGTGTCAGGTTCTAAACCTACTTTTGTGTTAAATTAGAATGGTGAGTCCACAGCTAAGCACTGCACAGCCACTTGCTCTCTGCAACCCATAACGGGATGGGGGAGAGAACAGGAAGAACAAAAGCGAGAAAACTCCTGAGCTCAAATAATTTACTAAGTGAAGGAAAGGAGATGAAAAAAAACTAGCAAAACAGATGGTGCAAAAGCATTCACTCACCACCTCCCACAAGTAGACTGATGCCCAGACAACATCAAGCAATGGCTTTCTGTCCCAAAAATCTGCTATCTCCTTTACAATCTCTTGATATCATTCGGTGGGGATTTTCCCTTTAGGGTCAGCTGCCTGGGCTGTGTACCCTTCCAGCTCACTTGCTGTGGGGGTTAACTGGCAAACAGAGAAAGCCTGGGCTCTGTGCAATCACTACGCAAAATGTCAGTGCTAGTTTAGCCACATATCCCAAACACAGTTCCTTAGGGGTGGCTGTGAAGATAATGATGGCAGAATCATGACGTGGTTTGGGTTGGAAGGGACCTTAAAGATCTTCCAGCCCCACGGCCATGGGCAGGGACACCTCCCACTAGATCAGGCTGCTCAAAGCCCCATCCAACCTGGCTTTAAACACTTCCAGGGACAGGGCATCCATGACTTCTCTGGGCAACCTGTGCTAGTGCCTCACTACACTCACAGGAAATTATTTCTTCCTAATAGCTGATCTCAATCTCTCTTCTTTCAGCTTAAAACCATTACCCTTCATCCTATTCCTGCACTGCCTGACAAAGAGCCCCTCACCAGCTTTCCTGTTGGCCCTTTCAGTACAGGAAGGCTGCGATAAGGTCTTACAAGAGCCTTCTGTTCTCCATGCTGAGAGGTGCCCCAGCCCTCAGATCATCTTCATGGCCTCCTTTGGACTCCGCTCTAGCCAGAACCAATTCAATCATAATAACTGAAAAAACACTTATGATGAAAGAAGGGGAAAGCCTTTTTTAGTGACATGTAATTTAAAAATAGCTCTTTTTTTAGTAACCAAAACATTTCAATCAAGTGAGTACCAGTTTGTGTTGGACAACTGCCAGCAATATTTCTTTGTGGAAGAAAGATATTTCTTTACCTCAGCAAATCCATACTTCTTTAAATATGAAGTCATATTTTTAATTTTACGTGAGTGGAATTAAATTGCAAAGCAAATTCATTAATTTTGCCAGAGGCTACTTGCCAAATTACTTGTGTTAGGTAGATTCAAGGTGTGCAAGAAGCAATGTATTCTTTTAAAGAGAACAGTTCTAAACAAAAATGCATCCCAAACACTATAGAAATAGCATAGAGGGAAAAAGTTTAGGTTAAAGTCTAATTTATTCAGTGTAATATTAAATCATAGCTTTATGACGCAATCAGATTTAGATTTTGTGCAATGTCAGCTCGTGGCTGAAGTCAGAGTTGGAGGAAGTTATAACAACATCCTCATTGCTGACCTATGTTCAATTCATAATAGCCATTTGATTCTGCTATACTAAGGTTATATGTACACTTGAGTTTATTCCAAACAGTAATTGCAGGAAGTGATGGTGAAGATCAGTGGGAAGTATGTACAGAGCTCAAGCTTCTTGAACAGCTTGTACCACCTTCTACCTGGGAGCTGAGTACAAGGGTGCTTTGGAAGGAAAGCATCAGTCTTCAGTGGATGTGTGAATAACACAGGAGGAGCACAGTGGAAAGCACGTGTAAATTATTGTACCCTTCAAAATATGTTCTATTAGGGCTACTAAGTGGAAGGTGAGAACATCTGAGTGCTGAACATAAGAGGTTTGAAGAAGTGCATTCAAGGTGATAGAAAATAAGAAAAATGCAAGTCCAAGACCTGAAAGCCACTTCAAGCCCCTATGTACAATACAATATTCATATATCAGCACTAGTTTTGTGTAGATGAATCTGAGAATATCTGTTTTCTGAAGTGGGTTTACTTTGCTCATTGGCAGAAATGTGGGAGGAATTATAACATGTGTGATACTAGTGGAAAAAAATCCATGTGAATACAAGAGTTCATGTTGAATATTTTTTTCAAGTCAGGAAAAGGAAATATTAACATGGAATAATCTGGACTTGTTGCTTATACTGAGGTTGAAGTCAATATGACCTTTAAGAGAAGGGAAATTATAACTGCTTTATATTTTCTGTGAGAACTGAGAAAGCTATCATCTATGAAAAATTATTACAGCAGCATATATCCATTATTGTTACTCCAATAAGAGCATGGCTATTTGCTCTGCTAGTAAATTTCAAATAAAATATAATTTTCAAGTAATATACATTTACATGCATATATTCATAACCTGAGTTCTTGCTGTTAAAATAAATTGAAATAATTGAGAAAAAAAATATATTAAATATGTGGGCAGAAAGAGCTTATCTTTAACCAATTTACAAAGCTGTCTTTAAGAGAGATGAAGAATTGAACTCTGAATTCAGTGTCATAGAATCGTAGATTCATAGAATCATAAAATTGTAGGATCATAGAATAGTGTGGGTTTGAAGAGACCTTAAAGATCATGCAGTTCCAACCCCTTGCCATGAGCAGGGACACCTCCCACTGGATAAGGCTGCTCAAAGCCCCATCCAACCCAGCCTTGGACACCTCAAGGAATGGGGCAGCACAGCTTCCCTTGGCAACCTGTGCCAGTGCCTCACTGCTCTCATGGTGAAGAAATTCTTCCTTATGTCTAGCATAAACAGCTCTGAGTCTGTCTGGAATATTTGAATTCAAATTCCCTCACAGAATGCAAAACAAAGCAAGATTGTTCTGTTCCGGCCTTTGCATACAAGGTGGAAATAGTGTGGTTTCTGCTGCTAGACTGAGTGTTACAATTCACATGTACATTAGGATGTACTTTCAGAGTTGTGTGAACACAGAAATGCTAATGTAACTATTGAATTCACCCCTGTGACAGAAGCTGGATCAATAAAGTAATCTGTACATATATATCCTTAGTTTTCAAAAAATGGGATGTGTATGTTGTATCTTCTGCATACAAGTCTGAAGAGCATTCCTTCATTTTCCCTTGTGCTGCTCTGAAACCTCTACCAGCTGTGAGGTAAGATGTGCCTACAGTGTTAAAAGTTACAGCTCCACATATCTGTACTGAAGATTTTCAGCCTGTGAACATCCAGACAGTGAACAAGATCCCTAAAGCCATGCAATAACAATTCCAGAAATATATTTTGAGGAGAAAAGTGGTACATACAGCGTGTCTCAGGCATTTTGCAGGCAATGAAAGGCGACAGTTTACTTACATTTAAGTTTCAAAGGTTGGTATCTTGGTTAATGGAACATCAATGATGACAACCATTTCAATGCCTGGCTTGCGTCCAGTGATAATGTTTGTGTTGCTGGCAGAACTGTCCTTCCTTCATCCACCCTGGTAACTTCTGCTAAACTTGCCTTTGCTCTGCTTCTTGGTGCATACATGCTCAGCAGTTATGTATCACAGGGCTGGAGAACCTGTTGCAAGAAGAAAGACTGAAGAGCCCCTTTACTGGAAGTTTTCAGGACATGATAAGAAAATGTGCTAGAAAATCTCATCTAGGCTCCCTCTCTCACAAAAAGCAGGACTAGGTGATCCTTTAAGGTCCTTTCCAACCCAACCAGTCCTTTGATTCTGCGATCCTTCATAACATGTAGAGTGGAACAGTGCTAAACTAGCCTGTAGCCATGTTCCTTCTTTGCAGTGACCTTATTTAAAGGTGGAAATGATTAGAGTGGCCTCTTACGTGGTCCTCATGGTAAAAGTCAATGCTGTTCTCTGTTTAATTGTACTAAATGTCACATAATATCTGATGGGATGTTGCAGGAGTTACGGCTCAGTCATTTGTACTTCAGAACAGATTGTTGGTGGTTGCTTGGGGAATTTCTGTGTTCTCAGAGTTCAGATTTAGAAGCATTATGGTGCACTCCACCACAAACTGTAACACACTGTTATACACATAATGTTCAAAGAGAATGACATCTAGTGTACAGATACCCAATAACAGCTCACAGACCTCCCTATAAGGAGGTGAGGGTCTTGGACTTACATAAGGCTTTAGCATAACTGCTCTTGCATTAAACTTCAAAGCCTGTTAAACTTAGTCTGGTTTTGGTTCATAACTAGCCATTTTGATGTGGACACCTCATTTGTCAGGATGATTGTGGTGGCAGCTTGAGGTGCCCTTAAGCATTTATCTGTAGACTGTGGTCATGGGAAACATGCCTGAAATATTTTTTTCTTCTTTTATTCCTCCAATGAACAGGTCTCCAAAATGCATTTGGACATATATGAAGGCAACAAAAGATCACAGAATGAAAAAACAATATTTAAATTAAAAACGGTTTTTAAGATTATATGTGCAGCAATTTTACATCAATACTGCATGGAACTGAGGATGTATGTGTATTACCAACCAAATCTTTTTATCTGTCCTTTGGGTTCCATAACTCATTTCAGAAAAAAAGAAATTTCTTTTAAAATTATTGAATGAGAAATTGTTTCCAAGCATTTCAAGTTGTGTCTTCAAAGCACTAAATAAAGTTCTTATGTAGGTTCTGCCCTAAACCTCCCAGAAGCAAAAGTTCTCTCAGCTTCACACCTACTTGCATCCAAATTCCATTTAGTTTAAGTATTTAAGTATTTATAGCAGTAATGGTAATACATGGCCCTTTATTTCCTGGGGCTTACTGCCATTACAGGTCACCTTTCAGTCCATCTTACAGAAAAACTGGCTTCAAAAGAACTTCCCACTTCTTCCCCATGACTTCCCTGTGAAACTATCATTGCATTTAATGATAGAATCATAGAATCACTAGGTTGGGAAAAACCTTTGATATCATCAAGTACAGCCATATCTGTCCATTACTAAATCATATCTCTAAGCACTTCATCTACCCATCTTTTAAACACCTCCAGAGATGGTGACTCAACCACCTCCCTGGGCAGCCTGTTCCTCTGTCTGACAAACCTTTTGGTGAAGAAATTCTTTCCTAATGTTCAGTCTGAACCTCTCCTGGAACACCCTGAGGCCATTCCCTCTCATCCTATCATCTATCCCTTGGGTGAAGACACCCACTTCTCCACAACCTCCTCTCAGGTAGTTGTAGAGAGCAATGAGGTCTCCCCTCAGCCTCCTCTTCTCTGGGCTAAACAACCCCAGTTCCTTCAGTGTCTACTCATAAGACTTGTTCTCCAGCCCCTTCATCACCTTCATTGTCCTTCTGTGGATGCACTCCAGGACCTCAATGTCTTTGTTGTAGTGAGGGGCCCAGAACTGAACACAGGATTCAAGGTGCGGTCTCACCAATGTGGTAGCCTGGACCATTTTTTAAACATAGCTGTGCAATGACAGTTCTATTTCTGTGTTTGACCTGATGCCTGACGAAGTCAAGTGAAGTCAAAGGAAGTTGTTAACTCACTCTGACACCTTTCCCAGTCACACAGATTTAGCATGGTTTGTCTCTACTACCATCACATGTCTTTGCAGATCACTCTGGATTGGAGCAGGTTAATGATTAGTTCAGACTCTGTAGTCCCCATACTTTACAGCAGAACTGCAGTGACCTATAGGAAGCACCTATTAATTCACTTTCTCTAGCTGCGGGGGACTCTTTTTTCATGTGCATTTTATCTCATCCAAGTTCCACCTTATCTCCAGTGGAGTCAGAGAAGCTAAACAGCAGAGTACAAGCTGTTTGCTGAGATGAAGTCTTTGGCTCATCATTTCAAAGAGATTCAGACCTTTATGTGGAGACATTGATTTCTCCAGTCTTCCATATCACAAAGATCAGAATTATTTTTTCTTCTCCAAAGTGTATTTATTTCACTCCTCCTTTTTTTATGGTCTTTGATAGGATTTGAACATATTCTTGTTAAGAGAACTTGTACAGCTAGCTTTCATTTTAGTTGAGTGTTTGTATTGAAAACTACAACCATAGACTGCCTTCAAGGTAGATGTTATGTTTTGGGTTTTGCCTGAAAAAGAATGCCATTTGAATGTCGCTCCATCTGTGATCCTCCATTATACTTCTTGCCTGAAGAGGAAAGAACACTAGCATGAAAAGAACAAAAAAGATAATAAAGACATTAAGTCTTGGTATTCCAAGTTCTAATATTTTGTTTGGGTGTGATGCAAATACTTAGAAAGGGCTTTTTGGGTAAATAATAGTTGTAAATGTGCCTCTTGTAGATAAAGATTTATAGGATTTACTCCTCATTGGGGGTCTCCTATTAAAACGTTATCTTTCTGCTGAAAGATATTGAGTTGAAACTAAATTGTCTTTGCATGTCATAAACCCAAACTTGTACTGCAGAGAAAGAAATAATCCACAATTAATAATAAAAAATGTGGGGCATCTTATATATGCCACACAAATGACTGACAATGTCATTCTCTGGTACACAATGGCAAGAAATCCAGATCCAGGGTCATCTCTAGTGTCTAATTATTCTGCACTCAGCTCTTGTTTTTATCTTCTCAGCTAAGTGAGTTCCTGCATGGCAACCAGAGGAAGTGGTGAACCACCCCCACGGAAGGCTTTCTACTTGGTTTTAAGAATACTTTCATACACACTTGCTGTGGTTGCTTCAGCAGCTACTGATGATATTTTACCTCTTATTCAAATGGAAAACAAATCTTCAAAGTGGCAAAAGATTAGTAGTCTTGCAAGTATCCAAATTATGTATTAGCTTTGACAGAATTTCCGTTAAAAAGGAAGTAATATAGGCAATTATTTGATGTGCTCCACATTACTGATGTGATATTACTATACAAAACCAAGTAAAAAGATCCTCAGCGTTTCCTGTTGAAGTGAATTTCTAGGTGAAAGGTTCTATGTTACTGCACTGTGGAAGCGTGCATTGTATTGTGTCATGGCCTTTCCTGATGTAAGGTCTCCAAGGGCTTTCATCAGTGAGCATTTAATATAACTTGAGAGAATAACCTACTTTCAGACTTTGGTTACTCTTAGACTAATAAACTGGAAAGATAATACCATCATGTACCAGCATGGGGATGCTTGCCTTCTTAGGTCAGAAGAGCTGTTGCTTGATGAGAGAACTGTATTAGTAACGTTTTATTTCTCACTGCTGCTCTTTCAGTGTGCAGTACAGTCTGCTGATTCAGGTTGATGGAAAATATTCATAAGTTTGGATCAAATTTGATGAATATCTTTGGTCACAGTGCTTATTTCCTTTGTTCAAAATTCCCCCAAACCTCAAACCACAGGATGATTCAAAACCAGTCACAAGTCAAATGTGCAACTCAGAGACTGAAAAATACTGAAATCAATGAGTCTCACTTGTGTTGGTTGGAAGCACTGTTTTCCTGTGTGATGAGACAGTTCTTTGTTTGAAGCCCCACTCACAATCCCACACTTGCTGTGAATGATGCCTCTGAACTTGAATTACTCTGAAAGATACGTGCTTTTTAATAGCTAATGAATGGACATTCTAATGATTTAAAGATACTTCTAACAGCAGGAAAATACAATAAATACCTTAAATGTATTACAACTGACAATAACAGAACAGGTAAGAAAAAGTCAGCGGGAGAGAGCCTTACAGCATCCTTCTCCCCCGGGCTGAAGCTTATTCCAATGGTCTGATCTGTTGATTTCACCTTTCTGAAAGATCCCATCCTGGAAGCAGACGACTTGTATGAAGATCACTGCTGAGGCCTGTATTAGATAATGGAAAATCCTTCTATGAGCCAGAATCTCCAAACACCTCCTGTGGACGGGTTTGACTTCAAGGCACCAAATAGCCTGATCCTCCACAACTGAAACTGGGAAGCACTTCCATTGTTGTCAATAAATCTTAATTGAGTAAGGATTGGAGCCACTTGCAGCTGTTTGCAGTTCAGCTGTAACAGTAAATAGCTCAAATTTCTCATCAAAGCCTGTTCACACTGTCTAAGTCCTACAATTTACAATGCACTGTTGCCTGGACTGTTATGTCAGTGGTCAAGGTAGCACACCAGGTGTGTTCCAGGAATCTGCTGTGAGTTGATCCTGAAGAACTGATATTCACAGCCCCATTCAGAATACCCAACTTTTATTACTAAACCACATTTTTACTGATTGTTTCATGTTAAATATAGAATACGTTCAGGCAAACTGGAAGGATTCTGATCTAGAATTTAAATAATGTCTTTCTTCAATATCTTTATAAATATTTAAAGCCATTCATTGAATTCCAGAGCCTTGTCTTACACCTTTCTTAGCTGTTAATGCTGCTACTATTAGTCATGTGATAGAGAGTATATGAATCTGTTCTATTTGAAGCCTAAGTTTTGGAGAAGTGGTAAATTAGTGAACAAAAAAAAAAAATTAAAACAACCCTGTGGTAGCTGTTATGCAGCTTATGGTTTGAAGTGTGTTTTGAGGGTACCAGTACCTGTGCTGTGTCCTCTCTGGCAACACCCATCCTAAACAAACCTTACAACATCTTCTGAAACAAAAGCTATTCCTTGCTTGCTGATATCTGCTGGGGGCCCTAAAACCAACCATGGCCTTAAGATTTGCCTGGTTATTTTTGCCAGCCTTAGGCGTCCTGCTGGCTTACCAAAACCTGCTGCCTTTAGCCCAAATTGCAGTTGTCACTTACAAGTTATTGGCGCCTGCCAGGTTTGGCACAAACCCAGGGACGCTGCCTGTCTTAGCCTTAGCCCACCCATCCTGCCTAGACACAACACTAATCTCAACCCATTGAGAAGCCTACTCACTCCTTATATATAAAATTTAGTTCTGATTATTGAACATTAATGCAGTTTTGCCAATTTGAATGCCAGCAAGTAGTGTAAACTGACATATCCCTGTCTAGCGAAGTCATGAAAAAAGTATACTTATTTTTTCTTTTTTTATGGCTACAATTACTTTTAAATTCCTGATCTAGACACAACCTCAGCCTTTGCTCAGGACTGTCTCATTTGTCATAGAATCATAGAACAGTTAGGGTTGGAAGGGACCTTAAAGCCCATTTAGTTTCAAATGCCCTGCCATGGGCAGGGACACAACCAGATCAGACTTCTCAGACCCTCATCAATGTAATGAGAGACATTTATCAGAGGCATTTTTTGATGTTACCACATCCATCGCTTTACTCCACTCCTCTGCTGAGTTTTATCTCTTTAATAACTAATGGAACAAAATGACATGCCCTCACTAGATTTTGGTATTTTAAAGAAATCAGAATGTAAAGCAGGATAACTAGTTCAGAAATGCTTTTTGTTCCATTGTTGCTGTTGCAAAAGCTGTAAAATCAGGTGAATGAGCAGGATAGTCATTCACGTGTAAGTGTTGTAAACATGCTTTTATCCAACAGATTTTGACTGTTGGACTCCAAGAAATGGGTTAACAGAACTGAGTGTGGGATTAGAACTTGAAGATGGATGGTTTATTTATTTGCCTCACAGATGTGTCCAGAAAAGAAGAGATTTATGCGGATGGAGGTCAAAACTGACACTGGCGAATTCTGAGTTAAAGTTACCTACAGCAATTTCCAGCAAAACCGATGAAGACAACACTGTGAATTTAAGGCCTGTATACAAACCTGCTCTCATCAAATACACTTTTTTGGATGCAAAGGAATACAATTTTTG
Source organism: Phaenicophaeus curvirostris (assembly GCF_032191515.1). Classification (NCBI taxonomy): domain Eukaryota; kingdom Metazoa; phylum Chordata; class Aves; order Cuculiformes; family Cuculidae; genus Phaenicophaeus; species Phaenicophaeus curvirostris. The sequence continues at coordinate 20,042,994 of NC_091431.1, forward strand.
GAATGTATAAGATTGATGACCTTTGTGAAAAAAAAGACATCGCAACAATTCTGTTAGGAATTCAGCTGTTAGCCAGGAAATAAAAAAGGTCACAAAATACACACTAAAACTAGGATAGGGAAGCAGGTTTGTGGACTGAATGCCAAGGGTGAGGATGCTAACTCCAGACACATCATCTAGCAAATCTAGATAAAGTGTGGTTAAGGCATGTGCTCTTTGGGAAGAAAGAAGTAATTATTGCACGTTGCTGAGGAGGATGGAGTAGAGGGAGTTTTCTGCTTAATAGTTTGGCAGGTAACCTGAACAAGGTCAAAGGGGCAATTCTTCAAATAGGAATAAATAATTTCTCTTGGAATGTGATCCTCTCGTCTGTACAAATCTGGTACCAATTTTATTTGAGGTCAGAAAGCAGGATGTAAAATACAATGGTGTGCTAGATATGTTTAGCTATGGTGTAGCTACGGGAGGATGCTGTTCAAAATAACACCCAAGCCTGCATAATCTGTCCTTGTTGTGCATTGAGAGCACCCATCTAGGGGAGGTTATAAAATGGTTATTATGAAGTTAATTCATGCCTTTATTTACAGCACAGTAACATCTGCTGCAGGCAAGCTGAGAGAGACCAGGCATTATCAAAAGGTATGATCTTATTCAATGACTTCATTATTCTTCCAGAAAGGGGAACAAGGACCATATTGAGGAAATGTGCAGGTTTTTCTAAGTCAAGAGGAGTTGTGAGCTTTTTTAAAAGAGGAATACCACAAAGGAACCTAGAAGGAGTGCAAACCTCAAAAGAAATGCTGGTGATTTCAACTAATAACAATAAAAAATACTGCATTCTAAGAGGAATCTGAAACATGAGAAAGTGAGGGACCTAGGAGGAAGTGAATCTGTGAAACATGACTTCAACTAATAGGCATCAAATCAGATACAATTTTTCAGAGATATAATTATTTATTTTCAGTCATATTTCCTAATACTTACAACTGCAATCACTTGGTATCTCACAGACATTGAAGAGTAAGGCTTCAAAATACGTGGTTCAGTGTTACTGTAATACAGGTAGAACTTGCTGCGGAATCAAGAGACCCAACTAATTTTTAATGATGTGACATAAATGCAAGCTACAGGCTTGCCTTAAGGCTTAGCAAAATAACTGTGTCAGTAAGAAGATTCAGTAAAATTCTGTGGCCATTGTGTCCACAGAATAAAACCAACTGGTATCTTTACTGTAAAAGACCATATGAGTGGTTGTACCAAGTCAGACCAGCAGTTCATCTGTCCTATCAAGTACTTAGGAAACACTGAAAGTACAGATCAAAACACAGAGAGGTATGTTTTGTCACTGGTATGGTCTGACAACATAGGGCAGTTTGTCATTTATGGATTTCTAGAAGGTGTCTAGTAAGACTGTTGGGATTACTTGCACACCATCTGACTCCAAAGCTTTAGTGAACCTTTTTTTCATTAATTTATTTAATTATCGAGACGCTTTGGACAGCTGGTATTCAGAGCACCCGGAGTCAATAAGGTGTATGGTAAAAAGATGTTTTTTTGGGAAACAATACTTTGTTCCTCCTCCCCTTTTTTTTTGAGCCTTCTTCTTGATAATGTCTGGAATCTTCTGATCAATGTTGTTTACTACAATCTTAGAAATACACAGTAACAATTGAGGACTTTCTTGCAGAAATAAATACAGACTTTTCAGCTAGGGAATTGTCTGGAACATAAGTTTTATAAGCTGTGTCTGAGGAAATTGAGGCTGTTTATTCTGGAGAAGAGGAGGCTGAGGGGAGACCTTGTTGTCTACAACTACCCAAAAGGAGGTTGTAGTGAGGTGGCGGCTGGTCTCTTCTTAGCTGCCTTGGCACAGCTGTGGTCCTGCCTGGCTGTGGATCACACAAATTAATCTCCTGACCTCCGATCTAGTGTTCTTCTAGGCAATGCCCATGATGGCTCTGGGATTGAGATGGACCTGGGACTGCCCCCAGTATGAATGTGGCCACCTTTTGAGGGAAAAAAACATCTCAGCCATAAGGAGATAAACTGTGTGATGCTACACACCTCCACATCCAGGAAATCTCTTGGACTGCATGTGTTTTCATGCAATAAACCAATACTTCTCATGCTTTCAAACCTAAGTTGGAAAGAGTTTTCCTCAAGAGGAAAACATGATGTAGAAGAAAATGGAGATGAACAGCTGACAGATTCAACAGGCTTCTACTTAGAAATAATTATTTTAAACAAATCCCTTTATTCTACCACCTGACATCAATGCCTAATAAGCGTGGCACTTGCTGGCTTTATAGCTACTGTGAAATTATTCAGTAAGAGACTCCAGGAAATTTATTTCTGTTTGTAGTTTTATATTACTTTATAAAAGTAGAGTAGCAGGAACATGCTGAGTTTTACCAAATCTCATCTCTCTGGATGTCAGTTTGTGTTCTAACTGTCGCTGACCTTCCAATTACTTTTCACTTCCAATTGTTTCTAATGTTTATGATGTAGGCAATGCTGTAATGGTTATTTAGTGCCACAAATACTTTATTCTTCTATTCAGAAAAGTAGATTTATAATTCTTGCAGAATGTCATGTCTTAAAGGATATTGAAAACTGATTGATGCTTCTGAGTAAAAGAAGTCTCTTGAGGAAGGAAAGAAACAGGTCCAAATGTTACAAATAAAGGAGGCTTTAAGATAATCAAATTTACCTGGCATTCCTTTATGGCCAGATACCAGGCTCAATCTGGCTCGGTTGTTTTTGAATTCTCTCACTCTAAAAACTCTTCATCAGTTTCATTTTAGTTCTACAACTCATTTTCATTCTGAGACTGAAATGCAGTATCCCACTAAATTCCCCTCCTTTAGCTTGGGTGATTTATCCTTGTCTGCATTGCAGTCCTTTGAAATACTTCTTTGTTGTTTAACATATTAGTGGGCAGCTAGGAAACAGCTGAACTGGAAAAGAGTAAGTGCCAGCACCAGCAGCTGCCCCAGCAGAACAAACCTACCACAAATATTTTTCTTGCGTTGCTTAATCCCTGCAATTTCCCCTGGTAACACATTGGCTTGTAAGCAGCATTTAAGCATCTCATTAATAAACCCATTAATGATTGCATGCCTGCCATTCAGGTAACTTTCGTACTAGGTAATAAGAACACCAATTCTAATTTACCCACTTTCACTTGCCTTTAAAACATTCTAGAATGGGATCAGTTATAAACTGATCTTGGTTAAATCCCAGCACTCTACATTTCTACATTTTACCTCTATGCAGAAAAACAGGATTTTCAGAAAAATGTGTTATAGACTGAGCTATAAGGCTATCTTTAAGATAAATCATCAAGAGTGGAATGCTAAAAAAATCAGAGAAAACCATATCTCCAAAGAAACAGAGCCAAAACAGGAGGATCTCAGTTGGCAAAGATGAGGAGCAGCAGAAGAAACAAGGCCTCTGGAATAGTTTATTATCTTGTTTTCACAGTTATGAAGTATAATATTTTCCAAAATTCAAATCCCTTTATTTGAAATGTTTACAATTTAGGCATTAGGTATTTAATACTATCTTCTTTTTTTCTGTTTGAAATATCTTCTAGGAAATAGACTTGTATCAGAAACGGAATGGTCTTACTTATAAGGAGGTTGTAAAGAGGAGGGTGCTGGCTTCTTCTCCCAAGTGACAGGGGACAGGACGAGAGGGAATGGCCTCAAGGTCCGCCAGGGGAGATTTAGGCTGGACATTAGGAAAAAAATTTTCACAGAAAGGGTCATTGGGCACTGGAACAGGCTGCCCAGGGAGGTGGTTGAGTCACCTTCCCTGGAGGTGTTTAAGGCTCGGGTGGACGAGGTGCTGAGGGACATGGTTTAGTGTTTGATAGGAAGGGTTGGACTCGATGATCCGGTGGGTCTCTTCCAACTTAGTTATTCTATGATTCTATGATTCTATAACCAGTCTATATCTCCCCTCCCTTAGTTTAAAACCATTACTCCTTGTTCTGTCACTACAAGCCTTGCTAAAAAGCCTCTTCTTATCTTCCCTGTAGCCCCTTTCAGTACTAAAAGGTTGCACTGAGGTCTCCTCAGAGACTTCTCTTATCTAGGCTAAACAACCCCAATATCTCAGCCTGTTCTTGTATGGGAGGTGCTCCAGCACTCTGATCATCTCCGTGGCCTCCTCTGGACTTGCTCTAACAGATCCATGTCATCTCCTTCCTGTGCTGAGGACTCCAGAACTGAATACAGGACTCCAGATGAGGTCTCCCCAGAGCTGAGTAGAGGGGCAGAATCCCCTCCCTTGCCCTGCTGGTCACACTTCTGATGCGGCCCAGGATATTGTTGGCTTTCCAGGCTGCCAGCACACATTGCCTGCTCGTGCCCAGGTTTTTATCCATCATTTTCCCCAAGCCCTTCTCCACAGGGCTTGCCTTACTGATGAGTGTCTTAGAAACCATGAGAAGACTACAAATGCTTGTTCTACCTCTAATGGGAATATAAATGTTTTCATTTATTTGTACTGTGCTGCTCTACTTATTTTGGAAACTACAGAAGTGTTAAATGATATCAAAACATACGTCCTGGGGGCAGAACAGTAAATAGAGCCGCATGTGTGTGGTTCACTTTTTTCATGGCAAGAGAAGAAAATAGCTTGTCTCAGAAGTTTCTCAAGCTCAACTATGTTTACATTTCAATCCTGTTCCTGCTGTCCTGTGTCAGAGATCCACTGATATATATCTGTATCAAATTCTCCAGCCCGCTGGAGAAAAGATAGGGATATGTGGCAGAGCACAGAAAACTGAGCCTGCACTGATGCTTGATCTGCTAAAGTAGAAGTAGTTAGAATAAGGACTCACGTCACTGCAATCAAAATGATCTGCTAAACTCATTCTCCAATTTAGTCTTCCTACATTAGATTATTTCCCTTAAATACAAACACACAAAGACTAATTTCTGCTGAAACTTTTATTCCTGAATTTGAGGGAGTAGATAGAGGAAGATTTTTGATATAGTGAGAAGTCTGGAGATGCTGTCCAGGTCATTGCTGGTACCACAGTTCCCCAAACTCTCCATCTGCTGGATAGTCACTTGGGCACACTGTGGACTCATGAGCCACCAGTTGGTGTCTCTGACTTCTTCACTCTGGAGAGATTAAAGTGCTGTATCTTCTATGAGAAGGAGCAAGGGAGGTGGTGACATCGGAAAAGTGAGGAGCACAGGGACCAGCAAACCATAGTTGAGAAAGGAAAAGAACACACAGGGCTAAATAAAATATATATAAATCCTTTCTGCTTTGTTTTTATTGGTTTTTTTTAAATTTGTTTGTTTCATTGGTTTGTTGTTTGAGTTTTTTAAAATCAGTCTTTTAAAATATTCAGGACCTTGTAAGGAATGTGGGATCCATTCTTCCCTTTTTCTCCTTCCACTGATTTCTCCTTTTGAACACAAAGTACTCAGGATGGGTTTTTCGTTTGTTTGGTTGTTTTTTTTTAAATTCCAGGGAGTGTCTAGTAGTTTTTTTCATTTTCAAAATCAGGGGACAATTCTGTTGTATTAGAATGTTCATATTTCTTATCTAGGTAATTCTTGGATGATCTACTCCTCTAGAATTGTCATAGAGTTGCAGTGATTCTTCTAAGAAGTAATTTTTTTACCTATAGCATGTAAAATCAGGTCTTGTGTGACAGAAGAAGCCAGAATATTTGTGTCATGATCATGGATCTGTATTTATGTCTGAAGTTAACTAAGAAAATAACAGAGAAAGCAAACAACTGTTATTTTCAACACAGAGCTGGTAATTTGGTTTAATATATACATATTTTTTGATAGGAACAGTTGGACTCGATGATCCGGTGGGTCTCTTCCAACCTGGTTATTCTGTGATTCTGTGTGATTCTGTGATATATTTCCATATACAGGAAGAGGGAAAAAGAAGTTCCTCAAACTGACTAAGACTCATAAAAAGTATGTAGATGCTCCAAGTCCATCCAGCTTGAATATGAAACAGAAAGAAGCAGAAATACGCAAATTGACTTTGAATAATAATAGGAAAGAAACAGGGAACATGTGTTTTTCTTATATAAAAGAAAATGAAATGTGCTCTGAGCTTGACTTTTATGATAATTCCAGCAACATTATTTTAAAATGTTTTCGCACTTGAGAGATGTCAAACATTTGCCAGCAGTTCTTATGCACACGATCTTCTCTATTTTCTACATCATAGTTTTCTCTGTTAACAGTTCTGATTGCTTTTGCTGCGGTAGTGATTTATTTTTGACGAGATTGCTGCTCATGCTAGCCAAATACCCTCAAATGTGTAGATACTCAGTGCATAAAAGTTGAAGCAAAACCACAAGTAAAATCATCATCAACCAAGGACCTGGGATAATGTAAATTTGATGTTAAGATTAGATATGGATTGGAATTAATTATTTGTCTCTGAAAAATAATCTGACTTCAGCTGGAGGACGGAGGGCCTACTGTCCACTTTTTTTCTTTTATTTTCAAGAACAAGTTTGCATCTGAAAACCAAACTACTGTTGGCTCTTTGGGACCCAGGTCTGAACCAGTCTTTCCTCAAATGGAACGTTTCGGTGGAGATTATTTTCTAGCATCACAAAAGGACTGAAGATAGAAATCAAAATTACTTTAATTTTGTAACTCTTTCACCAAGGCTATCACAGACAGAGATGACTTGAAAAGATGTTGTCTGCGTGAGAGAAGAGTCAGCATCTGACTAAAGAAAATAATTAAAAATTTACTTTGGGGAAAAAAAGAAGCCTAAAGTCACATTGGACTCTGCTAGATCAGGAATTTACACATGTTGATGTATTGATCTGTTGCCAAAGTGTATCTAAATTTAAGGGAAATAAAGATCATGGCTGAAAATGTTTACTGAAAAATATTAGGAATTAGGTAGTTTGAAATACAATTTTTTTTATTGTATGTTTTCTGTAGCATGGCTGTATCTCAGAATAAGTTATTTTGCATTTATTTAAAAGCTAATACGCTGAATAAGAAGAAATATTGCTATTCTGTGAGAGACCTCCTGTTCCCCATCTAGGATTCAGCCCTGTTTGTTTAAGGAGTACTTAATGCTTGCAGCATTCCTTGACTGTAGTTGTACAGTTTCATGCTTCATAACTTTCCTATCTGTTTCCAAATTTAGAAAATCATAACATTTTTTGATACCTTAACACCTTTCTTAAAGTTAGATCAAAATTTTTTTTTACAGGTAACTTGGCAATGCAGTGATTGAATGAAGCAGAGAAAGGACTATAGAGAAATTATATCCACTGCAGGAATATTTCCTGGGATCTCAAGAAGGTGAGGTGGAATTAATTTTCTTGCCAAAGTGTAAACCGTTTGCTAGATTGTCAGGAATATCAGGCCAATATTCAGTGTGGGAATATGTGCTGGTCTAACGATATGGCCTTATCAGGTTGTTAGGGAGAAGTTTGGAATACATCAGGGTCGAGAAGCAGCTACAGCATAAGAACAAGAAGGCAGTCTACGTGCAAGATTACTTATACAAAAACTACTAGGGGAAACTTTGGGCTTTAGCCAAGCATTATGTAAACATTAGACAAGATAGCAGAAAAGTACAAAAAGGCAGGCGTGCTTGCTAATAAACAACTTGATTTCCAATCATATTGATTGTCTGTGATCTTGTCCAGGGTATCTGCACGGATTCAGCCTCCCACAAATGGTGACCAGAGACGTGATAGGAGCGCTGTTGTACATCGACAGTGTGGAGCTACACTCTCCAAACTGGAGATCAACAAGGCAGGTGGAAGGGCTGCTGTAGTATTTAAGAAGAAGAAGAAGAAGAAGAAGAAGAAGAAGAAGAAGAAGAAGAAGAAGAAGAAGAAGAAGAAGAAGAAGAAGAAGAAAAAGAAGAAGAAAAGGAAGAGGAGGAGGAGGAGGAGGAGGGCTGGCGAGATTGGGGGGCCAGCAGCGCGCGTGCTTGAGGTAAGCAGCCATAGGAATCGTGGCATCCGCGGAAGAGAATCACAGAATCACAGAATCACAGAATAACCAGGTTGGAAGAGACCCACCGGATCACCGAGTCCAACCGTTCCTACCAAACACTAAACCATATCCCTCAGCACCTCGTCCACCCGTGCCTTAAACACCTCCAGGGAAGGGGACTCAACCACCTCCCTGGGCAGCCTGTTCCAGTGCCCAATGACCCTTTCTGTAAAGAATTTTTTCCTAACGTCTAGCCTAAACCTCCCCTGTCGGAGCTTGAGGCCATTCCCTCTTGTCCTGTCCCCTGTCACTTGGGAGAAGAGGCCAGCACCCTCCTCTCTACAACGTCCTTTCAGGTAGTTGTAGAGAGCAATGAGGTCACCCCTCAGCCTCCTCTTCTCCAGGCTAAACAACCCCAGCTCTCTCAGCCGCTCCTCATAAGGCCTGTTCTCCAGCCCTTTCACCAGCTTTGTTGCTCTTCTCTGGACTCTCTCCAGAGCCTCAACATCCTTCTTGTGGTGAGGGGCCCAGAACTGAACACAGGATTCGAGGAGCGGTCTCACCAGTGCCGAGTCGGTCCATGACTTCTTGATGAAGCTTGCGACGTGACAGGGCGTGAAATTGAGCCTGGAGGCATCGTCCCAACTTTTAATATGGGGACGGTGCAAGGACTTTTTCGTGCATCCTAGTAACATTTTCAGTTTGACTGTTTGGGAATCCCTGAGAAGAGATTTGTGGCAGTCAATTACCAGGGGAGAATCCAAAGCGTTTGAGGTTGCATGAACTTGGGAGACTGTTGAAGGGACGTTAGAAACTGTGATGGCAGGGGCAACGACAGAGGCGGCTGTTGCTCAAATATTCCGGGTGACAGCTGAGGCAGATAAGCAGGAAACTAAAAGCAATATTCCTGCAGTGGATCTTTCTCCGCCTCTTGCTTTGCTGGTGGGAGCTAAAGAATTTTTTGGAGGACTGAATCCAACCACTCTCCCTCTGGCAGAGAAGGACAGTAATATTCCACATTTAGAGACTAGTGCAGGGACATCAGCGACTGCCGATAATCCCTTTGATCCAGGGCCAGCAGCCTCTGAGAGAACTTTGATTTATTTTCATCTGCGGAGGTGCAGTTACCCTAAACAGCTACAAACTTTTCCTGGGGTTTGTTCGCTGGAGGCACGAGACTCGAAAACCTGTAGAGAAAGTACTAACTGCTCTGCTACTGCCGCATGGGGGACGCTGCCCTGGGCTAAGGGGAGGGCCACCCACTGCCGCTGCTGCCGCTGCAAAACCCAGGCAGTTTCAGCATGACAAAAGGGACTGTTAACAGATATGATAAGAAATTACTCAATTAAACAACATTGGTAGCTGTTCAAGAATCAAGACAGCTTCAATAATGCGATCTTACAACATATGAGGCTTTTTGCTTTATCAAACACTTTTAAAGACAGTGGAGGTTGGAAAGTTGAAACAGGCATGACCTGTATGTGGTATTTATAGACAGATTGAAGGATGTGCTCGACAGGCAGGTAGACAACCGAGCAGTTACAGTAACCTTATTTTTGCAATTGGTGATCAAAAGTCCTAATGACAAATGTAGAAAGATACGATCCTGCAACAGCAGCTGGGATCATTTACTTATCAAGCACAGCTGGTAGCTGCTGCCCTGACTGTAAACTGGGAGAGAAAGACGTCCTGTTATAGACATGGCAAGGAGAGACATTTTAAAAGAGACTGCCGCACGCAATGCCAGGATAGAGGGCCTAAAATCTGCCTTCGGTGTGGAAAGGGTAAACATTTTGCCAGTTGGTGTAGATCAAAATGGGATAAGAAAGGGACAGTATTGTCAGAAAACCAGGAGCAAACCATGGTTCTCAGGTGTGTACCAACACAGATGCCTCCACGGCAAGCAGCAGCTCTCACCTCAGAGCAAGAACCAGAGGCAGCACCGAGATTGACGTGATCACCACCATCACAGTAGTGCTGCAATCATCTGTACTTCACACAATACCACGGAACGTAAAAGGACCATTGGGGGGTGGATTTACTGCCTTGTAATTAGAATGGTTATCAATAATTCGGTTGGGAATCTTTGTTTTACCTGGGGTCACAGATGCAGGCTGTACTGGAATAATTCAAGCAAGGCAATGGATGCCATCTCCACTAGTGTTATGAACACCATTTCCACTAGTATTAATACCAAAGGATAGCCAGATAGTGTAATTAATTTTGTTCAAAGCAGCTGTGTTCCAAGCTGACTCTATAGAGCATGGCTCACAAGGTTTTGCGTCCACAAGAATCCCTGAAATACATTTGGTTTAGTCCCTACAAACTCAGCATCTTATGTTGAAGTGCACATTAAGAGTCTTAACTTAGGTCTAAGTTAATTGCAGTGTGCACATTGTCCTGTAGATTTATGACTTACACTTCTTTTAATGGCATGGAACACAGCAAGTTAAAATCGGACTTTTCAATGTACTCAGATACTTCAAGATGCAATTTGTGGCTTAAAAATCTTGTTATTGAAGTGCCCAATAGATCTGTAGCATCTGACTTGCATATCTACCAGCAAGAATGTATCTGCTTCGGTTTCTTAATCCAGTGAAGTCAATGAAGTGATTGCTGTTTCTCGTGGCAGTGTATGCCTAGGGTGACATGTCAAGTTGTTTGCCTTTTAGAAGAACAGTGTAGAAACTGCCAGAATCAGTGGGATGGCAGATAACACTGCAGACAACAAGATCCGTATCCTGGCTTCTTCAGGAAATTAATTAGAAAAATAACAATTTATGTTAGCATTAAAGAAATTCAAAACCTAAAAGAAACCATAAAACTCTTGATTTTTGTAATTAAGGTTTTTGTACCTCTGAAAAAAGAGCAGTGCAGAGACAAAACTTTGTCCTCTCTGCAGGTACAAACCCAGTTTGTACTTTAAACTAATACTTTTGCCAAGTGCAGTCTTCTGTTGTGAAGATTTAATTGGTTTTAAAGGAAGGGTTTTTCTTTCTTTTCACAGAATGCTAAAGGTTCAGACCTTCTGGTTTTCTTGTGTTTACTCCTCAGTCTCCTTCCAGGCCCAACCTTTGCACCAAACTCCTGACAACTCCCTCTGCATGCCCAAGATGGTCACTCCTTCCTCCTCTATCAGCAAGGGAACCTGGCATATCATTCAGGGACGAGTGCTTGAATGCAGAATGGGCTGTTTCAAAAAGCTGTGCTGTGATCAGTGATTTTTACAGTTACAGGCTTTATGGACTGTGATTTGATTTAGACTTCTGCCAGCTTTGCCCAGACTCCTTCTGTTGAGAGTTGGAATTGCGAATCCAAATGGCAGACTTGTATTTTGGCAGAGAATGTTGTGTTTGACCCGCTGTGGGGCTGCATGATGCCTGCAGGACCGTAGTCATAATAAATGCCCATGACCTTTGCGGTTTTCACTCAGGTGTTGTTAGGAGCTGTAAGTGTTGCGAACTGAGTTCAGCCTCCCACTGTACTTGCTCTGATGGTGCTATGGAGTGAAGGTAAGGAATATTGCTTGAGCCAGTTGTTTGGGTTTCTTCAGTTTGTGAATCAAACTTCTTTGAAAGCAACAAATGCCATGACCTGCATTTAATTCCAGCCCTTCAGCATAATTCGCAGTTACCCTGTATATCCCATGAAGAATAACTACCCATCAGCATGCCCTTCCAGGCACCCTTTCCATCTGTTTCCTAGTAACAGACATGACTTTTGTTCTCAACGTAAAAGCTTGAGTATCTCATATGGACCTCAAAAGAAGGAATAATTGCTCAATGCAGGCAAGTACAGAACATGAGGTGGAGGTATTTTTAATAGATGTGTTGTCTCAGGCCATCCAAGTGATTCTGTGAAATGCAGTGTTGTCAGAAGGGGTACCTGGGCGGTTTGACCAAGCGTTGCTGTCACAACTATCACAAGTGAAACTTTAAACTCAGGGCACATAATTGTATTTGACCCTGTCAGATGCAGAGTCGGTCACTCTGTGCTGTTGTAGTCAGCCCAGAAAGTGCTACAGAGTGAGATCACTGCCCAGTGTGCAAACCTGCACACTGTGTTTAGAGGGCGTAGCATATTGTTAGTCATGGACATAAATATCAGAAACAAAGCATGAGAGTGCATGCACTGAATACTCTGTTCTCTGTCCCCAAACGCATAAACTTTTCTGTGGCAGAGAGGACATTACATGTTGTCCCCATCCAGTATCGGGGAGGGTTCTTAAATGATTCCAAGAGCGAGATTAAGACACAAACAAGGTCAGATGCTGTACAAACTTGTGAGTTTTATTTTCTAGAACAACTGATAACAGCGATAGGACAGAGAGAAAAGGAAAGAAAAGTCAGAATCCCTAAGCAAGAAAAGAGTAGAGGCGCAGCTAATTACCACCACCACGAATCCAGCGATGTGCAGGTGGCTCGGTCGCGGTGCAGGTGATGGTGCTTCAAGCTCCAGGGGGACATGAACAAAAAGAGAGAGAGAGAGAAGGAAAGAAATCACCACTTTGATGGCAGCAGCCGTTCTTGGGAACACATGGTGACTGCAGCAGCTTCTTCCAGACTGCGTGGTCCAGGCTCGTCCGATCGAAGTGTGTGGGTGAGAGCGAGACTGCCCTGTGCCTGGTTCCTTGAAAGTCCTTTTATAAGGCCTGTCTGACTCCCATTTGCAAGTGTCTTTTTGGTGGGTCCGGCCCGGGTCGTCTGGCGGGTGAAGAGAAGGGATGGAGGGGGGAGCAGGGGCAGCAGCCGAAGCCAGCTCTGGGTCCAGCTCTGGGTCCTGAGCCTCAGCAAAGCGAGGGAGAGTGGTGCCTGCTCCTGCACTGCCCTTCTGCTGACCCTGACGCTACAGACAACCTGGTGCCACAAATGGGTAGTCCCCAGACAAAATATTTAAGGCAAAGATACACACATAGTCCAACTCTACAGAGGCACAAGATCTCTTGACAGACACAGAATCTCTCTCTGCTCAGATAGACATACATTAAGGTGGGGAAGCAGAAAACCTTAATGCTCCAAAGAAAAGAACAAGAAGAGTTCCACATGCCAGACTAGAAAAAGCTCCTGAGAAAAGATCTGAACAGCTGAAGGAAGAATGAACCCCCACAGGACTACAGCAACAGGAGAGCAGTGGGAGAGAAAGAGAAGGTCAGTGTTGGAGGAGAGTACAGGGAAGGAGGCAAGTTCCTGCAAAACCACCATGGATTGTAAACCATTTGTTCAGGAAAGCAAGCCTTTCCTTTTCCCTCCTCCTCTCACAAAGAAATTCAAAGGTAGGTGTGTTAGGTGTATTTGCAAAATAGGGTGTAGTGCTGTTTTGTAAACCACAGAGAACAGACTGTGAGTTCGGCTGAAAGTATTGTAGAGAATATAACAATGCCAAATTAAACACTTGGAAAGTGGTAATTCCTCTTTTTCTGGACTCTCCATGACTGGCTGGCAAGTTGTGGTGGCAACAGATGAGGAGGCTGACCTGAGTAGAGCAAAGTGAAATTGAAGCTGAATTTTTGTCACGAGCTTTATTTCTGGGAGTTTTGAAAACTGGAGGTTGTCTGTTAATGGGCGATTCCATCCCTTCCCCCCCTCAGCTGAGAAATAAAGGGGAGACGCTGCCAAATTCTGTTCAGCTTTACCTTAAAATGACCCGTGTCTTGCAAAAAACTCTATAGCTGGTTAATTATGGGATCACTTTTCATTGGCATGTACTTCATTAGTGAAGTCACTCTGCATAGGGTACTTATTATTAGAGCATGTGATAATAATGTTTTTTGAGATCTGTAAGGACTGTTGATGCCTCTTGAGCACAATACCCTTGATGATGTCAGTGCAGGAAAAATCACTGCACTGGCTTCTTATTTCACCCACCACTGTAAAAGAACAGATAACGAGACATTTCTAGATACTTCTAGGAAGAAATGCCTCCACATGAAGTGTTTATGAACTAGATTAGACCTCTTATTTCAGGAAGCCATTGCCTGTTATGGCTAATGTACATGCATGTTAACAATCTGTTCTCATTTTAGCTGGAAAAGCAGACCGTCCTCTGCAGCATCAGGATTTAGACCCTGACGTGTCTTCTCGTTTACTCCTTTCACTCCATGGTTTGAGATCAGGGAGAAAAATTGTATCTACTGTTTCCCAAATGGTAAAAGAACCAGTAAGTAAAAACCAGTAGAAAGGTTGTCTTACGTTCTTGATTTTCAGCCTGTAGCACTTTTTCAACTCATACTTTGCAATGCCTTGCCTTTTTCCTGGGAAGTGTCTCTAAAAAGATGGCTTAAATTAATCAGCCAAAATTTTTATTTTTCCTCATGAAACTAGCCACAAAAGTCAATTTTGAATCTCCTTACGTCAAGAATTAATAAGTATTGTTTTGCCTTGAACAAAAGATACAGTGGCTGCTTTAACCTTGCTTGGTGGGTTCTGTGTTAATTCCAGAATTTGAACTGTTAGGATGGTACCATAATTTGAGATGGAAATGTTTATGTTTTGAATAGAGATATAGTAATGTAATTGCATGACTTCTTGATGAAGGAAACATTCATTTCCTTTCTGTAGAAATGTAAAATCTTGTGCATGAGCAACGTCTTTTGTTGCCTTAATGTAGGAGCTTCCAACTGAAAATGAAGAGGATACCAAATCCAAAGAATCTGTGGGAAAGCAGAAAACAGAAAGAGAAGGATCTGCAACATTAAAATGGAGCAAATGAGCAAGTTTTTGGTTTTTTTTTTTAACACTTCTCATTCCCTTCCTGTGGCACTGACTCAGCTGTTAGCCATTTGCCAGCCTATTCCTCCTCTGGCTGTGCAGTTCTGCTCTTGACTTTACCAGCCTGTCCAGCTTGCTGTTCTAACAGGCACCTTTTTCCTCACTTAACAGTTTAATTTTCTAATGGAAACCAAAGAGAGAGGGCAGAGAAAAGGCAAAGTGGCTGCTACTCTTTGCAATGACAATGTGCTTTTCTATTGTCTGATTCCATTGACACTCTCATGGCCTTTAGTTCCCCATACAAGGCAGGAGGGGTCAGACAATGAATGAAGATATCTTCTTTGTTTTAAAATGTGGTTTCTGGTTCCTTCTGGAGAAGTACTGGAGGACATTTGCTTCTTATAAGCTGGGATGGGGCTCTAAAAGCTCATAGGAATAGTGACTGGGAATTCATGACATAGTCTGGTAAGGAATGAAAGCTAAAGGGAGCTTATTTCTATATCTTTTCTGTCTTGGTCCTGTCTACAAATAGATTATAAATAACTCTTTGGTATTGCTTTTTTTCCACTGTGAAATGCTGTTGATAATAAAAAAAACCAATTTGATACTTCCTTTTCTTTTCAGAACCACAAGAAAAGAATGTTCTGGGTCACCTCCACCAGTGGAGATACAATCCATCTCTCTGTCTGGAAGTCCAGTGGGTGGAATGAAAAGCAAAGAGGAAGAAGCAACAGCTACTGCAGAGAAGACTCTGTGAGAGACCCAAACAGACTGTCTGCTTTTTCAAAGCTGGTTGTGTGACAGAAGTTGCTGTAACTGGTTTTTAAGTTTACAATTCATACCACTGTTTGTAATGACATCAAAATTGTGTGGATTAGTAAATTATATGACTTGAAGTAAAGCATTTATGCAACTGGCATCAGCTAGTAATTACTAACTTTCCCAGTGGTGGTGCATCAAGGAATTGGAGCCACCACTGACTCATTGAGTTTGGCTCTGTTCAAACCAGAGCAATTTGCTCTGGAATGACCTTCTGGAGCTGCTCTAAGAAAGCCTTGATCTGTGCACCCCACAGGTATTACCAGGTACATAGCTAAACCCTGACTATCCTTATCAAAATCAGCACAAAGACCCAGCAGTATCATTGCAGAAGCTTCTCTTCTGGGCACTTGATTTGAAACAAAACATCTTTCCTTTGTTCATGGTAAGGTAGTTCTAACTTCAGATGCAACCTGGCTCATCAGTAACACATGTCCAGTGCACAAGGGACTGCACAAGTTAAAAGAGAACATCCTGAATTGGAAAGGACCCACAAGGATCATTGAGTGAGCTCCTGTCCAAGCATAGGGCATCCCCAACATTCACACCGTGTGTCTGAGAACGTTGTCCAAATCCTTCTGGAGTATTGTCAGGCTTGGCACCATGTCTGCTTCCCTGGGGAGCTGTTCCACTGCTCCACCACACTCTGAGCAAAGAACCTTTTCCTAATATCCAACCTAACCCTCCCCCAGCACATCTTCCTGCCATACCCTTGAGTCCTATCATTGGTCACCAGAGAGAAGAGATCAGCAACTGCTCCTCCTCCTCCCCTTGTAGAGCATGATGAGATGCCCCCTCAGTCTCCTCTTCTCCAGGTGACTTCAGCTGCTCCTCATATGGCTGCCCCTCTAAACCTTTCATGAACCTTGTGGCCTGCTCACAGAATTACAGAATCACAGAATCACTAGGTTGGAAAGGATCCACTGGATCATCAAGTCCAAACATTCTCATCAATCACTAAACCACGCCCCTCAGCACCTCATCTACCTGTCTTTTAAACACCTCCAGGGTGACCCTGGACACTCTCCAGTAGCTTTAGATCCATTTTATATTGTGGCACTCAAAAGTGCACCCTGTATTCAAAGTGAGATTGCACCACTGCAAGACAATCTCCCCTCTTGACCAGATGGTAATACCATGCTGGATGCACCCCACCTTGCCCTAAACCTGAACAGAGGTGTATTCAATCAGTACAGCAGTAGCACACGAGGTTTTTGTAGTACTGTCATTCAAGCACAATAAGACTGTGAGCTACTGGGTTACATAAAATGCCCAGATTGGTGAAGTTGCATATAGCAGGCATGCGAGTAACAACAGTGGTGGAAGAACAATCAAGATAAGAATAAGGGCATACAAACAGGCAGGGCATCCTCCCAAATATAGAAGAACAATGAGTGTCAAGACAACAGAAAACAAAACGAGCCCCATGGCAAGTAGAAGGGATACCCCACTCCCGGTCCTGCCATTTTTGGAAACAGAGGGCGTCAGTGTAAAAACTGGCACCGGCAAGGAGAACCTGAGAAGCAGAAGAACCACAAACAGTTTGGTTCTCATGTTTTCTTATTAAGGATGTCTCCAGACTACAACCTCAGGACAAGGAACCAGCAGGGATTCTTCCATATAGACTCACTGTATGGCATCTGTTCCACAGTACTGCATACCCACAGATAATTTAGAGTATGACTGGGTAAGACTAACATTTTAAGCACAGCTATTGAGTAGTCTTGTGTAAGTGCTGCCTTTGTCTGTTGTTAATCAATTAATTCAATGCAATTTAAATCTGGTCTGATTTACCATTTTTCTAAACATGGCCATCAAATCAATCTCTAACTGCTTGAGATGTAAAAACACATGCAGATGATACATAGATGATACATATCTATGCAGATAGATATACACAGTCTCTTGCAACAGTGTGCGCAGGAACAAGTACTTCAGAGGATGTTTAGGATCTCCCAGGAAAGTAACAGTGTCTTTATTGACATACAGAAAAATCAGAAAATTCTATTTTAGGTCAGATGGGATGAAGATGGCAACATCTTTCTATTATCAAGACATTATTAGCAATGCATTTGTACAGAAAACCATCCGTTAGAAATCTACTTCCAAGTCATGATACTTTCCTGATGTCTTGATTGATTTGATTGGATTCTTTCATGTCAGAGCTTTCAAGCTACTTGACAGAAGGGAAACTAGCTGATTCAAAGAGCAAGCAAACAGGCAAAACAGCTACTTTACCACACAGGGGCAGTGTTGGAAAGAACAATGGGCTCATGATCTTTCCTTATGTTGTCATTCCTGCTGCTGAGACCAAACCAACATTAGCTTTTTTTTTTTTGCTTACCAAAAAATTAAAGCACAAAGAGCTGCATGAAAAGGAGAGGATTAGCAAGGACTAAAGAAAAGGGAAAGGCAAAAATGAAGAAAGAGTTTCTTGGAAGGCTGACAAATGAGGAAAATGGCAAGTGGAATACAAAGCAGAGTTTGAGGCACTGCCCTTAGCTGGGGTGTTGGAAGAAATTTTACATAGGAAAAGTACAGCTGTCAAAGGGGAGTAGCAAGCCTCCATCATCCTTTTCTGGCCATACCAGAAAAGGTTGCTTCCCCTCTAAGGACATCTGTTCCCCCGCTGGCCAAGAAGCACAAGAAAAATGTTGAAGCTGTGGAATAACCCCTAAGATTTTGAAAGTCTCCCATGGGTCCTTAGTCCAACATAGCTGCGCCACTGTTAACACAGTTTGTTTCATATAAAACAGCTAATTATGAATTCATTTTTGTTTGCTAAGTCCTCAGAAACTCAATTTGAATCCTTAACATTACTCCCAGTTTGTGGAGGGGTAACAGGAGTAGAATCGGTCCATTTGGACCTTAGACTGCCTGCAGGTTTAGAACAAAATGAACAGAAAATCCACATGACCATGGAAGATTAAGCAATGGACAGCAATCAAGAGGATATGGTTAATTTAACTGAAATATTTGGGCTATATCTAAAGTCAACTTGCAGTCATGCAACTGCAGCATCCCTGCCTGTGGCTATAAACAAAATAAATTCTAAATTTTGTTTAAATTAAAACCTAACATAACTCCCACTGCCTTGTCTGTACTCCTCCATCTTCATTCTATTCTTTATTTCAAGACTCCTTTCCCCCATTCTTTTACTTTCTGGGATTTGATACCCTCCAGCATCATACACAAAAAGCTACTTCTGCCTTAGGAACTCTCTTCCAACAGCCAGCTGCCTGAGGAAACCCTAATTTTCTTCCCAGTTTCCTTCTCCAACAGCTATTATCAAGCACACCAGACCTCAAGCCTCCCTTTTCCTCCCACAAATCCCTCTGCCTCCTCTAAAGCTGCACAGGGGACAAATCTCCCTTCTGCCACAAGCCTCCTCCCCTTTGGCACTGTCTGACTTCTAATCACAGGCCCAAGGCTGCAGTCCTGAATCTGAAGATTTTCAGCATCTTTGGGTTTTTTTGTGGACACTTATAGGACAGGCATAGAAAGCATGTAATTTTTTTGTAATGTCATCCTTTCATATTTAACACAGTTTGAAATTAAACTAACAGGAGCTTGATTTGCCATTCAAACGGACTATTGAGAAATTGTCGTCTTCTGCTGAGATGCATCTCTGCCATGCATCAGTACAAAGGTAAGTATGCTGCCAAGCTAATTGTGAGTCTCTTAGGCAAATTCACTTCACAAGAACAGTCTCTGCACAAGCCACATACATCAGTCTCCTTTCCATCTACAAAGTTAAATACTTGTGTTTTGGGGCTTGCCACCCTATGGGACATAAGTTTCGCTTGTTGGGGTACAGGCAATGAAGCATCTTTTTAAGTCAAGACACAATATAATGGGTCAACTTCTTCAGCTGATAATGAAATGCTTACAAGGTCAGAAGTGACTAGACCCTGGTCCTCCTGTCTGCATTAGAAAATTTCTGATACTTACCTGGCTGACAATAAAACAATCACTTCAAGTGGGAAAAATACGAATTGCCTATTACATACATATTTTAACAAACAGGTGCATCAATCACTGTAACAACTAACTAGGTGGAATGAGCATGGAGAATATTTCATCCCCCAACAGTTTAAACAACAAGAGCAGATTACTTCTTTTTTGTTTGGCAGTACAGGCTCCAGTTCCAGTGCGTGTTATGGAACTTGACACAGGAGTCACTTTGTGAGTTTTTGAGGTGTCTTTTACACAGGAAGCCAGACATGCTGATCATGTCTCCTTCTAGCCCTAAAACTTGTGTATCTACTAAATTAATGGAACAGTGCCAGTTCACGTCCAGCTCCCCATATGAGTTTGAAAGAGAAAATCCTCTAACAGCGCTGCTTCTCACTAGCCACAACAATCATTGGAGCATATTCACCACACAGTAGGTTACAAACACAAACTCAGCTGCTTACGTTGCTGCGCAGGTTAGTCAAATAACATCTTTAAAAAGGAATGGCTCAGAAAATAGCATATGCTATTCCAAAATGGAGAAGTAGAAACATTAAAAGGAGAGTGGAGCCTGAAAGAAGGGTCAATAATTGCTTCAGCAGAAGATTCATGTGGGAAAGAAAGCAGTATTTTTTGTTCTCTTCAAATTTGGTGTCAAAAGTGTTAGAAGAGCATGGCAAGAAGATGGGACAAACTCCTTTCAGGGCTTTTCCGGGATATCAAAGCATCATGTGTGCAGGAGGTGGAACACTTCAAGGTGATTCCTCTTCCACTCCACTATGAACAGGGCTATACTTGAAGATTAACAGATCAAGAATATCCCAGTCCTGAAGGGAGGTAAAGTTTCACACATTTTTTTTAAGGCAAATAAAGTCAGTCTCTAACAGCTGCTTGAATTCCATAGTGGCAGAATTTCATGGGTCTTCACTAAAAAGAAATACGGCCAGATCAGGTGCCTGGGCCTTGGAAGAAAACTTGTCCTCTGAGACTGCTCTGAATAATGATGCTTCACCTCTCTTGCTTTTAGCGAAGCCAGTTGTGCAGGACTAGGGAGTGGTGGTTTTAAACTAAGAGATGGGGGGATTTAAACCGTATATAAGGAAGAATTTTTTTACAGTGAAGGTGATAAAACTTTGGACCAGGTTTCCAACAGCAGTGGTAGAAGCCTCATCCCTGTAAACATTCAAGGTTATGTTTGATGGGAGTCTGAGCAGCCTGCTCAAGTGGAAGATATACCAGCTCACTGCAAGGGAGTGGGAACTGGACGACCTGTGAAGTCCCTTCCAAACCAAAGCATTCTGTGATTCTATAATTCTGCTTCACTGGGAAGAAAACTGGAATCCTTCCTCTAGTAAATTCAAACAGTTTTGTAGAATCCTGTTGCATATAGCAGGTGAGTGGCACAGTGGCCCTGCAGATGCTTTCCCTTTCTTGATTTGTGGTGAGGGAACACTGTGAGTGCAGTTGATCTGCAGTCACCTGTGAAGGGTATGGACATCCTTCCCCACACAAAGCAGACAAGAGGATTAAACAGCCTTACAGGCAAAAAGACTGAAGAAGCTGAGAGACTAAGGAGATATACTCGTGAGGTAAAGACTGAAGGATAGAGGAGAGAAATACTGAGAAAATTATTCTGTCTGTACATTCCAAACATAATACTTTTTGCAGCAAAATTATTAATGCAGGCAGTACATTTATAATTATTTGCTCTTCTTCCTTTGACAGATTTCCCAAAAGCTGCTGTGATCACTCATCTAAGAGCTCTTTCTGGCTGCTTAGCATTTACTCAGCTCTGGTGAGTTTTTTAGGCTATTATGTATCTCGCTCTTCCCTTGTACCACATCAGTGCTTCTCTTCTTGGCATCAGCAGGTGCATTGAATTAGGTAATATACACCTTCCAGTGAGGTTTCCTTAACTTGAGAATGCTGTAAGAATTTATTATTTGGTGACTAATTCCATTTGGTAATTGATTCAAATATTATGTCTCCCAACAGACTTCTGCAATTTTTCTCATTTTTTATCACTTTTTCCAGTCTGCAAAAAATTAGCTAAGATCTATGCATATTTTTTAACACTTAGAACAGGCACCAATTTTTGTATGGATCCAATATAACACGACTTGAGGTCTGTGTCTCACTGATACCCCTGCATATATTCTGTAGATTTCAAGTCATATTTGTAACCTACACCAAAATCTTAAAAGGGCATTCACATAGGCATTTGAGAAGTCAGGTTTAATTGGTGTCAGAAAGTACAAATGCATTGTGGGAATTTTAGCAAACCTTGAGAATAAGGTTGATTACTTGCGTTTTGGATCTTTTTGAGTCACAAATTTGAGTAAGATAAGACATATTTTAAAGGATATTCTCTTTTTTTTTTTTTTAGTCTATTTTCACCACCTAGGAGAAAATTTTATTTTGAAGAAGAAATCTTCTGGAAGCAAGAAGAAATTTTGTGTAATTTTAGAAAACCCAATGCACATAGGAGAGCTCTGTCACTACTTCTGGTAACTAGTCCAGTGTAAGTTCTTGTTTGCAACCACAGCTTGAAACTTTATATTAGTTAAGTCATAAAGATATACCCATTTTTCAGTGGAATAGTATTTTTAATGTTTCATAGGTTTTTCCTAATGCACACAAAATTTGGGTCTTGTGTACCTGGTAATTTTATGATAGCAATCAAGATTATATCAGCAAAGTAGTGGTTACATCAAAACAATCCTGGTAGGATGGGACAGTTATACCTGGATACTAACACGAATTCCTCTGTAAAGACAAGCTTGTTAGCTTTTCATCTGAGTGCTAGGCAACTGGCAGGTCGGTAAGGAAAAGGTATAAGCACTAAAAGCTTTATCGGATTCAATGATCAAATGAGAGCATGAACCAGCTTAAATGATTAACCACCTGTACTGTGCAGTTCCAAAGTATTTACTTGTTAAGAGAAGGCCACTCTATTCAGTCTGTAATGGCTGATAATTAATTTTTGTATGGCTTTAAAAATACTGAATGAGTTTTTGTTTGTTTATTTTTTTTTCTGAAGAGGTGTTCGAAAGGCACATTTTGTTCCATGGCTGTGTATATGATGATGAACTTATCTGTGTAAAGCCATTATACTTCAGTGTGGTGAAAAATCTTGGTTGCCCCAAGGATAACAGTTCTGAAGAACATGGAAGCTAAATTATGATCAGAATTAGGACAAAAAATGTTACCAAACAGAGCAGCAGCAGAAAAGCAAGTATGAAAATATTTGTTATATTGCAATGCTTGTTTCTCAATGATAATGGAAAAGATTGGTTAATTTTCTTAATTTTATACTTGGGAGTTAGGAAGTTACTGAAGGGAGGTTACAAGAAGTATTCCTACCTACCACAGAAAAGCATGAGGTTTAAATGATCTCCAGCTCCACTGGTCAGAGATTGGTGTAAGAACTAGCAGTAAGGGAACATCTGAGAGGATCCACCAGCTGGTTTGAACAGAGACCTATTATTGTGTGGGCCGGATGCAGGGTAGGGGTCAAAGCCAGAAAGGTATTAGAGGAAACAAGCCAGGAGGAAAGCTGTTTGCCAGAACTCAAGTATGTGCAAACATTATGTCAGTAGTCCATGCATCAAAAAACCCAAAAAGGTAACTAGCTAGGCCAGATTAGTTATGTAAAAGTCTCTCCTGCAGGAAAAGACAGGGACAATTTTTTTTACTTGGCTCAGTAACAAGACTTCATGGAAAAGATATTGATATTTAATAGGCAGTTGGTAAAGAGAGGGGAAAACAGGATTGTGTGGCTGAGCTGAGGAAGCTGAGGATGCCAGCTGAAGTGGATCAGGGGAAGTGCTGTATCCTGTCAGGATCAAGTATCTTATGAAAGTGTATCACGCGTAATCTCTAGTGTACCACACAGCTTCTTCCACAGTGAAAGAGACCTGTGCAGACTAATAAAACCAACAGCTACATCCTTGTACTGCTACATGCCAGGGCATGGCAGTCCTGGCGTTGCTCAGGACAAAGGCTACCTAGGTGAGGAACTCATTGGAGTGTGCTCTAGATCACAACCAGCATGCCTGAAACTGAGAAAGAGCATGGATTTGGGAACTAGGAGGCACACTCAGATTCCTTGGTGCAGAGACTCTAGACGCTGCTCTCTGACTAAATAAGGAAGCTTACTTGGCAGCCATGTGCCTATCAGAATTAAATTTTGAACACAGCACCTCATAGAAGTTAACAAACAATGTATCTGGAGGAAGGTTTTTAAAAAGAACCCTACAACTTTTAAATAAAAGGTATTCTAAAAGTCAAGGTAATGCAGAGAAGGTCTGCAATGTTTTTATACCAGGGATGAAACAAGGTAACAGTTTCTCCTATGCTTACAATCTCTGAAGGTCCTGGGATTTACTTTAAATCCTAGACTCTTACCATCTATATTGAAAAAAATATAATAAACCTCATTGATTCTTCCTGAGGGCTAAGTGCTGAAGAAGGGACAATATTAGGCATGAAGTAACTCTCCCAATCAGACAGGCAGCTGGATCAAAATTGGGTTTAATAACACACGTGATCAAAACATGCTATTCCTTCAGGTTTACCATTAAAACTGAAAAAAACCCCCTCAAGGGTAAATGTAATCAAATCAACCAACCAATCAATTAGCCAGACAACCAATAAATAAAAAGCAGCCGAAAGGCAAAAATTATAGAGAGCAGGAAAGCGTACAAGAAAGCACCTGCTTACTACAGATGGCATGTAGCAGAATTCTATACTGCAAAATAAAGTACCAATTATTAATTATTTCTGATAATGTATTATTGATTGCTAATATATAAATCAAGCAAAAGAATGATTATTTTCTTTCTTGAAAAGATCTTGCTTCCTCATTGCAATTATTTCATAAACAGGACAAAAATTCTTGGTTTCTCAGTGAAACTGACAATATGCCCAGTTTGACAACACAATTAGAAAAAATTTGCAGGTTTTTACACTTCTTTTTTAGATAATTCTGAAGTCATCACTTGATATAATGTGAGACAGTAGTGGCAGTAAATTTTCGAATTGGAACAGAGAATCATCCCGTAAAATTGGCTGGGGCTTAGGGCAACACTTTTTATAAATTCAATATTTTTCATATGCTTTTGCTTTTGTTATAAAGCATGCATCCTATCTGCAGCAACGCCAGTTCCTCTTCTGCACCTGTTTTCCCTACTTACAACGGGACCACAGGAATAACAAAGAGCCACTAAATATGATTACAAAACATATTTATACAATACATGCCTATTTATGCATCTGCACAGTACTGTAGATTATTTAAGATTATTACGGTAGTACGAGCTTTTATTCCGCTTTTCACATTTAGAGTAAAAAACAATAATGTTGATTAAATATAAGAGGCAGATATACAGCTAGGAAAAAATGTTTGAAAACATCTGCATACATATGTTGAAGGAAAAATACTAAAAATCTTTACAAGATAGAAAACACTTTTAACCTCAGGAACAGACTGTATAATAAGCCAGGAATAATCCAGTACCTATCATAGATTCAAAATAATAAAAAAAACAATTTAAAAGGTATTCTGAGCCAATTCTACTGAAGTCAATGGAAGTCTTACCCTTGGTAGAAATGGTACTTATACAGTCAGCAGGAGTGATGTCCACTAGGAATATGCCGCACACTCTAGAGATTTGGTGTTTGGAGGGCCATGGCTTCCAAAGTGTGTTTCCACACCAGTACAGAGCCAAAAGCAGTTGCAATAGTGTGCTCCAGAGAAGCACAAAACACAGTCCACATTAAAGTAGTATATAGCCATGTATAGAATAAAAATTTCTTAGCTGATATCTACATTATTTAAAAAAATATTTCCAACAGGCAGAAGGGAGAAAATGTTGCCATTGTAGAGAAGTTGTGGAGATCAGAGATCGTTTGTGCGATGGACTGTGTCCAAGAAGTTAATATTTACAGTGTAAGCTTGAAAAGTATGACATTCCCTATAGTTTGAGAATACAAAGTAGTAGTAGTTTCCTGCTCTGTCCTTTCTGTTCTTCAACAGAATGCACACTTACATGTAGGGAAATAAATAGTATCAACTTCACAGAATCACAGAATCACAGAACAACCAGGTTGGAAGAGACCCACCAGATCATTGAGTCCAACCGTTCCTATCAAACACTAAACCATGTCCCTCAGCACCTCATCCACCCGTGCCTTAAACACCTCCAGGGAAGGTGAATCAACCACCTCCCTGGGCAACCTGTTCCAGGGCCCAATGACCCTTTCTGTAAAGAATTTTTTCCTAACGTCTAGCCTAAATCTCCCCTGTCGGAGCTTGAGGCCATTCCCTCTTGTCCTGTCCCCTGTCACTTGGGAGAAGAGGCCAGCACCCTCCTCTCCACAACATCCCTTCAGGTAGTTGTAGAGAGCAATGAGGTCTCCCCTCAGCCTCCTCTTCTCCAGGCTAAACACCCCCAGCTCTCTCAGCCGTTCCTCATAAGGCCTGTTCTCCAGCCCCCTCACCAGCTTTGTTGCTCTTCTCTGGACTCGCTCCAGAGCCTCAACATCCTTCTTGTGGTGAGGGGCCCAGAACTGAACACAGGATTCGAGGAGTGGTCTCACCAGTGCCGAGTCCAGAGGGAGAATAACCTCCCTGGACCTGCCGGTCACGCCGTTTCTGATCCAAGCCAAGATGCCATTGGCCTTCTTGGCCACCTGGGCACACTGCTGGCTCATATTCAGTCCCTGTCAACCAACACCCCCAGGTCCCTCTCCTCCAGGCAGCTTTCTAGACAGACTTCTCCTAGTCTGTAGCTGCACAGGGTTGTTGTGCCCCAAGTGCAGGACCCGGCATCTGCCCTTGTTAAACTTCCTGCCATTGGACTCAGCCCAGCGGTCCAGCCTGTTCAGATCCCTTTGGAGCCTCCCGACCCTCCAGCAGATCGACACTTCCACCCAGCTTAGTGTCATCTGCAAACTTGCTAAGGGTGCACTCGATGCCTTCATCCAGGTCATTGATGAAGACATTGAACAGGGTTGGACCCAGCACTGAGCCCTGGGGAACCCCACTTGTCACTGGCCTCCAGCTGGATTTCACTCCATTTCCCACCACTCTCTGGGCCCTCCAGCCAACCAGTTTTCCACCCAGGAGAGTGTGCGCCTGTCCAGCCCAGAGGTGACAGTTTCTGAAGCAGAACGCTGTGAGAAACTGTGTCAAAGGCTTTGCTGAAGTCCAGAAAGATACATCCACAGCCTTTCCCTCATCCAGCAGCCGAGTCACTTTGTCATAGAAGGCGATCAGGTTAGTTTGGCAAGACCTGCCTTTTGTGAACCCGTGTTGACTGGGCCTGATCACCCGGTTCTCTTGCATGTGCTTCATGATAGCACTCAAGATCACCTGCTCCATGACTTTCCCTGGCACTGAGGTCAGACTGACAGGCCTGGAGTTCCCTGGATCCTCCCTGCGGCCCTTTTTGTAGATGCAATTTGGGCTTTCGTGCAGTGCTTTGAAATGTTTTTTTCAGCAAAATGTTGAGTTTAGTTAACGCAGCATGCTAAAATTGTGTAATGAAACATAGAGATGAATTAAAACTCATAACATGGATGTGAGATGTACAAAGTCATAAACTACAAGACTTCTCTTAAAATACAGGCTTTCATCTGATGGTAGGCATATTAAAAGATGATATGTCTGAAAACACCTGCAACTATCTTGTAAGTACAGTCCTAGAAGATATATATATTTGTAATAGGAATGTTCCAAATCACATATGGTGCTTCATAAAAATATACAATTCCATGCGGTAGGCAAGTAAAATACAAGATGTGGAAAATTGTTCAGAGGATATATTCATGTTGAGTAAAGCAAAGTTTCTTGCTGTGCAGAGTAACTATTCTGTTACCTTTGAATGAAGGCAGAAAAAAGTTTAGTATTGAAAGGAGTTAGTTACATGAAGAAGCAGCTACCAACAGACAAGCTGCTACTTAGCACTGAGAGATGGGAGACAGAAAGGATTCAAAGAAAGAGGATATATGGATATAAAATGAGTAAAATGTCATAATCTGAATGGTTGATCAGCAGCTGGCTGTCAGGTGCCAATATGTTAATTTGTGAGAGACTGTATCCTCAAGTGCATACAAATAAAACTGTAACCTAACTTGGGAAGCATATCTCATTTTCACCTACAGTTGGAGCTGACAAGAACTCCTCAAAGGACTATTGCTTTCTCAGGCAGTGAATTGCACATCAAAACAAAACCTCAAGAGCTTAAGAACCACATTCATTCTTGGTTTTACTCTTAATGAAATCTAGATAGCACAGTCTATCATATTTCTGAATCAACTTGACCCCCAAATAGTTCCAAAACAACTTTATAGCATACGACCCATTAAGCAACTGCAAGTTAGTTTTCGTGAAAAATGAACATAGATATTTTATATTTTCGGTTCCTTGGCCATACCTCAAAGCTGCTCTTTTATTCTAAACAGATTTAAACATGGCAACTAATTTCTTCCAGTTTAGATGTTTTCTCTATTTGGAATTTTTCACTTGTGTTTGAATAAAGAGAAAGCACAAACTGTTTATCTCTTCTTTGAAAGGGTATTGTTTCTGTTTCCACGTCAAACATAATTCACTGCTTGTAATTTACTGTGAGGCAGTTCCCTTGTCTGTCACAAACCTGTCTGTGGCACAGAGCAGAAAACACTCAGCAGAGCTTTTACAGTGTAGAGCAGCCACTAGACTTGATACAGACCAAATACAGCCTCATATGTGTCTGTGTCCATCTTTTGCACTAGTCTTTGTGGAAGTGCATTCAGCGTTTTATTGAACTGATGGTGACTGTGATTTCACCAGGCCACCATGCTACCACTGCTAAGACTGAGCAAGGTAGAAAGTCAACCTAGTAACAAGCTGCCAGCCATATAGAATTCCTAAAAAAAAAAAGAGGTTAGAGACCTCTTAATTGAAAAAAGCACTGAATTTAACTTAAAGTTTCCTAAGTATCATGAAACTTATGCCAAAAAATGTTAGAGAAGATAAGGTAGGTATTGCACAGTATATAAATATTTGCTCTGACCAATGCTAAATCCCTCCAAACACCATACGAAACTCACTCCCATTTGTACTTGTCACAATAAATTCAATTTTTTTTTAGATTATGATGGAAGAACAAAGATGGCAGCAATTGTACTTAAACCTGACCAGTCATTTAATGGAGAAAACCTATATAAGCATGTTGTGGACTTCTTCCAAGTTATGCCCAGACACTCTTTGTGAGAATCATGGGAAGACAATCAGCTGTCTCCCATTTGTATTTATTTTCTGCCTGCCCTGAAAAATGGTCTCTGCAATCATGGAAATTTACAGGCATCTTCAAGAGTTGAAACAGAAAGGTAATACTAGTCTGAATTATTGTTGCTATTATTATTAAGAAGTTAAACAAATATTTGATGAACTAAACATATTTTGCTTCAAAGATACATTTATATCTAAAAATCCTAGAATTGATTAATAATATGGCAAAGTGGTATTTTTTGTTTCAAAGCTCTTCATATTTAACTAGCGTGTTCTTCTAGCCAGCGGAAGATGAAGCAGCTGCACGTAGGTAATTTGACACATAACAGTGTCCTCTTACAAAAGGACACTATGATCCATTCGAAACCTTTTCCTAATGCGGTTGTTCTTGAAATAATTATTCACTGTTACTGGCAAAGCATGAAAGAAATATCTAGTTCTTTGCAAGATAAATACTTGACAGTGAAGATCTCATAATCTGAGAACTAAAAGGTACCCACATGCTTTAGAGGATAAAAGTAGAATTGGGATAGAATTACTTTTAAATTTGCACTGTGAAGTGCATGGATTGCATCCCTTGTGTACTCCCCCCAGGATGACCTTCTGCAATAGGGCAGGACACCATGAACTCTAGAGAGCAGTGAAAAATATCCACATTACATTTTCTGAAAGTTTGTAGCCGAAAGTTTTCTACTATCAGGAGATGCTGAAAGGTGTTTGGCAGTTTTTCCTCTTCCTAAAATACTGAAAAATTGTCTGAAGGCACAAATTTGACAGAACAAGATGGGAATGTAACAGACTGAGTGAGACTGCAAAAGAAGAGGAAAAGAAGAATGTATTAATTTAGACAGAGAACAACTTTTAAGAGAGTTCTAAGAATAGAGGAAAGGTATTTTTTTTTCACTTATAGGTTACTGCACTGAACTAAATGCCTCTTCAAATGCAGTTATCGTAGGCTGTACTGTCTAAGGAGCCTCAGGACAGCAGTGCCCTCTTCTGGGAAAAACCTTTGGAACAATTTTGTCTTTATGTTTCCAGGGATGGAGAAAACCTATATGGAGATTTAAAGTCTGCATATGTGCAACTGAATAAACCTGTATGCAATTATGTGTTCTCTGAATAAAGATTTTTTTAGCTAATTGAAGGAAGCTTACTACCAAAGATACCATCAATACCAATTCATGAATATTTACGTGTGAAAGTTCTTATTAAAGGAGATAAGACTGTTTTAATTAAAAAAAAATCCAAATTACAAACTCCACGTTCTTATTTTAAAAAACACCTTAGGGGAGGATAATGGGATGAATGCTGAGGTTTCTGAGTGGACAGAAAATTAAGTTTCTTCTGAGCAAGAAAATATGTGTCTTGAGAAAGGGTTCATCCTAATCAAGAGTGACAAACAAAAAAGTTAAATTCTCACACAAAACTGGATTTAAGATGAAATCAAACTTGAAAAATTTTCAGCAGTCCATATGTAAGCTCTTTCTAATAGTGATACAAAGAACTAGCTTACTCTGAGGCTCTGAGATAGTAGCTTTTTCTCTTGACTTTTGCTAATCTTATTTCTTGTTGCAGAAAGACATTAGGAAGAGGTTTCTAAGAGCATTCAGGGAGTCATTTCAATTTTGCATTATTTGTGCTCTGTTTCATTTGGGGGAGTTTTGTTTTGGTTTTGGTTTTCAAATCTGATACTTCCACGCAGAAAAATCTGATTTTATAAAATAATATCTGGAGAAAATTTAAACAGAAAATCTCAGCAATCTGAATTCATAATACAAATTTAAAATATTTAATAACTTTCTTTATTAAATTTTTAATCTTATCGTTGTAACTTTTTAAATAATTAGCAAGACAAATTCATGCTAGCTATTCAATCTGAAGCAAGCCTGCTTGGTAATGACTGAACATTATTACCATCTGGCAGCTATTCAGTGTCTGTGTGGAATGACTTGGTGGTCTAAGCGTGGTTCCTAGTGTAAGTGCTGCCAAAAGAGAGAACAAACTGGCAAGCTTATTTGCAGTCTCAGCTCAGAAGCCAAAGACTAAATGATCTGGGAGTTGTGGAAATGGAGTAGCAGTGTGAAAAAGAAATCAAGTACATTACAGAGAGAAAAAAGTAAGAACAAAAAAGCAGCCCATTTTCACCACAGGAAAATGCTGGCTACATTGAAAATGAAGTAGAGTAGTAACAATACTCGAGAACAGTGTGTTTTAAACTTTTCCCCTAATTTGAGCCACATTTTAAATGAGATTATTTTTTAGACCACTTCTTCTCTCATACGTTTGTGTGCAGACCAGCTTGATGGTGAATCGGCATTTGAATAACCGCTATGTAGTGACTGCTCACATGGAAAATAACACTGGAAAGCCTTTAACATACTTGTATTTAATGTCTTTAGTGAAGTGTAGCAGTTTGGAAATGAGAGGAGAGCCAGAACTATAAAATCAGCCAGCTCTCTGCAGAGCATCACCAAGTGTCTCATAAACTACAGATTTTGTGATCAGCTGTGCTAATGAAAGTTAAAGAAAATCCTGATTTTGAAACAGAAGTTTGCAAGTTTGCTTGTTGATGGAGACATAAATAAGAAATAAAAGCTGCATTACATTTAGGTTTCACTGCACCTGTAAATCAGATCATTCTGTTTAACTAAAGACAAAATTGTATGATCCATCTATTTCAGTAATTGCACCATATTTTCACTGATAGAGGCTGAAATGGAATATTGCACTTTATTTGAATTATTCCTTTTTTTAGAATGTTATGTGAAGTATTTACTCCAGAAATTATATCTCTATTTCCTGCATGAATCTACACATTCCTAGATTTCTTTGACAAAATGTTATCCAAGAACATGTTTGTGAAATCTTTTTTATAAAGCATACAAATAAAATTACTCTGTAATATAGAAAGTAAATTTCAAATATACTCCCACAATTATTTTGTAGTTTTGCATGTATAACAATGAACTTAAATGATAAATACTGCACCAAATATAGCAAACTGCTTTCAATAATCTCTATGGCACATTAAATCAAGTGAAACAAATTGCAAGCAAAATATTTTAGTATTAACTATAAATCATATTTAGTTGTAATATTAGAAGCTTTTGGGTTGCAGTGTAATCAAGAACCCCAAAATATATACATTTTTTGTAAAACACATATTTAATGTATCTTTAACGAAATAAAGAATGTCTGTCCAGTAACTGAGAACGACCATGTGAACAGAAAAAGGCATAATTCTTAGTGCCAGGGGAAGCAATACTTGGAAAGGTTTGATATCCTATGACACCAAGACATGCTAGTGAGAAGTATAAATATCAATGGAGATAAAGTTTTTACCAAGCATTATAAAAGATACAATTGGTTCTCAAGTCCCTACGTTCATATTATAACATAATCCTGAAAGCAGCATACCAATTGTAAGCTGTCCTCAGCGAATAATCTTTTTATTCAGCTTTAAGAGTCTTTCTGAGTATTGTAGAACCCAGGAATTTGTTTCATAAACAAATATTTTATATGCCATTAAGTCATGGATCACTTATAACCTTTTACTATAATCACTTATAACCTTTTATTATAATCTCTTGCAAAGTAATTAGAAGGTATTTAATTTCAAAACCAAACCCAATCTAACCTACTAAAAGAAATCAGTAAAATCAGACTAAGGAATCACAAAACCGAT
The DNA here is from genome assembly GCF_032191515.1 of Phaenicophaeus curvirostris. Lineage (NCBI taxonomy): Eukaryota > Metazoa > Chordata > Aves > Cuculiformes > Cuculidae > Phaenicophaeus > Phaenicophaeus curvirostris. The sequence goes on from NC_091431.1 coordinate 20,075,397, forward strand.
TTGAAAGCTTGTTTTAGAAGGCACGCACACACTACATGTAATTATATACCATGTAGGTAAAGAATTGACTGTGAAAGTGTGAAAGTCATTTCAGGCACCACAAGACGGTAGCATTTCTGAATGTTACTGGCACTTGCTTTCTTCTCCAGTGCTTACGGCACAGAGTTTTACAGAAGAGCAGTAGTCTGATCTTTAATCACAGAATAGTTGAAGTTGGAAGGGACCTCTGGAGGTCTTCTGGTCCAACCCCTCTACTCCAGCAGAGGCACCTAGAGCCAGCTGCTCAGATGGCTTTTGGATATCTCCAAGGAGGGAGATCCCACAGATCCCTGGGCAACCTGCACAGTGCTTGGTCACCCTCACTGTAAAAATCTTTTCCATTATGCTGAGAAGGAAACCCTTGTGTTTCAGTTTGTGCTCCTTGCTTCTTGTCCTGTTGCTGGGCATCACTGGAAATAGCCTGGCTCCATCTTTTTTACACCCTTCCTTCAGGTAACGACTTTGAAACTTTTCTCCTCATATCTAATGTCTACAGAACAGTGAAGTAAAAGTTCTTTTTAATAGCATTTCACTTCTGTATGGATCTCCCTTCATTCTCCCCTGGCGCTGCAAAGGCAGAATATGAGTACACAATTTCATGAGCAGCAAAGCAGCAGCGTAGAAGGTATCTCTGAGTGAAGAGCTCTCAAAGCCTGATCACTCAACCAAACACTCCTTTCAAGGTGAGAGAATAGAACAAGAGGGCTGGGTATTATAAAACACTCCCATACACCAACAGAAACTGGTAGACTGCCAAGGAGGCAGTCTTTTAATAAAAATTCAGCTCAGATGTGCCCTAAGTTTCTGGCCAGGGTATTTCCAATAACTCGTTATGGACTTACATGAAACCATCACACTGTGACTCAAAAAACCAGACATTACAGACAATCACAGGAGATTGTGCATCGTCATATGGGCACAAGGATGTTGTTCTCATAAATTGTCTCTGTTGGGGAGATAAATATCAGGATTACTTGGCTTACAGCTAGATTTCTTTCAAAGCAAAGAAGAACTTCGTGACTTCCTGGGGTTCCTCTTGCCCTGTGCTTTTTAGTTCTTACTCAAAAACAGGAGGAGTTTTATCTCAGGACTAAAAGTAATCTCTTTATGCATCAATAAGGTCTAAGTGACCTGCCAAAATTCAAGATCCGTAAGGTTATTTTGATAAGGGTTGAAACAGATGTCAGAGTCAGGTATTTTTCCATACTCTTTCATCTGCTTCATAGTTCAAAGCCTTTAGTAATCTCTTCCAGGATTAACCTTTCTTTCATGTTTTTGGTTTCTCCTTACACTCTTTCCATGACCATATCAAACTTATGCATCTTGTCTGTTTTGTCATATTGTTTCTTTCTCATATCAGCAAACACCCAGTTCAAAACATTATCAGTAGCATCTCTTCATTTGTTATTTCAAATTCTGTATGTATGGCTTTGCTTTTGTTGTTCAGGCAGTCATACTCAATTTTTAAAATTATATTACCTAAGAAACTCACTTCAATAAAAGAAAACAAACAGGAATTGTACAACAACCTTAAACAAATGACAACTGTTGAAACTCAATATTTAAACCAGAATCAAGTCATCATTACAAAAACTAATTTAAAATACAATAATAAGATTTTTAGTACAGAAATACTTCAAAATATGTAATTAATTAATCTATGCCACAGATAGGTGTGAAACAAAAGTGAATCTTAGACTAAGAAGACACTTAAAGAAATTGAGGGACTGAATATTTCATATGCAAATCAGTGTGTTTCCAGCAATGGGAAAAAAATCCTACAAAAGATAGAACAATTCTTAACACATCAACAATTTCCACAATAAACAGAAAGAGTACAAATTGCTGCAATCAAAACTTGGAATCCTTTTAACTACAAAGATACCAGCACTTGCATTTGTAGATAACACAGCCTTTTTATGATCTGAAGAGAGTAGGTGATATTGGCATGCTTTTGACATGCTAGAAGCAGTAAGAAATCAGCTCTGGAAAGAAGTTCAGAAAAAAATGCTTTAAACAATAAACAATGCAATAAAACAATACGAAGACCAGACTTTGTGACCTGAACATACTGAAAGCGGACAAAAGAGAGAAATATAAGTTATAAGATGAGTGATCGTCTTTCTTTCATTGCTGATACCATGGGCTAATCCCAAACGGACATAAAGAAAAATATTACAACGTAAGGTGTTTGATATTGCTTTATTTCACTGGAACTTCTGTTCAAGAATTGTATTTATACCATCTTCAGAGGATCTACAGATTACCCAAAATTATGATAAACCTCAAGTCAAGGAGAAGGGAAAGTGTTTACAAAAAAGACTAAGTGTGCATTCTGAACTTTTCCACGCCTCTTAGCATCTAGATTTAAATAAAATATCTCTCAAAAAATAAAAACTAAAAACTCCACATAACTCACAACGTATTTCTTATAAAAGCCTTGGAGGAATGTATCTAAATTAAACAATGTTGGCATGCTATCCAGTAAATAACTACAAATACAGCCGTCTTTAAACTACATCACCCTAGAATTTGGAGCAATAAGTGAAGCAAAGTGTTTCTAAAGTATTTAATAGCCTTTTAAATAACAGAAATCTGATTACAACATAGCTCCTGTTACTTTTATGTGTACTCCTATTACCTTCTACCGCTTATTATTATTTATATATTCCTATGACTCCTATTACTGTCTATTGAGATATGCATTTATCCTTCACACAGGAATTATATAATTTCCCCCAAATAGTGACTCTTTGACAGTAGAAATAGTGCCAGCCTAAGAAATTCTTTCAAAATAACTAAATTAAGTTCAATTTTTCTCTTAATCTTTATCATAATAAGAATTGCCTTATGAAGTTATGGGCCCATTTAATAAAAGATACTGGTATTGTCTTTTAAATTCCCTGTGCCTTAGATCTCATTCATTCCTGCATATAGTGATACTTGTAGCTCTTGAAGTAAAAGTACTGCAGAAATCTAGACTGTGTTCTAAAATAACCTCCTGTATAGGCTGGATTTTGCTCTAAGACACATAAAATGCTGCAGTGCCCAAATGATCTTTAAATAATAAATGAAATCATTAGAATTAGCATTCAAGATCTCCCTACATTTAAAAAAATACTATTATTTACATGTACAAAGTAGGTTATATAAAGTCTTCACCTATTATCACTTTGTGTGCATGCTTATTTTTTTAACATACTTTTTCCTTTCTATTAAGTGGACATCTACACTGCCACTTAAATACTAACAATACATATGCAATTTATATTAATTACATTATAGGGAATCCTTATCCAAAATTCTCTGTACTTTTACTTCAGGACATAAAGAAAGTTAAAGTCATCGGACTGATCTTCCTACCGCAATGAAAAAAATCACGTAAATAGGAAGATAATAATAAAGGAAAATGGCAACATCAATAAACTAGAAATCTCAGCCACCTCACCCCCAAAATGAGAAATATAAAGTACTGACAAGGACACAGCAAAAATGAAGAGAGCTAGAGAATCTAACGTGAACACCACTTCCATTGTAAAAGACTAAAGATTCTGTAGCATGCCTTGAGGCATTGGCCTTTTTTTTTGAGAAAGGAGAGAACCAACAACAGAACAAAGGACAGGCAGAGAAAGAGGTACAGACAACACCTTACAATGGGGTTTGTGAGAGAGCTGAAAGGGATGAAGATACATTGGAAATTCTGCTTCTGAATGTTAGAGACAGTAAAGGAACATTTGGTGTCTGCCTGATAAGAGAACAAGTAGAAAAAGGTTACTGTGGAGCAACCGGTCTTTATATAAATTATTTTCTGCCTGGCCTATCAAACAGCTTTTATACAGATACAGCAATACTTAGCAACTTTGACTGACAATAATTTTGAAAAATTGCTGTGTTCTGTGATGAAAAACAGTTTAAGAATGACAGAGCTCTGGATTGTGGAACCTGTAATAGAGAATTCTATTCATTGGTTGTACTTCCACCTAGATTATATTTAGCGATACCTCTCATGTAATTTTCCTGATCTGTTTTTGAAACTTGAAGGAGATGATTTGTGAATTTTTACTAAAAATGAACTATGCTGATCTTTCTCGAAATACTTCACTAACCTGTAATTTCTGAATACAGTATTTGCAAAGCATACAAATCAAGTAATTTTAGTTTTAAACAAACGCCAATAAATATGGAGTAACCAATCATGCTCACACTCAACACTCATTCAGAAAAGGACTTTTAGCAATTTCCAGGCAGAACCTTTACCACTTTCCAAGGTAAGAGCTCTGAATGAGTAATAAGGCCCTAATTTCCTTCAGAAAATTGATACGGACAAAGACTGAATTCCGAAATACATAGGCAGAGGAAAGACTTCTGAACTTAAAATCAGAAAAACAAATACTCAGTACTGAAAACTGAAATAACTACAGGTTGCATGACTGTAACTACGGCATATTAGTCCTGCAGAGAAGACTTGTGGGTGCTGGCTGATGAGAAGCTCGACATGAGCCAGCAACGTGCTCTTGTAGCCCAGAAGGTCAGCTGTATCCTGGGCTGCAGCAAAAGCAGCGTGAACAGCAGGGTGAGGCAGGTGATTCTGCCCTTCTGCTTTGCTTTCGTGAGACCCCAGCTGGAGTCCTGTGTCCAGTTCTGGAATCCCCAACATAAAAAGATATGGCACTGTTGGAGCAGGTCCAAAGGAGGGCCATGAAGATGATCAGAGGGCTGGAGCCCCTCTGCTACAAGGACAGGCTGAGAGAGTTGGGATTGTTCAGCCTGGAGAACAGAAGGCTCCACGGAGGCTTTATGGCACCTTTCCAATACTGAAAGGGGCTACAAGAAAGCTGGGGAGTGACTTTTTACAAGGGCCTGTAGTGATAGTACAAGGGGGAATGGCTAAAAATTGGAGAGGAGGAGATTTAATCCAGCCATTAGGAAGAAATTCTTCACAATAAGTGTGAAGAGGCACTGGCACAAGTTGCCCAGGGAAGCTGTGGCTGCCCCATCCCTGGAGGTGTTCAAGGCCAGGCCGGCTGGGGCCTTGGGCAGCCTGATCTGGTGGGAGGTGTCCCTGCCCATGACAGGGGGGTTATAACTGGATGGGTTTTAAGGTCTCTTCCAATCCAAACCATTCTATGATGATTCTATGGTTGTATGATTCTATTAAGTGTAGGAAGATATTAAACACAAATCATTCCAGTCAGACCATGTTGGCTGGACACAGAACCACAGAATTAATTAGATTTGAAAGGAACTTAAATCCCATCCGGTTTCAACCCCTCTACCATGGGCATGGACACCTCCCACTGGATCAGTTTGCTAAAAGCCTCATCCAACCTTGCCTTGAACTCCCCCAGGGATGGGTCATCTGTGAGTTCTCTGGGCAATCTGTTCATCTTTGAACATCTTTGCATGGTCAGCTGACCTTCCAAATGCTTCCAGAATTCCTTTTGCTTTCAGTAGTAAGTGGAACTGACTACCTCAGGATAAAGCAATTTTCAGTGCTATCAACAAAGTAGAACCTGAGGGGACAATGTGCTAAAGGAGACGATACAAAACAGGGTTACCCCAAAATGTGTTGGTGTAATACTTCACTGACCACTAACACTCATGCTGCAAGGGGATTGTTAACAGTGCTGAGACAGGATGATGAAGCTGTGATTAGCCAGCAGGCCATTTATTAAGTGGTTAATGGACTGGTGTAAAATGCATGTTATTACCGTTCATTACAGTAAGTCCTTTTAAAAAGAAGTAGGCCACAGCACACAGATATATCCTTGAACATCGCTTCTTCAACACCCTGGCATAAAAGTTACATTTTGCAACAAGATCATACCTATAGATATAAAAAGTTATTAAACTGCATGGAGCTGAAGCTTTTGGCAAGAAAATCCCTTCCAGAAACAAACACATAGTTATTTGCTCACGTAAGGCTGATTTTTTGTTAAGTGTCTATACTTGCCTTTTTGTTACTTTCTTTCATTGCCAAGCTACCATTTGAAGACGCCTACATGTTTACCTCCTCATTTTTAAGATAACCACTTAACAACAAACACTCCCCCCCACCATGCAGATAGAAACTAAGAAAACGGCCAATTTGTCTGAAATGTTCATGGCTTACAGATTAAAAACACCATAATATGACACATAAAAAATACTTTCTGTGCATGTAGTCCTGACTATATCAAATATATGCAAAGTTAATGACATTAAAATGTCTGTTTGAGTTATCCTGTATTTCCTTATTAACTTCATGGGGTTTATCAATCAAGATGGTTCAATATGACGGCTCTCACCTACATTTCATATGACAAGTTACCTGAATTAACACAAAGGATTTTTTTTTTCAGAAGCACTTTTTTGAAAACAGATAATTTATAAAACAGATAAAGACATGAGGCTCCAGCTGGAGTCAGACAGCATTGTAGCTTCTTAGAAGAATCATGTGGGAATCAAGAAGAATCTGTGGGAAGCCTTAAGCAGAGCAGCTGATGGAGCAGGTGCTGTTTAGTCTAGAGAGAAAGTGACTTCATTGCTTTCCACAACTGCCTGAAAGAAGTGTGTAGTTACGTGGGTGTTGGTCTCTTCTCCCTGGTAGTCAGTGACAGGACAAGGGGAAATGGCTCAAGATATACCAGGGAAGATTTAGGCTGGATACTAGGAGGAATTTCTTTACTGGAACAGGCTGACTAGGGAGGTGGTTGAGTCATCATCCCTGGAGGTATTTAAATGATAAGTAGTTGCCATAGTTGGGGACATGATCTTGTGGCAGACTTAGCAGGGCTGGATTGATGGTTGAACTCGATCTAGAAGATCTTTTCCAACTGAAATCACTCAATGATTCTATGAATCAAGTCCAAGGCAGTGTCACAATCAGCAACTGTCATTAAGTTGCCTCAATGGCCCTGACCAACAGTCACCTGGGATCTCCTATCCTCCACTCAATGACCCCAACAGCTCTATTCAAGCTTAGGCCTGGGTTGCCACTCCTACCTGAACTGTGTTGTCCTGTCCTGTGGATGGACCTCCCTATATCCTTGTGTCTATTTCCACATCTAGCTCATCTCTACTTCATAGAATCATAGAATCATAGAATAACCAGGTTGGAAGAGACCCACCTGATCATCGAGTCCAACCATTCCTAACAAACACTAAACCATGCCCCTTAGCACCTCGTCCACCCGCCCCTTAAACACCTCCAGGGAAGGTGAATCAACCACCTCCCTGGGCAGCCTGTTCCAGTGCCCAATGACCCTTTCTGTAAAGAATTTTTTCCTAATGTCCAGCCTAAATCTCCCCTGGTGGAGCTTGATGCCATTCCCTCTTGTCCTGTCCCCTGTCACTTGGGAGAAGAGGCCAGCACCCTCCTCTCCACAACATCCCTTCAGGTAGTTGTAGAGAGCAATGAGGTCTCCCCTCAGCCTCCTCTTCTCCAGGCTAAACACCCCCAGCTCTCTCAGCCGTTCCTCATAAGGCCTGTTCTCCAGCCCCCTCACCAGCTGTGTTGCTCTTCTCTGGACTCGCTCCAGAGCCTCAACATCCTTCTTGTGGTGAGGGGCCCAGAACTGAACACAGGATTCGAGGAGCGGTCTCACCAGTGCCGAGTCCAGAGGGAGAAGAACCTCCCTGGACCTGCTGGTCACACCGTTTCTGATCCAAGCCAAGATGCCATTGGCCTTCTTGGCCACCTGGGCCACTGCTGGCTCATGTTCAGTCCCTGTCAACCAACACCCCCAGGTCCCTCTCCTCCAGGCAGCTTTCTAGACAGACTTCTCCTAGTCTGTAGCACTGCATAGGGTTGTTGTGGCCCAAGTGCAGGATCCGGCATTTGGCCTTGTTAAACCTCATCCCATTGGTCTCAGCCCAGCGGTCCAGCCTGTTCAGATCCCTTTGGAGCCTCCCGACCCTCCAGCAGATCGACACTTCCACCCAGCTTAGTGTCATCCGCAAACTTGCTAAGGGTGCACTCGATGCCTTCATCCAGATCATTGATGAAGACATTGAACAGGGCTGGACCCAGCACTGAGCCCTGGGGAACCCCACTTGTCACTGGCCTCCAGCTGGATTTCACTCCATTTCCCACCACTCTCTGGGCCCAGCCATCCAACCAGTTTTCCACCCAGGAGAGTGTGCGCCTGTCCAGCCCAGAGGTGACAGTTTCTGAAGCAGAATGCTGTGAGAACCTGTGTCAAAGGCTTTACTTAAGTCCAGGAAGATACCTCCACAGCCTTTCCCTCATCTAGCAGCCGAGTCACTTTGTCATAGAAGGCGATCACGTTAGTCTGGCAAGACCTGCCCTTTGTGAACCCGTGTTGACTGGGCCTGATCACCTGGTTCTCTTGCATGTGCTTCATGATAGCACTCAAGATCACCTGCTCCATGACTTTCCCTGGCACTGAGGTCGGACTGACAGGCCTGGAGTTCCCTGGATCCTCCCTGCGATCCTTCTTGTAGATGGGCACAGCATCAGCCAGCCTCCAGTCCAGTGGGACTTCCCCAGTCTTCCAGGACTGTTGGAAGATGATGGAAAGGGGTTTGGCCAGCACATCTGCCAGCTCCTTCAATACCCTTGGGTGAATCCCTAGACTTGTGGGTGTCTAGTCGGGCTTCGCACTGGTGCAGACCAATCTCAAGTTCTGTTGGGCATCACAGTAGAAAAAGTATCTACAGCTACTGGAGAGTGTCTGGAGGAGGCCACAGAGTTGGTGGAGGGTTTAGAGGGGAAGTCATATGAGGAGTGGCTAAAGTCACTTGGTCTATGAAGCCTGAAGGAGATTGAGGGGAGACATGATCATGGCTCACAGCTTCCTCATGAAGGGAGGAGGAAGAGCAGGTGCTGATCTCCTCTTTCTGGTGACCAATGATAGGACCCAAGGGAATGGCAGGAAGGTGTGCCAGGGGAGGGTTAGGTTGGATATTAGAAGAGGTTCTTCACCCAGAGGGTGGTGGAGCAGTGCAACAGCTCCCCAGGGAGGTAGTCAAGGCACCAAGCCTGACAATATTTGAGAAGCATTTGCACAATGCTCTCAGACACAAGGTGTGAATGTGGGGGTTGTCCTGTGCATCCTGACTGGATGATCCTTGTGTGTCCCTTCCAACTCAGGTCATTCTGTGATTCTATGTTTCTGTGACTCTATGATCTGTTTGGGCTCATAGGATCAACCCTAGACCTGATTCATACATGTGCTTTATCTCGAACTGCTGCCCTATGTTGGAGGACCCCAGAACCCAGTGTGTTCAGGTGAAGCAGGAGTGATATCTGGTCAGAGAGGGCTCTGCTCCCTGTATTACGGACATCCCCAGTTCCTGTTTTGTCCCCTAACTTGTGGAGTAGCCCTGCTGTTGCTGCTTGGTGATATTGACTATGTGAAACGGAGCCACAGCAATATGAAGTGGGAATTTTCACTCATCTCTCAATGTAAGCTGCCTTGTGAAAGGGGAAGGAATACCAGGAAAAAAAAAAAGGGAGCACAAAGAGTGCATCAAACATCGCTTCAAGCAAGCCTGAAATTTGTGTGTGCCAGAAAGTGTTAATAGCTGCAAAAAAAACACACCAACTCAATACAGGAGGCTTAATACGTGAACAATTTGCTTTACAACTCATTTACTAGGATCCAGGTAGAAGATGCTTGAGTAATGATTCGCTCGCACAACAAAATGCCTGTGGTTTCAGTATTCAGAAGATATGGCCCAAACGTGCAGAGAAGTACAAGTACCTGTAACTTTTAAACACTTAAAATTCTTTTATCCCTAGGCTGCTGTAAGTTGGTTCTTGTACTTTCAAGAGAGTTGTTTCCCCTCTTCATTTTCACACAACAGAAAAGGAGTACGTGAGCAGAGAACTAAGAAAAAGAGCAAAAGGTTTTGCTACAGAATTTAAAGAAATCAGTATTTTAGCCTACAGTCCAACTATACCATGGCAATGTCTATCTGAAAGTGGTGTTCCATATAGAAGACACAAGTTTTTAAAACATAGAAGCAGGTTTGGAAATGGGAGTACAAGTACAGGGAACTACTGCTAGCAAGAAGAGGCCACAGAAACTGTTATATCAGGTCACACTGATAGAAGCATCTTCAGAGCCGTCAGGTAGAATTTCTAATGCAATCAAAGTACAAAATAATGAAAGCACAAACAAGGGACAGATACTTTCCAGCATAGCGTTTTCATCTGTGATGAAAAACATGAAAGCTCAGAAAACAGAGGCAAGTTGAAAACTATCTTAAGCATGCCTGAAGGCACAGAAGGCAAACCACCCTGTTCTAATCCTTTGAAGGATGATTCTGGCAGCCCTTTCACCTAGATATTCAACAGGATAATAAAAAGACTAATTATTTCAACTGGTAGCTATTGAAAACACCCTGACAAGAAAGATTTTTTTTAATTACTATTTTCTCTTAAGTTAACTTGGGTCTTCCTAACACATACCCACAAAGCACAGGCAAACAGAATGGAAACGGTATGTATCTAGCACAGAGGTGATTTCTTAGAGCCAGCTCATTGTATTTACTCATTGTTGCAGTTTTGCTCAAGATCGTCATGCCTCAGATGTGTTCCATGCTTGTTTGACCCAGACAAACGTGCCAGAAACTTCCCTGGCGATCACTGGAAGGCTATCTGCTAGACTCCAGTATTTGCCTTTTCTAAGCCAAGATAAGATTACATAGAAGTATGTTTTTATTATTTGCCTTCCCCCCCCCCAAAGATTTGGGATACTATGCCTCACATTAGCAGTCTAGAATAGCAGTTATAAAGATAAACATAAATTAAGGCATGGAAGGCCAATATGTAAGATACCTTCAAATCACCCATAACTCAAGTCAAATTAAACCAGCAGTCAATAAAATACTCTTAAATACAATGTGAAAACTATGGCACTTTGTGCTAAGAAGTCTGTTTTCTTCTTTATGTCCTGTCTGGGTTTTCCCTATGCTTTAAGGACCTAGTTTTCTTGCATCCGTTATACCTGAGACAGCACCAGAATATTGTTTCTTAAGGATTTAGATTCAAATCTTCACCTGACTCTCATTTAAGAGGTAGTTTTGATCCTTCTCTACAAATGATTAGCTGTCCACAAGAGTCAAGTAAGGTAAGTGTCCTTTTGAAAGGTCAGTGCCACTTCCTATACTGGATTAGCAAGGCAGGAGCTGTTCAAGAAGCAAAATCAAAAACATTGACTTGAGTCTATCAAAGTAAAATGTTAAACTCTTTCATATCATCACTGCATTTTGTTTCAAATGCATAAACTGGCAACTAACTAATGAGCTAAATAAAAAATGTCAGGCTTATATTCGCAGATTGCTATCCGTTCTTAACTCGGATAACTTCTGGATGATGGTGAGACTGAAACCCAACTCCATCTTTGCAGGATCTAAAAAAACACAGTATTGAGATGTTACTCTATCAGCAGTCAACACAGCTGTTTGAGCTGTGAGAAAATCTAAATATTTAAACTTGCTTCCCTGAGAGGTTATAGCTATAGCAATACATTGGCACAAAATACAGGCAAATGGCTCCTAGTATGAACACAATTTCATTCATTCAGGCAGAACTACAGATTCACCCACTAAGCTTATTCAAAGCAAATGAATAAATAACAATAAAGTGAGTTTTTTTACGGGTCTACTACATTAATATTAAAAGAATTCTGTTTAAAAAAATGTATCTACCAGCGATTATGTTTCTTTACATCCTTGAAAGGCTGACACAAGTCTTAGTGCTGACATACTGTAAAGAACAATGTCAGTCAAGACAATTCATGTAATATAAATATTTTAATCTAATGTGCTCACAGAACTACAGCATAAAGAAGCAATCCAAAATGTTACAAAAGTTATTTTCATTTTCTATGGATTTGAGTTTTAAGTGCTTTCAGTGATCAAAAACATCCATAAGGTCTTGCCTCTTCCACCACAACAACTTTAGTCTTTACCTCCTCAGGCCCCGACAATACCTGTAGTATGACTACAGCATTCATTCCCCAAACATCTATGTGACATTCTTAGTCAAGAATTAGTTTTGTGTTGTGTGTGCCATTCATTCCTGGTTTTCCTGTTTTGACCAAGTTTTTGATTTAAGATTCCAGACTTTGCTAGCCATAAGTACGACAGATAAACTGTGGATATTAATAGACACAATTATTTGATAGAATTATTTTACATTAATGAGGATGCAGTTAAACAGTGAGATGTGAAGATCTAAGAACTGCATTTTCAACATGTTTATTTTTCTACAGATTTTCTAGATTGTGTTTTTACTTTTTTTAAAACATAGAAAAGGATTCAACAGATACTAAGGAAGATTTTGGGGACAGAGGGGGGACACAGCCTGCAAGACCATCTTCAGACTGTAGAGTAGTTTCCTTCCTTTTCTATATTACAGCATTTTCTGAGAATCTAAAAAGCTAGCTGTCTATTTTTAGGTCTTAGACACTCATTTCTTCTATGAGCTTCTATTTCACATTTTTCTGATGTAAAATTCAAAACCTTTATTCCAGAAGACAAGTCACTACTTTAAATTACTTTAATAAATAATTACTTTAATAAATAAATAGCTAGCATGTCAAAATCTGTGCTATTATTTTTCCTGCAAAAAAACTTAATACATATAAAATATCTTATTTAAAACAATTTTTTTTTTTACCCAAAATTGAAGTCTTTCACACTGTTGATGGTTATGCTACTAAAATAACACAAGCTAATTACGAGCAAGGTTCAGAGTTAATGCAGGTATACATAAAACACTATATTGACTTATCTGTATATTAGAAGGCATAATCAAAACTACATGGTTTTTACATTCCAGAAGCATTTCAGTGATGTTTTTTTAATATATTCTTGCTACATTTAGATGTTTCAGGGAAACATTTTAGTTTTATCTAATCACATTTTTCAAAAAGAAATTTTTGTTCCATCTGAGTTCCACCAAGAGAAAATTAAACTCCTTCATATTTAATTACTGAGTCATACCATACTCTCAGGCATCAAAATGTTTTCTGTTGAAGGGAAATTGAGCAGAATAATTACAGCATACTAAATAATTCAGGGCTCAGTGGCCATGATATGAGTTTATGAGTGCTACATAATGGCAAGAGCAATACAGATTCCAGCTCATGATACGTAACAAGAAGGTGATTAACAGGTAAATCTCTTGCTATGCTGTTGGGGGTTTATTTACCTAAAAATAAATATCATTACATTTAAAACATAAGAGTTTTTAAAGGTTTTTTAAGAGTTAACCTTTGAAATAGCCTACACTCATCTTTCTTCACAATATGAATTTACTGCTTGCAAGCAAGTGTTATGTTAGTAATTTGAATCTAACAGCATTCAATTTTTCCCAGACAACTATTGTTTTATTCAATGTGCATGGCAGCTTGTACTTACTTAACAATAGTTCAGTACCTCGTGTTAAACTCACTGACCCATGCATGCAGAAAATTTTACCTTCACTGCTCATATTAACTAGTTAATATGAAATAAATGTATTCATTTTGTTGTGGGCCTTTCAAATACTCTTCTATTTATTTTAAAAATATATAAATAAATGTGCACACATTTCCATTGGATTAAAAAATGAAACAGTAGAGAGCAAAAATACTGAAGGTAAATTTACTTCTCTCAACTTTAGGGGCTAGACCAGCTACCTAAACTGAGGCATGTAAGTGCCACTTGGGATGCATGAGACTAGCACCCGTGACTCAAAAGCTCAGAACATCCTCCACAGACAGCTAAAAGATAAGTATTTATTGCCAAGGAATCCAGAACAGTGCTAGATCCCTACCATGGGCAACTGATTCAAACCTAAGGCATCAGTAATGCCTGTGTGTTAAGCCACATTCTTACAGTTAAGTTGAGACCTTGTCAGGGTAGTGAAGCAAGCAATTCAACTCATCCCAAATTAGACATCAGCATTTGGTCAGACAAGCAACTCTAAATTCCCTTTATCATATTCAATTTTCTTTGATGCAAGCTCCGAGTATAAACAGTGATCACATGCAGATATCCGTCTACCTCACAGACAACTGTGAGCTGAGTGTGACTTAGGAAAACTAGTCAAATACATTTGATATTTTTTTAGTGTTCAATTTTTCATCATTCCACTTAGCATACTGTAAAAGAATGACTCCTCATGTCTTAATTGATAGTTATTTAAGTAATCATCAAATCAAGAATCTAAAAAGGTCTTAAAGTTTAGGGTTAGGCAAATGACTTGGCTAAGTCACTCAGTTTGGGGAGGGTGTAAGTGATTAATCCAGTATCACATGAGAATTCTGGCACAGGCAGGGATCCAATTCAATTCCAGCACCATTTCACTTGAATTCTGTGACTCTTCTGTTGCCTACTAAAATTTCTTGCCTCAACCTATCAATTTTTATAGCACATTTGAGAAGAATGGGCAATTTAGAGATCACAAAATCGCAATCTTCCTTTGAAACTAAGAATTTCAGTGTATCATGTCACTATATGGATCATCGTTTCTGGTTTTGGAGATTAGCAGCACTGACAACATATAAAGCAAAAAATTCTTCCTTTCTTATGACTAATGTCTTTTGTGATGTGCTAGTCATTAGTCACCTTAGTAAATGCTTTCCCTTGCTCACTTGTCTGACTGATTTTCATCTCATGGCAAAGTACATCTAAAATAGATCTCTCTCATCCACAGGCTATTCCATATTTATCTTTCTCTTGTGCTCTATCAATTACCCATCACCGACGGCTTTTCCTTTCACTCTCATCAATACAACCAGAACTCTTCATGGATCTGATTCTTTGAATACTTTTGTTTACATTTCCTGTCAAATCTGCACTACACAGCAGAACGTCTGCCCTTCTGCTTTTTTTCTGCCTTCTTCAAAGCAATCCTTGCAAATGAGTATCTCTCAGCCTCCCTCCATCTTCTTTAAAATCAAAGTTTAAGTTCGTAGAATCATAGAATCACCAGGTTGGAAAAGACCTCCGGGATCACCGAGTCCAACCATTCCTATTGAACACTAAACCATGCCCCTCAGCACCTCAGCCAACCATCCTTTACACACCTCCAGGGATGGCGACTCAACCACCTCCCTGGGCAGCCTCTGCCAGTGCCCAGTGGCAGTGTAAAAATAAATACTTATAGGCTAGATTTAAAATAAGTAAGTACCCTCTAATTTTTTGATATGATGCACAGGGGTCATGAATTCAAACTGTTTGTGGCCAACACAAAGGCAGAAAATTGTCACTTGTAAAATGAACTCAGCTTCTCACAGCCCATGCAACTCAGCTGCACTAAACTAAACAAACACCAAGTTACACATCTCGCCAAGAGCAAAGGCCATAGATGCCTTTGGATAGGAGGGAGCCATCAGTGTGTTGAAAAGCTGTGGGTGACAGACCTCAGTGGCAGTGGGCTCAGCACCATGCTGAAGTGTAACTGCTTCTTGCCCATGGTGCTCCTGCAGCATGAAGAGGTTTAGCTTATATAGAATGATTCCTCTGTACTGGACACTTTTAAGGCTCATCTTCACAGGGTTGTGGACCTTCACATTTAAACTACGTATTACCTAAAATGTTGGAACAGATGATCTCTGAGGTCCCTTCCAACCTAGCATCCTGTGATTCTGTGAATGTATTTTGTTTCAATGTTCAGGGAAAAAGAAAGGCCTGTGTACTGACAGAGAAGGTAGAAAAAACTTAATTAACCATTGAAAGGGCTGATTGTTCATTTTACAGGGTTTAAAAATAAACTGTATCTATTGCTTTGCTATTGTCTTGAAGACTATGCTGACTGAGATTGCTACCCCAAAGCATGTTACCGACACAAGCTTCCTGACAGCTGAAGTGAACATTTCTGTAGTGCCAGGGGAGGTTCAGGTCGGACATTAGGAAAAATATCTTCTCCAGAAGGGTTATCAAGCACTGACAGAGGCTGGAGTCACCATCTTGGAGGTGTTTAAAAGACAGGTAGATGAAGTGCCTAGGGATATGATTCAGTAGTGGACAGGTACGATTTGGCTTGATGATTATAGAATCATAGAATCATAGTATAGTTTGGGTTGGAAGGGACCTTAAAGGTCATCTAGTTTCAACTCCCCTGCCATGGGCAGGGACACCTCTCACCAGACCAGGCTGCTCAAGGCCCCATCCAACCTGGCCTTGAACACCTCCAGGGATGAGGAAGCCACAGCTTCCCTGGGCAACATGTTCCAGGGCATCACCACTCTCATGGTGAAGAAAGTCTTCCACATGCCTAGTCTAAATCATTCATTTTATACCCATTGCCCCTAATCCTATCACTACAAGCCTTTGTAAACAGCTTTCTTTTAGCCCTCTTCCAGTACTGGAAAGTCACTGTAAGGTCTCCTCGGAGCCCTCTCTTCTCCAGGCTGAACAACCCCAATTTTCTCAGCCTGTCCTCATATGGGAGGTGTTCCAGCGCTCTTACCACACTTGCAGCCCTCCTCTGGACCCACTCCAACAGTTCCAGGTCCTTCTTATGTTAGGGATTCCAGAGCTGGACACAATACTCCAGATGAGATCTGACAGAGAGCAATAAGTCTCACAAGAGAGGAATCTCAAAGGTGTTTTCCAGCCTAATGATTCTGTGACTCTATGATTCTATTCTTTCTGTTGGTGATCTGGTCTGTCAATAATGGTGATGGCTACAAGAAGTATCTTGCTGATGCCCAGCCACCTCATTTGGGTCAGGCGACCTCATTTCAGGGATACCAGGGGTAAATGCATCCTCCTGAGTGACAGGTGCAATGTACTGACCCATAGCCTTTGCCCAAACCCCAGCTGGATCAAACTGGTCTTGGAGTACTTCCCAGACCTGGCTTAGTTGGCAGTATTGGTCCTCTTGGTCCAATGCTGCTCCAAGGAGAAAAGGATGTGCAAGGGCAGTCAGTGGGCTGCCCTGGGCTCTGGTGGGGACAGGGCATGGATGTTTCATGGAATCACAGATTCAGTAGGTAGGAAAAGAACTCCAGGACTGTCGAGTCCAACCATTCCTACCAATCACTAAACCATGCCCCTCAGCACCTCAGCCACCCATTTTTTAAATACCTCCAAGGATGGTGACTCCACCACCTCCCTGGGCAGCCTCTGCCAGTGCCCAATGACCCTTTCCGTAAAAAATTTTTCCCTGGTATCCAGTCTGGACCTCCCCTGGTGGAGCTTGAGGCCATTGTCCCTTTATCCTATCACCTGTCACTTGGGAGAAGAGGCCAGCACCCTCCTCTCTACAACGTCCTTTCAGGTAGTTGTAGAGAGCAATGAGGTCTCCCCTCAGCCTCCTCTTCTCCAGGCTAAACAACCGCAGCTCTCTCAGCCGTTCCTCATAAGGCCTGTTCTCCAGCCCCTTCACCAGCTTTGTTGCTCTTCTCTGGACTCGCTCCAGAGCCTCAACATCCTTCTTGTGGTGAGGGGCCCAGAACTGAACACAGGATTCCAGGAGCGGTCTCACCAGTGCCGAGTCCAGAGGGAGGATAACCTCCCTGGACCTGCTGGTCACACTGTTTCTGATCCAAGCCAAGATGCCATTGGCCTTCTTGGCCACCTGGGCCACTGCTGGATCATGTTGAGTCGCTGTCAACCAACACCCTCAGCTCTTTCTCCTCCAGGCAGCTTTCCAGCCAGACTTCTCCTACTCTGTAGCTGCATAGGGTTGTTGTGGCCCAAGTGCAGGACCCGCCATTTGGCCTTGTTAAACCTCATCCCATTGGTCTCAGCCCAGCGGTCCAGCCTGTTCAGATCCCTTTGGAGCCTCCCTACCCTCCAGCAGATCGACACTTCCACCCAGCTTAGTGTCACCTGCAAACTTGCTAAGGGTGCCCTCGATGCCTTCATTCAGGTCATTGATGAAGACATTGAACAGGGCTGGACCCAGCACTGAGCCCTGGGGAACCCCACTTGTCACTGGCCTCCAGCTGGAGTTAACTCCATTTCCCACCACTCTCTGGGCCCGGCCATCCAACCAGTTTTCCACCCAGGAGAGTGTGCGCCTGTCCAGGCCAGAGGTGACAGTTTCTAAGCTGGAAGCTGTGAGAAGCCGAGTCCACGCGGGGACCCGCGGGCCCGCGGTCTCTCCCGGGGCTGGAAGGATGCAGGCAGCATCCTGTGCCGCCGCCCTCGCGGTGACCCGGGGAGGCAGCGGATCCTCCTTATGCAACCGGCTCAGGGAGCTCCGCGCTGTCCGTGAGTCCCGGGGCGGCCAGGGGTCCGTCTGCCGGCGGCGGGGGCCGGAGCTGCCCGTCCCGATCCCGAGGGGGAGGGAGCAGATGCTCTCCATCGGCCGCCGCTCCCGCAGGGGACGGCAGGAACTCCTGCTCTGCCTGCCCGCTGCTCTCCGGCGGGGTTAGGGCTCTATGTGTGCCCTTTCCCATGCTGGGGGCTCCCTCTCTCCTCTATCCCGTGTTGGGGGCTCCCTCTCTCCTCTATCCCGTGTTGGGGGCTCCCTCTCTCCTCTATCCCGTGTTGGGGGCTCCCTCTCTCCTCTATCCCGTGTTGGGGGCTCCCTCTCTCCTCTATCCCGTGTTGGGGGCTCCCTCTCTCTCTATCCCTGGGCTGGGGCTCCCTCTCTCCTCTCTCCTGGCGTTAGGGGCTCCCCCTCTCCCCTCTCCCGAGGTTAGGGGCTCCCTCTCTCCCGGGGTCCAGCAGCTCTCCCCTCATCCCTGCCCGCTGCTTTCCCACGGCCGCGGCTCCTCCTGCCTCCCGGGGGTGGGCGCAGGTTTCCTCAGGCGCACCTCTCCGGAGGAGGAGAGGGCTGGGAAAGCCTCAGCCCGTCCCGGCTCTCCCCGCAGACTCCACACCCTGCCTGGCCGCTCCTGGTATCCGCGTGTCGGGGAAATGAGCGGCTGGGAAGATCTTTTTCCTCTCCCAATGATTCCCTCCTGGGTACCGGGCGCTGTCGCTGGGATCGTCTCCTTGCACCTCATCCAGAAGCTCCTCTTCCCCTACTTCTGGGCTGACCTGAGGTACCTGCTGAAGGTGTTCGTGTATGGGTTGAGAGTGGAGCTGTACCAGCGGCGAGGGAGGATTGTCACCGTCCTGGACAAGTTCGTGAAGCTGGCTGAGAAACAGCCCCACAAGCCGTTCCTTATCTACGAAGGGAAGGTGCTCACCTACCAGGATGTGGACAGGAGGAGTAACAGGGTCGCACAGGTCTTCCTGCACCACAGGGCTCTGAAGAAGGGTGACACGGTGGCCTTGCTGATGGGCAATGAGCCGGACTTCATCCACGTGTGGTTCGGACTGGCCAAGCTGGGATGCGTGGTGGCTTTCCTCAACTTTAATGTCCGCTCCAGGTCCCTCCTGCACTGCATCCGTAGCTGTGACCCCAAGATACTGGTTGTGGGAGCAGGTAGAGTATGTGCCTGATTGATACATCCAAAGCTTTTGATGCTGCATCACCCCAGTCTACGCTTGTCCAGATCCTTTATTGAAAACCTGATTTTCAGATGTTCACAGAATGAAAGAAGCCTGTGGCTACAAGGGGATTCCAGAGATCATAAAGCTCAAAGGTCTCAGGCAGAATCAAGTGTATCCATGCTTTGGAGACATCCTTTTCTTTAAAAATGCGGGTTGTAGGGAGGCTTGCAACATTGAAGTACAGCCTGTTCCAAGTGTTTAATCACTTCAATAGTTGCTTAGTGTGTCTCAGAAGAGACTAAAATGAAGTATGGATAGTTTCCCGTTGCTTTTTAAACAGCCCATCTTAGTCTTAAATTTAAGTTACTTACTCTGTTCCCCTTTACTATCATCTCCACATCATTCTAGTGATCAAAATCACTGCAAACTAGAAGGTATAAGCTCGGACTGTATAACCTTTGCTGCATCACTGTTCAACAAGGTATGATAAGTCTTCTAGGGACTAAAATTGAGTGGGGTTTTTTTACAGGTGTCGCACGTAGGAGGTTGATTTGTAATAATCCCTGAAGAAATGATAACCATACTTCTGAACCTATAGTTTTTATTTTTGCCTGCTTACTTACTTTTTTTTTCTAAAAAAAATAAATCTCATTTAACACCCTATCATAAATATGCACTTTTGAGTGTATGGGTTGAGGAATGCAATTAATGTTCAGGAAGTTCTTATTGACTGGGGTGAAGGTGAACTTTGGATCAAAAATTGTGCCTAAGAGTCTTTATTGTGTCTTTATTAAAATGAGAGGCTAATGAATGAATGAAAAAAGCTTTTGCAAAGCAGGAATGGAGTCAGTATTTCTCCACTCTTAATTTATTACCAACAGCTGAATGTAAGAACAGCTATGTTGGACTAACTTGTTACAGGAGTCTGCAAAGTCCTGTGTGCAGGCAGATAAAACAACAGAGAAACCAGCAAATTAGGCTCTCAGCTGGTCTTTAATGTGTTGGTATTCTTCCCTTATTCATGGGGTTCCATCTCTGCATTAAGTTTGTTGGACCCTTGTACCTCAAAGGCTTCACAGTATTCTTCTTTGGGTCTTAGAGGCTCTTTTTTGTCTGTATCTGTGAAAGAAGTTGCAGTTCCGTTATGTCCTTGTTTCTTGGCCATGTCCCATGGAAAAGGAGCATCTCCAAAGGAGTCCAGGTTTTGCAAGTAATAGTACTACTTTTGAAACAAAAACATATTACACGCAGTTACTGTACATAATAATTTGCCCCTAATGTTTATAAAAATAGCAGGGCTGTGTTTAATGCTGAGGTTACACAGGCAGTTAGATAATTCTCAGAGGTTTGTTAAACATTGTTTTGTCCAGTATTAGTGTGTGCCTTCTTCCTTGCCAGTAGGCATAGCTTGAACTTTCTTATGTGTTTTGCTGTTGTGACACCATTTTCCACAGGACTGAGTGTAGCTTGAACATAATACACTCTATTGTAGTATATTTACAATAAAAACAATCAATATGTGGCCCTGTATCTGTTACTGTCATAGTCAGGAATTGTGTTTGGCAATTGAGATTGTTTATTTAATCAGAGGTTAGTATGGAATGGTATTTTTTCTGGATAAAAATTTTCAAAAATATGTAGTTTTTTTCACCCTTCACAAACAAATATAAGTTTGACTTACGTATTCAATTTACAAAACTATCTTTTCGGTATTTTGCATGACCTTCAGTCTTGTCCGTGTACTGCAGCATAGCAGAAATATCCCTGTAACAATTTTACCACTAGCTGTCAGTGCTCAGCAATATTTCCTCTTGAAATTCTTGTTGGTAATGGCACATTAAATCAGGAACCTGTATTAAAATCCATTTAATAATAAGGTTTAACTTGTACCAAAGGGTACCTTCCACTTTTGGCTGGTATTTGGAACAGCTCCCACAGAAACTTGTTGATTGCTAAATCTTCCCTGCTCAAAAGGGAGCATTTTACATATGTAATACCTCTATCCAAGCAGGCTGGGTACTATTTATGATTTTATTTTCTTCCATGCCTTGTTTGCTGTCTTGCATGCTTCCTCTTACAAGATCACTCTCATTTGTGGAATTTGTGCTCTTCAGTTTTATTTTGTGCCAGCATATTTTTCAGAGGTTGTGGTTTGTAACCCTGTCCAATTAGTATCATCTTATCTTTCCTTCAGCACTTACTTTCTTCTAGTCTGACAATTCTCTGATATTTTGATTCCTTTTTCTAACTTTAGATGGGAGTCTTTCCAATAGTACTTAAGTTCTGGGAGTTTGGTTTTGACTTGCTTATTCTAGAAACTCTGCAATTGAGTGTTTCATTCTTGAGCCTCAGATACATTATAAAAAACTTCAAAATTTATCCCTCTTCTCAGTTTCTTATGTAAAGTGGATATCCTTACAAGGTCTAATTTTTTCTGTAACAGAAATGTTCTTTAATTCATTTAGCACAATATAGTAACTTGTTTATTTTTTGCCTTGCTTCAGGCTGTAGGACAAATACAGATTCAATGATTTGCCAATATTTAGACTCTGTTCCTTTCAGTATTTCCACTTGCCTTTGTGACAGAGAGTTTTTGCTTTAGCTACTTTAATTTGTCTGCTGTGTTCCCAGAGCATTTAGTTCTTGCTTTAACTTGTTATGTAACATTCTCACACTTCCATTCCCAGAAATGCTGTCTACCACCACTCCCATTCTGGGGAATGCTTGTTGAAAGAGATTCAAAAGTTGGAGTTTAAAACTGCGTTTTTAATAAAACAGCAGTTAGCTAACATGTAAGTAAATGAACTTGTAAAAGAGAAAGAAAGATAGAAGCTGTATGCCTTTCTCTCCATCAAACTGCCAGCAATAGCTTACTTTAACAGCAATCTGATCTGTTTAGAAGATATTCATCCCCAGTATGCTTGTGACCAGATTATACCACCTTATTCATTTTAAAACTCGTGGTTAAACAGAGAAGTAAAGTACTGCTTAAAATGAAGGCACCTTTTAAGGTACTGCATCCTGTCTAGGCAATGTTTCTATTCATTGGAGTCTTGCTTGAACAAAGGATTGCATTCATCTTCTAGACAGTACCTAGGTAACAGCAGTGGAGCACTTACAATCTAGTGACCCACCAGAAAGGTACAAATGGAATTGGCCAGTACATTTATAGTGTGTTGACGCTTGGAAGGGTTCAGCTCTTAGTGAGACATCCCAGGTTATCACCATGACTTCTGATACAAGGATTCAACTGTGACAGGATTGCATTACTAAACTCTGTGAGATTCGTTTATGTTGGTCGTGGTACCAAAGGCAGCGGGCAGCTTGCTCTGCGTGGGCCCTCTTGAGCAGGGGTGCTGGACCAAGAGGACCTCCAGAGGTTCCTTTCAATCATGTCTATTCTATGACTCTGAAGTTCTATAAAGATTTAAATCCTCCAGCTGTGCAAGTACAGCATTTTCCTGGCCAGGATTCTTCACACTTTGGGTACTAGCAGTGCTTTCTGCTGCTGCTCAGTGTATTCTGAACTTCTCACCATCTAAGCTCAGAAACAGGGTTTATGCTGGCAGGAGAAGAGTTCAGACAGTGTGTCTGTGTCCTGGAGAGAGAGAGTAAACATAGTCGTTTCTGGTATTCGTGAATTAAGATCATATGGTATTATATACAAGTAGTGGTATTATATACAAGTAGCAACATCATATCTCCTATGTTAGGCACTGGGTGGAAAAATACAGTGGATTTTATCAAAATCATCTTTTCTTAAATATTTGGCAAAAAAAAGCTATTTAGACCTAAACATTTAGGACAAGGAAACCATAAAAGACCTTCACAAGACAGTCTGATTTGCTCTCTTAGACATACTATCTCTTTGATCACTTGCTTTTCCTCAGGCTGTACCTTTGTCCCAGACGGCATTTGAGTGGAAAACAGTGCCAGCCACGATTCCAAGCCAGTTTCAGTTTTGTTTCCTTTGCTGGCTTCAGTGGCATTTCAAGATACCAACATTGATCCTGAGCCAAAACTGAGTGGTAATTTTCTGCTATTATGACTTAGTGAGAATAAGTACTGAGGGTAGGGAGCCACTTAGGGGTTCAAGTACAAGTAACAGTAATTTTCTGAGGCCAGACAGTGTGAGGAAGAGTTAGAGCTTGCCATGACTTACTGAGAACATCAGCCAGGGTACACATCAAAGTTATGTAAGAACCACTTCACACAGTTTTCCTTCTAAGTAACTTTCTGTTCAGTACAAATTGATCTTATAATCTGAGGTATTCCTCTCATCATCGTCGGACCGTGTCCTTGCCAACAGGCTGCATTGTTTCTTTGCTAGAAAATGACATAAAAAAAATCTTTTATGCAACTTCAAGCCTAGGATGGCAGTTCAAAACCAAATATCTTTGCTTTGCTTTCTCAAAAGATATGAGAGTTACATATTCATGTGGATTTAGTGTAACAGTTTCACACACTTTTTTTGAATAATTAAATTCTTTAAAAACAAGAAGGGGGAAGGGAAAGGTAAAAAAAGTGGAGAAGCATATTCATTGTGATCAATTACAGATATTTTATTTTCTCAGTAGAAACCAAAGAGTTAGCAAATGGTGTATATTCATATACAAACTATGTAAACACTGCACACACAACTGCTGACTGCGTTGCCAAACTTTAGATAGTTACTTCTTCCAAAACAAATAAACTAAGACCTGAATATACTTTCATAGCATAAAAAGCAAACAAGTGCTTGAGAGAAACCACAAGCTTGAAGAACTAAATTGCTTTAACTACTTTTGCTTTACTATTGCTTTCCTACATATGAAGCACACGTACCAAGTACTTGTAGAAATAACCAAACTGCAGTTCCTCCAAGAGAACTGTTTTTCCCTGAAACGTGGACAAGTTGATATGTAAAGACCAATGAGACCCACACAACGTCTGGCACAGTAGTTCTTTGTTCATGGAACAAAACACTAGTTGACTATCATCAGAATTAATCTTAGAAATATGTTAGTACAACTGAGAGTTATTTTCAAACACTCCATGACCTTATGTGTTCCAGAGGTAATTTGCAGTTTCTGGCACTTTGAATACAGCTGTTTTAAATTACACTTTCTTATTCAGGAAATAATTTATTGTTTCCGCTGTTCTCTGCTATCTAACTAGAAATTTCTTTCAAGATAACATATAATTACAAGCTGTTCATGCATTGCTCCAAGTACTAGATTCCTGAGCACAGAAGAAAAATTCTATTGTATAATTGACTCGTAGTTCAATATTGGTTAAAAAACCAAGCAAACCTGGGTGCAAAACAAAAACCTGTAGGTTTTATGAGTGCTTAGAGAAACAATGAACAGTGTGTATGTCTAATTAGAAGGTTGGTCGTAATTATTTAGAGTAAATATGTTTCAGTCAGCTAAAAGGGAGCTACTCCCTCCTGTCATTCATGAATCTTACATGATCGTGTCCATGAAGTTGAAATTAATAGTTGCCATATTTCTTCCTTTGAAGGAATGAAAGAAAAGGGGGGAAGAGAAAAGAAAGAAGCAAGTTGTCTTTTTTTTGACAGACTCAAAATGTTACTCAGGTACCCAAGGAACTTGGTGTATATCTCATCTAGAGTTTCTGAATACTAAAAAATTAGAAATATTTATGAATGTTGTGCAGTCCTAAACAAAAATGTCTTCTGTAGACAAATTAAGAATTGGTAGGTAATACAGCTTCATCTTCATCCCTTTCACAAATGTAAAAAGCAAAATAATTTAAGGAAATGCAAGAAGGATTGAATTTATCTGTGGAAATAAGGAAGTGCTGCAATGTTCCGTTTGGTAACAGCAGTGAAGGCTGATGCTCACTGCGGGCTTTTTTTTTGCCAGACTTTTTGCAAAAGAATAATTTACAATTAAACAACAGGTGAAATTTTGTTTCCAATTGTGCTTTATTTACACAGGGTAATTTTGCATGCTGACTTTTATTGAGAAGTTTTTCTCAATATTTGCACATTGCAATTGTTATCTGCTGAGGACACTATGCAGGATGGGCAGCTGAATCTGGTTCAGATGGTTACTGGAAGCTAGAGGAGCAAAAAATTATTAATAGTCCTTAACAACTTTGCTAGCACTGTAGTTGGAGCCAGTGCACCAACAAACAATGGCAGAGAACGGTCTATTCTTTTACTGTTTGAGTACAGAAACAGAGCTCCAGCAACTTCTAACACATGTGTGCCTTTTGCTAGCTCAGCCCAACTTGTACCTACACAAACTACCATTCATCTATTTAGGAGACAGCTATGTGTACATAAGCATAATAGGAAGATAAAAATCAGTATTAGAATCATATAATCATGTAATCATAGAGTGGTTTGGGTTGGAAGGGACCTTAAAGCCCATCCACTTCCAACCCCCCTGCAATGGACAGGGACACCTCTGACTGGACCAGGCTGCTCAAAGCCCCATTCCCACCTAGCCTTGAACACCTCCAGGGATGGGGCATCCACAACTTCTCTGGGCAACCTGTGCCAGGGCCTCACCACCCTCATCATGAGAATTTCTTCCTAATATCTAATCTAAATCTTCCCCCTTGCAATTTGAAGCCATTCTTTCTCATCCTATCACTACAAGCCTTTGTAGAAAGTACCTCCACAGCTTTTCTGTAGGTCCTTCAGGCACTGGAAGGTTGCTGTAAGGTGTCCCTGGAAGCCTTCTCTTCTTCAGGCTGAACAACCTCAACAATCTCAGCCTTTCCTCATAGCAGAGGTGCTCAAGTCTTCTGATCAAGTTCATGGCCTCCTCTGGACCTGTTCCAGCAGTTCTGTATCTTTATTATGTTGGGGATTATATCGTTATTCTGTCATATTTGGTTTATTAATAGCTGGTTTTCGTTAGAACTAATAATATTGTATTTTTGTATTTATTATTTGAAAAATAGACACTAATTTTATAATACAAGAGCAAAACAGAATTAATATGCCAGTGAATCTTGATTTTCAGTGCATCTGGTTTCCAGCAGGTAAAGCTAATATCCTTAATGTTAGTTTTTGTTCACATTTTTCTTTCTGTTGCTGTGTTACTGGGGAGTCATCATCCCATCATTCAAACAGGACACAATTTATCTTTTAGATTTTCACAATCGTTTGAGTGGGTCCTTCCTGGTATCATTCTGCAGTGCAAGGAACAAAAAACTTTTAATGTCACACTATAGGTCTTTTTGGTAAAGGTTCATAAAAGATCTAGAACTGGTACTTTGAAAGCTTTACATTCGTATGGTGTGCTTAGTGGGTGATGGTAGGCTATACCTCTCTTATAGTAATAGGGATTAGTATGTCATTCATTGAAGTACATACAGCAGTCTGCTATTAGGAATGTAGTTTTATGAAAGATTAAAAATCTTCAGCTATTTTAGTGTAAAATCTATGCAAGATATTTGTCTTTTAGTGGTATCCATATTTAGTATTTGCAAAAACAGCTTGGAGTTGACATCAGGATGTCAAATGCTGGTGCTGGCAGTGCTTCATTATGAGGTTCTGGGTGACTCATCAACTTTGTTTGTTTATTCGTCTATGAAAACTGAGATAATAACGTAAATTTATACCCGTAGGGATATTTGCAACATTAATTGCATGGGCTGACATCCAGCAAAGCACTTAAGTGTAAATGAGTCTTTAAGTATATGAATAGTTCTACCAAAGGCAATATTATTCCTGTTCTTCAGAATTTTCCTGGATTAGTAGTTTAATGCCTGTGCAGTGTTCCAAGAAAGCACAGATTGTAGGGATGCTTAGAAATAGAAACATAAATAACAAATGTATTACTTAAGGATTGGCCTTTGTTTCTATTTTTTCCTTTTTGATTAGTGTGGGATTCTCTCATGGTTTCTTTCCCAATAAGCCAACAGTATAGACCTCAGTTATGCAGCTGTTTTTACTTTTAAAAAATGAGTTTGTATTTATATTCAGGTAGAAACCAATAGAAGGAAGGACTTCCAGTGAATGAAGATGTCATTAGAGTCATTAAGGTATCTAAACTGCTCAAAGAACTACATAAGTAACCATGTGGTTCTTCAAAAGTGTCTGAATAAGTCACAGGCCTCTATCATAGAATCATTGAATGGGTGGGTTGGAAGGGACCTTCAAGGTAACATCCAGTTCCAACTCCCCTGCCATGGGGAGGGACACCTCCCACTGGATCAGGCTGCTCAAGGCCCCATCCAACTTGGCCTTGAACACCTCCAGGGATGGGGCAGCCACAGCTTCTCTGAGCAACCTGTGCCAGTGCCTCACCTCCCTCATCGTGATAATCACTCCTTTGTGAAATTCAGGTACCTACATACAGAATACAGGGGATTTTTTTGTGTTTTCTTAATTGAAAAAAAAAAAGTTATTTCTGTGTTTTGGAAAACAAGTACCTTCAACGAGAGGTTGAGGTTGAGGGCATCAGGGAAACCTGTGATGTAATTACCAGCTGTGTATCTATTTCCCTTGCATCTTCATCAGCTTTCTTCATTATTTATTTGACGTTGAAACTTGACTACACTTCATTCTAGTCTCAGCAATGACCAAGGATTATCAAAGATGGAGCAGAAAGCAGGAGCTATTCATCAAGGCTCACTGTTTTGCCTTGAAGGACTAGTTGACTATTAGACCTTGTGAGGGGTTTACCACATCACATCCTATTTTCAGTGGATTTTAGTTCTAGTTCATCATTATTTTATTGAATTTGTTTATGTCCATAGAATTGACTTTCACTCCTTCTTCTATTATAAAAAGTAAAACTTTCATAGGCAAAATACTTTATTTGTTAGTTTTTTGAAGACACAATGTAATTAACATTATTTTATATTAATTTTTAAGATTTGCTTGGGGCATTGGAAGAAATTCTTCCTAACCTCGAAAAAGATGTTACTGTTTGGATAATGACCAAAGATTCCACTTTTCCAAGTGTGCACAGCCTGTTAGACAAAATAGAAGCTGCATCTGAAGACCCTGTTCCAGTTAATCGACGCTCTGCCAATAACCTCAAGTCATCTGTTTTATATATATTTACTTCAGGAACAACAGGTACTATATTTTCCTTCAGCTTTCATCTAGAAGCTCGGTTATCTGAAACGCTAATATTTTGGTTCTGCTTTTCATGGTGGAATATCACATTTCCTTTCTAGAAGCATTGTGGTAGAAAAGAAACATGTTTTTTGTCAGCAACTGTATATTCAGTGGTTTATGAGCTGCTTTTTTTGTTTCCTGCCACAATGTGCAAGTTCTGTGAGAAGGTTTAGCTCTTATTACTTTGCAGCCAAGATGTTTATAAAACACTTTGGTTTTTTGATGGGTGTACAATGATACTAAATATTATTTTGTGTTCACATACCACTCTCTAGCTAATATAGCTAACTTTGTATCTAGAACTTGAAAAAATAATCTTCAAACAAGCAAGTGGATATATGTTTTTTTGTTCATCAAGTCATGTTCTGTGCAGGTCACTGCAGAAGCAGAAAATAGGATTAAGTTGCTAGCCTTTTAGTTTAGAAACAGATGGCTGAATTTATTACCAGAGCTCCAGCAGTTAAGAAGCTAAGACTTTAAAAAAAAATTGATCACTGACATGAAAAGCAGCATGATGTTGTTAAGATAAGCAGATTGGCATTCTCATTCAGCTGAACACAATAGTTTTAGGCACAGAAGGTTTAAAATAAAGATGTGTTTTATGGCTTTGTTCCCTTTTATAAATAATTATTTAATTTATATGCTTTAGCTTTGGGAAAAAAATAGGAAATAAAAATGTCAGTCTAGAATAAAAACACTTAGGGCATAAACATTGTCAAGATGTTAGGTATGTTTGTAAAACTACTGTTTTTTACAAACAATGTCTGAAGAATGAAGAATGTTTGAAGAGTCTGAAGAATGTGGCATATGTTCAGTATAAAATAACTAATATAGTAGCGTAACTATACGTACAAGTATAATGTAAATAAAATGTACATAGATAATAGATAATAATAGATAATATAATAGATGTAAAAATATAATATACATACTATATATGTAAGTATAACTAATGCACCAGTATAACTATATAACTAAGATAACTAGTATGTAGTATTGTTAGGATGAGATAACTAATTTTAGTCTAAAGCAAATGAGCATTTTCACACTGATAAAGCAAGAGCATAGTGTTCCTCCTAAAATCAATGACTGGTAAACTTAGCTAAGAAGAGTCTTGTATGAACTGTAGTCAGGTGTGTAAAAAGACAGAGGGAAAAACCTCAAACCTCTGTAGAGCACTTCTTGCTGTAAGTGGTTCATTGGCAACTTTGTGTTTCTCCTGGGCAATAATGGGTTTTGGAACAGGTTTGAAGCATAACTAGAATCTCCATAGATTACACTTCCAGAGTTAACAGCTCTAGTTAAGTCTTCAAATGAACAGCAGCTCTGCTAGAATAGGTGATAGAACTTTATAAGCTATTAAATTTTTTAAATTTTTTAACATCGTCAGATCCCAATCTGAAATTTGTGTATGCGTGTGAGAACATGTATGAAAAGAACACATCCCCTGCTGAAATTACTGACTACCAGAGTAGTAGCCCAAGCAGCCCTTGCGTGTTGCTGAACAGAAATTCTATGCTGAGCATGAAGAAACCAATTTAGAAGAACCTAACTGCAGCAGACTTATTGCTGGATTTTAATTTTTTTTAACTCTACATGGTCTAATAAAAAACCAAGTAGACAGAGATGTACACACTTCAGGTAAATGACCATTGCCTGTTCTGTGTTGTGTAGGTCCCCTGCCTTTCTTAATTACAGTAGAGTCACGATGACTGTTTTCTGAAAGAGATCTAGTGTGGTGCCTCCTTATATTTATTTATGGAAATGTCCTCAACATGTGTAAGGGAGGACTTGGACACCATTGAGATTGATTGTGTCAATGAGGAGATTGAGTGCCTGTGGGTTAAAATCAGAAGAGCCCACCAGAAGGTAGATTTTGTGATGGGAGTCTGTTACAGACCACCCAGCCAAGGAGAAGCAGCTGATGAGCTCTTCTATAAACAGCTGGGGTTAATCTCTAGATCAATGCCTCTTGTTCTTGTGGGAGACTTCAATCTGCCTGATATGTGCTGGGTGTACAACAGAGCAGAAAGGAAGCAGTCTAGGAGGTTCCTGGAGTGCGTGGAAGACAACTTCCTTGCACAGTTGGTGAATGAAGCAACAAGGGAGGGCAGGTGCCTTCCTGGACCTGCTGTTTGTGAACAGAGAAGGCCTTGTGGGGGATGTGGCTGTAGGAGGACACCTAGGATTAAGTGATCATGAGATGATAGGGTTTTCTGTTCTAGGTGAGGTGAAGAGGGTGGTCAGTAGGACAGTAGCATTAAATTTCCAGAGGGCAGACTTTGAAGTCTTCAGAAGGCTGGTTGGCAAAGTCCCATGGGAGACAGTACTTAAGGGCAAGGGAGCCCACGAGGGCTGGGAGCTCTTCAGAAAGGAAATCCTGGCAGCTCAGGAGAAAGGCATCCCCATGTTCTGGAAAAAAAGCCGGCAGGGGAGAAAACCAGCTTGGTTGAACAGAGAGATCTTGAGTGATATCAAGAAGAAGAGAGATGTTTATGGGCTCTGGAAGAGGGGACAGGCCTCTTGGGTGGACTACGGGAGGGAAGTGAGATTGTGCAGAATAAAAATCAGAAGGGCTAAGGCTCAACTAGAAATCAGATTGGCCAAGTCTGTGAAAGATAACAAAAAAACCTTCTATAAATATATAAATAATAAAAGGCGGACTAGGAAGACCATACAGTCCCTATTGGACGCAGAAGGAACAACAGTGACAGGGGATGAGGAAAAGGCGGAGGTACTTAATGCCTTCTTTGCCTCAGTCTTTAATTGTAAACAAAGTTGTTCCATCTGTGTACAAACCCAGGAGCTAGAGGAGCAAAATGAGGCTCCCATGATCCAAGAGGAGGTGGTCAGAGCCTTGCTAGCCCGACTAGACATCCACAAGTCTATGGGGCCGGACGGGATTCATCCAAGGGTATTGAAGGAGCTGGCGGATGTGCTGGCCAAACCCCTTTCCATCATCTTCCAACAGTCCTGGAAGACTGGGGAAGTCCCACTGGACTGGAGGCTGGCTGATGTTGTGCCCATCTACAGGAAGGGTCGCAGGGAGGACCCAGGGAACTCCAGGCCTGTCAGTCTGACCTCAGTGCCAGGGAAAGTCATGGAGCAGGTGATCTTGAGTGCTATCATGAAACACATGCAAGAGAACCGGGTGATCAGGCCCAGTCTGATGAGGAAATGGCCTCAAGCTCCGCCACGGGAGGTTTAGGCTGGACATTAGGAAAAAGTTTTTCACGGAAAGGGTCATTGGGCACTGGAACAGGCTGCTTAGGGAGGTGGTTGAGTCACCTTCCCTGGAGGTGTTTAAGGCACGGGTGGACAAGGTGCTGAGGGGCATGGTTTAGTGTTTGATAGGAATGGTTGGACTCGATGATCCGGTGGGTCTCTTCCAACCTGGTTATTCTATGATTCTATAATTCTCTATGATTCTATGTGCCAGGGGAGATTTAGGTTGGATAATAGGAAGGACTTCTTTACTAAAAGGATTGTCACGGCTGCCCAGGGAGGTCACCATCCCTGAAGGTGTTAAAAGATGAGTGGATGTCATACCTGGTCTAGTGCCAGACTTTACAGGGCTGGATCTATGGTTGGACTTGATGATCTTAAAGGTCTTTTCCAATCAAAATTATTTTGTGATTCTATGATACTATGTTAATGGAAGTCCATACGTACAGTAAATGCTTCAGACCCTTTGTTGGCTCTGTATAGTTTGATTGCATGCTAACCATGGAGTTTCTTCATCTTTTCACCTGTTTGAATTGACTTGACATCAGATTGAATAACTGTCGAAGTTACAAACTGGCTTATGTGTCTTAATGTGTATAGAACAAAAATGCAATATTGTATTA
This sequence comes from Phaenicophaeus curvirostris, assembly GCF_032191515.1. Taxonomy (NCBI): domain Eukaryota; kingdom Metazoa; phylum Chordata; class Aves; order Cuculiformes; family Cuculidae; genus Phaenicophaeus; species Phaenicophaeus curvirostris. The sequence goes on from NC_091431.1 coordinate 20,107,707, forward strand.
AACAGCCAGTTGTCTATGAACAGCCATCTGATGGCTGATAATTTGGATATAGAAGAAAGATTTGATTCTTTTATGATTTTACAGACCTTGCACTGAGAAAAAAAAAAAAAAGGTAGATTGAGTTGCTTTAGAACAATGCATGTTTTTTTCTTCTCACTACAGGTCTTCCAAAGGCTGCAGTAATCAGTCACATGCAAGTTCTTAAAGGAGCTGCTGGGCTGTGGGCTTTTGGTGCTACAGCAGAAGACATTGTTTATATTACTCTGCCTCTTTATCACAGTGCAGCATCTCTTCTTGGCATTGGTGGATGCATTGAATTGGGTAGGGCTTGTTTAATTGAATTGTGTTGTTAATATGGAATTGTTATAAAAATGTATAACGCATGCTTAGGTTCACTGGGATTAGGCAAACTAAAACTTTGCTGAAATCAAATTAATAGTCTTTTCCAAAAAGCTTTGTATTTCTGTATTTTGGAGATGGGGGGGCCATTGTAATAGTGAAGGCTCTCTTATGAGCTATCTGTGTGGTACTGGAGAAGGATTAGTTATAGTCATTTCTGTAACAAATGTTTTTACTTTTGTATTTAGGTAAAAAGAAATCTAAGGATTTACGTAATATTTTGGCAGTGTATATAGTGCATTAGTGAACATACAGACTAAGCATTGTATAGTGGAATAGAATTAAAATGTATTTTAGTGACCTTAAAAAAGTCTGACAAATACTTTTGTAGTAAGCATTTAGCTTTGTCATTAGATGATATATGACATTTTTCCATTTAATTTGTGTACAGTTTTGGCACAGACAATATAATTCATATTTTACTGAGACTGTAGGTGTCCTCAGTGACTCTCTTATAAGATTTAATTGGAACTTGATGTCAAATATTTCCTGTTTCCTGAAGCATCAAGGACAAGTCGTGAGCAAGGGAAAGGTCATTGGCTTTTGGATTAATTCTATCTGAATCTGCATCAATGAATACTTTCTTGGTTGAAAAATGAGGTGTCAACGATACCCAAATACCCTAATTCAGCCTAACTTTTGTGGATGTTCTCAGTTAAGGTAGTTTGAATAATTCTCAGTTAAGGTATTTTGAATAATGCTGCAACACCAACAAAGAGAAACTGTCTTCTTACTTTTGACCTCCTAAGTGTCTCACAAAGGAGGAGACTGGGTTCATCTCCCTTCTTTGTCTACCAGGTTTGGACACATCTTCCAATAAAACAACTCAAATACCATACAGTTCTCTGAATGAGGCTGCTTTTAGTTCGTCTTATGTTCTGTCTTGTAGAAATAGTAAACATAACCAAGCTGCCGTATAGAGAAAATACTTAATTTCCTTTCCTACTGTTTCCATAAAGGTGCAACCTGTGTATTAAAAAAGAAGTTCTCAGCTAGTCAGTTTTGGAATGACTGCAGAAAGTATAATGTGACTGTTATCCAGTACATTGGAGAGCTTTGCCGTTACCTTTGCAGCCAGCCAGTGGTAAGTGGGAACACAGTGATGACTGTTTGTCTGCAAGTGATAAGCACACTTATTATTCTTGATGTGGTTAAGTAAAAGGGAAATAAAACTGTACTGAACCTGTCCCTCTGCCCTTCTTTTTATGTGAGAGTCTTCAAATATTTGGTGATCTGCAAATGGCTTGAATCAGAAAGATGTTAAACAAAAGATATTGGGGCTAAAAACTAATGTTAAGCAAAAGATATTAACTAAGATAAAAAAAAAGATTTAAAAAACATTAAAAAAAAGGTAAAAAGATATTAACTAATGTTAAACAAAAGAGATTAAGGCTAAAAACTAATTCAGTATCATCTCAGTAAAAAAAAAACAACTTATTTCACAGGGTCTCACAATGTAAGTCCAGAAAATCAAGATTACTTTCAATATCTTTTCAGAACTTTTCTTGACACGTGACTATATCGGAGGTCTTTGGTTTTGTAGGTCAGGTTTTAACACTCTTTTGGCATGCAGAATGTGCTTGGTTTGAGACCATCTAAGCCATATTTTAAAATGGTTTGAGAATGTTGAAGAATGACATTTGTTCCAATTAGAAAGTGATGCCAGGCAACAAAGGTAGTTTTTATTAAAGTAACAATCCCTCTCTGAAGCTGTGTGAGCCCTAACTTGAAAATACTTATTTTCCTCTGGCAGTCAGTGACATGATGGTCTTTTTGGCAACTTCCATCGATTTATGAGCTGCAGGTTTTCCTACTGTGTTTCAATAGTAGAACCTAAATGTTACATCATCCAATATCTTACGTGGTCAAGCATTTTAATAAATGACTTTACACAGTTATTTATTATCATAAATAGATTTAATTTTTTTATTTTAAATAATAAAATAAAATATTTTCCAAGTACCTGTATAACATTAAGCAAAAATAACTGTATCCTTGTTTACTTTAACAAAATATCTAGGAGAACACAAAAGCATTTGTGAAGACATGCAGAATTGGGTACAATGTAGCTATTACCTCTTTGAACGTTCTTCCTTTATGTCTATCATAATTTCATTTTGGGATTTCAAAAAAGTAATCAGTGCTTTATTTCCTTTTCAGTGAATTTTGTTGATATTACTCATCTCTTAGGACATGGTGCCAATAATTCAGATTAATGAATCGGAAAATTATGTTCTGTTATAAGTCCTTATTATATGATTTTCCAGAATAACCTCCTCCTTAAACAGTGTTCTAGCAATTCAAAGAGAATGCAAATCAGTCTTCTTTTCCAGCAGAATAACAATTCAAATTAATATCTGAAGTTGCTGTAAAAAGAAAGGAAGAAGTCAGTGTTCATAAAGCATTGCATGTTTTTCTTCTGAAAATTTTTAGTAGTGTATGTAAGTGATGTAGCAGTGGGTCATAGAGCCTACATCAGCATCTACGCATGCCTCAGCAAAGACGGTGTTCTTGAATTAGAATCACAGAATCACAGAACTGGTTGGGTTGGAAGGGACCTTAAAGATCATCCAATTCCAACCCCTCTGCCATGGGCAGGGACACCAAACCAGGCTCCTCAAGGCCCCATCCAACCTGGCCTTGAACACCTCCACGGAGGGTGCATCCACGACTTCCCTGTGCAACCGGTGTCACTACCTCACCACCTCCTATCGTGAAGAATTTCTTCTTAATGTCTCATCTAAATCTTCCCCCTTCCAATTTAAAACCATTCACCCTCATCCTATCACTCCATGTTGTTGTAAAATGTCCCTCCCGAGCTTTCACATAGGCATCCTTCAGGTACTGAAAAGCTGCTATAAAGTCTCCTTGGAGTCTTCTCCAGGCTGAACAACCTCAACTCTCTCAGTCTGTCCTCATAACAGAGGTGCTCCAGCCCATCTTCGTTGACTCCTCTGGACCTGTTCCATATCCTTCTTATGCTGGGGATTAAAGAGGTCATGCCTGATGTCCCAATGATCACTACTGGCTGTAATATGAAACCAGAAAAGTGATACCTTTGTCTGTTTCTCTTATTTGGGGTGGCTTTTTTGTTTTGTTTGTTTGCTAACTTTATAATAAAAAAACCCCAAAAGTTACAGGATATTGATAAACCAAGCCAAAAACCATAAGGAAAACCAAAACACATGGAGGGTCTAGCTTTTATAAACTGTGATTTTTCTTCATTGGACGCTAACATGATTTCCTCAAAGTCAACTCCCTTCTTTCCAATACTTCCCAGCTTTTGTTGTGTTTACAGCCTCAGATGTTAATTGTTTCCCTTTTCTAATTCTTCCCTTTTCAGTACCTTAAAACAAGAATGCTACATTAGTATATTTCATTTTTGAAAACAAACTCATTTTTAAATCCTTACCAAGCCATCATGCAATTTAATGAGTTTTAAATGTTGCAAATAAAGTGATTTATGCCATCAATAACTATTTATATACTACATGGTATGCTTATACCATTGTTAACTATTCATTAACTATATAACTATTCTGTTTATTATTTTGTGTGCATACATTCTAAGAAGCTGCCATATCTAAAATCTTTGTTCTGTGAAGTTACAGGGTTTTTCTCTCCTGGGCTTTATTTGCTAGCTGCCTAAAAAGCACTTTAATGTACCTTATCAAGAAAAATTAAAATGATAAAATGAATTGGTTTGACAGCTACATTTTTGAAGAAAAACAGTAAGTCATGTTGGAGCTGGGAGAGAAACATGTTCACACAAATAAGTAAAGGATCGTAAATATGTTATGCAATCCATTATTGTTTTTCCAGTAGGTGAAATGATTTGCTGAGTTATTATCTCTCTTTAAGTTTCATTAGCTTAGAAGTGCTATATACACTGGCAACATGAGGAAGGTACATCTAATATAAGATTTAAAGCTCTGTGAAGGTATGTGGGCAGTATTCTCAAGGTTAGAGTACTATAAAGCCCTTCTAATGAACATAGATCAAAACCATAGCAATAATCTTAAAAGTGCTTCATTTTATTTCTTTAACACTAACCTTTAAATAGATGGTATATTTCTAATAGTTGGAGGCCACAGTGTGGCCTCTCATTTCATAGATTTAGAACAGAACTTTTAGCAAGTCTCTGTGGTAGCTTATAGGCTCTTGGCTTCATTTTTCTTTTTTAGTTTTGTCTTGTTTGTTCTTTCTGCCTCCCACTTACATCTGCAACAGCTCTTGAAGACTCCTCTGCAGTACAATTTTTCTGAAACCTGTTCTGGATCCAGTTGGCTTTAGTAGCCTGTTGTCTGGAAAGAACATTTGTTAGAAAAGGATATTGTCTTCTTTGCTGAAGTATGAATACAAAGGCCTTGCATTATGTGGCACTAGGACATTAAGCTGTGCCCCTAAATAAATGAGTAACCCTCATGCCTGCCCTCTCCCAAGCTCTTTTTCTGAAGTCTTTTCACAGAATCACAGAATACTAGCTGGAAGGGGCCTTGAGGACTGTCTGGTCCAACTGTTTTAGGTGATCCATATTTTCAATAAAAAGGCCCAGCACCCTGTCAAGCTGAGCTTTGAAAATGTCCAGTGTAGAGTAATCCACCACTTACTATGCGATATCATTGCAATGTTTAACTGTTCTCATGGGGAAAAAATTTCTTCTGTAATCCGATAAGAGTATCTCCAGAAGACTTATACCCCTTGTCTTTTCCATATGACTTCTTGTAAAAAGGGAGTCTCCATCCTTGTGGTAGGCACCCATTATTTACTGGTACATGGTGATAAGGTCTCCCCTAAGCCTTCTCTTCTCAAGGCTGAACAGACCCAGTTCTCTCAGCCTAACTTTGTATGGAAGGTTTCCCTGATCATCCTAGTGAAAGTCTAAGAGCCAGCATTGATGGCTAGTAGTCATTAGTAGCTACAAAATGGATCCTGCTCAAAGATACTATCATAACTACTCCAGTGAAAGAAAATATTTAGCAAATTAATAACTTAGTCTTGCTGGATGACATTGGTCAAAGTCTCTGCTGACAGTAATCTATGAAATTTCAGAAGTATGGCATAGAATTACTCCTTATTTTCTCTCTAAGCAAAGCCCTTGAAAATATTTCTTGTCTAATCTGTGGATGTATTCGGATGTATTTTCCATAAAGAGTTTGAACACATTTAAAATTTTGTATACAAAATCTTCCTAATGGACTTGCAGGTTTATTTCAGATTTCAAATAATGACCTATTTAAATAATACATTGCATCCTGAAGCTTTTTGAAAGATATGAATGCTAATGCAGCATCTCTTTCCTGCTTTCCTGTATTGGAGACCTGACTCCTGAAGTGGTTTACAAACAAAGGCTAGGAATATTTTGTCTTGATCATTATGTCCTGTCTTGTACTCTCATAAGCTGTTGTACATTATGACATTAACTGTATGATTTGTGATACATTGGATGAACTTGGTAAGCTTCCTATCAACACTAGAGTTCACTTATACATGTTGTCAAAGTCTGTTTCATAATTAATTTTATAATTTCTTAGAAATTTTCTTTCAATATCCGTCCCATTTTATGTCCATTTGCTATTGATCCAATGTTATGCTTTGGGACCAGTAGCATTTCCTCTTTCCTTAGGGTTACCTTAAGTGATAAGACTATGAGACTATGTATATCAGCTTTCAGACTTTATTTTGTTAAGCTGAAGCTTTATTTTGTTAAGCAAGTCAATCTTTCTAATAGATCCAGTTTGGCCAAGGTTTCTGTGGATGGGATTAAGCTCTCTGAAGTGACTTTAGAAAAGATGCTTAAGGGTTTATTTTATTTAAACTCTTCTGTGTTAGAACAATAGTGATTTAGAAGGAGAAAACGAGGAAGTCAGTCCTGCTGGGATAAACATGTGGAATGAACACTTATTTCCCTGCTGTTGACTCAAGTGTTGTGGGAAGGGGGCTAAGAATGGGGTTTATATATGTTGGATAACACTGTGATAGGCAAGAAAGGAAAAATGAGTCAGCAGGCAATTATCTACAATGCAGGTATTACTTGACTTTGCATTTTATTCCCCATTAAAGTTTAGTTCAATTTATGTTTAGTACTCGAAATTGTTCTTTTTCTTATCATTACAATGTGGAGTGGAAATTTGTCAAGCCCCTTGCAGGTTTTCAGCATAAACATTTTGTTAATTACCCCAAGCCAGTAATGTGTCATAGCTACAGAAAACCTACCTTTCATTTGAAGACTCTGAATAACCTCGAAACGTCATTAAAATTTTATTTACTTGGGGGGATTGTGCGGCTTATTTGTTCTTCTAGTAACCTGTGTATTTTTAAAAAAACCTATGACCACTTGTATACGTTGTAAGCAGACATCATTCTTAATCCAAATTAACTACAGCATTAACAGTGCCTAAAAGGAGAATTGAACGCTGTTTATACCTGCAGTTAGAGAAAATACAGTTTTTAGACTAAGAACATGTTCAGCGTATCTGAAATGAAGCTTAGAAATGACCTGGGCTTTGGAAGTTTATACTTTTCCCAGACTATATGAGTATCTTATTTGTAGTACAAAATACACTGTGTGTCATGACAAACTTTTTCTGTGCTGCTTTAAACTGCCATGACTACAAGAACAATGTTATTTTTAAGAAGTGAGTTTAGAAACAGATTATAATCCTGTTTAAACATACTTGTTTAAACATACTTGTATACGTCTTGGACACAATTTGGACAGTGATTCTCTGCCTATTTTCTCATTCTTCCTGCTAATAATGGTAAAGGTTTCCATTTTTTCTTCTGTAATGTTTGGAGAATTTCTTTGCTTTCAAAAAGCATTGGTTTTCCATACCCAAACAGCACTGAAATTGCCAGCTACTGGTTCTGGCATTGTGGTTCAAGACTTTTCTTTTTCAAGAAATTCCTCCTTATGTCTAATTTAAATCTTCCCCTCTCCAATTTATAGCCACTCCCCCTAGTCCTGTCACTACAAGCCTTTGTAAATAGTCGCTCCCCAGCTTTCTTGTAGCCCCCTTCAGGTACTGGAAGGTCACTATCTCCTCAGAGCCTTCTCTGCTCCAGCCCAACTCTCTCAGCCTGTCCTCGTATTTGAGGTGCTCCAGCCCTCTTATCATCCTTGTAGCTCTTCTCTGGACCCATTCCAACAGTTCCACATCCTTCTTATGCTGAAGATTCCAGAATTGGACACAATCCACAAGTGAGGTCTCACAAGAGCAGAGGAGAAGGGCAGAATCGCTTCCCTTGACCTGCTGGCCATGCTTCTTTTGATGCAGCACAGGATACAGTTGGCCTTTTGGGATGCGAGCACTCATTCCCGGCTCATGTTGAGTTTCTTATCAATCAGCAGTAGATTATATTATCAGGAGATTAATAATGAAAATGATACGAGAGTTCACTATAATAAATAGCAAAAAAACCAGTTCCTGAACTGGAAGAATGTCCTGTTCCTAGAATTCCTGTTCCTTTCTTATGATGCACCTCATCAATATCATTCTTGTTGTCTTTTACTTGTATTTTAAAATTTGGGTATGTATTTTGCTGAAAAATCTAATTGCAAGTTATAATTAAGCATTACTGAAAGAGAATGTAAATGTGTGTCTTGGAGAATTTATTACATCTGCCATCATAATGACAGTAGGATACCTTTCAGCTTATAGTTTCTCTACTAACTACTTAAGAACCCCTTTTGCAGACCTAATGTGTTGATAGAGAACTGATGAATGTGTTACATACATTCTTTGTAATGGATGTAAATCCTGTGTGATCTGTGCAACATGTTTCATACTTAACAGTTATTTGCATTTCTCAGGCCCTAAGATTGCTTTTAGTTTCTTGAAAGCCATAATACAGGAAAGACTTCATACCTTGTTTATTTGAAGTTGCCTTCGCTTCTCTCTGTTTGGTTTGTGCTGCTGCAGAAATGGTAAAAGCAGGGCAATCAGCCTGTTTTCTTGTGTTCTTTTAAAGCAACTACTAAGTTAATTTTTATATAGCTGCAGTCATTAATCCCTCCTGCACCAATTAATGCACTATTGATGGCACTTTGAAAGGCATTTATTTTATCAACGACTTAGTCATGCAGATCCTCCACATAGTTTATAAAGAACACTTAAGGACGATAGAGTGGCAGATGGAAAATCTCAGGTATGTGCTATTCCGTGTTATAAGGCAGATCTTGACTTGTCAGTTAATTACTATACAAGCTAAACAAGCACTCACAATGGAGAAAAAGTGTGCCAGAGACTGATTTATGATGTATGCAGATATTTGGTACACAGTTCAAAGATCTTGGCAGAATGAACTGAAGAAAAATCCAGGTGTAAAGAAGAACAGTACTTGTTTATTAATGCACCAAAAAAAGCATTGGAAAAAATGTTTCACATTTACTGTTAGAAATAAGTGGATACAGACTGAATCTTCATTTTATTTCCAAATCACTGTGCAAAAAAAAAAAAAAATTATGGTGCAGGAAAATAAATAGACATTCTAACATTCTGTTGTTCTAAAATCTGTCTTCCTAATTATCTGCAAAGAACTATTAATCACATTCAGAAACACTAAGCATGAGCAAATTATCACAAGACACATCATTTAAATTTGTTTGTGATAGCTGACCAAGGCAAGGCACTGAGTTCTTTGCAAATGCGATACCATGAGGAAATACAGCTTTTAGCGAAGGAAGTGTTAACCAGGTACTGTGCTGTTGCAGCAGGTTAAGGAAACACTTGCAGACAATTCTGCACACCAGCTGTTGCACGATTGCTGGCTGAGGATGTGACATAGCTTCTTCAGGTGTCTAGAATTGCACAGGCGTAAGCAAGGTTTATCTCTCAGAACAGATGTGTACCAGGTGACTCCTTGGAATTCCTCCTACTCCTATAATCCTGTCTGCTGTACTGAAGGGAAGCTAGTTGATGAAATGCTGTCAGAATATGGCTGAAATTCAAAGCGTGACTGTTTGGTGTCACGGTCTGTTTAAAACACAGGTTCCAGCATGTTTAATTTATTTTGTTTTTCATACTGTAGGACACCCTAAATGTGTATCACACAACCATGTTGCAAGAATGTGTTGGAATTATTATCCTATTTCCTTCCCTTCTCGTATTTATTGCATTTTACTTACTGCATAAGTTTTCAGCTACAGTGCCCATGGATACCAAAATGACTGCACTAGAGCTGGACTCTGGCAGTGATCTGGTCAATAATACAGATGATAAATAAATAGAGTGAGTCATTAAAAAAAAGATATTATAAAGGCTAACTTCATTTTATTTGCTGGCTTCATGTTTGATTGAAAGTTAGTTACACATAAAGGTAACATGAAATAATGTCATATTAGTTATACAAAAGTTTAGGCAAAAATATATAAAAAATAGCTGTATGAATTTACTCAGGCAAAACTAATGTGTATTATTGCTGTTTAAGGTTCCTTTCACTATCATCATTCTCTTCATACTTATTAAGCCTGCGGTGACATTAAATTAAATATAGTTTCCATTCTTACAGTTGAAAAACTGTAGATGGCAGTTTCAATGCCTTTTCCCCAGAAAGCCTGTAGCAGTCTTGCAGCAACAGATGGGTGTGTCTGTGAGGGAGTTGACTAAACCACAAATATGATGGCTGCAGCAATACAGTCTAACAGAAAATTTACCTTAGTTGTGAAGAAGTGAATCAATATCCTCTGTTTTAAGAAAATTTGCTTTCTGCAATCAGTTCTTGGTGGCATAGTACACCTTCTTTGCGTTTTTGCAGAAGAGCTGAATGCCTTAAGAGAATGCTTCCTAAAGTGAGATAGTCATATATCACATTGCTGATAGGTGTTAACATTGCAAGCATAGGAGAATGCTGACCTGTCAGTTTTACTCTGCATCATTTCCACTAGAGGAACAATTTGTGCTCTTGTAATGTAAACCAGCCAAAGCAACATGAGGAATGTAAGATATTGGAGTAGCTGCACTTATAAATGATGCTCTATTTGTCCTTTGAGGATAAAAATCATAATGCACATAGGCTGTTGTTGTCTAGCTCATCCCAGTTGGTGACTTTGCAGCAAACAGCCACCCCTGCTTTTATTTTTCTTAAAGTATAACTAGTAGAAGCAAACTCACCTGTTTATTAACTTGGTCTCTAGAGATTCTGAGTATTCTTAAACTGATGAATGACTTAGTTAATATGGATATATATACACACACATATTGGTCTCTTCTGCTTTTTGTGCAGCAAAGGATTTCTGTGAAAGAATCTCTTGTGCAGTTTTTCATATCTTAGCATAAGACAGCACATTGGAATAATTCAGTGATGTCAGCCAAGGGGTAGCTGCAGTTCAGTTGCTGACATGTTAATTTCAGTTTAGCAATGAAACTGTAATAAAAAATAATTCAGTTTTAAAAGTAAATTGAGTTGATTGGAATATTTTGAAGATGGACAATAGAGAATTGAGTGTACCCTTAATAATTTCATGTATAACACTAAGATATGTCGAAGTGTTGATATGCTTGAGGGTAGGGAGGCTCTTCAAAGGGACCTGAACAGGCTGGATCGATGGGCTGAGGCCAATGGATTGAGGTTCAACGAGGCCAAGTGCCAAATCCTGCACCTGGGACATAACAACCCCGTGCATCGCTACAGGGTTGGGGAAGTCTGGCTGGAAAGCTGCCTGGAGGAGAAGGACCTGGGGGTGTTGGTTGACGGTGACTGAACATGAGCCAGCAGTGGCCCAGGTGGCCAAGAAGGCAAACGGCATCCTGGCTTGTATCAGAAACGGTGTGACCAGCAGGAGAAGGGATTGTGTCCGTGTACTCAGTGTTGGTGAGGTCATACCTTGAATCCTGTGTTCAGTTTGGGGCCTCTCACTGCTAGAAAGACTTCAAGGTGCTGGAGAACATCCAGAGAAGGGAACGGAGGTGGTGAATGATCTGAGGCACAGATCTTTATGAAGAGTGATTGAGGGCACTGGGTTTGTTTAGCCTGGAGAAAAGGAGGCTGAGGTGAGACCTTGTAACTGTCTACACCTCCCTGAAAGGAGGTTGTGGTGAGGAGGCTGTTGGTCTCTTCTCCCAAGTAGGATGTGATAGGATGAGAGGAAATAGCCTCAAGTTGCACCAGGGCAGTTTCAGATGAGATATCAGGAAAAATATCTTCATGGAAAGGGTTCTCAGGCACTGGCAGAGGCTGTCCAGAGAGGTGGCTGAGTCCCCATCCCTAAAGGCATTTAAAAGATGGGCAGATGAAGTGCTCAGGAATGTGGTTTAGTAGTGGACAGGTACGTTTGGACTTGATGATCTCAAAGGACTTTTCCAGCATCAAAATAATGATTTTGATGTTGTCTGCATCAAGTGAAACAGGTGAGATCCTTGTTGAATTATTCCAGCAGGAGGATGTAATTTCCAGAAGAAAGACACTGAAGCCCAGTAAAGGAATTTTTTACCTTTCTATGAGTTACTGGTTTTGAAGAGGGAAGAAAAATCTTAACCAGTCCTTGTGATTTAGAAAAGAAACTTAAGATTTCACTGTACTTGCAGTTTTCGTCACAGAAGTGATATTTTTTCCATGATCCGCATGAAAAACTGCATTTGGCCAAGACATAACCCTCAGAAGAAGATTCCTGTCTACATACGCCATAAAAGCTTCAGTTTGTAACATCCAAAATATTTAAAGATTCCTGTTGCAGTCAGCTAACCAGATGTCTTTGCAGAAATAATTTGCTGGGCTTTTTATGACAGATTAAAGGTGCTAAAATGCATTTTCACTATAAAGAAACACCTAATTCATGCTGAATTAGAGTTAAGAGGGGAAAGAGAAACAAGAATAGAAGAACAGAAAATATGGACTACCTGCTTTCTTTAGTATAAATATGTGGATGTGTGTATACACACACGTCTCTCTAAAGAGTGTGAACATGTGCCTATGTATATAGAGAGGAGTTTGTGTACATTTATGCAAATATGAACTTATTCAGTTCTAAAGTTATGTGCCTGTCGTCTGAGGTATTCTGTATTGACATTAGCAATGATTAAAAAGGGAGTCTTATTTTAAAATAGGTGATTTTTTTTTTTAAATGGAACAACATTTTAGATCCCTTGCCTTCCAGTGCTTCACCTCAAAGAGGGCCACAAAGATGATCCAAGGGCTGGAGCACCTCTGCTATGAGGACAGGCTGAGAGAGTTGGGGTTGTTCAGCCTAGAGAAGGTTCTGAGGAGACCTTAGAGCAGTTTCCAGTACTGAAGGGGCTACAGGAAAGCTCCGGAGGGACTGTTTACAGGGGAATGGAGTGACAGGATGAGTGGGAATGGCTTTGAATTGGAAAGGAGAAGATTTTGATTAGACATTAGGAAGAAATTCTACACAATGAGGGTGGTGAGACACTAGGACAAGTTGCCCAGGGAAGTTGTGGCTGCCCTAACCCTGGGAGTGTTCAAGGCCAGGTTGCATGGGGCTTTGAGCAGCCTGATCTGGTGGGAGGTGTCCCTGCCCATGGCAAGGGGGGTGGAACCGGTTGGGCTTTAATGTTCATTCCAACCCAAACCATTCTGTGATTCTATTTTAAAGGTGCTCCATGCAATCACAAAGTCTGGGGATGTACCTCAGAGCTGAGTCTCACTGAACTGGATAAACATATAGTAATGTGTTTCTTGCAATATGACACGGGAGCTGGCAGCAATAAAGTCTCAAAATCACCAAGAGATAGCCCAGCTAACATTGAACAAAACCTTGCAAATCTTAATATTGAAATAAATACAGAACATGACTCATATGCAAGTGCGGTTAGACACAGATATTACAAGTGTGTGAAATCAGATTGTTTCTTATAATCAGTCTAAAGACACAGGAGAGAAACTATTAATCTCTGCTGACTTTAAGCACTCAACAGAAATAATTCTTGCCTTTGTTTGTTCTTCCTAGTTTTCTAATTCTTCTGTGTGGAAACAAGACTGAGACAATGCAGCTTTTAAAATATGGAAGCACTTATATCAATTATTGTAGCCATTATTCAGGAAATAATTTGGTTGTTCAGCAAGATAATAGATTTTTGCTTGCGGTTTGCTACATTGTAGCTGTAGATAAGCTACGCCAGCCTTTTTAACCTTCTCAAATGTCCAACTTCTAATTGTTGTTTATGCTTGATGTATTTAAAGAAGGTACATTTTCCTCACAATAGATGCAACATTCAAATGTAGTTTGCAGTATATTGTATTCTAAATAATTTTTTTTTCTTCTTTTAACAGAAGGAAGGAGAAAAAAATCACAAAGTCCGACTGGCAGTTGGAAATGGTGTGAGGAATGATGTATGGAGAGAATTTTTGGACAGGTTTGGTGCTGTTAAGATCTGTGAGTTTTATGGTTCTACTGAAGGAAACATCTGTTTCATGAACCACACAGGAAAAATTGGATCTGTTGGACGCACTAATTTCTTTTATAAGGTGACTATTTATTTACATTGTACTTTATAAAAGAGAGTACTGGAGTTAAATGTGTTTCTCTGTTTGACCACAGGACATGGGGCTGCAGACACAAGTCCAAGGTAAATTTTGTGACTTAGATATTGCAAGTTTAATTGACCTTCAGTAAAATCTTGGCTGCCAAAGTACTGCAGATAGTGCTTAGCACTCAACCCACTTATACTTTCAGCAGTAACACATTTTTCTTAAAGTTCACAAAAGTCGAAAAAACATTGCCTCTCTTCTGACAGTTTTGAGAACGTTCTGAATATCATTTCAGATCTCTACTGTAGAAAAGGACAAAAGAGGAAGATGGAAATTTTTTTTAAACATAACTCATCATCTGTGAAATAAACATACAATTGCCTTGTTTGGATTTGGTGTTCTATGGATTATATTTAGAGCTGTTTTAAAAGAATATGTTTTGTATTGCCTATAACTATGTAAATATTTGGCATAAATGGGAATTAATAGTGATTAAAATAAAGTAACATTACAGGCAGATATAACCCTAGGATATATTTTCTATCTAGGTGCAATTAAACATAAATAACTCCATTAAACTATTCTGCATCTAGTCTGTGTCATTATTCAGAAATGTCAAAGACAACACTATACAAATATATTCACTGGTGAGTAATTCTGACAGATAATACTTGCCTAGTGTATTAATTGAAAAATTCTACTCCCCCTTCTATCAACTAAGTCTGCTATATTTATTTGGTTTGTTCTAGGTTACAAAAACTAGAAAAAACTAGAAAAACATGGTTTTTTACTACTTATTTGGTAGTCTCTGTTTGGTATTTCATTGGCTTTGGCAATCAAAGGTATATGTCTTGAGGAAGAGGAATAAATACTACTCATATCACACATGGTGGTTTTTTCTTCATCCTTCTGAGTAACTGAAGAAGAATTTATTTCAGCTAGAAATGCACAGAGATTTTTCCTTTTGTGTCCTGTTAACACCATCTCTTAAATGGTCTGTGTACCTAGTAAGTAATGTGTCCCAAGCTTTAGTTAATAATGTGAAAGGTGATTTCGCAAGGTTTCCATAGAATCATAAAATCATTAAGTTTGGAAAAGACCTCTAAGCTCATCAAGTCCAGCCATCAAACCAATACCACTGTACCTACTAAAACCATGTCCTGAAGTACCATGCCTACATACTTTAATTATTTTAAACCTTTTTTGTTTTGTTATGTTCTTATGAAAGATTACATTCGTTCCAAACCCGAGTAAACTTGTTTTCAGTATTTCAGAACTTTTGATAGGAGTTGTATCATAGATCATTAACCTTTTGAAAACACCAGGTAAGTTTAGGGCAGATAAAGCATGAGACTTGAAATTATGTACTTATTGATTTAATTATCCATATTTTTTATCAAGTAGTGTGGGGTTTTGCCTGTATTAACAGTCACTTCATATGTCAATAACATATGCTGTTGGTGTTTCTGAAAGAAAGATTAGTATTATGGGTTTTTTTTGGCATACGTAACATGCTACTTTTCCTCTTTGATGATTGTACTTATGATTTGAGTTAGTAACAGCGTATTAGGAGGAAAAACAGCTCATGCAAACTGCAGTTAAAAAATAAATGCAGTTGTAACTGAATACTTGATCTCCCTAGACGTCTTTACTGTAGTTTATATAAAACTCTGAGTTGCAAATGTTACAGTCTATGGAAACATTAGTATAATCTATTAAGATAATTACTTATTGTCCCTTGCTTACTCAGTATGAATATGGAAAGATCATAAGGTATTTTATGAACTGGAAAAAGCCATTCATTCCATTTGGCTAGGCTTGAAATTAGTTTTATTCTGTTGTATTCAGTACTCTCTTTTCTGTAGAAATAAATCTTCAGTTGTTTCTATAGTTTCTGTCATAAGGAAGGTAGTTATATCTTGTTACTTGTGAGTAGGCTCAATATTTAGCTACTACAATTCTCCAAGGTGCCTGAGATGTACTGACTCCCTGCCCTCCCATGAATGTATATACATTTAGCATATTATGACTGTAGAGCTATATAGAAGAATGAAAGTTGTCACTGAAGAACAGATTCACTACAGAATCAAACTACCTTGCCTTGGTTACATGGCGTTGTATTTCTAGGCAGGTCATTTGGTGGATTGTGTGACCCATTTTTTGTGGAAATAAAACTGCCCCAAATCTCTTCAAATGAAAGAGGTTTTCAGAGACTACTCTAATGCTTTAGCAGGAGCTTTTGGAATAGGTCTAGAGGAGGCCCATGAAGATGATCAGTGGGCTGCAGCACCTCTGCTGTGAGGACAGGCTGAGAGAGTTGGGGTTGTTCAGCCTGGAGAAGAGCAGGCTCCAGAGAGACCTTAGAGCAGCCTTCAGTACTAAGGGGCTACAGGAAAGCTGGGGAGGGACAATTTACAATGGCCTGGGGTGATAAGATGAGGGGAAATGGCTTTAAGTTGGAAGGGGGAAGATTTAGATGAGACATTGGGAAGAAATCCTTCATGATGAGGGTGGTGAGGCCCTTGCACATGTTGCACAGGGTACTTGTGGATGCCCCATCCCTGGAGGTGTTCAAGGCCAGGTTGGATGGGGCTTTGAGCAGCCTGGTCTGGTGGGAGGTGTCCCTGCCCATGGCACGGGGGTTGGAACTGGATGGTCTTTAAGGTCCTTTCCAACCCAAACCGTTCTCTGGTTCTATGTTTTATGGTTGTGTGATATACACGGTCTCTGAAAGAATTTTGTCAGTGGAACAACATGGCATATTAATAATATTACAATAGTTATATGCCTCAAATTAACAATTTTGCAGTCGGTTAATTACTGGGGCTCTGCTGCTGCCACCAGTGCAAGTCTTCTGGACAGCAGCTCCTGGACGCTGCTTCATGAAGCTTGCAGGATCAGCTAGCTCCTTCCCATGCTGAAGCAGGGTACTGTTGACGTGAACAAGTGCTTTGATAAATTACAGTTTCAGAAAAGTCTAGAAGAGGCTAGAGAGAGAAGGAATGTGGAAAATATCATGAGACATAAATTTTCTTTTAAAAAACTCCTACATATTTAATCAAATACTCATGTTTGGGGAGCCTATCTGTGAGTATTATGACAAAAATATGCATTTTAATGCCATAAATAATTTCTTTTTGGCTTATTTCAGGCATTTTTTTGTGATTTTTTTTTTAAATACAGTTCACAGATTATAGGTGCATTCTGAAGCATAGCTGTTATGTTTGTTTTAAT
Source organism: Phaenicophaeus curvirostris (assembly GCF_032191515.1). Classification (NCBI taxonomy): domain Eukaryota; kingdom Metazoa; phylum Chordata; class Aves; order Cuculiformes; family Cuculidae; genus Phaenicophaeus; species Phaenicophaeus curvirostris. The sequence goes on from NC_091431.1 coordinate 20,124,768, forward strand.
TCTGTCTGAAGGACAGATGCTGGACATCTAGCAATATGTAAAGAGGATCAGGTTTATTTCTGATTTGGTGATCTTGTGAATGCTCTGAAGTTGGAAAGAGAGGCTGTCTCCTGCTGGAAAGCAGAGTGGCACAGAAAAGGCCCAGCCATCCCATTCCTAAATTTGTTTCTTCAAAGAATTACAACAACAGCATTTGAAGAATTATTCTCTTTACACATAGGATGATTTGAAGAGATATTCATAGACATACTCTCTAGGGATATCCTAAACATCCATTTTTTAAACTGGGAATAGAAAGAAAAAACTGAGTCAAGGGAAGGAAGAAACTTACTCGCTTTCAGTTGGCATAACTGCACAGTGTGAATGAAGTAAATGCAGTACAAATATCCATACATAAAGATACTGAGAGTACAGTGGGAGTAACAGCAGGTAGGTTAAAAGTATAATATTTTTAGCAGAGAAAAAGGAAACAAAATAGGAAAGCGTTTCTGTGTTTGGAAGTGGCAGTGGAACAGTTTCTAAAGGCTGAAATGCAGACAAAAGTTACAGCTTTAAAGACAAATTGAGGTCTTGGAATATGCAAAGTATCTGTTCTGTCAGTATTTGCCAAGGGTTGGGGACAAATAGTTGTGATAAATATTAAGGCTTTACAGAAGACATTTATTTCCATGAATAATTTGGAAGGCACAAGTTAATAGGCAAAACCAGGTGAATGTTACAGCAGTTGACAGATACCAAAGAAGTCACTGCTTGTGTGATGTTAAAGCAATGCTCTTGTCTGCATTTGTTTATTTTCACACAACTCCTTGTGTGAGAGTGATTGGTTTGGGTGCTTGAAATCATCACTGTGGTATAGGAATAAAACAATAGGAAAGTTCATATAGAATCAGTGAACAGAAATGTAGAAGCCTCTATATAGTTTTCTAGCTGATAAAATGTTTTACAAAGGAGATATTGTATAGATCAACATAGTAATATAATAAGTTACTCTTTAATATCTACATCTGGCATAAGTTTGTATGTAGTTAATATTAGTGATTAATTTTATTCTATATGACATATGTGTGTATGATAAGGGAAAAAATCTGTAGGACTCAATCATATCTATCAAATATACTTAGAACTCTCTTTCTTACACTGAAATAAATTCTGAGTGATGGCAGAGAATATGCAGTGGAAGAGCACGATTAATGATATCCAAGGAAGGTTATAAGAAGGGCTAAAAATAACCCATGGCAAATACACCTGAAAAAAGCAGCATGTAAAACAAATATTCCAAACTTTATTTATAAATGCAATCCTTCATTATTGTCAGCACAAGTATTCCAACTATTACAGGAATCTAAATAGCTCTTACTCAAAGCTGTGTAGATCAAAATCAGCTTTGAACTAAGAAGCATTTAAAAGTGATAACAAATCATAAGTTATTTCAACTTATACAATATTTTTACTTTCACACAGCAATGCAGAATTAGTATTATGCACTTCTATCATGCAGTCATAGCACTTACCTGGCAGAATAGCTACTTTTTAGTTTAAAAGTAAACAAAATCAAATTTAAGCAAATCTTAAGACCCTGTAAAACTGGATTCACAGGGAGAACATTAGCATGTGTTAATCCAGGCAGTTGAAGCTCAAATATAATACAATTATTTTCTAAATAGTGTGAATTATTTGGTTCTCATATTCTTAACTTTTGTAAATGCTACAGTCTGTAGTTCTTAAAAAAAATGCCCTTCACTTTATTCAGTGTGTCCAGTTTTGGATCGTGACATGATTTTGTACACAATGATCTCGTTCTTTGGTCAACTGTTAGAAGTATCTTTTTGTTTCAGATTTAGGGTAGAATAAAACACAGTGCAAAACATTGAAAAGATTCCATGAAAGGACGCTGTCTCTTTGAGGCTGAAATTGTATTCTTGATGTTTAATTCAAGTTGCTATTTATTCAGACTTCCTTGAAAACAAAATTATGTGGGGCAGCTACAGCAACACTTTGAATTGGGATAAAATAACTACGCAACTCTTCATCAAATTTAGTTGCAGAAAAGCAAAGGTCTTTATGTTTTAGCATCTAATTCTTCAGTCACTTTCATAACACTATCCTTAAATTATATTGTATTCCTTTATTTTGAAGAGTACAGTTGAATGTTTTTAAAATTGTTTTCTCTGCTTGCCAAGATTGCTCCAGGTGAAAATAATTGAATATCCTTGGTTTGACTAGTTATTAAATAGATTGCTGGTATAGTTCTTTATGAAAAAGGAAACCAGAATCCCAAGCCAGGCAAACCAAAGCCTTAAGTTAATAACTACAAACACAGGAGTTCATATAGTACCATATTGTCCATGTCTCTCAAAGATCTAATTTGGATTTATATCACAGTGGAAAAATTAAGAGAAATAAGAGTCAGTCTCTGTATATTGAAGTAAAAAGAAAAAAAAAGCATTGTGACTTCAAGTGTTGATAAGAGTATCTCTCGCTCTTCTTCAGCTTACCCAGAGCCATAATCTTTGTGGTCATTATACAAGAGGCATGTTACTTGTGTAACATAACTTGAGATCTCTTAGGTCAGCAGTGCCAGGACTCAAGAAAAACGCAGAACTAATGCTGATGCAACTGTGGAATGCACACAGCTACATAACTATGTCAAACAACATGGGAGTACATATCCTTCAGCTGGTGCTCATGAGGACTTTTCACCATACAGCAGCCTGAGAAAGCCTGAGGGAATAACTGTGGCCAGTTAAGTAAAGCAAAGCCCAACAGGAAGCAGTTTTCTTTTTGTAAGGAGATTTAAGCCTTTGCTTTGCCAGTTATTTTAGGTGCCAGAGGACCCCAAGAACATTGTTGATATAAGCCACCACCACTCAACGTCAGTTACACTCTAGATATGCTTCTATTATCCTGACTCATGGAGGCTCTTCGATCCCATAACATGTTACAGAGTATTTTCAGTTTTAAATGAAACTGCTTTCTACTTTGAGATGAGCAAAACTGGAGTAAAGATTTCTATGCTTATATTTGCTGCCACCAGATGTCACTGTGCAGATGAATAACTAATGATATTTTCCACCTTTTTTTTAGCTTTTTTTCCCATTTGATTTAATCAAGTATGATTTCCAAAAGGATGAACCAATTAGAAATAAGGATGGTTGGTGTGAAAAAGTTAAGAAAGGTAAGTGTGTGTTTTAATAGGATATACTATACCAATATAGAATCATAGACTCAAAGAGTTACAGAATGTCCTGAGTTAGAAGAGACCCACAAAGATCATCAAGTCCAGCTCCTGTCTCTGCTCAGGACAACCCCAACATTCACACTGTGTGTCTGAGAGCTGGCCCAGATACTCCTGGAATATTGTCAGGCTTAGTGCCTTGAGTACTTCCCTGGGAGCTGTTCCAGTGCTCCACCACCCTCTGGGGGAAGAACCTCTTCCTAATACCCAACCTAATGTTCCCCTGGCACATTGCCTTAGGTCCTATCATTGGTCACAAGAGAGAAGAAATCTGTGCCTGCTCCTCCTCCTTCCCTTGTGAGGGAGCACTAAACTGTGATGAAGACTCGTTTTAGTCTCCCCTTTCTCAGGGATGCTCACCAGCCTCTCACTCCTCAGTCTGCGTGGACGTACAGGGTTAATGCGTCCCAGGTGCAAAATCTGGCAATTGCCATTGTTAAAATTCGTGGACCTGGGGATTGCCCAGCCAGCTCTTCAGTTTGTCTAGATCCCTCTGCAGGGTCTCTCTGCCCTCAAGAGTGTCAACGGTTCCTCCCACTTTGTGTCATGAGAAAACTTAGTTATTAAACTTTCAAGTCCTGCATCCAGGTCATTTGTGAAGCCATTAAAGAGTGCTGGCCCTAAGATGGATCCTTGCAGAACCCTTTCATAAATTATTACTGTTTGCTCTGACAAATGCAATATGATTTGTGATCTAAGATAGAGCATTATTAAGCATATGATTGCTGACACCCGAGCATTTTAGGAGATCTTTGGATATATTCAGGGACAGCCAGTGTTCAAAAGCGATGATGTGATATTACCTCTGAAAATGTAGGTAAGAACATCTATGTTTTTTAAAAGAGTTTTACATAACGAGATGGTTGCCCAAGAGATCTATCAGAAAGACTGGTGGATTAAAACAAATGCTGTTCCTGACTGAGTTGATTAAGCTTAACCATTTTATTTAAAAACAAAAAGTGGTTTCTTGATTATAGCTGTTTTGAAAATACTTATCAAGTATCTGTGATCTCTTTTCAAGGTGCCTACCAGATACAGGAACACCTCTGTTATACTGTAGGAAAGTAATAGCTGTAATTAATGCCTGGAAACTGAAGCAAGAAAAACTCCTCTTAAAGGTCAGGGAGACAGCATTAAAAGGGAGCCGAGGCAGATTTTTCAAAGGATTTAAGAGATTCTTGATCAGGTCTTAATCAAAGATGTGCACTTCTCAGAAAATACAGTCCTCAGAATGTGAGAGTTTATAGGAAATTATCTCTAGAGATGTCAGACTTACCTGTGAAGAGAACACATGCTGTAATTAGACACCTGGTCTAGTTTTTTTCCGATTATACAGTTCAGTCCAATAAAAAGTATCATCACAATCTATAGATTTTGTCATACCCTGATACTCTATATGCATAAAAGGATAATCCTATCCCTATACCTCCCTGTTTTTTGAGAAAAAATAATTGTATTAAAAGTTCTATATTTTACTCCAAAAAGAAAGTAATGAGGCTATATCACATTAATGAAAATTCTCAACAAGTGTTCTCAGTACTTCCAAAAGGAGACTAAATAGAGATTTAATGCCTGGATTGAACACTTGCTCTTTATTAACACTTGTTTTTCAGTAGAAAACTGCTGAAGCTGATACTTATCACTGGAGATTCAGTAAGGTGTGGGGAGCAGGACATAGTCACTTGAAGTGCGCAGTTTGAGAGGATAGGTCTGTGATATGACCTTGAGAAGGAGAAGTTCCTGCTTAACAAACTTATTTTCTTTCTATGACAAGGCCACCCCCTTAAGTGACCAAGGGAAGCCAATTGATGTAATCTGTCTGGATTTCATTAAAGCCGTCGATGCTGTCTGTCACAGTCTCCTCCTGAGCAAAATGTCCAGCATTCAGCTGCATAAACATAGTGCAGTGTGTGAGCAGTTGGCTGACAGGTTGGACACAAAGGGTCACAGTAAACGGAGCTGCATTGGGCTGATGACCAGTCACTAGCCGGGTTCTGCAGGGATACATCTTAGGGTCAGGACTCTTTAATAGCTTTGTAAATGACCTGGATGGAGGATTTGAAGGTTTGCTAAGTTTGCTGATGACACAACACTGGTTGGGGCTGTTGACACTCCTTGCAAACCGGAGAGCTGGGCAACCACCAGGTCCATGACTTTCAACTACAGCAAGTGCTGGATTTTGCACCTGGAACACAGCAACCCTGGATGTCCATACAGACTGAGGAGCGAGAGGCTGGTGAGCAGCCCTGTGGAAAGGGATTTGGGGGTTCCGGTTAACAGCAAGGTGAACATGAGCCAGCAGTGAGCTCTTGTGGCCAAGAGGGCAACCGTGTCCTGGGGTGCATCCAGCACGATGTGGTGATTGTCCCACCTTACTCCACACTGGTGCTACCCTACCCTGAGCACTGGGTGCAGTTTTGGGCACCACTGTATGAAAAGGATCTAAATCTACTGGAGAGGGTCCAGAGGAGGTCACAAGGTTGGTGAGGGGCTTAGAGGGGAAGCCATACGAGGAGCTTCTGAAGTCACTTGTTCTGTTCAGCCTGGAGGAGACTGATGGGAGACCTCATCACAATCTACAGCTTCCTTACATGGGGAGGAGGAGGTGCAGGTGCTGATCTCTTCTCTCTGCTGACCACTGATGGGACCCGAGGGAATGTCAGGAAGATATCTATATGCCAGGGGAGGGTTAGCTTGGGAAAAGTTCTTCACCCAGAGGGTGGTGGGGCACTGGAACAGCTCCACAGGGTGGCAGCCATGGTGCCAAGCCTGACAATATTGCAGATGCATTTGGACAATGCCCTCAGACACACACTGTAAATGTTGGTGTTGTCCTGTGCAGGGACAGGAGTTGGACCGGATGATCCTGGTGGGTCCCTTCCAACTCAGGACATTCTTTGAGGATAGCAAACTTACTAATGAACTCACAGTTGATAGATGACACTTCTGGGACAAAACTGGTAAGTCATTAGGAATAAATACAAAAGACTGGGAATCTTTATGGTCACTGTGCAGGTGGAGGTGACTGAAGGAACTGTAAAGAAGTAGAAGTAGAAACAATTCAAGTTTTTATTATTGTGTCTTATCAACCATGCCAGACTTGGTTCTTGATCTTGTAAAATTGTATGTAACAAATTAATTTTAATGTAAAGTACAGGAAATGTGCAATGATGCCTCAGGCTTACATTCCTTCCACTTCTCTCTGTAGGTGAGGCTGGGCTTCTCATTTCCAAAGTCAATGCGAAAAACCCCTTCTTTGGTTACGCTGGCAATAAGAGACACACAGAAAAGAAATTACTCTCTGAGGTATTTAAGAGGGGAGATCTTTATTTCAACACTGGAGATCTAATGGTTCAAGACCATGAAAATTTTCTTTATTTTTGGGACAGGATTGGAGATACCTTCAGGTATAATCATTGTTTCTTTTCACATTTATTCATTAAAAAACATGGACATACATGGTAGGATAGGGTAGGATAGAGTGGGATGGGATGGAATGGAACAGAGCAGAACAGAACAATTTGTTTTCAACAAAAAGTTGGAAAGTGTTCAGTTTATTACTATTGTGTTAAAGTTCATAATGATCTTCAAGTGTATGTTAGTGGCTTGATTTTGTGAAAAGTGTCCTGTGGACCTGGACAGATAATTTCCAGAATGTTTTGTAGGAATTAATACTCTTTGAGCAGCCCTTCCAGTAAACATAGTAACTAGTGATGGTTTTACTGCGAGCAAGTGAATTGTATACTGAGGTGGAGAAAGATGTATCAAATAGTAAAGATTGGTCACATTTTACATGTTCAGATACATATCAAGATTTGAAAACCATTATACCAGATTATGATAAACTTTCATTGTGCTTTATTGTGACAGTCAGTACCCAGTATCATTTGAACTGCAAGCTATTCTAGTGACCAGATCACTATACCAGCATGACAAGTTGGAACAAATTTGAAGTGTTTTAAGATGAAATGAATAGAGTTTGTACTATAGCTAATGTTTTTTAAAGAGGAGGTGTCCATATGGTTAAATTATTTTTTCACGTTTTAGATGGAAAGGGGAGAATGTTGCAACTACAGAAGTTTCTGACGTTATTGTAATGTTGGACTTCATACAAGAAGCAAATGTGTATGGTGTATCTGTGCCAGGTAAAACTTTAGCCGTATGTTTTTCTTCCTTTAGGTAAGTTGCTAGCCCTCATACTCTTTTATTTCATGTTTTAAACCTATGAATCACTCCACATTGAGTCATCTTTTTAATACCTAGCTAAAATGGTGAAAATACTACCAGATTGTGAACGAGACAGTGAATCATGCATTTCTATGTGTATGTGGTGATGTATATTTCTGAAAAGTTATCTTTCCTGAATTTATGATAGCTACATAATCTAAATTCAAGTTTAAAGAGTTATTATATTCACATTCATGGAATGGGCAGGGACACCTCCCACCAGACAAGGCTGCTCACAGCCCCATCTAACCTGGCCTTGAACACTTCCAGGGAGGGGACATCCAAAACTTTCCTGGGCAACCTGTGCCAGTGCTTCCTCACCCTCATCACCATCTGTAAGCAGAAATATTACAAAGCCAAGAAGAATGTGAAAGGAAAGCAAAGAGAAAAATAAATAATTTATTAAGAAAGAGAATACATTAATTTCTTTTTACTACTTTTTTTTGTTTTTAATTTTCATGAGGTCATCTGGGCTTGATTTCTATTCATGCCATATGTTTTTTTTTAAATGCACACTGTGTCTGATTGGGATAGAGATGAATTTCTTTATAGGAGTCTACGGTGCTATGCCTTGCAGTGGTGGCTAAAACCAGTGTTGATTAACTTACCAACACTTGGCTATCTCCAAACAGACCTTGCACAGTATCAAGGCTTTCTCTCTGCAACTGGTATGCTGGAGGTGGGCAATGAGCTGGGAGCAGATGCAGATGGAACAGTGGGACCAAACTGACCACAGGGATATTCCATATCATTTGATGCTGTGCTTAGTAATAAAAGCTTGGGGAAAGGAACAGGGTGAAATGTTTGTGGTTATGATCTTTGCCTTCCCAAACAACCACTGCATGTGCTGAGTAAGGCCTTGCCTTGGAGGAAGTAGCTGAACAGCTGCCTGACAATGGAGAAGAGTGAATGAAGTCTGTGTTTTGCTTTGCTTGTGCATGCAGCTTTTGCTTTCCCTATAAAACTGCCGGTATCTTGATATATGAGTTGTCTTGCTTTCCTTCTATTCCCATCCCGTAGGAGAAGGCAATGTGTGAGAAGCTGGATGAATATTTGCCACGGTGAAACTAGCACAAAATGATAAAAGAGTTTAAAATGTGGGAAAGTTGTCATTTACCTCTAAAGCCACACAACAAAAGAGTTCATAATAAAGAAGACTGATGGAAAATCAGACTCAAAATTATGAGAGCTTCTAATTTCTTATACATTTACCTGCAGATTCCTACACAGCTTAGGCAATTGTCTTGATAATTGTCCTTAAATATAAGGTTTATATAAATATAAATTTATATATAAATAATAATTTATATATACATTTATAAATAAATAAATATTTATATATAAATAAATAATAAATATTTATATATATATAAAAAAATATATATAAATATAATCAAGTTCCTCACAGGTTTTGCAGCATTAGCAGAAAACGTATAGAAAGGAGTCATTAAAAGGTAATGTTGGCAGAATGTCTCTGCTGTTACTACTAGATGATGGTTACAGCGTGAAGTTATTTCTGATTTCTGAAATTAATTTCTTTTCTATTTTACCCATTTTGTTTTTCTTTATACATCCACAGTGCTCTCTTTTTCCAGGCAAATCAGTAAAACGTTCTACTCTCTGTTAACATCATTCAGATCCACAGTTTTAAGATAAGATACTGGCAAGAGAGAAAGGCTAAAACTGAAGACAAGGCAGAAATGGCTAATCTGGGAAAGAGCCTCAGGACTCTTATTTTTGAGAGAAGAATGGTGTTGATGTTTATCCACTTATATTGAATATTGATCATGGGACTCCATTTACTTTTACCTGCCAAACACATTTAGCACATTATTGCTTAACTAATCAGTTGAGTGATCTCCAAATATATGTAATATCAGATAAAATATGAATGTAATCTTTCAGCTTTACTGAAACTCAGAAGATAATATATGACTGTTAGTTTATTAATGCACTACAGCTCTTTTTCATAAGGTTCGTCACTAAAATGTCAACCTTACTGATGTTCCAAAATCCTCAAATTCTCATCTCACTTCTTTTCCTCTAGATTATGAAGGAAAAGCAGGAATGGCCTGTCTTATTTTAAAACAGAATGCATCATTAGACTTGGAGCAAATGTATAAGCAAGTAGTGACCTGTCTACCAAGTTACGCTTGTCCTCTGTTTTTAAGAGTCCAGGTAAGCTATGTAATTGCAGAGTGCATAAAAACACGCGTCATTCGAACACAGAGATGGCTAAGTGGATAACAGAAAGTGCTTGTTCATATAGCACTTGCTTTGTTTTTGAACTGGTCCTATCTGCTGTTTTCATTAATGGAGTCCTGGAAAACAAATGATACAAAGAGTCAATAAAATTTGGAGGCTGTGTTAAAATAGGATGAATTATACAAATGACTAAGGATGGAGGTCATACAAAAGGATTTAGGGAGATTAGAAGGATGAACACAGGGAAGAAAAAGATTCAGATTAGTAAAATGTGAACAATGTCATCTGGAGAAAATAACCTAAAATCCATTTTATGCAGTGGAAATTAGAGAGAAGTAGAGCTAAAGCAGGAGACTGTCCACAATAAATGAAATGTGGTTTGCTGTGTAATATAATGACAAAAGTTAAAGCATCTGAAAAGATACTAGGTAAATTGAAAAGATAAATTAAAAAGGTACACTATTATTTGCAACACCACAATCATAGAACCATAAAACGGTCTGGGTTGGAAGGAGCCTTAAAGCTCATCCAGTTCCAACCCCCCCTGCCATGGGCAGGGACACCTCCCACTGGATCAGGTTGAACAAGGCCTCATCCAACCTGGCCTTGAACACCTCCAGGGATGGGGCAGCCACAGCTTCCCTGGGCAATCTGTGCCTCACCACCCTCATGGTGAAGAATTTCTTCTAATGTCTAATGTAAATTTTAGCTCTTCCAATTTAAAGCCATACCTCCTCATCCTATCACTACACACCATTTTAAAAAGTCCCTCCCCAGCTTTCCAGCAGCCACTTTTAGTACTGGAAGGCCACTATAAGGTCTCCCTGGAGCCTTCTCTTCTCCAGGCTCTTTCCCCAACTCTCTCAGGCTGTCCTCGTATGGGAGGTGCTCCAGCCATCTGCTTATCTTCCTGGACTCCTCTGGACTTGTTCCAACAGTTCCATATCCTTCTTATGCTGGAGGTTCCAGAACTGGACACAAGACTACAAAATCACAGAATTACAGAATCACTAGGTTGGAAAAGACCTCCAGGATCATCGAGTCCAGCCATTCCTATTTGCCTCTAAACCACGACCCTGAGCAGCTCATCCACCCATCTTTTAAACACCTCCAGGGGTGGTGACCCAACCACCTCCCTGGGCAGACTCTGCCAGTGCCCAATGACCCTTTCTGAACCTCCTCCAGCAGAGGTTGAGGCCATTGCCCCTTGTCCTGTCCCCTGACACTTGGGGAAGAGGCCAGCTCCCTCCTCTTTACAACCTCCTTTCTGGTAATTATAGAGAGTAATAAGCACCCCCAAGTCCTTCTCTGCAAGGCAACTCTCAATCATTTATTTCATCCCCCATCATGTATTAAAACGATAGATTGCCCCAACCCAGGTGTAGGGCCTTGCAGTTGGCCTTGTTGAACCTCCTGAGGTTCACACAGCCCCCACTTCTCCAGCTTATCTTGGTCCCTCTGAATGATGTCCTGCCCCAGCATGGCAGCTGCACCACTCACCTTGGTGTCATCTGCAAACTTGCTGAGACTGCACTTGATTTCATTGTTTCTGTCATTGATGAAAATATTAAACAGCACTGGTCTCAGTACAGACCCCTGAGGGACACCACTTGTCATGGATCTCCATCTGGACATCAGCCCATAGACCACTACTCTCTGAATACAACCATCCACCCAATTCCTTATCTGCCAAACAGTCCACCTATCAAATCCATATTTCTCCAATTTAGAGAGAAGGATGTTGTGGGGGATCATGTCAAAGGCTTTGCGGAAGTCCAGATAGATCACATCCACTGGTTTTCCCATGTCTGCTGCTGTCATTACCGCATCATAGGAAGCCATAGGCTTGTGAGGCAATACTTGCACTCTGTGAAGCCACGCTGGCTGTCTCAAATCACCACCCTGTGACCTCACTTGGTCCTGCTGATATAAGTCAGGTTGTCATTGACCTTTTTGACCACATGGGCACACTGCTGTGACTCTGCAGTGAGACAACTGCACAGGAATGCAGAAAGCAGTGGGCTATAATGGTTTTCCACCATGTTCTTCGGATGCAGTTCATAGCAGCTCAAAAGTTCTAGTTTTCCAACATGATGAAACTATAAAGTGTTAACCTTTTATCAAGCAAGATTTTCAAAATCAGTAATTAATGTGAGCAAAAGAATCTCTTCTATAGAATAATAAAACTTTCTCTCTTCTATAGGAAAAAATGGAAATGACTGGAACATTCAAACAACAAAAATTTCGACTGGTAGATGAAGGCTTTAATCCATCTACAATTCCTGATCCTCTTTATTTTTTAGATAATTCCAAAAAAGCGTACGTCTTGTTAACCAAAGAAGTACATGAAATGATCTTGTCTGGGAAAATGAAACTTTAGTTATGCTCATAATAGGCTATTAAGGGACAGTCTATACAAGCTACTCTACGAGGAAACAGTAACGTATTACCAATATTTATACATAGCTATCCATAATAATATTTTGTATACTTGATATTTACATTATGATATGTTTTCTATCTTTCCTAACTTGACCATTATTATTGACTGATTTTTTTAGCTCTTGAGATCAATTTCTAAGTAAATGACCTGTAAACGTGATTGAAATCTATTTTTTCTTGACTTTGGAATATAAGTAATGAGTCTGATAGTTTTTCTTAGTACTAAATGAAACTGAATGATATGTGGTATGGAACAGATTAAAAAATATTCAACATACAAAGATATTGTGACAGAAGTTGTTTCTAGATAGAGAATATATGCCAGTAACATCTTTTTTTTAATATAGTTTACGTATCTTATATACTTCTGAAGATGTATTTTAAGAAATAAAGACTTGACAGGGATTGGAAGAGAAAACAACTTTACTGCAGAGGACATTTCTGATGGATCTGAAGATAAAAGAAAGTTAAGCAGGAGAAAGTCCTCCAGGAAGTTTTATAGTAATATCACTGCTGATATTTTTGTCGTAATCCATACTCTTTCACTTGTTAAACTGGCTGTTTGTAGTGTCAAATTCTGAACACAGAGCAAACTTTCATGAAATGTTTAGCAGCAGATCAACAGCGGACAGAGGAAATGTTCACATTTAATGGGGAAAAATGCTTATATAGCATACAAAGAATTATTACAGCACTTTATGTCATGCATATTGACTGAAAAATATTGTCTTTTCTCCTATTAATGACTCTCAGAGATCATTATTTTATGAGTATAAAATATAGAAGAAATCATAAGATTCTAAATTGTATATTCTAATGCATTGCTTTTTACAACTTTAAAATAAAGTATAAAATTATTTAAACTATGTTCTGTACTTAGTTTGATTTAGGTTTGACTGTGTAAAGTCTGTTTTGTAGTCTGTTTTGATGCACTGCTTGTGCAGTGTCTTCCTCTAATGGATTGTTATACCAGTTTGATCAGCCAGAATGAGTATTGTGGAATACTGAAGGGGCCTGGTCTCTTGAACATTAGGTATCGTAAGTCTCTCTCTTCTGTTGTAACTGAGGTATGAAACCAGGTGCTCATAAAACAGTAGGATGCAACATTTGATTTATGGTATTTAAAACTATTTATGACTACTGAAGGGGTTTAACCACTGAGATGCTACAGGAGCGGGCGGGAAAGAACATGAAGAAAAGGATAGAAAAACAAATGAATACCAAAAGGAAAGAAAAATTGTGGCAGCCAGCTGGTGTTTTTGAGCTCTGCGATATCATTCAGCAGCAGCCAGACTCTTCTAACTCAGCTGTAGGCTTAACCAGCCTACAAATGTTTATTTCCCAGCTGTGACCACTAGAGGAATACAAGATTCTAGCTATTCCCCTGTACTTCCTTAGTGTGACAAAGACAGCCTGGGCAATCCACCTGTTTTCAAAGGCTAGTAAAAGCATCCTGTTCTATGCAATATTTCAAGAGAAAGGATGCTTGTGACAGCAAGAAAATAATAAACAGAAAATCTACAGAACCATAGGGTCTGTATTTCCCAAAGGAAAGACAGAATATTGTTTTCAATCCAATAGTTTTCTTTTTCTTAGCCAGTAGGTCAGGTGCCAGCAGATGCACAGAACCATCTTGCAGAAAAGTGTTGCATTTCCCATGAATATCTAGATTGTTGAACTGGCACTGAAGTTAGACTAAATGACAATGATATTCATTTCAAACATCAGGAAAAACCTTCCTTTCAGAAAGAGAAAATATTTGGACCAACCTGTTTGTATCCTCCTGTCAAACCTAGGTCACCATGTGGAATGGATGAGGGATGAGGGCTTGATTGTTGCTGCATGGTTATGACCCAGTATTTGCCTTGGAAGTTTCATTTCATATAACAGGGAAAACGAAGCATCTGAGGATGGATGGGATGTGGATGGGGAGCTGCACTGCTAATCTTATGTATTAGAATGGTGGAATGGTTTGGCTTAGAAGGGACCTTAAAGCCCATCCAGTCCCACCCCCACTGCCATGGACAGGGACACCTCCCAGTTGATCAGGTTGCTCCAAGCCCCATCTAACCTGGCCTTGAACACCTCCAGGGAAGGGGCAGCCATGGCTTCTCTGGGCAACCTGGGCCAGGACCTCCCCGCCCTCACAGGAAAACATTTATTTCCAATATCTCACAAAAATCTCCCCTCTTTCATCTTAAAACCATCCTCCTTCATTCTTTCCCTGAACTCACTGATCAAGAGCCCCTTCCCAGCTATTCTGTATACCCCTTTCAGTACTGGAAGGATGCTCTAATTTCTCCCTCCTCTACTCCAGGCTGAACAACCCCAACTACCTCAGCCTGTCCTCATAGCAGAGATGCTCGATCCCTCTGATCATCTCAGTGGCCTTCTCTTTACTTGCTCCAAGAGATCCATGTCCTTCCTGTGTTGAGGATTCCAGGTGGGGACTTCAGGTGGGAGTCTCACCGGAGCACAGTAGATGTGCAGAAATCACCTCCCTTGACCTCCTGTTCACACTGCTTTGGACGCAGCCCAGGATAGGGTTGACCTTCAGGGCTGCAAGTGCACATTGGCACCTCATGCTGAGCTGCTTAAATAAAGAAGAGAGATATATATTTAAATAAATAAAGGTAATTATTTTTTAGTTTTATCATCTTTTCCTGTGCCAGTGGGGATAGCTAATGATGGAAACAGTGTTTATTTTAAAAAATGAGATTTAAACTATCATTTAGGGAAGGTAAAATTCTGCAAGGGTAAACATATATACATTCTCTTGTCCTAGTGAATCACGTACAGTTAGCACAGTTATAGTGAATTAGTGTTCATAAATCTTTCTCAGGATTCTCAGGAAATGGTAAAAAAATACAGAGTTTCCAAGCAGATCAGGAATTTTTTCCTCTTCGTCCTAGTCTAGTATATACAGCTTTTCAAGAAATGAAGCAATTAAATTGTCCCTCAGACTTTCAACATCTTTCCCATACCTGTAACAGCCTCCATTAAGAACATATTTCATCTGGACTATGAATTCCCTGCAGATGGCATACAGAAAATGTCTTCTACTCTTGTTTGCAGTCTTGTTGGCATTTTTAAAATTAAAAAAATACCGAGTAGTTATGGAAGGAAAGACACACCCCCCTCTAATTTTTTTTTTTTTTTAAAAAAAGGAACGATTCATTTTCAGTATCCTGTGCCCAACTAACAATGCAACCACTAATCTGCTGTACATTCACACACAGAGCAGAAATTGTAAGACAAATATCAGTATTTACAAAACTTATTCATTAAGTCAAAACTAATTTCAAGCAAATAATGGTGTGGCCAGCAGGAGCACGGAAGTGATTGTTCCCCTGTAACTTGGTGCTGGTGAGGCCACACCTCAAATCCTGGGCTCAGTTTTGGGCCCTTCACTTCATGAAAGATGTTGAGAGCCTGGATCATGTCCAGAGAAGGGCAATGAAGCTGGGGAAGGGTCTGGACCACAGGGATTCAGGGAGCGGCTGAGAAACTGGGGTTGTTTAGCCTGGAGAAGAAGAGGCTGAGGGGAGACCTTATCACTCTTTAAAGCTCCCTGAAGGAGGTTGTAGCGAGGTGGGTGTTGATCTCTTCTCCCAAGTAATAAGTGACAGGATGAGAGGAAGTGGGCTCAAATTGTACCAGGGTAGGTTTAGATTGGATATCAGGAAAAGTTTCTTTACTGAAAGAGCAATGAAACATTGGAACAGGCTGCCCAGGGCAGTGATGGAGTCACCTTCCTTGGAAGTGTTCAAGAAACATGTAGATGTGGCAATCTGGAACATAGTTTAGTAGGCACGGTGGTGTTGAGCTCACGGTTGGACTGATGAGCTTAGAGGTCTTTTCAAACCTGCATGATTCTTTGACTCTAAGATTCTAATGTTCTGTTTAAAATTTGCTATCTCTAAAAATGCTATGTTTAGTAAAATTAGAGGCCATGATTCAGCACACAGACAAAGAAAGTTGCACCTGAATACCAGTAATTTTAGGAATAAATTTAGTGTGAGGTATTTTATTTAGCAATACTGTCAATAACTGACAGCATAGTCTGATGATTAACTTCACCATAAGGGTAACTTCATAAGATCACTGTGCTCTAGTGTTCAGGACATAGTATCTTACACATTATATCCTTAATTACAGAAATAGATTATATGATATAGACGCCAATACTAGTTTTAAATGAAGTAAGTAATTATCACTACCAAATCCACAAGTTCTCTACAGTCTGCAGATCTTCTGCCAGAATAGTCATCATTCAGTTTCTCCAAAGCCTGCGCCAGACACAGTTCAGATCAAATGATCAAGAATAGCTTTTTATACTGTGTCCAAAACTGCACCCAGTACTCAAGGTGGGTTGCACCAGTGCAGATTAGAGCAGGATAATCACCCTCGACCAGCTGGCAATGCTGTGCTGGATGCACCCCAGGACACAGTTGCCCTCTTGGCTGCCAGGGCACTGCTGGCTCATGTTCAACTTGCCATCGACCAGAACAGATCCCTTCCCACAGAGCTGCTCTCAAGCCTCTTGCTCCCCAGTCTGTATGGACAGCCAGGGTTGCTGTCTTCCAGAAGCAAAATCCAGCATTTGCCCTTGTTAAACTCTATGCAGTTGGCGATTGCCTAGCTCTCTAGTTTGTCCAGATCTCTCTGCAAGGCCGCTCTGCCCTCAAAAGTGTCAACAGCTCCCCCTAATTCTGTCATCCACAAGCTTAGTTATTAAACCTTCAAGTCCTGCACCCAGGTAATTTATGAAGACATTAAAGAATGCTGGCCCTACGATGGATCCCTGAGGAATCCTCCTAGTGACTGGTCACCAGCCTGATGCAACCCCATCCACTGTGACCCTTTTAGCCTAACCCATCAGACAACTGCTCACACACTGCATCATGCATTTAACCAGCTGCACGCTGGACATTTTGCTCAGGAGGAGACTGTGGCAGACAGCATTGACAGGTTTAATGAAATCCAGACAGATTACATCAACTGGCTTCCCTTGGTCACCTATGTGAGTGGCCTTGTCATAGAAAGAAATTAAGTTTGTTAAGCAGGACCTTCTCGTCATGAACCTGTTCTGGCTGATATATCCCAAAGTAGTCACTGCAATTTAGAAAACTGGAGGTGATTAAGAAAATCAGATGGAGTGAGATACAGGGAGGAAAGAGAAGGTTTCAAACCCCTTATCATCTTCCGATACAGACTAGAACTTACTCCTAGCTTTGTAAAGTTTCATTAAAAAGTGTGATGAAGACCTTAGCCTCTGAAAATTCTTCTAAAAACTATAATCCAAAACATTAGCTATGAAAATTTGGACTGTTCTCTAGATTGGTAAGTGCATCCACGTAATAATGGAAATCAAAATCTTGGATACAAAGAGACTAGTAGCATATTGTTTTGGAAAATTCTGGATTAAATTCCAAGGGTTGTGGCACATTGTAAAGTCTTACTACTTGGAGCCCTTCCACCTTCTACCATATTCTTTATTGTTTTAAACATATGTATAGCTTTACATATATCTAAATGTATATCATCTATATCGGTATTTATATCAGCAGATAATAAAAGAGATCTAAGTTTCTGCTTCATTTGAAGCCATCACACTTAAGAGCAAATGTTGCTCATCTTTGAAGCTGGAGAGCTGAAGGAAATGGAGTTGCTGCAGGCATCGTTTCAGTGCCCAGCTCAAGATCTCAAATGCTTAGTGAAGTTCACAGACACCGCATTGGATGACAGGCCTTAAAAAATGTAAGGGGAGAGTTATATGCCTGAGAACAGGACCCACAAAAGTCAGTTCAAAGAGCAAGAACTGCCTAAATCGACTAGTGGCAAACATGGAGAAGAGGATTATGTCTTAAACCCCTATCCTGCCAGCATGAAGGAATTTAATTCTCATTTGCTGGGAGGGCAGAGATATTTGAGCTCTCTCCTGGAATTAGACAAAATCAAATTTGTTGCAAATGCTTGTAATTCTACAGATTGTCAGCAAAAAGATAAACATATGCATTCAGCTTGGTTGCTGTCCAAGAATTTCATTAGAATTATACATAAATGGCAGAAGAGGAAATTCGTTATTGATGGAATGTGAAAGCATTGTACTTGGTCATACAGCACTGCAGTAACAAAGCCATATTCTGTCATAAAATGCAGAATATCTCTTTTGGAGTAAAGTAATATGATTCCATTTCCATTTTGATGGCCAGTAAAATCCAATTTCTAGGAAAAGAAGCTTACATCTACCCAAATACCTGTAATCTGCCATTAACAAACTGGTTTTGTTGGGAAATTTGTAGTTTGAAACAACAGTAAGTACCATCCCATTGTCTTAGTCCATTTTTATACTAGCATATCTGCTACAGGGAAGAAACCCTATGCCATTTGTCAGGTATATTAAGAACTGGCTTTAGGTAGTAAGTTTTCTCCAGATCTGCAGATTATTCTTGGCTTCCTCTTGTGCTACATTAAAAATAAATACTTTTGAGATCAGTCACATTGTCCGGCTTGCTCATAACATTAACAAAAAGAAGACCTTCCTAACCAAAATGCTGATTTAAATGCTGTAGTCTGTATTTTTCTTGAAACTCTCTATGTGCTGTTCGGTACAAATATTGGTGGTCTTAGACAATATGACTGAGTTAAGATAATCTCTGCCTTGCTTTGGCAAAGACCATTGTCATGAAGGGAGTTTCTAAAATCTGTTTCTAGAGAAAAAGAGTTACCAGGACTGAATGAGGACCCTCAGTAAATTACCAGTAGCTTTTTCAGATGAGTCAGTATTTACACAACCAGGCAGTGGACAGCAATTACCCTCCTGTCAGCTGCACTGTACGTGTTTTGTTGGCATTTCCCATAATTACATTCAGAACCTGTAAATTCAGTGATATACAGATCTTAAGTGGCAAACATTCTTTACACATCCTATAAGTCACAGTATCTTGCCTTCTGTCCCCACAATCTTGTCTCTGTCAGATAAATAAGGTTGTTAAATATTGTTAGTACAGGAGCTGGCCGAACCTTGAAACTGTAGAGTGAAATCAACTGAAGCAACATGCTACACAGCATAGGGCTTGTTGCATTCAATAAAATATTAAAACATAAATGTATGACTCATGTTGATGTCATTCTGTTGAAAAAATAGTCCTACGTTGATGTTTCTTGAGCTGCAAGAGAATTATTTGCTGTGACATTAAGACAGGAGTCACCCAGAAGCAGTTTATTTGAAATAATTACTTCCAGTTTCCAAAATTGCAAGATCTTTTAACCTTACCACAAGCTTTTGCTGAACACTTAGAATACGCATTACAACTGCTGATTCACACATGTGGCAGCTGTAGGTCATCACGGAACTCCTCTCCATGTAAATTCTTACAGTGGCTAGGGCATTGCACCTAGCAACACAGATGGCTCAAAGCCATTTTCCTGCTGTCGGCACTGGAGTTCTGCTTTCCTTTTCTTTTTCTAAACCCTTTTCTAAATAATGCATATGGAAACTCCATTTTGAATAAGCCTCCAAGGATTATTAGGAAAAATCTAAAGGATTTTAGGTATCGAAACTCTTAGTAACGCTGCCAATGCCGGTCAACTGAATCCACTGAAAACACAAAGGGAATAATTTCAGCCCTACATATTCCACTGCATCACCTTTATTAATAAAACTTGGTTCAAACTACTGATGTTTTAGCTCTGTTCATTTTACAGCGCATAGTCAGAAAACAGTCACACAAACCCTACACCTAGCAAGAGAAATCCCCCAAAGACAAAGAACTTCAAGGAAAAGCAAAAGCACCTTTTTCTATTTTTTTTGCTTCAGCTTTTTTTCATCTTTTGCTTTTCTTTCGGTGCTACAGCACTAAAGACCAACTCAGAAAACTATTACGTTACTATTAAATGTCTCAGACACATTTATGTTTTTGATTGCAAAACTGGGAAATTACCCCTCAGCTTCACTCTTAAGAATATAATTTATTAATTGTGCAGGTGTCACCAGACATGAAGTGATGATGAGGCTATTCATTCCAGTCTCCCCAAAATATTGACAATAGATTCTAACTAAAAATACCTGTGCTCTGGTCCTCTTCTTTCTCCTGTATTGTGTTATTCCATTAAAAAAAGAAAGAAAAAAAAAGAGAGAGAAATAAAAAAAGAAAAGGTTTCTTAATTTTAAGGAAATGGGAGGAAAAGTATAATTCTTTAGTTAATGCAAAATCACT
This sequence comes from Phaenicophaeus curvirostris, assembly GCF_032191515.1. Taxonomy (NCBI): domain Eukaryota; kingdom Metazoa; phylum Chordata; class Aves; order Cuculiformes; family Cuculidae; genus Phaenicophaeus; species Phaenicophaeus curvirostris. Next base: position 20,145,099 of record NC_091431.1, read on the forward strand.
CATGGATTAAGGATTCCTGGAATTAAACCTATGAATCTCCTGAGAAACAAGAACCACATTTCATTCAGTAGCTACTAATGCAGAAGTTTGTCAGGCAGATGTTCCAAATGACAGTAATCAAGTTAGAAAGCTTTTGCAAGAGCTCTTGAGTTTGTAAATTACATCCTCAAAATAAAATATTTAGAACTGGGAAACTGAGGACTGGAAAGATTGGTTTTAAAATAGATATGATGGAGATGAATGCTGATAGTGAAAGAGCAGACAGAAGATACTGTTTTTCTCCTTAACATTCTCTAATAGTTTCCTCTGTGTTATAGTTTGCTGATAGATCTCTTAAGAGTGGAACTACACTTCCCAGTGTAGGTTAGAAAGCATGTCAAAGAGGGAAGCCTCTCAAAAGAAAAAGTAAAGGCAAAATGTGATAGAAACACCTTGTTGATTTGCTAGTCACATGGAGAAAGGAGCAGACAGGACAAGAACTTGGTTGTATTTAAATTAATACTATTGAGTTTATCTCTAAATAATCTCTTTGTGTTTTTAAAGGCTAACTTGGTTAGCCAGTGATTTCCCTGCCAAAGCTAGGCTTCATGTGCACCACAATTACAGATCTCACATCAAAACCCTGCCTGCACCAACAGGCTCTGCAAGCTGCGCCCCTGGGGTTTGGCTGCCTGTGCTGGTGGCCAGCCCTGGCACGCTGCAGCTGGTGCGGATTGCACCAGGCTGCTGGGGAAGAGCTGAGGGTGCCTCACCTTCCTGTTTCTGCCAGGGATCTGCTTCTAACCCTAGGGCTTTTAGCTATGTTAAAGGAATCACTGAACACAGATAGCTGCCTTCTCTCTGGCAACCAATGATAGGACTTGAGGGAATGGCAGGAAGATGTGCCAGGGGAGAGTTAGGGTGGAGGTTTTAGGAAAAGGTTCTTCACTCAGGGGGTGGTGGAGCACTGGAACAGCTCCCGAGGGAAGCAGTCACAGCACTAAGCCTGGCAATATTTCAGAAACATTTGGACAATGCCCTCAGACACGTGGTGTGAATGTAGGGGTTGTTCTATGCAGAGACAGGAGCTGGACTTGATGATCCTTATAAGTCCCTTCCAACTCAGAACATTCTATGATTCTATAACTCTAAGCTTGGCATGCTGTCCTTGCTTTCCTGGCTTGACCTTGGATTTGCCTCATTGCTAGAAATTTGGCTGTTCCTGAGCTACTCTGCCTTTCTGATCTGACTGCTGCAGGTCTATGTCCTTGATGGTGAAAGAGTTGCCTCCAGCTGGCTTGCTGACGTTCCCTGTTCCCTGGGAAATGTTTCCCTGGTGGAACAGCCCACTTGTACTGAGCAAACCCTTCACACGTATTCAGTTATTTCTAGGCTTCTGAAACAGACAGCTCAGAGCGTTTTGCAGCCCATAGAGACATGTGAATTCTGGAAAACAGTGCTAGTTACTGTTCCTTGAGGCTTCTTTTAATTTAAATACTTCTGTTGGCTGAATTTAATGTCTTCAAGGAGATGACTAAGAAGAACTATGCAAAACCGGAGAAGAAAAGACAGTTCTTGTGAGCTCAGTTCTGTTCTGTTCTGTTCTGAGAATGTGAAAACAGGGATGATTTCAACTCATGTTCAATACCTGAAGAATTGTTTCGACATTTTGAGTGTTAAAATACATCAAATGCTTTCCATTAACTACTGCCTTAATTATTACAAAAAGGTCATACATTTTGCAATTAGAAGCGAAGTAGATCTTAACTTAATAAAATAGTGTTTGCCTAAAAAAAATTAATACCATTTGTTATTCCATGCACATCAGTTACAGAGACAAACCAGAGAGTACAGTTCAAGAAACTGAACTACTCTCATTTGTGGAAAAAGTGTCACATGCTGCCAAAAGCCCCTGAGCACAATATACATCTTCCAGCATGGAGCAGGCTACTGCAGTGTACTGAAGGGGAGAGAACAGTTGTTCTGCAAGGAGCTAGGCATCTCACCACAACTCTTCTCTTCCACCTCTAACCTGCTTTCTCTTCGATCTTCCTTCCTGCTGAGGGAAACCCATCCTCCAGGCTGATGGGATGCTTTAGCACCCCTGTAAGTCACAGGTGAACCTCCATACATTCACGGCTTGCACGCTCTTCACAAATGACTGCTTAGAAACCTTGGCTATCCTACAATTAGCAGCTATATATACAAGCTTCCATCAACTATTAGATATTAGTAACGTGAACACAAATGTACACATTTAACACAGCTGTTGAGCAAAAATGCAAAAGCCGTGATAGCTGGGGACAAAGGCAGGATGCCAAAGCAAGAATGCGATGATGCAGAGTGTACTGGCAGAGATGGCAACAAAACTGGGAACAAGATGAACTGGCAGCCTCTCATTTGTGAATAAACAGCTCATTTGCAGGAAAAAACATGTTCACAGTTTGGAAAAACTGGTTACACGGGGAACCTAGGCTTGTCTGATAGCTCCCTTGATCTTTGTCTAACCAAGTAGATAAACTGGAAATGTCCATAACATAAATATCGAGGGAGGTGATTTGCCCCATCTACTGTTCTCTCATGAGACCACACTTGGAGTACTGTGCCCAGTTCTGGAATCCCCAGCATAAGAAGCATATGGAGCTGTTGAAACAGGTCCAGAGGAGGCCATGAAGATGATATGAGAGCTGTGCTGGAGCACCTCTGCTATGAGGACAGGCTGAGAGAGTTGGGCTTGTTCAGCCTGGAGAAGAGAAGGCTCCAGGGAGAACTTATAGTGACCTTCCAGTACCTGAAGGGGCTACAGGAAAGCTGGGGATGGAGTTTTTACAAGGCATGTAGTGATAGGATGATGGGGAATGGATTTAACTTGGAAGGGGGAAGATTTAGATTAGACGTTAGAAAGACATTTTTCACGATGAGGTTGGTGAGACACTGGCACGGGTCACCCAGAGAAGTCATGGATGCCCCTTCCCTGGAAGTGTTCAAGGACAAGTTGGATGGGGCTTTGAGCAATGTGATCCCTTGGGAGGTGCCCCTGCAGGAGGGGTGGAACTGGATGAACTTTAAGGTCCCTTCCAACATAAACCATTTTATGATAACAACCAACAGCATGAATGGAGAGAAAAAGGTGCCACTTCGGACATGCGACTACATAAAAGATATTGCCTGCTGAGTAGTGCATTAACTCGTCCATGTATGACAGCAAAAGGTTTGTTGAGATTGTTGAAATTCTACAGATCCCCCCAATGAAACTGTTTATAAAACATTTCTGCCTTAGAAACAAAACTAAAAAAAACTAATGAAGTGAATTCTGTATATATGACAGGATTATAGTAACTGGAAGAGTTTTGATGAGCTGGAGAGAAACTACACAACCCAAAGAAGGACTTGCATAGAGAGTTCTTTCTAGAGTAGCCTATGACTAATGTAAATTTAATCCAAATATGTGCTAGTCATCAAATATGTAAAAATAAACTGTGGGTCAAGCAAAAGGCACAGTATAGATAACTCTCAAAACAGTCTTCACTATGTCAACGGGTGTCCCAAAATTTCTTGATTAAAATGAAAACTTAAGTAGAAACATTAAATAACCCACAAAACCTAATGCACATGAAGATGATGCAAGAGTGGCTGCCAGAGGTGCAGATCAATTATATCATAAAGCAAACGCTGTAATTTTTCAGGTTCACTAACCTTCAGTCAACGAAATGGATTCTACGAGGCATGACTTAACATCCCTACCACTGTTACTAGCCAGCTTGAAGACAGGGGATGAAAAAAACCCTCTCCTATTTGGTGAGATTCTGTCTGACTGGCTAAGGATACATTTGTTCAATGACATTAACAAGTTTTTAAAACATTTTGGTAATAAACTTATCTTAAAAGGAAACTTGAATGAAATTTGGGACCAGCTACTGTTTTAATTCCAAGTAATTCTGTGCCCTAAAAATATACTTTGAAAATACCTGACCTTGAAGAAATAATTGCTAAACTTTTACAAGTTTTTCTGTTGTATTTTGTGATTTAGACAAAGGTAAGAGATAATCAGATCATTAATTACCACAGCACATTAAATACTAATAATGAAGAATGCAATTATTCATATCAGTATAAATATGAGAGCTACCACATCTGAAAAAAAGATCTAAGACATTTTATTTTCCAATATCACAGTGAAAACAATTATATGATTATTCAATGAATAACCTCTCTATTTTTTGCATGTTTTATCTTTTATGTTTATATATTTTATCAATTTGTTCACTGTTATCACACTTTACTATCCTGTTCCAATTACTGTGATAACTGAAAGGAATTTAGAATACCAAAATATAGCCTAAGTGACAACGTATAGAATTGACTGTTAGCAGCGGAGCTTTAAAACACTAATCAAAATTCAAAATCAGGTGGTAGACAGAGATTTCTGTCAATAACATACTTTTTATTTTGAGTTATCATTATTAGCAGGCAGTCTTAAAAAATAAAGAAATAAAACAGTCTGATAATTCTTGGTAATGGGGGCAACATGGGCAGAAAGCATTAGAAGAAAAGCTAAAAACATTATCAGTATTAAATAATTTCCAAGTTAAATAATTTCATAGCAAGGAAGCAAAAAGGACCAGATGAAGACTGCTTTTATTCTTTCAGGAAATTCCAGGACCTCTTTGCCAGTTGCATCTATTTCCATCCATACTGCTGTAAAAACCTGCCTGTCATTTGAACATACGGCATCAACATAGCTGTGAGATAATTAGCTCGGGTTGCCGGATATCAGGGTCAGTTTGACATCCAGAACGCCCAAACACTACACTGCTTCATATACAGATTACTATTATTGGTAACTGCAGGAGAAATATAGACGTCTCTCAGACTGGACTTTGTGCAACGTTAATACACTGACCCTGCGGACAAGATAAATGGAAGTGACTGTGCCAAATGTGGGGTGCTGAGGCAAAACAACATTGCAGCTGGCATAACTCTTAAATGCAAAGTATGCACCTGCTAAAGTCCTACCCTGGCAGTACCAGCAGAATTACTACAGAGCCAGTGCAAGGGACGCTATCTCGGGTACGTAGCAGAGATAGCAAGTGAACCTGGCTGTAAGCCCAGTGTCCAAGGGTTTTAAAATACAGTGCAGATCTAGCCAGATATATTAAAGTCAACAAAGTTCAGCTGGGACTGCAAAGCCAGGACTGCAAAACCAAAGTCTCTGTGCTTAGCTGTGTGATAATGTGGTTACGTTGCTATGAGAAGGTAGCTTCATGAAGGTGTGTAGGACAAGAGGTGAAATCTAACAAAGATTTTTTTTGCTTTAACAATAATAGAATCACAGAATGGTCTGAGCTGGAAGGGACATTACAGATCATCTAATTCCAACCACCCGGCCATGAGCAGGGACACCTCTCACTAGATCACGGTGCTCAAAGAGCCATCCAACCTGGCCTTGAACACCTCCAGGGATGCGGCATCCACAGCTTCCCTGGGCAACCTGTGCCAGTGTCTCATCACTCTCGCAGTGAAGAAATTCCTCCTTATGTCTAGTCTAAATCTGCCCCTCTTCAATTTATAGCCACTTTTAGCCATATGACCTGTGACATGCTCTCTAAGGGAATAAAAGCAGTGATCTGGGTGTGAGACAAGAATAATTCTGAAATATCACAGGGGAATTGAGGAGCACGGCAATAATATCAAATCAATGAAAGTGCACAGAAAGGCAGTGTATTTGTGCCTGCCAGTTTACGAAGTATAGCAGTATGGCTGTTCCCTTCTCCTCAACTTCCTTCCTATTGCAGATGTTTTGTGAATTTCATGTGGCTGCTATGCCAAAGAGCATTTTGAATTGTAGAGAAATCTATCAGCTGTTTCGGATCTTAAAGCTACCTGCTCACTATGGATTTTCCAAGCACAAAACCATTAACTGCAGAACATACCTCACCATTTACATTTTTCTCACTGATAGAGAGGGTAACACCAGAGCAGAAAATATTCTTCTCTAGGGCTTACTGTAGAAATTATTTTATTGTAAATTTCAACAGAATACTTCAGGGAATGTGTAATATTAGAAGGTTCAGGTCAATATTGTGTTTCATTCTCAGAAGATGACTTTATAACAGTTTTCAGGCAGACTGCAATAAACAAGTAAAATTAATCTGGCAGAAAATATATTTCTGAAACTTTGAACTGAGAAACTGATAAACCTTCATCCAAATGTTAGAATACTGAACTAGTTTTGTCTTATAGAAATTGTAATTCTTTATATACCAAGAAGTTTACATTTTAGAGTACTGAATCCCAACCATCAATCTGCCTCTATTTTTAAAGTAGACATATTATGAGCTTCCATCTCTCTCACCTTATCCGTCCTAGCTCTTGACAGAAGTGCTGCTTAACTGCTGAAAACAAACAAACAAATAAAGCTATCCAGAGGCTACTGATCAGATGACCTTGTTCACTTCTGCTTCAGGAAAGGAAGGTCCCATGGAGCAGGGAGAGCCTTGTGTCTGAGCAGAATGCAAATGGACTTGTTAAAAGGGAGACTTGATACAGACAAAAATGTTCCAGAATTGGGCTAAGGGAATTTGGCCTTCACTTAAAATCCTTGCTACTTCAGTAGTTTTCAACAAATTCATTTACAGTGTGTTGTTGCATGTAGCACCCAAGAGGTGTGTTCACTGTGATTATGCTTCCTTTGTTATGACTTTGTCACATGCTGAGCTTCTACATTTGATATTGGCAGCCTTTTAAAAAAACCCCACCATGGCTGGAGACCAGGAACTGAATTTCTAGTAGGAGTTACGTTTTCTTTATCCTGTACGAGGACCAATCACACATTACTTGCAATGTGAAGTGCCAAAGAAACGTGTTACAACTGTTCTCACATACTTCTGTTGTTCAGACTGGGTAAAAAGTTAATCTTTGCTTTAGGCCAATGCAATGTGGATCTTTGGATATTTTCCCTGTGTCATGCATCACACCCTCTATTTTTTTCTGTGCAGCAAAAAATACTATGCTGGATTTTCTAGGTAGGCTAAGAGCCTCACATTTGTGATGGTGCCATAGCTCTTCAACTTAATTAAAAGCAGCCTGATCTTCTGCCGATACAGGAAATCTATGATTGAAAGGCTCATGAAAGGTCAGTGAATCTAACTTACACCCAGCTGATGATGCTTAGAAAAGCGTTTCTTCCCAAGTTTGTGTCTCACATTGATACTTAATAAAACAGAAAATAGGAAGGACTCATTGTCTGAGATCTACTTTCATCAGACACATTTTCCTGTATGGGGCAGTACCATCCAAGCACAGGCAGCTAATCAAAAAGCCTTAAAAGCTTACAGAAGAAAAAATAAACTACAAGTGAAAAGGCTGATTGTGGAGCTGCTGGGGTAACAGAGGGAATTTAAAATGCAAAAAGGTCTAAGGTGGTATAATAAAATATGAGTGGAGTTAAGATGCAGGTAAGTGTTGCTTGGTAGGGACAGATGGATTGCAAGGTAAAAAGAAGCAAGTATCAGCTTTTACCTTCATGTGTGCACAGGGATATGGCAGTTGTGTTCCTCTTCGTGCAAGACCTGGGACAGTGAGGGAGGGAGGAGTGGCCCCTGCTCTGCATGTCTGGGTCCATCTCCTTCCTTGTTCTTTGACCTGAGATACAGGCAGGCAACAGTGAGCTGCAGTGGAGGTGCATCAGCTCATTCAGATTGTGGATGAATCTGAGCACTGCTTCCTTGCCATTGCATAAATCTAATGCTGTTAGTCAAGTTTTCTGTTTTTTAAATAAGGTTGAATCTAGCTAGCTTACTAAAATATCAGCCATGCATTGTGCATAGTAAATGAGTAATTCATATTCAAATACATTCATTGTAGACAGCAATATAAAGATAAGAACTTGCTACAGCCCATTTTGTTAATACAGATAACCCTATCTTGCCGTAATGGAAAAATGTAGCCCATTTAAGACACCACTAATCAACAAAACCACTACTCATGCAATATTTAAAAAATATATGGAATGTTAGAACTGCAGTCAACTAAAATAAAGAACGGATTAAGAACTGGAAACCAAATTAAGTCACAGAAAAGAAATAGAATTCATTAAGTAGTGAATTAGAAAACTTTTCTCATGGAAAACTAGACCTTATTCAAGCCAGGTAATGACTGGGCCATAAAATTGTTCACCCTGTATGCCTCTACTATAACAGCATTAATGACTGTATGCATAACTTATTGGGGGTGCTTGTTGATGAGAAGCTTGACTTGAGCCAGCCATGTGTGCTCACAGCCCAGAAGGCCAACTGTATCCTGGGCTGCATCAAAAGAAGTGTGGCCAGCAGGTCGAAGGAGGGGATTCTGGCCGTCTGCTCCTCTCTTGTGAGACCTCTTCTGGAGTGTCATGTCCAGTTCTAGAATCCTCAGCAGAAGAAGGATATAGAGCTGTTGGAAGTGATCCAGAGGAGGGCTACAAGGATGATCAGAGGGCTGGAGCATCTCCCATACGAGGATAGGCTGAGAGAGTTGGGGTTGTTCAGCCTGGAGAAGAGAAGGCTCCAAGGAGACCTTATAGTGACCTTCCACTACCTGAAGGGGGCTAAAAGAAAGCAGGGGAAGGACTGTTTACAAAGCCTTGTAGTGATAAGATGAGGGGCAATGGTATAGACTGGAGAGGGGTGGACTTAGTCTAGACATAAGGAAGAATTTCTTCACCATGAGAGCGGAGAAGCAACGGCACAGGTTGTCCAGGGAAGCTGTGGCTGCCCCATCCCTGGAGGTGTTCAAGGCCAGGTGGAATGGAGCCTTGGGCAGCCTGATCTGGTGGGAGGTGTCCCTGCTGATGGCAGGGGGATTGGAACTAAATGATCTTTATGGTTCCTTCCAACCCTAATTATTCTATGATTCTGTGATTCTGTATCAGCAGAACAGTAAGCATGGGTAATTAAAACAAATACTGAATCCTGGCTGGTGGATATTTTATAGCTGGTAGGTGGGAAAGTTTTATATACTTTACTGAACACTCATGTATGCATTTCTGGAAGTGAAAATTGCCTTATTTTCCAGCTAAATATTGTCATGCAGGACAGGATCAAGTTTTTAAACAGAACCCAGATGGACAGGGTCTCTTGCATTTTCAGTCTCTTAAAATTATTCTTTAATGACAGAGATGTGTTCAGTTAGACTGAATATAACCAGATTGGCACTACTTTCCTTGGAAAGAAGATGCAAACTGTGTATGCATCCACTGAATTTCCGGCAGTATGAGAAGGCATAATCAATGTATATTTCAGACTTGTAACTGAATCCTTTTAAAACCTTACTTTGTGTAATTTCTGTCTAGACACAGTAAAATTTGCATGTTTACCCTGTAACATGCAGTAGCCATTGCACATGTGTTTGTTCAGTAGTATGTAAAATAATCACTTGTGGCTGCTTCAGTTCCTAGTGAGCATGTAAGTGTGTAGATACGTAGATGTGAAAGGCTCCTTGCACTTGCAATTATTAAATCAATTCATGTCCTCAATGTATTTTCTGAAAAAAATAATCTAGAAAAAATATAATATTGTCATTTAACATGGAAACTCCAGATTTCCAACCCGAATAAAGAATGAGAATGACTTTGAACTTCACTTTGTCAGTATTTGGCCAGGCAGACATCCATTAAACTTGACTGCTGTGCCACTGCATTGGATAGTGCATGGAAACATCTGATTGGTTTTTACAGACTATTGTCTTTATACAAGTGTTACACACCACTCAGAGCCTTTATTCCAAGCACATCAGAAATCTGGTAATTACAGCAAAAATATGGGCAACAGTATAAAAATGATACAGGATAAAAAGGATCTAAAGTTACTGGAGAGTGTCCAGAGGAGGGCCATGAAGTTGGTAAAGGGTTTAGAGGGGAAGCTGTATGAGGAGCAGCTAAAGTCATTTGGTCTGTTCAGCCTGCAGAAATGGAGAATGAAGGGAGACCTCATTTTATTGTCTACAGCTTCCTCACAAGGGAGAAGGAGGTGCAGGTGCTGATCTGAGGTTATTCTCCCTCTGTACTCGGCACTGGTGAGACCGCTCCTCGAATCCTGTGTTCAGTTCTGGGCCCCTCACCACAAGAAAGGTGTTGAGGCTCTGGAGCGAGTCCAGAGAAGAGCAACGAAGCTAGTGAAGGGACTGGAGAACAAGTCTTAGGAGGAGTGGTTGAGGGAGCTGGGGTTGTTTAACCTTGAGAAGAGGAGGCTGAGGGGAGACCTCATTGGTCTCTACAACTACCTGAAAGGAGGTTGTAGAGAGGAGGGTGCTGGCCTCTTCTCCCAAGTGACAGGGGACAGGAGAAGAGGGAATGGCCTCAAGCTCCACCAGGGGAGGTTCAGGCTGGATATCAGGAAAAAAATTTTCACAGAAAGGGTCATTGGGCACTGGCAAAGGCTGCCCACAGAGGTGGTGGAGTCACCTTCACTAAAGGTGGACGAGGGACGGGTGGATGAGGTACTGAGGGGTATGGTTTTGTGGTTGATAGGAATGATTGGACTTGCTGATCCTGTGGGTCTTTTATAATCTAGTGATTCTGTGATTCTGTGATCTCTTCTCTCTGGTGACCAATGATAGGACCTGAGGGAATGGCAGGAAGATGTGCCAGGTGAGGGTTAGGGTGGAGGTTTTAGGAAAAGATTCTTCAATCAGAGCTTGTTGGTGCATTCAAACAGCTCCCCAGGGAAGCAGTTATGGTACCAGTCCTGAAAATGGTCAACAAGCATTGGTTTAAAACCCCCAGACACATGGTGTGAATGTGAGGGTTGCTCTATGCAGAGACAGGAGCTGGACTCGATGATCCTTGTGGGTCCCTTCCAACTCAGGACACTCTATGATCCTATTAACATTTCCAGCTGCCAGTCACTCCTGGGTGAAAATAAATAAATAAATAAATAAATAAATCCATCTGGAAATTCTGTAGAGAAGCTGGGAAGACTAAAATGTGAGTATGTATTCCATCCTGCTCACTTTTCATTGTCTGCAGATGCAAGTGCAGGTTCATTGCTGCAGCATGCCACAGCTCAGGCACCTCTCGCTGTTCAGAAACTGATTCCAGTCCTAACAGTTACAGGCTGGGTGGGGAATGGAATGGAAGCAGCCCTAAAGAGAGGGACTTAGTTTGCTGCTGGATGAGAATGTCCACATGAGCCAGCAATGTGCACTGACAGCCACACGAGCCAACTATAACCTGGGTGACATTTAAACGGGGTGAGCAGGAGGTGTGACCAGGAGGTTGAGAGATGGGTATCTGCCCCTTTACTCTGCTCTCTTGAGACTTCATCTAGAATTCTGCATTCAGTTCTGGAGTCTTCAGCACAGGAAGGATATGGACCTGTCAGAGTGATTCCAAAGAAGGGCTACAAAGATGATCCAAGAGCTGGATAACTTCCCATATGAGGACAGGCTGAGAGAGTTGGGGTTGTTAAGCCTGGAGAAGAGAAAGCTCCAGGGAGACCTTAGAGCAGCCATCCAGTACTGAAGAGGCTACAGGAAAGCTGGAGAGGGGCTCTTGATCAGGGATAGGACAAGGGAGAATGATTTAAAGCGGAAAGAGGGGAGATTAGATATTAGAAATGAATGTTTTCCTGTGTGGGTGGTGAGGCACTGGCACAAGTTGCCCAGAGAAGCTGTGGACGTCCTGTCCCTGGAGGTGTTCAAGGCCAGGTTGGATGAGGCTTTGAGAATCCTGATCCAGTGGGAGGTGTCCTGGCCCATGGCAGGGGGCTGGAACTGGATGGGCTTTACTTTCCCTTTTCAACACAAACCACTCTGTGATTCTACATTTCTGAAGAGAGCTCAGCAACTGGTTTCAAGACTGGGAGAGCAAACAACTGTTCCCTATCTCAATCTAAGATCGGGCTGGATCATTCTTGAAAGAAATAGATGTGTTACAGCCTTGATCAACACGTTCATCAGCAACTCCCACAGGGTACCTGTCTGCCATCTGTCCCTCCCTCCATCCCACCTGCTTCCCTCTCTCCCTGCCTCTCTCCCTCTCCCTTCCTGCCTCTCTCCCTCCCTCTGTCCTAGCCTCCTTCTCTCGATACCTCTCCTTCTCTCCCTCCCTTCATTCCCCTTGTCCCCTTCCTGCTTCCCTCCCATCCTCCCTGCATCCTTCTCTTCCTCCCTCCTCCTTCCATGCCTCCCTTCCCCTCTCCCTGCTTCCTTCCCTCTCCCCCAATATCCCTTTCTCTCTGTTCCCTTTCTCCCTCACTCTCTCCCTCCTTCCCACCCTCTCTACCTGTCTCTTCCTTTCTTCCTGTCTCCCTCACTCCCTCATCTCTCTCCCCCTCCACTTGCCTCTCTCCCTCTTTCCATCTCTATCCCTTCATCCCTGCCTCCCTACATCCCTCCTTCCCTGCCTTTCTTTCTCCTTCCCTGCCTTCCTTCTTCACTCCTTCCCTCCACCTGCCTCTTCTTCCCTCCCTTCCTTCCCTTCTCCCTCCCTGCCTTCCTTCTTCCCTCCCTTCCTTCCTTTCTCCCTGAATCCCTCTCTTCCTCTCTCCTCCTTTCATGCCTCCCTTCCTCTCTCCCTGAACCCCTTCCTCTCTCCCCCCAGCAACCCTTTCTCTCCACCTCCCTCTTTCTCCCTCCCACTCTGTCCCCCTTGCTCTATCCCTTCCTCCCTCCTTCCCTCTCTCACCCCCTCCACCTACCTCTCTCCCTGCCCCCCTCTTTCCATCCTTTCTCTCTCCCTGCCTCCCTCCTTCCCTCTCTCCTTTTTCCCCCGCATCCCCCTCTTCCTCCCTCCCTTACTCTCTGCCTCACCCATCCCTCTCTGCCTCACCCATGCCTCTCTCCTTCCCTCTGCCTCCTTCCTTCCCCTTCTCTCCTTTCCTTCCTTCCTCTCTCCTTCTTTCCCTGCCTCCCTTCTTCTCTCCCTGCTTCCCTTCCTCCCTCCTTCTTTCCCTCTCCCTTTCAGCCTGCCTCCTTTTCTCTCCTTCCCTTTCTCCCCCATCCCTTTCTCCCTCCTTCCTTTTCTCTCTCCCTCCCTACTTCCCTGCCCCCTTCCTCTCTTGCTTCCCTCTCTCCATCCTTCCTTCACTCTCCCCCAACACTCCTTTCTCCCTGCCTCACTTTCTCTCCCTCTCTGCACCCCTCCACCCCTTTCTGCCTCCCTGCCTTTGTCTCTCTTCTTCCCTCTCTCCCTCTCCCCGCCTCCTTCCCTCCTCCCCTCCCTCTCCCCTCCCTCTCCCCGTCCCTCCCCGTCCCTCGGCGCCCGGACCGGCGCTCCCTCCCCCGCGGGCCGCGGGCCGGAGGCGGGGCGGGCGCTGGGAGGCGGTGGCTGGCGCGGCGCTCGGCGCGGCTGCCCCGAAATGGCGGCGGCGGAGGCTGCGGGCGGCGGCGGCGGCTCCGTGCCCGTGCTCTTCTGCTTCTCCGTCTTCGCCCGCCCCTCCAGCGTCCCCCACGGCGCCGGCTACGAGCTGCTCATCCAGAAGTTCCTCAGCCTCTACGGGGACCGGATCGACGTGCACCGCAAGTTCGTGGTGCAGGTCTTCGCCGAGGAGTGGAGCCAGTACATCGACCTGCCTAAGGGCTTCGTGGTCAGCGAGCGCTGCAAGGTGCGCCTGGTGCCGCTGCAGATACAGGTCAGACCGCGCCTACGGCTGTCCCCGCTCCGTGTCCGTCTGTCCCAGCTCCGTGTCTGTCTGTCCCTGCTCCACCTGTCTGTCCCAGCGCCGTGTCTGTCTGTCCCTGCGCCGCCTGTCTGTCCCTGCTCCGTGTCCGTCTGTCCCTGCTCCACGTGTCTGTCCCAGTTCTGTGTCCGTCTGTCCCAGTTCCGTGTCCGTCTGTCCCAGCTCCGCGTCCGTTTGTCCCAGCTCCATGTCTGTCTGTCCCTGCTCCACCTGTCTGTCCCTGCTCCGCCTGTCTGTCCCAGCTCCGTGTCTGTCTGTCCCTGCTCCGCCTGTCTGTCCCAGTTCCGTGTCCGTCTGTCCCAGTTCCGTGTCTGTCTGTCCCAGCTCTGCATCCGTTTGAACCAGCTCCGCGTCCGTTTGTCCCAGCTCCGTGCCCGTCTGTCCCAGCTCCGCCTGTCTGTCCCAGCTCCGCGTCCGTCTGTCCCTGCTCCGTGCCTGTCTGTCTTTGCTCTGCCTGTCTGTCCCAGCTCTGTGTCCGTCTGTCCCAGCTCCGTGTCTGTCTGTCCCAGCTCCGTGCCTGTCTGCCGCCTGCACCATTTTCGCCTGTCCGCGCTCTGCATCCGTCTGTCCCAGCTCCGTGTCCGTCTGTTCCCGCGCCGCGTCTGTCTCTCCCCTGCACCGTGTCCGTCTGTCCCAACTCCGCATCCGTCTGTCCCAGCTCTGTGTCTGCCCCCTGCACCGTGTCCATCTGTCCATGCACAGTGTCTGTCTGTCTCAACTCCGTGTGCATCTGTCCCAGCTCCTTGTCCGGCTGCTTCCTGCACTGTGTATGGCTTTCCTTGCTCCGTGTCTGTCTGTGCCCGCTCCGTGTCTGTCTGTCCCTGCACATGTCTATCTGTCCATGCACCACGTCTGTCCCTGCCCTGTGTCCGGCTGTCCTAGTACCGCGTCCATCTCTCCACGCACCCTGTCTGTCTGTCCCAGCACACTGCCCGGCTCTCACTGCACTGTGTCTGTCTGTCCCCACACTACATCCATCTGTGTCCGTACTGCATCTGCCTGTCCCAGCACCATGTCCACCTGTCCCAGCACTGTGTCCGTCTGTCCCTGCACCATGCCTGGCTCTCCCCCTCCGTTGTCTGTCTGTCCCTGCACTGTGCCCATCTACCCCCATCCCGTGTCTGTCTGTCCCTGCTCCCTGCCTGGCTCTCTCTGCACCGTGTCCATCTGTTCCTGTCATGAGTCCAGCTCTCACTGCAGCGCATCCATCGGTCCCCGTCCCATGTCCATCTGTCCCCACACACTGCCTGGCTTTCCCTCCACTTTGTCTGTCTGTCCCCACACATTGCCCACATGCCATGTCCTTCTATCCCAATCCCATGTCCATCTGCCTCTGCACCGTGCCCGTCTCTCCCCGCTCCCTGCCCATCCATCCCTGCACCATGTCCATCCATCTATCCCCACACTGTGTTGGTCTGTCCCTGCACTGTTCCTAGCTCTCTCTGCACTGTGTCCATCTGTCTGAATCCCGTGCCCAGCTGTCCCTGCTCCTTGCCTTGTTCTCCCATCCCGTGTCCATCTGTCCCTGCACCATGCCTGTCTGTCCCTCCACACCATGTTCATCTGTCTTGCACTGTGCCCAGCTGTCCCTGCATTGTGTCCACTTGTCTCCGCACCAGGTCTGTTTGTCCCCGCACTGTGTCCATCTGTTCCTGCAGCCTGTCTGTCTGTCCCCCACGCTGTGTCTATCTGTCCCTGTTCCATGTTTGTCTGCCCCCACACTGTGTCTGTCCCTGCACACTGCCCGTCTGTCCTGCACACTGCGTCCATCTCTCCTGCACACCGTGTCTGTCTGTCCCCACACTGTGTCCGTCTCTCCCTGCACACTGCCCGGCTCTCCCTGGACTGTGTCTGTCTGTCCCTGCACCCTAACCAGCTCTTCTTCCACCATGCCTGGCTGCCCCGACCCATATCTCTCTGTCCCCACACTGTTCCGATCTGTCCCCACAGTATGTCTGTCTATCCCTGCACTGTGTCCGTCTGTCCCCGCACCATGTCTGGCTTCCTCCTGCACCCTGCCTGGCCCACCCTGCTCAGTGTCCACCTCTCCCTGCACTCTGCACAGCTCTCGCTCCACTCCGTCTGTCTGTCCCCGCACTGTGTCTGTCTGTTCCTTGCTCCCTGCCTGTCTGCCCCTGCACTGTGTCTGTCTGTCCCTCGCACCCTGCCCAGGAGTTGCAGTAGTGGCCAGACAGAGCTCCGCAAACCCACCTTGACTTCTCTCTCCCTGAAAACTCCTGTTTCCCCAAGGCAGGTGTGCTCTCACACTTGTTCGGTTAACCACGCTTTGCCTCCAGCAAGTCGTAACCTCCTCAGCCCTATGAATGGGAAGGTAGCCTGAAATAGCCGAAAGAACCAGTGAAATAGATGAAAGAGCCAATGTTTTTCCCTCAAAACAGGTGGTTGGTGCTCCCAACCTCAACCACAGGGAATGCTGCTAGGTGGAAACCCAAAGGGTATGGGTAAGGAGGGCTCTGTCAAAGGTCTTACAGCTCGTAGGTCCCTAGGATTCCTGTATCCCTTCTTGCCCCCTAAAAACCCTCTTTCCCATTCACAGGTTCATAATTCACTGGTTTTGTGGCCACAAACCAGGAAGCCAGACTGCCAGACGAATACAGTACGTGTATTTCATACTAAGATATCTTTATGCACACCAGAGATCTGTGCCAGTCCTGCTGTAATAGTTGGACTCAGAGCAAAATTGCTTTTTTCCTTTTGTCAGGATCAGAGAAATAAACTTCTTTTTTTTAAAAAAAACACAATGCATTAATTCAGAACATTCTTTTTAATTTGTAATTAAGTTTTAGATTGCCAAGCTGACATTACTAGCAAGTTGAAAAAGGAATGTCACAAAAACTGAAATGTTGCCCATCTTCTCTTTATGTTGCCTGAAAAAGTCTACTTTGCACTGTTTGTAACCCCCACTTAATTGTAGTGTATTGAACCCGTGAAGCCTCAAGGTGCTCAGACTGCACATCAAGAATGACTTTCGAGACATTTGTCCTTTCCTTAACCCGTCTGTGGAAAGAATGGATAAGAATACCAAACTAGCTTAATAACTTATTTTGTCATTTATTATTAATTTAATCGTTTTTCAGTGATTGTATTCAGTTTTAAACCTTTCCCCTTTGTGTGTTAGAAACAGAACAGATGGGGGCCCAGCCAGAGAAACCGCAGAGGACAGTCTGCAACTTGCAGAAGGAGTTGGCATGGGTGTTATTTGAAGCAAGAGTTTTTTTGTGTAATCTGAGCATGTAGCAGTGGTGCAGGTCAGGATTTCGTTTCATATTGGTGAGTGCGGATCACTGCTCTGCAAAAACGCTCCTGCAGATAGCCTCAGCACCGAAACCGTAAATGCAGCCTGAGCGTTTGTAGCAGGACATGCATCTCTGTGTAGAAGGTCAGCGTTGAGATATGGAATGACGTGTCATTCCTAGGGTGCAGATGCAGCTTTAACTGACTGCAAAGTTTCAGAGTGAACCAATATTTAGTGCATTAATTGCCTAATGGATTAGCTGCTTTCACCGATACTGTTGCAAATTTGTGGCGGTAGCAACTGTTGATATGAAAAGGGTGGTACTCTTGTATTATTTTAATTGTCTCCTTGATGCACTTCAGCAGCTGAGAATGAGCTGGAGACATCACAATGATGTCAGTCAGCTTGCCTTGAGCCACTGGCAGGTGCTCAGAGATCACTCACTCGGGGAACATTTGGTCTGATACAGTCACAGCTGCGCTTTTTAAGACCTTTAGGATTTACTGATGGGAAGATTATACTTTCTTTCCGTATGTTGATTGATGCACTGCCGCTATTGTGTGCTCTCCCCCTCCGATGTTTTATCTGCAGCTACACATGACATAGGTTTGTCAGCTCTGCATGTGGCATACTCATTTTGAATGTGTCTTTCAAGAGGGACAACCTTTGCTCACTGATGTCATTTGACTTCCATATTTGGAAAGGCACATTTGGTTTAAAATTAAGATTCACAGATGCTAACATCTCTATCCCTAGACAACAATTCTGGTATTTTCATGTGCACGCTTTATAAATTACATGTATGCCTTTAGCTAGGAGTGGCATTTTAAATCCTAGGGTGGTAGCACCCGTGAGCTGTGGAACGGTGTCTCCCTGTCTTGATTCCTGTTGTGGAAGGATGACTTTTCTTGCAGAAGCTTAAGAAATGTCAGCACCAAACAGTATTTGGGCTGTTTTAATTTCCTGTCGCTGCTGTTGAGGGGCACAGTAATCTCACAGAGAAATTGCCATATGCTGCCCTCGGAAGCCACTCCATGCAGCTCAATCCAAGGCTCGATCTCTACAGGGACATTTGCTTTTCAGTTGCATTTGTGCCTTTGTACTGTGCTCAAATATGTACGTTTGTTTGGTTTAGCTGTCGTAGCACAGAACAGACACTTCAACTTTTAACGGCCTCCCAGTGTTCGGCAGTGGGATGCAGTTATTGGCTGGATGCTGATGTTCAGCCAGGCCACTCTTGTCGCTCTTGAAACTCCTAAACCGCAGACGTGCAGTGAAGAGGGACTATTCCTTTGGCCTCTCCCAGCAGATTAGGGGGGCATTTGCTTGCAACTTGAGAGTCTGAGTACTACCAGAAAGGAGACATCTGCTTTTCGTGAATTTTATGGGTTTTAAAAGTTTTAATAGAATAACATTTATAGTTGAGGCAAGGGATATGCAGGACCCCTTTAAACTCTTCTACCTCTAAATGCACTTAAATGGGTCTACTGAAACTATTGTGTTTTGCTGTAACTGTTGCAGCTGCCTTTGCAGGAGTGAAGCTGATTTTGGAAGACAAGATAGCTATGCTCATTGCAGCCGTGTAATAGAGTAGCTCAGGCGGCATTCAAATCTATGCCTAAGAGAGGCTGTTTCACAGTCTCTGTCATAACTTCAAGGTGACTTCCCTTCAGCTCTGCGTTTACAGACTTGTAACCTTAAGATGGTACAGGTAGAAGGGGAAAGTTATTGTTGAAATCATTGCATAATGCGCCTCTACTTCAAAGTGGTTTTTTAAAAGACATAGGCATGCCTTTCTCTTGCAGAAAGCTGCTGCGGAATGATCCTTAACTGCTGCTGCAAGATAAAGTAAATAAAATAGAACTGTAAAATTACACAGGTCTTTCACTGTTTTTACACATATCTAATATTGTGACATTCAGATGCTTTGGAAGTAAAAGTAACATTAACTCATGAGCCTAAGACCACTTTCTGAAGACTAGGAAAGACAAAGCATAAATTGCAGGGTATGAGCTAGGTGAGGGCAGTTGTTTGCCTTATTTTTTCTTAAAAGAGTTCAATTATAAATCTCATACATTAGTACCTCAATTAAATATAGTGTTCCAAATAGATTTTTTTTTTTTAAAAAAAAGCTGTACTTAGAACCTTAAAGAAGGAGGGAGAAGGACTGGAAATACTGGAAGAAAGTTTTCTTCAAATCCAGACTCCTAGTTTGCGTATCTTTGCAGCAAATATTTTAATCATTTTGGATTTTGATGAAGAATCTTTTACTGTCTTAGTTAGATAAGCACATGATGTTCATATAATTAAGTCTGTCCTTTTTAAATACTGAATTGTCTATAAAAGGCTGTACTTTGGCTTGGCATGAAATAAATATTTATATTCCTAAATTGAAACACTTGTAACCTATTTTTCACTTGAAATACATTAAACTTAATTTCTTCAGGGTTTTTTTTTCCCCTTTGAAAGACAAGCAGCAAAATAAAACTGAATCTGACAGATTTCCTTTTAGAAGTACAGGTGAAGAAAATGTGATAGTCACCATCTTCTCACGATTGTCTTTTTATGCATCCTTGAAATACTCAGACTGAGAGGTCCTCCACTCTTACCTTTTTCTAGGTAACCTTGGCAAGAGATTTATGATGTGACTAGTGATGTCAGTAATCACATGAGATTATTTCTTTGCTTCTGTCTTCCCATTCATAACAAATACTGGGGGAAAAAGTGCGTTTTTATTTGTGTGTAGTGGTGTTCTGAAATTTGAAAAGGGAAAGTACAGTTAAAGAGCCAGTATATGTGAATGTTTTTGTGTAGCTGATTCTGTAATTACAATACTTTATCACAGTCACATTTTATATGATTGATAATAATCATCAGACATGAAATAGATGTGAAAAAACACCTGACCTTTCCCACCTAGGCCTTTTCTAGAGTAGGATTTAAAGCTGTATGTAACTTGTGACAGTATACCTTTAAATCCTGGTCTGGACAAGGTCCTAGAGATGACTTCTCTAGCTGGGTAATAGAGCTGCATCAGGTTACGTGTCCGTTTGACATACCTATTCTGGTTGTGCTGTGATTAACTTCCTGCTGGAGGAATGAAAGTTGAGGCGACTTACTGAGAAGCAGTAGGCAAAACAAATGTATCCTGCATGTGGGATTTGGCATTGGGGGTTTTATGCTTTTAAATTTAGTTTTAAATGTAGCTGAGTAGATGATCTCTTCAGGATGGATTTGGACAGATACTATGTGGCTGCAGTGGCTCATCGTCCTTGCCCAGCCTGTTGCTCCTTGGAGTGAAAGCAAAGAGGTGCTGGTGTGCCAGCCCAGGGTTTGATGTTGGGGCATAGGTTTGCCCCCACCCCAACTCAGTGGTAGGGTGCAGGTGGTCATGGTTTCCACCATCAGGGAGTGGGTGAGGTGGAAGTGTCTCGTGTCCCTGATGTGCAGCTGTAAGGGTGTGATGGCTTTGAGAGCAAGTGAGTATCAGGATTTATAGAATCATAGAGTCATTAAGGTTGGAAAAGACCTCCAAGATCATCCAGTCCAAGTGTTAGCCCAGCACCACTGTGCCTACTGATCCATGCCCTGGAGTGCCATGGCTACACATTTTTTTAACTCCTCTAGGGATGGAGACTCTACCACTTCCTTAGGCAGTTGATTCCAATGCTTCACCACTCTTTTTTTGGTAAAGAAATTTTTTCCTATAGCCAGTGTAAACCACACTGTGCCACACAGACAAGCCCGTAGATAGCAACTTTCCTTTATACATAGCAGATACTTCTCTGAATATATTTATGACCAGCATTAGCTACTATTTATGAAACTTAACTTCCAGCTGCTTTCTGTTGCGCTGAGCTGTGCTCTGTCTTTCCCACATCTATTCCAAGTAACACCAGCAAATTTTGAATTTTTGATCCCACAATTTCTTCTCATTTCTTCTTTTTCTGCCATGTGTTGTGCGACTTGATTCAGACTGCAAGTTAATCAGCAATAAATACAAAAACCAATATAGGAATTATTTTGTAAAAGCTTTTATTTGGCAAATATATTGTTGACTCATCTTTCTGTTAGAGTGCTGGTATTAAACTGAAGGGATAAATTAAATCATATGAAACCAACTTGATAATAGAGGAAAGCAGATATAAAGCTTTTGCTCCAGCTGCCTGTGATGTTTGTCATAAACGTGTGGTATTATGAATTCAGTGGAAGTCTGTAATGAGGATGCTCACTGGCTGGAAAGGCTGTTGGTTTTCTTCTGTGTTTCACTGTCAAATCAGAATAAAGTGAATTGGGCTCTATAAGATCTGTTCCAAACCTACTGTTTGTAAATATTCCATCACCCATGTCATTGCTGAAACTTGGGGCAAATACTACTTTTGCAGAAGATGCTAAGCTGGGAGGAACTGCAAGCATCTGAGAGAGCAGAAATCAGGCTTTTCTTGGCAAGTTGGAGAAACAAGGTAAAGCAAGATGCAGTTCAAAATGGAAGCAACAAAGGCGGAAATAATTCCTGTGCTCAGTTGGAAGTAGTAATCTACGCAAATCAAAGATGAGGGAGAGTTCAAGGGATGGTTTGAGACTAAAATGCATCTCAGGAGTCTAAGTATCATCAATTATGAAATGAGGGAATACCATACTGGGACGTGCAAATTGAACAGGGCCTGCAAGGGCTGTGAATTGACTGATCTTCTCTGAGGCTTTACTAGTGCTGAGAAGTATTACGGGCAGCGAAATACTACTGTTACAGTAGCATGGGATGCCACGCTATAGACTGCAATTTGAAAAGCACTCCAGAAAGGGCAATGAAAATGATTTGAGTTGTATGAGGAAAGCTTGAAAGTATTAGATATATTTTAGAATAAGTGAGGGGAGTACAAGGACTAAAGGATACCAGATCCTAGTCTTGAAGTATAGTAGTAAGTGTTTGTGCATGGTTATGCATGTGAAGGAGGATGGTAATGCTCTTGCATTTCAAATCCACCATGGACAGAACTGGAAATTATGCTTTTAAATGGCAACAAAGGATCCGTGCATGTGAAAACAGTGCAAGCTAGAGATAACAGAGCAGAGGGATGGATTGCATCGTAGTTGTGTATGTTGTGTATTGCTGATGGGTCAGACCAGACAGGATCTGTGAATAATAACTGTGTTAGGCTGATCCTTCTGTAGAGGCAGACTGCAGCTTCTCAAAGGCCTTACTAGTCTATTCAAGCTTGTTCCTCTGCTAAGGATGGTTGTGCCATCCACTGCCTTGGCATAGGAAGGTGTGTATTGAGGGTAGATCACTCTACACACTCTACAATCCATGCTGGTTTGCAGTAGTTCAGAATGATCTTAAAAAAAAAATGAAGTGGTGGAATGATTTATAAAAGAAAATAATATTCTTTTCTTGTCATATAAATGCCAAGACAAAATGACACATTTTCGGAGTGGGAGGCACACTTACAAATATTGTTTATTCCAGTAACTCTATTTCTGCTGCTGAATGATAGGAAAGTTAAATGTCGTGATTGACTGCTCTTGTGGTAGTAATTTCCCAAGTTATAATGGGTCACAGTAGGTGCTCAGTGCAGTGTTGAATTGTTTGTAAGTACTTCCCACCAAATGGCTACTGCATCATTCAGACGTGTAGATGAATGGTGCTCAAGAACAAGGTGGTTATTCACTATTTAATTTTATTTTCAAGCATTATTTGTGTTGGGCCTCATTTATTACATGATGTAGAGTCACAGAAGTGTTACTTGGGAGAAATACCTAGAGGCTTCCTTCCCTAACTCCTATGCAAAGCCAGTTCATGATCCAATCAGCTGCCTCTTTGCTGAATGTTGAAACCACCATGGATGAGCATCCTGCCTCCCATGATAACCTGTTTCAGCACAGCTGTAGCTTCTTAGCAAAAAAGATTGCCCTGATGCGTGTTGTGATCCTCTTCTGTCTTCCTATGGCATCCATGAGTCCAGTTTTAGAACATCTTCTTTGTCATCCTTACTCAATTTGCCTTTGTAACGCTTGTATTGTTAGTATTGCCGTTTTACCTACAAGGTGATCTGTTCTCCCAGGTATGGTCCCTTTTCCCAAGTTTGGTCCCTTCTCCCAGGTTTGGTCTCCTCCAAAGTGATTGGACGAAAGGAAATGGCCTCAAGTTGTGCCAGGGCAGATTCAGATTAGATATTAGGAAAAAGTTTCTTTACTGAAAGAGTTGTCAGGCACTGGCACAGGCTCCCCAGGGAAGTGATGGAGTCACCATCTCTGGAGATACTCGAAAGATGAGTAGATGAGGTGCTCAGGGCCATGGATTAGTAGTGGACAGGTACGGTTGGACTTGATTATTACAAAGGTCTTTTCCAACCAAATAATTCTATGATTCTGTGAAGGACTGGAGGAACTAAGGTTATGAACATTTGCTGTTTTGACAGTAGTGGTGTACTGAATCCGAAAGATGCAAAGTTTTAGGGCTTACAATTCTAACACACAAGTAATTTTCACAGTGGTTTGAACTGGCCATTCTGTATGGCTGAGTGTGACCATTGTTGTAGTTTTTTAGCATTGGAAATTGAGATTAGAACTGTGTTACTCAGGAGATGGTGTGAATAAATGAAAAAATTGGGACTAATATTTAATGAATCTCAGTTCCCTTGCAGCAGGTTGACCTTGACTTGTTGCCAGGTACCCACCACACTGCTCCATCACTCCTCCTCCTTAACGGGACAGGGGTAGAAAATACGGCGAGGACAGGGAGATTGCTTACCAGTTACTGTCACAGGCAAAATAAACTCCACGTGGAGAATTATTACCAGTCAATAACTGAGTAGAGTAACAAGAAATAAGAACAAATGTAAAAACAATTTTGCACAACCTATCAATTTTTCCCAGGCTTAGCTTCGCATCTGATTCCTTTACCTGCTTCCTGCTAATGACACAGGGGGACAAGGAATGAGGATTGCAGTTGGTTCATAAGACTTCATCTCTGCCACTCTTTCCTCCTCACACTCTTTCCCTGCTCCGGCATGAGTTCCCTCCCATGGGAGATAGCCCTTCGTGAACTTCTCCGATGTGGGTTGTTCTCATAGGCTTTAGTCCTTCACAAACGGCTCCGGTATGGGTCCTTTCCATGGGGTACAGTCCTTCAGGAATGAAATGCTCCAGCACAAGTCTTCCTAGTAATCCAACAAATCTTCCTAGTAATCCAACAAATCTTCCTAGTAATCCAACAAACCCTGCGAGGGTTCCTGTCCGTGGGTTCACAGGTCCTGCCAGCAAACCTGCTCCAGTGCAGGCTTCCCATAGGGTCACAGCCTCCTTTGGGCATCTACCTGCTCCAGTGTGGGGCCCTCTGTGGGGGCCAGCTTCTGGCATCTTCTCGACAAAGCCACCCCTGCAGCCTCCCTCCCCTATCAAAACTTGTCACGTAAGCCAAATATATCCATGCTCTTCCAAAATATGCTATTTTACAGATTTTTGTTCTAGTTTAGAAATCACAACCTCAGTTTGCAGAAAATGAAGTGCATACAGTTAATGGCTACTTCCCAGAAGCACTTTATTCAATTTCATTTATCAGTCTGTCGAAAGGCTCCTGGATGGATGTAATTTCCCTTGAATTGTGTTATAACTAAATGCTAGTATGTAGCAGCTTTCTTTCCCTTTAGCCTCCAGCTGAAGTCTTATCTTTTGCTTCTGCAGGTAGCGAAAGTAATTTCATACAAATACAAAACACTCTTTCAAAGTGTGGGGAAATGCAATCTTTCATTTCTTTTTTTCTTAGTCCTCTTCTTCTGCCCCTGTTGGTAGCCAATAGGAGAGAAACTCTGGGAGATTATTTTTGTCATTAAAATATGTTCAGTTCAGTTTCTGATCTTAATACCAACAAGCTTCTCTGCTATCATTCTAGTCTTTGGACATCAGACTTGTACTAAAATATGCCCTAGACAAAACAAACTGACTGCATGATTAAACTGTTAAAAATATCTGTACAAACAGTATTGAAAACAGGTGGAAGTCTGATTATTATCTTTTCTAAACTTTACTTTGTCCTGATTTTATGTCTGTTCCAAGAGCTGTGAATTCATAAATTAATTTGAAGAATGTAATTTTGCTGTTGTTACTTTTTTTTTTTGTAGTGCAGCACTTTGGGCAGTATCATCCTCCATTCTGCTTCAAGGTTTGGAAGTTTCTGTGTACATTTACATTGACAGGGTCTCCCACCAATAAAATCTTGATTACTTATCGATGATGTATTCTACTGCTCAGTATCAGCTCTTCATTTGAATTTGGAAGCATACCAAAATCAGGCTGGAAAAAAGTTTCTCCTATTTTGACTCAAAGTAGCATGAATCTGTTACCTGGCTGAGGCATTGCTCTTTCTGGTTCCACTGCTTTGCTGAAGCAGTCTTTACTGCCACAGAAAACATGATCTGTATTTTGTTTTCTAGATGACCACTTTGGGCAACCTGACACCCTCAAGCACTGTGTTTTTCTGTTGTGATATGCAAGAGCGATTCCGGCCTGCCATCAAGTATTTTGGGGATATCATCAGCGTAGGCCAACGACTGGTATGGGGTTTGCTTTTTTTCTTGTACTGAGTTTTGATCACACGTGAATTATTGTTATATAGATGGCCAGTTTACTGGTTTTTCAGTTTCAGGTAATAACAGTGGTTTTGGTATTATTATTCTTCAACAATTTCTTTTCTTTCTGCCCTCTTGCAGCTCCAAGGTGCACGACTCTTAGGAATTCCAGTTATTGTAACTGAACAGTATCCCAAAGGTCTTGGCAGCACTGTGCAAGAAATTGATTTAACAGGAGCTAAACTTGTGCTTCCCAAAACAAAATTTTCAATGGTGTTGCCAGAAGTCGAAGCAGCATTAGCAGAGATCCCTGGAGTCCGCAGCGTTGTCCTATTTGGAGTAGAAGTATGTCCCTTGCTGTTCTTGTTCTCTTTTATGGTAATGTCTGTTGGCCCACACTAGTATTAAACATTGCTTTCTGTAATTAAAATAAGTCAATTTATATTGCTTAGAGCTCACATATATCCTCTACAGAATACATTATTCTTCTGTTATTTGTCTGACATTTTCTTATAATAAAATTTGAAATTAGGTATTTGTAAACTACAGGCTCTTTGTGTCAAGCTTAGTAGCATTTAAAACCTTCATAGAGTTCCCTAGTAATGTAGGGGAGAGAAAATGGTGGGTTTGAACCCTAATTACATTCTCGAATTTGTCATTGTGCTGCTCATATTTTGTAGCAATGATCTACTGGTGTATTTTTTACCTTTGATTTCTCTACTGTAGACTCATGTCTGCATCCAGCAAACAGCACTGGAATTAATCGGCAGAGGTCTGGAAGTTCATATTGTAGCTGATGCCACCTCATCAAGAAGTATGATGGAC
Source organism: Phaenicophaeus curvirostris (assembly GCF_032191515.1). Taxonomy (NCBI): domain Eukaryota; kingdom Metazoa; phylum Chordata; class Aves; order Cuculiformes; family Cuculidae; genus Phaenicophaeus; species Phaenicophaeus curvirostris. The sequence goes on from NC_091431.1 coordinate 20,171,384, forward strand.
AGAATGTTTGCACTTGAGGTAAGTTTCTTAGTCCAGGCTTTCTCTGTCTTGGGGCTGTATGTTGATTTCCCTGCTTATTGTCAGAAAACAAGGAGTTTCTAAGGACAATAAGCAGTGGACTAATGTAGACTTGAGAAGAGGTGAGCGCTATGATTTTTAGAATAGCTTCTAGGAAGGAGAAGGGTTGCTGCCTTATTTTTCCTCCCTAAATTACGATTTAATGTGTGGAACCCCATTTGAGCACTTGGATTTTAAAAGTGATTGTTCCATGCAGTCTAATTTACTCTGTATAACCATTAATATTTTAGGATATTTTCTTATGGAGTGTTATCTGTACAGCACAGTAAAAGCGCTACACAGCTTTTTCTTCTGTTGTTCCAGTCAGAGTTTATTCTGCTGTTGAAATTCCTTTAAATGCAATGTAATAGCGTAAGTGATCCTGTTGAAAGCTCCTTGTATGTCTGTCCTTCCTTCTGTTCTTCCTCATCAGTACAAATTAAGGCTTAATCTCAAGACTTTGTGATTACAGTAAAGGCTTCCCCTCCCCGTTCTAGGGGCTTAATCTTAACTAAATGTTGAGCAAGCGGAGATAAAAGTAACTAGAAGATTTAAAAGCATGTAGAACTATCTGGTAGCAAATTCATGCAAAGGATTTTTTGATAGTGTGCTCTCACTGGCCTACAGGCATTGCTGTTGTAAATCATAAATTGATGTAGATGTGAAGTATTGCAATTTTTGCCTCAGGCCCTAACAATTATTTGGAAATTGAAGCTAGTATTAACGACAGCACTTTATAGTTTTTTCATAGATTTGGAGACTTTTAATTTCTTCTGTTTCTTGTGAATAAGAGAATTAAGGGCTGAAGGGAAATCACCAGGATATAGTGTTTGATGAAACCCATGACTTTGATTAAGTGGAAGCTTAACGTCGTCTGTCACATAAAGTGTAGTGACGCACAGAGTGCAGGAATTATTGAAATCATGGGCGTCCCAGGTCAATATCATACAGCAGCAGTAGCAGGCAAAACAAATGTAGGAAAACTGTTTGCCTGATTGTTTACGTCTTTGTACGTTTGGTTAACACTTATACTGTGTCTGCAGGCGTAGTAGTTCATTCAGTGTGACAGAGTTTAAAGCAGTGATTAGGTGGCTTTGCTTTTCTTTCAAGTCAAAAAGGTATTGATCATCTTAAAAGTATTGTTGGTTGCAAAAGCTGAAATCCAGACAAACTGGTTAGCTGTAGGTAACATTTTAGTATGTCTTTGCAATGTTTTCTTAGCAAGCACAAAGAAAATGTTCTGTTGTGGTCCCTGAAGTAGCTATCATTAAAATGATTCAGGGAACATTTGCTGGCTTGCTGTGATGAGCCAGGCAGTTGTATGACAGTAACTCCTCCTCCTCCTCCTGTGTGGCTGCACATGCCGATGTTGTCTCATTTTTGTGCTGTAGAGCCTCTCTTAAAAATGCTACTCCATGCTGTGGGCTGAAGTGGGCAAGAGGTGGGCATGCCTGGTAGCAGGAGACCAAGAAAAAGAAATACATGTGCTGAGCATGACAGTAATCTCTCCTGGCTCTGGCAATACATTCCTTAGGGAAGCTGGTAAAATACCAAAGCACTGGATAACCTTGCTTTAGTGTCACCATACAGTTTCTATTCGTGCTTTTTTAGTGGGTGAGTGTGACAATGTCTCTCATGCAAACTTGCTCCGTACCTGGTGAGCTAAGGTGGGATTCACTGCACCCTTCTCCTTACCTTTTTGAAGAAACACAGCACTCCTTTGTTCACAGTGACCTTTTAAGGATAATAAAAAGTGACCTAGTGGTAGCAACGAACTTCCTCAGCACCCGCAAATAAATCCCATCTGCCCCTTTGGTTCTCCACATTCTGCCTGATACAGCATGTGTTTTGGTGGTGCTGGTGATGAACTTAAAAGTGTCTGAACAGATGTACTAGGTAGTGCAGTTTGAATTAATTGATGGACAAAGCTTTCATGTCTACTTGGACGACCCTAAGGAGTTATTGTCTCTGTTTCTGTTGTGTGCCTAAAAATGACAGCAGGCAAAAACTTGCATTTAAAAGAACAGCCAGAAACCCCAAACTCTCAAAATTTCAGTTGGTGAAATAATTCAACACAACTGACCCTGGTTGTGTCTGCTCTTAATCTCTGCCAATCTAATGAAGATGCCTTTGTGTCACTGCTTGGTCTCGGATTGAGCTAGCTCAGTATGTTCCTGCTGGATTTCTTTTCTGTTCTGTGTTTGTTCTGCTTGCTTCTGCAGTGTGGATGAAATACGTGCTTGCTGCTTTCCTTCTTCTGAAAGACTCTGTTCTAAGAAAACTTTCCTTAGCCTTGAAAATTGTCCAGTATGCTTAGCCCATGTCTCTTCATTCCTCCTAATCTCAAAACTATATAAATTATACTCAGTCCTAGAAATACTGTATAAGGCAATGCCAGCCTCTTTGACATGTTATGGTACGTTTTGCTTCTGAAGAGAAGATGTTCTCATTTTTTAGTCAACATTTCTTAGAAGGCAAGGTTCTTTAACACTCTGTTTTATCTCTCATCCTTACTAGTTAAAACCAACAGTGTTGTATTCCTGGAGAAGAACATCTTGAAAACATTGCCATAATATTTGATTTTGATTTTCCTATTTTTCTCTTTTGTGTGAGTCTGTGGTTTAAACAAATACGTCATTGTACAGAGCAGGAGAGCTGGGGAAGCTATCTGCTTTGTTTCAGCTTAACAATATCACAAGGCTTGCTGCCATTATTGCAAGCAGGAAGCATTGACTTGAGTAAACCTAGCCAGGTTAGTTTATCATTATATAGACTGTAGTTACATGTACTTCACTGATCCCCTAGAATTAATAATTTTCCCCCACTGACTGTTTTGTAATTGAAAATATAAACAGCAGTGAGATGTGTCAGCTTTAGAAAGTTTGGAGTTTTCCTTCTCTTTAGTGATTGCAACTGAAAGCTATCTGAAGGTGTACGTATCTTTATTTTCAGGCTCTTGCCCTCCCGTGGCTCATTCAGGACTCTGTTAGATTTGGTGGAGCGTGCGGTTTAGTAGAGGGAAAGGAGGGAAAGCTTGATCTATGAAGACTTTTACTGCCAAAGCATCTGTACTATTGCTGGGAAGGGTAGTCAGCATTTACTTAAATAAAACTTTGCTATGTAGGCTATAACCACAGTCTTAAAAGTCCAGAAACCTTGCAATAAGTCCTGTGATTTGGGCTGCATGAAGCTCTGCTGTTTAGTTGCACACTTAAAAGATCTAGCAGACCTCTTTCAGTTTTGCTTTCTGCGCAGCAGTGCTTTTATTTCTATAGCCTGTGAGAACTAAGTTGGGAATCACTGAGGCTATAAGGATATTTTGGTTAAAATGAGCTGCTATTGTGCCACTATGATTTATAAGATCTATAGAAGAGCTTTTCTTTTTGTCTCCTGAGATTATTAGTACTAGCATACTGTCTAGTTGAAAGACCAAAGCACTATTACATAAGAAGCCCTGAAAGAGAATTTTTTACGATTAAGTGTCTAGCTTAACACCTTTAGCTTGGACTTTGCTATTTTCTTTTTTCCCTAGGCCTTTTAAATCTGAATGAGGTTGAAGAAAGGTATTCTCAGGACTAAGCAAGGGAGAAGGGTTAATATGTTCATATAAGAGGGGTGGGTCTTCTGCATATCAAATCTGTCATGGGGAAAGGATCCATTCCAAATAGAAAGTTATATTTGTAATCCAGGGCAGCCTTTATTCTCAATAAAGTCAAAAACCAGTCGCTTTCCATTCTAGCTTTATTAATGTCACTGCTAAGAAATGCCAGAAAGGAATTGGCAATACTTTTGTTAATAGATGTTTTTTAAAATACCATCCATCTTTTTTACAAAATGTATACTTACTGACATTTGCAAGTATCTCATGTTATTCTCTCTCTGCTCTTTTCTCTTCCAGCGTCTTGCTCGTACTGGAATTATAGTTACTACTAGTGAAGCTATATTGCTGCAGCTGGTAGCTGATAAGGAACATCCAAAATTCAAAGAAATCCAAAATCTCATTAAGGCGAGTGCCCCTGAGTCAGGGCTCCTTTCCAAAGTTTAAAAGAGGATGTGGAGGAAGCGGATCTCATTGTCATCTTAGAGGAGGAAGGAAAGCTGTAAGCGCACACATACACCTTCTTTCACTCAAAGCTTGGTAGAAGTGTAAAATTAAAAATTGACATACTCATGCCTGCCTTAGCAAAATTGTCTGGTTGTACATCTGGGCGCCAGTATGTTCTCTTTAGTTACAGCTGCCAGAGGTAGGACCCTTTTGTTCTCAAATTTTCTTATTTACTTAAAAAACAAAAATTCACAGAGGTGCCTGCTAGTCTATACTATACACTGATTGTAACAGTTCCAAAAAGTGCATATTTCTGTGACACCTCTTGATTGTGCACTTTGTAAAAGCGTCCTGTGATTCTGTTTTACTTTTGTATTAGTAGAAGGTAATTACATATGGGATAAATGTGATGTGATACACTTTAATGTTTAGTGTAAATCAGGTAGTTCATTGGGGATAATTTAAAACTGACTAAGAAATATGGACTACGTGTGTGCTTTTGTTCTCTGGGATAAAATTTAATCGCTTCGTAGATAAGGCATATAGATCAAGCAGCAGCTGATGTTTGATTGCTCTAGGTAGCTGAAGCTTACATCATGACTTTTAATTATTCTGCAACTAACTGCCCAACCCTGTACTTCACTTAAGTTTACACAAACAGAAGACTGTGATTTAATGAGTTCTTTATAAACAATGGGTGTAAAGTCCTTCAGAACTAGCCGAAGATTACCAAAACTTTAAATAAATTGGCAATACTAAGGATATTAAAGAACAAAAGCTTTTCAGCCTCAAGTGGTGAATCTACTAGTGTGTTTAGCTATATTTGGGGTTTTTTTACCCTGTTTTGGTTAGATGGAATAATTTCGTCTGATCCCTCGTTTGTACAAATGAGCTCTTTAAGAAACCTTAGCGTCTCCAGGTTTTTGTGCTATTTTTTGTAGTATGCAATTGGGGGAAGTTTGAATGGAATCTGGCCTAGAGGTGTACTTCAGAAAAATAGCGTCTTTAACTTAATGACATATGTAATTTCTATCTAGAACCAAATTTTTAGCACATGATTGTTCATAAGGCAATGTTCTTGTCATTTAAAACATGTTGTATAAAGTTTACAGTGTGCGTGAGACCTTTATTTTTTTAGAAGAGTACTAGAAAGTGGCATAATGAACACTGATCTGTTTGGTAGAAAATCAACTAGAGTACATGTATTGTTTTAAAGCGCTTATTTTCCCCACAAGATGGCTCTAAAAGAATTGTTTCGGAGAGTTATAACCTTTATATGTTGAAAACAAATAAAATGTTAACATTTGCTGTCCCTTTTATGCTTGTGATATTTATCAAAGAGCAAATCCTGAAAGCTGTGTTTGCCATAGACCTTTTTCTGTTTTGTGCAGCTGTGGAATTTCTGTAGATGTCATGGGAATTTTGTGTAAAGATCAAGGTTGGATAACGTCTAATAATTCTTGTTTTCTGTGTCTAGTTACAGTGTTATTTAGTGCTTCAAAATATGAAGAATGAACATTATGTTTCAGGTTGGAGGCAGGGAGGCGAGTTGAGTTGAAGAACCATTGTCCTATATCACTGACCTACTTTTTACTGTCTTTTCTGGTATATTAATCACGTTGCCTAGCAGTATAAAGTCCACTTATATAAATCAACAGCTGTGCATTAAAGTACCATAAATTTCTTAGGAAATAATGAGTTTATTGCTTTCTTACCTTTATATGTTGATGGTGCATAGAGTTAGCAATTGAAGGAAAAATGATAACAGGATTTTTACATGTTTATTTTTGGACCTGTGTAGTTTTCCTCAGTAACAAATACAGGGGGGGTTAAGAGATGGATGTATTTGTTACTAACAGTTTGCCGGTTTTATACTGATATAAGTTGGAGGACAGATCTCACAAGTTCCTTTGCACACAGGCCTTTCCTAATTAAGGTTTTTGCCACAAGGGGAATCATTGCTAGCAAGATGGCACTAGAGAAGAATCTATAAAATACATTGATATTCTCTGTGATGATTTGACTTTTTTTTTTTCTTTTGGTATTTGCATAGCCTTCTGTGGCAAACTAGGTTTTTATCAGGGTCCTTAATTTGTGGGGTTTTTTTCACACAAGCTTAAAGAATAAGAATGAAGAAATATCCTGTGTTATGCTATAAAACTGAGCTCTCAGATGTGAATTTAGGGGCAGAATGGTTGAAGACTAGATGGGTGCATTAGTCAGCATCACATGGATCATTCAGATGAGAGGTTAAGGACATTTGTTTAAAAAGAGCAGAAAAAAATGTTGCCATATTTCTCTTACGTAAAGTGAGTTTATTCATAGGAGAGAATTCCCTTTGCTTATTCTTTCTCTAACTTACCTGTATTTTCTGTTCTCTGATAAGTGGATGTTCCCACACTGTAGAACAGCAGAACTGAGTCCTGTGAGAAGTCGTCTGCAGGCTGTTGCAGGCTGTTATCTAGTGTAAGTACTGTTTTGCCCTGCAAAGATATGAAATCGATTAATGAAATAGCAGAGAGGAGAATTGCTTAGGCATATGTGCAGGTGATTGTGAAGAAGCGTAGTTCATCCCTGTCTAAGTACCAAGCTGTCCTTTATTTGAAGGCTTTGCCACAGCTACAGCTAAGCAACAGGATTGCCACCTGCTGTAGAATGCTTCAGCATTATTTCATGGTCCTTGGGGAAGCAGAAAGACAACTCTTGATGGAGAAGGCTGGTTTCTTTTTCTTGGTGAGTGTTCTGCTTCTGTGCAAAGCTCTTAATGTGTTGTTAACCTCACTGGAGTAGCTAGTGTATAAATTCTACACTAAACGTAATAATAGGCATGTGCATTATTAGTTTTTCTTTGCTAAACCCTTACAAAGATGAGTATTTGGGTTTTTTTATTGGGACAGTTTAGGTTTTGCATTTAAAATATGATCCTGTCTATTCACAGAACCATGGCCTTTTTATTATATTTCCACCTATGTAATAATTTTCTATGAACTAAAAAAAAGTAATGTCTCCAGTATCCTTTCCAAAACCTGAAAACAGGGTATGAATAGAAAATCAGCTGTTGCTAGCCAATGTTTTGTATCATGGTCATCCCAAATGGCTGGAGAAATGATGCAGTAGTACTGCTCCACCATAATTTCTGCCCTTGCTTGGCAGTAGCTCTCAGGTAAATGTGCACTTATTCAATAAGCAGTATGATTTATTTATGTTTCTATTAGATATCTGTATAGTGCCCTCTCCCTCCTGCCCGCCCCATATGTAAATCACATTACCTAAACAATGACATTAATCTTTCATGAGAGAAGTATTAAGATAAATCTTCTCTTTTTGACACTCATGTTTTCCTTTAGAAGCCTCAGGTATTTTTTGTCAAGGTTCTTGTTGAATTGAAGCTGTTCTACTGCTACGTATTTGTTTTCTTATGTAAAAGATGAACCTTCAATCTTTTGTTCCTTTAAAAACTTTGTTTTCGTTAAACATGAAGTAATAGCTGGAGCTATGGAGATCTGAAAAAAGGCAAATGATATTAAGGAGGATTAATGCTTTGAATTTAATAGGTGGTGGTGCCAACTAATGCTGTTACATAGTTCACTTGTTATTCTTCAGAGTATTTTCTACCATGTTAAGTTCTGTGGCAGTGACAGAAGAGGTCAGTGATTTGTAGAATCTGTTTTGTTTGTTGTTTTTTTTTCTCCTCTGGATAAATTAGAGATAAACTGTACTAGATGGGTATAACATATGTCCTTCAGATAGGCTTAGAACATCTGCTCTGCAAATGGGCTATGGCAGGAAATCCTTGAAAAAAAAAGTTCTGTTTTGATTGTCCAGTGCTTCTTTCTTCTTAATGATCTCCGATACGGAATACTTTCATGAAGCTCCTGTTAGACCTTTTCGTAATCTCAACAAGTGCTTCTGGTGCAGCACAGGTTACAATTGATAATTTGTTGTTGCTTCTTTTAGAACAGAACTATCTATCTATCTATCTCTCTTTCTGTGTATGTGTAAAGATTAGCTAGAGAGTGGGGTCTGGCCTTTTATTACTCATTTGAATTGCATAACTTAGTTTTTCATACAAGATAATGGAATATTTGCAAAGTACTGCTGCGAATAGAAGGAATTAAGTATTAGCGTGCTTAGGTCAGCTTAATAGACTTACTAAAACTGCCAGGGTTGGCAGCTCTCCTGCCACTGACAGCATTAAGCTTTGCTTTAATGAAACCCTTTTATCTGCTGAAGAAAGAAGATTGAGCGAACAAATGAAGAGAGCAGTTAATAGAGAATAGACGATGAAGTGCAAAGGCAAAATGGGAAAAGAAACTTGTTTTCTGATTATTGCTCATTTTTCTGTTTTCCATGGTGATGTTAAGAAGCTGGAACACATATTAATGTAGAATTACATACCTTAAGTTTGCAAAGCCTGAGCAGGTCACAGCAGTCCCTGCCTCTGTCTTGCTGTGTACTTTCTTCCCTTCCAGGACTGTTTTTACCTTGTTTTCATTACTTTGTAACTGTCCCAAAGGCAGACTCTCTGCTAAGCTTTTTGGCTCCGAGTATCACAAAAATTGCCAGCTGGAAGGGTGAGAATTATGCTGTCAAAATAAAATAGATGGGAAAAGTGTTGGAGCAAAAGCTGAAGATCACCACAGACTTGGCACTGACATCCCTGGGGCAGGAATGAACTGTTACCTGCACTGTGGTTTCAAGAGCAGGAAAATCACCAGAAACAACACATCACATGAGACATATTAATCATAATCCAGTAAGACCATGCTAACCAGGTAGATAAGACTGTTACATTCCTGTATAAAGTTTCCTTATGCAAAAGAGAAACTGTTTTAAAGATCATAACTGCTGCTTCTGCCATTTGTAGTATGAGGATTAATATATTAAAAATCCCAAGGTAAGTAAATAATTGCATGGGTAAAATTTCACTCCTCTGTACTATTTTATTGTTTTATTGTTTAATTCAGTGGGCCAGGGTGTCAGTCTCTGTTTGGTGGGAAATGAGCAGTTTACTGAGCTCTGGCTTAGTAGCATGGTGCTGAAGCCCAGGACACAGTTGTGTGCTCTGCTGGGACTGGTGCTGCTGCTAGTTAATTCCTCCCACTCTGGTTTCTCTGGCAAGTCCTGATCCACTCATTAACTGTGAATAATGACAAGATGGGTTCCAAGTAGCATTCCATAAATAGATATTAAGCAGAATAAATATTAGGTTTTCATACAATTAAAAGGAAAACAGAGTCCTGCCATGTTGAGGAGCTGACATGTCATGTCTGCCATTAATAAATTAAGTGGGATATACTTTAGGTACAAGCTGAGAATAAATAGCTTGTACGTAAAGTTAAGGATTTTCCTTACCACCTGCCTCTTAACAATCCCTCTCCCAAAGTAAAAAGTGTAAGAGTTTTGCTTAAGCATATCAGAAGAGGAAGGAGAATCTGATTTAATTTCCATCACGCTTGTATTCAGGCCACAAATCCACTACATTGTTGTTACCATTATATACCAAGAGTATATATCATAAACCTGCCCCGGTACAGTGAGCTACTCAGCAGTATCCATGGGTGGCCACGATAGGACGTGACAAGAAGTATCAGTTCTGGGACCATCCAAAGGCTCAGAGCAGGCGAGCTACAGGAGAGAGACCTTTGCAGTGCACAGTACCAGCCGCTCTAGGGAAACATTGCAAGAAGCCTGTGAGCAGATTTCCTTCTAGGAAGCAGAAGCTGTTGAATGCTGAGATGCATATCTCTACTGGGGCAACATTAAAAGGAAGAGAGGCTAAAGTCTGCTAAGGAACCACTTTTCCCTCCTCAGTGGTAAACATCTCTCACAATTATGTGGAGGTTGAGCAAAAGGCTGAAACTGAAAAGCTAAACAAGAGCAGTTTTATTGTTTAAGACAATTATTTTATTTTAATGAGAACCCAAGAGAATACTCTGGCAATTTGCACGAGGGGTTAAGACCAGCAGTGCATGACAATTCAAAGTTCCATGCTAGAGTAGTCTATTTAGTGCTTGTCCTTAATCATGTATCTATGAAACATGATTTTTTTTCCTGTAAATTGTGTCATAATTTCTTTCAGAATTGCATTTTTTAGGATATTTTTAAGTTTCTGTATAATATGTTCCTATCACTAATTTAAAACAAATGGTTAACCTATAGCAGGCTTACATAGTGGATTTTCTGGTGAGGATACCTAATGTGGTCTCCTTATAAAAACATATTTTCATATTACAAAATCTCTGTATTTCATGCTTTGGATATGGTAAGAACAGTGGTAGTAGCTGTGTGCCACATTGTTCGTTAACTAAAGTCCACGTATTCTCAGTGGAAAACTGACTAACAGAAGCTGAAGTGCTGTGCTAAAGTAATTTCCTCTGTGAAAAACCTGTTCCAAGCATGTAAAGAGTGATGACAGAAAATATTTCTTGTAATGCATTGCGGTAGAAGTGGCTTAGGGTGTGTAACAAAATAAAACACAACACCTTTCAGGGATATCCGTTGTAGCAATGAAGGTACAATAATTTGAATGTGGTTTAAATTAGCCTTTGAAGATGGCTGTTTTTTCTCCAAGCCAGGTTAGCTCAGGTAGATCATGTATATTTCTGTTGCTCATCATCAATAGTTGCTGTCATTCAGGAAACAACTTCTGCATAATTTGTACTCTAAGTAGAATTTCAGTTATATTTTTTAACATCATCAATTAGTTCAAATTTTCCCAGCATGTGCTGTCAGTGAGCTTTTATACTAGCACGCCCATGAGAATCATGAAGGTGGGCTGTGATTTGAGACCGGCAGATTGCCCAGTCCCTGGGCACTCGGGTCTGGGCTGGTAGTTCCCACTTCTTTATACCGCAGGGAGGCAAGCACAGGCTGTGACAGCTTTACATGATGTAATTCCTGACCACACAGAGGGAGGCAGGTGCTCCCCCACCAGCGCTGCACGTCTGAGCCAGGGAGCAGCTGCTGGCGCAGAAGTGTGTCTGTGACAGATGCCACGTAAAGCAGACCAAGCTATGACATCTGAGCAGCTTCTGAAATGACAGCTTGTATCCTGCTGGCTGAAAAAGAACTGCAATCGGGCCTCTCTGAATTACATACCTATAGAAAAAGATAGATAGTGACTGAATTTCTGTCCCTGGTTCCAAAGTTAAGACACAGGTGATGATTCTTAAATGCTTTGCTTACATCTTGACATACACTGGAAGAAAAACTTGTTCAGTTCTCAAATGGGATCTGCTGGCAAAGTGGAATTTGAGGGGTCAAGTGGGGCACAGCACCAGATTTTTCTTTTATTGCATTATTTTAAGATGCTCCTTCAAAGAAGAGGAAATTGCTGTCATTTCTGGTCACATGGAACAAGTACACACAGTAGAAATTGTTGCAGCCAAAACTTAAAAGTAGACATCAGCATAGAAATGTTAAGAATTTCTGGTATTTTGTACGTATTGATTTCATGTTTTGAATCTTAATGACGGCATTCCCTTTAAGTGTTGTAAATCCAGGATGTGCAAGTATGCATCAAATAGAGAGAACAGGGGCAGCGTAGGGTTCAAAGCAAAGCGTGGTGGTGTCTTACTGCTATTAGCAGTACAACGTGCTGCTTACTTACCTGACTAATTTGTCCACAGAAAGAAATTGATGTAAAATGATGAAAAAGTAGGAAGTAAAGGTGACTTTACAGTGACAAGTGCACAAAATAAAGGTTGTTTTTTTAAAAGAAAACCCACTGTAATTCCCTGATGCAACCCCCTGCCCCACAAATACTTTAAAAGAATGTGTCTTCTCTTTTTGTTGTGTGTGTAGGGAGCAATAAGAGGTTACTTTTTTCCTGGAATATAAAACAAACAAATTTCAGAGCACATGAAAAGGTTTTTTGGAAAGAAAATGTGAATGTGCACAGACTTAATTCTTCCCAGCAGAGTTTTTGCAGGCATTAGGATAAAGTGTGGGTCAGCATCTTACTGCTTTACCATGCACCAAAATCTATTTCCGAATGCCAATAGAATAATGCAGTGAAAGAAAATTAGGATAATATTTTCACATGTATTTTGAGTCCAAATGCCTACTAGAACTTACTGCAAATCTTCACTTTACAGAGGTGGAAAATCACCTTGTTTAGATGCTTTAAACAACGTAAAGCATCATTTAGGTGCTTTAAAAGATGTGGGATATTTCCAACTATTTGATGTTGGTCTGATCCTGTCTATGTCAGTGTTACAGTAAGTCTGTTACTTGCATATGCACACAAGTAAATGTTTTCATAAGCTTTGCCCTTTCACAAGTGTATGTATGTATTATTAAACTAGTCTTCATATCACCTTCTTTTTTTTTTGCAAATTGTTTCCCTGTTGGCCACTTACCTCTTATTGAAACTACTAGGCATAGGTAGGCTGATACTTAGTTTCTGTGCAGATTATATTCTGGAATCCAGATTCTGATCCCAGTTTGTTTAGGTTAATGATCTGATAAACTCATGAGTAATCCCATTAATTACAAAGAGATTAACAGTTTCATAGCATGCAGTAGTTTCACCATATGTTCCACAAAGCAAGCTAAAATACTCTCTATTACTGCTCATCACAAAGCCTGGAGATCTTCCACTGTTTCCACAGATTATAGTAAATTCTGTATGGCTTTCTATTTCTTCATGTGGAGGGTAAATGATCCTTACATGCCTGAGTAATGGGATAAACGGAAGAAAGAACATTCTCACCACCAGAATAATCATTAATGTTTATTAATTATTATTAATAGCAAAAGCTTTTTTTCTTGAAGTGATACTTGCATAACTTTCATTATTACATGCAGCCTTGCAAAGGCTGGGTTATACTTTCATTCTGTTTCAATACCTGCTGGAATAAACTTCTGCACAGAATGCTGCCTGCTGCTGGTGTGTGAGACAGGCCACATCTGCACTAACACTCTGTATATCATCCCGTCCTTGAAAAAAAATCAATAGCATTCAAGGATCAGTGAAAAGGGATCCCAGAAAGGTGGTGGGAAGGTATTATTTGCTTCCCGTAAGCAGCAGTATAGTAAAGGGTCCATTCTGGCAAGGTTTAGCTGCATTAAAATGGAGAGGTCAATCAGTCACAGCTGAGAGACGACTTCGCAAGCTGTTCCTTACTGCTGCCCAGTTGTTGGCTGTTACATTCAAACTGAGAGGCTGGTGTCTGGCTGAGTGTTATTTTGGATGCAGTAAAAATTTAGGAGCCTCAAGCACAGGCCAGATATGCAGTGTGAACGTGGATGTTAAATGATTGGCTTATTTAAACTAGTGGAATTAAAAGATATATTTGCTCTCTATGTGAGCATCATGAGATAAATGCTAGGGGAGGGAAATAACCCATCAGAGTTCAACAGTTATAGTCACGAAAGAAAAAGACGTCAGCCAGGAATTAATGCAGACTGGAAATTAGAGAAAATTGCAAATCATCACCAGAATGCATTTCTGAGATATTCCTCCACTGGAAATAGTGGCATAAAACCTGACTAGTTTCAGATGGAATCTGCATGTGTAACCTGCGTGTCCAATCCTGTTATTAAGCAGGAATATATGGTATAGTTGCTTCCAATGGTAGGGACCTGATTAAAATTTAAATGGTCAGCCAAACTATGAATATTTGGCACTCAGTGGAGATGAGCGCTTTGCATCTGTGCAGACCAGCTGAGCCTGGCAAGCCTCCTCACAGTTGCACTGAGGTCATCGGTGGGTTGAGACCACAGCCTTCAGCCAGTGCTGTTTCACACAAAACTGCCAACAACCCATTGTACTTTCATGAGAAAACAAACTGTCCAGGAGCTGAATCCAAGCCCCCTAATAGGTCTGAGAATAAATACTAAAGTTTTTAATATAGTACTGTTCCTGTATGGATAGATAAGTCATTGATCTGTTTACACAGAAATAGTTCTGTTGTAACTTTTTAGGATATATAGATTTAGGTTGCAGGACAGTATATCCTGTTGGATCTGAGAGCCTGGGAGAGGCGAGGATGTTCAGCTGCACATCCTTGGGTCCAGCCAGCAGCAAAGCTGGAGATTTGTTCCAGCAGGCACACATATGCATCGCATATGTACCTGTACGTGTATCCAAACACAGATTGTAGATGAGCCCTCAAAGCACTTGCACACACACAAGCAGCACTGAGGACCTCTCCGACTCCTCTTTGCGGTGGAGCAGGATGGAGGTCCATGAGCGACACAATACACTCACGTAAGGGTGAAGTGGATGCCTCTGGCAGCCAGCTCAGACCCTCAAACCAACACACAACTGCGTGTCCCCGGTTGCTGGCAGCAGGCATGCAGCCCCACACCAGCTGCTGGAACCAGGCATGCAGCCCCACACCAGCTGCTGGAACAGACTGGCACAGGCAAATGCGCACGTGCACACACACAGAGACATGCACGTGCAGCTGGTGGTGACTCCCCTCTCCCCACAGCCCAACCCTTTGTGTTCTCGCCTGCAAAGATGCCGCACACGCGCTTACTCCATGCTACTCCACCAGCCCAGTGCCCCATCCAGCATGATCCTTACTAATCATAGAATCACAGAATCATAGAATCACTAGGTTGGAAAAGTCCCACCGGATCACTGAGTCCAACCATTCCTATCAAACACTAAACCAGCAACCTATCAATCACTGTCCCCCAGCAACTCGTTCACCCGTGCCTTAAACACCTTCAGGGAAGGTGACTCAACCCCCTCCCTGGGCAGCCTCTGCCAGTGCCCAATGACCCTTTCTGTGAAAAAGTTTTTCCTAATGTCCAGCCTGAACCTCCCCTGGTGGAGCTTGGGGCCTGTCCTGTTCCCTGTCACTTGGGAGAAGAGGCCAGCTCCCTTCTCTCTACAATCTCTTTTCAGGCAGTTGTAGAGAGCAATGACATCTCCCACATGTGTGCACACATAGAATCATAGGATCACAGAATCACAGAATAACCAAGTTGGAAGAGACCCACCGGATCATCGAGTCCAACTGTTCCTATCAAACACTAAACCATATCCCTCAGCACCTCATCCACCCGTGCCTTAAACACCTCCAGTGAAGGTGACTCAACCACCTCCCTGGGCAGCCTCTGCCAGTGCCCAATGACCCTTTCTGTAAAGAATTTTTTCCTAACGTCTAGCCTAAACCTCCCCTGGCGGAGCTTGAGGCCATTCCCTCTTGTCCTGTCCCCTGTCACTTGGAAGAAGAGGCCAGCACCCTCCTCTCTACAACCTCCTTTCAGGTAGTTGTAGAGAGCAATGAGGTCACCCCTCAGCCTCCTCTTCTCCAGGCTAAACAATCATAGTTAAGGTTGGAAAAGACCTCCAAGATCATAAAGTCCAACAGCCTAATACCACCATGCCTACTAAAACCATGCCCCAGAGTCCAGGAATAGATACTCCACAACCGCCCTGGGCAGCCTGTTCCAATGCTTCACCATTCTTTCAGTAAAGGTATTTTTCCTAATGTCCAATCTAAACCTCCCCCGGTGCTACTTGAGGTCATTTACCGTCATCCTATCGCTTGTAACTTGGTAGAAGAGAACAACACGCACCTCACTACGATCTCCTTTGAAGTAGTTGTAGAGAAGATAAGGTCTCTGTACAATCTCCTCCAGGCTAAACAGCCCCAGTTACCCCAGCTGCTCCTTGTAAGTCTTGTTCTCCAGACCCTTCACCAGCCTCGTTGCTGGTGTTTGCGCACACACACACGCACACATACAGGGCCACCAGTGAAAGAGGGAGGAAGGACTATGACAAGCAGCCAGCACAGGCTGCACTGCCCAGGCACAGGGCACAGCTGACAAGCACACCCAGCAACCAACTGCTTACCTGCCACCAGACCTTCTTTCATCATTGCCCCTCATTTTACCACTCCTGTTCCTCCTCAGATCACCTAAACCCACTTTTCCCCAAACATCCCAAAATAAATCCCGTGAGATCTCAAGCTGCTCTTCCCCTGCACCCACAATGTGTTCCCCAGGTCAGTTGGAAGTGTGGACCGAGGGTGCTCCTGATGGCTCCCGGTGGTGGGTTTCATGATGTGTGCAGCCTAGGGCTTTCCTGGGACAGCCTGGAGAGGGCCATGGCAAGGTTGTGCATTCTTCAGAAGCCTCGGATTCTGGTTCCTACCTGCTATCCTGCCCCTGGGCTTCTCAGGGCTTGTGTGATGGACCTTTGATGGGCTGGTGGCTCTGGGATGAGCTTGGGATCAGCTAGGGCATAGTGCTGCTTGGGGTCCCCTTCCTGCTATTGCCCCTCTGTGCTCCTTGATGGGTGTGCAGTCAAGCTTTATCACACATCCTGACAAAGCCATTTCGGTAATCAGACATCCACAATATCCAATATCTAAAGGCAAGTACCAAACACAAGGAATTAGATGATAAGCCGTGTTTCACCTCCCAACTCACATGGCCTTGAACACCCACATGGCAAATGACTTCTGGCATTGCTGTCTCTCATCTCTGCTTGTGAGAAAGCAAGTGATGGCAAGAAGAGGCAATGCTCACGTTTCCCAGGGTGATTAGCTCTAGTAAGTCTACCATTAGTTCCTCCATACTGTCCCATTACTGATTATTAATGATTCAGTCTCAGCATCATTTATTATTTTCTCAGGAGAACAGGATGGAAATTCATGAATATTTAAAAAGTGTCTGCATGACAGCAAATTATAATCCGGAAAGAATGGGTTAAACTGGCTAATGAAAGCTGAAACACATCATTAAAGTACAATGACCTGTGATAAACTCAGTCACATTGGTACCTGTAAGATTGTGCAGAAAAGTACAAACCAGTTCTGTTCCTTTCTATTTTCCTTCTGTTTTGTACATGTCTGAGGTAAAAGCAGGTGAGAATTTGCTTGCTTGCTTGGTTGGTACTTGCTTTGTAGTGAAGAGTTTTAATTAATAGTTAAATTCTGATCTTTAAACTATGTTAAACAATGCTGCCCTTGAAAGTAAAGCTGTATTTCAACAAGAGTAATAAATTGTATTGAAAAATATTCTTTCCCATGCCATACAATGATGCTATCTGTGGGATATTTTTCGGTAGAATTATAAATCTTTGGATTTTTCATATGTAAACAGAAATATTTTGGATGTCATCATAAAATCAAGGTATTCCATTTTAAAATATTAATTTTTAGCTGATTGTGGCTTTAGTCATATTTTTAAAAAAAGCCAATTGCATTTCAGATATTCTGCTTTTCAGCCATTTTTTTTCTTCATATTACAAAATCACATGTATTCCTGAATGCTTCCAGCAAGTACTAGAGTTTGTTTGGGACATCTCATAACAAGTGTAGTTTATCACGTAGGAAAGTGTAAACTCAGTGTATTCTTTCCATTCATTCTCAACTTGCTTGCACACTTGGTATAGGTAAAGACTACTTTAGTATTAAAACTATTTGCTGTGGCAGTCCTTCATGGAAACCTCCGAGTTTTCAAGACTGAATATAAAACTCCTGTGTCTTCTGTTTTGAAACAACCCATAGCCACATACACAAGTGCAAACACACACTCACATGTCTTAACTGTGGGGTTTTGCTAACATTTCATAGCATTTTATTACTTCTAGAACATCTCTGCAACCGAGGCCTGTGCCCCTTCACAAGTATGCCAACAGTTTATTAATATAACTTCACAGCTTTTTGCAGAAAGATCTTGATGCTGCAAATCCATGGTGTAGTTTGCTCTTAACTTGCACGATCGATGATGCTATTAGCATTGCTTAGATTTAAATTACAGTATCTTGAGAGTGATAACAATTATTTCTTAATGACTTAACAATGATACAGCCTTTCGTGCTTTTTAAAAACCTCAATGTCTATTGTAAATCTATGTGTTTAAATACAGACACGTTCTGTTTTGCACATCCTGTTCAAGTTCATGACATCTCTGTTCTGTTCTAACATGGCATTGCACTACATGTATCACTATGACAGCAGTCTGGGGACAATTTTACAGCTCAGTGCTTCACACGGGTTCACCCTCTGTGCATCCTTGTACCCTGCAGCCTCCAGGCTAACACATCTTTTGCAGTCTCGCGGAGGATAACAGCATTTTCCACTGACTTTACAGAAGAACAACTGATTGGAAAACATCACAGCAAGGAAAATGTGAGTCCACATAGCCTGATTTTTAACAATAACTCATTATGACTCTCTTCACTAGGGAACAACACAGGGGAGACTCTGGTGAGTCAGATGCGTAGCAGCTGGAAGATATAGATATGTACCAGGCTGCATGAGGTCTGCTTTGGGGTTGACCTTGCAGAAAACATGATCTTTTAAGGGCATTGGATAGCAGAAGCAAACCAAGGAATGCACAGTTGTCCCTACTGCCAGCTTCCATGGCGTGCTGCACTGGAAACTCAGCAACTAGCAAGGAGGAGCACATGAGGAGTTAATATGGGAGAGACAGCTCTTGCGCTTAAGTCAAACTTTAGTGGGCTTGGGGTTACCACTTCAGAAAATATGAATAAATTTGATAATGGACAGGGGAGTCATGATCAATATTTTGTTACTATGCTCATTACTTTGTTAACTGTTGGTTGAACTCATTACCAAACAACTGTGTTAATACTCCAGTTAAGTAATTGCAACACACTTACCATAATTTCTTGAGTATAGGCATGATTTTTCTTTTTATCAATGTATTTGATGGTGCCCTCAGAGATTTCAAAACTACTGACTCATGCTCAACAAGTTATTAGGTGATATTATGTCTCCAAATTCAGATGGAGTCATCATAAACAACAATATAAGGAACATTCTTTAATTGTAAAAATTGTACATGCTGCATCTGTCATGCACAGGGTGTGGTGTTATGATTTAAGAGCACTTGGTGATCTCTTCATCAGGAAAATCTAGGCTCCCCATACGTCTAAAAAGTAGATATTCTATGTTTAAAAATAAGATAACAGAAGTTATTTCAACAAATATTTTCTGTGATACAGTGAAACATGTTTATATCTAACAGACAATGAGAATGATATTTTTTACACGCTGAAGTAAAAGACCTGACATTTTCAGAGCTGTGTAATTAACTACAACTGGATAGTGATGCTCAAAGGAAGACTGCAGTCAGTTAATAAAACCACAAGTGCCTTCAAGCTCTCTTGTCTCAGGATAATCCTTTAGCTCTTCCCATAAGTTAATCAATAACCTTGTAAATGGTAGAGCAGTCTGGAAACACACACATGCAGTACTTTAGAAAACACTAAGTGCTGAAAAGGTGAGGAGATGGAGCAAAGTACGAGATGATTAAATTGAGCAATGCTTCAGAGTTAAATTTTAATCAGAGGACAATGCTTTTATAGGATATTTTTAAACCTCAGAGGGAGAATCATCTCCGGCTTACAAAGCATCTGTATTCACACATGAACCAGTGTCATTTCTGGATGTTCTCGTTAGAAGCTCAGTCTGGGCACCTTTATAGTTGACTGTGCCAAAAAGGCCAGATTCAGAGCTCTGACATGAGGTACAATAATCAAAACACAAGTGATCTTGATGTAATAGTATGATTTTTGGTATTCTGTGATTAAGCGCTTAGAGATACACGTTCAAACAGTGACTACACGTAGAGAAGACCAGTCCTTAAATTACCTGTTCAATAATGTTAGGATATTCTAATATTTTTTCCTTCTCAGAAAAGGTAGAGAATTTGGTAGTACATCTTAATTTGAAGAAGTAGCATGTGATAAATCTTCGGAGAAAATCATACTTGTAGGTTTTAGAAGAGCTCTATAATCTTGTGCTGATTTTATTTCCTGTGAATATGACTTTTTTTTTTCTTTTTCTTTTAGATACTGTTTTTCCTATTGTATATTTGAAATAGAAAAAAGTCAGAAAAAAATACTTTTTGTTGCCACCATGCTTGACCTTCACTGGGAAACTGTGGAGTTTCTCTCTGGGAAATTTATTACAAGGAAATGTAGCTGGGAAACATTTAACTTTTAATCTAGCAGAAAAATACTGGTAGAAAACAACACATTCCTCCTGAACTGAAGTCAGGCTGCAGCACGTTGGTAAACACAGGGTGAAGAAATGTGAAGCACCTTGATTTCTGTTTCAGTGACCATAAAACCTTGATAACATTTAAAAATTAAGTATTCTACTTGTACTGTGGCTTAACAACTCTGTGGAGACATTCCCTAGGGAAAAAGCTAGCGTATAAAACCAAGCTACTCTTACAAAACCTGTCTTGATGCTTACTATTGCTGTATTTTCAGAATGAGTATCAAAGGTCTCTGCAGTCAAGTTTTTCTATTTTAATGGTCCCTGAATTGATACACTGGTATCAATTTGTGTTTGGGTTCTTATCAGAATAATACATATGTGGGAAACAATCAAATACTACAAATTATAGAATCATAGAATGGCTTGGGTTGGAAAGGACATTAAGGCCCACCCAGATCCACACACACCCCAGCAAAACATTCTTTATAATATCTAATCTAAATATCCCCTCTTTCAGCTTAAAACCATTTCCCCTCAGCCTGTCCCTGCACTCCCTGATCAGAAGCCCCCTCCCAGCTTTCCTGGAGCCCCCTGCAGTACTGGGAGCTGCTCTAATAGAGCCTTTATAGAGCCTTCTCTTCTCCAGGCTGAACAACCCCAACCCTTTCATCCTGTCCTCATACAGGAGGTGCTCCAGCCCTTGGATCATCTTCCTGACCTCCTCTGGACTCACTCCAACAGATCCATGTCCTTCCTGTGCTGGAGACTCCAGGTGAAAAATCCCCTAATCATGATATTTTTGATGTGTGTTCTGCAAAGCGTATTTGTGTATCTGGTCTCTGTTGAACAAGAGACATGATTAGCAGGATACCTTGTATGGCCAGCCACTTGTCTGCCTGACTTTGACTTTTGGGCATTAGGTCCTAGACCATCCACTTCGTTTGCAATCACTGCCAAGGGTCAGGTCATCCATACTGCAACAGCAATCCCTCTTTTAATGTTGTCTTGGAAAAAAAAAAAGAAACAAAAGCCTTATCAGTACTTCTATGGTGTCACAGATGAGCCTGACAGAAGCCTAAGAAGGAATATTGATGCAAGAAATTAAATTTAATGTTTAAAGAGGTTTAAATTACCCCCCGAATTTAGCTAGATATACTAAGCAGACTTGACTTTTGCATTTGCAGAGCTCCTGTTGAGTGAGAAGATAATTCTCTCAGATATACCTCACTACGTTAAGTAAGACCTTTGTCTTGCCCCTTCTTTAGTATGACTTCTTGACACAGGTTAAGCTAAATACCTGAATGTTTTCAGCAAGAACGATCTGGAATCTGTTTAAACCAAAGGCATGTGTGACAAAGAGGCAGTGTTATGAGGGACTGGTGCAAATCACATGGTCTTCACAGGCAAAACCCAGGAATCTGTAAATCAGAAGTATATTTGCCTAATAGATATAAGAGAATATAGACATCTTTGAGCCTCAATTATTGCTGCTTTGTATTATTAATAGTTTTCTGATTGTAACTACCAAGGACTTATTGGCACAAAGTTAACCAAGCTTTACAGGGGTTTGTTTTGTCAATAATTTCTAGTAAACTTCACAGCTTGATGCATACTCCAACTGTAATGTACTGATACTTCTTTTATTTAGGGAAAAATAAACCCAGAAGCTGGGGTTTTTTTTAGTGTTCAGTAACTGTCTGTATGTTACACTTGAAATAAGCACTGCATTTTTTGCAGGATGGTTTGGAGGGTTTGCTAAGGAATGCAGTTAAAGGAGAGGGAAGTCTTAGGGGTATTTCAGAAGTTTATCTTGAGTTCTGCTACTTTTCAGTTTATTTCTGTCTCATTTAAAGAGCTATTTGTACTTCATTTGTAACCCAAGGTCCAATTTAATACCTGCATAATTACTGTAATGTCTTGCAAAAAGAGATACTTCAGTAGAATCTGATAATAATTTTCATTTAAATTAGGAGGTGAAAGATGAGTGCTGCTCTTCAGAAAAAGTAGGTCATCTGCCAGTGAAGGCTTCTGGCAAGAATATGTTCTGGTGCTTGCAAGAACATAAGAATAAATCCATTTCATGTTGTGCAAAGCACAAAACTAGTATGAAGAATATTTACCTACTTTCTAAAGAAGATTTTATATTCAGCTAGATCTTATAATATGTTGAATGATCTGTATTTAGAATGTAACTGTAACCTCAACCAACCTGCTGAGAGGAAGAAATTGCTACCACTCTTCTACCCCACAGAAAAGAACAAACAGAAAAGCTGCAAAATGCCTGGTTTCATACTTATATTTAGAGCAGGGTCAGCTATAAAGGTGCCCAGACTAACTTCCTAATGAGAACATCCAGAAATCATGCTGGTTCATATGTAAATACAGATGCTTAGCAAGCCTGAGCTGGTTCTGCTTCTGAGGCTTAAATATGAATAATTGACTGTATATAAGCAGTATACAGATTTATGTTCTCAGTCTTTACTAAGAACTTTCACTTCTCTTCATTTATCAGGAAGAGTCAGTTACCATAAGACTTGAAAGGCTGCTTTACCCATGCACTTCATCAAAGGTTTGGGGATTTAGTTTCCTGAAAAAAAGATACACATCTCTTTTTCTTTCATGAGAAGATTCTTTCTACATAATTTAATAATACTACATATCAAAAACTGAAAAAAATGCAAGCAAACTCATCTACTTGATAAGACTATAAAGTAAGCTGCTTTCTCGTCTTAATACATGCACCCCACCCTCTCTCAAACTAGTGATGGAACTCATATTCCACTTCTAAAACTCTTTTAATCTTGAATTCAAATCCTTTCCAGGTTCTCCCCATCACTATTTAGAAACCAGTAGTTTTTCTGTATTTCATATTACACCTTACAAAAGTTAACAGGACTTTCATTTCTAATCCAAAATCCAAATGTATAAGCTATAACATGTAAGACAGTAGCACATTTGCCAATACACCTGGTAATATTCTTGCTTGAAAGACAAAAAGGAAAGTGCATTCATTTCTTAACAAAAAAACCTCCATGCCAGTCACCCCTGTGTGCAGCTAAGTGGTGTGAGAATGGGTTCAGATAGGGGAATATCTCCTAGTTCAGGAGAGGAGTGAAACCTTCAGTTTGAACTCTCTGTTCTGCATTTATTCCCTAAATGCATGGCAAAGCAGTAGCACTTTGACAGTAACATCTACTGTCCCTCAGACACAAAAATATCCTGTACAAAGCAAGACCATAAGCCTATCTAGGCAGTTAGACATAAACAGATGTGTAGGAGGCTAAGAAAACAATAAGAAAGGGACTGGTATTTGCCATACTTTCCCAGCTTTCCTCAGTTTAATGAATCTCCTGGAGTGCGTGTGATTTGCTGTCATATAATCATAGAATGGTTTGGGTTGGAAAGGACCTTAAAGCCCATCCAGTTCCAACGCCCCTGCCGTGGGCTGGGACACCACCTGCTGGATCAGGTTGCTCAAAGCCCCATCCAGCCTGGCCTTGAACACCTCCAGGATGGGGCAGCCACGACTTCCCTGGACAACCACTGCCTCACCACCCTCGCAAGAAAACATTTATTCCGAATGTTTCATCTAAATCTCCCCTTATTTCAGCTCCTCCTCATCCTGTCCCTGCACTCCTCAATAAAGAGCTCCTCCCCAGCTTTCCTATAGGCTCCCTTTAGCTACTTTAAGTACTGTCTTTTTAAAGCTTCAGGAGAATTTCCTCCAAGTGCTTGTCCAGATTTGCTTTCACGCAGTATGAATTATACTAACCAAAAAGTCCTTCTCTTGTTTGCTTCCGTGCCATGAAGAACTACCTCCTTGTGTGGTTTTGACGTCTCCTCTTACTATTTTATTTGCTGCTGGCCATTTCTTGAGCTGGGAAAGTAAACAGCAGGGTGCCTAGACAGGCTCTCTAGGCTACTTTGATTTCTGTAGACATGTGACGTTTCCTCATCCCCAAATGTCCCTTTTTGCCATCTAGAGTGTCCTAAACTCCTCCAGAGTTCCGCACACAGAAGATGTTCCATAGCTTTGATCACATTTACTGCCTCTGGAACCTTTTCCAGCATTAATATATTCCACTTGGCACGAGGGGATGAGAGGCAGTGAAGCAGAGCTTTATACGGTGGCACTGTTATGTTTTCTGTTTCATTTGCTTATTTTGAGCTCTGAGCAGAAGATAATGCTTTCACTGAATTTGTAGCCCCGAGGTCCTGTGCTACGAGTGGTAACAGTCACTTCTGATCCTCCCTTTTCTTAAGTGGAGTTGGGATTGGTTTTGCCACTGTATGTCACCTTGTGTTTACTGACTCTGGCTTTCATTCACCTTGTGTTTCAATGCCCGCTCAATAGATCTATTGAGGTGTTTCTGCCATTCTTTGCTTGCCCCTTATCTTTACAAATTCGTTAAGGTTATTCAGCAAGCTGTAAGTTCATATATTTTTTTTTTCCAGGTCATTTTACTCATACAGCACAAGTTACTTGCTTTTTCTCATGACTTTACTGTAGCATTATATAAGGCCCTAGGTTGCCTAAAAGCAACCTTCTTTTACTATAAAAAGAACCTGTCAAGAGACACATTTTGGTGCCCACCCTTACTGATTTGCTCTTCTTTCTACTGAAAACACAAGTTTTAAAACTTAAAGAGAAATACGTGTTTCCTGAACTATGAATTTATACTTTAAATGTGTTTAAACACCACCACTCCAAACCCCCAAACATGACAATTTCCAAGATGCAAATATAACTTGGAAGATGGCTTTTTGAAACAACGGGCCTTATGCAATAACTTATACAACATGTCTTCCTTCAGTGACAGGCTCTGTGGTAAGTGTTTGATTGAAAAGACATCTCTAGGGTACTCTAGAAGACAAAGCATACAACACGGATTGTTAAAAAACCAAAACCTCAGCATGAAAGGTGTTGATGGAGTAATGATAGGACTAAGACATCAACACATTTAAGCTTAGATTTTTGAAGACAAGTACAGAAATTGGGGCAGAACACTTGTAGATGCTGATAAAAACATTCAGAAATTAAATGACATGAGAGGAAAACAATTTTAAAGGTGGCTGGTAAGATTAAGGAAGAATAGGATGGGAGATGATTTGTAAGATGAGAAATGATGAACAAATTAATGTATTTCAAAAAAACAGTGCTGGTTTGGCTAGATAAACAAAGGAAATCTTTCAAAATTGCTTTGTAAGGGTAGCATGTATCCTCAAGCACTGCATGGTTTTGTATTTGTTCCCCTGAAGATGTGCAGTTATTGAGTTGGATTAATATAAGCTGCTTTACCATTCCCCACACTGACAAGGAGCCACATATTAATTATCACAGGCAAACAGCTTGACCAGATGCATTTAAGTATCTCATATTTTCTGTTTACACTGTCTTGAAAAAGGTAAGAAGTTCTTGCGCATAAAAACTGTTCAGTTAATGGAGTAGAAATCGCAGCTTTTCAGAAAGCCTATGGAATGCCAAGCACCTTCTGAATAGGAAGGAGAAGGGGCAGGAATAGGCAGCCGTGTTGCCTCTTGTTCCTCCTCACTGTGTGTCACCTCATCCTTGGAGGTCTGTAATTGGCAAGATTTATCTTCTGGAGAAAAACCAGAAATATCTTGACATATGTGTGCTTCTACACTTAACATTTCCCAAGAAAAGTAGTTTCAGTCAACTGGAAACGGCTCCACACTTCATCTCAATTTTTGGGGGGTATTTATCATCTGCATGAAGAAGAGGAGATTGCAGAGCTTTTCACATTGAGTCCCACTGTCTTGGGCACAATTCCTTTTCCTGTATTTCTCTGTTGCAGCTTGAATCTGTATTTCCAAAGGTTCAGGAGAGATACTGTACCTTAATTCTACATGGCTTAAGGTGGGCTAATCGTAGTGTCTCCACTGAAGTACTAGTTCAGAATACTACTAGAGAGTATATAGTGTGGGTAATAAGTTAATTTGTGTGTGATTCAAAACAACTTTGCTTTCTCCCTGTACTCAAGTGCAAATTTAACCAAAAATAACCCAAAATATATTTAAAGAAAATATAAGATTTTCCAGGTAAATTCTACACTTTCAGACTCATCCAATTTGCCTTCAGAGGAATTCCCATCTTCCCAGGACATGTCACATCCCTCCCCAAAACACAGCTGGAAATGCGTATGTCACACAATTGAAACCAAATCACCTACCATAGCATTTCAGAAGGATGATCAGCAGCATAGCTGTCCTGAGACAGGATTTACATGGGCATTCCCTACTATGGGACAGGCTTGCAGCGTCTCAGGAAGGTTCTAGATGCTGCTGATGCCATAGGGAGCAGCTGGGGTGGCCCTACGATGGTGCAGGCATCACCTGAGAGCCATCTCCCCTCCCTTATCCCACCTGACCAGCAGCGACCGTGTTTTGCAGTATCAAACTCTATAACTCCGTTAAGGATTATAAAGCAGGTATGTGTTTATTCGCTGGCAAGGTGTGAGTGGGATAATCCACCTGACTCACACACCGTATTGTCTAACAAGCAGCTACTTATAATGTAAAGATATACATATTCATAAACATCTAAAACACACTTATAATCACACGGAGCTGCCACTGAAGTGCTGGTGGAGGGCTCTTATGTCCTTGTCCTTGGCCTACCTGTTTCAAAACCATCTGTCTTCAGAACATCTTAAAATTCTCCATAATGCTGCCATCAGCCACAGTATCAAAGTGAAGATTCAGGAGTCACATTTAAAGGTAGTTATAAACAAATTACAGTGCACCTACAGAGTTTGTTTCTTAGTATTTTGAGTATTACAGAGTATTTTAATAAACATCAGTGAACTAACGTAAAATGAATTAATGTTAAAAAGCACTTTGAATAATATCTGTCAAAGAATTGTAGAAATATTAAGGCTGGAAAAGACCTCTAAGCTCATTCAGTCCAACTGTCAGACCAACACCATTGTGCCTACTACACCATGTCCCAGATAGACACATCTACATGCTTTTTGATAACCTAAAGAGACTCCACCACTTCCCCAGGAAGCCTGTTCCAACACTTTATCAGTCTTTCAGAAGGGATTTTTTTTCTAATATCCAGTCTAAACCTCCCCTGGAACAACTTGAGACCATTTCCTCTTGTCCTATCACTTGTTACTTGGGAGAAGAGAGAACACCCACTTCTCTACAATGTCCTGTCAGGTCACTGTAAACTGTGATACCATCTCCTCTCAGCCTCCTCTTCTCCAGGCGAAGCAGTACCGGTTCCCCCAGCCACTGCTCATGACACTTGTTCTCCAGACTTTCACAGCTTCATTTGCCTTCTCTCATCATGTTCCAGCACCACAATGTGCTTCTTAGAAGCATAGATTCACAAAGTTGGAAAAGACCTCTTGGATCATCGGGTCCAACCATTCCTATGTGCTACTAAACCATGTCCCTGAGCACCTCATCTACCTGGGCTGCATCAAAAGAAGTGTGGCTAGCAGGTTAAGGGAGGTGATCCTGCCCTTTTATTCCTCTTTTGTGAGACCTCATCTGGAGTATCGTGTCCAGTTCTGGAAACTTCAACATAAGAAGGATATAGAGCTGTTGGAACAGGTCCAGAGGGGGCTACAAAGGTGATCTAAGGGCTGGAGCACCTCCCATATGAGGACAGGCTGAGAGAGTTGAGGTTGTTCAGCCTGGAGAAGAGAAGGCTCCGAGGAGACCTTATAGCGACCTTCCAGGAACTGAAGGGGCTAAACGAAAGATGGGGAGGGACTGTTCGTAAAGGCTTGTGGTGATAGGACGAGAGGGAATGGGTATAAACTGGAGAGGGGCAGATTTAGAAGGGATGTAAGGAAGAATTTTCCCCACACTGACAGCAGGTGGTGCTGCAGACCCGGTGTGGGATCCAGCTCACCTCCACCCCCTTTCCTCTCAGCATTTTCCTCAGAATAAGCAAGAGACAACCGGCTGGATCCCAGCAGTGCTGAAACGGGAAACACGAAGTTATTCAGTAGGAGTTTTAATAGTTTGTAGAATTTAAATGGTTGCGGGCTTTTTATTTTTTATTCCCCTTCCTGTATACCAAGGTAATAAAAACCTACAGGAGTTATTGTTTTTCTTTTCTCTTTTCTTTTCTTTTCTTTTCTTTTCTTTTCTTTTCTTTTCTTTTTTCTTTTCTTTTCTTTTCTTTTCTTTTCTTTTCTTTTCTTTTCTTTTCTTTTCTTTTCTTTTCTTTTCTTTTCTTTTCTTTTCTTTTCTTCTCTTCTCTTCTCTTCTCTTCTCTTCTCTTCTCTTCTCTTCTCTTCTCTTCTCTTCTCTTCTCTTCTCTTCTCTTCTCTTCCCTTCCCTTCCCTTCCCTTCCCTTCCCTTCCCTTCCCTTCCCTTCCCTTCCCTTCCCTTCCCTTCCCTTCCCTTCCCTTCCCTTCCCTTCCCTTCCCTTCCCTTCCCTTCCCTTCCCTTCCCTTCCCTTCCCTTCCCTTCCCTTCCCTTCCCTTCCCTTCCCTTCCCTTCCCTTCCCTTCCCTTCCCTTCCCTTCCCTTCCCTTCCCTTCCCTTCCCTTCCCTTCCCTTCCCTTCCCTTCCCTGCCCTGCCCTGCCCTGCCCTGCCCTTCCCTGCCCTTCCCTGCCCTTCCCTGCCCTTCCCTGCCCTTCCCTGCCCTTCCCTTCCCTGCCCTTCCCTTCCCTGCCCTTCCCTTCCCTGCCCTTCCCTGCCCTTCCCTTCCCTGCCCTTCCCTGCCCTGCCCTTCCCTGCCCTGCCCTTCCCTTCCCTGCCCTTCCCTGCCCTGCCCTTCCCTGCCCTGCCCTTCCCTGCCCTTCCCTGCCCTTCCCTGCCCTTCCCTTCCCTGCCCTTCCCTTCCCTGCCCTTCCCTTCCCTGCCCTTCCCTTCCCTTCCCTTCCCTGCCCTTCCCTTCCCTGCCCTTCCCTGCCCTGCCCTTCCCTTCCCTGCCCTTCCCTGCCCTGCCCTTCCCTGCCCTGCCCTTCCCTGCCCTGCCCTGCCCTGCCCTGCCCTGTTTAACAATAGACAGATTTTTTCTTTTCTTTACACCTTGCAGACTTTTGGTCTCCATAATTTCAGCACTGCTGATGAGATTAGACTTTATTCAGACAGGTTGCTACATGCGAGTATTGACCACTTGGAAACAAAAATACTTTTACAGTCCTATATTCTGAAGGCTATGGTTCTGAAAAAGCCTTCTAGGAAACGGAATATTCTCGTTCTTAATGAGCTTGAGGTAGGGAGAAATTAATAGCAGTGGGTTGGATCAGACATGGTGTGAGCAATCACTGTGGAATCCTCCTAATGCAACTCCTTCAACACACCTCAGTGCTGGCTTGTGGTCTACCTTACAGTTCCTGTCCTGGACCTATCTTGAGTGGAAGCTGCCAGATATATCACATTGTGCCAAATAACATGGTGGTTTTCAGAAATGTGCAAATTGTGCCAGAGAGAGATTTATTTAAAGAAATTAATCAGGTGTTGAGATGTTGTTATAAATAAAATAGCACCATTTATGTGCTGAGCTTATTTCTAAAGTCCCTTCAGACATGCAATCCTAAACAATCCAACTGATTTTAAAGTTTTGGCTTTTTTTTCTTTTCTTCTCCTGTTATAAAATAAGAAACCCACACTGACCAAACTCAGCTATGAGGAGGTTGGTTAGTTGGTATGCACAGTAGCAATCCCAGGAACTAGGTGTAGAAAAGCCACGTGTGGAACAACAGACTCAGTGGAACAACCTCTTCCAAAGTTTTAAGGGTTCCCTTCTTGGCGTTTGTTCTATTCAGCACACAAAGTGACAGAGTCGTTCATATTCCCTTGTAGCCCACATGTTGCTGGATCCCTCAGCAGTACAGATGTGTGGATAAAAGACAGGAAACTTCCAGTTTTAGATTTAGCCACTGCCAGATGAGAAAGAGCTACAGAGCATAAAATCATAACAAAAATATTTTTAACATGGTAACTGCATACGCTGACTTGTTTCTTGATTCCATTGTTTTAGAACTAGCATTGATGAAAGAGAAAACAAAAGGCCTCATTACTATGTTAGAACTGTATTTGAACCCTTAGGGTAGGATTTTCTGAAGTGCTTCGTGATGGCCTTCCTTTGCCCCCTCCTACATCAACAGGGGCAGAAATAAGTTAATACAGACAATACTTTCCTTAATACATTCTACAGTAGAACCTATACCTCACGTGACCACATATTATTCCTCTTTTCTTTCATCTAACCAATACTCTATTTTAATTTGTTTACTCTTCCAATTGGTTACCCAGGAATATTCAATGGCTAAACTTTTTATAACTCATCCTCAAAAAGACTTGCTGCTTTTAAGGAATGTAGGACAAATGTATGTGATTTCAGAAGCTCTCCAAGTGCCATGGCAACATACTGACGAATGCAACAAAAATCTGGGAGTTTTGTTAAGATAAGCATAAAAAAAGATGGATTATTGGTCAGTGCTCTCTAGTCTACAAAATGGTCTAGAAATCTTGAAAATAGAGTGGGGCATTTCTATGAGGTTGTTAGCATATCTTGGGTTTAGCCCAACTGGAGGGTTCACAGCAACAAGCCTTTTTTTCCTCCTTTTTTTTTGCCTTTTCTGGTAGTTGTCTTTGGCTGGTATTTTCTCTTCCCACTAAAATTAAAAGGTAAAGAGGTAAAATAAAACATGTACTTAAATGGTTTGAACCATTAAGTTTAAACGCACCTTTGCCTGTAAGATCAGGTCTGGGATTTTTAAACAGGATTATAAATTTAGAAAGAATGTGATGGCACAATTTTCCCCTTTAAATCTGATCTAAAATTTAAGGCTCACATTCAGTTCTTGCTTACATGACAGCAAGATTGGGCTAGTACTAAGCCATGAATTTTCTCTTCTATCTTACATAAACACTAAGTAAATAAGGATTAAGCACACATTTTTTTTTTTTTTCAGGAGGACTGATTGCAGTTTTTTTGTCCCTAACACTACTATTACAATACATAAAGAATAAGAAATCAAACACTCTTCTTTCCTGGTAACTCTGCTTTAGAACTAGTTAACATCTCTGTAAGCATCGTATTTCTCACTGGTGAAAAAACAAAATCAAGAAGTTCTTACACAATTCTGGAAGAAGTTACACAAGAATTAATGTTAACAAACAATTATTATATGTTGCAGTCCAGTTCTTCAATGATGAACCTGATGAGCATGTATCACTACTTTTCATCATTATTTACCCAGCTTTACTTCAACTACCCCTCTTAGAGATGGTTAGAATCAGCAAAGTGCACCTGAAATTTGGAGACATTCCATTCTGAACCTGAAATCTGGTTTGGATCATAATCCTAGATTTGAAAATGAAGAAAATGTGAAGGAGTGACGATTCTCATCCAGACAGCCTGGCTTAGGCTCATCATTTTTCTTTTGCCCATAGATTTCAGTGCCAGACACTACTGGCTGATTGTTTTTCCAAGCAGATAGTTTAACAGGGACTTTTGTTGCTTTTGTGTGGCTACTTAATAGAACCCCTCAATACCACAATTTTGCTAGAAATCAGTATAGGAATAGTATCATCTCATTTTCCTCAGTTTTCTAGGCAAACTCTACACTTCTCAGTGGTGGCAGTGTTTTCCTCTATGTATGAAATTTTAGTTGCAATCAGTTGTTAAATATGGAATTGAATTATTAGCATTAGTTTTTATTAACATTAAGGAGTCATATTTTTTCCTGCCATAATCCTGAAAGTTTCAGTTGTCAAGACAACTACTGTATGTGTAACTTTTTAATATAGAGAAATTATTGTTGCTGTTTAATACAACTATCCAGGAGACGTTTTTGGGGTTTTTTTTCCTTTTCTTTTCTGAACCACAGACACCATAAAAATGGATTTAACACCAACTCAGCAGCTAAAACAGTAATATGGAGTGCTGGCATATTTCCCTCTTTAGCCATGGAAGATTCTACATAGCAGACGACAGTGACCTAGTTACAAGAGGTACTATGGGAAGCAGAAAAGAAAACAGAGGAAAGTAATATCACAGGCCACTCCTTCATACTATCAGTGGCTCCTTCTGTGAATAATTCAGAAATAAAAGGATTCCTCATCTTATGATACAAAGATTGTTCATCTACAACAACAGAAAGAACTGAATTAGAATATATCAAGGGAATACCAAGGATATATTACTTTTGAAAAGCATTTTAGACTATGCTTTTCTTCCTTTTTCCCTTTGTTTCTTTGCTGATGAGCTAGTAAATTCAAGTGTAAACTAACCAGCAGGTGGTAGCAATGTTTAAGATTTCCAGAACTGGTATACAAATCATGAAAGTTACTAATACACAGATAGAGAAAATATTTCAGAGACTACAGGCCAAATAGTCAATGTCTCCATAAGTTTATCTTCATGGCCTGGTTCTCATATCTTTATTGATGGTAAATAGACATTTACTTGACACCTTTAAGACATTTGAGATTATTTCATGTGAAGGGTAACGGAAAAATGAGACTAACAGAGCTCTTATTTTTTTATTGGCAGAAGGTGAATGGCCTAGTGGTTTGTTTTCACTGTAGTCCCCATTCCACCACTGTTTCCTCTGTTTCCTCTCCATCTGCACAACATAGAAACAAATCGAAAGGATTCACATCAGAGGGGTTTTGCTTTTTTGTTTTGTTTTGTTTTGTTTTGTTTTGTTTTGTTTTGTTTTTACATCCACTTCAATTCTAATACAATTCATCTCTGTCCTTTAATTCACTTGTCTTTCCTTTATCATAGTATTTAAAGTAAATAGAAAAAAATTCACTCCATGCCATCATCTCTTTGCTACTTAAGATAAGTAATTGCAAACAATAAGAGAGCTGTGGTTGTTGTAAGCACAAACAAAATTTGATATTAACAGGAGAACTTTTGTGTTAATGAGATAGTTCATGGACATGATACACGCAGTCTTTCATAATGTCTAGTTAATTTCTGGAAAGTGCCTAAGGCAGAGGCCTGTTAATGAAAACATGCAAAGAAGATATCGATACTGTGGTGAGATCACTTGAGTAGGTGAGCCTATTTGAATAAGAAATCTTGATTCATACTACACAATCATTAAGAACAGCATAATTATGTTGAAATTATGGATCCACACAGACATGGATTTTCCCAGCTGATAAGTAGAGGAAATGAAGTGTATCTCCTCAGATCTACATTTTAAGAAACTACAACTAATGCATTCAAATTGTATTTAAGACTCTTTCAACAACTGCTCCCATTCATATGAATATTAACAATAAATCTCTGGCAAAAAAATATACTGGGAATTGTGCAACATTCAAATTTGTGGTCATACTGGGGCTTGGCTTTTGCATTTAAGGCACATCCATTGCTCTTCTCCATAGCAGGCAACCCAAAATCCCAGGAAATGAGAAGGAAAGCATGACTATTAGGGTATAATTATAACAGAAATAGAAACCAACTTACAGTATTCTGCAAAATAGTTCCAGTAACTTGTTTTTGAAGTGTGTAACGTCTCTAATTTTGGAGGAGGGTTGGAGGAATAAAAAGAGACATAAACAGTGAGATACGAGAAGAAAACTGTAGATCCAAGTCACAAGTTAGGATCAGAGACTGTTTTAGTCATAACATAATAGCATCTACATACAGGTATGCTAAACTAACACAAATGATCAGCAGAGAGCGTCTCAAAAAAGGCATTTGGCTGAGGTAGTTTTATCTGTTTTGCTGTTCCTGGTGACTTAATTTATCAGTTCATAAGGTCTATCTGTATGATAAGATCTTCTCACTCATTTATACAAAAGACTCTGCTCCAGCTAAATTGATACAGCCACTCTGCACAAATATTACATCAAGAAATTTTCATTATAAATTATCTGCCATAATTCTGGCATTGAAAATGAATTTACCATATGATTTTAAGGTGATTCTTTAAACAGTCCAGAACAGAATGCACATATAATGTGAAATTATCATAATAACTGTCAGATATCTGTAGAGGTATAGCAGCATATTGCAATTCCCTGCCAGGGATAGATAGCTTTTAAGAAACAGACGTTGTTTCTTTCTTGGTACTTCAGAGGTAGCTGCAATGTATAAACCCTATAGAGCTGCCAAGACCCACTCCTCTTAGCAAGGTCAATCACATTTTTGGGAACCCAAATTCCTCTTCCATTTACTGCTAGTAATTTCTGGAAATTATTTTATTTCTTCAGGTTGTTTTCTTCTATATTTTTCTTTGATGAATGCTTTGTAATCAGTCAATCTTTTATTCAAGGAACTCCCTAGATGTTGTAAATAATATTTTCTCCTTCTTCTGTGAATTTGATTGTATTAGCAAAACATAATTTACTGTCTTGCATCTACATAAATAGTGTAGAATTTAGGTACATATTTGCCTGCATGTACAACTTCATGAGGCACCCTTAAAACTGTAAATGTAGGCAGTTGCTGAACTAAGTCATTAATTAATAACAATGTGATACCATTGCGAAGTTATTAAGAATTCAATGGCAAGTGAGACTAGAAAAGCTTTGCTGATCCTTCTCAGTAACCAGCTGCAATTCAGCATTTGCGTAGAAGTTACAGAGATGTGTGAGCACATCATATCTGAAGTTAAATGGGTTGAACACTACAGCTGTCCAGCTTCTGGACCAGATCTGGCTTCTTTGGGCCAGTTTGGGCTGGAGAAACTGATCTCATCTCTCCCTGCAGCTGCCTATTAGACTTGCCTTGAGAACTGGTGAATCTCGTTACAGTCTTCTGTCTGCTTTATTTCTTTTTGTTGTGCTTGCTACAGATTTTTCACATTGTTATCCTCTACAGCAAAGGTTGTCAAGTGCCCAGAAATGAGATACCTTAGGTTGTGACCCCCTTGTTTCAGATGTTCTGGTGCTTGTTCAGAATTTCTGACCTTCCACTCCGTGTCTGTTTCAGAAAGAAAATAATATTTATGGTAAGATGTATGAACTGCACCTATGATCCTGGATTAGGGGTAGGGTTAGACTTGGGACAGACACAAAGCCTAGAGGTCCCATTGGTCTGTGGTTGCTAAGAGGCTTCCAAAGGAAGAAGTGGGCTGTAAAAAGGTTCTCCCCCTAGGACCATTTTCCCATGGGTTGTGGGGCGTGTTAAGGCTAGCCAGAATGTGCTTAAACTAGCATTCTCCTACTCATTATGGAGTATCTGAGTCATATACTGTATTTTATGTATTACATGGCTTTCAGCCATGTGAGGAAATTCTGTGGCTTGCAGCATGAAGAAGGTTGGATTTGCCCCTGATGGGCAGATAAGAAATGAAAGCAATTTTCAAAGGATAAGTAGGGCACAAGTTATCAATGTTAATTATTGTAAAATTAATCAACATTTATGTTTTTTCCACTTCTCAACATCTCCTTTTGTTTGTTCACGATCCACTGAAGGTCTAATCTGAAATCCACTCAATAGGTAGAAAGACTTCTTTTGTTTTTAAATAGAATTGAATATGGACCTGATGTATGTTTCGGTACACCAGCTTCATGAACGTGAAATGTTTGCTCTTTTAAGTGGAAATCAACCTAATTTCTTCATTAGAAGGGCATAGGCTCATTCTCTGAATTGCTGATGAAAAAAGTAACTAATTTTATCCCACCATGTGATGAATCACTCGTTCTCTGTTAATTTCTAAATGTATTTCATGAGTTTTTCCATAGCAGTGCACAAAGAAACATAGCTTAAATTTGTTTATGGACTGTATACTTAACAAGTTCTTAATCCAGTCCTGGAATGCACTTTTTCTTGTTTATTACTAGAAAGGTGTGGTCATTTAGTGCTTCTTGGTTTTAAAGTTTTTGGAATGACAAGTAGGCTTTGACATGTAGTCTTTCATTTTCTTTTATTTCATCTGTCCTTCATCTACAAATTATAGATACCTGTCATATCAATATTGCTCTTTGAAGTCTTTTCCTTGCCTATATTACAAATTCAGCAAGTATTGTATTACAAATTTCTTAGGTAATTTTCATATTGACTTTACAAAAAGAATCATGCTAATGACTAGAAGTACTTGGTACTTGGTTGACTGCCTGTTTTGGCTGTGCCTTATACGTACTCATAAATACGTTGCACTGCCAGCCAGTAAACAAATCCAAGCCCTCTTTTTTCAGTTAAGCAGAACACTCTTGTGCTTAAGATAGTATTTTGAAAATGTATTCCAGAAGGACAGACAACTGCAACAGCTGAGCTTTTAAGCATTTGACTAATTCACAATGTTTCTATAAGTCTGTGAAAATACTTAATCCCTCCCCACAGTTTTCACCAATCGATAGTCTGCACTGTGAGCGTTCCTCTCAGTAGGGTCTTCTACTGTGACTAGACAAAAATTAGTAATGCCATATTGATGTTCTTTATCAACCATATTAAGGACATCTTGTTTGAGGTTTTCTTTTAATTTCCTGCTGTAGCTTCTTCCTCTTGAAACGCTGAGTGAACTTTTATCCACTAGGCATGCCAGGTATTGCTAACCATTTAGTCCATATGATAGCTGTCTTACTAGGGTAATAGGACTCGTTTGCGATTTTGAATGTTGGAAAATACTCTTCCATATTATTTTTTAATAATTTTTGTCTATGTAAGAGATAATTTACCCTCCCTGCTGAAAGGGATATTGAAATGCTAAGAAGCGTGGAAGGTAATATGACCTGCTTATTGCACTGATTCATGGGAAAGGAATCCAAGGACATACAATAATATGAAGAAACTGCAGCATTTGTCCAACTGACCTGCCTTCTAACCAGGCACTGCTTATTCACATAGTCATAAAAAAATAGGCTGCAAATAATCAAGTGCCTTGTTTCTGTGATGTAGCACCTGGACTTGTTTAAGGAAGGGATTTCATGTTCATGGACAGCCTAAGGAAGCCTGTCAGATACTGCAGGTGGTGCAGTCAGTCCGTGCATGCCATGTTACTTTTAGGGGATCGCCTTGTCGATGAATCAGCTATGAAAAATGATTTAATATATTTTATAATTTAAAGAACTAGAAATTACAGAAGACAGCTGAAACAGTTGAAAGACATTTAGACTTAATCTCACAAGTTGTTTATTTATTTTTCAGAGTATAAACTGGGAATTCTAGAAAAGGCTCAGTCCCCTTTCCTGTAACCACCCACACTGTCCCTCAAGCTCTGTGCTAGAACAACCTGTTACTTCATTTCCCTTTGCTAGTGTCACCATCTAAATATCATTTAAACGTGTAAATTGGCAAAACTTTTTTCAATAATTTAACCCTGCCATTCTGGATAGCCTGTCCAGTTTTCTGGCTAAATTACTTACATTGACTACAAAATGAAGAGCTAATCAGCTGTAATCAGCTAGGAAGCTTGCCCTGTGGTTGCAGACACCTGCCACCCTTCGAAAATGCACACTTTCTCTAATGAAGAATTAAACTGATAATTAGAAAGCAATTGATAGCAATGATGTGTGCAGTTCTGAAAACTAGAAACAAGAATTTAGGCTATCTTCTGGTTTAGTAATACTTTGGCTTAATCACAGGGTTTTGTTTGGGTTTTTTTGACTTGTTTTTCTTCTGGCAGATCTCAGTTCTAGGGTACAGCTATGCACTTTTCTGCAAGAGGATGACCTGGGAGGATAACTGGTCTGGAGTTTATGTTTAGAATGAAAATTAGAAAAATGTAGTTGGAAATATCAGTATAAGTCATATAGCTGGTAAACCATTTAAATACATTAATTATTTTATTTTTATTTTATTTAGCTGGTATATGGCTGGGAAAATTATGCACACATGTTCACAAGTGCTTCTTTCTATTCTTTTCTTTTGGTGGCAGGAGGAAGACAGGTTTGTTCTATATTACTGTTTCCAGTGTATTTTTGGTTCCAACAGTAAATCAATTCCTGCAGCATACAATCTTGGATATTTTCCCATGTGTGCTTAAGCTTCAGATCAGACTAGAGCAGGAAACCACTCTTAATTTGCCTGGATAGTAATGATCTGTTCAGCAGAAAGGTCAACTGACTACTACGTCTATCATAACCTTTCCACCTTCAATGAAACATTGCTATTAACTCAATTAAGGAACCTCAAAGCGTTGACAAAAACTTCCTAAAGTGTAGATTCAAATCCTGTTAAGAAGGCCACATGCCATTGAATAATTGCTCTTCCTCCTTGTGAGACCTTATCCATGACATCTGTTTTCAAATTGATCGTCTGTCTTAGCTGATACATAAGTATACATACACACAGACACACACACATATATACGTATAAATATGTTTTTCCACACATATCCATATATGCATATATACACATATGGATATCTGTATATATACACACAAATAACATATATAAAGAAATATCTGTATCTGGACACACAAGAAACTGCTCTGGCTTTAGGAAATTGTGAGTTACTAGCGTTATAGACCCATAACCTAGTAGGACCTTTCAGACCATGACTCTGAATTTGTAAATCTATTTTCAGATATTGTCCTGCAGTATGCTTGCCGTTTCTTTCATTTTGGTGTAAACCTAACAAACGTTATTCAACCTTTATTCAAATTATGGATGCAAAAAAGCCAAAACAAAAGAAAAACCCTTTGTCAAATTGTGCTTAAGACAGCTGTGTCGTTACTGTGCTAATAATGACTATGGACAATTTGGCATCACTCTGTACTATTTTCCTCTGGCTCATGCTTTTGCACTTGCATATTATGTCACCTGCAGCATTGTCAAAAGCTTTCCAGACAAACCCGACACGTGTGATTATTGTTACCCTTTGCTCAGAAGACTATTAACGTGTGTGGAAAATTGGTTGGCTGGCTGGGCCCAGAGAATGGTGGGAAATGGCATGAACTCCAGCTGGAGGCCAGTTCCAAGTGGTGTCCCCAAGGCTCAGTGCTGGGTCCAGCCCTGTTCAATGTCTTTATCAATGACCTGAATGAAGGCATCGAGTGCACCCTTAGCAAGTTTGTGGACGACACTAAGCTGGGAGGAAGAGTGGGTCTGCTGGAGGGTCGGGAGGCTCCAAAGGGATCTGAACAGGCTGGACCACTGGGCTGAGACCAATGGCATGAGGTTTAACAAGGCCAAATGCCGGGTCCTGCACTTGGGGCACAACAACCCTGTGCAGCTACAGACTGGGAGAAATCTGTCTAGAAAGCTGCCTGGAGGAGAGGGACCTGGGGGTGTTGGTTGACAGGGACTGAACATGAGCCAGCAGTGGCCCAGGTGGCCAAGAAGGCCAATGGCATCTTGGCTTGGATCAGAAACAGTGTGACCAGCAGGCCCAGGGAGGTTATTCTCCCTCTGGACTCGGCACTGGTGAGACCGCTCCTCGAATCCTGTGTTCAGTTCTGGGCCCCTCACCACAAGAAGGATGTTGAGGCCCTGGAGCGAGTCCAGAGAAGAGCAACAAAGCTGGTGAGGGGGCTGGAGAACAGGCCTTATGAGGAGCGGCTGAGAGAGCTGGGGTTGTTTAGCCTGGAGAAGAGGAGGCTGAGGGGAGACCTCATTGGTCTCTACAACTACCTGAAAGGAGGTTGTAGAGAGGAGGGTGCTGGCCTCTTCTCCCAAGTGACAGGGGACAGGACGAGAGGGAATGGCCTCAAGCTCCGCCAGGGGAGGGTCAGGCTTGACATCAGAAAAAAAATATTCACAGATAGGGTCATTGGGCACTCGAATGGGCTACCCAGGGAGGTGGTTGAAGGTGTTTAAAGGACGGGTGGCTAAGGTGCTGAGGCGCATGTCTTAGTGGTTGATAGGAATGGTTGGACTCATCATCTGGTGGGTCTTTTCCAACCTGGTGATTCTATAATTCTATGAACCTGTTATGGGAAGAAAAGAGATTGTTTTGACATGATTTTTTTTTTGAAGTTGTTTGCAATTCAGCCTGCTCTTATCTTGTTTTATTCAATGAATTGGTGTTCTTTTTCTTACTCTTTCCCCTCGACCCTATGGATGTTAAACTCAGAGATGTGTACGTTCCTCACAGAATCACTGAAGGATGCTGTTAGAAGGCACATCTGGTGGTCACCTGGTTCAACTCCTCTTCTGCATCAAGGTCACCTACAGCCAGTTGCTGAGGATTGTGTCTAGATGGTGTTTTAGTATCTCTATGGAGGAAGACTCTACAACCCTCCTGGGCAACCTATTCCAGTGCTCAGGAAACCTATTAGAGTGTTCCTTCCCCTGCTCCTGTTCTTTTACAGATGGCCACCACTCTTGCTTTCTTCTTATTCTTATTTGTCATTGCCACTAAATAGGTTAATGTTCCTGGTCTTTTCAACTTGAAATCAGAAGGATTAAAGCTGAATTACCCTGAAGGTGAGAGTAGACTAACCTGGTTTCACAGAAAGGGCCTTATAGTGCTCTGTAGTGGCTGTTCCTGTAGCATGAGGTCGTAACAAATAACAATTGGGAAATCGATGCATTAATTCCTTCTTAGCCTGAAAAGATCATGTAGTTAGGCTCACCTTGCATTTACCTACTTGATATGTACCTTCTCCTCTGCAATTATTAAGATTGTTGTAGGAAATATTTACTTGGTAATAATGAACTGCATAAGAATGATCTATTCTTCACCTTGCAAACAAGGTCTGTAAGAGATATCACCTCCACCTCTTCTCCCCATTTTATTTTCCCCGGTATAGTTTGCATCTGGAATTTGACAGATATGACTTATCACAAGATATTAGTGTAAAATAAAAATAACTTGCCGTCTGAAGTTCTGTGATATGGTACTTAGTGCTTACTCCTTAAGGAGTAATTTTAGAATGAAGAGAGTGCTATGAAAACAGATTTCTTTTTGAAAAAAAGCTATGACTTGTCCTAGCATTTCAGCTCACTGAGGTCTACTTGGGCAGTTTAAGTGTATGAAATATGCAACATACATACTAGCAGTGCATAATTTAGGATTCTGTCATCTATGTTTAAATGTCTAGACCAGGTATTCTTTTGACCTCAGCAGCAGGCCAGCTGTTACAGTTTACCGGCTACTACCTAAACACTAGGAGCTTGGATACATTTCAAAAATACTAATGCCATTTGCTTTTCTAGTCTGGAAAATGACCCATTAGCTCTTCATCTCCTGCATGTAAACTACAAACTAGACCATTTCAGCTATAAACTTGAAGACATTTGGTTATTTCTGTAAATTGATTTATTTCTGTATAAAAGCATAACTATTTGACTTGTTATAAATAACAATGGACTTTTTTCCAGTAGGAAGCACTATTACCTTGGTAGCCTTCAGGATTAACAATAGGATTGTTGACTTCTCTCCCTGTCTCTTTTAATGATTTGTTATATTATTCAATGTAAATCACTGTCATTTTTCTAAGAGCATTCCTCACCTTTAACTGTTTTCCAGGCTATAATATCGGATAATGTAAAACCATTTGATATGTTTGAATAGCCAGCATTGTAAGTAACAAAAGCTCCGAGACAAGAAAGCTCAGATGCGAATCTGAATATAACTGTATTGGTTCCTATATTAATAATATTTTGTTCTTCCATGTTCTTAGATCTAGTACAATAACAAAAAAAAAATCATTAATTACTTTAGCTTGAGTAGACAATCTTGATGACTTCTTCTCTTTCTCTTTCACTTGTAACTTTTATTGGTTTCAGTGGGAAATGCATAAGTAGCTCCAATATCAGGGACCAGAATTTGCCTTTTAAAGTACATATGCATAAGATGCATATTATTTAGAGTGTTGGGTACCCCTCCCTGCTCCTTTCACTAGTTCTGGGCTTGGTGGTATTTGCCTTCCACTCACAGGATTTCACAATCTTGCTAGTTGTGAAAAAATAGGACAGGCCTAGCGTTGTTTAAGTATCTGTTCTGAAGTCAGGAAGCTTCAACTGAGTGTTGCTCCAAATTTTATATGCTTTGCGATAAAGGAGTATAGTACAACATCTTGCTTTTTCTTTGTTATCAAGTCTTACAAATAGTCTTACAAATAGTCTTACAAATAGTGTTACAGAAGGACACATTCTACTCAGCTTGTATTAAAGACAACATGCGTAAATATTAAGAAAAAAGCATAATAAATAGTATGGCAATAGTATCAATAAGTAACCGCATAGTGGATAAGATAGTCTTAAAATCTATTTACAGATAAATGTAGTCCAATTTTCTTGAACTCTAAGAATAATTGCCCCTAGAAAGTTCCTGTGAATGCTTGCAGAAATAAGTTTTATGAAAGATAACAGGGTTAACAGCCTTTATCTTTGAAGGGAATTTAATGCTAACAGTCTTCAAAGTGCTGAGACAAGAACATTTAATCTCCACTGCAGCCCTGTGGGGTACACAGCTCTGCACTGCCTGAAGAGATTGTTCTCCTGAAACATAGCAGTTTAAATGAGGGAAAGACATTTGCTGCACGATTTTTAAGACTCATCAGAATGATCACTGTGTGGAGGTAAGATGTCCAGTTGACTACATGTGTTGCAAAGCTGCAGAGCTTAAATATATGGCCTTTTGAGCTATCAGGCTGGGCACAGCTGGTCAAATCTGAGACGTTGATGAAAAACAGAAACGAACATCCTGAATTGTTTTAATTTTGATTTTTCATCATAAATTTCACTTCTAGCCAGGAAGAAGGTCTGTCAGAACAGGAAAATGGAAGTACCCACCAGAAAATCTTGGCAAAATACAATTAGGTTACAAGGAATTATCAACTCTTTCTGTGATTAATTTTGGAACTTCAGTATTGGCTTGTGCAAGAGATTCTATCACAGTTTTTGGAGCTGGTAGGAGCTGGAGTTGTTTATGTAGGGAAAGCTAAATAATGCTAGAAAAATTGGAAGAAATGATGCAAAGAAGTATTTTACAATATTTTCTTTATAAGAAATAGTAAGCACGATACTAAACCTGTCATGAGGAGTTCTGTGTTCTGTGAAAAGACACTATGAGTTTAGCAAAGATTTAGTCTCCAATCTAAGCTGCAGGAGGTATTTTCTCCCTTACCAGAAAATTTCAGCAATGAAAAGATGAAGCTGTTAGTAACAGAATCATTGCCATGTAATTAGCTCAGAATGTTAATTGAACTGCAGGATTAATTAATTTGCTTTACAATAATTCATCACTAATACTAGGTGAAAATATTGTAATGTCATTTTTTTTGTATCAACAAATGATTTGTTAATTAAAATGTCAAAAATGTTTATTGTTTTTCCCTAACTTCAACTTTTATGCAACAGCTAAATATATTATAATGATAACTATAACAACATGATATTTAATTTTTTAATTAATCATAAATTAATTACTTAATTTGTTTTGAGGTTATTAAATACACATATGAAAGAGTTATTCTGTTCTCATAATGACATCCTATACCACAGCAAAAATCATTCCAG
This sequence comes from Phaenicophaeus curvirostris, assembly GCF_032191515.1. Lineage (NCBI taxonomy): Eukaryota > Metazoa > Chordata > Aves > Cuculiformes > Cuculidae > Phaenicophaeus > Phaenicophaeus curvirostris. Next base: position 20,214,741 of record NC_091431.1, read on the forward strand.
CTATAGTGTCATTTTGGGCTGACCATAATAATGCTTCCTTGTTATAGTGTCAAAGTGGTTCTGCACCTGGGATTGAAACAAATTTTACTGCAAAAGGGACCAGCTTCAGTGATTTCAAGGGAATTTTAGTTACTTATCTGTGGAGGAATTTTTGCAGGCTGGAGGACACAAAGAATTGTAAGGATGCAGGGAAGTGGAGGCTGTCCTGGAAATACCTTGGCTGTATGACAGAAAAACAGAACATGTCAAGGTGCGTGAACAGTTAATCTTAGCCAATTATATGCTGGTGAAGGGGCTGGAGAACAGGCCTTATGAGGAGCGGCTGAGAGAGCTGGGGGTGTTTAGCCTGGAGAAGAGGAGGCTGAGGGGAGACCTCATTGCTCTCTACAACTACCTGAAAGGACGTTGTGGAGAGGAGGGTGCTGGCCTCTTCTCCCAAGTGACAGGGGACAGGACAAGAGGGAATGGCCTCAAGCTCCACCAGGGGAGGTTCAGGCTGGACATCAGAAAAAAAATATTCACAGATAGGATCATTGGGCACTGGAACAGGCTACCCAGGGAGGTGGTTGAGACACCTTCCCCGGAGGTGTTTAAGGCACGGGTGGACAAGGTGCTAAGGGACGTGGTTTAGGTGAAGTGAAGAGGGTGGTTAGCAAGACGGTAGCATTAAATTTCCAGAGGGCAGACTTTGAACTCTTCAGAAGGCTGGTTGGTGAAGTCTCATGGGAGACAGTACTCAAGGGCAAGGGACCCCAGGAGGGCTGGGAGCTCTTCAAAAGGGTGGTCCTAGCAGCTCAGGAGAAAGCCATCCCCGTGGTCCGGAAAAAAAGCCGGCAGGGGAGAAAGCCAGCTTGGTTGAATAGAGAGATCTTGAGGGATATCAAGAAGAAGAGAAATGTTTATGGGCTCTGGAAGAAGGGACAGGCCTCTTGGGTGGACTACAGGAGGGAAGTGAGATTGTGTAGGGAAAAAATCAGAAGGGCTAAGGCTCAGCTATAAATTGGATTGGCCAAGTCAGTGAAAGATAACAAAAAATCTTTCTACAAATATATAAATAATAAAAGGCGGACTAGGGAGACCATACAGTCCCTATTGGACACAGAAGGGACAACAGTAACAGGGGATGAGGAAAAGGCTGAGGTACTTAATGCCTTCTTTGCCTCAGTCTTTAGTTGTAAGGAGGGTCGTTCCATCTGTGTACAAACCCAGGAGCTAGAGGAGCATAATGAGGCTCCCATGATCCAAGAGGAGGTGGTCAGAGCCTTGCTAGCCCGACTGGACAGCCACAAGTCTATGGGGCCGGATGGGATTCACCCTAGGGTACTGAAGGAGCTGGCGGATGTGCTGGCCAAACCCCTTTCCATCATCTTCCAACAGTCCGGGAAGACTGGGGAAGTCCCACTGGACTGGAGGCTGGCTGATGTTGTGCCCATCTACAAGAAGGGTCGCAGGGAGGATCCAGGGAACTACAGGCCTGTCAGTCTGACCTCAGTGCCAGGGAAAGTCATGGAGCAGGTGATCTTGAGTGCTATCATGAAGCACATGCAAGAGAACCGGGTGATCAGGCCCAGTCAACATGGGTTCACAAAAGGCATGTCTTGCCAGACTAACCTGATCGCCTTCTATGACAAAGTGACTCGGCTGCTGGATGAGGGAAAGGCTGTGGATGTGGTCTTCCTGGACTTCAGCAAAGCCTTTGACACAGTTTCTCACAGCGTTCTGCTTGAGAAACTGTCACCTCTGGCCTGGACAGGCGCACACTCTCCTGGGTGGAAAACTGATTGGATGGCCGGGCCCAGACAGTGGTTGTAAATGGTATGAAATCCAGCTGGAGGCCAGTGACAAGTGGGGTTCCCCAGGGCTCGGTGCTGGGTCCAGCCCTGTTCAATGTCTTCATCAATGATCTGGATGAAGGCATCGAGTGCACCCTTAGCAAGTTTGCGGATGACACTAAGCTGGGTGGAAGTGTCGATCTGCTGGAGGGTCGGGAGGCTCTGCAAAGGGATCTGAACAGGCTGGACCGCTGGGCAGAGTCCAATGGCATGAGGTTTAACAAGGCCAAATGCCGGGTCCTGCACTTGGGGCACAACAACCCTAAGCAGTGCTACAGACTAGGAGAAGTCTGTCTAGAAAGCTGCCTGGAGGAGAGGGACCTGGGGGTGTTGGTTGACAGCCGACTGAATATGAGCCAGCAGTGTGCCCAGGTGGCCAAGAAGGCCAATGGCATCTTGGCTTGGATCAGAAACAGTGTGACCAGCAGGTCCAGGGAGGTTATTCTCCCTCTGTACTCGGCACTGGTGAGACCGCTCCTCGAATCCTGTGTTCAGTTCTGGGCCCCTCACCATAAGAAGGATGTTGAGGCTCTGGAAAGAGTCCAGAGAAGAGCAACAAAGCTGGTGAGGGGGCTGGAGAACAGGCCTTATGAGGAGCGGCTGAGAGAGCTGGGGGTGTTTAGCCTGGAGAAGAGGAGGCTGAGGGGTGACCTCATTGCTCTCTACAACTACCTGAAAGGAGGTTGTAGAGAGGAGGGTGCTGGCCTCTTCTCCCAAGTGACAGGGGACAGAACAAGAGGGAATGGCCTCAAGCTCCGCCAGGGGAGGTTTAGGCTAGACGTTAGGAAAAAATTCTTTACAGAAAGGGTCATTGGGCACTGGAACAGGCTGCCCAGGGAGGTGGTTGAGTCACCTTCCCTGGAGGTGTTTAAGGCACGGGTGGATGAGGTGCTGAGGGATATGGTTTAGTGTTTGATGGGAACGGTGGGACTCGATGATCCGGTGGGTCTCTTCCAACCTGGTTATTCTGTGATTCTGTGTGATTCTGTGATTGATAGGAATGGTTGGACTCTATGATCCGGTGGGTCTCTTCCAACCTGGTTATTCCATGATTCTATGATTCTATATTATCTTGAGTCAACTTCTACTACCCTTTACTTATTTTGCAATTGTTAAATGCCTGCAACACCTCTCTAACTTCCTTTCTTGTTTTTGCTGTAAGTGTTTTAGCCTGGTATATTGAATTATGCGACTAAAAGTATTTTGGTATTTTTAAAATGCTTATTGAATTGGTTTGACAGATGTGAAAGCTCACTGTATCAATTTGTTGTATAAATATAAGACATATTGTTGTATTCTTTATTGGTATCTAGTCTCTGTGATGCCACCTCCTATGAGAATTTCTGAATATTCTAAACTGAAACGGAGACTTGCAATGCCTTAACAATAGATACCCAGATAACTGCTATTAAATATAGTAGAATTTAGAGCGATGCATAGCTAGGCCTTTGAAACTGTAGTCTCTCTTGACTGTCTAGGACTTCCATTTTATTTTGTGCATTTGATTCTTTTTCTGTAAGTACCACAAAAGATATAAGACATAAGAATTAAGGCATCTCTAGGCTTCTAAAGATGAGGCTCTTAGACTATAAAAATATGTGGGAACCACCTTCACTGATTACCTTGTGCCATACAGGCATCAAAATAAACTACAGTACTTCATAAAAGCCTTTATTTTGCAAAATAATCAAAGTTGTCTTTTCCAAGTACTTGTCTTAGCCTAAGGAAGGCAAGTATAAGGCAATAAAAAGAAAAAATTCACCCAAAAGTGACACCTACCAGGCAGCTTTCTGAACATGTGAACCACCCATGGCATCACATAAAGACTTATGCTAGATGAAGGTCTCAGGAGGCTCAGTCCTGTACATGTGTTTGCTCTGACAGACACACGCAGGTTCTGACTGACCACATCAGGACTCAGGGAGGCATGAAGGTAACCAACTCTGCGTAGGTTTGTTTGAAAGGATCAGAGGCTTAGACGGTGAACGTGTGAATTTTGTTGAATGGTTCGTTAATTTTTAACAGCTTTGAGAGAAACAATCAATGACAAAACTAATAGTCTCACAGCTTATCAATTATAACTCACAGAGAAGGAGAGAGAGAGAGAAAGAGAGCTGGGCCAGGTACTGTAATTCCCCACTAAAGGCTCCCATCATCAGGAGCACAGACTTCTTGTTGCATGTTGGGGAGGCATCCAGCTGCATCTGGCAGGAGACATCAATTATTTCAGAAGTTTAATTTGCCACAGTGCAGGGGAGTAGGTTTTTAAAGGATTATTCATAGGAATGCTAATGGTTTCTTTTGCCAGTATTTTATCAATGTTCAGATATATCCTTAAACTATTGAAAACATATGCGTAGATTTAAGTGGATTTGAGCCTTTAACAGGGAATGGCTTTGAGAGCAGGTGTCTTTTCCTCTCACTGCATCATTTTTGAACCAGAAAAACCAGTATTGATCCCTGTACTTTTCAATTTTCCTGCTCATTTAACATGCTTCAGGTTTTAATTATTCCTCTTAACAGTGCCAAAATAAAGGTGAAGGTAACTGAGACTATGTAAGCAGGATACTCCTTTCTTCTATGCCCAGAAAAATTTTCATTGCTTATTGATGGGTTCACTCAGTAGGTGAAATCCCAGTTCTTCCCTAGGACAGATTTCAGAAGTAGCACACCTGGAAAGCTCTGATCTACACTGGAGCCCCTGCTAGGCAGGGCAGGACTTCGAGGACCATGGCAGAGAAGGCAATGGATAAAACGGTTGTATAGAAATGAGATTCAATAAATGGGATTATCTAGAATAGGAACACTCAGTAGGAGACCAAAATGTGAGTGAATACTGTTACGAGAAAGGCAAAAAATACTCCAAACTGGCAAGGGGTTGATGTAACAGGGCTAAGGGGGGTGGAAATTAAGTTCATAATTGATCTGAGATATTTGCCATTCTGGAGTTAAAAGTTTAATGAAGGCAATGGAGTAAAGTTTGCCTTTAGCTTTTTAAAATATTATGCATAATATGAAGGATTGAGTTTCTTAAGCTTAAATAATATTTTTTACCAAATATTCTTAGTATGCAAGACTTGGTAAAATGCATATCCTAATTTACCTGCCTGAACCTAGAACTGGTGTAAAACTTGAAATTGTTGTTTCACCTGGCACTTCTGAACTATTGTAGTTTTGTTCTCAAGATGAGCAAAGCTGACAAACTTTCAGAATGTCAATCCATAAAGTGCCAGAAACTTTCACTTCATTAAGGGATTGTATATTTCCTGATGGACTATTCTTTTTAAATAAAAATATGAAATTCCTCCAGATGGTTTTGTTTGGCTTGCCAAACTCCCTTTCCTCCTTTACAGATATTTAACGGAAGAATGTTTCTCAGTTCTGCAGGTACCTGGCAGATGATACTTCCTAGATGAGACCCGTGATCTAGGTAGGAGGAAAGGATGCATTACACTGCAAGAGAGAAATTCCCCAATGTATCTCAGCTCACAAAAATGAATGGTACCTTGAATTACATGTTTTATGGGTCTGCTAAGAAACAATTGGACTGTTAAAATTCAAGAAACAAAATTCAGACAGATGAAATATTTTATATCAGTTCCATTGACAAAGAAAATTCTTTAAGTCTAAATAATATATCTGCTCAAATAAGACTTTGACGGTAGAAAATTTTGACCAGTAAAATTTTTTTTTAATAAATCTTCATGCTAAAATATCTGTTGTGGGTACTGATGCTACATTTGATGCCATTTCTTTTACAAGCAGTAAAAACTCTTGAGTACAAATTAGATTAATTACAGAACATGTTCAGAAACTGCTGTCCCTAAAACAGTAATTTTAACACGTCCAACATCTGCATTAGATTTAATTCATACAGAATAATTCCAGTCATTTACAGTAAGTATTGAAAGCAATTTAAAACATATGCCTCATAAACTATCTGCCATAATCTATGTAGATTCATTGCTTCAGCACAGATTCTTGTGCCTAGGATGCTAAAGCATGGGTTTAAGCATATTTTTCTGTTTACTGAAAATCTTTAAAATTTTCTGTCAGTTCTTGACTTCTGTATCATATACAACTATAGAGCCAGACAGTTTCTTTTACAGTCCCTAAAGAGCTTTTGCGTGATTCTGAGATTAGGCATGAACAGATTTTTCTTGGGATAAGCTACCATGATGACATGTCACTGGTTGAACTGGACACATGCACTCAGCTAAACTTATCAGATCTGGAAACATTTGTTCATGGGTGAATCCATTCTTTCATGGGCGTGTCAGGCATTTCAAATAGCCATAACAGATGCTTTATAGTTCTGTATACGTCTACTCCTGTGACATTTGTCCATTGTAATTCTACAGAATGTGTTATATATGATTGTCTCTGTCTGCATCTTAGAATATTCACCTTGTTTTCTGCCAGCATGTAGGGCATGCTATCTGCCTTCACCTGGTAAACCTTTTAATCTAATAAAACTCATTATAAACTCCATTGTAGTTATGAGAATTAAGATGCATATTTGTAGTAGAAGCTAATACTGCAAAGTTTTCACTGTGACTGTAACTCTGCCTTTATTTTTTAGGAAAGAAAAATCTGAGGATATAAAATGGATATAAAATGATTTAAAACGTAACAGCAGAGAGATGATCCATGGAATATGGCGATCTTTATTGACTTTCTGGATATTAAGTTGTTTCAATCCTCAATTTAATAAGCTGCAAAAAACACAAGTATTTATCTACTTATGTATGTAAATACAGAGATAACTACAGACTTGAACAGTGGGCCAAGTCCCACTGAAATGTTTTGACTTCCAGTTGCATCAGGCAGAGATTCCCCAACTACATCTGAGTAACAATCATGAGACTAAATTTTATTTACAGAAAATGGTGGTAAGCTTCACCTGCAGCAGTTTTAAAGATACAAAGAAACTTAGGGTGTGACAGACCTCACGCTGTTTTAAACAGTAAGTCTGAGCTGCTTATTTTCCTAACCTACAACAGGACACCCACCCTGAAATCTCCAGACCTTCTCTTTCAATATTTATACTTGCCTGCTTTTCACGAAGTGATTTTAATTGCATGAGGTAAACAAAATAACTATGTGGAAATAATACTTTTTATATAGCTTGTGTTCACATTCAGCATAGGTTAGTGTTCCAATGCATTAGCAAACCTTAAGTAAAATAAAATAATCTTTGTCCAATAGCATTTTCTTATGAAATGTTTCAAGAAACCTACACATCCAGGAATCCTTGTGCCTCTGATTGAACTTCTTGGGTAAAATTCTGGCACCACTGCACACAGGGACAGGATACCCCCTCCTGTTTCTCACCACCTAGTAAAATTAAATTAGAGGAAGCATCAGTTCTATGACTTTTGCAATGTTAGGATCAGAAATGTGTTTAGTTTCCTATCACTTTTAGTTGCACTGTTTCTTGGGTGCCACTGACAGATCATTAATACTAAGTTACTTGATAACTAATTTGCTAATTATTTGTGTTCCTGAAAAAATAAAATGTTTTCTTTCATTAAAATGAAGAGAGGGCAGGAGTTACATTCCCACATCTCTGAAAAAAGCACATGCAAATTAATGACCATCCTTCTGGCCTTTCAGAAACGTCTATCCAAAATCTTCAAGAAACCTACCAGGAAACAGGAATCTTAGTCAGTAGTCCCTGAGGTAGTTAAGCACTGATTGCTAAAGTAAAGAGCTCTTTGTCGCCCAAACACTTCCTTTGATTTAACTTGGAAATGTTGCCGGGAAATTGTTTGAGTTGGCCTTTTCCCATCCAGTGATTTCTATGTAGCCCACATCTAAGTAAAAGTGTAATCAAAACAGCAAAGAATTATGTTAAAATCTAACTCTGGAATAGAAAAGGATTTAGTCACTTTGTCAAAGTGACCAGAAATATTTTTTATCGAAATGCTAATTGGCAATTTAATTTTGAAATGTGTGTTATTACGTATATTAGCTTTCATCTGGATGAAAGTAAAAGTGAAAACAAAATCAAAATTTGCTTTCTTCATCTTTTCCTCCTCAGAAGAATATGAACAATTTAATTTGATTAATCATTGACTTCATGCCTTATGTGTGGCTTTCATACATATTTGGGCATTAGTGTCATAAACCAGACTTACTTTTCTTCTATGAAAAGTCCTTGTTCTTCAGCATTGTTTCATTTGGAGAAAAAATGTTTTTCCCTGTCTTACTATCAGAATCTTCTAGACTAGAACTGTTGAGGTCAATATGGGGAAAATAATTCTGTAGGCAATAACTACTCAGTGAGCTGGGATATTTGAATGGACAATCTCAACTACAGATGTCACTGTCAATAATTCCCTTCAGTAAGGCTAAGCAGAAGAAATTCTGAGGATTCCAGATTGATAGCTTTGCCTTTTCGTAGTTCAGAGATACATAAGAGGTCAATGAAGAGAGACAAGCCATTTATGGCCATTAAAAGGAGTGCTGGTTCATCCAGGTTCTCAGAATCCAACAAAATATTCCCTAGGCAGAAGCTAATTCTTGTAAAAAAAAAACCCTGTAAAAATTAAAAAAAAAATATTGGAGAACACTGTATTGAATTATTCTGGGGACAAATGACTATGAGGAACATAGTAAAATAAAAATTTGAAGGAAATTCACATTGGAATTCCTATAATTTGTGGTGAACTTCCATACCACTGAATACATAAAATCTAGTTCTCCACAAAATGATGGCATTGAGCATGAAATTTCCTAAGAATCTAATCAAAATATTATGAAGAAACCTCCATAGACACCTTCCATTAAGTAAGTTAAAACAATTGAGTTTATTTCAACTTAGGCGATGATTCATTACATTCTACCTATAAAACTAGCTTCCCACCACTACAGCTGTTTTCTTTCACTGCTAGCCAGATTATATGTTAAATTCTATAGAAATATGAGGGGGCTTTTTAACAGCTTGTTTTTGGCCACTCTTACAGTGCGAGTGATACACAGTGTGTGACCTGACTGAATTCCTGCTACACATCATGAACAATACTTAGATGGTGGGTAGTTGTGTAGCCCCTCTTCTCCTCCTTTGCCTTCCCTTCTCTCCTCCTCTCCTCCTTCATTTTTTCTCCCTGTCTTTCTTTTCTCTCTCTTTCTTTCTATCAAACCTTGAAATGAATTTCTGAAGTACTAGAAAGCTGATAATGAATGCACAGAGATTTGAATCATCAGTCAGTTCCAAGAAAAACACTGGAACAAGTAATCATTGTACTGCAACACAGCATTGTCTGAATTCCCCTTTCCAACTTCCAAGAACACATTTTATCTTTTAAAATAAACATATTTTAATACTCTAATGGAATACAGAGACCATGTGAGTGTATAACAATTTATCTTTTGCACATGTATTTTCACAATTTACAGTGTTATGTCACAAGCACGTAGACATAGTTGTTCAGCTGAGCAGGGAATACATGAAGATCAGGATACCTCATATTGCTCTTTAATCCATATTACTTGAAATTATTTCCAGTCTTCAGTTTCCATCATTATTTTGCAGTTTTGAAGATCTGATGGCTTGGAGAAATCAGCAAGGTGACCTATTTATGGAAGAAAAATATGCAAATATAAAAAAGTCAAAATAAGAAGGAATGTGAGCAAAATTTGATGCAGAATACTGGAATTCCGAGACTTCACATAGAACAATTTCTATCTTTACCTGGGAATCACAATGAAATGTCAGAAAGGCAAAAATATTCCTATATCCACTCACATAGTTACTGCTATGAGAGCTTTCTTTTGCCATTCATATTTGTGAGCTTCATATTCATTCATATTTGTTTAGCCTGGAGAAGAGGAGGCTGAGGGGAGACCTCATTGCTCTCTACAAATACCTGAAAGGAGGTTGTAGAGAGGAGGGTGCTGGCCTCTTCTCCCAAGTGACAGGGGACAGGACAAGGGGGAATGGCCTCAGGCTCCGCCAGGGGAGGTTCAGGCTGGACATTAGGAAAAAATTTTTCACAGAAAGGGTCATTGGGCAGTGGAATAGGCTGCCCACAGAGGTGGTTGATTCACCTTCCCCAGAGGTGTTTAAGGCACGGGTGGACGAGGTGCTAAGGGACATGGTTTAGTGATTGATGGGAATGGTTGGACTCAATGAACCAGTGGGTCTCTTCCAACCTGGTGATTCTATGATTCTATGATTCTATGATTCTTCAGTTGAGATCACGATTTACAGCACTTTGAAGCATTTGTTAATAATTCGTTAAGAGAAGTATCTGATGATTTTTTTGTTTGCTCATCTCCTTAAAAGAGAAATAGAGGCCTTTCTTTAGACAACATACAGGGGGTATAATGTCCCTGACTTTTGCGGTTTTCACCTTTCAATGTTCAGGGAAGCTTTTCTGCCCTGCCTTTGTCAAGAAACTTGTAACTGACACTGATACAACAGCCCACTCGTATCTACAGCTAACTGAGAAGGTGACAGCCTGTTGAGACAGAAGATTTCTTATAAAGGAACTATGTAAAAGTCTTAATCCTGCTTCCTACAGAGGTCAGTGAGAGTTTTGCATTTGACTTTGTGAAAGCCAAATTGGTCCCTGGTTGAACAGAAAACAATCACTCACTGTATAGCGAGAATTTATATCCTGCAAGAAAAAAAAAAGTGTCTGTTATTAAAAGAGACTGACACAGGGGTCACTGGGCAATTTTAGTAGCCTACAGGTCATTACATTTAGTGCTCGTTTTTTTTCCCCTTTTATGCAAGAAAAACTCACAGTGACTTCAGCAAGAGTTTTTCTTACTTAAGGAGTACAGGACTGGGTACTTAGTTGAGAAGTAAAGCAGCATTAATGACTTCCATATGTTATTGCATAAACCTCATTCATGTGTTTTTGATTTAATGGACTATAAAACAGAAAACAAAAATATTCTGTTTAACTTTTTGTGAGAAGCAGGAATGCTTTAAAGGTCACAATTGAGAACAATTGGATTTTAGTTAGATGTGCTGTAATTGTTTGAACCCTGGAAATCACTCCTACAAAACAGTCTCTTGTTCTTTTTGTTCAGTCTATCTGTCTTACATACTGTTTCCACTGTCTTGTCTTCGCCTTTTTTATTTCCAAAAACCCTGTGGGGATATTATGTCAGCACTTCTTGACCTCATGTGGTGAAGTTGTCAATGTTGAATTAAGTCCCTTTTTTTTTTTTTAATATAACCATACCAATCTTGTGCATAGATGCACATGCAGTGTCCTTGATTGTACAGTGAGGTGAAAATGCCATAACTGAACTACAGTGAGAATGTGGAAGCTTGCAAAAAAGTATAAAGCTGTTACATAATGACTGACTCAGTTTACAAATGGTTTTCACGTGTAATTTTTATATGGTAAACCTTAAGCACAGACAGGATCCTCTGCCCTAGGATAACAGATTGCAAGGAGAATCACACTAAAAAAGAAAATAGAAATAAAACCCATTGCCACTGCATCTGCAAATAATGTTAACATTAGGTACTGCAAATAATAAACTTAGGTACTGCAAATAATAAACTTTTTCTTGTTCTATCAAAATATATCAACCAGACCTATAAGGACAGCTATCCAAACTGGACTTCTACTTTGACCTCAGGATCTGGGATTTGCAATTATTCATATTCTCTAAATCAGTTTTCCCCCCATGATCATTACTTGGATTCCTCTGCCAGATAGCTGTAGGCAGGCAGGATGAGAACAGCTGCTACTTCTGCATTTACTGTATTCAAAATTTACCTTGTAAATTACCTGGACATGAACCATGAAAATAATGTAAGCATTAGATCATTCACAAGGAGTTGATCTTTTTCTTTGTATTTATTTAATAAACTGTGCTGTGTTATTCTCTTACTGATGAAGTGAGGAAGAAAACGTGAATATGTTAGTCTTTTAATGAGCTGTGGTTGTACCAGGCCAGAAGTTTTCAAGCAAACTTGCTGTGGCTGGAGATTTAGGTCAGTAGGTCAGGAATTACTCATTTAGAGGAAAAAGGTTGACACGAATCAACAAGGCAGTAAAATTTCGCGGCACATGGTGAAACAGACATATGTTAAAACAGCAAATAACTTAAGCTGAAATAAAATAAAAGGATCAATGTACTGGAAACGTCTCCAGGCCTCTTCCTGTGGATTACTACGTTTTTAAGGGCTTTACAGAGGGTATTGTCAATAGTTGAAGAATGAAGATGAGTCACTAGAAAGAAATGAAGAAGCAGTCAGCATTTCATACATGCAAAATGTAATTTTCCCACTATAGTCTAAATTCCCACTATAATCTAAATATTTTCCCAAGTAGTTCATATATCCCTTTCCTTGCAAAGCAAAGTTAGAGCTCCCTCCATTGTACACCTCCAGGCCTTTGACCCTCTCCACTGTTTGAAGTGATTCCTCTTTCATCTCTGAGAACGGTGCCTGGTGTCTCCCCTCAGTGTGGTCGTCTTCTGCAATATTGCCTGCATGGGGTACTCTGGAGCTCTGTCTTTTGAAGCTAGCAGAGCGAAATGAGAGAATTCATGGAAAATGGGTTATGGAGAAGAAATGAGTGGGTGTTTATTATCACAGAGTAACAGAGCATTTTCCATCTCTCACTGTTTCTCTGAAATCCTGACAGAGCCTTCCACCTGAATGATATGGCCACTTATTCATCTAAGTCTAAACTGTTTACATGTCATTCATGAGGAATGCTGCTTCTTCATTTTGATTTTAAACTGATTGTCTGATCAATGTAAGTAAACAACTGAAAAATCTCCTACTTCTTGACTTTGATAAATTACAACAGACCAGGAACTTGTGTCCCAGCCAGAAGTAGAAAGTTCTCCCAGTCTCTAGAGGTACCCTTCTCTTTCTGGCTTTCTAGACACATAGGCATGCAGATTCAGTGCAAACCCTCTGAGTCTTCTTATTGGAATTTAGTGTTCTTTCTTCCACCTAAAAGTAGTAGGAGTTGGTTACTATACAAATAGGTTAAAAAAAAATGTGTATAATTATCCTCTACACTGATGTAATTAGACAATTAAAAGGAACCATTGTATACAATTTATATACTGTGCTATCGTACTGTTAGTGATGAATTACTGTGAGGTTTTTTGAGTATTTAGATAAAATGATAAGACAAGATCAACTAAAAATTGGATAACTTGGATGAATATTAAAAAAAACCCAAAAATACTCTCCAGCCACCATCCCCTAAACTCTCAGCATTTGTTTTTCGTTTACAAACTTTGGTGGTGGCAGAATGTTGATCACATTGTGTCAAAGACTTAAAGACATATCACTTTGAGACAAAGGATGTAGGTAAGGAATGTGCTTTCTTAACAGAGATGGTAGTATAAGGTAAGTAGTGCAACATAGGCACATGGCACAGCTTCCAGCTGTTTGATATCACAGTAATTACGTGCACTGCGAAGAAAAAATGAATCTTTCAGTAATGCAGAAAAACATTATGAAGCCCATCAGTTAATCTTTCCAAAGACATAAAGAAAGATTCCTTTCCATATTAATCCTGGGTAGATCCTAAAAAATTTGAATGAACACTTAATTTTGAGAGAGAACTTAAAATTTAGTTCAAGAAAATCTAATACTTTTTCTTAGATAAAAATGTATTCCCTGTCTTAAAATCATTAGCTATCCAGAAAGAAATATAATTTCAAGTCCCTAGTACAGTTAAGATTATTTCAGTCTTCTATTCTTTTCTTGCTTTAAATCTAGATAAATATAAGCAAAAATTTTGGAAAATTCAGATTTTAGGAGAAATATATGTTTGGGATATTTGTCTGAAGTCAGTGTCTACTCAAAAGGTGCCTTTCAGATTTTTTTCCCTTTTTGTTGTTGCTGGATAGTCTCCGAACAGCATTTGAGGGAAGTTCTTTAAGGTAGCTTTATTGTTCTTACGCTTTAGAGCAATTGCTTTTTGAAAGGGAAAGTATTTCTATTTCTTGAGCTATTTCTTGTACACATGTGTAAATACTTGACAATATAATGTGAATCCATATTTACACCTAGGAAGAGGTGTACTTGCCCAGAAGAAGAGCAGAAGCTGAAAACGGGGTTAAATGCAGCATAATCTAATGCTTGGGTTGAAGGAGACCTTGTCCTGGTGTCACAAGATCTTACTGGCTACAGCGTTCCTAGTGAGAAACTAGAAAGTTGAGTTTAAAATCAAGTGCATGGAGCCTATGAACTCAGTAATACCCTAAGACATAGAATTTAACAAACAATACTGAAATTTAAATATGAAGTGTACAAATTGTGGAATGTGTTGAAAGAGCTTGGAATTGACTGAACATGACCTGAACCTGCATTTAAAGGCTGTTATTCTGGCCATAAACACAAGTGCAATTTACAAACAAGAACTTCTCTTGTTAGCCTCCTGATACTTTTGCCAAGACATTTTAGAACTGTAAGATAACGGAAAGTAAGAGACATGATTTAAGAGGTTAAGTATCTCTTCAGTCTGCTCTTTGGGCTCCAGCCTAAGATATGAAGGTGGCTGCCAACCCACCAGAACATAACTAAAGTTAAGCAATGAAATGAATTACAGTCTTTCTCCTAGGTGTTTCATTTCAGCAAATGGCCTGTATGTTGGAACAAGAGACAAACACGGTAATTATGCTTGAATATAATTCAGGGCTGTGTATGTGTGTCTATGTATGCATCATTATTTAGTAAAGTGAACTTTCTGTTACACCATTGTTTTTTCCATCTTTGTATCCAGTTTTCTTTTACAAGAAAGGTAATTTAGCTCTCTTACTGTCATTTCAGGAAAAACATCATGTTGGGATGATGGCCACTGGGGAATTTTGGTTTACTCAGTGAGCCGAAGGATAGATGGTAACTGTTGCCATTTCTTCGTGTTATTTCATCCAGCTCCCTGGTACTTCTGCGTTCATCTTACAGCACTACACCTGACTCCATTCTCCTGTCTGAGGTGAAGCTATTCACCACTGATGTCTTTTCATCATTAGCGTTATATTTTTTTGTCCTGTCACTGGTAAATGTGGTCTTCGCTGGCACTCTGCATTAGTCTTCAGTTAACACTATCAAAAGTTATTTTCTGAGTTCATGTAATTTAGTCCATGATTAGCTGTTTATTTGTGTGAAAAAAAGTGCATTGATGGTCCTGATTCTGAGTCTGGAATGATGAGTGGAGCCCCAAGCCTCTAGGGAGCTTCATTAAAGATAAACAACAAAAAAAGATAGAACAACAACAAAAATCAACAACAACAACAAAGACAATAGAACCTCATAAAAACTCAGAGGTTTGTTCACAAATGTCAAGTTATGTGATTGAGGTCCAAAAATTATGTCGCTTTTGCATATCCTTACAGATGTAAATAACTTCTCTTCAGCCAAGTGTCCCTTTTTTCACTTTGGTTGCTTACGTAAGTCACATCACTATCACAACATCTGGGTACACTTGCACAAAGTGCTAAAATGACTTGTCAAGGACCACAGAGGTAGTTTGGGGAAGAAAAAGAATGGAATTTGCATTTCCCATAACCTTTCCCCACCCTTAAACAACTAGTACATCTTTCTGTTTCACTGTTACTGTCAACACTGTGCATCATAATTTGTCTGGTCTGAGATGGGAAATTTGTAAAATAAGAGAAGCTTGTAGTATCCAAATAAATTTATGAAAAAGGGAGCTTTAGTGACCCATAAAAAACATTTGTATTCACTATGCATCACTAATTATGTAACTGAATCTCCTTAGAGAGAATTTCTTCTGAGAAAGTAACTGGTGGATCTTTTTCATGCACAACCTTTCTGGACATACAACACGGGTTGTACAATATGAACACAGTTACAAACAACTGGGCTCAGAAAAATAGAAAATAATCCACATCTAGAATAAAATATAAAATCAGTGGGGAAAAACATCATACATATTAGCCACAGCATGATTTCACCTTCAAATTTTTTACTCTGAGTGGACCATTTCATCTATTTTTCATGTTTAAAAATGGATAAACAGTTTTAGATACTAAGAAAGATGAAAAGATTTTGCTCCTCAGTAAGGAATTCTGAGTAAAACCCAAAAGGACAAAGCTTAATAAATAATTACATAAAGACTTGTTTGCCTCTTTTAAGGGGTTAACTTCTTTCTTGTCTTTTTAGTTAAGTAATACAAATTAGACATTAAATTGATTTTATGCTGAAGAAATCTTTCCTGATACTCATGAGTTAAGAGCTTCTGCTGTGAACAGAAGGATGTTTGTGATATATTTCAAAGCTATTTAACATCATTTTCTTAAAAGAATAGTTTATGTATTTTAGTTACGTATTTTAATTGAAATTCTTTTCATCATTAAAGCTTACCTTGTTTGTTGGCACTATCCCCTCTGGACAACTCTGACATACAATTTATTTATTGTAGTTTCACAGTTGTTTCTGCTTCATCTGTCACTAAGTTCTCCTTACACAAGAGCAGAAGTATGCAACAATGAAAAATAATGGCAAGAAAACACTTAAACAAATTTTTCCAAGGCTGCAAGAGAGTTTGGTCTGGCATGAAAGAGAAGAATGATGGTTCAGGTTATGGGGGTAAAATGGGTTCCTTATTTTTTTCTAAACTCTTTTCCCTCCTTTCAGTGACACCTTAAAACAAAAGTTGCAATTAATATAAAATATCAAGCCACTGCTTCATTAAATTTATGTAGACCTTTACTCCAGGAACTGCTACAACTAACTGAGAAGCCACTTTTTCTTCGTGAGGCCAAACTTCATCGAATTTTTAAGCAATGATGCGACTAAGATAAATGGTAATAAAAGTAATTTTGCAGTTTCCAGTTTAATAAAATGCACTTTGGGACTTTGACCAAGACAGATCTAGATTTGCTTTTGAAGTTTCTACAAGTGATAGTCATTTATCACACACCAACTGAAAACTCTCAGGTTTAAGGGGAAAATAATTGCCATTCACTTCATTGAGTGTGAAGACAGAAGAAAATGTCTCAGCAGTCCTGTGTGGGTGCTTTGGGGGAAAAAAGCAGTCACTCACTTTAATCAGCTGTAGCAAATAGAGTTTGATTTCAGCTGCAAGTTTATTGCTTGCATCTAGTACAGGGGTCACCTGGAAACAGGTGAACTGAGTTTCTGACTGCACTTACCTCCCCTACCACTTCTTTCTGGTACAAAGCCAAATAAAGTATCTTGAAACTGCTTAGCCTCACCTACTTGGCTCTAAAGAAACACAGATATTGAAAGTTAAAAGGATGAGGAAAACTGTTTTAAAAGCAACCACCTCATGCTTATTATTTACTGTCTTTTATTTCAACACAGAAACTAACTGTACTCTTGTGAATGTACTTAGGAACATGTTAGCAAATAGAAAAAGTGGGTGAACAGGCAATTTATGAACAAATCTGGACTGAAAAATTGCAGATTCACAGCTGTTACAGTATCTCCTGAGAAGGCACTTCAGCAGCAGATGGTTCCCTTTAGATCTGAATGATGGTTCTGCACAGGGGTCTTTTGCCTTCCACACAATCCTGAATCATCAGAAAGCTCCCAGATACTACCTTCCTCTCTTTCCTTTTCAAAAAGAAGCTAATGAACTTTCTGTGGTAAGGTATGAAAACCAGGCACAATGGATCAGTGAGGAACTGAAAACCAAAGTGAAATAACCTTTTAGTATATAGAGAGCAGGTCTTATGAGGAGCGGCTGAGAGAGCTGGGGTTGTTTAACCTGGAGAAGAGGAGGCTGAGGGGAGACCTCATTGCTCTCTACAAATACCTGAAGGGAGGTTGTAGAGAGGAGGGTGCTGGCCTCTTCTCCCAAGAGACAGGGGACAGGACAAGAGGGAATGGCCTCAAGCTCCGCCAGGGGAGGTTTAGGCTGGACATTAGGAAAAAATTCTTCACAGAAAGGGTCATTGGGCACTGGAACAGGCTGCCCAGGGAGGTGGTTGAGTCACCTTCCCTGGAGGGGTTTAAGGCACGGGTGGACGAGGCACTAAGGGGCATGGTTTAGTGTTTGATAGGAATGGTTGAACTCGATGATCCGGTGGGTCTCTTCTATGATTCTATGATTCTATTCTAAGCAATATATAAATACAGGAAGATTCACGTGGCATCTAAAGCAAATTACATTGTTTTTTTTGTGATTTCACCACTGTATGATATATGATTCCTCCTTTGTGCAAAAACGTTCTCTGAAAAGAAATTTGGGTATTGAAACAAATATCTAGGCAGCTAGATCAGAGATGTACAGCACTGACTCCAGCGGTGCTTAATGGGTATAAATAGTGTTGTAGAGCTGAGCTGTGGTACTTAGCACTGGAATGGTTAAGGACACACTGGGGCTGTCTTGCAGCCAAAGCTGCCTAAGTATGTTTGAATTATGAGTGGGTTAGCACAGAAAGCAGGAGAGGCTACTTAAGCATTTGTTACCCTGTTCAAGTTGTTTATCAAGTTCAGCCAAAGTTAAATGTTATGTTCAACGCACTTCAAGTTTTATAGGTGATATGGGGATAGATACATGAAGTGCTGTGCTGCTTCTGCTTGAATTCTGCAATTGCTAACCTTCTTTTGCTCATTATCTAAACTTGGTCTCCATGGGTCCCAACTATTTGGGACATACATTTAGCAACACCCCTATCTTTATATGGCTCTCTGGAGATCACAGTTGGGACACAGAGTTTCTGTAGCTGCTTGTGATTAGACTAAGACTTTTCTCTTTCCAGCTTTTATTTCTTATGTCACTGTAGAATCACAAAGTGTGGTTTTGCAACTTTTGCCCACTTGAATTCTGGAGACGTCTCAGTGAAGTGATTTTTTTTGATTTTCTTTATTTTTTTATTAATTTTACTGTAAAGTCTTTAAAACCATTGTTATTCCAGAAGGAATAATAAAGTGATACATTCACATCCACCTTCTCTTCTTCTGTTATTGTGAAAAAGGGAAGTATCTTCATTACTGCATTCTTGCCAGAGGGTGCTGTTTGCTGAAAGCTATCTAAAGCCATCTAAATTGCTCATACAACAACTACTTAACCTGCTTCACCTGAAATCTGCCACGCTACTGTAAACTGAATAAGTTCTGGATGTGCCCTGGATCCACTGATGTTAACTGAAAAAAAGGATAACGTGTACGAAATAAGTATTCCTAGCACTAGATCCAAAGGTGCTGCCTGAGGGAGTCTGCAGTCGTTTCCTGCACTGACATGGCTACATTTCAAAAAGGATGTCCAGTGCCTGAAAGTGGGCTTCTAGACCAGTGTAGATACGACTGGGAGCAATGACAACCTCAGATGCCTTTCACAGCAGAGTTTTCCGTAAGCTTTGGTTCTTGACTTGCTGTGCCTAGGTTTGGACTTCCTGCATCCAACACGCCTATTTGTAAATATATGGACAGTCTTTCAAACTGATGATATATCTCTGCTGATGTAAGTGGTGCAGTATTTTCTCTCATCCATATGACAAGAGGCTGTTTTGCTGTTCTTTGATTCCTTTTGCAGTATTCATTGTGGCTGCCCTCAAAAGACAAAGCCTTTATGTACACAGATTACACCTAGGCACCTGCAAAGGTGAATAGGTTATGTGTGCTGAGCAAAGAGACATACTGAGTATTGTCACATAGGGGTCATCCTGGCAGAGGACAAATCAGGAGAGGTCTAATACTATCAGGAATTTCTCTGGTGCTAAGTGAATTGATGATGTTTCCTATTTAGCAACAAAAATCATCTACAATTAATATTGTTTAAGCATGATTATTGCTTGCAAGGATTTTTCTTGTGTGAAACTTCTAGTTTCATTCTGCTTAGTGAATCAGAGAATTGTAGAATGTCCTCAGCTGGAAGGGACCCAGAAGGATCATGGAGGAGAACTCCTATCCTTGCACAGGACATCTTCACCTAGGACATTGTCACCATAGGACATTGTCACCTTCCCTGGAGGTGTTTAAGGCACGGGTGGACGAGGCGCTGAGGGGCGTGGTTTAGTATTTGATAGGAATGGTTGGACTCAATGAGCCTGTGGGTCTCTTCCAACCTGGTGATACTATGATTCTGTGACATCCCTGACATTCACACAAGGTGTCTGAGAGCTTGCCCAAATGCTTCTTGAATGTTGTCAGGCTTGGTGCTGTGACTGCCTCCCTGGGGAGCTGTTCCAGCACTCCACCACCCTCTGCAGGAAGAACCTTCTCCTGATGTCCAACCTAACCCTCCCCTGGAGCATCTTCCTGCCATTCCCTTGGGTCCTATTGGTCACCAGAAAGAGGAGGTCAGCACCTGCTCCTTCTTCTTCCCTTCTGAGGAAGCCATAGACCACGATGAGGTCTCCCCTCAGTCTCCTCCAGGCTGAACAGACCAAGCGACTGTAGCCACTCCTCTTACAGTTTTCCCTCTAAACCCATCACCAACCTTGTGGCCTCCTCTGGACACTCTCCAATAGCTTTGTGTGCTTTTTATACTGTGGTACGCAAAACTGCACGTAGTACTCAAGGTGGTGCTGCACCATCCTCACTAAGATCCTCCAGAAATTAGTTGATCCACACCATTAATATTTTGCTTTTCTGGAAAACTCTGGAGAAATGCAGTGAAGTTTTGATGCCTGTCGTATCATAAAAAGCTATCAGAAAAATCCATGTGAAATATGAAGGAAATTACAGGTCCTTAGCATCTGTTTCATTACCTTTTCAAATTTACATGCATGTTGGAAGAACAAGCAACTTGGATACTGCCTGTTTCTGTTGTTTCCCTGGCTTCGAAGGTCATGAGTGGAGAAACATCAGATATGTTATCAACCTCCAGCAATAATATGAAATAATGTATACCAAAAAACATAAATAATGAGGCAATGTTGTTTTTTTTTTTTTTGTCTTCACACTCCTGTCACTATAAACTTTATGACTAGTTAGACCATCTGTGGTTTGACAACCAGACATTCATTTACGAATTATCTCATAAAAGTGCTGTGGTCTTATCTTCTGTCCCTGAAATTCAGCTCAGTGGGAGGGAGAGAAACACTGAAACGGTATCAATGAAGCACATGAAAGTGAGAGTAAAGCCAGCTGTTCTGGGTGCAGCGCTCCGTGCACAGAGAGCAGTCTGACATACTGCACGTATATGGTACATACCGGATCAGTCCCCCCAGTTGTTGCATTAGATGCATAAACAACTGAAGAAAGGCTGAGCTGCTCTCCAGCTCCCCTCCCTCTTCCCTTTTTATTACCCAGCTGTGAGAATTCATGCAGACACTTTTATTGATGTCAAGTTAGTCTTGTTTTGCAGGATAAAGCTCTTAACATGTCACAGCTTCCTAATTACCTTGCAGTTTGGGAATTCCATCCAAATTCCTTTCTATCTTCATCCCTCTTTCTTTCCCTCCTCCTTTGTCTGCATTTAACTTTAAAATAGGCATACTGGGAAAAAAAAATGCTAACAACTTGCTTACTCTTAAGGTTCAGTTGTTGCAAGAAAATGTGTAATATATATACATATTTAATTTTTAATACACTGCATGTATTTTATATCTTTTGCATGATGTTAGTATTTCCTATTATGGACATACACTATGATAGCACTAGGCTCATTGAGTTGGTAGCTCATACTTCAAGAAATAAACAAAGTTACTCTTCATCATACCCATTCTTCTGTTCACTAGTACTGCAAATGTGGCCCAGTATGTATTTCTCTGCAAAAGCACATAAGGATTTTAAAAATTTACTACAAAAATTATTATTAAAAAGTAATAGCAATTTAATCTAATTTAAGAGAGGACTAGTCACATTTGAGCCTTGTAAGTGTTCAATTTATAAGTGATTTTATGGATTTTACATTGCTCTGCTTTTTTATTTTTATTTTATTGTATTTATATTTTTATTTTATTGCATTTATATTTTTATTTTAGTGTTTTGGGTTTTTTAATTTTATTTCCTTCTGCCTTTCGTACCAAATAACACTTTCTCAGCTAGTTTATTGCTTACCACGGCTCTAAGGAAGCATCTCGACACATTGACAGCAGCCAGAGATGACAGTTAATCCTGACATTTTATATGGTTGTCATAGCCTGCAATATAGGATCCAACTAGATGCAGTGAAAGCTCTGTATCTGTTACAGATTAAAAGACAAATCTTGAACACATAGCAGTGCTACCAGTTCACATGGTTCTTATTGTTAATGTTGCAGCATTTGTTGGTTTTTCCTATTGATTACTTGTAATTCAATGAAAATTTTAAATCATAATATAAAATTCTAACCCTCATTTTACCACTACCCTTTCATATCTTGTCCACATCTCTTAAAATTCACTCCTACATTTTGAACTCTGTAGTGTGTAAAAAAAAAATCACTGAAATATTTTTTTTCAAAGCTGATAGTAAAATATTAATTATATTGATGGTCATATCTTTAAGGTATTCTCATGTACATTTTCTATCACAGTGGCCTTAAATTTTACATGTATTATATCACTGAGAAATTACACTAGCATTGGATATGTGTAGTTAGTCTAGTTGATTGGTAGACCTTGAAAAAATGAAGGAAAAATTCAGTGAATTGTGTGAATGATACTGTGCATGCCAGTATTACCTCTTCAGATTTTTATAACTGGTAGAAAAGTAGGTGAACCACAATCCATCATAATGATATTTTCTGTCATTAACTGAGAAAGCAGAGAATTGTAACAAGTGCAAGCTTACTCAATTTAATTCATTAACTTTAGTATATTCCTTTAAAATTGTCATAAGCATTGAATTAATAGATATTGAGAAAATAGAGTTCCTCCAGACTCAGTGTTTGCACAATTGTTGTACTCCATACAGAAGTTCACTCCATAGCTGTTTCACAAAAATCACAAGCTTTAGAGAGTATTTTTCCTATCAATCTCTTAATTTCTTCAGTGTTGAAGCTGCAGATGCAGAACTTCAGAACTCCTAAGGGCATAGTGACATTGAATTTGTGAAAAAAGGTAGGGGCTTCTGTACAACCTAGGGTGCAAAGCCAGTCTTTGATAATTTAGAAATATATTGGCTTGGGTTTGATTTTAGTCTGTGCAAATTTCAAAGGGATATATTTCAATTAGACATGACTTCCATTTCTTTGCTTTGTACTCATTCTCTCTTTTAATTTGTTCATAGATCCTTTGCCATTCTCTATGAGATCAGAGAAGTCTTCTGACCTCTAGGATTTACAGACCATGCACTTGGTCTTTGCATATCAAGTCATGGAATTGGTAAAAAACTGCCAAACATCAGGCTTGGTTTTGCTTCTGTATCTCTTAGGAGGAGGATGAGGAGTAATGAAAGTCTTCTGCCAAATTCAGAACAATTACTTGAATTTGATTGTTAAATGCTCAGTTACTGTAGGAATTGATTTAATTGTCATATCCTGGAATAACTCTTGAGCATACAGTAGAATAAAGATTTTCAGTCTCATGGTTTGTCATCTGAGGTTTTTGGTTGTTTTCTGTTTTTTTTTTTTCCTTTTCTTATTGGCAGAGTTCATCTTGATAGATTCTCTTCCCTGCTTACAACTGGGAAGAAAAATATTCTAGAAATGAAGACTGAGCTCCTTTGCCTAGCCAAAGTCTTGGCAAAGTAGCTAAAAAATTACTACTGTTTCCTTCCAGTTCTTAGATGGTGTGCAGGCAAGTCTGTTGTCGCAGTTTAGACCCACCCATGGTGACCCCAGTTCCTAACCCTGACCCAGAGAAAGGGGAGTGGGAAATTACAGAAAGAAACTTGTGGGTTAGATAATAGGGAAACACTATTGATGAGATAATAATAAAATATATAAAATACATGAAATTGACTCCCCCCTCAGTAGCTACATCACCACTGATGCTGCAGAGCAGACATGGGGAAAAGGTTCTAGGCTGAGCTCAGCAGCAGATGGGAGCTGGATCAGAGGCAAAAAAGATAGACAGAGGGCTTACTGGGAACTGGCCATAGAATCATATAATTCATAGAGTGTTTTGGGTTGGAAGGGGCCTTTAGAGGACATGTAGTCCACCCCGCATCCCCCCCAAACCCCCAGCATAAACAGGGACATCTTCCACTGAATCTGGTTGTTCAGAGCCCCATCCAACCTGACCTTGAATGTTTGCAGGGATGGGGCCTCATCTACTTCCCTGGGTAACCTGTGGAGTGTTTTACCACGCTCCTTGTAAAATATTTCTTCCTTATATCCAGTCTAAATCTGTCCTCCCTTAGTGTAAAACCATTACCCCTTGTCCTGTCACAACAGGTCTTGCTAAAAAGTCTGTCCCCATCTTTCCTATAGGCCCATTTTAAGTAATACATTCCTAATACACTTGCAAATGTAGGAGCTACATTTAATTTTCCTCATCAAGTCAAGCAGATGATAAACACCATAATAAAATAAATCAACATTCACATCCATGACTGGCTGATAGTTTTAGCAAAACCAGTCTTCTCCTCTTGCAAATGTGCAAAAGAATGAATGTGAGAAAATTTTTAAGTACCCTGAAGTTAAAAAAAGAAATTTAATTCCTGAAGTGCTGACATTCAAAGGCATTTGTGAAAGAGGTGCTTTTAAAATGGTAAGGTTTTCATAGTTCTTTTTACAAACCTCTCTTTACAAAGAAACCCCTTTGGTTGCCTAAAATATATAAGATCAAGACCAAAATGAACAACAAAAGTCAAATATAAGATAGATTACTCAAAATCAACTTTTAAACTTGCGCAGGAGTGAAAAATATTAGTCTCTTGAATTTAAGAAAAAAATATCTAATTAGATCAAAGAAAGGAAATTAGAGTGCTGAAGGGACCCACCAGAGCATGAGTCCAGCTTCCTATCAACATGGGCAAAGCCAACATACAATCTCTTTTATACATGACTCTGATTTTTGGCCAGCTAAATCTCTGAACTGAAAGGATGACAGTAGTTCATGTATACACCTGTTTGTCTGTTAAACCTTGACAGATAACTTTTGTATTTTTTTTTTTTTAATATAGAGGTTTTTCCTTGATGCTGAGTAGGAACAGTGTCGTACTCAATCCTGTTGCACTAAAGGAAAAAAGAAAACAGAAAAGGGCACAAACAATTATCTACTGCTGTTAGAGCAGTTCTGCTCCTCTAACTCCTGGGTTTGTGCACACAGGGAACAACTTTCCTTACTGTTAAAGACAGAGGCCAAGAAGGCATTAAGTACCTCAGCCTTGTCCTCATCCCCTGTCACAGTTGTTCCATCTGCATCCAATAGGGACTGAGTATTCTCCCTACTCCTCCTTTCATTGTTAATACATTTATAGAAAGGCTTTTTGTTATCTTTCACTGACTTGGCCAATTTGAGCTCTAGTTGGGCCTTAGCCCTCCTGATCTTTGCCCTGCATGATCTCACTTCCTCCCTGTAGTCCTCCCAAGATGCTTGTCCCTTCTTTCAAAGCTCATAGACATTCCTCTTCTTTTTGATATCTCTCAAAATCTCCCTGCTCAACCAAGCTGTTTTTTTCCCCTGCCAGCTCCTTTTCTAGAACACAGGGATGGCTTTCTCCTGAGCTGCCAGGATTTCCTTTTTGAAGAGCTCCCAGCCCTCATGGGCTCCCTTGCCCTTGAGGACTGTCTCCCATGAGACTTTGCCAACCAGCCTTTTGAACAGTCCAAAGTCTGCCCTCTGGAAGTTTAGTGTGACTGTTCTGCTAACCCCCCTCTTCACCTCACCTAGAATTAAAAACCCTATCATCCCATGATCACTTTGTCCTAGGCGTCCCCCACTGCCACATCCCCCACAAGGCCTTCTCTGTTCACAAACAGCAGGTCCAGGAGGGCACCCTCCCTTGTTGGTTTGCTCACCAGTTGTGCAAGGAAGTTGTCTTCCATGCACTCCAGGAGCCTCCTGGACTGCTTCCTTTCTGCTCTATTGTACTTCCAGCAGAAATCTGGAAGATTGAAGTCTCCCACAAGGACAAGAGGTAGCAATCTTGAGACTACCCCCAGTTGTTTATAGAAGAGCTCATCAGCTGCTTCTTCTTTGCTGTGTGGTCTGTAAGAGACTCCCATCACAATCTCTGTATTCTTGAGGGCTCCTCTGATTTTAACCCACAGGCAATCAGTCCCATCATCACCATAATCGAATTTGAGGTGTCAAAGCACTCTCTAACATAGAGGGCTACCCCGCCTCCTCTCCTACCCTTCCTGTCCCACCTGAAAAGCCTATACCCCACCATAGCTGCACTTCAGGTGCAGTTCATCAAAGAAGAGAGCTTGACCCTTGTGATCCCTCAGTTTCATCCCAAGTATGATGTATATGGAATAGAATATTCTGTTGATCGGTTTTGGATCACCTGTCTATTCCATCTCTCCCTGCTGATGTGATTTCTTTTACCTTTTCACTAACAGCATTCCACTAACTTGACAAGGACCTTCATCTCCAAAGGGATAGATGTGAGCAATGGCCTTTCTGCAAATAATTCCCTGTTACTTGGTTATAATCATAAATTTTCAGTGTTATCACTTCTAAAGACAGACAAGGTCTGAAAACAGTAGAGTTAACTTTCAGAAAATGAAGTTAGCCAGACAAGGCTTAGCTCGATAGTTAGAAAAGTAATTCAGCTTTAGCTCAAACCAGAGCTTCTGTTATCCAGTAAAGACCTAAAAAATCCCAGTGAAATATGATCTCAGTACCTAGAAACAGATAAAGCCACTTCTTAAATGACCCTGTAGGCTTCATCTGAGAAAAAACAAATTTAAGGGTTCTGCCATACCCGAAACAAAATACTCTTCAAGTGTGGGGCTGGGGAACAATGAAACAGTGAAAAGCCCTGGGGCACAGAGAGAATACATTTAATTCCTTTTCTTTTTTTATTCCTTTCTTTCTTTGCAGGTGTTCCTTTCTCTCTCTCTGTCCGTCCCTCTTACTAAAGTAGAGAAATGTCGTAATGTGATTAGAAATAAAAAAGTACATAGTGCTTCAAAAGATTTTAGTTCTAGGGCTGAGGGAAGATTTAGTAAAGAGGCTATGATATTTTGTGTTATGAGTTCAGCCAATCAACATCATGTAAGGCTGTGGAATCTGTTATAAAACAGCATTCTAATCCATAAGACTAATATTATTTTTGTCTGTAAACAATACTGTGAATGAGAACATGTGGCTGAAACAAATGGTGATAAAACTCTTTTTTCACCAGGTCATATCAGTATGAAATATTTGTTCTGTCATTTATTGCAATAAAGGATTTTATTATTAAAGAGTTGTTTATTCACACACATTACAATTTTATATAAAAATCACAAAAATTTGGCTTAAAAGAACAAATAACATTTGCAAACACTATGCAGCTGTTAATGTCAGTTTATCATTGTGATTTTATTTTATTTGTTACATGGCAGCTGGAGATTTGCTCTCCATAGTCTTTAAAAAGGTCAACAAACGTCTTTCTTGTGATTTCAAAGACTCTATTCCTGTCCTTAAAAGAACTTGACATCTTTCAGGACATAATCCAATTTGCCAATACCAAACTATTCTGTACAGTTATATAGTTTAAATATGCTTTCAAATGAGGTATTATATATATTAGAATTTTTATATAGTGCTAAAAATGGAGGTTCTTACTAATTTTGGTTCTGATTTTCTTGTGAATTCTTAAAAATCTATTTTCCTTATAAGGCACTTTTAGAGTTTGGGCTTTAGTTTAATCATTTATTAAAATATTATAGTAAAGCTGTGTGATCAATTGATTCAATGGCTAAGCAGCTTCATTTGCATTTCATACTAGGTTCTTCCTTACAGATTTGAATTGTAACTGAAAGTCACAAAAATTTTAAATGTTAGTATTTCCTTCAGAAGATATCCAATACAGTGGAATGACTCTATGTGATCTGTAGAAATAATAACATAGTAAAGGATTTATCTAGCTATGGTAGGAGATGACAATGAAACAATGGATTTTATTTTTGAGGTTAGTTTGGCAAGAGTCTGTGAATGTGCAAGGCAAACACTTCATTTTTTAGAGGTTACTTGCAAATAAGAGAGACTTCGAGGGCATTTTTTTAGGAAGCAGACAGAACTGCTATCATTTCTTCTTTTTTTAACCTCCACATTCAGGAATCTTGTGTTATAGTAACATTTTTCTTTCTTATTTTTCCTTGAGTGCAGGAAGACTTACAGTGAGATGTTGCACAGTTTTGTTTTTTCAAGACAGAGGAAAACATGTAATCTGAAGATGCTCATTTGAGTGTAACCTAAAATTTCAGAATTTCAGTAGAGACAATAAAGAATCTCCCATTCAGTTATTAGGTAAGGACTCTTTTCTTCAGATGGACTCAGAAACTAGGGAAGTTAGTATTTTGCAGGAAAATAAAAGTTACACTTCCTTGAAAACCTCACACTGATTATGTTTAAGTCTGTTTGAATTGTTTTGAGAAGAATTCTCATATAAACTGGTTAACATTTTCACAGAATCAAAGCAACTCAGGGGAACAAAGAGGCTTTTCTTCTGTGTAATCCATGGTCAACATCTCTGTCTTCTTGACCTTTGTTCTTTCAGCCTATCAGGGCTGAAAGTCTTACATACTATAACAATTCACAGTATTTTCCATCTCTTCTAATTTGAGTTGTTGTTTGGTTTTGTCAAGTTCAGTTGTAAGCCCTGAAGAGGGTTTCAAAGATGACCTTTATATTTAAATCCTTATAAGGAATACCCATCCAATAAATTATGCACACATATATTCCAGTCTAATATTGTTGTTTGAGACACTCTTCATAAACTTCTATGGTTTCTGTCTGTACTACCATTTTAACATTTGAATTGACTTGGCTCATTTGTTTCACTACTAGTCAGGGAATTGACAAGGTAGTCACTTAATTTTGAAGTTAAAATTTGGGTAATATGATCGACAACAGAAAAACTATCTAAAAGTCAGTAAAAAGATTGTTAGAAAAAAAGATTATAATACAAAAATCAGTTTTCCAAGTTGTACTTCTTTCTAATTAAAATTATTATTAGAAACCTAGGGAATGAAATAATAAATGTTCTGTTTTATATAATGGAATGAAAATAGACCTAAAATATTATAATACTGCAATTTTCAAGAGTAAAGAGTAAAAACCTGATTTATAAGGTTTAATAATTTTTATAAATAAACATCATTAAACAGTTCAATCTTAATTTGTCTTCCAGCTCTAACAGAGTGAGAAAAATAGCATAACTTGTCCTATGATTGTTATTCTCCTTTTTGAAGAAATGATCTACTTTTCTACTTGAGACACAAGGGTTGTATGAGGACAAGCACAACTTTTGTTCCAGAATTACCTTTATTCCAAGTATGTGACTCTGATGATGTAAAGCACATAGGAACACATAACCTGGATTAATATTTACAGATCCTTTTTAACAATACACATATCTTATATTTCCATAGTCCCCATTTTTCAGTTTTTCACATGCATTATTCAGTATTCCTTTAATAAGTCAGTGGAGGGAAAAATCAGTTTCTTTGTCGAACGCATTTCATTTGGAATTCCTAGTATACATGTTTTAACATTGTGTTAGAGTGTATTGTAACAGATGGCTCTGGAAATATTTGAAGAACATATATTTACAGTAAAACTGTTCTTCAAAGAATACACAAATACTATATGTTGCTCGGCAAAGCAAATTAATTTACAATTTTAAAAATACATACATACTAACATTCATGACAATGATTAATCAAGTTTACATAAGAGTTTTAGTGTAACTGTAGAAGATCAGTCATGTTTATCAACCTCATGCTAATAGCATTCCTTACTATTCCAGTTCTTTTATGTCCCATCTTGAAGTCTTTACTCTCATAAACTTCTGACTCATACTGCGTTGTGCTCATGAGCAAAAGATTAGCAACGAACCAGAAGAAATACACTCAAGTTCTGTCCCCCTTCTGCAGATGTTTTTTAATTGCTGTTCAGTCTTAGTTCTTTTTGAGATTCTGATGAACTGCAAAAGATTTTAGATTACATTTCTGGCTTCTTTTTGAAGAAGGAACTTAATGTCTTATCAGTGCTGGGTCCAGCCCTGTTCAATGTCTTCATCAATGATCTGGATGAAGGCATCGAGTGCACACTGAGCAAGTTTGCGGACGACACTAAGCTGGGTGGAAGTGTCGATCTGCTGGAGGGTCGGGAGGCTCTGCAAAGGGATCTGAACAGGCTGGACCGCTGGGCAGAGTCCAATGGCATGAGGTTTAACAAGGCCAAATGCCGGGTCCTGCACTTGGGGCACAACAACCCTATGCAGTGCTACAGACTAGGAGAAGTCTGTCTAGAAAGCTGCCTGGAGGAGAGGGACCTGGGGGTGTTGGTTGACAACCGACTGAATATGAGCCAGCAGTGTGCCCAGGTGGCCAAGAAGGCCAATGGCATCTTGGCTTGGATCAGAAACGGTGTGACCAGCAGGTCCAGGGAGGTTATTCTCCCTCTGTACTCGGCACTGGTGAGACCGCTCCTCGAATCCTGTGTTCAGTTCTGGGCCCCTCACCATAAGAAGGATGTTGAGGCTCTGGAGAGAGTCCAGAGAAGAGCAACAAAGCTGGTGAAAGGGCTGGAGAACAGGCCTTACGAGGAACGGCTGAGAGAGCTGGGGGTGTTTAGCCTGGAGAAGAGGAGGCTGAGGGGAGACCTCATTGCTCTCTACAACTACCTGAAAGGACGTTGTAGAGAGGAGGGTGCTGGCCTCTTCTCCCAAGTGACAGGGGACAGGACAAGAGGGAATGGCCTCAAGCTCCGCCAGGGGAGGTTTAGGCTAGACGTTAGGAAAAAATTCTTTACAGAAAGGTTCATTGGGCACTGGAACAGGCTGCCCAGGGAGGTGGTTGAGTCACCTTCCCTGGAGGGGTTTAAGGCACGGGTGGATGAGGTGCTGAGAGATATGGTTTAGTGTTTGATGGGAACGGTTGGACTCGATGACCTGGTGGGTCTCTTCCAACCTGGTTATTCTGTGATTCTGTGATTCTGTGATCTTGCTGCTTATGAAATGCCACTATATTCTGAAATGAGTATGTATGAATATATATACTCATGTATACACATACTCATGTATTTATACATACTTAGTATGTATTTGTTTATATATTATGTTTTGGCTTTACAGTAGTTTTAATTTTTGTAATACTGAAGTGTAATACAGGAAAAATGATCCTACTGTATTATTCTACACGATGACAGGCTCACACAAAGTAGACAGATAAAAACCCAATAAGTTATTTTCAGTCTTTCTTTCATGATGCAGCTAATCAATCTCTAACTATTTATCAATTTAAACAGAATTATTTAAATCAGTATCTTAACAGATCTGAAAAAACTTCATCAGGCGTATACAACCTTCCTTGAACTTAATAGTATGATGCTAAAAAAATTATGTTCGTAACAAAGATGCTATACCCAGACAGGAGAGTTCAAAGGAGCACACTGCTGCTTTGATTTCTGATTCAGTGGTGTACGTTACTTAGTTTTCACAGAATCACAGAATTATAGAATGGTTGGGGTTGGAAGGGAGCTTAAAGATCATTCAGTTCCAACTTCCCTGCTATTAGCAGGGACACCTCCCACTGGATCACGTTGCTGAAAGCCCCATCCAACCTGGCCTTGGACTCCTCCAGGACTGGGGCATCGATGACGTCTCTGGGCAACCTGGGCTGGGGTCTTTCCACCCTCCCAGGAAAACATTTCTTCCTAATACCTCATCTGATCTCCTTTCTTTCAACTTATCCAGTCCCTGCAGTCCTGATCAAGACCCCCTCCCCAGCTTTCCTGTAGCTCCTTTCAGTACTGGAAGCTGCTCTAAGAAATCCTATTCTGCTGGAGACTCCAAAACTTAACAGAATACTGACCTGCAGTACAGATCCACACATAAGTACTCGCAGATCTTTTAAACAGATTTAATGTAAGCTGAGTAATTCTCAGTATCACTGAAATACAGCAAAGAGTCAGTAAGTACTCAGTACCGAACCTAGAAAATATGCTCAGGAAACAACTATTGATAATATTTTGATGTTACTACTCTGAGTTATTAGTATGCAGTGTCAAATAATTTCCTATGAATTAGAAGTTTTAAATGCAAACGCATTTTCTTGTTACCTGGCTTCTACTGACAGTATCTTGTAACTTACATTAGAAAAATAAAATCCCCTTTTGTTGTGAAAGGAAATGTAAATTGTGGTATCATTAATATATATACATATTACACGAAATTCACCGGCTTCAGAAGAATTTCTTTATTAAGAAAAAAGGTCTTGTCAATAACTGGCTAAGCCCTATACTGGTAGTCATAACAAACAAATGGAAATAAAACCATGTTTCTAATAACCATGTTTTCCAAGTGAAGCTAACGCAAGGCACAAAATATTGTGAATAAATTTTTTACCTGCCAAAGCATGAGTTTGGAGTGATGGTTTTCTTCTACAACAGATGACCCAACAAAATCCAAAGCAGCAATACACATTTGTTTCCCATATTTGCTTTGCACATTTGAGATGCTATCAACTACAACTGGAAAGGAAAATAAAAACAGCCGAATAAAAAACCCTCCAAAAAACCACTAACCAACAAAACAGAGAAGCAAAAGAGATTTTGTTATTTAAATGATGAAATAATTAATTTTATACAGCTCGATTTTAAAATGTGTTCTAAAAGTATTTGTTAGTGATTCTTAATTTGGCTAAAACTTGGAGATCTTTTGCCTTTTAGAACAAAAATACTGTAGTTTACCTTGAATTAAATTTAATAGTATTTTCTGGCTGAAGATCCTGGAGTTTGCTCTCTCCCACATTATGCTTGGGAAAGCACAAGCTGGCCTCAGCCAAACCTGTGCCAAAGAACACTTTACAAGCAGAGAGGGCAGGCACAGGAATGAATTCACACCACCTCTATATTGGCACACAGAACTCACCTTTTTGCCTTTGGGGTCTTTACAAGCTTGTGAGGTTTTAAATTTGGGGATTTTGAGCAGAGATGCCTTCTGAGATCTACCTCACTGGACATGAGCCAGCAGTGTGCCCAGGTGGACATGAAGGCCAACAGCATCATGGCTTGGATCAGCAGTGGTGTGGCCAACAGGAGTAAGGAAAAGATTGTCCCCCTGTACTCAACACCAGTGATACCAAGCGCTGAATCCCATGTCCAGAGAAGGAGAACAGAGCTGGGGAAGGGTCTGGAACCCAGAGGTTATAGGGAGTGGCTGAGGGAACTGCAGTTGTTCAGCCAGGAGAAAAGGAGGCTGAGGGATGACCTCATCACTGCCTATGACTGCCTGAAAAGAGTTTGTAGTGGGGTAGGTGTTGGTCTCTTCTCCCAAGTAACAACTGACAAGATGAGAGGAAATGGCCTCAAATCGGGCCTGGGTAGGCTTGGACTGGATATTAGGAAAAATTTCTTTACTGAAAGACTGGTGCAGCATTGGAACAGGCTGTCCAGTGAATTGATGGAGTCTCTCACTTTGTGACATGGATTCGTAGGCACAGTAGTGTTGGGTTGACGGTTGGTCTGGATGATCTCAGAGGTCTTCTCCTACCTCAGTGACTCTACAGTTCTATAAAAGCATAGGAATATGAAACATTATGTACCTTTCCGAACAGGTAATACAGCACCTGTCCCTGGCAATGAGAGTCCAGGGTAGGAAAACCAAGGAAATGTGCCCTGCTTCCAACCAGCTGCAGAGTCCTTGTTGTACATCCTCTGCAACAGGAGCCCAGTATGAAAACAATGGCAGGAACTTGGGCACATGGTTCCAGTTCAATTCATCAATGTACACCCTGTACCAGTTGCATTATCCCACTGAATAATTGGAAGAGGATGAGAAAGAACCAACTGACACAGCAAGAAGAAGGGAAGAAAACAAACGAGAAGTGGCAGATACCCATGAGCAGCTATAGAATATTGCTTATTTTCTCAGGTGGCAAAACTGGCTGTAAGGCTGCTTGCTTTTATCTTTGTTTTGCACACATAGGAGGTCTGAATACTATCACTTGGGTAGTACTTAGGGTGCAAACTATTTTATTTGATGGATAGGTGCAATGATATTTCAAAGGACTAGTAATCACAAGCATATTCTCTGAAGTTGAAACTATGGAGTACATTAAGAAATTGGCATATTTCTTTTAAATTTCACTTATTCAAAATGTAATAACAAATAAACAGAGTATGTGGGCCTTGGACATTGAATATTAGCATATAGTTTAAAGATATTGTAGTTATGTTTTCAAGCATTGCTTGTGGTCCATTTATGCTGCCAAACACAATAAAAACTTTCAGCAGTGTTTTATACAACACAAAAATCACTTCTGTTGGAAAAATATTTATTATTTATTCTTCACTTTTACTCCTGATTTTAAAAATCTGCAGTTACACATATCAATCAGTTGCTCATGGTAGAGAAGTGCTTCTTGCCAATGTTTTCTGAATTCTCTTTAACAGCATATTTCTGCAAATACGTATTTATGTATTTTTGAAATGATTGGGATTTCAGTCTCTGTGAAAACTGGCACAACTTTTTCAATAAAAGAAAAAAGATAAATTTCAAAGTATTCTGTTTCAGCATGTTGCATGAATGTAAAAGAACTACTGAAATGGTGCATTATGAACACAGAGGTAATGTGTAGATTAAAATCATGCAGAAATTACACTATGGAGATTTAATATAAAGTAACAGGAAAGACCTTAAATGTGCCTTTCTTGTACCCACAAAAGACACAGAAGTGTCTCTGAGAAATTCAAGATTCTGTATCCTAACAGACCAGCTAACTAAAGAATTTAAGATAATTTTGCCTTTTTGCTTATGCATTCTCCTGCACATGCATGAAAATTCATGTCAAAGAATGCCTACTAAAGTAAAATCATTTCAAAGTAAAATGAAATGACTCATGAAAGTGAATCTTCTCATCAGATGTAAATAGCATAAGGTAATAAAGGAAAGAAAAAATTTCATTAATTTCTTTACAGGCTAATTGGGATAAGATACAATTTCTGAAGAGTTCTACCGCCTTTCCTTGTATTGCAACGTGATGCACTTTTCACTGCAAATTTGAGTGAACTCTTGTCTGCTTTCCTCAAGCAAACTTGTGAAACAGCCAAAGGCACAGCTATTAGCTCCAAAATAACATGGCCAGTTTTTACCTTGCAGACTAACTCCACAGATTCAGTGCCTGTGGCACACTTGCTGTTATAGTCTATCCATGGAGTCTTTACACCAGGGCAGGACGTTTACAGGGGCCAGAGAAATTGCTGGGTTGTTCTGGAAGTTCTTATCTACTCTTACAATTTTTTTCTGAGTTTCATGATTATACTCCTACATGTCCTTATTGCCTTCATTTTTTAAATTGTGTCTTTGAAGAAAAACTGCTTTTTTGCTAAGCCAGCTTATCCACAACAGGCTTGAATGCTATCACCTACTACTAAACGCCCAAGCATAAACACTGAGGCTTTGTCTGTCTATTGCTAAATAAAATAAACCAGGGCACATATTCTGGCTCCAAAACAAAGTGTTACAAAGCCTGGGTTGAGTTCACACATCTAAGCTTTCATTTTCCTGTCCACAGCTAGATCTCCTAAAACTCGACAGCCACACTGTAGTCTTCCTAACTTGAATAGTTCCTGGAGTCTGCTGTCCCTTAAACTGTGGTTGGGAAAGCACAAGCTGGTTTCAGCGTGTGCCAGGGAGTATTCCAAGAAAAAAACAAAGTGAGCAGGCACATGAGGGAATTCACACTATCCCTGTATTAGCACATCTTTTTGCCTTTGGGGTCCTTAAAAATTTGCCAGATCCAGGTACCAAACTCATTAAGGCTGACCCTCACTAAAGCTGAGAACTTGTGGAAAAGGCAAGTTCTGCTATTTGACTCCTCTCTTGCAATGAGTTCTTGTAGTACTGTGTGGATCTTGTTCTGAATGATCACCTTGTTAGAAAATAAAGTCACTTGTGCTTACTGGAATGCAAGTACATAATCAAAGAGAATAAATTATTTTCCAGTAGCAAAGAAGATTGATTTATTTCTATATAGGATCATAGAATCATAGAATCATAGAATAACCAGGTTGGAAGAGACCCACCGGATCATCGAGTCCAACCATTCCTATCAAACACTAAACCATGTCCCTTAGCACCTCGTCCACCCGTGCCTTAAACACCTCCAGGGAAGGTGACTCAACCACCTCCCTGGGCAGCCTCTGCCAGTGCCCAATGACCCCTTCTGTGACGAATTTTTTCCTAATATCTAGCTTAAATCTCCCCTGGCGGAGCTTGAGGCCATTCCCTCTTGTCCTGTCCCCTGTCACTTGGGAGAAGAGGCCAGCACCCTCCTCTCCACAACCTCCTTTCAGGTAGTTGTAGAGAGCAATGAGGTCTCCCCTCAGCCTCCTCTTCTCCAGGCTGAACACCCCCAGCTCTCTCAGCCGTTCCTCGTAAGGCCTGTTCTCCAGCCCCCTCACCAGCTTCGTTGCTCTTCTCTGGACTCGCTCCAGAGCCTCAACATCCTTCTTGTGGTGAGGGGTCCAGAACTGAACACATGATTCAAGGAGCGGTCTCACCAGTGCCGAGTACAGAGGGAGAATAACCTCCCTGGACCTGCTGGTCACGCCGTTTCTGATCCAAGCCAAGATGCCATTGGCCTTCTTGGCCACCTGGGCCACTGCTGGATCATGTTCAGTCCCTGTCAACCAACACCCCCAGGTCCCTCTCCTCCAGGCAGCTTTCTAGACAGACTTCTCCTAGTCTGTAGCACTGCATAGGGTTGTTGTGCCCCAAGTGCAGGACCTGGCACTTGGTCTTGTTAAACCTCCTGCCATTGGACTCAGCCCAGCGGTCCAGCCAGTTCAGATCCCTTTGCAGAGCCTCCCTACCCTCCAGCAGATCGACACTTCCACCCAGCTTAGTGTTGTCCGCAAACTTGCTAAGGGTGCACTCAATGCCTTTACCCATAACTTACACTTCAGTTTCAGAAGGAGTGATGCAGTTTCTAGCTCATGGCAGGAATGCTTTACCAGGTAAGGCTGATCAAATACATTTAAATTCTATTCCTTTTACAGGTTTGTAACTTTAAATTTGTAGATAAATTCATTTATGCCAGTAGGATTGTTCACATTTTTTGAATTATGAAGATATAAGGCAGCATCTTCAGTATACACTTAAGCTCTACCTCTGCACCATCTATTCTGAGTTTTCAATCATACTTTGATACCAGGTGCATATTTACATTAACGCTTCCTGAGCCAGTATATCTAGTTAGTCACTTTCACACAAAAAAGAATAAACTTTCCTCCATGCTTGATAGTTTTTATTTCCTCTTCAAGATATATTCGGTTAAAAACCTGGCATGAGATCTGGAAGTCATGAGCAAAACCCACAAAATATCAGACAAACTATAGTGTAAGCACTGCACAGATACTTTGGTAGAAATGGGAGGCATATGTAAATATCTCTGGAAGAGAGTGACGCAGTATATGAAAGGGTTTATATGGGATGAAGTTCTGAATGTGTCTAACAAGAACAACCTCTTTTTCACAAGAGTCATGCTATTGCCATGAACTGTTTTTTTAAGCATTTATAATTAATAGCTACTTACAATTGTTGTTGGTGGTGCTGATTTTGTTCAAATGTAAGTTGTGGAAAGCACTGGCACTCCTTTTCAAACCTAAATCTTTGTCTTAGATAGCATTAAATGTATTTTTACTTTCCTTCTCATTTTGTGTGCTGAAATCTTTCTGCAAACAATAACTAGTGTATATATTTCTTCTCATCATCTTGAGGACTGCTAAGCAGTTCGGGATGTTAAGACTATCTCTAGGCACATTTTTAGCGTGGTTTCCTGAGGAAACAAGGCTTAGGCAGTCATGCAGTCTGTGTCTGTCTCACTAGTACCTTGGAGTCCCTTGGACAGATTGAGCAAAATTTGACAAAGAGATCAAGTTTTCAAAGTTATCGAGCTCCTTCAACCAGCCTGCATAAAATATTGCCCAGGGGCCTCATACAGGCTCCAGAGCTATTTGTTTGATCCATCAAAGTTGAGTTCTGTTTAGGCTCACCCAGCAGCCGAGGAAAAGCAAACAGCCAGGTAGTCAGATCACAGAAACCAGTCAGTCAGTCAGCATGGCTGTCATTTTCACCAAGCCACAGTGCATGCTGTTTCTTGACAGGCTGCTGGGACACAAAAAAGATAGATAGGAACCTGACAGGTTGTGGGCAGCCTTATGCGGGACTAAATATATGCTTGTGTAGGACTGCAGGGCACTGGTACTCAACCATTCTATAAAATGAATATTAAAAAATAAATCAACAACAAAACATCTATAGCCTTATTTGTCTCTTGTCACAGAACTATTTAAATTATGAAACAAAACACAGAGTTCAACATTCACCTGCTAGCATTCAAATAATAATTCTCAGAACTACATGCATAAGACATATATTAGGAAGCAAACAAAATCTAAAGATTCTACAGAAACAGACATGCGCATTCAAAAAGCACAAGAGCATGTGTGTGCATGTGTACATATAAACATACTTGCATATGAATGCACTAATCCTGGAACCTTCATAATCTGATGTACATAGTCCATTCAAAGAACCTCATATTCTGTGCTCTCATTATGTCCAGTGCGTTCTGGCAACAGGACGCACTTCTAGGTGGTGGAGCATAGTATTTGACCAGTAAGATTAGGGTCAATCCCAACAATTTTAGGATGAAGCTTCCTGATTTAGTTTGAATAAATAAGACTTTTGGATAAACAATGTTGTTCATCACCAGCAGGGCTCATATTACATAATTACATTATGAGATGCAAATAAGCTTTGCAAGGGCAATGGTGTCACAGAAACATTATAGTTGCTCTAGTAAGCAGTTTTATTTCAGAAAAAAAAAGTCAGAAACTATTTCACAAATTTCTTTCATTGCCAAAAATCTATCTTGAAATGTGTTAACCATTTGCCTCTCCTCTTTACCACGAACTGCTGTCTGACTTTGGTTACGAACAAAGTGATTGGAGCCAAATGTTTAAGGCAACCATTTAATTTTTTTTTTTCATTTCATGAAAAGTCCATATTAAAAACTAAGAAAAAATTGACAGGAAGAAGGGAAAAAAATTCAGAGGGCACAGCAGAGTGGACGGCAAATGTCCCGTAAGTAACGCCAGCAGGCAGGAAATAACATATATTAAATTCAAAGCAGCCATTCGTGTCTTCAGTCTCTCCAAGAATGCTAGTACAAATCCAGCTGGCACTGCAGGTAGGTTCTCCAGCCACATCTGCCTGACGCATTTGGCTGTGTCTGATACTTCTCTTTTTTTTTTTTTCTGAAGGAAAGGTCTAACTGGTAAGAAAAGTATAATTCATTTATTTCAGGATTTCAAGGAACAGATAATCCGCCACATGGCAACATTTCTATTCATCAGCTTTTTCCTACTGTTGTAATGCTGAACAGGAACAACTAAACAGCTTTCCATCATGCATTTGCACTCTCTTTTTCCTTATCCAGTGAGATGCACAGTTATTAGCTGAAGAAATGCTAACTTCTTGCTGTTACACCTACAAAGACCTGAAGCAAAGATAGTAACTGTACATCAGCAAACAAACATTGCTCGTTCTGAACTTAGCTGGTTAGTATCAAGTAGGTCCATAATGTTTTTATAAGATAGTAATAATCCTTCTATACCAGAAATTATTTGGCCAGGTCCCTCTTCTATTTAATTCTGTTGACTTTTGGCGTAAAATCAGAAAAGATTTGGATAACTCTGGCTAGAAATGGGCTGCAACCTCAAAATGCAAATTGAAATTTTCAATTTCACCTCTAACTTTGAATTCAGGTTTTCTTATGAGTTGTCTTTCCTTGTAACAGCAGGACAATGTGGGATTGTGGAATATAAGTACTTAGTGTTTTGGTTATATGTTTTTCAGCTCCTCCAAGCTGTTTTTCTATTTGAAACAAATATCTTTTGTTTTTCCGCCTGCATACATTAACTCTGGAATATTTTATATAAATTCCCAATTTAGTCTGAGTTACAAGTATCTATGTGGAACCTCAAAATGGCAATTATCTATAGTAGAAAAAAAGTAACATTAAAAATAAAGTGCTCTATTCAATCTATTTCTTTATGTTTGCATAGCATCAGGAAAACAACCAGCTCTTGGTAAACCATAAGAAATAAGCACAAGGGAGTACAACTGAAATAATCCCAAAGACTTAAAGCCAAGTAATTACAGCTCTTTAGATATATTGAATATAAAGAAGTGTTTTCCTTGAGGGAACTTGAGGTTAACCATGTGGCGTACTGACCTTATCTTCAACAGTACGAGAGGCTTTTGATGAAGCATGGCATCACTATCTACATATGTGACACAGAGAATAAATTATGTAGCTCTGTAGATAAACTGGTAATCCTTATTAATAATTGTAGCTATTCAAGTTAATAGTACTGCAAATATACAAGTATAATATAAACCAAGCAGTGGTGGAGCCAGGAAATTAAGTCCCCTGTGTAGAACAGTGACTCATTGCAGTATGAATCATTTATGTCTAAAAGCAGAATTGGTCGTATTGTGTTTTACATTGTGTCAATATTTCCATGGCAAATCATTGTTTTCAGGGCTTCTATCCATGGAAAACTGAATTTTTTTTTAATTAAAGCTATTGCACAAAATACAAGGCCAACAGCACAAATGTTAATTACTGCAGGTAATGGGTGTTTCCCATTGCAATTTGAATAATTTTATAGAAGTTCAAGACAAATTTTATTTTTAATGAATATTTGAAATATATTTAGAATTTATGAACTTGAAAAGAAAAAAATCTGTGTATTTGAATGTATTGCCTTTTTTAGCTTTAATATTTTTTTCATTCCTTTCTTTCATTCATTACTTCCTGGCTTTCTCCCAGTCCTTTCTACTTTGTATCACAGGCGTGTTTGCTTCAGAATCAGCTTTGCTACAGGTGTAAACCCAATGGACTTTAGAGAGTCTGATTCTTTAATCAAAACCAGCAAATTTTGAGCTCCCTGTGTGTTCTTTGTAACTGGATTTATACTTATACTTGATTTTCTAAACACTTCATAACAGGTATAATGAAAATCTGGGCTACAAGTTTAAATGTTTTAGGTTCACAGGTTTTAATCATGATCAGAGCAAAATCCTCAGTAACGACAGTACATGGATAGCCTAGATTTGCCACACAGGGAATCTAAACCCAGGTTTCAGTGATTTCAGCTTAGCAGGTGACTGGGATAACTAAATATTAAGGTTTGTCAAACTCCTACTTTAAAGCAAAATTATAAAAGTGGAGGTGGATGAGATTTTTCTGCCCAGTTTCAGGGATGCATAAACTGGACATGTCTATGTAAGCCAGTTACCCAAGTATTAGACATCATTAATACATCCGTACTTTAGACATCTGAATTTTAGAGAGTTTTTGCTTTTCTCAGATATGCTGTCTCAGTCTTAGACAGTCAGCTTCTTGTAGCCTTCACATGTCCCAAAACTTTAGAAGTGGCATTGATCTGCTAAAATGAAGCATTATCTTTTCAACCATGACCATATTGATTGTTAAGGTAAATAAAATTACCAACACACAGTCATGCACTACTCAAATTATCATTAAAATGTGTTTAGAACATCAAATCTAAACTCCAATAAGGATTAAATAAAACATCAGATAAGAAACATATGCTGCTTAATAAATACTGAGGACAAAATATAATAATCATTATCATCATCATCAACTGAAAAGTGGTATTCTGCTGCTTCCTGTACAGTACATAAAAGTAAGCTCCAGAGTTAGAATGGAAGCACAGAAATTTAAGAGCAGTTAGCAGGGTTTAATTTTGTAGTCCTCAGATAAAACTTACATGGAAAAGAGAAAATGAACTTACAGAAGTTTCAGTGTTCGTAAGTAATTAAAAACAACAGAAAGGAATCCAAGATCTATTATCTGCAATCTCAGTTTTTGTTCCAGCTCTATTGCCATCTTGGAGCTCTGAGAATGGGGACAGTTACTCTTTTTTTACCTGATGTCTCAGCATGGAATGATGAGACATTTTTTTCTTTTCTTTTTAACCTGGACCTGCATAGCTGATATCAGCCTAGACCCTCCTCTTCGAACCCTGTGGCATACCTTGACTTACTTCTAAGGTCTTGACATCTCTTCTTTCAAGAAGTCTTATAAATTTCTTCCAGTGATCAATACTAAACCACTGTCTTCAATGTTAAGAGCTTTAAAAAAACACTTCAAGTTTTGATAAGTTAGAAGAACAACTCAGAATAACTACATAACTTCGCCTATGTCATCACCTGTTACCCATGCAGTCATTTCTACCACTCATCTCATGATAGTTCCTTCTTTTCACAAGAGATGTGCATAATCCCATGGGAAATAATGAGGCTTAAATGTCAATGCTTTATGTTTTATCAGCTGTTTTATGTAGGGTGCGGAAACTCTCTTCCTGGTTTGTAATATTCAGTGCAGATTGGGAAATGATGACTGTTACAGCTTCTTTAAGCTAAGAAACACATCCTACGTGGATCACCAGGTATTTTCTGTCTACATCCATACTTTTATAAAGAATTGAATGAAAATTTCATAATGGCATATCAGAAATTATACATTTACTGCATTGAAAAGTAATCTGATTATTTATCTGCTAAGTGAATACATTACTGAATTGCCCTTTGACTGAAGGATGGGAATGATTACTAACCTCAGCTTACTCTAACCATTTTGTAGTACATATGTAACTTGCGTGGGTGGTGGTGGGTGAGAAGTTCACCATGAGCCAGCAATGTGTAGTCACAGCCCAGGAGGCCAACTGTATCCTGGGCTGCATCCAGAGAAGTGTGAAC
Organism: Phaenicophaeus curvirostris; assembly: GCF_032191515.1. NCBI lineage: Eukaryota > Metazoa > Chordata > Aves > Cuculiformes > Cuculidae > Phaenicophaeus > Phaenicophaeus curvirostris. The sequence goes on from NC_091431.1 coordinate 20,257,336, forward strand.
AGCAGGGTGAGAAGTGAATTCTGCCGCTATGCTCTGCTCTGGTGAGACCTCAACTGAAATACTGTGTTCAGTTCTGGAGTCTTCAGCACAGAAAGGATATGGAGCTATTGGAAAGAGTCTAGAGGAGGGCACAAAGATGACCTGAGGGATGGAGCACTTCCAATATGAGGACAGGCTGAGAGAGTTGGGGTTGCTCAGCCTGGAGAAGAGGAGGCTCCAAGGAGACCTTAGAGCAAACTTCCAGCATCTCAAGGAGCTACAGGAAAGCTGGGGAGGAAGGGCTTGTAGTGATAAGATGAGGAGGAATGGCTTCATACTGGAAGAGGGGGAAGATTCAGATTAGAAAACAGGAAGAAATTCTTCACAATGAGGGCTGCGAGGCCCTGGAACAAGTTGCCCAGGGAAGTTGTGGCTGCCACATCCCTGGAGGTGTTCAAGGCCTGGCTGGATGGGCTTTGAGCAGCCTGGTCTAGTGGGACATGCCCCGTCCCGTGGCAGAGGGGTGGAGCTGGATAGGCTTTAAAGTTCCTTCTAACACAAACCATTTTATGATCCCGTGATGTTATGAACTTAGAAGTATTTTCGGGGAGGTTAGATGGCTTCAATTCAGAACCATTACTAATAAGATTTTCTTTTGGAAATTGCTGCTTCAAATTTTATCACCCAGATAATTAAAACCAAGAATTCGAAAGGACTTTCATTCAGGTATTCAGAATCACCTGCGTACCCCACAGACTGGCAGAGAAGTATGACAATTATGCATCCAGCTACAACTGGGTGCAATTAGCTGTTGACATGCAAACAGTTTGTGGAGCAAATATGTACTCTGTTATTTTTCCATTTAAGATTGAATGCATATTTTTAAAAACTCTTTATGTTCCTTCAAAAAGAATAATCCATTACCTCAAGAACAAACACAGGTGGAAGTAGTATAGTTTAAAATTTACCATAATTTACTAACATGAAGTTGTGGATTTTTCCAAACTTTCCTTTTTCCTTGGACTTTTCAAAACTTTATTATGAAATAAACAAGCTTCTGTAATAACAAAAAAAGAAAATATAGAATAAAAACAAATACGAACTCATCACCACTTACTAGTTGGTTTTAAAGTTCAATACAAATATTATTTTACAACTACAACATATTGAAGTCTAAAATTAATAAAGAAGATAGGGAGTTTTTACTAAAATTTTGGGGTTTTTTTGCAAAATTTAACATGTTGAACTCCTACTGCCATTTCCTACCTTTGTGGAAGAAATCTTGACTTTCTGGGTTTCTGTGTTTTTTTTTTTTTCTACTCTGGCCTAACTGTAATAGTTAAAATGTTCGGGTTTTAACCTGAACACGCTTAGGGGAGAAGATGTGAGAAATAATCATCCTTCCACATCTTGGAGTGGAAGATTGCAATCAGTGTTGCACCAGCCTACACAAAACATGCAGGAGAAACAGATGGGAGGAAAGATCATGACCTTGTTTTCTTCTCTGTATGAGTCAGAAGAGCAATTCCTTGTGTGGGTGATATGTAACTCGTTTGAAAGGATGTGGCATTTCCATTTTGCTCTTTTTGCTCATTTTGCCCAGGAGACAAGAGATGTACATATGCCGCAAGTGTTCTGACTGCAAGCGAGGAGGTCAGTGTGAAGGGGAACAGTTTTAAGTCTTCTTGGATTGCATGTGGCATAGTCACTGTGGATACTATGAGGAAATATTCACACCTGCTGTAGTCTTTCCTTTTCCAAAAGGAGAACATTTTCTCTGAAGTATGAGTCACTGTCCTATGGATACGTTATCTCTGGCACGGGTTATCTGAGCGCATCTGCAGTAAGAGGCTGCTCTGTAACCTTTTAGCAAAGGTCTCACAAGACACACTGGGAGCTCCCTCCAACGCTTCACTGTCTCATTTAATTATTTCATCCTTGAAGCAGCCAAGTGGAACTTTAGCTAATGCCTACAGATTATTTAGATATTTTACTTTGCACAATATACTCCATGGCAAGGGAAGCCTTCATAAACTCTCGATATAGTAGTAATCTAGTAGAATTTCATTGGAATAACTATTTATTTTGGAAGCTTGTGGCCACTACTGTGAAATACTTTCCTACCCTCAAAGGTATGTATGATTCTTGCCATCCCTAGGTGTTGCATTCAGAACTCTATCTGGAGTTTGCAAGTGACTCCTTTGACAAAATTAAAAGTGCTTTATACTGCATTCATATAGACCTGAGTTTTCTGAAGTGAAGGTTACCAAAGCTGTTACGCAAACCAAAGACTAGCAGCTGTCTGCTCAGGTGGAAACCAGGCAGTCAATAACAGGAGCCCCTGTGATAGAGCTTCCTGTGCATAAAAGGATGTAGGGGAATAATATTCTTAATCTCAGCCTAATGGACTTTTGAATCAAGTGAGATAAATAAAAGAATAAGTACCTACTGCTTGTATGCCTTAAGGGAGGACTGTTTTATAAATATGCATCTATTAAATTATTCAGCAAGTATCTCCACCCTTGGATATATCCAAAGCCTGACTGGACACAGCCCTGCGCAACCTGCACTGGCTGCCTGTACTTTGAGAAGGGAGTTGGACTAGTTTATCTCCACAGGTCCCTTCCTGCCTTGATGACTTTGTGATTCTGTGTAGTAATGTCTATGTGATAATCTGCAAAGCCCAGTGGACTACTAGTTTACTTGGATACATTTCCTTCCTCACCCTTATTCCAACTACTAATCAATCTCATTTGGAATGCTTGCAAAAGAAAACAAATAAAACTTTGTTTAATTCTAGCCTTTTTTCCCCCATGTTTTCAAGTTCTAACTCCAGGTAAAACTACTGGTAAATACCTCTCCCACAGCAGTTAAAATACTTTCTGTATTTTTTTCTCATTAACATTTTCATGTAATTTTCTTTCCTTTCAATAAAATGGTAGTTTTGTTAGTTTTATTAAAATATCTCCTCTGTCTGCCATGCCTTCGCCTACAGAAATCAGCAGCAGAATTATCCAATTTCTGGTTCATAGTAAGTAATATTAACCCTTGAGCTACTGGGAGTTTTACTTGTGTCCTTGTCAATCCAGAAATAGGGAATGAAAAACAATAACTTTTTTTCATCCGTGAAGCATTAGCAATAAAAGCCCAACACTTCAGCTTCCGGGGAGATGAGATTTTATAGTTGTATTTTTTTTTCTGGGTGCCGTTCCAGCTTTTCAATAAAATTCCAGTTTTGAGCATAGCGGAACTGGTTTCATAGTAATTAAATTACTGGAGATTACAAATTCAATACAGAAACTGTATACAAAATTAAATTTAATTTCACTTCACACTCAATTGCAGTATATGTTTTTTTCCAGAAATTTGTTTTTTCTTGTTTGCTCTGATTCTAACAGTACTCAGGCTCCTTTTTCAAAAGATTATCATTTCAGGTTATGGGTTTGGGGGTTTGCATCTTTGTATATAGCCTATTAAGAACAATGTACTGAGGAAAGATAATGACGTGTATATTGTAGGTAGTTGAGCTGGATCTGCGATCCTGAAAAAGGACCCAAATGGCTAGTTTCATATGTATATCTGGGGCTTTTTTTTAGGTTTTAGTTGCTAATTTGGTTGTGGTGGTTTTTCTAAATACTTTTATTTTATTTTTTTATTTAGTTCACACAGATCTGTCATCTTTCAAGGGTTAAATCAAATACCACACAGATTTTTATTAACTAAGGATTCTCCAGCACCCTGCTTCAATTAGAAGCCTTTGAACTTAATTCAAGTCTGCAATCCTCCTTCCATTACAAAGTAATGTCAAGATCTCTGCAAAGACTGTGGCCTGTTTAATGTCTTAGTTGTCACCTAGTTAAATCCTACTGTTTGACATTTAGAATTATCTCTAATAGCTTTACTACTTTCCTAAGATATTTGTCCCTGTTCAGCATAGCCTTTGTGTAATCTTTGCTAAAATACTAGGCCTAAAACCAAATAGCATGTATGTTACATAGATTTTAAAATTGTAAAAGGCTATATAAACATGAAGTCCACTGAGAATCAATTATGTAATTTGAACTGAAAAGAAAAGAAAACAGACACTATATGAACTTGAACTACCTTAATCATAAACAGAAAAAAATATAAAAAGGAAAAAAACTACAACCAACTTCAAGATCACTTCATCCGATTCTCCTCTTTTTAAAAAGTAATTTCAAGACTAGCTGAGATTACTTCTAATGAATTTATGCAGTTATTTTTTTTACTATTTACACTCAATAAAAATTATTTTCCCTAATATTTTGTTATCAATATTAATAAAGTGAGTATTTCCCACTACACTGCAAATTTGATTGTTGAGTAGTTGCATTAATATATTTGCACTAAATTTCTACCTTTGAGATTACTAAATTATATGCTGTTTTACTCCGCAATCCAGTTATATATCTTAGGCTTAAACTTCACTATTATGATGGAGGGCTAACGTTTCTGTCAGAATTCATTTTTCACAATTATTCAGAATATTTCACGTGCAAGCCCATGGCTACTTTCTTCAGGGAGACAAAAATATTCAAAGAGAACAAAGGTTTACAATTCCTCTCCCCTATTCTCCATATGCTTCTGCTTCTGTGCCTCAGCATACCAAGTCCTTGGTGGTTCCTCCGCAATTCTTTACTGGATACCATTGAAAATAAAATTAATGAAATGATCTTTGTTTCAAGTGCAGTAGGTGAACTTCAAAGGCTCATCCATTAACAAGTATAACTACACTGGTGGTAAGAGACTCAACATCAAGGACATTCTGGATTCTTGGTGCTGTTTTCACTAGGAAAATCTCTCTAGTTAGGGTTATAGTGACAATGCAACCTACAGAGATGGTGGCAAAGCATTCACTGTGATACAGTGACTTGATCTAAAATGCAATGGAGAAGTACTTTTTCCTATGTTTACAGAAACAGAAGTGGGCAGAGAAGAGAACAAAAGCACACATCACAGACATCCGATTGACTGTGGATAGGGAAAACCATGTCAATAAGGCTTGTTGTGACCTTCTGTGGGTGCACCATCTGCAGAGAGCATGACGAAAATTCTTTCTGAATGACACATGTTGCCCCCCGAATCATAATGAGGTCCTGACTTACACCAAAATAAATAGGAACAGCACAATACATGCTTCTGGCTGGCTGCTTTCAAATAGCCCTGGTATTTCTTTGCCTAGCAGAAATCTCATATTGGTTAGCTTCCTTACCAAGATAGAGCACAAACACTGATGTCCATGAAAACCAGTTTCCTCAACCTGATATATTCCCCGGAGTCGAAGATTTGTGGCACAGTTCTCTGCCACCCATCCTGGCATAGATATCTGCCATTTTATTTAAGGTCTTACAGACCACAGTGTCAGACCTTAAAACCAAAGTCAGTTCCTAGGATAACCACAGGGAACTAAGCCAAATCATTGGATCATGAGAATAAACATACTGACAGTGATAGATTCAGCATAACAGACATATCTGGGATGAGACTCTACCACCAACATCAAAGATGAGAACATATACAAGGAACTGAGGCCATATGTGGCAATTTTTTGGCAAATACTGCATAAATGCCTATTTATATGCTCCAGCTAATTAATTCAAAATACACCTATTCCAGACTGGATGATCAAGCAGTGCAAATATTGGAGTTTATCAGATCTTGTCAGGGGCAGGAGGGAGATGAAATCAATTTTCAGCAGACTTCTGAAAATTTATGAAGAACAAAAACGAAGAAAATTGCCTTAAATAGCCAGCTATATTGTGGCTGGTTTCAGCATCATAGAAGTCTGGGTCTGACTGCAAATACTCTGGAGAGCCTATTTTTGGTGATTCTGTGGTGTAGAAGATGGACATATTTTTGAGTCTTGAATCGAACACCGTGAGCGTAAAAGTAGTAAAGGTACAGAAACAGAAATCTTCCAGGTGCCTGAGAACTGATCAAAAAGGTAAAGGAGAACAGAGCATCATATACAGAAGCATGAATTAACACATTCTCTCCACTACAGCTAAGATTGCTGAAATTTTGTTGTGGTTCAATCCAGGACATGTGGTGTTGGTAACAGAGAAATATCTATGGTACATAGCAAAGAAGCAAATGTAGCTCCTGCTGCTCAGCTTTTTTCACAGTGTGATTTGTATTCCTGTTCACTATGCCACACAGTAGGAAAAGTACCACAACAAATTTAGAGATGCTATTCCTAGGAAACCTTGCCTTTGGGCAAGGTGACACAACTGATCATACAAGCACATGCATTTATTACTGGAAAGGCATTGAAAGACCATTTACTACTCAGAACTCATGTTAACTCAGGCAAACACATACCCAGTGCAAACAAATCAACATTATATTCTATACGTAATACCAGAAACTGCATGGAAATATGTTGGTTCCTATGTAGACAATGACAAAACACAGCTTGTAAACCAACAAACCCATGCAGTGCAATTTACTCATAGAACAGAATCATAGAAATATTAAAGTTGGAGAAGACCTCTAAGATCATCTAATCCAACTGTCAGCCTGACACCACCACGCTTACTAAGCAATGTCCTGAAGAGACATATCTACACATTTTTTGAACACCTCCAAGGCTGAGGTCTCAGCCACTTCCCTGGGCAATGTGTTCAAATGCTTCACTACTCATCCAGTAGAGAAGTTTTTCCTAGTATCCAATCTAAACCTTCCCTGGTGCAACTTGAGGCCACTTTTTCTCATCCTATCACTTGTTACCTGGGAGAGAGACTGGAACTCACCTCGCTACAAAATCCTTCCAGGTAATTGTAGAAAGCAGTAAGGCTTCCCCTCAGTCTCCTCTTCTCCAAAAAAACCAATTCCAGTTTCCTCAGCTGCTCCTAAAAACCCCTCTTCTCCAGATTCCCCAGCTCCATTGTGTGCCTCTGGATGGGATCCAGCCCCTCGATGTCTTTCTTTTAATGAGAAGCCCCAAACTGAACAAAGGATTAAAGATGCAGCTTCACCAGCACCAAGCAAAGGAGCACAATCCCTTCCCTGTTGCTTGTCCATCTATTTCTGATCGAAGCCACAACGCTGTTGGTCTTTCTGTCCACCTGGGCCACTTTTGCCTCATGTTCAGCCACTTCTGACCAGAACCTCCAAGTCCTTTTCTATCGGGCAGGTTTCCAGCCACTTCTCTGCAAACCTGTAGTGTTGCATGGGGTTGTTGTGTCCCAAATGCAGGGCTCAACACTGAGCATTGCACTCACACCCCTTGTCCAGATCATGGATTAAGATATTAAACAGAACTTGCCCCAAAAGTGAACCCTGGGGAACATCACTTGTGACCATCCACCAACTGGGTATAATTCAGTTCACCACAATTCTGTGAGCTCCAGCCTATTTTTCACCCAGTGAAGAGAACACCTGACTAAGCCATGAGATGCCAGATTCTCTGGGAGAATGCTGTGAGGGACAGTGTCAAAGGCTTTACTAAAGTCCAAAAAGACAACATCCACAACCTTTCTCTTGTTGGTCACGGGGTCAAAGAAGGAGATCATGTTGGTCAAGCAGTACCTGCCTTTCATGAACCTGTGCTGGCTGAGCCTGATGGCTGATGGCCTGATGGTTGTCCTGGACTTGCCTGGTGAGAACACTCATGAAGAACCACTCTACAGTCTCCCTTAGCACTGAGGCCAGGCTGACAGGCCCATAGTCCCCTGGACGTTCCTTCTAGCTCTTCTGGTACATGGGCATCACATTTGCAAGCCTCCAGCTGTCTGGGACCCCTCTTTTTTATCAGGACTGCTGATAAATGATGGACCATGGCTTGACAAACTCCCCTGCCACCTCTCTCAGTACCCTTGGTTGGATCCCATCTGGCCCCACGGACTTGTGAGTGTCTAGATGGCATAGCAGATTGTTAACTGCTTCATCCTGGATTATGGAGGGGAGGGGTATGTTCTGCTCTCTGTCCCTATCTTACAGCTGAAGGGGCTGGATACCCTGGAGATAACAGGTCTGACTATTAAAGGCTGAGGTGAAGACATCAAGCATCTCAGCCTTTTCCTTGTACTCAGTAGTAATGTTCCCCTCCATATCCAGTAGAGGACGAAGGTTCTCCTTCACTATCTTTTTGTTGTAGATATATTTGCAAAAATATTTTTTACTGTCTCTTGCAACAGTGGGCAGATTGAGTTCTAGGTGGGCTTTTACCTTGTTAATTTTCCAACTTGGGCTCTGTATACCCCATACCTTCATCTTCAACAAGGCCAGGGCATGTCTTGGTAACTGCAGTCCCTAAAACTACCAGCGAGAAGTGCAACCTACCAGCAAGCCCTGGCATTCCTCATTAAGCTTTTGCATTCTGGTCTGAGTGAAAACTACAGTAACTTCCCAGTGACTCATATATAGCTATCTCACTGTCACAGAACCAGGAAATCTGCCTAAATTTTAACAGTGCTGGCAATTTTTTCATAAAAGGTACACTCATCCTTTATCAAATGCAGGGTAGTCAAACCTAAGCAATGCTCTATGTAGTTTTTGTCTTAAACAGATTATAAACTGCTATCTCTGAAGTGATACCAGCCGCTTCAGTCCAGCACAGAGCTGGTTTCTGATTAGGGTTAGCATGACCCCAAACCAAGCAAAAAGGGACTAACAGCAGCTCTCCCCCATCTGGTAGAGACATTATTTCATCAGGTTCACTCACTCTTGAATTAATCCAACCCCTGCTCTGCTATACAGGTGTTCAGTCACCCTCCTTGACTGTATCTCTCATTGAAGTCCTTATCAGCTCAGTAACCAGAGTAAAAAAACACCTTTATATATGGTTTACAGTGTATGGGTAGGCATCAGGACTCCCCTGTGCAGCTTTCCGTTAATTCCTGTTGTCTTGCTGGAAGCAACTTGGTTCATCATTATCTGCTGTGACACGGCCTGCCAGGAGATGGAAGTTGACTTACACTCTTAATTACCCTTGCAGCCTTCAGGAAACCTGACATTTTGGTTGTTAAGAGGAATATTTTTACCCACAAAAGGAATCTGCCACCTGTAACACCAGTTAAGTATGGCATAACACAGCAAGCATTCTGCTTTATTCAGTTGTCGGTAGTGTTAGGTATAATGTAAAAGCAAAAAAATTATTTGTATAGAAAGGGAGGCTTTATTGCAGAGTTCTGGCCCTGGAAGTTGGATTTGCTCATTCAAAAAGCGTACGTCAAATCATTGCAAGTATTTTCCCTTCCCCTGTTCAGACCACCTGTATGTAGCATATATATATAATGATTCAATTCTCTGAAAACTTATGAATAGCTTACATGTATAAAATATCAGTAAAATTACAATAGTTTTTAAAACTTATTTTTAAAGCATGTGCTCTTGTTCATTTCTGACATATACTTTACCCACCTCCAACCTTTAATCTCTCTACTATCTCAGTCTTTCCCACTAAAAATGTCCTACAAACATCACACAATTCAGTCTTTCCCTACTTTTAAGTCCTTCTTCTATTCCCCTTTGTTCCAAGGCAATGTCCGTTCTCAGATTTAATTAAGTTTCAACACCACCCTCTTTTAATGACACTATTGCTAAATAGCAAACCTCAGTCTGCTTTCAAAATCTTTTTCTGCTTCCCTGTTAAAAGACAGTTTTGTTATTCAAGTCAAGCCATGAACAACCTTTCCCTGAAGCACTTTACTTATGCCTATTACTTCTATGGCTATTCCACATGTCCAGCACAAGGCCATTCTTCTAACCATCACTTCAGAGTAAGAGAAACTTAAAGCATAGGTCCCAAGCCTATTTCTGCTTGGAAAAAAAGCTCTAAAATACTTGTGCATCACCATAGACATAAACTCTTGAGTGCAATTATTTGCAAAACTGCCAGTATGTCAAGCCTCCCTATCATCTGGCCCACCAGCTTTGCAGATTATCCACTTTCTGCTGAAATCATGCCCTCCTTCAGCTGTTAATCTGAAGTGCTTATAAAAGAATTTCAGCATAGCTTGTCAGGTGTTCTACAAAACTCTTAATTGTTAGTTCTCTTTGTAGAAATTATTTCAAACAAATATTAGAAAAATCTATACCAGTTTTAAACTTCTGTAGATGAAGAAGGGAATGACTGATTGCGATTTTTTTCCTTTAAAAGTGCTTTAATTGATTTCCACAGAGGCTGAACACAGAATCATGTTTTTATTCAAGTTCATGATGTGAACAAGCAGTGTTCTTTTAAGATTTTTTTCCTGACATCTACTGTCAGACTGAATATGAGCCAGCAGTGTGCCCAGGTGGCCAAGAAGGCCAATGGCATCTTGGCTTGTTTCAGAAACGGTGTGACCAGCAGGTCCAGGGAGGTTATTCTCCCCCTGTACTCGGCACTGGTGAGACCGCTCCTCGAATCCTGTGTTCAGTTCTGGGCCCCTCACCACAAGAAGGATGTTGAGGCTCTGGAAAGAGTCCAGAGAAGAGCAACAAAGCTGGTGAGGGGGCTGGAGAACAGGCCTTATGAGGAGCGGCTGAGAGAGCTGGGGTTGTTTAGCCTGGAGAAGAGGAGGCTGAGGGGAGACCTCATTGCTCTCTACAACTACCTGAAAGGAGGTTGTAGAGAGGAGGGTGCTGGCCTCTTCTCCCAAGTGACAGGGGACAGGACGAGAGGGAATGGCCTCAAGCTCCGCCAGGGGAGGTTTAGGCTAGACGTTAGGAAAAAATTCTTTACAGAAAGGGTCATTGGGCACTGGAACAGGCTGCCCAGGGAGGTGGTTGAGTCACCTTCCCTGGAGGTGTTTAAGGGACGGGTGGATGAGGTGCTGAGGGGCATGGTTTAGTGTTTGATGGGAACGGTTGGACTCGATGATCTGGTGGGTCTCTTCCAACCTGGTTATTCTGTGATTCTGTGATTCTGTGATTCTGTGATTCTGTGATATTAATGACCGTCAATTAAATAAATAGGTGATAAGATTTCTGTTGCAAATAATTTTTAAAAGCTCTTCAATGATGAGACGAATGTACTCTGAATAGCTTGGTTTGTTTCTTTTTCTCCAGTCTATATGAGATTGTGAAATGTGCAAATGATCGTGACAATTCTTGAGACACTTCTAGTTCAGATAGAGAATTGACATGCATGGCCATGCCATGTATGTCTGTCGCAATGAATGAGTATGGCTATTTTATGAAACAAACAAACAAACAAATAAGTCTTTCATATGTAAGAGGGAAATACAAAAGAAAAAAAAAATCAAATTTGCTCTAGCTGTGTGCTCCCAGGAATTTGGAAACAGGAAGGACAATCCATACTAAGGTTGATGGAGCAGTCATTCGATGAAGACAAATTTCTTCAGGATCACAGAATCCAGCAATAACTGATAAAAGAAATAGAAATGATAACTCATTGAAACCTTTGTTAAACTTGCTTTTTTGAATATTTTTTTGATCAAAAGGATTTATCAGAATTATCTACTCAATTTGAGCACAGAAATCACATCTTTCTTTTTTGCCTGCATTTGCAAACTGATGTTGATTCTAATAGATAAAATGCACAAAGCTGAAACTAAAGTAGTTTTCAGTGCTTTAGTATCTGCAATAGCTGGCCTTTAAACTTCTTTCTAAAGTTTAACATAATTTTAGAGATATTTATAAAACATTTTTACCACATCCAACATGACTTAAAAAACCCAGCTATTGACCTCCATCAATATATCAGAAAGACTGATGAAGGGAAGTTATGAGTAAACACAGACTGGAAATTAGAATTCTAAGAACTCAAGGAACAAGAGTTTGGAGGAACTTTCCTACAGGAATAAAAAAGGGATAAGTTACTTTTAAGTGGGAGTTTACAAATTTATGGAATGGAGGATATAATAAGATTATTTGCAGTAAAAAGAGACTAGACTTAATATTGCAGGAGGATCTTTGCAAGCTTGCATTCTTGCATCACATTAGAGAAAACTGCGTTAATATGTGCGTGATTTTTATTATGCAGTTGATGAAGCTCTGCACACAAAAAAGTGTTAAATATTTAACCCAAGAGAGTCTGAGTTTATTTTTGAAAGAAATAGTACTCAGCACTTTATGCAGTTGGAACTATTGCCTAAAGTATTGAAAAGTTTCAAAATGAAATGCTCATTTTCAAGATATTACTACTTAGGAACTTATACCCCACTCTCTTAGGTAAGTAAGTTGCTACTAGAAGTAGGATTTATTTCCTTCAATCATCTGGTTGCTTTTGAAATCTGTATTCATTAGTTTCCAGAAGTCCATGATCAGAGAAACATTAATTTTTAAAAAGTTGTTTTGTGAAACCTCATCAGAAAATTATTGATCTGTTCTTGAAGTATTTCTAGGGCTTGCTTTCTAGATTTTATGATTCAGCATATGACGATGCAATGTATCAGCTGCTTTTTATATATCTAAGAAATTGGATAATTCTGAAATCTCATAGTTACCTATCTTACCTCAGAATAAAGTTGGTACCTTTGAATGAGAAGCAATGTAGTTCTGTAAAATATTAATTTTACTATTTCTAAGTGTATTTAATTTGTCAGAACAACTTATCAAAGTTTGGTACTGCTTTAATGCTGTCAGTTACTAGCTGTCATTTTTTAGGCAATTTTTAATTGATATTTTAAGCAAATTATTGGTTTTGCTGACAATACCCCCATAAGTTGTGTCTCAGCAGATATTTACCACATTTATATGCTTGAATAGCACAGGTCATGATTCTTAATTGAGTTTGTGGTTAGGCAATTTATGCTTTCTAAAAGGAAGCTGTGGAGAAACACAGGCAAATATGCCAGGTTGTAACTTACATAAATGTGTAATTAAGAATAGCTGTAACAAATGACAAATAAACAGTTTATAAAAATTGGGGTCTTATTTTCATTTGAAAAGATCTATCTGTGCTTGTGACTTTCTCCGTGCTCCCTCCCACCCCAGTACACGTGAAGTTGAGCATGGGAGGCCCCAGGGAACACTTCCTCAGCATAGTTCTATCTCCTACAGACAACAGCTGGCAATTAATCACAAAAACCCTGGTTCTATCCAGACACATTTATAGTCCAGGTGTCCTTCTGCGAATTTAGGCTGTGAATGAGATTATGTCTGCCTTTTTTTTATGTTGCTTGCTCAGTTGTCTTTACAGCTCAGTACCCTCAAGAGGCCTGTTTAAGTCAGAATTCAAACACAATAGTTCACTGATGGTTTTTTAATGAACAAAGCTCAAACTGAACTGAGATTAAAAAAAAATAGAGTAGCAGGGAGCACTTCTAAGTATCCTGTGTAAATAAAACTGTTGTTCAGTGACCATGTCAGAGAAAATGAATGTTTTACTTAAACTCATGTAGAAGACAATCACCCAAATTTTCACTTTGCAATGTCCTTCCCTGGCCTATGGGTCCTGGCTCATGGTTTGGCTCAGCTTCTCTGTAAAGTGGCAATGCTAATCTTCGAAATTCATTTTTGCCTCCCTTCTCAGAGATTTGCTATAATCATGAGCCAAAAAAGACTGAGTAGGGCTCAAATTTGCTGACAGATATGACATGGCATTTAAAACATCAGGGCAAATAGTAGACTAACAACAGTGGCAGTGAGAGGATGGCAGGAAAGTGAGTAAAGAGCAGAGGGAGCTTCACCAGGACTTATTTTTTTAAATTGGCAGTTCCCCCTCATATCTATTCATGAACTAAAATGTAGTACAGTTTGAGCAGGCAACTTCTGCTTCAGATAGTCGAAGTAAAAATTCTTTAGACAGCAGTCATCAGGTGTTTTGATTTATAGAATTTCTACATTTTTCTAATGCTACCCCTCTGCCACTGGATACATTCTCCTCTAGAATCCTATCATTTTATCAATAAAAGGGTTGTTTTACAGCCAGTTTTCTGCTATTCATGTTTATATTCTTATTTCAAACTGTGAAGGATACACAATTCTGATTATGTTGGTTGGTTGGTTTTATTGTTACACAGGCTAACTGGGTCTGCATAAAACATATTTATTCATTAGAAGCGAAAAAGTGTAGCATTTCAGCTTTTTTAAATTTTTCCTGTCATTTTTGTACAATTAGAGAAGTCCAATGTAGTTCTATAAGTGGAAGTTGACCTAAATAATGCTATTTCTTGTTCAACGCTGTGTCACACAGGTATGTATGAAGTTAGCAGAATATTTTCTTGCATTTTCAAAGAAAATATTAGCCTAAATGTTATTTATCTGGTACAGAAGTCAGACTTTAAATTTCTGAATAAGTGTTTAGGGACTGAGGATTCAGAGCTTCTGCAAACCACAACTTGACTATCACAACGTGAGAGTGAATTGCAGATATTTTGTCCTTTAAACACAAACTCATTAAGAGAACAGCAGTTGTATAAAAGCAATTATTTTCTTACTTGGAAATCTTTGCTCATGAACATCAGACACAGTGCTGTTCTTACAGGAAAACTTAATAAGCATTCCAAATGAGATAGGAGTTAAAAGCAGAGAAAAGTAGCTTTGTCATACAAGAAAATTGAGTATTCTGTAATGATTTTCTTTCAAGCTGTCCTACTTTAAGAACAAAACTGTCTTCATTCTTCTTATTTAGATAAAAGAAAGCCCTGTGAATAATCTTGGTCTTTCAAGAAACTTTTTTTCCTTTTATTTTTTCTTACATAATTTTTCCACCTGCAGAACATTGCCTTGTATTTGGTTTTATAATGACCTTTCATTTGCTGAAATCCTCAGTCGTGAATTAATCATTCCTTATCTGGGCTACTGCTATTCCCTCTTCAGAATCTTTACAAATCCTTGTTATCTCAGCTTCAGGAGACATGAAGCATCATAGCCAGACAGCTCTGTCTATCCAGTAAATATCACTATATCAGCTTCATCTTCCAGGTCATTCCCTAGCTTTCTACATAGACTGACATTCTAATCAGCCTCAAAATGGAGGTTTTTCAAAATGTTTCATAAATTATTCTAACTCACTGTCTTCATTTGCTGCCCAATGGCACAGAACTTTGCTTTTCCATCTTGGTATCTTCTCTGCCTCTTCCATAATTTCAGCTGACTACTAAGGTCTCATTCAAGCCAAATGAGTTTCCTCTTCTTTCTAGTGTCTCTCTTCTGTACATATTTACAGAATAATGTAAATCTCAAAATACTTTTTAGCAAGAACCAAGAAAATTTTGTGCAAATCCTTGTATGATACTGCTTTACACAGAATTGTATTTCAGAATCTGTCAAGATGAGCCTACAGAAAAAATCAAGAAGATAAACATGTGTAATTTGTTAGTTTCTTTCATTTAATATGGGATGAGCTAAGCTGACACACATAATTTCAGTACAGTTTTTGTTTACATGAGTCTCCCCAAAATGGTTCATGATATTTGTCATTTTTAATCCCCACAACTGAAAAGGGAATGCACATTAAAAATAAATATATAAAAATACAAATATGTAGCTTAATGTTGAATCTGAAGGTTTTCAGTTTTATAAATCGATGCATTTAAAATGTATTTACTGCATTTATTTTCTGAGCCTTAAGTACAAAAATGAAAGAAGATTTGGACAAGGAATATATTATTTGGTTTGGTTTGGTATAGTTTTTTTCAAGAATGTTTAAAAATCTTTAGCTCAAGATACAAAACAAATCTGATGAAAATTCCTCCGTATGAAGGAGGATGTATGTTGAAAGAAACGCTTTATAGAAGGAGAAATAAATTTAAAGAAAGAAATTACATAATAATTCCTAATCCTGATGCAAAATTCCACATAAGGTTTTTCTAATACAGAGAGGTTTGTGACTAAGTCCCCTCCAAACAGAGTAAATGGCCTCTTGTCTGTTCATAATAGCAACAAAACATTTTAAGACTATGAGAATGTGACATTTTAGAATAGCCTGAAAGAACAAACTTAGGACTGTCAAAACCACTTCATACCAATGGCAAGCCTTAAATTTATTCCAGCACCCATTGTTACGTAAACTTACACTGGGAAGTTCCTTTTCTAACAAATGGAAAGGGTTATCCCTGCTTTGAATCAATCTTTGAAGGGCTTTTTCATTCTTTCTACTGGCCACATTTTGAACACCATATAAAAAAGATACAAAAATTCAAGTATAGCTATGTTGTTGAATGAATTCTCATATATGTCACAGTGAGGCTAATTTATAACGTGTGAGCTCTGTTTTCTTTCATTTTGTAAAAAAACTGACTTGCAAACTGAAGTAGGAAGTAATTGCAGTACCGCAGGCGCTTTCCACTGTTTTACTGCCCTGGTTATACATAGTTTTACTGGAGAATCCTTCCTTTTACCAGACAAAAGGACTTTATTTTTTTAAAAAGAGTTGGATTATGAGTTACTGTATGGTTTAACCTGAAGAGCTGCTCTGCAAAGTCTAATTTAAAGCAATAAGGATGCTACAATCCAGGGAACTGTTCTTATGAAACACCCTGACTTTTCAATGAGGTACAAAACATCACGTGATATTATGAAGCTGCCAGTAGAAAAGCAATAGAGAGAAACAGAAACAGAAAACAGGAACAAGGTCAAGTCTGGAGTATTTCAGAGACTTAGCAAAAGACAGATGAGTGTGATACAGTCATGGAGGAATAGATTCCTGGAAACTTATTTTATAATTAGAACATGAGTCTTCAGTATCTGTAGGACAATCGTCATCTACAGCTAGTTTGACCGTTTAAATAACTTTGAATATTCTTTACATATAATGTCATACTCACCACAACTTCTCATGTTCAAATTGTGATATGGCACAGTGAGAGCAGTTGACTACTCACTATTTCTTTTATAATTCAAACTGCTCAGAGTAGCAGGGAGTTTTAGGAATCATAATTGCATATTTCCTCAAGAGTTTGCGCTGTGTTTATTTAAATGGTGATCCTGTTTTGCACCGTTTAAGCACATCTTCTGTCGAATTCAGAAAGGATTTAAAGAAAATTTTGTGAACACACGTGAATTCAATCTGTAACTACCACTTCTTGGTTTTAGGCCTATCAACACAAAAATTAGCCAGTCTTTTCCATAAAAGAACCCGATTTATAAACCTACTATTTTTTCTGTCTCTTTCAGTATAAAACTACCATGATTACTAGATAAAGCCATGTGATGTGAAGAAACATGTCCAAACACGGAAACAACAGGAATTTTCTAATAATGAAGACAGAGAAAAAAGATAAATTGGGAAATTAATTAATGGAAAAGTTAAAATTTTCTGATATACCTAAAACACTATTTGAAATAGACTTGTGAATGTTACTACAGTACAACTCAGTGGAAGGCACAAGAGTCATTAGCTTAATGAAGTTTATTGACTCTTGCTTAAGCAGTTGCTGAGCTATATCTGTAGGCTTTCCACCTACCATTGAACAATTAATTTTATGAGTGCTCCTTCAGTGCAGAGTTTAGCAGATTGACTTCCTTGGACAGTTTCAGCTTGGACTCTCAAGGAAGCTACTCTGAGAGGCAGCAACAGTGAGGATCTCCATGGACAACAATAGCAAACACAAAGATACATAGCAATTAGAGTGAGGATTTTTTGAACAGAAAACAGATACCAACAAAAGACATAAATATTAGTTTAAACATGAGCAAAAGTCAGGATCTGCACTTAAATTATTAGTAAAAGTCCAGGTTACGTAGAATTCAGGCTAAGGCACAGTGAAAATGTTTCACTATCTGTCATTCCACTTCATTTCTCATCTCAAAAATAAAATCTTAAAAGACCACCTATGCAGTCAGTTACATCAATTAACGTTTACTACATGAGGTACTACTAAATGGTTTGGCACAACAGACATGAGCAAGTTCTTCTCAGAGCCTGAGCCAAGAAGACCCATTTAATTGCCATTAGAATATCACAGTGCCCAAGCTAATAAGCCCTGCTGTGCAGCACTGTGTATTACTTTAGGAATGACGCCATGCTAATGTGGCATGGCTTGTACTGGATGAGACTTCAAAAGAACCAGATGGTTTGCTAGATAAAACCCATGTAAACACAGTCACAATCACCAAGAAGTTTAAGTTTCTTGAGCAGCTTATCTCTATATCTCAAATGAATATTTTCTACAAGTATAGCCAGAGCTGCATCTAAGAACAAGTTACAGAAGTCACGATATCTGCTACCTAAGTGGGTAGTGGGAAAGCCTTTTAAAAGATTTCAGCCCTGGTAGATAGCAGTTAGTTATGTTTCTCCTGCTGGCTTGCCTTCCATTTTTTTTTACCAAGGTATAGATAGAACTGCATTTTTCTGCCCTAAAACTAGGAAAGATCACTAGCCTTTCTGCCTTTCAAACTGCACGGATGTAACTCTAAAAGTACAGCTGCCTCCCTGCTGCAGGCTTTGCCTCCTCAATTCATTCTCTGGTTGCAGCAAAGTCACACTGCACAGGTGGGACCATTTGCCACCTAGTTACTTTGCTGAAATATTTAGTGCCCTTTGAAGATGCTACCACAAGCACCATTCCTGCTGTAACAAGTTAATCTTTTTTTTATTCACCTTTGGGTTCTTCTTGCCACATTCTCAGCAAAACACAACTGTCCCCCAGTATAGTTAAGATGCATCCAGCTACTCAAATGTTATCCTTTCAAGCACTGCCTAGAGAGATAGCAGCACTCTTATCTTCAGCGTTCTTCCATCTTCCCTCTGACTGTCAGAGCCACAGTAGCCTTTCTCCCTATCTGCTCCTACGTCAGGCTCTCAGAAACATTTAAAAATCCTAGCCTATCTTCAACCCAATCTCAGCTCTTAAGAAGAACTCACATCCACTGTGACTTTTTGTGAGACGCACAGATTTAAAAGCAAATTACTCCTAACCACGTTTATGGTTCTTCACTTCAGCTCAATATGAGGAATACCCTGGTGTCTAGCAGCCTGAGGAGGCTACTACAAACAATCAACGGAAGATGCTCGTGGAACACAGATTTTAAACAAACTGCAGCACAAGCTTTCCATGGACAAGGCAGCACATGTAACTCTTTAGTTTCAATAGCTGTTCGCTGGACCAGATATTTACAGATCAGCAAATACAAAACATGTGGAGTATTTTAAATGGCATGAAATACTCATTCAGGGAAAAGAAATGTCCCTAAATCCCTGGCAATTAAATAAAGCAGACGAAGAGGTGGCAAGACTGGTTTTGATCTGGATAATATATACATACGTTTCCTTTTTGTGCAAGTCTGGCTAGAGAAATTATCTTCAAATTGAATTAAATGTGACAGTAGCTGTATTTTATTTTTAGATATGATGCTTTAGATAAAGCCTGCACAGTCCTGAACAAAGAACAACCTAGACCGTCTGTTCCCTCATTTTAAAGTTCCTGAATTTTATTTTCTTAAGAAATTCAATCTTCTTGATAGGTCTTCAAATTTTTTTTTTCCCAAATTACAGGATTGATGTTCACCCATCTGGAGAGCAGCGGCAAGGTCGAGTGACATGAAAAGTAAGAACCCTCAAAAGTTAAAACTTATGTTCTCAATTGTTCAGCTAATCCTGAGGAAATGAAGTAAACCTATTTCACAAACTTAAGCATAATCAGAAAAAGTGACACTGTGATCAGTATATCTCCCAAATCTTTGTGTTTATAGACATAATAAACAATTTATATAAAAATACATTCATTTTCCATTTTATGCCTGAAAAATTTTACTCAATTTTTAATAGTTTTCTATTTATTCCCAAAGAATTTTGTGAAAGCTCTCTTTTCTTTTTAGTAAAGGTTTCCATAATATTGTCAAAGGGAACATAAAGGGAACAGAGATGCTTATCATGACTGCAACAAGTGAAACGTCATTACTGCAGTATTTATAAGTAGGTTGCATTTCATAAAGGAGCCACACAATGTGGAAACAACTAAAAACACAACTAGTAACTGGAAGCAAGACAACATTTCTTAATAAAGAAGCTCTCATTCTGGGAACAGCTACATCTCATGAGGAAAAGATGTAAGCATATTTTGTGGTTCTCCAGCTGTCAGGGACATGAGCGCAGAAGTAGAAGAAACCAATATAGTCCAGACAGCCCAAAACAGAGCAACACTAAAGCTCTGACTGGTGAGATTATGCTAATATAGTAGACTTTCAGGCACTGCTAAACGTAAATAATACAGTGTATTATGTGCATTTAAAGCAAGTGTTTGAATGCAGAACACTGCAGAAGGCAAACTTGTGATGTGTCTTGGTGGCTTGGATCTGTGGGTTACCCTTCTTGCACAGACACAACATTTGCTACAGCTCTTTAAGTGCCTTTTGCTTTGGTATAGGTGGTAGTCGGAACTTGCAATTACAATCATTTAAGATATTCTGGTACAAAGGGGTAGGTTTTGATTGCCCTTTCTCTTCTTTTCTGCAGGAGAAGATAGGACCTAACTCCCATCAATTTCTGTCTGCCAGACTTTGGGATCCCTACTACAAGCTATTACTGTTTTTTATCCTCTTAGAATATATAATACATCTTTCAGTATGGGAAAGACGTTAAGGAATCATATTGATTTTTCTGTTTGGAAATTTTTGTTTCCTTGTACTTCTGCAATTCCTCATTTCCTCTGGCATCAGTTTTAAATGTTACAGACTCAGTAAATCCAGTTTTTATTAAATATGACAGCTGTACATGGTTGATGGTGAAATATAATTTCGTAGAATCATACAATCATTTGGTTGGAAAAGATCTTTGAAATCATTGAGTCCAACCATACCTGTGCACTACCAAAAAATGGGATGGGATGTCATCCAGAGGGACCTGAAAAAAACTGGAGAAATGGGCCCATGTGAACATCATGAGGTTCAACAGGGCCAAGTGCAAGGTCCTACACCTCAGCTGGGGCAATCTGCAGTTTCAATACAGAATGGCAAATCAAGCCTAATTTTAAAAAGCAACTTTAGAAAGTAGCATTTATGACAGTTTTAGGGAGATTTCATTTAAAAAGAAAGAGAAGTATCAGATAATTTTTTTATGATATAACTTCCCCAAATTTCCAGCATCGTGTCTAACAATAGATAAAAAACAAAGGAATTTTGTAGCCTACCACTGAGAAAAAACAGATTTTAATAAGATAACAAATAACATCCAAAACAACCTTTCAAATCATTAAGGTTTTTCAGTTTTAAGCATCCCCAGAATGTTAATGTGTCAGCAGGAAATAGGATACTGTGCAATGTGCCAATGATGTACTTAAGAGGAAGACGGTGCATGGGTGAAGCAGTGCTGGTGAGGGTAGGCTCTGCAGTGTGCAGGTGCTGAAGCCGGCTTACTAAACATTGAAAACAAGACATGTTTGCCGTGAGCTCTGCCTCTCCTGCAGCACCCTCCCAATGGTGATGACTGGGAAAAAAAAGGGGTGCCATCAGTGCAGTTCTGGCTAGGGTGGAAGGGGAAGGTGTTGGGTTGCTCAGCCTTGTAGGCAGCAGATGTGTTTTGGGTTATGACTGTTTTCTGAGCAGGTTAGAGGAAGTCAGCAGTCTCGTAACATGTGAAGGAACAGTTTGTCTAATATGCAGCTTGTTTTTCATGGATGTGAGGTAGTGGGAGCATTTTCCTTATTTCCAGGTGAAGTGAAGGAGTCCATCAGCAGACTAGCAGCTGCAGAGCATAATTGCTATTAGACTCAATCTCAAATGAGGTCATAATAATAAATATCATAAACATTGTAAAGTATATTTGATGGTCTCCTTCAACTTCTGTAGTTTGCTTAGTATTATATTTGTCGCAGCCATAATTTTATGGAACAGAAAGAGATAAATATTTTTGCTAATAAAAATTGGTCTAGGTTTTCTCTGTTTCCATGTTTCACCTTCTCTATCAGTGTATTAACTCTCTTAATCTTTTTCAAAGTAATCTGCTATTCAGATTATTTTAGCTAAGGCCCAGTTTTCTGCTAAGAAAATCTTATAAAAGGAGAGGGACTAAAAGACCATGATACAAGACAGATACTGTTTTGCCATAGAATTTCTTAGATTCTGGCATAAATATTTCTGTGCAGCAAATATATGTTTTCCATCAGACTTTGCTCTACCATGTGGCCTAATCTTCTTGATGTTTTGCCCAACATATTGTGAGCTTAGGCTACTATTTCTTTCTTTTGTACAAGCCAGTGATATAAATGCTAGAGCAAATGGTATAAACCCCAATGGAAAACACATATCTATTTCATTGGGGTTATTAGTTGCCAATGGGAATAAACAGATTTTTGTTTTTGAAGAGCTCATTAGCTTCTAAGAAAAAAAAAGCTTCACAAAAAAACCCTTTTTAATCTTGTAAACCTAGTGGGACCCCAAACCAAAATTTCATTTAGCATTTTCGGGAGCCTTTGCTGACCTTGGCTTCAACAAACCTTGTGAGCTTTACTTCAGCCCACACAGCTTTAGATGCTCACAGTTAACTTAGTAGATATCTATTACCGCTTGTGTCCAAATTGAAAAAGTGTGTTTGTTTAGAAAACAACTTCCACAATGAACTCCATTAGATCATCCCTATGACTAGCTTTTCCCTGCTATTTCAATCTTTATCTTTTACTCAGAGTTGTCCAAGAGAGTATATTTCTTGGACAGTGTAGGGCACCATCAATATTCCCTGAAAATTCTATCTACATACTGAAGTGCAGTGTATGCAGGAGGTGCAAATCCCCAGCTACCTGTCTCACTCTTTGCTTCCATTAAAAAACCCCAATCAAACAAACAACAAAAAAACCTCACAAGCAAGATATATTGAGTCAAATATCATGATGCTTACTTGATATAAATGGCTGTCGATGTTGAAAGGGGCATTGCTCTAGAAAATACCAGGAAGTCTACTGTTTTTCTGTTCCCAGAAGACAGTCACATCCTGCTGGTGGTCTTGTCTCCAGAATGAATCTCTAGGGGATATTCTTCAAGGTCACTTTTAATCCTATATACTTCAGAATACAAATAACTTACAAACTGGAAAAAGAGCCTGTAGACAGAGACCACATATCATAAAAAGGTGGGAAAATTATTTTTTTATTGGGGATCAATTTTATTGGTTCCATATGACTTCAAGTAATGGTTTTACAACTAAGAATACTATGTGGAAAGAATCAAGTGATTAAACTTAAATAGAATGATTTTCATACAGAACGTGGGCATGTAAGCTTGGAAATGTTGGCAAATTAATTACAATTTCCAGACTTGCAAAGACAAATCCCTGAATAAATTTTATAGGATTTGAGAAATAAATTTAATTGCAATTTTAAGTACAACATGTCACATTTTAAATGAATTTTAAAAGTCATCAAGGATGACTGACAATGTATTTTAATCTAAATTCAACTTTCACAATATAGGAGAAGTAGCAATTACAACACCTGAGTTATTCAGAATTATATATACAAACAACTTAATCTAAGGGAATAGCATCAAAATATTTACAACAAGTTGTGAGCTTCCGGGAGGTTATTCTGCCCTTGTACTTGGCACTGGTGAGACCGCTCCTCGAATCCTGTGTTCAGTTCTGGGCCCCTCACCATAAGAAGGATGTTGAGGCTCTGGAGCGAGTCCAGAGAAGAGCAACAAAGCTGGTGAGGGGGCTGGAGAACAGGCCTTATGAGGAACGGCTGAGAGAGCTGGGGGTGTTTATGCTGGAGAGGAGGAGACTGAGGGGAGACCTCATTGCTCTCTACAACTCCCTGAAAGGAGGTTGTAGAGAGGAGGGTGCTGGCCTCTTCTCCCAAGTGACAGGGGACAGGACAAGAGGGAATGGCCTCAAGCTCCACCAGGGGAGGTTCAGGCTGGACATTAGGAAAAAAATTTTCATGGAAAGGGCAATTGGGCACTGGAATAGGCTGCCCAGGGAGGTGGTTGATTCACCTTCCCTGGAGATGTTTAAGGGACGGGTGGATGAGGTGCTAAGGGGCATGGTTTAGTGATTGATAGCAATGGTTGGACTGGATGAACCCATAGGTGTTTTTCAACATAGTGATTCTGTGATTCTGTATCTACAAGGCCTTCTCATTTAGAACAATTCTGACAAAAAGATAAAGCCCATTTATTTTTTCCCTTGTGAAACACTTTCTATTCAATTTGTCAAAAAAAAAATCCCTTTTCATAACCTCATTCACTTTGTATTCATCTGCCTTAAATGTGGGATCTCTCACTACCCAGAAAAGCAATAATATTCCTTGATCTCTACTGAAAACAGCTTTACTATGGTAAAGCTTAGGATAGCATCTGCTGCATTCACAGTGATATCCCATCACGTTCATAGAATTAATAATCCAAAGAGCTTTACACCTTTTTTCTTTCCTTTTTTTGCCTGCTTCCAAAAGGTTAGCCTCCAGTTTAGAAAGGAAAAATTGTTTTATAATTCACAAACATGTAGCACATGAATCATTCTGCTTTGGCCCTTGAAATCAACTTTAACATTGTTCTGGAAAGGTAAAAAATTAATTTTATTTTAGTTTATGCCTCTGTTTTCCACCCTTTAAATTCTACCTTCAATGCATAGTGCCGCCTTTTTCTTTATGTGACTAAAGAAACTTTATCATTGGATTCAAATTTCTGTGCCAGATCTTCTAATTCTGGTTTTGCCTCCATACAAAGATATAAATTCTGGGACAATAGTACACATGAAACCACTTTATTTGTTCAGAAGCAAATAGTCTTGATAAGGGGTTGTGTTGCAGTCCTCATTTATGGTTATGTTTCTTATATTTTATGGAGAAGTTTAAAATGTTGTAGACTAAGTTTATTTTCATGCAAGGGCATGTTGAATAATGCTGAATATTTTTCCAAAGAGTAGGCATTTTCTTTAACATAGGTGGAAGCTGAGAGATTGAGTTTCTTGGTCTACAAACAATGTCATTGACTATTGCTATCCATAGATGCAAATGCATAAAAGACCCAAGGGGTCTAGTTCATGATGATTCAGAGTTGGCAGTAAGCTGAGTCACTAAAACTAAATACGGTCCTGTCACTATCCTGAAAGAGACAGGAAATTTGAGATACATCAGCCATTAAGGCCAATAATGGCATTGACACAAAAGCAAACAGATATAAATCATCAATGTCTATACGCAAACTATTTCTATCCATCAGCAGTGCTATAGAATGACTTTCCAACATAAACAGTGATGGGAAAACAGACTACTGAAACGAGCGATTGCTCTCAATCCATCTGTGAGATTACTTGACATGCTGAGGAGACAGTAGCATTCAATGCTGCATTAGGACCCCTGTGCATTTCAGGGTGTAGAGACTTGTTCTTGCCTGTTACAAACAGTGCAGTCAGTGAGTTTTTATTTCCTCCTTGCAGATAGTCTTGTAAAGTTTCTTCCTCACAGTACAAGACACTCCAGAGAGATAAGAAATAATTTCTATTCTGAAAGCCTCTGTTTAGAAATACAGAATTTAAAAAGAGAAAAATCAGGTGGGATGAGGAATTTTCACCAAGATCTCACTGAGCTGATAGTATCTTACTGTCAGAAGGAAGAATGACAGGGTAGGCTTCCAGGGCTATGAGACAGCCCCTGTAATTGGTGAATTTTTCAAAGATGTGCACTAAAGAAGGACAAAACACAAAACGTTCCAGTTTTGGAGGTATAGCAGTCTCAACTAGGGGACTTGTACTAGTATATCTCTAAAAACCATGCATTTAAGGATATCTTAAGGTGCTTGCATCTTTCCCAGGAGTGTGTCATGATTTAACCCCAGCAGGCAATGTGGGGTGCCACTCTGGTGAGCTGAGGTCAGTTGTGCCAGCTGTGCTCCCTCCAAAGTTCTCGTGCAACTCCAGCCTACTGGCTGGCAGGGCAGTCTGAGAAGCAAATAAGACCTCGACAGCGCATAGGCTCTGTTCAGCAATAACTAAAGCATCAGTGCGCCACCAACTCTGTTTTCATCACTATGAAAAGAATTAACTAGATTCCAGTTAAGGCCAGCAGTCTGTCCATAATTTATTTTACACTTGCAGTATTTATTAAAAAATATTTTCATTTGGGACATAGTTGTGAACGTGTAAACAAAGACAGGTGCTGTCGATTTGGGCATGGAAACTCAGTTTGGAATGGTTTCCAGCTTTTAACAAAAAAAAGAAATAGAAGCAGCAGATGCCTAAGCATTTCCCTGTCACATTCTGAGGCTCCAACCCTGCAGGTAGACCCCAGGGGCAATTCCTGTTAAAGTCTGAAGTACTTTTATAATCCATGTGTGAGTTGCTTATGCATAATCCCATTTAACTTTTATAGTATGGTAAGAAATTTTCACTTTCTATGTGCAATGGAAAGTTCATTTCTTGTCATGGGCATTTTCATTGTTTTTATATAAGCTTGACAACATGACCCAACACAAGGTTGTAGATTCTGTA
Organism: Phaenicophaeus curvirostris; assembly: GCF_032191515.1. NCBI lineage: Eukaryota > Metazoa > Chordata > Aves > Cuculiformes > Cuculidae > Phaenicophaeus > Phaenicophaeus curvirostris. The sequence goes on from NC_091431.1 coordinate 20,283,590, forward strand.
GGTTCTGTGATTATTGCACAGTGACATCTTTTTGTATGTGGTAGAATCATAGAGTCATAGAATTGTTTCAGTTGGAAAAGTCCTTTGAGATCATCAAATTCAACTATTGATCCAGCCCTTCTAAGTCCATCACTAGATCATGTCCCCAAGTACGACATCTACTTGTCTTTGAAATACCTCCAGAGATGATGACTCAACCACCTCCCTGGGCAGCCTAATGTACCTCCACTGTATTCTTACAACAACAAAATCAAAATTTGAACACATTAATGTCCAACTGGGTAACTTACTCCTGCTTATTAGGCTGTCTGCATCAAGATTTGTCAGACATAGGTTGCATTACAATTTCTGCTATGTTATGAGCTGCTGCTGTTGCTTCTTTCCCCGTGGGGCTTCTCCAGCAATTCTGATGCCAATCCCAAACTACTAAGCTCAACAGAGTCTATTTCTGGTTCCTCTTTATCACACTGTATCTCATTTAATAGTGGGGCACTGGGTTCATCGGAAGTAGTGGTCCAGCGGTTTAATATAATGCTGTATTTTCAGGTACAGTTTTTGAACATTAATATTCACTTTATTGGAGATACACTAACTTCACTACCCCAACTGCATACCTACATTATCAGCTATGACATATCCTCAGACTTTCTGAATTGACATCAAATATCCATAGCATTATGCTGTTAATTTACGACACCATTTCTAGAACTGCTCACAACTTCGGCTGCATGGTATATACCATGACTGAAATCCTGGCCAAATTTAAGGACCGATGAACTTTCCTTGCAGGTTACTAACAATATTTTATTTAAAATTAAGTATTCAAATAATTTTACTTAGCTGAGTAAAATACTTCTACTTCAGCTGATCAAGTCTGAAGAAACTTGTTGCCACGATCACTTGTAGTATTCATATGAATGCCAAATCCTCAGAACAACTTCAAAAATTCATAATTTCTGTAAGTAGTAATGAAAGGAATAATTAAGGTCATTACTGACCTCGCATATTTAGTGTGTCTTTCTCTGGATCTTGCTTTTGATACAGGGCTGGAGACACCAAAAATGCAGCACACAGTGTCCATATAGACTCAATTTATTATATGTATTACGTATTATATAAACTCCAATTAGAAATCACCCTAATCCTGTATGATTAAGGATTTCCTTTTTATAGTCTGGACCATTTTCTGACCCAAACTGGCTATAAATAGCTCTGAAGAAGAGCTGTTTTGCTGCCTATTAAGTCATTGCTAAACTGGTGTGCTTACAGCTATAGGTGCAATGCTGCCTAATAATCTTTTTCAGTACTTAGCATAGAAATGTCCTAAAGAATCACAGGAGATAACTAGAGTGTCATTGAAAAGATGCTGATAAAGACTATGTTTTATGCCATGACTATCTGAGAAAAACTATATGAGCTTTCTTTTTCATGACATCTGTAACATCTGAGTCAGTGGCTAGTTCCAAGTAATTGTCTGCTCCTGGGTTCGTTGAATGTTCCATGATAAGGAATTCTTATTGTACTTGGATAAACTCACTAAAACTCAGACTTGACTTTTGGCTTGCAAAGAAATAAGCTGGCTTCAGAAAGGATGAATGGTTTTGGCTTGAGTTTTGGTGAGACTTTAGAAGCACTGGGGTGGGGGGCGGGGGCTTTCAAACTGATAAATAAGCCCAACACACATGTTTCTTTCGATCAATGACATTACTGGAAGAACGCACTTCATTTATAGTTAAAACTAGTGAAACATTGGTTTAGCTCTTATTTCTTCATGTACTAATAAATTCTTAAATTATCAAGTGGCTATCAAACATACTTTCTATGACACCATGTGTAGCCAGAGTAAAAAAGTCTAATCCTTGGTTTTGTCACATTTTATGTTGTGTGGCACAGTACCGTGTTGATCTTTAATGCTTGTTTGCCAGCTCACAAAAAATGAAAATAGTGTAAACTTCAGCCACTGATGCTAATATAACAAAAGGAGTTACAAACCTAGTCCAGTGGGAGTGAGAAAAATCATCTATTTATGTATTTAATTTATTAATTATTTATTAATAATTAATTATTTATATATTATTTATTAATTATAATTAATTTATTTAATTTATTTATATATCGGTTAAGAACAATCTTCTGAGTCTTTCACTCCTGTTTTCAGGACAATTGTGATGGTGATACAATAATAGTGTTAGCATTACATTGTAACTTACTAGGTACAATACCAGTAGTCAACTAATCCCTTTTGTTCACGGCATGTATGCAGGTAAGTTTGTTTGGATGGGGCTATGAGTAACTTGATCCAGTGGAAGAGGAATTGGAACTGGATGATCCTTAGTGTCCCTTCCAACACAAACCATTTTGTGATTCTATGGTTCTATGATTCTATGAAGTTCACAGGGAATGAAAATAGGCAGAATTACCCTTGTAAAATTTGTCAGAAGAGATAATGACATTGTCCTACCTTCTGTTAGTAGGGGCTGCAACTGGGAACTCTGTCCCAGAGCCTCCAGATGAGAGAATTAGAGTGACTGTTGGCAAGAATTTCTCAAAAAGCAAATTTTTGCAATGTTCTCTTTTCACTTCATTTCTAGATGTAATATGATGTTGGGGTTTGTATTCTGGGTTTGATTTTGGTTTTGTTTCTAACCATCTATCTCCTTAATTTCATTGGTTCCTATGCGGTTCAAATACAGCTACTCTCAAAAAAGGGCTACCACAGAGATGAGAATGTCTTCAGCAGTTGAGCTAAGATTGACTTTTATTCATGAGAAATGGGAAGCAAAGTTTTTTTGAACAAAATACATTTCATAAAAATCCCACATGGGTTTATTATAGACTTCTGTGAAGATGTTAATCAGTATACAAAAATTTCTTAAGATTTTTTTTTTCATAAAAGGAAGTGCAATTTCACTATACTAAATTGTGATTATCACTAGGATAATCCTGGCAGAACTAACAAAGATTACTGACACATTTCTTGCCTTCTGATCCCAGATATTCGTCTCGTTTCAGTTCCAAATGATCAATGTGCACTTCGATCACAACAGCTCTGTGCAGTGCTTAGGGAAGAGTGGCTGAAAAGCTGCCCAGTGGAAAAGGACCTGAGGTGCTGTTTGGCAGGTGGCTGAACATGAGCCAACAGTGTGCCTGGATGGCTAAGAAGGCCAACAGCATCCTGGCTTTGATTAGAAATGGTGTGGCCAGCAGGACCAGGGAAGGGATTTTCCCCCTCCACCTCAAATAGCATGTTAAGTTTTGGGCCCCTCACTACAAGAAAGGGGCTGAAGCACAACTATTACAAGGAGTTGTTGATGGACCTGGGGTTTTTCAGCCTAGAGAAAAGTAAGCTGAGGGGAGACCTCATTGCTCTCTGCAACTGCCTAAAAGGAGACTTCAGCAAGGTGCGTGCTGGTCTCTTCTCCCAAGTAACAAGTGACAACACAAAAGGAAATGGCCTCAAGTTGTGCCAAGGGAGGTTTAGATTGGATATCAGGAAAAATTTCTTTACTGAAGGAGTGGTGAAACATTGGAACAGGCTGCCCAGGGAGGTGGTTGAGTCTTCATCCCTGGAGATGTTCAGAAAGCATGTAGATGTGGCATTTGGTAAATGATTTAGTAGGCACTGTAGTGTTGGGCTGACAATTAGACTTCATAATCTTAGAGATCTTTTCCAACATTAATAATTCTATGATTCTATGAATGTCCTCTCATTGCTCTGCCTATAATGAGACCAAAGAGCCTCAAGTTCTCTAAACTTCCAAGCATAATACGCAGGGACTCTCCAGTCCATTAAACATGGGATGAGACAGGGCTGCCTACATGCAGTCCGACTGCCTCATGAGTGGGTCTGCTACTAAGTACACTTTCCAAGCCTGTCTTTGTTATTGTACATATCCCATTTTGGAGCATATTCGATTATTCCAGTGAATTTTACATGACTTCCGTTTATTTGACCTTCTAGTACCAGGTCTGCTTCCTTAAGACATTATTATTATTAGTCTTCTATTTTTTACTATAATGACTGTTCCTTTGTTTTTCTTCCTGTTGTCTTATTTGCTCCTTCTACCTTACAACCTTCTGGAGTTTGTCTAATTTCTGCTTCCTGGGAACTTTGTGGTTACTAGGGACATGGCTTAGCGGTGGAGTTGGCAGTGTTAGGTTTACAGCTGGATTCTTAAAGGACTTTTCCAAGCTAAACAAAAAATCATAGAATCATAGGATCACTAGGTTGGAAAATATCTTTGAGATCATCAAGCCCAACCATACCTGTCCACTACTAAATCATATCCCTAAGCACTTCATCTACCCAGCTTTTAAATATCCCCATTGACAGTAACACAGCCACCTTCCTGGGCAGCCTCTGCCAGTGCTTGATAACTCTTTTAGTGAAGACTTTTTTCCTAATGTTCAATCTGAACCTCCTCTGGTGTAACTTGAGGCCACTCCCTCTCATCCAATCACTTCTTGCTTGGAAGAAGTGACAGCACCCACGTTTTTACAACCTCATTTCAGGTAGTTGTGGACAGTGATAAGGTCTTCCTTCAGCCTCCTCTTCTCCAGGCTAAACAACCCCCCTTCCCTCAGCCGCTCCTCATAAGACTTGTTCTCCAGACCCTTCACCAGTTTCATTGCCCTTCTCTGGACATGCTCCAGAACCTCAATGTCTTCTTGTAGCATTTGAGGTATGGCCTCACCAGTGCCAGATACAGGGGCAAAATCACTTCCTTGCTTCTCCTGGCCATAATGTTTCTGAAACAAGCCAAGATGCCACTGCCCTTCTTGGCTACCTGGACTACTGCTGGCTCATGTTCAACTGTCAACCTGCACCCCAGGTCTTTCTCTGCCAGGCAGCTTTCCAGCCACTCATCCCCAAGCCAGTAGCGCTGCACAGGGTTGTTGTGTCCCAAGTGCAGGTCTCTGCTCAAAACAAGAAGAAAAAAAGAGAAAAAAAAAAAGAAAAACAACCTCAAGCCATGCTCAGTAATTTGAATTTTCCAATACATTCATCAGTTTAGGAAAGGGAACCCAGACACTGAATTTGTGTGCAAATGTATCCACACACATTATGGACCCTCCTTTTACTCACAGTCCATTGGGTTTGCACACGTACTTGGACAGTGTTCCCAAACCTCTAGGTGAACCAGAGGAACTCAGAGGAGGACTCTGCTCTTCGTAATCTGTCAGGAGCTGCATTTCAAGCCCATGACCTAGCCTGTCTTACATGTCCCTGTATATCAATGCATTAACCTGGATCCTCTCACCCTATTACAAGTTCACCTTAATACTCAAAGGTAAAGATCACATTCTTTCCTCTCCACTGAATAACAGGATGCTATTTTCCTTTGTGTTTGTGTGTATGTGTGCGTGTGTGTGTGTATGTGTATCTGTCTGGTCCAGATGTCTTTCACAGTCACTTACTAAAACCTACTGAAAGTATTATATTTGGGTGTGTGCCCAGGGGAAAATATTCATGATCTCAGTGGGTTTTAAATTGTTCATGGTGTCCTTGTTTTTGTTGAACATGATCTTAGATAAGCTTCAAATATATGTCAAGAAAAAAAATGGACATCCAGTTCATTCTAACTTTCATGGCCCAAATTCAAAAACTTGTTATGTTTGAAGGGGTAAAATGGCAATACACAGAAATATCTTTCTGTGCAATTAAGACAGAGTTCTAGATTTTTCCTGGCGCCCCACAGCTGGAATCCTCAGTTCATAGTCAGAAAAACACAAATTTCTTGGTAGGCCTCTCCTCAGACTGTGAAAAAACACATCATGTTCACTGCTAATTCTGCATTGTTGCTGATTAAATGAAAACTGAATCTCTCTAACCAGGGTACATCACATAAAGTTGAAAAAAATCAGCATTTATTGTCACCAAACAATAAGCAAAACCACTGCATAAAGCAAACCAATTTAGGTACGGGAAATTGAGACAATAAATCTCCAAGGTAAATTAAATTCATTTGTGATTTAAGAACTCATTGGAAACAAATAATGTTTTAAAAAGGTATAAAAGCCCAAACCTACATTTCTCCTACATAAACTGGTTATGAAAAGACACTAGCAAGTGCCAGCATTCACATACACATTGACATGTGAAAGTGGCTGTTATAGGAGAATATTGTCCCTTAGCCTTGGAAGCTAATGCAAAATCTGCCATCTGCATGGCTGTATGGAAGCAGATCAATCTTTCCAGCCACAAGGCTAGCAATAGTTTTCCATAGCGTTCATTCCACTCACTACTTTATGTCTAGCTATTACTACCAACCTAATTTTCTAATTTAGTTCTCAGGCTTCTTGACTTCACTATTAGATATTTTGGAGTTGTTGCTGTTGTTTGTGTTCTTTGTTCTTATTATTTTAAATAATCTTTAAAAATTCCTTTAGATTTGATAGCTTCCATAAATTCAGTCTTGCATTATTCCTGATAGAACATATATTCTGTTGTGTTTTCTTGATAGGGTTGAATTTCCACCCTTTGGCTATTTTGATTTTATGCTTAACATTATGCTTTCCCTCTCTAATATTCTTGAGGAGCTCTCGTGTAATGCTGAGTGACTTTAATTACTAACTTCTTGATTTCATATTGAGGGGGCTTTAACTCTGTCTTTTAAGTACTCTATCCTCAGCACAAAGATTTTTTGATTTATTTTGTATTATTTCTTTCCTTCAAATTGTTGTACTTATTTGTATTATGGAGAGTAAGAGATAGTGCTTGTGATCTTAACTGTGTTATCATTTAATGCCATTATCCTATTCAACTAATCCAGACACATCCCTACTGCACAAAAAGCAAACCCTCTCTCACTGCCACATGCTCCAGCATTTTAGTTTTACACAGTTTCAAACTTGTATCTGCTCCTAATTTTTCACACAGACCATATATAACTTCTCTTTGCTATTGAATACATGTCCACGCTGTATCCACGCGTTTTGTAGGCAGACTCTATATCTCTACCCATGATAAAGGATACTGAACAGGTTAAAGAATACCATTATCAGATGTCACATGAAATGCTTACTTTCTTCACTCTGGTACTGGACTCTGCAATGTAGACCAAGGAGGTAGTTCTGACTAGTTTCTAGGGAGTGCAAAGGAGAAACAGGCTTACTAAGCCACCTCTGAGGCCTCACCTTGAAGCAGCAGGGGAACAGAGGCAGAAGGTTAGAAGGACACAGGAAAATGTAAATACATAAGAAAACAAAAGGATGATGATGTTGAGAAGGTTTTAAACTAACCTTACAGAGCTTGAGAACCTGATCTCTCCAGCAAATGTCTCACTTCCCTCCAGAGGGTGGCTCAGGAAAATATGCTTGCACTGTGTTAGCATAGCCATTCTTTGTTCTTGATTGCATAACTCTGATGTTTGGCAAACGAGAATAATAGTTGCCAATGAAATTTAATTTTGGTTCATTTCAGATAAGCATCATGTATTATTTCCTGAAAAGGTAATGCTAATAGTGGTGGGTTTGGAGGTAGACATATGGTAAGATTATTATATTTGCTTTCAGTTAGACTAGATAAGGTGAAATCATTACAGAAAAAGGTGAATAATTGTTTATTTTTATCACTTTTGTTGCTTTCTTTGGAACTAAAACGCTCTATTTAAAAACTCTAACATATACTTCTAGAAGTTCTTTCTGTTTATTTGTTAGCTATTAAACTGAGAGAAAAGTTTGCTAAAAGGATGATACCTAACATCTCTGTGAGCAATAAAAATTGAAAGTCACTTGGAAGAAACAGGTCTTGCAGCTGACACAGGTTATAAAATGCTCATGTGGACAGGCATAACTTTTTGTGTTATAACTAAGCAATCTGCTAAGGATAATAGCAAATCACCATACTGTTTCCCAATGCTGAACCTTAAAGATCAGAGCTATCACAAGAAGGCAGAGAGCACACTATTAAATACACCTTGAGGAAGTTTATACACAGTTTATTCCAGCTAATACGCCGAATATACCTTGCTCAGGAATACGAGGAATCCCTTATTATCATTCTTAATTACATTCTAACAGCAAAATAGGGGAATCAAAGAGCACTCTGTGCTAAATTCCACACCTCAAATCCCACACCCCTGTTTTTATTGGTCTTTTGAATGTGGCCAAATCTATCATATTTCTACATGTTTCCTTTTGCATTACATTTATCCTAGAAAATCATAACAGAATCATAGAATCATAGAATCACAGAATGGTTTGGGTTAGAAGGCACCTTGAAGCCCAACCAATTCCAGCTCCCCTGCCATGGGCAGGGACATCTCCCACCACATCGGGCTGCCCAAGGCCCCATCCAACCTGGCCTTGAACACTTCCAGGGCGGGAGCATCCACAACTTCTCTAGGCAGCCTTTGTCAGTGCCTTACAACCCTCCTAGTGAAGAATTTCTTCCCAATATCTAACGTAAATCTTCTCCCCTTCTAATTCAAAGCATTCCCTCTCATCCTGTCACTCCCTGCCCTTCTCAAAAGTCTCTTCCCAGCTTTCCTGCAGCCACCCTTCAAGTACTGGAAGGTCTCCCCAGAGTCCTCTCTTCTCCTGGCTGAAAAATCCAAATTCTTTCAGCTTGTTCTTATGGCAGAGGTTCTCCAGCCCTGTAATCATGTTTGTAGCCTCCTGTGGACCCATTCCAACAGTTACATATCCTTTTTATGCTGGGGATTCCAGCCCAGGACACGTTTGGTCTTCTGGGCTGCAATCACACACTGTTGGCTCATGTCAAGCTTCTCATCAACCAGCACATCCAAGTCCTTCTCCACAAGGCTAGTCTCAATCACATTGTCTGTTCTATATTGAAACCGGGGATTGCCCTGACCCAAGTGCAGGACGTTGCACTTGGCCTTGTTAAACCTTAGGAGATTCTCACATGCCCACTTCTCAGCTTGTCCAGGTCCTTCTGGATGACATCCCATGCTTCTGGTGTGTCAACTGCACCACTCAGCATGGTGCCATCTGCAAACTTGCTGAGGGTGCACTCAATCTCACTGTCTACATCATCAATGAAAATACTAAATAGTATTTGTATATGGCATATGAGACATACCATAAGTGGTATATGGTCCTGGAATACAGTGTACTGAAACTGAATTACATCACCTTGTCAGTCTGGAATGCATTTCCTATGAAAGAACACAAGATAAGTGTGTTACACTGTTAGCTGTTATGCTCACAAAAGATTTAAAGTCATGAGTTTTCTTGTCTGGGTTCAGGACCAAGTTCTATGTCAACAATCCAGAAGTGTTGTCGGATGCTTCCTTCTAAATCCTAAATAGTTGTGCTTTTTCAAAGCCAAAGAAATAAAATATTTGCAAGCACCTTATCTTCAAAAGTGCTGTTGATGAAGACATGCACAAGGAAACACTGAAAAGAGACTGAGCTGCGGTGAAAGAGCCTCCTGTTGGACAGAATCATTTATCAAGACCAACAGTAGCAGAAAGTAAATGAAAACGTGATCTGAATCAGCAGCTGAAAAATAAAAGTCTGTTAGAAATGCTTCTGTCAGATTTTTGGAATAGTTTTGCCCTTATACATCTAAAATACTGTAGGTATCTCCTCAAAATAATAATAATAAAACCATAGTAGACATTAAAGCAATTCTTGAAGAAGCAATAGAATTTTAATAGAAACCACCTGTTAAGATGCTTGGGCTCAAGAGGCCATTGTTTCAGCTGGCTATTTTGATCTTTTTCTGTGATATTTTTAACAACAAATTATTTGCCAAAACACCTTATTTAAATAATTCCTAAAAACAGAATGCCTATATTTTCCTGTTTAAAGGAGGGAAATTCAACCACACTGTATTTATTTACTTTATAACTGCTTATATGCTCTCTTATTCACACCAATTATCTCCTCCTGGAACCACTTGCTACCTCATATATAAGGAAGTCTTAGACTAAAGGTTTGTTGTAAACCTAGCATGGGAAGTTGAAGCATGTCACTCGTACCTTTTAACAGTCAGATTTTCCTCCCTGTTTTCTGATACTGAGCTCTGTCTTCTCCTCAGTAAGATGCATAGGGGAGGCAGATAAAGTAAGAAATGAGATAAACACTCTGCAATGATTAATAAATAAAGTGCTTTTATGCTTTTTAAGCTTTAAAATGCTTTTTAAGAACTGGTAAAGAAGGTCTTGGTTTTTTTTCTCTCACCGTACACTTTTCTTTGTACCTTTCTTCATTCATGGGGCATTCCTGTGCATAGGACTGCAATACAGCGTAGAGTCCTCTTATATAGACCTTGATTAGTAGGTTTCAGTTCTCCTAGCGACACAGTTGTAGTGGCTAGAACATTTAGCCTAGGTAAAATGTCCAAATATTTTCTTGCTCCACAGAGGTTTTGCACCAGGACCATTTCACACAGGGGAATTTCATGATGCTTTGACTACGAGCAATGCCAGGACACACTAATGCAAAGCAGACAATGAGAGGTCGTGGCAGCACAGCTGTAAGGAGGTAGCAAAACTGAACAGTGGGTAAGAAGGTAGACTTAACTAGTGAGCAGATAAAGAGAATTGACATAATTTGACTGTAAATTATGGGCCTAATTGGGAAAAGGAATTAAATTCTTGATCAGCTTAAAGCACATGAGTAGAAATTGTAACTTTTTCAGAGCCCATTTGTTTTGTCTGGTTGTACTCTAAAATCAGCCAATGCTTTGCCTAGCACAGGATCAGGCTTTTTAGTGCATTTCCTGTACAACAGCATATTCTTACATGTAGGTTTGAAAATAGGAAAGAAAGCTTATTCCTTATGGTACAATGTTATTCATGCTTTTGTATGCATAACCGAATTACCATGTAAAGATACTGCTGTTAAAAGCAGACTCTAATTGGATAAAAAAAATAATTTTCAAAGCAAAACGTAATGCTTTACAGATCACATGTGTGCTAAGGATGACATGCAATGTATATATGACATTTCAAGTTCATGTTTTCATAATTCTATGTAGATTGATTGCAAATTCTTGTGAAGTTCACTTGTTTGGATAAATATGTAGCTGCAGAGCTCCCTCTAGCAGAGTTTACTTATTATCAGTCATTATTATCCAGTGTGTCCTCTGAAGTAGTTTTACAACTGCTTTTCTCATTGTTTTCATAAAATAAATCGCTTCATATAGATGCTTTGTTTCTGAAGCTCAGGCTAGAAAATCTGAGAATCAAACTTATTTTGAAAGACATATATTAAATGTAGGAATATTATTTTTATCACAGACCTAATAGAGGATAAAAAAGACTTTTATCCCACAAAGATTTGAAAAGAAACCAGAAAAAAAAGCTTTGAAATTTGCTGCCACTTGCATCCTCTCGTGAGCATGTCAAACACACTAGAAAAGGATGATGACAACTACTTTACCACTAAAAGAGACAGATCATTCTTTTTCACTGTGTATAAAACTGGTATTGATTCTTAAGATGTTTGCAATTGGTAAATGAAGAAGGTAGGTTAACTAACGAGAAGAAAGTTTGGTCTTTCTATGAATGTTGTTTTTGCAGAAAATATATTTAATTGAGCTTTCATTTTTTTTTCTAAGTTGAAAAATGCATTATTCTTACCATGAAATTTCACTGCAAAACTGATAACATTTGCTTTCCTAATAAAATTTTTTACTTATCTTCATTATACATAATCATTTTATGAATTGTATTAATCAAAATACATTTCATAAAATGCTGCAGATTTTCTTAAAATCAACATTTGCCTGTGGCTTTAAGTACTACAGATAGACATTTATTTTTCTTAATTAAAAATATTAGATACATTTCTAACAAAATAATTCTGTTGAAGGTGTAGGAAGAAATCAAACAAAAAACAAAAGGGTAGTAACAAGTATCATAATCACTTTTGACAAATGTCGCCTTGAATATTTGATGAACAGAAACTGAGCAGTTTCATTAATATATGACTGTTTCCACTGAACTATTAAAACACACAACTTATATTTGAGTGGCTAGTAAAAAAGAAAGGAGTTTTTTTCAAGATCAAACCCCTAGAGCTCTAGAATTTTAATATCTACTGCTAACCTACTGTGACTGGAATGTTCATTTGTCTAAAACTATTGACAGTGTATGTTTAACTTAAACAATATAAACTACTGATGGATATTAGGAAAACAAATAATGTATCCTACTGATAGCCGCCAGGGATTTTAAATTAATCTTTTGCAAGATGGAAGTGGTATTCATTTTATTGTCTGTTTTAGAAAAGAGCCTGCAGAAGTTTGACATAATACCTTAAATGCCTTAAAGCAGTATGCCTTTTGCAAAGCTCTGGGCTACCAAAGCAGGAGCAAAATTTCAGCAGGGTTCAAGCTTAGAATCATAGGATCATTAGGTTGGAAAAGACCTTTGAGATCATCAACTGCAATCGTATCTGTCTACCACAGAATCATGTCCCCAGGCACCTCATCTACTCACCTTTTAAACACCTCCAGGGTTGTTGTCTCTACCACCTCCGCGAGCAGCCTGTTCCAGTGCTTGATTACTCTTTCAGTGAAGAAATTTTTCCTAATGTCCAATCTGAACTTTCCATGATGCAGCTTTAGGCCATTCCCTCTTGTCCTATCACTTATGACTTGTGAGAAGACGCCAGCATCCACCTCTCTGCAACCTACTTTTAAGTAGCCATAGGGAGCAATAATGTCTCCCTTCAGCCTCCTCTTCTCAAGGCTGAACAACCTGAGGTTCCTCAGTCACTCTTTATAAGACTTGTTCTCCAGCCCCTTCACCAGCTCCATTGCCCTTCTCTGGTCACGCGCCAGGACCTCAATGTCTTCCTTGTAGCAAGGAGCCCAGAACTGAACACAGGATTCGAGGAGCGGTCTCACCAGTGCCAAGTACAAGGGCAGAATCACCTCCCTGGTCCTGCTGGTCACGCCCTTTCTGGTCCAAGCCAAGATGCCTTTGGCCTTCTTGGCCACCTGGGCCACTGCTGGCTCACGTTCAGTCGACTGTCCACCAACATCCCCAGGTCCTTCTCCAGGCAGCTTTCTAGCCGCAATTCCCCAAGCCTGGAGTGCTGCATGGGGTTGTTGTGTCCCAAGCGCAGGACTCAGTACGTAGCCGTTTTGAGCCTCAGCCCATTGTTCTCAGCCCAGCGGTCCAGCCTGTTCAGCTCCCCCTGTAGAGCCTCCCTGCCTTCCAGCAGATCGACACTTTCTCCCAGCTTAGTGTCATCCACAAACTTGCTGAGGATTCAATCCCCTCATCCAGGTCCTTGATAAGGATATTGAACAGGGCTGGACCCAGCACTGACACCTGGGGACACCACTAGTGACCGGCCTCCAGTTGGAGTTAACTCCATCCACCACTCTTTGAGCCCAGCCATACAGCCAGTTTTTCACCCAGCAGAAGGTGTGCCTGCCCAGGTCAGTGCCAGCCAGTTTCTAAAATAGGACACTTTGAGATAATGTGTCAAAGGCTTTACTGAAGTCCAGGTACAGGTACCCTACATCCACAGCCTTTCTCTCATCCATCAAGTGGTCACCTTGCCATAGAAGGCAATCAGGTTCGTTTGGCAGGATCTGCCTTCATGAACCCATGCTGAGTGGGCCTGTATGTGCTGGGAGATGGCACCCAAGACGAGCTGCTCCATCACCTTCTCTGGCACTGAGGTCAGACTGACAGATCTGTAGTTTCCCAGATCCTCCCTCCAGCCCTTCTTGTAAATGGGGGTAACATCAACCAGCCTCCAGTCCAAGGAAACTTCCCCAGTCAGCCAGGAGAGCTGGTAGATGATGAAAAGAGGTTTGGCAAGTACCTTCACCAGCACCCTTAGTACCTTTGGAGGAATCTCATCTGGCCCCATAGACTTATGAAGATCTAATTTGCCTAGCAGGTCTCTAACCATTTCTTCTTGGATCAAGGGAGTTTTGTTCTGCTCCTCCTCCCTGTCTACTGGCTTGCGAGGTTGAGTATCCAGGGAACATCTCACCTTACTAGTAAAGACTGAGGCAAAAAAGGCATTAAGCAACTCAGCCTTATCCTCATCCTTTGTCACTATTGTTCCCTCTGCGTCCAGTAAAGAATGGAGGTTTTCCTTGGTCCTTCTTTTGTTATTGATGTATTTGTAAAAGGCTTTTCTATTATCTATCACAGAATGGGCCAATCTAAGTTCTAACTAATCTTTAGCCCTTCTGATTTTCTCTCTACAAGCTCTCACTTCATCTCACTTGGAGCAAATATGTCACAGAGCCACCACAAAAACCTACACTACCCAACCATGAAAAGGAAAATGCTGATTTCTTTCTTATTTTTTCTAAGGGTTTGGGGTTTTTTTGTTTGGTTTTGCTTTGGTTTTGATTTTGGTTTTTGTTGTTTCCTCATTTATTCATCAGTTTTCCTTGTATTTATGAATCACCATTCTTAACTGAAGAGACACTTGATTTTGCACACTGGCAAGTGTTTAAGAAAGGGAGAAAATTAAGAGGGGAAAAATTTTGATGTGTAAATATGAGCAAGACAACACTCCGTGCCATCCGGATCTGAACTGTACATTTATGCTGCTTCAAATAATGCAGCTGATCTCCTGTGTAGTAAAGACTGAACAGTTTACATTATTTTTATTTTTTGTGGTGCTTATAATGGGAGGAAGACTTTGCCCTGTAAGTAAGTTTTTTTCAAATGAGGCAGTGGTCTTTCCAACTAGATTTTTCATAGACCAGAAGGGAGAAGATGAGAAACAACTTGCTCATTTTGTGCATTTCCACTACTTAGATGCCCATTTCATAGGTCAGGAGGGACAGTTAGAGGAAGAGCCTGTTTATTGCCAATTTCCACATAATTTCCTGCAATGAAACCATATCCCTGTTTGCTTTTGCTATACCTTCATCTCTTTTTTCTCTAGAAGTCATAATAAACGAGAATATAAACTACATGGTCCTCCTCGTATGTAAAACCACATATGCTTCTTTAAGGACTCTAACCATTATGATCTCAGGTCAAAAAGGAATCAAAGCTGATCTAGGACTATATAAATATCAAGTGGAAAGCAGATAATATCAATTACACTTTTAAATAGACTGTGAAATATCAGTGATAGCTACCACAATGACTACATTCTATAAACAACCATATGTAACTTGCTTGCCAGCATGAAACTAAGCTTGAATGCAAGTTTCTAGACCTAGGTTTCTTCTGAGCAACTAATGGTTTAAAGATGAATTTGAGTTTCATTAAATTGTAAGAGTCCTACCTACATAAGTTTTTTGCCTTCAAAACCCCCACAATTGTAGCTGAAGTCACAAGAGGCCACTTGTGCTGGAACACCTGGCTACAAAGAAGGACTTTATTTAAACAGGGAAGGCACTCCACTCTTCCCTTTAATCTGTAATAACTTGAATTTGTTAACTCGCTTGATGTACTATAAAGACTCCACTTCCCCACCCAGGTTTCTTCATTGTTTTACAAAAATTATTTATTTGGCTCCCTTTAACTCTGAGAAACTTTTTCAGAAAAGATGTCTTTATTTTGAAAGATCAAAGGAGGTCTTTCTCTTAATACCTGCAGACTGATGAATAAGGGTATAAGTAATGTACAAAGAAACCTTGCTGCATTATGAAGGAAACTGGAAGGGCTGCTTTAGCACCTATGTGCAGATACCAAACACAGCTTTCCTGAGGCTAAAAACCCCAACATTCTCTCATCTCTATTTTGCAAATACTTAGCCTTCCTAGGTAACAGCAAGCTGAAAAAGAATATTCCATTTTTGAAAAAAAGAGCACAGGCCAGACAGGCATAATACTTACTTATAGAATACACTAGTCTCCCTTTAAATCCATCTTCTGAGTACTGTTCTGAAAAACTTAGTTTGTCGAAGAACTTAAGCCAGTTTGAAATCATATTCAAAACACACTTGCACAAAAGTTCTGCATTCCCTGGTCAGCAGCTATAATTCTGTCTAATTTTAGTATAACATGTCTTTGTTCCTAAGAGTAAGATATCTAATAGTGCATGTACTATTGCACTATTATTTTCATGTGAGAAGCTTCAAAATTCCAACTGGGATACTTAAAAGACATGATTTTATTTGTAATCCAAGACCTCATTTTTTCTCACTCTCTAAGCAGAAAAAATATTCTGATTTTGAACAGAAAGGAACGAACATCCCTAGATGCATTACAGACTGGACTACAGCCTTCAGAATGTAGAGAGTTAATTTTTGATCTTACTTACAGAGAAGTTGTAAGGTTTCAGCTAGAACAGGTTTTCTGTAATTGCACTTCCAGAAAGATATGGGTCAGTTTGAGAGCCCAAGGGAGGGCAACAGTGCCCATAAAAAGTCTAGAAAGCATGAATCTGAAAGCATCACCAGTGGGAAGATACTGAAACAATATGTCCAAAGACCCCAAAAAGCAGTGATGAATCTTTGGTAGATTGCTGGAAAACAGGCTTTCTAACAGTTGTGACAGTTTAATGCTGGAATTAGTATTAACTGGTGAGCAGGGATTTTACACTACTGAGGTTTTAAAACTCCTGATTGATTGATGAAAGACTGTCAGATGGGATACTGGCCTTACAACTGTTCCTTTTGCAGGAAGGTGGATAAAGGGCCTGTCCAATCATATGTTTCAGAATTAAATGATGTGGAGAGGTAAGGGAGAGGGAAGCTTTCTGATATGCCTGCCTATCTCTCCCTACCATGAATCATAGAATCAAAGAATCCTAGAACCAAAGAATCATACAATAGTTAGGGTTGAAAGAGACCTTAAAGATGATCTAGTTCCAATCCCCCTGCCATGGGCAGGGACATCCCACTAAATCAGGTTACCCAAAGCCACATCCAACCTGGCTTTAAACACCTCCAGGGATGGGGCAGCCACAGCTTTCCTGGGCAACCTTTGCCAGCGCCTCACCACTCTCATGGTGAAGAAGTTCTTCCTTATATCAAGCCTAAATCTGCCCCTCTCCAGTTTATACCCATTCCCCCTCATCCTAGCACCGCAAGCCTTTATGAATAGTCCCTCCCCAGCTCTCTTGTAGCCCCTTTCAGATACTGTAAGGTCACTATAATATCTCCTTGGAGCCTTCTGTTCTCCAGGATGAACAAGCCCAACTCACTCAGCCTGTCCTCACAGGGAAGGTGCTCCAGCCCTCAGATCATCTTTGTAGCCCTCCTCTGGACCTGTTCCAACAGATCCATATCATTCCTATGTTGAGGATTCCAGAACTGGGCGCAATACTCCAGATGAGGTCTCACAAAAGAGGAATAAAGGGGCAGATTCACCTCCCTCGATCTGCTGGCCACACTTCTTTTGATGCAGCCCAGGATATGTTTGGCCTTCTGGGCTGCAAGTGCACACTGCCAGTTCATGTCAAGCTTCTCATCAACCAGCACCCTCAAGTCTTTCTCTGCAGGGCAGCTCTCAACCACATCATCCCCCACCCTTTACTGAAATTGGGGATTGTCCCGAACCAGGTGTAGGACCTTGCACTTGGCCTCGTTGAACCTCATGATGTTCGCATCCAATCCCTCTGGATGACATCCCTTCCTTCTGGTGTGGCAACTGTACCACTTAGCTTGTTGTCATCTGTAAACTTGCTGAGGGTGCACTCAATCTCACTGTCAACATAATTGATGAAGATATTAAACGGCATCTGTTGCAGTATGGACCCCTGAGTGACACCACTTGTCACGGATCTCCATCTGGACTTTGAGCCACTGACCACTAACTACTCTCTGAATATGACCACTCAAGCAGTTTCTTATCCATTGAACCACGCACCCTTCAAATCCATATCTCTCCAATTAAGAGACAAGGATGTTGTGGGGGACTATGTCAAAGGCTTTACAGAAGTCTAGATAGATCACATCCATTGGTTTTCCCGTGTCTACTGCTGTGGTTACCCCATCATAGAAAGCCACTAAGTTGGTCAGACAGGATTTGCCCCTGGTGAAGCCGTGCTGGCTGCCATTAATCACCTCCATGTTCCATGATCTTCCCAGGCACAGAAGTGAGGCCAACAGGTTGGTATTTCTTAGGGTTGTCTTTTCTACCCTTTTTAAAAACGGGCACAACATTACCCTTCTTCCAGTCACCAGGGACTTCTCCTGACTGCCATGACTTTTCAGGTATCATGGAGAGTGCCTTGGCAGCCACATCTGCCAATTCCCTCAGGACTGTGGGATGCATATCATTAGGCCCCATAGACTTATAAATGTTCGCGTTCCTCAGGTGGTCACAAACCTGCTCCACCTCTACAGTGAGAGGGTGTTTATGCCCCTGGTCCAAATCTTGCTGTCCCATGATCCAGGAGGGGTGAGGAGAGCAGTTATCAATGAAGACTGAGACAAAAGAGTTGTTAAGTAGCTCAGCCCTCTCCTCGTCTGTAGATACGTGATCACCATTTCCAACCATCAGCAGGGGTACGTTCTCTTTAACCTTCCTCTTTTGATTGACGAACCTGTAGAAGCCCTTCTTGTTGGTCTTCACTTCCCTCGCCAAGTTGCACCTTGGCCTTCCTGACTTCATCCCTACGCATCCGGGCAGTGTCCCTATACACCTCCTAGGTTCCCCGTCCCTGCTTGCACTGCCCGTGCAGTTCCCTCTTCTTCTTTAGTTTAACCAGCAGGTCTCCACTCAGCCACTCTGGTCTCTTCCCTTCTCTGCCTGATTTCTTTCATCTGCTCTTGCACTTTTCCAGCTCTGTTCCGCTCCCTTGTCCCGGAGGACCATGTCCCAGGGGGTTCTACCAAGTAACTCCTTGAAGAGCTGGAAGTCTGCTTCGCAGAAACTTTGGGCCCTACTGTACTCCTTGCCTGTCCCACAACCCTCTGGACATTAAACTCCACCAGTGTGTAATCACTGCAGCGCAGGCTGCCTCTGATCCTATGTCACTGATGAGTTTCCTTGTATTAGTGACCATCAGGTCCAGTATCACATCTCCTCGGGTCAAGGTCTCTGTAAACTGGACTAAGAAATTATATTCAATGCACACCAGGAGCGTCCAGGATTGCCTACAGCTGCCGTGCTACCGTCTTGATGAATAACTGTGTAATTGGCTTTACATAAGGTCAGCTTCCTTAGGAAAGACAAACACATCTAAGACTTCCCCTCAGCATCTTCCCACATTTTTACTTTTCCTTGAACATCTGAGCTATTGGGCAAAAAGCTAATAGTCAAAAGTATTGATTGAAAGGCTTCATTCTTCTTGTAGCTGTATGCAAAAGCTCTGGCTGATAGTAAGACTTTCAGAGACAAAACTGTAAGGAAATGCTGTATAGAAATCACATCTCTGTGAGTCAGAGTTGTGATTGTTCTACGGATGAGTTTATTTCCACTTCAAGGATGCTCACAAAATTTTTTACGTAGAGGAAGAGCTGGATATCTTCATGGAGCAACATTCCCCATGAAGATTCTAAATTTTGGGATGGTAGTATTTCACTGAAAAATGTGCAGCTGGATAGCTTAAGAAGTTGTTGATGATATGCAGCTGAGAATCCAAATCAAGGCCTAAATCAGTATTGATCAAAGTTAGCTGCAGTGAAATGAACGCCAGAAACATACGGGAGTACCTTCTATCATTAGACACAATCTCTAAAAAACCATAACACTGGCATCAGCCTTGTCAAACCAGACACCCTTCTTGATATGCTTTTAGAGCCTTGTTCTCTTGTTTCCTTCCCAGTAAAATGAAGGTAAAAGATGTGCAGGGAAAAGTGCAAATAATATTACTTATTTAGAAAATGACTGAATGTATAACAACTTGGATTAACATTATCTTCTTTACATAACATAAATACCAAAATAACTGGGTCTGGTATCTAGGACACCAGCTTAGGAGGTAAGAGACGATAGAATTATAGGATCATATACGTGAATTTAAACTCAGCTTTTGCTAGTTTTTCCTTGTGTAGCTTTCAGCACACCACTGGGCTGTGTCTAGGTTCTTTGTTTTACCAAAAATCAATAAAAAATATGCTTTCCTATCTTTCAGTCATGTGGTAGATTAAAAGCACTAAAGAAACTATAAAAGGCTATGATAGTCTGACCTTTAAAAGTTAGGGTTAAGTACCACATAACTGGATCTGTAATAAGCCATTACTTTGATGTCCTGTGGGAAATATTCTATTGATAGGAAAATTCTTACATGTATTTCTTATTACCAGAACAATTGCTAGCCTCTTCTCAGCAGGATAGCCATTCCTTCTGGGCTTTTAGAAATAAGTTTATATGACCTGTCCCAGGTGTCATACAGTATAGTACTTTGAATACACAGAAATCTGTTTCCTTCAATTTGCCATAAAACAGGCTTATACTACTACCTAGACATGAAGATAAAATCCTTGGTCTACAAGGTCTTACACTGTCAGAAAAAGAAGGAGCAATCATGGACACCAGATTCACATCAGCTGGTTTAGAAAAAGCATTTATAAATAATCCCAAGGTTTTCTAACAATATATCACAGTTTGCATTTTGCTAGACAGCAGAGATTTTTGGCTAGTAATTATATACAGTCCTTTTAATCTTCAGTGTGTTCTACAAATAGGAACTAATATCTTCTCTACCACAGAGACCTTTGAACTCTGAGTTGACTGACACTTTCTGGCTTTGGCCAGGAAGATGATCACTGCCGTGCAGCTTGTCAATTTGTTTATTTCTACTACCTTACCTCACTAAAGTACAATAACTTTCGGGCTTTTATTCTTATCTTTCTCAGCATAATAGGAGGGAGAGAGAGGCAGAGATTAAGAATTCAGAAGCAAGATTGAGAACATCTCATCTGATGCCAGTATTTTTTTTTCCACCTCAATTCAAGCAAGACTACTAGAGAGCAGCTTGGAAACCCTTCAGCCACGTGTCCCTGGCTTTTTGTCTGCTTAACAGAGGCCTTGCACAACCTGTGTTTTATGTGCTGTCACCTTGATTTCTCTGTATTTCAGCCCGTCTACTGGTGCCACTGTTTGCCATTGGCCTGCCTTCAAAGCAAGTGCCCGTGGACAGTACTCATATGGTACGTAACATACCGTATGCTTTGACAACTCATGTGGTCTTAATGGGTTTCCCAGTTACAGAGGCTAAAAGAGCAAGGCTGCCTGTTCTGCAGGCTACCACACAGAAGTTCTCATGAATAAATCCTTTAGATAGGGAAAAATAAATCATTTCTACAATGTTTGGTTTTTATCTGGTAGATATAATGAAGTCTTTCTCTCTCACGGCAGGGGAAAGTGCAAATAGGATATCCGCAATGTCATTTAAATGAATAATGACTGGGAGACTAGTTAACTTCATTTCAATAAGACTTCATGATATCTTCACTGCTTGAAGCTGGGTGACATGTTAAAAAAGAATGTCTAGAAATCAGTGATTATCTTTGCCTAGGTATTGTATTGAATTCTTTAAATCCACACAGAAAGAAATATGAGTTTCAGAAAGCAAGGTTATTTATACGCCTCACTTTACAAAACAACACGGAAATGAACCTTGCTGCATGGATCACTTCCTTTAATTTACTCACAGTTTTTGAAGTGATTATCTCCTCTCTCTTCTCTTGTTTTCCTTGACTTTGTTATCTCAATCATCTTTCAGTCATCTCTACCCTGACTTCTCCTGATCCTGCGTCCAGTCATGTGTCTGTTGTCTTTTTTTTCTCTGTGTGAGTTAATAGTTCCAAATACATAGTAAAAATAGTAATGCATCTGTACTGATAAGCTGAAGACCATACAGCAATTTAACTGCTAGAATCTCTGAAACTCATTTAGGTATTTGGAGCTACATTTCATATTATATAAGATCTTCTTGCATTGCCTTTCTTATTTCTCACTTACACATTATCATTCCTCTTCCCATATTCTTCATTTTTTATCTTCAATTTTATATGCTTTCAAGTTATACTGATTCCTTGACAAAAGATAGGGGTGGTGTTGGTGGTGGCTTTTTTTCTGGAGCTAAAATGGTGTAAACATATTACAATGGTAATACCACTCAGCCATTTAAGCTATGTACAGAAACAATGGAAACGTATTTTTAACTCAATGTATAATTTTTAACATGATTGCACCCTTTCTCTGCATAAAATAAGAATAAAATCCAGATCAGACTTGTTGCCTAGTAGGGTTGAGTCAACTATGGCGTAAAGAATCTTTTAAACTTACTATTTTAAACACAGCCCATATCTACCTAGCGTCCATTAATAGTCTTATGTTGTTGTCAATTATTCTGGTTTGAACATAAATGACTCTGAGTTTTGTACCCAGTCCTTGATGTTTGTAGTTCCTACCAAACACCTTCCATTGCTGAACAGCTTGTGTGCCTGCCTCCTGTCCCCACTGCCTTTTAATGTGGGGACATGCGGATGGGGAGAGCAATTCCATATTCTCACATACATTTACAAATTATAATACAGTTGTAAACAGTACATTTAATTTTGAAGACCTGACTCTTCAAAGACATGCTTATTGTGTTTTTTTAAATGCAATGGCCAAGAGGAACCACACAGTGTTAATTAATCATGTGAATGACTTCTCCATAAATGTACGTGCTGTTGAGTATAGGCATTTTTATAAAGAATGGAACAAGATTTCAATAGCACCTGTAAAAGAACAACTTTATGTTTACACACATTGCCATCAAAAGGATTACTCTTCTAAATCCAGGCATGCATGTAAACCATGGAACTGTTGGAGCTTTAACTCTTATTGAAGATATCAGTCCCAAAAGCTCATAAAAACTAGTGTCTCTATCTGCTTTACCTTTTGAATAATAAAGTTCTGAAATTACAAAGCACAAAACCCTAAAGGCAGACTAATAAAACTGTTAAAGTTTCAAATATTTTTTATCATGCATGTATCAATTTTTTCCCTATTATTCTTCCACCAGAATCTTTAAATGAAGTAATTTCTTTCAGAATCAAGGCAAGTACATTTTTACTGTCAATGGAAATAATTGTTACCAGAGATTCCCAATGCCATACAAGGCCCTGAATTGTTATTTTTGTTTTTTCTCTGGTTAGAGATAGAACTTTTTAGATAGAACTCTGTATTTATTTGAATATTTATGTGTTCACAATTCTCAGCTATCTCTTGAAATGCAAATTAAATTGTCTTTTGGCATCATATTAATTAGAAAGAAAATCAAAAGGATGTTCATTTCCCACTCTTGAAAATTCGGCAAATATATTTTCTACTTAAATTATTTGAATTTGAAGAGACGCTCAGAATTTCAATGGATTTGCTTTTGTATTGGAACAAAGCAAGCAGAGGTTTGAAATCTTTAATGCATGAAAGAAAGCCTACTAACTGTGTCACTTACAAAGTTGGCGTAAGGAAGTCCTTAGTTTGGCAACTTGTGAGAGACTTGAGTTCACAAAAAGAGCTTTCCTGCCTTTTAAGTGTCTTCAATTTGAGTAATATTCTCTGCTACCTTCCAATGTATGGACTGAGCTTTCTGTCAAATTGTCAACAATATCCAAGCGTCAGTTTTTCTGGGAAAAAAAGGCACCAAATGAAAAGTATATGATACAAGAGTTTTGAAAGTCTATTCTGGTTAAATGGTTACTCTGCCAAACATAAATAATGTGTTGAAAGTGTATTTTTACTTATACGTGCAATCCACAAAGGTCTCCATCAATTTCATGATACTACTTTTCAAAGGTAACTATGGCTTGGGACTAAATTTCACCAAATTACCTAAACTGAATAGGATTACAAGTTAAAGATCGAGTTGAAGACGTCCCTGTCCCTGCAAGGGGTTTGGACTGGATGACCTGTAAAGGTGCCTTCCAACCCAAAGCATTCTATGATTCCATGTGATAAGAATTGGTGGTGCTGCATAAAAGCATTGAGCTTCTATGAGCTTAGCCCACATTTTTTAAGGTTTTGCGCTTTAAACCAGTAGATGCATTAAGCTGACAATAGTTCAACACACATCTTACTCCCCAGGTCATCTGATTGTACTACTGAATTTAGATGTGACTGTGAGATTTGCTCTGAAACAAGACCCGCTAAGAAAAGTTGTTTGAAGTGGTCTCAAATACATACTTTTTAAACAAACCTTTCATTTTGACCATGTAAATAACAGTGTAGAATTACAGACTAAACATTCAGAGTCCATGAGCTAACAGGCAGTGGAAATTCAGTGTTCACTTCAAGGGATAGGGAACACAACACTTTCTAAAATGGAAAAAAACCTATTTCATTCATGCTTAAGTGGAGAAAAATTGCATCAGTTCACGTATCTTGCAGCTAAAATAAAATATTTCAATCTGCTTTAAAACAAGTTTATTTATACTGAGATAACATTTGCAAAGCACCCTAGAAGCAGGAAGATGTGAGTTTCTGTTTCTAATCTCAGTGGTCATACGATACACAGCCTTAAGGTAGTAAGCACCATTCAAAACAGAGTAGATTTTTTCCATTCATCTAGCATATTTTGTTAAGTTGTAAAAATTTGAAACAAATGTACTCAAAGATATAAAAAAATCAATGATATCGTCAATCAGATATATAAAGCATGTGCACAAATAATTAACAACTATTTCCCTGTGAAGAGGATTAAAGGTTTGGCGTTTTTTGGTAATAATTTCTTGAGGCAATCTTGTATGTATTGTAATGCTAAGGTAATTTTAATCCCTTCTCTATGTATAGACTTGATCGCTATTACAGTTAGGTGATTAAATAAAGAGAAAAAACAAACTAAGGAAAGTACTGGAATGATGGTGCTGTCTGTATTGCTAGAAGCTAATATTTTATTTATCTTAATCCCCAGAATTAAATCACTGAAACAGATTCATTATGAGATCGGGGGCGGGGGCGGAATTCTGCCCTTGCTGACATAAGATAAGACAGTAACTGCAGCACAGTTTCAAATAAAACCATAGTGTTGAAGGGTGTTGAAGTTGAAGAACAATACCCATACTTTCAAAAGATGGTTTGAGATGGCTATGGTATGTGAACAGTGATTGAGGCACTATCATGAATGATCATGGCACACTGAAGAAAGAAAAAATCAGCCTGTGGTGGGGCTTGAGAGAGCCCTTGCTCTGCCAGCCCCTAAGGGACTGATGGCACAATTCTGTAAATTTAACATCAGGGAGGACTAAAAGAAAGGAAATTGCCTAATCTCTATTGATTTCAACAAAATTAGGCTGATTTATCTCAATCAAGAAGGACTGATGAGGCCACATTCTCTACCTCATTTTCTGTAATTTTTTTCTTATGCCAGTGAGATGGTCTGGATCATTGTTATACTTCACAAATCAACACATTCTTTGCTTAATGCATTTGTGATGCCACATGAGTCCCTTAGAATGACAACAGAACTTTTGGATAGGAAGTGCAGTTTCAAGAATCTACAGGACCAAACTAAATGTTTCTTTTCATTTTGCTTACTCTATGAGCTTGAAGATACTAATTCTGCCAATTTTATGAAGGCATATTTAATACTAGCCAGCATGCAATATGTTCTCTAAAATAAGAACTGTTTTGCAAAGAGTTCTGGTGGTTTTGTGATTAAGAAAATAAAGTTCTGGACAGCACATGTGGATACAAAATTATTCTTTCTGCAAAATAACTGCAGTATGAAAGCATTGTTTTGTTCTTTTAATTCTTATTCTTTTGGACATAGATTTCTCTGCACTAGTTCAACAGTGACGACAGTTAGCATGTGGTGGGCTACAATACCGTCTACCAGTATTAACCTATGACCAGACTCTTCGTTAAAACTAATGAACACCAGTAGGGGCTCCATTTTATAGTGCACTTTCCCCAAAGCTAAACATAGAGAACTTCCCCTTATATTTTTACTTAAACTATTGAAACAATAAAAAGAAAGCATAAAATAAGCTAAAGAAATTCGTTGCAGCTCTGTGTTTATTTTAGCTTGCCTTGTATTCATATGTGCAGAATTATTTGAAATGTTCCTCTTCTTTTGGCTGGTGATAAAGTCAAACATATTAAAGTCTTTCTCAATTGGCTTCTTACAGTCTTTTTACCCCCTGCAGCTTGTGCTGAAAAGGCCAGATTCTGCTTATCTTACTGATAAAAACAGTATTTTGTCTTTTCGGTAAGATTATACATGTGAATGAGAGAAGCAGAATTTCCTCCAACGGAACAGATTGAAAACAGTCACAGCAATTCACAGTTTTAAAATGAGGAAATGCATATGCTGTGTTTTTTTTTCTTATTCCTCACCCCCCCATGCTGGTGATCCTTTTATATCTTTGAGGGATGGAAATGCACGCACTTTAAGTAAAGATATTTCTCTGTGTATTTTTGCATCTTGTCTACATATTCTGATTTGGGTTTTTTTTAAAAAAAAATCAGAATTTGTACATAGTATTTGCACAGGAGTTTATAAAATACATGTTACAGTATTTCCTAATCTTTTGTGTGGAACCTTTTGACTTTGAAAAGGATGCAGTATTGGGCCTATTAACTAACTCCACTGTAAATTAGTATGTAAGTAGTTATTTACTTGGGAAACAAAGCTTCACTTAATTGCACTTTTAAGGCAACCTAATTATCAAGCAAATACTAGTTTGCAGGCTTGGGAAAACTGCCCTCTTCCTAAACTGTTAGGTGTAAATCTGCTGCCTTATTTTTACTTCAACTCTCTGATTTTGCTTTGTGTAAGTTGGTTCAGATGACAAAAAGAAGACCACTGTATGGTAATCTTTTTTCCTGTAAAACCAAACAACTCATCAAAAATAGTCTGGATGTAGCTGAGAATACACACCCATGCAGCAAAAAGTTTCAAACAGCTATTGAATGGACTAGAGAGCAAACCCCAGCTGCATTTGGCTTCTGTGGAGTCTAACTGTGGTGGGTTTTTTTGGGTTTGTTTTTTTTTTTTCATTTTGGAGCCCTAATGTGATTTCTTTGTTTGTTTGTTTTGCTTTTTATTTTATAAAACTAACTTCCACAAAGAACTCTTGACACTTTTTAGCTTTGTAGCTCGCCTTGAATGGCACAGATGGATTTCCTCTCCACACTGGATTGCTTGGCTTTCCCCCAAGGCACAGCAGTCACCTTTGACACCACCAACAGTAGGTTAGGGAGCAGCAGTTGTGATAAGAAGCCAGGCTTTTAGAGGGAGGTGTTTACCTGTTGCTTCTGCACTTTATGCTGATGTTAGATGCATATTTAAAGCTTTTGCTTGACTCCTCATTTAACCATTCCTCTGCTGACAAGGGTTGTGGTGGAAAGTGATGGGTATCCACGGAGAGTTGCCTAGCAGGGGGCAAAGGAAGTTCAAGAATCATAGAACTGAAGAATCATAGAATCATGGAATCATGGAATCATGGAGTCATGGAATCATGGAACGGTTTGGGTTGGAAGGGACCTTAAAGCCCATCCAGTTCCAACCCCTGCCATGGGCAGGGACACCTCCCACTGAACCAGGCTGCCCAACGCCCCATCCAACCTGGCCTTGAACACCTCCAGGGATGGGGCAGCTGCAAGCTCTCTGGGCAACCTGTGCCAGAATAAGATCACACAAAACCAGGCAGAAATGATTAACCTCTGCATCGCCTGGAATCTGAGGCAGAGTCTCTGCAGAATGTGATGGGGATGAGCAGGAGCCCCTTTCCAGCTCCAGGAATGCACTTGATGTGAGCAATGTGATATGCGATGGAAGAGGTGGGTGGGAAGGAGAAAGAAGAGGAAGGGGTGTGATGTGATATGCAACGGAAGATGGGGAAGAAGGAGGGTGGGTGCGATAGGATGTGGAATGGAAAGAGGAGTGTGATGTGTGATGGAAGAGGAACGGGAAGGAGGAGCAGGGGATGGGTGCCCCGTGTGCCCCTTGTGTGGTGCGATGAAAGGGTGGGGGGTGAGATGTGATGTGTGATGGAACGGGGAGTGGGAAGGAGGAGAAAAGGGCAGAAGAGATGTGATGTGCAATCGAAGGGGGTGTGGGAAAGAATTGTAGGGGGTGACGTGGTGCATGATGGAAAGGGGGGAAGGAGGTTGGGGGGCGATATGTTATGTATGATGGAAATGGAGGTGGGATGGAGAATGAAGTGGGGGTGCAATACGATGCGTGATGGAAGGGGGAGTGGGAAAGAGGTGGTGGGTTGAGATATGGTGTGTGATGGAAGGAGGGGTGTGATGCGATAGCCATGGAACAGGGAGATGGAAAGAGTTGGGGGTCCTGAGATGTGATGTGTGATGGAAGGGGAGTGGGATGTGATAGCGCTGGAAGGAAGACTGGGAAAGAGTTGGGGTGGGGGCATAAGATGAAGTGTGCACTGGAAGCGGGGATGGAAGAGGGGGCTGGGAAAGAGGTGGGGGGGGAGTGGGACACAATGCAATAGAAGGGACTTTGGGATGTGACAGTGATGGAAGGGGGAGTGGGAAAGAGTTGGGACAGGGGGAGTGAGATGTGTTGTGTGATGGAAGGAGAAGTGGGATGTGATGTGCGATGGAAGGGGGAGTGGGAAAGAGGTGGGGAGGTGGGATGTGATGTGTGATGGAAGGAAGGGTGGGAAAGATGTACAGAGGGTGGGATGTGATGCAATGGAAGAGAGGTGGGAAAGAGTTGCTTGGAGGGGTGAGATGCGATGTGCGGTGGAAGGAGGGGAGGGAAAAGATGTGGGGGGTGGGATGCGATGCAATGGAAGGGGGAGTGGGAAAGAGTTAGGGTAGGGGGGTGGCATGCAATGTTGGATGGAAGGACGGGTGGGATATGATGTGTGATGGAAGGGGGAGTGGTAAAGAGGTGCTGGTAGGTGGGATGCTGCGGTGGAAGGGAGGGTGGGATATGATGCGCAATGGAAGGGGGGTGGGAAAGGGCTGTGGGGGTGGGAAAGGTGTGTTGGTATGTGGGATGCTGTGATGGAAGTGAGGGTGGGATGCGACAGCGATGGAAGGGGGGTGGGAAAGGTGTGCGGGGGGTGGGATGCTGTGATGGAAGTGAGGGTGGGATGCGACAGCGATGGAAGGGGGGTGGGAAAGGTGTGCGGGGGGTGGGATGCTGTGATGGAAGTGAGGGTGGGATGCGACAGCGATGGAAGGGGGGTGGGAAAGGTGTGCGGGGGGTGGGATGCTGTGATGGAAGTGAGGGTGGGATGCGACAGCGATGGAAGGGGGGTGGGAAAGGGGTGCGGGGGGTGGGATGCGATGCAATGGAAGGGGGAGTGGGAAAGAGGTGTTGAGGGTGAGATGATGCGATGGAAGGGTGGGTGGGATGCGACAGCGATGGAAGCGGGAGGCGGAAAGGGGTGCGGGGGTGGGAAAGGGGCGCGGGGGGCGGGATGCTAGGATGGAAGGGAGGGTGGGATACGATGTGCGATGGAAGGGGAGTGGGAAAGGGGCTTGGGGGGTGGGATGCTGCGATGGAAGTGGGGTGGGAAAAGGGCTTGGGGGTGGGATGCTGCGATGGAAGGGCGGGTGGGATACGACGTGCGATGGAAGGGCGGTGGGAAGGGGGCTTGGGGGTGGGATGCTGCGATGGAAGGGCGGGTGCGGAGGAGGAGGGAGGCTGCGGGCGCTGGGAGGAGGAGGAGGAGCAGGGCTCGTTGCGTCCCGCCCCGCGGGGGCGAGCGGCGGAGGGCAGCGCGGTGTCGGGGCGCGGCTGCCCGGCGGGCGCTGTGTGCGCTGCCCCCGCTCCTGCCGCAGCTCGGCTCGGCGGCGATGGGCTCGGCGGCGAGGATGCGGCTGAGCCGCGCCTGCTGCCTGCTGTACCAGCTCTGCGTGCTGTCGGGAGGGCTGGCCGCGGGTGAGTGCGCCGGGAAGGCCGGGGACGGTGGGGGGGACGGACGCCGAGGGCACCGCCGCTCCCGGGCTCGGGCAGGGCTGGGTCGGGGGGGACCGTCCCGGGCAGCCCCCGCTTCGTCTCCATCACCCCCTGCATCCTCCGCGCCGTCGGGTCGCTCGGTCCCCGCCGCCTCCCGGGATGGGGCGAGCGCCACCTCCCCCGGCAGCCCCTGCTTTGCCACCCCCGGTGTCAAAAATTTCTTACCCGTATCTCGCCTGAGGCTCTCTTCTTTTACTTCAAAACCGTTCCCCCTCGTCCGGCTACGACAGGCCGACGTGTGAATAAAACTGCCCTCTGTGTCAGGCTGGTGCAGATGGTGTCTGGCCAAGAGTTGAGAAACGTAATGCTGGGACGCTGGGAATTTTGGTTAATTGTGATGTGGTGTGTGTAACATCATTCATTAGTGATTACAGTTCAGTTTGATTATAATCATAACACCTCCCATATGAGGACAGGCTGAGGGAGTTGGGGTTGTTCAGCCTGGAGAAGAAAAGGCTCCGGGGAGATCTTATAGCGACCTTCTAGTACCTGAAGGGGCTACAAGAAAGCTGGGGAGGGACTGTTCATCAGAGAGTGCAGGAGTAGCACGAGGGGGAATGGTTTTAAGCTGAAAGAAGGGAGATTGAGATGAGATCTTAGAAAGAAATGTTTTACTGCAAGGGTGCTGAGGCACTGACACAGGTTGCCCTGCGAAGCTCTGGCTGCCCCATCCCTGGAGGTGTTCCAGCCCAGGCTGGATGGGGCTTTGAGCAGCCTGATCCAGTGAAAGGTACCCCTGCCCGTGGCTGAGAGCTTGGAAATAGATGATCTTTAAGGTTACTTACAACCCAGGCCATTATATGAGTCTGTGATTCTGTGGTAATGAGGATGCAGCCTGTGTGTGTGCCTGACACCTGTACGTGCACTCACAAACGTGTGGCTGTAAGGTGTGTGTCCATTAGGCTGCTCTTTTGAAATCATAACAGGTCTTGCAAAATATGCTGAGAATGAGGTTGAAATTTTAAAATATTTTTATTCAGGTTTTCCCTGCTAAATTAACAAATATTTTTAGCTGCATGCAAACTTGCCACTTTGTCTTAATGATGAAAGGTTTGTGCAGCTCTCCTTGTGTGGACATTCTGGCTACTGGTACAAACATAACTTCTGCCCACCTCAAGCTCCAACTCTGTCTCAGTATTTACCAGGACTGTGGTGTGTCCCAGGCCCTGGAACAGACATCTGGCCCCTCTGCCATATGTAAGAACAGGATGAAGGGGCCAAATGGAGCCCACTTTATTTTGGGTGGCATGCTTGGTGGGCTGGGAGCCAGAAGGAGCGTGTGGTGGGGAGCGCGGAGTGGGTTTCTGGCAGGTGCTGTGTGCTGCTGTGTGCTCTACTCATTTAAAGCATCTGCTGGCCTTCCTTCCTTCAGGTCTCCATCCATCAGAGGAAACTGAGGAGTGGGAGATCGTCTTCCCCACACTGTGGAGCCAGGGCCAGCAGGAGCCGGTGGGCGGCAGTGGTGGTGGGGGTGGCTGCAGTGCTGACACCAGCTGTGGGAACCAGAGCAGCACCCTCAGTGCCCTCGTCACACCTAGCTCCGTTGCCGGCAATTCCCGGGAGGTGCGTTCAGTCTCCTCCTCGGTGGAAGGGCAGGCACAGACTGTGGGGGAGGCAGCAGAGGAAGAGGACACTGAAGATGAGTATGAGTCTCAGGAGTTTTACCACTGGTCCCCCCTGCCCCAGGGATCTGGTGCTGCCTCTCAGTTGCCACCACCACCATCCCCCCGGCCACTACCTCCAGCAGAGGATGGAGATGAGGTGCTGCTGAGGATCCCAGCTTTTGCTCGGGAGCTCTACCTGCTGCTCAAGAGGGACAGCCGTTTCCTGGCTCCTGGCTTTGCTGTGGAGGAGCGGCTTGGGGGTGAGGGCAAAAGCCCACCAGGTGCTGCACAATCACAGCCTGAAAGAGCTTGTTACTACAGTGGTGCTGTCCTCCGCTACCCAGGCTCCTTCGCCTCCTTCAGTACCTGTGGTGGATTGGTAAGATGACCTTGCATGCAGGAATAGCACAAAGGTCTCTATCCAAGCGTGAGCTTCATCTGCTGCTTTTCACTTCCAACGCTTTCCTGATGTCTTCCTTCTTTCATATCCTTTTGCATTCTACATCTATACTTATGCTTATTTTTAACTGTTTTGCCATTCATGCTTTTATTATCCCACTCATAATTTTTCTCAAATCCTACTTTTGCCTTTATTCTGTAAAGTTTTGATGTCCGCTGCCCCATTTGCATGTACACCTTTGTCCCTCAGTCCCATACCTTTCCTTTTTGGATGTCCTTTTGATTCTTTGACTATCCTTTCTTCAGCTTTTCTCCATCCCTAATTTTATCTTGGTCTTCAATGTGTGCCTGTCATTAGTTACCTCCATGTTAACTCTCCTTTTTTTGGCATGTATCATCATCTCTGCTCTAGTCTATCTGTCATTCCTTTGTTCTTCATTCCTATACTCTAAGCTATTTTTCTCATCTGTGCTATCTTCCTTATATTCTACATCCCAGTTTTTTGACTGTTCAGTATTTTACCTCTGCTTGCTCATCTTCATTATTCCTTTTCTTTCATTCCTCTTATCCCTTTGGCCTTTTTCCCCTACCTTAGAACTTCCTACATGTGGTATCTGCACTTACTTGGATTTGGGACTCTGTAGCCTTCTTTCCTTTCAGTTCCTCCATAGAAGTACATGATGAGAATGTCCTCAGCAGAAATGTTAATACAGTCAGACCTTTTGAGTGGTCATTACTTCTGTGGGATACGTCCCTTCTTTAAAATGAATTTCACTCGCTATAATTTCTGTTGGATCTGTTGTGATTTTTACCAGAAAAAGATCAGGATTGGCCACACTGACAGCAGTAGTGGTGATCCTGTGAGCTGCAATCCCAAAATAACTGGGGGTGGATGGGAAGAGTAGAAAGCAGCTGGGATGATGTAAAGTGCTGGCAGGATTTAAAACAAAACTAAATATTACTACTATTATTCTCATTTTGGTCCCTTATATAGCTTCACAAATGCACATGCCTGCATTACTTTACAAAATATAGAATACAAATAGTAATGGTGATAGGGAGAGTTAATATCATCATTACCTTGGGTTTTCTGGGTGCCTAGATGGATGTAAATCACCACAGTCACATGACAGATGTTTTCTTGTGTTTCTTTCTGAATGTGAATGTCTGACTTGTTCCATTGTCAGTTCATGAAGATATGCTTGCCTTGCTTTTATTTGCATGGTCATGAAGTGAAACCAGGTAAGATGGGGAAATTTTGATTGCTTATTCATTTGCCTGTTTTGACTTACTCAGAAGTCAAAACCCAAACTGAAAATAGTAGAGGGTATGTGGGTTGACACCAAATAAAATATTTGCTTCTGCTTCTGCAAAAAGAAACCGCCAAGTTTCATACAACTCTTAGTGGTAGCTATCTAATAATTGACATTTTGTCAGATTTTCCATAGCATGGCAGCAGAATTAATTGTGGAGACAAATATTGAAAATCAACTGGAGGTGTTTTGAGAGTGATCAGGTAAAGGATTTTTATGCTCTGGAAAAGAATTTGACTTTTGTACTCCTTTGTTCTTCTTTGAATTTTACTTCCTTCTACATTGTATACAGGTAATATTAGGTTAAAGAAATTAGTAGAGATAATTGTCAAAAAATGTCTGCTCAAAAGTGATGTACATCATTACATATCTGTAATTCCTGTGACTTTATTTATAAATTGGAAAAATAGACCCCAGTTTCCTAGGAGCCCCATCATTAATTCTTGACTTAATTAGGCTTATCTCGGAATACCAGCTTCCTATCAGCCATCTATGCATCTCGGTGCTCTGATCGTGTTTCCCTTTCAAAAAGCTGCAGCTGAAATATAAACTATTCTATTTATCTCAAATAAAATTGGAAACTTTTGTTGACGTTGACTAGTGGTGTCATAATCCTCAACTGCATAGGATTGTTTGCAGTGAAACAGTTAAGCAGCTGTTCTTCCTGAGAGTGTTGCTGCGTCAGGCACATAGTTAAAAAAAATTGCACAGTGCTATTATGTCAAAGTTGTCATAACAAATCATAAGTTATTTGTCATCCTTTATTCAGTCATCGCTTGGGCTCTATTATATACGTAAGTTGCTCTGTTTCCAAGCGTCTTGAAAAAACATCATCTATACATTGCTTATTCCACCCTTTTTCCTCTAGGCCTTGCCCTGCTTAAAGAGCCAAGCAATATTTCAACCTACGGTTTCTCTTTTAAATTGTAAAAATCCACTGAGACTTGAATGTACAAATATTTTGTTGTTACTACCTCAGGTACAATTTATTTTTTCATTTTAAAGATAAAGAGATTTCAGACACAATTTGATATGAACGTCTTTCTCATTTCAAAGCCTTGCAGACTTTGGGTTGGGGTTACTAGGCTGCATATACTTTGAAAAGCTAGACAAGTGGGCTCTAAGTTCCTTAACATGCAGCTTAGATTCAACACAGTAATTTTTCCTTTCGGTGTGAAATACAGCATCTCTGTCTAGGATAAAAAAGCTTCCACGATTCTGCTCCTTAGATCGTGGCCTTTTAGTGAATCTCTTTATCCCTGAGGAAAGAAACTATAGTCTGACAGACAACAGTGGTTTTGCCACACGGGAGGAAGGGTGAGGGAATGTAAAGGCCAGGAGAAAAGGTTCGACTGCTTTGTGCAGGAGAGGGTCATAGGCACCGCTACAGATGTGTGGTTGATGCTGTAGGGCTACCTTTGTGAAAAGATGCCAAATATTCAATAAATGAAAAACAGAGCTTGCACAAAAATGTTGTGCCATCCAAGTTGGGATATTGGTGTTTTTTCCAGCTTCTCAAGGCATAAAGAGTCCTGTCATGGCAGTGACATTCAGGAAACAGAGAAAATTTCTATATAGAAGTCTTAACTGCTCTTTTTGTAGCCAGAAAGGCAGAATAACATAGTTGCAGATTTTAGGCAGGTTATTCCTTCAAAGTGGGATTTAGATGTTTTTTGAGTAGTGCACTGGTTGCACTTGGATAAAACATGTCATGGACAGCACAGTAATAAAGCTTCCCTGTATTTCTTGTTTTACAGTTCTTGAGAGCTTCATTAATGTGTTTTTTTTCTTGAGCTACTTGTCAAAAGACAGTATGGAGGGGTGATAATAATGGGGTTCATAACATGCTATGTTAATCATGTGAAAAGACAAGTGAAAAATGAGAGCTGTACTCCAAGATAATTACTAACCAAACTCTGACTGCCAGCATAGGCTTCATTTGGCAAAATATCTTGACAAATGAAGGAAACATAACTTAGTCTAATCAGACTAAACACTGTAGATATGCAAGGACAGTCTAGAAATTCCATCACTACGACCCTGGTGTAATCTCAGAGCTTACATGGTCAGTGGTGACAGTCCTATCCAACTCTTTGTTAAAACACTTGTGGATTGGTGCATCCTTTTGTAGCTCAGTGGGATTTGCTCTGAGTAGATTCTGGGATTCTGCAGTGGTGCTGTGGGAAGATTAATAACGAGAAGTTTCAAAGAATTCTGCATCTGTATGCTGACTGCCTACTTGTTGTTCATCGTTAGCCAAATACCAGGATGTAGGCAGTCCTGCTGATGCCAGGGAGGCTGCACTACTGAAAGTGATGAATTGCAGAGCTAGACCATTAGTTATTTAAGTGGTCGTTTCTCCTGCCTGAATCTGTTTTGCCAAAATATTTGAAATAAGGAAAAAAAGCGCATGTCAAATGTTTCAAATATTTGAAATTGGCAAATTATATAACTTACATTGGGTAGTTCTTTTAGAGTACGCTGTAGGAGAAGCTTACTGTGGATTTAGGATTAAGGAATCTGACTAATGGTTCTTTACAAGCTGTCTGCTCTGTTGCTAGCATGGAAATTGAAGTAATCTCACTCTGTTTCCCCAAAGCAGGCTATAAACACAGCAGATGTGTTCTTTATCCCCCACTCCTTTAATTTCAGAAAGAGAGGCATTTAGGGTTTTTTTTCAGCACCAAAATGCTTACATACTACTCAATGGCTGCGTGGTGATAGGAGTTTTCCTACTGTTCCCTTTTCTCTATCTTTTTAAGTTAAGCTGTCTGCAATAACTAAAGAACAGCAAGGTAGAGAGAGGATTTGAATGTCTTTTTATACCTAAAGTAATGGGATATGTTTAGACTGTTAGGAAGTGCAAACAGGAGCAAATGTGTACACAGAGGATGAACAAGAGAATGCAGCTCCATGCCGTGACTGCTGTTCACCGCAGCACTTAGCAGGTTGTCTTAACAGAACGTGTGGAGATCTGCCTAAACAGACAGCATTGCCAGCTGGGTTAATTTACTGGAGAGCAGCTTTGAAATTCATCTGTGTGGTTCTGTGTTTTCACTGGATTTTAAGAATGTGAAATGGTCAATAGTGTATATATAGCTCTCTAAATACCCAAAGCTTCAGTGTCAAATGCTGTTTGCAAAGAAAATTGATGTGCCTTTTCCCAGTGACTTGAGTTGGAACAAGTCTAAATACATCTCAAATCCAATCCAGGGAAGAGTGTTCTCTAGAGAAGTGTGTGATGCTATTTTTTAGGCCTGATTACTCTTAGCAAACAAGTATTTAAGAATCTGATCAATAATTTATAGACAAGTAGTCACACATTTCCTCCAACTGTTGTACGTACATTTAACGAGCACCATCCAAAGCAATGCTGTCAGCATCAGCAAAAGAATGGGTGTTATTAGTTCTCTGTCATGCAGGGATGTGCCAGATCTCATTGGACAACAAAACTTTAACAAATACTTCCAATACTAACATCCTGTTTTTACAATATAATTGAAATAAATTAGGATGTGAAAAAAACTTTTGTGCCTTCTTTGGCTAATGGAATGCTTGTGTGGTACTTCTGATAAGATCTGAAGAAAACCTGATGTACCTTTGCTGGAAATATATGGGTTTTTTTGTTTCTGACACAAAGTATGTTTTGAAGGTTAGTGCTATTAACCAAGAGTAAGGGAATGACTCATATTGGAATTGGAATTTTTTTTTTATGATATTCTAAATTCACCCAGCCCTTAAATTTGGGACACATAATAGAGCTTCTACGTAACCAGAATTTTTATGTTGTACCTATCCACTGGGGATAGTCTGACTTTACAGGTTGTCTCAGAACAAGCAGAATGAAACTGTAATAGTAATAAAATAAAAAAATATATTTTCTGAATTCCTAAAATTCTGCACAAAGTCACTTTTGAGTCACTTTTTTCAGCCTGAGAAAAGACTGAATCCTTGTTTTTACCTCTTTCCTCCTAGAGAAGGACTTTAACTGAAGTGTTCCAAGTTTTATATAGGAAAACTCCCAGTGAATATAGTTCTTAGTTACACTTCCTAGTGATTCTTGCAATGAGAGCACTATCTGACATGGGAAGTATACTTGAATTTTTGGATGACTTGGGCAGATTTGGAGAGCTGAACTAACTTCTGCTTTTTGCTTGTACAGCTTCTTTCAGTAGCAGTGCAATAATCTGCTGCAACTCCTTTCTTGGCACAGGGACAGACTGTTTGGAAGTGCGTGGATTGCTTGGACTGGGTGTGAGTAGCGATCCTGACATTTGCTGTACAGTGTACATGCAAGGTGAATCCTTGCTTTCATAAGCATCCCAGCTTTTGTTGGGCTCTTGGAGCACGTGGTCAGGAGCAACTCAGGCAGTTCATAAATTGCACTGGGAAACTGTGCTGTTACAGGTTGCGAGGTCCTGGTTTACGGTTTTTAGACTTATTTATGGACTTATTACTTTGATCAAGCTGGAGAATGTCTACCTCATTACACATCCTGGACCATACATTACTAACGTACAAGCCTCAAAATGGTTAAATACCAAGCCTCTTGTCAACTGAAAATAGTACCTCTGCCTTCCCACTTCAGTGATGTTGCAGTTACACATAGTTATTGAGTAACTTCCACACCAGATGCTTCTTCCAAAAGAAATTGGAGACAATTACAGCTTCTTTTGTGCTGAGGATAAGCATTAGAAAATGGAGATCACAAACAATTTTTCATAAAAGGGGAAAGAAAAACGATTGTTACCAATATTCATGGTCCATTTGATACATAGAGACTAAAGTTTGACATTACAGAAAAAGGATTATAAAATTAAATAGGATTATTCTTAAAAGCTGCCAGGATCCAATGAAGTACACACTCCCTCCTTCTATATCCCCAGCTTCCAGTGATTCTGAAATGAAACCCGGGACAAATACAAGCAGCTGTATGTGTGTTTATGCCCCCTCTTTATAACTAGGGCTAACTCAAGATAGAAAAATGTAGGAAATCGCAGGTGGGGTTTTGGAGACTTTTTCAGTTACCTATTCTGAATGATAAACTCTGTTTCTTAGCACGCAGACTGCTTGCTGTTGCACTGTGAGTTTTTTAAAGAAGTGAAACTTTGCTGAGAGGGACAGAAATAAATACGTGAATGAGGGTACTTTGAGTATCCCTTACTGAGAGGTCACGGGTTTACCAAGTTTTGCTTCATTGACTTTAACTTATGCCTTATTTGTGTTTTAAATGTCTTTAAATGGACAATACAAAAAATTGCCATTTGTGGGCAATGTAGGGAATGAGTTGAAATGTCAGAACAGGAAGGAGCTTTGCTCTGTTATAGTAGTGGGTTTCTTTGCAGGAGAAAAAGAAGCACCCCTGGGAAAATAAAGTGTTGGGCTAAAATTTGGGCTTCCCACCTCTGCATAAGGTAGAAAAACAAATGGAATGGGGCTGTGCTCCTGGGAGAATGCCCATACTTTCAATGTATGTGTTGGATCTGTGCCGGGTTGTTCCTCCTGGATGTCAAATACGGGAGAGAGGAGGGCAACCATGCTCCTAGGAAGTCTGGTCTCCAAAAGGATGAAACAAGTTATTTCCATGATATTACTTTGGCACAGGTGCACCTTCCTTCAGCATAGGCTTATCTATTTTTCTGGTAATTTCTCAACTATATTAAAATCTCTTTGTTGTAACCTCACCTTGATCATTTAATGAAGCACAAGTGAAATCACAGTAGAGAAGCCAGGGAAACTGATAAAGTGACCACAGTTAGCTGGAATAACCAGCACATAGGTAAAAACAAATTAACAAACATTTCTCTATCCCATCTGAAACAGCAAGTTAATTACAAACATCAGAGAAATGCTAAATACGTTGTTGGTTTTTTCTTTTTTTAATAAAGAAATTGAATAGTGGAGATGGTGTGCCTTTAAATGTTTGATTAGTGTCATTAGGAACCATAAAGCAATGAAGAACTATGTAATGATAAAGGACTAAAAATTCATTGTTTCTGTTTCCTTCTTGAACTCTGATGCTGCAGTCTGTTGCTATTAGTTTTTGCCTTTCTGGATGAAATACCATTTGATTGGGCTTTTGATTTGGTTGTACGAGAGGTTTTGCTAGCTGTTAAGAACGATAAGTCTTTTAAACATAGGAACAGTAGTGTCAGTGTAATGCTGAAAGTTTTCAAAAATCAGTTTTGATTTAGGCTGAAACTACATTTGAACTACAACGATCTCTGTTTCCTTTAATATTAAGCATTGTGGCACAGTATGCAAGATGTTGGGCCAAGATGCCTCCGACCATGTGGTAATGATTCCTGTCTCATCCTACGAGCTATCCTATAATCATGTAATCGCTCCATCTTGACACAGTTTTGATTTGTGATTCCAATCCTAATTATAGTAGCCTGCTGCTCTCCTAAAGCGTGTAATTTCAGTGCAAATATTTCCTTTGCAATACACTTCCAAGCCATAATTAAAAATAAGAAATATGCAAACTTTGGAGTTTTTTTAAAAAAATTGAGACTGTTGTGAATCACTTCAGAGCTCTACCCATTGTAATTAATAAGCATAAAATTATCAAGGTTGTTTTGCAAGATACAAAATTGAGATGGCAAATGAGAAATAACGTGTAACTCCATTAATGAGTTGTGTTGTTTAAGTAAAGTTTTCACTCCCTACTTTGAAGTTAGCTGCTTTAAAAACAAAAGACTGAGTCTCTGCTAGCTATAACTTTTATGGTTAGTGAACTTAGCATATTCTCCAGTCTTACATTCCTGACTTTTATTCATATCTCATGGTAAGTGCCATTTGTTTCTTTTTTAAAAGAAGAAACAAATGTCCAGTGTGTTGCAACCCTTTTAATTTTATTTTAAAAACACTGTTCTTTGTCTTTCTTTTTTAAAAGATATCTTGGACCTGCAAGAATGGAGATCGTAATAGAGGAAAAAATAGGAACACGCATCATTTCCAA
Organism: Phaenicophaeus curvirostris; assembly: GCF_032191515.1. Lineage (NCBI taxonomy): Eukaryota > Metazoa > Chordata > Aves > Cuculiformes > Cuculidae > Phaenicophaeus > Phaenicophaeus curvirostris. The sequence continues at coordinate 20,323,599 of NC_091431.1, forward strand.
AATGTAGCTCCAGAACAGCAGGGGATCTGGAAAATAGGGAGAAAACAATAGAAAGCATGAGCTGTGAGAGTCATTGTGGGGTTGATGGTAGGTGAGGATATTCCAGGAGAAATCTGAGCATTGATGATCGTCTTGAGGTAGTATGCAAATATCTCACATTGTTCTTTTCTATGACAAGAGTAGGAAGGGAATCAGTCATTTGTACTGGGGAGAAAAGAAGATGTTTGCATGTTCTGTAGCGCATGTCCCTTCCCTTGGTTTACTCAGGTCTGGCACTGATGATTTTGCAGACATAGCATGATGGTTGGTATGTTGCTCTTTGTTTAGCAGAATCAGCAATGTGATGGCAATAGCATGAAACATGCTGAACGCATGCACGTGTGTTTATATCCAGACAGTAGTTGGTCAACCTTTTATAAACCAACCACCCAAAATATCTATATTAGATTTAAAATCAGATTTACATCTGTTGTGCATTAGCCATGCAATTAACATTTTGTTAACCTGTCATTACCTGGACAATCTGTTCTTCTTGGTTATTTCTGTTCCTTCTAATAATGGTATAAATAAGCAAAGAAGTATTATTTGGAAGGGAAATAATGAAGAACATTCCTAGAGTTATTGTTAAGTCTTTAGAATGATAAATCAATACCATAGTATTAGTTGCTAACAATACGTGCATCTGCATGTAAATGAATAGGAGTAAATTTTTTTTTTTTAAGTCTATGCTCTGCATGTTTTTCTTGGGCCTACCTATCATTTGGTCAGAATTAATTTCTGACTTAGTTTTGCATCCAGAAGTGTAGAAATGTGCCCAAACCTAATTTACGAGCGACTTAGTTCCTATGTGATTATCCTCCAACAACTGCATATGCTTGTTTTATGGTATCGGCTGTGCTACTTTAAGTTCTTATTAGATGTCAGAAGTTTTAACCTGGTCCACTCAGGTCAGCTTATTTAGATAGCAGTATGTTAAGGAAAATACAGATATTTGCTCACATGATGTTAATTCAGCTAGGGACAACTTTTTATGATTCAATACAGCATGAATGTACTGGTGTATCCCTCTTGGCGTAAGAGTATGCTGACTGGGAGAAGTGCCCAAGTAATGGCCAGAGTCATTACAGTAATGCCATCTTTTATACAAAAAGTTAAACTGCTTCAGGTGTGCTTAAACTTCTCAGTGTTCTTCTTGTCAGTGAGAACACCGATTAGCGTGGTGATTGGATTATAACCTTGACAACTCAGGTGGAATTCTGCTTGAAGACTTCTTGTATGAAGTGTTTTGCTTTTCTTCTGAAGATGGGAGGCAAGAAAAGAAAGGACACAAAAAATGCCTTTTTTCTGGGATACAGCAGTGAGTGAAGGGCGAGTTCTTACTCATGGTGTTACACAGGGAGCATAAAGCCAGATTTGCACATGTATTATCAGGATTTAATATTTAATTGTGGTCCCTCTTAATTTACTTTTAAAAATACTATAAGAATAAAGCAGTCTGAGTCTGTGTTTCTGTTGTAAGCTCTGTGTGAAACTTCTCAGACTTATGCAATTTTTTAAAATTATCTGAGAATTCACAAGCTTATTGCAGGTTAGGGCACAGGGATTTGTTTAGGTAATTTTCTTCCTAGATAGATCCCCAATCTTTTTTGTCCCTCTATAACATAAATATTTATTAAGTAGCATATGAGGGGAGTGAAGGAGTTAAAAGTAGAAGAGGGTTTACAGGCTAAAATGGATACAATTATGCATATAAAAAATCTAGTTTTCCAATTTCTGGCTGATAGTCTTAGCATGTTTCCCTTTTTCTGCCTGATTACCTCTTTGTTCTGCAGTTGCCTATCTAAGGAAGCATAATAACAAAGACTTCTGTGTTCCTATGGAGTTTTTTTTTTGTTTCAATCCTAAATTATTTGCATTGGAAATAATGGAAGGAAACAATTCCTTCTTTCTTATTTAATTTTCGGTGATAACTCTTTTGCTTGTTTCATATAAACAAAATTGCTTAAGTGACCAGTCATACTGATGCTACTTGGATCAAGATGCTAATATGAAAACTCCATTCTGCACACCATTTGTATTCTTACACACAAAAAATTGAGCTCTCTAGATTTTTTTAAAAAGGGAGAAAACCTTCTTCGAAAAATGTTTTTTTTCCTCCTACTTAAAATAAAAGTTCTTGAAAAATAATTAGAATTAGATATTGTTTTTTTCTTTCACAGAGGCAGCAGAACTTTAGTTTCTGTGTACAACAAAAGGTAAACTAATATATTTTTCCCAAAAAAAGTGGAAGGAGAATCTAGGTTTATCATTGAAAGCAAAAAAATATACACAGTTTGGAAAAAAAAAAAAATATGAATTTCAGTTATAAGTGGAGTCATAGAAGTACATGACTTCTATATATTTCCAGCATTTTTAAGTGATGAAAATCTAAGATAATAATAAATTGTGTGAGTCTTATTTATTTCTCTTATTACTACCAGTTCTGGATTCATGTCATTCTAGATAGAAGTATAAAGCCCAAGCAGAACTTTATTTTATAGGTAGACTGACTTGATTTGTTGAATTATAGTTCTGTGCCCATAAATATGACTTATTTTCCCTTCTTGAATTACTCTTTTCCACAGTTAGTAGTTTTGGCAAATTGTAGATTTGAACGACTGAGTTTCATGGAGTGCTGCCTTGAATTAAATAGTCTTTGAATGCAGTTCAGCCCCTCTCTCAGAAGAAAACCAAAATAATGGAGTCGAGGATAGATATTTCAATAAGGATTAGCAGAGATTAAATTTCTCTATGGATAGTCATGGGTGGGTCTTGGAGCTGTGCCACATCCTTCTGTGGCTACAATGAAAGCGCATGGGTTTGAACAATGGTGGCTCATTGGTATGCACTATTTGAGTGTTTTACATGGATGCATCAATTTAAAGTTGGATTGTTTGTTTTGGTCTTTTTGGTACTAGTCTAGGTGTTTTGTCTAATGTAGTTTACACACAGTTGCTGATTTTTTCCATTTAAATCTTCTGCATAGGACTCAGTGTAGAATGCTTTGTGCTCATCCTTTCTATACTGTTCGATTTTTGTCTGCATAAAATAACATTTCAGATTCTAATGGAATTAAATCCCTTATTGCACTAAAGAAATGGAGTTAATGCAGTTCCATTAGCTAAAGATGTAGCAGTTTGCTTCAGACTCCAGAAGAGTGGTTTTTAGTCTTACCACAAGAAGTGCTGAAGTTACTCACATTACACCAAAATGCTCTAAGAAACACATCTTTCCCAGCACTGAGTCTTTAATTGCAACAATTTTTTTGGATAGGTGGCATTTTTTCCATAGGTGCTGCTTTTTCTAGACCTAGTAATATGTAACTATTCAAGGAGACTTTCTTTTATAATATGATATTAATAATTACTGCAATGTTGTTATATAATTTTAAGGAATATCACTAAAACCAGTTCAGTGTAAAGGATTTTTAAGAAGTTTCATGGAATAAAGTTTTTAAAATCCTGGCTTACTTTAGAGAAGTTGTTGTATTCATTCTGGAAAGGGATATGGTTGGGGTTGTGTTTTTTTTAAAATAATAAATCAGTGCGATGTTCTATTTAATATAGCATGCACTTGATAACCAAAGCCATGTGATTGTTATCACCAGGCCTCACTCAGTTATGACAACAATAAACATAGTTTACAGGTTCAGTAGCTGTTTTAAAGATGTAATTTTATGCCTACTCCAGTTTGAATTGTGCAAGTAAAGGGTTGTGTTCTGCTTATTCAAGTGTAATTGTGCCTTGGTTTTCAGTTTGATTGTAGTGTATTTTATAAGTCTGTATTAGTCATCTGTTGTTTGAGCACATTGCTCCAGCATATTTTTTGAAGCGAAATAAAAGAAGAGTTTCCAGAACATTTTATGCAACAGACAAGAGTCATCTTTGTTCATTAGTCAGTTGGTCCATACACCAACGGTGGAGTTGAGGACGCTCAACCACATGAAACATCTGTTTACTCTATGATTGTGAGGGATACAAAATTAAGACCTTTGTCCACAGGACTCAAGCATTTGATAGCTTTTAATTTCTTCCTTTGGTTTTGCAGCCTTATTAGTTGGTTTATGCTTCCTTTCGTAATGCTGCTTACTTACTTCAGTTACTTTGGAGTCAGCTTTGATCACTGCATGTTTGATGAACCAAACTGAAGGCATGGCCCTTGTGAGTTGCTACTTGAAAATGAGAATTTGTAACAAGGAAAACATAATTCTCTAGCCCACATAAGTACAGATGAAAATATGAAACCTGAAGGCCAGAATGCTGGGAAACCACTGAAAGAACTTCTTTAAAAAAAAAAAAAGTTCTGATTGTATTTGACCGTTTACAGTTGCAAGTTCTTACGTATTCTCTTAGTAGAATAATAAATGCAATATTAATTAAATTGATTTCTTGTTAATAGCAATTTTTCATGCAAATAAAAAGGAATAAGCAAGCTAGGTGGCCAATTAATTACTTTTGCACAGCTTTTGCCTTCTGGTTTCCTACTTTTTGCTAGCTTTAACACCAGGTATTAATTACTGTTTCTTAAATAAATTAATTTTTTTAATGTAAAGATACAGGCAGTGAATTATTCTACACTTCATAACATCAGAATCTTGATTACAAAGAGATTTTATACTGTAACAGCACTGCTGTTGTTCTAAATTGATATGATATTAGAACTGGACTCTACTTAGCGTTCAAGCAGAGAGGGTCGAATACTGTGTCATCCTTATTTGAGCATATATTGATCAGAGCAGATTGAGAATTTTGAGGCTTGCATCCATGGAGTTATTTTTTCATTGTAATGTCCTCATTTGTCTTCCCTTTTAACATTCTAAAATTCAGAAGGTCGCTTCTGATCTTAATTACAGTGTGGTTAACCTCTTATCATAATATTAAGACTTGATCATAGATGACATAAACTTAGTGGTTTTGAAAGAGTGGTTTTTAGTGTCATTATTCTTGAAAAATAATAAATACTTAATGTTAAGCAAAGTTTCTGAGCAAAAGATATCCGTTTTATTAATTCAGCTTGTGTTATTGGACCAAAGAGACAACTAAGGCTTTCTAGCCCATCCTCATAGTTTCTGTTTATTTTTCTTGAGAGGTAAGAATAATTCCAGAATCTACCTGGTTTTACTAATTAGTAAACTGTCTGAGTTAAATAGTAGGATCTACTAAGTGAAGGGAGAAATGACTGGAGTAAGACCAGTAATTTCTATGTGGTGAGTTGGCAGAATAGGTGATGTTTTCGTTTATGACATAGTCCTGGTTACCGTAAACTCTGTGTTGTTGTAGGCATCTAAGATTGAAAAATACCATATTTGTTTCAGTAAGAATTAGAGTGTACCTTGTGTGCAGTTCTGGATATTCTGCACATTTAGTAGCTGGACTGCTGAAACCTGGCTTGCCAATAGCTGCCTCTGTTCGTAGGATCATTAGTCAATCCTTGCATAGTTACCTCACGCAAATGCATACAATACAGGTTTTTTAATTTAAGTTAGTTTAAAAATCAATTTTTTTTTAGTATGTCTTTAACTCAGCCTGTCTTGAAATAGGTTTTAATTTGACTATCATATACATAATGTAAATTTTGACTTCTCATTTCAACAATGGTTTGTAGCACTTGGATCAGAAATGATGATTTGATTTTAAAATTTTATAAACTAAAATCACCTGTGCTAAGAGCAGTAGGCTTTCTGTACCTCATAAACTTCCAGAGTGCTGCATAAGGAAAAGAAATAAAAAACATGCCTGTGGTAAGTCTGCATTTCTTAGTTTGTAGTTTCCATTTATAAATCTTAAAGTGTTAGTAATTCTGAATTTGTTATTTTAAAGATACATATGTGGAATACTTTTCTTGAATGAATATGAAACCGTCCATATGGAAGAAAACAGAATTTCAGGTACTGCGAGCTCCAAGTTCAGATCATCTCTATATTGTATAGTGTCTCTCTCTTCTCTCTGCTTTTTCCTCCATTTATTTAACGGATGTTGAGCCTTAATACTTGAGAGATTAACAGGCATATAGCTGTGGTGCATGTATATTTGAAATCTGTGTAGCTGCAATTTAGTAACAAAAAGATGTTTATTTAAAGAGTAATGTTAGCTGCATAGCACAGAAACAAGGAAAAAAGAGGCACTTAAAGTATTTGTGCTTCTGTCAAAATTTTCTCATGTATATACGTTTGCATGCAAGTGCAATTGTTTGTTCTGTAGATGTTGCAATTGAAAGCTAGGATTTAAATTGTGATTTATGCAAAAATTTTAAAATATATCCACGACTTTTGAATATATCAGATTATTAATATTCACCATATACATATAGACTTCTGAAGGTGAACGCTAGTTAAGAATACATGAACATAAATATCTTGGTGAAATTTATATTGCAAGCCAGTGGCAGAACAAGATCAGAATTCTAAACTTAAAACAAAGACAGAGAAAAAGTAAATAATGGAATTGGACTAGAATTTAGAGATCAGGACAGTATCAACTTAGTATAACATCACAGCCAAGTTCATGTCCCCCTGGTGAGAGGTGATGATAGTGTAGGCAGTTATATAGATCAGCTGTTATTACCAGAAAAAAATCTGTAAGAACACAGTTGTAGGGATTATTCATCCTAAACTGAGGAATTACTGCCTGAGTTGTTACATCTTTCAGAAATTCTACACACTGAAATGCTGTATCATTCATGCAGGATTGCAGCACACCTTGATTTTTTTAAATACCTTGGACAAAGATCATAGAATCATAGAATCACTAGGTTGGAAAAGACCCACAGGATCATCGAGTCCAACCATTCCCATCAATCACTAAACCATGCCCCTCTGCCCCTCACCCACCTATACTTTAAACACCTCCAGGGAAGGTGAATCAACTACCTCCCTGGGCAGCCTGTTCCAGTGCCCAATAACCCTTTCTGGGAAAAATTTTTTCCTAATGTTTAGCCTGAACCTCCCCTGGCTCAGCTTGAGGCCATTCCCTCTCGTCCTGTCTCCTGTCCCTTGGGAGAAGCGGCCAGCACCCTCCTCTCTACAACCTCCTTTCAGGGAGTTGTAGAGAGCAATGAGGTCTCTCCTCAGCCTCCTCTTCTCCAGCATAAACACCCCCAGCTCTCTCAGCTGTTCCTCATAAGGCCTGTTCTCCAGCCCCTTCACCAGCTTCGTTGCTCTTCTCTGGACTCGCTCCAGAGCCTCAACATCCTTCTTGTGGTGAGGGGCCCAGAACTGAACACAGGATTCGAGGAGCGGTCTCACCAGTGCCGAGTCCAGAGGGAGAATAACCTCCCTGGACCTGCTGGTCACACCGTTTCTGATCCAAGCCAAGATGCCATTGGCCTTCTTGGCCACCTGGGCCACTGCTGGCTCATGTTCAGTCGCTGTCAACCAACACCCCCAGGTCCTTCTCCTCCAGGCAGCTTTCCAGCCAGACTTCTCCTAGTCTGTAGCTGCACAGGGTTGTTGTGGCCCAAGTGCAGGACCCGGCATTTGGCCTTGTTAAACCTCCTGCCATTGGATTCAGCCCAGCGGTCCAACCTGTCCAGATCCATTTGGAGCCTCCCGACCCTCCAGCAGATCCACGTTTCCTCCCAGCTTAGTGTCATCCACAAACTTGCTAAGGGTGCACTCGATGCCTTCATCCAGGTCATTGATAAAGACATTGAACAGGGCTGGACCCAGCACTGAGCCCTGGGGAACCCCACTTGTCACTGGCCTCCAGCTGGATTTCACACCATTTCCCACCACTCTCTGGGCCCAGCCATCCAACCAGTTTTCCACCCAGGAGAGTGTGCGCCTGTCCAGGCCAGAGGTGACAGTTTCTCAAGCAGAATGCTGGGAGAAACTGTGTCAAAAGCTTCACTGAAGTCCAGGAAGATGCATCCACAGCCTTTCCCTCATCCAGTAGTTGAGTCACTTTGTCATAGAAGGCGATCAGGTTAGTCTGGCAAGACCTGCCTTTTGTGAACCTGTGTTGACTGGGCCTGATCACCCGGTTCTCTTGCATGTGCTTCATGATAGCACTCAAGATCACCTGCTCCATGACTTTCCCTGGCACTGAGGTCAGACTGACGGGCCTGTAGTTTCCTGGGTCCTCCCTCCGGCCCTTCTTGTAGATGGGCACAACATCAGCCAGCCTCCAGTCCAGTGGGACTTCCCCAGTCTTCCCGGACTGTTGGAAGATGATGGAAAGGGGTTTGGCAAGCACACCTGCCAGCCCCCTCAGTACTTTTGGGTGGGTTCCATCCGGCCCCATAGACATGTGTGTGTGTCTAGTTGGGAAAGCAAGGCTCTAACCACCTCCTCTCGGATCATGGGAGCCTCATTCTCCTCCTCTGACACCTGGATATTTGAGTAAATTTTCTATTTTTTGGATGTATGTTACACTTCAGTAGATTATATACATTTTCATTGTGCTTTTTCTCCTCATTTGCATACATCTCTTTGTTGTATTCCATGCTTCACCTACTGCCCACAAAGGCCACCTGGTCCATTTTAGCAGATCTGCTCTCCACCCACCCACCCAACAGCTACTCTGTACCAGATCGGGAAGTGAATCTGTCTCAGGGGATGAACTTGGCATTCATGCTTGCTGAATTTCACAAGGTTCTTGCTGATAACTATTAATAAATATATCTTTATAAATATATTTTATGTTTGTAGGTTGAATGGCACTATAGACTGCACAAAATAAATGAAACACCAGGGAGGGGGTTGAGTCTCCTTCCCTGGAGGTGTTTAAGGGACAGGTGAACAAGGTGCTAAGGGACATGGTTTAGTATTTGATAGGAATGGATGGGTCTTTTCCTACCTGGTGATTCTATGATTCTATGATTTGGCTTTAGGAGCTTGTAATTAATGTTTCTTATGTTTTTGCTTGAACTGTGTGAAAGTAGTGCTTAGAATTCCCTTATGGTAGTAATTTGCAGTGATTTATTATTAAAGATACTCCAGTTGCCTCAAACTGCTACAGATTAGACTTGTCTCTCTGGAGAGATAAACCAGTGTTCACACATCTCGTTCATGGCACAGTCTGTGTAGGCAAGTGACTGTTTATAAAGGTTTCTGTCATTTCAGGAAGAGTCCTCTTAAGAACTATAGGAGTTTGCTCAAAACCAGTGTCCTATTTACCTCCTTTTAACATTTAATATTTTGATATTGGAGTTATGGTTCACTCATGATTTTGAATTTTTTTATGTTTAAATTATGCTGTGCCCTCTCAGTGCAAGACATAAAAGTATTTGAGATGAGTTCTACATTTTAAAGCACTGAGCCTCTTCCAGTGTTTTGACACATCTAATTTGACTAAAGTGAACTGAAATTAAACCATACTTCTTGGTAACTGCTGCCAAAATAAGAGTGCACAGTGGACTCTACTTACGTGTGTGCTGTTGAAGCAATAAATCTGTGAAAAGAATGTATGTATGTTTAATTTTATTAAACTTAGTGATTTGATTTTATTTTATCTTTTTAAGGAGAATCTGTGAAAGCTTATACATAGAATTGTAGAAAGGTTTGAGTTGAATGGACCTTAAAGATCATCTAGTTCCAGCCTCCCTCCAATGGGCAGGGACACCTCTGACCAGATCAGGCTGCCCAAGGCCCATCCAACGTGTCCTTGAACACCTCCAGGGATGGGGCAGCCACAACATCCCTGGGCAACCTGTGCCACTGCCTCACCACTCTCACAGTGAAGAAATTCTTCCCTATGTCTAGTCTAAATCTGCCCCTCTCCAATTTATAGTCACTCCCCTTGGTTCTATCACTACAAGCCTTTATAAAAAGTCCCTCCCCAGCTTTTTGTAGCCCCCTTCAGGTACTGGAAGGTCTCCTTGGAGCCTTCTCTTCTCCAGGCTGAACAACCCCAACTCTCTCAGCCTATCCTCATATGGGAGGGGCTCCAGCCCTCTGAACATCTTCGTAGCCCTCCTCTGGACCTGTTCCAACAGCTCCATTTCCTTCTTATGTTGAGGATTCCAGATCCGGACACAATACTCCAGGTGGGGTCTCACAAGAGCATGATGTTGTGATGAACCTTCTGACACCTTGCTCAGGAGAAATAGTTTTCACCTGTGTGTCTAGCTATAACATGTTGTATGCCTTACACTACGGGAGAAGAAAGTAGTGTCAAAGGCTAGCAGACAAAACTAGTTACATCTAGGAAATTGAGACAAAAAAGCTATTTTTGTGCAAACAGAATGTCAGGTGTAATGATGACCTTAGAATAATTAATTGTAAATAACAAATGGTAGTAATTCTATTATCCCTAATGATTTTATTACGTGTTTGACTGTTGCGCTGTACTTTCCCAGTTCTTAAAGAGTTCATTCTCCATGTGAAGCTGGCTGCCTTTCAATGGAAGATGTACCTTTGGTGTAATATCCTATGATCATTCTGAAGTCCCACTCTCATAAATTTAGCTGGCAGAGTAAGAGTCATAATTCCAGTAAATTTTGCCTCGTTTTCTGTATGACTATTCATAGTAATGTGGACAGAAGGCAGGGGTTTAGATGAAAAAAGAGCGTATTCTTTTTGATGTTTCAGTTTCTTCTTTGTCGGGAAAGCTCCCAGACATTTCTAGTCATGAAGAACCTAGCTTACATGCTTTATATGAGTGGGATGTAAGATGAGAAGTGACACCTGAGGAGCTGATTTTGCTTTAGTGGTAAATTCAGAGCTGCAAAGTACAGCAAAATTAAACAAACCAAAGGCTGGTGAAAGTGGCTTCTGATGTGACTTACTACTTTTATACTACATTTATATATTTGCTCTATAGACTCTTGACTTAACTGACAGGGACAGGAGGAGGAAAAGACTATGTATGTGCTGATTATGAGCCATCAGGCACAATCTGGATGTGAAAGATGCATCCAACCGGTGGAGGACACTTAGTGGGGATACAGAAACTTCGTTCTTATTTCACAGAGCTGCAGTGAAATGATAGCTGAAATACAGCTTGCAGTTCTGTTTGCTGATGTTCAGAGAAAGGAATTCAGTTTTGGCTTCAAGGGTAATTACAGTAGTAAAGACTATTCCATCAAGAAGGGGTCAAGGGCTGGTGTGCTTATCATCACACAGCAGAAACTGTGATACAATGATTACCTTTTATAAAAACACAGGAGCGCATATCAAGGAGCCTGGAAAGCTAGCCAAGAAGGAAGACAATGTAAACCCAGGATCAGATGGATCTAAAATGATGGCCATGAATAAATTAAGGTTAGAAAATTGGAAAGTTTTCCAAATACTAGAAGAGAAAAAGGTGAAAGAAGTTTCAAATAGGAAAAAAGCAGCAGTTTATTGAAACTACTTTATTAACAGTAACAGCAAGGAAATCTAGGCTGATAAAGGATCTGTGTTAAAAGGATGAGCATAAGAAAGCCTCTTTTTACAAAATCTTAACTGTTTAAGGGCCTGGACTTGATCTGTGGATCTAACACACCTAAAATACCAAGACAATTTCCATTCCCTGTTCTAGATTGTGTCTTATCTTTTATTAATTCCTCATTACTCCAGGATTTAAACAGTGAGATTGAAGGCAGTAAGGGGAAAACTATGACATAATGCATGCTACACATGACATAAAGAGGGAATTGGATTTGATGTAGCAAGTTGAGTTTAGCTGAGTCTTAATATTCATGTGAAATTTATAAGCAAACCTACATTTTCATGAGTGATGTACACTTTTCTTTGTTTGATTTCCTGGCTAAGGTAAAAAGACTGAATGGCATTTTATGACTTAGAGACAGTAATGAAATCCATTGTGCTAGATAAGTCACTGGAGGAATCTGCCAGTTCTTTGTGCTGGTGCTTCTTTTAAGAGAATGATGTAATTTCTTCAGAAAAGTATGCATGGCCTGTGTTATTACCAAGTGCTTCAGTCAGCACTGGAGAGATCCAGATGATTCACTTGGTAGCTAGTGTTCTTTTCCTGCCAAGGTTTTATCTCTTTCACAGAACACATAGCCTTTTTATTTTTGTGTGTGTACTGGTTTGTGTTTTCCTTTGTCACAGGTGCTTTTCGTGTTTAGGGGTTTGTTCACCCTTTTATCAACAATTTAATCATCCAGAACCTGGGAAATGGCTTCTTGGGTAGAGGAAAGAAAAGGGAGTTTGAACAAATAATTTCAGCATTTGACAATTGCTTTGTCCTTTATACTGAATTTCTTCTGGTGATCAAAGGGCAAGTGTACAGTAGTTGAAAATGCACTGACTTCTCTGGAAATGGTGGCACAAGCCAGACAGGTGTACTCTGTGAGTAATGTGACATTATTGTTGCAGGTCTGTAAGGCCCAACACAAACCCCCTGAGACTATAACCAGTTTTATTTGACAAAGTAAGAAAATAAGCTATGATCATCTTCAAAACAGATCCCTTCTGAGTTGGCACACAGTTGTGTATGATGCTTCTAATGTTCAACGCAATCCTGCAGATCATTTTCTGAAAGGCTGTTGAGTTTTGCTGCCAATGGCAGTGGCTGAACATCTGAATTTATAACATTATCACAAGTTTAAGAAGCACATCTTGTGCTTGCTTACTATTGAGCAGATCAGTGAGTGCTACTGAGTAACATAATTATTTTCCTGCATCTGTGTGGATTTTTCAGAGAGTGAGAAGTGTGTATTTCTGTGTATGTATAGACATTGCAAACCACTAAAATAGCAAGAGAAGCAAGGGCAATAACTGTAATAATCAGTATTTTAATGTTATTCTTCAAAAATTACAGATTTTTAAACAGTATCTCCTTGAAATGGTGACTATGAAAGATTGATATACTGCACTGGAAGCTAGGGAATTTATACGTGCTCTAAAATTTGTGTTAGTCTTTAGCAAAAAGGGGGTTTGTACCTTTTTGTTCACTCTTATGAGCTGTGTACCAATTCATAACACAACCTTTTAGGTAATATCTTGATTAAAAAGAATCTTAACCATACATCATATAGGCTAAAGCCCATTTGATATAAAGTCCATAAAAATAAATATATCATCATCATTACACATTTATTATGATGTTCATGGATTGTATCACGGAAGACATTTCAGCTTTTCATCTTTGGCGTGGATCTTTGTAGATTTAGAAAAATTCATAAGACAGGAGAAAGAAAAAGAGAGGAGAACTTGTGTGGTAAAACCAGATGTGAAACTTGGATAAGGAGATCATAGCACTGTAGTGATACGGATAGGTTTTTGATATAGACTGTTGAAGTATGCAGCTTTACAGTTTTTCACTTCCTTTCTTTAAAGCTGGAATTGAAACACTTTAATGCTCAGGGTGTTAGTAGGAAGTTTACCTGTAAACATTGAAAGACTTTTTCGAAATGTTTGGAAAATCACAGTTTGAACCATCTGCAATTGTGTTAATTTTATAATATCTGGTTTTGTTGTTTTATCATCTTATGATAGGTGTGCAAAATGTATCCTCGTTCTATGAAAAAATTGTTTTACATCTGTGTGGACAGGTTACAGCTTGAGGGTTATTTACCTCAGATGTGATATGAGAATTTCCTGAAGTGACCTAAGAAAATTCTGACTTTTGAGTCTTTATATTGGATGTTTGGGTATGATCGTTATAAGCTGTGGTCTTCATAGCCTAATGAATGATACAAATTATACTGAAGCATTTTTGTCTAACTTCCAATAAAGTTTAAGTCCATCACAAAGAATACATTAAACAGAATCAAGACATTTCTGCTGTTGCCTTTCGCATAAATTAAGAATACATCCAGTGTGAAAAGCTATGCATGTAACTGAAGTTATTTATACTCTGTAAATGTCCCATGTGTAAGAAAACCTTTGTAGAATTTTTTGTCTTACGAGTGCAGCTTGCAGTTTAGAGCTATGCATCTTAGAGATTTACCTTCAGATCTCAGAAAAGAAGTGTGAGCTTCTTATGCAACAGATTGACGCTATTTGAGATCATTTCAGCAAAATACCAATGGAAGAACCCAAGTCTTTCAACAAGATATGTTGCACATCACTGAGAACTGAATAAGTATAATTCATAACTAAAAACTTCCATGGGAAGCTTTTAAACAGTAAGTTCAGAGCATAGCTATGAAATTTCATGTTACTGGTGAGATATTCTTACCACCAAGTAAATTTGCTGCTTCTCCACCACTCTTCAGTAAGGAGAAAACTAAAGGTATAGAAACCTGTACAGGCCAAATAAAAGGTTTTGTTTTCTTCTCCATCAGGAAGAGCTTTCTCCACAATGACATGCATTTTGTTTTTACTTGAAAAACTATTCTACATAAGTATAGTTTTTTTAAGAAAGATAGTTTAGCATTCATGTTGCGGAGCTAAAAAACCAGAATGTCAGTTTGAGCAAAGTTAATGTTGCTGTTGGAACTTTGTTTTGGCAGTGCTGCAGTTTTTGCTATCCTGGATTTTATTTTTAAAGTTATGACTTATCTGTGAATAAAGTATACATAGGTTCTAATGAGCTAATTTAAGTCTGAGTTAGGACTTTTAATTTATAAGCATAATTCAGAAAGAATACGGAAGAGTTGAAGTGAGATTAGTAGATTTCATAAAGGTTTTTTTGAAAAAAGAAAGGGGATGAGGAGTAATTCTACCTGCACCTTTTTGCAATCCACCATCTATAAAAATGGTATTATTGAATGTTCTCTGGTAATATTCAGTGTGTATGGTTATACTGAATTACTTTTAAAATCAAGTCATAGTTCATGTGTTTTCCAGTTGGGTTTCATAAATATGAAATGTTTTATGTATGTGACGATTAATAAATATTCTTAAGGTATTAAAAATCAGTTACGGGAATGGCTGCTGAATTGCTAATATCTTACCATCTTAGAGAATGTCCAATAAAATTAAAAGTGATGTAATTTATCTCCTGCAGCCTAAAATGTACCTTCAATATCTTTTGTCTTGTATCGGTGGTTGAAGTATAAGGAACATTCTGCACCACACAGAGGCAAGTTGCCAACAAGCAGCTGAACAGCAGTGCTTTGTGTAAAGAAATGATCTCTTGTGCTTCACATCACCTTTAAGAAACATGGTCTGTCCAACTGGCTGTAAAGAGAGAGGCACACTTTGGCAGTGTAGCCAGCGAGAGTAAGTATTGCTGGTAACACTGCTGGAGGTTTCAAGGGTGGAGGTTTTATTTTGAGTCAGTCTGGTTGTGGTGCGCATTGATAAGAATGGCATTTGCACTGTGGGATGAAGAACTGAGATGTGCAAAGGGACTTCAGGTTGTAAAATACAAGCTAATATTTAATGGGGAAAATGTAGCTGTATCAAATTAGCCTTTCTTGAGGTCCTAGTGAGTGTCTACAAACTGGAATAAAAATCAATATGTATTTCACGATCCTGTCACTTTCACAGTTGTGACCATATAACAAGCTGCTCTGGGAAGTGGTGGAGTCTCCTTCCCTGGAGGTGTTCAAAAAAATGTGTAGACGTGGCACTTCAAAACATAGTTCAGTAGGCATGGGTGTGTTGGGCTGGGAGTTGGACTGGATGATCTTAAAAGTCTTTTCCAACCTTAGTGATTCTATAATTCTCTATTGCCTCAATTGCCTGGTTTCTAAGGTATGCTAATTTTGTCACAATTCTCTATGTTCTCTCTCCTTCTATGACCAAATGACTAGACTCTTGGATGAGGGAAAGGCTGTAGTTGTAGTCTTCTTGGACTTCAGTAAAGCCTTTGACGCAGTTTCTCCCAGCATTCTGCTTCGGAAACTGTCGCCTCTGGTGTGGACAGGCACACACTCTGCTGGGTGGAAAACTGGTTGGCTGGAGGGCCCAGAGAGTGGTGGGAAATGGAGTTAAATCCAGCTGGAGGCCAGTGACAAGTGGGGTTCCCCAGGGCTCAGTGCCAGCAGTGGCCCAGGTGGCCAAGAAGGCCAATGGCATCTTGGCTTGTATCAGAAACGGTGTGACCAGCAGGTCCAGGGAGGTTATCCTCCCTCTGCACTCAGCACTGGTGAGACCGCTCCTCGAATCCTGTGTTCAGTTCTGGGCCCCTCACCACAAGAAGGATGTTGAGGCTCTGGAGTGAGTCCAGAGAAGAGCAACAAAGCTAGTGAAGGAGCTGGAGAACAGGCCTTATGAGGAACAGCTGAGAGAGCTGGGGGTGTTTATGCTGGAGAAGAGGAGGCTGAGGGGAGACCTCATTGCTCTCTCCAACTACCTGAAAGGAGGTTGTGGAGAGGAGGGTGCTGGCCTCTTCTCCCAAGGGACAGGAGACAGGACGAGAGGGAATGGCCTCAACTCTCCACCAGGGGAGGTTCAGGCTTGACATCAGGATAAAATTTTTCCCGGAAGGGGTCATTGGGCACTGGAACAGGCTGCCCAGGGAGGTGGTTGAGTCACCTTCCCTGGAGGTGTTTAATGTGCGGGTGGATGAGGTACTGAGGGGCATGGTTTAGAGATTGGTGGGAATGGTTGGACTCGATGATCTGGTGGGTCTTTTCCAACCTGGTGATTCTATGATTCCATGATATTTAGGTGGCTGTCAGCCTTTTACAGTTTATGAGATTACTAGTAAGCACTTGACAACCTTGAATCATTTCCAAAGCTACAAATCTGTTGGTTCAAGTTCTAGTCTGCTGAAGGATGGCACTGAACTTAACCAGCAATGTCTATAAGCACTTGCAGTGCAGTGGTCACAAGAGCAGTGTGTGTATTTTACTTGTTATGAAGTGGGGAAAAAAAAAAGGATACTCTTTAAAGTAAATGTCAGAGAAGTAGAGCGTACAGGTGATGGAAGGTTAAATAGCACCCTGGCCACCTTTCAGAACATTAGGATCTTAGTAGATCCTTTTCTATGTTTTTCTTATTGTAATTTTGTTAATGGTCTTCATATAATTTTGATATCTTACTCATTGAGTTTGTAGTAAGAAGGCTAAGTTATTTTGTATCATGTCAGCCTTTTTCATGCTCTAGAACTTTAATCCTTCCTATATGGTAAATAACTTCTTAATAGTGCTTTTTTGACTTGTAATCTTGTAAATGGAAGGAGAAAGAATTGCTCTGTTTATTTCCACTGCTGTTAAAGTTTCTGCATCCTGTAAAGCCACTCGTACCAGTTCCCTGCAGGAATTTCCTGTACGCTGTGACCATGCAAACTAATTGTTTGCTCTGTTCTTACGTTCTTTCTTGTCACCTGTTACACACTGCCAGGGATAGGGTACTGTACAGAGTGGATCTCTGTTCTAACTCAGTTCAGGTGTTCATATGTACTTAACATAGCTGTGATTGTGTTCTTAATATTGTCAAGTGGCAAATTTATCTGAGGTGCAAGTGATAAACCAGCATAGCAAAACAGAGTGAAAACAATTTCATTAAGAAACAGAATGTCAAGATCTGAGAAATGGAGATTCTGAAAAAAATGGTGTAAGCTGTATATTTTTTTTGAAAGATTACCCTCTAAAAATCTTCCGAGTAATGAAACTATTTTAAACGTTATCTCCAAGCACTAAAGGCAGAAATCCTAAAATCTATTTTAGGTACTTTCATTCAGTAAATCTAACATATGAAATAACTAGCAACATATTGTGACAGATCTTGAACTTGTGTAACAAAACAATTTATCGCATGAACAGTCTTATTAAAATATTTTTTATTATGGAGGAAGTCAGTGATTGTTTTTGGCCACTTCTTAAGTAGACTGAATTTTGTTTAATTATCCTGTACTCTGAGGAGAGTTTAAAGATCATAGCAAATACAAGAATATTGGCATTTTAAGCAGAACTTGTACCAAATACAGCAGTAATTTCTAATAATGTGTTTATAGGGGAGATTTAGATCTTAAAAAAGGAAATATTTTACTTCTGGCTAGGAAACATGAAATTTGGAATCTAGAAGAAATGCCAAACATCTTATGGTTTGGCTGGCAGTGAATTAATAGCCAAATGGAATTTTGAGGGTTAACAACCACAGACCTTCTGAGCGGACCTGATATCTATAGTTTCTTTATCCATTGGTATTCTTTACTTCATTTTCTTTTCAACAGATCATATTCCTTTGTATATGTGTCCTTTCTGTGATCAGCTTACACTTCACTCTCTGCTGTCAGCTTCAGACATTCTTGCTCAGTTGAGTAAGGTTATGTGAATAATAGCACCTGTTGAAATGTGTAAGAATATGCAAACTCATCTCAGTTTTGCATGCTTCATTGTTCTACTTCGTTCATATCTAACAAAAATGAAGAAATAATTTTGCATGTGCAGCATCAACTTGTTTTGATGAAAGTAGTCATCATCTTAAATGTCATAAGAGCAGCATCCTATAAAGGATGATTTTCCTATAGTTTCAGGATAGTGTGTATCTTAAATGGGACAGGAAGCTTTTAACTCAATCATCTCTGAATAACGGTGTGAATGTTTCCTTCTATCAGGACTATAAGGTGGTGTGCACATATATATACTTTCTTAGGGTGCAGTCCTACCACTAAAAAAACTCCCAGTAAGGATATGGTTGAATGTTGTGTTGGCAGCTGAAAGCCAGCTAACGGAGATAACAATGACTCTCTCCCTGCCATGACTTCTCCTAATTCCATGCATGAGTGTGGCGTGAGCAGGTAGATAGAGAAAACCCCTAGGAAAACTGCAATGTGTATGCTGTGCAAAGCCCAGAAATGTGTTTTATTGAAGGCAGAAGTTGCTGGCACTTTTAAGTCATTCTTCAGCCTTCAAAAATGAAGGCACTTAAAGATGGAAAGCTGTAGTATATTTGAATAACAAGAACATGTTAATTTCTTGCCTTGTTATTTAGGCATTAGTAAGAGCTAGAGAATTTTATCTTTGTTGTGTTTCAGCTGAAGTCAAATCCTTGTAACATTGTTAGAAACATGATACTAAATTTAATCTGGACTTTTAAAATCATGGAGGAAAACCTTATTCAGAGTGAGATACCAATGTGCAAATTGAAGTTTTTGCCTCTTTAGTCAAGAATAAATCTTCATGTCTGGGATGTTTTGCAAACAGACAAAGTCTAAGATTACCAGAATGTGTTTCAAAACTAGTAAGTATTCAACTAGTGAGAAAGAATTGTATTTTGTATTGTACTTTGAAGAAAACCCTGTCATTTTTGTACTGTAGACAACATGGCTATTTTGGTGTTGATAGTTATAATATGCTTATTAAGCTACACGTACTCTATGTACATTTTCTGCATCTGATAGCGACACATTTTTGCAATGACAGTATTGGTATTTGACTTGGGCAGTGTGGTGGGGAGGTGCCATTTACATATGGCAGGATGGAAGAAGTACAGTTCTATTCAGCTTGTCCTTGCACACTGTGTGCATCTGCTTCACCAAACAGCTGAGAGTAGACTGCAGGAAAAATTTTTATTGCGCTGTGACATGCAATTCTGTGTCCATTTATTACTGAAATCTAGTTTAAGTTGCATGTTGAATGGATGAGGAGAGAAAAGATTAGTGAGAAAACAGGGAAGATGTAACATGGTAGGAGTTTACTTCAGCTGAGAATTAGGAAATTTTGAATCTATAACTCATTTAGGGCATCACAGCATTATTATGTCTGTGTGCATGCAAACGTGGACTCTATGGATGGTCTGACCCTAGGGCCTTGCTTGTGCTGGCCATGGATGGTTGCAGCAGGTTCCAGTGGACTGGCTACTGGCCATGGATGAGCCCCTCAAATAAGGCTTCAGCACCCCTGGGTAAAGGAAAGGATAAACCACTACCCAGCAGTGCAAGGAGTAAGGAAAAAAAGTGTGAGAAATTTCCCTGTAGATACAAAGGGTAGAGGAAGGGTAGAGGAAGGGGAGAGAAGGTGGTGGTGCTCTGGGTGCTGGAGCAGGTATCCCCACTGTGGGTCCTCCATGCTATCCTCCCCATGGAGAACCCCAGATCAGAGCAGGTGGGCATGTCTTGAAGGACACTGTAGGTCCTGAAGAGCTTATGCTGCTGCAGTCTTATCCTAGGGGACTGCAGCCTTTGGAAAGGGAGGAAGGTTAGTAACAATAGATAGGATGAGAGGGAATTTCTTTACTGAAAGAATGGTCAAGCATTGGAAGAGGTGTATTGGACATGGAAAATTGCTTGATCTGTAGAGGTAAAGTGGTGTGTTTTATTGTTGTAAGTTTAAGCAAGTGCCTGAGAAAGCAGTGAATTGTAGCAAGTCTAAGCAAATGCCTGACCAGCAATTAATACATCACAAGAGAAAGACTGTTAAAAACATTGAGGAACTGTAAGAAGTGCTTACTTGACTGTGTTTCCCATCCAAGTTATGAAACTTGCAAGAGACTTTCAATGAGAGGGAAGACAGACAAAGGCAGCCAAAGGACAAGTGAGGAAGACAAAAGAAGACAAAGTAATGGCCCTTAGGAGGAGGGAAAGACCCTCAACTGGGTTTTTGTGCATGAGCAATGATGAGCAGTCATAAGGATGGAGTTGAGGCTTCCTCCTGGCACATATTGGCCCTATGTGACAGGTTACAAACCTGTTTAAATAGCCCTGAAACTTGGGGCAAAGTGCAGCAACAAGCCACAACTTACGTTGTCCTCGCAGGGACACCTGCTTAGCTTTGCACCTAACTGTGCTACAACAAAGGGACATGAAGGCTGCTTCATTATTATCCCTGATGGTTATGATTACTGAACTGTCTTGCTCTTTGTAAGTAAGTCATTCATTTTTGCCTAAGTTTTACTAATAACTCGTCTGTTTATAGTAGCTTGTGTGTATGTTTGTAACTATTTTGCCATATCCCGTAAGAAGCCTTATCTAACAGTAACAAGAGGGTGCCTAGGGAAGTGATGGAATCTCCATCCCTGGAGGTGTTCAAAAAGTTCACAGACATGGCACTTCAGGGCGTGGTTTAGCAGGCACGGTGGTGTTGGGCTGATGGTTGGGTTATCTTAGAGGTCTTCTCCAACCTCAATGATTCTATGATTCTATGATTCTATGAAGGAGCAACAGAGAGAAATTGTACCCCTATTCCCCACCTGTCCTATAGTGCTCGGAGCATCGGGGGAAGGTGTTGTTTTCATTTGTCTTTTTTCCTCTGTCATGGTTTGAGCCCAGCTGGCAACTAAGCAGCACTTGCTCCTCTGCCCTTCTCCCTGCCCAAGTTGGCTGGGAGGGAGAAGACAAAAAAGCAGACCTAGGGGGTTGAGATAAAGACATTTTAATACGACAGCAAGACGGTGAGATAATAGTAATAATAATAGTAATAATAATAATTAATAATACAATATAAAAACCAAGTGATGTACAATGCAGTTGCTCACCACCCAATGACTGATGCTGAGCCTGTCCCCAAGCAGCGATTGCCCTCCTCTGTCCAACTTCCCTGTTTATACACTGAGTTTATACACTTCCTTGTTTATACACTGAGTATACACTGGGACATTGCTTTGGCCAGGTTGAGCCAGCTGTCCTGGCTATACTCCCCTCCCAGCTTCTTGTGCATCACCCTGCTTATAAAGAATGAGAAGCTGAGAAGTCCTTGATTTAATATAAACCCTACTTAGCAACAATTAAATACATCAGTGTGTCATCTACATTATTCTCATACTGAATGCAAAACATAGCACTATGTCAGCTACTAGGAAGGAAATGAATTCTATTCCAGCCAAAAAAAGGGCATTCTCACACTCCAAATACGTTTCAACTGGCAAGATATTAAATTAATTTTCTGCAAGTGAAACTTAATTTGCCTCTGACAGTAATAGCTAAATAATCTCCCTATTCTTATCTTGACTCATGAGCTTTTTAAAAGATATATCTTATTTTCTCCTCCAGTTCTGGTGGGGAAGGGGAGTAGGAGATCGACTGGGTGGGCATCTGGCAGCTAGCCAAGGTCATCCCACCACCCTGGTGAGTTGTTTAGGAAATGCAATATTTTGCTTTGATACGTCAAGCTGCAGGATTAGAAACCACTACTACATAAGCAACTAGCAATAAATTGTACACCACTGAGGCTAATCCTTTGGAGCTGGGTAACTACTTTGTTTAAGAATGTAGAAAAGCCTCAGTGTTCTAACATTTCTTTGACATCTGTGTTATGTCGTCTGCATTTATTATTGCATTTCATTATTGGCAAAATGGTGTTTCATAACTGTCTTGTGTTATGTTAAGTCTCTTTTGACGCAGGATTATCTGTGCCCCATCTCTTTGAGATAATATAATGGGAATGACAATCTCTGACTGTGATACATGCTTGTGGATATTCTTCTGTTACCCTGTTTTTTTGTGAAAATGGTAGCAAGGGAAATGTATTCCCTCCTTTTCTTGCTTCTCAGGTCCTGTTTTTAGGGAACTGTGTTGTTTTCTTGCATTCTTTCGATGCCTTATTTGTATTAATTCTGCAGGAAACAGTATTATGTTCAAAATCCGCATTGTTTCAACTTTGAAAGATAACAACCTGTCACTCTGAATTTATATGCAAGGAAGAGTTTGTAAGAGTTTAAAGAAAACTTTGCTAAACTTGACATATCCTGGCTTATGCATAGTAACTGCTAGCAATGTGCATAAGTGGTCTTCACAAATTTACTTCACGTTTATGTTTGTATAACTTGTCAGGGTAGTATAACATTATCAGGGACAGTAGGGTTACCTTTTGTTCTTGTACAGAATGTTAAACCCTTATGTATACTCCAAATAGGAAAGGAAAGCTGGGAAGAAAAAGATTAGCATAAGTGTTCTAAAATAGATGTTAGAAATAAGAAGGCATAGGGGCTTCCATTGTAATGTCTTTTATGAAATGCAATTGCCCCAGATATTAAGAAGTTTTTCCTTCTTCATTTCTCATCTGTGATATTTCCAAACCCCAGCTGTCATATTTCAGAAGAATTCTGATCTGCCTACTTTTTGTGATTATTGGCATATGTCAAATGTGAACAATTTTTATTTTAGATAACACAGAAGGCTAGTTTTCATTCAGGAGGAGTGTTTCCACATGGCTTTTTTGTGTTTGTTGCTTTTAAGAAAGTGAAAAGTCTTGATATTCTGTGAACACATGTTGTAGAAAGCTTTCATTTATGAGGGCAAGTCCCCACTTTAAAATATATGTGGTGGAAGTGAGTCTATTTCACAGTGTCCATGTAATGTTTTATGTGCTAATCTGATGAAGTCTGCTCTGTGTATAATGTCTCTATGTATAAAGTAAATAAAATGCAGAGCAAGTGCCCAGTTTATCCATGCTTAGGAGGCCCTTAGGAGGAATTTTTTCGAAGTGATATTGTCTTGGGCTTGAACTCTACTGAAATGTACATTTAAATTTTATTTCATTTCAGGTAAGAAACTTGATAATGCAGAGATGCATGAATGCAGAAGGAAGAATGGCATGTTATGTTATCTTTGCATGAGATAAGTCCACCATCCTGGTAGCCTTTTCAGTTGTAGCTGTAAGCATGTGAGCACTGGTAGCTTTTCAGATGGTGGGAGAAGGATCAGTTCCTCAGAATTCGCTTACAGTTTTACGCCAGATATGTATTATTTTTTTTACATTTGCTAATCTTTGTTTTGCTCTGCATTTGGTCCTGGCATCCAGTATCTGAAAACATGTTGAAAATGTGGTGATATAAAACATGGCTTTGATTTTCTCTGCCTTCTGTGTTTAGTCTTATGGTAGAAGGTTTTAACTCCATTTCTAAAGATCATTAACAAACATAAGGGCTTGGTTGGCAAGGATATGGCTTCCTCTTCCCTTTTCTACCTGTGAAATTGTCCAAGAGATGGAGAAATAGCCACGTTTTCTTCAAAAGCAGTCAAAATGATCACAGAGATTATTTGGTTATCCAGACAAAAATGATGCATCTGAATATTTAGAACTGAGGCAACATCTGTTCAATAAGCTTCACATGAGCATTCAGTTCTTTAACTTCTGACTCTGGAGACTGGCAGTAATTCTTGGAGTTCTCTACCAATAGATTAACCTTTAGTTTATGCAAAGAGCTGAGAGAAAACTTAAAATATTAGTGGTCCTAGCACAGCTTTTCAGTATGTCTAGATGGTAGTCGGAAGATCAGCATCTCAAAGCCCTGATTTAATTTTGCAGCAAAGAGAATGAAGACAGAAGAAATATGGCAAATGTGTTTCTACATGTTATTAGTATTTGAGAACTGTGCTTTTAAAAAGAAAATGCATTTTACATCATTTATAGTCTATATTGTTATGTAAAATGAAAATTATTCAAGATATATAGAAGTGGTATCTGGTAGGTGTGCTAAAAGTAGCTAGCAGCACGTAAGTAGCTAACTTTCTAAAAAAGTGATATTTAAACCTCATGATGACGACAAACTGACCTAAAAAGTGCAAAATGGAGTTGGAACAGCCAAACAAACCCATCTACTTTTATGCTTCTGATGTTAATGATGGTCTTTCAACATCTGTTTATTCTGCAACTAGTTTTTTTACATTTGCTAATCTTTGTTTTGCTGAATCTTTGTTTTATTGAGAAAATAAATACATATATTCACATTTGTTTAATCTAATTGTGCAGAGATTGTATTTTCTTTTTTTTTTTTAAAGTAATGTCCACTTACATTTAAAGCAAGTTGTATTTTGCACCACCTATGAAACTTAATTTTGTTTTCTTGTTTGGCACAGAATTTCTTTTTGATGATTTATCTGTATGTCAGGCAGGATATCCAATGTGATAAAGGCATTTACATAATTCCATGAGAAACAAAATTCTTTACTATTTTGCTCATTCATGTTGCATGGAAACATACAGAAGAGATCTTTGCTTCTGTTAGCCAGATGTACCACATTGTTTTCTTTCTGTAGCAAAACTGTTTAATAGGTTTTTAAGTTTGGAGAGTGAGAATGTTAACTGTCCATCTTGCTGATGAGATTTTCTAGGAGGAAAAAAACCACAAAACATTGCTGTCTACATCTTTACACTTGATGGGAACCTGTGTGTGTTGGCAGCTTAACAATTTGAGCCAAGTTAGATTTGTATGGTATTTCTATAAATATGTTTTACAGATTTTTTTTTTTAACTTTGGTTACACTCTTGTAGTTACTAGGTACACATCTGGTGTGTTAGCTTTTTATGTTTGTTTGTGTGCATAAATATGTTGTGACGGGGAGAGGGGTGTAAGCTAAGCATCTAAATGACTGTATTAGAATGTTTTTCTGTTTTAGCTGCTGGTAACCAAGGAAGGATTGCTGCCTTTCTATATACTTAAAAAAAAATATTGAAAAATGTGAAGAAAGAGGGTAATAAGATGCCTTTTCCAGCTTCATAGTTGTTCAGGATTTATTCTTGTGCCCTAGGTTATTCCTGTTATTTCATTAAATATAGTTATCTAAAAATGTGACTATACACTGAGTAATAAAACTAGTATATAGACTTTTCTGTACATGCTCTACATATTTAAATGACCCCATGGGTCTCCCAAAGCAAACTTTTAACATTCCAAATCTTTTACCGTGCATCTGCTACTGGCATGTAGCCACCCACCCACATAGATTTAGTTGAAATAAATGAAATTTATTCTAGTTCACTTAAGTAGAAGGGCTTGTAAAATATAAAGGTAGTCACCTTGCTGGTAAGGTTACTAAAACAAAGGGTTTTCTTAAATGGAGTTTTGTGGGGTTTTTTTCTTCTGCAGAATGGTGCACAACTTCATACTTCCATAAATTCTTATCTTACATTTTCCTTTTGTTTTTCTTTGCAGATGGGGTTTATACAGATTAATGAGGACTTCATATTTATTGAGCCACTGAATCGCACTTTGGCTGTGACAGGTCATGCACACAGGGTGTACAGACGAAAAAGGTCCATAGAGGAGAAAATTACTGAAAAGGCAGCTTCTCAGAATCAGTACTGTGGTGTTGTTACAGGTAATATACGAATCTCGCTGAAAAAAAGTCTAATATAGCAGACATATTTTTAAGATACATTGATAATAGTTAAAAACAACCCCTAAGAAAAGCATATCTGATTATTCTTGTAGCAGTAATTTATGGTAGATTTTGAGGTAGTGTGATGAAGCTGTTTTTTCTCCTGAGGGAACTGTTCATTGAGGAACAGCAGAGTTCATCCCAGTTTTGGTTAGTGATGAGTCTTGAACTTAGAAGTGGATTTGACATTGAATTGATTTTTATAAGAGTGTTCTCGTTCTATGATTGTCACTTTGAAGAACCGTATGAAATGATTCTAATACATCTTCCTCAAAGGTGGGTAGAAGAAATTGTCAAAGTAGAATAATTTGGCACATAGTGATGACATAATGGTTTTCAATGGAAAAAGAAAAGATGGCTTTTGTGAAAGGTGACATGTTGTTTGGGTTTCATCACCAGCTCCTTGATGTCGGCATGAGCTAAGGATGTCTTTAATATTGCTATGAGAAATATTTTTTATTCCCAGGAAATAAGCCAGAATAAGTGCACATTTATAGGCATTTCATGTTTCCTAACCTGGAATGAGCAAGATGCTGACAAAGAGGAGATAGCAGAGATGCACTTGTATGGCTAGGGAGCTGGATTATGTGACATTTTGGGTGGGGCAGGAGGAACTGGCTTGTTTCAAAAAGATAAAAAAAAGGTAAAAGAAGGGTGCAGCTGTAGTCTTCTGGTATCTAAGAGGCTGCAGAGAGAAGATGAAGCCATACTTTCTTTATGACAGGATGAAAGATGGAAGTTATAACTTGCATTCAAGGAAATTTCAGTTGGGCATAATAAGAATGCTTAGCACTGGAAGAGATTGCAGAGAGAGGTGGTGGCATCCACATCCTTAGACATTTACAAAACAGCGGCTCTAAGAGAGGTGATCTTTGAGGTTGCTCAGACTGGAGAAGGAGGTTGGTCTAGCTGAGCTCCAGAGATCCCTTCCAGCCTAAACTTTTCTGTGGTGATGTGGTTCTTTCTGAATATTTATACTGCTCTGTCCATTTTATATGGTTACATAATAAAGGTGACAGGTGTTTATTTCCCATTTTGGAGATATTGTTTTTATAAGTAGGCATCCATCAATAGGTTAAAATAAAAGGTGAATTAACAAAGCAAGGCTCTTCTTGTAGTTACTAAGAGGGACTAAGTAAATGACATGTAACTTCCTACAGTGGTCTCTGTATTTCTCTTCTACACATTGTATTACGTTGTTCCTGCTTATCTAAAATTATTTTTTCTATAGAATCAAAAGTCGTTCACATAAAGTAAAGCTGGTTATTATTCCTCATTAGTGATAAACGAGTTAGAACATGCATGCCTGCATGTGTTTTGGAGTGAGAAAATGAAAAGTATGCATGATGAGTGCACTGGGAAGGGGAAGAGGGGCATCTGATAAATAGCAAACCATGGTGTGTTTCAAAATGAATAGATAAAAACTCTTCTGTAAGGGCATTATTTTTCTGTCATGTCCATTACCAGTCATCCTTTCACTTTCTCTTCCACACTAAAATAGGAAAGTTAGCTTGTTCTGCTCTAACAATTCTATGCCTAAGGCTTTGACTTGGTACAAATAATCTGTCAACACAGATCAAATATTTGGTTGAAATGTTTCACTATCTCTACTACCAGCCTGAAATTTCAAAATAACTCAAGCTGTACATAACTTATTAGCATCTGCTGTCATAGTGTTATTACAGATTAACATAGTGTTATATCTGCAATTTCTAACTGACACTGTTGTACTAGCAAGACCAGTCCCTCACTCTGCTGCTACAGGTTAGTTTACTAAGTGGAGCTGCAGTAAGTTACATGCAAAAAAGCTCTGTCCATGCTAGGAGCTGGTGTGACATGCAGTTGGCTAATATCATGAAAACATTCGTGGTACAGGTGCAGTCTTAAAGGTGAGTTGAAGCAACAAAAATAAGCTTTTACAGCAGTATTTGAGAATTTAAAGTCAAATCCTAAAATGAAACAAAGATAAAACAGATGATTCTGTGGGGCTGTCAAACTCTCAGGTTATGCACAGCTGCCTTGGGTGGAGATATAGCTGTCTAACACAGAGAAACTATTATCTCAGCAGTATGGCAAGTTCTCAGCAATATGGACCTATCTTACAACAGGATCTCTTGCTTCTGCAGTACTCGTGTGTCAGAATACATGCTGTGGGACAGGTATTTATGCTGCTGGTTTTGAGCCAAATTGATCTCAAAGACTGGCTACCTATCAAGCAAATGTGTATTGCCAGTGATGAATTGTAATTATTAGAAGGAATGAACATCTGTGCTGGAGGTGTTGAAGGATGACTATTGGAAATAAAAGCTTTGCTTGCAGAACTAGAAGAGGGAAGCGAAGAAGGTATTGTTTGTTGTCTGTTACTGTTGTGGGCTGGATTGAAAGATGTTATACAGCCTAGCTTCTTCAGAGAGAACAAAAAACTTGGTTTTGTGAATGGGGTGGATTTTTCCTGTTAATTAGGGGAGGGAGAGAATTGTACTAACACAAGCAGGTGCTTTCTGGATTTGTGAACCTAAGCATGTATATCCTTTTGTTGAAAGTATGTATGCTTTAATTACATATATGAGCCAGTTGCCCACACACAGACTTCACAGTTCTCATCTTTATTTAGCACATGGCCCATGAAACATTTCAAAGCAATGAGTTCACAAGCGTGTTACAGAGACATGTGCAAGAAGCTGTTGCTATTAGAGCAACGGGCCACATCAGAAAGCTAAGCTCTTTTCCTTCTGCTTTACCTGAAGCACTTGGTCCAGGCTGAAGTTGCTTATAAAGTGAACATAACTCACATTAAAAGCATGAGGCACTTTGGGGGGGATGGGTGTGGGTAGGGCTGGAGGAAATTATCTGTTCAAATGGTCATTCCCTTTCACACAGACTAGTGAACAAGAGCTGTTTTCCAGGATACCGTAGATCTGAATTCTGAATCATTTCGGTATTTCAGAGACTGGAAGTTTCCTTTTTTAATTTTCAGTTCTGGCAATAAATAATACTTTGCTATGAGTTATGAGCAGATTGTTCTTCTCCTATTAGAGTGATGCTACTTTGCAGGAAAAAGGCTGCTACATTTGCTAGATCAGATGCAGAAGTTGAATTTTATGTGATGTAGACTGGGCAGTCAGCTGTGAGAACTGTGTTGTTTCTTGTTCTACAATCTGTTTCCATGTGATAATCACAGAATCCCAGAATCATAGAATCACTAGGTTGGAAAAGACCCATCAGATCATAGAGTCCAACTATTCCTATCAAATACTAAACCATACCCCTCAGCACCTCGTCCACCCACACCTTAAACACCTCCAGGGAAGGTGACTCAACCCCCTCCCTGGGCAGCCTCTCCCAGTGCCCAATGACCCTTTCTGTGAAATATTTTTTCCTGATGTCAAGCCTGAACCTCCCCTGGCGGAGCTTGAGGCCATTCCCTCTTGTCCTGTCCCCTGTCCCTTGGGAGAAGAGCCCAGCTCCCTCCTCTCTATAACCTCCTTTCAGGTAGTTGTAGAGAGCAATGAGGTCTCCCCTCAGCCTCCTCTTCTCCAGGCTAAACAACCCCAGCTCTCTCAGCCGCTCCTCATAAGGCCTGTTCTCCAGCCCCTTCACCAGCTTTGTTGCTCTTCTCTGGACTCGCTCCAGAGCCTCAACATCCTTCTTATGGTGAGGGGCCCAGAACTGAACACAGTATTCGAGGAGCGGTCTCACCAGTGCTGAGTGCAGAGGGAGAATAACCTCCCTGGACCTGCTGGTCACGCCGTTTCTGATCCAAGCCAAGATGCCATTGGCCTTCTTGGCCACCTGGGCCACTGCTGGCTCATGTTCAGTCACTGTCAACCAACACCCCCAGATCTTTCTCCTCCAGGCAGCTTTCCAGCCAGACTTCTCCTAGTCTGTAGCTGCACAGGGTTGTTGTGGCCCAAGTGCAAGACCCGGCATTTGGCCTTGTTAAACCTCCTGCCATTGGATTCAGCCCAGCGGTCCAGCCTGTTCAGATCCATTTGGAGCCTCTCGACCCTCCAGCAGATCCATGCTTCCACCCAGCTTAGTGTTGTCCGCAAACTTGCTAAGGGTGCACTCGATGCCTTCATCCAGGTCATTGATAAAGACATTGAACAGGGCTGGACCCAGCACTGAGCCCTGGGGAACCCCACTTGTCACCGGCCTCCAGCTGGAGTTAACTCCATTTCCCACCACTCTCGGGGCTCAGCCATGCAACCAGGTTTCCACCCAGGAGAGTGTGCGCCTGTCCAGGCCAGAGGTGACAGTTTCCTAAGCAGAATGCTGTGAGAAACTGTGTCAAAGGCTTTACTGAAGTCCAGGAAGATACATCCACAGCCTTTCCCTCATCCAGTAGTTGAGCCACTTTGTCATAGGAGGCAATCAGGTTAGTTTGGCAAGACCTGCCCTTCATGATCACCCGGTTCTCTTGCATGTGCTTCATGATAGCACTCAAGATCACCTGCTCCATGACTTTCCCTGGCACTGAGGTCAGACTGACAGGCCTGTAGTTCCCTGGATCCTCCCTGCGACCCTTCTTGTAGATGGGCACAACATCAGCCAGCCTCCATCAATGTGCTTAAAATCATGTGCTTAAACCATGTTCTTAAAATGCATATACAAGCTTGGCCATAGGTCTTATTCTGTAAGAGTGCACTAGATAGAGACTGATAGTGCTTGAGGTATTGGTTTTCGTTCTTTGAATCAGAAACAAGTTGTCACTCTGTGTTAAGACATTTAAATCCCATCGTGGAGTTACAGCTTGTGGCTACCGAAGCTCCTAATAATCCTCACCTAGCCAGAATATTACAATTTCCATATAGCTGGGGTACCCAATTTCTTTCCCTTGAGAAAAGAATGCCTGAGGAGTGAAGTGTTGGCTAAGATACTTTATGCAAGCTGTGGTTATAGTAACTGGGTTTTCAGCTCTTTTGGTTTGGGGAGGGCAAAGGGGAGGGGGCGAATTTTTGTTGTTTTGTTAAAACTTCTTGTTATTTTCTCTTGAATATCAAACATACTTGCTGCAATGTTTCTAGCCTTCTTGCTGGAGTACTGGGCTGTTTCTAGCTTTTCTTTCAGTCAACTGAGCTTAATTAATAAATTGTTATGTAATCTTCATATTTTCTATAGTTGTAGAAAACATAGAAGAAACCTCCCAAAGCATTTATTTTCTATTTTGCCAATTTAATTAAATTTTAAGGTGAATTTATGCATCTTTAATCCCAAGAAGCAGTTTTATCAGTTAATCTGACTTTTATTTTGTTAGCACATGCATTATTGATGCAGATACATTTTTTTGCAAGATTTATTATCTCTTACATACTCTATCTTTGATAATGAGCAATTCTTTGTCATTTTTACTTTTTTATGAGTATGTAAAGAAACAAGTGTTTATGCCTAAAGCCTGTTTTGCTTGTTATCTGGCACTAATTATGGCAGTTCTTTGAATACCAAAATTGCTTATTTAATTTACTTTAAAG
Source organism: Phaenicophaeus curvirostris (assembly GCF_032191515.1). Lineage (NCBI taxonomy): Eukaryota > Metazoa > Chordata > Aves > Cuculiformes > Cuculidae > Phaenicophaeus > Phaenicophaeus curvirostris. Next base: position 20,354,932 of record NC_091431.1, read on the forward strand.
TCTTAGGGAAGAGCTAAAATTTTCACATAAATGAGATCTCATGTGATGAGGAATTTGCCAGCAATTTGGAAAAGGTTGACTGGCCAAGAACAGATTGTCCTTTGGTTTGTTAACCCAGCAGATATCTGAGGCAAATAATGGACACTGCCCCTTATAGCCAGCTTGTCTACAGAGCTCTGCGGTTGTCTCATCCACTACAATCCTGAAAGACAGAGGTTTCAACAGTTGATGGGACTGTAGTGACCTTAATGCTTAGCATAATGCTGTATTTTATTGTGGGCTGCTTACTGTCAATTCAAATAAAAATGGACAACTAGTGAAAACTTCTAGAGAGGTGCGTTAGCAGACTTCTCTGAACAGCCATTCTAATATTAAATTTTAAGTTTTCAACCCCAAACTTCTGGGGTTTTTTTACAAAGAAGTGAACCATGAATAAACTAAGTTGCTGGAAAATGCACTGGAGTCAGTCACTGCTTCTAAGAGGAAGACATATTGACCAGATGGCTCATGAGAGATCTCTTTTAACCCAAATGAGTTTACTGTTTAAACTTAGATCTACAGCCTACTCTTGCAGCATTAGATGCTTGTATGGTAAGTCATTGCTATATAGCTTATAGGGTGTGGGGATTTTTGGCACAAATCCTGACACTGAAGTTTCATTAAAAATTATTCTCAAAAGAGTGGTGAAAACACACATAATATTTTATAAACTAGGCTGTAGATCCACCGTTAGCAAATACGAGTAAAACTAGAGGCTAGCTGTACATAAGGTAAGCAAATGTCTGAGGAATCAAAATAAGAGAGATTAAAATTATTTTAGATAGCTTATGAATTTATAAATTGCTTCTGTTTCTAAGCAATTGAACACCAACATTTCTTATACTTCTAGTAAGTAGGTATGCTTATCGATGTTCATAAGTCTTTCTTTGTCAGCAATCAGGAAATCTTTCTAAAATGTATCAGGATGGACTAAATCACTCATATATATATAATCTTTAAAAAATGACTACAGAAAAAGATAGGTGACCTTTTTAAAGTGTGGATACTTTATACTTTTTACATTTAAAAGTATATTCCTTCATTGTATCCACATTAAATCTGTATTATGTGTATTTTATATTAAGTCATGTATCCTCCTTCCCCTGCTATCTTGTATTTTAAAGTTAATTTGTGAGTTCAGTGACTTTTAAGGCATATTTTTAGCACTTTCCTGAAGAGTAATTTATTTTTTTGGAGAGTAGTCATGTGTTATAAAATGAACTGCAGGAACTTTCCTATTAGAGATGAAACTGATTAATTGCAAAACATTTCCTCAACATTTCTGAATATTTGATTGTTTCCAGAACATATGTTTATAATTGCCATCTCAAGCATTATTTTTGTTGTAAACAGAGAGCCCAATATTCCATTGTGGAAGCTGGAAAAAATTTCACTTGATTTCAGTGACTTCAGTGAGATCAGTCCCAGAAGTTTTATGTCCTCTCAAGAGGATTTAACAGAATTTGGCTATCACAACAGGGAGTTTCATTTTATATTTTGTTTTAAATTAAATTATTTTAAGTATTGCTAACTGCTGTATACATATCTGACCATCTTCTGGCCTGTTTCTGTGTAATTAGTACATCTTTTTCCATTTGTACTGTAATAGTAATGGGGATTTTGTTGTGATTCTGGAGAAGAAATTTAAGATTAACAAGAGTAGTAAGCTCTGGTTTACAATAAATATAACATGTTTACCATTTGGAGCTTTCTGTAGACTTAGAAGCCTATTTTCAGGGTTTGGTTTTATTGTTTTAGTTAGCTGCTTAATAATAATAGAATCACTGACTTTGAAGCCATGTTAGTAAAACTTCACATTTTTGTTTCCAACAGACCTATGTACTGCATGCCATTCTCCATCATTCATCTGAAATATTCTTTCATCTTTGCAAATCACTTAATCATTCCATCTATTTTCTTAATATTGGATTTGTGCAAATTGATATTTATTGTCTTTTATGCTCAGACACAACCAAGATGTTTTCTGTGTGATTTATCAAGATGGGTAAATAACAATTCTACAATATCAGTGAGACTATTTTACTGTCAAACAGGCTGCCCAGGGAGGTGGTGAAGTCACCATCCTTAGAGGTGTTTAAAAGGCAGGTAGATGAGGTGCTTGGGGACATGATTTAGTAGTGGACAGGTATGGTTGGAGTTGATGATCTCTAAGGTATTTTCCAACCTAATGATTTTATGATTCTAATATGAATTTAGTTTTCTCCCACAAACCAAACTAGGGGCACATACTCTTTTATAAAAACATGTGTCAGATGAAAGGATGCAAAGAATCTGATTGATGTTATTTGAGCACCTGAATAAGATTGCTGTTTTCTTGGTGTGAACTGACACTTACATGATTAGCACAGGCCTTCAGTCTGTGCCATAGTATTGGCAGTGCTAAATAAGTTTGTACTAGCATTCATAGCTATTACATTCCATGTCATCAGAGTTATACCATAATCACAGGTAGTAATTACTAAAAGTACAGTAGGAGTAGTCTGAAGGATGAGTTTGTCAAGCAATGTTTTATGTTACAGATAAAAGAAAATCCAAGAATCAGAAAGTACCAGAAAGTGGAAGAGGAAAACGGTACTCTTACAAGTTACCTCAGGAGTACAATATAGAAACTGTTGTGGTGGCAGATCCAGCTATGGTTTCTTATCATGGAACAGATGCTGCCAGAAGGTTTATTCTAACCATCTTAAACATGGTAGGAAATTTAAAATTATTTTGGCATTTTGCCACCATGCATGCACCACAGGCTGATTTAATTGTTCCTTTTATTTATTCTAACTGAGCACTTGTAAGGAATAGTCAGTACATGACCATAAGCAGACTGTTAACACTTACTCTGTAGGTTTTTGCAGCATAAAACCATGGTGCTGCAGACTTGTCGGTATTGTCTGGTCTTATGTCTTCAGCAAGGAAGCCAGCAAGTGGGAGCTGAAGATGATGATTTGTTTTGTTAGAAGCCCATGGTGTTCTTGGGAAGGCTGGAGCATTGTATGGTTTCACATGATATATACTTGCAATGAAGAGATGATGGTGTTATTGAGGATTGTGTGATCATTAGTGGTTGAAATAAACTAAAGGGTAGTGTACTCAGACAATTATATACCTTCCCAGCTCAGCCTGGAGCTGAAGTGCACTCATTTCATTCATAAAGCAGTGAAAACTAGCACCAGGTAAGTGTAAGGGAAGATTATTCTAAAAAAGGTGCATAAGCTGAAGAAAAAAATAAAAAATTCAACTGCTCTGAATGATAGGAAGAGTTATTGCAATGTCCTGAATTTAATTGAACATAAATTTTTGTATGAGTAGTTTTCTGTGCTTATGTAAGTATTTGGAGAAGAAGGCTATGGTGGTCATAGCCATTAAAGGGAAAAGATCTTTCTGTGCTCCCAGAATGAATACTGTCTAAGATCTGTTTTCCCTTCAGAAGACCAACACAATACATTAGCTTAATGTTCTATTGAAATTATGGAAAATTAAAGCAGTTGGTCACAGTAGAATATAAGAAATTTTTGAGGTTCTTTGAGGGTCTTTTATTTTTAGTCTACAGTGTGTTGTGTGCAATAGAAGTGCATATTTTTATTTACTGGGGTTTTTTGCCTTAGGTTTTTAACCTTTTCCAGCACAAGAGCCTTGGACTACAAGTAAATCTTAGAGTGACTAAGCTTGTCCTCCTTCATGAGACTCCAGTAAGTATATATTATCTTTCTCTTAGCCTGTAGAGGGTAATGCTACTTAGTCTGTTGCTCCGCAAAGGCTTGCAGTACTCACTAACCGTAATGGTTGACAAATTTTCTCAGTGATCTTTTGTGCTTTATTTTGTTATTCACACCACTGGACAGCCCCAGTAAATATTAAGCTTCTCCTGCTTTATGTGCTGCACGTATACAAATTTTTCTGTGCTTGCAGTTGGAAGTCAATTAAACAAAGCTTCCCATTTCTTAAAAAAATCTGCCTTTTGTGCATACATATAGCTGCACAATGAAAATAATCGCCCTTAAACTCGTAGGACAGTAGAAGGAGAACTGATGTTCTTTGTCAGCCGTTTCCTAGATGAACAAAAGGTGCCATGATATAGCACTATTTTTTTACTGTAGCTTTCAGATATCATCTCAAATCCTATTCTTTTTTTTTTTTAAGAAATATCAGTCAGCTGATGTATTGATTGATACTATGGTTTGTATATCATATCTCAGTACAATGTCAACTTGATTTCTTATTTTTTCTACAAAAACTGTGGAAATACTTTCATATTTTACTTAGTTCATTAGAAAAAGGAATTCACTTATCTATATTTCTAATATAAACATATTATGTTTTCCAGTGGATAAGAAAGTGTTTCTTTCTTTAGTGTCTTCTCAGCAGTGAAGAAGTCTTATTTCACGTTCAAGTTCTAGAGCTTCATGTTATTAATCTTTTCTTCTCTATGAATGGTGAAAAAGCAGCAAATGAATGAGCCAAGAGTTCAGGTGAAGACATCCATTGAATGCCTTTCAGTGCACTGTCTTCATCTTTAACTTCGAGACAAAAGTAGTCTCTGCTCCTGAAGTTCAAGTCATTCTGGCACAAATACATTATGCCATGAGAAGGAGAATAGCTTTCTAACTCAGTCTGAAAGTGTTCCTCATTCTATTTAATTTTAATAAAAAGATTTTTTATTTTTTCATTTCCAGGCAGATATGTATATTGGACATCATGGGGAAAAAATGCTGGAAAGCTTTTGTAAATGGCAGCATGAAGAATTTGGAAAGAAGAACGATATACACTTAGAAATGTCAACAAGCTGGGGAGAAGACATGTCTTCGGTTGATGCAGCCGTACTGATCACAAGGTAAAATACTGAAAGATGACTGTTAAAAAATAGGCAGTGCCTTAACATGAACTTAAATCAAAGAAACTGATAGATAAACAACAAGTTAGGGTTTAGTTTTGCAGAGAGGAAGAGTGCAACTAGAGGCTTCTTTCTAGAACTCAAAGATAGTAGTAAAGTGATGGGAAAGATCATACAGAAAGTGATAGTTCCAAAATGGTAAACAAGAAATAACAAACAGGTCACTCTCTTGTTTCTACTTAGCCACATCGCTAAGGCTGTGGGTTGGATGCCTCTCTCCATGTGCCTTCATTTAAGAGGCAGCACACACAAACCTCTAGATACTTTCATTCGAAATACAAAACGTTTATACTATTTAGAGCTGGATCAGCTTGACATTAGGCTCATTACTGAGTTATGCTTCCCTCTGATGGATCTAGGAGTAGCATGTTTCATTGTGTGTTGAAGGTACATCATGTAAACAGCATGTGCTCTGCAGCCACAGGGGCGCGATCGCAGGCCTGACGTTCCTCATAGCACCTAAGTATCAGATGTTTCACACATTCAGAAGGAAATATGCCTCCAAATTACCTTTTTCCTCCCAAGTGGATCCTGCCAGGGTTTGCAGGGGTGTTCATCTTGATGTTCAGAGTTTACAGCCATTATCGAAAGAAAAGGACAGAATTAGGGTTCAGCTGGTCTTGTGTTGGACTTAGTCCCATTTTTGAGGTGGAGCTTGGACTGAATGATTTTCGGAGTTCTCTTCCAAACAAAATTCCTGTTATTGAACATATAGTAATATCATTGTACTGTCTGTGCAAGTTGGTGACATAGTATCCTAAAACCATATATAATCTTTAAACTTCCATGCAGCCTTATAGCATGGGCATTCTCACCAGGATCTATATGCATTTTTTAAAATTGCTTTATATTCTGATTGCTCCAAACAGAAAAATACTTCTCTAAATTTACATTTCAGAGAGCCAGTCACATACTTGAAGCAGGAATTGAAGGACTCTAAATTATCTGCAGTAACAGTTTTATTGCTATTTTTGCTGTTTAATCCTTTAACTTTTCTTGGAAAAGCACACATCTATCTCTTCATACCCTGTCCCATTCTCCTGTCTTTGTTGTGTTTGCCTGTTTAATGGAGTACTGGGGCTTTGAGGGGTCAAATTAGTTTTTGTTTCACATTTACACATTAACTAAGCAGTGGTCCTTCACACAGGCTCCTCTGAACTACTGTGGAAGACATGCGGAGTAGTGTTCTCTGTAAGAAATTTCCATTTTTGGGATGAGAAAATGGAAAGAAACGTTTCAGATTAAGACCCAAGATTAAATTTAATAGCAATGAGTGTTTCAGTGGAGGAAGAGTCTGGATGGCAAAGGAAAGGTGTGAATAACAGGAAAAAGAGTGAACTTGGGCCAAGGCATGAAGGATGGCCGAGTATCATACATGGCATTGGATTGATGAGCATAGCTAAGAAGAACAGACCTCCTTACATCTAGTTGTACTTTGTGACTGTCCAAGGATAACCAAGTGATTGCGTACAGATTGGTTGCTAGAAACGTGGGATTGCTGAGTGACCTCTCACCTATCCCTTGGCTTTCTTATTTGAGACTATGGATACGGCAGTGTCTGCAGCAGCAGCAGCCTGAGGGAGCATTGAACCCTTTAAGCCTGCATCTCAGGTGCTGCCAGGCTGTACACTTTATAGCTTGTGAGGTGTATTACACAAGTAGTAAGATACTATGAAATATAGCATGTAAGACCTTTTTTCTGCTTTTTCATCTTCACCTTAACAAGCATTTGTGGGAAGAGGTGGAAAATTTCTTAACTGGCTTAACTGGTGCAATTGAGGTGTTAGGTAGGCAGTCAAGAGTGGTCTGGAGTTATGTTAACAGCCACTGTGTTTGATGAGAGCTTTTTGATTTTCATGCAGGATTTCTAAATGGTAAAAAAGTTTTGGGTTGGTTTTTATTTTTTTTTGAGTAAATCTCTGATCAGTGTTAAGGATATTGAAATAGAGTACAGGGAAATGATTGCTTGGGTGTCGGCTAGTAAGTCAGCGCTGGATCCAGAAATTAAAGATCTGTTCTTCTGAAATTTTTATTTGTTTAGTGGTATTATTCTCTGGACTATACTGCCTCCCATCTCAGAGCTGCTTTAGCTGCTAATAAATCATACCAGTGTGGTTTGTCGTCTGCCAGAATGTTTTGCTAATCCAGGCTCCCTCTGCACATCATCAGGTTTATGGTATAGCTAACCCCATGTGTGGCTCCACTTGTGTGTTTTGTAAATTCAGAGTCTCATTCTATTTGAAAATACAGAACAAGCTCCTTTGTCACACCTTCCAAAGAGCTTTGGACTGCATCCCTGCTTTATTGAGATAAATAATATTGTTTAGACAGATGAACACCAACTACCTGGTATTTTTCAAGTAAGAAGGTAAAGTTTCAGTTGTCTAACACGTTCTGCCGCAGACCTCCTAAGACTTACCACACCACATTTTTTGTCTTGCGTGATAACAGAACAGCAAGAGTGCTTCGTAAAAGCTTTCCTGTGCTTTCACATACCAGTTATGTCTAATAACCAAGAGTTAGAAATGAAGTATTGAGAATTCTCCAGGGCTAATTCTTAATGCATAACTGCAAAAAGTATGATGTGTCTGTAACAGAGACTGTTATTCAGCAAAGAAACATCATAGGCTTTTCATGAAAAAGGTACTTTTCAAGACTTATTTTTGCATTGTTTTATAAAACAGAAACCAAAACCAGCTTCTCCCCACAACTTTCTCTGCTACTTACACAGGCTGTAGTGGTGCATATTAATATGCTACCAATTTGTTCATTTTACTTTACTGTAGTCCTGTTTCAGGCTGTGAGATTTAATTTACCTTTAAATTGGTTTCTTCTGATGAAGTAATGTCACATTTAAAATGTTGTGCCATGAAGTAAAAGGAAGACAGACAGAAAGAGTTTGAATAATGTATTCTAGTAAAGATACCTATGGAAGTTAGGTATAAGGAGAATGTAAGAATTAAGACAGAAATTATTTTAAGGACTCTTCCAGTAACACTATCTGATTCACAGTTATAAACTAGTAGTATTATGATATATATATATATCAGGAAGTACTTTTCTCTGAGGAAAAAATATAACACAGCACAGCAACATCCCTCTTGCACAGAGATAAGCCCTGATTTTCCTGGCCACTGAGATTATATTACCAGTTGCTACCTGCATAGGTTGTATGACCTAAATGAGGTAACTGAAGGCAGGAAAGGGCCCATGCACACACAGTGATATTCAGTGTTCACAGTGTACATCAGCCGTTTTGCAGTATTTGAAATTTCTTTTCTCTGGGTGATGTAAGGTTGCAACACTGCAGCGATGTATTTTCGCTGTAGGAAAGTAAATTGTTCTATAAAAGTAGACAATTGCAAAAATAGAGCCTAGATTTGCTAATTATCGTTTCATTTCCAATTGTTCCACACTCACAGAACTCTGCCCAAAGGTTCAACAAGAATTTCTTAAGCACTGCAATTACCTTCTGGTTCACAATGGAAGTACAGATCTTTTCCTGACTTTATGTTTAAATACCTCTGTAATAATAATGGTATGAACCAAAAATACCTCCTTAAGTAAGTCAGAGGTAGAAGACTGAGAATGACCCCTGAACAAGAACTAACATTGGTGTTACCTCAAAAGGTTGCAGTGTTTGGCAGTCCCAAATTGTTAAAATGTAAAGGGATGGAGATTGGGTTATTAAGCTGCTACTGTTGTCCTTAAACTTCCAGTAAGATTCAGCTCTGGAAAAAGGGAATTCTTACAAGTGCGTGGTGAGAGATGAAATTATTTTTGTCTTCATAGTAGTATTTTGTCACTACTGTTACTTCAGTAGTGCTCGTGATACTTCTGCAAAGTTTTACAGTGTTTACTATTTCTTCTTTTGACATCAAAGGCAGACATCAAGGGAGTTCATAAAAATCTCCTGTGTCCTTACTATTACATGTCCATTGATAGGATTGTAGATGCAGAAAGAAGCATGGAAATATGAAGAGATCATACATTAGAATCAAAAGTATTTTTTTTTTAATAAAACCACAATCTCCTGTATTTATTGCTTTAATTTGAAGATGCGTTTTTAATTTGTGTATTTTTAAAATCCCACTAATTTAAAATCACATGCTATTTGCTTTGGTGTTGTTTTTTCCTTCCCTAAGTTCATGGTATTTTAGTCTATGAAGTGACAATGCTCGTAATAGCACCCGTGAGAAAATGCTCCATGAATTTACCTGTTTCAGTTTATTCCTTTGAACTTTAGACCTTAGGCTACTTATATTCTTTTTCACTTGTACAGATCTGTCGCATAGCATTACATGGACATAAGCTGAATTTTAAAACTCTGATTTTCAAGTGCAATTGAAAAATTCAGTCAGTTATCTTTACATTTTATTTTTCTGGTGACTAAGAAAGACAGTCTTGAAATAAACATTTAAAAGAAAGGAAGATCAACTGTTTGGAAGCAGACCCATGTAACAGTTGTTTCAGTTTCTTCATTCTGTTACTTCAGCTTTCAGCCACAGATCTCTTTGTAGCCTTTGCTATTAAAAAGCTCCTCCCTGTGTAGACTTTTTCTTATTTGCCAAATTGTTTTTTGAAGCTTAAGTACCAAAATTGGACGCAGTAGTGTGTGAATTTTTGTACAGGTGCTGTGTCTGATACTTTCCTGCATCTTTATCCAGGGATGCTGTTCATCCTTGTTGCCTGTTCTCCAGTGCTCATATTTATGCTGTTGCTTTATTCAATCAAGTTTGGTGTTCAAGTTTTGTCTACATTAAAATAAAAGTTACTCAAATAAGTCAGCTTTAAATTGTTTTGTCTTCATTATTCCTTGTATTCTACCAGAAGTCATTTTTTTTCAACCTTTACCAGTAGTCCTCTCTTATTTACTTCAAGATTATTGTTTAATTCTAACACTGCCTCTAGATTCTAGTCGGACTCCACTCAAAACCACCTCTTTGGCTTCCTAACATTTATATATCTGTTTTGAGATGTTAACTTTACATTTCATTCAGTCATTAGTTCACTTATCACACTTCAGAACTATTATTTTTTAGTTTGTATGACACATGAAAACATATACATATAAATATACGTATATGTATGCATGTATGTATATAGATATATATATAAAGTGTGGAGGTGTATGCATAGGTGTGTGTATGTTACATACACACATAGGAACTTCATTATAATATGATGGAATATTTAAATTTCCACATAGGAATTGGAGAATGATTTCTGTGAGAGTCGTTGGTAGGTCTAGGTAGTGCTGTAAATCTTTACTAAGAGGCCTAATCTCAAATGTGTGTAACGCATTCATATTCTTGAACATTAAAGGAAGTATTACATTCTTTCAATGTAAATCAGGAGCTAAGAATGGTTTATTGTGCTTCCTTCTTGCCAAATCATAGCAGTACTGTTTTCCCCAAGTGCCGTAATGAACCTCTGGGTGCATAGCGCAACCCTAGTCGGAGGCAACGAGAAAGAAAAACAAAACAAAACCAGCTCTGTAAGTACGTGAGAACAAAGTTCTTACATAAGCAGAAAACTTTTGGGTATTGACAGTTTTAAAATGTCAAATGATATTCTTCTAGATTTGAAGGTATGTTCTCTTTTTTTAACTTGTTGCTTCATCAGTTAATATTTATGGTAGTTGTATGAATATGTGTGGAAGAAAATCTTTTTCCTTAGCTTGTGTTTACATGTGTTCTCTTGCTTCACCACAAGTCCCATATTTCTAAGTGTTCTGTCATGTTGCTTAACAAGACAATAAGTCCTTTGTGTCATGCAGGACAAAACAAAGAACTGTGTTACAACCCAGTGCATTAATGCAATTTGTTGCAGATTTGAAAAAATTAAAAGATCTTCCTTCTGTATCTGATTATATTTTCGCATATTTTCTTGTTCACCATCTTTAGCTCAATTTCCAGGGCCCTTCCATGTGTCCCAGACTTTCTTTATCAGTTTATTTGCAAGATTTGTTTCTAGAACTTTTGTTTTGCTTTTCTACTCTGTAATTATCTGGCGATACTGACTGGAGAATCAAAAGCTACATAACCCCATGTCTCTGGCTTTTCATGCCTTTCACAAGTGGCAGAAATTTGCCAGTCTCTTGAGATTGCTTTTGAGTCTAAATCACTCTGTGAGAGTAGTCTGTGGGAAACAAACAAACAAACAGCTCTTGGAGTATTTACATTTGTAAAAATGGTAAGTATCTTTTAGCCTACCTTCTCATGTAAAGCACCAAATGATTCCTGTAGCTTCATAGAAAAAATAAAAAAAATTGAATATCCGTGGCCCATATGGTCCCTCTTTAAAAAGAGAGACCATTACTCTGTAGCAGAGCTAAAGAGCAAAACCTTTATCTAACTACATGTCAGAATGAAGTTCAGTAACTAGGTTGTGTTTTGTCTAGATGCTATAGCCATGTTTTTCCTGTTGTTTTTTCACCATTAGTTCCGTCCCTGGTTCCCCCATGCACGTATACCGCAGCAGCCCTGTTTTTACTTAAAACATAAAAATAACATGATTCATAACACTCCAATAAAAAAAAAAAGTATTTCCTTTGCTTTTTTTGGTACCTTTTTCATGTGTCTCTGAGAACAGATAAAATAGGTGTGAATATAAAATGAAACCCAAGCAGGTGGTGTTTGACACAGAGATGAAGTATTTATTCCACCTCATGCAATTGGGCAGTCTTATTAGTAGAGCTATGGCTAGACTAAATTCTGTGTTGGAGACAGGACAGGCTTCCCGAGTGAGATTTGTATATCCTTCACTACTAGAATGGGATGCCCTAGCAGAAATGCTTCTCCAGAATATATTGCTATTGGTCAATTTAGCCATTTAACAATTGACTTTTTAGCTCAAAAACTTTCTATCTCTCATCAAAATGATGAATTGCAATGCTGCTCTTGGACTTGCTACTAAGCACTGAAAGTATTTTCATCTCAAATGAAAGAAAGACTTACTTTAACCATATTACATTTCAAGATACTCACATGGGGGAGAAAAATAGAAATTAGGTACAATGTAGTTTATGTATATGGTACATGCTTTGCCACTTGATTACTAGGTCTGTTCTGAGAATAAACTGATGTGTAAGTGCTCTGGGTAATCGTGGCCTTTGTTTCTCTATACTCTTTGTTGCGATAATGGTGTTCTCTATTTATTCATTGAGCTGTACAAAATATTTGTAAATAGGTCACACAGTCATTACCAGCCTGACAGCTTGGCTTGCTTGACATTTTTCTTTTCCCCCCAATTCTAGGAAGGATTTCTGTGTACATAAAGACGAACCATGTGATACTGTTGGTAAGTAAATAAACATAAGAGACTGTGTGTATAAACTACTTCATAAAATAAGTGTTACATAGAGATGTGAAGCTAAAGGATGAGAACAGTATTGTGATTGACAGCTATGCCTAGCTGAAAAGAAAAATACGTCTCAAATGCCAATGATATTTTGTTAGATTTGTGTATGCTTCCAGTGAAATAATATGTTTAAGTGCAATATTTCTGTCTCTTTCATAAAGCAAACTTTTAAAACTTTTCTCTTTTTAATCTCACTGTCAGTTCAATCCAACATTGTTTTAATATTTTTAATTCAGAATATGAAGATAAAAATATATGTTTATGGTTCTTTCTTTAGGCAGTGGATTTATCTTTGATAAGAATATATCTATGATTTTTTTTAAAAGTTTCCATAAGGATATAACGTGATACAGTAGAATAATAGAGAGTTTATGAGCTATGTAAAGCAGAATACAGGATGTGAAATCTTGTACAAAGCATCTTCTGACATCTCCAATTAAAGTGAGTGCTAGCTGCACTGAGTTTTTCTATCTGAAGTCATCAATGTAGTTCACATCCTTTTGAGAAGTTTGAGAAGTTTTTCAGTGTAAAGGTCTGATGGAAAAGGCAGCAAAATGTAGAAATTGTTCTGTTCAGTCATAATGCTGTGTAAAAATGTGACGGTAAATGAAGAATGTCATGGCATGCTTTTACCCTAGAATTTCCTTTGGCTCTTAGAACACTTTAACAGTTCTTTATGTAAATAGAAGCATTCAGAAACAAAGTTGCTTCTGTAAGTTTACGATGATAGTAATCAATGACCCATCATCATGCTTTTGCTTCCTTTTAGGTAGAGAAGCAGTAGATTTTTCTTCCCCATTTATTTTCAGTGGTAAAGGTTGGAGAATTCTTATGTAAACTGTATTACCTCGCTTCTTGCCAGTATTTTATTTTACTGCTGTATCATCCCAAGTCTATATCTGCATGTCTGTGAGGTTGAAATCAATAAAGAGTCCTTCTAAATGAAGGATGGAATGTTTCCCATAGCAGTGAAGTAGTTAAGAATTCATAGTGTTCTTCCACTACGTAGTATCTTGGTCTTACGTGAATTTTGTATGAGTGATTTGAGCTCAGAGTTGTTTATTTTTGTCTGTAAGTGGAAGAATGTTTCCTTCCAGCTGAAAGAAGAAGCAACGTGACAAGAAGTCTTCTCAGCTGAGTACTTCCAGTGTGTCTACATCAGGATAGGTTGATGTCTGGATTTCACAGATGAAGTGAATGTATTCAAGGATTTCCCTGAAAAATGTTTCTCTTTTGTTGAAACTTGGAGGTAATAGAATGACGACATAAGATTGAACTGACTCCAGTACCAGTCATTCACATTTCTGAAGAAGTGTGGATGTAACTCGAAAATGAAGCAGTGCATTGATTGTAACTGCTCAGGAAGTGAAGATTTTGCAGTCTTAATATAGTGATAAGCAAGGTAAGGATAAGTAAGATAAGGTCAGGAGGCTCCAAAGGGATCTGAACAGGCTGGACCACTGGGCTGAGACCAACGGCATGAGATTTAACAAGGCGAAATGCCGGGTCCTGCACTTGGGGCACAACAACCCTGAGCAGCTACAGACTAGGAGAAGTCTGGCTGGAAAGCTGCCTGGAGGAGAAGGACCTGGAGGTGTTGGTTGACACCGACTGAACATGGGCCAGCAGGGGCCCAGGTGGCCAAGAAGGCCAATGGCATCTTGGCTTGGATCAGAAACGGCATGACCAGCAGGTCCAGGGAGGTCCCTCTGGACTCGGCACTGGTGAGACCGCTCCTCGAATCCTGTGTTCAGTTCTGGGCCCCTCACCACAAGAAGGATGTTGAGGCTCTGGAGTGAGTCCAGAGAAGAGCAACAAAGCTGGTGAGGGGGCTGGAGAACAGGCCTTATGAGGAGCGGCTGAGAGAGCTGGGGTTGTTTAGCCTGGAGAAGAGGAGGCTGAGGGGAGACCTCATTGCTCTCTACAACTACCTGAAAGGAGGTTGTGGAGAGGAGGGAGCTGGCCTCTTCTCCCAAGTGACAGGGGACAGGACAAGAGGGAATGGCCTCAGGCTCCATGAGGGGAGATTCAGGCTGGACATTAGGAAAAAAATTTTCATGGAAAGGGTCACTGGGCACTGGCAAAGGCTGCCCAGGGAGGTGGTTGAGTCACCTTCCCTGGAGGGGTTTAAGAAACAGGTGGCTCAGGGACGTGGTTTAGTTGCAGATAGGGATGTTTGGACTCAATAATCTAAAAGGTCTTTTCCAACCTAGTGATTCTATGATTCTATGATTTACAGGACAGACCTCATTATTGGAAAGGGTTGTCATGTTGAATCATACTTCTTCCCAGTGATGGATAATAAGTGGGCAAATACTGGTTTTATTATTTATTCATTAAAAGCTAAGAACTGTGAGTCTTGTATTCTATTATATAGACAAAGTTTACATGCAAATAAGTGGGAAATAATACAAGTAATATGTTTTTGTGTGCTTCTAGTCTTGTTCTACTCTGAACAGACGTTATGTATTCTTCAATCAATAATTTTTAGTTATTTCTTGAAATAACACAGTGATTTATATGAAGGTTTAATGGTTTAAAGGTATCGTTAACCAATAACTGAGTTAACCAGAAAAAAAAATTATTCAGAATCAAAAACCTGTGTCAAAATTCCCTAGAAATATTTAATTTCATTGTTAATTTTGATAGAAAATACATGGTGCCAATCTTTCAAATATTCCTCCACAAAAGCATGTAAGGTGGAAAAGTATAAGATTTTTTTTTCCATAATTATAGAAAAAATGTTTTGGAATGTTGTCAGGGAAAATAATACCAGCTATCTTGGTGACAGGGCACAAAATATTTTAAAACTTCATATTTGATAATTTTGAAATGTAGGCAGAAATAGAAGAATTACTTCTGGGATTTTATTTAATTTCCCAAAAGGTGCTGAAGTTTAGGAAGGTGAATGTCTTCTTTTTACACTTTTCAGAAATTTATTAAATATTATACTGTTGCTAGACGTACTGCAGACAGGGGAGTAGTTGGACTACTTTCTTCATTCACGTTGTAAATCCAGAGTAACTCAAAAGAATGCTTTCCTTGACTAATCTCACATTTCAGTAAAAAAATATTCTAATATTCATTCGTCACAGGCCAACTGATTTCAGCTAAGCTATTCTGATTTCAGCGTTGTCAATTTTCACAGCCCCTGTCAAACTTCTTCTGGGTGGAGAGCCACAAGGAAATCGTTTTAGGCTCAAAAATCAACCAGTCTCAAGTGTTCTTGAGCTTTCTCTTGTTGGTTAGCTGCAGCAATCTTTCAGTCCTCCCCCTGCCCCACTGTTCTGCTCATGTCTACACTCCCTGTCTCCTATTTCTGCACAGAAGTACAATCCTGTTGCTCTGACACTGATTCTCACAGCTCTTCTGTAGCTTAAAGAGAGCATTCAGACCTTCCTTTACTCAATAATACTATAATTAAAGTAGAGGGTTTGTCTTGGATGGAAGAATATGATGATGTTTATATACAAATTAAATTTATTGTAGCTAATGAAAAAAAATGGTTTAGACCTGTAATTTTTCCAAGATTGTTTTCTCTCAGAAATCAAGAGTTCTTTGGAATCATGGCATTTCTGTCCTGCAAAAAGGCTTTGCTACCTTTGTCAGAGGAAACGATCTTTTAAAATTGTGGTGATTTGGAATGTTCTTTTTCTTGTGCTGAAGATAAGTAAAATTTTGAGTATAGATATCTCAGTGAATTTCTGCATAATGTAAGGTATAATTCAATTGTTAATTTTCAGCAAATTAGGTCTATACTAAAAGAATTGGTCTGAGATATAAACTAGGGGCTAGAACGTGCTGTACTCCTGTTGTGTATGCATCTTCTGGTATTATTATATTTAAGTAACTGAAAGGAACAGTGATTCACAGGGAGACTAATTAGTGGATTATTGCCCAAATCTTAGTACCAGCAGATGGAAATCAACAGATCTTTTCTTACTTTCTTCACAGATTAGGTTAAAAAATAAACAGAGGTAGACTAGTTCATGAAACAAGTGTATATGCATTTTAATTTCCCTTTCTTTGCCTACATTTCCACTGCAGCAATTAAAATTTTGAGTCTGAGTTATTCTTCTTCTGGATTACATTTGGTTTTTGTTGCTAGCTAATGTCTTCTGTGGAAATGCTATAATGGAGAGTTCATAGTGTGAAATGTTACAGGCACAGGCAGGATGTATAATCATGCTTGTCTTGTGTTGGCATCAGTTTGGAGACTCGTTAATCTGCAGAAAGTATGGGAATGACAGTTTCTAAGAGAGCCCATGTCCTTTCTGGGACTACCCTGGAGGCTGTTCACTGCCTTGGTTTAGTATCCCTCGGTCTCCTTTTCCAGTCTTTCCTTGTGCCAGCGAAGTCTTAGTGCAAACATTACTTAACTAGTTGTAATATTTTTTTTGGTGTTTCCATGCAGCTCACTAGTTGCATCAAAGCAGTAGGTTAGGTTGATGGGTAGATTCTAGCTCGGTGCTTGATAGCTTCTGGTGCCCCAACAATGTTCAGGGATGCATAGGTTTATTCTCACAGCAATGTTATCTCAAAATGGTTTCCAAATTGTTTGGGAATGAGTATAATTGCTATACCTGGAAATTATGGTCGACTGAATGACCCACACAAGATCAGTGAACGAGCAAGTGAAAGAATCAGGCAGGGAACCTGGGGTATTCTTCCTCTCCATTCAGCCTATTTCATTGTCTGTATTTCTAGTGCCTGTGGCGTAGCTTTTAAGAAACTATAAAAGTTCATATCATTGTAAGTTGTAAAGCTTCAAGTGAGTTTAGTCTTAAAGAACACATAGAATTTGAAAATAACTTGCAGCCAAAAATTCTATTCTACTGTTTGAAAGCTGTTGATTTGGTAATATTCTCCTATAGAATATATTAATTGCAATTCCTGCTGGTAGTTTTTCTAAGTCTTTGTTGAATGTACACCATTCCAGAAATCAGACACTAAGCACCTGAATCCGTGTATTATCTCTTGTCTTATGCTGTCTGATTCTTCAGGTAATATCTTCTTTCATCCCTTGTCAAAAATCTGCAGGTGTACAACACGTGTGCTTTGTAAAATGCTGTGAGCATAGTTAATGTTTTGAAAGATTTATGATAGCTAGTAAAAAGTCCTAGTAACATGGATTACAACAAAGTGGAAAACAAAAAAAGCAGTATTTACAGATTCAGTTACCATAAGCTTTTACTGCACTTAGTTAAAAAAACATGCCTCTATCAAAGTAAGGTTAGGAATTTTCTTGACATGTATAAATTGATTTCCATTTAACCTAATATGTCATAATTATGAATCATTTCAAAGACAGCTTTTGCCTTAAATAGAGTGATTGCAGCTGATTGTTTCAATACTATCTTCATACTGCAATAGAGTGAGGCGGCTTTTTTTTATGTAATCTCCAGCTGACACACCTATATTATTCTGCACAAACACCGTTCCTCTAAAGCTGATATCATTTGCTTATATTTTTATCCCTGAAAGTCCCGGGTTATTCAGGAATAGTAAATGAAGCTTTCCTGATGCTTTATGAAAGACAAGGTTTCCAGCATTTTGTTGATATCAGAGGAGTGTAAAGGCAATGCTCTGATTGTGATCTCCTGTAGTAATTAAATGCTGTTTTTAAACAATATTTTGTATCTTATGATGTCACAGAAAAGCAGGGTTTCCTTAAAAATAAAATCTACTTTTAAAACCTGTAGCATTTGGTTGTGTATTTTCATATAACATTTTCACTTATAACATTAGCTATAGTAACTTTGTTTTACAAAAACATGCTTCCATCTAAACTGTTTATCAGAAAGCATTTTTCAATATAGTGTTGACATCGCAATCTCTAAACATAACTCCCTTAAAATGATCGTCAGATCATTTTATTTGGATGGTATAATACAAATAAAGTATATAACAAATTTCTAGCTTTGGTAACAGCTAGTGTAGCAGAGACAAAAGCAATAGCAGAAAATCAAGGCACCATCAGGACTTCATTCTATTGCAAAGGATCTAAATAGTATGGATACAAATAATGACCAGTAAGGAATCAGACAACCATCTACACAATAAAGACCACAAAACAAAATGAAGTGAAAGAACATGTTTTCCATCCAACTTAGCAAAATGCCAAAGATAAGTTTATTTACTTTTCTTTTCTAACCTGAAAGCTGTAATCTATTGTACAAAGGACTTGGCCTTTTCCTCCAAAACTTGTCCCCTGGGACAAAGGTTTAGCTCAGCTCTGTGCATTAAGAGATTATGACAGAAATCGGGAATTGGGCAGGCTATCACTGTTCAGTGGAGGCTAATGCTGGAAACACTGAAGCTGAATGCTTAGGATCTGTTACCAATGAAAAATCAGCCAAAGATGTTGCATAGAACACCAGCAGCAGAGCTGCAGCAGTAAACTTAAATCTTTTTCCCTGTGCTTCTTCATCTGTATCCATCTGGTGTCCCTCTTTTAATCCACTACTTTACTCTTATGTAGCTGTCCTGAGTCCTAGGGGAGTGGAAATGGTGTGCTGTGAACTCTCTTGTGCTAAGCCGTATGCTGCTGTGGCTGAGCTCCTGTGTGAGCTTGCTCTTCCTCTTCTAAACCTAGTTCTGTTTGCTGAACAGGAGCCTTGGAGAAGTAAGCTCCATAGGAAGGGTTAGTCTTTCTGCTTCACATGGCTAGAGAGGTCAGGACCCTGCACTGCTTTTCTCCAGAGGAAGAGAAAGGAGGGGAGAGATGCTGACACTGTGTTTTCCGTTGATGTTCTTGGTTTAACTGGGCTAAAGAAGCAAAAGAAAATCTGTCCCCCCTTTTCCTGGCCCTCCCTACCATCAGACCCGGACTCTGCAGCATGTGCCTCTTTTTTTCCTAGATGATGCTAATGAGAGCCTATGTTGTTTGTGTTCAATAGAAAGGATTCTTTTGTTTATTTCTTGTCAACTGAATTATACATGCTCGGTGAATTTTCTCAGGAAGGCAGAAGAATGTAGAACAAAACACGTGCTCAATCACATTCAAGGAATATTAGTTTTTTAGAATGAAACTGTCTTAACGTTGCTTATTTCATGAACAGAATTCTGTATATTGATAGTGTTGGTATTTATGGTTGGTTTTAATAGTATTTATTTCTATAATTGTTATAAATCTAAAATAAATACAGGATAGTTAATGTAGTATTAAAACTGCAATCATTCCTCAGTTGCTAAAGAAATAAACTTTTTAAAATATTTGGGTTATCTTGAAATATCTCTGAGGTTAGTGATTATTTTTTTGTACATTATAGTACATCCATTCAGACACGTTTAATTCTTGTTGCACATACCAGGTCAGGTACATTACATTGTGCATTTTTTCATTAAGGTGATATGCTGTGATGGTTGTTAATGTATATTTAATATCTGCCAGAGACAACTACATGCCTAATTACTGAATTTAGTTCTTCACCTCCTGTAATATACCTCAATACCATCTATAGTTCTTTGTAATTTCCTGTGTAACCATGTGCCTTCTGTGAAAATGTAATATAATTTTGTCACCTTTTATGGATTATACCACTTCACCTTTAGGTAAATTTGTGTATTTATTTTGTATTGTATTCTCTATTTATTATGAACTTATCTGAGGTATTTAAAATTCTATCTCAAAAGATTTTAAAATACAGATAGTTAGCATTTAGACTATTTGTGTTTGGAGCCAGAACTTTAATTTCTTTCACAGGCAAAACTCATATGTCCATCAGAAGAAGGCATTCCCAAATAAGGACAAAAGAGTCTGTAATATTATACAGTGCATATTTGCTTTGTGTGAAAGAAAACAAAAGGAAATTGCAAGCTAATTTTCACAATAATATGTGTTTTTCTTGTGAATAGTGTGTACTTTCTAACTTCAGATATGAATCCTTCAGCTGTGCTTGTCACATTCAAAGATGAAAAATCAGTATAGCATCAGAGCAATAATGCCATGGTACACAAGTTGTCCTCATATCAAGGCTAGGGAAGGGTGTTGAGGCACAAAGCAGAGAACAGAAATGGGCATGGCTTAACCAAGCTCAGGTCTCTGCTGGAAAAAGGTCTTTCAGTGCAAGAAAAACTGCAGTTTTAGTTAATCATACTGCAAGAGAGAAATGAGTGATTCTTCATTGAATAGTGAATTATGTCCTGTGTCATTTTATTCATCTAAAGTCTTGAAAAAAACTGAATCGGGCCCAGGCAGCTGTGAGCTCTTAAAAATATCTTTCACTGTCTCCTGGATTTTACAGCCTCAGTACTTATCTTTTGTAGGTTGTTTTTATGTGAAAAACATTTAGATAAAATCCTGTGTGCATTTGTAATAAAATTGTATGGATCGACAACCATAAATAATCACGCATTGATAGTCAGTTACCCTCTATGTATGCTATAATAATTCTATAAAAATCCTGACATATACCCTGTACTATTTGTGTAAAAAATTGGTCTTCTTTTCATGTATCATGCATACAACTCGATTTTAAAAATGAAAAATAAAATTTGGTGCCAAACATTGCAAATTAAAGACTTGAGAAATATACGTCTTTAAAACAAGATTCTCTAGCTAGCCAGCCATTATTAGTCATGTGTTTAGCTCTTTTTATATGTTTGTGTATAGCACTTTAATTCCTTCAAAAGAAATGTTTGCAAAGTTATATTTGAATAGAGTAGTCGACGTCTTACACTACTTTGCACTAGAAAATTCCACTGGTTTTTATCAGCAGTTTTTTAAAAATAAGGGAAACCAAGTAGCTCCTTGCCACTAATGCATCAGTTTCTGTCTCCCATAGCTATATGTTGGGGAAAAAAAACCCATCAGTGTGGTGAAATTAGATAGACCATATAATGAATGTGTGGTTTTTTCTGGATTTTGAAGAATGGGATGGATAGGCAGTGATACAGGTTCCTTTAAGTGAAGAGGAAATGAAAAGAGCTCTGTATTTGTAGAGAATAGTGTGCATGATCCATACAACTGTATGTAACTTGTCAAAATATAAAGAGAGTTGCTCCACAAGTACAGGTAGGATGGAAAAGAGACAGGGCCAAGGTTAACCCTTCGTTTAAATGTCTTAGAGCAGATTTTCTGTTTGAATCCATCTTATAGCTTCCTTTTGTGACACTTAAATGGCAACAAGTTATTTTCTGTTTCTATTTTGAGTCTGTACTGAAGGTTTTTTGTTCTCAGGAGGATGGTACACTACCTTGAATAAAACATGAGTTTTAGGAACTAGTCAGGGTCTAGTGCTGCACATTAGATGCAGGAGTCTCCTCTAGTTCTCAACTACCTTGAGTCTTGCAGACTTTGCAAAGATAATTTGGATAAGGGATTCCTTGGAAGAAGAAATACCTGTTACTCCCAGCCTTTTTGGCTTGACCTGATAGAGTTCAAACCTCTAGGGGATCATCCAACAAACCCAAAGAATTTTTGAGTTGGAATGAGTTTGCAAGTACATTGAGATATGGTATTGAAGAAACTCTTCAGGTGCTCGTACAAGTTGGGCCACTGATCATAGAATCATAGAATCATTAGGTGGGAAAAGACCTTAGAGATCATCAACTCCAACCATAACTGTCTACTACTAAATCATGTTCCCAAGCACCTCATCTACACATCTTTTAAGCACCTCCAGGGATGGTGACTCCACCATCTCCCTGGGCTGCCTGTTCTACTGCTTGATAACCCTTTCTGTGAAGAAATTTCTCCTAATGTCCAATCTAAACTTCCCCTGATGCAGCTTGACACCATTCCCTCTTGTCCTATCACCTATCACTTGGGAGAGCACCCACCTCTCTGCAGCTTCCTTTCAGGTAGTTGTAGAGAGCAATAAGGTCTCACCTCAGTCTCCTCTTCTCCAGGCTAAACAACTCCAGCTCCCTCAGCCTTTCCTCTGAAGACTTGTTCTCCAGCCCCTTCACTAGTTTCATTGCTCTTCTCTGGACATGCTCCAGCCCCTCAATGTCTTTCTTATAGTGACGGGCTCAAATGATAGCACTGACTCTTAGGCAGTGTAACAACTTTCATCACATGTACTAAAACAGCACAAAATAATGTATGCTTATTTGCATTAACGCAGGTGGAATACAGGATTGATATCTGGAGATAACAGTAATTTTAAATTAAATTTAAATTTAAAATTCACTTAGCTGAAAAAAAGGCATGATGGAAGAGCCTTCTCAGTATAGCTCTACCTTTGCTCTCATTTGTCAAATAGATTCTATGTAACCTTGCCGTCCATATCAAGACAGTCTTTTCTATATAAAGGAAGAGTTAGCTATTTAATTCACTTTTCCAAGAAGGTGTGCTACTGGTATCTGCTATAAGCAGTCCCAAGATCTGTCATTTTTTATATTGCATATCTCTGATACTGAAACAAAGTATAATTTCTTCTCATGAAACACTTAAAGGTCACACACTTCACAAACTTTGGCTCCAAAGTCATAGATAATTCTAAAATATAAACGAACAAAACACACAAACCTATTTCAATCCTCTTAGCTGCCGCTTGTCTCATGCAAAAGTCAGTACATTTTAAAAAAGATGCAAAAACTACTAGCTATTTTCTTTAATTAGAGTCTCAATAACAGTAAAATAATCACTTTCATATCACTTCTAGCTTGATTATCTCAAGAAACATGAGAAATATATTGCAGGAATTGCCCAGATTGCAAAAATGAGGAAATGGATTACTGTGCTGACGCAGTGTTTGTCAGGGAACAATTTTGTGTTTCTCCAACACAGTGTAATTTCCATAGTATGAGTATAATAAAATAAATAGTGAAAGAAAGCAAGACAGCTTTGCTTTCCTCGTATTTTGTTGTGGAAATAAAAATAGAACAGATGTTATAGTGACAATGGCATGATCTCATGATCAGTTTGCTACACAGAGGGTGATACCAAGCCAAGGGGAAGAAGGCATGAGGAATCAAATTATAGGAAAATTGGCCTAATAGAATATCAAGGCTGGAATCTTTGTAAGATCAGGAGAAGTGCTGGTGATACATTACAAACAGATCAAATTGGTAAGGGGAGTTGATGTTACAAAAGGCCTGGAAGCATACTGAGAAAAAAAACCTGTCTGATGGAATGGGGCAAGAGGTGAATTCAGAGCCATTGCAATGTTCAGAGATGTACAGAACATGGGTGTAACTTTAGCAGCTGTATGTTTTATGGGAGAATTGAAACACAGATGTCAAGAAGACAAGAAGAGAGGTAAACATTTGGGTGAATATTTTCGCTATTTGGATGGAATGACATAATTCTTAATTACCTCTAGTATATATTTCACTCTGTGATGCTAATGTATTTTGACCCAAGTATACAGAGCTGTAGGCTTATAGGGTTTTAAAACATCTTAAAGTGAACTCGTATTTCACAGCAGCAGATTCGACCGTTTTATGTTCCAGAATAACATCTATTCATCCGATTTCTTGTGTGGAAAGTCAGATTTTCTTAGAAGCAGAATAAGACACAAGAGATAATTTTCAATATATAGTATTTACATTACAATAGAAGTACAAGAACTATTCTCTGCTTTGTTCATAACTTACAAAAAACTTTTAATCATCTCGATGTAACAAATATGCTCAAATTTTAAGGTCAGAACAATTTTTTTTAAGGTTACAAAAATTATGTTACCATTTAGAAAATAAAGACTACCTCAAAATTGACCTTGAAAAACTTTTAAAATAAGTATACTGTACATAGCTCCCCTGGAAGTGTAAAACCTACCCTTAAATGCGCATTTTCGTAAACAAGCTGTTCTGTGTCCTGTGCTTCCTGTTCCCTTGGGCCAGGGACTTGACATTAAATGATAAGGCTTCATTTTAATATACTTTAAATTAAAATGTTGAGGGGTTTTTTTTATGTATTCCAGACATCTAAAATATTTTTTTAAAGACTAAGGCTTTCTCTATGTTGTTTTTTATAAAAGTACTTTTAATATAGTGCTTACATTTAAAAAAATATTAAAATTAGGCAATTAGTAGTGGCAAGAAAGTTACAATAGCAAAGCTACAGCAAATTTTTGGAAAAAGTCATCTTCATAAATGAGGTCAGGTTGTGTTTCTTAATGCAAGTTTTCAAACTGCAGTTTCTTGTACTCCTCTGGTATTCTTGGCAAACTAAAATTTCACTTGCCTTTTTGGCAAAGTTGCCTCCATTTGAATTCAGTCTAGAGTCTGTGATTCCTACTTTTCCTTTTAAAGTCACTGGAAGCCTCAAAAATGTTTTGCACTAAGTTTATATGCTGGGCTATAAAATTAACTTGTTCCTCTCCTTCTGTGAAAGAGAACTGGTTTTAAATACTTGTCACAGTAAATGTACGCCATCAATTCCTTACAGATTTTTTAACTAACATGTACTCAATATGAGTTACTGTTTGTTGGACTGTTTAAAATATTTAGAATCATAGGACGGTTTGAGTTGGAAGAGATGTTAAAGGTTGTCTCATTCCAACCCCCCTGCCATGGGCAGGGACACCTCCCACCAGACCAGGCTGCTCAAAGCCCCATCCAACCTGGCCTTGAACACCTCCAGGGAGGGGGCAGCCACAGCTTCTCTGGGCAGCCTGTGCCAGTGCTTCACCACATTCATTGTGAACACTTGCCTCCTTATGTCTAATCTATTTGTTCCTATGTATCTGTTTTTCCAGTTGGACATTTATTTTTAAATGCATATGAAGAATAATTTCTCTTTAAAGAATTTCACAGAAAATTTCCCACTTTTGAGAATGCACCCATCTCTCAGGCTTTTGTGTGGCACTATTAAACACAGATGGCCACTTCATATCCCTGATATTCAAAGTGGTCTTACTTGCTCCCTGATAGGTGCAAGAGCAAAAATATGCTCTGACATGAAGTTAGTTTCCAGCCACTGAACAGAACTTGACTCAGGCTGAAAACAGTAGGGAAGAAAATGTATTTTAGAAAAACCTCATTCTCTATGGATTGTGTATGTATCGGTATAAACCTTCTCCTTCCATCCTTTGAAAGAATATCCTCTGAGGGGAGCAATGAAATTCAAGAATATCAGAATCTGATACTCTCTGGCCAGGCTCTATTAGATATCCCTTAATACTTAAACCAGAATTTACTTATCTGAAGATATTTGATGTTACATGGGATTTTGATTTAGTAGAGTGATATGGCGACATATGGAAATCACAGTGCAAGCACCGTATAGCCCTTGCAATATACAGTTTGTTCGCAGTACAAATCTAATTCATCACACTGGCCTTTATATGCTTACTGTCGTGATGCTGGACATCCCCAAGTATTGGGAAAGAATGTGAGTTCAGGTCAACTCAAGCCGACTCCTCTGTTTAAAGTTAATTTTGTCAGTTGTTCAGTTTTTATGCTCTCTGTTGGGCTGAGCCACATATGCACTTACCCCTTGCTGGGCTGGCTAACTCAAGAAGCCATTCACACTCTTTTGATTAACTCAGAGGAAAACATTTACACAAGCAGTTAATCCACTGAGCTGATACAAGCATTTATCTAAAACAAACCCTCCAATCCTTTTTGTGTTAAGTTCAGCCTTCTTTGCAACAGCTGTTGTCAGTCACTTCCCACATTCTTTTCTCGGCTTTGTAAGCCCATTACTCTTGCCCATCTCATCTGACCCTTCTTCTGTTTTAGGGGCTTATTGAGCATACACAAAAATATAAACTTCTTTTTTTAAAAAATAAACAAGTTTATTTAAGTAAAGCAGGTGTAGAGAAGAAAAATGAACACTTGAATAAATAAGGATCAAAAGAGGGAAAAAAAAGAGAAGTCTATGTATACATATACACAGAAATGCAGAGGCAGTTAGTCAAAGGAATATATACAGCCTTCATACCATGTGCGCACATACCATCTTGTAACATTTCATGCAACTGTAGGTACCAATGAGGAGTGGTAGTGTATCTGGCCGTAAAAGTGAATAAGAAAAAGAAAATGTATGATTGTTTTTACATATTTTCTAGACATTGTGATTGATCCATTAATAGCAGTCATTCCTTAGCTCCTAGGTTACGGTTAATTTTATCCCAGAAAAGCAGAACTCAAGCTCTGCTTTTTTACATCTAGTGTAATGTTTAAGAAGATATTTCTTCCTAGTGGTCTTTTTTTGTGCTGTATAGGTACATAAGAAAGCAATGGGCAATAATAAAAACTTTTCTTTGTAAAGAGTAAGTTCTTGTTTCTGTCTCGCTGCAACTAATCCCAAGATCATAAGTGCTGTATACTTAGATATCATGAGGCCTGGAAGTGGCTAGTTAACACAAATAGCTTTCCCTGTGCATGTTTTCCCCAGAAGGGGCTGTTAGAGAAAGCTACAAATACAGCCTGAAAGACCGCAGAACAACATTGTCACATTGCCTGCCTCTAAAGGAAATGTAATTGTAGAACAAGTTAGAAAATGTAGTAAGCAAGTTTGAGTTGTTAAAGATAATTCCTGTGGGGTACCACAGCATTCACTGTCATTCTCTCCCTGTCTTATCTGTACAGTACAAAGGTTTTGCGTACACACAGAATCACAGTTTCATGGGAGGAAAGGGGCAGCAATGACATGATCTGAGGCATGTGATATTCATTCAAAGTAAACTGTTTATCTGTTATGTCTGTCCAATGCATCAGTGAAAAGCATATCCTCAAGGTGAATTTATTTATGTGTGTATTTGGTGAGAGCTGTTCTGAAATGGCTGGTGCTCAGCTTGAAACCTGTTTCTGACTTTTTAAGTAACTAGGTTCTGCTTTACTTTGGAAAGCCCCATTCTCTTTTGGTGCCAAAGAAGTGAAGTGTCTCGTTTTAAAAGTCACATCTTATTTGATTGCATATAGGAGAATTCCATGAAGTTTTCATGAGGCACTCTTACAGTTCACCCTTGTAATTTAAGGACTGAAAGTCTTTATTGTGTAAGACTTTTCTGCTTCTGTCCAAAAGATACACTCCTAAATGTAGATGAAGGTTATTAATAATTTTCTATGCCATGTAAAACAAATGCCTAGAAAAATGGTTTATGCAAATTGTGACATGAGGAACTTGGAGTAATGGATCAAACTAGTTCAATTTCTTAGAAGATTGACTTATTGCTCTGAAAGATTACATTTGATTTTTCTTTCATATTAACAGTATGCAAAACTATGAAGCAAAGAAAGTCTTTATTGCATAATACTCCATACACTGTGATTTTTGACATTTTCTTCTGGACTTTATGAGTTAGGATCTCTTCAACATCAATTGTACACAAACTAATCAAGTTCTTTTCCATTTCTAGATTATAGGTGCTTAAGAAAGTCAAAAGGAAGTTGTGACTCTTCAATTTATGGCTTTTTTCTTTCCATCTTACAGTATGCAGCTTTCTTTTGCATCTGTATTTTCTCCTACATTCACACATATTATTATGGACGAGTTTTCTACTTGGTGCCGTTGCCTTTTTTTAAAAAAAAAAGAAGGGGGCAGTTAAAAGGTTAGAAAAGCATACTGGCTTTACTTAGTGGCTGTGTTACAGTGTATTGTTCATTTAAATTTTTTCCTTTGAATTTTTAAGAAATTTTATTTCAGATGTTACTTTACAGTTGAAAAATAAGTCATGGGAATTATTTACATTAGAAGGAGCTTCACTTCAGAACCTCTTGTCATCATAAATAGTCGTGGCCTGATTATCCTTTCACATGGTTTGAAATATTCTGTATAGTTCAGTATAAGGCTGATAAGAACTATAGATGAATGTCATGATGCAGAAAAGGCAGCAAAAGAACAAATGAAGTTAAGTATTACCAAGTACAAGTAATCCATCTTGAGGGGGGAAAATATGAGTCTTCATCTTTTACGTGTGAAACAATGGGCTTTGTTACAGCTCAGGAGAGAGGTCAGAGAGCGATAGTGGACAGGTCTCTGAAGATATCAGCTCACTGATCAGCTGAGTAAAGTGACTAACTAGTGAATAACAGAGAGCTGTAGAAAAATCATAATGGTGGTCTTCTATTAATCTCTGATATAGCTGACCTTTTGACTCTAAGCGCTTTTGACAATCTGTGGTAGAACAGGATATGGTGAGGCATGTGGAGGTGGGGTTGGCTTCTGCTTGAGGAGTCGCAAGATGTGCTAGAGCTTCTTAGCTTGTCATTGAGATGGCTGACAGAGATCTATGAATTACAGATAGCTTTGAGTGGATGAAGAGATTTTTATATTTGAGTTTTACACAATCACACTCTGGAGCTATTTGACATCAAATGTTACGGACAAGGACATGTTATGCACTCTGAGGCAGATTAAGAAGGAATACCCAAATTCAGAGAATAAATGCTTTGGTGGATGTTAAAGATGATAGCATGCATGTAGCTCAGGGGATCCCTACAACACTTGGCAGTAAAGGCAAGGAGTGGACAATGGGGAAGATTCAAGTAGAGTCTCATCTGTGTACTCATCTTGAGAGAAATGTCTTCTGGTTTAGAAGATAGTTAGAATCTTCCAGCAGTTCTGTGATCCCATCCTTATAATAACATATTAGGTGTCTGTGGACTGTTCATAAGGTGCAAGAACCCAGGACCCAAAACTGTACAGTCACACATTGAGGTTTTGTCCATGCATGTTTAACATATATTTATATACCCTCCCCATCTTCAGACTCTTTTCCTACTGTAAGGATTAAAGTGAAACAGTTTGTTTAAACGGAGGAGAGTAAGCCTAACAGTCTATTATGAACGATAAAATCACATATTTATTAGATAATGATAAAGTATTTTTATGGAAGTGTTAGTTTTTCTACGATGTACATCAATCAACAAAACAGGTGAATAACGTTTGAGTTATTCTTGTGTACAGTGTAGCAGAAGTTGATTTTGTTTCATTATTACATTATTATTTTTATCTAATGTCTTGCATCAGGGTGTATGTGCATTTGTGTATACATATACACACATGTACTGGTGTAGTTATCATTGCTATCGATAACTCTCACTTTAAAAAGGAAAAGAATATGTCTAGGCTTTTTTGTTTGCATTTGAAATTCCTATTTGTTATGTATGTTGTTTTGATTGCTGCCATGTTTAAGGGCTGCTGATTCACTGATGACTAACAAGACTTTTGTTTCCTGGAAATTCTCAGTGTCTGGGACTCTCTTCAGAACAGCTTGTGCTAATTAGACTTCCAAGTGTCAGCTCTGTTGAAAGCTTTTTAATTCTGCTTCTTCAGAAAAGCATCTGGGCTGCTAAAAAAAAATAATTTCTTAGATTAATGACAAAGTCCAATTCAGTACTGTCATTTATGTTCATGGGCCCATTGATTTGCCAGTTCAAATTTAAAATACTTATGTTTGAATCAAAAGCCAGATGCACTTGGGCATAAAATTATGTTTCTGATGTCCTTGCTTGCAAGGTAAGTGCATCATCAATAAGGTCATGCTATCAGGATTCTGTTGCTGCACATTCCAAAGGCTAAATTTAGTGATTCAAATAATTGTGAGTTTTTCTGCGTGTTTTCTGTCCACTTCAAGCTTGCCTATATTCCATCAGTGTTTTACATTATTGTTTATGAAGCTTGGTGTCGAAAATTTAGAAGACAGTTCCATGCATAAATATTACCTTTATTGTATGCGCTTAATCAATATCAGTTGTATGTAGATTCATTTAATAAAAATAGATCCATCACTCATAAAGTTCATGAACAGCTTTAGTATTCTTGAAATTATATCTAATATTCATTCAACAGTAATCATGTGCTCCATTATTTTAACTAGACAACAGGGAATGCAGCAGGCACTGGGAATGTGTTCTGATTCACTCTTTTTTTTTTTTGTTTTGGTCAAATTTGACAATTTTCACTACTGGATAGATAGTACAACAAGGAGCATTCCTAGGTTCCTGGGAGCATAAGATAGTTCTTCATTAAAAAATACTTTAAAATGAAATCTTTTGATTTCGTATGAACTGGAAGTTCAGGTAGACTTGGGTCTTTATCAGGGGGGTAATCCCCTATCCCTCTTCATAAAAGAATGTGTTACAGAAACTTTGTTCTGCACTTTTAACAGTTATTATTGCCTTATGATCTAGAAAAAATATAAGAAATCTCATGGGCAGACTATTACTGTTCCCAAAATAGAAGAGCTGTGAAATAGCTCAGATATGTGTAGTGGTGATATCCAGTTGATATCAATAGATTAAATTGGTAGTATGTGACATTAGATTAAACTGGTAGTATGTCTCTCTCTTTTAAAAGCATCTGTTATTAGCAAGAAGATTTTGGAGCATCTATGAGGAAAGGTATCCAGAATAAGCTCATACTTAATGGCATGACAAACAAAGTTTGAATTTGCTGTGAAGCCAAGGAAGTTTTGATGAAAAGAAGCTTACATATGCTAAGTATTTTATGTGATTAAGACTTTCAGAATATGAACTCTATTTCATTGGATCACTCCGAAGTAATAATAATAATTACCCTGGCCCTTCAGAATGCAGTATTACAAATAGCAGACGTATTTAAGGCACACTTGCATGTTGTATGGTCACTGTAAGAAAAAACAATGTTTGTATGTTTGGGTGCGTAGTTCTTAGTGTGATTTGGGGTTTCTTACTGTGGAGATTTTTTTCCTGTAGGCAATGTTGCCAAGAAGCCTTTTAATATAGGTGCTGGAATTATGTTATGGGCAGCAGGCCACGAATGAGTAGGTAAAGCTGACAAATTTGTTTGGATATTTTAGTTAGTAACATGTATTGTGTAACATGCCTGTGAGCTGAATCATAGCTTTTCAGCAGAAAAGTTATAAATGTGTGCCTTCTTTGAAAGAATAAACAGTTTGATGGTAGATAGTTTGAGAATCTCCATTAAGAAACCAGAAACATTTAAAGATCATTTATTATATTATGTAGAATTAAATACCCATCTTTATGAGTAGCAGTAATGGTGGTAGCAATAGACCGCTGCTATGACACTGACAAGAGTTCTACTTTTCTCAAGTAGCATGTTATTTCATTTGTATATTTACATGTTTGATAAGAAAATGCAGTCCCTTATGTGATTCTACTGAGACACAATGGTAAAATTTACTCTTAATTGATATTTTGTGTATCTGAATTAACTTGAGCAATAGTTCTGTGCAGAATGAGTTAATATAGATATTTTACATTGGCATGTATTGATTCAGTGCTTTATTT
This sequence comes from Phaenicophaeus curvirostris, assembly GCF_032191515.1. Lineage (NCBI taxonomy): Eukaryota > Metazoa > Chordata > Aves > Cuculiformes > Cuculidae > Phaenicophaeus > Phaenicophaeus curvirostris. Next base: position 20,386,370 of record NC_091431.1, read on the forward strand.
ATAGATAAATTATAGGGTCCTTCCTTAAACTGTCACTGCCTTCTAGCCAATGTTTTTCAGATACTGTTTTAATCTGAAGCTGTATGTTGAGACTGTGGAGTTCACTAGGAATACCTTAATCATAACAAGGGAGCAATTGTTCCTTGGCTTTTTTTCCTTGTGGATTTAACCTTGGAGCAGTTCCGGCTGTGTTAATAAGCCACAGGAAGCAGCTCCAAACATATATATATTTAAAGAAGAAATTTCCTCTCTTACCTAATGTAGAGACAACTAAGCAAAAGCAGCTGCTGACTGAAGTCAGTTTCTTTTTCTCTACAGGTGAAATTGATAACCAAAGACAAGACATGGTAGTTCACATCTAGTAGCTGGGTGATTTACATCCAGTAGCTGCTGTTGGATGTGGCTTCCACATATGAGGTTGACTTTGTTTAAAAGGAGAAAAGTCATAAAGCATTATTTGCCTTTGATGCTTTTGGACATTTCTAAAATCAGAAATCTAGTTTAATCTAAATTAAATGCAGGTCTTGTGTTTCATATGTTACAATTTATAAGGTCAAACATAATCAATTCCCTTCAAGGAGTGCCAAGTATAAGAATATTATTGGTGATATATGTTAAGCATTCTTGAAAATGCCTCATACTGCCAACTGCTTCTTCTGCATAATAGGTATGAAACTTGTGATGTGTACAGTTCTTTCAGAATAAACTGGGGGACAGACACAATAGTAGACAGTATCTGATAGTTCTGATGTTGTTTTATGGAAAGATAATTGCTAATGTACTTGAAACTGCCATTTTAGAGGCTGAGAGAAGGTTAAGGAACTTCTTTTCCCTACAAAAATCTAGAGAGCATCAGACAGGTTTCTGGAAATAGCAGCAACAGGCAGAGGAAGTTTGGGAATTGTCTTTCTGTAGATACCAGAAGTTCTTCCCAGCTGAAGGTGGCCATCGTCAGTGTTGTGGTTTAACCCCAGCCTGCACCTAAGCACCACACAGCTGCTTGCTCTCTCTTCCCCCAGTGGAACGGGAGAAGAGGATCGGAAGGGTGAACATGAGAAAATTTGTGGTTGGGATAAAAACAGTTTACTAATTGAAATAAAATTATAATAATGGTGGTAATTGTAGTGTATTGTATTGAAAAAGGAAATAACAAATAGAGAAACAAAACCCAAGATAGACAAGTGATGCAAATGAAAACAAATTGCTCACCATCAACCAGTCTCCTTACCCACCATCCTTCCCCCTAGTTTTATTGCACAGCATGACCTCATATGGTACAGAATATTCCTTCAGTCAGTGACAATCAGCCATCCCTGCTGTGTCCTCTCCCAGCTTCTTGTGCACCCCTAGCCTGATTGTTGGAAACGGAGGGCAGTGTAGGGAGCAGAGAAGCCCTTGACTGTGTATAAGCACTGCTCAGCAATAACTAAAGCATCTCTGTATTGTCCACGCTGTTTCCATCAGAAATCCAATACATATCTCCTTACCAGCTGCAGTGAAGAAAATCAACTCTATCCCAGCCAATACCAGCACAATAAGGAAGGCATTTCTGAACATTTTCCATTACAGCATTAGGAATGCCCACAACACTTCAAAACGTAGCACTAGATTTTGCCTATGGCAAGAGTAATTTTTCTGTTTTGTATTAGCCCTTTGCAAATTCATTGATGTTGGCTGTGGTCAGGGTCCTGATGTCTGCTTCTTCTGCTATTGTCACCAGCCATACTACTTAGAGCTTCAATATTACAAGCAGCTTTGTCTTTTTCAGTTTGGTCTTTGAAACTTGAAAGAAAAGACATAATTGTGGAACTACAAAGCAAAAAATTATTTTACAAATGGTTTTCTTTAATTTCAGCCACTGAAGCATAACATTTGAAATAAAATATTATATTTCATACCATTTCTTCCTTCCCTTATTTTCAGTAGACTAAATATAAATGATGCCTACATTTAACATGAGATGGTTTTTTGAAGGACTTCAGTGTTTTTGCTTTGAACGTGTCTTGCGTTTCTTTTGTAGCCCAAATTTTTTTTAACACTGCTCCAATTTTCCTCCATTCTTTGGAAACAAATAGTAAAATTGAAATATTCTGCCTTATTCAAATTTTATTTGTGATAGTTTTGTTCAGTCCTGAATAACATTTTTTGTCGCAAGTTCTTTGTCCAAGAACTTCCAACCAGCTTTGTTGAAAGCAGAACTGCCAGACTAATGATGGGTTTACTACTTGGATTTCATGTTGTGGATGAGGTGTTGTGCTCACAGACTGACAAATACTTGGATTGTAAGAAGAATTACTTTTATCTTGTTAACCTAGCATGCTAATTATGACTAAATTTCAAACACTGTCAAACATTTTAAACTTGACCTTTACATGCTAACATCCATCAAACATGTTGATCCAAAGAGCACCATTCCATTGAAAGGGTATTCCTGGGAGGAAGGCCAAACACTTCATTTTGATTGCTTACACCGAGACATCATTTTGATTTCTTACTCCAAAATTGCAAACAACGAGTGATGAAAATAGGTTTCTGCTAAATGTATTTGTGGTCTGAAAAAAATTACCATTTTCCCAATTACGCTTCATGTTCCTCAAGCTTTTACAATTACAGGAATTCTAATGTGTAAAAGCTGAACTTCAGCTCAAAAGCCTGCGATTCAGACTTCTGTTTTTCAAAACTTAGATATTATATAGTAGAGGCATTATAGCGCTTACAACCAATACATTCATTAAACTGCAGTCTTCTAGTAGTTCTTCTGCTTCTGTGACACCTGACTCTTTTATACTCTTTTTGTGTTATTGTAGTCATCTATTTTCATTTGTAACAGTATCAGTATTCATATGTATGTTCTATCGCATCTGGTTAAGCTACCTAGCAACTCTTTTAAAGAACACATTTTCTGAACATTGCAATAAAAGTAATCAGGTAATATTACCACTGCTTACGATTTCTTTGCTACTTTTTATCTATTTTTGTGCTGATATCAGCTGTTCTGGTTTATGAATAAGTAAACCTCTGTTGGATATCTCTGTTAATATTTGGATGGCTCTCACCACAGTAAGACCTGTTGGGGGCAATAATGCCATAATACATAATGTTAGCAATAAAAAATAATTGAATGTGGTGGTTGTGTTCCTAGGTATAGCATATCTGAGTGGAATGTGCAGTGAAAAACGAAAATGTGTAATTGCAGAAGACAACGGTCTGAATCTTGCTTTTACCATTGCCCATGAAATGGGTCACAAGTAAGTATGTGGATAACAAAGCCTAGTATTTGGTTTGCATGTAGTAGTACTATGATTTGATTAATTTGATTGTGTACTTAAGTTTTTCCTTTTTTCTTTTAGGAAGGCTTTCAAATTTGGTGAGAAATTTTGAAAACAATGTTTTTATTATTAAATATAATAATGACATGTATTGATTTATACTATGTAAATGAAGAAAATGTTTAAAACTTGGAGTAATTTAGAAATCTTTATAGTGAAACAATAACTAGATTAGCTGCGAGGACTTATTCTGTCCAGAAGAAAAGCAGGTGCCCCAAGATGTTCTTTTGTTTTGGGACTGTGGTATTGCATATCAGATCCTGTTCTAACGATTGTTGCCAAAAAAACATTTTAATGAGATCATGAGCTGGAAGAGCCCTTATTTAATTTGGCTTTCTCAGGATGGATCCCATTAGATCATTGGTCATCTGAATATTAATATTGCCTTTTCCTCCCCTTAATAAAAAAAAGCCTGATAAATTGAAGGTTAAGATAACTATAATTTACAACTGAATCAATTTTTTTTACTCATTCCAGGAGGAATACTTTGAAGCAAAAGTAAAAAACCCTCATGTTGTAATAATTAAATTTATTAGCAGAAGTTGTATTTGATTCTAGGCTTCAGTACTTGCTAAAGAAAAACACATAGGAGGGTTCTTATTTTAATACAAAGTATCAAAAAAGGGTGGTGTGTGTTGATCAGTCATTTTTACCTGCAGTGTCTGCTCCAGGCATCTGTATTTATGTGTATATGTTTTTAAATTAGCAGCTTCAGCATGACAACAGAGGGATGTTTTGTGAAATTCTTTAAATCTCTAAACATTGAGATTAAGTGTCTTAGGACAAACAAAGAGATTTAGTTTACATTTGTTCAAAGCTGTCTGAGAATGGAGGTCATAACATCTGATGGTGGAACATGCAATCAATTACAAGAAAGGATTGGAACTTTAAATATATATATTTAAAATTTGTCTTGAATGGAAACTAAGCTAATTCAAAGCAATAATATGGCTTGGAGGAAAATGGTGACAAGAGTACCAGTTGCTACTTGAAATTGATCTTTTCTGGTTTTTGGTTTTTTCTTTTTTTGAGTTTTCATAATTGCAGAAAGCAACTCCTCGTAAATATAAGTCAGCCTGTTTGAGCCACAGTTATGATAGAAGCATGGAATCATAGAATGGTTTGGCTTGGAAGGGGCCTTAAAGCCCATGCAGTTCCACCCCGTGCCATGGACACCTCCCACTCGACCAGGCTGCTCAAAGCCCCATCCAACCTGGCCTTGAACACCTCCAGGGATGGGGCAGCCACAGTTTCTCTGGGCAAGCTGAGCCACTGCCTCATCACCCTCACAGGAAAACATTTCTTCCTGATACTTAATTTAAATCTGAAGGAAAGATTTAAAATGAAAAACTTGTTTGTGTTTTGTAGTCACAAGCTATCTTTTTCTTTTCTTCGCCAAAGTATTCGCTAATATTGGAAGCGGGGGTGAGGAGGGGAACACTTATTTTCTGTATACTTGTTCTTATGATAATAAAGCTAGGATAAGGAGAAAGAAACAATAACTTAGTATGTCTGGAGATAAATTCACTGATGTTATTTAAAATATAAAATTTAAAAATTTAAAAAATTGTTTGAGGCAGATGTGGTAGTACCAGATAATTTAGAGTACTGCTTTATGCACTGCACGATAAAAATACATTTAGAGAATAAAATGCTTGGCAATGGAATTACTGGATATGAAAAAAAGAGGCATCTTGTTCAACAGAAAATGTAACAGCTTATGCTTCCCAAGAAATAGTGAGTTGTAAAATCCTAGATCAAGAAAACCGCAAGCAGGTATGACATTTTTGCAAAGTTATGGGTCATACATTGTTTCTGCACTAGGAAATTTGAGAGTATGGGATACTAACTTATAAGTGTTTGTCTTGCCCAGCCAGCTCAGAGCTGTCCTTGAAAACATTTAGATTCTGTCATTCAGTTTTCAAGATTTAGTAGGTAAATTCTTCAAAAATTGATAGTCTCTGGTGTACCTGTATGCATATCAAATTAGGCATCTGTGTTGCATAGCCATGAAGTTATGCTGATTTAAATTAGCCTGGGATCTTATTGGACGGATGGGTATATCATACCAAACTGCCCAGTGATGGAAATTGTCCAACAAAAATTAAAAAAAATTAATTGCAATTAAAGATGATGGAAATTATGTAGTTTGTTACAACCTGTGCATCTCCATTTATGCTTCATCTCAAAGTTTATATAGCAAAAACAATTAAAAAAAAAAAAAGCTTTGCTTAGTGCAGTTCCAGGAAGAGACAGAGGCTCAAAGAAGATCCAATTTTATGTAATCATATCACAACAGTGCCTAGTAGAAATCAGGCCTCACCAGCCTTTTGCTAGTAGTCAGACAGCTGAGGAGCAAAACATCTCAGGAACTGAGACAGTGAAGAAGCACTGCATTGGTATTTTTAGTAAACTAAGAAGATATGGCAATTTTATACTTGAAATTTAGAAGATCAGTCAACTCTTTATCAAGGTATCAAGGTTTCCATTTCTGCCAGGCTATTAAGTTCCAGGGTATATTTATTGTTAATTTCCCTTAGAACAGCATTTGTAAACTGAACTATTAGTAACTCAACAATTGCATACAGTATATATGTTAAGCCTAATTGAAAGTCTGGTACATTTAAAATAGCTTTGAAAAAGTTGACAGACGATCATCGATGGTGATAAACTGGAGAAGGGCTAATTCAGACTTGACATAAGGAGAAGCCTCTTCACAATGAAGGTGGTGAGGCACTGGCCCACGTTGTCCAGGGAAGTTGTGGCTACCCCATCCCTGGAGGTGTTCAAGAAGAGGTTGGATGGGGCTTAGAGCAGCCTTGTCTGGTGGAAGGTGTTCCTGCCCATGGCAGGGAGTTTGGAACTAGATAATCTTTGAGGTCCCTTCCAACTCAAACTATTCTATGATTCTGTGATTCTATGATTCTATATTAGTGTCAATGTGGAGTTTTTTTAATATGGATACTTTTTTTTTTTTTTAGTTTCTGTCTATTCACAGAGTCCTTAATTGCTCAAAGTCTTTTTCTTGATTACATATTTACTTCAATTTGAAGGAATGTTATATATCAAAATTTTTCTTTTGTATAAGATTAAATTCATAAACACAATTGTTTGTCTTGAAATACTGCGGTTTGCAGGATGTGGCATGGGTACCGTAATACTTCTCATGTATCATGTACTCTCTGTAAAAAACTTCAGCCAGGGGTAATATGTATTTTCATGTAATGATGGTAAATACATCTGTCACATCACAGCTTTAAATTATTTATATACTGAAGTCAAAGGACCGTGACACAGTGCTATGTCTAGATCCAGCTTCTTGAAGCGTGGTGGTAGGAGTGTGGGAATGATAGAGAAGAAAGCTGTTTAGATAAAGTTACAAACTCAGATGGACAGCCGCATGCAGTATACAGTGTGTGTTCAAGTCCATATAATAATATAGATGTTGTGCTTTTTACCCAATTGTTGATTGAAAATGTAATCTGAGTTGTCAGTGTTCTAGAGAATGAGCATTTATTCACAAAAGAGAAATATTCATTATGTAAAGATATTTCTTCTGGGTTTTTTTCTTTTTATCATTGAATTATTTACAAGAAAATTGAGGTTTCCTTGTCCAGTAGATTCTTCCTTTGAAGACAAAATGAAATAAGCTCTTACCTTTTACCATCATAGTTTTTCTGCACCTAAGTTACTTCCCTTTCAATTCACTTTTGGCTAAATAATTAATTACAATTAGAACCATGTGTCTTATCCCATTTATGCAATGATCTGCAAAGCCCTTGTGTCTAAAGCCCTTATAAAAAAATCATACAAGAGTCATTATTTCATGAACTGGAATTTAAAAAAAAAGAAACAAACAACATAAAGTAATATACATTTTTTGCATTAATTCCATAGAGTAGATTATAGAAAACTACAACTAGTCTATTTGTTTGCATAATTTTTTCTATAAAAATAGCAGTCTGTTAAATTTTTTTTTGTTGAAAAAGAGCAATACAGATACTAAAAATGTAGTGCAGCCTCCATCTCCCTTGATTATTGAGACAATTATTGTACTGGTACATGCCCTATAAGTTCTTAACCCTAACTGTTTCCAAGACAAGAAATTCTTGATCATTCAAGAAATTCTTGATCATTATAACATAGCATTTTATGTAATGATGATACAAAAAAAACCCAGCAGAAATAATATGAAGGATAACTTTGTAATTAGTAATAATTTTAATTAACTTTTTATTTTTAAAGAAATATAATCCATTATACATTTGTGTTTTACTTGCTAGAATGAAAATCAAATAATTAGGATAATAATTGCAGTAAATTTACAAATGCTATGTAGTGATCATTAAAAAAAAGCACATGAATTTTGAGAGAAATCAGATGGAACCCTGATGCCATCACAGATCACAGGTATAAACTGGCAGCAGCATTTAGGTTTACTGTCTCTTTCACAAGGGGAAGTTTTTTTTCAACAATTTTCATTCTGTCATGAATTTAAACTAGTACCATTATCCTGGACCTGCAGCTCTTGAGCTGAACTGTTATCTTTTAGGATTTGGAAACTTAGGATTTGAAATTTATTTTTCTGAATATTCAACAACCTACTCCTGGTTCCTTGGGTGCTTGATCTTGTAGTTTTCCCAATCCACCTCTTATTTCCTAACCCATCTCATGGTAGTAACTGTGAAACTCTGAACAGTAGAAGTTCTATTAAATCTTTTTAATTCTAGTTTGTTTGGGTTTTTTTTATTTACAGATAGATCTAACATAATTCTTCAGCTGTCTGAACTCACTCAATTAATTGCTCCTGTATTAAGTTTTTGATACTACTTAGTCTTTGTGCCTGCATTGTATCTAGTTCAATAGCACCGTTCTTGTTCAGCAGCATTACCAGGCATTTAAGTGGAAGGTGATGGTGATAACCAGGTCATCATCTGCCATTTGCAAATCATAATGAAAATAATGAATAAATAGTAAAAAACTTTCCACCTGGAAGATTGTGGGTTCACTGAGCAAATTCATGAATTTAGCAAATGTTGGAGAATTTTCGAGTCCTATATCGAGAAATATAAAATAGCAGAAGTATAGACATAGTCTTATTTAACTTATTTTAATATAGCATAATGATTGAGGACTATTTGTCAAGACTTAGAACAGCTTTCATTTCTTAATACTCAGCTATGGTCATATCAAATCGAAGTGTGGTAACTGGTACTTTTTTGGTAGAATCAAACCTATTAGCTTGATGGCAGGAGAGGTGCTGGTTTTTATCTTTCATTCAGCTCTATGCATATATTCACAGCTGAAGTAAATTTTAAAATAATTACTTTTTAACAGAAAAACAGAACTGATATTTGTCTTCCACTTTGAAGGCCAGAATTGTTACTTCTGACTTCTAAGCACAGAGAAATTAAGGATTTTTCTTTGTATTACTCCTTTTGCACAATAAACATCAACAAGGATCATCTGCAAAATCTAGCGGAGCTTGTTCCAACTTGCTGCATGATATCTCAAAAAAAAATTCTGGCAGTGTTTTTTAAACAAGTTTTAGAGGTTTTATTAGATAAAAATATTTTTTCAGTTGACTTGACAACCATCTATAATAGTGAAGTTTATTTGAGCAAGGCTTTTTGTCAAAATACTTTTAAACTGAGATTATTAATATATAGTTTAGTTGCATAGTGTGAGCTGAAATATTGCTAATATTTCAGTTAGGGAATGCATTCCATAGGATGCTTCCTACTTTCATATTATATCAGCCATATATAGTCTTTAACCAGAATGAATGGAGTGCTCTTACATATCAGTGAAAATATAATGCTTCTGTTCTTAAAACAGAACTTAATTTATTTCCATGTAGATATGATCTGCTACTTGTTAAAGTACATCACTGTCTTCTTCGTTAATTATGTTTTTTCAGACTGTTATGAAGTTATCGTTTTACCCCAAACTCCCTTGTCTTCCTCCCACATGCAGATGGTGTTGCTTTACTCTTGCATGAGTTTGAATGATCACAGCTGTGGAAGAGGAAGGAGCTTATGCTCCCTCATGCAAAAGCAGCTGTTCCACTCCAGACTGTGGACAGAGGACTCCGATAGTCAGGATAGAGCCCCACATGGCATTTACATAAATTTAATTAGTAAACACAAGATAGTGCAGCTTGCAGAATGATATAAAATGCAATCTAGTCATAAAGGCATTGTGGGATACAGTGAAGAAGAAAAGTGAGTAGATGTTTCCAGTGATGGATACCAGGCCTTTTTTTCCCTTTTGCACTGCAGTGTGGTGAAATATGGAGGAGCACAGTGCACTCTATTTTTTCTACAGAAGCTGCAAACGTCTCCCATCTTTGTAGTCTCCAAGTGATTTGACTGCTCTTTGGCTGAAAGAATCAATACAAGCTATAAAGCTTTATTCACTCTTAAAGTTTTGCTTTTCTACAGGTAATACTAGGGCTGCAAAAATTCTAGCACCACTTTGAACCCAGTGCCCTGGAGACTAGTCCCATGCTCATTCACAAGTCAAAAAACGGCTGAGAGTATTTAATTTATTTATCCTAGTGCCTGTCAAGGAGGTTTCCACTTTGCTAATTTTGAAAACTTTATTCTTATTTAAGTATTTCTCCTTCCTCTCCATTTACTAGTTGTGAAAGAGAGCAGCAGTGAGTGATCAGTTAAAAGAAGCAGCTTTAAACAGATCTGTAGATAGAATAATTATACATTACACTAGTAAGCTTTTTACTATTATATAAAATTTCAACAAGCCATTGTGGTAGAATCACCATCAAAATAGTGAACGAGTCACTGATCTTAAAGATCTTCCAGTGTATTTGTTGCCTGTTAGTAAGAAAATCACAGAATCACACAGAATCACTAGGTTGGAAAAGTCCCACAGGATTATCGAGTCCAACCATTCCTATCAGACACCAAACCATGCCCCTAAGCACCACATCCACCCATCGCTTAAACGCCTTCAGGGAAGGTGACTCAATCGCCTGCCTAGGCAGCCTGTTCCAGTGCCCAGTGACCCTTTCCATGAAAATTTTTTTCCTGATGTCCAGCCCAAACCTCCCCTGGGGCAGTTTGAGACCGTTCCCTCTTGTCCTGTCCCCTGTCACTTGGGAGAAGAGGCCAGCACCCTCCTCTCTACAACCTCCTTTCAGGTAGTTGTAGAGACCAATGAGGTCTCCCCTCAGCCTCCTCTTCTCCAGGCTAAACAACCCCAGCTCTCTCAGCCGCTCCTCATAAGGCCTGTTCTCCAGCTTTGTTGCTCTTCTCTGGACTCACTCCAGAGCCTCAACATCCTTCTTGTGGTGAGGGGCCCAGAACTGAACACAGGATTCGAGGAGCGGTCTCACCAGTGCTGAGTACAGAGGGAGAATAACCTCCCTGGACCTGCTGGTCACACCGTTTCTGATCCAAACCAAGATGCCATTGGCCTTCTTGGCCACGTGGGCCACTGCTGGCTCATGTTCAGTCGCTGTCAACCAACACCCCCAGGTCCTTCTCCTCCAAGCAGCTTTCCAGCCAGACTTCTCCTAGTCTGTGTCTGCACAGGGTTGTTGTGCCCCAAGTGCAGGACCTGGCATGTGACCTTGTTAAACCTCCTGCCATTGGACTCAGCCCAGCGGTCCAGCCTGTTCAGATCCCTTTGGAGCCTCCCTACCCTCCAGCAGATCCACGCTTTCACCCAGCTTAGTGTCATCTGCAAACTTGCTAAGGGTGCACTCAATGCCTTCATCCAGGTCATTGATAAAGACATTGAACAGGGCTGGACCCAGCACTGAGTCCTGGGGGCACCAGTTGGAACTGGCCTCCAGCTGGAGTTAACTCTATTTACCACCAAGTAAGTACAGTTACCACCAAGATGTACAGTTCAATAAACCTGTAGTAATTCACAGTTCTGAACATTCAGGAAGTTGTCCAGAGTATATATTGAAGAGCTGATTAGAATGAATGAGGCTTCACCTCCACCTTTCAGTACAGAATTATTCTTCAAACACAGTCCTACGTGCTTCTTTGAAAGGTATCATGGAAGAAAATGAAAAGAGATTTCCTATGTGTAATTTATGTGAGTTTTTCATAGCCTCTTGCAAGAATTTTAACTTATGAAGATTTTGAAAACAACTTTTTATTTTGTTGTGCTTTGGTTTATTTTTAATAACATGAAAATGCAGTATGGGGATAAACCACGACAATGATCACCCATCCTGTGCAGACGGTCTCCATATCATGTCTGGGGAGTGGATTAAAGGACAGAATCTTGGTGATGTTTCATGGTCTCGGTGCAGCAGGGAAGATCTGGAAAGATTTCTCAGGTATGTCATTGACGAGCTCTTGCTATATATGATTTACAAATAGTTGCAATACATATCCTGAAATACAGGTTTTCAATATATTTTTACCTCTTTTATGGAAGACTTGTGTTTGTATAATGCATCACAGTAATTTAAATCATTGTGAACTATGTAATATTTCACATATTGATTAAAATCTAACTTTTTTCAGCTGCTATTTGTTTTTTATTTTTTCATATGTTAGTGTATATGTTCATACTTATGCATTAATGTATATGTTTTATTTATGTGTAGATATGTTAAAACATAGTAATATGCTATGCATTGAAGAATGTTGGGCAGTGAATGACCTATAAGCATTATGTAGATTCTCTGATCTGTTTTGTGCCAATATCCAGCCATGCAGTATGATTATATTATCTTAATTTTTAAAATAGACATTTATTATGAGTTATTTAATAGAGAATATTATATCTAGAAATCAAATTGCTACATTTAGTTTCATTCTATATCTCTTAAATAAGATCTGTGACCTAAAGCTTTGTTCTTTTACTATGTTTATAATATATCTGTTTAGAATTTACTTGCAACAGTTAAACAATCCTCAAAAGGTCTGCTTTGCAATACTGGAATAGTTAGTGTAAGTTAGATGTGTCACTCTGACACATCTGTACTGAATCAAGACAGGTTCAAATATTTTCAAATATTTTTTTCTTTAGTTTTTGACATAAGTTAAATTTCTGGCTACCAGCTCAGAAATATATGTATTTTAAAAAGTATGTATACATATATATATACACATGTATGTATATGTGTCATATACGTGTGTGTGTATATATATATATACACATATATATATATGTATATGTATACATATATATATAAGCACAATCATTTGAAGTCCTGCACACTGCCTTTGCATTAAAATCTACTTAAGTTTTAATAATTGTTTGAATTTCTATCCTAACCATAATTGGTTAAGTAAATTTTCCAGTAAAATGTTGTCTAGCACTCAACTGAAATTCCTATTATGGCTGAAAAATTAAATTGTCCTGTCCCAAATTAACAACATCAGAACACACTGTGAACTTATATTGAGTAGTCCATGTTTATTTATATGGAGTAATTTCTTAGAATTACAGACCAATGTTATCAATTAAAAAATCTTAAGCTTCCGTATTTTTCTACTGTCAAATGCACGTTTAAGTTGGCATGGCAATCAGACTCTTTAGGATTGCTCAGTGTATGAATCTCTGCATATTACCAGGTCAAAGGCCAGTAACTGTCTGCTACAAACGAATCCTCAAAGCCTCAATTCTGTGATTATTCCCTCCAAACTGCCAGGAATGACGTACACTGCAGATGAACAGTGTCAGATTCTTTTTGGACCAACTGCTTCCTTTTGCCAAGAAATGCAGGTAAGAGTAGGCATATATTCCAGAAAATGCACCTTCCAACTCATTTTTTTTTGAGAGGTAAATTTGTGCATGTGTTTGAGAGAAAGTGAATATAGTACTATAGTACTCTTGCAACGAGAAGTTTACACTTTGCTTTTCAAAGTAAAAATGAATGTTATCATTTGTTTAATTTATGAGGTTTGCTTTAGATCTCCAAACAGCCTGGATCGTGTTGTGTTGTATCATACCTCTGATAAGTTATCTGTACTTCAGAAATAGAAAATGTCGTAGAATCATTAAATCATAGAGTGATCTAGCTTGGAAGGGACCTTAGCGACCATCCAGTTCCACCCACTGCCATGGGCAGGGACACCTCACACTGATCAGGTTGCTCAAAGCCTCGTCCAACCTGGCCTTGAACACCTCCAGGAATGGAGCAGCCACAGCTTCCCTGGGCATCCTGTGCCAGGGCCTCATCACCCTCACAGGAAAAGATTTCTTCCTGATATCTCATCTAGATCTTCCCTCTTTTATCTTAAAACAATTCCCCCTCATCCTATCACTGCACCCCCCTGATAGATCCCCTCTCCAGCTTTCCCATAGACCCCTTTTAAGTACTCAAAGACTGCTACAAGGTCATAGTGTGAAATCACCTCATTGCAATGAACTGAATAGTTGGAATTTATTCCTCTGGGATTAGATTTTGCAAGTAGGTTCTGTTTCGTTATGTTCTGGCTATTGAATCTCCATATCTGACCTTCAATAGAGTATACTGTGCCTGCGCAACATCCAAAGGAGAACTGTGGTATTAGCTGTACTCTCTGTACTGTTCAATGTACCCTGCCTCCCAGGAGTACCCTGTGAGCCCAGGGAGGGCTTTGCTTTGTACTGCCATGGCAATAGGACTTCCAATATTTAAGTGAGTTTCGTGATACAGCTTCATGCCATTGCATGAAACAGTGTCACTATGTGCAAAAATTGAAGAGGTCTTCATAATTTTATGGCCTAATACTAGTAGACATCTGATTGAAGAAGTATTTAAGAATGGTTTTAACAGAGAAAAATCATCCTTCCTTAATGTCAACAGGTTGGGTAACAAACAGGTTGGATTCCCTTAAGTTAAAGAAGACAAGTTATGTAGATGACACTACAAGTGAATGAGGAACATGGTCAGTGCATTGAGAGGATGGGGACTAGAAGGAACTGTGAAGTAAAATTTCATTAGAGTCAGTAGACAAGTAACCTGGAAAGAACAGGAGTATTTAATATAAAAGCAGAATTAATTGCTGCTTTAGTTCTCCAGTTCTCTTTATCTTTATAGCTCAGACATAGTATTCTTTTTAGCAAGTTTATTGGATAGCAATCTTAATCCTAAAGATTCTCAAAGGAGACATTGCAATACATATATGTCTACCATATGCTGTGAACGGCATAGGTGGAAAATAATGGAGCTGTAGGTTATTGGTTATTATTTTAACTGTGATATTGGAAACATTTTCACTCTGAAGGATAAGCAGTGGTGTAGTGATTCTACAAATTACTTGCAAATGCTTTTTTCATGGATTGCAGGTTTCTTGGGGTTTAGTACTTTGTTTTCAATTAAAAAATGTGATTGTGGTTTGTCATTCTCTAGAAACCTGTTTTGAACAAGAAGATTGTTTTGAACACTCAGTGTTAGCCCATTATTTACCATCTTTACCAGGCAGAAGGGTTTCAAAAGTAATTGAAGAGATAGTCAAATCTGGAGACTTGCTGTGGCATAATACCTTTCCATCCTTTTCACTTCTCCAGGCACTTCTCCTTCTTTAAGAACCTTGTGTTTAGTTCTAAGTCAGGAATTTAAATTCAGATAGCCAAGTGGTCCTGACCTGTTTTGTCTTGTTTTGTTTTGTTTTATTCACAGATGAAGTGAATATTCTTCTCTCAGGGCCCTGAGTCCAGTGTTTTTTTTTCTTTTTGTTTTTGTTATTATTTTAGAAATGTTAGGAGTTAAACTCAGTTTATGCTACCCTAGTAGTGTTCAACTGTTTGCGCAGAGAGCACTCTTGAACTTGTCATAAGGTTCTTAATAACTTTATGGCCTTAACAGTGAGAAAAAGAGAAGTTGGTCACTGTTTCAGAGAAGAACCTAATGTGGTTTCCCCAAAATCCTCTGCAAAACTGGTAACCTTGAACCAGAAATGATAAAAGCAAATACTAAGCTGCAAAATTATTGTGATGCATCTTTAAGAGTTTTGGACCTGTAAGAAATTAAATGAAAATTAATAAAAGCCAGTAAGGAAAGAATTCAGAACATCTAGTGAGGCAAAAAGAAGTTCTCCAAAGCTCCACTTCCAGCCTCTGTAAAGTTACCTTGTTGGTTTTCCTCTGCGTTCTTCTGCCTGGAAGCAAAATTTACACTCCCACCTTCCCCCCAGCAAAAAAAAAAATTACTATAAATTCAATCCTCAGACTGTAGACTTGTAGAGCTAGTTACATCAAGCTTAGGCCCTATATTCAAATCTCCTATTTTTGTTCCCTGCTGTGGGTATTAAATTTATCTCTTCTATTAGGGACCGTTACAGTGTTCTAGTCCAATTAAACAGCATTTCCACGGTGAAGAGGAAACTCAGAGTGATGGACAGAAGAAAGCCTGAAGTATTAGAAAGCCATCCTGCTTTTATGTATGTTTCTCCTATGTATGATGAGAAAGGAGAGAAAAAAAAAATGTTACAATTTAAATTGGGCTAGAACCAAACTACATAAACTTTCCAAAAGTCCTTCATGAGTTCTGGTACATGACTATGCAACAGTGGCATGGTCTAATTGCATATTATGAAGGTGATTCAAACATCACTGTGTTGATTGTGCAGATTATTGTGACTGCCATTAGGGAGGTTAACATTTAGAAGACTTTTCTAAATTGAATACAGCATTTCATTAGTTACAGTATTAATTTATTAAAGTCATTATTTTATTACACATTGGTAGCCACTGAATCCAAACTACTTTTTTATCTCTGTATACTCTTCTGCTCTGCTAATAACTGCCAGATTACTGTGAATGCAGTTGTTGTCCACAAGCCAGTAAATGAGAGAGAAACAGAGAAGGTTCATTTAAGCTTTAGTAAACCCAGCAGTTTATAGCCCAGGATTTCTTGGATATATTCTACTTGCTGAACGGTTCTTGCACTTCAGTATAACTATGTAAAAGATAAATTATAAACTATGCCCGAGGCTTACTTTTTTCATGACTGCAAGATAATTTGATGGCCAGATTTCCATACAGTCTCTTACACTAAGCAAGTACGTTCATATATAACAATTATTCAATTAAGAAAACAATTGAATAATAATGGAAATTAATTTTCTTGATGATCTAAATAGCTACAAATATCACTGGTATACAATAATGCATTTCTGCTGAGATTTAATTTTCTACAAATGTTATTACTGAGCAGCAGTTTAGGATAGTTTACATGTCAGCCTCTGAGAAACACTGCAGATGCCAATGATTTTCCCTTGCTATCAGGAATTTATATTTATATGATTTTTTTTATGAATTTATAATTTAATGGCTAACGCAAAGGGCTGAGGAGACCATTGAGGGTCTACCCCCATATTTTCCTAAGTGAGCCACTCCCACTCCTCTTTCATGAATGGTGTCCAGGTTTTATTTTTCACTTTTCATCTTAATTTCAAAGATTTTTTTTCTTGAAAACCTTAAGTGAAATCTACAGACCCTGAGAAAAGTGTGAGTGGGTTTCAGAGTACAAGATTTATGCCATGTCATGATGCTTTTCTTGTAAGGGAGCCAAGTTTGCTTTTATGCCCGTGATGTCTCGCAGAAGAATCATTGAGACCTTAACATTGTTTCACATAACAGATAGTGAGATCATGGCCTAGAAGTAGTTCTTGATAATTAAATGTGATTGTAGAACTTGACGATTTAATATGATTGTTGAACCCTTACGTGTTGGCTTTTAAGATTAAAGTCCAGGATGTGAATGCTATCTAGTCAGTTCCACTAAAACAATTCTTGTCATAACACAGCTGTGATCTTTGGAAAGAAGTAGGAGGCTGGTTATATTTCATGGTGATTCTTAAGGCATTTCAGGGAAAGTGTGCAATGAAAAGAATGAAACTCATGGCAATATTATGGTGAAATATCTATCCTCATCTCCAGCAACACACTTTAAACAATCTTGGCGTTGCACAAATACTGTTTTGAAATGCTTTTTTTTGTCTCTGTTCTTTCCTATCAACTGAACCTTCTTTCCAGATGTTTATATGATTGGGAAAACATCCCTCTGATGCACATAGACCTGCCTCATTCTTTTCATTCAAAAAACCCGAAAAACAGAGTAACCTTTGCTATTTCTGTAGTATATTGTGAATTTCATGTTATATTTTACAAACTTCTGCTGTTAAAAACTCACAACACATTCTTTCAGAAAAAAATCCTTTTTGTGTGCTTGGCAATATTTTGTTTTCCAGTCTACACACAGTGAAAGATTTTATAGATTGTGAGTAGTCTGATATCGCAGGTATAATTTCATAATCTTTAATAACTCTTACTTCTCTTGGCTAGTCTAAAAAACTAGAATGACTGTTGAATTGTGCTTATGATGGATAACTAGTAAACTTCTGTTAATGTTAGCTATCCCAGTTTTGACTGAATGAAACTTTCTTCCCAGAGGAGTAATTTCTGGTTTAGAAGTTTGTGGTCTGATTTTGGAGTGACTGTAATATTGACACTGGACTCCAGATTTCTGTTAAATTTTCAAATCAGTCCTGATCTGCAGCATTGTAGGGTGCTAATGAAAAAAGCATGTTTTTTTCTCCAGCCATATGCAGAGATCCCCAAATGTAAAACTTAAATAGTAACAGGAATCTTCATTTCTCTTCCTTCTGCAGCAATACAATCTGAAGAATAACTAAAGAAAACTTACAAGTCATCCTCCAGTTTTAATAATTCCATATCTCCATTTTTGGGGGCTGGGGAATGAAATGTTATAGTAATATTGAGGGCTTATTTGAAGACTTGGTTCAGTGAATGTTTTTAGAACACAGGTCCCTTAAGGCCGAAAGTTGTTTCTAGCTGGGGAAGTTAGGTTCATGATTCATAAGGAGGTGTTGTACAAGCGTTTACAGAAACATGCAGATATTCGGGTACAAAGCAAGTCAAGCATTTGATTTGATTTACTTCACACAACTGAAGTGCATCTGCATATTCAGGTGCCCAAATCTTTATAAGTCTGACTTCACATCCTCCTAAGTTTAGAAGAATTGTTTGCAGATTTGTAAGGTGCTGTAGGTTTGTTCTCAGCCATTCCACAGTCATATGTAAGTGAATTTGAGCACAAGATCAAAGTGTTTAGGAAAAAAACTATAACACATCAAAATGTGATGACATAAAGGAAAATTTTGCTTTATTTTTTTTTAAACCTGGATGGCTTTTCCTCAAATGTGGTCATAGACAAGTGAAGATTTGGGGTTATGAAAAAAAATTATTTCAAATGGGAACATTAAATTAGTATTTATTTTTGTGAAGTGTTTCCAACAGTATAGTCTGTCATTGCATAGTGGGCATGGGAGCACTTCATCATAAACAAATGATACTCTGTCTCATCTACATTGCCTTCCAAAACTAACCCAGAAGTCTTCTTGCTAACTTTAGTTCTCAGCTCTGAATTTATGTCTTAAACAGCATGTTTAAAAAAAAACCTAAAAGAATGAATTCTCTTTCTTCCTTGAACAAGAATCGAATTTACAGTTTGATATTTGAAAAATGCTCATTAAAATTATCTAGGAACAGGCCAGGACTTCTGTAGCTATATTTTAAGAGATGCATAGCCTATCTGTTTTCTTATTAGTTCAGCTTCAGCACGAAACTGTTGCAAGATGAATATCAGGAGTGAGTCTGCTGCCATCCTGTCTCTTGTTTCTCTACAATGTTTCAGAATGCTGCACTCTTTGACTTCTTTTTTTCTGCAAGCTAATGTTATAGACATTTTTACATGCAAGACTCCCACTGGAACTGTCCTGTTCCTTTCTTCAGGCATAACCTTTTGTTGAATTATGTTTCCTGTGCAGTCTTTTTTCAGGGTAGCATAATATTTATCACACAATTTTGATGCATAGCCTAAAAGGCACAGAAATTTTTACTGGGTTTACCTATGTAGCAAATCATTTCAGTCAGAAAAAAAGCATCTTCTGCAAATCCTGGTTTCAGAAAAAAAACAGCAGACCTTTATCTTTTTCCCTGCAATCCATCACCCTCTCCTTATCCTTCTTGCCCCTCTTTGGGAATACTGTACATACTTTGGGGAAATCAGTCTGCATATGCAGTAAAATTTCAAGTCACAACTGAGCCCCATGTGCACTCTGTTTGCTGCAACCCAGTTCGCTGGTAAGCGTGTGCACAAGTGTGGAAGAATAAAGAGATAATGAAATAACAATTGAAAACTATGGGGAAGGGGGAAATTTTAGAGGAAAATAGGGGCAGTTGCCAATTAAATTTGGGGAAATGTGAGCCAGCATACTTCAAGGCTCTACTTTCTTTTGAAGAAGGCAAGACTACCCTGTTCTGATGCTTAAGAGAGACAGAATAAACAGCTTTTCTTTCTGTCTCTAGAATTCACTGCTGACCGGGACCGCTTCTCATATCTTTTGTCTTCTTCTTGCCAGCAAAAATATTTCATCCTCATTTGTCAGTTTACTTTCTCTCCTCTTTGTGTTTGATAGCTTTTTTTGAAATATTGCTGGAGGAATGATTGAATTCTAGAAGGATAATGAATTGCTGCAAGAGCATAAGACAGCAGCAATCCTTGGGATGATGTGAATGAGGGACATGTGAAAGCCCTAGAGAATCCTTAAAGTTTCTTACAAACACATTTTTACAAAATACCTGCAAACAAAGTTCTATATAGCTGCACAAAGACTCATTATTCCCAGTACATAGAAGGGGACTCATTTTAAAATGTTGTTGTTGCTGATGAGAGTGCTGTTTTTCTCCCTTTCACATAAAATGAATGAGCACTCAGTAAAAGGAGTAAAAATATAAATTCATTTCAAAAATAGTTCCCAGAAAGGTCACACTTCTTCCAGTCTTTGGGGAGTGCATATGCACATTGGCCACTTTACATCATGGGTCAAATTTGTTCCTATGTGCTTTGTGAGACCTGTCAGTACACAAAAGCCATGACCCCTAGGGTTAAACTTAGAAGTTTCTTCCTTTTCTCTATCAACACACCAGCTTGGCTTGTTCAGTGTGTTGGTGGTCAATGAAAGTCTAAGCAGAATCTGCCCACTTTATTTTTTGCACATGTTAAGTTGTCTTTAAATATACTTCAGAAACACGAAACTGGTAATTTCATGACACAGTTAATAGATTACATGCAGAAACTTATTATGCACAAGGTAGATTTTGTGCTTACCTGTGTGTTCTTTTTCAGCATGTCATTTGCACTGGGTTGTGGTGTAAGGTGGAAAGTGAGAAAGAGTGCAAAACTAAACTGGATCCACCAATGGATGGAACAGACTGTGACACTGGAAAGGTATGTTTCTGGTGGAAAAGCAGTATCAATTGTGTTGAAAACCTAACAGTTAAGAAAACAAGCTGAACAGGCCTTTGCACATCTTTAAAGTTCCTGCTTATGCCAATTATGATAAAAATCATGCATACATAGTTGAATGTATTGTATGTTTTCTATTACCATAATTTAGGTATGACTAAAAACTACATTTCCCTAAAAACACTGAATTAAAAAATAGTTAGCCAAAGCCACAGATATTATACTTACATATATATTATGATTATATATTATATAATTACTTATTATATTATGCTTACTCTGTTTTATTTCAAATTTGTTCTTGTTTTGTATCCTATTTATGAATGGATGGCCATTGTTGCACTGCTTACTATAAACAGAAAAATTAATTTTCAAAGAAACAAAGCTCTTAGCTATGATTTAAGATTTAGAAATAATAGTCTGATTGGAGGAAATAATACTGATTTGTGGTAAAACTTTTTAGGATAAGCTTGTAAAGAGATATTTATAGTGTCAGGGCATGTAAGAGTGGTGTGTCATTAAAAGTATGCCATCAATGACAACTTAAATTGTAAGCTGAAGTCAGACTTACATTTAAAGTCCTTCAAGAGCTTTCCTCTCTGTCTCTTTGATATAACGGCAAATGAAGATAAATAATCTCAAATAGATAACAGAGCAGGAACATGCATGTATCTTGGGATTTTCATGATATTGCGCTGACAGGTCTCCCACTGGAGTGCTTTGCTCTATGAATCATATTACATTCACCAGGGCTGTCATCATCCCCCTTAAAAAGTAAACAAATCTATCAACTGAGGAAGATAAAATGTTCAGATACTGATACTATCATTTTATATGCTAAAGGGAAAACAGGCTTTATTCATTTTCATATCTCTAAAATAATGATATTTCCTGCAGTCTTTTGATTCTGATAAATGTGTGTGGTTGATACTCTGTCTTAAGTCCACACCTGTAAAGTCAGGGAGATTGGAACTAGATGACCTTCAAGGTTCCCTCCAACCCAAACCATTCCATGTTTCTATGCTTCTATGATTCTACGCCTTTTGTTTGATATCGCATTCTTTACATCGAGACTGATGTACCCATGGAATGGAATAAGAAAGCATCATCTCTTATTAAGAATTCTCAGAATTTTTCATTGTGAAATGATTGCCACTATGAACCGGGTACCTGAAATTAATGTGCCTTTGGCATATTAATGTCTGATTTGCAAAATATCATAATAGCAAATCACTGCAGAGAATTCATTCTAACTTTATACTTGTGGGACCAGTATGATATGGTTGTGGTATGGGTCCTGGGAAGGTCCAATGAGAAAGATAACACCATTCTCTTTATTGTAGAGCTTTGCTAGTAGGGAGTAAATAGTGTCAGGGTAAGACAAAGTACTGGCTCTAATTAGAACAGCTTGCTGAGCCTGTGACAGGCTATGGAGATACCTTATTTATGTCTAGCAGTAAAAAAAAACCAAGCAAATGTCACTAAAAAAACTCAGAGGATTCAAAGACATTCTTTATTATCTAAGATGAGCTTCAAATTAAACAATAACTGGCTTTGTTTTGTTTCAGTTATGCTGTAGAGATGGAGTGTTGTTGCCTCGTGCTCCTCTTAGGGTCTTAGGGAGTGATGGAATGTCATTCGTGTAGCCGACCCAGCATGGTTGGTCAAGGATTTATAAGTACCCCACAGACTCTACAAAAGGCAGATGCTATATCTAGAAAAAAAATCCATTTTGTGGGAATCTGAAGGAATCTATTCAAAAGGAATAGAAAGAAGGAATCTGAAGGAATCTGAAGGAATGTATTTAAATAATATCTGAAGGAATATATTCAAATATATATGAGCATTTTGGTTTGAAACATCCAAGAGCATTACAAAATGTGTAGTTTCTGATTGCAAAGCCAATAGAATGATGGAGCCATCCCATGTGAAAACTAATCAACGGTGGTATAATTATGCCGTCATTGTAAAGCCGTAGTTTAAAAAAGAAAACTAAGACCAATTGACTAATGCACACCGGTTTGAAACTGCAGGTGAAATTTAAGATCACCAGTAGCCCGGACACTGCAAGTAATAGAAATGCATTCTAAAAGTGAAAAAGACCTTTGTTGTCTGCATTAATGACCCATTTTGGTTTGCTCAAAATACAAGATGTTTTCATGGACTTTATCCATTGATTACAGTAATTCACCATTAATTAGGATTACAAAGAGAAATGGGTTATATGAATGATATTAATGATATTAAGTGTTCATTGTCTACTTGTACCCTGATTGCTTTGTAGTTGCCAAAAATGCCATAATATGAAGGAGAAATGTTCAGCTGACACAAGTTGATAAAGTACTGGTTTCTGTGGAGTTATGGTGATTTGTACCAAGTATGGACATAGGTTACAAAGCACAGCAATAGTGATTGGATAGTTTTTGAGTGAGAAATTACAGCTGTCATGGGAAACAATATATGGATGCAAGATTATTAACGTGATTATTGTTATTTAAATAAATTCCAGAAAATCTCATGACTTTCTCAATACTAGCTTATTGATGCTTCCATTCTTTCTTTGAATACAATAAAATCTCATTTTCTCATTACTTGTAATATATCCATCTATTGAAATAATCAGTGGCAATGTAGTTCCCACTAGTGATGTGCAAACTGTAGTAGTGAACCAAACCAGTCCTGAGAACAGCCCCAAACACTGTGCTGTGATCATCCATATAGTTCAGGTGGATTTGGGCTGAACCCAAAGATGCTTGCCTAGGCTGTGCCCCAGGAGACAGCATGGCCTGGGGAACATTTCCAGCAAGCAGTTCCAGGAGGCGTAATTTGTTGGGAGTGAATTTGCGCTCATGATTATGAACGATAGTTACGCATGCTTATTGGCTACTGAGCCAGAGAAAGGTCTCTGGACAATTTACTAGGACAGAAAAAAGCAATGGGAAACAATATGAAAAAATACATGCTCACATGAAAACTGTATGTTGAATAATGCACTTATGTTGTACATCCCATGTGCATGTACGGCAGTGAATTGGTTTGTATATGCCTTGATTTATTTACCTAACAGCTGACTTTTCACCTAGTGGTGTAAGGCTGGAGAGTGTATCAATCGGACCTCTTTTGCGGACCATATGGAGGGGGAGTGGAGCGCATGGAGCACTTGTAGCCGTACATGCAACACTGGAGTCAGCAGCCGACAACGCAAATGCCCTGGGTAAAAAGAAGTTCAGGTTTCTTTTGTTGTTCATCAGAATTTCTAAACAAAATTCAAATCTTACGAGTACAGAAAGTCATTAAAATATAGCTGACCTGTACATAAGCAAGTAATTTTTTATGAAAAATGAAAAACAGTTGGGAGAACAGGTATTTCATGTTTTTTGTTGCATGGTAGATATATTTTTCCTCTGTTCTGCTTCTGTCAAAAGCTTAGGTGATATTGATGGGTGATATCAACTTTCTTTTTAAGCTTCATCTGATGAAGCAACAGAAAATTAATTTCTTAACTTTTGACTTGCAGAGCATGAGTGTGTAATTCTAGTCTTCCAGTTTTTTTCTGGAGAAAATTGCCTTCTGTCTCATTTAGAAAACCAAGGAATTGAAACTCATATAAAGAGATCTTTCTACCAGTTTAACAGACCCTTAGATAAAAATAATGACAGAAAAGACAGAAGGTCTAGAAAAGAGAAGTTTATAAAATAAATTTGAAGAAAACTTTGATACAGGTATACAAAATCACAGTAATTCAACAGAAGCCTTAGATAGGCAGAATGCTTTCATATTTCCTATCATCTAAACACCACTTCAAGCTGTATGACTAAAACCTATTTCTAGAACTAGGGGTGTCTTAATTTCACTTTCATTCATTCATTTATCCAGTCAAGGTTCCAAATAATTAGCTTCAGTTTTTGCAGTTCAGTGTTCTTTAGCATTTGTTCATACTAGCAGAACTGAAGCTACCAAAAAAGAAACAAAGCATATTGTCCGAACTTCACAACATCAAACTTGAGAGAAAAGGAGAGGTAGCAAATCTACAGGTATTACTCAGACGCACCTTTGGCTCAGTCCAGCTAGAGCAAAATTATATGTACCATATCAAAACTGCAGCTGAGGTTCTCCTTGTTGAATGCTCCTACTAGTTCTAGTGCTTCTTCACAGGCAAGTTCAGCACCCAGGATGCTTTATATGTGATGTAACCAGTACAAAGAGAATGCAGTCGTGTTTTGTTCTGTGCCTTTGATTTTTTGTAGCTGACTTCATAGTGTTAATTGTCAACAAAACCCCTTTTATTTAAACTGTAGGTTTGACAGAGCATTACCAACAATAAAGCATCATATTTATGCCATCTTTTCTAGTTCAGGTCTTGAAGGAGAGTGTCACGGTCCCACGATGCAATATAGAGTATGTAATAATCCTTCTTGCCCTGCTGGGGTGCCTGCCTTCAGGGACTGGCAGTGCCAGGCTTTCAGTGTCAGATCTTCGTATCAGAAGCATGTGCACCAGTGGCAGGCTGTCGTCAACGATGGTAAGTATCTTCCATGTTCTTATCATCTGCTCGTATGGCTTACAGCTTGTTGGTATTGTTGATTAAGAAAGGTGAGATAAAAACTACAGGGATGAATCAAAGCCCAAGCCCAAAAATTTTTACCAGCAATTTTTATTTCATAGACAAGATCCAATGGTATTTTCACATGCTCTGGAATCTTCTGTCTTATATTCCCATTGAATTTCTCCTTCTTGACATGTAATGACTACATTTGAACTGAAATTCAGTAACAGTTTGGTTCTATTTAACCAGAAATACAGTATGGAGGGATTCTGAGAAGCAGATTTCTAGAGAAATGCAACATCATTAAGCATGCATATATCAGTTACGCTATTTCTTACAAAGCCAAAAAGTCAATACAGATATTATGAGCTTCTATTCTTGAGGAAGGAGTAAACACTTTCACCTTAACATTTGGGTGTTTAACATATCAGTGTTTGGTTTTGGCAGAAATCCATATGCATAATGCAAAGTTAGATAAGGATTCTATAAATCCTGACAGTTAGTGCGTGTGAAGTCCTGGCATGCTGCGTACATGCTTCAGTGTAACAAACTTGTTCAGATACCATATCATTAAAAGCATGCTCAAGTAGGACTGTAGTTGTGTTGAACTTAAAGTATTTGCAAAGATAATCTTGGTATAAAATATGAGCGACTAGAAAGCAAAACATTCTACCCACATTCTTCCTAGAAATGTGAACGATAGCTGCCATTCCACTGAATTTTCTCTAAATTGTTATGATGTACTTTATGTAATTAAACAAAATAAAACAGGAAAACAATAGAAAGATTTGATTAGGAGAACAGTTAATTTGAGAAATTAGCTAAATCGTAGCAACTGTTGATAAAGAAGAGCCTAAAATGACACAGGAATACAGTAAATGTGTTACTAGATTTTGAGTAGTATATCATTGCCATTTGTATTTAATTCTTTAAATAAAGTATCAGAAACCATTACAAGGCATATATTTTAAGAGAACTATATTGCTGAATCCCCAAAACTGTGAATTTATTATTAAGAACTTATTTTAATATATGCCTAGCTAAGTGAGGGGTTTTTACCCTCCCAGCCTTTTCTCAAGGTGCCAAAGAGAAAACTTATGAGACTGTTTTTCTTAGGCTTTATATTGGCTCACTTCGTAGTAAGGAGAACAATCTCCAGCTATTTTGTAGGTGCTTATCTAGTGAGTTAGTTTTGGGTTGTTTTACTAAATTTTGTTTTAGCATGGGAGCACATGATTTATAATCTGAGGAATGAAAAGGTTTCAGCCTGATTTAGGCTTTCCCTTGTTAAGGAGTACAGATGATTGCTTTCATCTAAGTTTGCTCTGAGAAATATTATTGTCTTGAAGTGTCGCTCAGGAAAGACAAAAGTGGACACCAGCTAAAGAGTTCCAGTAATACAGAAATGCATTGTACCCAAATCCTTAATTATTTGCACTCTAGCGCTTTCAAAGGCGTTAATTGTGCACCATGCTCAAAATAGTTGCTGAATTTTAGTGAGGTGTCATAATCTGTGGAAGTTGCCTGGTGTTGTTGAGTTACTCTCTTTTTGCATCCAGCATCCTTAAAATTATGTTTAGGTTGCTAATCTCATATTCCTTTAAAAACTGCTGATACATGGTTAAAGTTCCCAGTGCACTTTGGGTTTACTGTTGAATGCAGAGAACACATACTCAGGCACCCGCGCTTCTCAGCTGGAGACAGTTTTTGTCTGACTGGCTTCACTTGTTGGCAAAAGCCATCACATCTGTTTGCACCAGTTCCATAGAGATACCCAGAGGCTGTGACAATTTTAGTAGATTAAATGCACCCAGACCAGCCTCTTATGTGTAAGTCAGCTGGCACAGGAGTCTGAGTCTATGCTTTTTAATTGTTTTGCACTCTAAAAGGAATGGTGCCGTCCAAACTACTTTTTGGAAATAGTCCTTTGCAGGTGGCAATTTCCAGTCTAGACCAAACTATTGCTAGCTAGCACACACGAAAAAATGTGGCATAGACTGTTTTATAGTTTAGCTGTGTAGACAGTAGAAGTCCAGTGCCCATGAACATTTCCTGGAACTGTTTAATTTACCAATAAAAATGCACTCCAGGAATCTAGAAGTCAGTATGAAGTCAGAGTGGTGTAGGTTGCGTCCAAGTGAAATCAGTTTCAAGTTCAGGATTGACTTTATCCTTTCAAGAATCTGCAACTGATTTAGGAAAAAGTTCTGAGTCAGTACACTTGTGAATAAAGATATGAAAAAAAATCTTGTCATTTTGTACTCAGTTGACCACTAAGAGGATACTATTTTTTTTATTTGACATTATTTTGGCAGTGGGGAACCAAACTTCATTATTTATAAATCACAGCCATTAGGAATACATGGATATGTAGGACAGTATGCCTTTTCTATTTCCTTTCAAAATTAAAAATTACTTGCAGAATGTTTTTGAAATGTAGTAGAAAATTGCCTGACCTTGGTAAAGATGTTACAAAGAATGTGTTCATTTTTTTGTCTTTTTTTTTTCTTTAATGTGGACTTTGTAAATGTGTATATTTTTCTTCCCAGGGTTTCTGAGTTACTTAATTTTTTCTCTTTAACCTGCATATTTCAAAAATCTGGAAAGTGTTAGGTTTCTTTCTTAAACAATATTTATGATATGCCAAAAATATACTAGAAAGAAGGTATCGATTACAAGCAAAATATTCTGACAGCTATAATGTGCATATTCTTAACTGCGACAATGAACATGACGTGAATACTAGGTAAGACAAGCTTATAGCACCAGCATGCTCTAGCAGGAAAAAGAATTTGAATTTTTTGAACAGCTGAGAATAGGACCAAAATCTTTTTGTTTTCAGTGTATTTAAGCTATGTTAACATAGATTCATGCCACATAAGTAAGCAAATATTAGTTTTAAAAATAACATTGGTACTCATTCTGCATTTTCTAAGTGACTTTTTAATGAATTTGGTGTATTTTTCCCATCAATTGCTACTACAGAAAAGCCATGTGCCTTATTCTGTTCACCGGCTGGAAAGGATCAACCCGTTCTTCTAACAGAAAAGGTGATGGATGGGACTTCTTGTGGCCAGCATGGGCTAGATGTCTGTGCAGGTGGTAGATGCCAGGTATGACTTACTTATTTTGAACGTGGATACACAGACCCACACATGCAAGTGATACAAGTGCACACATTTGTTACACATACGTGTTATATCTCTGATAGCATGTTGCCATATGAATGAGCAAGACTGAATAGCTCTTTGTGTATACTAAAATATATTAAGCCAATTTCACTCAGCACAATAAATGTGAAGCAGCTGAAGGGCTATCTTGGGTAATATGTATCTGTAATGATAAAGGATGCTTATGACAAACTACTGCAGAGTGAAGAATGAGTATGAATTGTTTCATGTGCTATGGGTGGCCTCAGCTTTCAACAGGTTGGGAAGTTGTGCCATGGGTTGTAGGTATATAAGGCTAATCTGCCTTTTCTAACAGTACAAAGTTTTATGTCTAAATAAACCAAGATCAAAGGAGCAGAATAAAAGATAATTAAAGCTGGATACCTATGCTATTCTCAGAATTCATTTGGTTCATAGAAGTTCTTATGACACTTATAGTGCCTCATATAGAGACACTTGTATATAAAAATCCCAGAGGACTGGAGTATTTTTTGTCTGCTTCCTATTGAACATATGAATTCAGCAACCTTTAACACCGAAACAGCGTTGGTATATACACTAATCACTAAATTAGAGATGTGTACATGCATGTATATATGCAAACCATTTTTCCTGGAAAAGTGTTGTTTGTTTTGTGATTCTCTTCACAACTAACTAATAAAGACCAAAAAAGAGCCTTAAACCAAAACTACCTGGCTAAGACTGAGTTGGCTTCTTTGCATATCAAAGGTCAGGGAGTAGGTGCTAATCAGATTTAAGAGTATCATTTCTGAGGTCTTCCACATTTTATCCTATCTTCCTAGACAGCCCACTAGGAAGAACTTTGGCAACTACCACTGTGTAAGTATTAATATCTTGTAGATGTGCCAGTCTGGATATACAGCTCTTCAAATGCTTATGCATTTATGTATTTTGAGGTCTGTGTTACTTTTTTAGGTAGAACAACTCTAATGAAAATTCTGTACATAAAGTGAAGAAACAATCTTAATGTGCTTGGAAAGGAGGAGGTCCTTGATAGACCATGGCTTCTTTTCTTACAGAAATCCTTTATTTTCTCTTTAACCTAGCTTTTCTCTTCATTATTTATCAAACAGTCTTGAAGTTTAGTTTTATTGGATGTATTTTTACTGTGTGCAGGATTACCATGACATGACTTCTGACTTCTCTAGACTTCAGAAGGCTTATGTTTCATATCAGGCCAGCATATATTAACTGTATTCCTATTGTGAAGCTACCATTGATATTTATTGATAAAAATGTCTAACACAGTAATGTGGAGGTGCTTGAGTAAACTTAATTTGTTTTAAACAATGCTTTTTAGCAAAAGACAATTCATGTTTACATGTTCCAGACATGTTCACGTCCTATTCCGAATAAGACATTAGTTTGACATTAGGGGTCCATACTGGGACCAGTGCTGTTTAGTATCTTCATTAATGATATAGAGTGCGAGATCGAGTGCACCCTCAGCAAGTTTGCCGATGACACCAAGCTGGTGGTCCCTTCCAACCCTAACTATTCTATGGTTCTATGATTCCATGATTCTGTGATTAGACATCACTTCACTGTTGTAGGTGTGGCAAAGAACCTCCCGTATTTTGAGTATAAAACAGTAAAATTGCACATGTTGCAGTCACTCAGCAAGGGGGCTTGTGGTGTGTGCGTTGTGCAGTGGCTCAGAAGTGCCAGAGGTTCTAGGGAAGGTGGGAGCATGGTTGTGTCCCTCTTGGAGGGCAGGTAGTGGAGTTAGCCAACCATACATAAAAAGTGAATTCAAGAATCTACATACAATCATAAAAGAAATTACTGTGGAAAGGATTTCTGCACATGAATTAGCACAACCCTCATTCTGAGCACGGCTAGATCACATTGGTTAGGACATTTTACAAGAGGGTGAGGTGTCCACTACTAAAGGCAGCTTTATGAAAAACATGGCCTTTGTCTCAATAGTTTTATTCTCTTCTTCCACAGAAATTTGGCTGTGATAGCATATTAGGATCTCTGGCACGTGAAGATCATTGCGGTGTATGCAATGGTAATGGAAAGTCGTGCAAAGTTATTAAAGGTGATTTTAACCATACCAGAGGAGCAGGTAAGTCTTTTTTTTTCCAAATACTCAGGAAACCAATAGCTGTTTGGTTACTTTGAGCATTAGGAACTTTAAAAAGCTATACTCAAAATTATCTGAAGATCTACTTTTTACGATCCTAGTACATTAAGGTAAGTACACATGAGTATTTTAAAATTTACTTGTTGGAAAATTATTGTGAATTTTTAATTATGAAATCAAGGAATTACCTGATCTACCTTCTATGAAGACACACAGTAGTTAACAGAAAAGCCTGACCTTTAAAATACGTGATATAAAATGTTTATTCTTAGTAAATAAATGAACCATACATACTTGTATTGTTTAGGTTAATTTAATGTTCTTCAAAATAAATATCCAAATTATGATCCGTTACCTACAGTAACATTGTTAAACCAAGCCAGGCACTGGAAGAACATAAAGCCAAATATCTAAAGAAATCTTATACTTTTTCATTATTCATTGCTTTATACCATAATATATATTATACTAATAACATGTCATAGAAAGCAAAAAGGTTTTCTGATGCAGAACGAGCATGAGATTTTCAAACACTGCTGTGATCTGTTCTTTGAGTGAGAACAATTGACTGGCTCCAGCACAACAGTGTTGACAGAGCAGAGGAATGAAATCCTGATGTTGTGCACCTTGCGCCATATATGCCTTCTCTCCAAGAAAAATCTATTCTTTGAAACAACATTTGGACAACTGTTGCAAGGATTTGTTTGCCATTACACTTTCTTGAGTAGAAAAGTGTGCAGAATTTCAAGATGTTAAGTAAATCACATACAAAAACAATACTACAGTTAGAAGCAGACAATATATGTTCAAAAAAATCCAGGACTTCAAAGCATTATACACTGAAGTTTAGTACTTTAATGAAAAAATAAGTTGGGTATAGTCTTCAGATGTTTCTGTCTGGCCCTTTCTTAAGGTACAGGTTCTGTAGAGCAGGAATCACAAATCACAGATGGGTCTGGAGGACTACAAGAACAAAACCTGTAAAGAAGGTGGCTGTCCATAGAAATTACAATGTGTCACCTCTCTTTTATAGCTGATGTGAATATCCACAGACTTTGAATTATTCAGGGCTCCATGACAATCCACAATATTGTGGTATTGCCCTCTAAACAACTGCATAAGTTACGTTCCTTCTCAAGAAGCTGGACTGTCAGCAATACTTGGGAAATGTTATTATCTCTTAAGAAATTAAGGATAAGTAACGCTTCTTTGCAGCAATTTAGTTTTAATGTTTCAAGATTATTGAGAAGTGTAGTAAATACTCAGGTCTTGTTATGAAACGTGACATAGCTACACATGATAAAAAATAAGCTTACTGTCCACTTTTTTATGTTTACCCAGTTAATCTGAAGTATGTTTTTATAATATTTGTTAATAACATTCCTGCTTGCACAGTGGTTTTTATGTACATTGCTGTTTCACCCCTTTTCACCTACAGCAATTGCTCAACAGCATACCTTAGTCCCACACTATGGTAGCAATTGTAATGTAAAACAAATAACCAATAAATAGACTTCCAAACTAAAGCCATTCATGAAAGGGGTTGAATATGTTAAAGTAGGAAGAGGGAGATGGAGCACTAAATATTAAAACAAACAAACAAACAACAACCCCTCAAAAAAACCCACAAACCAAACAGTTGGAGGACGTTTTGTTTTTAGTGCCATATCATTTGTCCCCACCCCCTGAAAAGTTGGAATTCTTTTATGGTCATCGGGTGGGGATGATTCAAGAACCCTCATAGCATTGCTATATAAATTATAACTTCTTACTTTCTTAGTGAAGTAAGGAAGAAGAAATGAAAAAACATACAAGATGTACTTTTCTACATGCTTTTATTTAACTTGGGATGTCTGGTTTCATGTGTAGGTTATGTGGAAGCTTTGGTGATACCTGCAGGAGCAAGGAGAATCAAAGTTGTGGAAGAAAAACCAGCTCACAGTTATTTAGGTAACTGTCATAATTTTTAGTGTCCATGTAATGTTTTAGTCAGCACTGAGCAGTGCTAGATAAATGTGCTTTTGTGATCAAACAAAACTCTGAATGGATAAAAAAACCTGTGAAGAATACATCTAATGAAGTTTTATAGAAAGAACAAAATGGTTATAGCACCAGGTAGGTTCTATTTTGAACTTCTGTTTCATTTCATTTTGCTTAGAGAATGTTTCAAAGAATGTATGTAGATGATTTAAGAAAGATTTTGCATGTTTTAGCATCTTCAGTTTTCATATGGAAAATGCTAAAGAAGATAATTTACATTAAAACTAGTGAAAAGTTTTATACTGAAACATGGAATAATTTGTGCTCAGACAACAAAAAAACCACACAGGCCAACCTACTGCAAATTACCAACCAAGTCAAACAAAAGTTTCAAAATTAGACTAAGATAGAAGAAAAGTATTTCTTTGCATTGTTTTTATTTGTCTGATATAATTTAATCAGGTTGATTTTTTTTTCAGTTTTGCCATTTGTATGAAATCATCTTTCATTGAAAATAAAGGTCTTCTAATAACAAAAGCTGTTGTATAGGAGAGTATAACTTGAAATTATTATTGTTGCAGGGTTTAAATGAATATGTGAAATATAATAATTTTTGCTGTTCCATGCATTGCTTAATTTAAATGGAGAGAGATTTAGTATGAGGAACCATTTAAATGAAATGAAAAATTCCCTGGTTTGATCACTATTCTTGGCTCTGCTTGTAAGTAATATCTAGATTTTAAGAAACTTTTTGCATGAGTGTTCTCAGTGCTTCAGTTGAGAGGATGTTGAAGATGGTGAATCTT
Organism: Phaenicophaeus curvirostris; assembly: GCF_032191515.1. Lineage (NCBI taxonomy): Eukaryota > Metazoa > Chordata > Aves > Cuculiformes > Cuculidae > Phaenicophaeus > Phaenicophaeus curvirostris. The sequence continues at coordinate 20,419,559 of NC_091431.1, forward strand.
AATTATGACACCTAAGTCAGGACAATCCCCTTTTTCAGTACACGATGGGGGCTGACATGATTGAGAGCTGCCCTGCAGAGAAAGACTTGGGGGTGCTGGTTGATGAGAAGCTCGACATGCAGGCGATGTGCGCTTGCAGCCCAGAAGGCCAAACATATCCTGGGCTGCATCAAAAGAAGCATAACCAGCAGGTTGAGAGAGGTGACCCTGCCCCTCGATTCTTCTCTTGTGAGACCTCATCTGGAGTACCGTGTCCCATTCTGGAAACTTCAACGTAAGAAGGGTATGGAGCTGTTGGAACAGGTCCAGAGGAGGGCCACAGAGATGTTCCGAGGCCTGGAGCACCTTCCCTGTGAGGACAGGCTGAGAGACTTGGGGTTGTTCATCCTGGAGAGAAGAAGGCTCTGAGGAGATCTTATAGTGACCTTCCAGTACCTGAAAGGAGCCTACAAGAAATCTGGAGAGGGACTATTCATAAAGGCTTATGGTGATAGGATGAGGAGGGATGGGTATAAACTGGAGAGGGGCAGATTTAAACTAGACATGAGGAAGAAATTCTTCACCATGAGAGTGATGAGACAGTGGCAAGGGAAGTTGTTGCTGCCTCATCCCTGGAGGTGTTTAAGGCCAGATTAGAGGGAGCTTTGGGCAGCCTGATCTAGTGGGAGGTGTCCCTGCCCATGGCAGGGGAGTTGGAACTGGGTGATCTTTAAGGTCCCTTCCAACCCAAACTATTCTATGATTCTATGAAAAGTTAAAAAGAACATAAGGCTTTTCATGCCCATGAAATAATGTCAGTCGTGCTGCTTGTTTTTGAAGGGTGCTAATTAGCACATAAGCAGGTCTTAATAGCTTGTCGCTTTGATTTTACTTTTCTTGATTTCACTGATGTCAGTCTGAAAGAGGATCAGCCAGTGTTTCACTGTGATATTTTTTTGTTAAGATTTCATAGGAAATCAGGAACAGGTCTTTTACAGTATTTTGAATTAAAACCTGCGTTGTTGCACCTTGTTTTTCTTTTCTTACAAGCAGAAGGTGTTTAAACTTTCTTCGTTCATAGGAGTTCTGTTCTGGAAGCATGAAAGTCTGAATTGAAAATGAGTAATATTTTGAATAGGAACATTTTTGAATCAGGGTAACATAATGAAAGCTTTGGGGTAAAGGCATAAATCTTTCATCTTAGAAACAATATAATTCAAAATACTGTGATTAAAAATATGAAATGAAATACAGGTTAAATTCTCTCGTGTTTCTGATTTGGTTTTTATCTTATAGTTCTGTATGCTAATTTTGTGTCACATAGTACTTTGCTCTTTACATTTTTATACTTGAAAAGAGTCAATGCTAGCAAGGCGATTTCTGTTTTGCTAACTATACACATTTTATGATTAAGATTTTAAACCAGTATGGCTTATTATAAAATTACTAATTGTATAATTAGAAATATAACTGCATACACAATCTAATTCAGTATACAAAAAGAGCTGTGAACTAGAAGCTTATCTAAACTGAGGGAAGATTTGATTCCTATTAAATAGGAATCAGATCGAAACCAAAGGGAGTCAAAATTAAGATTTACTAGATGGTCAGAAAGCAGAGTTACAATGATCTGGAAGCTGCAATTAGGGTGTTGAAGTGATTAATAAAACTACACTAGCTTCAGTAGCATCATAAAGTGATTTTGCTATTGAAGCAGATCTTCAGGGGACTTCTACTTGAACACTTCAGATATCTTCTTTATTTGAGGTATATCACATACATCACAGTAACAGGAGCTCTAGCATCCTAGGAGAAAAGGTGAGGCATAACTTACAAAAGATAAGGTATAACTTAAGGTTCAACTTACAACTTTACTGAATAAATTGATCTGTCAAGGTCTGCCCTAGTCTCTTCTCCTCTGAAGTAAGGAAGGAGAGGGATGTAGCCAAACTTTAGGTATTCCTCTCTGTTGAAGTTACATGAGAGAATGCATAGGAGATTGTAATTCTTCTTTCATCAGGATAATATTCAGGCATATAAATTATTTTTAGGTCTATGGGGGTGGAGGGTGTGATTATTTATATTGAGAATACTTCCTAAAGCATATACTTATTAATTAATAAACTAGCAGTGATAACCCTGTCTGTTTATAACCATGTTGGCATGAGATGGTTCATTGTCAGTTACTTTAAAAAAAAAATCACTGACTTTTCATTTATATTTGGCAGGTGTTAAAATTTTTTTCATAAAAAGTTCCTAATATAGGATATAGAAAAGAAGATTACAGTATTTTTGTATGAGGTACATGAGGCTTTGAGTTTAGAGGGCTCATTCTTGTGACGCTCGTATATAGGCAGGGCAGGTCTAGGCTCCATAATGCATTAATAAGATTGTTTAATGGTGTAGAATTATACAAATTAATTATAGTCTAAACCATGAAATTTGGAAATGAGAGAAGTTACTTGTTTTCAGCTGAGTTAAAGGAGGTGGATTAGATATATCATTATTTTTAAATATATGGTCAGAGCAATCCAAGGATATAGCTCCTTTCGACCTACAGTTTAATACTACATTATATTGTAATTGTTTATTTCTTTTTAAGAGTCAGGTCCATAGATGTGCTGTGCTTTGTCCGATTTCCTTTATGAAACATGTTTCCTAGTGAAAAAAAATATTGGACCACATTTCAGAGGATGAGGGTACAGAAAAGTAGATGGGTCTGACAATAGTACAATATTTTGAATCCCTCATTTCCAACAATGCTAATAGTTTTAAAATACCTTGGACCAAATCCTTAAACCGTGTAATTTCTAATTTCAAGGGAAGCCAGCTGAGGACCTGGTCCCATACTAGAGGCCAGAGTCTACTGAAATGAAACATGTTTTCCATTCATATATTGAGAGCCATAGGAGAAGGTTGATGTGTAATGCCTTTTGAAACCATTTTATATCTAGTCAAAACAAATGCCCTCTAAATAAAAAAAAAAAAAAAAAAAAGACAGATTGACTTCACAGAGTTTACTTTGAAAAACAGCAGAAAACAGATTGAGAGTTTATGTGTAAAAATTAGGGGCCAAGCCAACAAAGGAAACTTTGTGCTTGGTGCTTACTACAGGCTGCCTGATCAAGGGGAGCCTCTTGATGAAGTCTTCTTACTTCAGCTACAGGAAGCATTGCAGGCTGTGATTCTGCCTGGGGACTTCAATAACAAAACATCTGCTGGAAAACTGGCACAGTAAACTGTAAACAATCCAGGAGACTCTTGGAGTGCATCGAGAATCATTTCTTAATGCAGGTGCTAGACAGCCCAACCAGAGAAACAGCATTACTGGACCTTATTGATTGCTTACCAACATAGGTGAACTATTTAGAGAGGCCAAAATTGGCAACAGCTTAGGCTGCAGTGATCAGATCCTGGTAGAACTCATAATCTTGATGGATATGGGCCAGGTGAAGACAAAAGGACTGTGAATGTTAGGACAGCAAGTGCTCAGTTGTTTAGGGAATAAGTGGGTGAGACCCCCTGAGAAGATGCCCTCAGGAACAGAGGAGCAGAACAGAGCTGGCAGCTCTTTATGGACTTATTTTCTAGATCACAATAGCTATCCATTCCCACGTGTAAGAAGTCATGCAAGGGTGGCAGGAGACCAGCATGGCCGAATAAAGACCTCCTGTTCAAACTGAAGTGTAAGAAGGAAATCCATTGGCAGGGAAACTGGGACATATATCCTGAGAGTATAAAGATGCTGTTTTAGGGATGGGATCAGGAAAGCTAGGGCATTGTTGGAGCTGAATTTGGTCAGGAAAATAATAAGGGAATCTACAGGTACATTAGTTAGAAAAGGAAGATTAAAGAAAATGTACACGTACACACAAAGATAATATATAAGATAGGAGAATTAATGACACCAAACATGGAGGAGGCTGAGTACCTCAATAGATTTTTTGCCTCGGTTTCAGCTGTGAACACTTTTCCCACATCCCATCATAAATCAGGCTCCAGACCACCCTGAGGAGCCTGAACATACTACACAAGTACATGGGACTTGATAGGATGTGTCTCAGGGTCCTGGGGAAAGTGGCTCATGTGGCAGCCAAGACATTCTCGGGCACATTTGAAAAGCTGTGGTAGTCCACTGAAGACCCCGGTCACTTGATGAAAGCAAATATGGCCCCATTTTTCAAAGAGGGTAAGAAGGAAGAGCCTTGGAACTCAAATCTCAAGTCTTAATGTTCTTAATTAAGATGGCTTGAAGTCAACATGTGACAACCTGAAGTGAAACAATCACTTTCCTGACAAAAGAGATCAGTGAAGGTACTCTCACTTAGAATTGAATTTCAGACTGTTTTTTTCATGAGAAAACTAAAAGTCAGTCAAAGTGACATTGTTTTGGTATTTTTCTGGAGAGTATGACTAAATTTTACACTGAGCAAAATGCTAAAATATCAGCTTGCCTCTTATTTTGGTACAATTGCCGTTTTTTCTTAAACTCTCCTTAAAGTGTGGAAACTTAAACATAAGCAAAAATGTCGAAGTTAATGCAATGGTGTAGTATTTTATCTTGCCATAGAAAACAATAAAAGGATGAGTTGGTACAGATCTACCAAGTGGAGGACCAGGACCAGAGCACTGTTGATTCCTACTGAGCACTGGGACATGTAATAGCTGAGCTACGGAATATTGCATCTCTATAGCTATGTAGCCTTTCACACCTCAGTAAAATTGCAAGAGTGTATATCCCTGGCATCGCAATTAAAAGATACATAGCACCATCACTTAATTGACATTGTGATGATGGCTGTTTTTTGCCTAGCGGACATACATTTGTAATTAGCTGTTCATGTTTAGCACTGAAATTCTTGTCTTGTTTACAGCCACAGTAAGTTTTCCCAGTACAAGTTTTATTTGTCTTTTTGGTTGTAGATGTTTTGCTTGGTATGTTTTATAGCCTGAGAGAGGATACACTTGTGTGCTGATTTTTTTTTCCTATATTGCATTACTTTGCACAGGAAATCTTCCTGTATGAAAAGCTAAGCAGAGTGGGAATGCGTGTGTGGTGCAGAATAAAACTCGGTTAACTTGCTTACAATATGGGGTGTGGCAGAGTCAAGAACAGAAGCTGGGCTGCCTGAATCCAAACCTAAATTTTAGGCTTGAGAATACCTTTTCTGACTTAATCTAACCGTGGTGGCTCAAGTGAGGAATCTGCAGACAGAAAATGCAAGATCTGGCTTATTTCTCTACTCCTCTATGTTCATTTTAAATACAAGACAAGTGATGCAAGGTCTGTTGTTCTCTAGGGAGAGGATGCTGCTCCATCTGAGCAGCATGACCCGACTGGACCTCAGTGCTTTCAAGTACATTTTGTTTCTCCACTAGGAAAGAACATTGGCCCCTGCAGTTTAAATGCTAAATAGGACTTAATTACCATTAATAACAGAATGTTTAAGCTTAAAATACCAGTTTCAAAAACTTGTAAAATCCTTGTTATTTTTAGTACAGGGCTGTTCTACAGTATTAATGGATTTTAGAGTCTTAACATTTATTACACAGTGCTGCAGTGGCACACATTAGTGATGTCTTATGCAATTGTATTTCTGCCAGTCCATAGACCTGTTGTCATTGTTTCCAATAGAAACAAAACATAACAGTATAAATATGAATAGGAGAGAAGATGATTACAGGAGTGACTCACATTAACTTATAACTTTTAAAAAGAAATTCTGGACAGGACTTAAACTGTTGAGGTTCTCTTAGAACAGTCTGATGCCAAACATGCAATTTCAATGAAGAGGAATGTGTAAAACTTCTTGTCCAGAAAGTGACTTCAAGTATATTCTACTTCACATGATTATTCAGAACTGATCTGAAAAAAATAAAATAAAGTGGAAAAAAATTACAAGTCCTTCACAGAAGGATCTATTCAGTCTACAGTAGAAAACTAATGTAAAATCCTGTCTTCTCAATGTATGAAATATATCTTGCCTGACTTGATGTTACTTTTGAATGTAAATTAGGCCAACAAAATGAATGTTTCAGCTTTTCCTGTTTGTTAGAAGCATCAAATTATATAGTAAATGTATATAAAATAAGTGTTTATGCAGGATGAGACTAGTATTGTCACATTCTAAGGTGGAGAAAAAGACAAATGTAGTTATTAAAGGGAAAAGAATTTTGAACTAGATTTTTTTTATGTTTTAGCCTAATTCCACAAATCTTGAAGAGTCTCATCAAAATTTTGTTTCCCTTGCATTTATGGATTATAGAAATTACCATCCTGGGAATAGTGAATAATTGCCTTTGCCATAGATTCATTCATCAATCAGATTATTAATTTTGCTGGGGTCTCTTTGGGCACTAAGACACTGATGTTAACTTCAAGTAATGTTGAACACACATGGTTTTGCCAAGTATTTCTTCCAGAAAGCATCTACCTGAAGCATCTACCAATTTAAGTTCATGTATAGTAGGATCCCTAAAATCTTTGCCAACAGAGTAAGGTGATTTCACCAACTTGTTAAATTATCCAAACAGGAAGTAAAAGGAGGCGCAAATCCCTACTGAACAGACACCTTTTACATTGGTCATTTTCGTATATTTTACAGCTCTTCGAGATGCTGGAAAACAGTCAATCAATAGTGACTGGAAGATAGAACATTCAGGAACTTTCAATATTGCTGGCACCACTGTCCACTATGTTCGGAGAGGTCTTTGGGAGAAAATATCAGCCAAAGGTCCCACAACTTCGCCTTTACATTTACTGGTATGACAATATAGGTTGTGCTTCTTTACCTTATTCCTATCATATAGCATAGTAACTAACAATTTTTCCAGGCTCCTGAAGATAATTTTTATATGTATATATACATATGCATGTTTTATATATATGTATATATATGCATGTATATTTTTACATACATACATATAACATAAAATGTAAGATAAACCTGCCTTATATATATATATACACATATATACACACACACTTACACATATATTCTGTTAACCTGAAATTGTTTTAAATCTGATTCATCTAGTAAAAACACTGAAATCACAGGACATAATTGTCCTCCAGTTTTCTGTTGAATTTTGTTTGCTTACTTTACATGGAGAGCTTTTCAACCTTTATGTTAAGCTAAATATTTTTTCACATTTTCCTGGTTTGGATTCTATCATTCATTTCTTCTGCAAAACCCATTGGGAGAGTTTAAAGGCTTATAGATAAGCCATCCTATCATGCTTTTCAAGATTGTCTCTTCAGTTTGGAATTTGCCTTACAGAGTGTCTGTGTACATAGGTAGATTTTCCTTCTCCATGTCTTGCAGGTACTGCTCTTCCACGACCAGAGCTATGGTCTACACTATGAGTACACAATCCCACTGGATCCTCTTCCTGAGAATCAGAGTTCTAAAGTACCAGAGCCTCTTTTCATGTGGACTCATTCTGGCTGGGAGGATTGTGATGCTGTATGTGGAGGAGGTAAAATAAAAGAAAACATAAAAACACACACACAAATGTATTAAAAAGGTATGTGTATATACAATATGTATGTATATACACAATACATAGGTGTGTATACAATATGCATACATATGTATATACACTGTGTGTGTGTATAAATCTGTCAATTAAAACTCATTGTGTTTTAATATTTAAGACTGTGATGGTCAATGTTGTATTTTTAGCAGTAATATCTTCATACGATTCTATGCAATGGTGGACATACTTAAGTCTTATACTTCCTGATTATATTAAAAGACTAGCGATAACTCTAGGAAAAGATTCAAACTAAATTAAGTAGAAAAGGATGGTAGTAAAGGAACAAAATCTAGATTAGCAAAGCAAATTCAGGACACAGCTTCCAAGAAGAAATACAAATGCAAGAGCTAGAACATGAGTAGAAAGTTCATATGCATTCCACTCTCTGTTTGGAACTATTGAAGATAAATGATCTGTAAAAGACATTTCAAGCTACAGAAAAGCTGAACATCAGATCAAATATGTACAGTTAGTAACATGAGTAGAGGATGATCCAGAAACATATGGAACAAATATTGCAACAGCAGATATTAGTATGCTGATGTGATGTTTTTCCTGTGTTTATGTTTATAAATCATAAAAAATGTGAATTTGGAAGAACAAAATACGATTATGAAAACAAATACTGGAACATGAACAGTATTGCTGTTACGAAATCCTCTAAAAGTACAGTTTAGGAGATCTGTTCATACCTTCTGCAATTACATTGTGAATACTATGTTGATTTTTGATACCTGTCTTTCCTGATAACAGCCATGGTTGCACTGATCAGCAGTTCTGAGAACTGCTGTGCACCTTATGATTCAATAAGAAGGCCTGGAAACCTTTTGCTTTCTCGTAACAGCAGCATAAGGAACACAGTGTTCTAGCTCCTTTGACTCTGCGAGCAATCCTGGTGTCATGACAGATTACTGTAGTTTCCATAAACATACTTTTTGTGGTTTGGTAAGAAAGCTTCTTCCCTGAAGGTATTTTGTACGTGGTGCTGGTAGCATCCTCTGTTTCACAGTAGTGCATTCCTGTTCACTTGGAGTATTCATACTTTTTACAGTTTCCTGAAGTATTTTTAGAATAATTTTAATGTTACCACAATCTCTCATTATTGTCCCAAATATCTCTAAAATTTCCTATCATCTGGAGAAGTTTTAAAATGCAGTATGTCAGTAATTTATTCTACATTAATGTTTAAATAAATATTTAAGTCTTTTAAAAAGTGTAATGTTTATTTATCACGTTTCTGTTGTAACTGACCTTCATTTTATGTTATTGCCTGAAATAGCTGAGTTACTCCAAAGTTCCATAAAAGGTATTTTTCCTGTAAATATTCTGAAATCCAAGCAAAAGACTTTCCTTATTTTAGACAAAACCATTTTAACTGTTGTTCTAGTTCTTGGCTTAAATAAGAAGTAATAGTGAAATTAAAATACTCCCGCATGTACCCAGTATAAATATTTGTGTTTCAATTTTTAACATCAATATTTTGATAAATCCAATGAGGGAATATAGCAATAATTTTGCTTAACTGCTTAAAGCATATGTCAGGTTGAAACTATTGATGAAGCCAGGTGGTTTTCTGCATGTTTCTATATGTGACTCGTCTGCAACTTCCTTTGTTGCACTGAGTGGGAGAGAATGTGAATGCAGAGATGTATATGTAAATGCAGAAGGAACTGTCAAACATTTCAGATGCTGTACGCGGTAGATTAGTTGCATATGCGCTCACGTACACAAGCGCTGTGTAGAATGTCAGCTGTGGTCACATGCATAATGCGCATTTATAATTTAACTGCTCCATCCGCAGGCACATTTTTGACTGCTGGTGAACATTGCATGCTTAAGTCCACCCTGCTCCTGCATGCATCTTATTTGTCAGTAAAATTCCAAGTAGAAACAGAGTGTTAAAACTTAATCATAGGAAGAAATGATTATTAACCTGTTCTTCACTAATTCAAGTCTTTAATTCAAGGACTGCTACTTTTCTAAATATAAGGCTCCAGTCTAATTACAGGTTACTCTTTGTGGCAGGTATTATGTTAAATTCTGATTTCTAACACTTCCAGCTTCAAGAAACACCAGGCTCCAAACCACCCTGCAGGGTAAAGTCTTTACAGGCAGCACCCAGCTTACTAAACAATTATCCTACAGATCGGGTCAGTTACATGGCCTCTTTAGCTCATCAGGAATAGCGCAGGCTCTTTACTGAAAGCTGTGTGTGCTGATTCCCTTTACCTGAGTGCCAGCCACACCTGACAGTACAGTGCTAAACCAAGCAGAACTACTAAGCTAGAGCAAGGCAGAGTAACAGGACTTGTCACTTCCTTTCTTGTTTTATATACTAATTGACATCCATGCTTTTCTGTGTAATTTTCCTGCAGCTTTTATCCATACTGAGGTCTCAGTGTTAGAAAAAGAAACAGTTATTCCAATAAGACTAAGGTTTTGGCCTATGACTAGTTATAAAGCTGACGGTGGTGTGCAAAGATTGGATTAGAAAATCACAGTTTGCTACAAACTTTAACACCACTCTTAAGCTTCCTGATAGCTTTGACATTTTTGCCCATGTTTTACAGTTCATTCAGCCAAGTACATGAAATAGTTCTATCTGGTAAAGGTACTTTTCTCCTTCTTTTTTTTTAACGAAGTTGCACATTCTAGGTTCCCCCACATACCTGCTTTATTTTCCACTAGGTGAAAGAAAGACAACAGTCTCTTGCACAAAGATTATGAACAAGAATATCAGTCTTGTGGACAACAAGAAGTGCAAATATTTAACAAAACCCGAACCACAGATCCGCAAGTGCAATGAGCAGCCATGCCAGACCAGGTAACAGTGATTTGGTTAAATTAAACTGTAATATCTAGTTGTAATGAATGCCTAAATCAATCCGTACACAATAAAGCACCTCTAATTTATGATATATTTTAGTGATTTGTTCTATTGGGGCTTTGCACCTTGAACGCTCTCAGTAAGCTCTGGATACACTAAGTACTAAATAAATAAATTAAGTAAACAAACAAATAAATAAATAACTTGTAACTGGGTTTTCTGCATTGATGCAACTTGAAGTGTATAGACCTTTCATCTCATTCCTCTCTCCTCTCCTCCCATCCCTTTGTATGTGGAGCAATAGGCAGAACTAGATTCTGATGGTGGAGTTGTGAAAGAAGCAGGAGGAACTTTTTTCTCTGTTTTTTCACACCAGGAGGCAGCTATGCCCTGCAGAGCCCACCCTATTTGATGTCCCTGCAGCCCAGCTCGCAGCCTCCTGCTTGCACTCGCTGTCCAGCCTCGCGCAGGGACTGATTCCAGAGTTTGCCATCCTGTTTCCAGATGGCACCTAAGAATTATGACTAAGGAAATCTCCAAGTATTGTGTGGACCTGGTTAAACTATCTGCCACATTTCTGAGGAGGGGAGAGCAGCTAGCAATAGTTGGCCAGCATCCCCAGGAGTAAGCACTAGGATAGGTCTGTTGCAGTCATCTTGAGGAAGGTGGATGGTATTTTTAAAGAAAACAGTACAAAATAAATGAAATGCAAATACTGTTGAAGAAAGTGTGTATAAATGAACCAGAAGACATAGGTTTCTTGGAAAAGATGAAATACTGAAATTTATAAAATCCAAAGTATAACACATTTTAAGTAAGACCAAAACACTGAGGTTTGGACTTCCCCAGACACTTTGGAGAGATTATTTGTCTTTCATTACATAATTAATTTAGCAGATCATTATTAACATCGCTGTGCACTTCATGGACAGAAATAGAATAGTCTGATCTTTTTCTGAGCCATTGTCAACTATAAATTTCCAATGTTCTACACTTTTCCCAGCTTATTAAATGAAACATTTTAAATGTTGCTAGTTGCTACTCAGAGATGCTGCAGTGAGAAACATGGAAACATACCATGATCCTTAACATGTACTCAGTTTTTAATACAATGCTAGAGATTATTACAAAACGAATATTGTTAGTTTTCAACGGAAATGTGAATAAAGCATATGCTTGCATAACTTGTTGTTTGTTATTGGAACCTCAAGAAGTATCTTAAAATCTGTCGCATTATCTTGAAGGCTGAGATTTGTAAATTGAGTCTCTGGACTGATAATTTAAAAAAAAACAAGATAAATGTTTTGTTTTCTTATAACAAATGTGGAGCAGAAGGTTGGAACAGATACATCTCAATTTTCTAAAAGCTCTCCCTTGTATCTCTCAAGATACACTTGTGTACTGCATTAGTGGCAGAGCTGGTTGATTTTTCAGAGCACATGGCCATAGTCTGGAGCTATGGAGCATTTGGGGAAAACTGTATACTAGAGTGGTTGTGGGTTCTGCCAAGCTGCATCAGTCTTCCTCACTGCTAGGATTTAAACCGTCTAACCTGATTTAGGCCTGGCCCTGAAGAACATGAAGAAGACAACTTTTATACATCCTCCAGAGCAGGGAGCCTTTCACATGGGAGTCATTCTGTCTTGCAACTGAATATTTTCAAAGAGTGCTGAACTTCATGTGTGTGCATACACTTGACACACAGATAGTCATATAGAGAGAGAATAACAGACAGGGTGATTGGTGATCTCTCACCTTTAAAATATATGTGTATTTTTGAACTTTACAATGAGAGGAGAGTACTCTGAAAACATAGGGACATTGGGCTGGGGAATTAAGTTATATGAACATTTATACCTTAATGTAAAATACATTAGATTAATAAGTAGTCCATTAATAAAGTGAAGTTAAAAGGAGGCAGAAAATATGCAAGTTTGTCTTTGATGTAGATACTCGTAAGCAAGAGAGTAAGATGATGTTGTAGCACTTTTCCCTTCCTGATTTCTTGTTACAGTATTGCCTGTATTTCTTTGTAGATGGATGATGACAGAATGGACTCCGTGTTCAAGGACGTGTGGAAAAGGGGTCCAGAACAGACAAGTAGCCTGCACACAGCAGCTCAGAAATGGGACCCTGATCAGAGCTAGGGAGAGAGATTGCCTGGGGCCAAAGCCTGCTACTGCACAGCGCTGTGAAGGCCAGGACTGCATGACTGTGTGGGAGGCGGGAGTCTGGTCTGAGGTGCTACACTTATTTATATAATTAGCTCACAGTGATTATTTATGCCTTACTGTTTTCTGAGAATACGTTTTTTTTCAGTGGGATGTGGCACAGCTCAGCCTAATGATTTTCATGGTTCTCATGCAATGAATTGGCAAAGGGATTAGGGATAAGGAAAACCAACCATGTAGAACTACTAGTTTTTGCCTAGTTAATGTCCTGGAACAGTTTCTTTTGGCCAGTTTTAAAGCACATATAATCAAGTGTGTCCTGACTGTGGTAGTGAGCAATTAGGGGTAAATGGAATTAAGACCAACAGTTATCAGCTACTAGACTTTGGGCTCAGAATGGGTATGTCTCCAACATACTTTTTTAGTAGGGAATGTTGATCAGCAGATGGTTGTGGCCAGTCTGCTTCAGAGAGGCTATGAGGGGAGCTGCTTGCAAAAAAGGGACATTTCTTTCCCTTCCTCTCTCTTCTCACCTCTTCTTCCAAGCACAGCACTAGCAGTGGGAAAAAGGGGATTGTAAATAACGGAAGTTTGCTTATGTTGCATCCTGGAACATTGCTGTGGAGTGTAATTATTCAAAAAGTTTTATTAATTTAAGATGGTTTAATGGTCACGTCCATTTGGCTTTCTTCTTCTTCTTAAAAGCTGTACTACTTCTAAAAGTAATTGATTGTGGAGGAAGAAGGGTGTTGTTATCACTGCCATCTGGCCAAGCAGAAGAGTTTATTTGGAGCTTCCTCCTCCACTGGAAAAGCAAAGGCAATTTTGATTGCCTCCCATACCAGAAGCTGTGTTGTGGATCCCACCGGATTCAAAATACAAATAGCAGCTTCTGAATGTGGTTGCAGTCCTTTCTCCGGGCTTCTCTGCTCAGCAGCACCCCTTGATCCCCAAGTAAGAAAGAGCTAATACATAAGGAATGTTTTCAAAGATAAAAAGCAGATGCTAAGGCTGACATAAGAAAAAAAGTAAAGAGCAGCGGTTCCTGGTTTGGTACACAGAGGCTTATAATGCATAGGCTGGCTGTGAGAAGAATGGTATTCACATACAGAGGTGTGAGAAAGAAACCCACATTGTTTAACTGGTTCGTTTTACTTCAGGGATGAGAAATAAGTAAGCATGTTTTTGTTGGAAGCAATAAAGATATCTTGAAGCATGAGGTGTTTCCCATGGACATTCCTACTATCACCATTATATTGGAAGGTAGCCATTACTGCTTCCTGCAGTTATGATCAGCTTGGAAAAGGAGAGTTTTGATCTGCAAGCAGTGGGATGATCAAAAGCAGTGATAATGTTTTGAGAAGGAAATGGCATAATTTTTGGCAGTTTAAGTGGTAATGGTGGAAAAAAACATAGATTAAGACCTTCTGTGCAACTTGAAGAGGAGTTTCACATGCTGTATATGTAGTGACTTTGAATTTCAAATTCAGTCTGGATTCTTTAGAATATTTACTTTTCCATTTTAACTGTTTTCCTCCCAAAAACAGGACAGTTAGACATTAGTAGAGTTTTTCTGAAATTGCTTCATAACTTATTCTTATGAATATTATTTAGATTTTCTTTCACTGTATGAATATTTTTCATCTAATTATGTATTCTAGTTGAAAATGCAAAAATTATCATTCTGCACTATAAGAAATTTCTTTTTCATTTGCTAATTATTCACAAATCCAGTGTCTATGCAATTGAAGATTGGAAGTCAGAAAATAACTGAAGTCTTGAAATATTTGTTTTAGCCTGGAAAAGTTCATTAAAATGGAGTAACTATGACTTTTGTAGAAACCTGAAAAGCATCTTTTTCCAACAGTGCTCTGTAAAGTGTGGTAAGGGAGTTCGACATCGGACTGTGAGGTGCACCAATCCCCGCAAGAAATGTGTTTTGTCTACAAGACCTAAAGAAGCAGAGGACTGTGAGGACTATTCCAAATGCTACATCTGGAGAATGGGAGACTGGTCTAAGGTGAGGCATCATTGATACTAGTGCCCCACAGCATAATACATTTTGCAAGCAGAGTTCTCTGTAAGAATTGCTTTTACCAGACAAGGAGTCTCACAGCTTAGGGAACAATAAAGCTACAAAAAATCCCCAAAAACCTAACCCCAAACACACAGTCACACAGTGCAAATATAAATTAGAAAGATGAAGAAAGCGTAAGGTGAATCTTCAAAATAATGCAAATCTGGTATAAATTTACTGTTATCAGTAGGCTGGCAAACAACTCTAGAAACTGCAGCTTACTCCAACCTCACAGTCTACACATTTCATTAATATGTATTTTCACTTTTTATTTGTGTTTCCAATAAGATACACCTTCCAGACTTATAAGGAAGTACCTTTAGCCTACTACTTTCCACATAGACCATTTAATATCTAGGAACCATCTATTACTCTCTATTCTGAACACTTGATGTAGCTGTCAGAACATTATCTTCTTGGTGTATGGGCTTTGATTTTAGTGAGGTACATAGACATAGGCCAAACTGTAAGAGAAAATATTGGTTAGGTCTGTGACTGAGTGCGTTACTGAACAGGGACCTTGAACATCTGTTACAGTTCTGAATATCCAAAACATGCTGAAATACTGAAACTGAGCCTTGTCAAGGTTTTCTCTTGCCATATCACAGACCGCACTCTAGCACAGAGATTGTAATTTTTTTTTTCCTTTCTTCTCTTCATAACTTTGCACACAACACTTCTGCTTTCAGTGCCTAACATTATTGCAGCAGCTTTTAACTTGCTTGCATGGAGAAGTATTTAATATATTTTTAGTTGTCTTTCATGTGATGTAACAGCTGGAAACAAGGACTAAAGCCAGCAATGTATGATTAGCCAGCCTTCCAAGAATAGCTGCAAGTACTCTGTGGTCAACTAATGTTTCATAGAATTCTGCTTGGGAGCTCCCATTTTATGAGAAAGGGGTACAAATTATCACTATCGCATTGCTATTATTCAATTTTCTTTACTTTTTCACATTTAAAGGATAAGGAATAGTGTCAGATTATTTTTATTTTTACAATGATGAGAATTTAAAATATTTGGAAATATTTTGGAATAACCTCACAAAAAATAGAAGGTAACCCCACCTACCTTAGTTACTTGAAAAGCACAAAGTGGTATAACCATTAATTTTTAAGTGACAGACACAACTAACCTCCAGGTTAGCAGTAGCAGGGTTACTTTTACAAGAAGATGTGCTGGGCAATAAAGTTTAATGTCTGCATTTCCATGCCACAGAACTGCAGTGAAAACCCACATCATTTAGCACTAGCACAAACAGGGAGCAGACTATGGAGACATGACCATCTGCTTTCTTAGCTGAAGCAGTCACTCAAATTGAGGTTGCTGAGGCTGTGTGGGGATGCTCAGACAGTTATTGTGTTCCCAGTATGCTCTGGAGAAAAGAAGAGCTTTATTCTCTAATACAGTACTTCTCACAAACATTCATGTCATAGATGGATGTATGGGAACTTACTTCTTCCTGTTAAAAATTTACTGACATCTGGTGTGTTCTGCTTTTCTCCGACAATCAAAGCTGTAACATTGTCACTTAAATTACACTTTAAACTTCAATATCAGAAGATGAGGAGATATTTCATGTGGAACTGACAAAGCCTTTTGAACAGTTAACATACAGCCAGACTGAGAATTGTGCAGCTGAGATTTTCCAAGATTTATACCAAAGAATAGATACATCAATTTCTGTACAGAGACATGAGTTCAACTTAAACTGTACTTGGGTCACTTTTTTTTTCCCCCTCTTACTATTCTGTTCCATTGCTAGAGATCATAGCAACATGAAGTCATGGCATACATGTTACTATGTCTGCAATGGGGGAAACAAATGGAAAGCTCAGACAAATGTTAGTCTTTTCTCACTGTTTGTTTCTAACTCAGAGGTTCAGTGCAGCCTTCTGTGTTCACTGTTTTTACTCTTTAGGATTGTTCTTGACATTGACAGAAGGCTGTTCCTTTGAGCAGAGCCAAATTCCCCCAGGCTAATGCCAAGACTTGGCTTGAAAAATTTAAATGACGCTTCTCACACATTGAAACAAGAGAATTAATGTGATCCTTATTGGCTTTGCTGCTCCCCTTGAACTCCTAAGGCATAATTTTAAATGAAGCTTAAATTGCACTATTACTGAAAAGATAACATTATTAATAGTCATAGTAGTGCTGTAATGGAGTTAAATTGTTTCAGGGGTACAGTCACATAGAGATCAAATAATTCTTCTGCTCACTATTTTAACAATACCTAAATGAAAGAAAATTTGAACAAAATTGCAAGCTTCGGTAGGGCAATGAACACATCAGTCCTTCCAAAACTCCGACTTAATTTACAAGTATGTTGTATAACCTGGCCTATATGCAGGATTAAACTCCATAATAGCTTTTCAGTCAGCAAGGCAGCTCAATATAATAAAGATTGCTGTTGTTATCATCCGTTGGGCTCTGCGTCTGCCTTCAGGGAAATGGGGATGATGAGAAAGTAAAGTAGAAAGGCTCAAACTGGGCCTCTGGTGCCAACACCTAGCAACATTATAACTTACATCGTCTGTTCCCAGTGAATGCCATTCTTGGAATACCATATTTAATCCAAAAGTTACCTTTGGATGAGGACAGTTCATAGCTTACAGCTACTACAGTGCCAGTTAGAGCAAGGTGTACCTCAGTCTTATTAGTTGCAGTCTTCTTTGGTAAGCTGCTAGTTTACACTCAGAGGAATTCATCATCTAGGAAAAAAAAGTAACTTGTGGAGATGTGAGATGAAATGCATATGAACTGCATATTTACACATCTACCTAGCTCGGTAAAGACGTTCACGTAATTGTAGAAGTTGTTCTGCAAAAGTCAACAGTATGGGGTGCTCTAGAGGCAAGTCTAGGCTGCTTCATGTAGGAAGCTATGTATTTTTTTTTTTTACTATTATGTAGAATCTGCAGAACATTGGCAGAATAAATGAATTATGAGAGGCAGGATAAATTTTGGAAAGGTGAATAATTTGGAGAGTGGGATTTGAAAATAATAAAAATAAAAGCTTAAGTTTGATATGCTATTATACTAGAAGCTTTTGGAGGCATTCAGCAGGGGATAATAGGTTCAAACCACTGGGCCAAAGAGTAGAAATCAAGAGCAGCCCTTTCTAAGATGAAGAAATATAAAGTATATACATATAGGAGACCAGAGAAGACAGCATGGTCTAAGTCCTAAAAAGATGTGTGGCTATAGGAGCTGGAAATAGGATGCATTCAATAGAAACTATAGAAGCAGCAGCAGCAGCAGAATTTCCTAAATATATCTCTGTTCGACTAGAGATACAGAAGAAGAATCAAATATGACATCTTGCATAATGATCCCAGTGGCTGGGGTGGAGTTCACTTTGTCTGTAGCCTGAAGAGGCAAAAATGGGGAACAAAAGTTAATCTTCTGAGTTTTTTTTCAGTGACTCTAAAGGACATATGAAGCAGCTGCTTGTTTTTTACTCCAGTAAGTCTCAGAATTCATGGCCTATCCAAATTTTTCATTTAAGACAGTACAGAACGTGTGAATGTTTATCAGAGGAGAAGTCGAGACTGCAGCATTTTCCGGGGGACAGAGTGAACTCAGCAGGTCACAGAGAGATGTCTGAGTTGAGTGGTACAAAAAGCAGCTGTCAGTGGTGAGGACTGCTTCTCTTCTCTGCCAGTCAGAGAACATGTGAAAACAGAAAAAGGAGAAAAAACCAACATTTTTTTGCCAACTATTCAACAGCATAGGACATTCAGCCTCTAAACTGTGTGCTTACATTTAAACAAGTCCTAGATTTCCATAGCAGATAGACTCAACTGATTTGGTCTTCTTCAAATAAGAAATGTAGAATTTGGATAATATGCTGCAGTTTTACTGACAAGGTAATTAGCCTTGGTTTTATTCTTTGGATCTTCATCCAAAATCATTAGCTCTTTTAGATTCCGGGAAAGGAGCAGTCCTGGCTGTGAGTCAAAATACAACACTATTAGTAGATTTATGGATAAAGAAATTATGTGACTTTTGTGAAATAACAGAAGTCAAAATAACACCAACATCACGTTAATAACTTTTATATTGACTTAATTATACAGTTAGTTTCCAACAAATGAGATATGTCTTTGTTTCAGAAATGAAGTGTGAGTAAATCATATGGAAGATGTCAGTATAATGAAATGAGTGGGGAGGTTTTGTACATTTCTAACCAATATTGTAATATTAACATAATTTGTTTCAGATCAAGTTTTTTTATAGATCAATGTACTGCAGTATTTTGCCTGGAATAAATGTAATGTCATGTTAGTTTCTAGAAAAACAGAACAAGACCACCCCTTAATAATAGGCAAAAGCACTGTTTAAGACTGGAAATAATTTTAAAAGTAGACATTACTCATTTTGCAAACACACAAGATCACACATAAACGTAAAATTCCAGTATCTGTATCACACTTATTCCTACTGGGACATCTTTGCTGGTTTTCTGCTACAAGCTTCTTTAGGGTAAGCAAAGTTTTTGTGAGTGCCAAACTGAAATCAAAAGGTAATTATGCTGTGTTGCCTCTTGGACTGCATTACCTTTAAGTAAGGTTGCATTAGAAAAACTTAAATTGTTGTACATCAGTAGTTCCCATTGGGATTGACTCTTGCTAGGTCCCACAGGAAAACAAGGCAAGAACAAACAAGAACAAAAAAAGCTTTCTGTTTCTGCTGAAAGTTGTCTGCAGTCTTATGTGACAAGTGACATGTTAGAGGACAAACTGTATAATCAAATAGATAATGAAAAGGAAAGAAAAAAAACCACCCACTTTTAAATCCACCTGATGACGGCTACTTTTTTTTTCCTATGCATCCTAAGAGAGGGTCTCAAGCAGAAGATGAACAGCCATTATAGAATTATTTTGAACGCTCCCTTCAAGAAGTAAACAAGTGGGTGCCCATAATGACCTTCTCTCAAAGTACAGAAGATGGTATAATGCAACGCAGAAGGGCGACAGATGAAAAACCCCAACCCTCACTGCTAGAAGAGTATGTAGCAAAGGCAAATACAGCCCCACGCTTAAGCAAGTGTGTGCAGCCACAGTCTCGTTGCATGATGTGCAGCAGGGTGCCATTAGAAAGAGTGGTGTGGGGAGAGAGGAGATTCACTTACACAGATGCTGATGTTGCTTGTCTGAGAAAAAAGAGGCTAACTTTGACGAATTCAGCAATGGTGTGAATTTGCTTTGGACTCTGCTTATTTTAAAGGGGTGTGAAAACCATGTTGACATGCAAGCTAGGGACACAAGTCAGTAGTGAAAAGGTTGACGTCTACGTCACATTCTTAAACATTAACAGACAGAGGAAGTTGAGAAAATTCCAAAAGAAAAGGAGATCTGAAACATACACAACTAAGTTGGGTTTCTTTTACTCCCTGGTAGTAAAAAAGAAATGATAAAAATGCTGCTAAAATAGAAAATTAAGAAATTTATAAATAAATGCTGTTTTCTTCCACATACACCCATTAGAATTTTGGAACTTAGTATTATTTATATTTGTACGCAGTCATAGACTTTGAGCCTTTAGGTAACTTTACAGATTTTCTGGGTGCTCCTTCCAGGTTTACCCTTTGTGGTTCTGCCTGCAGCCTGAAACTGCAAGTCTAAGTGAACCATTCTGGCTGCTGTTTGCTTAAAAAGTGTTTGGCACTACTTAAAATTGGCAGGTATGATTTACTACACCTGAGTTACTGATGCAAGAAAGGTATGTCGATGTTATCACGTGTGTCAGTTGGCAGGAATTTTAAAAACATTTTCACTGGAGCCCATTTTAAGTTGAATAGACTGTATGTACCCATGCTGTATGATCTCTATTTTCTTGATTTCTGGAGTTGACAACTAACTGTCCCTTCAGCTTCTGTGATTTCTGGACTAGCAGCTTGTCTGCTGTTTATTGAATTGCCACGTTTGGCAATCGGATATTGCCAAGAAGGATAGATAGCTGTGGTAGATATTTTAGTGGTATACTGGATTCAAAGATCTGACACCTTTCTTTCCATACAAATGACTCTGTGTGAAGAAATTCTCTTCCTACAACCTTACTGAAAAGTGAGAGTGTGGGTGTTTGGCGGCCTGAAAAGTGCTGATATGGTCTGTTAGCATTAATGGCCCTTTTCAACTGTTTAAAACAGAGACAGTAAACTGGAGTCCAAAACTGCATAAAGCAGATATCCAAAATGCTAACTTAAAACATTTTTTTTGTCATTTTAAATGTTGTCTTTGACTACATGAAATGAGGTAAAAAAATTGCATGTCTGGAATGGTGGGAATATTTTTCAAGCATACTTTAAAATTAAAATTTAGGTGCTTCAGCTCTCAAAATTAAGCTGAAATGTTTTCATGAGAAATGGATTGGTCAAACAAGATATTGTCAACTGAATGAGTTCTTGGAATGGCATTTTTTTATTAACTAGGTGAAAGGCTCTCTTAAATTTTAAAGAGTAATACAAAAGTATGGCTTCAGGGAGAAAGCTTGGTTAAACTGTTAAGCTTCATGGCATTTACTGAACGTCTTTACAAAGAGAAAATCATACAGGTACATTTGTATTGCAAGATTAAACTTCCATACTGCATATGAAATGAAGAAGAGTAGTAATAACACTGAGCATCTCTTTACTGTCCCAGTGCTGACACTAATTATTACTAATTATTACTCAATAATTCTCAAACTAAAAAGATTATTCTCAACAACATTTCATAAGATAGAGACTACACTGGCCATCAGAATTTCAGTGTCCCAAGGAGCTATGCTGAATTTATGTGCAAAAAAATACCATCATGGAACACAAGTAATTAAGAAGGGAGCTAGTGGAGTTAGAAATAACATTGAACCTCAGTCTGGGGGCTGGAGGGGGTGGGAGTAGGGCACAAGACAAACAGGAGCAGCAGCTTTTGTTTTGTCTTCTCAGAATCTCACTTAAGTGAAATGAATAAGTTGTATATGTACAGTTGTGTATGTACATTCTATGTAAGGATCTGCAGCCTCTTTGCCATAACTGTTTATACACCTGAGTCTACATTGTAAGACTGTCCCACTATGCAAACTGGAAAACACTGCACTTTGTCTGACTTTTCGTGGCGGGTCCCACAGTTTAGGGGAGAACACCAGTCCCCTGACATTGTGAACCAAGTACCTTTTTTATCTTTTCAATGTAGGCTTTGTTTGCATGTCCTTTACTCTAATTTTCTCTTACCTTAATGTTCTTTTTTGTATTTGCTCAGTGACAAACATTGGGCAAATCATTTCATTGGGCTGGTCATGACAATGTCCAGATTTTGTCTCTGATAGCTGACGAGTCATTCCAAAGAGGTCAATGTGTGCAGGAAAATTCCATTACTCAGTCCAGTGCTGAGGTTCAGTCCAGTAGGTGTTCTTTTCCCTGGCGTATCTCAGTCTCTAAGATCATCCTTCTGTCTTTCCAACTGTTTTCTTCAGCATCTCTGACTGAATCAACTGCCAACGTGTAACATATTTAGCCTGTTCACTTGAGTTCTGTTAAAATTTATGTAATCCTTCTGCTCTTGTGGGATCTAGCTGATTTTTGTGTGTTGGAAAACCTTTTTCATTCATGCATATTTTTGTCCTATCTTTCATGCAGTTAAAGTCACTTTAGGTGTTCTTTCTTGCAGTATATTTGATCTATTAAGTCCTCATTTTGGCACAAAAGTGTCTATTGTTGTTATTTTTTCTTATTTTGATTTAATCTCTGTGATTCTCACTTATTACAGTTTTCTCACTGCTCGTAGCTACTTACTAGCCGGAAACAGTTTGAAAATATAACTAATAACTACTTCTTGAACATTTATTTTGAAATAACAGTTTCAAATTAATGTCCAACTGACAAGACAGATTCAGAATAGCTACTTAACATTATTAATTGACCAGTTTTAAAGAATTACAGGCAATATTACATATTTTTAAATAATGTAAAAAAAATATTTACTTTTCTGCTTTATCTGTGCTGTTTCAGGCCACTGTTCATAGATTTAGTTTAATCTCCAGACTTCCCTCATCTAATCTTGTCACAAATACTTCCAATAATATTGACATAAGCCGGAGTTCACCCAAAAGTAGTGATCGTTGTTTGTTAAATTTATCACAGGATCACAACTCAGGTCTACATTGTCTATCTCCTTGCCCTTTGACAGCTCCCTCAGGACAGTCATGCTTTTGGGTGACCTCATCATATATCATGAAAGTATTTCACTAAATATAGTTTTCCTATTAATAAAGCAGTGAGAATAATTTTTTGGAAATCTATTTTCTTCCATTTAATAATGGAAGGTTTAGGTATTTTGAAGAGACAATTACCAGTGGAGGTTTTGCTTTCATAGTTCTAAATTATTTTTCTTCTTCATTTTGTCTGTTTCTTTTTTTAAGGTTTTCATTTCAAAAGTAATTGCCTGTATGCGGGATCATGGTGTTCCACCTAGACAGATGAGTCCATAGGGTTCAGTTTTCTCATGAACTCTTAATTTGTAATGGGTTTTCGTTTGTTGCTTGTTTTTTATTAATATATTTCATATCGATTTAGCTGAGTTACCTGTTATCACTTCAGATCTTCATGATTTAAAATTTTGTAGATATAGCGAATGGAAGGAAAGTAATCATTAGAGATGAGCACTTTCTTATAATACTACTAGAAAAACTTCAGAGTGCTACACAGCATGATGCTATTTAAAGGTAAATAATTTTATGTGGTACAAAATGGCGTTTTGACCTGTTTTTCTTTGAGTTCTGAAAAGTACATAGATAAGATATTAGAAGTATTGATGAGGAGGGGTTTTCCCCCCTCCTGTTATACTTCCTCTAAGTCCTAAACAAGTTCTTTGAACGGTCTATTCATTAGAAATGCCATAATCCTTTAATTACGTATTTATGCTGATAAACAATGCTTTTCCCTCGGAGATTTTCAGCTGAGCAGGAGGCCAGCATTGGGATACATGCTAACATTAATTTATATACTCAAAGACTAATATTTTACAATCTTTTTAAAAGTTCATTTTTGTCAGTCCAGAATTACATACTCCAAGTTTAATCAGAAAGAGAAAGGTGATGATGAGGTCATCAAATCTAATGGCTTCCAGATTCTTATTTGTGTTTTAGATAGTTATAGGCAGTGGAAAGTCACCTTCTTCCAAAATACCGTGCAGTGATATCTCAGATACGGAAGTGTGGAATATAATAATGTCTTACTCATCAATAAGAACTGATGGCAGCAATTTATACAGTATGCCATATAAAAGATTTTTCACAAGGTGTTCGCAGAATAATACTGAGTCTAATCCATTAAGTGCGATTACTGTTATGGAGCTATGAGTTGCATCAGGACAACTGGTTTTATCACATGGCTCTAACAAAGAATTGCCTCCTTTCAGTTTTTTTGCTGATATAATTTAAGGTTCAGCCCTAGGAAAACCTTTAGTATCTCTAGCATTGATACAGTATCCGTAAAAACAAGCAATACTTCTGTAAAATTGTCATTGACTGGAGTTGTTTGTTTCCTTGGCTGGAGGGAAAAGACCCTAAGTAGATGGTGCTTGTGCAGGTTGCTTTCACTTCCTTCCTCTCAGAATATCACAACCATAGAATCATAGAACCATTAGGTTGGAAAAGACCTTTGAGATCATCAGGGACAACTGTACCTGTCCACACTGTTTCTGATACAAGCCATGATGCTGTTGGCTGCCTTGGCCACCTGGGCACTCTGCTGGCTCATGTTCAGCTGTTGTTGACTAACACCCCCAGATCCTTCTCTGCCAGACAGATTTCCACTCTTCCCCAAGCCTGGAGCACTGCACAGGGTTGTTGTGTCCCAGGTGCAGGACCCAGAACCTGGCCTTGTTCGGCCTCATCACATTGGCCTCAGCACAGGGATCCAGCCTGTCCAGATCCCTCTGTCGAGCCAAACATCACAGATCTATTTTGTCAAAAAAAAAAGTTGGCTGTTTGTTTTCAGTCTTGTATCAGTATTGCCTTTAGAAAACATGAGGAATAAATACAATTTACAGAACTGGGAAAATAAAAGTTAAGGCTTCACATCACTGAGAAGTATGGAAATAATTTTATAATTGCCCTATAGATCTATAAATTCTAATTGTCTTCAGTCAGTTTAGAGTGGATAGCACATTGAAGCATAAGCAAGGATGCACATTTTGCTGTACATCTTTACTTGAAACAAAAAGAGACAGTAATGTGATGGTGAAGCTATTGACTTGGGGTTTGGCCCAGTTACCTAAATCTCTTTTTACAGAAAAGTCAAGCTTGCTCTGCATTTGAAAAAATTTTCTTTGATGATATGTTTGTATACAAACAATAGGTTTGAGCATGTCCACTTTTTATTGTAGAATATTCCAGCCACGTAGAATGCTGATGTGTAATTAATCGTCAGCATTCACCAACTCATCTTTTGTAGAATCCACCAGTGTTCTGATGTCGAATAATATTTAACAATGTATTTAAGGTCCTAAATAAGAATACAGGATGAGAGGAAATGGCGTCAAGGTGCACCAGAGGAGATTTAACCTAAATATTAGGAAAAATGTCTTCACTGAAAGGGTTGTCAGGCACTGGAATGGACTGCCAAGGGCAGCAGTTGAGTCACTATCTCCAGAGGCATTTAAAAGATGCGCAGATGTGGCACTTAAGGACATATTTTAGTGGTTGACTTGGCAGAGTTAGGTTTCTTGTTGGACACTTAAATGATCTTAAGGGTCTTTTCCAACCTCAACAACTCAGTGTTTCTGTGACTTCTCAGATGGAGGAATGCTTAACATGGTCTTAAAACTTGAATGTGTTTTTGTATTAAATGAGACCTATAGAAGTTATGAGTACAAAATTGACGATATGGACCATCAGAGAAACATTGCTTCCTGCATCTATAAGGGTATTACAGTTTTTGTCCATGCTTTGACATAGGTGATTAATGATAAGAGAAAAAAAGCTAATGCCTTCCTTGATTTTGGGGGTGGGTGAGGGGTAAGAATGTAATACAGCCTGTTATTTTTATGGATCAGGACTCCAGCTTGTCATACATGGAATTTTTGCAGCTTAATGCTGAAGTTTAGTCTTCAGTTTGAAGTTTTCAGAAACTTTTATCTCAGCATGTTTTTGGTAAATAATACAATCATAATTAGACATATGTTTGGGGAGGAAAGGCAAAAGCTTTTAAGTTAGTATAAAGCTGGTGGAAAAAATCCACCAGAAAAAAAACACCCTTCTATTTTGCTCTTTTCTTGCTTCCAAAGGGATATAAATGTATCCTGTGGCCCCATTAGAAAACTTTAGTCTGGTAAAGTTGGACTTGATCTCAAAGGTCTTTTCCAACTTAGGAATTATATGATTCTAAGAAATTTTCCTTCAAAATTCAAGGGTCTTCTACCTATTCCTTGAAAAGTCCAGTAAGAAATACACTGCAGCATCAGCCATACCTGAGCTTGAGGAGATTCTTGTCCCAGTGCTTCTCTACTCAGAAGTATCAGTACTTCTCTAGGCAGGCTTCCTAAATGAACTGGTAAGTCCAACTGTCCTCAGAAAACAAGCTAGTTTCACTGGGACAATAAAGATTTTATTTCATGAAGTGGGTAACGGTGTTTCATTCATTCATTCATCCAAGCAAGAAGCTGGGGAACTGAACCTGGGATTCACATATGGGCAAAGAATTTGCTACTTCTGCACTGAGCCCAATTAAGATTGAAGCCTATCAAACCTCACTATCGATTCAGAGGAAACGAGTAATGGTTTCCTTAACAATCATATTAAACCAAATTTCTCAACCAAATTTTACTTTTAAACTTCCATTTGCTTCTTTTCTTATTACCAAAGGCTGTTTCACATTAACCACCAGAGAAATGAGTTGTCCTGTAAGGGAACCTAACAAGGATTTTTTATTTTATTATTTTTTTTAAAGAAAAGAAAAGAGAAGAAAGGTTCAGATTCTTGCCATGGATTTTTAAGGTGTTCCTCCCTAGGAACACTGTCTCATCTTTGATGAGCTGGGGGTCTGTGTATCTTGCTTTAAAATCGTATCTAGTTTGAACAGTTATCCAGTACTAATTATTACTCCAGAAATAAGTGCTAGAAAGGCACATGAGGGCTGAAAAAGAAGACAGAGGAGGAAAGGGGAAAGGAGAGGGGGAAAACAGAAATAAAATAAATAAGGATAGCTGAAACTTAGACCAACAGCAGAATTTTTTCAACTAAACTTAGCACAAGTTCTGAATTTTAAACTTGGCATTCAAAGACCGAGGTGTTGGGTGTGTCAGAAACGAGAGAGGCAGAAAGACCTTCCTGGAAATGATGCATGGGAGAATGCAGACATCCATTAGTCCCTCTTTTTGCATTAGGTGTACTATTCACAAGTGCCTTTATTTAACAAAAAAAAAAAGAAAAAGAAAATTATTTCCTAGCCTTTAAGACTATTGCTAAACTCAGTACAAAGTCTTCATTGAAAACAAATGCACCATTTCATCTACTACCTGCCTTCAGAACCAAACTTCCTAAAAATACAAGATTCACAAAAAAGATGGCAAGCATGTCAGCGAATATGAATCCTGTTGCTAAAGTCTGATTGCTTGCTATCCTTGTTTCACACTCACTTTATTGAAAAGGTTGAAACAGCTCAAATGCTGGAACTGACAAACTTATACATAAATGATTAGGAATGCTCTGCTAATAATTTCCAGTAGAACTCATCACTGAGTTTCCTTATGAGCACATTGATTTCCACTTTGAATGCTACTTAGACTTATAAAAACCTTTTATTGAACAATAAATTTATTCTTGAAAATAAATTGTTCAACTCAATTCTGTTAATATTGTCACAGATTTGGTTTTTCATTGTGAATTGTATCAGCCTCTGCAGTGATGGCCTGTTGTCTTGGCAGAAAGATGCATTTTGACTGTTACTGTCTGCCAGTGACAATTTTTCCCTTAATTTAGGAATTCCTAGTTCTTATGAAAGCCAGCTGGAAGCAGCTTAGGCATTACAGCACCTTCCTCAGCTGTTGGCCTTGGGAATATGTATTCCCTCCAAAATATATATCTTTGGCAGGGAGCAGAAAAAAAAGGAATCTTGGGTAATGGGTGTGCATGCCAAGTCTAAGGATTGTTATATTTAACGCCTAGGTTTCTGTCCTTGAAATTATGTCTAAAAGAAGTTCAAAAGTAGGACAAAATTCAAACAGGGTGGGTAGGTTTTATATGAAAGAAAGAAAAACTAAAAAAAAAAAAATAGTTGTTAACTGTATTTATCCAGGACTTTTTTTGTAATCTCTAACAGGAATGTTTTACAGGTCTTGCTGCTTGAACGGTTTTACAGTACCTCTAGGACTGGGTCCAAAATGCACAGATTAACAGCCCCATAAAAAAACTTCTGGCTGCGTATTAGAACATTTAGTCTAAACCTACAAACGCAGTTGTCCTGCGGGAATTTTTGCTAATCAGCTACATGGCCTTAAAGTGTAGGTCATCTGAAAAGTCAGAAGTAAAATGTAATTGACCACCACAAAAAGAAAAGTGCAGCATGTGCAGGATTGACATCTGAGAGGTGGAAGGGGTGGGAAGAAGAGCTACAGAAAAGTTTTCTTCATTCACTAGTCATAAAAGTTGTGCGCTGAAGTTAATCCGATTCTGCTGAGCTGATGAGAGTTGCTACAGACATATTTGGAGTGGGCACATTCTGCAAAGATTATATACATAATCTTTATATATATATTTATATATAAAATAATGGTAATTACAAGCAGGTTTGACACATAGATGGCTTTCTGATTAAATTCACTGCTTAAAATGTAGAAATGAAATTATTTTTTTGTTTCCAGTAAGTTGAAGGCTTTGTTGCAGTTTTAAACATGGAAACTCCAGAAGTATACAGAAGCTATGCAGCTTTAGCTACGTACCACACGTGCTACCTAAACTGTGACAGCTGCACATCCAGTGAGATGTGTTAGCCTCAGGCTAAATATTTTCAGTGAGAGAAGTCCAAAAGTGAGGCAAGCTTAGGAGACAGTTTTGGAAGAGTCTGCTTCAGCTACAATATACACATGCATATTGAATAAAATTATTATCAAAATGAGGGTCAGGCTTGTTCCTGAGTTGCATCTATCTGCTTTGCAGAAGTTGAGGTGTCTTGTGGTGAAATGACTGAATACATCATACCTTTGTGGAGTGAAAAAGAAAAATATTGCCAATACCTTTATCCTCCAATATTCAGTGGCTGCTCTTACTTATACCAGCAGTTGGCTGTTGTGTTTGCAGCACAAATTCACCACTTCACAGAGACAGTAATCTCACTGTTTGTCTGGGTAGCTAGCAAATGCACTGCAAAATGCCATACCTGAAATGTGTTCTCCCTGTTTCACAATGTTTCATACTACTTTGATGTGAGATAATATAGATATGATAAAAAAAACCTTTTTTTTTCTGGCTTCCATTTAGTAGAATTTTTATTTCTGGAATTAGACATTGGTGACAATGATAATGTATGAAGAGGGAAGAGCACAGCTTGCCTGTCAGATCCCTGATTGATTTTAAAACACTAGTGATTTGGAAGAACCTCTCTTCACTTCTAAACCGATCAGGCTGTCTTTGAAAATTTTGGGTTGGCAAATCAGTGTGGTAGCACTGCCTCTTCACAGTTTTCCCCAAACATCTTACAAGATTTAATAAAATGTCTGTTTTGCAGAAGAAGATTAAATAGAAAGTTAAAAATTAGTATATTTCTTTGAAAAGAAATAAGATCAAACAGAAGGAAAATTTCTTCTTTTATTTCCTCCTTTGCCACATATTTCCTATATGAACTGAGGCATTTAATTTTGTCATCCTTTAGTGTCAGTTTCTTCCTTTAAATTTAGGATGTAAATAAGTAGGTCATGCAACACTAATGTTAATTGTTTACATCTTTGGATAGAAAATACTGCATTGTAATTCTTCATAATGCTCTTTGAAATATCTCACAAAGGCCAGTAGCCACTCAGTCATTAAAGGGACGTTAATTCAGCAATTAAAATTTTAACATTTAAATCTTGCCAAATTCTGCATAGAAACTCGGGGCTGAAAGACTGGTTAGCTGAGTGAGACATCTCTCTGCTTGTTGCATATTGTCTCCGTTTCAGTCATGAGAAATCATAGAATCACAGAATCAGAATCATAGAATAGTATGGGTTGGAAGGGACAATATGACCACTGGCAGGGTGCTCTCCACAAAGACAGCACATGAATACATACATGAATTATTATGCATTATTGATTAGTAGATAAACTAATAGAACCCATTCCATCAGCAGAAATCTGGTGTTTTCAAATCTCATTCTCCCTTCTGGAGCTCTGGATGGCTAGATTGCACATACATATTTTAGGATAACCAAAGGTTAAGGACAGGTAAATTCTTTTTAGGAGATCTTATATACCAGTTCCACCCACCTGTCCTGTCTTCCTCCTCCGTAGCTGATAAAATAAGATACATACACACTACAAACTGGCACATACTCTAGCTTTGTTTAATAAACATCTGTTTTACTGGAGAGAAAAAAAAAGCATACACAACTGTGTGCAAAATTACTCTAGATTAAAAGTCATAGTGATAGTCTTTAAAGATTGTCTTCATCATTACCTTCATCCTTTCTTCGTTCTCGACAGAGAATTCAGAAAAAGGAATTCTGTTGAGAGTCT
Source organism: Phaenicophaeus curvirostris (assembly GCF_032191515.1). Taxonomy (NCBI): domain Eukaryota; kingdom Metazoa; phylum Chordata; class Aves; order Cuculiformes; family Cuculidae; genus Phaenicophaeus; species Phaenicophaeus curvirostris. Next base: position 20,449,845 of record NC_091431.1, read on the forward strand.
TTTTCTCAGGCAATTTAAGAGCAGTATACTAAATTTAAAGTTGGTGACGGACTGATACTTTGAAAAAACTTCAATATTAGCTGGACTCCCTCCTGTAAACAGCACATTTGTGCATATATGAAGCTGTGGTTGCTATTGATTTTAAAATTATGTATTTATAATCTAATATCTTTGCATGCCTTTGCTTGTTCAGGTTGTATCTGATTAACTTTGCAAGCAATTATAGTTCTTCATTGACTTTATGGAATTCCTCCTGATATACATTACTGAGAATGGAAGCACAGTCAAGTCCAGTTGATGCCTCTGTAAGAATGCCAGTGTTTGTCTTCATGTCTTGACTTCATGACTTACAAGTTCAAATGTGCTTTGGACCTTTTTCAGTCCCCTGTGAAAAAGCCCATCAAGTACATATCGTAGTCTTTTGTACCTCTCTTGGAGTCCTGTGAGCCCTGAAGACATGTAAATACGTGGGTGCAAGCCCTCTGTTCCCTGTTTGGCATCTGTAGAGCTTTCCTCCAACTAACAGTGTTTAAAATGTCACTCAAAAGCACATATGCGACAAAACTAAAGCATAAAAAACTCTCTAGTGTTTCCTACACTCAAAATGCATTCTTTTCAGAAAACAGGACTTTTTCATCTCCAACTTGAGATGGGATGGTTGGGAATCCTTTCTTGTTATATCACCCTCTCCTTGCCTTTCTCTCTCATTCCAATATTTTTTGAGCTGCTTATGAGGTCTCTTGAGAAAATTCGTTCTGAATATTTATGTAATCAAGATTTTTTAGAATAAAAATATTTTCAGGATTATGTGAATGGTAGTAGCATAAATTTTCAGCCAGTGCTCATATCATATGTTACAAGAAATTAATTAATATTTGAAGATGTCCTCTATAGTAAATTTCTCCAAAACCTAATGAAATTTGTGGAGTCAAAATCATTAGCAGGTAGGAGTAAATTACAATATATAAGTTTTTGATTAATTTGCAGTTAAAGTAATGGAAAACATGTAACTGTACACAAAAATAATTCATACCTTGTGAAGTTTTGTTCACAAGAAGTCATTAAAGTATAAAGCATGTAGTTGGTTTGGAATAGGTTTTGTATGCACCCGTACAGCACTGCCCAGGTTTTCATTCTAACATGTTATGCTACTGTGATAGAAGTGCTACTGTAATTAGAGTGCTCAACTGTTTTATTTTCTCACGTATTCTCTCTAGCATCAAGATGGGAAGACTGATTAAAGGCCAGGCAGCAAGTCTCACGTTGTGTGTTTCATTTGTGGAACACACATGTAAACATGAAGATATGATGCAAAAACAGGAGACGTACTCTGCTCAGTAGAAAGAGCACTTTTGCACTGGCAGGAATAGCTTAATTTAAAATGTTTTTCTCTGTCAATGTCAGTAAGCATTTTCTTTTGTTCCGTCACTTTCACCTCTAATAAGAGTACATAATGATATAAATACAGGAGAACAGCCCTTGCTCCCTTCAGGCACATCACTGCATTCCAGTTTCATCACAGGCTCTGCTAAATGGATCTTGACAGCAACAGGATGCTGGAATCAGTCCTTCAATATATACTGCCAATTCATTTGTGCTTTTAAATTGACTTTCATTTAGCTAATGGAATGGAAGGCAGAATTCTTGGAATGCTGACAACTGAAGGAGCCACCACTAACTTTGCCTAGACTGGCATTTCACCCTCATGTTTACAGGTAGAAATATCTTTCAAATTAATGTGTGTGTTCTGTGTGTTCCAGTGTTCCGTCACCTGTGGCAAAGGGATGCAGTCTCGAGTCATCCAGTGCATGCACAAAATCACAGGAAGGCATGGCAATGAATGCTTTTCCTCAGAAAAGCCGGCAGCCTACAGACCTTGTCATCTCCACCCTTGCAATGAGAAAATTAATGTTAACACAATAACATCACCCAGGTTAGGTAAGCAGTCACAATCAAGCAATCCCACTGGAAATCTATCTTTAGTTCTTTCTCTCCATAGAGTAATGATGATCCCAGTTTAAAAGCAGAGGTCTAGGACTCAAGATATGTAAATTGCATGCAGAGACTCATTTCTCTGCCTCAGTTTTCCAGTATTTATGTCAAACAGTCACCATCTCAGAATGGTGAAGAGTTTTGCAATGAAAGGAAGAACCATGTTATAGGACTGTATGATATTATGGGCACAAAACATCTGAGATGAAAATGTTTCTATTAGAGACATTATAAACATATTATTTATGGTAATTTTTTTACTTAATTTTATCAAACACTGATAAAGTAAGATAATACCTTGTTTTCTCTTTAAAAGTGCTACAAACTATGTTCTTGTGCTATTTGTGAGATCAAGGAGGCCCTTATTTGTTCCTTAGCTCTTTCCACTTGTCTTTGGTTTGCATGTCTACAATCTATGCCTGATGGATTAGGACGCATGAAGGAAAAGTACAAACCTGAAGAGATTTGCTCTTCCTGGAGGAACTCGGGTCTCTGTTGGTGTTAAAAAAATAAGTTATTGCATAACTACAGAACTGTTAATTTTATTGCTATTTCTTAAAAGTTGTTGATTATAGTCTTACTACTAGCTCCCTGAATAGATCATCTGCTTCCTCAGCATGACTGGGGAATATTCAAAGGCTTGCTCTATGACCACATACCCTTTCCAGATGATTTTCCAAAGCCCTTGTTAAGATAAACCCTCCTGTCAAATAGATTATTCCTGGATGGAAAGCAAGTCTAACGTTTCAGGCTGCTTGTAATCCTTTCTTTAAGTCAGTGATGGGCATTTCTCTTTGAAGTTTTTAACCTTTAAACATTTCTGTGTAGTAGTCATTCTTTCAGTTTGCTGGATGAGATGGCAGCTGTTGCTTATGTTCCTCTCTGGTGCTATTGCACTGTTGTAAGGTTGCCCTTCGTACTTTATCTTTCTTTGTTCAGCTGGTCTCTCAGAAGTAAGAGGCCATCACCCCAACACTGACACTCTCCCTCTGGGGATGTATAAGCAGCTTTGTGTTACAAAGTGAAGTGAATCACAAAGATTCACAGGAAAAATATAACCTCAAATTCGTTAAAATTTGACTCAATGTGAAGCGCACAAAAAAAAAAAGATTGGTCTATGTTGTCCTTGTAGAGCGGATTATGTAGCACTGATGTTAGTAATCTACAGGACCTCACTCAGCAAGAAGAGTCAGAATCCAGTCTGGTATGAACAGTAACATCTCCAAAATACATAATGCAATATTTCTCTTGAATATATCAATCATTTTGGCCTGCAGGTCTATTCCTATTATTCACTATAGATCCTCTGGATTTGGAGGGTAGGGGGTAGTGAAAGCTGATGTGCATTTCACCATCTATAGTCTTTTATAAATACACATTCACTTTCTCTTTCCCTTCAGTTGAAAAAGGAGAGTAACTTAAATATTCTGTAAGACAGACTTTTGTTTTCAATTCAGTGTTTATTTTTGAATGGTGTCTGTTTGTTTTGCCCTATTTTCCACTGTTTGCCCACACATTACAGCTTGAATAACTGAATGTGCAAAGACCCAGATTTTGTACTAGGGTTCTCCTATAAAAAGCACTATAAGAGGATTCTGTAAGTGAAACAGGTGGGTGGATTAACAGACACTTTCACAAGAAAACAGACAGCACACATGAAAATATGCCTAGTTTATACCACAGGCATACAACAGAAATCAGGCTTCTGCATCAAAATGTTTGTGACTGCTAGAGGGAACCGAATAGTTGTAACAAATGTGGGAGGGTGTAGAGTAAACCAGACAGTGGCTTTTCAGACTAGTGTGATGTCCTTGCCATTTTAGAAGGTTTCTGAGGAAGAATTTGGTATTCAGGGATTCCCATGATTAGAAAGCAGCAACAGACTTCTAATAGAGCAAACTGTATAACTGGGTGAAGATAAGATAAGATGAAAGCCATGAAGGTACGCATTAATTAATGTCTACCTTTGACATAGAGGAGGGAAGACCCATCAAAGTGATCATAAAGAGGGTGATCCAGTGAGACCAGTATATTGGAAGGCAATATAAAACAAAACCAACATTTTAATATACTTGTAAAGAAAAGAAGAGAAAAAGGTCAGGAAGGTATAAATGCACAGTATTTGTGCATTGGGGAAACAAAAAATGCAATAATTTGGCCTGGACAAGTATATGTGCCAACATATCAGCTTGTTATTGACTTTATACTCTAAGTTTCATTTTTCTAGATAAAATGGATTTGCATTATAAAATGTACCATGGGGCTTGGTAACTGTCTTCAAACTTGGTAAGAGTGCCTCATAACGTGGCCTCTGTAGCATTCTAAGTGCCTGGATAATATATTTCTGTTCCTTTGAACAAAGAGGCCAGAGAAAACTGAAGGTTTAGTAGATTATTTTGCTTACAAAGTGATGTAAGACATTGTGTAGTTTTGTTCAGTTTCCACTGATTGACTACAGAGCACAAAGTCTTCATTTCTTGAGTAAAAGCTGATGAGAAAACCAGCAGTAGTCTCCGTGCTTTAGTCCTTACATTTCCCCACCTTCCTCTTGTTAAAAAAATCCCCTTATAGGTGTCATTGAGAACTCCATTCTAGCATTATTCAAGCTGAGTCTTCCTGTTTTTCCAGTGGTAACTTCTATCTCAGACTGGGGGCAGTTTCAGGTGGAGCTGCTGCTTCGTGTGGCTTTGCTGGAGCTGGCTCTGCAGCCTCACACGTAGCTCTGGCCACAGCCCCAGCTCACCTCTGCACAGGTCAGAAACGTGGTGTTCATTCTGTCATGAGGAGACAGCTTCATGACATGGAACCAATTAGATTCAAATCAACTTAATCCAGTTTATAAATTAATCTGGCCTAGAAAGTTTTACTGTTGAAGATATTAAATGGTGTGAAATGGTGTGAAATCCAGCTGGAGGCCAGTGACAAGTGGGGTTCCCCAGGGCTCGGTGCTGGGTCCAGCCCTGTTCAATGTCTTCATCAATGACCTGGATGAAGGCATCGAGTGCACCCTTAGCAAGTTTGCGGACGACACTAAGCTGGGTGGAAGTGTCGATCTGCTGGAGGGTCGGGAGGCTCTGCAAAGGGATCTGAACAGGCTGGACCGCTGGGCAGAGTCCAATGGCATGAGGTTTAACAAGGCCAAATGGCGGGTCCTGCACTTGGGGCACAACAACCCTATGCAGTGCTACAGACTAGGAGAAGTCTGTCTAGAAAGCTGCCTGGAGGAGAGGGACCTGGGGGTGTTGGTTGACAACTGACTGAACATGAGCCAGCAGTGGCCCACGTGGCCAAGAAGGCCAATGGCATCTTGGCTTGTATCAGAAACAGTGTGACCAGCAGGTCCAGGGAGGTTATTCTCCCTCTGTACTCGGCAGTGGTGAGACCGCTCCTCGAATCCTGTGTTCAGTTCTGGGCCCCTCACCACAAGAAGGATGTTGAGGCTCTGGAGCGAGTCCAGAGAAGAGCAACAAAGCTGGTGAGGGGGCTGGAGAACAGGCCTTATGAGGAGCGGCTGAGAGAGCTGGGGGTGTTTAGCCTGGAGAAGAGGGGGCTGAGGGGAGACCTCATTGCTCTCTACAACTACCTGAAAGGAGGTTGTGGAGAGGAGGGAGCTGGGCTCTTCTCCCAAGTGACAGGGAACAGGACAAGAGGGAATGGCCTCAAGCTCCATGAGGGGAGGTTTAGGCTGGACGTTAGGAAAAAATTCTTTACAGAAAGGGTCATTGGGCACTGGGAGAGGCTGCCCAGGGAGGGGGTTGAGTCACCTTCCCTGGAGGTGTTTAAGGCACGGGTGGACAAGGTGCTAAGGGATATGGTTTAGTGTTTGATAGGAACGGTTGGATTGATGATCCGGTGGGTCTCTTCCAACCTGATTATTCTGTGATTCTGTGATTCTGTGATATTGACAGCAGGAGTATTTCCCTTTTTGTCTTTCTTTTGTTGAGTATCAAAATCTATTCTCCTTTCCCTTCCCCAGATACACTTCTGGTGTATTTGTCACCTTTGCTACCTGACTCTTCGCTAAAGAATGTAATAATAATGTATATTTGATTTTGTTGTTGTTTCACAGCTGCTTTAACATTCAAGTGCCTGGGAGACCAGTGGCCCGTGTACTGCAGGGTGATAAGAGAGAAGAACCTCTGTCAAGACATGAGGTGGTATCAGAGGTGCTGTGAGACGTGCAGGGACTTTTATGCCCAAAAAATGCAACAAAAAAGTTGACCTCTGTCAGGCTGGCTGGCTCTCAGCTCTTTGTAATCTTATTATTTATAAACACACACACACAAACACATACACACACGCACGCACGCTTCTTCAGACCAAATATTATCAGATTACATATAATTTAATCAAATTAATTTATTTTTGCCTGCCAGACATCCTTAATTGTTTTGGCTAGATAGCCAACTTGTTTTATCCTCTGACATTTTCATAATTAATTTTTATATGAACAATTTTGGATACATTTATCAGAATTTTTTTTAAAAATAGTAACGAGTATTTTATATGTTTATTTTCAGTAGGGTTGTCTCTCTGTTGCCAAAAAATAAGTCATGTTATCTTGATTTTATTTTAATTTAGCTGAATAGGTTTGTTGTATATGGAAATAAAGTCCTTTTTAATTTTATTATATTTTTGGCATTCAGAGTCAGAATGAGGTTTTTTTTTTTTGCAACAGATGTTGAGGTGAGTAAGCTAACATTATTGAACAGGTTATTACAGAATGTATTGTGAAATTAGTTCATTTTATTTAGAAATATACTGAATGGGGATAATCTACTGTAACTTATGACATATTATAGACAAGAAAATTAAAATAGCTGAGTAGGGATTTTGATCATTCTCATGGACACATACTTGAACACAAGTATTGAATCAATGAAACACTGTAGAGATTTACACTGAATCACTGTTGCACTGTTTGACGTAGTGTAGAGAAATTGAGTCCTAGAATTTGTACCATCTTATGAATCCACGTCTGTACTGTTTTAACATGTCACTTGATTTTAAACGTTTTGAAATGAAAAACCCGTGCCCCTCTATACCTTTGTGTGTCCTCGTGCAGATATAGAAATGGAAGAGTCCTTCCTACTGCCACTTGTATGAATTAATCTGTTAAAACATTTTCAGTTCTTTGTTGACAATTTAGAAAATAGCTTTGTAATACTACTTTAGTTTTATCTTTGTTTTATGAAAAAGACTTTATAAAAATGAAGTGTTTTACAGTTTTGTGAAACGTGATGAAACAGCTAAAATTTTCCTTATGAGAAAATGGTGTACATGATTCACATGACTTTTACATTTTCAATAAAAAGTGAAGCTTCTTTTGTGATTTGCATTTTTCCTGTTTTGGGCACCCATGCATGGTAGCTGAATCCATCGAGTCATGCATTGCAGCGGGTACAGCTGCAGTAGTCCCTACAGCAAATGCCTCCTGCTGCAGCTATAAGCAGACAAAGCCCTCTGTGAGCCTTGATTTATGTTATGTTTGGTATAACAGAGTAATATTCCATGGAGGAGAAGACCCTCACAATGTAATGAAATGGGATCTCCAATCAGGACTGTGATTCTGTCCTGTGTGATTCTGTGATTCTGTGTTCTGTGATTCTATTTATCACTCTATAAATAGAGTGATATTTAGCTCTTCTGGTCAACCACTGCCTCACTTGTCAAGAAACTCACAAAACTAAGTGATTAGGCAAGACTTTAGCCAATAAACTTCGATGAGGGTAAATATAAAGTTGTATAGGTACGGGCAATAGCCTAAACTATTGCTACAAGATACTGAACTTGCAAGTGGCAGTCGTAGAAAGAGAAAAAGCATAGTGTCATTGCTTACTGCAGTCTGATGTTATTAGCTGTATGAGAATAGCAGGGAAAAACGCCAAAACCTGATGGATGTTGTCAGAAGCAAAGGCATGATTTTTTTCCATTTTTGGAACTGTGGCATGCCCACAGCTTGAACATTGCATTCATTTATGGTCTCTGTGTTCTCATGAACAATGTAGTGGAACTACACTGTAACACATTTTAAAAGGCAAATAAATCAGCAAGGGGATGATAGACCAGGTGGCTTATGAAATGAGACTAAAAAAAGTTAATACTTCAGATTTGAGAGGAAAAGGCTGATAGGAGTATGGTCATGGTTTAGAAAATCCCAAAGGTGACAGATCAGTTGCACTTGAAGCTCCTGTTCTTAAAATCCTGCGCTACAACAAGGAGGGCATCCTTGATAAAACCAGTATGGAAATCAGTTTAAAACATCAAAGTTAGCCCATTAGACAGGTGGTCAGGAGGTCCTGAAGCTTGCTTCTGGAGGAGGTATTATCAGAAGATTTGAGAAACGTTAGACAAATTCATAACTAAGTCCATAAACACTTAATAACAAGCCTGGGAAGAGACACTGTGGCACAAAAGAATCATGTGGGTTCTTTGGGGGTGAAAGGAGAAGAAAGTGCAGAAAGCAGCCAGGTGTACACAGTCTCCCTAAATGGCATCTCTTCTAGCATTTTTCAAACAGCGATACATCCCGAGCTTGGGATGTCTGACCTACGTCTGAGACATTTCTTACGTTTGCATGTCAGTTCTAATGGAACAAAGTAGAGTCAGTGAGCAAATTCACATGGACACACACCCCACTGTACACTACAGTCGTACGGCAGAACCCTGTATTCAGAGAGATGCCGAAAAGAGTATGCGTATGTTTAAGATAGAAAGCTTGGCTGTATATATCTGGCTATTTTTGAACTCAAATTATTACTGTTTTAGTTCTGCACAGGGAAAAAAATTGGACTACATGACATGTCAGTCTAAAACAGCAGTTTCGTGGTAAGGTGTGTTAGTGTTTCATGGCTTCACTATGCTGAGGAGAAACAGTTTTAAATGTAAGTGGAACAAGAGGTTCCCCAGAAGCATGCACACCCTCTCAGAAACACAATGTGCTGTAAAATAATCACTGATAAATATCTGCAAGAAAAAATCATGAGCCTTCTAAGTAGATAAGGATTTTAACATATGTATATCAAAGTATTCATTTATTACATTGAGATCTCACATTAGTAATGTTTGCAAAAATAGTTGACAGATTTTATTTTCTTTTTAGATTCAGCAGTCTTCTGTAAGGAAAATAGATTGTTCTGATTCTTTGATCTAAGTATAAAGCTAAAATTTTTATGATACTCTAATTCTCAGCATTAATTTGATCCAAAATTCGGTTTTCCTGGATTTTAAACAACTTTCTAAAATCTGTCCTCTGTGTCATGGCCATCAAAAATAAAATATATCCAAGAAAAAAAAGAAAAGTTGGGAACAAAAAATAAAAATGATACTGCTTCTGCTGGTTACACGTAATGGCCATGATGAGAAGGGGCATTTCCTTAGCTGAAAGTTAAGAAACTTGACTTATAAAATTATGATGAAAATATCAAATCTCAAAATAATACAATAAAAGTGAGGGGTCCAAGATTATGCCATTCAAGTCAGTAAGAGTTTTTTCCATTCACTTGAACAGGAGCAGAATCAATTCCCTGAAAACTTCTGTTATCAATTACTTGAAACAATCTAATTTTTCCCAGGGTCAAGAAGAATTTACTGTGAAAGAAATCCCTGAACCTAAAGAAGTACATGTCATAGCCATCACGGTAAATGGTACCGACCCATGCAGCACAACGGAGCCTCTTAGTACTGCTGCAGAAAAGGAGGAGTTGCTTTGCTCTGGGAGCTGCTTCTAATTTTCTGGGGGGGGGAAAAAGCTTACTTTGAAGTATTGTAAGCTTGACATTTTTGGCAGGTCACTTGAGGAAGTGCTGGTATGCATTTAAGTGTCTCATGCATGTACTCACTGGTACCCTGTTAGCTTTAATGAGCGCATATGTATCTATCAAAATAGACCTTGAACTTGAAAACTTAAGCTAGGCACTTACAGAAACATGTCCTGTCTGCTATGCCGCTTCTAAACAATCTTTTATCATTGGTAGATGTTATAAGTGAGCCTGACACCAAACAGGGGTCAGATACAGTTTCAGGAAACTGTCGTATCCTTCTTCACGTCATTAATAATAGAAGGAGCATGCACAGCCAGGAAGCAGAAGCTGGGGCTGTTTTCGTTATTACACTACAGGACAGAAACATGGACTTCTCTGTTTTGCCAAATAACAACCATCCTGACAAATTCCTGCAGCTGGAGGTGAAGTATCTAATGAAAAACTCTGCCTTTCTACAAGCCAGCCTGGCTAAATTCCCAGAAGCAGCTTTACCTGGGGTGCAGCGATGGCACAACAGGGTCTATTTACAGGTAAGGTCTAAGACAGGCTGACATTTTTCCTGGTTTTTCTGCCTCCTTTTGGGGATCAGAAGACAGATGACAAGAGGCTGATACTTCAGCTGTGGATTGAGCTTCCTGCATCCCTGAATCTGCATCACTAATATCCCTATAAACTTTCCTGTTAACTTCAGTGAGGATCAGGCTCCAAGAGAAGAGTCACTCTCTTCAGGGTGGTCCACCGACTTTATTTCAGTATGTTAAACTTTCTGCTGCTCATTGTAACATTTTCATAGCATTTCCCAGAAAGTCTATTGATGTCAAATACAGATTAATTGTACTAAAGGGTCGAATGGAACAGACTCTCTGAAGAAGTAAGGAAAAAAAACTCAGAAGGCCAGGTCATACTTCAAACTCGATGAAAGGACATGACTAGAGTGAGCATTAGAGATTCTTGCTAGTGTCTTGTAAGTTTATATGCATCTACATAGTTCACCATAGCTTCCTCTTTATTTTGCCTTGTTTTTCTCATTCTACTTTGACCTTGCTGTTATCCTGACAGACAGCTGCTGAAAGTGTGGAATATGCTGACGGTTTTAATCCAGGTTGTTCTGTGGAGGTAGCAGCAGTTTCTTGGTGAAAATGTAGTTGTGCGCTGCCTGGTAAAGGCCCTGGAGCCGGTGGCAAAGTTCATGTCTGGATCAGCAGCAGTACAGCTGCATCAGCTCACACCCCTCTGGGCCCCACTTGCTGCTCCTTCCCTGCTGCCTGGGAGCCCCTCGCCTTCCCCACCCCGAGCACGAGAAAAAGCTCCAAGGTCTGGTTCTTGTCAAGGGACAGGGATGCACATAAGCAGTCTGGGGGAGGTGGGGGTGCGGAGAAGGGTTTGCATCCTGAGGATCCTTACGGTGGGGGTTGAATTCCCCAGGGGACTGAAGAGTGGGAGATGAAAAAGATATCAGCGTGGCGGTGGGGAAGAGAAAGATCCTAAAAGCCTCCCAGAGCTGCTTCCAGTTGCGTTTCTCTTCTCTCGGACATTTCTCCCCATCAGCTCCCCTTTGGTCCCTCGCAGAGTCCATTCTGGTCCTCATCCACATGCAGAAGTCCTCCCAGGCCTGATACCACTCTGCTTACCTTCCCTAGCCTCTTCCCCACCCAAGACACCCTTCCTTCTGCTTACCCCAACACCTTCAGCTCCCCTGCTCGGATTGCACAACCTTCGCTGGCAATTCCCCAAGGAGGTTTGGGAGGGGGACACACACACAGAATCCCATGCAAAGAGACCTCATCAAGGGAAGGAGCCTGTGGGATCCCAAACAATGGGATATGGTGCAATGCTGGCCTCGTTCCCCACCCCACCTAAGCCTCTCTTTTGTGCAGGAGGGAGGCAGCCACACACAGAGCTTCCGCAGCAGCAGGGATCCTTCTTCCCATTGTCCTTAAACAGGGCGCACTGTCACCGAGCCAGGGCTGCAGAGCTGCAGGAGGATTAAAAATGTGTCGGGAGCCCTGTGCTTTTTTGACTTGTGCTCTGCCCTTTGCCACCAACGAGATGGTTTTCCTGGAACTCTGTTCCTAGACCTGGATGGCCGTTTCAAAGGAAATTGCTGTGTCTCCTGAAATGCAGCTTGCACTGTGGTATGTTTTATAAGTGCTAGACATAGGGCACAACCTATACTTTTAAGCATAGTCATTAGTGTATTCAGGCTGTCCAGATAAAATTCATTGTGCCTTATTTTGTCTCCCTTATGAGCTCGCCTCCCTTTTTCCCCCTTTTGCTGACAATCAAATAAAGGGAAAAGAACTGATGAGTTCCAGACGTTAGAATAAACACGATGGCACAGTGGAGAACTAATGGTACAGGAATAACATGTTTTGCTTTAAGATGAGAGAGCTAATGGGGTTAAGGGTTAGTTAATTCAGAAACGGAAATGGGGAGGGGGGGTGGCGCAAGGGAGAAGAATTCACTTCAGAACATATGTGCGTGACCTGAAGACTCACGAAGTCGTTAAACCTTGAGAGTAGCCTGAATTCCCCCTTCGGAAATCCATTTTCTTTTGAGAAACTATTGCTACTCAAGGCTCCTTGTGTAAAGTGACTTCTCAGTGGTGTGTTTGTGGTCTGTGTTCCAGATCTTTATTATGAGATCACTTAAATCCAAGTGCACTTAAGCACTTATGTGTTTTCTCCACCTATAAGATTTTAAATTTATTTCCATTATAAAAAGCAGCTTGACATAAGAACAATTTCTATTGCTGAACAAAAAGTTGCAGCTCTTTTTCTGTACTTTCCTCTCCTGTATTAGGCTCACTGAACAGCTTCTCTGCTTCGCATATATTTTCATAGTCTACTTTGGATAAAATAAATCATAAAGCAGTCCAGGAATCTTGGCCCTTCCTTGTGAAAAGCAGCATAAAAAGCACAGACTATTTCTCCTGCAAATGACTAGCTACTGACTGCTTTGTGATTGCCTAGACTATTTCCAATCCTGCTGGACTCCCTGCCCCACAATACATTTTAGTGCTCAACACACACCAAATGATTAATCCTTATATCTGCTTCCAATACCCAGGGTGCATGTCTCCCCTGTAGACCTACCTTGTCATTTTCTGCAATTCACAGACTTCTCTTTCCTGCTTGTATTTCCCTTTTTCCCCTATTTCTGGGAGACAGCAGAGAGCATGTGGTCTTTGAAAACCATGCTACTGCTTGTCATGCTACTTCTGCTCAGGAATTCACAACTCCAAACAAATTTTGGCCTGCAGGTATTACAGTTATGCTAACTATACTCCTTACACCGCCTGGTCTCTCATCTCAGCTGATGCCTGTGTCCTGCTTTTGCTTGTTTCTCAGTATACCAGGACAAAAGGGTTTTTCTTTTCTTACCTGTTATTTAGCTGCTGGGTTACAATCACTTGTTTGTCTCCTGGCTCATACATGTGTTACATACTTCCACTCTTTCCTTATTCTTCCCTAGACATCTGCAACTGGCCACAGTCAGAGCCAGCTGCAAGGTTGGCAGGAGCTTTGGTCTGACACCATACAAAAGGTTTTTTATACTGCACTCACAGCCTTGCAGAACTCCATTACCAATGACAGATAAAACAGCTTTCTTTAAGTAAGCAATTAATCCCAAGGACAGAAGCACTCTCAAAGCTGCACAATTAAAAATAGTCCATATGAATGCCTACTTTTCTCTAAATATTCCTGTCACATCAGCATAAGTATCTATAACTATCTGCTGATCTTCCTGTCAATGTCAGGTGGCTTTCCAGGTTGCTCTGTAGTACCTGATGCTGCCTTATGTCTCTGAAAAGAAATTCTGATCCTCTTCATTTCCTTAGATAAGAAAATTTGCATTCTCAGGAATCCTTGATGTGAGCTGTCTGTCCTACTGTCTTTCATATCCACTTACCTACTCCTTGCCTTCCTGATTGCTTTTCCTCATCATCCCCCACGAGATCAGATTTGCTCAGAAAATTCTGAAGAGCTAGTAATTATTTATCCTGATAAATTAGCTTTTCTTTTTTTTTTTTTTTCATGGCTAAATGTACAGTAATATGTCTACAGTTGTTACAACTAGGATATGGATTCTTACTTTACTACTTAGCAGCTTTTTATCTGCCAGACCTTTTGCCTGTCCTAGAAAGAGCTCTTCAAAGCAGAAAAAATGCTCTTCCAAGTGCTGGGAAAGTCCTCCAGGGTACCTTACAAGGCTTACCCATATGCATGATTTGTACTATGAAATAGTCAGCAAGGAAAACCTGTGGAGTAAGTATGTTTTGACCCAGGGATGGAACTAACATGGACTCTATAGAGCTTCAGGCTTTCTACAGAACACATTTTTTTCTGTGCCAGATCTCCGGGTCTGTCAAAGAGGGACAAACTGTTCTCAGTGTAACTCATGTTATAAACTATAACAGCTTTCTCGCTCATGAGCTATATGTAGATCAAACCCAGCTATGTGTTTGCAGATTTGAGCATTTTTCATCTTTTTAAATGAGTATTTCATCAGCACGCTTCAACTACATTTTCTCATAGTTCTTCATAACTACTGTGTCTTTGAGCATTTGCTGTTCCCTCCTTCAATTCAGTGAATAGTAACATAATTTTCCTTTAATTTGGTTACTCACACTGGCTTCTCACACACAGTGTGTGTCATAAATTCTGCAAAGCATATGGATACCTACGTTTACAACACTTCCCTCTTTCTTTGAATATTTTCTTCATGAAGAAGGATTAAAACATAGAAGCCTGTGAAAATGCAGACTTGTATGAATCCTAAAAGAAAAAAAATGTAGGTTTTGCTAGAATTAATAATAGCAGTTATACTTTTATTACCTAATCTCCTTCTGTTTCTCTGCTTCTGTAGATGCAGATGTTTCATGCAATCTTCTTCATATTTGTCTGCATCATTTCTTGGAACTAAACATCTTTTTTTTTTTTCTTTGTCATACATGCTTCAGGCTTCTGACCTTCCTTTTCCCTTAGTAGCCTCCAGGACATATCTACAGCAGAAATTTCAAAAACAAGCATTTGCCTGCACTCAAATGTAATCTCCTGACTAGCTTGGCACTTCAGTGTCTGTTTTCTAAAATTTCTGCAAACCATCTTCTACCCAAAATTCCTATCCAGTTCTTACAGTAGAAACCTGCTGCCCTTCCCATCCTACTCCCTCTCTACCTCTGCTCCAGGTTACCACTCCTACTCTCTTGCCCGTGAAAAGGTAGTCCATGTGGAAGGCAAAATGTTTTGCCACAGAGCCTTCCCCATGCTCTCTTTACGAACAAATTTTGTATCGTGCCATCTGTTCCAAGTTTTGGAGTGTTTTATTTAAAACAGCTTTAGAAATTACTGTCAAGTCACATTCTTTTCACAACATTTTAGCCTGGGGAAACTAAGCATCCCCTAGTGAGACAGTTTGTGTTCTTCAACAAAATGTTCTCCAAGTTCAGCTATCTAGCAAGCCTGAGGGAAGCATCATTAAAGTCAATGACAAGTTTTAAATAAGAAAAAAATGAAATATAATAAAACAATATAAAACAATATAAAACAATATAAAATAAAATAAAATAAAATAAAATAAAATAAAATAAAATAAAATAAAATAAAATAAAATAAATTTAAATGCAGTCAGAAAGAAACAGTGGTTAAAAAAAACAGCTCAGCTGAAATCTGGCCAGTACAACCCAGAGGGCTTCAGTGCCAGCTCTAACTGCAATGCAAAGAGTAATGTCAGGGGATATATCAAGGCTAAGGAATGACATATGGAAATTATGAGCTAATAGAGGGATTGCAAGGGCACTGAGGTTCCACCCACCTACTAATGGTAATTAGTGATGGGAAGCATGCTTAGTCACTTGTGCACAATTTAGCGATAAGCGTGATGATTGCTCCTAGGCTTACTTAGACAAAGGCTGCTGTTTTGTCTTCTCCACCTTTCCTTTCTGAAGGAAACCAGTCCTCCCACTTCCTTCTACACCTGTCTGTCCCAGACCCACTCATGCATGTCTGTGCACGTGCACAGGTACCAAAGCATAAAGTACGTGATGACATTTAGCAGCTGGCTTCCACTGAAATGGAATTCATCATCCCATGAAGAGGGGCAGACAATTACTCCAGCAGACAATTACTCCAGCAGAAGAAGCCGCCAGTTTGCTGTCAGCTTAGGGAACTGCACTGGCTGATGTGGCATCTGAGCAGCTCACAGAGCCAGCGTGTGGGAGGAGGTGGGATGCCCTAACCTCCCACCAAAAGGGAAAAAGGAGAAGAAGGATGCACCTCTAGAAGCAGCAAGACCTTGCTCCTGAAGTCTGCCCAGCCCATGGCATCTTAACAGCTGGAGATTTCTATATAAGTGAAATATTCTAGGAAAGATGTTCTTTCATGAAAGGCATTTTCTCAGGCTGCAGTCTCTTCATTGACTATTTATGACGTGCACTCACTGATGGGAGTCTGTGTGATTTCTGAGGGTGGGAGAGGGCTGGGGTGTGCCTCCCTCCAGCACACTTGCCGCAGGGCCACTGGTTCAAGATGACATTCCCCTTGTCTTAATACAAACTTCCTAATGACAAAGGTGCTAAAGGGTAAATGGTGTCTCAGGGAAAGACACTCTTGGTTCAAGTATACCAAAATGTTGAACAGCTTGAACTGGGGAGTCTAATTGTATACCTCTGTACAATCACAGATCAAAAAATATGGTAACTACCATCTTACTGACTCCTGAAGATGCTCTCAGTGCTCTGTTAAGCTTGTGAGTTCTCCAAAACTGTAATCCTACCAGGGCTGTTTGTCCTCCTCCCTTGCCACCCCTCTGTTTTAAAAGGTCCAGTTTAATAACTGCTGTTGCTGGGAGACTGCTCAGATATTCAATTACCTTTGGCTTCTGACAGTGCCCAAATTAAGGACTCACTCAGCTGAATGAAGGGCCTCTTTGAGAACATGACATCAGGTCTAGCATTCAACAGTGTGAGCAGCACTGCAAATCGCGCCCCTGTTGCCAGAGGTGCAGCTCCAGGCAAGGCCATCATCTATATGTCCTTACACCGGTGCTTCATTCTTTTTTGTCCTTACAGCACTGGTTCTGTATCGTATGCCCATAGCTTGCATCAGATCTTCTTCTACTGCAGTGCTCCGTAGCACTGGTTTTGCTAAAGCAGAGGCTTTCTTTCAGCAGGCATCGTAAAGTCAGTTCGCATTTTCAAGAGTTTAATGTTCAGATTGTGCCTACGTGCTTTCCTCAGAAGGATGAATTCTGCCCAAAGTGAGCAGAAATGAGTCCCTTGATCTGATGTTTGCTAGAATGAGAATTGTTGCATATTCAGATTTAAAAATTGTTCTATTACAAATTATAATTCTGGAAGGATGCCTGCATTGTAGGTAAATAAAGATGAAAGCCAGTTTCTGATCTAACTTGTGCCTTACAGAGAGAAAAGAGAAATGCCACTGAGCTTCCAGGCTTAGACTCCAACAAGGTCAGTCAAGAAATGATAGACAAAGCTCTTGGAAAACACATTACACCCATCACCCTGAAATCCACAATCAAAAGCAACCCCTTGTATTGTGATATCCAGATGGATGACAAATGGGAGGAGAAGAAAAAGACGCCTTCCTGGACTGTGCAGGACTACGACAGGCACTCACTGCATTCTAACTTGGCCAGCCACATAAAGGTAACATACTAATGCACCGTGTTTGATCAGAGTGAATTGCTGTGAGCTCTGTGTGCGTGCATGAACTACTGTGCAGCTCTACTTGGCTCTTCTGATGGGATCCCAGAAGCAAATACTGATATATTTTCTGGTGCAGGCATGACACTATCATGAGTCTGATCCGGTAAAGAAGTCTCCATACTTAGTTAGACTCCAGGAGTGTCAGTTCTGTGGAACACAACCTCTGTGACTACAGAAAGTCTTAAACCACAGCACTGCACAGTTCAGCGTCCCAGTTTATATAGGGAAGGACTATAAATGAGCCACTTAAATACTATATACCCACTTGAATAAATGTTCATAACATCATTCTGTAATCAAAACTCATACATTTTCTCAGCCTCATCCACACCAGGCAGGACCCTGCCTGCCTATGAGTTGGCGCATATCACTCCTAGGGCTACTTCTGTGAGTTTATAAATCAACATCTTTTCTTGACAAGACGACATGGTTTCTTCTGGGTTTTTTAATGAAATTTCAGTGGTTGGTGTCCTACATTTGGTTCCTGGCTGAAAAACTTCATTTGAATTTTCCCCAGCAGAATATTTGCAGCATCTGGCAAATAGCATAATCTGTGTTCAAGTGAAAGTCTCTTGCATTTGTGTTGTGATGCCTTAAATTCATTATTCACTATCTGATGATAGCCAGAATACTTCTGGCTATGTTCTAATGATTTTATGTGCAAGAGAGGAACTGAGTTCATTTTCTGATTTTTCTTTTAGGAAAATCCTAATGAGCTGCAGTTCTGGATGGGGGATATTTATACTCCTGGGTATGATACCTTGTTAAAAAAGAAAGAGAGAGAAAAAAAGCATTCCAAATGTTGCCGAATCATCCTGCTCATGGTACTAGCTGTTTGCATCCTGATAACCATAGTCACACTCAGCATTTTACTTACTTAGTACAGCCAAATGATGTTGATGGGCATTTTTTCAATAAATATTTTTATTAAGCTATTCCCTTCCCTTGTTTTATTTGTATTCCAATTTTTGTAACAAATACAATTTGTTTGACATAAGTACTTTACAATGTTCCTGTGCAGCATAAGGAATTGATCCTGAAAAGATAAAAATGCTCTGAGCATGGTATAACATCTTCTTATGGGTACAATAGAAAAAGAAAATTATTAATATGTTACTTCTCCTAGTGCATTCTTCTTTTGACTAGTGAGTTGGGTCAGTATGTGTGTTATTGTATATACAGAATGTGCAGACAACCAGCTGACTATTTGTTCATAATAAACCCCTACCACCCTGTTCATTTTATGGTAGCTGTTATTGAAGTATAGAGAAGTATGATAAAGTGGCACTCAAGATAGCCCAAAGAATTCCACACCAAAAACTTCCACATTACTTTGAGACAGAATTCACTGCTGTGATGATGCAGCACTTAATAAAAAGCTAGTCTAAGTGCATAAATGTTCCCCTCTGCTTTTACAGAGAAGAAATGCACAAAATGGACTGCTGAGCTTCTTTCAAAAGAATTCCCTTGTACCTGAGATAGGGTTTCTTCATTGCTGTGTCATGTTCTCTGAAGATGTAGCATCTCTGTGACCCCAAAACATGGAGTGACAGGTTTTTTTTAAATCTGGCACATCAAAAACTACAGCAAAATTGGTGGAGTACTAGACTGGAATTAACATACACCTTAAAAAGAATAAAGGTATACAGCCATTCTGTGAGAAAAGGGTGTCTGTAAACGAAAGCACCCAAATTAAACGTCAGGAGCACTCCAATGAAAATATGAGATAAAGTGACAAAGTAAAAAGTGAGTGAACAGGGAGAGAAGAACTTAAATTATTTCTTTGCTTTCTGAAAAATATTCTGAGTGCTGCAGCCCTTTCTACCTCCACATTAGTGTAAGCAGCAATGAATACAACTGAGATCGGGATCTTCTCTCTCACATGAGGGAATCTCACAGATGCAGGAAAGCTGGAAAGCGTGGGTTATACCAGATCTACCTCTCTTCACAAAAGAAGTTCTTTGGAATAGGTTAGGAATGCAACCAAGGCAAAAGTTGTGTAATGCCTCCTCTGTATTCTAGCACATGCACTACTTACAGCACCTTTGCAGAGCGTTACCTCAGGTCAAGATGGATCCAACTTCAAACGCGGAGAGAAACTCAGAATGATCTGGCATGCATAAGGAGAAATGTGACCAGCAGGGTGAGGGAGGTGATTCTGCCTTTCTGCTCTGCTCTGGTGAGACCTCACCTGGAGCCCTGTGTTCAGTTGTGGAGTTTTCAGCACAGGGAGGAGATGGAGCTGTTGGAACCGGTCCAGGGGAGGCCACAAAGATGATCCAAGGGCTGGAGCACCTCCTGTACAAGGACAAGCTGAGACAGTTGGGGTTGTTCAACCTGGAGAACAGAAGGCTGCGGGGAGAACTTCAAACAGCTTCCAGTAGCTTCCAGTACTGAAAGGGGCTCCAGAAAAGCTGGGGAGGGGCTCTTGAGCAGGGAGTGCAGGGAAAGGATGAGGGGAAATTGTTTTAAACTGAAAGAGGAGAGATTGAGATTAGGTATTGGGAAGAAATGTTGTACCGTGACATGGGGAGGCCCTAGCACAAGTTGCCCAGAGCAGTGGTGGCTGCCCCATGCCTGGAGGTGTTTGAGGCCAGGTTGGATGAGGCTTGGAGCAACCTGGTCCAGTGGGAGGTGTCCCTGCCCATGGCAGGGAGGTGGGACTGGGTTATCTCTGAAGACCCTTCCAACCCAAACCTTTCTGTGATGCTATGATTCTGTGACACAACGTGACAGTAAAATAAGTGTGTTTAATCCCTTCACTCTTCTAGTCTATTTTTGAATCTTGTTTGTGCTGTAAAACTACTTAGTTTAGCTTGTACTGCAACGCTTTCAAAGACCCAAGATAAAACATCTTGCTGCTTTAATCTGGTGAGCAACCAACAGCAAAAACATAGCGTTTTAATGAATGGGCGTAAAATCAGTAACCCTGTGGCAAAACTGGACACTGTTGTAAATACACAGGGGAACTCAGTCTTCTGGCTTGCTGCAGTTTCAGCATAGACAGGAGTTCTTGTCTGAAAGATCAGGTCCATTCAACTTATGAAAGCAAGAACTTGGGAGCATTTTGCAAGACTAATAGCTGACATTATGTTGTAATTATTCACATTAAGGCAACAATACTTAACTACTTTTTCCAGCCCAAGTACATTTTCTTTAAATGCATTGCATACAACGCCGAGACGTATTTTTGTAAATTATGGGGGCCTGCAGGCGGGAAGCCTGAAAGCAAAGGGCTCTGTAATTTCCAGGAAAACAGCCAATAATCCAAGTTTCTTAACTGCATTGCGCTCTGAGGGTTTCGCAGTAGGGATAAAATATTTTTCTCCACAAGCTGTTTCAGTCTGGTTTCACTGCTGTCATCTAGCGGAGAGTCAGGAGAAAGGGAAAACGTTTCAGGCACAGAGATGCCAGTTTGCAGTCATTTGTCTTTTTTTTTTCCCCCCTCCCTTTCTTTTTGGGGGAGGTGATGTTCTATTTTCTGCTCGCACTGCTGAGATGTGGGCTCCTTTGCTGACACCTCGTGGCAGAGAGGAGAGGTCCAGTGGCAGCCCCTGCTCTGTTCCACTAGTGTTTTCCATTAGGAAAGCGCAGCAGCGCTAAAAACAGGAGGAAAAGACCCGTTCGTGCTCTGTCTGGCTTTTAAGGGACTTGCTGCAGTGCACTTGAGAGAGCGTTCACAGCAGGACAGCCCATTGTCTGCTGAAATGTGGGCTGGATTCTGGGGTCTGAGAAAATAAACAACAGTTGAATACTTTCAGGGCAAAAAGAAGACCAACAGACTGAGAATCAAAGACCGTTCTTCAAGATGGAATGGTGGAGACTCGGGATCCTTTGCACGATGTGCTTAGTCTAAAAACAACTAAAGAGACGTCCCTTCTTTAACCGCTTGATGCAACGTTTGAGAGGTCGTGGAATTCTGGTGAAGATCCCACGGACTAGAAAAGGGCAAACATAACCCCACTCTTAAAAAAACTAATATCTGGGGAACTACAGGCTGATCAGTCTCACCTCTGTGCCAGGCAAGATCATGGAACAGATCCTGCTGGAAACTCTGATGAGGCACTTGGAAAATAAAGAGGTAATTGATGACAGCCAACACGTCTTCGCTAAGGGTAAATCATGCCTGACATATTTGGTGGCCTTCTACGTAGGGGCTACAGCATTAGTGGACAAGGGAAGAGTAACTGACATCACCTACCTGGACTTGTGTAAAGCATTTGGCACTATCCCACATGACATTCTTGTCTCTAAATTGGAGAGATAAGGATTTGATGGATGGTCCCCTTGGTGGAGAAGAAGTTGGCTGGATGATTGCACTCAAAGAGTTGTGGTCAATGGCTCAATATCCACGTGGAGACCGATGATGAGTGGTGTTCCTCAGGGGTTGGTGTTGGGACCAGAGTTGCTTAACATTTTTGTGTCATGAAACCTCACCTAGAGCCCTGTGTTCAGTTCTGGAGTCCTCGGCATGGGAAGGATGTGTAAGCGTAAATCCAGAAGAGGCCACAAAGATGATCCAAAGGCCTGAGCATCTCCCATGCAAGGACAGGATGAGAGAGTTGGGATTGTTGATGCTGGAGAAGAGAAGGCTCTGGGGAGACCTTAGAGCAGGCTCTCAGTACTTAAAGGGGGCTACAGGAAAGCTGGAGAGGGGGTGCTTTATGAGAGAGTGCAGGGACAAGATTGCAGAGGAGCAGTTTTAAGATGAAAGATGGGAGATGTAGATTAGGTATTAGGAAGAAATTTTTCCCTGTGAGGGTGGGAAGGCACTGGCCCAAGTTTCCGACAGAAGTCATGGCTGCCCCATCCCTGGAGGTGTTCAAGGCCAGGCTGGATGGTGCTCTGAACAACCTGATCCAGTGGGAGGTGTCCCTGCCCATGGCAGGGGGGTGGAATTGGATGGGCTTTAAGGTTCCTTCCAACCCAAACCATTCTGTGATTCCGTGATTCTATAACAGGAAGTTACATGTGTTGTACAAGAATATTTTTAATTTTTTTTGGTAAAGTTGCTTTGTGTTGCCTCTTTTACGGTGTAAATTTTTATTATGTGTTAGTGACAGGGACTGAAGGAGAAAAGTCATCATGTAATTTTCATAAACTAGTATAGGAGTCTGGAGAACAGAATGCTTAGTGTATTCCAAAAGTGCTTTTAAAAAACTGGATTAATAAAACAACTCTACTAGGTAATGACATGAAAGCAGGACATATGGCTTTTTTCACATGTGTTAGTGTCTTCCTGGCCTAAGAGAACACTTACATATGCTTTGTTTGACTTAAATAGGATTTAAGCAGGTGCTTAAAGCTAAAGAACTAGTAAAATTTTGGTCAGAAAAGAAACAAATGTTGGCATGGGCTTAGATTTTCTATTCCAATGGTAATAAGCTCAAATGGCAAGAGAGTATCCTACTCAATAGTAAAAACTCAAGCCAATCTTACCAGCACCTATTCTTAAAATATAGAACAGCGATATAACTGTTGTACAATGCTACCTTTGACTGGGAAAACTGGCGTTTGCCATGAGTTGTAGCAGGAATTAGCTTTCAGAAACTGGCGTTTGCCATGAGTTGTAGCAGGAATTAGCTTTCAGAAACTGGCGTTTGCCATGAGTTGTAGCAGGAATTAGCTTTCAGAATCTATACATCTGCAACCTGGAAGCAAACAAGACAACTCATTAATGCAGGTTCTGCCAAAGTACAATTGCCGTGGCAGCTACCGTATTTCACAAGTGATATTAAAAAAACCTAATTTCCTTCTCTCTAGCAAATAAGGACTGGCTTTCAAAACCACCTAGCAATTGAACTTTATTTTTTATTGTCTTTTAGTGCAAATGCTGTCCTGAATCACTCCAGCATCTTGGAAAATTCTGTTGAGGAAACTCTCAACCTTCCTCTTCCTTTGCTACATTCTTCACTTTCCAAAAGTGTCCATAATTACACAACTGAGTTCTCATGTTATTTGCTTTTATCCTGTGAAGCTGCTGAACACCAGCTCCTGCTTGACTACAATAGGAACTATTTGGGGAAATTACAGCTACCACTTTCCTTCAGAAAAGTGCAGAGCTGGCCCATGGAAAGTGTCTTGCAGGGCTTGTTGCATTAGCAGGGTATGTGTTTTCCCGGTTTCCAGCTTCATTTTTTTCTTCTGCCAATGCACTCATTCAAGAAGACAAAGTGTAATGAAGAAAAGGAGAGAGAAAGAGACATTTTTGAGTTTGCCATAGGTAAAATTACCCTAGTTATATCAGGATTTGAAAAAAGAAGTTGCAATTTGAGTAGTGAGATGTCATGTGTTATAAATTTCTCTGGAAAATGCAGAAGTTACTCCTTCAGTTATGAAGTTCTGGTGTGTGAGTGCTGAATTAATACCTACTTGGACAATAAAGAAATGTGTGGATGCTAAATGCCTTTGCTGTCTATCCTTGAGAGATCAAGAACGTCTCCAGAAATTGCCTTACCCAAGCTGTGTCCCACTGGTTAGTTCAGAGATGTTTTGAAGCAGATCAGACTACTGAATCTGCTCTAAGGACCTGTCTATGCATGGTTATGCTCCTGTAAATGAAATAATCCACTGAAATACTAGTGATACTAGTGGATGTGAGTCAGATGAACTAAGCATCAGACAGCCTTCCTGCACAACAGATGTGATGTTCCTGTCAACTATTTTCTTACGTAATTTTACTGGTTAGAAGATGCTTCTGTATTTAAAAATCTTCTATATTTAAAAAGCTAGAGCAGCAGTTACTGACTGAGCAACTAGCGTAATGTAAAGCATAACATCTCTTTTGTTACACAAGATTAATTTTAAAAGTTTTTAGCACTCAGTACTTTAGCAGTTTATACTTTTTGTTTCAACAACAGCATTTTCCTCCTATATTGCTTCCTTCCTTCAAAAATGCTTCTGCACTATATAAGTTGTTTTGGTTGTTTTCAGTATTTCCCTGTGAATTCACAGTTCTGCTGTGACCTTGCCTGGACAGCTGTAACCTGATTATACTCATTGGGTAGTAATGCATTAATAAATACTGAAGAGGCTCTTGAGTCTGACATTGGTTCAGCCTCAAGTCTCTGCTGCATGCAGACACAGTGTGCCTAGATTCATGGGTAAGAATATGACATGAGCCATGGTTCAACTCAGAATCTCTCTTTAATTTTGACAGGCCTGTTCCCATTTCCAGTCCATTTGCTGGAAGGAGAATAACCAAACAATGGCTTAGAGAAAAGTAAATCTCTTCATTAAATACTTGCCTGTTAAACTGATTAATCTAAATCTGCAAAAGTTCCAACTTGCAAGATCCAGGCTTTGGGGGTGTCCTCTTCGTTCTGCTCCTCCCCTCTTCCAAGGAGTTTTATTTGCAATCTTTCATCTAACTTCCATAGGGCTGGGGTTTGTGTTTCTGATAGGTATATGACTTGTGTCGTTGAGCCAGGTTCTAACTATAAGCTTACTAAGCTAACTATTGAAAATGGACAGCTGCCTGGGTTTGCAGGTGCTCTGCTTCCTTGGATGTGTCCAGCTGCGAGCAGCAATGGGTTGCAGCTATCCACATAAAACAATCCCAGGACTGCCCCTCAATGCTACTTCCCAAACACAAACACAATCCAGGCACATTTCTGCTGGAGTGCAGTTTGAACTGAGATGGAATCTGAGTGCACATGTGGCTCAGGATAAAGACCTCTTGACAGAATCCCCTGGATGATGTGGCGCTGACTTCTACATTTTCCAGCAGCTTTTCAGTGGACTTTTATCTGGGAAGACCCAGCCTGGTCGGTGGTGGTGGTGCATGCTGACAGGCCATCCTCTTCCCAGCAGAGGGACTGGTCAGCATTTTCTAGTGATGGAAGTTAACTGTGAATCTCTGCCGCTGGACACACTTCACAATGATCCCGATACAGCTCTAATGCTGACCACAACACACTGAATCTAAAAGTCAGGGTCCTCAGTTATGAATGGCATATTGTTGGGGGTTATTTTTCATCCCCAGATCTAATATAAGCCATCTGGTTGTGGAAAATAAACACGGGACATCCTTTCCTCTGATATATTATACTCTGTTAAGGCAACCCAGCAACAAAATTCCTGTACACAGATATATTTTCAATGCAAAATACTGAAACAAGCTGGCAGACAGTTCTTGTATGATGCTGAGAGGAGGGAATACTTAATTCACAGCAGTACGACAGCCTGTGCTTAGAGGACAATGTGCAAATGCTGAGTTTGGTGTGCTCTAGTTTTTTCTGCCCACATATTTAGCTTTGCAGACAATGCAGCATATGAACAAGCCTTCCCAAAGGGGGTTTGAATCCCGCTGGGGTTTCCTCTGTGCTGATTGTGCTCTTCTTGGAAACTCTCCAAAAAGCCACTTCCAGCTCAGAAATCAATTTACTGCAGCTGTTGAAGTAAATTGAAACTCTTGTAGCTGTAAGTGGGTTCATCTGTGGGGATTCTCATTGTGTGTGTGGTAAGCTTACTCTTGTTGGAGGAGGCAGTGTGGAGGTAAGGTAGAAGACAGAGAGTCTCATGACAGCACGTAGTTGTTGTACCATACAGAGCACAAACCTATTGGGTATCAGGCTTTCTTGCTTCAGATTTGAAATACCTGTGGGTGTGCAGCATATGAAGTAAATGTCAGTCCTTAAAGCTGCTTCTCTCTGGGCATTATACTGAAAATACACATCTAAACGTGCACACTGAAGCTGTATTTTGTGTTCAGTTCTTGGATTGTCCCTCTTCTAAATAATTTGGTGCTTCCTCTGAAAGGGAAGTGATAAATATGATCCATAATGAGGGTGACAAATGATGGTTTTGGTGTGGCAGATGCTTAATTTTGTTCCAAGTCTCATTTTGCTTCTTCACGCCCTTACCTGTTTATTTGTTTTCTGAACTGCGAGAATAGTAACCTTTTGAAAGTGCTTAGGGCATAAAACAATCTGGAGTTATAGATGTAGGAGTTGTAAGTGAATAATATCCTGTGTGTAGCTGGCATAAATTGCTAAGGGAAATGCTGTGTGCTTTATAAAAGTATCTGTTAGGGTAAAATAAGTAAAGGGCTTTCAATCTTTATATTTGTATTAGTTCTCTTTCTTTTTAATGAACAATGTCACAAATTCTGTCGTATCAAGTGAAATGAACCAAGCATTAGTAAATTGGCTTGTGGGTGATTTGTAGCCAAAAGTGCTGTTTCTTTTTTTAATTACATTTTTTTTTTAAAGGCTGTTTGCTAATATTAACTGCACTGACTTTCAGAACAATTTGTGTTAGCCATATGGGGGAAAAATTCAAATTTGCACTTAGAAAGTTTTATTTCACTCTGAAATGTTCTGTATTTCCATAAAGATGTGACAGGCTTTTGTATCTTCATTGCATTTCTGATACGTGCAGTATTAAGTCACTACATTTCACGGTTTTCAGGACAATATTATGTGAGAGAGCTTTTAATCAGTCTGTTTGAAAATAAAATAAGAAGAAAGAAGAGGGAAAACCTCCTAATTGTTAAGATTGAGCTGAGGATAAAGAGTCTGCCATGACACTAAATCAGTCTTTGCCCATGGTTTAAATGTGACACAGAAACAGAACTGAGAACAAGAAAAATTCCTGAACAGGGCAGTTGGAATCAAATGACCTGATCTAACAGCAGCTCTGGATGTGTGTATATAGTTAAAAATGTAAAGAATTAGACGTAATTAGGTCTGAAGTATAAGATTATGCAAAGCTCAAAGCCATGGTCTCTCCTAGCAAATGGAACAAAGATACTGTTGGCAGCCTTGACGCCAGTTCATTAAATTGGCTAGTGGTCAAATCCCTAGTCAGTAGAAAATAAAGGAGTAACACCTAAGGTTTATACCAGTAATGCATGGAAATGAGTGTTCCAACATATCACAGAATAATCGAATGTCCTGTGTTGGAAGGGAATCACAAGGACCATTGAGTACAACTCCTGTCCGCTGCACAAGACAACCCAACATTCACACCATGGTCTGAGGGCATTGTCCAAATCCTTCTGGAATATTGACAGACGTAACTGCTGTGTCCAGTCATGGCTTTAGGGGCAAGCTTTGCCTTCACTGCCATCCAGAGCAACTGCTTGGGCTCCCCCGGTTACACTGAATTTTCCAGTGAAGTTCGGTGATACGTGCAAACACATGTATATATACTTAGAATCCTAGAATGCTTTGGGTTGGAAGGGACATTAGAGAATGTTCAGTTCTAACCACCTGTAGTGGGGCAGGGATGCCTTTCACTGGATCAGTTGTTGATCCTGTGCATGCATGCATGTAGGTATACGTATGCATACACACATATGTATGTAGGATAGATACTTATCTGTATCTGTGTCTATAGACACTTGAAAAAAAACATTGGCCCTGCAAAGCTGTTACATCCTGATATGCTTTTTCCAGTACCCAAAGCAGAAAAATCTCCATTGTCAAGAACAATTTTGCTTAAGATGTTCTTAATCAGCACTGAGGATATATTAACTTGGACAAGAAACATAGTACTTGTGAAACAGATGGCATTGGTCCCATGATACGCATTGCTAACAACCGATACTGCTCCTTCTTTGAGGAAGGCTGGTGATCAAGCAGCAAGCGAAAGCAACTAGGCTGATGGCTTGGGACCATTGGATGACTTCAGTTCAGTTGTTTGGCTAGAAAGCTGCCTGGAGGAGAAGGACCTGAGGGTGTTGGTTGACAGGGACTGAACATGAGCCAGCAGTGGCCCAGGTGGCCAAGAAGGCCAATGGCATCTTGGCTTGGATCAGAAACGGCGTGACCAGCAGGTCCAGGGAGGTTATTCTCCTTCTGTACCCGGCACTGGTGAGACAGCTCCTCGAATCCTGTGTTCAGTTCTGGGCCCCTCACCACAAGAAGGATGTTGAGGCTCTGGAGCGAGTCCAGAGAAGAGCAACAAAGCTGGTGAAGGGGCTGGAGAACGGGCCTTATGAGGAGCGGCTGAGAGAGCTGGGGTTGTTTAGCCTGGAGAAGAGGAGGCTGAGGGGAGACCTCATTGCTCTCTACAACTACCTGAAGGGAGGTTGTGGAGAGGAGGGAGCTGGGCTCTTCTCGCAAGTGACAGGGAACAGGGCAAGGGGGAATGGCCTCAAGCTCCACCAGGGGAGATTCAGGCTTGACATCAGAAAAAAATTTTTCCCAGAAAGGGTCATTGGGCACTGGCAGAGGCTGCCCAGGGAGGTGGTTGAGTCACCTTCCCTGGAGGTGTTTAAGGGTCGGGTGGATGAGGTGCTGAGGGATATGGTTTAATGATTGATGGGAATGATTGGATTCAATGATCCAGTGGGTCCTTTCCAACCTAGTGATTCTATGATTCTATGATCTGTGCTGAACATCCCTTTCCACAGCCTGCTTGGGAAAGAAGATGTGAGGAAGTAGCTTTTTGAGATGTTTGCTGAATCCTGCAGAGGTCTGTGAAGCTGCATTTCCCAGACAGCTGGAAGTTGGGTCTGCTCAGGGCACAGCAGGCTGCAGGTGTCCAGCCTGTTGAGCAGATGGATGCCCCAGCAGCTTGTCTGGCTGTACCAGCTGCCGGGGGGATGGGCAGCCCTGCAGCTTGTGGCGAGGGGATGCCACTCATGGGGGAAACCAGGCATGCAGCCCTGGTCGCCTCTGCCTTTCCCCATTGAAATTTCTAGTGGGATCATCTCACTCCAGAGAGATGGCATCCTGTCCTTTAAACAGCCAAAAAGCCCCCTCACCTTCTCACTTGCAAGTGTTTTTCCGTATGATAAGCAGAGGCTGAACACTTGCTAAAAATAATTTTTTTTGCTGTTTTTATTCTTAATTGATTTTGCCTTCCTCACTCAGCAAAGTGGTGTGAGCCAGAATGGCGAGAAACAGCGTAAGCACACCAAAACTAAAATGTTATGTATTTCTGTGAATTATCAGGAGTTATCTAGTGTTCAAAATCAGCTACATAACTAATTATTAAAAAACCTGCTGACACATGCTTATACAGTATTGAAGAGTAAGCTGTTACTGATCAGATCAGCAGAACCCATTTGAGAAAGCTGTTGATCAACGCGATGAAGAGGGCGACCTTCTTTAGAAGTTATGCAAACTGAAAAGAGCTAAATTCTGTTCTTAATTGTACAATGGTATGCTAAACTTAACTGACAAACACTAACTTCCAGGAGCCTTTCCCTGCCTGCTCTCTGCTTTCCCCTTCTAACAGGAATTAGGCTTCTAGCTGTGCATCTTAATCTTGACAACGACTTGTGCTATTCGTTGAGGATTCCTCCTTGTGAATTAGAAGGTCTTTCTCATAACAATTATCATAGAGTCATACAATGCTTTGGGCTGGGAGGGACCACTAATTCAATGGCCCGGCAATAAGCAGGGACATCTTCAGCTGGTTCAGGTTGCATAAAGCCCCATCCAACCTGACCTTGAATGCTTCCAAGGATGGGGCATCCACCACCTCTCTGGACAACCTGCTCCAGTGTTTCACCACCCTCTCTGTAAAAAGTTTCTTTCCTATATCCATGCTAAATCTACCATCCCTTAGTCTAAAACCACTAGCCCTTGTCCTGTCACAACAGTCCTTGCTAAAAAGTCTATCCCCATCTATAGGCTCCTTTCAAATACTGGGAGGAAACTATCAGTGATTTAGAAGTTGGGTTTTTTTTTTTCCTTTCACATGTGATGTTCAGAGAGTACCTTGGGATGCCCAGGAAGTTTTTCTTCTTAACTTAGCAGAAGCATTTACACTGTAGTTACAGGACTCTCTTCAAGTTTCCTGCCTGACACAAAGGTAGCTGCACCCTTACCAATCCACCCTGGTTATACCTGAATATGCCAACAGGGTATTTGATTACCTGCCCCAGTCCAGGTATATGGAGTTAGCTATTAGAAGTCCACATCTTGCTTCTAGGGCAAGCCAATTTGTGTTCATGCTGCAGCCTAGCAGTATGCAAGCGCGGCAGGCACACTGAAGCCTCAAAATCATTCAGTGTATTTTTGCAGCTCCCTCTGACATGACTTTTCTGTTCACCATATTCACACCACAGGCAACTCAATATTCTCTAGAGACTCTTACTCCACTAAACTGTCTCAGCTTCTGTCTTCTCAGTTGCAGGTGAGATGCATCAGCAGCTATATCAAAGAGACTTTGAGGTAAAAGAGATAACGTAATATATTGTATCCCAAGACTGATATGCTACTTGAATCTCCCTCAAGCCAAGTACATGGTACAGCTTCCAGGTACAAAGGATTTTTGGAGGAAAAAAAACCCCACTGATTCCTTCAATTCCTTGGCAATTATTACCTTTATTTTGGATTTTAAAACTTTTTTCCCAGGACAGAGTGAAGAGTGCAACATGTTAATACTTAATTCTGCAAATTGGGAAAAAAATATGTGTTTTTACAAATTAAGGGATGCCTTCTCTGTAAAGGCAGAGCTGGACAAGGATAACAAGGGAAGTTATCTACAGCTTTGTGTTAGGGCCAGAGACCTCAGGAAATGGCCACGATGCCTATAAATAAACGGACTCCAAAACAAATAAGTAAACACAGTTGAAGGCAAATAGACTCTGAAATGTGACGCTGTTATCAGGATGCATGTGACCAAGTGCTGTTAACCCACAAACGACCCAGGGCTGCTGTGAGGAGCAGGGAGCTGGGGCTCCCTGGGAGCTGGCAGCTCTGCCTGTCACTAAATCCTCATCCAGAGCTTAGGTGAAGGCATCCTGCTCCCCAGTAGGATTGTGGCAGGCACTGAGAGCCACAATCGAGCACAGCAACACTACCTTAATTATCTGTGCTCTGCTTCTGACAAGAAAGCAGTAGGTGCTTGTCATTTTTTTTCTGTTCTTCTTCCTTACACTGTGCATAGAGGTGAATAACTTTGGTCCTGCACATGTCACTTCATGCATGCAGTAATGCTAAAGCACAAAATTACTCCAGAAAAAGAACATGAAGGAGTTCTGAGTAATTCAACATGATTCTCATAAACAAGGATTTTGCTCTGCTGTAATTACACTGGCAGAATATGCCAAATATCTAAATAGTCCCCATTTTTTTTTTTCAGTAATTAGCAGCAAACTGTTCTGCTTTACAACCTGTTTCTGCCTTGAAAAGCCTCCAGCTCTGGAGTTCCAAACCAAAAATAAAATAAAATAGAATAAAATCTGAATAGTATACAAGTTAGCTTTATAAAGCAATTGACTGTAACTGCTATGCATTAAAACTGCAGGGTTGAGTCTAATTTACATCCACTTTTTTCCTTCAGAATAATATTAACACACCAAACAAGGTGATAAACTCTAATGCATTACAGAAGGAATTTATAATGACATAACATAAATTTGCTTTCTGCTTAGTATAATCTCTCTAGATGATAATTTTTGTTAAACTAAAAGTGAAGTTTTAAACAAATAGTTATTCCCATGACAAAAATACTGGCAGTAAACCACTGAGTATATGTGTAAT
Organism: Phaenicophaeus curvirostris; assembly: GCF_032191515.1. NCBI lineage: Eukaryota > Metazoa > Chordata > Aves > Cuculiformes > Cuculidae > Phaenicophaeus > Phaenicophaeus curvirostris. The sequence continues at coordinate 20,481,773 of NC_091431.1, forward strand.
TACTTTTGCATTGTATAATTTCTTAAAGTTTCTTAAATCTTTAAGCTTTCCTTCAATCTTCAATGTTTAATTTGATGCTCTCCTATTTTTTGGACGTAGTAATCACATAAGGATGTTGAGGCTCTGGAGCAAGTCCAGAGAAGAGCAACGAACCTGGTGAAGGGGCTGGAGAACAGGCCTTATGAGGAACGGCTGAGAGAGCTGGGGGTGTTTAGCCTGGAGAAGAGGAGGCTGAGGGGAGACCTCATTGCTCTCTACAACTACCTGAAAGGAGGTTGTGGAGAGGAGGGTGCTGGGCTCTTCTCCCAAGTGACAGGGGACAGGACAAGAGGGAATGGCCTCAAGCTCCGCCAGGGGAGGTTCAGGCTGGACATCAGGAAAAATTTTTCACAGAAAGGGTCATTGGGCACTGGAACAGGCTGCCTGGGAAGGTGGTTGACTCCCCTTCCCTGGAGGGGTTTAAGGGATGGGTGGACGAGGCGCTGAGGGCCATGGTTTAGTGATTGATGGGAATGGTTGGACTCGATGATCCTGTGGGTCTTTTCCAATTTAGTGATTCCGTGTGATTCTGTGAATACTGTTGTCCATCACATAGGATGATTAACATATCCCATGTACAGGTAGGAGTTGCATAGGGAAGCCTCCTATTCCTAAAAGAAAGTGGTTTTGTCCTACTTATTTGTACCCTAAGAGGAGGGGGAAACCTACTGCAAAATAAAAAAAAATATATATATATAGTTTGAAAGAGGAGCAAAATAAAACAGGTTAAATAAAATTTACATAAAAATTGACAATGTAAACTTGTTCCCTAATATTTCTTCATAAATAAATGTTGTGAATCTTAAATCTGAAAGGATTTTCTTAGCTATGGATCTCACAGCCTCACCTATTACTCCTATTATTTCTAATTTGGCTTTAATCCAAAAGTAAATTACAGGAGTGTGGAATTCCATATTTATCTTCCATTAAATTGCTGATCAAGTATGTTCATTTCACAAGTAAAAGACGGGTTTGGTAGTGGCTGATGTTGCCAACTCATCTTGAATCTGAAATTCAAGTTACAGCTGGATTTTCAGAACCGCATACAATTCTGGAAGACACAAAATTTTTGCTTCCTAAAATGCCTGTTGCACTTCACTGAAGTCAGTCTGGAGCCGGACTGAGGACATGGAGCTTCATAAATAGCTCTGTGGGCAGAAGATAAGAAGCAAGATACTGCAGTCGAATTCCAGCACCAGTAGCTGTCATTGTTCTGCAAGGAGACAGTGGTAAGACCGTAAGTATGTGGGTGTCACTGAACATATGCAAAGAGCTGACCTCTCTTGAAAGAAATGGCTACACTTATGCAAGATCTGCCTGGGCCCAGTACTCAGTAAAATCAACAGGAAAGGCTTTAATCGAGTGCACCCTTAGCAAGTTTGCGGACGACACTAAGCTGGGTGGAAGTGTCGACCTGCTGGAGGGTCGGGAGGCTCCAAAGGGATTTGAACAGGCTGGACCGCTGGGCAGAGTCCAACGGCAGGAGGTTTAACAAGGCCAAATGCCGGGTCCTGCACTTGGGGCACAACAACCCTATGCAGTGCTACAGACTAGGAGAAATCTGGCTGGAAAGCTGCCTGGAGGAGAGGGACCTGGGGGTGTTGGTTGACAACGACTGAATATGAGCCAGCAGTGGCCCAGGTGGCCAAGAAGGCCAATGGCATCTTGGCTTGGATCAGAAACAGTGTGACCAGCAGGTCCAGGGAGGTTATTCTCCCTCTGGACTCGGCACTGGTGAGACCGCTCCTGGAATCCTGTGTTCAGTTCTGGGCCCCTCACCACAAGAAGGATGTTGAGGCTCTGGAGCGAGTCCAGAGAAGAGCAACAAAGCTGGTGAAGGGGCTGGAGAACAGGCCTTATGAGGAGCGGCTGAGAGAGCTGGGGTTCTTTAGCCTGGAGAAGAGGAGGCTGAGGGGTGACCTCATTGCTCTCTACAACTACCTGAAAGGAGGTTGTAGAGAGGAGGGAGCCGGGCTTTTCTCCCAAGTGACAGGGGACAGGACAAGAGGGAATGGCGTCAAGCTCTGTCAGGGGAGGTTTAGGCTGGACATTAGGAAAAAATTCTTTACAGAAAGGGTCATTGGGCACTGGCAGAGGCTGCCCAGGGAGGTGGTTGAGTCACCTTCCCTGGAGGTGTTTAAGGCACGGGTGGATGAGGTGCTGAGGGACAGGGTTTAGTGTTTGATAGGAATGGTTGGACTCGATGATCTGGTGGGTCTCTTCCAACCTGGTTATTCTATGATTCTATGATTCTATGATTCTATGAATTAAATTCATTCAGGTGGCTGTGGGGGTTAATATGTTGGACAAACAATTAACATTGCAAAATCAAACCTTAGAAATGCAATTGGATACTGAATACGAAGATGCAATACTGCAATCACCACATAAGTTCAGCCTAAGCACCCTGGAGGTTTAGAACAGAAGAATGGTAACAAACACAATTAAAGTATTTCTTAGTGAATATACCACTAATGCATATTATTACTCAGACATATCAACAAATAAACAGATGCTGATAAAAATGTTAAAGGACAGTTGACAGTTGGAACTACTTATGTAAATGATGTATGTGGGCTTCCACAACAACACTGAATGTCCAAAGGAACTTTCAAGTTTTCTGAAGTTTGCTCGACAAGACAATTGAAATTTCTTTGCCTTTTTCAGATGTCCATGTTTGCTCTAACAGGAGCTGGGTTTTTTGGAGTGGGCACACGACAACCTGTCACCTAGAATCAAATTTTATATATCTTCTGTAACTCGCACCCCTAAAAGGGAGCTATTTACTGCTTCCTGGTGATATTTTAGTAAAAGTGAAAAAAAAAAAATAACATATTTTGGTTTGGCTTCAAAGACTGATACCCTACCACAAAATTTTAACACCTATCTGATTAGTGATACTAATAGCTCCAGACCTTTCAATAATGAACACATCAGCCTTCAATTCCTCCTTTCTTGCATCAAGCAGATCCATTTGTCACTATTGGTTTTAGGCTTTTCTGGTTTGTTTTGACAGTGGCGTACATCACCATCAGTCTTTCTGAACTGTCTACCAAGAGCTTGAGTTGATGGTAGTGGCTGCTACAACATAAAATCATGCCTTCCTTAAGGCTACTGTTTGAATTCATGCAATAAGTCACAAGATCCTCTTGAAAAGATCACAAAATAAATATCAGGAGTTGGTTTCCACCTCTGAAATTCTCTAAACCTGTCCTTAGCACCTCAAAATTTAAATAAAAAAACTAATTACACATTAAAGTTGATTTTGGTCTGCCTTGCAGGACCCATGCATCAGGTGACTTCCATACCGACACACATACAAACTAAATTCCTATGGGAAACTGAGACACTCATCATGCTGACAGTCCTGAGTAGATGGCCTCTTAGCTGGAATGGCACCAAGGTGCTTCACCAACAAATAGCAGCTGCTGTTAGCACCTCCTCGATCTCCGAGATGTGTGCCTATGCTTATGCATATATTCAATCTGACTGTTCCCTAAAGCTCTCTTCAGAGCCAAACGTGGCACAGTTAAAAGTCAGGAGTTTTATCCAAAGTAGCAGCTCTAATACAGTTTCACAACTTGCCCTAAGCCTTACTCAAAGTGCAGATAGCTTCAGTCAGTGCTTTTCACCTATGGCTGTTGGGAAGGGTGGAGGACAGCATTCAGGCTATCTTGTTTCAGACGCAAACTGCAGCTCAAGAATCACCATCACATTCAGACGTCTCAGCAAGACAGTTGAGTGAAAATACCCACGAAAGCACTCGAGATTTAACTTTCTTCCTTTGTTGCCTGGTCTTGAATTCGAAGCCTACTAGTAACTCCTAACCATCACTGATGGCTTTGGACTTCCACCTGAAAAGGAAAGATATTAAGACTACTGTTGAGGAAGAGGAGAAAAAGGGACATGAGGAACAGTGTATGGCATCTGCTGGAGGTAGGCACCCTGCACAATGAAATTAGGGATGCATAGAAATGTGGGGGACATGGGCGAGATCTTGAACTGCAGAATGAAAGCTGCCCCTGAAGGCACGGTGACCTGAATATTTAATTCCCATTGTCAGCCATCATGGGCTGTGGAAAGTTCAGACACCTGGAGGTTGGGAGGATGAGGAGGCTCTGCCCCAGCACCTTGGAGCTCCTGCCCATAACCATACACTAGAGCTGTGGGAATCCATACCACAGGAAGAGAAATGGCCAGGGAGAGCTGCAGCTCTTGGCTGGAACACCATTACCTGTTAAGGGCTGGCGAGCAGAGGCTGGAGCAGAGGCAGAATAGCTGGCTTCCCTCCTCCGAAAAAATACACACCTGCCATGCCTTGCTCTGAACACCCTTTGAATGAGAAACCAGGGCAGGACTGTCCTATCTGATGTCTCACGGCTGCCATCAGGCAACTTCCATCTATGAGAAAAATCTTTGACTCTGTTACCTGTACAGGAGGTAATCCACAAGATGCAGATGGTTAAAACAAAGCTGCTTAGGGAGGAAGAGTGTTAGTGAGACAGGTTATGCAGGTGTTTGTGCAGTGTCCATGGAGGAAGGATTGGAAGCTGCACTTCAAGCCAGAAGCTGGGCTGGGCGATCCCCTAGACTCCTCCAAAACAACATGTCTGTGAAGAGAGGATGCTCTGAAGAATGAGCAAGAAACAGGCCATCTTGGACAATGGTGAGATCTTGTTGAAGCTCCCCAGATTTCCTGTAGACTGTCTCAGTACTGCACAGCTGGTCTATATCTCTGGAGCCTTCTCTTTCCCAGCCTGAACAACTGCGCTTTTCTCAGCCTGCGCTGATAGCAGAGGTGCTCTAGCCTTCGGATCATCTTTGTGGCCCAGAATGAATGAACATCATCAGAATGAATGTTACTATAACAAAATTCTATCTGTAAGGACAGTTAGTAGTACATGCATTGATAGTTAAGGTTTGTGGTCTTGTAGTACTGATGATCACAAATTAGATTAACAGCTGTGGTCTCTTTTGCAAAGATGTGATTTTTTCTTTCCGGCTGGTTGTGCCAGAGTTGAGGTTGGCCAAAGAAAGTGGGCCAGAAGACCTGGCTGTGTTTAAAACAAGAAAAATAACAAACTCACAGTTTTATAATTGAAATAGTTATCCTTCCTATGTTTTTTTTTTCCATTCCTTTAATAGGAAGTTTAATCCTTAACGCTTCTATTAATGATAAAAATCACACAGCAAATGTTATATTAGCATATGAGAGAATTGCAATCCACTTTAAATCTGATCTCAGCAGGTTTTCAGGTGGTGTCTGTGTCCATGTGTCATCCCCGCCTGGCTTCATTCTTCAATCCTATTGACATGATCCCAAGTGCATGATTTCTGTCAATATTATTTCCTTCATTCCTGTCACAGGGGAAATGTGTATACCATGTACTTTTATCAAATATTTGCACCTTCCTACTCAAAAATAATAATGTTGTTTACATAAGTGAAAGATGCCTGCATATTTATAATCTTATCTGGTGCATAATATGAACAAAAAAATACATGAACTAGGCAGTTCAACTGAAAAATATGCTTCCTGTTACAGGAGAAAGATATATATTAAGTAATGTGCATACCTTGTTTTATGACAAAGGCCTGCCCCTGTTCTCCAAAGGTCATTGTTTCTCTTCTCTGAAGGGAAGGGAAAGAAAACTCAACAACGAACCAGGAAAGCCTTTTTTAGGCATGATTTCTAGCAATAATATAGAAGTTGAAATCTGCTACAGCTTGATTTCAGACACTTAGAAGCCTGGTGAGGGGTGACTGTGCAAGAAAGCTGGATCTGTAGATGAGCGAGATTGCTTCTTTATGGAAATTTCTCTGTTATTTAAATTTATTTTCATGTTTTACAAATTAGCCTGAAGAAGCAAAGTCTAAGAAGGGCTTTAAACACAAAACCCAGCAATTTTACTGAAAGCGTGATTGGTGTGTATTCATTAGGGTGCTAGAAAATACTAATTAGTTGGAATCAGATTACTGCAAAAGCTTATACTTCTTTTACATAAACTCTAGCTGTTGGTTTTTTTTAAGTACATATGAGTGATCCCACTTTTTCACCATAGAAACTCTTTTGAAGTTACTGAATGCTTTGAGAAATACTGTCTCTTCTGTAAATTCTCTAGATTTTTAAAAACCTTCACATATTCCTCTGTTGTCCTTTGGTGGTCAGTTAACTGTCTGGGACTCAGATGAACAAAGATGCTGAGCTGTTAGGCCACTGTGTTGTGAGATATTGGCCATCATTAGCTGGTTCCAAAGTCCTGAAAATCCCTGGATGGGACTGATTCAGTGGTCTGGCGAGGTTCTGTGCTGCATGAGAACATAATCTTCGTCTTACACCCTTGGAGTCATTTTGGTCTGTCAGAGGTAAACCAGAAGTGAACGCCCTCAGAACAAAAGAGAGTGTCAATACTGGACTGTATTTTGAAAACAAAACAGATGCTTGTTAATGAGAAGCTTGACCTGAGCCATCAGTGTGCACTCACAGCCCAGAAGGCCAACCATATCCTGGGCTGCATCAGAAAAAGCGTGGCCAGCAGAGTAAAGGAGGTCATTCTGCCCCTCTACTCCAACCTCATGAGACCCCATCTGAGTATTGTGTCCAGTTCTGGAATCCTCAACACAAGAAAGATAAGGAACTGTTGGAATGGGTCCAGAGGAGGCTACAAAGGTGTTCAGAGGGCTGGAGCACCTCTTCTATGAGGACAGGCTGAGAGAGTTGGAGGTGTTCAGCCTGGACCTGAAGGGGGCCCACAGGAAAGCTGGGGAGAGAGTCTTTTTACAGGGAATGTAGAGGTAGGACACGGGGGAATGGCTATAATTGGAAGGGGGAAAATTTAGATTAGACATTAAGAAGAAATTCTTCACGATGAGAGTGGTGAGGCAGTGGCACAGGTTGCCCAAGGAAGTTGTGGCTGCCCCATCCCTGGAGGTGTTCAGGGTCAGGTTGGATGGGGTTTTGAGTAGCCTGGTCTGACGGGAGGTGTCCCTGCCCATGGCAGCGGGGTTGTAACTACATGGGCTTTAAGGTCCCTTCCAACCCACATCATTCTGTGATCCTATGATTCTGCATGTGTTATTGATTATAAATTACTGCCTGTATGAGACTTCAATAAGTAATCTTACTCAAGCATAAACACACACAGAAGCAGAGATGCGATTCTTGTACTTAGTGTGCAATATATCACAAATTTACAAAGGTGTTAACACTCAAATGTTTTAGGAGTTGATCAACTACTGAACCAACTGTAAGCTCCTGGCAAACTGGAAATTATTTGTAAGGTAGTGAAAAGTATTCTGTCCATTCTTATCTCTCTCTGATCAGAAATGCAAGAACTTATTCCAACAAACAGTATTTTCAATTATTTCAAAAGGATGCAGCAGTCTGTCACAACCTTCTTGTAGACTAAATCTAGTCTGGTTACCGAGGTCTCTAGTCAATTCCATTTTCAGTCGAACTGCAGTATGACAGGGTTATGCGTAACCTCCTGAAATAAAGCAGGCTGTACAATAGCTGCTATAAACTGTGGTAGCTGTATTAGTAACCTCTCTGTAGGCAATGGTGAGACACCTTGGTGTCATCAGCAAACTTGCACTCGATCCTACCGGCTATGTTGCTGATGAAGGTATTAAACAGTGCTGTTAAACAGAAATGCAGGTGTGGGATCTATGCCTTCTACACAGCCTTCCCAAAGCAGCCCTTGGTGTTGTCAGACCATGCTCCCATAGTACAGAACTTATTTTTTAATGATTCAGCAGATATTTGGGATTTCTTCTGTTTTAAAGAAAGCACAAAGAAAAGAGTACACTTCAGAGATTTACTTTTGCAGTGAGAATGAATTGGCAGCAGGCTAAATGTGTTGAGTGGTAATTAACAGTAATATACACAGCTTCTGTGCTAGCAATCCCTTAAATAAAATCACGTGACCTAATACAGGGACAGGAATACTTCTTTCTGTGCTTGGTTGCTGCCCTCTCTTGGTAGCATGACCAGCCTCCAGGAGAGAAAACAGAATGGAGGTTGTCAAGGAAAGCAGCTGTGGAAGGGTGACTATATGATTTAATAGCAGTGAACAATCCAGGGCTCAACATTCAGGATTAAACCTGGCGTTGCCCTTTAAGCCTTCCTCGGTATGCTGACCGAGAGAAGCGCGTACCAAAGCCCGGAACTCAGCGCCGGAAAGTCCCTGAACCGGTCGGCCCGGCCCGGCCCGGTACCTTTCGCGCGCTCAAACCTCTTGAGCCAATCCTGTAACTTTTAAGGCGTGGACAGTTCAATTGGACCAATTGTAAGTTGTTTCTTGGCGCATGCTCTGCTGGAAAGGTATATAAGGAGTGTTGTGTTTACGAATAAAGGAGAACGACCATACTCATATTGAGAGTCATCGTTACTCGGGGTCCGGCTCCCACACCCATATCTGGTAGCAGAGGATGGTTCAGGTTCCTCTTTTTTAATTTCTCCGTGACTGCGGAAAGGCAGCGAGAGGAGGGGGTGTTGGGAAAAAATCCGGCTAAGGGTAGCACTATCTGGGTCCAAAGGGGCAGGATAGATGCTGGAGTGTGAGGTCGCGACTCACCCCTTAGGCGCAGCTATGGAAACAGATGCTGCGGCCACTCTGCTGGCGGGAATCCTCTCTAAGAGAGGGCATGATATACCCGTAAAGCAGGTAGTAGGTTTAATACAGTTAGGTCAAAGATTGGGTCATTTTGAAGACCTGCATACGATATTTTCGGTCACGGACTGGCAAAACTACGGGGATACGTTACGGGACAAAACTATTTCGGGATCCGAAAAGGAACGAAAAGCGGTTAAGGCCGTCCGTGCAGATTGGCGTCTCGTTTTAGAGACATTAAAGGAGATGAACGCGGAAAGGGAGGTAGCTCGTGCAGCAATTCGGATGCTGGGACCTGCATCTAACGTTGAAAGGGTTCCAGCCAAATCAGGTCCGATTTCGCGGTTATTCGGACTGCCTGCGGTAAAAGGCATGATAGGAACTGTGTGTAAAACCATTAATGACTTGAAAAGGGAGGATGAAGTTGAGGAGTGGAACGGGATCACCGCGCAACAGCCGATCGAATCGGAAGTTGATTCTTTGAGCGGTTCCGGCTCGACTGAGGAGGACGCGGAAGTGCGTCGGGAGGGAGGAACGGCTGGCTGCGGTCGCCGCCCTCGTCCTGGCGCCCCTCCTCCACTGCGGCCCTCTACTCCTCCCATCGAGGAACTGATTCCTTCAGCGCCACCCACATCTGGTAGCAGGGTCATTAAGGATACTATAATGCAGGGACACTGGATGACTCCAAATAACAGTGAAGGGCTTATGCACTTAGCCTTTCCTGTAATTCAAGAAAACGGATAAGGAAAGAGGGAGATAACAGCATCTCTCATGACCTCACATTCAATTAGAATTTTCCAACTGTATTAATATGTTGTAATATATTTTGTTTTCACATGTCCTTTTCCATAAATGTTGCAATCGGTGCCTTAAAGATCATCTTAAATTTGGTATATTCTGAAAAATGATTTGTTTTCATGTCCCAAAGGGATAGGCTCCAGAAGAATCTGGGAGTGGTCTCTCTTTTTTAGAAATTATTTTTGTTTAATTCTCTAGTTTAAAAGAGACAACCAACCCTTTAGCGACATGGCGTTAAAAACCTTAATAGACATGTTAGCAGCAAGAGGGCTTGTTATTGCACCTGACAAGGTACAAAGATCAAGCCCCTGGAAATATTTGGGTTGGCATATCACCGATGCTCAAATTCGGCCTCAAAAGATAGAGCTCAAAACTTGTTTAAAAACAGTAAAAGTTTTTAAACTTTTTAAACTAGCAGTGTGACATTCAATGGGTACGTAACTGTGTCGGGATTTCAAACACCAAAATTGCCCCGCTGACTGCGTTATTACGCAGTGCAGACCCAGCTCATGAGATCGAACTTACTGCAGAACACCATAGCCTGTTGCAAAAAATTGTTTGCAAATAGCAAACTTCTTGGTCATCTCAGCGAATCGTAGATATACCTATTTCATTTATAGTGTGTAATGGTTTAGAATCACCGTATGCCGTCATTTGTCAGTGGCAAAACAAAAAGGGGGAGACAGTCTCTACCTTACTGGATAGTAATGCCACTGACAAAGATGGGTTTGATGAATTTATCATCTTGGAATGGGTATTTCTAAGAGTGCAGCCAAAAGACGAGGATCGTCTTGTCTAAATGGGGAGTTCGACACCTTACAGGGATTCCACATTCCCCTACTGGACAAGCTTTGGTAGAGCGAACGCATCTAGTTTTAAAAGATTATTTGCAAAAGCAGAAAGGGGAAAACATGGATGCGCAAATGAGGTTAAGTAAGGCATTATTTACGTTGAACTATTTGTGTTTGATGGGTAACAGAGAAGAGCCATCTGTAGTAATACATCATCAGAGTATAAAGTTAAGTGAAAAAACAACTATTCCTTGCTTTCGAGTGTTATATAGGGATCCGATAACTGGGGTATGGAAAGGACCTGTTGCTGTTATATTCAATGGTCGAGGATATATGTGTGTTTCCACAGAGGGTGGTCCAAAATGGATACCAGCTAGAAGCATTCGACCCTATCGAGAATCATCTATGGCATGCGACCAATTGCCAACACAAGAAGACAATGCGAGTGAATAAGTGAAGAGATCAAAAGTTTGTTATCTGGATTTTTTGTGTACTTGTTGTAGTTGGATTAATGTTGTTGATAATGGTTGTTTTAGGGACAGCACTTTTTAGCTGTGTAATATTAATTGTAAGAAAAAATGTTGTTACAAGTAATGTTGAAGCCTGGCTTGTTCAAAAACAAAAAGGGGGATTTGTGGAAGGGTGATTATATGATTTAATAGCAGTGAACAATCCAGGGCTCAACATTCAGGATTAAACCTGGCGTTCCCCTTTAAGCCTTCCTCGGTATGCTGACCGAGAGAAGCGCGTACCAAAAGCCTGGGACTCAGCGCCGGAAAGTCCCTGAAACGGCCGGACCGGTACCTTTCGCGCGCTCAAACTTCTTGAGCCAATCCTGTAACTTTTAAGGCGTGGACAGTTCAATTGGACCAATTGTAAGTTGTTTCTTGGCGCATGCTCTGCTGGAAAGGTATATAAGGAGTGTTGTGTTTACGTATAAATGAGAACGACCATACTCATATTGAGATTCATCGTTACTCGGGGTCCGGCTCCCACACCCATAAGCAGCAAACCACATTGACTCGGAGAACATGGGAGCATGAGTTTTGTTCTGAAGAAAACTGCAATCCTTTTCAACTTTGGAAAAATAAGCTAGTTCTGCTGTCTTTTCTAAAACAAGGTTCATTGACTCAGTATGTTTGTGAGAGGGAGAATTGGTCTGGATGAGGAAACTGTGTCACAGATATGTCACCACCCATCCCTGTACACTGAAATATGGGGTATGTTTTTTCATATTCTCAGTGTACTCTTACCCAGTATATTCTTCCTGCTGGGCTATAACTGTCTCCACTTCCAGGAATGCTTCAGACTAGCTCGGGGTTTTATACTACCCATTACTATCCCCTTAACGTTTCCAAGGATGTTAAAACAACATTGCAGCAAGTTTCTCAGAAACTACTTTGAACTACTTTTGCAGCCACAGCACGACAGCCAAACCTTTTATGAAAATATTGCTTAAAACCACAGATTTAGAGAACTGCAAATGCACATCAAGAAGGCATGGCTTTCAGTCATGGCATGCAGTGCTGCTTTGGGACAACTTGCACACAACACTCAGTACATCTTTTTAGCTGCTCTCCCTGCTACCTATTGCACCTCTTCCCAAGGTTTAACAAGACCAAGTGCTGAGACCCACCCTTGGAAAATGACAACCCTGTACAGTGCTACCGGACTGGGGAGTAGCGGCTGGCAAGCTGCCTGCTGAGAAGGACCTGGGGCTGTTGGTTTACAGCACCTGAACAAGACCAAACAGTGGCCAAGAAGGGCAATGACATCTTCACTTGTATCAGAAACAGTGTGGCCAGCAGGAGCAGGTATGGGATCGTCACCCTGTACTCAGCACTGGTGAGGCTGCAGCTTGAATCCTGTGTTCAGTTTTGACCCCATCATTACAGGTAGGACATTGAGGTTCTGGAGCGCATCCAGAGAAAGGGAAGGAAGTAGGTGAAGGGGCAGGAGAACAAGTCTTATGAGAGGCAGCTGAGGGAACTGGGGCTGTTTAGTCTGGAGAAAAGGAGGCTGAGGGGAGACCTTATCACTGTCTACAACTGCCTGAAAGGAGGCTGTAGTGAGGTGGGTGCTGGTCTCTTCTCCCAGGTAACAAGTGATAGGATGGAAGGAAATGGCCTAAAGTTGCATCAGGGGACGTTCAGATCACACATGAGGAAAGGTCTCTTCACTGAAAGGGTTCTCAGGCACTGACAGGGCTGCCCAGGGAGGCGGTGGAGTCGCCATCCCCTGAAGCACTCAGGGGTATGGGTTAGTAGTGCACAGATACAGTTGGACTCCACAATCTCAAATGTCTTTTCCAATCCAGTGATTCTATGATTCTATATTAAACTACAGAAACATGAAAAGATAAAGCAGATCCCAAATAACCTCTGGTATCTGTAGTCAAGCACAGAATCCCACCTCAACAGGAACAGATTTATAACTGCCTGCACTACTAAAGTGCTCAGAAAACATACAGGAAACACACTATCCTGCTGAAACTTGAGTTTTCCTAGTGACCTGAATACACGGCTAACTATGAACAGCAGTGAACCAGTACACTTCTTTGTGTCTATCGGCAGAAGATCAAGTGTCAGTGGCAGACTAACTGTGGTATGTTAAAATACAAGTTGACCACTTAAATTGTTATTCAAAGCTGTTTTTAAGAATAATGCTCCCCACTCCTACATGCAAACAAAACAATCAGACCAAATTCATATATTAATTTTTATTTTCCCATACAATATTCACAGGGTCTGCTTTTGTCTTATTCAAACTAAACTTTCCCCCCAAAAAAACTAAAGGAAGAACTGACATTTCAGGACATGAGAAGAAGTTCTGTAAACATAAAACATCCAAGGAATAGTTGAAACCTAGGGCCTTTAGCGATTAAAAACACAGTTATATCCCCATTAATGCAGGCCATTTACCTGTGTAGTACACTGTTAAGCAAATTATTCTTTCCACATATTAAAGATGCAGCTTTAACTAAAAGTCACAACACAATTTTTCACCCACTGAGTGTTAGCATGTGTTTTATTATATCCTATTCAATCACTTATTTTAAAAACTATATACAGCTATGTTTGAACATGTGTATTTGTGCCATGGTTTTAATAACACAAAAATAAAGGCATTTTTAAGCTATTGCTGCATATTATGCAGCAGTGAGGAGAACTATTAGACATTCTGGGGGCCTGAAAGGGTCAAAGACAGAATAATGAAAGCCAAGAGCCTGGAGAGCAATATTCTGTCTGGCCTGAAAGGGTCAGGAACAGAGTATCATGCCAACAACAAAGCTGCTCCTCCTGAAAGGGAGGTTGTGGACTATCAGGGCTCTTGGCAACATGCTTAGTTTCTCATCATTCCAGGGCCCGAGTTAAATATATTTCCAGGGCACCTGCAGGTCTAAGATAAGACCAGCACAAACAGAAGAATGTGTGAATCCTTGAACAGACACGTAGTCCCTCACTTGTAGAACTTGCATAACTTGTATTCTCACGGTAAGAATAGCAGTAACGTAAACAGTGCACTCAAGCTTGGTAGAAACTGACAAGCTCTCCCAGGAGAGTATAAAAACTCTGGTTGAGGAATAAAGAATTGCTACTTGCCACCAGAGCAGTAGTCCGTCTAGTCTCTCTAAGACGTCCCTGTGAGCTGGTCTCCGTCACAGCAGGACACCAGAGGACTGGTTTGGATACCTAACTTCAATGCAAAAGTTAAGTCCACTAAACCCATGCAGTGGCAGTAATATTGAGCTAACCAGTCCCACTTCACACATTCAAACATAATGAAAGAATAGAGAGATGTGTACAAGATGGCCAACTGTTACCTGTTTTATCCTGTTTACTCATTTTGACAGCAAACAGAACAACTCAGTGGAAAAAACCCCAACATGTTTCAAACTTTAAAGCAAATGTTTCTGCTGTGATTAAAGCTACACAAGTGATATTCAAACTCCAGAACATGACTGTGGAAGCTATCAAAATTAAACCATGTGCTCATCCCACACTTGCATCCAAAGTGTACCAGTTGCTTCATTATTGTGTGCAATGCAGCACAAGAAGTGCTGAGTATCAGTTGCTGAAACACAAGAATAAAGCCTACAGGTACAATCAAGAATATTGTGTGCAGGCACAGATTTATATCGTAAGAATAAAGTACTTGGGGTTTTTTTGCTTTCTAATCTGTGTGAACCTTACTATTTCTGGGAAGCTTGCATCCCTAAATGGGACTGCAGCATTTAAAATTCAGTACAGGATAGAAAAACATTACATATAATCCTGCATTTACATACATTAAGCTTCTTTTAAACAATTGCTAAGCTGTTTGAGGTTTTTTCTTCAATTTCCAAGAGAGCAGTTGTTCAGTCTACAACAGAGAGTATATGCGCATTTCTTTCTTCAGCCATCACAAGGTTTTAAAATTAAATCATCTTAGATGAACTCTTCAGACTGCTCAAGTGTCACCTGAACATATAATTTCAATTTTTTGCTAGAAATAATACAGGCAGTTAATAAGGGTTTAGCATCCTTTCTCTTCTTGCTGAGAAATTGCTTAAGAAACATTTTTTTAATTAGCCGATAATATATGACAGTTTTTTCACTGTAATTTAGTTTATGTGGACTTAAGAAGTTGGTCAGTCTATTTATTCCTCCAGAGGCATTTGAAGGAGTTTAGCCTTATTACGACCAGCTCAATTCAAGCTACTTGTAGGTACAGACATTTACTATCTTCCACATCCAAATAAAACGAGACTTTACAGTACATAAGCTACTGAAGATGCAAGCAGTGGAAATAATGTCACTACAACTCTGCCAAAAAGATAACCTGAAATATTTAAAACATTTCCTGACCACTAGCAAAAAAAAAAAGAGTGGCAATTAGATGCACAAGGCCATCAAGTATCAGTGCACCACACCCAGGAAAAGTAAAAGTAACAGCACTCGTGTAATGCAGTATCAATATCTAATCGGCCTCTTACTAGGAAAACAATTTAGTAAAAAGCTTTGTATGTGCCTAACACATAATATAGCCTCATTCAGTGCTGGTGCTATGCTGCTTAACAGATGAAGTTACTTCTGGTCTTATATCCAGAAAGCAATAGCAGCACATTAGAGTACAGAAACTGTACAGTTTCAGTGACAAAGTTGTAAGGTTTCCTGTTTTATTGCATGTTTTCTAAAACTAGAGATTTGGACTTTTTGATACAGAAAGTGGATTTCCTGAGTAGTCTCAGCTTACAATTCGTTGAGTGAAACCGACATTGTAAAAGAGGAAATGCATTTGTTTTAATATAGAACAATGTATGTTTAAGCAATCAAACTCAAGTACAAAATTTAGCAAGTTTTGAAGGTGCAGACTAACCAGGCTGATTGAGAATCTGCACCATAATGTAGTGTCAAGCTTACAACAATTTCATAAATGAGCAAGGGGTATCACTGGATTATTTTTTTTTAACAGCAAATCAAAACAGGGCACTACAGTTCATCACATTTGCCTTCCTATAATCCAATATACTCAGCCTGAACATTAAAATAAAATCAAATTTTCGCGTATATTAGCTCTCATATCAGACGCTAAACTGTTGGGTTATTTTAAAGAGCTCTACTACAGATGGCTAATCTTATCGGTAAAATAAAACTCATTTCGGATTTAAATCAGTAGAAATAAAGGAAGGCTGATCACTGCCAGCTATTTAATACAAGAATCAGAAAAAACGTAAGTTTTGAATATTTTTAAAATATTTCAAATCGCGTGTCCCTTTTGTAACATTTTGAGTGTTTTATGATTTTTAAGGGATAAGGGGTAGATACATTTGAATGTTGCATATATTCAGATCCTTTGTACCTGCAATTAATTGGAGAACAGTAATTTTTACAGATGAGTAGCACACAATGACCTGAAGCATTACCACTGCCAGTTATGATCCAACACGGGTTGTCGTGGTTCTTTTATCTGAGAAGAAGCTTTTAAGGAGAAATACCTGCCCAATACTAACGACAAGAAGAATGATTGCTTCCCCTATGGACCAGTAGGCCACCCTCGTGTTTAAATCCTCTGCTCTGCTGCGGCCCTGCGCTTCCCTCAAGCGGAAATGAGTCTGATAATCGATGACTGACTTCAAAGCCTCATGAATTGAAACACACGCAGACTCCATCTAGAGAAACAAACAAAGACACATCACTGAATTAAGAACCCTTCTAGTACTTTTCTCTGTGAAGTTTTGTGGCTTGACATTTAAAATTCGGATTCATGTAACTTTGCAAGCTAAGGATTAATGCAGTCTAGTCCACATTGTCAGACTGAAATACTGTAAATGCAGTAAAATTTAACTTGTATTGATCAAACTCTATACATAGGAATGCAACAGAGTATTAAATACAGAGGCATGTAAAACTGCAGATCTAATAAAGTGCAACAGGCTCTGAAGAAAATGACACAAATCCTCAATTTATATATATTTTGGTTCAAAACAAACACTAGAAACACTTCTGAAATATTAGTGACCTCCCAGTTGTCAATTCAACACAACCTAAAAAACCAACAGTTGCTTGTAACATGAAGTTGCACATAGTATATATTAAACGCTTCTGTGTTTCTACAAGTACAACATTCTTCATTGTATAATTCTAACTCAAGCTGTACAACATCCTAAAAATCCACATTACTGAACTCAATATATTCTTCTGGCGAGACATCCTTCTCCTAGTCATGTACACAAAGAAGTTAGAGAAAGGACAATTCTGTCATCTTTCAGTGTTCTCAAATGCCCCATAACAAAACTATAAAATGAATACTTAACAAATTGCTCAACTTCAATGACATTTTTCATTTAAAAAATATTACTAGTTTTCCATGCCCTAGGTCACATAAACTTCCTCACTTTCAGTTTATCTTCTGAAAGTCAGTAGCACTCACTGTGTTTTGATCACCAAGACATTAATCAATAGAGCTTCGAAACACTTAATATCTAGTCACAGATTGTTTTTCTGTTTTATGTCTTAAAGTTAGTAATTCCTGAAAATCAAACAGCAGAATCGATTAGAAAAGGAGATGTCTGACACCCTGATTAGACCACTCTCAGTTGCTTATACCTGTGTCTATCTTTTCACGCTAATGACTTTCAAGACAGCTGTTGGAACAAGCCTTAAGGCATCTTTCTCAACAAGATTTCACGAAGAGTTTTTCTGAACTAAGTTCTGCCACTGGTCTCACTGATAAATCTTAAGAGTTCTAGTTTGCACAAGGGATTTAAACACAAACTCACTCTAGTTTTATAGATTTACCTTTTACTGCCACTGTGAAAGGCTGCCCAAATTTGGCCATGGTACAAGCCGCAAAAAAACTGCAACAAGAAACATCTTACCAAATATGTGTTGTGCTCTGAAAAATAACTTTCCTTTTCCCAAATACCTTATTTCCATTGTACATGTTACACCCCAGTGATAAACTTTTTTTTTTAATATATATATCTTCTCCTGCAGGCTGCAAGGGGCTGCGGGGATGCTAGACCCAAGAACTGCATGTTTTGCATTCTCAAAATCCCTCTGATGATGCCATGCTGGCAAAGCAAAAAACAGATGTAACAGAATACAAATATTGAACAGAATGAAGACCAAAGTAAGGAAGAGAGATAGAAAGGTAACAGGATCAAGAACTGGAATTCAAAATAAACCAAAGCAGAGAAGTGACAAGAAGAAAGACTTATAAAAGTTATAGTTGAATTCACACCAAGTCATCTACTTGTTACAGATTTCAGATACTGCCGATTTATTTGTGGTAAATTCAAGAACGGCATTTGGGAAGCAGTATTTATACCACTCAGTTCAGACTAGCGAAACAGAGAACATGTCCAGCATTCTTTAATGCCTGATTAAAGAAAGGTTTGGTGACGGTTATAATGTAACAACACTAGTGGGAATTCACCAAGCAAGTGTTCCAAGGGAAGTTTTGATGATTTTTACGTTGGGTACACGTGGTACAAAACTGAAATATACTGACAATATAGCAACAATGTCCTGACACTTTTTAGTGTCTTATAAAGGACAAATATCTAAAAGACTGCTAAATATGTCTGGTTTTGTAAATTTGTTTATTTTGCTAGAATTATTTCTCCATTTTAAATATGACACTTACATGAGAGGCCAGCTTAAGCTCTCCTCAAAAACTCTCTCTACCATTTAAAATATAAAAATAATTCTCACAGTTTCTCCAAAGTTTGGAAATTGGGAAAACCCTGTTCCACTGATATTGGCAGAAATCCACACATCAAGATGCACAGAACCAGGGCATTAAAAGGAAGCACCCTTAAAAAAGGAACCAAAATGTCCCCACAAACAAACAACAAAAGAACGCAGTGGCCTGGAGCATAAGGTTTAAGTACTCTAATGTTCTCTAAGACCTTGATGATTCCTTCCCAGCTCTGCTCTGTGTTCTATAAACCCTATCTTCAGAAAGTCTGTTTGTAGTAATTCAGATTATTTTAAAAGCCCCAAACCACTGACTTTCAAAAGTGATATGGACATCTAATGCAGCCGAACTTGAAAGAAACAGCGCCTCCCCCTAACAGCTGCTGTAAAACAGAACAGCTTTTTACCTGGGTAAGTGCAGTTACTCTGTTCTCACTAGGAAACAGTGGTGGATCTTCTCCAACCTGGAAATCGAAGTACACAGTTTTGTGTGTGAAAGTAGAAAATTCATTGCTGAAGCAGAATTTGTATGTTCCATTTCTGGATGCAGTAAATGTGAAGCTATCATATTGTTTCTTCATCTCTTTGTATAACACAGTGCCATCAGGATCTTCCAACCGACAGTCAACATCATAATGACCTCCAGTGATCACCTGAAAGTGTAAAACAAGATATTGCCTTTTTAGCAAAACAGACATTGGTATATTTCTTCTAAGAATGATTTGTCAAGTGGCACTGCAGAACTTCTTGTTTTAGCAAATGTTTTAGAATTTAATACATTAATTTAAAAAATCTTTCAAACCAAGTCTGAAAAATTATTTTCTTATTGAAACACTCAAAATAGCTTAGGTTCAGGGTACCTAACTTCAATGATGCTTTTAAACCATCAAGGAGAGCAATTTTAGTTACTTTGTTATGAATAACACTACAACAGCAAAGGCTAAAGTAGATGAAACTTGATGGGGCAGTAAAGATATGACTGTAAAAATTCAACCCTTTGCTATAACCACATGTCTTCCATGGAACTGATTCAGAGAGGAGATCCTGGACACGCTCTTTTGATTAACTCAAACTGCTTTAAAGTGCAGGAATGGCATTTGACCAGTAGAACAGGTATTTCAGTCTGGCTTATCTTCAGCTGTGCTTGTGAACACAGCAATGTTCTGGGAGGTCTGCTGCCTCCCTTCTGCAGTTACCCGCAGCAATTTTTTCCCCCCAAACCAGCACAACCAGATAATGCCTACAAATGACTCAAAACATCACATGGTATTCTCAAGGGTTATTTAAGGCTTAGATTATTACTGGTCTACAGTATATTGCTCTGTAGACTAGTTATCCCACCTCTACTGACAGACTAATCAGTAGCTGAGGTAGTCATAACTTGGGTATCCTGATGACTCTTGGGCTAGTAGTTTTACATTTAATCCTTGCTCTAAACGCTTTGCTTTTAAGATAAAGCACATTGAAGGAGGAAGAGATTTATATCTAAAGACATGCCCCTTTTCTATCTATGCAGAAGGCACTAGAACAATTTAGTATCTGCACTTCAGTTCACATTATATTATTTAAACTTACATCAGATTACTGAGGCATCGAGTTACTAAAATGAAAACACTAAGGGTACAACTGAAATAACAACGGATCTGAGCAGCAGCTGCTCTGCAAAAGGAAGTTTTACAAATATTCACACGCAGTATCTTCACAGTTTTTCAAAAAATGTCATGACAGGATACAAAGGGCAAAATGATTTTTGGATGCCTGGATCTATGGATGTCTCTCCTTGGATGTCTTCATCTATTTATGATTATCATAAAGAAATGCTTACCTGGTTGAAAGAAAAATAAAAGCAAGATTTTCTGTAATGAAAAAACAGCTCATTTCTGTAGTATGATTTCAAATTTGACAGGGGTGTTCTTTTTCCCAATTACATGAAAGTCACTCATGTTCAGTTACATCGAAGACCCTGAAAGGGCCAGATGACACATGCATGGTGAATCACAGAATGTCCTGAGCTAGAAGGGACTCACAAGGACTCCTGTCCCAGCATAGGACCAAGTTCCCCTAGGATTCCTTCCCACAGAGCTTGCTTGAGCCTCCTCTCTGCTTGAGACAAAGGACATGCACACAGTGTTTCTGTCTACAGGTGGGTGGTCAAATCCAGGCTTTACTTTTAACAACGTTGCTTCTGTTCTGATCACTGGCAAAAGTGACACTAGCAGGCTTATCTGTCCAGCAACCTCCTACAATAACCACTTCAAATGAGGAAGGTAAGCACTGCACAGAGATAACTTTCTGAAAGTTAATAGGCAGGGTCAAGAAACAAATGATTTAAGTATCTAAGAAAGGATCGGAATATAGAGGCCAGAGTAACAAGGATATTTGGCAGCAATGCGCTCCAATATAAGAAACACAGGCCAGCAGCCAGGCAAGAAAAAATACACGGGACTTCAACAAGAAAAGTCAAACCATAGAAGTCCACAGCCCCTTCAAAAGCCCCAAAGGCAACTGTGATTCCCATCATCCAGGATGACTTCTCTCTCACACTGCTGCTCTCCTGTCAGTGATTTTACCACTTGCAGTGACAGACTGAAAGGTCTGAACTCAGCCAACACCCTCAAGGGCTCCAAAACTGTCAGGGCTGTTTGACTCTATGTATCTCAAAGTCACACAGCATGCTCTAACATGGTGGCTGCACGTTCAAACTGTAAGGAAGTGGGGAAAATAAGGAAAACTGTGCAGCTTCACTTAATACATGCATGTTAACCACAGTTTTCCATAAGATATCAGTGACCTGCATGTTTTCTTCTACGCAAGACTGCTGTTTTGCTACAGCCCTCGGACATTTTGACAGTACTCCATACGTATTCCATCATTTTCTTTATGTTTTCTATGTTATTCCCGTTTCAACCATCCTCTGAAATGAGAAGCATTACCTCCCCAAGTTGTAATGTGCTCATCATGCTAACGCTTCGTAAATTGCAAGGAAATGACTTTCGATGCACCTTGCTGGGTGGGCGCATTAAGTATTCTCTAGGCTCTTCAGATGAGACATTACATGACAAGGACCAGGACACCATATACTGCTAGTTTTGGGGGCCAATTTTATCTGCTTTACTTCACTCTGAGCAATTCACACCTCCCTGTTATTCCTGTGGAGTATATGGCATGCAGCATCACCTGAGCTGAGCTGGAATATGCATTGCCTTCAATGCATACTGCTGTATGAGAAGCATATGAAGTCACTTGGTCTGTTCAGCCTGAAGGAGGCTTAGGGGAGACCTCATCATGGACTGCAGCTTGGGATCAATGACTCTTGTGAGTCTCTTCCAATTCAGGACATTCTGTGATCCTATGATACAATTCTATGACCGGCTCAGAGTGGCAAAGCAGCATGCGGTGAACTACAGTCATAAAAACATTTGGCTGGAAAAGATCTTTGAGATTACCAAATCCAACCATATCTGTCAACAACTAAACCAGACCCCTGAGCACCTCATCTACCCGTTGTCTGAATACCTGCAGGCATGGTGAGTCCACCACCTCCCTAGGCAGCCTCTGGCAGTGCCTGAGAACCCTTTCAGTGAAGAAATTTTTCCTGTCTAATCTGAACCTGTCCCGGTGCAACTTGAGGCCATTTCCTTTCATCCTATTACCTGTCACTTGGGTAAACAGAGCAACACCTACCTCACTTCAACCTCCTCTCAGGAAGATCTAGGCAGGGATAAGGTCTCCCCTCAGCCTCCTTTGCTCTAGGCTAAACACTCCCAGTTCCCTCAGCCACCCCCGACAAGACATGTTCTCCAGCCCTTGCCTCAGCTTCACTGCCCCTCTCCGGACGCGCTCCAGCACCTCAATGTCTTTCTTATAGTTAGGGGTCCAAAACTGAACACAGGATTCGAGATGCAGCCTCACCAATGCCGAGTACAGAGGCACAATCACTTCCCTGGCCCTGCTGGTCACCCTGTCTGTAATACATGCCAGCAGTATCTTGGCCACCTGTGCACACTGTCAGCCATATCCATCCACCTCTCGAGCAGCACTCTCAGGTCCTTCTGTGCCAGGCAGCCTTCTATGTGCCTCCCCACTGCTCAGTGCAGGAAGCTCCCCCGCAAGCCCCGCTGCGGGTGGCGGCGGGGAGGGCTCCGGGGTGTGTGTGTGCTGGGGGGGAGGCGTCCCGGTTCCGCCAGTGCTTCCCCCGTCAAGACTACCTGGAACTCGAGAGTGCATTTGGTGCCCTGCGCGATCTCCTCGTAGAAGCACTGCTTGGCGTTGTCGGGCAGCTCGAAGGTGATCTCGGAGGCCCGCGCGGAGCAGGCCGCCAGCGCCAGCACCAGCAGCGTCCCCGCGGCCGGGAAGCCCCGCAGCGGCATGGTCTGGCGCGGAGAGGAGCGAGGGAGGCGACGGGAAGGGCAGGAGAAAGAGCGGGAGGGGCGCGAAGGGAGGCGGCGTGGCGGGAGAGTCCGAGCCCGGAGAGCGAGCAGGAAACCGGAAAGACCCCGCTCGCCAAGCGCTTCCGGGATGGGGGACGTCGTTTCCTGTTCCGCCGGCAGGGGTTGCTGCCTACGTGGAACGGGAGGCGGAAGGGGCGGGGCGAAGGGAGGGGAAGGGGGCGGGGCCTCGGGAAGAGGACAAGTGGCTGGGGAGGGGGCGTGGCCTCTTGGGGAAAGGGCGGGTCGCGATGGGGCGGGGCCTCTGCCAAAGGGGCGGGGGCGGGGCCGGGCGAGGGGGTGGGGCGCCTGTACCCTCCTCGCTATCACCTTCTTTCATAGATTTGGAAAAGACCTTTTGGATCCTCTTGAGTCCAAACGTTCCTGTCTGCCACTAAACCATGCCCCTTAGCACCTCATCCACCTACCTGTCTTTTAAACCCCACCAGAGATGGGGACTCAGCCACCTCCCTGGGCAGCCTGTTCCAGTGTGCAATAACCCTTTCAGTGAAAAATTTCTTTCTGATGTCCAGTCAGCCTCCCCTGATGCAGCTTGAGGCCATTCCCTCTCGTCCTGTCCCCTGTCACTTGGGAGAAGAGCCCAGCTCCCTCCTCTCTACAATCTCTTTCGGGTAGTTGTAGAGAGCAATGAGGTCTCCCCTCAGCCTCCTCTTCTCCAGCATAAACACCCCCAGCTCTCTCAGCCGCTCCTTGTAAGGCTTGTTCTCCAGCCCCTCACCAGCTTTGTTCCCTTTCTCTAGACGCACACCAGCACCTCGATGTCCTTGCACTGAGGGGCTGAAAACTGAACACAGGGTTCAAGATGCTTACAGAGCAGGCAAGAAGCGTGTCTGGTGGAACCTGCAGAATAAACAATTCACAGAATATGTCCTGATCCCCAGAACAAGTCATCAAAAGCAAATCATAGAATCACCAGGTGGGAAAAGACCTCCAGGATCATCAAGTCCAACCACTCCTATCTGCCACTAAACGACGTCCCTGAGCACCTCATTCACTCATCTTTTAAACCCCTCCAGGGAAGGTGACTCAACCACCTCCCTGGGCAGCCTCTGCCAGTCCCTGATTACCCTTCCTGTGAATTTTTTTTTTTCTAATACACTGTCTATGAGATGACACAGATGACTACATTTTCTTTTGGATCAGAAACAGAGAGTATAAAACATCAACTGAGTAAAGAAAAAAGATGACAAACTGCCTGCAGGAAGCTCTCATGCCAGATCAGCTTGGCCCTGGTGACTATGGTCCACCAAGGAACACAGCCATCAGTGCTAACGACAAAGCATCAGCTTTACTGGCTTGTGTGCTCCTCACTCATCTGGGACAGATTTGTTAAGAACCAATTGTTTTGTATATGTAGTGATAATGATTGACTGTAATTAAGAACTGTTAGCAAAATGAACCACTTATGAAAATTGATACTATTTTTGAAGCTTGAAACTGGCATAATTTGTCCACCCCAGTCACAGCAACATCCAATTCCCTAAATTATTTATGAAGCTATATATTAATTTGTAGCACTAAACATCTGAGCATTCCTCTTTTAGAAGAACATCACATATGCCTGTGTGCTTCTTGATTTCATTATCATTTTCCTTGAGTTAGGCAGTTAGTAATTGGTAGTCCTTACAAGGAATGAAAAAAAATTAATCAGCTTGCTGGTTCTCCATGTTGCTGGTGCTGCTGCTGCGGCCACCAGATTCTTCTCAGTTTCCATTGTTCTATCTCCATGTGTATCCATTCCATTTCTGAAATAATACAATTTCACATTATCCTTTTAATCTGGCTGTGCAAATAATATTTAAATGTTAAACCCCAAATAAGGTCAATAAATGTATTTTAGAGGGAGTCATATGAAGACATTTAGTTTTATCTGTTTGATTAGGGTGAGACTTAGTGTGTGACTCTGTTCAGCATAGTTCTTGCTTGAGAAAAATCTTTACCACTTTTTCTCTGTTGTGACAGAGTATTTTCAAGCAGAATTCTGAATTACAGAATAACTCCCAAAGATGGGAGTTATGGTGCCGAAAAACTGTGTTCTGGCACCAAAACCCAGTGTTCAGGCCCCCAAAATTGGTCTTTTGACCTCAAAAATCACTGTTCTGGCCCCAAAAATATGAGTTCTGTCACTGCAAATGGCAGTTCAGGCCCAAGCCAGGCGGCTGTGGACGCCAAACAAAGCAGGGATCAAAGCCAGGGATCTGGGAATAGGGGATCTGTCTCCAAAACGAGTCTTCTGGCCCTCAAAATGGGAGTTCTGAGCCCAAAAGTCAGTGTTGTGGCCTTAAAAATCTGACTTGTGGTGACAGAAAAATTTTTATGGAAAGATCATTGGGCACTGGCAGAAGCAGCCCAGAGAGGGTGTTGAGTTGTGTTCCCTGGAGGTGTTTAAGGGATGGGTGGACAAGGTGCTGAGGGACATGGTTTAGTGATTGATGGGAATGGTTGGACTCGATGATCCGGTGAGTCTTTTCCAACCTGGTGATTCTGTGATTCTGTGGTTAGTGAAATCTTCCACCTTCTGGAACTGGAATCCAGTGGTGTTTGGCCATGTCTGGTGCTCCACAACTACAAACCCAGTGAGGAACCAGCTCTCTCCAGGCCTTCTGGGGGGATGTCGGTGTCCAAGCTGACCCTGGAGGGAACCAAGCATGGAAATGTCCAGGGTAGAAACCAGGAGCGATGTTTTCTTTGTTCTCCTGTTGCTGTGCTCCTCCAGGGGTGGATGGGTCACCATGGCATCACCAAGAGTGTGGTGCCCAACTAGACACCCACTAGTCTATGGGGCCAGATGGGATCCACCCAAGGGTATTGAAGGAGCTGGTGGATGTGCTGGCCAAACCTCTTTCCATCATCTTCCAACAGTCCTGGAAGACTGGGGAAGTCCCACTGGACTGGAGGCTGGCTGATGTAGTGCCCATCTACAAGAAGGGTCGCAGGGAGGATCCAGGAAACTCCAGGCCTGTCAGTCTGACCTCAGTGCCAGGAAAAGTCATGGAGCAGGTGATCTTGAGTGCTATCATGAAGCACATGCAAGAGAACCAGGTGATCAGGCCCAGTCAACACAGGTTCACAAAAGGCAGGTCTTGCCAAACTAACCTGATTGCCTTCTGTGACAATGTGACTCGGCTGCTGGATGAGGGAAAGGCTGTGGATGGATCTTCCTGGCCTTCAGAAAAGCCTTTGACACAGTTTCTCCCAGCATTCTGCTTGAGAAACTGTCACCTCTGGGCTGGACAGGCGCACACTCTCCTGGGTGGAAAACGGGTTGGCTGGAGGGCCCAGAGAGTGGTGGGAAATGGAGTTAACTCCAGCTGGAGGCCAGTGACAACTGGTGTCCCCAGGGCTCAGTGCTGGGTCCAGCCCTGTCCAATGTCTTTATCAATGACCTGGATGAAGGCATCGAGTGCACCCTTAGCAAGTTTGCGGATGACACTAAGTTGGGTGGAAGTGCTTAGGGAGCTGTGGCTATTGAGCCTGGAGGAGGCTGAGGGGAGCCTTGAGTACTGCTGGAAGGCCTGGAGGGAGGTACCCAAAGGGTCTACAAGAAAGCTGGGGAGAAACTGTTTACAAAGGCTTCTAGTGATAGGATGAGGGGGGGAAAGGCTTTAAACAAGAGAGGGGCAGATTTAAACTAGACATAAGGAGGATTTTTTTCACAGTGAGAGTAGTGAAGCGCTGTTTCAGGTTCCCTGGAGGTGTTCAAGGCCAGGTTTTATGAGGCTCTGAGCAGCCTGACCTGGTGGAAGCAGGCTTGTAATTGGATGATCTTTAAGGTCCCTTCCGACCCAATGTGCTGGACTAACGATTGGACGGGATGATCATAGCAGTCTTTTCCAACCTCGATGATTCTGTGTTTCTAAAAAGACCGTGCCTTGCATGGTTCTGTGTTCTTTCATTGTCTTTCTAGAAATGGAATTTCCTTCAGAAATTTCCTTCAGTACAGAAAGAGCGTTTGTTCACCTACTCTCTCAGTCTCTTGGGCTGATATCTGAAAGCAAAGGCTGAGTTAAAGCCTGAATTTTGGTGTTTGGTTTTTTTTTTGGTGGCTCTTCATGACTTAAAATGATGTGTGTTCCTAGCATTTTGTGCCCTGTTGCAGGGAATAGTGCTAGAGAGAAAAGTTTAAGATAAAAATAAGTATCTTTGTGCATGATTAGTTTGAAGTCGCTTGCCCTTGTAATGTTTTGTGGGTCAATACAAAGGACTTCTTACCAAGATCTGCTTTGTTTTCCATGCATGAGAAAATAATTGAACTGAAATTTAAGCAACTGAGGAAAATAAAATATTCACCTCAGAAGACACAAACTGTATCTTTTTTCTTCACTGTACTAATGCATTGCACATTTAAGAAATCTAAGTTTCCTTTTGTAATAAATACAGACGTTCTACTCCTCATTAGTCTCCCCAGATTTCATCAGTATTTCTGGTTGCAAGAACCAACCTTAGCAAGTTTGCGGACGACACTAAGCTGGGTGGAAGTGTCGATCTGCTGGAGGGTCGGGAGGCTCTGCAAAGGGATCTGAACAGGCTGGACCACTGGGCAGAGTCCAACGGCATGAGGTTTAACAAGGCCAAATGCCGGGTCCTGCACTTGGGGCACAACAACCCTATGCAGTGCTACAGACTGGGAGAAGTCTGTCTAGAAAGCTGCCTGGAGGAGAGGGACCTGGGGGTGTTGGTTGACAACCGACTGAATATGAGCCAGCAGTGTGCCCAGGTGGCCAAGAAGGCCAATGGCATCTTGGCTTGTATCAGAAACGGCGTGACCAGCAGGTCCAGGGAGGTTATCCTCCCTCTGTACTCGGCACTGGTGAGACCGCTCCTCGAATACTGTGTTCAGTTCTGGGCCCCTCACCACAAGAAGGATGTTGAGGCTCTGGAGAGAGTCCAGAGAAGAGCAACAAAGCTGGTGAAAGGGCTGGAGAACAGGCCTTATGAGGAGCGGCTGAGAGAGCTGGGGTTGTTTAGCCTGGAGAAGAGGAGGCTGAGGGGTGACCTCATTGCTCTCTACAACTACCTGAAAGGACGTTGTAGAGAGGAGGGTGCTGGCCTCTTCTCCCAAGTGACAGGGGACAGGACAAGAGGGAATGGCTTCAAGCTCCGCCAGGGGAGGTTTAGGCTAGACGTTAGGAAAAAATTCTTTACAGAAAGGGTCATTGGGCACTGGCAGAGGCTGCCCAGGGAGGTGGTTGAGTCACCTTCCCTGGAGGCGTTTAAGGCACGGGTGGACGAGGTGCTGAGGGATATGGTTTAGTGTTTGGTAGTAACGGTTGGACTCGGTGATCCGGTGGGTCTCTTCCAACCTGGTTATTCTGTGATTCTGTGATTCTGTGAAGTTTTCAAGATCAGTCTTTAAAAGATTGATCGTGATTGATTTTCATAATTGAATTTCTAGATAGAGGATAGTTTTGATGTTAGTAAATATTATTGTATCTGTACTTGCTGCACACAGTGGATAAATGACAGAGGCTATTGTTTGGGAACCATAGTTCAATATTTTGTGTGGTTTTGATGCAGGGTATTGTGGATGCTGCTGTTCCTTTGGTGTGCATTATGCTACATAGGACATTATTTGGAAGTTTCTAGTTATGACATTATATTTGAAAATAATCTGACCCACATCTTAAAAGAATTCCTTACAGTAAGATCATTATGTAGATGTACATATGTTGCTTATTCCTAAAATACTTTTTTTTTTTTTTGCTTCTTCCAGAAAAGGAGCAAATAGATATGTGACTGTAAGGAAGAAGGATGGATCAGAAGTGACACGTGCAGTAGTGAGTTGTTGCTTGGCTCCTGGTACAAAATATACAATTCTAGACTTCATTCAGATTTTTCCTTTCACAAGTAAAGAACGGACAGAACTACGTCCAAAGACAAACTGAGGAAATGCATGTGCTGTGGAGTCTGGTATGATCAATGTGTCCTGTGATATGGACTGGTGATTAAAGAATAAACCAACCCACAACCCAGCTGACTCTCACCCTGAAAACAAACCCATCACTTTTCTTGACTTTTAGTTGTTAGTAACAGGGTAGCTTAAAACTGATGTCAAGAGGAGCTTAGGGAGTCACGTTACCCAAGCTTCTTATTCTTCTGGAAAATAATTACTAAGGAACTGCAGAATAGGATTTAGAATACTGAATTTGAAATAGTCTTCTCTGAAGATGTGCAAGTTCCTTAGCTAATTCTGCATTGGTTTCTAATGTATAACTCTGTGCCCTGCAGGCCCAGGGGTCTAGATGCAGCGTGACTCAATTTGCATGATTTCAGATAAATATTAGAGACTAGATTATTAGACTATGTAAGAATGACTGAAGGGAGGTCATAAAAGACCAGGGAACATGTGAAAGAAGGCATCTGAAACATGGTAAAGGTATTTATTTCTCACGAGACAACCTTGTTAGTTTGAAATAACTTGAAAGTTTAACTATACAGTGATTGTTTCTAGGCAAACTGTGGAGGCGTGACTGTGTAATATGATACGAAGGCCAAGAAAATATGCCAGGCAGGTTTTTTTCACATTTGTTTTCTATTTCTTTTTGCTCTGTATGACCTTTTTTGACACTGAGCAATGCACCAGCATAGTTTCTTTTAGTTCAAAGTATCTAGGAAAGTAAGAACTCCTTTGAATAATACTTACTTCAAGCATTATAACAGGATGTGTTATTATGAATATGGTTTGTAAATATGTGATGGGTTTGTCACTTGTCACATCTCTAGGAATGCATAGAAAGCCAGGAATGTTCATTTTTAGGTATGATTTTAAGCAGTATTTTAGTGACTTTGTTTTGCATCTGTCCAAGTAAAGTGTTAGCTTGTCTTCACAGAAAACATAGAAGTGAACAGCACAGGTGGGCAGCTCAGTAGTGGGATCCCCCAGGTGCCAGTGAAAAGAGCTGACAAAGTCTTTAGCACAGAAAGAAAGTTGGGCATTCCAGTACCACAGGCTTTGTGATCGGTGCTGGAAGAGTTTGTAACAGCTTCTACAAGTATCTGAGCTGTATCTTGTTATTTCTGAAGAAGAGGGACGCCCTGAGTGATTTAAACTAAGGTATGGCAAATGTCTGCTAAGGTCCAAGGGATTAAAATCTGGAGATGTTAATGCTTCCTGTGAGAAAGAGTACTTTAGTGTCCATAAGTAAGGTCTAGGAAACAGTGGTATAGAAATGACAATCAGGCTAGATTGTTAGAAAATAAGGACAATATTGGATTGTCTCATTTGTTAGAAGGTACTTAGTAAAAAAGAACCAAATTTGTCTAGATTGATTGAGGAAATGGAGAGAAGTGTTTCTCATCATATACTTTTCATGAAAGAAAGTGTTTTAACACAATGGTGATGGTCTGTTTGTGGGATCTCGTACTAAAACTGTATTAATTGCTGTTATAATTTTTAATCCAGGTGTCAGTCTTACACAGTTAACTCTTTTTTTTTGTAAGCATAAACAAAAATGGCTCTTTTCTTTTTCTCATTTTGATAAAATTGCAATTAATAACTATCAGCACCTCTTGGTATAACACTTCATAGAATTGAAGAGGTTAATGGGAAACAAGGTACCCAACTGACATTCCCCTCTTGAAATGTATTTTGTTTTGTGGTTTGGTAATGTTAACAGAATGAACTCCACTGAAGATACTTTTATAAGACTGTTCAAGGAAAAGGGTAATTCCTTAGATTAGGCCCTAAGAATGTTTAATTCAATTTTTGTATCTACAGATACACAATTTTGTATCTACAAATTCACTTTTTTAAAATTCAGATTCTCCATGAAGCTAGGGAATGTCTAATATTTTATGAACTATTTTTTATGAACTTTCAGTACAAGACAGGACAAGAGGAAATGGCCTCAAGCTCCGCCAGGGGAGGTTCAGGCTGGACGTTAGGAAAAAAATTTTCACAGAAAGGGTCATTGAACACTGGAACAGGCTGCCCAGGGAGGTGGTTGAGTCACCCTCCCTGGAGGTGTTTAAGGCACGGGTGGACGAGGTGCTAAGGGTTTAGTGTTTGATAGGAATGGTTGGACTCGATGATCTGGTGGGTCTCTTCCAACTTGGTTATTCTATGATTCTATGATTCAAGGAAGATCTTTTGAAGTTAAAGAGGTGGTTTTGGAGGATATTTTATGAAAGACTGGGTATACAAACAAAATGATGCTGAGGTACCTAAAAGAGAACCAGCAAGATTGGTGGACTTGTTAATTTTTAGGGTTGGCAGTGAGTCTCATTGACTGATAGATTGAACAGCTAAAAAGGATGATTTTCTGTTAAAATTCCAAAGTCAAAATATGAAATGAGATACGATTAGATGACAAGTATGTTTTAGCTCTCAGTGTTTACATTATTGAAATAGATTATGTAACATCAAAGAATTTTTTCATTTCCTTTTTATGCTTGTATTTTTGCTTTCAGTTGGTAAATGACGTATTCTTCATAATTATTGTAGAGCAGAACTGTGTATTGTTGGGGGGTTTGCCCACATGAAAACTGTAGAAGCAGAAGATACTATGTGCTGACTTTTGGATAAAAATTGAAATGCAGCCAATAGAGGGCAGTATTTTGTACATTTTGTACAGAAATTGTTCCTATTAGTAACATTTTCACTGCATTCTTCAGACACAGATCTATTCAGTACCATAGAGTCATAGAATGGTTTGGGTTAGAAGGGATCTTAAAGCCCACCTCCCACTAGACCAGGCTGCTCAAGGCCCCATCCAACCTGGCCTTGAACACTTTGAGGGAGGTGGCATCCACAGCTTCCTTGGGCAGCCTGTCCCAGTGTCTCATCCCCCTCATTGTGAAGAATTTCTTCCTCATGTCTACTCTAAATCTTTCCCCTTCCAATTTAAAGCCATTCCTCCATGCCCTTATCACTACAGGCCCTTGTAAAAAGTCCCTCCCCAGCTCTCTTGTAGACCCTGTTCAGATATCGGAAGGCTGATGTAAGGTCTTCACAGAGCATTCTGTTGTCCAGGCTGAACAAGCCTGACTGTCTCATCCTGCCCTTGTAGCAGAGGTGCTCCAGCCCTCTGATGATCTTCGTGGCCCTCCTCTAGACACATTCAAACAGTTCCAAGTCCCCCTTATGATGGGGATTCCAGAGCTAGACACAGTCCTCTAGGTGGGGTCTTATGAGAGGGGAATAGAGAGGGAGTTCGGAAGTCTGAACACATTTGTACTGAATATTGTGCTTTTTTATTTGATGAAGTGGATCTATATTTGAGAAGTTTTCCTGGAAAGGGAAAGTAATGATCAGAGTGTATTTTAAAAAAACAACCAAACCAACAATAACCAATAACCAAAGCTCTAATATACAATCCTATGTGTACATTTATTGTGTTGCTCAGTTCTGATCACTATGGATAGAAATGTTCAGTTTAGGCACTGCTGTCTTCTGTTTCTTCTACTTGCTTACAAATTGTAGCTATTGTGTACAGGAGCTGTATCACTTCCTTTTTTGGTATTTCACTGCTGGAGAAGTAAGATCTGGACTGAGAAATGCTTAGAAAATGTCCTTGGGAAATTCATTTAAATGCAGAAAGTTGGAATACTGGAGAGACTTGGGGGTTAAGCAACTAAATGATATTTCTTACCTTGGTCTTCCGCAAAGGAATGTGTGAGGCCTGCCCCATGTACCCCAAGGACAGAGCTGGCATGGAGGTGGGGCAGAGGTGGGATGTAATGTAAGCCCAAATAGTGCTTCTGCAGCTCAGTTAGAAAAAGGGCAGTCCAGCCAGGGAATTTGTGTTCCCCAAGGTTTGCTGGCTGGTTGGGGTTTGCTTGTCTGGAGAAGAGGATATGCCCTGCTGCCTGCCTGCCAGCCATGTTCATGTAAGTTTTCTCTTACATAAAAATGTTTTCTTACACAGGAGCCTTGTGGTTGGTGTATACTACAGGCCACCTGATCAAGGGGAGCCAACTGATGAAGTCTTCTTCCTCCAGCTACAGGAGGCTTCACATTTGCAAGCTCTCATCCTACTCAGGGACTTCAACCATCCTGACATATGCTGGAAAAGTAGCATGGCAGCTGTAGGCAATCCATGAGACTCCTGGAGTGCATTGAAGATAATTTCTTAGTCCAGCTGATAGAGACCCCCTCCTGAGGAGATGCAATACTGGGTCTAATCATCACTCATATGAGTGAATTCATCAGTGACATTAGGGTTGGAGGCAGCCTGGGCTGCAATGATCACGCACTGGGGGAGTTCAAGGTCCAGAGGAACATGGGACAGGCAAGGAGTATAGTCAGGACCCTAAATTTCAGGAAAACAGACTTCCAGCTCTTCAAGGAGTTACTCAGTAGAACCCCCTGGGACACGGTCCTTGGGGGCAAAGGAGCAGAACAGAGCTGGAAAATATTTATGGATGCTTTCCATAAAGCAGGAGAGCACTAGGTCCCCAGATGTAGGAAACTGGGCAGGAGAGGGAAGAAACCGGCCTGGCTGAGTCGAGTCCTGCTGGTTAAACTTGAGAACAAGAGGAAACTGCACAGGCAGTGCAAGCAGGAACAGGGAACGTGGGAAGAATACAGAGACGCTGCCCAGATGTGTAGGGATGAAGTCAGGAAGGCCAAGGCGCAGGTGGAGCTGAACCTGGCAGTGGAAGTGAAGACCAACAAGAAAGGCTTGTACACGTACGTCTATCAAAAGAAGAAGGTTAAAGACAGCGTACGCCCACTAATGGTTTGGAATGGTGATCACGTATCTACGACCAGGAGACGGCTGAGGTGCTCGATAACTTTTTGTCTCAGTCTTCACTGATAACCGCTGTCCTCAACCCTCCTGGGTCATGGGACAACAAGGTGGTGAGCAGGGGGATAAACTCCCTCCCACTGTAGAGGAGGATCAGGTTCGCGACCACCTGAGGCACATGAGGTGAGATGCATCCCAGAGTCCTGAGGGAATTGGCTGATGTGGTGGTAAAACCGCTCTCCATGGTATTTGAAAGGTCATGGCTATCAGGAGAAGTCCTTGGTGACTGGAAGAAGGGTAATACTGTACCCATTTAAAAAAAGGGTAGAAAAGACAACCCTGTGAACTGCTGACCTGTCAGCCTCACCTCTGTGCTGGGGAGGATCGTGGAACAGATCCTTGTAGAAGCTCTGCTAAAGCACAGGGAGGACATGGAGCTGATTGATGGCAGCCAGCACGGCTTCACCAGGGCCAGATCCTGTATGACCAACTTAGTGGCTTTCTATGATGGGATAACTGTAGCAGTGGACGCAGGTAAACCAATGGATATGATCTATCTAGACTTCTGTAAAGTCTTTGACACAGTTCCTGAAAACATCCTTCTCTCTAAATTGGAGAGGTACGGATTTGATGGGTAGGCAGTACGGTGGATAAGAAACTGCTTGGTTGGTCATATTCAGAGAGTAGTGGTCAATGGCTCAAAGTCCAGATGGAGATCCATGACAAGCCATGTCCCTCGGGGATCTGTGTTGGGACTGGTGCTGTTTAATGTCTTCATCAATGATATTGACAGCGAGATCAAGGGTGCCCTCAGTGCATCTGCAGATGACACCAAGCTGAGTAGTACAGCTGCCACACCAGAAGGATGGGATGTCATCCAGAGGGACCTGGACAGGCTGGAGAAGTGGGGCTGTGAGAACCTCATGAGATTCAACAAGGCCAAGTGCAAGGTCCTACAGCTGTGCTGGGGCAATCTCCGGTTTCAGTACAGGCTGGGGGATGATGTGATTGAGAGCTGCCCTGCGGAGAAGGACTTGGGGGTGCTGGTCGAAGTTTGACATGAGCCAGCAATGATTATTTCACTGCACAGCAACAAACTTTCTGATAGCTCTTTGCACAGAACCCTCTGCTCTGCCTTCATGTTATATCTGTAAAACCACCTTTGCATGTTTTGGAAAAATGCTTTTTTGAACCATCAAGTACATTCCTGACCTGCGTATTGAGGTTCTTCGTTTTCACTCGGCTCTTCTTATCACCCTGGTCTCAAAAGAGAGAGTTGTCTTGGTAGACATGCATGTGATGACACCAGCAGGATCAATAGCCTGTGGAAGAACTCCAGCACCGCAGCTCTTTACGGGGATTTTTAGGGGTGCCCAGTGTGCCCGATACAACTAAATGTAGTAATACTTGAGTGAAAACTAAAGCACCATGAAGAGCAAAGGGGTAAGTCTGAAAAATACCGGGGCAGGAACAGCAGGCTATTTACTTATATATACACTTATAGCATCGTAGAATCACCAGGTTGGAAGAGACCCACCGGATCATCGAGTCCAACCATTCCTATCAAACACTAAACCGTGTCCCTCAGCACTTTGTCTACCCGTGCCTTAAACCCCTCCAGGGAAAGTGACTCAACCCCCTCTCTGGGCAGCCTGTTCCAGTGCCCAATGACCTGTGAAAAATTTTTTCCTGATGTCCAGCCTAAACCTCCCCTGGTGGAGCTTGAGGCCATTCCCTCTCGTCCTGTCCCCTGTCACTTGGGAGAAGAGGCCAGCACCCTCCTCTCCACAACCTCCTTTTAGGTAGTTGTAGAGAGCAATGAGGTCTTCCCTCAGCCTCCTCTTCTCCAGCATAAACAACCCCAGCTCTCTCAGCCGTTCCTCATAAGACCTGTTCTCCAGCCCCTTCACCAGCTTTGTTGCTCTTCTCTGGACTCGCTCCAGAGCCTCAACATCCTTCTTGTGGTGAGGGGCCCAGAACTGAACACAGTATTCGAGAAGCGGTCTCACCAGTGCCAAGTACAGAGAGAGAATAATATATGCTCCTTATATACTTCTATAAACCTTATACGTGTGATGACAGATGGGGAAAAATGACCCATTACCATCTTCTGTGCAACAGTAATAATCCCAGCTTGGAGGTTGTCTGCCAGGAGTTTATTTTCCTCTGCTTTAGAGTAAATGAAACTGTCTGCAAGCTAGATGGTTGTCCTTGAGCACTAGAGTGAGGAGGAAGTGAACAAAAATAGAGTTATTGGTGACAGCCATAGGTTTGCAAAGTTTGTTCATAGGTGGGCAAAGCTTATCTGAGCCGTGCTTATTCAGGACAGCTCCAGTTATGTTCCCCATGACAGTAAGTAAGAGCTTTGCCAGTGGCAGATGTGAGAAAAAGCTGAGATGTAATTCCTCCTCAGGATCATGTTTCTGACAACATGGTCAAGATAGCAAGCTGTTTTGCCACAGACAGAATTTAGTTCTCTAGGAACTAAGGTAAGTTTCCTAGATATTTTGTTTTAAATATTTTGCAGCCCAAAACTGCTTATCTGTTGCAAATCTTGCTTTAAGTATTTGCTTTTATTTTGCATTTATTTGCTACTGCTGAACTGGTATAATTTCCACTCCATTGTGACAATATCTGTGAACACATTTCCTCCAGTGCCTCTGGGTTAATTTTCTACTGTGGGATTTTTTGAAGCTTGTTTTAAATGCCTGATACTGTCTGTTGTCAAAAGGAAATAGCTCACGCGTGGCAAGCAAACTTACTTGGGTTCTGGTTGGATCACTTTGTTGTTACCCCAGCTGCTTTTTTAAAAGTGAATGACAGTGGTTTGTGCAGCTACTCAATTTGTTTCTTTCTCACATGGAGCTGAAGAGCCTTCTAGCTCACGGCTTTTACCATTTGAATAATATTAACAGTTTGCCTCCTGTTTCTCTGCTACATTCGACTCACACTTAGCTTCATTGTTTCTTTCCCTGTGGATTATATGTTGCTTTCAGCTCTTGTTGCTGTTATCTTGTCACCTTGTTTGTTGCATCTTCTAGTGGGCACCACAGTGCAGGAAGCAGATGATGCTTCTCTAGATTAAAAGCTGTATTTGTTATCACAATTCTTTTTGCAGGCTGCTGTTGCACCCCGAGGTAGACAGAGTAGGACTCAGAACTGTATTTAAACATTTTGGGAACATTTAAACATGATGGGAATGGTTGGGCTCGATGATCCAGTGGGTCCTTTCCAACCTAGTGATTCTATGATTCTATGATTTAGTTACCTTTAATGTTACAATTCTAAGTCAAGAATGTAAGCTTAAGCCTAGGCCAATATTAGCATCCTATAAGGATTTCAAAAAGGACTATACAACCTGGTCGAAGTTCAGTGACAGAGTCTTTAGATATTTCCTCAAAGCTGCTGCCAGTGGAGTTTCTGCAAAGGCTCCGGTGCTCGTGGATTGTTGATGTGGGTGGGGGGTCTCAGACCAGCTGAGAGGGAGCTCCCTTTAGCGCTTGCTTCTTTCCTTCTCTTAGAGCCCGTTCTGGAGTGATAACATCTGTGGTGCCAGTTGGCTCAATCTTGTTGGTGGCACTGATGTTAGGAGGACAGTGGATTGCAGTGCAACCCCCACCAGCATGTAGGAATCCAGAGAACTCCAGGGTCATAGATCAGGAGGTTTCCATCGCAAGAAACTCAGAGCCAAGTACAACATATATAGATTTCAATTTACAGATCTTATTAATACTTTTGTTTTGAGGACCATGGGCCAGTTTGGTCATGCTAAGAGGCAAACGAGTGGCAGAGACATCATCGCTCACTCACCCCCACACAACCTTGCGGCACAGGTGGGCTTTGTTATGGCCACTAACCTGGAATGGCCACCACACCTCCGCCTGGCCCCTCTCCACCCCAGGGCTCAGCAAAGCAGCAGCCTCTTCAGCAGCTTCAGGGAGTTGGGGGGGTGGGGTATGTCACACCCAGGGAGGTGGTGGAGTCACCTTCCCTGGAGGGGTTTAGAAGACAGGTGGATAAGGTGCTGAGGGACACGGTTTAGTGGCAGACAGGAATGGTTGGACTCAACAATCCAAGAGGTCTTTTCCAACCAGCTGATTCTATGAAGCCTTGAAAGGTTGTTACCTAAAACCAAAGTAAAACTCTGGGTTTAAAGACAAATTCTATCTTGGAGAATAAAAGGTTAAGAGTCCTGAATATACTGAAAAACATGGCACAAGGTTGAATCCAGAAGTTCAGAAAGGAGGCTGTATTTTTCTTTTATGTCAAGTCCAGAAAGAATTTTAAAGCTAATTCCATATCATGTGCATGTGAGATGACCGTTTTCTGCATTGTGTCCTGTAATGCATGGCTCTGAGATTCCCATCTGGTCTTGTAACTTTGCCTGTGTGAGCAGGCTTATTGCATTTGGTACTGTTGATATATGAGCGAAGGCTGCAGCCTGAGGGTCTTCAGTAGTACACCGCTTTGTTATGTCTGCAGGGAAGCAGCCTGCAGCCAAGCAGCAATCAAATAAAATCAAGGAACAAAACACAATTTCCAAAATTGCTACTTTATTGGGATGTTCTGGGCACTGGCGGAAACTGAGGGTGGAATTGTGTGACACGTGTAAAATAGATTTGATTACTTCTGCTCTTTTAAAACATTTTAACATGCTTTTATAAAGCAAGCTGTGCAGAAAAGGGCACTGTCTCTCTACAAGCTGAGTAGAGCTGCGTAAGTGCAGTTAATTACAAAGAACTCCTTTTTTTTTTTTGTTTTCCAGTGACTGCTGCTTTGAGCACCTCAGCCACTGCTCAGTTTTGACACATCCTAAGACTATGATAAATGAGGTGTCATCACTGTAAGAGAATTACTGTGCTCTATCCACAGCTTTTATATGAAGGAGGGGTATGCTTTTTGTTCTGGGATAGGCCTAGGGACTTGGAAGAGGCACCAGTCTTGTAGGGAAAGAAAAGAAGGGCCACAGAACACCTCATAAACAAGCTGTGAAGCTTCCAAGAGACTTACGAACTGATGCTCTAGCTTATTTTCCTGGTTACCTACGTGAATTTCTTCAGGTCTTATGATTCAGAGGTGCTGTGCAAATGTGTTACAAAGGACCGTGGTCCAACTTGGGCCTGACAGGATGGTAGTAGCCACAGTGATATTGCTTTTTAGCCTGATGTTGAGGTATAGCTTAGCTACTTATTTCTGCTTTCATTCCTTTTTTGGAGCATTGAAGCTGGATAAGGTCAGAAAGTAATCAAAAAATGTGCTGTGGCACATTTACCCAAAGCGAGAACACAGCCTGCTACTTTGTTTTCCAGTACTCAAGCTCAGAAGTTGCAGAAAATGTGCTTTTGTCAGAATTGAAACTTGGTGGGAATTTACCTGTTTCCCTTTAAAAGTCAGGACCATTTTGATTGAAGTCAGAGATCACAAGCACCCTCTTTTAACACTCCTAGAAAGGAAATACTGCTGGAAATGACAGCAAGCAAGCCTTTAACTTCCCAGACAGAGAGACTCAGTGAGTGGTGGAGCTCATGCGTACTAAAGTTTATTTTAGTTGATGGGGCTCCACTCTGTAACGAATCAAACCAACGATTGATGCTGCCAGGCTTTAGTAAATGTTGATACAAAAGCTAGAGGAAATACCTGTGGGCTGAAAGTTCACACCAGTCTGTGTGAGGTAGAAGCATGAGAGGGTAAATAGAGTAGCTCTGTTACACGCCTGTGAACATCAATACTACTTTTTAAATTTTTTCTTTAGGGGAGAGGTTTCTTGAATTCTGAATGCATCAAAGCTGTTGAATTGTTTGCAATATCAATGGTGAGATGCCAGATGAGTTGGGGTGATACTAGAAGAAGCATTCACCTTGCAGGAAAAAAAAACCCACTTGTGTCAGGAAAAAAAGGACTCTGAAGATCCTTCAGAACAAAGCTAGGTGGTGCAGTTGGCTAGCATATAAGCTTTTGTCTGCTGGCTCCTGTTTTAAAAAAAAACAAACTGATTTATTAATAGATGCAAATGAAATGGCCTCTCCACAGGAAAAGCAGTGAATTATGGTAAGGAATTCATATAGTAGCCTGTTGTTTTACATCTGACATACTCATCCATAAGTTCACACTCCTCTAAAGAGGAGGAGGAGGAGGACAAGAGGTGCTAAGCTGCAGGCAGGTGTTAAAAGATGTATCATAGAAGTTGTTTTTTAAGTACTTTTAAAATTTTACTCCTGTGGAAAGCAGACAGTATGAAACTAAGGCAATAATGATATGTTAGTTACTGAAGGCTTTAAATAATACTTGTCTTGTGTAAACACTACTTCTGTGGAACATGACTTATTGGCAAGAAATAATGGACTTGAGGATGGTTTTACTAAGTGAAAAGGTCAGCTTAGGACAGGGTTCAGGATCCAGTTCCTAGCCCTAGTGTGACTTTTCTTCATGATCTTGTATAACTTGATAACTTGCTTATAACTTCCAATCCTCTTAGTGAGGTGTTTATCTTCATTTCTTGTCAGGAGCGCTCTAGAGAATGCTTGTGAAGTGCCACTTATTGAAATACTGTGTATAGAAACGTTTTAAGGTTTGTTTATTAGTTCTCAGTCTGTCAGCACATGGAAAATGCAACTCCTTGCCCAGGAGACAATTGCAGACATCAGTAGTCTTCTCCCTAACACTCTGAGCTCTGCTCCCTTCTGTTTCTATTGTCCTAGATTGCTAGCAACAGATTTTTTCCATAGCAATTTTGTTTTACTCACTTGAGCTGTAATCTTAAGAGCCATCTCTTAAAGGAACAAGAGCAGGGAGTTCCAAAGTGTTGGAAGTCAAGCACATGGGGCAGAAGGCCAGGTGGGCTGAGTAAGCATCTTCTAGAACTCAAGTGGAAAAGGAAAGTGTAGAGATGTGGGAAACAAGGAGAGGTTGCTTCCAGGGACACTGTTGTGTGACCAGAGCTCAATTAGAGTTCAAGCTGGCCAGCACTGTGGAGGACAACAAAAAACTTTTTAAAATATGTTAGCAGCAAAGTCAGGGTCAGAGATAACATTGGTCTCTTGCTTTGTGAGGTTGGTCACTTCACAAATAAGGATATAGACAAAACAGAGACATCTAATGCTTTCTCTACCTCTATCTTTCACACTTATGATGGCCCTGGGATCCCCAGAGCCCATGGCTGGAAGGCCACATCTGAGGGAGTGATAAATTCCCAGACAACCCTGAACTTGTTTGAGACTAGCAGCTTAAGCTGGATGTGCACATATCTATGTTGCCCAGTGGGATTCTTCCTAGGATGCTGGAAGAGCTTACTGATGCTACCGTGGGATCTCTCTCCATCATTTTTCAACAGTCTGGAAAAACAGTCTGGAGAGGTCTTAGTTGACTGGAAGCTGGCAAATGTTGTCCCAGTTTTCAAAATGAGTACGAAGGAAAATCCTAGTAATTACAGACTGTTGGTCTCGCTGCAGTGTCTGGTAAAATTTTGGAGAATGTTTTCCTGGAAGATACTGAAAGCCTTTTCAAAGGCAATGCAACCAGTGATCATGGCCAGCACCAGTTCATGAATGGAAAGTCCTGCTTAGCCCACGTAATTTCCTTCCATGACAAGGTCACCCATCTAACTGACCAAGGGAAGCCAATAGATGTGGGTTTGTTTGATTTTTTTTTCATTTTAGAAAATCCTTTGATACTGCCTCTCACAGGGTCCTTCTGGACAAAATGTCCAGCATACAGCTAGACAACTCCTTTAAATGATAGGTAAGCAACTGGCTGGTGGGTTGCACTCAAAGGGTTGTAGTAAATGTGGTGACTTCTGTTTGTTCACCTTGGAGAGGTGACCTCATTGCAGGCTACAGCTACTTCAAGGAGGGCAGTGGAGGGGGCAGAGGGGTGCTGATCTCCTCTCTCTTGTGACCAGTGATAGGGCACAGGGAAATGGAAAGAAGCTGCATCAGGGAAATTCAGATTGGACATTAGGAGAAGGTTCTTCACTTAAGAGGGTGGTCAGTCACTGGAACAGAGTCTCCAGGGCAGTGCTCATGGCACCAAACCTGTCAGAATTCAAG
This sequence comes from Phaenicophaeus curvirostris, assembly GCF_032191515.1. Classification (NCBI taxonomy): domain Eukaryota; kingdom Metazoa; phylum Chordata; class Aves; order Cuculiformes; family Cuculidae; genus Phaenicophaeus; species Phaenicophaeus curvirostris. The sequence continues at coordinate 20,523,377 of NC_091431.1, forward strand.
GAGCATCTGGATGATGCTCTTAGTCATATGGTTTGATTGCAGGCAGTCCTGTGAGCAGCAGCGGGTTGGACTCCATGATCCTTATAGATTCCTTCCAACATGAGATGGTCTGCAATTCTATGATTTTCTCTATTCCTCTGGCACAGCATCTTTAGAAAGTTAGGTTGGATCCATACCAGGCTACTGCAGAACCTAATGTGATCACCATGGAAGTGAATGGCTTACTGGATCAGAAAGGAGGAAAGGAAAGAGATACCTAAAGATTTCAATAAAAGGAAGCTTTAAGCACTAAACAAAAATAAAACAAAAAAAAGAATGAAGTTGTAAACAAAAAAGGTTTTAAGAGGATTTATACATATATAATGAAATTTATGTTTTAATCTTGAACCCAGAACTGAATGTTCTTTTGCACCAAGTAGAGCTGTTTAAAATCCATCCTTGTCTCTTTTTTTTTTCCCCGTCGTACAGATTTGTTACTACTTTAGCACTCTGTTTATATAAAAATGGTGAAGATAATCTATAAGAACACTCTGGACAGCAATCAAATTCTTGGCCTGTTACAACTTCTCTCTGCCATCTGAGTTGTAATCCATTCAGATACAGATCTTCCCAAGAAGAAGCTGTGCCCTGCAAGTTCTGCTCGAATCCACTCTCTGGATGAGGAAGCAGACTGCTAGAAAGACGAAGGCAGCTTTTTAGCTGCACTGCAACTGTGCTCTCTTGAAATCGGCTGTAGGAAAACTGGCTGTCCCAGTGGGAATAGCTTCTGTCAGCTCTCATTAACAGAGAATTTTACATGAGTTAGTCATTGAAAATGCTGGAAGTAAAGAAATGTAGTGTGAGTGAGTAACAAACAGAAGAGCCCACAGATCAAGAATCAAAAAGGAATGCATTTACTTACTAAAAAACTCCAACATAGCAGCCTAAAAGAAAAAAAAAAAGAGAATTAATTGCATGTGTAACAAACTTCTATAGGAAAAGTAAAAAATCAATTAGCCAAGGTAGGTACCTGACCTGCTCCTCTGCCCCCAAATTTTCCAGAAGTTACTATTTGTATATTTATGTATATTTATTAGTTTTTAATGTGAGAATGCAAAAGACACTTTGATTAATTTATTTAAAAAATTACACAGGAAATCAACTAAACCCATTTTTTGATACTTACTACATAACACACCTCTGAACTTTGTGCACAAATGAAATTGAGTTCTGTCTTAGCCCTGCCAGACTGGCTCATAACCTCTTCATTATTCTGGCTCACACGTGGACTATGTTTAATGTCAGCTATTTTATGGAATTATTGGAAGTTTTCTTTTCCAACTTTAGAATTTTCCCATAAATTGTCAAGGCTGAACCTTTCTGAGCTTTTCTCTGCTGTCAGACTTCGGGTGTTGATGTGTTCACAAGGTAGACAGTTGATAGTGATCAAGCCTTCCTCTGCAGGTGAAGAAAACAGCTACTGCCCAATGAAGGGAAATGACAACTGAACATCTCTTTGAGGACTCCTGGTTTGCCCTTTTCCCCTGATGCTTCTGAAGTTTCAGAAGCCTTGACCTCCATTGTTCATTTTGCCATTTCACTGGAAATGCAATCACTTTTGGATTTTGATGAATATTCAGAATTACAGCCACTGTCACCCTGTCATCTTTGAGGGCAGAAGCAGTTTGACTCTCCAAAGATTTCCTTATATTTTTTTGAAAGGAAGGTTGAATAATGATCCTTGTCATCAGGGAAAAACACTGAATGACATCTGCAGAACAGTAATTAAGAATAACTATGCTAGATATTGGGTGGAGGAGAGGCAGTGGAGCTGTTTCTGACTGGCATTTTTAAAGTATTCTCATTCCCTAAGCTAGGATGGGAGCAAAATGGCAACTTATTATATATATATGTTTTTTGACATTTACTTTGAAAAAGGCTGTTCTGCTACTATCATTTCTGCTAACATGATTTGTCCCCATCGCTTCTTTATCTTGGGTAACTTGTGTTTTTATCTGGCTCTGACTACAGGAATATGATGAGGAGGATCTTTCCCCTGAAGTGAGAACTGAGGATCGTTTTCCGTATGATTTTGCTGAAATGGATAAGCTCTAACACTGAAACTGAAGGAAGGAATTGATATCCTTCTTACAAACATGAGCTTTATGCACCATGAGCCAGCAGGCTAAGCTTTCATTGGACATGTCATTTGGTTGTGAAAAATTAAGGTGCTAATTGTGTTCCCTGTGACTGCAACCCTTTCCTTCTGTGTAACTGGAGCGCTCATTAACATTGAATTTGGAGCCTGCTTACAAGGAGCCCTACACCTCAAGAAATAAATTGATTTCTTTGTAAGAGTAGAAGGTGTAACATGACTTTTTCTTCCTCGATCTGAAACTGGCTGACCTGTTGAAAGGAGAGTAGAGATTTGCACTAAATTTTCAGCCTCTGAGTGTTCCTGTTGCACAATTGATTCTATGCTGGGCATAAACTGTGGATTTTGAGGGCTGGTGTCTTTCTCTAACCTCCAGCCTTTGTGGGCTTTTTAAATTTTTTTTTTCCTATTGTGCTGTCTAAGTGGGAGCTGTGTGAAGCATTGTGCAATGAAACAACAGATGGAAGGTTTGGTATTGATCTGGCCTGAGATGACTCTGCAGCACATCATTCTGCAGTGTCCTGGAGCATTGTTTCAGTGCTCTGTGTGCTAGGATGTATCTACTCACAGCTTAAGGGAACCAGAAGAGTTTTGATTTGGGTTGCATATACTCATGGAGAGAAGGTGCTGAAGAGCAGTGGTCAAACAAAATAGTATCTCTGAATTTGGAGGCACCAGCAGAGAGATCCCCATCACCTGGACTTGCTTTAAGGTCAGGCGAAGGCAAGTACGGCATGGAGCTAAGCTCCAACTCTATGCTGGACAGGCAGGGAGTTTCATAGTGCTCTCTGCTTTGCTGTGGTCATTAAAATATGTGCCTCTGTCTTCCCTTTACTTACACGTTGTCTGTGAATCCTGATGCAGCTGGGCTTCCTTCACGCTCTGCAGGAGAATCCTCTTTAGCTGGACTGAAATTAATTAATACCAGATACAGGCAGAGGTGAATCTGGCTGATGCTTTGCTTCTGGAGGTGCCAAAATCAGAGGAAAATATAAGTTTTCTGTCCTGGTTGCTTTGGTGGTGATCGTAGACGTAGTTGAAGTGTAATGTAGTAAGAAGCCTTTTGTGGCAGGAAAAATAAGTAGACCTTCCTGTAAAAGTGTGGTGAAAGCTTAGAGAATATCTGGTTGAAGTTTCTCAGGCTTGTGCTAGGGGATGAAAAGGTCTGTATGCCAGGATACGACCGAGGAGTGATGGCTGGAAGTTTAGTCTAAGCAACTAGGTCCTGTTTTTTCCTGCCAGATTTATTTTATTTTCCAGATATTTTATTTAGTGTTTGGGCATAAATCTTGTGCACTGCCTTTTCTGCTTGCAAAGAAGTGATTTTTTTTTCTGATCATCAGAAGTTTCTAGCTTATCTTCTGTTTGTTCCTCCTGTGAGAGATACTGTGTGCTCTTACCATAATCTTTGAAAGTCAATTAAATATTATGAGATTATGCACTTCTTCAGCAAGATAAGCAGGCAGAATTTTTAATGCTAGTGAAAAAAATGTTGAGATAGTGAAAGGAGAGAAAGTCATCCCTTTCTATCTGCGCCTGACCCTCCTCTTTTTTCTGGATTTCAGCTGAGGCTCAAATAACTTAAGATTCTTGAATAGGCTGCTTTCTTTCTGCTGTTTCACATGGGAGACTGCCACTTTATTCTGCTCTGGATATTCCCAGACTTTACATAATCTTTAAAGACAGAGCCAGCAACTAAGTTGTGTAGTTTGACCCCGTGTACAATATTGACCATTAAATCTTACCTAGTCCACAAGATATGCATAAACCTACCTTGTACCCGATGGCTTATCATGCAGCTACAGATACTAGTTTTGTTTTATCCAGACTTGAGTAATAGGCTTTTTTTCACAGGGACTGTGGTTTGGAAGCTAGTGTCTTTTTCCCCAGTTCCATGCAGGGAAATAAATTCCTTGCCTCTGTCACTTCGCTGTCCTCCTGATTTACATTTTACAGATATTTAATGTCACTCATAAAGGGGTTAATTCTGAACTTTCTAACTATGTATAAAGCTATGGTATCATTATTGAGAAGAAAATAGCTACATTTAATTTAAGGGTTATTTTGACTATAGGTAAGCAAAATGCTAATGTCCAAGAGTAAACTTATTAGTTTTGGAGAAAGAAGCATTGCAAAGTCATTTTGAATCAAGCCAGTAGAAGTTTTGGTTCAGGTATTTTTGGAAACAAAATTTGTATTCTTTTGGTTTAAAATGGCGGTTTTATTTGGGTATTAATCTCAGAGAATAATCAAGAAAATGAACAAGAACCCTAGAGAAATCATTGTCATTTGGGCTGATCCTGAATGGGACTTCTCTTCTTCTCTCTTTCCCTACCAAATATGACTTCTTTAATCCAAGTCTAGTTTCTAGTTTTCCTTGTTTTCCTGTACTCACACTCCAAGTTCATCTGCCAGCAAACGATATCCAATATGCCCAGGCTATTTCACAATTTTAAGGCTTTATAGGTATAATGTGATAGGGATCATTTTATAATTCACATCAGCCATAGACATTGGACCTGAATTAGTTTTGTACAGCAAAAGTGATATGAAGACACAACAGAGCTGTGTAACATGAAGTATTTTCTAAAAATAATATATAACTCAGGAATTCTGGGGTTTTTTATTCAGGAAAAATTCCCTATTACTGCTTACTTCAACCTTAAAGAATTTTCTGTGGGGCTTGTATGAGTAACAGTCCCTGCTTTGAAAGTGTGAGAAGGAGATTCACATTTCTTTTGTGCAAGGAAAACTGTAAAAATTATGAAGGCAAAAAAAAATGATGAACACTGGGTGCTAATTACAAATTAATTAGGCTGATGAATAGGGCTTGTTCTGAAAAAGCCCATTCAGATTACTTTTAGATTAATTTATAGTCATTAACTCCTGAAATTTGACTTTAAAGCTAGTGCTCAGGGCAGGGGAAGCCAAAAGAAATAATTCACTATACTAAATGAATGAGAACATCACTGGGCAATTTAGTTTTATCAAATAAGGTCTGTATTTTACTTCACCACTGAAACCACTTAACCACTGAAAAATACGCTATCATCACAGAGTAAGACTGTGACACCTTATCTTAGTGTTAAAATAAAACTACTCTATAGTCTGTTGCTGGATAACCTCTTTGCAATTTCGACTTACTGCTTTTTGAGGGAAAACAATTTTTAGTAGGACTTTTTTTATTTGTAGGCTTAGAACCAAGTGCTGTTCAATCGCTTCAAGAATATTTTTGATGTACACTAGCAACGATGTATGCTAAGTTGTTTTATCTGCTTTCTTTAAAAAATGAGATTTGTACATTTTACTTTTGTTAGGTGTAGCTAATATTGGTGGCCAGTCACCTAACTGTTATTAGAAATTCCTTTAATATATAGGAAATTGGGTTACCAGTCTCAGTCAAATTCACAGTGAAAAGGTTTTACTTTTGCAGAAAATAAGAGAAATAAGTCATTTGAATGGCTCATCCATAGAAGTTAAAGGTAAAGATAAAGCTTGGTATTGTAACTTACATTTGACCTTATTTTAACTGACATCTATAACAAAACATTTGATGTTTCAATGGGCCTTTACTTGGGTTTCTGAATGCAGCTTTCTTCATAGAATATCCAAATGGCACCTTTATTACTTAAGCTGCTTTGTTCCTTGTTAACTGCTGCTGCTACTATTTTTAACCACAGTGATGCATGTGCAATTGTCCCTGAAATGTTTCCTCCTGGCAGAGGTGGGAAAAAAAATCATTCACAAAGATTTGGAACAGGGCCAAGAACTGAACGTTATTGGCAGGAGAGGCATAAATGTGAACCTCTCAGTGTACTTCTAAGCAGTGAAAGAGTTGCGGAGAAAATGCTTTAGCAAGCATTTTAAGAGGGAAAGCGCTTTACCAATATGCTGGAGTGAACTTCCCTAAAACCCCCTTGTTGTTGATGTAATTCTTTCCCAGGTTAAACTGACTGTGAGGTAATTTAATTGCCTGGCTACTTCCTTACCTTTTACAGAAACTAGTGAGGCTGCTCAGCATTAGTTAGAGGTGTGTTCAGTGTCTGATCAAGCTGAAAAATCCAGGTATGTCTACATTTGGGAAACTGGCTTTTAAATGTATGTTATTTTCTGCTTATATTCAGCACAAGAGAATACTGACATTTAATTTTGCAGGTCTATGTACAAATCTTCCAAAATCTGGTTTATTCGTTTTTTTATTTAAATATTTGGAAAAGGTAACATACAAAATGCAGACTAACTTAATATATGTTTTTGTCTTGTGAAATTACTCTGAAGGTGAACAGAGTGTAACTAGAGTGGTGGTATGGTCTCACAGAAAGGAATTCTTTAATAATGTGTGCAGTAACATGTGACTGAATTTGGAGAACTTTACTTACAAATGAGATCTCTGTATTTATTTTTTGATATCTCAGAGCCAAAGGAAAAAAAAAAGACAGAGAAAGAATATATCCATTGGGGTATGTGCAATGGTCGAAATATGTGCCTGAATTCCATAGTATGTACAGACTAGTTTTAAAATATGACATGCAGTCATTATCGTCAGTGAATAGGTTGCACTTCTGGGAAGGTTTTCCTAGCATTACCTGACTTTCCACCTTCTTAATACTTTACAATTTAATTTAATTTTAATGACATCTGATATTGCTGAACTGAAGTGATCTGTGACAGCATGAGCTAAAAGCCTAGCTTTTCATATCTAAGACCATAAATACTTCTTAATCATTTAGTCAACACCTAAAAATCTTCTTGCATTTCATTAGAATGTCTTCTTTCAGCTTGCTTAGGAAATTCTTCCAATGTAAGTACCAAAAAGGATTGTTCTCCATTTTAATTTTCATTTGTCTTCCTATCATCCTTCTCTTTTCAATTTCCATTAGGTCTGATTTCTGGAAGCTCCCACAAGCACTTGCAGTCACTAGGTGGTGATGTTCTGTCAGGAAAAGCTTAAAATGTGGGAAGTACAGATTAATGAATAAGGGATGAAAAAGAGCATAGAACATAAAGATTATCACAGAATCACAGAATCACAGAATAACCAGGTTGGAAGAGACCCACCGGATCATCGAGTCCAACCGTTCCTATCAAACACTAAACCATATCCCTCAGCACCTCATCCTCCCGTGCCTTAAACACCTCCAGGGAAGGTGAAACAACCACCTCCCTGGGCAGCCTCTGCCAGTGCCCAATGACCCTTTCCGTAAAGAATTTTTTCCTAACGTCTAGCCTAAATCTCCCCTGGCGGAGCTTGAGGCCATTCCCTCTTGTCCTGTCCCCTGTCACTTGGAAGAAGAGGCCAGCACCCTCCTCTCTACAACCTCCTTTCAGGTAGTTGCAGAGAGCAATGAGGTCTCCCCTCAGCCTCCTCTTCTCCAGGCTAAACAACCCCAGCTCTCTCAGCCGTTCCTCATAAGGCCTGTTCTCCAGCCTCTTCACCAGCTTTGTTGCTCTTCTCTGGACTCGTTCCAGAGCCTCAACATCCTTCTTATGGTGAGGGGCCCAGAACTGAACACAGGATTTGAGGAACAGTCTCACCAGTGCTGAGTACAGAGGGAGAATAACCTCTCTGGACCTGCTGGTCACGCCGTTTCTGATCCAAGCCAAGATGCCATTGGCCTTCTTGGCCACCTGGGCACACTGCTGGATCGTGTTCAGTCGGTTGTCAACCAACACGCCCAGGTCCCTCTCCTCCAGGCAGCTTTCTAGACAGACTTCTCCTAGTCTGTAGCACTGCATAGGGTTGTTGTGCCCCAAGTGCAGGACCCGGCATTTGGTCTTGTTAAACCTCATGCCATTGGACTCAGCCCAGCGGTCCAGCCTGCTCAGATCCCTTTGCAGAGCCTCCCTACCCTCCAGCAGATCGACACTTCCACCCAGCTTAGTGTCATCCGCAAACTTGCTAAGGGTGCCCTCGATGCCTTCATCCAGGTCATTGATGAAGACATTGAACAGGGCTGGACCCAGCACCGAGCCCTGGGGACACCACTTGGAACTGGCCTCCAGCTGGATTTCACACCATTTCCCACCACTCTCTGGGCCCGACCATCCAACCAGTTTTCCACCCAGGAGAGTGTGTGCCTGTCCAGGTCAGAGACTGACAGTTTCTCAAGCAGAATGCTGTGAGAAACTGCGTCAAAGGCTTTTCTGAAGTCCAGGAAGACCACATCCACAGCCTTTCCCTCATCCAGCAGCCGAGTGACTTTGTCATAGAAGGCGATCAGGTTAGTCTGGCAAGACCTGCCTTTTGTGAACCCATGTTGACTGGGCCTGATCACCTGGTTCTCTTGCATGTGCTTCATGATAGCACTCAAGATCACCTGCTCCATGACTTTCCCTGGCACTGAGGTCAGACTGACAGGCCTGGAGTTCCCTGGATCCTCCCTGCGGCCCTTCTTGTAGATGGGCACAACATCAGCCAGCCTCCAGTCCAGTGGGACTTCCCCAGTCTTCCAGGACTGTTGGAAGATGATGGAAAGGGGTTTGGCCAGCACATCCACCAGCTCCTTCAGTACCCTAGGGTGAATCCCGTCCGGCCCCATAGACTTGTAGCTGTCCAGTCAGGCTGGCAAGGCTCTGACCACCTCCTCTTGGATCACGGGAGCCTCATTATGCTCCTCTAGCTCCTGGGTTAGTACACAGACGGAACGACCCTCCTCACAACTAAAGACTGAGGCAAAGAAGGCATTAGGTACCTTAGCCTTTTCCTCATCCCCTGTCACTGTTGTTCCTTCTGCGTCCAATAGGGACTGTATGGTCTCCCTAGTCCTCCTTTTATTATTTATATATTTGTAGAAAGATTTTTTGTTATCTTTCACTGACTTGGCCAATCCAATTTCTAGCTGAGCCTTAGCCCTTCTGATTTTTTCCCTACACAATCTCACTTCCCTCCTGTAGTCCACCCAAGAGGCCTGTCCCTTCTTCCAGAGGCCATAAACATTTCTCTTCTTCTTGATATCCCTCAAGATCTCTCTATTCAACCAAGCTGGCTTTCTCCCCTGCCGGCTTTTTTTCCGGACCACGGGGATGGCTTTCTCCTGAGCTGCTAGGACCACCCTTTTGAAGAGCTCCCAGCCCTCCTGGGCTCCCTTGCCCTTGAGTACTGTCTCCCATGAGACTTCACCAACCAGCCTGCTGAAGAGATCAAAGTCTGCCCTCTGGAAATTTAATGCTACAGTCTTGCTAACCACCCTCTTCACTTCACCTAGAACAGAAAATTTTATCATCTCATGGTCGCTTAGTCCTAGGTGTCCACCTACCGCCACATCCCCTACAAGGCCTTCTCTGTTCACCAACAGCAGGTCCAGGAGGGCACCCTCCCTTGTTGGTTCATTCACCAGCTGTGCGAGGAAGTTGTCTCCCACGCACTCCAGGAACCTCCTAGACTGCTTCCTTTCTGCTGTGTTGTACACCCAGCAGATATCAGGCAGATTGAAGTCTCCCACAAGAACGAGAGTATTCTTTAATTATTGTAGCTTTTTCTTTACACTGTCATAAGAAATCGCAAGTTTGGAAAAAAAACTTGGCTGGTAGTTCTGATTCAATCTGATGAGTGCCTTGTTAGAGACTTTAACTGAGGGGAGGAGAGACTGTACGTGAATAGTTTCATCTTCCACCATCAGTCAGTTAGCGCTATTGCTGTTAAGACCTTGTGAAGATTGATGACATGTAATATTGCATTTTCAAAGCTAGTATTTAAAAATATACCAGCCAGTTTACAGAAGGGAGTAAAGAAAGTGCTGAGCTCAACGTATGGTTATGCTAAGTTTCTGTTTTGATAAATGTATTTCTTTCCTCTGTCTTATACTTCCTTGCTCCATAAAGTATACAAAAGTGTTATTCAAAACTAGGAAGATATTCTCCCTTACATACCAGGGTAGTTGTTGTTTATAACACAAGGAATAGTGTGCAGGGGACTTGAAGTTTCAGAAGAACCATCTCTTTGTAATACTCAAACAGTTGTTATAAAGTTTTCATCACAATTACGTCCAAGATTTTGACCAGATGAGTAGGATTTGCATTTCAGAAAAATAACACATCTCATGGTCTTTGCCTGTATATTAAAAATAAGCTGAAAAGACATGCTGAATTATTTTTTCTCTGGCAGTTACTGCTTGCCGCTTATATTATGAAACTTGCAAATGTCCTACCTGCCTGTCTAGTGGGATGTGTCCCTGCCCGTGGCAGGGGGGCTGGAACTGAATGAACTTTAAGGCCCCTTGCAATCCTAACTATTCCATGATTCTATGATTCCATCTGCAGTTTGAGAAATGCTTCTCTGTGTTCTACTTCTCGTTTACTAGCAAATACAATTTTCCTTAGACTCATTACCATTCCTACATCTGCAAAGGTGTTTATCTTTGCAGTTTCCTTAATATAGATCAAGAGGGAGCAGAAAACACTGGAAGCAATGAAATAATATAAGCTTCTGGATAGTCATCCTTGTTCTTGTGAGTTATCAGGGATTTTAATGTTTGAGCATCATTACCAAAGAGGGATGACTAGACAGGTATTCCGAGTCCACAGCAATCTGTCTCGAAGTTCATACAAATCTTTTGAGAATTATGTATCCACCAAAATTTCCACCCAGAGCCTGTTCCTGAGAACTAAACTCTAAAATTAATTTCTGGGGTCTTGTTAAATAAAAATAAAAAAAAAACTTCTCCCTCATCCCTGGGTCTAAAAAATGCTTCCTAAGAAAACATTGTTTAGGACAGTAAACAACAAAAACTTAGGGACGTAGAGACTCACTGACCTTGAGAACAGTGGAGTCGGTTTTTGGAATGCCAGCAAGAGAGAAGGGAGAGAGAAAGACAGGCACTGGGACATGTCAGTGCAAAGAGCTTTTTAAAATCCATTGATATCTGTGAAGGTTGTGGGCTAAAATATAAAACAACCAGGATTTTCATACCGGCAGAGCAACTATCTACTGTAAATGCAACTCATTTTGGCAAAGAAGTCGATATAGGTTATTTCATTTGTGGCACTAGTAATACGCTGTGTCAGCAGAAGCAGTCTTGCTGTAGGCTGTGTCTGTCCTGTGAGGGTTTGTTAACCTTCTCTGCTGTAGGCCAGGCCTTTTAGAGGAGCTTCTTTACTTACCTCCTAGCAGCACTCAAGAAATTAAGGGAGACATTAGTGACTGCAAATTTTCATGCGATGAATTTGTAGACCAATTCTACATTTGTCCCTTTTAAATGTCACGACCGCTCCAGCATAACTGTGCCTGCGTTGCTGCAGGTACCCATGATGCCCCTTCGTACACAGGTGGCTTCTCAGTCAAAACCAAACCATACAGTGTTTGTTTGCTTTTTTCGTACCAGGGAACACACATGCTGGGAGGAATCCTGCAGCTCTTACTGCCCCAGCTGAAGGTGTTTGTCTCTTGCTCATGTCATGTCAAATGAGGCTGCGAAGGGAAGATTTTTCCTGAGTGGAAAGCGTGAAGGTGCTATTACCAACTACATCTGGAAGACAAGAGGGCTGTAAGAAAGGCAAAACTATCCCCTCACTGTAATACTGAAATCCTACAAAACTCCTGGAGAAGTGACAGAACACTGTAGGGTAGGACTGTGGCTCTCCTGTAGAAATATCTGTGTTTTGTTACACCTATTTCTAATTCCATGTTCTCATTTTATGGCCAAATACAGAGTCAAGTAAAACAGGAGAGGAGTCTGCCAGGTTACCTGGAGTTTTCACATCCAGAATGTGAGGCCCCAGCACTGCTGGTGAGAGGAGGGCTTAGCAGGAGTCTGTGGCTGTCCAACTCAATTTTTATTGAACCAAAATCATATTTGATATGAAAGTGAAAAAGCACTTGCTAGCACTTTCCCATTGCCAGTAAACATTTTAAATCCACAGGGCAATTAAGCCCTTTTGAAAACTCTAATAAACTTTGAAATGCCCTCATTTATAAGGAAAATTAATTACATTTTCTGAAAAAATAGACTTTCAGCTATACTTTATGCACTTAAAAACTGTGCTTTGGTTGAGAGATCATGATTCATATTTATATATTAAAATTGTGCTGTCTCTAAGTGACTGAATAGTGTAATGAGGTTTTAGTTTCACAGTTCTTTAATGCTGCCACTTGGTAACCCTGCAGATTCCACATCTGAAATAAATGCAAATTGCCTGTAATTATGATAATATTGTTGGTTCGTTTTGTTCACCCTTGATAAAAAGATCATTTTTTAATGTATTTAATTATGCTGCACTTATCCCTTATTGTTAATGTTAGAAAAAAACCCCATAGTTTGTGGCTCCTGCTTGTACCTTCAGTAAAGCAGCTTTGCGTCTTTCATACACTAGCAGGCTAAGTCTCAATAATAGTGATGTTGCTTGGGTTTTATAGCAAAGTAATAAAATGATGAAGCCTGCTAACTGTGTTGGTGGGATATTCAGAATGGCATCCAGGCTCTCAAAATTAAATGGACTCTGTATTAGAAGGAAAGGAGAGTTTGGTCATTCAGTTAACTTCAGAAGTAGAAAAGACCATCAAAAGCACTGTAAATTTAAATGGTGGTGAATGGTGGTGAGTGGTGGTAAATGGCATTAACTCCAGCTGGAGGCCAGTTCCAAGTGGTGTCCCCAGGGCTCAGTGCTGGGTCCAGCCCTGTTCAATGTGTTTATCAATGACCTGGATGAAGGCATCGAGTGCACCCTTAGCAAGTTTGTGGATGACACTAAGCTGGGTGGAAGCGTGGATCTGCTGGAGGGTCGGGAGGCTCCAAAGGGATCTGAACAGGCTGGACCGCTGGGCAGAGTCCAATGGCAGGAGGTTTAACAAGACCAAATGCCGGGTCCTGCACTTGGGACACAACAACCCTTTGCAGATACAGACTAGGAGAAGTCTGTCTAGAAAGCTGCCTGGAGGAGAGGGACCTGGAGGTGTTGGTTGACAGCGACTGAACATGATCCAGCAGTGGCCCAGGTGGCCAGGAAGGCCAATGGCATCTTGGCTTGGATCAGAAACGGCGTGACCAGCAGGTCCAGGGAGGTTCTTCTCCCCCTGTACTCGGCAGTGGTGAGACCACTCCTCGAATCCTGTGTTCAGTTCTGGGTCCCTCACCACAAGAAGGATGTTGAGGCTCTGGAGCGAGTCCAGAGAAGAGCAACGAACCTGGTGAAGGGGCTGGAGAACAGGCCTTATGAGGAGCGGCTGAGAGAGCTGGGGGTGTTTAGCCTGGAGAAGAGGAGGCTGAAGGGAGACCTCATTGCTCTCTACAACTACCTGACAGGAGGTTTTGGAGAGGAGGGTGCTGGCCCCTTCTCCCAAGTGACAGGGGACCGGATAAGGGGCAATGGCCTCAAGCTCCACCAGGGGAGGTTTAGGCTGAACATTAGGAAAAATTTTTCACAGAAAGGGTCATTGGGCACTGGAACAGGCTGCCCAGGGAGGTGGTTGATTCACCTTCCCTGGAGGTGTTTAAGGGACAGGTGGATGAGAGGTGCTGAGGGGCATGGTTTAGTGTTTGATAGGAATGGTTGGACTCGATCTGGTGGGTCTCTTCCAACCTGGTTGTTCTATGATTCTATAATTCTAATGCCAGGTTTGTGCACAGGTAACTGCTTTTGTTCTGGGTTTTTTTTCAGGTGACAATGCTTAAAACCACCGCTGAAAAATTACTCATTGAGCTCTTTTGCTGCTGCAATGATAGTATTATCATTATTTTTTCTAATTTGGAAGTTTTTAACTGATAACCCCCCCCGGCGATGTCTGCACATTAAGCCACTTGTGTAGGGCAGATCCCAGGGTAGGCGTTGTGGGAGCCAGTGCTGGATTTCGGTTGCAAAGAGGGCACTCTCTTTGGGTGTGGGATGGAAACAACCATTAATTTAATTTCAATTTGTATTATTGCTCTTGGATGGTGGTACTTCTCTGTCCTTTGCTACTGGCCACGTTTGAACTGGAGATACAAAGGTAAAGGGCTCTGCACATCGAAAACTGTCACATGAGCCACTAGCTCCTTCCTCAAACTTCTCAGTCATCTATTCTGACTTGCACATCTATTTGAGTTAAGTAATAAAGGGATTTTAAGGGTCATGACCATCAGTTTATACAGAAAAACAATCTGAAGAAGATTAATATTACTTAGCTGTACTTGGATAATGTTTTGGAAAATTTTTTTAGTAAGTTAATAGAACATTTTACAAGGGAAGAGTGATATTGGCAAGATCATGGGCTGCATCTCTAGTCTTTTTTTCCTCATTTTCTTGAGGAAGAAGTCTTCTAGTTTTGATTCCTTCAGCTGTGAGTCTAATTCAGTGTAAGCTCTGAATTACCCAGCAGCCAGCAGGTAACAGCGAACGTAGGTGACAGTGAAGGGGTTTAGTCCAGGAAAGCTACAAACTCATTGCGTGATGACAAGTATTGTGGAAAAAATGTAAATGAAACCAGAACAAAGAGTTTGAAGTTTTTCAAAAAGCTTCCACAATCTCTTGTTAGTATGGAATAAGTTTGTTGGAGGCCTGGAATGGAAAGAAGAGCTATCATATTTTGTGTATATTGTTATAAATTTGAAAAACGACTGTGTTGTTCTGCCCTCTGTAGCCATGTCTTGTAAGACAAATCTGCAGAGCTTTTGCTTCCTGACAGCAGCAGGGCATTGATGCTGGCAAGGCTTCTCTCTGAGTTGAAGAGCTCCTTTGAAGGTGATGTTTTGCGACTAGAAATGGAGGCTGTGACATTGCAGTAATTAGAGTCATTTTGATCATACAGCCTCTCTTTTCCATTTAGCACTTTAAGTCCCTGAGGAGCTGGCCAGCCAGCCTGTCACAGGCTAAGCAATAATAAAGCAGTTTTTGCAGGATGATCTCCTGTCCAGAGGCATCGCTTTGCAACAAAACCTGATCTGGATTTGTTAACGGTCTTGTGAAATGGGTTATATGTTCCAGAATAACTTTTTGTAAAATAGTAATGCTGGATAATCCTCCTCCCCCATCTCCCTCCCCACCCTGGGCTACTGTAGATAGGGCATAAATGATTTCCTTTGTCCTCTGTTTCAATTTATTTGCAAAACATTCATTATCTGTATGTGTTCTGATGTTTAATTATTGACAAAAAAAAAAGAATTGCACTAAATTGCATCATATTGTTTGGTATGGGTGTGAAATATTTCAATCTTCTTTTGTAATTCTTTCATAACTGCTCCAGATTTTACTCCAGGAGTCTCAAAAGCTCCATCTCACTGAGCTGTTACAAGCTACCACTGGTGCATGTTCTCTTAACCTGCTGTTTATCAGTCATTGCTGTCACCAAAGCTAGGTCATGTTTTAAGTGTTTTAACCTTATGACGTAATTGTAAAATTCAGAGTCAAGCTGCAGTAAAAATGTGGAAGTGTAATTGAATGAGTCCTGCTGGTACTTGCCTGTTTAGTGTTCTAAGTACAGAGTCAGCTTTTGACCTTTTCATTTTATTGGCATCAATTTTTTTCCCCTTACCTCCTTGCTAGTCATCTGCAGGCGCCTGACAGTGTGTTTCCCCGTAACTCAAATTTAAGCCACATTAGGGACAAATCCTGAAAGCCGTGTTTGCACAATGACAGGCTGCAGCAGATTTGCCGTATGAGGTGACAATAAAGCAAAACCAAGGGTTTGTTTTCTTCTGTGCGCACGCACTGAGATATGAGGCAGTTTTTCATTGTCATCCCGAGGGAACATAAAGGGAAAAAAAGTCAACATGGTTTCCTTTCTCTTTGTAGCAGAGGAACTGGAGTAGCAAGTGCAGAAGGATGGAAGGTGAAAGAAGGCTCCTGGAATACGTTCATGATCTCTACTTGACTGCATGGATAATAGATTATCGGCTCATCCCTTTTTCCCCCCTAGGCAGGACTGACTCAAATGGAAGTTTTTCATGTAGATGAGTAAACAGAAAAGGTCAGAGAAAAGAAAACAGAGGGAAAGGGAACTGAGATGGAGGGGAAGGTGAAGGAGATGTGGCTGATGCAGGAATTCACAAGGGAATTTTTTTTGCGAGTTTTTGGCAGTGAGGAGGGAATACTTATAAATGGTTGTGTACCTGCTACCTAAAAAGCCTTTGTGTTTAGTAATTGGAGGCTTTTAATTTGTTTTCTCAATGCAGGTAGGCACCTCTGTGGCACTTAAATGCTTTCTCAAAACATAAGCTTTCAGCTTTGTTGGGGCTTCCATCCTGCTGTGATAACTAACACCAGGCAAAACTGGTGGGCAAGAGCACAGCCCCCTCATCTTGGAGAATTCAGAAACAAAGCAACCAACATGAAGAGAAGAGAGTGCTGCTATGTTAGTGTTGCTTTCCCTGATGCCTGGCTCTCCAAGGCAGTTTCCAGTTCAAGTGATTGTTTGTGTATGAGTATGCAGTGTGATTGGCATTTCTTCCTGAGAAACCTCAGAAGGTGGAAATCTTTCAAAATGTGAGTGATACAAATGAATTGTGAAAGAAGACAGAAATATCACATGAGAATGCCAGGAAACTTTTTTATTTTTAATTTAGGATACGTTTTCTGTAGGAGACTGGAAATAATTTTTAGTATTTCCCATAATAGATTCCTTTCGTACTTAAAAGTGTTGCTTTACAACAAGCATTTGCATGCAGATAGCTCAAATTATTCTCAAGATTCAAAATAATCATATAACATTCATTTAGTCAATGAATGAGCCTCTTGTTAGGGTGATTCCCTCTCCCTGCCTCCTTCCCTCCCCCTTCTTTCAGTGTGCAACAGAAGAGGCTGTTCAAGGTTTTACAGTGCAGCAAACAGTATCACCAAGAAGCAGACAACTGATAAGAGGTTGCCTGGGAAACCCTGTGCCCATAGATTTTCCTTTTGCTGCATTATATACTTGTAGGTGCAATTATTTAAAAAAAAAAAAACCCTCATGTGGAAAAAGTGGAGTGATGGGGAAATTATGTTATATTTTCCAGAGAATCTAATCTTTCTTTCTCATTTTATTTATGATCATCTCAAAGAGTGGGGGAGTGATGGGGATTTTCTTTCTGCAAAATACTTGCTGCAATAGAAATTCTGCTTGAGAAAGCAATATGGAAATATGCTGGTGACTGCTTTAAATGCAGCTCACGTATGACATAATCTGCCTGCCAGTGGAAAAACCCCACCAGCTCTTGAGAGAGCCCTGCTCTGATCAGTTTGAGTAGATTATTCCTTCAGCTTTAATAATTCAAACTCCCTGTCTGCCTTACAGGGAGTTTTCCTCTTGCCTGGAAGACACATGATGCTGACTGGGGAGATCCCCATTCTGCTGCTCTGATTTTTAAAGATAGGTTTGTTCTTGAAACTACCTTCCCAAGGAAAAAAGAAAAAGTATTTTTATACTTTTCTTTTTAACAAGAAAATCCATAGGGGAGCTAAAAGATTTATATGGACTTCCACTCTCCATTTACTTGGGATTTTTTCACCAAGCAAGAGAAAAATTAGGTTTGACTATTTAACTTGTGCTAATAGTGAAAGATTAATCAATATCATAATTAGCCTGTGTTACCTGACTTGGTATCATGACCTTCCTTAATATCTGTTGTGCACCCAATGTGTTTTTTTGATAAAAGTTGTGATGCTGGAGTGTTTTAAAAGAAATAAATTCTATTTGCTCAGTTTTGTGTGTGTATTTCTGTGTGGTTGTTGTGGGAACACTTTGCTGAGTTTCATGCTGCAGGATTTTAGTTCTTATGACCCAAGCATAAATAGTGAAACCTCAGCAAACTCCGCAGTCTATCAGCAGCCTCCGTCCTTCTTGTGTCAGGATGTGCCTCTCAAACCAGCTGGGCTGAGGTGTGGACAGTCAGTTCATGTGTTTGTGAGAAGGGAGCATTAGTCGCAGCCACAACATCCTTCCTCCTGAGAATTAAGTCTGTGGCCAAAGCAGGATAAAAGCAGGGGAAAAAGTGGTGGTGGTAGTGGAGAAGCCCTCCATTCGTTCAGTCTAGCTGATTTTGGTAGCTCAGTGCATTGCTGGGACAGCTGCAGAGGGAAGAAGTTTTCCCAGGGCCTGAGAGTGGTTTTGTTGTGCTGCCTCCCGCTGCAGTCAATTGATTTGAAGATTGACAATTGATTCAATTGATTGACAGAGTTTCACAGAATCACAGAATCACAGAATAACCAGGTTGGAAGAGACCCACCGGATCACCGAGTCCAACCGTTCCTACCAAACACTAAACCATATCCCTCAGCACCTCGTCCACCCGTGCCTTAAACACCTCCAGGGAAGGTGACTCAACCACCTCCCTGGGCAGCCTGTTCCAGTGCCCAATGACCCTTTCTGTGAAGAATTTTTTCCTAACGTCTAGCCTAAACCTCCCCTGGCGGAGCTTGAAGCCATTCCCTCTTGTCCTGTCCCCTGTCACTTGGGAGAAGAGGCCAGCACCCTCCTCTCTACAATGTCCTTTCAGGTAGTTGTAGAGAGCAATGAGGTCACCCCTCAGCCTCCTCTTCTCCAGGCTAAACAACCCCAGCTCTCTCAGCCGCTCCTCATAAGGCCTGTTCTCCAGCCCTTTCACCAGCTTTGTTGCTCTTCTCTGGACTCTCTCCAGAGCCTCAACATCCTTCTTGTGGTGAGGGGCCCAGAACTGAACACAGTATTCGAGGAGCGGTCTCACCAGTGCCGAGTACAGAGGGAGGATAACCTCCCTGGACCTGCTGGTCACGCCGTTTCTGATACAAGCCAAGATGCCATTGGCCTTCTTGGCCACCTGGGCACACTGCTGGCTCATATTCAGTCGGCTGTCAACCAACACCCCCAGGTCCCTCTCCTCCAGGCAGCTTTCTAGACAGACTTCTCCCAGTCTGTAGCACTGCATAGGGTTGTTGTGCCCCAAGTGCAGGACCCGGCATTTGGCCTTGTTAAACCTCATGCCGTTGGACTCTGCCCAGTGGTCCAGCCTGTTCAGATCCCTTTGCAGAGCCTCCCGACCCTCCAGCAGATCGACACTTCCACCCAGCTTAGTGTCGTCCGCAAACTTGCTCAGGGTGCACTCGATGCCTTCATCCAGATCATTGATGAAGACATTGAACAGGGCTGGACCCAGCACTGAGCCCTGGGGAACCCCACTTGTCACTGGCCTCCAGCTGGATTTCACACCATTTACCACCACTCTCTGGGCCCGGCCATCCAACCAGTTTTCCACCCAGGAGAGTGTGTGCCTGTCCAGCCCAGAGGCTGACAGTTTCTCAAGCAGAACGCTGTGAGAAACTGTGTCAAAGGCTTTGCTGAAGTCCAGGAAGACCACATCCACAGCCTTTCCCTCATCCAGTAGCCGGGTCACTTTGTCATAGAAGGCGATCAGGTTAGTCTGGCAAGACCTGCCTTTTGTGAACCCATGTTGACTGGGCCTGATCACCCGGTTCTCTTGCATGTGCTTCATGATAGCACTCAAGATCACCTGTTCCATGACTTTCCCTGGCACTGAGGTCAGACTGACAGGCCTGTAGTTTCCTGGGTCCTCCCTGCGACCCTTCTTGTAGATGGGCACAACATCAGCCAGCCTCCAGTCCAGTGGGACTTCCCCAGTCTTCCAGGACTGTTGGAAGATGATGGAAAGGGGTTTGGCCAGCACATCCGCCAGCTCCTTCAGTACCCTAGGGTGAATCCCGTCCGGCCCCATAGACTTGTGACTATCCAGTCGGGCTAGCAAGGCTCTGACCACCTCCTCTTGGATCACGGGAGCCTCATTATGCTCCTCTAGCTCCTGGGTTTGTACACAGACGGAACGACCCTCCTTACGACTAAAGACTGAGGCAAAGAAGGCATTAAGTACCTCAGCCTTTTCCTCATCCCCTGTTACTGTTGTCCCTTCTGTGTCCAATAGGGACTGTATGGTCTCCCTAGTCCGCCTTTTATTATTTATATATTTGTAGAAGGATTTTTTGTTATCTTTCACTGACTTGGCCAATCCAATTTCTAGCTGAGCCTTAGCCCTTCTGATTTTTTCCCTACACAATCTCACTTCCCTCCTGTAGTCCACCCAAGAGGCCTGTCCCTTCTTCCAGAGGCCATAAACATTTCTTTTCTTCTTGATATCCCTCAAGATCTCTCTATTCAACCAAGCTGGCTTTCTCCCCTGCCGGCTTTTTTTCCGGACCACAGGGATGGCTTTCTCCTGAGCTGCTAGGACCACCCCTTTGAAGAGCTCCAAGTTTCCAAACCTTCTTGCTTTCTAGCAATCCTCAACGAAGTGGAAGGCTAGGTGCGGCTGGGCAAGGATTCCGATATAATAACTCAATAACAACTAGCCAGTCATTATTAAGCAGGTACTTTTTATTAGCAGCGCTGGATGCATGGGGGAATCAATCCTCCAAATACACCCATGCCAAGCAAGAAAACTGTGCGTCTTTTATAGCGCAGATCTATGCATTTTTCATCACCCCACCTCCGTAAAGGTATTCATTCCTTTCCGAAGAGTCATTAGCATATCTCCACACTGTGTTTATATGCGCAGGCAGTCTGTTGGATGGTCTGAGAACTCCCTCCTGAGGTCCAAAGATGAAGACTAGAAGTAAGGGGCGGGGGGGGTGGGGGGGAGGGTGCACCCCAAATTTTGAGAAAAACAGTCCTTTTCTGCTGGTGTGGTAGTGTGGATTTCAGGCTTCCTTATCTTGCAAGATGCCTGGGATGCCTGTTCCTTTCACAGCTGGCCCACCTTTAGATAAACATCCCTCCCGACACATATCACTATGGGATATACAAGCTTAGACAATTGTTATAGATCAAGACACAAATTCAAACATTTGCCATTCATCGGTCCCCCTTTAGGAAAGAGAACACTTTTCAAGACACATACCACTGAGAGACATACTAACTTAAAATTTCCCACTTATCACAATCCATGCTTTGTGGGAGCTGTTGCCACCTGGCACAGGGTGCATATGGGTACATTGGGGGTGTGAATCTGTGCACAGTTGCTGTTCGCTTAAGAGTGGAGCTTGAATACGTGGAGCAGGAGGGAACGATGGACTCTGTGCTGAGTACATGGATTTTCTTTGCCCTCTTCACTCACGAAGCAGCAGTGGAGCAACCCAGCCTGCAAAGGAGCCTTGGACAGCAGGGCAGGAAAGTGAAGGAAGCCTACGGTGGCTTCAGCTGTGGCTTCTTTCTGTGCAATCTCATGCTTGTATGCTCTGGCTTGCAACTGCAATGCTCTCCTGTGCCAGTCAGGGTGGTGATACAGCATCCTCCTGACTGCACACCCTTGAAAATTTTCCATCTCAGGTGAGCACAGCAGTTGAGTGAATTCAGAGCGATGTACTGCTTTTCTTAGTTGCCTTTCGTGTGTGCAACAGAAGCGGTACTTCAGACCTCCAGGTGCCCATTGGCCAGGGTGGTGGTGGAAAGGTGCTGCAACACCGTGTAACACGGGCCATTCCAGAAATGAGGACAGCTATCTTCGTCCTCTTTGTAGAGACAACCTACCAACAGGGTCGAACAGTACACCAGTAAGTGCAGTACGTCAGAAGGAGAACAAGGAGTGTTTCTTTCTCCTCCACTTCTCTTTTTCTGCAAAATCTGTATTTATTCTCAAGCACTCTCTTTCCTCGCTGTTCAAGGGCAACAAAGATCAAATCCTGAATTTTCTTAAATGAAAGGTACTTTTATGCCAGATGAGTGATAAAAGCAAGACATCTATGTTTAAAAAAGCTAATAGCACAGAACATAATTACTTGCAGCTGAATGTTGAGTTCACTTCTGTTGTTATGCACAGATTTAGATTCAAGGTTGTGTAGCTCCAAGTGTTTTATCAAAAGAAGTGATGCTTCAAGTTGTTTAAAGTCCTTGGCACACAGCTATAGTTTTAATTTATTCCATTTTTTACATGCATTTTCTGCAAAAAAATGTATACTTTGTTTGTTCTTGGTAATGAGATAATGCAAAGATTGTTTTTCTTCTAATATACTACATTCTCCAAGGGAATTGCAAATTACTACCAATGTTGTTTAAGCACAGAAATTAATTTATTAAAACAGATTTATTGGAGAACTACTGAATTAGTTCATTCAATATATACACCACAGTTTGATCTTGCATTCTGCCCTCTCAGCTTTACAAATATTAAGCAGATTAGCTTGACAATGCAGTGAGCTGTGCCTGTAATTTTCTGTTTTATGGAGAGGTTAAATGAAACACAACAGAACAGTTGTGCTGATTGTGGTTATAGAGCAAATCTGTAACTGGATAAGAAAAAAATTTTTTAATTCCCATGCATGCACTCTAGCCCAGTGATGACAGTCCGTTCTTAAGTGTCATACCTGTCTTTTCATATGCTGTTTTTCATGAAAGGAACAGAAGCTGCAGGATACTTTTTCATAGGGAGTCTTTCCTAATTATATTTTGCCAACAATATTTATGGTTTTAACCTGAATCCAGCTCTTGCAGTCTCTACTAGAGGCTGAAGATGTGAATTATAATAATTCAAAATCTCTGGTTTTGATCACTTCACCTCTGTTGGCATTGGCCAGCCATCACAACTGATGATTGCATTGCAGAGGCAAGTTCAAACCTTCAATGCTGTGCACCACAAAACATCAGCCTTAAGATATTTTCTATGGCTTAGACTACATCCCTTGAAGAACTGTGGAACAGGGCAAGGTAGCCCCTTGCAACACCAGAATTCTCTTGTCCTGCATGAAGGGGAGAGTCAAACTAACCTACCATGGAGCAGAAATTGCCATATGCCTTTTAGCTGCTTGCAGCCAGTGCTCTGGGGGTGCAAAAGCTAACTATTCTGCTTATATTGGGAACTTTGTCTTTCCCCATTCTCCCTTTCTGTCTGCATCTTCTAAACTGGCTTGATTTAACAGAATCATAGAATCATAGAACCATAGAATCATAGAGTCATTGAATCACAGAATCATAGAATCATAGAATAATCAGGTTGGAAGAGACCCACCGGATCATCGAGTCCAGCCGTTCCTATCAAACACTAAACCATGCCCCTCAGCACCTCGTCCACCCAACCCTTAAACACCTCCAGGGAAGGTGACTCAACCACCTCCCTGGGCAGCCTCTGCCAGTGTCCAATGACCTTTTCTGTGAAAAATTTTTTCCTAATGTCCAGCCTAAATCTCCCCTGGCGGAGCTTGAGGCCATTCCCTCTTGTCCTGTTCCCCATCACTTGGGAGAAGAGGCCATCACCCTTCTCTCTACAACCTCCTTTCAGGTAGTTGTAGAGAGCAATGAGGTCTCCCTTCAGACTCCTCTTCTCCAGGCTAAACAACCCCAGCTCTCTCAGCCGCTCCTCTTTGATCATGGGGTGGCTCACACACCCCCAGACTTTGTTACTAAGGATGGGACATGTGTGTCTCCTAGGGGGCTAAAGCCCTTGCTAAAAACCTAGCTAAATTCATAAATTGAGCTTTAAACTAGATGTGAAGGGGGAGGGGGTTGAGCCCAGGCTAGACAGGAACGAGCCTGGATGTGGGGTAATGGTGATTCGGAGAGGGTGTGCTGGTGAGGACCACCAGTACTTCACCACACAGAAAGTGGGGAAGAACACACCTGAGGGTCCTAAGGGAGATACGGGCACTCTGGTGCTAGCTACTCCAGTTACCAGGCAATCGGGAATTTCTTACATTTTGCTGTTGTGATAGCTTTACTGTCACAGTTCTTAAACACAGAAACAACACATATGCTTCTTTCCACTCCAATTGTTTATTTGAGTGGTGATTCCTTTTGTTTGCTTTCCTCCCAGCATTTGCTTGCATTTTCAGGATCCTAACTGCAGTGGTGGGGCTGCTCCGTATGGCTTTACAAGGACACTTCAGTTACTGGAATAAAAATGATCATATCTTTTCTGTTTTCTCTATGTAATGTATAGGGAACTCAGTGTAAATCTTGAGGTAGTGTTATCTAAGCTAATGAGATTTAGGATCAACCTCTTGTAATACATCATAGCACGTAATAAATTTGTCTCTGCATTGTGATTGTGAATTCTGCTGGCAAACTGAGACAAAATCTCCAGCAACAACATTACATATTACAAAGAAAAGGCTTATAGATGAAGCTTAGATTTTACTAAAGAATCAGGTTTGACCCTGAATTTTACATTCCTGTAGATTTGTTTTATTCTTTTTATTTTTTTTTTTAAAACAAAACAATAAAAAAATTATATATCTGAGCTATAAGTCAATTCTGGAACCAGCACTGATGCAACAGCATACAGCTGGAAGTGTGGAATCTGCATGAAAACTGAAATATTGTTTCCTCAAAGTGCTTTTGGGACTGGCAAAACGTGGAATTTTCTCAAAGCTGTTAAAACTCACCAAAGTTGCTGAAAACTCGGTAACATTCAGAGATGAACTGTACCGGGCATGTAGTGTGACTAGCAGTGATGTTATTAATTTTCTGTGGTTTAGAGAAAAATGCTTTTTGGCATACATTTTCAATTTGCAGTAAGTTCCTTTTCAAGCTATGCTCTACAGGGATGCGTATAAATACAGACGCAAAATAAATACGTATATGTATACATACACATATATAAGTTTTCAAGTCACATAGAAGTTGAATGTATTAGTGACTAGCATATTACTAGTTAAAATGTAATTGGGTTATGGCAATCCTCTTTTGTCTGAACTTTAGAGTTCTCAGCTTTCTGTTACCAAAATGTGTGAGTGTGTTCAGGTTTTATTTAGCACAGTGGAATGTCACTTTCACTTTCATATCTCGTATCAGAAGTGAGTGATGATATATTGCCATGGGTGGAAAATGCTAGCCAAGCACCCAAAAGGTACATAAAATTAGGAAAACCCAATGCCAGTGTACAAATACCCTGAGCTGGATCATCATAGTGTAACTTGGAGATACCTTTGTGTGTCTAAAACAAAGATGAGAGTCTTAGCTGCTACTTCTGAAACCAGATGAGAATTCCAAGTGGAGCGGATAACAGCTCTGAAAATAAATCTTTGGGACACCGGGAAACCACCTCCACATAAAAACCAGCTATATTTAGTAATCCTCTCTGTCTGCAAACTGTCTGCAAGGGTATTTTGTGCTAAAATCTGGGGTTTGTAGACTGATTGAAATACTATAAATCTAATAAAAACAGATGGCAAATAATTTTTCAAGTTGACTACTACCAATTTCTATTTCTTACATTCCTCACCTCTACCCCCTTATTTTTTCTTGCCTCTATCATTCTGAACCACAACAAAATATTAGCTAAACTGGGCAAACAGCTGTCCAAAATCTAATGCAGCTGTCTTTCTTTTAGCATGGGCCCCACTGTCCTGGGCAGCCTCCCACTCTGAACAGCTGGTGTCAGAACTTCCTCACGGTGCAGCTTGCCAAAAGCTGGTCCTGCCACATCTCTGCTTTTCCACGCCTCTGCTGTAGATAGTCCCATCAGGGCTTCCATGCTGCTGCTAAGAAGACCCCTGTCTTTTTTTCTCTATTGAGATTGGCTTCCATCTCTTCACCTGGCCACTGTCTTTCTGCTCTTCTTGTACTTGCAGTCTTGTCTTTAATCCATAAACCTCAATAATGGGATCTGGGATTCACCCCTTCTCCCAGGAAAGTAAGTGAATTTTCTCACCAGAGGACTGTTGGGTCTAAGGCCCTTAAATGACAAGGTAACATGCAGCAATAGACTTTGTGAAACCCTGAAGATAAGTGTTCCAACAGTCTTTACTGTTAGCTGACTGTGAAGCCGGTCAAGCCTTGGTAATCTTCCGCTACTCTATTTTAAAAAGAATTATAGCAGTGTACTAGCTTGGTTGAAGCTAAAATGGTGAATTGGTCTCACTGTTTAAAAGGTCAACTGCTGTAAGATCCTGAAAACCCACATGGTAATTCAGATTATCTCAAAAATTTGCTGTTCTCTGGAGACACGAAGTAAGGCAATAACTGAGGTTTGGGCACCCTGAAGCTCACAGCCTGGCCAGAATGTGGTCTCTGCAATTTCCAGTTCCTCTTATTTTGTGTGCATGGTGAAGCCTAAAAGTGTTGTTTGTCTTATGCTCAAATGAATCTGAGTTACTGGAGATTTACCTAGTGTCTGACATCTTTTGGCAGAAGCAGAGCAGTGTTAAAGTAATTAAGGATGACATTTGTAACACCAAACCAGGATAAGAAAAACAGTAAACTGGGAGAAAAGAATGGGTGTGTGCAGCAAAATTAAGTGAACATAAGGGTTTATTGGCAGCATCTTACTATAGATCTGACCATCTCTAGGCAACTTAATATAATCACAAAACCTGAGCTGTGTTTGTGCTTTGTGAATTTAAACCTTACATTGTCAACTTTCTGTTAACTTGTGTAGGGAACTGCCCCAACTGAAGTCTGGGGTGAACACAACCTTCCAATACACTCTGCAAACCATGAACTAGCCCTGATTACATTACTGAAAGAAGTGAGCACTGACTGATAGTAACTCTGCACATGAATGGTGCAGATATTTGTTATGGTCTGTGTTTTCTTACTGCATGCATTACAAACATCCCAGTATCCGTAGCCCAGTATCACTCAGTGCTTTGTGGCTCAGCAAAGAAAGAAGTAGCTGCAAGCATGGCTATGTACAGCTTTTCCAACTAGTTCCACTCTAATTTCCATTCCTGCTCCTAGGAGTTTTTCTTTTAATGTGACAAATGAGTGGAAGGCAAGAGGTGTGGCTGGTTGAAATTCTGTTTCATGTATTTCTCTTGTCTAAGTAGGCCAACTGATATCATGAGTATTTCTTTCATCAGTTGAGGAACCTCCTGTCCTACAACACTGACAAAAAAAAAGGAAAACATCTTTTCTTTATTGCTGTCTTTCTCATATGGGTAGATAAAAGAAGTAGTACTTGTTTTAATAAACTCCTCTATCTAAACAGGGACTTCAAAGAGACTGCATCTGTTGCTGACATATAAAACAGGTAATAGTATTAACCAGATACATTTCAACAGCTGCAACATCATATTAAAGGTGGAAGAGGACTGTAAAACAGTAAATATTTGCCCCAAATGCAAAGCACCAGTCTGATTATCACAGCTCTTTCTCTCCTAACCATGATCATAATTTCTTTTTTTTTCCTCTTTCCTCTCATGTGAACTGCAATACTAGCAAAACCAAAGGGACAGCTAATTCCTAGAAAGCAAGCCACTGATTCCTATCATCCAGAGGAAGAGGCAACATAGTCCACGATCAGAGGCAACACAAACCCATTTGCAGTGAAGAACAAAAACCTGAATAAGAGGTGGTTCATCCTCTGTGTTGTCTGGAAAGCTTGTCACAAGACAAATTATAAGAAAACATTTGACCATTTGAAGGGAGAACAATCTAGGGCTTGAAGACAGTCATTACTGTCAGTTTAGCTGGTAGTGCATACATTGGCTAAATAGCTCTATTTACATTTAAAATAGGCTAAAAAGAGACTTTCCTGAAGCTCTGAGCAAACAAGGGAGTTCTCCTAGTAATCTCAACTAAGTTATGAAATTGATACAAATAAATAATACAAGTTCTTTTTTCTGTCCTTTTGAGTAGTGCTGCACTTCAAGGTTTGAGTTATGTCACTATGTGGGTAATTTTCAGCTTCCACATAAGTAATTCATATTCACATGTGATCAGATGTTGCAATGTGTGGAAAAAAAAAAGCCTGTGTCTTTTTTTTTTTTTGCTTTGGCATTTCCCTGTTTTTATAGTCAGGACACTCTATGACCTCAATGGCCTGCTCTTAAATTATGCTCCAGGAAAAAAATGAATTAATGAAGTAATATTCTTTTCCTACAGCTATTACTTGTAAATTTCACTGCATATCTCCCTAATTGTATGCTTATCAAAACACTTAATTATTTGTTCACCTCTTTTGTTGCCTTCGTGTACCATTTCACTCCCTCAACATATCCTAATCTATTTACCTTTCCCTTCTTCAGGAGCCATTCTGCAACACTGACCAACCATGCCACCCTTTGCTCCATCTCCTCAAGTTCTGCAATAGCTCTCTGAAATGAAGATCTGCTTTCTGATATTTTTGAGATTAAATTGGATTGTCTTTTGTAATTAGATGAAGATGCACAAAATATCTATACGGAGGCAGAAAGATGTTTTCTGCTCTATTCTTGATTTCTACCCGAATAGGTCTTAATACTCATTAAGAATAGGCCTAGGTCTCTAATGTTTTATTTGCCTTTTTTGCTGCTTTTAAGTGTGGATCTTATGTTCACATGGAACAGACTCAAATGGCTCTGAGCTTCTTCCTGAGAGATAATGGCTAAGATAGAACCTGTAACTGCATAAGTCTATAAATAAAGTCTAACCCTCTTCCCATATGTGATATTTTGCATTTGTTGATGCAGAACTTAACCTACCACTTTTTACTAGTAACTCCATTTGAGATAGTGATACCCATCTTGAGCGCTTCTCGGTTGCTATCTGCTCTGATTCCCCTGAAGAAATTCTCTTTTCAGTAGACTTGACTATTCAGCCATGCTTTTCATTTCCCTTTCCACATCAGAAGAATGTAGTATCACAGAATCATGGAATCACTAGGTTGGAAAAGACCCACTGGATCATTGAGTCCAACCATTCCTATCAAACACTAAACCATGCCCCTCAGCGCCTCATCCACCCGCACCTTAAACCCCTCCAGGGAAGGTGAATCAACCACCTCCCTGGGCAGTCTGTTCAAGTTTCCAGTGACCCTTTCTGAGAAAAATTTTTTTCCTGATATCCAGTCTGACCCTCCCCTGGTGGAGCTTGAGGCCATTCCCTCTTGACCTGTTCCCTGTAACTTGGGACAAGAGGCCAGCACCCTCCACTCCAAAACCTCCTTTCAGGGAGTTGTAGAGAGCAATGAGGTCTCCCCTCAGCCTCCTTTTCTCCAGCATAAACACCCCCAGCTCTCTCAGCCGCTCCTCATAAGGCCTGTTCTCCAGCCCCTTCACCAGCTTTGTTGCTCTTCTCTGGACTCGTTCCAGAGCCTCAACATCCTTCTTGTGGTGAGGGACCCAGAACTGAACACAGGATTCGAGGAGCGGTCTCACCAGTGCCGAGTCCAGAGGGAGAATAACCTCCCTGGACCTGCTGGTCACGCCGTTTCTGATCCAAGCCAAGATGCCATTGGCCTTCTTGGCCACCTGGGCCACTGCTGGCTCATGTTCAGTCGGTTGTCAACCAACACCCCCAGGTCCCTCTCCTCCAGGCAGCTTTCTAGACAGACTTCTCCTAGTCTGTAGCACTGCATAGGGTTGTTGTGCCCCAAGTGCAGGACCCGGCATTTGGCCTTGTTAAACCTCCTGCCATTGTCTCAGCCCAGCGGTCCAGCCTGTCCAGATCCCTTTGGAGCTTCCCGACCCTCCAGCAGATCGACACTTCCACCCAGCTTAGTGTCATCCTCAAACTTGCTAATGGTGCACTCAATGCCTTCATCCAGGTCATTGAGAAAGACATTGCTGGTGGACCCAGCACTGAGCCCTGGGGACACCAGTTGGAACTGGCCTCCAGCTGGAGTTAACTCCATTTCCTACCGCTCTCTAGGCCCTCCATCCAACCAGTTTTCCACCCAGGAGAGTGTGCGCCTGTCCAGGCCAGAGGTGACAGTTTCTGAAGCAGAACGTTGTGAGAAACTGTGTCAAAGGCTTTACTGAAGTCCAGGAAGAAACATCCACAGCCTTTCCCTTGTCCAGCAGTCGAGTCATTTTGTCATAGAAGGCGATCAGGTTAGTTTGGCAAGACCTGCCTTTTGTGAACCCGTGTTGACTGGGCCTGATCACCCGGTTCTCTTGCATGTGCTTCATGATAGCACTCAAGATCACCTGTTCCATGACTTTCCCTGGCACTGAGGTCAGACTGACAGGCCTGGAGTTCCCTGGATCCTCCCTACGGCCCTTCTTGTAGATGGGCACAACATCAGCCAGCCTCCAGTCCAGTGGATCTTCCCCAGTCTTCCAGGACTGTTGGAAGATGATGGAAAGGGGTTTGGCCAGCACATATGCCAGCTCCTTCAATACCCTTGGGTGGATCCCATCTGTCCTCATAGACTTGTGGGTGTCTAGATGGGCAAGCAAGGCTCTCACTCCCTCCTCTTGGATCATGGTAGCTTTGTTCTGCTCCTCTAACTCCTGGGTTTGTACACTGAGGGAACGTCTTTCCTTACTATTAAAGACTGAGGTCAAGAAGGCATTAAGTACCTTAGCCTTTTCCTCATCCCCTGTCACTGTTGTGCCTTCTGTATCCAATAGGGACTGTATATTCTCCTTAGTCCTCCTTTTATTGTTAATATATTTATAGAAAGTTTTTTTGTTATCTTTCACTGACTTGGCCAATTTGAGCTCTAGTTGGGCCTTAGCCCTCCTGGTGTTTTCCCTGCATGATCTCACTTCCTCCCTGTAGTCCTCCCAAGATGCTTGTCCCTTCTTCCAAAGCTCAGAGACATTCCTCTTCTTCTTGATATCTCTCAAGATGTCCCTGCTCAGCTGAGCTGGTATTTTTCCCTGACAGCTCCTGGAACTTTAATTTGACTGTTCTGCTGCCCCGCTCCTTACCTTACCTAGAACTGAAAATTCTACCATCTCATGATCACTTTGTCCCAGGTGTCCTCCAACAGTAGTATGCATATGGCTGACCCTGTCCTGGGACAAAAGCAGACTAGATAATCTCTTGGTATCTCCTGTTGGGTCAGTTCTTACGAATTACTGCTTGAACCCTAGAATGCAACCATTAATGTTTATACATTTGGTTCCACTGTTTTTTACAGTGGAAATGATGGCATATTTCCTCTAAACCCAGTCATTTAGGAGGTTTAAACTGTAGACCTTCAGTTGTGGTGTAATGTTATTCAGTCAGCTTGGTAGTAATTGAAGTCTATACATATTACTGTGTTTTCTGCTGCTGTAATCTGTCAAGTATTTCAAGGTCAACCCCTTAAGGCTGCACAAAGAGAAAGTAAGCCTGAATTCAGTCTTAAGCTGAGTCACACAAGTAGCCCATGAGTTGAAGGAGACTAGACCTTTGTCTCTGCTTAGAGCAGAAGAAGAATGCTCCCGCTTCTGTCACGTGCCCCTGTGTAACAGACTTGACGCTCTGGGCTGAAGAATTCAGAATACATGAGTAAAGGACAGGATCTAGGAGAACAGCAACACGCAAAGTTCATCCAGCCACCAGTACACATTAAAACCAGTGCCACCAGAGAAGCACAGAACGTAATTGGAGATGTCTTATTGAGAGGCACCAGAACACCTACTTTTCCATTCAGACAGCTTCTCTAAAGCTGCTGGCTTCCTACTGGGAGACTTGTTTTTGTGATATCACTGAGAGGCTGCCAAGCCTGGTGAACCCTACAGATTACCATTGACACCTACCTTTCCATGTAGGCTCCAGTGAATCAGTATTAGAGAATACTTTCCTTAATTTCAGGAAAAATGACATTTAAAAAGTTATTTGCAAACATCTCCATTAGTTGGAGAACTTACTAGTGAAAGCAGCAGAGGCACTGTGGGACTCCTGAGGCTTAAACTCTTACTCTGTTGTGGCATGCTTTCTTTTCTGCCCAGAAATTGCTATGGCATGAAGGAAAACAGTAAGAAGTGACTCAAGGAATATATTACATACCTGTGAAATGTTGTTCTGCCTAGCAGAGAGTGCCAGAGAGAAAATGTCATAGGGTGCAAGAGGTTCTTTGAGACAGCAATCCCCATTTCTTCCCTCAAACCTTATTTTTGCAGTGCTAGCTCATGTAAGCTAGTGTGGCAGTGCCAAAATGTGTCCGCATCACTTGTGTTGATTTGGTCTACAAGCCCAGGGAAGTGAGGGTTCCAAGGTGGGAGCGTACATCGCTGTTTTGTCCTTCAGCCAGTGAGAGATGCCTGGGGAACACACAACCTCACTGCAATTCTAGATCTGACATGTAAATACAGGCTGAAGACAGTGTTCCCAGGGCACCTGTCCCTGCCAGACCTCACTTCCCCTAGTGCTGAGAGGTACGTTTTCAGTTGTATGTGAGAGGATAACCTCTGCTGATCTGCTTCCTGCTCTGCTGTGTGCAGTCTTTCTGTTTGCGGGTCAAATGGAAAACAGCAATATCTCTGCCCTGTGCAAAAGCACAATAGACTGGAAACTACTTAAGTTTGCAATTATATCTTAGGCAGGTGCTCTTCTCCCTGTTGCCTCCTGCTGCTCTCTTTGTAAGAGCTGCTTTGTAAGGCCTAGCATCCCACAGATCAGAACAGAAAGGTGTGCACATCTTGAGAATAAATATTGCCTTTTGCTAGTTTTCAATACAACTGACAGGCTGAAGCACATTAGTCATGTCAATGTAATTAGAATGATGAACTCCCACGTATTATGCATGCATCCTTTATCAAATCCTCCTTAAATAATTTCTTCACCTGTCTATGTTCCCTTGTCTACAGAAAGCACTGAGTCCCTTGCCACTGCTTTTCAGACTATGCAGCCTGTCTGTAGGCACTTGCTCTTCAAAGCCTTTAATATTAGCATTAAAGGAACGCTAAGTAATAAACAGGCATAAGGAGTTGAAAGGGAATTCCTCTCTTTTGTGTATTCACACACATCAATGCATTCTCCAGTGGAAAATATTTAGATGTTTTTCTGTGAGGCAGATAAATTCATCATCACTGTAACGTTGTCAAGTGAAGTAAAATTTTATCTGGAGAACCTCCTTCCTGTAACTTCTAATTTACTCTTCTATAGCATCTTCTGTTCAAGAATCTCAGAGAAGTTTAGGTGGCAATAATTTTCCAGCACCGCTGAAAGATGGAAAAGATTGAGCCCTACACCACAGGTAATGGATGTAAGGTGGAGGAGAAATAATTTACCAGATATTTATCACGAAACACCTGTAACAAGTCAGGACGTAGTACATACCTGGGAAGGATAAGGGCCTCCTGCTGTCCTCCATCCACCTAAATGTCCAGAGCTCATCTTCTGTTTTGGCACAATCATTTTGATGATACAGGAAAAAAAATAAAATCCTTGGCTGTGCTGTGCATTTTTCAGATTCTGCAGGATAAAGAAGATTCAAAGATTTTTCATGACTTGGAGTCTTGAAACATGCAGCTTCCTCTCTGGTGAATAATAAGTTACACAGAATTTTGTAGAAATGTATTGCAGGGTTAAGTACGACAAAGCAGGTTCTACTTTAGTCATTCTGCAGATTTTCTAAAACAAAGTCATAAACAATCTTTCTGGATTCTTCCAGATTATGGTTTCATAATAAGTAAAAAAGATAAAACTTTCAATGTGAAAGGCTGTGTTGGTTTACATGACCTGGAAATAAATTTTTCCAAGCAGCTGTCCGTGTCATTTGTACATAATGTTTAGACTCCACTGCCTCTGGTAGGCTGTGTGTTCTGCTCTTCTGTTATGAAGAACCCAAGTATTTGTGGTTGTGAAGACATTTCCCATTTCCAATGGTTTCCCTTTTCCACTCTTCCCCCTCCCCAAAACAGTGAGGACAGAATGACCCTCTGTGACCACCTTCCACAGCCCAGAACAGCTGTGAGAGAAACAACTAAGGGAGGAACCATACTGGGACTAGAGTCAAGGAGTGAGGGTTTACTAAATGTTGAGGCTGGAATGGCAGAGTAAATGTCATGACTGAACACGCTGATTTACTGTCATAATCCTCTGGGTTCAGAAGTGATGGAGAGATGTTGGTGAAGTGGCATACGCTGCCACTCCCTCCCCTTCCCTCCATGCAAACACTTCCTAGACTGCTTTATGGTCTATACATTCTGATTTGTCTGCGTTTTCATTAAGCACAGGAGATTAATTACACCCTCAACAGGGTAGTTTCTACTACATTCTTATATCTTAAATTAAAGAGATATGGGTTTGATAGAGAAGGAACTAGATGATGTCTGCATCCAGAGACTTACAGTCAATGGCTCGCTGTCCAAGCTGAAATCAGTAATAAATGGTGATCACTCAGGGGTCCATACTGGGACCAATACTACTCAATATCTTTGTCAATGACATGGACAATGGGATTGAGTGCACCCTCAGCAAGTTTGCAGGTGACATGTAGCTGAATGGTGCAGCTAGAGGGAAGGGATGCTATCTGTGCTGATTTTGTCTGGGACAGAGTTAATTTTCTGCATAGTAACTAGCAAGGAACTATGTTTTGGATTTGTGATGAAAACAGTATTGCTAATACATGAGTGTTGTATTTTATTGCTGAGGAGTGCTTACAAAACCAAGGTCTTTTCTGCTTTTCACCCCACCAGCATCCAGAGAGTTACAGCTCACCAGCGAGCAGACTGGGGTGCACGAGAAGATGGGAGCGGTCACAGCTGGGACCACTGACCCCAGCTGACCGAAGGGATATCCCATGCCATAGGACATGATGACCAGCACATAAAGGTGGGGGAAGGTGATTGAACTATCAGGTAACTGCCTGCCAGCACATGAAAATTTTAACGTCTACCATTTCTTCCCATTAATAGATCTTCAAGGTGAAAATACATACGCCATCTGAGCCTAGTGCACAGCTGTATTTGGTGTAATCTCTTTTAACGTTATATCTTCTACTTGTGGAAGCAAAATCCATACACTGATTGTGTGAGCTTCATTTGAAAACAAATTTCTTCTATATTTGGTTCTGCTGTTGCCTTTTACCTTGAGTTGTGCTTGAGTTTTGCATTAACTTTTTTATATTTCAAATGGAAAGGGGAAGCCAATGCTGGGCACCCATTTCACAGTCAGATTGGTTTCTCTCTGTATGTTCTTGTACACTTTTACAACTGTATAATTCATCTAAACAGAAAACGCAACTCATTTTTATCCTCCGTTGAGCAATTTCCTCCTAAATATAAAAGGCGTTTCTAAAAGAATTTCTGTAAATACCTGCCTGCAAGATTTTCCTCGTTTCCCCAGTCCTGTGAAAAACTACCTTGTAGCTTTACTTTGGAGCTGAAGAGGTAGGCACCATGGCTTTGGGACATCCAGCCAACACAAGATTTCCTGTCTCTCTACACAGGTGAGGATCTGAGGCCCAAGAACTGAATGCCTGCTGGCATTTGGCTGCTGATGTTCATGCTGGGTTTATGGAACTCTTGAAAAACTCCTCTTGCCGGGACCATCAGGGTTTTTTTCAAAGATGTATTTTGCATCTGCAGGTAAGTATGCTCCTAAATGCTCCTATCTCTTCACAATGCAGAATGACAGAGTTGAAAAGGAAGTTGAGAGGACCTTCCTTTCCTGTGATGTATCATTCAAAGGCAGAGATGATGTAGTGTTCAAAGACAGAAGATAAATCTTGCCTCTTTACATTTTTCTTTAAAAATCACTTAATAGATAATCCCTCACAGCAACACTTTTAAATCTAAAGAAATTAAAGGAGCAAATGCTTTATATAAATATTTTTTTAGAATAAAACCTTCCACATAAATTAGGTCTTCTAAAATTATTTAGATATTTTTATTTATTATTTCTGCATTTTAATGGGTGGTTAAGACTTTGCTTTCTCTTATCAGCATAAATGTCAATGGAAGAAAATTCAAAAAGGTAGCGAGTATCTTCATTCTCTCTCAGACATAATTAGGAAACTTTCATATATACCTATCTTATGTTTGCAAATAAATATTTTCCGAGTCTTATGCATGGGACATTGCCACTTTTGAGCATTATTCTACTCTCTGCAACCTTTTATGTATTTGCCAATTGCTTTGAAGACCAGCCTCCATGCTCTCTGTAGATTAATTAAGCTCATTTTTTTTCATCTAGAGATGAAAAGGTAGACTATGTCGTATAGTTATCGACTTTGAATTTCATTCAGATTTTGGTAAACAGAAAACACTGCTCTCCATCCACAGCTCTGTAGCTACAGGCTGAGTATTTGTCCCAATCTTACACTGTAAATTGTGAGCAGATAGGTTTGAGCCCAGGTGAATCTTGAAGCTCCATAGTTTTTAAAATTTGGTCTGAATATAGAAATGATATGGTTTCTTTTTCTCCACCACCACCAAAAAACTGACCAAGGGATGCTTAGATGGCATGGTGCCTTGCAATGAAGAGATGCAATGCTGAGCCAACGTCCCTTTAGTGAATGTAATGCAGAGCCCCCAGTCTTCTGAATGGCCACATGGTCCAGAGCAGTACACAGACAGAAACTTGAAAGAACGATTCTCCTGACATGCTCCTCCAAAACTTAGGAAATATACTTTGATAAAATTCATAGGGCTGTAAAAATGTAACAAGAATTGTATTGATGTACCCATGAATCGCATCTTCCTCTTCTTTTATTTGAAACTTTTAGATCCAAAGGGAATCCGGAGGCGTGTGCTTCGGGAGGATGTAGGTGCTATTGTAGAGTCCTCTGGTTCCCTAGTAGAGTTTTATTGAATTCTTTAAAATTTTCTCAAAATGAGATAAAACATAGCACAGAAGAAGGTCATTGCATTTATAGTACTTTTAGGATATTTCAGTCTATTTCACAGGAAGTATCAATCTTTGCATACAAAAATATGATCCCTAGCTTATGCTTTTTAGTAGATTTCTCTCCAGTTCATTAGTTCTGGTAACTGATAGAGGGAGCTTCTTGCTGAAAGTTCCCATATACTTCAGCCTGGGCAGATGCCAAAGTAATCAGCCAGCAACCCCAGAGTGTGTTGAGCCCGAACAAATAAGTCCTACCTCTCATGCAGAGCTCACAAGTTGGGCTTGTTGCTGTACTGACTGGTTTTGGATGGTTTGGGCAGGACAGCTCAAAGAGTAGGAGGACTGTGTTTCCCAGAGTATACCATGTGTCACAGTATACCATGTAAATATATATACAGTGGATCCAACTTGGGAAGAAAATCCCTTCTCGTTAGCTCTGGTTTGTTTAAGATTGAATAACAGTTGCTGTTCTGTTCTGTGTTATGCACTCAGCTGAAAGCAAAAATCTGTGTTGCTACAGAAATGAATATTAAGGCTTAACACTCAACTAATCCATCTGTGAAGGTTACTTGCAATATTTCAATAAAACATATGCCGGGAAAACAGAACCCTTCCCTTTCACAACCACAATACCTGTGCCCAAGAGATGGGGAAGACACTTCTCTCTGAAGGAAAGAACTATCAAACCCACTTTCTTCCACCCTTTGCCTTCTCCTGCCGTGTCATTGCTGACCACTATGGAGATGTCCCTCCAACAGCTCAGCCACCTTAGCAGCCAAGAAAACTGAGCCAAGAGAATCCACCCAGGAGAGCCTTGCTGTCCCAAGACTTTTTCTTTTTTACCTGCCCTGTTGTCCAGAGCCATAGTTCAGTGAAAGTCTGCAGCTGTACTGCAACAGCATGAAAGGTGCTGTTACCCAATATGCATTGGTTGATTGCACTTCTTTATTCACCCTGGCAAATTTTCCTTGCCATGACGGCTTAACAGATTATAAGTTTCTTTGTTAGAGTGTTCTTATCGTTTTTCTGTATAAAATAATGTAGAAAATGATAATGCCATTGGCAATTTCTAAACTTCTGAAATTCTGCTTGACTGTCAGGAAATGTATGAATTTGTGATATTTATTTAGCCCACAGGACTCACAGATCTCTCCTGATGGGGAGTGGGCTGGATGAGGGGTACTTCACCTACTGGCTTTTAACCCTCCACGCCCTAGCACTACTCTTCCAGTTGCTTGCAGAAAGCCTGGATGCCTGCTGATTACAGGACAGGAATTCCTTTGTGGAAACCTGGGGTACACAATTAATTTACAAGTGCTTCGGTGGTGATAAAACCCTGGTATAATGATTTTGACTTATAGATTATCCTTATGCAGATATACTGAGCTTCGTGTTGTTTATACCAAACAAAAGGGAAAAAAAAAAAGAGAAAAACAGTTGTAGTGCTGCAAAGTGTCTTTTACTTCCTTTCAGGGATAGAGTGTTCTGACTGCTTCATATTTCACTGTGACATTTTGGAAATGCACATTTCCAGCTGTTGATTTTGAAAGACTGTATAGGATGTAAGGTTCACTTTCAAGGTAGAGTATTCAAGTCTTACCTAGGTGAACTAATGGGAAAGGTGAACAATTTAACAACTTTTTCCCTGATATGCCAAGTGTGTTGAACCTGGAGTTAATAGGAAGTCTAATGCTGTCTTTGTCACTGGTCCTGTGTCAGTTTTGTTAATCATTTATTCAGATCTATGTCTGTTTTGTCTTCTTTTAATTTAGAATAATAATATGGACCTGCTGTAAGAATAAATCCATTGCATATTAGCAGGATAATGTTTCAGTTACATGATAACATATTCCTCCTTGAGACTGAAACACTGACAACTCAGTATTTTGTTCTGTGACCTACTCCAAGCCACGCTGAGTGGGTGTAGTTGGAACATGCACTTTTCCCGTGCTCATTTCTAGCCAGCAGCTGGCATTTGATCAACAAATAATGTGGCATTTTTAAACTTGCTGCCTTCAGGAAATGTGCCTACACCCTTCTCTTCCCCAACATCCTGGCACCTATATTCTTCCACTTGTAATGAAACTTTCTCCCTTTTCTTCCAAAGTGAAGGTTATTTATCTCACAATATTCTACTTATACACATTTATTTTGATTAAAAAAGCATATTTTCAAGTTACAATCCCACAATGGAGTCTGAAATGTATGCCTAAGACTATTAGCTTTGAAATCTAAAAACACTAAATGCCCACTTGCCCCCTATGTGCTTTGTATTCTGTAATGAAATAGCTCTACCTCAGCTCTGCAATGGCAAAATGAATATTCCTGCCAGTACACATAGTCCCAACTTCTTAACAAATATTTCACAGGAGCATCTTTCACCCAAAAAAGTGATAGCACCAAAAAAAAAGATAAATGAACGTGTTAAAGGCTAATGGTTAAATATGAACATCCATAGGGCAGTTTGGTAACAGATTTTTTTTTTTGTTATAGCAGTGACTGAAAGATCCTGTTGTTGAACATGGTGTTTTTCAAAACTGGTTTTGAGACCAGTTGAGAACTCTCTGTATTGATGGATGAAATTGAATATTGTTCATGACTTGTAGAAACATCTGCTCTCTTATACGAGGAAAGAACTGTACAGATTTTCTAGATAAGGGATTTTAATTTTTGCTCCGTAGAGTTGTTGCTTTTATTTTTCCTAATTCCAATTCGTTCTTTTTCAGTGCAATGAAAAGCTGATCTTTCAAGTTAGTGAATTTCTCCTGACAATTCTTTTTTTTAAAAAAAATTGGCTATTTACCGCTAATTGACTGTAATTCTCAGTAGCATATTGACTTTTTTCATGGCAAGTGCAGAGTGCCAGATAGCTTTCCTTTACGCCTTATTATGCTGAGAGTGGCCTTATGGCTGCAGAGTGCATTATTTGGAAGAGGCTGGTGGGTGGGTGTTGTACTTGTGTGAAGCAAACTGCAATGAATGGAAAGAGGGAATTTCAGGTCAGAAGAAATAAGCAATGTGAGAGCAGTAGTGGGTGGAGGAGTGCCTTTTCAGGTTACTCAGCACTGTGAGATCGGCATGTCAATGAAAAATCACAGTCCTTGCTCCTCACACTAGTTCATGTATATTGCAAGCTGACAAGAGGGCATTGCTGCAATGCATCTTCTGGGAAACTGACTGAAGGTTTATAGCCATGTTAGAATAAAAGCAAGTGGCAGTTTGCACTTCTTTCAGTGAAAATGTCTGGGGCTGGATGAATCTGGGAGAGGACACACCAAAAGGGTTCCCTTTGCAAAGAGATTCCTGCAGTCAGTGCTGTGAGCTGAAACTGGAGATGCTGCAGCTGTGATGACCACTGTCTTGTTTAATGCACTGGATAGTGAACTGGAAAATATTCAGAGCTTCTCTTGCTTGAGCAAATGTCATTTTGACAGGGCTGTAACATATCCATATTCCTGGAGCTGCAGGCAAGGAAAGGATCTATGAGACACATTCACCTGGCTTATAAACACATTCACCTGGCTCAAGACACATTCACCTGGCTCAAGATAAAAATCAGACTCAGTATCCTCAGTATATCCTTATTTGAATCCTGACCAAGCCCATATTTATACATTGGTCTGATGATTCTTGGAGGACATCAGGGACAGCAGGCATGTGTTCAACCAGACAGGTGGGCCCTTTTGCACTAGCCCTGGCTTTCAACCTTATAAGATATTCTTTGTCTTAGCTAAAGAGGAATTTGCTAGCTTTTCCTGTACTCCTTCCCATACTGAAGGCTGTGATTTGAACTCTGGAAATCTACGTGATCTTGATTTCCCAAGATTCTGATTGTGGTCAATAGAGAGAGAAGGGCTCATCGTAGGAATCTGTTTACAATGCATTATGTTTTCACATGAAATTTCCTGAAATGTATGTTTTTCAAACTGTTCCTTATGAGGAGAAAGATCAAGGTTATATTCACCTTTCCTTTCTAGCCTAAGAAGACAATGAGTTTTCTCTGTGGGGCTCTGAGAACCTCATGAGGTTCAGAAGGGTCAAGTGCAAGGTCCTACACCTTGGTTGGGCAATCCCCAATTTCAGTACAGGATGGGGGGCTGATGTGATGGAGAGCAGCCCTGCAGAGAAGGACTTGGAGGTGCTGGTCAATGGGAAGCTCGACATGAGCTGGCAATGTGGTCTTGCAGCCCAGAAGGCCAACTGTGTCCTGGGCTGCAGCAAAAGCAGCGTGGCCAGCAGAGTGAGGGAGGGTATTCTGCCCTTCTGTTCCTCTTTTGTGAGATCTCACCTGGAGTGTTGTGTCCAGTTCTGGAATCTTCAACTTAAGAATGATATGGAGCTGTTGGAATGTGTCCAGAGGAGGCTACAATGATGATCAGAGGGCTGGAGCACCTCCCGTATGAGGAGGCTGAGAGAGTTGGGGTTGTTCAGCCTGGAGAAGAGGAGGCTCAGAGGAGACTTTGTAGTGACCTTCCAGTACCTGAAAGGGCTACAAGAAAGCTGGGGAGGGACTGTTCATAAAGGCTTGTGGTGATAGGACAAGGGGGAGAATCCAGCTAGACATAAGCAGGAATTTCTTCACAGTGAGGGTACTGAGGCCCTGGCCCAGGTTGCCCAGGGGAGCTGTGGCTGCCCCATCCCTGGAGGTGTTCAAGACCAGGTCTGATGGGTCCTTGGGCAGCCTGATCCAGTGGGAGGTGTCCCTGCCCATGGCAGGGGGTGAGGGGGAATTAGATGGTCTTTAAGGTCCCTTCTAACTCAAAACATTCTATGATTCTATGAAAATTTATTACTGCAAGAATAATGTAATATGTACTAAAAGCTGTTGTCATGAAACAGTCAAGGTGTCTGCAAGATTTATTATCTCAGGATGATAGAGAGTGATTTTAAACAGGTCAGAAGAAGACAAGAAAAAGTCTAGAAATTTTAATTTCTGGAAATCAGTAGGTAAATTTAGGTATCACACAGTGCACATGGAATTGTGCTGCTGATAAAAAGTAAAATCTGCACAACATTCTGTCTTCTGTTCCACATGCCACAGTTGTGGAGGTATGATGTGGACTTCTTGTAACCAAAATAATGAAATACAAATTTGAGGAACTTTGAAATTTGGATGCAATCCTATCCAAATGTCACCTTACAGACTCATTTCTGGTAATTAGGAAACTCAGATCTAAACTTTACCACCACAATAAAAAAATCTATATACAGTTTGTTTCCACACAGAATGAGTTCAGAGTTCTCTAAAGGAAGTTTTCAAAACAGGGTCCAGAATTCAGCTATGAATAGGATAGGTCCTTAAAAATTAGGAAATGCCAAGTGGTGTCAGCTGTAATGATTTCCTGTCCTTCGGGTTTCAGGTACAGTTGCATACAACAGCAAGAGTATGAATCTTTTATTTGGGGGTAAGCTTTGTGTCAGAAGAATCATATTGAGGATATATTTTCATCAAAAATAAGACAGACATTAATTTGTCTAATTAATGAAGCATGGAGTGTTCATCAAGGTTAATTGTTTAGCCTATGAAAACTAACTTTCTTCCTGGTTTATAAAGCAGCATTCTGCTAGTGCGGTAAACATTCTCACATAATCTGTTATAAAAAGCATCTACTGAGAAAAAAATCCAGTGGGATGATATTTCAAGGTCACTTGAACCCAGTTATTTCCTAGTTTGTCTTCTAGGTGGGTTTTTATATATGTGAACTTGAGGTCCTGTGTCTTTCTTTTTCCCAATTTTATTATATTTCCATTTATTTTCTGTTGGAAGTGGAGAGAAAGCTACTGAATTTGGAGACCGTACAGAACTGGCTTTTGCTACAGTTAAGACAGGCAGTTGTCCATGGCTGCAGATTGCCTGGACCTGGCATGGTCCAGGCTTCTGCTTAACCTATCCTGGAAGAGAAGGGGAAGAGCAGCCTGTGCTGCCTTAAAAGTTGATGTCTGCTGCCAGCTGTGTATTCTGTATGTTAAGAAATATGTTAGTGAATACCGGAGTAACCTTAGACACTACAATTCTTCTTTCTGTCAATTGCTGAAGCAGAAGAAGCAACTGCTAGTGTCTAGTTCAGACTCCATTCCCAGTCTTCCCAACCTGGTGTCTTTATCCCTCTTCATGGTGGG
Source organism: Phaenicophaeus curvirostris (assembly GCF_032191515.1). Taxonomy (NCBI): domain Eukaryota; kingdom Metazoa; phylum Chordata; class Aves; order Cuculiformes; family Cuculidae; genus Phaenicophaeus; species Phaenicophaeus curvirostris. The sequence continues at coordinate 20,565,919 of NC_091431.1, forward strand.
AGGACCCTTACTCTGGCCCAAGCCCTTTGCATCTTCAGTGATCGTCTGGCTCTGCTGGTCCAAGAGAAAAGCAGTATTAGGTCTAACCTTACTATAACATTACAGAGACTCAAGCCATTGAGAGAAAGGAATGTTAATTAGTCTTCATGGAAACATAATTTCTCTGGAAACCTGGCTTGAAATGTTGGATGATGCCTCAAATTCACCACCTTTACTTTCTCAGTTAATGACTGAGAAAGTTGTGGGATTTGATTCTTTGTACAAAATATACAAATTCTTTGTATATTCCTTTTCCTTTTCTTTTTCCTATATCATTTCAGAAGATAGCAATAATCACTGCAATACTTTGGATCTTTCCTTCAGGCTATACCATTTTCCAGGCTGTGTGCTGAGTTTTAATGTTTGAACCTATCTCTACATTTTTAAAATGACTTCATTTTATTTGCCATATTTAAACTTCTGATGTTATATTATTTGAAGAAGAGCTGCATGATCATTAAAATTTAGTTCAATAACCTGAAATGTATTCTATAGTTGCTGCAGTAAAAATGGTATCATACTGTTCAAGTTTAATTTGAAATTAACAGATCACAGAAGAGTCTATTGCATTTTAACATTAAAGTCACATTCTACCAGTCGGCTTCTGAAGAAAGGACAATTTTTTTTCTTCCAGTTAATGTTTTTGTATTCTGTGAAGCACTTCTGTTGCTGAAGTTTTATCCTGACAACCTCTATCCACTCTACACAAGTCCACTGACTGTCCTTTATAAAATGAATTATTTACATCACTGAAATCAACCGGATGGTGGAAGTATGAAGTGTCAGCTCAATAATTAACTGAAAACTACTAACAATATTAAACTTGACAGAAATGAAACAAACAAAAAGGGTTTCTAGAAATGGTAAAAGACAGTTCTCCCAAGGAAATCCATACTGAGAGAGTGGGAAAAAAAAGAGGTAACTCTTTGATGTTGACAGGAAGGAGTGCTTTAGATGCAGCTTGTGTGAGACCTCATCAAGTTCCAGAGGTACTGGAAAATTGCACAGGATGGGACTAAAAGACAGAAGCAATCAGATGATCTTGAAAATTTGGTGTGGACATTGTTCAGACCAACAGAGAAAGAAGATGAGGGATGATCCAGAAACCACTGTAATTGAATACTATTTTATGCCTTTCTGTGGCAAGAAATCTTGTTTTGTAGGAATATGAGGACCCCTGTGACATACAAAGGATGTCTTGCAAACACCATAGTACTGAGGAATTCAGTTCCTGCATTATTAATTTCGGTCTTGAACCAGCCCTGAAAGTCCATGGGGATAACTGGGCAGTTACGGTGTCGTATCTTAATATTTACAATTATGTTGCAAATGTATTTATGTAAGAAATATAAGGAAAAATATCTGTGTAACAAATAATGTTGTTTAAGTTGGTGGTGCTGCTATTTAAGGAATAAATTACGACTGATTTTACTGAAAGGTGGTTACTTGGCTGCTATTGAGGGGACATTTAAAATAATTAGTTAAAGTACATTGAATTAGAATGAATGAACCAAAAGACCTAGCATTGCTGCCTGTACCAAAGATACATGTAATGAAGAATGAAGACTGCATGGATAGCTCTTATATGTGATCAGTCTCGCCTGAGATCAACTAATTAACCCTTATGTGCCTACGTGGTAATATACAGGAAGAATGACTGTAAGTATGTTTGATATCAAAGTGGGTGATGTCTCAAATAGCCAGAAATTTCTGCAGAGTTCCTAAAAATGATACTGTTGATTTTTTGGCTTAAAACGATCCCAGACAAATTCCAGGTCAGACATAGGTCATTGTTAGATGCAAATGGTAAAATTACAGAAGTTGTGGGTTTTGTTGTTTTTTGTTGTTGTTGTTTTGTTGGGTTTTTTAATGGGACAACTAAACTCGGTAGATATTTCACATTTGTGTTTGGGATGAAATATGTGGATATTTCCTTCCTAGATGGTGATCTTGACTACAGTAGAATTTTTGCTGTCTGTAACAAAGAAAAGCTGAGGATGCATCTGCTTAAGACAGAAGTGGGAGAAATCTAGAAAGGTTATACAGTTCAGCCTCCTTGTTAAAGTGTGACTCAAGTCAAAGCTGGATCAAATTTCTCGGGGTCTGGGTCAGTAAAGGTTTGGCAGTCTCCAAGGATATGATGATATGATTTTTTCAGCCTTGATAAGAAAGGCGTAAAAATTCCCTAGACTGGAAATTGAGTTAGGAATCAGACTCAGTTTGCAGATAAGACATAGGGAAGAAAGAGGGAAAGCGTGGATAGAAGGGCTTATTGCAGCCTGGAGGCTTCTTAATCAGAGATGCTCTTAATCAGCCTCTTTAATCAGAGATGACCAGATTTGTGCATGTGGGACTGAGAAGGAAAGCAGCAGATTGAAAAAGATATTGATAGATGATATTTTTTTATGTTATACTCTTAAATCCATGAATTCCACAGTCATTCCCTTACTTAGAGGATTGTGAGAAGGGTAGGATTGCATCTTTTGGTCCTGACAGTGGCAATTTTTTGTTAAGTTTATAATCAGATCTCACACTTCAGGGTGGCATTTAGGACTCCTTTTGAACTTCTCCATGTACAACAGTAAAATACAGAATAGTAAAAGTAGGAATGGTTACAAATAGAAAAGCAAACACTTTCTCGGAGGCTGGACATCATCTGAGGAGAATCAGTGTCCTGCAGCCCCATGGGAAACTCTCCTTCTGAGATGCTGGAGTGAAGCATCTTCCTACAAAGTCATCAAACTGAGTGATAGAAAGATAAGGTTGGAGGAGAGACATATTTTATAACTCTGGTGACAGAGAGAGGAGCAAAGGTAGGTGGAAAAGGCCTTCCTTTGCATCATTTGTGTGGGGAGTGGGTATGTGATAGTATGTCCTTTTTGCTAATATGCTTCTCTAGGGCTTGGAGTCCTGAACGCTGTGGCCAGGACTGTGCATCCCTGGACTATCCCTCATGCAAAGCTGTGGGGACTGTTCAAAAAGGCTTGTGGTGACAGGACGAGAGGCAATGGCTTTAAATTGGAGAGGGGCAGATTCAGACTAGACACAAGAAGGAATTTCTTCCCCACGAGAGTGGTGAGGCCAGGTTGCCCAGGGAAGCTGTGGCTGCCCCATCCCTGGAGGTGTTCAAGGCCAGGTTGGATGGACCTTGGGCAGCCTGGTCTGGTGGGAGGTGTCCCTGCCCATGGCAGGGGGGTTGGAACTGGGTGATCTTTAAGGTCGCTTCCAACCAAAACCATTTTATAATTCTATGATCTACTGCATGTGAAATAAATCTCATTGAGAAGTGTGATCCCACTGACTAGACTGCCATGGTATAATCAGGTAATTCTTCCTAGGTTGTTCAAAATGTTTGCTTCTTACTGTACAAAAAGAACATTTTTGATGTTGCTGGGTCAGGTGATCAAAAGCTGGATCAAGATCCCTCTTTTTTTTTTTTTTTTTTTTCGCCAGGTCTTGTACTTCAGTTAATTATTAACTAATATTCAATAGTGGCAGACATATGAGGCAAATTTTAATAGAAATTATGGGCATTCTAAGTGTCACTAAATCTTCTCAAAATTCCTGAATGTTGAGGTGATGTTATCATACCCATTTTTTAAAACTGAGGCACTGAGGCAGTTGGGAGCTGGTAGTCTTCAGTAACTGAGGCACCCAGTGTGTTTTTTAGAATTATTGGCATTATGCTGCACATACTGTATGTAAACTAAAATTAAACATTGCCCTCAGTTGCAGGCTGGAGTATTTATTTCTTCTTTTGATCAAACTTCAAAGACAGGCACTGTGAGAAAATTTAAAGTTTACAAGAACTGATGAACAAGATATCGTACGGGCTGTGTGCTTGCAGTTACCCTGTAGAAATCGCATGACAGAGCAGTTTCTAATCCTCTAAACTTGTAATTTTCTGATTAGAATCTCATTTTATAATTTTAAATCTGATTTTCAAAGGCAGTGTATGCTTGCTTTTGTGCTTCTCTTCCTGAGATGACCTATCTTGTTCACAGAATCAGAGGAACTTTCTGCTCAGAGCCATGTCGACATCAAACCCACTTCAGGTTACTTGGAGCTTTGTTCCGTTGAGTTTGGAAAACTTCCAAGGATGAGGACTCCAAATTATCTCAGTACCACCTGTTCCAGCGCCTAACCACTGTTAGAGTGAGAAACAGTCACAGCTGGTCAGGCTGAGCACCAAGTTCCAAGAGCTGGTCTTTGGATTTTGACCCAGACCAAACTGCCCTCTTGAGGTAAGATACGTTCATTGCAGAAATTCGAAACAGTTTTCCTTTTACCGTGTCCAAGTTTTGAAAAGAAAAAAAAGTATTATTTCTTTCTGTTAGCTTTTTAATCCCTTGTAAACTAAGCCCTTAACCAGCCATCAGGACTAATCTTGTCTTTGGTTCACTGCTTGTGTAACACATTTGAATGCAAACTACACTCTTGTACAAGAGAAGGGTGGGTGCTAGACCCATGAGGAAATGTAGGTAAATGGATTCCTAATTCCATACATTAAGCCTTGTAGACTTTAGTAAGCAGAAAGTCTTTTTCTGTATTTCTTCAGTTGGAAACTAATAAATCATGCCTGAGAGTCTGACTTTTGTTAGTCAGAATTAAAGTAAATATTGAAGCAGGAATGAAACTGTTGGCCTTGAGCTGAAAAAATATGGTGCAAGTACATTTTTTTATTACTTTGTGATTGGTTCTAATCTTGCCTAATGTAAGTAGGGAATACCTCCACTGACTGAAAAGCTTTAATGTGTTTAAAAGTTGTCTGAGGTGAGGATCAGTGTCTTTCTCTTTATCCTATATGCAGCCCTGATGCCTTTAGAGTTACTATATTTGAACGTTTCTGTGAATGTCACTTGACTACTCCACCATAATGTGATTTGCCTCTTTTTTGTATGATGTGTTTCTGCCCACAATGAAGCTTACATTTTACTGCTGATAATTTGGTAATTTAAGCTCCTCCCTGTGTACACCAGTGCCTATGACAAACGTACAGGGCACTGGAGAACCACCTCTGTATTTTTCTGTTCAGAAATTCTTTGCATTCTGTGACAAATGCACACTTTTATCTTATTAACTGTTTACTTTTCAGTTAGCTAATTATTTAGGAAAAGAAACCTTTTAATGTGTAAATATTAAATATACTCTTATGTAGCAGCTGTTAATTTGGCAATGTAGGAACGTGTACAGTTGTGTTTTGCTTTCCACGTGTTTTGCCAAGTTGTATATTCCTTTTTTTTGTGTATAAGGCACAGAATCTACCGGAGATTCTGGACCTGGTTGTGTCTAAGAAGAGACTTGAAGAGTACACTGATTAGTAACTTGGAGTGAATTCCTTGTACTGCATCCACCATGCTCACAAAACTCCTGCTGAAATTAAAACAAATTTGTATTCAATTAGTTGGTTCAAGGGCTGCTATTTAATCATTCTCTGACTTCTTTGAAGTCAGGAACTTTAGGTACTTTTTTAGATTTTGAGATTTACATTCTCTTACAGGTAAGCTGATGCTGCAAAACGTAGCTTTTTGAACAACCTGGCCTTAGAGGTGTTATACTTCAGATTATAGCTTAACCTGTAATTAAACAAGGATTATTTATGAAATCAAGTGGAATCATAATGCTATCTCAGATTTTTTGGGGTGTGTTTGTGGGAGGCTTTGACTCAGGTGTACAGCTGCGATAGAGAAAAGGAAAACTGAATGAAAAATGAGAGACAAGGACCTCAGTAAAGCATTTTTATTGTTGTGCACTGAAGAGCTGGTAACAAAATTATGCTCATAGTAAAAGCTGTAACATGGAAGTGCTAAATGAAGACACTGAGTGTTAAATCACCACAGAATCACAGAATCACTAGGTTGGAAAAGACCCACAGGATCGAGTCCAACCATTCCTTTCAACCACAGACTACTAGAGATTAAATGATTAATTTACTGTATAGCTACAATAACAGCAAATACTTTAATTTTTAAGGCTCGCTCACAGCTAGAGTTTATGGCAGAGTATGACTGGTATGGAAGGCCTGAATGAGGCTGGCATACTTTTACCTATCAGCCTCAAAATAAAAATAAAACTAAGGATACCTTACATGTAGATGTATTGCCTGTGGTTGTCTGACTGTGAGAAGGAAGACAGGTACTGCATTATGAACCAGATTGCCAAAGCCCTCCCAGTGGGAGTGCCTACTGTTCTTTGTACAGCCTCTGTGAGAATGCAGGTAAGCTCCATCAGTTCTGAAACAGCAAGGAGCAATACCTTCAATATCTGCATGCTCAGCCCTCTGCCAATGGTTTGTGCCCCTGACACTTTTACAGGATGTCATCTGTCTCTTCATGGATATGATGGAGGGGAATGCTGAACATCTGCTAATGCGTGAAATGGAGTGGAGGAAAAGTGGTTACCTGTAAATGCTATTTCCCAGTGTGACAAGTGTCATGGAAAAGGGATGTATTCCCAGATTTCCTCTGAGTCATCCTTCCCTTTTTCTCCACCAACCACAACTGCCTTTAGCAGGTGAGACTTCCCTTCTTGACCTGCTCCCTCCTTGGCCACACTTGTCCTCCATCAACTTTGTGAAGACAAGGGCTTTTTGACCACATCATCCTAGGTCTTTTATGTCTTTGGTGTTTCCTGGTTGTTAGCACATAACTGTGGTCTCCACAGAAAACCCTGAACACCTATAACTGAATGATTTCTAAAAGACATGCAGCACGTAGTGACTGTCACTGCCTAGGCGAACAGCGAAGCACTGGAAACTTTCAAGCACCTAACAAGAGATTGGAGCACATTTGATGCGCACATCAAGTGGAAATTCTGGTTTTGTTTCCTCTGAGAGGAAGATATTTTGTAGGCACCAAGACTGCTTTATGATCTGGCTTGGCATTTGGAGACAGTAGGGGATTTGCTTTGAAACTTCACCCCTGCCCAAAGCCAAATGACACGTGTAGATGCAGTCAAAGTGCTTCACACTCTGTGCTGCTGGGCAAGAGGTGGGTGCTGGGAGAGCCAGGTGGGATGGTTCACCTGTCAAAGTCATGTCATGAATGAGTGGCGTCATGTCATAATTGCTGTCAATGCAATTAATCAATAGCCTAGACTGAGACTTAATTGCAGCTAGTCAAATTTGTTCCTTGTTTGTGGCAAAATAATGTTTATGATCTGCAGTGTAACACCCCAGAGATTTTTCCTCTCTGCACAGTGTAGCAGCATGACTATGAAAGGAGTCAACACTCTCTTTGATGCTGCTGTGAAGAAGAAATTAGGACAATTTTACAAGCTTATGTGGTCAAGGTTAAAGTACTTTTGTTTTGAGACCTATAGAAAAGAAAACTTTTTTTTTCTTTTTGGCCATCCTTGTGTCTTATAATACAGGCTAGCATTTTGCTTTTTAGGTTATATGTTTTCAGGGACCTGTTGGCCTTGTAGATTCAGAAGCAAAGTGGCTAGCTAAGCACCTTGATATGGTTCCCAAGATGAGTTTGTACTTGCTTCAGCCTTACACTAAAAGTTGCCTTCACTTAATCCAAATGTAAATGGATACTGGGGTGCCCAGGCTGGTATATTAAAGAAGCAAGATAACATCTTAACTACAATTCTTTACAGTGAACAGAGAAACACTAAGGAATATAGAACTAGGGCCTGATGAGATAGATGTTGGTTGGATGTACTCTTAAATGTGAGAGTACTTGTCCATGTGTCAAAAAGTAATGGCTCTAAGGTAATATTACATTTTGTTATGCCCTATGTGAAGAAGGATAATCAAGCATGTCTGTAAAACCCTGTTATTGAGAGCCTCTTGATTCTATAAGACTTGATAAGGTAAAAATTAGTGTAAATTTCACAGTACAGTAATGAACCCATATTAAAATTAACAGGAATCATAAAGTCATGTGGTAAAACTAAGCATCTTTCTCTATTTATCTGTTAGTTTCATCAGAATTGACTCAGAAAGACATTAGAAGTGCAAAAGTTTTTGTGTGGCTGTGGTCTCGCTTTTGTGGCAACTCACACACTTTATTGCCCAGAAGAGCCTCTGATGCTGCTTGTGGGTATAGGAAATTAAATACATCACTGGCAGCAACAGGAAAAGCAAAATAAGTTATTATTTGTTCAGGATAGCTGGCCTGGACCAGCTCAGCTAGCTCTAAGTCAGTGTTAGAATAGTTTAAGTACCAGTAGATGGCACTCAAGAATGCGCATCCAAGCATGTGGATTTTGTTGAACCCATTGAACTTCACCATGAAGACTTCCATGCCTGACATTTTGGGTAATGATAACAGTACTGATTCTCATAGTAGACTAACATAAGTAAGGCCTGCTATATAGAAAGTATGTTCAACTAATTAACTTCCAGTCTTTTATACAGAAAAATAAGTAAGAACTCAGGGACAGGTGACATTATAGTGGGGGGTCTACTATGGGCCACTGGACCAGGTAGAGCAAGCAGATGGAGCCTTCTATAGACAGATGTATGCAGCCTCGTGTTATCAAGCCCTGGTACCTCGTGTTATCAAGAACCTGCTTAACAAGTGGACTTCAACCACTCTGATACCTGTTAGAGGGACAACACAGCAGGGCACAAGCAGTCCAGGAGATTCTTGGAACGTGCTGATAACATCATACTTTTCCAAATGACAGAAAAGCCATTGAGGAGAGGTGCTATGCTGGACCTTGTTGTCACCAACAAGGGCCAGAGGGGATTATGAAACTCCAGGGAACCCTTGGCTGCAGTGACCATGAGATGGTGGAGTTCAAGATCCTTTGGGCCATGAGGAGGGCAGGCAGCAAGGTCGCTGCCCTGGACTTCAGGAGAGCAAACTTTGGCTTCTTCAGGGATCTGCTCAGTGCGGTACCATGGGATAAAGCCCTAAAGGGCAGGGGCGGGGCAAGAAAGCTGATTAATATTCAAGGACCACCTCCCCCAAGCTAAGGAATGTTGCATTACACCAAAGCAGAAGGCAGGGAAAAATGCCAGGAGACCTGCATTGATGAACAAGGAACTCCTAGACAAGCATAAACTCAAAAAGGAAGCCTACAGAGGGTAGAAGCAAGGACAGGTAGCGTGGGAACACTACAGAGAAATTGTCTGAGCAGCCAGGGATCAGGTTAGGAGAGCTAGAGCCCAGATAGCATTAAATCTGGCCAAGGACAGCAACAAAAGCTTCTGTAGGCACGTCAGTAATAAAAGGAAGACTAGGGAGAATGTGGACTATCTCTGGAAGGAGACAGGAGACATGGTTACCCAGGATGTGGAGAAGGCTGAAGTACTCAACCACTCTTTCACCTCAGTCCTCACCAGCCAGGGCTCAAGCCACACCACGCAAGGTGCAGAAGGCAAAGGCAGGGACCGGAAGATCAAAAAACCCAGCCACTATAGGAAAGGATCAGGTTCAAGAGAATTTCAGGAAACTGAAACTGCACAAGTCCATGGGACCCGATGAGATGCATCTGTGGGTCCTGAGGAACCAATAGATGAGGTTTCTAAGCCACTATCCATCAAATTTAAGGAGCCATGGCAGTCTGGTGAAATTCCCACTGACTGGAAAAGGGGAAACATAACTCCCATTTTTTAAAAAGTTAAAAAAGAAGACCCAGGAAACTACAGGCCTGTCAGTCTCATCTCTGTGCCTGTCAAGATCACGGAGCACAGCCTTCTAGAAACTCCTCTTGTGCACTTGGAAAATAAGGAGGTAATTGGTGACAACATGGCTTCACTAAAGGCAAATCATGCATGACAAATTTTGTGGCCCTCTACAATGGGATTACAGCATTGGTAGATAAGAGAAGAGTAACTGACATCTTCTACCTGGACTTTCACAAAGCATTTGATGCTGCCCCACATCATATTCTTTTCCTTAAACTGGAGAGACATGGATTTGACAATTGGCTGGATGGTTACATTCAAAGAGTTGTGGTCAGTGGCTCAATGTCCAAGAGGAGACCAGTGATAAATGACATTCCTCAGGGATCAGTATTGAAGTCAGTATTGTTCAACATCTTTGTCAGAGACAAAAAATCTCACATCAATAGTGGGGTTGGGTGCACCCTCAGCAAGTTTGTGGAGGACACCAAGCTGTGTGGTGCAGGTAACATGCTGGAGTGAAGGAATGACATCCAGAGGCTTAAGAGGTAGCCCTTTGCTAAACTCATGAAGTTCAACAAGGTGAAGTGTAAGGTCCTTCACCTTGGTCAGGGCAACCCCAAGCACAAATACAGGCTGGGCAGAGAACGGAATGAGAGCAGCCCTGAAGAGACGGACTTGGTTGTGGTGGTGGATGAGAAGCTAAACAAAGCCAGCGATGTGCCCTTGCACCTCAGAAAGCCTGGGCTGCATCAAAAGAAGTGTGACCAGTGGGTCAAGGGGGGTGATTCTGCTCCTCTACTCTGCTCTGGTGAAACCTCACCTGGAGTCCTGCATTCAGTTCTGGAGTCCTCAGGGCAGGAAGGACATGGATCTGTTAGAACGAGTCCAGAGGAGGACCACAAAGATAATCCAAGGGCTGGAGAACCTCTGCTATGAGGACATGGTGAGACAGTTGGAATTGTTCAGCCTGTAGAAGAGAAGGCTCTGGTGGAACCTTACAGTAGCCCAGAACTACTGAAAGGGAGCCTACAGAAAAGATGGGGAGGACTCTTTATTGTAGAGGGTAGCGATAGGATGAGGAGTAAATGTTTTGAGCTGAAAGGGGAGATTTAGATTAGATACTAGGAAGAAATTTTTTACAGTGAAGGTGGTGAGGTACTGGCACAGGTAGCCCAGGGGAGCTGTGGATGCCCCATCTCTGGGAGCGTTCAAGGCTATGTTGGATGTGCCTTTGAGACACCATGGCATGGGGGGTGGAACTGGATGGTCTCTAAGGTCACATCCAACCCAAACCATTCAATGACTAAACTAATCAGGTATCATCTAGTGGGATATGGGGGATTAGGTGACCTCTTGAATCCTCTTCCACCCGTGCTTTAGTAAGCCAGTTCTTATGAAATATGTATGTGAAGTTGTAAGATTTTCTAACACAGAGTTTATATTTACCCAGGCTGGAGTTAGTACAGAATCATAGAAAAACCAGGTTGGAAGAGACCCACGGGATCATCGAGTCCAACCATTCCTATCAAACACTAAACCATGCCCCTTAGCACCTCGTCCACCTGTGCCTTAAACACCTCCAGGGAAGGTGACTCAACCACCTCCCTGGGCAGCCTCTGCCAGTGCCCAATGACCCTCTCTGTGAAAAATTTTTTCCTAATGTCCAGCCTAAACCTCCCCTGGAGGAGCTTGAGGCCATTCCCTCTTGTCCTGTCCCCTGTCACTTGGGAGAAGAGGCCATCACCCTTCTCTCTACAACGTCCTTTCAGGTAGTTGTAGAGAGCAATGAGGTCACCCCTCAGCCTCCTCTTCTCCAGGCTAAACAACCCCAGCTCTCTCAGCCTCTCCTGTTCTCCAGCCCCCTCACCAGCTTTGTTGCTCTTCTCTGGACTCGCTCCAGAGCCTCAACATCCTTCTTGTGGTGAGGGACCCAGAACTGAACACAGGATTGGAGGTGCGGTCTCACCACTGCCGAGTACAGAGGGAGTATAGAGACAACTTCAGCATGTAGCCAGCAAGGTGATGGAAACTGTCTTTTATTTCTGGTTAGACTTCACATGTCTACAAAGAAGAAAGATATTAGAAAAAACATTATTTTGTACACAGGGATACTATAGGAAGGACGTTAGATTGCGGTTTTCAAATATGCAAAGATTTGTTGTAGAGAAGAATGGAGTATCTGTTCTCCATGACTTTGATGAGCAGGACAAAAAATAATGAGCTTAGAAGTTCTGCAAATAAATAAATAAATAAATAAATAAATAAATAAATAAAAAGCTTAAAGATAGCCATTAGGAAACACTTTCTAGAAGTGTGGATAATGGAGCACTACAGAAGATTGCTGTGAGAGCTGATATTACTATCATCACCAGGAGACTTTTTAAGAACTGCTTGAAGAAGATTTCTCTTAAATGGCCACAAATAGCTAACTCTACAAATGACAAATTTGCTTGAGTTCTCTTTAATGAGAAAACTGTTTGAGATAAGATGATCTCTTGAGAATGTTGAAGACCTGCCTGATGTTATAATGCAATATTTTACACAATTCTCTCTCCCCTTTAGTAACTGAAGAATGATATGATCTCCAAGTTAATTATATTAAAAACTACTTAAATTTTTGCAGACATATATCAATGTTATATGTAGATTTTGTGAGACTGTATGTTTGCAAAATGAGACATCAGGCAAAAAGTCTAGACTGATACCGGCAAGAGTAAATTTCATCATACTTTAAAGTTTGGAATATAGGTCTTTCATGCAGGTTGGAATATTCATTTCCATGATGAGGCCAGTGAGGTGTGCTCCTACTAAGGAGTTATAAACCGTAAATGTTGTAGAGGATTTGGGAATCCTAGAGTGCAAGATATCATCAGGAAATATTTGGGAGGATGTTGACTTGTGTGACCATTGTATAATATACGTGTAGTCATGTACTACCCCATCTAAGGTTTCGAGGTAATTCTGATTGCAATTCAGCAAATGAAGTGGTGTGAGAGTTCATCATCTCCTATTTAAAAAACGCCGTGCCCATCCAGCCATGTGCTAGTTATGTTTGCCAGGATCACATTTGTGAATGATTGCACTCAGGGCTACTTACTGTAGTATTGCTTTTCTCTTTGGATATGCTTCCAAAAAGTGGGGAGACAATTTTGCTTCAATAATAAGGATATTCAATTATGTTCTGATAAGTTCTCCTTTTTTTTGTGTGTGTGTGTGTGTTTGCAAGCTGATGCACTGTGCTATGATCACAGGTAGAAGAATGAGGTTTCAGGAAGCCTCTAGTGAAAGCACTAGCAGAAAATTACCATGTTTGCTTACCTTAAGTGAACCACACCACTTTTGCTTTCATTGTACATTTTATGCTAAGCAGAAATAATCATCTTTCTTTTGATCAATACTTCCTGAACTATGACCTGCATGAAATGTATGCTGATTAGTCTTTGTGCTGCATTCAATTCACAACAGGGAAAAAAAGAATATTGATTAAATGGAATATAATTAGTTCTGGCGTACACAGTTACAGAGGTGAAACCGAAGTACTTCATTTAGGATTAAAGGATTTAGACTGCATGGCACAATATAGGAAAGTCCCAAGTACCTATCACTTCTCTGGAGAAAAAATCATAAATATTGTTAATAATCTGTCAAACGCCAAATCACAGTGACTGTATAGACATAAAATGCAGGCAAGTCCCACAGGTTGGAAAGATTTAGATTCCTAGGTGACTCCTAGAGGTCCTTTCCCACCAACTTTTCCATACTATTCAGAATGAGCAGTTTTGAGAAAAGTCTAGATGTGTGTTAGAAGAGAGACCATTTAGAGTTTGAGCTGGAGTGATGCTGCAAAGAGTATTCGAAGGGAAGAAGGGGGCAACAAAAGTAGTCTTCTTCTGAGAACTTTTTTACCCTGGCTATGGCCAAAGACCTTGTGCCAAGGCTTAGCTCGCATCTATTGACAGCGGCAGGATTTGTGGTAGTCCTAGGTTGTGGATGACCTTGTGAGCACTTGGTTGCAGGAAAAAGGTCATGAGGCCCCTCGAGGCTTGGCTACCTAAGTTTAGCTATTATGTTACAATAGTTATGGCCGAAACGCAAGGCTTAGCAAGTTCAGAGCCGCTTAGATCATAGTACAGAACATAGTGAGACTGAGATAATCATGTTTGTAGTTGTTTCTTTTTAAGAACTTGATGTTTAGATAATTATAATAGCCGTGGTAACAGAATAATGCAGTATTGTGTTATATTCAGACCTTTTGCAGTAAATGACGAAAATAATGTAACCAATGATGAGCCTGTATTTTGCAATATGTATGAGCTAATTAACTAGTGTATATATGTCATCGCTTTATCCTTAATAAATTGAGACTTGTTGATCATCATCTGATGTGCATGTCTCCCGTCGTTTCTGACAAATGGTGACCCCGACGTGATAAAGGTGACCGTATATACGAGCCTTGTTGCCACAGCGGAACGACGAGTGGTTCGAGTCCTTATGCGGCGAGGACGGCTATAAGCGCAGGAGGAACCGCGCCGAGCCCCAGGTGACCGTATAGACGAGCCTGGTCGATACGTGCTGCCGAGACCTTGGAGAGCCGCAACAGCGCTGACGTTTTAAGGTATGGAGAGGCAAGCAGCATATGATTTATTTACCTGTTTCTTAACTAAGCGACAGGTCAAAGATGTAGATTTAAAAAAGGAACTTCCAAATTTATTAGCATATGGTCAAGAGCAGGGTTGTTTTCAAAACCCACATACTGTACACGAGTTGTCTGAATGGCGCAAATTCGGAGATAAATTATGGGAGGCAGCAATTGATGGGGACAAAACCGCAAAGAAGTTCGGTAAAGCATGGAAAATTATACATAATGAGCTGTTACAGTACCAGGCAGAACAAAAAGCTGCCGTGCATGCCACAGCCGCGCAAGATAAAAATAAGTCTTTTATCTCTGACTGGATGCAGGTTCCTATTTTACCTCCCAGCACAAATACTGTTGTTCTACCCCCCCCTCGACCTCCTCCACCTCCTGATGCAGTTGTTCCCTCTGCGCCCCCGGCGGTGCCTCCACATTCTCTGCCAGCTGCTACTTCCCCGGCGCCCCCGGCGGTGCCTCCACAATCTCTGCCAGCTGCTACTCCCCCGGCAGTAGACTCACCGCCAGATCCACTCCCCTCTGATTCTATTCCAACCCCTATCAAGGTATCTACCACGTCTCCTAGCCTGAAGGGTGATACCTTGCCTGGTGCTGAATCGGATTTGGCCGAAGCCATGGCAAGGGAGCATCGAGAAGCATGGGCAACTTTAGCTAGAGAGGGTGTAGATACGGGAGATGCTGATGTGTTTCATGCGGCTGCTCAGCTGGCGTGCCCAGTAATTTATCATCCCTTGCCCGGCGGTGGATTGAATGCTACTGTAACAGCCCTAGACTGGAAGCTTTTATCACAGCTCCGCTCCACTGTTAGTCAGTTTGGAGTGAGCAGTGAACCCGTTAAACAAATGTTAGATTATATATGGGATACAGTTATTATTGCCCTCCGACTGTAGAGGAGTGGTTTGCCTCCTTTTTTCACCACATCAACAACTGCTTTTTAATGCTCATTGGCAAACTTTGGTAAATCAATGTCTAGCTGTGCAGCGAGACCCAGTAGATCCCCTTTATGATATAACTATGGAGGAATTAATGGGTCTGGGACCATTTTTGCGAACGGAGGCTCAGGCACTTATCGGCCCAGATAAACTACGTGAAGCTATGCGCCTTGTTCGGTTGGCAATTACTCGTGTAAAGGATCCGGGTGGTGTACCAGTTTACATGGGAATTAAACAAGGTCGTGACGAGCATTTTGGTACCTTTATAGACAAAGTTGCTTCTGCTATTGAACGTGCAGGAGTGCAAGATTTCATGAAAGGAGCATTGTTAAAACAATGCGCCTTGCAAAATTGTAATGCCACTACACGTAATGTGTTAAACACGTTGGGAGCTAATTGGACCATTGAGGAAGCATTAGAGAAAATGTCTCACATTCCAGTGGGTCCACAAGCCTTTGTAGTTGAAGCTATTAAAGAGTTAGGACAGGGATTACAGGAACAAGCAAAAGCCTCTCAATCACAAGTGTTAGCTGCTCTTGCACCTCTCCAAGTGTCAGCTGCGCAAACAAGGAATGCACAACCCAGAGGCCGGCCGAAATGTTATCGTTGTGGAGTGCTCGGACACACTCGGCGAGAATGTGCAGCAACAGGAATATGGTGTGCCCGATACCGATCTGATACACACAATACTGGAGCTTGTCGCCGCAGATCGGGAAACTTCAATGGGAGCGCGACTCGCAGCTTCCGCGCGACGACACAAGTGGCCGCTGCTCAACCAGCACTGCCTCTACACTTTCGCCAGCAACCCGAGGCAGCCTTGGGCTCGACTTGGCAGCCTCAGTAGATACTAATTTGCTGACGAACCAGCCACACAAGATCTCAACTGGAATCATCGGACCACTAAAAATTGATGGACAACAAGTAGGAGCACTGTTAATTGGGAGATCCTCCGCTTCAATGTTGGGACTTTTTGTACTCACTGGACTCATTGATGCTGACTACACCGGAGAAATCATGATTATGGCCCATACACCGTTTCCACCTATTTGTATTCGCAAGGGACAACGAATTGCTCAATTGATACCAATGCCACAATTAACCAACAAGCTGACTCCAATTTCTACTTCTCCCCGAGAAGACAAAGGATTTGGTTCTACAGGAGGACTCACGCTGTTAACAATGAACCTCTCAGAGCGTCCTAAACGTAAAGTTACAGTGACCTATCAAGGAACTCATACTACATTGTTAGGACTTTTTGACACTGGGGCGGATTCTAGTATAATTGCCCCACAATTTTGGCCTTCTGATTGGCCAATTCAGCCAGCTACGGTAACAGTTTCTGGAGTTGGGGGTCTAACACTGGCCCAACAATCACCTACCGTGACTGTAAAAATTGATGGCCGGAAAGTCTCTGCTGTTTTTTCAATAGTTCAGCTGCCACCTACTGTTCAATGTTTAGTTGGCCGAGATATTCTCGCTCAATTGGGACTGGTTCTCACAAATGAGCACCCTTTAACCTTGTAGCCATTGCTTGGTCTTTCCCAATTCCCATAACTTGGACAACTGATACACCAGTAAGGGTTAAGCAATGGCCTTTAAAACGGGAAAGCCTTCAGCAAGCACATCATTTGGTGCAGGAACAACTTCAGCAAGGACATTTAAAATTATCTACTAGTTCCTGGATATCGTCTTTTGCATGATCTAAGAGCTGTGAATGAGCAAATGGAACCTATGGGGGCCTTACAACCAGGCCTCCCAAATCCATCTATGCTCCATCAAGATTGGCCTCTACTGATCATTGACCTGAAAGATTGTTTTTTCACTATTGATTTGCACCCAAAAGACACAAGACATTTTGCATTTACATTACCCTCTTTGAATAGAGAAGGTCCAGATCAACGCTTTGAATGGACAGTATTGCCTCAAGGTATGAGAAATAGCCCGACCTTATGCCAGCTATATGTTGATGCTGCTCTTCAACCACTCCGGAGACATTGGAAATCAGTGATTATCTACCATTACATGGACGATATATTATTTGCACAAGCAACACCTTTTACAGACAAACAAGTAAACACAATTCGGCAAACACTTGCTCATTCAAAATTGATCATCGCTCCTGAAAAAATACAGCGCTCTTCGCCATGGAAATACTTAGGTTGGACTTTAACAGAACGTACAGTATCTCCTCAAAAGATTCAGTTGAATTTGAATCTGAAAACATTAAATGATGCTCAACGTCTCTTGGGAGACCTACAGTGGTTGAAACCTATTGTGGGCATTCCCAATGAACTTTTAGACACTCTACGACCATTACTACAAGGCACAAATCCTGCTCAAGCAATTTCAGTAACTCCAGAGCAGAAGTGTGTCATACAGCAAATAGCAGATAGGATAACAACTGGCTGTACGTCTCGTTTTATCTCATCACAGGAACTCAGCCTACTCATATGGCTGGGCCAGCATCATTTATTAGGAGCCATCGCTCAGATTTCATCACAAGGAACAGAACTGAGTGTTTTAGAATGGATGTCTCCAAGTCTACAACAAACGAAGACATTAGTCCAACAAGTTGAAGTATTAGCTCATCTTATTAAAAGAGGCCGTGAAAGAGTTTTGCAACTTCATGGTCGTGAACCTACCACGATACATATCCCGATGAACCCTAAAGACACTCTCCAGTGGTATCTTGACAACAGCGAAGACCTTCAGGAAGCCCTTTTGGGTACCTCAGCTAGCGTCAACATCAATTTATTTAAATCACCCCTGCTACAACGGATGGGAAAATGGCGCTGGTTTGCCTGTCCAAAAAGAAAACGGGATCCAATTCCCCAAGCCATCACCGCGTATACTGATGCAGGAAGGAGATCTCGAACTGCAGCCATAACGTGGCAGCAAGACGGAAAATGGCAACATCATATTTTGCCTGCAGAAGAAACAGACTCGCTACAAACCTTGGAACTATCTGCTGTGATTTGGGCATTGATGACTTTGACTGATCCTTTAAACATTGTCACAGACTCATTATATGTTGCAGGAATTGTGGAACGTATTGAAGACGCCTTTATCAAAGTGGTTCAAAACAAAAGACTATATGAGTTATTTCTCCAATTACAAAGGGCAATTAAACAAAGGGAAAATGCATTTTGTATTTTGCACATTCGTAGTCACAAATGGGATGTTGGTTTAGGTGAAGGTAATGACAGAGCAGATAAATTGGTCTCATTTACTACCAGAACCCCAATCAATAGTCAAAAATTAGCCAGAGAAGCACATGCCATTTTTCATCAAAATGCAAAAGGCCTTGTCAGAGAATTTCAAATCTCACATTCTGAAGCAACTGCTATAGTACGGGCTTGTCCAATTTGTAGTTATCACAATTATGGACAAGGCCTTGGATTAGGCGTCAACCCTCGTGGCCTTACTGCTAATGAAATCTGGCAAATGGATGTGACTCATGTCTCTGAATTTGGACGATTAAAATATCTTCATGTAACTATTGACACGTTCAGTAAATACATATGGGCTACAGCCCAAGTCGGAGAAAAAGCTCTCCATGTTCGTCGGCACCTCTCCAGCTGCTTCGCAGTCATGGGGGTGCCCCATCAAATCAAAACAGATAATGGTCCTGCCTACCGCAGCCAGAATCTTTCGCATTTTTTGAAGGAGTGGGGAATACGACATGTAACGGGTATCCCAAATTCTCCCACAGGTCAAGCAATAATTGAGCGAGCTCACAATACGCTGAAACGTTATTTAAAAATTTGTCAGGAATCTGACATTTCAACGAAACTTGTAAAAACGTTGTTTGTGTTAAATCATTTATGTGTATTCGGAGATTCTAAAGATCCTCCTGTTGTTTTACATTATGATGCCCATCACGAAAAGGTGCAACCAAGCAAACCTGTTGTAGTCCTATATAAGGATCCCAAAGATGGTAAATGGTGTGGTCCTTCAGAAGTAATTTATTGGGGCAGAGGATATCTTTGTGTGTCTTCCCCTACAGGTCCTATCTGGGTCCCAGCAAGGTGGACGAAGGCTGCACCGAAGGCTGCACCGAATGTTGCAACTACTGAAAACACGCTCCCGAATTCTGATAATGACGTGGATTGAGATCCTAGTTCTCATGATTGTGATCAAAGTGGTCTCTAATCCCTTAGACAAGTGGTTGTCCTCTTTTGGACTGGGTCCATGGCTCAGAACATTTATTATGTATGCATTAGGTGTAGGGATTGTGATACTGTTCATAATCATCCTGTTACCTTGTTTGCTGACTTGTTTGCAGAACTTAGTCCTCGACTTAATCCTCAAGTCACAGGCCAATGTTTTCTTACTTAAAGAAAACGGGGGAAATGTGGATGACCTTGTGAGCACTTGGTTGCAGGAAAAAGGTCATGAGGCCCCTCGAGGCTTGGCTACCTAAGTTTAGCTATTATGTTACAATAGTTATGGCCGAAACGCAAGGCTTAGCAAGTTCAAAGCCGCTTAGATCATAGTACAGAACGTAGTGAGACTGAGATAATCATGTTTGTAGTTGTTTCTTTTTAAGAACTTGATGTTTAGATAATTATAATAGCCGTGGTAACAGAATAATGCAGTATTGTGTTATATTCAGACCTTTTGCAGTAAATGACGAAAATAATGTAACCAATGATGAGCCTGTATTTTGCAATATGTATGAGCTAATTAACTAGTGTATATATGTCATCGCTTTATCCTTAATAAATTGAGACTTGTTGATCATCATCTGATGTGCATGTCTCCCGTCGTTTCCGACACTAGGTTAGTATTAGGAGAGAGTAAAAGCCTAGAGCTCCTGCTCTGGTCATCTACCAAAGGAATAATTCTTGACTACAAATAGATTAAAACCAACTAGGGCTGGCGAGGGAAACTGTCATTTCAGCTAACTCATTAAATCTGTGCTGAAAAATATATTGTATTGCTGTCATTATGACAGCACATATTTTTTACATATAATTTTTTTGACTATGTTGGAAAAGCCATCAAGTGATGGCACTGAGTTGGTTTTCTCTACCACAGTATTTTTTATTCCAGGCACCTGCTTGTCTTTCTAGGAGCTTTGAAAACACAGCAGGACGCCAAGATCCTGTTGGCTAACTGCAGCAGCCTTGGACCACAAATAAAGTTAACAACTAATTTTGTTGCAGCTGGTGTCTTAAGCTTAGTAGGTAATAAATGTTGGGGCTTGGGGGTTTCTCTTTTTTATTGTTTTTGTTTAATTGCACTATATTTTGAAAATTCTGTTATATTTTCAACATCTGTATTGAACTCAGAACCATGCAGCTTAAGGTCTACAACTATTCCTTACATAATTTAAATTAAACAAGGCATACTCTCTTCAGTTTTTCTTTTCCAACAAGTTCAGTCCAATGACTTGTCTCTTCAAAGTTAAGAAACTGAAGGAACAATGAGAATGTGAGGGCTCATCTGTAATCTATAAAGCTACGGATTTCTACAATGTAGAAGTTTCCAGCTGACCTGCCTGTTGTCTTGTCTAATTCGCCTTTAAATTCACTGGAGAAGAATCACAGAATCACAGAATCACTAGGTTGGAAAAGACCCACCGGATCATTGAGCCCAACCATTCCTACCAAACACTAAACCATGCCCCTCAGCACCTCATTCACCTGTCCCTTAAACCCCTCCAGGGAAGGTGACTCAACCACCTCCTTGGGCAGCCTGTTCCAGTGCCCAATGACCCTTTCTGTGAAGAATTTTTTCCTAATGTCCAGCCTAAACCTCCCCTGGCAGAGCTTGAGGTCATTCCCTCTTGTTCTGTCCCCTGTCACTTGGGAGAAGAGGCCAGCACCCTCCTCCCCACAACCTCCTTTCAGGTAGTTGTAGAGAGCAATGAGGTCTCCCCTCAGCCTCCTCTTCTCCAGCATAAACACTCCCAGCTCTCTCAGCCATTCCTCATAAGACCTGCTCTCCAGCCCCCTCACCAGCTTTGTTGCTCTTCTCTGGACTCGCTCCAGAGCCTCAACATCCTTCTTATAGTGAGGGGCCCAGAACTGAACACAGGATTCGAGGAGCGGTCTCACCAGTGCCGAGTACAGAGGGAGAATAACCTCCCTGGACCTGCTGGTCACACTGTTTCTGATCCAAGCCAAGATGCCATTGGCCTTCTTGGCCACCTGGGCACACTGCTGGCTCATGTTCAGTCGCTGTCAACCAACACCCCCAGGTCCTTCTTCTCCAGGGAGCTTTCTAGACAGACTTCTCCTAGTCTGTAGCTGCACAGGGTTGTTGTGCCCCAAGTGCAGGACCCGGCATTTGGCCTTGTTAAACCTCATCCCACTGGACTCTGCCCAGCGGTCCATCCTGTTCAGGTCCCTTTGGAGCCTCCCGACCCTCCAGCAGATCAACCCTTCCACCCAGCTTAGTGTCGTCCGCAAACTTGCTCAGGGTGCACTCGATGCCTTCATCCAGGTCATCGATAAAGACATTGAACAGGGTTGGACCCAGCACTGAGCCCTGAAAACATGTATTTCAAGGGCCAGGTTCATCTAACAGTAAACCAAAGGTCTGACAAGGTGTGGAGAACCTGACCAGACCACCGCTGTACATTGAGGAGGTGGTGATATGCATAGAACTTAACCTGATTATGTGAGCTGTGATGCATGTACGTCCTTGTTTCCAGGAATATGATGTGTTGCAGAGATTCCTTATCCCTGGGCTTCAGGATGAACTAGTCCAGCTTACTGGAATGGAGGATCCCACAGGCAGCTCCCACTAGCTATCAGCAATTACACCACCTGTCTGGACTTGCCTGCATCTAACAGTGCAGCAAGAAGTTCTTGCATGAACCTCCTTCCTGCTTGACAGTAAGAATGGTGAATAGAGTTGTGTCCTTGTAAGAAAATCCTATAGTAGCTTGAATGACCCAAAACATGGGGATGCTTTCATGTGGACAGGGTCTGCAAAGCATGCTGTGTGTGGCTTGGAGATCCTGCACCACTAGGGATTCCTGCCATCCGATGGGAAGTAAGATGATGTTCTACACTATTGCATCTTTCCTTATAGAGTTACCTCTAATAAAGGGCATGTTAAACAAAACTTTACGAAGTCAAGTGTCTTTCTTACAGGAATCATAATGGACCAGTGCCTCCTGGTGCAAAATGTAGGGGTCAGACAAGCCTTGTTTTGACAGCAGCTAGTTGTCTCCATTGCACTATGAAGAGGTTCTAGAACAACAGTTGAGAAGATGAAACCTGTGCTACAGGCCTCAGAAATTAGGCTGGGTTCCCACCCAGCAGCAAGAAAAAATCGAACCAATGTATACAGATATTTACTATTTGACTTACTGATTTAAAAGTAGATTTTGGTAAACTGTCCTCTTTTGTATACTTAGCACATCACAAATTACCTAATGAGACGCATAAAATTCTTGTTTATATACTCTTACTGGGTCCTGATCTTAATCAAAATAGGACTTGTCAGAACTATGAAAGAAGAAAATCTAGATAAGTAGAATTAAAGAAAAATGTTAATTTTTATTTTTAAAATAATAAATACAGTGAATCTGTGAACCATATTTCCGAGTAGAGATCAGATGTCCTAGGTAAAACGGCAGATTGCTTTAATCTTCCCAAGTATTGATGAATTTGTACTTAAGAATTGTCTGTGCTCAGAACCCATTCTCCGAACCAGTAACTGCCTTTAGTTGTTGTATATAAAGGACTCATAAAACTGTAGGTTGGAAGGCACTTCTAAGAGGTCATCCATTCTACCTTCTGCTCCAAGCAGGACTAATGCCAGCATTATGTGAAATCAGCTATGGTTTTGCCTTGCTGACTCTTCCATTGACTTGCTGTATTGAGCTGCCTCATAGCTCTGTTTATTCATTGCTGTTGATGAGTCAGTTATTTTTCATTTCATCAACTTGGAAAATGTATTGTGTCAATGAGGAAAAAGACAAAAACTCATTGGACCAGCTGGCAGGCAAAGCAGTGACAATCAGTCAGTGGCTACTTTATACTGGTATTTCTGCAGCTCCTGCTCATGATGCATGTCTGTGTCTACAGATTGGGCGATAACTTGTTAGACTGAGAGAAAGGATAAGGATTTCATAGTAGATAGAGAGAAACCAGTTGTGAAAAGAAAAATGCTGATTTGACTAGTACTAACAAATGTGGTGTTTAATAACTCCAGGTCAATTCTTGTGCTTGATGTTTGCGAAGCCTCAGCTGAAGTTGTATGACTTTTTGGCACCCTTCTTAATGAGGAGATAGATTAAAGAATGCCCATGAGAACAGTCAAGAGCAAAAATGATAATTTTATGAAACATGATACAAGAGGAACAGTTTAAACTAGAGAAGAGAAAACAGAGGGAAGAGGAAAGGTTTCAAGTATGTGGCTAGTTGCTTCTAAAGGTAAGAGCAATTACCTACTTTAAGTATCAATTAAGAGGTGATGAGGGAAAAACTGGTTGAGATGCTCTGATGGAGTTTAAGGTTGAATATCAGTTCTAGATGTGGTTACATCATGACATTATGGAATCATGATCACAAAAGGCTTTTAAGAGTGAACTAGCTAAAATCTTCCTCTTCATGAGATCATGAATAAAACAAAGAGGTTGTTTCCTTGCAATCTGAGCTAGCTCTCTTTTCAGTGACTTCTCTGAATTTGAAAGGAGTGGTTTGAATATCAAGCCAATACATGAGCTGTATGGGAGCTTTCTCTTCACAGGTACTTAAACTTAGTGTGAGATTTGACATATCATCTGCGAGTATGGTGAATTAATTAATCTAATATGACTAAATAGAATGCATCATGATCCTTTTGACTTGCCATAACACTCTGACGCTGGAAAATGTTCAATTATCTGTACTTGACTAAGTTTTCTGGCAAGATGTTTCTTTATGGAACTTCCACCTCTTAGTGCCAGCTGAGAACAGAATCAGCAATTGTAGGCTGGATGTCAGTGTCCTCCTCTCATCAGTTTTCCATAAATTAAGCGTCCATCTTTTGGAGTAGTTCATCTATACTGCTACATTTCTTTTTGGTTTAGTGCCTTTACCACAATCTGAATACATTTGGCTGAAGAGGCATTTAGTTCTTCTTACATGTATGTTAATAAAACATTGGGTGATAAAAATGCTCTGGTGTGGTGATCCTGAATATGAAATAAAGGTTTTCATGGAGAAAATTGATACTTGATTACTTGCATAGTAGGAAAATTAATACAGAAGTAGAGATCTACATGAGCAATGATCATTGCTGTGTTTATAACTCTGAATACAGCAATTAAAAGATAAATTATTTAGGTACCAAAGCGTATTTTTGCCCCGTCATGGATGGTGAGTCTAAGAAACATTACATTTGTTTACTTTCGCTTATCCACTTTACGGAATGAAAGGATAGGAACATCAAGTAGACCCAGTATTTGTCAGATATTTATGTTCATAAACACTTCCTCAGGACTATCTTTGGTGGCACTTTTCTCTGATACACTTGCTTTATTATTATCATCTTTTTCTAATTCTGCAGAGCAGACAGCTTCTGCTTTGTTGCCATTGTTGTCAGTGTTCATGACAGAAGCACGCTGTCGCTGTTGGAATGACTATGTAGCTTCTCATCCTGTTTCTGTTGTCATGAGCAATTTCTCATTAAGAGTATATCATTTACTGGGGTTGGTGTATTTGGAAGATGGAGAGTGCAGAAAGAGAATTTTACTTCTAAACAAGTTGTCAATCCTTTATTACAAAGCAAGCTCCAGATTTTTCATTATCAGCAAAGTATGTTACTGCTCTGGAAGACCAATACATGTGAGTAAATGAAACAAATTTTGACTTCATGGTTTGACTTTTTACCCCTTCCATCCTTGAGATGTTTTCTCCAGCTGCTGTGCAAATATTAACTCAGAGCATGTAAAAGAAAAGCAGTAGATTGGGTGTGCATTTTTTTATCAGTCATTCAAGCATGCACGACTAGGTATTTGCACTTGCCGTGTTAGCAGATGTTACACGTGTGGCTGAAGGTCTGAGGGATAATTAAAACTTCTGGGTAATCGGTTTTTATAAAGAATGATGCATACATTCCAAGCAGTGCTGGTTTATTATGTCCCCAGAGGTTGAATAATCTCAAAATGTCTGATTAGGATTTTGGTAATAAGAAGATTTTTGTTAAAAGAAAACTTGTGCCAGGAAATTAAGTTACTTGTCGCTTAGCTCTATCAGGGAATTGTAAGAGAAATATATTGTCTACCAAAAAAAAAGAAGAGCTCTTTGTCTGAAGGTCAACAATCATAAAACCTTTGGAATCAAAGTAATAATGATAATTGGATTCCTATTTTAAGTATCAAGTATAATTCCCAGGACTAAAGAAAAGTTCGCTCATGGGCAGCCTATTAGCCACAATGCAGTTTCGGTACAGTACAGCTTCTGCACTTACAAAACAATCTTATTCCATTTTCTCTTCTGAAGAGGTCTGAGAGGTTCATGTGTTAATAAGCCAAAGCCATTCAAAGAATGTATGACACCCCACGAAAATACAGATTTTTCTTCATCTCCTTAGCTTCTTATCATGATAATAAGGTCCCCTTAATTTTTTTTCGATATAAATGACAAAGAAAAGCCTCTTTTTCTTCATGGAGCACAGAAAGGTATTTGAAGCATTTTTTGCACATTTCAAACACAGTCTTCCTCATTCCTTTTCTCCAGATATAACAGTTAGAACAATGTAGAAGTTGAAATAGTAAAATGAGGTTGAAATTTATTTTTCTCAATGTATTTCTTTAAAATCTCTCGTGATAGAAGCACTTATTCCTAAATTTGTGGTTGTATTTTAAAACAAACAACAAAATTGTGATCATTTATTTGAGAACAGGAGATTTGGTGGTTGATAATGATACAGAACAGTAGTGCAGGTGGCTTGCCTCTGATTCTTAGCTATGCAGCCAACTTCGTTTTTGACCTGGCAAATTTTGCAGTTCCTGCAAATTGTTGTGGAGAGGAAACTGCTGATTCCTGCATATCTCCATGTGGACCTAGGAGATGGACCACAGGGAGGAAAAGGAAGAGAGCAAGAGCCTGTATCCTTCCATGTCTTAGATCACCGTAGAGAAAATAGAGATAGTACAATTGAGAAAGAGCTGCTATAGTATAGGTAGCAGAACTAGGTCACTATTTTGGAGAGGAATAAGTGAGCTTATTATTTAATTATTTAATTTCTTGTTTTCAATGTAAGGGTGTACAGATAAAGCATTCTTTTTTGTTTAGCTAATTCAAAGACCTGAATTTCTTTCCTGGTTAAAAAATAAACCAGGAATCAACTGGGATTTTTTTCTTTTTCATAGGAAGATGTGATGAGATGAGAGCAAAATCCTTTTGGGAAGACATTCAGTAGAAAGGAAGTCCAGGTGAAGGCTGTATCCTTCCTTCCTTCCTTCCTTCCTTCCTTCCTTCCTTCCTTCCTTCCTTCCTTCCTTCCTTCCTTCCTTCCTTCCTTCCTTCCTTCCTTCCTTCCTTCCTTCCTTCCTTCCTTCCTTCCTTCCTTCCTTCCTTCCTTCCTTCCTTCCTTTTGTGAAGGTAGGTCAGTGAGTTCTGGAGAAAGGCAACTTTATGCTTCAATGAACCCTGCCTGCATGACTGTTCCTGAGAGACCTGTAAGACCTATTCTTTCCATTCTGAGGAAAATGTCCAGAGTCCTCAAACCACAGGAGAAGGACCCTCTTGTACCCAGAATGGCTGCTGACTCCCTCCTCTGCCAGTTGAGTCTTCTTTTGTTTTGTCATCCTTGTGGTATGTGAATATTTCCCCTCTGTATTTGAGAAGGCAAGTCGGGATCTGACATTTTTTGCATGTATGTGTTGCATTTCCTTCCATCTTGACCATCAAGCATGACAGGTCCTCAGTGGCTCTGAAGTAGTATGAAAGTAGTATGGATATAGATTTACATACAAGAACTACATCCAAGCCAAAACGAAAAAAGAAAACTGTAAAAATGATTGTAACTCCACTCTGCTGGGTTTTTTTTCACATAATGGATCCTGATGAGATATTTTTGGCTCCTTCCACAGATGGCAGTCACTTTGCCTTTACAAGTGTCCGGATAAGGCAAGCTGGCCAGCAGCCAGAGTGAAATTTTTGGTCCTCCAAAGCTCTTTGGTTACCAGATGTAGTCAAAACGTTCAACTTGGCTATATTCCCAGCTGTCTTAAACCATCCAACAGGACTGTGACTGGAATGGTTTTTGATTTAATTCATGGTTAAAATGCCTGTACCTTATGTCTGTGGTGTGTGTTGGTATCAGGGTGTCTTTGTTACATCTCAGGCAGGCTGTTCTAGCTGGGCATAGGGTTGATGTTCTTGAATCTGTTCCAATGAATTTGAATCAGTTAGGAAATAACCACAAGAGCAGAAATTAGTTGTCTGCCTGAGTACTTTTACATGAGTGGACTGTGATTAAGAGTTAGCTTCTTGGAAAGTGATAAATGTGAAGACATGCAAACCAGCTTTCTGTCAGAAGAGTGTATGAAGTCTACATGGATTTTTTGTGACATCATTGTTCTGCAGCTTGCTGTGAAAGTGTGAGATTTCTTTTGGAAGCCAAGTCTCTAGGCATTTTGCAGGTAAATTTTGCTTCATGTTGAGGAATTACATACAGGGAAATATAGAAGTGCTTAATATGATGTTGATCTGCAATAAACTGCTCGGGGTAGCTCGAGTGACTGGTATTACTTGTACATAATTATTGGTCAGCATAAATATTCTTAAAGAAGTTGTGTATGCTTAATAAGACCTGAGACATTGTTACTCTTTCTACCTGTGTGAATTTGCAGGATCTAAGTTACAGCTCATTCCTCATAGAAGGAGAAGATCATGGTAAAATATTTATGTAATATATATTTATAGCATTTATTTCTAATACAGCCTTGTATTTTGAAAGAATGCAGATGAAGCTTGTTGCCATGATTACTGCAAAGATCGTTCCTTCCTTGTAACATAAGAGGTCCTTCAGCCTCTCAACAAATTAAAACCCCTTTTCTAGGTTTCTGTATTTTGAAGCTACTTTCTTTTATTTCTTGGTTCTTCCATGTTCCATTTTCACCTCTTCCATACAAACCCTGTTGCCTTTATAAAATGCTTTGCTTTCTCCTCTTTCTCCTTCTGTCCTCTCTCTCACTTCATAAGAATGAAATTATTGAGTCATTCCAAAACAAGGTGTTAGTAAACTGTAACTTGGATGATTGTCTGCTCCATGAATCGTTGCCACTGTCCTTCGAGCTGTCATAGATAACAGAAATGAGATTCTACAAGACTTCATCTACACTTAATGTAATAAAAAATTGAGCTTAAATGTTCCAGCCTAACATGGGAGAGAACACAGGAAAACACCAGTCATAGATTGAGTCCACTCACGGCTTTTAATGACAGCAGAGTCACGTACTCTTCTTTGTAAATTTATTGAATGAGGTCCAAGGCTGGTTTGATTGTTGGACTCACTATTAGTGGAAGTCTGGTTAGGACTGCTTTCTCCTAGGCACTTAATTGGCATCCATTACTCGTAAGTGAATATTGCCCATAAATGTTTTCTTACCTGTCTTGTTTTAATCTATGTTCATATCTTAGAGAAAGAACTATGTTCTCATTCAGCTTCCACTTTGCTTGATCACCCAACCTAGCTCTGTTTCTTTCTTCAGGTGAAAACCATTTTTATGTTCCTCTGGTGGTCTTAGACCTTCTCTGTGTGTGTTCCAGTTAAAAGCACATTTTGTGAAGTATGAGCAAAATGGAACTCAGTGGTTTATCTTAGTTCAATCTCAGTGTAGTTCTATGAAGAAGTACTAAATTTTCCCGCTAGAAATAAATTTTAATATTTATGCATATAATTTTTTATACTCCCTGAAGGCTATCCATGAATGACATGTCTTAGGATTGCATATATTTTTCACTACTCATCACATTGTGGTCCATAATCATTCAGTGGTTACACATCTCTTTTTTTTTTTCCCTCTGCAGCTACCCACTGATAAATCCATACTCAGTAACAGAAGTTTCTATTCTGTATTTTCTCACTGGTACAATGGCACTTTTTGTTCCACACTTTGATGCTTTTTGCATGATCTTACAGTCCTTCTTTATGCTGGAAATGCTTTGCGACATCAACAAGCTTCATTAGTATGCTATTGCTTTCTTTACACTTTTTTTTACGCAGTTCTTACGTCACCTGTCTCCTTGTAACCTGATTTCTTTTAGACTATAAGGCTCCTCTCACCTCATCAGACCACACCATAGTGTATTTTCTCCTTTGATTATTTCCTTACCTTCTAAGAATTCTTTTGCTGAACTGGTTTCTGCAGGTAAATTGTTTGCTTTGTAATACTTCATAGGTGATTGTTTTATGAGATTGAGGTCTAGCACAGGTCTAGTTCTTTTGTCTTTTATTTTCCTTCTTTGTTGTTAGCATCATGTTTGAGAGGTGGGAATTGTTTCTCCTGTTTCATGTTTTTCCTCCAACACCCAAAACTTGCTCAGTTTCGCTTTTACCTGGCATGGGGTAACACACCATACCTGAAAACTGGCCCAATGTTTAATTGTTTTAAATTCCTCCATTGACATGGTTACTCCATTTTTTTTCTGTTCTTCTACTTCTATCTCCAAAGGATCTTTTGTTTTTTGATGGATTTCATAGTCAGCCTACCTTCTGACATTTAAGACGTATCTTTATGTATTTACTGGTCATTTCTCCCCTAATTTACAAGCCACTAAGTTTTTCTTTTTCTAGCTTAAAAAGAAAATGCTGCTAAGAAGATAAACCTTATTTGTACTTTGATGTGTTTTATATTTATTCCTAATTGGCTAAAGACAAGGCCATGAAATAGACTTATCTGATTCTGAGTGCCATCTTTGGCCTGATTGTAAAAATAAGTACATTTATATATCAATATAATAGTGATATTGTAGTGATATAATAGTGATATAATTAATGTTACAACTTGACATTTATAGAGTTTTGATTTGCTATTAGCATTTCCATTTGGCAATTACAACTCAGTATAGAAATTCGTTGACATTTTACTTTAATAGCTAAGAATTCTATGTATTTCTTTTAATTAAAAATTCAATAACATTCCCACATATTATCAGTGTGATGAATCCATTCTGTTACTGCTAGATTAATAATGCTTCCATTCTCCTTCTACAACATGGAAACAAAATTATTTAATTCTTTTGTTAGGAGCCCATTCTCTACTGGTGTGTGTTGAAGAGCATAAAAGAAATCTTCTCCATCTTTCGTTTAATAACCATAGGAGAAGAATTTTGAGAATTAGACTGTAGAAAGTAAGGCATTAAAAAAGCTAGTTACTTTATATTTAGTTTATGAAATGAAGTTATGTACTCATAAGCCTTGATCATTTTTGATCAAATTTCCTGAGCATTAACACTGGACTAGTGATAATACTGCACCTTTGCTAAGTATTTTCATTAGATAACTCAATTTATAATGTTTATAAATTTGAGATATATAGTTAAAATGTTATTGTAATAAAATCACCAATAAGCACTAGTTGGTCTAGATTATCATTAAGAATATTTTTAATGATAACTATTGATACCCTCTCTCCTGGGTCAATACAAGATGCACAGTAATGGGATGGTAGAGAAAACTTTTGTTTTGAATGAACAGGAAATTAAGATTCAAAATGCTTAATCAAGGGGAATAAGTTGAAAATTAAAGAAGGCAGCTTTGGTCAGGAAAAGCAAGGTTGAATTACTGCACCTGTTGGAATTTAAATCCTGTGAATTATTAAAATTCTACTGTGCTCTGAGAAAGTTCAGGTTTGCGTTTGGCTTGTTTATTTTTGTATGAGATAATTTGACGTATGCTATATAGTTGAAAAAAACTCTCTAAGTCCACTTTGGCATTAATGTGAGAGGATTTTAGGGCCAAACAAGACAGCACAAGCAACTTGAGACTTAAAGCCCAAATTGCAAATGCACATCTAGATTCCCAATTTGGTCCATTACCAAAGGAAAGCATCACTGAAATTCAGATATGATGAAGATTTGGGTTTTCATAATGGGGAAATTCAAATTGTGTGTAATAAAACCAAATTGAAACAGCATGATGAGCATTCATGGAAGAATGCAGTCAAGGAGACCTCTGAAACTAATATGGAGAGGGCAGGTTCCTTGTGCCTCATTATTTGCTGAATCCATGCCATCTTAGTCTACAATAATGGCCTTATTTAAATACCACAAGTAAGTGCAAAGGGAAATTAATGAGAAACGAATTTACAACAGATGGGAGGAAACAGTTTTTCATGCAGAAAATGCTAAGCTTTTGTAATGACCAGCGAGGTGAGGTTGCTGTGGAGGCAATTTAGAGGAAAGAATAATGGACTGTGTTATGAATTCAATGTGTTTATAATCTGAAATGACACTGTATGGCCTTTCCTTAATATCTCAGGCCAAGCTTTCTTTCAGGTTGCTGTCTTTGCATCTCCCTAGATGTCTCTCACAGAACTGTTCCTTATGTTCCTGGTCTGCTTGTTATCATAATGTTGCCAGAGATCTGGCCTCTCCTGCCAACCATTCTCCAGTTCTGTTTCCTTTTCTGAGAGGAAAGGAAATGTTGCAAAAAGTGCTGAAAGAACAGTTTCGCTGTTGGCTCTAGGAGTTTAGAAATATATTTCAGTTGCAGATGAGTTTTAATAACTGAGCCACAACAAAAGAGGTTGAAGTATGATCCTACTCAACCAAGCTGTAAGCTCCAGGTGGCTTTCTTTTTTAGCCTTGTAGAGTATTGAATCATAAATGAAATTGAATTTCTACTGTTACTGTGCCAATTCATTTTAAGCACTGTATTGCATGTTCAATTGCAGGAGTTCCCTGAAATATCTTTAGCTTAGATCTTCACACTTCAGATGGACTGTATGGAAATATAGACTCACAGGAGCTCATTATAGAGGCAGTTTCTTGTGCAACCAGGCAAATTATGAAATCAATTAGGAGCCAGAAGGGAATCTGCAACACTGTTGATAAAGCAAATTGTAGCTCTAACATATGGATTCTTTACATTACTAATTTGCTTTTTTCGCTAACATGTAATATATGCCCCATCTCTGGAGGTGTTCAGGGCCAGGTTGCATGGGGCTTGGAGCAACCTGATCTAGTGGGACGTGTGCCTACCCATGGCAGAGGGGTTGGAACTGGGTGGGCTTTAAGGCGCCTTCCAACCCAACCCACTGTACGATTCTATAATATAAATTGGTGGAAAAACAAAATCAATCCCAATATAATATATGTAGTTATATGCATAAGGGGCTTATAGTGAAAAATAAACACAGCTGCTATTTGCAGTCTTGTGCCTATAGAAAACTAATATTTTTCAGAATTATTTTAGAAAATGCTTCTATGATTTGACACAGAGATGTTCTGTGAGCAAGACCCTATGGTTTACCGCACTTGTAAATCATTGTTGAAGCAACGAAATAGGGAAAATTAGTGAAGAAACTTCTTCTGTCGCTGAATGGCACCCTCTAAGTAGGCAGCAAAGTTGATAATTAGATGTTCTGATCAGCAGCTGTGGACAGACAAAGAAACAGCTTGGGTTTTTTGTTCCTGAGAATGTCCTGTTCATGAACTGGAATACAGCTGCTGTTTGGACTCTGCTTCATTACTCACAAGTGAAAATGTGATAACATTGTTTCAGATAAGAACTGGCCAAAATTCCATTTCTTGTCAACATTTTCAGTTCATTCACTAAATGCTGTTACTACTTTGCGACCTTGCACCTCCATACAAACATCTGGCTTTCAGGTTCTTCAAGCTTTTCGGACTGGATTCACAGACCTATTTTTCAAATGTCTTCAGAATGGGCTTTCTTAAGTAACTTTATGGTTATGAAATAGAAACTTGTTTGCTGGTCAGCAGCTTTCATAGATGCTTGGGTTAAAATGAGAAGTATTTTTAAAGATTTGTCATAAAGTAGTTAACATGGGGAGCAGGGCAGAGAAAACATTCCCTGTTGAATTTAAGTCAGTTTTATTTATGTAAAGTCTTGATGCTTATGACGTATAGCAGGCTATCTTCTGCTTCAGTAGCAGAGGCAACGGTGGTATGCTACTATACCACCTCCTTTTGACAAAGCAGTGTTCTGGCTTGTTTTGAAGAGTCTGATTTGCACAGTGCTTAAAGGCCAGGACATGTGGCTTGGTAATGACTTGTGGCGGATCCCTGATTTTTGGGAAATGTTATATAATGATGGTTACAGAGCAGCTGCAGAAATCCTTGAGGTTTTAAAAAATTCTTGATTTCCTGGTTCCATTTCCTTTCATTTCATGGTATGATAGTGAGACTGAATTATTAATTCTATCCTTTTGGCAACAATAGCATTTCTGTACCAGAGGTGATAATTTCACGTGTGTCATCTGCCTCCAAGAATGCTGACTGCAAGTTAAACCGGCACGTTAGTAAGTCAGGATGGGAGTAGGTGTCATTGTGCTTGTGGGATGAGGAGAAGACTTGGAGGGCAGTGGGTTGTGTGATGGCAGTAATGACCTGAGGGTTTGCTTATGGTGGAGGAGGTCCTTCTGAAGGCTCTGAGAGGTTTTTTCAGGAGTTAATGTGATGAGGTGTTTTTGTTGTAGTAATTTGAACTTATGGAAGATATCCAGCTCTGCAGGTGGTTTTATTTTACATAGGCTGCTGATTGATTGACTAAGTGTCACTTAAGATTATTGTTCAAGTAGTAGCAAGCTGGATGAAGTTCAGTCCAGGTAAGACAGAAGTATTTTTGGTTGCTTCCAGGGGCCAATTGGTAGTAACAGACTAGACGTCAGCTCCCTGTTACATGGTTGGATATCTTTCTCAAGACTACTTCGCCTCAGAAGACAGAATAGTTTTGTTTGCCCAACTTAGCCTGATGAGGAGAGCTTTCAGCAAGGATGAAAGGCTGGCTGAAAAAAACTTTACATATTTAAATGTGAATTTTCTGCAAAACCACATAAAAAATGGGTAGTATGAGGTTTTCGTAATAGTACTAGGCTTTCTGGTGGTCTGAATGATGAAACTCTAGAACATCTTGCAGCAGAATAATGTGATGTGTCTGTCCCTGGATTTCTGTAACAACAAGGGTACACAGGCAGAAAGAAATTGGTTGCTGCCTTGAGGCAGAGGTGAGTGGGAATATCCTTCTGGAGTCTGATTTGTGTGGTTGGTGCTGCCTTGCAAGGACTTGGGAAGGGCCTTGGTTGCTACAGGACATTCAGTCTTCCTATTCCTGTGTGCAGGAGCTTTTCTTTGCAATGACAAAACCAAGTAGATATTTGTGGATGTATATGTGTAAAAATTGTAATGGAGACAAAGAGTAAGGCAGCCAGTCATTTACAGGACATCAAGCACTTACTAAAGGAATGCAATATTTAACTAACTGTACCATTTACATTTTTTTAAAAACTTCAAAAGTTCTAAACAGATGTTAACTTTAACTATTAACAAAATTAAAGTAATTAAAATAAGTGATAGCATCCTTCATAAAATTGGGAGTAATGAGATATTCTGTTTTTTGCTGAAACTTGCTCTATACGTGAAATTATCTGCCATTTCGAAATCAGGATTAATGGTGTCCTGTACTGTCAAGCATTCTTAGATGATAAAGATAAATTGTTGTAGATTGAGACCATATATTACAAACAAAATAGTAGTTGTTTGCCAGATATAAAAACAAAATACATCTTCACCAAAGGATTTTTTTCCCCCATAGCAATGTGAAAATATATCAAAGGATGAAATATAATTGATCTTTGAATCCTTGACAAATCAAGAACAGATTTATGAACCATTTTGAAGAGAATTAGAAAAATATTGGCTTTTGAAAATTGTTTCTGTGAAGAGAGTATGTTTTCATGTCAGTCTTAATGGTGTGCAAGGAGGGGGTTGTGAACTCTGAAAAACTAATTGCCAATTTTAGATAGATACAATGACCTTGATTCCATAGTTTAATAAGAATCATTAAATATGGGTGTTGATACTTGGTTGGTACTGTCTATGCATATTAAAGTCAAGTAATTAAAATAAAATTGTCTGGCTGCATAACTGTTGCTGTCCTAGGCTTAAGAATTAAGTTCTGAAAGTGCTTATGTGCAAAAATAATTCAGTATGGAGAAAAATATTTCCTTGTGAAAAAAAGTAATTAGACAATGTAAATTTTTATATACATTATCTAGAAAAACACTTTCTGGCTATTTGGAATTTAGTAAATGCTTTATGTGGTTATATTTCTCCCCTTAAGTGCTGGGGATAATAGTGTGTTACTGAAGAAATCTGACTTTACTCTCTCACCTGCTAGTGATTTCACCTTTGATTTTAGCAGTATTTGAAATACTCTGCTCCTGAATGCTTTTAAAACATCTACACTATGTTCTTGTCTGTATCACTGAATGTTTTATTCTCTTTGTTTTGATCTATTGTTGTAAAGGAGCCTGTGAACCTGTTGTTGTAGAGTCAGGCTGGGTAACCTGCATGAAAACTCACACAAATGCAGTAAGAAAACACAGCATCATCCATAGTTGGAGCTGACTCTTTTAAAGCTGACGAGATCCATTTTCCATCTCACAGTGGAGCTCCTAGGATTTGAAGATAGGTATGGTGAGTAGAAGAAAGCTGTGTTTTGTACCTTGCCTCTTGCGTGAGCTGTTGGGTAAATTACAGGCCTATGGGGAAAAACATGGGCTTCCAGAAGAGGTTTGTAGGCCAGAAGATTGTCCTGAAGCAGCTGAACATTTTGAATTTTATGAAAATGACTGCTTGAGATTCTTCTGCAGTTAAAAATTGATTGGGCTAATTCTTGGTGCTTAGTAAAACACGCCATAAAGGTGTAAAAATAAATGTAAAGTATACAAAGACAGAAACAATTTGAAGAATCCCAGGGGAAATTTCATTTGTTTTTCTGAAACTAATTTTCTAAGAGAAATGTATGGTTTCTTCTGAGTAGATATTAGTGGAATGTCTCTTATTTGACAATGGGTTTTTATTTATTTATTTGTTTGTTTGTTTGTTTTACTGAAAGGAAAATTGTGTATAAAACAATGGTAATGAGGACCAAGTGGTAGAATGTGCTGACTCTTGTGGACCTCATCAGTGGCATGCTTGAGGGGACTCAAGTTGGAGATCTTAGCAGTCCCTTCTGGTTATAGGTATGAAAGAAATTTGTATTCTTGCTAATAAAATACTCAGTTGGAACCATCAACCAGCATGGAGTATTCTGGTTTTGGCACAGATGGATCAGAAAGAGGAACAGCTTTCCTTTCCAGCTTTTTTTTTTTGTTCATTCTATACATGAATTTTGACACCGTATACTATGCAAGTCAATGGTACAAGTACCAGTAGGGGAACAGGTTTATGTTTGTCCCCAAAGCTTGCAAAAGGAGCCATTCCATGGCCTTTTGGATGGCACAGATAAAATGAGAGTCAGCCATTTAGTATTCTGGTTTTTGGCTGTGTTGCCTGCTGTCTGTACATTATTAAGAACGGCTTACAGTAATTTTCCTGACTCGGTTTCTTCAGAATTAAAAGGAGGGGGATTGTCATTCCTATTGTTTAAAAGACTTGACCTTGGTATGGGTAGAACTGGTTTTGGTTAACTGTCCTAAACTAAATGTATTGGGAAAACAATGTTTTCATCATTTGGGAAATGCTGACATTTCATCTCCCTTTCAAATTTGAATGGAAAAATCAAAGTATCAGAATGCTTCAGGGAATAAAATATGTTTTGAATAAAGAATGTCTAAATGCATAATTCAGACATTATTTCAAACAAATTGGCTATTTCATAACAATTTATTTAGAAACAGTTGTTTGAAATGGGAAGTTTCACCTAAATAAATAGTACCCTTTTGATTTGGTTCTCTGGAGCTGGAAAGAAAAATCAACAATTTTGTTGGCATGCTCAATGGAATGACTGTATTTAGAGAATGTGATTTTCCACTGAAGATAATCTTGAGGTGTTAAATTTCACCTAGCTTTTAGCGCTGAAAATTCTTGACGGAGACTGCCCTTCAAGGCCACTGCGATGACATGAAGGAGTAATAAGCTGGCAGTAAATGGATGATAGAGAACTCCTTGGGCGAAGAAGAGCTCCTTTAATAGGGTAACAACTTAAGCTTATGTATTTATTCAATCCAGGGAATATTCAAGCAGGTATTCTTCAAATGGTGCTGCAAAAGCAGCATGAATCTGGATATGGAAAGTCAGTAAGAATCTAGTATTAACAAGTAATGTTGGTTAGAAAAAGACAGATCAATCAATCTCTTTTTTTTGAAAGTAAGGGACTGTACCCAAAGCATCATGTGTAGATGAACCCAAGCTGACTCCAAACCACTTTGTCAGGAGTCTGGAGCCATTTAGCTGCTCTAAGATAAAGCTCCACTTGATGCATTTGATAAACCTTACTGAGAAAATTTTCTAGTTTAAGTGTGATAGTAGCACATCCCTCCTACTTCCAGAATCTTGGCATTGTGCTGCCCTATGCTGCATGAGCATACAGTTCTAAACCTAATCCAAATATCTTTCCAAAATGCTGTGTTGAATAATGTGGACACAGTCTTATATATGAAGGAAAACTTAAGGCAGCTTATTTAAATGACATGAAGGTTGTAATGCATTATATTTTTGCATTCTTTTCGGTGCAGTCCACTCCAAAATGACAAAACAAAACAAAAAAAACCGATGCTTTCATCATCTGAGAAGTCATTGAAAATTAGTAAAGTCCTAAAGTGGACTCCCAAGCTGGCCAGGTGAACCACAGCCTAGGCTGCACCGGTGGGATTATCACCTCCTCTCACTTGACTGTACAGGAAAAACAGACAACTCAGGTGTGGACACAAACATGATAAACACCTGAAATAAGTGAGATGAATTTCACTTCTGTAAGCATCTTCTTTTCCATTTCTCTGTTCTGTGTCCTCTGTCCTTTTCCATTCCCATTTCCTTTGTATGTTTCATTTGCATTTGATGTCTCTTTTTCTTTGTTTTTGAAACAAAAAGCCCATTCTCCAGTTTCATTAGTCACCATAGCATGGTGTAGTTCTTACATACTAATGCTTTCATCAGTGTTTCTGAGCCAAATACTGTGGTAGAAAGGGAGAAATATTTATGGCATCACAGAATCACAGAATAACCAGGTTGGAAGAGACCCACCGGATCACCGAGTCCAACCGTTCCTACCAAACACTAAGATCAGATCAATGTCAGATGTTTGTATGTGGTCTTCACTTAGGATTCACTTGTGGGTATTTCAAAACCAACACCTGCCACAAGAAATGATATTGGGGAGAAGGACTTGTTCTGATCTGGCAGAACTAGAACTGTGCAGTTCACAAGAGCAACAGAGACTGAACTGTGTCATTGTTCAATCTGTCACTTGTGCCACCCCCCAAACACCTGGTGACTGCCTTCCTGGCAGAGCAAGAGCACAGGAACACTGACTTCACCTCTTTGGAGCTATGAAGCATTCAGTCATTTCTGGAAAAGGGTGTCAAAAATCCATCTGTAGATTAATAATTTGGTAAGAAAAGCTAAGTAGTGATCTGCTCCTAAACCTGTGTGCTCTGAAACCTAAGTCATTAGATAGGAAAGTATGCCAGGATGTATTTCTCAACAGATTTATGCCCATAGGCAATCAACAGAAGTTGCAAAGGTGGTGAAGAATTTGCAATTCAATCTTGTATCATACATAACTTCCTTCTTTTATCTATATAATAAAAATGTATGTCCATGACTAACAATGAAAACCATCATATGTGTTGAGGCTATATGTCAAACTCTTTAGAAAATAACACGACACTGAAAAAGTAACTGCTGTTAGTAATGAAGGGGGAAATCGCAGGTAGAAACCAGTCCCTAGAACATAACAAGAATGTTACCGTATAGCACACTATACTCTATAAGATAACAGTTGTCTGAACTTAATATTTATTTCCTCCTTCTTCCTCCCCTCCACCTACTGCTGGTTGCCTTGCTGAACTGAGACTTAAAATGCCTTCCATGTTGTGATATTGTAAACTTTTGTTACAGTAGGCACTGTCATTTCAGTAAACACTTTCCATCGGAAGAGGTACTGTAGCAGAGTTTTACTGGTGCATAACCCAAATTCAGTAACTCTGACAGAGTCCTCTGTTTTTACCACAATGAAAATTTACCTGGACAACATGTAAGAGCTTAAATGAAGCTGAAACAAGGGTCAAATTCTTCAATTTCCTAATTGTGAGATGGAGTAGAAAAGTGTATTTTGTTAATTTGCCAGTTCAACAGACCAGGTACATTTTGTATGTCTGTTTTCCGCTTAAAGTCACCTGAGAACTTTAAGTGAAGCTAAGATTCCTTCTAAGAAGCTTTATCAATGCACATCCATGTATCTTCTAATATTATAACATAGAGAACTATGAGATGGCATCAACTATCTCTATTTACCTGTGGGATTTTCTGAAAAATTCTCTGGTGATAAAAATGCAAGATTGAGTGCACCTGCAGCAAGTTTGCTGATGTCAACAAGCTAAGTGGTGAATTGGTCAAACCAGAAGGATGGGATGTCATCTGGAGGGACCTGGACAAGCTGGAGAAGATACAAGACAAGGAACGATGTGATTGAAAGCTTCCCTGCAGAGAAGGACTTGGGGGTGATGGGTGGGGACCCTTTCCAAGAGCATGGAGTGATAAGATGAGGGGGAATGGCTTTAATTTGGAGGGTGGAAGGTTTAGATCTGACATTAGGAAGAATTTCTTCATGATGATGGCGGTGAGACACTGGCACAGGTTTTCCAAGGAAGTTGTGGATGGTCACTCCCTGAAAGTGGTCAAGGCCAGGCTGGATAGGCCTTGAGCAGCCTGGTATAGCAGGAAGTGTCCCTTCCAACCTAAACCATTCTATGATTCTACGGAAACATAATATTAGACTGGAGGACCCTCTGCAACAGACCATCATGCAGAACTTGTTGCATGAGCTTTAGCACTTGGAAGCAGAAGCATGACCAGAAGCTACTGGTTTCATGTGGGGCAGGGAACATCCACTCCTCCTAAGCCCAACAGCAAAGCCAGCACCTCCTAATTAGCACAGAAGAGACTGCACTAGTTAAAAATACCTCTCCATGTTTCTTCCTGTATCTTATGGTGTCTGCTCCGCTATACGGTTGATTTCTAATCGGTAGTGTAGGAAAATTTCCTATGGAGATATTCAGGCTTCACTAAGCGATCTCACAGCCTCATTGGAAATGTGCAATTTGTTGACAAGATAGGAAGGCAATGTCATTGGCTCCCAGCATACTAAAGAAGTCCTAAACTTGATGACTTCTATCCTCTTAAAATCTATGTCTACTGTCTCCTTTTCTGAAAAATATTTTAGAACTACTTCATTTAAAAATGCACAGACACATGTGCTTTTATAAGTTAGGCACAACGTTGCAGAAAGGAAATGTAGTTATCTAAAAAGTTGTAGTCATGGCATGCAGGAAGACTATTATATTGATTTCTATGAGCTTGCTTTGTTAAACAAGGTTTGAAAGCAATGTTCTGTTCTTTAGAAAGAGACAGTTATGGAATATCTGTTAATCAGAACTTTACTGTATATCATTAGTAAGTTAATTTTGCTAGGTATTTGTTGATTCATTCTATAGCACAGTTAGGCAGGGGAGATGAGTGTGAACAAACTGCCTGCAGTCAACTTTCTGTTTGTATAAAGGAAAATAAAGTGATTAACCATTCTAATGCATTTGAGAAGCACTAGAAATGCCAAAATGCACACCAGAGATGCTGGAGATAGAAATCTTCTCCTGGCTGGGATGTGATTTGGACATGGATGTGTAACATCTCCCTGCCAGCTGAGAGGTGCAGTTTAGAATTAATTTCATGACAGTTTAGTGAGAAGGTAGCCAGCTTCCTTGACTTTCCAAGCCACGTGTCAGAATCTCTAAGGACAGAGCGTGCAACTAATCTCACCCTGGGATGCTGCTGCTGTCCTCACTGACCTTCATTGGCTTGCTTCCTGCTGTGCCTGGGAGAGGGGATCTTGCAGTTGTTCCCATCACTGATCCCAGTGTCAGGGTCGTACTGGCTGCAAACTGGCTTTTTTGAAAATCTGGGAATTGAAATAACTGAACAGCTAGCACATTTGGTCTTTTGGTCATAGCTACCAATAAAAAGAATTGTTAGGATATCGAGAATAAACTGCTGTAATTTCTTATAAGCTTCTTATCCCTGAGAAGATAAAGTAGAAAATGCTGGAAAATTCCTGAAGTACCAATGGGAATAAACAAAGTCTCAGAAGTAAATGAATTTTAGTGAGTTTTTGATGAGGTAATGAATGGTAGTAGAGCTAAACAGGGATTATTTATCATTATGCAATTAAGATACGTTTTAAATTCTCTTCTGCAACTGAATATTGAAAACATTTTTCATCTTACTCTTTCAAGGCAGTGATACCCATTTTGTCTGCAAAATGATACTCTCTGTGAGATAAAAGTAATTATATCTGAAGGTGCCATTAGAAAGAATGTATAACTTTTATAAAAGTTGTGAGATGTTAGTAAGCACTTGATTGTATGGTTGAATAATATTTTCCCACAGAATTATTGCTTCATTATGTGCAGAAGAAAGGAGACTCTGAGTTTTAATTAGGATTCTTTTGCAAAAGATGCTATTGTCTGTCAAAGCAATGTCTGATTTATTGCACAGTCTGGAATGTGTGTAGCAGACAAGTTAGGGAATAGCAGGAAGAGAAATGATGGTCTAATATTTACGACAGTCCAGTGCTCCCCAGCAGGTCTCTATCTGTGTTGCAATGAAGATGGGTAGCATTTGGCCACATTTTAGGAAGTCAAAGAAAGGGAAGTGCCAGTTTAATAACAATTGTGTTAAAAAACCTACTATTCAGGTAGTCAGAATTTTTCTCTTCCAAGTTTCCTGAAACATATGTTCCTTCACATAAATAGAGTAATGCTTCACTCATTTGAAACCTGCAATTTTCTTTTTGCTCTGAGCTAAATTTACTGGTGATTCTGTAAACAGATGAAGTAAATAAATTCTTTTGCAATTTTCATTTTGTTACCTGAACTACCTGAGATGCCTAGAGCCTTCAGAATCAGTCGGTAGAGTTAGATATCTTTCTTACATTTTTGGGGGGAACACTAATATTAAAAGAATGCCTTCTCTAATGATTCTGAGGTTTCCAAGATCTCTTCAATGGAAACTCAGTTATTTTAAAAATGGTTTACTTTCTATAATACTGAGTGAATATTTGACCAAATTCTCAGTTTTTGTGAACTCCCATACTAGGTAAAATAAATTACTAGAATAAAACAATTATGTCAGAATAAAGAGAACATAGTGATTTGCATGCTTTAGATCAAGAGAGGAGGTGAGCATTCCTGAATGTTACCAAATTAGGATTAATGTTTCTTTAGAGTTGACTTTTTAGAGAGTTTTCTTAAGATGGTGAGGAATTTGCTGGCATTATTGTGACTTTACTATTTTTTTTGAAGGATCTCAGACTAGAGGACTTGGAAAGTTTATGCCAGTACCCCTGTGTAAGAACATCTCTCCTGATCTCCTCTTTCTGACGTAGTGACCTCAAGGAAGAGATCTTCCTCCAGAAAGTGCTTCTCAATCCTTCTTTAAGAAGCATGGAGTGGCTGTTCTAATGGAGAAACTCTCCTCCATAAATGAATCCTATTTCTCTATGCACTATAAAA
The DNA here is from genome assembly GCF_032191515.1 of Phaenicophaeus curvirostris. NCBI lineage: Eukaryota > Metazoa > Chordata > Aves > Cuculiformes > Cuculidae > Phaenicophaeus > Phaenicophaeus curvirostris. Next base: position 20,608,833 of record NC_091431.1, read on the forward strand.
CCACTATACAGTTTTTTAATAGCAGATTTACGCAGGCTTCTTTGCGTTGGCTGTTTATGTATTTTTTTTTATATTAGCAAGTCTGATATTCCATTTTGTCCCTTACAGTAGCTGTTAATCAAAGAAGTGCTGCCTGTCCTTCATCATCTTGGTTTTGGCTGATTTTTTACATCATCATCCTCATCATCGTCATCATCATATAATAATTCCAGACATCCATTGGTGTGTAATCACTCAATGGCTACTCCAGGTGGACATTCAAAAATTCTGTGAGAGATCTGGTTTAGTACTTTCCTTTCTGGGCATCCAGCTGTATAGAGCATAGGAATATGACAGATAATGTTTACTTACATTAAATTTACAGGCTGTTTTGCTGCAAATTAAGCTCTTCTAAGTAATAGTCCTTGCAGTACATGAATATATGTGTTTCATTCAAATACAGATCTCTTAAAGCATTCCTCTGTGTGTGCACTGAAGACTGAATTTTCCCCAAGGGCAGGAGCCTTCCTGCTCTAGTGCAGTTTTTCACAGGAACTAAGACATTCTTTTGCTAATGGATCACAAGGATACTGCCACTTTCCAGAATGTACTTCCCAGATCTTTTAGTATCTCTGGCCCATCCTGGGAAGAGAGCAGTATCTAGTGGACATAAATGGGTTTCCAGTCATCATAAGATAGTGAGCCTGGGTATCCCCTTGTCTGGGCTGTAGGAGGATGCTTCAGCAGGGAATCCTTATCAAGTGTAGATAGCCTAGGCTTTCTGAAGACAGAGTAAATTTCAAGTCTCTCAAATGAGCTTCCATCCTATCTAACAGTTTTCAGATTTATGGTTGGATTAAGGACTATTCAGAAAGCAGTACAAATGAAAAAAGAAAAAATAAAGAAGTTATAAAATGACTAAAACCAGAGAGATTATTTACTGAAGAAAATAATTACAAGGTATAAGATAAACCACCTATTGATTGTCTTAGAGAAGGAGCATTCTGGGAAATGAAATCCTCCATAAAGAAACACTGGTTACTGTGATCTTCAAAACAATAGTTTTCCAGAGGCTTGCTGTACTTCTAAAAATTACTTTGAGAAAAATATAACAGCTTGTAAGATGTTTGTAAAGAAAACCTGGAAATCTCTTTGAGAATTTCTGACTGCAGTTACTGGAAAATTTTATTCAAATGAAAATAGCGGTAAAATGAGTAAATACCTTTTGAAGCATGTTAATTCCATGCAGGTCATAGAAAATGCAGTGCAGCACATAAATAAATAAAAATAATTAATGTTGTCATTCCCAGTGGTGTTATTTGTAGGTCAAGGTACTGAATCTGATCAATGTTTTTATGCTTAACTGACCCTCACAATTTCCATATAAAAGAGAGACCTTTTCCTTTGCTAGAGCTGAAGACACAAAATAGAGCTAATGTCACACTCATTAATTTCTTTTTGTCCTGCATTTAATTGTGACTTAAATGCCCTGTGGCCTCTGGAATAGTTTGGAAATCGAGGGCTGGTGTGTGAAGTCATAGAGGAGTGAAGGTTAGTGATATGACTTCACGTTTATCCATTCTAATTGTGGAAATGGTGTTACCCCAGATATACTTCTGTGTAAAGAAGAATTGGATGCAAATGGCTTGAGTGCTAACAATTGTTCTTTCCCTTCGTTGACTATGCAGTGGAACAAGGGTAAATAGCTCAGATGTGAACGTCGATTTCATAGATACCCGAAGTTAGATGGAGTAGACTCATCCCATCCTAGAACTTGAAAGTGCTACTTACATTGACAAGGTACGTATGTATAATATAATAAAAGATGCATATGTACTACATATATAGTTTAGAATGTATATGTACGATATGTGTATTGTATAGAGAGAATATGACGAGAAATTAGTAATGATTACTTAAACCAATGACGTATATGTATATTTATGTACTAGGTAATTCCTGTGCTATTAAAGAAGTGTGATTAATATGTGGTGTTATTACTTTGAACAGCAGCTGTGATGTCTTTTGAAAAAGGCTATATTGCCTGTCAAATGCTTAAATGTTTACTTTCTTCCTATTCTTGTCCCTCTTCAGGGATGAAAACATTTATAGATGCCAGTCTTACATATCTTCTTGTTCTGTCTTCCCACAGGATCATAAAATTGCCTATGACATCACCATTTTTCTTTGTGACACAGTACCAAGCAACTGAACACCTTTTCATAACAGGATCCTCATCTTTGTGTGGAAAATGTGCTGCTAAGGGGACATTCTTTGTGGGCAGCCGAGGACCTTAGACAAGTTTGTTAGCATATAGTAGCCCAAATGTGATGATTGTTCATGATACAGAAGCTTTGTTACTGCTCAGGCTTTTAAGATAGGTTTAAGTATAGATTCCTGAAATGGAGAATAACAAATTTGAGAAGAAGGTAAAGAAGATGTGAAGGTCACTAGTTGAGTGAGGGTGGCACATTTGGTTTATCTTTATCCAAATACTGATTTTTTTTCTTTTCATGCCTGCAGAACTATTGTGTGTACCTTCCAGTTAATAACAGGGTCATCAGTTCCTAAATAGGCCTCTCTTTATTACTGGAATGTAATCAAATAACATTTTATAAGAGGACTATTCACAGGCAAGCTGTAATCTGAGACCTTTCTATCAGTTATTTGCTCTTTCCCTTGGTTTTAGAATGCTGCTCTGCCACCAAACTGTGCCTGGTTTGGTTCCATTATGGGTAGGACATCTTTATATACATTATCAGTATTATTTTTTTTACTCTTCACATGCATAATAACAATTCTACTGAAAAAAAAGGGCAAGAAAGCAAAACCATTGGTTGTTATCACCTAGGATGTGTCAAACAAGTTTTCTTTTGTATTGATTAAATTTTCAATTTTGTCTACTTGGGCACAAGGTAAATTAATTCCAGAGAAGAACTATTGATTTGCCATACAGTTGTACAGAACAAACATTAAAGTGATTTTTTTTTTTTATTTTTTATTTGGCAGTGCTATGTAAGCAAAGCTAGCTTCCTGAAATAGAAAGGAGTTTCTTCTCGGAAAGTGGGTTTCTTTCATTGAATTTAAACGACTTTTCTAATATATTGGGGGGTGAAAGTTACAAATATAATTTGGGCACACTTAGTTATACTGTGTAGGCTTGAGTGAAGGAACTGAGATGCTGTCTCTGGATGTCAAAATATGAGGCTTGCAGAGAAAAATGTGCTGATGTTCTGTCCATTTTGTGATGGGTGCTAAAGGAATAACCTGAATATGCTGTAGCGAGCCCAGCCTCCCAGTACATCTGTTTCTGGTACAGCACTTCTGGAGCAGGGTTTTATTAGCTGGAACTAACACTATGAGAGAACACATTCATAGTCTAGTGGTTAGGGCTGAAAGGACTTAGTCTGAATCTGGTTGTAAGTCTGGTGACATCTAATACTTCTTTTTTGTAGTGGTGTCTCCATGTAAAAGAGTAGATGTGTTATAATCTTTTACACATGCAAGAATAGTGTCTATTAATTGTTGAGTATATAGGCACACGAAGAATAAAACAACTGGAAAATAATTTCCAAATAATAAAGCATTTTGATTTATAGAAAGTTGCAGTTTACTTGGCCAAAAGTAGATTTCCAAAACATAATGCTCATTAAGAACCTGTTGAGATTAATGGTCTTGAAGTTTTTGAGAGAAAAAATTCAAATCCAAATAAAAATATAAAATTTAGTTCAGAAACTATGTTCAGTAAAAAGAAGATGTCTTTCAAATTCTTAAAGGATTGTGGTGACAGGTTGGGGGGGAATGGGTATAAGCTGGGGAGGGGCAGATTTAGATTAGACATTAGCAAGAATTTTTTCACCATGAGAGCAGTGAGACCCTGACCCAGGTTGCCAGGGGAAGTTCTGGCTGCCCCATCCCTGGAGGTGTTCAAGGCCAGGTTGGATGGGGCTTGGGCAGCCTGATCTAGTGAGATGTCCACCCCCAAAGCTGAGCTCCTTGCCTTGAAGGTGTGGGGAACAGCCAAATCCCTGCTTCTGACAACACAAGTAGCTTCACCAAGGGACGTCAACATCTATTAATTGACTCAGTCCCCACTTCACCAAGAGGCACCAAGAGGTTTTCAGAAGGTATAAAACTGATATTCAAAACCCCTTTTTCAGGGGAAGAAGAAATGACCACCTTACCTGATGGAGAGGTTTATGCACCTGGACCTCTCTTCCTCCACCAAGAGGAAATGTCTCGGTAAGAACTGCACCTCTGACCCTGTCAGATGTTTCTCTGGGAGAAAAACTACTAATTCAAGTTTTCACTATTACCTGCTTTGTATCTAATTATTCACTGGCTGCAGGTGTTTAAGCACTAACATAGCAGTGAATTTATCAACGGAATCCCAAAGTTGTTTTAATCTGCCACTAGAGTTAAACTACTTTCTGCCTCCAGCATTGTTTCTCAGGGGCTCTGATGCAAGCAGCTGCTGATGTCTGTTTGGGAACCACACATATTAACCATGAGAGTACCAGTCTCTAAGGGGACTCTCATGGTTAACTGGATTCTCACTTGTGACAAAAATACATGGAAGCACACACACATAATCTCTTAGTCATAAACTGTCTACCAGGTCTGAGACTTTTAATCTTGTGACTCAGTGTAAGGGCCTCCTTAGCTACCCGTCAGAATCTCAATGGTTTAATGTGACAGTGTAGAATCATAGAATGGTTTGGGTTGGAAGGGACCTTAAAGATCATATAATTCTAACCCCCTGCCATGGACAGGGACACCTCCCACCAGACCAGGCTACTCACAGCACCATCCAACCTGGCCTTGGACACTTCCAGGGAGGAGGCATCCACAACTTCCCTAGGAATCTATTCCAGTGTCTCACCACCCTCATTGTGAAGAATTTCTTCCTAATGTCTAATCTAAATCTTCTCCCTTCCATTTTAAAGTCATTCCAAAGCCATTCCCCCTCATCCTATCACTACATGCCCTTGGAAAATGTCCCTCCCCAGCTTTTCTATAGCCTCCTTTCAGCACTGGAAGCTGCTCTGTGGTCCCCCCCAGAGCCTCCTTTTCTCCAGGCTGAATGAGCCCAAGTCTCTCAGCCTCTCCTTGTATGGAAGGTGCTCCAGCCCTCTGATAATCTTTGTAGCCTCCTTTGGACCTGTTCCAACAGCTCCATCTCCTTCCTGTGTTGGGGATTCCAGAACTGGACATGGGACTCCAGATGAGGTCTCACAAGAGAGGAGTAGAGGGGCAGAATCCCCTCCCTTAACCTGCTGGCCACGCTTCCTTTGATGCAGCCCAGGACACAGTTGGCCTTTTGTGCTGTGAGTGCACATCGCCTGCATGTCGAGCTTCTCATTGACCAGCACCCCCAAGTCCTTCTCTGCAGGGCAGCTTTCAATCACATCATCCCCCATTGTGTATTGACCCAGATGTAGGACCTTGCACTTGGACCTTGCACCTTCTCCAGCCTGTCCAGGTCCCTCTGGATGACATCCCGTCCTTCCAGTATGGTAAGTGCACCACTCAGCTTGGTGTCATCTGCAAACTTGCTGAGGGTGCCCTCGATCTCACTGTCAATATCATTGATGAAAACATTAAAGAGCATCGGTCCAGCACAGATCCCGAGGGACATGGCTTGTCACGGATCTCCATCTGGACTTCGAGCCATTGACCACTATTCTCTGAATATGACCATCCAACAAGTTTCTTATCCACCGTACTGTCCACCTATCAAATCCATATCTCTCCAGTATAGAGAGGAGGATGTTGTGAGGGACCGTGTCAAAGTCTGTAGAGAAGTCTAAGTCTAGATAGATCACATCCTTTGGTTTACCCATTGGTGTCCACTGCTGTGGTCGCCCCATCATGGAAAGCCACTAAGTTGGTCATACAGGATCTGCCCCTGGTGAAGCCGTGCTGGCTGCCATCAATCACCTCCATGTCCTCCCTGTGCTTTAGCAGAGCTTCTACGAGGATCTGTTCCACGATCCTCCCTGGCACAGAGGTGAGGCTGACAGGTTGGCTGTTCCCAGGGTTGTCTTTTCTACCCTTTTTAAAACTGGGCACAATATTACCTTTCTTCCAGTCACCAGGGACTTCTCCTGATTGCCATGACCTTCCAAATATCATGGAGAGTGGCTTGGCTACCACATTAGCCAATCCCTCGGGATTCTGGGATGCATCTTATCAGGTCCCATAGACTTACATATGTTCAGGTTCTTCAGGTGGTCACAAACCTGATCCTCCTCTACAGTGGGAAGAGGTTTATCCCCCTGCTCACTATCTTGCCATCCCATGACCCAGTCCTCTGGTTTCTTGTTAGGTAAAGTTTTCTACTCAGAAACTGAGAAGATGCTTATTCAGAAACTGAGAAGATGCTTACGCTCTCAGGCATTTGTCAGAATATTCACCTCCGTTTACTTCCAAATGTTTTGGATGTGATTGATACAACTAAGTGCTGAATTTGCTGTGTTCTGACCAACTTGACTTCATATTCATGGAGACATTGTTAGCAGTTGACAAGCAACAGTGGTTATTTATCAGAGAATCTCTATTTCCTGGTATTTTAAGCAGCTGCAGGGTAGGTGTAGGTAGCATTAAGTAACAGAAAGGCTTTCATTATTGATACTTTAATGAATCCATTCGTTAGCCAGAGTAGATAAGCAGAACTTCTTTGACTATGGCCGTATGTACTGGCAGGGAAGATATTGCTCAGGGAGCAACTATTTCAGTTTCTTGCTCTTGTGTGGAACAAGAGAGCTATGTTGTTACATGGATCCTATGTGTTCTTCAGGAGATGGTGAGAAACATTCTTCATCGCACATCACCTCTACTTTTCTAATCTGTATTTCCAATTTTATGTGTCTTACCTGTCTTCTGTTCTGCTGGATCTCCTCTATCACTTGAAAATATTCCCAGGCTTTAATGTACTCCAAAAGAAGTGTTTTCGTGCTGTGAATCTTGAAATGCTCCGTTCTTCGGTGTCTCCAAATGCTGACTGTTAACGTGCTCCCCTTCTGTTGGCTGTTCTCTATCTTAAACACTGTTAACACTAAGAAAACTGTCTGTAGGTACAAATGTCCTGAGAAACTGGCAAACACCAGCTAACTCCAGCAGTGAAACAGAGCGGCTGAAGACACATATGTCTTGAAGCCACCCAGCAGCAGCTTTATTTGCAGTATGCCCCTTCTGTGCTACGGATTCCTCAGAACTAAGGTAGAAAAATAGGCAACTTTCAGTATGGGCACACAGTGGTTTCCCCAACTTAACCTCTCTAATGAAAGTGGTGAAAGACAGTGCCAAAGAAGCATTTTTTCCAGGGTGCAGGCAGCAAGTGCATTATATGGAAGTAATTTTCCAGGCTTTGCATATAAGTGCCTCTTACTGCTATTATTTAAAAAGCCAGAGACATGAGATAATCCTAAATGCAACATTAGACTTTCCTCCAGATCACAGAGATAAAATGAGATGCATTATCTGTGAAATTCTTTGAAAAATTTTCCATTTTGCAAACAAAATTAACACGTGAACTGCCACATTATTAATGTGTAAAATTGCTTTGTACTGATTTCATCTGACACAGCTTTGGACTGAGTGCTTTCTGAGCCTAGCAATTGCACTGTTTAAAATCTCTTAAGAACTGTGCTGGCATTGAATTACTGGTGGACTCAAACCCAAACACAGCTAATTTAAATTACCTTCTCTTAGTTCATATTCAAACTGCCTTGTATACTGCCAGAATTGTTAATTAGTTACTGCTCCATGGAAAGGAAACTGGGTTTAAGCTTTCCTAAGGCTGTCCAAACAGGATCCTGGAGGACAGATGGTCCTTTGGTCAGTACAAGAGTAATTTTCCTTTCACATTTGGATTCGCAGTTGGACTCAAAATACCTCTGATTCCTCAGGCAAGCAATGGTTTCTAATTGAAGCATTTAGAGAGAGATGTCCCAGAGCATTCATTTCCCTTGCTGGCCTGTCAAAAAGCTTTTGTACCTTCTGCTTTTTCTACCCATCGGGGATTTTTAAGCTTGAACTTTTGGGTTTTTTAACAGTATAGCACGACATCCTGTTTTCTTTTATTACGTGTTTAGCGATTGTCTCTTGCTTACAAAAGATGGTAAGAGAAAGAAATTGAAGGAGGTTTGTACCTGAATGCAAAGCTGGTGCTTTCTCAAAAGTGGAGCTGGGCGCCTGATTGCCAATGAAGAGCTGGGGTGGGGGGAAAAGCTGAGAGTATTCACTCAAAGAAAGAGATTATTCATGACATTAATTGTTCTGCTTTTCTGTGAGAAATAACAACAAGCAGGAATTATTAAAGGCTTTTGATCTGCTGACTCCAAATTCATCTGAACCATATGCTAGTATTTTGGCAAAATGGTTTTTTTTTCCCTCTGACTGGAATTGTTAACTGCAGCTTTCTGATAGGGAAAATCTGCATAAAATCAAAAACCTACATCTTACCAGTAAGAGCTAACATTTTCTTAAAATACATAGTTTCCAATGCTGCTTGTGACAGTGGGCTCACCTCTAGGGATACTTTCTAGAAAATGAAATTCAGCTCTGTGTTGATCTTCAGTGTGACCTGTGGGTGGAACTTAAGATTTTCGCCAGCTGATTTCTTTCTCATTATTGCGTATTTAATCATAAAGCTAATACACCTCAATTCGGAATTGGCAACATTGAATCTAGCTATTTTATATGCTGATTTAAATTCAAGTATATTTCAGAGAACTCTTCTATACTCTTAAAACATTTTAACATTGGAATCAAATCTGCACACCTCTTGGCTTCAACTTTACCAGGCAAAAGTAGAGAATTTTGGACTCTCACCACTTCCAAATTTGCTTTACAATCAAAGCTGTTTACTTCACACACCCTTAAATCTGGCTCTGTTCACAGTAACATAACAGAGCTCAAGGAGAACCAGCTATGTACTCTTGAGCTTTTATATATATGCAAAGTTATCTTGCTTTACAGTCTTATGCACAATGATTTTTTTAATATATGAATTGACATTTTGACTTTCTTATATCTAAAGAAAAAGAAATTTTTGAGACTTTTTGTCAGAGTACCATTGACCTGACATGTACCCAGCCTGCTGCGTCCTTGGTACTGGGCAGTGCACGCCTCAATAACTGAAAGCTAATTGTGAAAACCAATGCACGCCACTGCTTAGGGGGAGGGGAAATTAATTTCACAGGCCACCTTCTGTTTGTGTTGTGAGTCTCTAATCGCCTTGCAAAGATAATTCTTTAACGATCGCTTCCAAACTGCCTGCACATGCCAGCTGTCCAGATCAGTGGTTTGTCTTAATGGATCGTGAGTGAAGGTACAGGTCAACTTTTTTATTCTGCTGTAAACTAATATGTCATATAAGTAATGACCAATGCTTGTTCTGCAAACCAGCTTAAAACTTTCCAAAGAGTGTTGCCAAAGCAGTGGGATCTACCACAGTCAGACAGATGAGTTTTCACATGGAAAACTTTCATACATAATCTTATGTTAATTAATTGCACTTCCGTCAAAAGAAGCTTTGTTATGACAAGGTTTCTGCGAGATGAAGACTGAAACTGCTGCTAGGGATAGATTTGTTCTGCCAAAGAAAGCACAAAAAAGGCTGCATTAGCAGAGAAGTTAACAGTGAAGAAAGTGCCAGTAACTAGAGCAGTGTATGAAGTGCAAAGCATCTGGTTGCACAACTTGTCTTTGTAAATGATTAGAGAAGGTATTTCCTTTGAAGATTTATTCTGTTCATTATCTTGCAGAGCAAATAAGTATAGTACTAAGTTGCAGTACCAACAAGATAATCACAGTTCCCAGTTTTGCTGAAGACTAAAGCCATCAGTGACGGGATATATATTTTTTTGGCCATGAATCGACTGACTGGAACAAAAAGCTTTTGTGCGCTCTGTCAATCACCTCTGATTATTTATATTCTGCTTCTATTCATGTGCTTTTAAGCTTGCAGAACCAAATAAATAATTCTTCAGTTTTCATTTAAGTTGCAACTTGCATGTTTGAATTCTTGCCACTGTTTAATATTAAGATACTCAAGTTTATTCCCCATTTCTCCAAGAAACAGAGTAATCACACAATGAAATTTTGACCTTAGGTGTCTAACAGGAAGAAGGTACATCTATGATTAGAGCAAAGGCTCTGGAGGATTGAAATACCTTCCTGTTTCCATCTGACCAAAAAAATTACTGCTTCCAATTTATTAACATGGATGCCTTCAACTGACAAATGTGGGATTACATTTGCAGAAAAATGTCTGAGGCAAGTAGCCACTGTCAGTAGCTACTGTAGAGATGACAAGTTATTCACTGAGTGCTACGTGCAGTTTCTGTGCTCTGAAAAGGAAGCAGAGCATCCCACAAAGATGAGACCAGGGTCTTTGTGTGCTTGTTTTGTACCTCCCACGGCTGCTGCAGGACAAATTCTGACCTGCTCAGGATTTAGAACAGCATCAAGGGTACCTTGTCCCAGTTCCTGATGACTCCAGAGCGCAGCGTGCACAGCTCTGCTGTCCTGAGGAGATAAGGACCTCTGTTCTGTTGTGTTTCTCCACCAGCAGTTCACTTTCTTAAGTACCAAATATGCTTCAAGGGTAGCATGACTCTGGAATGATAGCTACAAAGCATTTGAGATTCTTGCCTAAAAAAGTCTGCTTAAACCAGAGTTGTCCTGAACACATGGGAATGCCAAATATATTCATACATATACATTCAAATACACATGTATGCTGAGTAGATGTTTGCTAGACTGATCCTAAGGCAAAACGGTGTTCCTAGAAAAGGAGAACTGTGTCAAAATCACTCCAGTGTCTTGAAGTACACAACATTTTCATGGGATTGTGTGACAGGTTTGTGTGCTGGAGACTAGTGTATTGTTTGTGTGGTTTAATGATGCTTTCTAGGAGTAAACTTCCTCCAAGTTTAAGGTTTCATGTCTTACAATTTCCTCTGTGCACAGCTTTCCCAACACCTCTCTCTGCAACAGAGCTCTGTGAAGCCCAGAAGCCTTGCTGCGTGAAAGTGAAAAGTGAGACCTCTCAAAATATCTTTCGGGGTGAATAGTGATGATTTCCCCTAGATGAGGGTGGGGGAGTTCTGCTGGTTTTTTTTTCCAAGGAAGACATGAGCAAGGGTTGAACAAAACAATTCGTTTCTCATCCTTACATCTCTCCAGAGTCCATAGTTTGTGACTTTGATGTTGTTCACATACTCTGAACAATAGATGTCATTTTGGATCTATCATGTCTGACCAATCATGGGCAAATCAATTAAAGGATGTATATGAAACTAATGTATTATTTTTCTTCAACTGGAACTGAAATTGCAATGTGATTTTGACATATGTTGAACTCCAAACTGTAGCAACCTTAGTCCCCACTGAATCTGGCTTGGAACCAAAGTTTCTACGGTTTTCATACACAGTTACTGTTTTACTTCACTGAAATCTAATGTTTTCACAGCAGTTATTTGCAACAAATGCTGTTTTTATTTAACGACATCCCTCTTTAGATTGTCGCAGAAAAACAGGGGTTTTTTTGGTTGTTTAGCACTAGTAACACCTTTCTATGTCATTTTACATGGCACTAATTGTCTACTCTGAGCTTTTGAGAGAATTTTAATGTTTTCAGGTAGTGAAGGCCACAATGGAGTGGTGTTAACAGTTCATACTGGTCTCAAGACATCTATGGGAATGTTTAGTGCAAGTGTTTTTTTTATACTGCTGTAAGAACATCCTGGGGGAAAAAAATAACCTGTGTTTATTACTTCTGTAATGGCACATCATGCATTTTGGAGGAGGCAGCTAGGTGTGCAGGTCACATTTGGTTTGCTTGTATAAATATAGACCCAAGCAGGTTGTGTACTTGTGTTTATGGAAGCACCATCAGTCAGAGTGGAGTGTTAGGGTTGAATCTGCTTTGGCAGTGGAAACGAATTGGAAGTGTGAGTCAGAATAAAAATGACCTTTCTCCTCTTTCTCATTGTTTTCAGAGTTAAGTTTGAATTAAAGTATCACAATGCTTTGAATATAGTGTTTGTTTAAAGGTTTTGTATAAGGCATTTGGCAAACTTACACAGTTCAGAGTAACAACCGTTTAATCCGTTTCCATTAGAGGGAAAAAACTGAAAGATTTAAAATGGAACATGTGAGAATAATTTGAGATTCTGAGATATGCCTTTAGTCTCTGAAAAAATTCTCACACTTAATCTTCTTCAAAGGCAGGTCACTGCTTTTGTGAACTTCGAGTCACTTATTCCTTCGATTCTTTCCTTTATTTTGGATGATCCTCTGTTACAGTTAATTCCCTGCAAACCTTTAACAAAGAACTGCCTAAGAAGCAGTTATTCTCAATGACCTGTTTTTGTGCTTTTCCCTTTAGCTTATCAAGAAAATGCAGTAACTCTTGAAAGTCAAACAGAGATTGGATGTTTGGGACTAAAATAGTTCTCTGGATCTATTGTAAAAGTTAGGATTAAATTCTGACTACATTTAAGTCAAGAGACGTAGTTCAAGAGACTTACTGTTGACCTGCATTGAATTCCTAACAAAGTTCCATGCAGTATGTTGTGCAAAATACAGAGATTAACTATAGTGCTTTAACCAAGAGCTTTTCTCATTTTGCCATATCCATTCATTTTCAAAGGAATAAAATACTTGATTTTAATTTTGTCCTGAGCAGATGTACTATATTTCACTGACTTCATATTTCAAATGAGAGAGTATTTTTCTCTAAAGCCAATGGGAAGTGATTCCCATAAATCCCTCAGGCAAAGTGCATACATTAATTAATTAAAGATAGTGGTATTATTGGAGATTCCTGTGTAAGAAAGGACTAGATACAGTAACTGCAATTGCTCTCTGTCATTTAAAAACCACCTTTATTTGTGCTTATTACTGAATGGGTTGGAAAGGAACCAGGAACCCAACCCAAAAAATTCTCCTGTGATATGGAAAAGTTCAGATTGGAATTCTAGTTATGATCTGTGTAATTAAAATCTGCCACACCATTTTAGTTGTATAGCACTGCAGTTTGAGGAGAAGTAGAGAAGAAAAAGGCTTAAAGATTAATTTACTCAGAGGCTGGCTGATTTCCCTGTCTTTTGATTTCAGTTTATTTGTTAGGTGCTTATCATTGTGTAAAAGAATAGCTGCAAAAATTTCACACTCAAGAAAATATTACTTTAATTATTTCTTCTCCAGACAGATTTGTGGTAACCAGACAATCTACCAGCTTATAATATTTCTTTCTAAATTATTTATCCTATACAGAGAAGAAGATTATTTAGGTTTTTTCCTCTTTCTCTACGTGATGCTGATTGAAAAAACAAAATATATTCATGAATACATAAGCCATAAACTTGACTTTATTAGACTATTCATGTTGCTCTGCTGTAGATAAATTAGGATACATGTGCTTTCTGTACCAAAGTTAATTTTCTTTGTGCTTTTGTAACATCTCTTATTAAATTGTAAGTCTGAAAACACTCCTTTACTACAGTCCTGCTTTTTATGCTTTTTAAAATAAGGCCTCATTAGGAAAAGGGATGCTTATGGAATATTTTCTTTGTGAGAATGTAAATTTTATTCTTCTTTGAAGGGCTACAAAAGACCTCTGCTCTTCGATGTTAAGGTTACCTTAGGCTATACAAAGTTAACAATGCAGTCCTTAAGAAAGTGAGGAGAGAACTTAACACAGATCTCTGCCTCTTTTTCTCGGCACATACTTTTGTTCTAAATTTGAAATTCATTTAAAGAGTTAGGCATATAATAAACCCACATCTGCAGACTTATAATTTCAGTTTTGGTCAACCAAAAATAAATAGCGTAATTAACATTGCTGTAACATTTGAGATGATATATCCCATATTACTTTTGTTACCACCTGTCTCCAACAAAAGTCACCCCATCTGCCTTGTGAGCCTCTATGTTCTTGAGAACATTCCTCATTATAGAAACATTCAACAATTTCTTTAGCTATTGTAAATTAATTATCATAATTATGCTGGCTGATAAGGGACAACCAATTGTCAGTTAATGACATGTTCTCAATCTATTTCTGTCTATCTGAACAACCCCAATTAATTTGATCTTTCTCATGGGCCATATTTTTTAGATTTTTATACTACTTTCACTGTTCTCTAGAGTTTCTCTGCTACTGCATACCTTACCAAAAGAGCCTTACCAACACTGAGTGGAGCAAAACTATTTCTTTACATGTCATACAGATTTGACTCTGCTTATACCTTCCAGAATATTTTTTGACACCTACTGAGCTTTGGGGACTTTTTCTGCAGTGCTGAACGTGTGTTACGTAGTAAATTATTTATGCCTACATTCAAAATATTTCATTTATCCTTTTGTATTATGTCATATTCCTGAAGACTGTTTCTTTCAATTTTCAAACAGAAGTTTGATTTTCGATCTTTTTACTCAAGTGTAAACCTGAAATTAGGTTTTTTAAATGTTGATGGAACTGCACTGCTCTTTAAAGTAGGGAGAGACAATGAGAAAAGGGATGACTTTACTTGTAAAGTCATTTTGTTTCACTAAGATATTCATGCTATGATAATGTGAAGTAGTACAAAAGAAATGCTGTTATGCTGTATGATTTGTGTATATACTGTTCATACCACATATTTATGTTTGTGTAAGTAATGCAAGTAATGCTCTGCGTAGATTAATAGAGGATCCTTGATGTGTTCTCCCGTGCTTATCAATCACCACTCATTTTGCAGCATAAATGATTGATGCAATTGCATACTTTAGATGAACTAATTTCTTCTTTCTTCCTTTATGGTGTGAAAATATATTTCCTCTGGGAAAAAAAAATTCATTTGCTTTGGCTTTCTGCCTTTGTTCGATGCATCAATATGTTATGATTAAAATACTATTAAAATGCAATCACAGAACAATTTAGGTTAGATGCTGATTGTGTAGTCTGACACTCTGTTTAGGAAAAAACTTAACTTTGGAGCCAACTTAGCTTGTGCAAAGCCCAGCCCAGCTGGGATATTTTATTTGAATTTTTGCTCTTCATCCACCTTTTCCATGCTACTCTTCCCTTTCTGCACAGCAGCACAATGTTTCACCTTGCTTTCCGCTTTGTCTGCCTGTGCTCCTTCTTGCACTCCACCTGAGCCCCTCTGACAAGGCTCAGCAGTTTCTGTCTTTCACCCCCTGGGCTGGTAGCATTAGCCTAAAAATGCAAGGTGCACCTTGAGCCTTTCGAGATCAGACTTTCACTCCCCCCTTCACCTGTTTATGTGTTGTCCATATCGTGCACGGAGGCACAAGCTCACCACCCAGTCAGTGTGCTCCGATTTATCTGCTGCAGGCTTTGTCTAAGCAGGATGCCAGACAATCTGGCTACGGCAGCATGTTCTGCACTGCAGGTAGAGGCAGGTGCATGCAATAAGTGTGATAGGTAACCTTTGAGTTTGGTTTCAAAGCTGAGATAACATCACAACATTACCAGAAAAGCTAAATGCCCAGAGATGTACTGGAAAGACTTATCAGGATACAGATATGGTCTCAGGTCTTTTGCTGTCCCTTTAATCACAGTACTGTGCTTCCTTCTCTTTTCCAGTGTGATATGATTTCTTGACAAAGCCAAATGCAAACTTCAGCATGGAGTGATAAAGATAACACTGGTGAATGTGTAAGGGATACTTCTGCTTGAACTCCCGGTTAAAACCCATAAATTAGCACTTATGTCTTTTCTTTTCTTTCAAATTCAATTAGAGCAAATAGAATGCATGAAATTGAAATCTACTCTGCCTTTTATTGGACACTTATGGAGATAAAAGCCTCAGTGTGTGGAGAGTCATGAATAAAACATAACACATTGCTCGGATGTGATTGCATCATCGTCTACTGAATTTTGTACTCTGTGTTTCTCATATGTCAACATGTTGTCAATATTTAGATGCATTTTGGGGTTGTTCTGACACACACAGACTATTCCTTGATCTACCCCTTTTCTAAGTATAATATGGTATCAAATACAAGGACAAGATTTTCAACTGGGAACCAATAATTAGGAAGAATACTTAGATTTAATTTCCCTGCAAAGACTTTATCAAAGACACTCTGTTACATGATGGTAAAGATTTCTGATATTAAACAATAGGATGTCTCATGCTTTCATTAATTTTCCTTCCTTGGGACACATTATTTGTTCTACAAATGAAACAGATTTATGACCATCTGCTACAGAAAGCAAAATAGAAGAAATTGTAATGTATATAATTTTTAAATTTTATAAAATTTTTTATTTCTAATTTCTAAATAATTTTTTTTTGTTTTGGCTTTGGAATTTGTTGTCTTTGTTTTGGATTTAGTAATGAGGGCATGTTTCTACCTTTTAATGCCTGTGGATAGTACCTTGCGTTAAAAGAAAGAGATTACTTATTGAGGAAGGAACTTCTACTTCCAGTGTAATCAGTGGAAGCAAAGTTTCATTCTTGATCTAGTGGTCCAAATGACAGACTGGCCTGAAATTACAAAAAACGAATGCAGAGTGTAAAGTGGGCCAGAATTACAATTAAATTCTCACTAGTGATTCCAAGATGCAAACATAGGTACATACAAGGAGGTCCACCTGTATTGCTTACAGATAGAAATAACCAGCTTCAGAAATGCAATTTAGAATCATGTCTATAATATTTATGGTGAACAAAACTGGTTGCTTTGTAAGTGCTCTTTGCTTTTTGTCCCATGGACTAGAAAAGTGGACAGAATAGTAGAATAGCTAGATAATTACCGTGTCATTTTCACTTCAACTATGCCAGCAAATTCCATGCTTGTAGGCAAAAGCCCTGTGGGCTTATCAACATGCAGTAAAATCTACATGTTTTGCTCGCATGCAAATTACATCTTCTTTATTAATATTGTAAGTTTCAGTGGAAATCTTTCACGCTTTCAAACATGTGGATTTTCAGCATGGGAAATATCTTCCCTCAGATCAGCATGAAGGGCAGAACATGGCACTTCTCTAAAAGGTGGAGGTGGTGTGGGCATGGAAGATTTCCCTCCAGTGCTTCCTCTGGTGTCCTATCACAAGTTTAATGATAAGGGCAAGCCCTGACTGCAAGTTGCCTGGCTCCTCTGGGTGGGTCTGCTGCCACGTGCCTTCCAGAGCTCATGATGCCACCCTGCAAATGCTGCTGCTGTCTTTGGTGAGAGCAGGCAGCAGGTTTAATGCCCACAGCTGGACAGAAGAGAGGATAATGTGTGTCCTAAAAAATGTGAAGGAAAAAATTCAAATTATAACTTCACAGCAGTGCTGATATTTGGCCACAAAAAGAGCTGGCATGGAAGACAGGGCCTGACTGCAGAAACATTTAACTTATCTGGAGTAAGGGACATCGGAGGTGGAAGCGATCGCTGCAAGGAACTGAAGTTTCCTTTGGTGCTGAGATGAGACGAGAAACAGCCCAAACTTTGCCTTGTAGCTATCCTGGAATGAGTAGGCTCAGGGTCCACCCCTGGGCAGCAGAGCTGTGCTGGGGCATGGACTGAAGGCTGGGCTGAGAAGTGGTGTCAGTGCAATTGTATAAAGTAATTGGCTGATGATGCATCTTTGCAAACTCCTTGTAGAACTACTTATTGTGGCAGGACTCTGCTTTGCTCCCTAATTATTGTCCTCATATTTAAGCACAAATGTGTTTAATTCACCTAAAGGGGTGTAGTAAAAACAATCCCCAAAGATGTAAGAAAATTTGTGGGGATCCTCTCCTTTCTGTTTGAAGTTCTTTACTGCTGAAGTCTTGCTGGAGAGCTGCCTGGAGGAGAAAGACCTGGGGGTGTTGGTTGACAGTGATTGAACATGAGCCAGCAGGGGCCCAGGTGACCAAGAAGTCCAATGGCATCTTGGCTTGGATCAGAAACGGTGTGACCAGCAGGTCCAGGGAGGTTATTCTCCCTCTGTACTCGGCACTGGTGAGACCGCTCCTCGAATCCTGTGTTCAGTTCTGGGCCCCTCACCACAAGAAGGATGTTGAGGCTCTGGAGCGAGTCCAGAGAAGAGCAACAAAGCTGGTGAGGGGGCTGGAGAACAGGCCTTATGAGGAACGGCTGAGAGAGCTGGGGGTGTTTAGCCTAGAGAAGAGGAGGCTGAGGGGAGACCTCATTGCTCTCTATAACTACCTGAAAGGAGGTTGTAGAAAGGAGGGTGCTGGCCTCTTCTCCCAAGTGACAGGGGACAGGACAAGAGGGAATGGCCTCAAGCTCCACCAGGGGAGGTTTAGGCTGGACATTAGGAAAAAAATTTTCATGGAAAGGGTCATTGGGCACTAGAACAGCCTGCCCAGGGAGGGGATAGAGTCACCTTCCCTGGAGGGGTTTAAGGGACGAATGGATGAGGTGCTGAGGGATATGGTTTAGTGATTGACAGGAGTGGTTGGACTCGATGATCCAAGAGGTCTTTTCCAACCTGGTGATTCTATGATTCTAAGTTACAGGCTTGTGTACAGGAGCAGCAGTGTCTCATGTCTGCGTCCTAGCCAAGCATTTTTGCCCATCACTTTGTAACTGGCATCACTCATTGTCCTTTTCTGTGATGCAGCAAGCAGTGGACAGAAAGGCCTACGGAGTAGCAGGAACAGCAAAGACGAAACCAATGCCACTTAAGCCGAGGCAAACTGAAATGAGCTCCACCTGAAGGCATTTTCACAGACTAGTTCATGGGCTGCTCTGAAGTCCCAAACCCCTGATGTTATGAGGATTCTGTGAAGATGTTCCTGTCAGTGTTTTCAATACTTAGCATTTGCCCTGCTGTGCTGGATTTTGTCTGCCCTGTTCTATCCAGCTGTGGGCATTAAACCTGCCGCCTGCTCTCACCAAAGACAACAGCAGCATTTGCAGGGTGGCATCATGAGCTCTGGAAGGCACGTGGCAGCAGACCCACCCAGAGGAGCCAGGCAACTTGCAGTCAGGGCTTGCCCTTATCATTAAACTTGTGATAGGACACCAGAGGAAGCACTGGAGGGAAATCTTCCATGCCCACACCACCTCCACCTTTTAGAGAAGTGCCATGTTCTGCCCTTCATGCTGATCTGAGGGAAGATATTTCCCATGCTGAAAATCCACATGTTTGAAAGCATGAAAGATTTCCACTGAAACTTACAATATTAATAAAGAAGATGTAATTTGCATGCGAGCAAAACATGTAGATTTTACTGCATGTTGATAAGCCCGCAGGGCTTTTGCCTACAAGCATGGAATTTGCTGGCATAGTTGAAGTGAAAATGACATGGTAATTACCTATCTATTCTATTATTCTTTCTACTTGTCTACCACCGAAATATTGTAAAGAGAAGCTAAGGAATACTTGATTCCTCTCTGGGAAGTCAACCTTGGCCTCTAAGTGTCCAGTTTAGATGCCTCTGAGGTGCTGGAATAGTACATGGACAGGGAAGAGTGAGAAGCAAGTAACTGTATTTGTTGTCTGCAGTAGCACACTACCTGGGATTCACCGCAGTAGCAGCATCCTAGAATTGAGTTTGCCATTTATAACACTAATGGATCTACATATCTTTTTCTGTATGGTTATGTTATGCCAGGTGGTGATATCATATTGAATGAGTCATCTTTTTCATGAATAAATTTAGTATCACACTCCTTAGCTTCTGTTTGCAATATTTCAGAGGTAGTTTTTCTGCAAGGCTGAAATACGTAGTCTTATTAAAAAATGTATAAAAATCTTTTCAGAGAAGCAAACATATTTGCCTCCTTTGCATTTCTATTATGAAATTAATGAGGACATTCTTTTAACTTAGAAAACGGTGGTGGGAGAAGATTTTACTTGTGAAATAGAAAGGCAGATGGAATCTTAGGGGAAGCCTTGGTGCCATTCATAGAATTTATGAAAATGCTGTGTCCCCAGGAGGCTAGCTGAGCATAAAATGCTGAACAGCAAATAATGAGTTCCCTCCTACAGCTGAAAGCAAATCTATAAACAGAACAGCAACAGAATAGCCCTCCAGCTAGTGAGGAAAAGAACAAGAAATTCCCTCCATCGACCTGCTGTGCATACTAATGAGGAAAAAGGGTGGGGGAAGGAAGAAAGAAAGAAAAATGGCTGTAGATTGTTCATTTACCAGATTAGAAAGGTGCCATATGTTTGCGAGTTCTTTTAGATGCATTTTTTCCCAGCACTGAACAACAAGAAAATAATAGAAACTGTTTGTTAAAAGATGACTTATTTGTGGAATTATGTGACAAAGAGGATGACTTGTGGCATTTTCCTTCCAAAGTATGCTTTTTATTGTGACTAGTGCAAGCAGCCTGTGCCATGTATAAAGCAGAAAAGGGTCTATGAAAGAGGAATTTCATTATAAAAGAACATGCTTGGTCTTTTGTGGTAAAAGCAGATGTTTCTTGTCATTCCAGCATTGGATGCTGGGAATAATTCATTGTTTCTGCTGACTGTGATATTGCAGCAATTCTTTGTCATCTTTTGTTCCCATTCTGTCTGTTAACAATTATTTACCCTGTTGTCAAAGTGAAAATCTGTTGGTATCTAGCATGAATTATGGCACATCTACCAATACTTGTAAAGGTTTGACAATAGATAGATGGGAACACACAGAGTAGTTTATAATTTTGGTCACTCAGTGAAAAGGGGAGAATCAATATACAGAAAGCAGACATGCAATATTTGTTATGAAGTGCACTTTTCCACACCTGTAAGTCTGCCTAGCTTTATGAAATACTTCTTAAGTTACATGTTGCAATAGATCATTGTCTTAAGCAGGCAACAATACTCAACTCTATCTAGAAGTCAGCAGAAGTGAAGCATCACTGAGTGTGTATATACATGCATGGGTGCAAAAAAAAAAAGCATCTTCCAACTTGTACTCTTGAACATGTCCAGCATTATTCAAAATGTTCTGTGATCAGTCTCTTGCTTTTCAATTTTTACTGTTTATTGCTTGGTTGTTTTCTTATTGTGGCTCCTGTTCCTACTGCTGTTTGTACACTTAGCTCATTTGCTTTCTTATAAACTCTGTTGAACTGAACTAGGTTGACCAGCATTCCTCATTTACAAACTGTGTACCCCATAAATTACAACCTCAAAATATTAATTAGATAATTATTAAAGCAAGGAGAAACTCCAGGAATATTAGGATAGGTGATGACTGTATCTATCCAAAAGTACCACAGCTTCACGCTGAGTTTGCGTTGAGACCTGGACTTAGGTTTTGGAGTATATTTACTCTATTGGCTTTACAGATTGCTATGAGCAGAGGCCCCATGCTTAGTGGTATGACATAATCCCGGCATTTCTACTAGCTACAGCTTCATCCCCACTAACCTAGATGCAAAATTTGGAGAGGGAAAGCCTGTAGCAGATAGAGAGGACTGAAATTTACCTCCTCATTGCAGACAAAACTGCAGCCTCTGATCTGCAGTGGACTGTCATCCATGTGCATGTGAGAATTTGGGGCTCTGTCAGTGGATGCAAGTAATCACCAGTGCACTGAGCAGCTCCACCTCAGCCAACTCCTGATGGACTGTTTTCATCGTATGGAGGGTGCGTGATTACGTGCACTCATGCACCACACACTTCCATGCCCCACACACTTCCATGCCCCAACTTCACAGCATTTGTTATGGTTGCTGTTGCAGCTGCAGTTCTGCACTGCACATCAGGAATGGAATTTTTTCACTGGTATTATTGACCTTGGGAAAAGAATGTGATGATGATGAAACTTGAAATATGAAATGCAACAACTATTTTGAGAGAACACAGTTTCCAATATCTTATGCCTTATAATATATAATATTATAAATATAAGTATTAAACTTCTATGTGCATTACTGTATTTTTTTTTGCAAAATAAGTGTTGTGTTATAAAATTACTGAGGAGGTATAGGGTCTAGAAAAATAGCTAAAGTTTTGGCACTATATCCTGTTTTTGCCATGTATCCTGCTAAATTACTTTGAAAATGATAGTAGTATTCAGTAAGCAGAACTGAATTTTAATTCTTTAGCAGTTTAGCATGCTGAACTCAAACTGACTCTCCGCTGATGAATTACTCATGTTTTTAAGAGGGATTTCACATGCACAGGGAAAACAAATAGAAGAACAGGCTATTCAGTTTGCCTTAGCATTTATACCTGTTGATGCATACAAAGAGAAAAGTCCTAAGAAATGGAAATCTTTTTTTCTTACCAATGATTCTCAGACAGCTTAGAACATAGTGGAAATTAATAAGAGCTGTAAGCAATTTTGTCACTTACAACAAGAACCTGCAGAAGACTACCAGTTAGGCAGCAGCTGCAAAGCTAAAAAATGGTCCATGGTCATTTAGAGGTTGCATTATTTCCTTTGTGCTCCTGAAGATGCAGCTCTGATTCTTATTGACAGCTGTGACATCTTCTGAGGGAGCCTAGGATAGCCAGTTGCACATTGCTCATCAAGAAGAGAGATTGCTCCACAATGAAATCTATCTTCTTTATAGCTTACCCTGGGTTTTAAACACAGTTCAGTGTACACAATCAGCCAAACCTCTGGGCAAAGTGTTTATTTGAACTAGCTGGCTACACATGGTCAAAGCACTCTTTGGTTATTAATCTTGACTGAATTTTTACAGTATAAGATATTCAGTCATTAAAAGGAAATAGTACTGTAATGATATAGTCTCAAAACAGAGGGTTTGTTAGTGAGTCAGTCAGTGAAAATAATAAGTGTATTAAAAAGGAAAAGAAGTAGTAATTGGGTTTTCTTGGAATTTGTGTACACCTTATTTCAAAGGCTGTTTTAAAATTGAGACAGGACTAATCTGCAGATAGTGATGGTTCTGCTTTTCAGAAACCTACTCCCATCATTTCATGTGCATGCAGAAATTGACACTTGAACATGAGTGCTTCTGTCCCAAATACAGCCAAGGAAGCAAATAGTTGCAAAGTTCACAAGCGGTCAGTCATGAACTTCTTTTTCTTCCAGGTGCTTGCACTGAAAAATATCTAAACCAGTGCATGGTTTAGAACCATGTATTTTGCAGAGGTTTTTGAAAGGATGAAATATTTTTTCTCTGATAATTTGTATTTTGTTGTTTTGTGGTTCATATTTTATTTTCAAATTGCCATGTTCTAAGCTGGAATAAGAACACTCTGAGTTTCTAATACACAGCTGTAGTTGGAACTCAAAAAACCAAGATTTTTATTTTTAACAAAATTCCTTGTTTTATCTAATTGGTCATGGTATGTGGCATGAAAATAGAAGCAGAATGTCATATATGTACTTAGAAATTACTGATTTTTTTGTACATTTGCTGCAGGTTATGATAAGTATCAAAGATGTAAAAGGTTCCTATTTCTCTATGTAAATTAATGTCAATCCTTCATTAATGGAGAGAATAGCCAAGTCTATATAATACCAAGAATAGAGAGACAGTGATGTAATGTTTTACCATAATATATGACAAAATAATCCGTTGGAAAAGCAAAACTCTTCGTTGACCGGGAATCTCTCACTCAGACAGGTATCGAATGAATACTTTTCAATTGCAGAATCACAGAATAATTTGGATTGGAAGAGTCCATAAGGATCATCTAGATGTAATCCTTGAGCTTGAATATATCATAGAATCATAGAATCATAGAATAGTTTGGGTTGGAAGGGATCTTAAAGATCATCTTGTTCCAATCCCCCTGCCACGGGAAGGGGCACCTCCCACTAGAGCAGGCTGCCCAAGGCCCATCCAACCTGGCCTTGAACACCTCCAGGGATGGGGCAGCCACAGCTTCCCTGGGCAACCTGGGCCAGGGCCTCACCACCCTCATCGTGAAGAAATTCCTCCTGATATCTAGTTTAAATCTGCCCCTCTCCAGTTTATATCCGCTCCCCCTTGTCCTATTGCCACAAGCCTTTATGAATAGTCCCTCCTCAGCTTTCTTGTAGCTCCTTCAGGTACTGGAAGGTTGCTATAAGTTCTCCTTGAAGCCTTCTCTTCTCCAGGCTGAACTCTCTCAGCCTGTCCTCATACGGAAGGTGCTCCAGTCTTGGATTATCCTGGTAGCCTCCTCTGGACCCGTTCCTACAGCTCCATCTCCTTTTTACATTGAGGATTCCAGAACTGGACAAAGTGCTCAAGATGAGGTCTCACAAGAGAGCAAGAGATTTGTTTATCCTATAGTGAGTGAGGGAAAATCACAGAATCACTAGATTGGAAAAGACCCACAGGATCATTGAGTCCAACCATACCTATCAACCACTAAACCATGCCCCTCAGCATCTCATCCACCCATCCAGTGATTGCTGCCTTCTGCTTGTCCCAGGACAGACAGTGCAGATAACGAACAGACGAAGATTTGGTATTTAGACAGGCACAATCTGACAATCTCAAACTTGATTTGGTTAACTGCTGAATTAATGTGGTGATTGGGCAATTCACACATATTGATCCAATTCTGGATCCCTACTACATTTTCAGAGCCCATGGTTGAACCTGCTACAGATAAATACTCCTTGTAGTTTCTTCTGTCCCTTCTTCTTAGTGCTACTACAATACAATTTCTTCACGAGTCGGGTTTCCCTAATATGAATTGTCTAGAGATCATTTGAAAATAAAAATGCTTCCAGAAACAATTACAACTGTGCAAGTACAGAATGAAGGACAGGGAAACATTAACAGACAAACATAACCCAAAGAGGGGACTTGCCAGATTTTTTTCAGGTCTGTCAGGTTAGCCTGAGATACATAATACCACCTCTCCTTGGAAACCTTAACTTGTTTATATCCTTTGACTGTCACAAATGCTCTACTACTACAATGACAAATTTCTCTTAGAACCAAATTCTCCTTGACTTCGGTGTCACAAGGAAGAACTGAATCATAGGGTCATAAAATATCTGCTATTGTTCAACTTCAATTGTATAAGGAAAAGAATATTCCATATCAATTTAATAACTCAGCGGATTACTTGTAGTAAATATTAATAAATTCAAAGAGACTATGTTAGTCGATGTAAAAGTAACAATCATTACAAAAATCAGGAAAACAAACAAAAATGGGTACTTGAATTATGCACAGCATTACAGTTAGTAATGTATGCTGTAAAGAACACCCCAAATATATATTATACACTATTTAGTCTGCACTTCTAGAGACACTGCTATGAATTAGGAAAAGGTCTTTGTCTGAAAACTGTATCTTACTCTGATCATTTTAAAGGAATAGCTTCAGGTTATTTCTGGACATCTCATTCAGTGAAAAATCAAGGACTCTTATTGCAGCACATTACATATCTGCAAATGCCCGTTAGTCAACAATTGTTCCATTTATTGGATGAAGTATCTGTCAAATCTGAACAAGTACTAAAAAGCTTGTGGACATATTATATTTGTTTCAACTATATATAAATATATATGAGCTGGAAAATGGAAGATTTGAAATTTAGCTTTTCCTTTTTCATTAGATTAACAGGATATACCCTTTTCTGTCATTTTCTTTATTAAAAACTCTCCCCAGTTCCTTAATCTTCCCACAGTTTCACAGGGTATGAAAAACAATCCTTTTGAATATTGCTCCTAATATTTCTTTACTGATTATAAATCTGTAATCTAGCCATGGTAAGCTACTGATTTCTTGTATACATATGGGGGAAATATTTTGTTGTGCAGGACTCTGTGGTGCTAAAATCATACCTCATGACTTTGGAAGTTGACAGATTTTTTTAAGTACTAAAGCTTACAAAGATTTATTTGCTCTATAATTTCAAGAAGTAGAAATGACCTTGCAATCAATCAACTTTTGTAAGAAGATATGGCTGGGAGCGAGAGCGAGAAAATGCACAACTATTTATACATTGTCTCTTGTTAAAGGAAAGGCATGGGAACAGCTTCCTGCTCACCTGAAGGGAAGAGAGTTACACTGTGCCAAACATCTCATTATTGTTCTGATTTTGATACAGCTGATGATGGAAACTTCACAAGATTTTCAGAGGTGATGTTTTTCAACAGTATTAATAGAATGATAGAATGGTTTGAGTTGGAAGGGACCTTAAAGATCATCCAGTTCCAACATCACTGTGGTAGGCAGGGACACCTCCCATTGGACCAGGCTGCTCAAGCTCCATCCAGCCTGGCCTTGAACACCTCCAGGGATGGGGCAGCCACAACTTCTCTGGGCAACCTGAGCCAGAGCCTCCCCACCCTCACTGCAAAGAAATTCTTCCTTATGTCTAGTCAAAATCTGCCCCTCTCCAGTTTATACCCATCCTCCCTCGTTCTATCACTACATACCTCTGTAAAAAGTCCTCCCCAGCTTTCTTGTCAGGATCCTTGTCCCCCCAAAGGAAGGGCTGTCTGAAAGTGCTTGGAGAGAAGGACCACCTTCCTTTGCTGCGCTCAAAGCACACAGCTGCACAAAGGAGATTTTCTTGAGTTTCTCTCTTCCCCAGGGAAAGTGGCTGCCTGCAACATGGTGAATATGGGTAGTAGCCAGGTGGAAAGGGTACTAATGTGTGTTTGTGGGGGGCATTACACCCTGCATGGCACTGAAAGTAGAAATTTTCTCTTACTAAAAGAAAATCAGCGGGACTTCAGGAACTGATTTGTTCCACGCTTTGCTGGGTTGTAGTTTGTCATTCACACAGCAGTTAAATAATGATTTCTCCATCAGTGATTCCCTGGACTGACGTTAGCAGCTCGAAGTAATCTACTTAGAAATGAGCTGTATGTATGGCCGGTAATGGGATGTTCTTGCAGTTCTTTTCTTTCTTCTGAGAAAACAATCTCTTTTAATAGCCTTTGTCATGCATCTAGCAACACAAAATGGAATTGAATTTAATGCTGAAAGCCTATGGCTTGCCTTCAGTGGTCTATTTCCTTTTCAGCATGTTTACCTACCTCTTTGCTTTGAGCTGTATGTGCTGCTTTTTTTGTTTTAACTAATATCCAGTGATGAAATATTAAGCAGATAAA
This sequence comes from Phaenicophaeus curvirostris, assembly GCF_032191515.1. Taxonomy (NCBI): domain Eukaryota; kingdom Metazoa; phylum Chordata; class Aves; order Cuculiformes; family Cuculidae; genus Phaenicophaeus; species Phaenicophaeus curvirostris. The sequence continues at coordinate 20,635,763 of NC_091431.1, forward strand.
GTGGGAACTGATGAAAACAGTGAAAAACTCTTCCACTGTAGTTAATGGAGGGGCTTGATGTTGTGAAAGTACTCCAAAGCAGGCTTAGACAACCACTCAGGTTAGGTAGGATTTGTTGAGTTCCTATAAGCATTGCAGACTCTCTGTTACTCTTCTTCCCTGTAGTCACACTGTGGTAAGGAGTTAATTGAGGAGTGGCTCCAAGATCTCAGATGCGTGCTAATTACATGCTCTGTATTTCTCTTCAGGACAATGTGGTTCTGCGTTTGGATCAGGACCTAAAATTATGATTTTTAAGGAAGTCACTAGCTAAGTGAGCTGTAGGCTTGCTACAACTGTTAGTAACCCAAGGTAGCAAGGCAGAAGGGCAGTTAAACGTGTTTGCTTATTTTTTGGAGTTTGTGTGTGGTTTGAGGGTAACTGGCAAAATGCCTGTGAGGCTTTGGAGTGAGTCCAGAGAAGAGCAACGAAGCTGGTGAAGGGGCTGGAGAACAGGCCTTATAAGGAACGGCTGAGAGAGCTGGGGGTGTTTAGCCTGGAGAAGAGGAGGCTGAGGGGAGACCTCATTGCTCTCTACAACTACCTGAAAGGAGGTTGAGGAAAGGAGGGAGCTGGTCTCTTCTCCCAAGGGACAGGGGACAGGACGAGAGGGAATGGCCTCAAGCTCTGCCAGGGGAGATTTAGGCTGGACATTAGGAAAAAATTGTTCATGGAAAGGGTCATTGGGCACTGGCAGAGGCTGCCCAGGGAGGTGGTTGAGTCACCTTCCCTGGAGGGGTTTAAGGGACGGGTGGATGAGGCGCTGAGGGACATGCTTTAATGTTTGATAGGAATGGTTGGACTCGATGATGCAGTGGGTCTCTTCCAACCTGGTGATTCTATGATTCTGTGTTCTACTCCTGTAGTAGAAGGCTGAAGCCAGAAAGCATGCAGGTATGAGTAGTCTCAGGATGTATAATTCTTGCGCTGCGTTGCTCCTTTGTAGCCAAATGGTGTAAGATTAGTAGACTACCTCCCTCTCTGCTCCTGCAGCTTTAGGTGTAGGCAGGATAGCGAAGACTTGAGTGAAAATGGAATTCACAGAATCAAAGAATCACTAGGTTGGGAAAGACCTCCAGAATCATCAAATCCAACCATTCCTATCAACCACTAAGACCAGGCCCCTGAGTACCTTGTCCACCCATCTTTTAAATACCTCCATGGATGGGGACTCAACCAACTCCCTGGGCAGCCTCTGCCAGTACCCAATGACCTTTCTGGTGAAAAATTTCTTTCTCATGTGCAGCCTAAACCTCCCCTGGTGGAGCTTGAGGCCATTCCCTCTCATCCCATTGGTCTCAGCCCAGCAGCCCAGCCTGTTCAGATCCCTTTGGAGCCTCCCAACCCTCCAGCAGATCCACGCTTCCACCACCTTAGTGTTGTCCGCAACTTGCTAAAGGTGCCCTCAATGCCTTCATCCAGGTCGTTGATAAAGACGCTGAACAGGGCTGGACCCAGCACCGAGCCCTTGGGTCACCACTTTGAACTGGCCTCCAGCTGGAGTTATCTCCTTTTCCCACCACTCTCTGGGCCCGGCCATCCAACCAGTTTTCCACCCAGGAGAGTGTGCGCCTGTCCAGGCCAGAGGTGACAGTTCCCTGAGCAGACTGATGTGAGAAACTGTGTCAAAGGCTTTACTGAAATCCAGGAAGATACATCCACAGCCTTTCCCTCATCCAGTAGTCGAGCCACTTTGTCATAGAAGGTGATCAGGTTAGTTAGCTTTGATGGCTAATTTCATAATGGGAAACCTGGTAATAGTTGTGATAAATCTGAAGGACAAACTTTGATGACAGAATCCTTTGTGGTGAAAAGAACAGTATGGATTTGTGAGGGATAAATAATCCATGTTTATCCTTTAATGTGAATTCCATTGTTTTTGTGGAAGAATAAAGGAACAGGGGAGCCTCTTGCTCAGTCAGGGTTGAAAAGTGCCAGGTAACTGAGAGTTTGAATTTACAGGTCATCAGGCAGTTGCATCACAAATTTGTATAGGGCCACTCAGAAGATCGTGTAAGCTGAGATGGGTTTTTGCTGAATATCTTGGGTATTTACAAAAAATATTTTTAAATTTTGCACTTCCTGATCAACCTTGCACTAACCAAACAAATAAACAAAAAAATCCCATACAGCAAGGTTTCCCTTATACTTAGAAATGAGAAGATTATTTTGCTCTGTTTTTCAGTTGATTATTTTATTTAAACAGTATGTTAAAGGAGAACAAGGAAAGCCCAATAATTATGGTGCCTGTGAAGACTAGTAGTTACATCCTTGTCATTCATTCAGTGCTCAAGTTGCCAGAGAAAGAATTACTTTTAAAAACACTGTTTTCCCAAAATAGCAGAGTGTATTCATGCCTGATATATTTTCAAATGTCATTAAATTTCATTGATAGTACATTGTTTATTATAGGAAATGAGATAGATTGAAGTTTCACTTTGATAAATAGGCTTCTTCCATTTGGCAGAAGCAGAAAGATTAATTTAACAGCAGAGGTAGCATGGATTGTGTCCTGTATTTTATTTTCAGCTTTTAATGTTGATTCAATATAATTAATCAAGACATCCTATAACTTAAAGTCAGATCTGCAGCAGCTTGGGGTGGACACTTCTATCATTTCTTTCTCCTTTACCACCCATACAAGCAAGGTCCTATTCTTCGGTTAATGTAGCAGTCACAAGTGTAATACAAGCCATGAAACCATATACCAAAGACAGCAGAGAAGGTAATGCCTTGTCTATTCCATTATTATGTGTTGAACTCTACCTTTTGCTCTGTAGGAAGGGTGCCACTGATATGGCTTAACTGAGGTCGGAGATTATCACCTCCTTGCAGAGGCTGCATTTTTGCACCCCTTGCGAATAATTCTTCTTTGCTCCATGGACAAGACTGCAGTTAGCCCTTTGTTTGCTTTAGTACATGACTTCAGAAAGCACTGGAAAATCAGATTAAAAATTTATGTTCCACATTATTCCTCCTTTCTCTCTCCTCATCAGTTGCCAAAGTGTTTGTTGTTTTTAAAATAAAATTTAAACATGGCCTTTTATGCATTCTTCTAACATTTGTATTCAATGTCTGTGAATATACTTGAGGTTTCCCTGACTTCAGGCTGAATGTTTGCAGCCCATCTCACCACTTTTTTAATTTGCTTCTTTCTAGGGGAAATTATGTACAAGTTTTGGCTTTAATCCTCTTGATTTCTGTGCTTCAGCTATGATTCATGCCCAGATCTGCTGCCTGGGTTTGTCTCACAGGTGGGAAGATGGATGAAACTAAAGTCTGGTTTGTGGCAAACATGTCAACATTTCAGTGCCTGTAGAAAAATGCAAAACAAAATGCAGCTTGAGAAGGAGGCCAAAGAGATGTTAAGAACGTCTAAAAAACTGAATGTAAAGGAGAACTTTCCCTTAGCAAAACGGTATACAATTTAAAGGCAGTTCCTGAGGCTCACCTGAAGAGGACAATTATATAGATGGATTAGTTTGCCAGCTGTGTGTTGATGTATATACTAGATGCATGCAGATGCTATATATGTGGAAAGCTTTCTTGCCTTCTACTGTGTTCCTGCTTTTTAATCTGAATTTCTCTAGTTCATTCCATTGTCAAAGCACTCAAAAGGAGTTGTCATCTTGGTAAAAACCAATCTGTCACAGAACTAATTCCTCTTTTTACTTGTGTCCCTCAGAATGGATCTTCAGAATCACCAGTGCTGGCAAGAAATAGTAAAAGGCTTCACATCTTCCAGCTCAAATTCTTTAACTAAAAAAGTGGGGATTTAATTACTATTGCCTGAAACTATTAGCTAAAATGAATGTAAAATTTATCAATTATTCTTGTTGATCTCTGCCTTCAAAAAAGAAATGTATAAAATCTGAAATCTGATTTTTAATTTAAAACGTTCTCTGGTTTTATTAGAGAAGAAAGCCTAAACAAAATAATTTATTTGAAAAAAAGGTGTGGTTAAAAACATCATTCTAACTACCCTTTCTTCTTCTTGAACTATATTAGAAGTTGAATGCTTCTAAAAATGGTAGTACATAATTTGAATGGAAGAATAATTATTTATACAGCTTAGAACCTAGACCAGCATCACTCTTCTGTACTTCAAACTGAATTCTTATAGAGATTTCATGTCACTGGTGACTTTCTCAGGTCAACTACAGATGTAAAAAATCCCTAAATAATTATTTGTCTTTAAACATGATAAAAATCTGCTTGTGGTCACTTTCTCAGGGATGAAAGCCTCAATCCAAAGAAGATATTTTGACTTCCAGTTCCTAGTTAGTGCTCTAATTTCTTTATTTTTAATAAAGCTGTAAGAGAAATTTTTACCAGCATCAATATAAGCTGGCAACTAGGATATTTACCTTGGTGCTGGTATTTTGAAGAATCTGGCTTTGGGTAAAGCAGAGATGAGATGTGGTCTCCGATTTTTTGTGAGGTGGAGGCAGTATCCATCCAGTGGACTGGGACCACACCTAGGGACTAGTGGTTTTGTGTGTTCTGAGAAGACGCGCTTTTTACAACACTTGTAAACAGATTTTCTATTCCCCTTTGTGATATGTGTCTCTTATAGTGGAACTGGGACCACAGGAACAACCCTCCATGTTGTGATAACTTAGTTATAAAAGATCGAGTCATGGCTCTGGAAAAAAAAATAGGTTGGCAAACACCAGACTACAATGTCCTGAAAATGCTTGTGTGGTTTTTTTCCACCTAGACATTGGGAAATTTTATGTGATTCTGTTAAGATTTTTGTTAATGGCATGTAACTGTTGACAGCTGAACTTGAGGCTGCTAGTAGCAGCTGAGGAGCAGTCCTGTCCCTTAGAAACTTTTTTCCCTTGATACTGGGACAGGTAGTTTTACTGCCAGTGCCTATGGATTACGGAATCTATAGAGCAAGAATGACTAGAAACATTAATAAAATCATATGTGAAGCAAAGAAAGTGTGATTTCCAGTGCCTTGCTATGGTAGAGAATACTAAGGTGCTTTCTCATGATAGAAAGTCTTTATATATGGACTGGAGGCTGGCTGATGTTGTGCCCATCTACAAAAAGGGCTGCAGGGAGGACCCAGGAAACTCCAGGCCTGTCAGTCTGACCTCAGTGCCAGGGAAAGTCATGGAGCAGGTGATCTTGAGTGCTATCATGAAGCACATGCAAGAGAACTGGGTGATCAGGCCCAGTCAACACGGGTACACAAAAGGCAGGTCTTGCCAGACTAACCTGATCGCCTTCTATGACAAAGTGACTCGGCTGCTGGATGAGGGAAAGGCTGTGGATGTATCTTCCTGGACTTCAGAAAAGCCTTTGACACAGTTTCTCACAGCGTTCTGTTTGAGAAACTGTCAGCCTCTGGCCTGGACAGGCGCACACTCTCCTGGGTGGAAAACTGGTTGGCTGGAGGGCCCAGAGAGTGGTGGGAAATGGTGTGAAATCCAGCTGGAGGCCAGTGAATAGTGGGGTTCCCCAGGGCTCGGTGCTGGGTCCAGCCCTGTTCAATGTCTTTATCAATGACCTGGATGAAGGCATCGAGTGCACCCTTAGCAAGTTTGCGGACGACACTAAGCTGGGTGGAAGTGTCGATCTGCTGGAGGGTCGGGAGGCTCTGCAAAGGGATCTGAACAGGCTGGACCGCTGGGCAGAGTCCAATGGCATGAGGTTTAACAAGGGCAGATGCCGGGTCCTGCACTTGGGGCACAACAACCCTGAGCAGTGCTACAGACTAGGAGAAGTCCGTCTAGAAAGCTGCCTGGAGGAGAGGGACCTGGGGGTGTTGGTTGACAGCCGACTGAATATGAGCCAGCAGTGGCCCAGGTGGCCAAGAAGGCCAATGGCATCTTGGCTTGGATCAGAAACGGTGTGACCAGCAGGTCCAGGGAGGTTATCCTCCCTCTGTACTCGGCACTGGTGAGACCGCTCCTCGAATCCTGTGTTCAGTTCTGGGCCCCTCACTATAAGAAGGATGTTGAGGCTCTGGAGCGAGTCCAGAGAAGAGCAACAAAGCTGGTGAAGGGGCTGGAGAACAGGCCTTATGAGGAGCGGCTGAGAGAGCTGGGGTTGTTTAGCCTGGAGAAGAGGAGGCTGAAGGGAGACCTCATTGCTCTCTCCAGCCACCTGAAAGGAGGTTGTAGAGAGGAGGGAGCTGGCCTCTTCTCCCAAGTGACAGGGGACAGGACAAGAGGGAATGGCCTCAAGCTCCGCCAGGGGAGGTTTAGGCTGGACATTAGGAAAAAATTTTTCACAGAGAGGGTCATTGGGCACTGGAACAGGCTGCCCAGGGAGGTGGTTGAGTCACCTTCCCTGGAGGTGTTTAAGGCACGGGTGGACGAGATGCTGGGGGGCATGGTTTAGCTTTTGATAAGAATAGTTGGACTCAATGATCCGGTGGGTCTCTTCCAACCTGATTATTCTGTGATTCTGTGATTCTATATTCCATTTTCAGCACTATGATAACTATTTAATTCATTTTAATGAGAGACGTATGTTAAATACAACAGGAAAGAAGCAATTCAATAACAATCTCTCGCCACTGGGAAGTTATATTCTAAAATTGATATAATAAGAGAGTAAGATTATTTTAAACATCTTTAGATTAAGAAAGAAATGCATATGTTCCTTTGCTGGTTAAAATAGCCATTGTCCTAAAAGGCCCTCTCTGTCATTTGTGGGCAGGTGGATGGATTGTTGGATGGTGTTCTCACATGAAGGCTCTGAGGGTCTCTGTCACATTTAGTCATCTCTAAAACAGAGGATTCTACAAAGTGCTGTAAGAAACACTAGTTTAGGCTCACTAGTCTGGGTTTTGGTGTTACATTATGGTTTCACCTGTCCGGAAGCTGCGATGACAAAGATGATGCCTCCTCTAAAGCATAATTGATAAAGTAGGAAGGCATTCTAGTTCCCATTATGTATTCCTGCCATAAATTTCCAAAGACTGAGCTTAAAAGTAGTTAGGTTTTCTGCCTTGCTGCTCTGATGGCAAAAGCTGCAACAGAACCCCACTCCTTCCCATATTCAGTTCAGCCCCACTGAGCTATCAACTTGTTGGGCAGTGTGTTTCTTCTGTGTATGTCTTAATTCTTAGAGTTTTATGTCATGAAAGATGTTATACCTAACTTCAGCAATGGTTCAGGCCAGCACTCCGACAATATGTCTTATTAATACTTCCTCACCAAGCCGTGGGGAAGAAATAAAATCTCTGGAGTTTTGCAGTGCTCACTTGAAAAGGATTTGGTCCTGGGCAGCTACTGGTGGTCCTAAATTGTGAAGCACTGTGGTGAAAGCTCTTATATGTTTTTATTATCTTTAGACAGCTGCAACAGTTCTTCATTTTTATGAAGATTATTTTTATATTAAGAAGTAATTTTGCATGTCTCGGTTGCTGGGGGCCATTTTGAAATATTTGACATTATTCCATCAACTACAAAAATCCTGATTATCTCCTTTCTGATAATCCAGTTCTCTTAAGGATTCTTTAACACATTCGCAGAGAACATCAGGAGAGTGAGCACAGAGTCCCCGTTGTAGCAGGCTGGGCAGGGTATTTGGTGGTGTTTACAGAGACTGGTCTGCCCTGGGCATCCTGCACAACTGTCAACACCAGTAGTGCTTGATTCTCAGTCATTTTGTGTGGCAGAGAGAAGTACTTTCTCTCTTTTATTTTCTGTAGACTAATCCGCCAGAATGTCTGCTGACCTTTTAGCCCTGTGCTATCTGGGAGACAGCAGCGTAAGTACAAATCCAGTGTTTTGAAGTGTCAGCAGAATTACTGACAATTCCCTATTTCTTTTCTGCTTAACTGGAATTTGAATTGGAAAACAAACAGATATATCCAATACTCATTATGGAGCTGTAAACAAGCATGTGAGAAAGGAGACCGTGTATAAAATGGAGATAGCTGATGGGTGACAGTTTTGAAGAAAATAACAGTGCTCTAATGAAGAAACAACCTGGGTAATTCTTGTTTTCTGCTTGGATGCAAAGGACATTGATTCTTTAAATGAAGGATTGTTAGATAAAGCATATGAAAACATCAACTTTACTAGTATGCTATCCCCAAAATACAGGTTTTTTAATTAGCAGGGGATGGTTACTACTATTCAACATTTTAAAAATTTGTTCCTAGACTCGTGGGAGCAAGATTGTAGATCACCCTTGTAAATAGTGGCATAAATTGAAGTGCATGGTAAGGTAGCTGGTGTTTCTTGATACCAGGTGCATTTGGCGCTGCACAACATCAGTTTCTTTGACAGACAGTTGATCTCTATACCGTATGCACAATGTGTCCTTCCTTGTACTGAAGTTAGAGGGCGAATCATGCAGTTTGCTGCACTATCAATTGGCTGCTTGAACTGATTATTCAAATATCCTGGAGGCTTACATTAGAGATGGTGTGGTCATTAAATTCTCCTGCAGTTTCTCGTTTGTTCATTAATTTCCTCCACTTTATAAAGAGATAGTACAATTCAACAGCTGACAACAAAATGAACAGCTGACAAAGAAAATGAACAGCTGACAACCAAAATGAACAGCTGACAACAAAATAAAAGTCGATCATTTTAAAGTACACATTCCAGGAAAATTCTGCTATTGCAATTGCAATCGCAAAGCTCAACAATAAATTTCACAAGTGCACTGAAATTCCTTATTTATGGGCTTGGGCCATTCTTTGGCATTGTATTTTCTTCCAGGCTTACATTCTGGAGGAAGAACTGGAAAACAGCAGTGCTGGAGCAGTTTCTTCCTTTTCATTTATGAGTGAGAAGTTTAGATTAACTTAGGCTCCAGCCCAACTGCAGCATTCTTATAAGGGCATGTGTAAATGAATGCTAGAATAGAAAGCCATCTCTCAGCGCTGCAGGAGCAAGATATTGAAAAGATCGTTAAGATATTCTGCAAACCATGATATAATAGTAAAAACATTCTAATGCAGTTCTATCTGCTTTCTGATATTGCTTATTTTAATCCAGGTTCTTACCTGATTTCCCTTGTTATGGAGGTAAGGTAGTGGTATTGAGACATATATTCCTCTGACGTTAAGAGGCTTAGCCCTAAGACTGCATGAGATGCCAAACTACACAATACAGTAATGTGACCACAGCTGAGGTTCAGTGTCTTGAGGATCCTTCACCAGTACCAAGCTAAAAAAAATATCTGCCTCACTGTGACATTGGTGCGCTGAAATGGAATGGACGTGCAAAGATGAACAGAAATAGAAAATGAGGGAACTCGGAATTTTTGCTGTTGCTTGTTTGCCTGGGATCTGCTTTCCAAGGCTGTATGCAAGTGGTTTTCTATTACGGGCCTTTGCCTTTAGACTTTTATATACCAATACCAGGTATGACTTTCATTTCCTTCTAGAATCATAGAATCATAGAATAAACAGGTTGGAAGAGACCCACCAGATCATCGAGGTCACTTTGTAGAAAATTTTTATTATTATTGAACGATTTTTTCAACAAATTTATAAAAATCTGTCATCAGCAGGACAGGGGAGATCAAATAAGGACTGATTTTTTTTTCCCCGAAATCATCTTAGAATAATATTGCATGTTCTAAGAGCATTTGGAAGTATTAGGATTCCCATAACATGATGAAGAAAAGCAGAATATAAAAAGGACTTTCAGTAATAACCTGAAGTATTATTGAATTGAGGCACTGTAGAGGGATAGAAAATGAATCACATTGGCACCTAATTCACATAACCATGTGGGGATTCAGGGCTGCAGAGACATTTTGTTGGAGATTAGCTCTGTTTTATTACAGGAACAGCCTGTTTGGTCAAACTGTTAGTAAAGTACTATCATTTAATTGTACTGTACCCTTTTCCTGGTTCTTTTTAATTGAAAACTTTGATAATAAGGATAACTTTTAAAGTACAGAGGTGTATGAGATCCTGTCAGGTCATGATCCAAGCAGGAAGGCCTTGGGTCCAGGACCAGTTGGTATGCATGTATCTGGGAATGAGAAGACCTGAAATAACTGAAGGCTTGAAATCACATGCATCTTGAAGTTTCAGAAACAATAAAGAAATTGGATTTGTAAATGTAAAACTGCAGGAGCCTAAGTGAGCAGTAACCTGCAAATCTGTGGTACCATTTAAAAGAATATGCAGCGAGTTCTGGGAGTCAACACAATTAATTTTTATCTGCTGACTGAGGGAAAATTATGAAACATGCAAGGAGTGCCAGGAATTTCATTACAGAGGCCTGCCATCTGCCTCTCTGCTTGAGATCAACATTTAGAATCATAGAATCGTAGAATCATAGAATCACAGAATGATAGAGTCACCACTTTGGAAAAGACCTCTTGGATCATCAAGTCCAACCATTCCCATTAATCACTAAACCATGCCCCTTTGCACCTCATATACCCATTTTTTAAACACCTCCAGGGATGAGGACTCAACCACCTCCCTGGGCAGCCTCTGCCAGTGCCCAATGACCATTCCAATGAAAATTTTTTTCTGATGTCCAGCCTGAATCTCCCCTGGTGGAGCTTGAGGCCATTCCCTCTTGTCCTGTCCCCTGTCACTTGGGAGAAGAGGCCAGCACCCTCCTCTCTACAACCTCCTTTCAGGTAGTTATAGAGAGCAATGAGGTCTCCCCTCAGCCTCCTCTTCTCCAGGATAAACAACCTCAGCTCTCTCAGCTGTTCCTCATAAGGCCTGTTCTCCAGCCCCCTCACCAGCTTTGTTGCTCTTCTCTGGACTCGCTCCAGAGCCTCAACATCCTTCTTGTGGTGAGGGGCACAGAATTGAACACAGGATTCAAGATGTCTTCTCATCAGTGCCGAGTCTAGAGGGAGAATAACCTCCCTGGACCTTCTGGTCACGCCGTTTCTGATCCAAGCCAAGATGCCGTTGGCTTTCTTGGCCAATGGGCCACTGCTGCCTCATGTTCAGTCGGTTGTCAACTAACACCCCAGGTCCCTCTCCTCCAGGCAGCTTTCTAGACAGACTTCTCCTAGTCTGTAGCTGCATAGGGTTGTTGTGCCCCAAGTGCAGGACCCGGCATTTGGCCTTGTTAAAACTCATGCCATTGGTCTCAGCCCAGCGGTCCAGCCTGTTCAGATCCCTTTGCAGAGCCTCCCTACCCTCCAGCAGATCAACACTTCCACCCAGCTTAGTGTCATCCGCAAACTTGCTAAGGGTGCACTCAATGCCTTCATCCAGGTCATTGATAAAGACATTGAACAGGGCTGGACCTAGCACTGAGCCCTGGGGACACCAGTTGGAATTGGCCTCCAGCTGGAGTTAACTCCATTCACCACAACTCTTTGGATGCAGCCAGAAGTGTTACTTCTTTTGAATTTCTCTATAGTCTACTGCAGTAAAGCAGCTGTTAAGACTGGATATGTTTTGGTGCTGACAGATGTATGAAGAACCCTGATAAAGTAGAATATTAGGTGTCATTAGACCAGCTGCGTGGGTCAGTAAAAAAAAGTTTGTTGTGTTGCACTTCTAGCAGAATATGAAGAGTCATCTACCTATCTCAGGATTTATACCAACACAGCAAAGAGGAAATTTCAATTCAAACATCACCAGGGGACTTGAGAAGAAGACTATCAAGTGATTCTGTATAATGCATGCAATAATGTTATCTTAAAAGCCCTGGAAGAAACAAGGAGAGCTTTATTCTACTCCTAAGAGTATCTGTAATGTTTAAGAAATCTGGACTAATATAATGGACTTCGTTGGAGCCACTGCTTGTACATGTCTGATGTGAACCTGAGCAGCTGATCTATATGAATGAGTTTCTGTTCTGCAGTCAAAAAATATGTTCATGGTTATTGCGAGCAGGAATTTATGAAGCTTTGGTTAACCAGCAATTTAGAGTTTATTAAGCTAAGATGTCAAACTTCCTCTTAATGCTTCATTATCAATTGATTAACAAAGTCATTAAAAGTATGTGTTACAATCAAATTAAGCTGCGACTTAATCAGATTTAAAATAATGACAGTCACACCTATTTACTAGAGCACGTAATGAGTAAAAATGCAAGAATAGAGATTTGGAGGTATGTATGCATACAAGATGTATCAGTGCTTAAGCAGATGGAGAGAGGCTAGCCTGAAAATTTCCCTCTTAAGGTTAAGGCGAATACTCACATTTCATGCACCAACATTCCAAACAGGCAATGGTCAGCTCTTGAGGAGGGATGACTTCACCAAAAAACCTTTTCATTTGCCATGTTAGCAAATGAGATTACACACTCTACCTGAGAGGCATCCCAGCTCTGAGGTAGAATACAGGTCTCAACCTTCTGTGATCCAAAAGAACCCAAAGACCCTTTTACGTAATTGCGTGCACACAGGACTTTGAGATAACTGACTTTTGTCAGATATTTGAATCTTTAAATTTTGATATATCAACATTCAATTTGGCTACACTTGGAAGATGTCTTACTATTGGGAATTTCTACTAGTTGCACCAGATGACTTCACCTGGGCCATGATCCAGGTATCAGATGTCGAGGGGAGGTGACCAATGGTCAATATCTATAGCAGTTGAGGACAGGGCCTCTTCCCAGGCACTCAGGACCCTGAGAGTCTGCAGGAATGCCCAGGTGCTCTGGATCCCTGCATTGCAACCATAGGTATTCTTTCCCCAGTGTGCTTCGTTGAGGTGACAGAGTATCAGCCCCTTTCTTCAGGAGATAAGAGAGTCTTTTTCCCTGTCACAACAATTTCAGGTAGGCTGAGGGTCTGCTTTGGCATCCTGGATAATTGCATTTATACAGTGGTACTTCTCCCTGTAAAGCCTGTATTCTACAGGATCAAATAGCACCCCAGAGAGGAGCGAGACCACAACGATATTTCATTTAACTTCAGAATCATGCCAAGAGATTTTTTAGGGCAATATAAACATAAACTTTAGTGATTTACTTATCTTTTCACTGCCACAGAGTTGCAGCATGAACAAATGAAGACCTGGAAAAATCTGATGGAAGTTGTAATCTACAAGAGAATAAAAAAAAATCCTTCAAGTTTCTATGCTCAGACTCTAAAAGAAGTCTACAGAACTAACAATGAAGGAGGAATTAGTTTTTTTTCAGACAAAGAAATCAAGCATTCAACATTAAAGATAAAATTACTTCTTAATTGTATAGCACATACAAAGAGACAGCAGAAAATGAATGCTCTCAAGCCAGTTCCTTGGTATTACTGAAAATAATTATGGTTTGAAGAAAGTCAGGGAGGAGTTACAGGTAGGAGGGGAATTATAGAAGGAGTGGGAAAGGGCTCTTAGTGAGCTGCCAAGGAAAAGGAGGGCAGGTTCCTCATGCCTCAGATGAAAATATGACCCAAGGAACATGTACTCTGGATCTTGTCCAGTGACTGCAGGATAAGCAGAGAGTAGCTGGTATGACCTAAATTCACAGCACTCTTTAAGACCTGCTTCAATTCGAGAATTAAGAATCAGTTCCACTCACCATGGGAAATTCCTGAGAGTGCAGTCCTTGTGCTGATACCTTGAGTTGTACATACTGCATTTTTTCTGCATATATTGAAATACTTTGTAGTTATCATACCACTAATACTTTCTGAAAGCGCTCTAAAAACATGACACACTGGGGCTTAGTGATTTATTAGTTCTATAACACTTGCTGAACTTATGATAATTTTTTTCCATGCCTTAATGATTAGCTCCATACCACAGGCTGAACACTGAAATCCTGCTGAGATCCATCTGGTTTCTGTCTCTTTTTCATCAGTGCAGATATAGCATGGGGCAAATTCTGTTCATCCTGTGTCTAAGCAGGCTTAACTATTGTTACACAGGATGGAATAGAAAGCAGCTAGGGAAGTTGGGAAATAAAATAGGGTAATTCAAATAGAAACCTGATATTCTGGTAAATCTCTCTTGGCTAAACAAGACATTCCTCATGCACTTGACTGAGAATATGCTAGAATAAATGTCATCAGTTTGACTGTCTCTAAAGATGTATAATATTATTACACTATTATTATTAATACAGTTCTGCAAGCAAATAAGTTATAAAAAAAAGTGATTCTCCACTGCCTTCATTTCTTTGCTGTGTTTTGGCTCTTTCTCTTCACTCTTGCTGCTGATGATTTTTTTTGTTGTTTTAATTTTTTTATTATTCTCTCTATGTTAAAGTGTAACCAGGTTTTTGGATGGAAATTAATTTCTAGATCAAAAGTCTCATCATTTAACTCTGAACAGTCTGATATGTATAGATCACACAGATACTGTTATTGTCTTTGGTGAAGTTTTTAATACTTTTGTTTGATACTCTATAAAGCAGCATACCTAAGCAGGATTATTGTTATGTCCTGTAAATTTAGTGGAGAATAAGTTAAGACTTTTTCTTTGTTTGAGTGACTTGATTTCAAATGATACACAGCGGCTGAATATTTGTGCCAGTTCCAGTTGTTCCCATTGTTTAATGCGAAACCATATTTTACTGAGGTCATCTAAGTGGCTGGCTCAATGATCACATAATATTCTTACCAATATCTGTTGATTTCTATAGCTATCTGTTGAAGCAGCCAAGATCAACTGCTCAAAGGATGAAAAGGGCAGTTACATGCACCATCTGATCCTCAGAGACTAGGAACGTGATAGCAGCTGTTGGATGTCTTGTGACAGGAGTCATGTTTGGTAATGTCTATGCAAAATCTAACAGCCATCAGCTCCCAGGCCAGCCTCTGTTGTTTAGGTACCCCATCCCAAGGGACTGCAAGTATAAACAGCAAAAGGCTGCTTTAACACTCCAGATTCTACTAATGAAGCAGCGCAACACACATGGATGAAAATACAATGAGCTGGGACGCACTTTCCTATGGTGCAACCCATAGCATGACAATACAAGTAGCAATGAAGCCTTAAGTTTCCTGTAAAATTTATTTTGAGACATCCCAGAAGATGACAGGCTTGACAGCTGTAAGGTGGTGAAGATAACCTGAGAGCTTGCAGGGAAGGAAAACTCATCTCAGGGAAACAAAGAGGCAAGTTGTCCTTCAGGGACTACTGATTCTGAATAGTGTTATGTCCCTTGCCCACAAATTTCTGGCACTCTGGTCTCAGTAGGGATCTCACCATGTCTGTCCAAAGCATTCTGTGGATTTTTATGTCCACCTATCTATCAAAATTATAGAATCATAGAATCTTAGAATCATAGAATAACCAGGTTGGAAGAGACCCACCGGATCATCGAGTCCAACTATTCTTATCAAAAGCTAAACCATGCCCCCCAGCATCTCGTCCACCCGTGCCTTAAACACCTCCAGGGAAGGTGACTCAACCACCTCCCTGGGCAGCCTGTTCCAGTGCCCAATGACCCTCTCTGTGAAAAATTTTTTCCTAATGTCCAGCCTAAACCTCCCCTGGCGGAGCTTGAGGCCATTCCCTCTTGTCCTGTCCCCTGTCACTTGGGAGAAGAGGCCAGCTCCCTCCTCTCTACAACCTCCTTTCAGGTGGCTGGAGAGAGCAATGAGGTCTCCCTTCAGCCTCCTCTTCTCCAGGCTAAACAACCCCAGCTCTCTCAGCCGCTCCTCATAAGGCCTGTTCTCCAGCCCCTTCACCAGCTTTGTTGCTCTTCTCTGGACTCGCTCCAGAGCCTCAACATCCTTCTTGTGGTGAGGGGCCCAGAACTGAACACAGGATTCAAGGAGCGGTCTCACCAGTGCCGAGTACAGAGGGAGAAGAACCTCCCTGGACCTGCTGGTCACGCTGTTTCTGATCCAAGCCAAGATGCCATTGGCCTTCTTGGCCACCTGGGCACACTGCTGGCTCATGTTCAGTCACTGTCAACCAACACCCCCAGGTCCCTCTCCTCCAAGCAGCTTTCCAGCCAGACTTCTCCTAGTCTGTAGCTGCACAGGGTTGTTGTGCCCCAAGTGCAGGACCCGGCATCTGCCCTTGTTAAACCTCATGCCATTGGACTCTGCCCAGCGGTCCAGCCTGTTCAGATCCCTTTGCAGAGCCTCCCGACCCTCCAGCAGATCAACACTTCCACCCAGCTTAGTGTCGTCCGCAAACTTGCTAAGGTCATTGATAAAGACATTGAACAGAGGTGGACCCAGCACTGAGCCCTGGGGAACCCCACTTGTCACTGGCCTCCAGCTGGAGTTAACTCCATTTCCCACCACTCTCTGGGCCCTCCAGCCAACCAGTTTTCCACCCAGGAGAGTGTGCGCCTGTCCAGGCCAGAGGCTGACAGTTTCTCAAACAGAACGCTGTGAGAAACTGTGTCAAAGGCTTTTCTGAAGTCCAGGAAGACCACATCCACAGCCTTTCCCTCATCAAGCAGCCGAGTCACTTTGTCATAGAAGGCAATCAGGTTAGTTTGGCAAGACCTGCCTTTTGTGAACCCATGTTGACTGGGCCTGATCACCCAGTTCTCTTGCATGAGCTTCATGATAGCACTCAAGATCACCTGCTCCATGACTTTCCCTGGCACTGAGGTCAGACTGACAGGCCTGGAGTTACCTGGGTCCTCCCTGCAACTCCCTCCCTGCAAAAATACAAGAGTTTTACTCCCGTGGTTTTTGTTCTACTTCACCATTATCTTTTCACAAGGTTAGCAGCTGTATTACAGTGCTTATTTTCCAGCATTGTGATCAGCTGAGGGGCTGCTGTATGGCAGCAGTATTACTTCATTTCATCTTGTTGTCTGCTGGTTCAGACTATAAAATCAGGAAGCTGGGAAACCCTTCATTTTCCCAGGAAGCCCCAGATTCCCTCTTTCAGTCTCTGTCGGATAAATGCAAATTTGAGATTTTAATGAAATTGTGTCTCCTTCTTTCTCTAAAGAAATATTGCCTGCTTCTCAGATAACCATTGCATTATTTTCCTGTCTCTCTCTGTTCAAGTACAAAATGATAAAGCAGGAACTGTGCCAGCTGAACTACATAGATAGCATCCAGCCCTCAGAAAACTGAAACTGGAATTTTAAGCGTTCTTCATTAGCTCTTCAGAACAAGTTTTGTGACAAATGTGACCTTGGTTCTTTGTTGACACATTATCGTTGAGCTTACTTTGATTTTGGTAAGGTGTTCACTCCTTGAAATGTTAGTGTGAAAACACCTTTCTACTTATGGGTTGTGTTTGCTCCTTGTAATCTGACACTGCAAAGGGCCACAACAAAGTCTGAATTATGTTTAACCCCCTCTTACAATGGCAATAATGCATTTCTTTCTTTAATTAAGTTGATAGTGTTAAAAAGACATCTATCGTGGGTACTTTAGACCCACAGAAAAATCTTTTTGAGCCTGAAACAGATCAATGTAAAGAATTAGGCAGATTTTTTTTTTTTTTTTGGCCTTAGGACAGAAATACGAAGAAGTGAAGGAGAATTGTGAATGATCAGATATCCTGGCTTTGTTGTACTATTCTAAATTAGGACAAATATTGGCCCAAAACTATTGTTTGAATTCATTTGATCAGGAAATAAGGTGCATGCAAATAAAATTTCAACAGGAATTTTAAAATTAGTTCTACTAGCTAACTGCTACTTTATGCTCCAAAAAGTTATTTAGGCCATATGTGGCTTATATTTAGAGGTATTTAGGTGCCTGGAACAAAAGGGGTTTGGGGAAACTTCTAAGAACCCGGCCTTTAGCAGAGACAGCAGAGTGCAACTGCTGAAAGACTGTTCAAGTGAAGTGCAAAGATACTCTTAACACACACAACTGCATGATTTTTTCTTCCTGTTGGCAAACTTGCTGTTTCTGCACATTTTTCAGGATATAGACTAAAGAAATGAAAAAGCTACTGATTTTCCTTTTTAATACCAAGACAGTGCAAATACTTTTGCTACTACAGAGTTTCCAGTGTTACACCTTGTGAACTGTGCATTTATTTTAAGTGCTAAGGGCACCATATCACTTTTGAATAAATACTCGGGTACTTAGAGAGCTCCCTATTCCTCTCATCATATCCTCCTGTGGAAAGAGATTGGGATGTTTGTAAGCATCTCTCTTTCATTATGCTTTCGAAATCTGTCATTTAAGGTTAAAATTCTTAGGGGTATCAACTGAAAATACGCTTCCTGTTCACATATAGGAGGAAGTAAATGCTAAAGGACAATGTCAGATCTTTTCAATGGATTTTACTTTTTACACAGTTACATAGAAATTATTCTTCCTCTCATGGGCCTGAAAGCAAGTTATTTTCTGCTGAATTTGACAGTAGCCATTTGCCAGGCAGTTACTCCTCTGCAGAAAGAGGTAAAAATAATGATTGATGAGTAATAAGATGACTATAATCAGGCAGTTATTTGATGTGTGCAGTATTTTACTACACCAAAACATTTGTATTTATTTGTAATCATAGTTAATGATGACAGCACATAATTTGGAATTTATAAATTGAAAGATAGAGATCACAAATTATATTTAATAAGTCTTTCAGTCTGTTAAGGCCAGACACAGACACTGATATTCAGATCTTAGATTTTATTACCTGGACATCACAGATATAAACAAGATGTTGAAAGAAAAATCATCCAGCTCAGTTCTTAAAGTTACAGTTCTAGAGGTTATGTTCAAAATCTTTGAAGACTGGCAGGAATTGTCCTTCTTAAGTTATTTAAGCCTTCCTTGTTAATTCAGCTTCCTTGTATTGCCCCGTTTCCTCCCCTTTATCCTTATTCAACCCTCTTGTCATTTATGATTATAGTTCATGCATTTTGGGAGATCCTACCTAAGATGTTACCAGCTGCAGTGGTCTTTCAAATTCTACTTTTCACAGGTAACCTGGTAGCTCACTATGCTCTCAGGTATGCTTTTTGTGTCACTGTTTATGGTACAAAAATAACTTGTAGTTATGTAACATTTTATCCATGTAGAAGAATTTCTAAGGTAATATCTAGGTAGGTTTCAAAGATCTACAAAAGACTGAACAAGTCAAGAGTCTCCTAATTATAGTGAAGGGAAAATAAGTTCAGAGAAGACTACAGGCAAGGTTGTGAGTTATTAGTCAGTTTTTATGAATTTACTAGAATATAAACCTGATGCATTTCCGGATTGTGCCTCCTTACTTTGAGATTGAGAATTAATACAATATAATTTATAGTGCCATGTTTCCCCAGTACTTTGGAAGCGTTTCTTGCCTAATTTAAAACTTCAAATCCGGAGATACAGGGAGAAACAGTGTAGTGTTGTCTCTGGCAGTAATGTGAGAGCAGGCGCACAGGCTTTTGAAGGGAAGAGAGTGCACTGTTCTCTCAGCAATATAGTCTACATGACTCAGGCACTTGAATTTGTCTGATACTCCATTATGACAAGCTGCGGTAATAGCTTCTGCAATGAAAAGCCTGATTTCTGATAAGCTTTGCTGTTAAGAGAGAATCACAGACTGTCCTCTTTGCAAGGGATATAGGAGCTTCATTTGGATCCAGTGTATTATCTTATTCACCAAAGTTTCACTCATAATACTGTCTGAGTCCTGCTTTCTTCATAAAATAAACACCAGAAAAAGGGAACCTCCATTATAAACAAGTGAGTCAGATGGGTACAATATCTGATATACACAAAAGCATAACTATTTCAGGTAACAGAACCCTATAAGATACACTCTGTTGTAGACAGAGACATCCTAAATGAATGAATTTATTTAAGTGACAAGGTCATACATTTAGCAGGCTTCTACTTAGCAAAAATGCAGATAATGAACAGAAGCCTGAACTGTGCGAAGAGGAGGTAAATTGTCACAGCAATTCATCACAGGCTCTTTTTGACCATGTTCTGGGAGACTCAATAGATTTTGAATTTCTATACAAATAAACTGGCTTTTCCTAAACAGTTTCTTTTTTTAAAAGTACATATAGCCTCTGCTCAAATAATATAATTATTTTGCTATGTGAGTTTATTATTCTTCAGGATCCTCACCCTCCCCAGAAGAGGCAAATTGATCAGAAATGGAAATTACTTGTCAGAATGCAAATTATCCATTTCTGCCTAGTATGTTATGCTGTTTTCTGATTCACAGACAGACAGGATGTAACCGAGGAAAAATCAGCACTGTAAGAGGACTCAACATGTTTTGCACCATGCTGGATGATTTTCTCCTTGAGGATACTCTGTAGAAACAGCCCACTGTCTAAGTCTCTCCATGTAGGTCCTGAGTGTGCTCTGGGCTGGACACAGGGTTAGACTCCTCAGCTTACTTTTCCTACAAAGGGGAAGATCTGAGTAGTGTGTTGAGCGTATCCTTTAAAACAAGAGAAAGACCAAGCCAACAATCTGTAAGTTCAACCATTATTCCCCTCTATTCCTCTCTGGTGAGACTTCATCTGGAGTGCTGTGTCCGGTTCTGGAATCCTCAACATAAGAAGGAGACGGAGCTGTTGGAACACGTCCAGAGGAGGCTACAAAGATGGTCAGAGGCCTGGAACATCTCCTATCCAAGAAGAGGCTGAGAGAGTTGGGCTTGTTCAGTCTGCAGAAGAGAAGGCTTCAAGGAGATCTTATAGTGACCTTCCAGTACCTGAAAGGAGCTACAAGAAAGCTGGGGAGGGAGTATTCATAAAGGCTTGTAGTGATAGGATGAGGGGGAATTTGCATAAACCGGAGAGGGGCGGATTTAGACCAGACATTAGGAAGAATTTCTTCCCCATGAGAGTGGTGAGACACTGGCCCAGGTTGCCCAGAGAAGCTGTGGCTGCCCCATCCCTGGAGGTGTTCAAGGCCAGGTTGGATGGGCCTTAGGTAACCTGATTTAGTGGGATGTCCTTGTCCATGGCAGAGGGGTTGGAACTAGATGATCTTCAAGTTTCCTTCCAACCCTAATGATTCTATGATTCTGTAGTCCCAGGCTGGAGATGTCTCATCACTCATAAGCAGGTGGACGGTTGCTGGTTTGAGAGTGGCACTGGCAGTCAATTAATAGTTTTCTCAGTCTTGCTGAATTTGATACAGCAGTTTATTAGTATCTGTTGCGCGTTTATGTGAAAATTTACTAGGGTAATGCTTTCAATAGTAAGGAATAATGGTATGGGTACAAGCACATGAAGAACCAAAACAATTTTAACCCTTCTGCTATGGTTACTACAGTCAGTTACTTTATTAACAACAGTCATGTTAGGTATGTTCTTTTAAGACCAGTCCCTAGTACACTCTTAAGAGTACCATTATGTATGACTTTGTACCAGTATGTCTTTGGCAATGCAACTACTATTGTAGAGGTTTTTACTTAGGAATGAGAGTGCACAAGGTGGGAATTTGTACTGGTATTTCTCTAGCAGTACAATTATTCTATTAAATCTTTTCCAATACATATTTTTATACAAGTAATCCTTGACATTTCCAGCATAATGAGTAATGTCACTGTACATGAGAAAATAGGAACAACATAGAGTCATAAATTTAACAGAGATTTACAGAGATAATAATCACAGAAAGTAAATCCATATTTATTCAGCCAAATATATTATTTTGATGCTAACACAATGGTCCTAGGAATGGAAGTCATGTGATTTTAAAGGAAGAATTTCGCAATATGTAGAAAGAGAGTTTTAAGAAAGTAATGGGCAGGAGACTAAGAAGCTTAAGTAGTTAAAATAAAAAGTGACCACTCAAAGAAAGTTTTCCAAGCATTTTATAGTAATTTGTATCAGTAAACAAAGTCAATTGAATTTTGTTATTGAAATGAACAAAATATACTAGTGAGTATAACCCAGAATATCAATTGCAATATCTCAGAATCAGCACTATACCTCTGCTGTTAGTGGAGAAAAGTCAGAATCTGAATATTTGCTATCTGGATTTTGAAGAGCCCTTATGAGCAGGCATTGTCTAATCCAGGACCACATGTGTGATTAATCCTTCCAAGTCAAGGTGTTTGCTAATGCCTTAAGAAAACTGTTTATCTTCATTCTGGAGAACATACCCAGAACTGCAATAATAATCACTGTCTTTCATTTATTGATGCAAAACAGCATGGCATTTGCTGAAAGCCCAGCAGGAAAAAATGGATTTTTATTTAGCATATACATAAATTTAGCCAAAAAACCAGAATAGTGATTTGAAAAAATTTTGCACTTTCTCGTTATATAAGATGTGTGAAATGTGAATGATGGATTAATGCAAATTAACTGATTTTTTCCATGCTAAAAGACCTCACTTATGCAGCAGGCAGGAAGGAAAAGAAGAATACCATCAAAATACCCTTTATAAAGGATAAATGTTGAGGTTGAAGTTTTGCTGCAGAGCGACCTGGTGACTGTACTCTATCAGTTTCCTAACAGCTCTATTTATCCTGCTGACATGTATCATTTGTGTTTGAATTCCTCTAGCTATGGAGATGAACCATAGTTTTGATTTGAAAGGCTTGCGTCATCTGGATTCATACGGCCTTGGATAGTTAATTTTACATGGAGAGGAACTAGAGATTATACTTAATAGCTCCACTGCCTGTCTAGCAAAAGATTTACAAAACACAGTGTTTCTTTATACGGAAATTATTCTGTCAGATGGAAGGTATAAAACTGTCTGAAAAATATTGCTGGTTTAGCTAGAGTCATTCACAAGTAATAGGTCTGAGTTGTCTCAAAGCAAACAGATGGCTTTATACAGCAGAAGGCAAGCAGAAAGAAATGCTCAATTCTGTAAATCAAAATTGGAGGAGTCTATGAAATCATGATTCAAATCATTAATATAAAGATCAGCATTAATACAAGGACCTAGAAGCAGCACGTTTATATTCGAAGTAGGCATTAGGTATTTTAAGAATTCAGGCCATGAAATGAACACTTTGCAGAACAATGCCATTTTCCTTTTACAACCATGAGAAAGAAAAATCAGTCAAATTACAGCTTTTCTCTTCCTTAGAATTATTAGGAAAATTCACAGCACCCAGCAAAGCAGTGTCAGAATTTAACACCAAGCATACTCTATAATCATAACACTTCAAGATTATACATTTTGAAGTCTTGTATAAAAGCAAGGCTTCATTCCCTCAATTTGGGAACAGCTTTGAGTGACTGCTTGTGTTTCCTCCCTACCTATCCCCATAGAGAACTCATTACCAAAACCAAATGGCTGGTGGAAGTCCCAATCCTGGATTCTTGTAAAGCTCTGAAATTCACAGATTTAACTTTATTTCACTGGAGGTGTACAAAATCACCAGTTGTTTTATGGCATGCAGGCAGTGGATAGGAAAGGGAAACAAATGGATGAGGAATCAAACTTCTTTGCTTCTTGCAGAAGTGGGAAGCAGACTTTAGTTTTGATGTATCACAAATAACAGAGCTACACTAGCTTATTTACTTTAGTGACTCTTTTTCCCTCTCCTGCTAAAAAAATACTATGCCAGACTGCAGAGATTAGGCCTCATAGAGCTATCTCTCTTAGACAGTCATCCTCTTTCTGCAGCTGAAAGACCATGGCGTAGTTCTAAGACTACTCAGGATGTTGCTGCCTGCAGCAGAAAAGGAGTGCTGGAAACTGTGATGAGAGAAGAATAAAGGAAACCTCAGGCAGACTCATAAGTCATTGGTTCATGAACAAAGCAGGTGCAATTTCTCTTTTTCAAGCACTCACTACAAGCAAAAATCTGAAAACTTGTCTGACTAAATTTAGATCC
Source organism: Phaenicophaeus curvirostris (assembly GCF_032191515.1). Lineage (NCBI taxonomy): Eukaryota > Metazoa > Chordata > Aves > Cuculiformes > Cuculidae > Phaenicophaeus > Phaenicophaeus curvirostris. The sequence goes on from NC_091431.1 coordinate 20,659,359, forward strand.
TGCATCATAATACAAGGTAGAATCTTGCTGAAGCAATACTTACATACGTCTTTCCCCTTCTATCTGCCAGTTTGCTCTAGCTTCTCTCTTTTAGTTTGTATTAAATTACATTTATGCAAATGATACCGTTAGAACTTCAAATAGATCCCCAAAACATTTGATGATCATCCTGAAAAAATTGTCTTGATATCTGTTGGGTACTCATAGACAATATTTTCAGAAACAGATCTTGTCCATAAGCAATTATAGCTAGTAATGCCAAAATTGTTCTGCATTATGGTGGCGCTTTGGACTTACATTAATAAGAAAACAGAACAGCCAGCTCTATTTGTTTACTGAAAGTATAATTCCAAAACTTTTCAGTTTCTGACTTATGTTCTGTGGCCTCTAAGAGGATCATTTCTCATTGAATGTGTGTAAAGCATGTTATGGTTGTATTAGTACCACAAACACGCACACAGAAGATGTCCTTCTGTAAAAAAACAGTGCTGCCCTAAATAAATGCAAACTCAGTGAATCACTCACACTGGAGCTGAATCTGCTAGGACTTGGGAGAGACTAGAAGAAATAAAATTGCTTATTGCTTCACTTTCCTGTCTGATTCATGGAAAAAAGATTAATTTCAATATGTTACCCTTTAAACATTGTGTTAGGACTTACACAACAGAGAACATTTTTCAAATGCTGAACATCAATAAACCTGAGATTGTACCCAGCCTCAACATATTGCAAAGTATACCTCTGAAGTAGTTGATAGTTTCTCATTGTCTTTTTTTCTGGACATCTTTGCTCAACAATGTCCATCTACTCACAAGCACAGATGAAGCAGCTACTTTTCTTCTTGGTTTACCTACAGGTGGCCAGATGCTCATTTATTACCTTCAGAAATCCATTGCAGATAATCTTCTGCACAGTTCACCACTTGACATTAATTGCACCCAGGTTCAAGGCCTTGTAAGATCAGGAAGTATTTTATTGGTTGTGAAAGCAAAGATCATTCCACAGGGTCCAGATGGCTAGCGTCCGAATTTTCAGGTGTCATGGGGGGATGATGGCTTATTCTCTTTCTGTGGGTAACATAGAACTCTTCTAATCTGGCATGTGTGCAGCACTGAGAATCATGTAACAGAAGTGTGGGATGTGTTTTTGTGGGGAGCAGGGAGACTGTACAGAGGTGTTTTGGCAGCACTGGGTGTGAATGCTGGGTACCTGGTTTTACTTTGTTTCTGAAGATGGCAGCGCAACTGGGGTGAGCTGAACCACAGTGATCTGTGAGTGGGTTTGGGGATTTGCCTGGTGTGTGCACACAGGTTCCCTCAGTCTCTGCTGTCCTTGCAGTTGTTCCACAATAAGCAGGGATGATTCCAGATAAAGGCAAAACGAGCAGCTGCTAAACTCAATAAACTGCTAAGGGCCATGAGGTACTATAGCCTATAATTCTTGTGGCAGAGCCAGAAAACCACAGTTTGCAGCTCCTGCAGGACTGTCTCTGAACATATGCCACCAACGGTAACTGCTGGAAGGATCCCTCCCAGAAGGCATCCTTGTCCTTCTCCTGTCATTTCACAAGGTCTGTTTTACAGCCTTTCTTTTAATGTCATGACCCCTTGGGTAGAAATATTGACTGGCTGTGAAAATAGCCTGCATAATGTACCACACTTAAAGATTCAGTGCTTATTATATAAACTTAAATCAAACAATACAGTAGAGGAGATCTGATAATTATTATGGTCATTAAAAATAGAATTGTATTTAATAGGAGGAAAAGATAACTTTCTAGTGTCCTAAATTTGTATGTAGTATGTATCCATATAAAGCATTCCAAATCAAATTAGAAAGATTAATTAAGTTTTCTCATTTAACTGCCCTAATAAATTTAATTATAGCATTAGAAAGAAAAAAATCTTCAATCTTATCTACAATCTACAAACAATCAGAAATGGAAAAAAAAGGCCAGGGGGCTTTTTCCATATCCTGTGCATGTTTTGCTCTGATTATAAAGTTCTTTTTACTTACAACTATTCTAGCCTGTAAAAATTATCATATTGGCAATAAACCACTAATTTGTGGGCAACTTGTTCATGAGACTGCATATCAGAATATATGTATCTCATATCTAGAAATCCAGGTATGCTTGTGACAGTGATTGTCAGAAAAACATACTTGGCAGCCAAAACTGAAGTGGCCTCAAGTTTTTGTTCTGTTCCTCCATAGGCATTGCTAATAAATCCTTTTAAAAGAGAATTTTCTTGCTCAGAATTTTGTATTGATCAAAAGGGAACTTTGAAGCAGCAGTGCTTTGATAGAGTGGAACCTTACTGTGTCTCTTTTCTTTGGAGTAAGCAGCTTTATGAAATTTGTTTTATTTTGGATAATACAGCAGCAACCAAGGATTTATATACTTAAGACCCGTGTTTCCTTATATAAGCTTTACATGGATTTCAATATAAGGTATTTGTACCGAAAAATTGCTACAAAAGCAAATTCACTTGGTATTTTTCAAATAAATGTAGAAGTTCATAATACAGTTTTTTTCTAACTACAGTAGAACAATATGAGCAGTAAATATATATTTAAATACTTGTCATGTGATTCTTTGTTTATTTGACTAACATATGACAGCATAAGTTTCCTCTGATTTGTTCGTCATATTCTCTAATGTATCTTCAGCATTGATAATCAATTGGACTTCCTGATTATCTTCTAAATTGTCAAAGTAATAGCCAGTCCCTGGATTATCTGCAAATCCTTTCTTATCAGTACTGTTTGGGTGTCACTTGTCAGCAAAGTAACATTAAAAGTGTCTCAGAGGTCACTGGAGATAATATTTTTAGATGTAAAACATCCAAGCCTGTCACAAAAATAGTGATAGTTCTAAAAGTAAGTTTAAAACTTACTTCAGTATAATGTACTTTAGTTGGTTTCTAAGGTGTCCTTATTTTCTCTCTTAATTATTTTCCCAATGATGCTTAGATTTCAGTCACAGAGATGAGGGTTAGAGCAGTCTTCACAAACGCCAGCCGTCTGCTGCATTCTTCAGAAGAGTCCTGAGCATTGCAAACACTGGTTTTGTTGATGAGAATTGAGAATCAGCCTTGCCCTACCTTGTATGCCTTTGAGTTTCTAGAGTTATGAAAGCATAATTTTCTGAACAGATTTGAATCTTCCTGAGGAGTCATACCACCAGCTACCATAGGCTTTGTAGAAAGGTGACGACAGGAGAAGAAACTTCAAAGTAACTGCAAACAAACAAGCAACCAAGCAACAACATACACTACTGTTAGATTATGTGCTAATTCTTTAGTGCTTACTAAAGTGAGTCATCCTGCTGAGAAGGTACAAGGTCAGACTCTGCATTTACATGATGAATGAATGTGATTTTCTAATAAGCAAACAGATTTTTTTTCTATGCCAAAATCGGTGGGTTTTAATGCTGTAAGTTTTCCTAGTGAGTATGAAATGACACAGTTGACTGCATTCAGGAAGAGGGACATATTTCTTCTAGTAATTGAGATCTTCAGGGATGTGGAAGAAATAAATACTTTTGAATTCAGGTCTTAGCAGTTGAGTTAGAATTCAAATAACTCAGAAGTAGCTTTTTATGCACTTCTCTGCAACATTTCACTTAAATCTGTGCTTTCAGTCAGTGAGTTTCAACTCCAGTTTTGTACCCTGCAAATATGCACATGCTTTCTTATCTGCTTTGAACTTAAAAAGACCACTCATAGTTGGTAAGTTTAACATGCATGCAACAATTTGCAATTCTTTTTGTGGTTTTGGTTTCCATCTAAAAATTACTATAGCTCAGACTTAGCTAGAGCTGATTTTATGTAAGTGTGATCACTCCTTGATTATTGGCCAAATTTTATTGTTTTTAATGTACTTGCTTTAAAGCGAGGAAGCCAGTGGAAGAAAACGGAGGCCGTGCAAGTGTTTATGATTAAATTAGTTGCTCTATGAAACATTTAACCTCTTTATTTTAACATGAAGTTTATCAGCAGTGGAGAACAAAACAATGTTTTGTAGGAAGACAGATAGATATTCTTTTCCAAGGCCTATACTTCAAATGACCTCTAAAGACCACTCCTGCAGAACAGTCCAGAGTTTGAAAAGTGACTGTCTGCATGATTAATGGTAGGTGGTATTTCAAATGGCGCTTTTTTCCTAGTAAAATTGTTTAGGGAAACAAAAAAAAAAACCACAAAAAACAAAGGCATCAAATAATGTATATTTTGATTTACAACCTTTTTATGGCCTTGGCCATAAAATTTTCTGCTCTGTACAGGTATTTTGGCTTTCTTGCATACTGGCATGCACCTAGCAGGGAAAAGAACTGTAACTGGCTTTGAAAACACAGTTTCATTGCTAATGCACTGTTAAACGTAGCAGATATGTGCAAAGAGGGAGTATGTATGATTACTGTGAACTTTTTAGGCTTTCAAGAAATAGAGGAAGTGTGGGCTTTGAATCATTAGCTCAGGAGAAAGTGAGTTCGTCTTTGGTATAGGACAGAAATATAAGAATGTGAAGGATGATTGTGTTTCAGTTTTTTTAATTCTTAAAGGTTTATTAGTGCTTAATTTAGAAAAGCAGTTGAGTCAAGTTGTGTTAGTCTATTTTGGTTACATTTGTTCACTTTTCAGCAGGTCTTTCTTTCTTTGTGCTTCATGTTTAGTAACTCCAGAATTTCTCTTACTATCTCAGTGTAATATTCAATGAACTACTGTCAATGATTAGCTCCCTGGTCTGAGACCCAATGATGTTCTTGATTACCGTATTTTTTCCCATTTTATTTTTATTCAGTATCTTGGTATACACACTACTCTTTCTTGCTGGTTTTGGATGTCATTTGGAAATATCCAACCTTTTTTTTGCTGAGGGATAAGCCATAGATCTGCAAACACTAGTAAGAAGAGATGAAGAAAGAACATCAGCAGAACCTTTTTTGAATATCAATCATTAGTAGCCAAGTAATGTACTAAAGCCTGATAATTTTGGCACTATCAGAGTTAGGAAGAGCACTTACATCTACTTCAGGAGTAGGAGATTTAAAAAAAAAAAGCATTAGGAAGCGATTTGTAATAACGACTCAGATCATAAGTGAAGTTTCTAACTTCAATCAGTCATTTTCCTCATTTCTTTCCCTCACCTTTATTCTTAAGTCAAATGGAGACGTATTACATCTACTTAGCTGACTTACAGTGCTCTCTTTTCCTCTTCCCCCAGAAGGCAGAAAGTGCTACGTATTTCCAAGACTTTAGCCAATAAATACTGCTGTTTTAACTAGCATGTTAAAGGACATTCTCATAAATAAAAGACTAAATCCATACAGTAAATAAGAAAAGAATATCATTGAAAGTAACAGGATCCAACACAGGCCACAGTCTTCTTCAAGTGATCAACAGAATATTTTTTCTCTAAAATCTTAATTTGTTTCCCAAAGAGCCAAGAGTCTCATTGCTGGTGTCAAATCGTGCTGACATTCCCTCTTGAATCTTAATTCTGCACATTACAAAAACTTAATTAGATATAGGCATTAATAGTCTTGTGGGGATTATTACTGCTGCATTTAGTAAGGGGATTTTACATCTATCTGGAGTCATTAATCTCTTTATTATTACTGTTACTTGATTGTATTTATCTGTGAAGTTGTCTTGTGTATATGATTCCATTTGATTGACTGATCGTGTTTTGCAGTATGCAGAGCTTAACAAGTGTATGCTAAAGCACTAGATACATGATTAATGACTCTGCTTACTGATATGTTGAGGCCAGGTCCTGCTTGTGAGCTTTTTTTTTGAGCTCTTAAAACATCTGTTGCAACTGGTAAGATTGGCAAGGAGGGTAGCATGTGGTTTGCATCTTGCTGTGACTTACAAACTTAACTGTTGCTGAATATGTAACTGCTGCTTCATGTTGATGATAATGCTGCTGGCTTGCTTCCCTTGCCTAGGATCTTCTCCCTGTTTCAGAGGCTTATGGATGGTATTTTTGTACGGATTTGGTAGTTTTGCTTGAATTTTTAAGATGTTATTCTTCATGTACCTGCAAACTTAAGTGAGGGTTAAATTTAGCAAATTTCTGGATAGTGTGGCCCTGGTTTGGTGAAAATTTAATTGTATGTTCTGAATTACTTTGACTCAAGCCTCAATAAAGCCTATATTTATGTGAATCTATATAATGTTCAGGCATGGACTTAGGAAGGGAGCAGAGCCTTTGCTGCTTTGAACTGTCTTGTGCTCACTAGGGAGGTGGGGAGCACATAGTGTGAGGTAAATACACTGCCTTAGAATAAGTAGCACTGCTTGGTTTTCAGTAGCTTAAAAACCAGCCCAGATACTAGGGCAGGTTGAGACTGCACGGCTAGCCCTAGAGCAAATATCCTCTGGTCCTCTGAAGGAAGGTGTCTGTATGTTCTTTTTCAGACAATTAATTGAACTTGCTCTGTCCCTTGGTTTGAACTATAGTAAATGTATTGGAAGACTGCCAGCTGTGGAGTGGGTTTGCCAGTGCCTTACTTGCAAAACGGCTGAATTTCTGGTTAAGTTAAAGCACAGTCCTGTTTTTAACCTGCAACTGCAGTCTGCTAGCATGGAAGTTGTTAGCATACAACAGAAATACATATATCTAGTCTAGAGATGCTGATTACTGTCTTATGCTCTCATTCAGTTAAAGGATTTTATGATTTTCAGAAATCAATGAATCCCTTATGCCCTCTTAATATGCAAATGGAAATTCAAAGTCCTACAGAAAATAAGTAATACAACATTTTTTTTTAGCTATAAAATGTATGTAATGATCCTGTGAATGAACTATACTTCTATATGTTCTCAAATGCTTGTATTTCATAATGTTGATTTATATTCTAGCTAATGTGGGGTAGGACACATGGACACAAGCCTGCCCAATAATGTTCAGAATATGATTGTTGGATTTAGCCAGTGTAACGGCTGAATCCCCTGTAAAACCCTGGTGTTGTCATTTTTCCAGAAACCTATTTTGATAATTCTAGGGATTAAATGACAAAAGGTGTCAAGGAAGTGCTTCCATTTATTATTTATCTAACCATCTGCCTGTCTGCCTGTCTGTGAATTGAGTTAGTTATTTCTCCTGGTCTTAGTATCTTTGCCTTAGAAAATTCTTGGCTTTTCTGTAAATATCAGAGAGGAGTTTGATGTATTAGAAGCAGTGAACTATGCAGAAACATGAATTGACATTTTTTTATCTGGTATGGTTCTTAACTGCGTTGATGTGGGATTTTTTTATTCTCCTACAGTTATATGAGCGTTACGTTTGAAGCTAGAATCTTCTATTAAGAGTAGGAGCTCATTCTAGGAGATAAGGTAGTGTAGCAGCAGATTTCACCATTCTAATGTCTTGACAGTACTTGATAAAGACCTGAATTTTTTTTCCATCTTCTTGCCTATATAATTTAATTAATGAAAGATACCTCTTCACTCCTAAAGAGAGCACGGTGTACATAAGTACAACTGATTACACTCTTTGCAAATCTTCAGTAAGTGTTGATGAGAGGTATGTAAATATATGTGCAATTATGTGCCTAATTTTAATTGAACTTAATTGCATGACCAGCTTTTGTCCAGGACTATCTTGTCACTGTTACGTTTTTCAAGCGAATGAGTTTCCAGACTTCTATCATAACACTCTCAGTTATCCTCCTGATGTTTTCCTAATACTTCTGCCTCGTAATGATGATGACAGAGCTTGTAATAGAAAGATGATTATATTCCTGAAATTCAAAAGGACTGTAATCTCTGCATGGAAGAGGACAACTTGTTGCCAATGTCTCTGTTACACCCTTTGCTTTATAATACCAGTCAGATGTCTTGTAAGAGCTTAGGTATACCTGAAAGCGTTATGCCAGCAGGAGGCTTTAGCTACAGGAATTTGAACCATTTTTAGGCAGTGTAGGATTTTGTGTTTTGAGTTGGTCACTCATATAAATACTTCTTATGAAGTAATATCACCAGTGATTGTGGTAACAAGTACGTCAATTTGGTATCAATATTTTCAGTCCTGAATTCTTAAATCATAGCTTTCTCTGATTTTAAGGTAATATAACTTTTACCTGGTTTCTGGTTTCTTTATCTTTATGAGAGAGCTGACCACTGTAGATACTGTGCAGATTAAATTCAGGACAAATGACTTAAATGTATGAATTAATTCCTTGCTTTTGCCTCTAAGAAGGATTGTGATTTAGACCTTTCTTGAGACAGAGAGCTGATTAGAAAGCGTGTGACAGGGATTTTTCTATATGGTCAGATTTTTCTATATGGTCATTTTTCTATATGGATTTTTCTATATGGTCAGAAACACATAAAGTTATTAAATACTTCACTTTTATTCACACAAGCAATTTTTGTGTTAATTGGTTTTGTAACACTGGCTACTGCTGCAGCTACAGCTAAAGGTTTTACAGGTATACAGAACCATAATTGTACTTGACTAAATCTAGAAACATAAACCAGATGCTTTAGGGAGGAAGGAGTTAGAGTGTATACCGTGAAGAAGGTCTCTTTTCCTTTCTCTTGGTACCCATTATGCGTGGTAGAATGTTCTTACTACTGCTGATTTGGAATGTCTTCTCACCTTCTTATACATGGCTTTGTGATTGTTTTTACAGTGGGCATCCAGTGCTACACGGATCTAAGAATTATAAATGGAAACCAATTTCTACAGCAGGTAGCACTGAATTCCTTTTTGAGTAGGGATGTTAAGCACATTTTTCTGAAAATCCTTTGGTCTGTTATTTGACTTTCACAAGGTTGTATCCATCCTCAGCTTCTTCCTGATTTCAAAGAGTAAATGTACCTAAAGTACATTTGGAAGTAAGCTTACATTGGAAGTAAGCTTACATTTTTTGAGAAACCCACTGGTGACATTGTATGCCTCAGAGTTATTTGTTCTTGAATTTCAGATGGCAAACATGATATGGACTGTGGTTCTGCCGAGGAGCTCTTGACACATAGGAGAAAACAGGGCATAAGTTAAATCAAATGGAGTTGAATCTGTATCTTAGGATGCTTCAGATTAATGTAACCCAAATTCTTATTACAGTACCAAGTTTTGCAGCAAGATTTCTTCTAGAAGTTCAAGTGAGAACTCAGAAGATTTAAGTTTTGTTTTCCTTTGTATTCCCTGCACAGAACTGCTTCACCAGGTTTTGTCTTTGCTTTTGTATTTGCTTTTGTTTTGTTTCATTTTTAAATGCATGTTTTGTAGGTGTTTGACTAGACAGGAATTGTCAGTTCATTATCTCATTGTAGTTTATGTATGCAAGGTGTTCACAATTCATGTATGCTTTTGTGAACAGCACAATGAAATTCTTGAGCAGTGTGAATAACTGATTTCTTTTTGGTGCCTTAGAATTTCAAAAACTTGTTCTGCCTTTTGAACTATAGCATTTTAGAAGCAATGTTAAAGTGAATTTCAGGAAGAATGTTAATCAATTATTGCTTTCAATTTTTGTTTCCTCAAAGCTGACTGATCCGGCGCAATTAAAAAAAATGCTCAAATTATTTTATTCTAACTTACCACAGATATTGGTCTGAAAACTCAACCCTGATTTTGTCCCACTTATGCTGGTCATTATTTACTGAAAATTAGTAGACCCTCTGGTAGAACAACAGGAAAGCTTGCTGTGGGTCTATTTAAAGAAGTTGATTAGGTTACCAGGACATTATAAAGTATCAGGAACTGATTTAATTTCAGAGGTCATCATTCCCAGTACAAAAGTTATAGTTTTGAAAATTATATTTAAAGAATATTTGAGGTCTTCTTTGTACATGTACTATTTACTGAAAGGGAAAGAATTAAGGTGCTGCAAGACTCAGGTACTATTCCTGTCTATATTCCGAGCATTGTGTAATGCTCAGTCAGTGAGAATTAATGCGCAATAGTGGGACGCTGCTGACATAAAAACTTATTTAAATAATTTCTTGCTAAGAACACCACTTTTGGGTTGCCACATCACAATGTCTAAGATACAGAAGTAATTTCCAGGAGGTGAACATCCGGTTTGGAAGGATGTCTGCCCTCAGTGAACATCTCTCCATCAAAGCCTTTCTATTTGCACCTCTGGGAAAAACTGCAACACTTTCTGGACATAGCCTGTAAAGAAAATATTTGGACAGTTATGAGGCCTCTCTTTTTAATGATATTCTACTCAGGAGGGATTTTTAGGCTGGAGAGCATCCTGGTAGAAGAATTTATTGGAGGTTATTAGGAAGACACTTGCACTTTGTTGTCATTTCCCCCTTTTAAACCTTGTCTATAGATGTACTCTTAGATCTATTGTAAGCTATGAAAAGCAATCTGCATAATACAAAGAGAAATTAAATTTTTCCGTCAGCCTGTATACATCCATGAAACAGTAAATGGTTCAAAACCCACTGCTCATAGGAGTAGAAGAGTGGGGATTACGTATTTTTGGTCTCAAACAGAGACATTGGAAGCCAGTGGGTTACACAATGTCCATTGAGGACCTCCAGTGACCATCTTCTGAGGATGAACATTTTCAGGGTTTTCTCTTTGCATGAAGCAAAGCAGTACGGAGGTTTTGATATTTCAGTTCTATGTGAAGGGCAAACATTTGCTTCCAATGTAACCCACTCTTAATCACAATAGCTTTTCAAGATGTCTTTTCTTGAGGAAGAGTGTGGCACCATTATTTGGGTCAGAAATGCTCCTTGAGCATGTATTGGCATATTGTTGATGACTTAATTAATCAGAAATTATGCCTGTGGGACAGACTATTTTCATGCTGCAAATATCCCACTGGCTGTCGGGTCAAAGACTAAGAACTTCATTATGCTTCTGTAGTATTTTTTGTAATACTAGCACAACTAAATCCAGCAGAATACTAGCAGAGTAAAATTTGCAGAAACTTCTGAATTCTGGGTGTTAGTTACATGTTAAAAAGCAGAGTGAGTAACTGGTAGTCTGACATGCAACTGGTTTGTTTAGATTTCTGGTTTTGCCAGTATGGTAAGTATTGTTGGCGGTAATCAGGTAGAATTCTGTAGTTTTGAAATACAGCAATACATTTCAAAGAAATTGTTTTATTGATGAAATTGTTCCTTGCCCATCTTATATATTTGCTTATAACTAATTCTTCCTTGAAGTGTCCATTATGTTAAGAGTCTACCATATACTCCTACTTCTCTTTTTTATGGGTGATGACTAAGTCTGAAGAAATTTTCAAAGAGTTAAATCTCTTTACTCTACTGTATTTTAGAACTACAGAAGTTCTTAAATTTATGTAATGGTTGCCCAAAGCTTGGGTGAGAATCTAATGTCTTCAATAACATAAATTCATGCATGAATAAATATTGTACTTGGGGACCAGATCTCACTACTTCTAATGAATAATATTTTACTTAATAAAAGGCACACTTACATCATACAGACACCTTGTTGAGTAAGAAATCATTCAGCTAAGGAAGGTCATGTGAGTTTGGTTCATTAATATGTCTGTTCATTATGAGTGTGTTTGTCTTGCTCCATGGTATTTTGGCTATACACTAAACGTAAGTTTGATGAATTGATAAGTTGTCCTTGTTTTGCTGCTGTGCAAAAGTGCAATCAGCTAATTAAAGCACTGAATAGATATTATTTATGTTACTACTGTGATAGAGTTCAGGCTTCAGCCTAGTTTTCATTCGAGCTACTGTGCAGATTACTATGGCCGCCTGTGTTCTATCTTGCACTTATGACTGATGAAAATGGGTTTAGGAAGGGAAATATGACACAGCAATTGGCAGTAAAAATTGTATCCTAGTTTAACAGTGAACTTGAAGCCTATTAAGGTGCATGAGGTCTTCCATGGCTATTATTAGATCCAGAGTGTGCATATGTGCTAAGGAAATGTGTCACAAATTGATAATTAGTGGGTACAGAATAGCAATTTTCTGTATATATTCTGACCTGTGAGGGAAACGGAAGAGGCGATTTGGTAAAGTAAGGTCAGGGCTTAGCAATATATATGTTTTCATTTATTTGGTTTATTCACTGTGACAATATAGAAGAAAATGTGAAGGTGCTTGCCTGCACTTCATCCAAAATCAAAATTGTAGTGTAGCATTGTTGTGAGGCATTACAGATCATTCAAATGGGATTTCTTGTGGACAGACACAAATATCAATAATTTTGAACTGCAGCATTGCTGTGCAATATTTTGAATAAAGATAGGATCTGTTTTGTTATGAAGCAAAACTTTATAAACTGTTACATACGGATTTTTTTTTCGCACTTTTGCTAATTTACTGACCCTTCTTTTCATCTCCCAGGTGACAGTGCTTTTGCAGGTGCTTCCTAGCCCCAGCTTTGTCCTGAATTAGAGGTGCCCTCCAGATGTGTACCTCTCACAGATATGAGGTTCTCTGACTGGGGTAGAAGTGTTCTGTGATCTTCTGAACTCAGTTTTATTAGCCAGCTGATACATAAATTCTCTGAAAAAAAAACCTTTCCTCACGCTTCTGGAAGAATATATTAAGTTTCAGAGATCAGTGCAGAATAGGCCACAAATTGAAATAGTTATATGCAGAAATGATACAATGTTTTGAATAAGTTTCTAACATTTCAAGCTTTTGTCATTGTCTTTTTTTTTTTTCCTGTAAATACTTCTGTAACACTCTGAAGAAAAACTTCATAACCACAGAGGATTTCAGAAGAAACAAGGAAATTCTCTTTCAGGTATTAGAAGTGATGCAACAGATCTAACCAGAGTTAAAACAAATGCAATGTTGTTTATTGGATTCTGGCTTTGTGTTTATATCCAGTCACTGAAGGAAAAGAAATTATGTTAAGCATTTCACTTTGGTGTAGCGCTCCTTACATCAGGCACAGAACTGAAAACTTTGTGTTGTTTGCTTACAAACGTCTGGTATCTGCCGTGGACCAACTGATATACACTGTTAACCCAAGCATGCATAGATATAAAGCAAGTTATTGCAAGAACTACATCTATTCATGCAACCAAGTCTGCTTCCCTATAGACTGACATTTGATCGGCAGTCTATCAAAGGCTCTGAAAGAAATTCCCTATTTTCTTTCAATGCATTTTTTACTTTGATATTAATATGAATTTAATGCATCTTTGAGCACTTCAGAATAAGAATCTTGTTCATCTAGTTTTCCACAAAAAAATATGTATCAGGTAGAACTATACTTCTCTATCCTGCCAGCATCTGTGATGGTTCTCTGGTGATGCTATTTACAGCCAAATATAGGTTCTTGCTTTAGTAAGAGTTATTCTGTATTTCTGTTTGTAATCGATGTGCTGGCAGCTGAAGCTCACAGTTTTTGTATATGTAATTGTATGCTATAGCAAAGAAATCACTCTTGAAGTAGCTGGATGTGTAGGGAAGTGCAAAACAGTTTACAAGAGCTTGCTAAATACACGTTACTGAGTCAACAGCCTGTGTTTGGAAGAGAATCCTTTTTTTAAGGAAAAGGAAATTCTCTCTCAGTGTTCTGTGGTCTATAGGCTTCATGTTACCTTGATAGGGCATTTTGAAATATTTGCTAAAATCTAATTGGTTTCCAGTTCCCCTGAGACTAGTTCACCATCTTAATCATTGTTTGAACTTCAAACTTTCTGAAGTTTAGGGATATTGAAAAATTTGCTTGAATCAATCAGTTTCTTTACCACTAAGTGAAATACAGATTTTCCTTGAGCATGATTGACATCAGTTGCAGAGGAAACGTCAAGTTATTACTCTTAAGTTTCATATTTTGAAGAAAATTTTTTTGCTGGCAATACAGTATCAATGCATCAAACTGCAATGGCATCAACATTCTTATTACTTTGGTATGAGATGAACTACTGTGACTCTTGCCTGAAATTATTTCAGACTAATATAGATGTCAGTGATATGGAAGAATGTTTTCGCTTGTTGGTATAGGCTGCGGTGCTTCCCTAAGCTCGGCAAAATAACAGCATGACTTTTGCCCTCAGAGATATTGTTTTATGTAACTGAAATTTTTAGACGTAAACTGGAAAAGAATCAGGATCTAGAGAAATTTAGGAGGAGACAGGGGAAGAAGCAGAGGTGCCTGACCAAGGGAGGGCTTGAAGTGTGACTTATGTGTTAATGGGAAAAATGGTTTGTAATAGCTATGACGCAAAACTGAACATAAAATTACATGAAAGATGGGTGCATGGCCATCAGTCAAGTGTTCATGCAGAGGCAGGGCAAGAGAGAAATTTTGTGTCTAGAGATGGTAGAGGAAAAGGATCTGGGGTGCTGGTCAGCAGTCAACTGAACATGAGCCAGCACAGGTTGCCAAGAAGGTGACCTAGCAACCTGGCTTCTATCAGAAATACTGGCCAGAAGGAGAGAGGAAATGATCCTCCCCCTGTACTCAACACTGGTGAGGCTGTACTTTGAATACTGCATTCAGTTTTGCCCCCACTATACAAGAAAGACATTGAGCTGCTGGGGCATTTGCACAGAAGGACAATGAAGCTGATGAAGGCTCTGGAGTGCAAGGGATATGAGGAGCAACCAAGGGAACTGAGGTTGTTCAGTCTGAAGGAAAGGACTCTGAAGAGAGACCTTATTGCTCTCTAAAACTGCCTGGAAGGAGGTTGTAGTGAGGTGGGTGTTGGTCTCTTCTCCCAAGTAACAAGTGACAAGATGAGAGGAAATGGCCTCAGATTGCACCAGGAAAGGCTTAGATTGAATATTAGGAAAAATTTATTTGCTGAAAGAGCGTTGAAACATTTGAATAAGTTGCTCGGGGAAATGGTGGAGTCACCATCCCTGGAGATGTTCAAAAAACATGTAGATGTGGCACTTTGGGACAGCGTTTAGATGCTGGACTGGCCACAATCTTTGGGGTCTTTTCCAGTCTTACTGATTCTATAATTATATGCGTCCACTAATGTCAGAACAATCATCTCCTCCAAATACCAGAATTCCCTCTCTTCCAGTAATGTGTGTACAAACCAGAAGTCCCTGCAGTAGCCTCTAAAATAATTCACAAAACTGTAGATTTCATTAATTGCCATTGATAAACTCCTGCAGTCA
The DNA here is from genome assembly GCF_032191515.1 of Phaenicophaeus curvirostris. Taxonomy (NCBI): domain Eukaryota; kingdom Metazoa; phylum Chordata; class Aves; order Cuculiformes; family Cuculidae; genus Phaenicophaeus; species Phaenicophaeus curvirostris. The sequence continues at coordinate 20,674,412 of NC_091431.1, forward strand.
GTATAGATTACCAATACTTTATAACTTTCTGATGAACCAATTGATATCTTGAAACCGACCTACTACATATTTTCCTACCATTCTCCCTAAAGGCTCAGTAATTTTCAGCAGATAATGACCAGAGCAAACGAATGCAAATTTGATCATATATAGCATCTTAATGTATCCTCATCTAATGATGATTTATTTGTGATTTTGCTTTGACTAAAAACAGCTGGAAAGACTTCACCTAAGTAACGATCCTATATACCAAACTACTTGAAAAATAGAAGTTCCAAAAGGTGGTGGTTTGATTTTGTCTCTTGTCTGCTTATCCATGCTAAGGTTATTCGAAATGATAAGTACATCTAAACACAGCAGAATAGAACTAGTTCATGTAGTAGCAGAATTGAACTTGATATGTACAATTCTGTTGACAGATGCAGTTGATTTCTGTTCTTTTGGCTGCACCGATAAGGAGACCACTAGGGGTCAAAATACGAGGCATTTACCTATGTTTATTAATACTTCTTCACATAAATTGTCACAAAAAAATCCTACTGAGGATGGCAAGCCAAAATCCTGTGTTTTATGCATAGACTTTACTTTGAATGATCTGTGTGTTAAAGGTTGAATGACTGGTAGTTTTGTAAGTTACAGTAATACCGATGCAGATCAGCTTGCACTGGGCAAGTTGCAAGTTGCTCTCAGTTGTCCCAATGTTGTGGGATCATAGAATCATAGAATCAACAGGTTGGAAGAGACCCACCAGATCATCAAGTCCAACCATTCCCACCAATCTCTAAACCATGCCTCTCAGTACCTCATCCACCCGCACCTTAAACACCTCCAGGCAAGGCGAGTCAACCACCTCCCTGGGCAGACTGTTCCATTGCCTAATGACCCTTTCAGTGAAGAATTTTTTCCTTATGTCAAGCCCGAGCCTCCCCTGGTGGAGCTTGAGGCCATTCCCTCTTGTCCTGTCCCCTGTCACTTGGGAGAAGAGGCCAGCTCCCTCCTCTCCACAGCCTCCCTTCAGGGAGTTGTAGGGAGCAATAAGGTCTCCCCTCAGCCTCCTCTTCTCCAGCATAAACAACCCCAGCTCTCTCAGCCGCTCCTCATAAGGCCTGTTCTCTAGCCCCTTCACCAGCATCGTTGCTCTTCTCTGGACTCGCTCCAGAGCCTCAACGTCCTTCTTGTGGTGAGGAGCCCAGAATTGAACACAGGATTCGAGGAGCGGTCTCACCAGTGCCGAGTACAGAGGGAGAATAACCTCCCTGGACCTGCTGGTCACGCCGTTTCTGATCCAAGCCAAGATGCCATTGGCCTTCTTGGCCACCTGGGCCACTGCTGGCTCATGTTCAGTCGCTGTCAACGAACACCCTCAGGTCCTTCTCCTCCAGGCAGCTTTCTAGCCAGGCTTCTCCTAGTCTGTAGCACTGCATAGAGTTGTTGTGCCCCAAGTGCAGGACCCGGCATCTGTCCTTGTTGAACCTCATGCCGTTGGTCTCAGCCCAGCGGTCCAGCCTGTTCAGATCCCTTTGGAGCCTCCCAACCCTCCAACAGATCGACACTTCCACCCAGCTTAGTGTCATCTGCAAACTTGCTAAGGGTGCACTCGATGCCTTCATCTAGGTCATTGATAGCAACATTTGTGTATTGTAGGATGTGAAATAGGCTGTTAGCTGCAAATGTTACTGCTTACCTTCTTACTTACTTCCTTTCCATGTAAGGATTACAGGAGTGTTGTATCTCTACCAAATTAATTAAAAGCTTTCTTACGCTTTCCTTCCATTAATTGAAACTATTCTGAGGATATCATTCTCTGTATTATATTACTGATGAATTGCAAGACTTTGGGGTTATTGTTAACATCTATTATTAGTTCAGACTAGTTCATTATCTTCATTATATGAGTGCAAAATATCACCTAAAACTCCTTTGTGAATAATGCCTAACTTAGCCAAGCCTTTCAAGAAGGATGCTACTCATGCAATTACACATTGTTGTATGTAGTTAAGTAAATTCTGCTTTCCTGGGATAGTTTTCTGAAAGTGAATTTAACTACAAACGTTGTTTCTCTTACCAAAGTTGACTTAAGCTTACTGTATGGGCAGTCAGGCAGAAACATGGTCTGAAGAAATTTCTTTTGTTTGCTCCAGGCATAGATGCCAAGAGTATGAACAGTTATTTTATAAAGCATATTCACATTTTAAAAAAATCCTGTAGTTCTCACATGGTCTAGAAGCAATTGTCACAGTCTTACTCCAGGAAAAGAACTGTAGAAAAAAAGTCAATGGTCATTGGTCCTTCCTATGGGCAACTAGGAGATAAGTAGAACAGCCATTGAAATCTTACTAAGGTAAACACATAGTTTATCTGCAACATATGAAAAACTAGAAACATAGCTATCAAAATTTCAGACATTTTGTATGACAGTGCCAAGAAGAAACAGAACTGATCCAATGATATATTGAAATTAAACTCATATAATTTGATGCAGTGCTGATAAGTGATGCATTAGGGGAAAATGGCCCCCTAAGCACCTTAAAACCTAAGTGATAAAGTCATCCTCTTATTCTCTTTTTCTGCACATTTATAAAAACAATGGAAATGGAGTGGTTTATAAATAACGCTCCGTATTCTTGTCACATCATAAGATATCGCATAACTCACAAAAAAGCATACTTCATTAAATTTTGAAAGTTAAAAGCTTACTTTGTTTTAGAGCATTTTTTCAGTGGTAGCAAAGCATGAGTACAAATGTTTAAAAAGACATCCATAATTACTGTAGCAGGGTGCTGAACAGAGCAGAGCTATTGTTGTAAGTTAGACATACTTTACAAGTGGAGAATATGTTTTTATAATTTCACAAAACTGTGCAAGCAGCAGTTAATTCAGGGTGGGTTTTTTATTTTTCTGATGATTTTTTGTCACCAAGACCTTTCACAATTTTTGTAATCAATTGCTTGGAGAGAAAATAAAGAAGGAAGCAGACTTGCTAATTTGATGATGGTTCAATTGCAATTAATTAAATTCTCTAAGCTTGGTCCATTTGCTAATAATGTTTTTCCATATGTCTGTGCATCTGTGTGTGAACCTTTGATATGACAAACTTTCATGTCAAAATTCCATTTAGTATAGACCAGTTTTTCCTAAATGAACAGAGCAACTAGAATGTGAACAGCTGAAAGCTGCACATATTAACAGTTTTGTGCACGGTGTGCACAAAATACAATGTGGTAACTAACTTACAGCTGGCCAGGATTCCAGAGAGAACCTACCTGTAAGTAAAGTACTTAGAAACAATATCAGGTAGTATATTAATTTAAATCTCCAGTCTCTGCTATTTCTTTTGTCTGGTTAAAATTTAAAAGACTTAGAAGTGGGAAAAAAAAAAGAGGGAAAGAAGAAAGGGTTTTTTGATAGTTTGGAACAAGGGAAATGATAACAGAAAGCATAAACAACCTCTTTTAAATGTTTGTTTGATGTGTGATTACACTAGGATCTTCTGATCAGAGTCCTTTAATAGTCAATGAATTCATTATTTCTTAAATTTTCATAACACAGGAGAAATATGGGTGTTGTCTCAGGATGCTTTGAGCAGACAAAATATTATTGAGCATCAGATTTGGTCCATTGCTTTTACAGAGAATTTGATGTACAATTTATTATAGCAATGCAAGTAGTAAGCCCAAATATTCAACTGTGCAGGCTGTGTATATAGGGATGAGATACTAAGTTTCTTCTGTTCTATTTTTGTTCTAAGCATATCAGTACATTCCCATTTATTTCTATTTTAGAAGTCACTAGCTAATTTGAATATCCTTTTTGGATGGTGACCCATTTGGTTGGCTTGTTTGTGAAGCAGAAGTGGAAAACTGCAATTACTTTTATCAGCCAATTCAGTTCTTCATCCCTGATTTGCAGCAATAGATGCAAATCAGCCATGCAGCATCTTCTGTAAGGTTATTGATCTGCTGCAGCTGCAAAACTCCTTGAGGAAAATGTATGGAGATGGAGCTCCAAAGCCCAAAGGATGAAATCATCATGAGAGAAAAGAAATGGGCAATGAAAGCCTACATTAAGAAATAGTACTTCAAAAGTAGGACAAAATAATTCTAAGATCCTGAATACTATTTATGGATTCAATATTGGGAGCAATACTTTAGAAACATGAATGCGGTTTTGGGTGGTATTTGAACAGCTGCATGCCCCGAAGAGAATATATAGGAATGGTTGGACTCGATGATCCAGTGGGTCTTTCCCAACCTGGTGATTCTATGATTCTATCGTTCTATGATTCTATGAATCTACTCAGTGCAAAGTCTGGGACTGTGTGTCCCAGAGCAGTCAGACAGCAGACAATGCCTGCAGAAACCCTGCTGGTGTGCAGTTCCTCTCCTGTATCCAACCTGTGCTTTAGGCACATGAGGCATCTCCTGACACCTTTGATTTGTGGCCTCAGGACCGTTTACAAGGTGCACTTCCATTTCATGCATATAAGGGATTTTATTTAATATAACCTTATTAAAATATTATGTAAAATCAATGTGTTTGTATGTATGTTTCAGTGTTGACAATATTAGATGCTTGGCTTGTAAACATGCCAGAAGGTGGAAGAACAAATATGATTCATTGTGCAAATAATATAGTTTAATACAACTCTAGATGCAATATCAAAGCCAAATGGCCTTTAAAGATGGAATTGAACCATACTGAGAGCACCAAAACTTCATTGCTATTCTGATTACAACATAGTGTCGCTGCTCACCAAAGTTCTCTATTGTTCATCTTTTGAAAAGAGTCAGCTCTCAAAATCAATTAGCAGAAATCGAATTTATTAAAATCATCTGAACAAGCAAAGTTAATGGCAGTAGAATAAAAACCAACAAATTCTAATTTACAAAATGCTACCATGTCAAATATTGTCAGTTAAAATGAATAATGAGAATATGTGCTTTCTTGAGACAAAATATAGACAACAGATTAAAGTCTGCCACTTCATAAAACTTCCTGAGGAGTAACAAGAAAAATGTTTAAAAAAGAATGTATGCTGGTCATTAATAGTCCATGTCATATAAACCTCGGAATCTTTAAAAAGACATATATGATATTTGATTAGTATAAATATATATTTTAAAGGCTTCCTAAGCAATCATTATGGCAATGATGTGATTATTAAATTTTGTAATGTGATTCAGATTCTTCTCCCCTCTATTCAATTGTAGATATACAATTCAATATTCCATGAAGGTTCTAGATATATGACTGAGAATAACTCTTTACTTTACATTTATAGAATGCCCAATGCTTGTAAAATGGAAATTTTGAGCCTCTGTGTTTTGAGCTGGGTTGCTGTTTATCTTTTAACTTCCTAGGAAATGGCTTGTGGGACTAGTTCTGAGTCTCACTGAGAACCAGGGAAGATAAATATCATTGCTAATTATGTGTATTATTGGTATATCAACTCAAGGTTACAAAAGTTAAGAAAATATAGTGAGAAGTAATACTGGCTGCATTATAAAATCAAACTGAGAAGTGATGTCTAAGTTATGCTTGGTTAAAAAATCCACGGACTTGTTCATACCTGGAAACTGACTGATGGAGTATATCAAATGACTATAAAATTCAATGTAGTTCCAAAAAAAGATACTAATTCTTGGCTATTGAGTTTCACAGTTTCAGTAGGGCTCACAAATGGTTGTTTTGTCTGAATATCACTGTCTCACCAGTTACCCCGAATGGCTTTTTTTCTGTTCTGAAAAATTCATTAGAGATATTGACTCTAATAGCTGCTTCTACCTATTTAGAGTATTGGTTCTAGCAGTTTATATGTCTAGGGCATCACAGCAAAAGAATGTTTGTATTTCAATCCCCTTTTCTCATGATAAGACCTTTTTTGTCTCCTCAAGCCCCTATTTTTTCATACAAGTTAACTCTTTGAGTCAGCTGTTGTCTTTTTTGTGTTTTTCCCCTCAAATACAGTAGTAGTAACACAAACACTCTCCAGAGGAGAGAAACAGCTAAAGAAAAGGCATGATCACTGTAATGAATCTCAAGGCAATTTCTCTAAAGAGTATTAAAGTTGCTGCAGATCTAACTTATTAATTACTTTCGATAATGCTTTTTTTTTTTGGTGAATTCAGAGATACTTTAAAGTAGTCTCTATGGGTATTACATGGCCATTAAGAAGACCATGCTAATGAGTAGAGTGCTCAATATAAAACTCTTCTGAGACTATCACTTATCAGTGTTCTTCAATTTGCAGGTCACCAAAATATTTTCAATGAAACGGCAAATTCTTCATATAACAAACTCAAGTCTGTGAATAATCATCTTCATTCTTATTGCTTTCTTCCATACAGTCCCCAAAAGCAGCCCTAGTGACTCCCTCTCCCAGACTGCAGTGTCAGAGCTGAGTGTACCAGAAGCCTCTTCCTCACTGCTGGAGATTCAACTAACTGGGATGGGAGCCAGCTCCAATGAGGCAGCTGTGCAGCTGTGACAAGCCCTGGCCAAGGATCTGACCTTCTCTTCTCTTGGGATCTGCTTTGATCAGAGAATCACAGAATCACCAGGTTGGAAAAATCCCACCAGATCATCAAGTCCAACCATTCCTATCAATCTCTAAACCATGTCCCTCAGCGCCGCATCCACCTGCCCCTTAAACACCTCCAGGGAAGGTGAATCAACCACCTCCCTGGGCAGCCTCTGCCAGTGCCCAATGACCCTTTCAGTGAAAACCTTTTTCCTAATGTCCAGCCTGAACCTCCCCTGGCGGAGCTTGAGGCCATTCCCTCTTGTCCTGCCCCCTGTCACTTGGGACAACAGGCCCGCTCCCTCCTCTCCACAACCTCCTTTCAGGTAGTTGGAGAGAGCAATGAGGTCTCCCCTCAGCCTCCTCTTCTCCAGGCTAAACAACCCCAGCTCTCTCAGCTGTTCCTCATCAGACCTGTTCTCCAGCCCCTTCACCAGCTTCATTTGCTCTTCTCTGGACTCGCTCCAGAGCCTCAACATCCTTCTTGTGGTGAGGGGCCCAGAACTGAACACAGGATTCGAGGAGCTGTCTCACCAGTGCCGAGTCCAGAGGGAGAATAACCTCCCTGGACCTGCTGGTCACACCGTTTCTGATCCAAGCCAAGATGCCATTGGCCTTCTTGGCCACCTGGGCCACTATTGGCTCGTGTTCAGTCACTGTCAACCAACATCCCCAGGTCCTTCTCCTCCAGGCAGCTTTCCAGCCAGACTTCTCCTAGTCTGTAGCACTGCACAGGGTTGTTGTGCCCCAAGTGCAGGACCCGGCATTTGGCCTTGTTAAACCTCCTGCCACTGGTCTCAGCCCAGCGGTCCAGCCTGTTCAGATCCCTTTGGAGCCTCCCGAGCTTCCAACAGATTGACACTTCCACCTAGCTTAGTGTCATCCACAAACTTGTTAAGGGTGCCCTCAATGCCTTCATCCAGGTCGTTGATAAAGACATTGAACAGGGTTGGACCCAGCACTTAGCACTGGGGACACCACTTGGAACTGGCCTCCAGCTGGATTTAGCGCCATTTACCACCACTCTCTGGGCTGAGGTCTCGCCCTTGATCTCTGCCTGAACTGCATTACAGGGTCTTCATGCCTAGTCCTGCACTGCCTTGACTGTGATTTGCTGATTTATCTCCCTGGATTGTCCTCAGACCTTCTTTGTCTTCAGGGCTGGTGTTGCTGTTCCCTTGGCCACTTGGGTCACTATCCTGGCCCCACGTCACTGTCCTCATTCGGGTGTGGTGAACCTGTGCTCTTGTAAGAGAATTATTGCCTCTGCCATCTCTGCGATGCATGACCCTTGTTCATCTTTCCTTGCAAAGCAGCCTGCCCTTGCTGCTTCCTGACATGGGCATAGAAAACTGCAGACGAGAGCAAATTAGGCTAAAGTGGTGAACAACATCTAAGAGAAGCAGAAGTGCTGATTAATGCGTTCCACCCAAGAATGCAGTCAGGAAAAGCAAAAGGGCAGAAGAATGAGATACACGTTATTATTTTTGTAGCAATAAAGCATGTGTTTCTTGAAAGATTTAAATTTAGTTTTGGATATTTTTTTTCATGTAGGGTGTTGGTTATTTTTTTTTCCCTCTGGAAAGATGACTTGGAGACATAGCTATTATATGAAAAAATAACATAAACTTTTTGTTTGGGCTTTTTCTTTAAATATTACATTTTTCATCAGCTGAAGCTTCTATAAGGCAGAGAAGAGCCATCATACACGGAATATGCAGGCTGAAATATCATCCTTCATTTGAATTTTAATCATTGACATTTCCCACTTAAAGCAACTGTGCTTGGATACTAACACATGTTGGCAGAGGTCTGCAGTAATTAATATGTACAAGAGAAGATGCTAACAAAACAAAAAAGGGAATAGCTTTCAAATATTAATCTCAAGAGGGTCTTTGATATAACTGTTTGATGACAACACCTGCTTACAGAAAGGAAAACCACATGAGCACCATTAAAGGAAAGAGTGAGTCTAGCTTTGTCTTAAATTCTTAATTAAAATGCTCTTAGAATATGAGGAGACCAGAAATATACTCGTGATAAATTTTGGGTTTACTAATCAAAATATATGCCTACAGATATTATGCCTGAGGCCAAAGGAAACTTAATTGTTTCTAAACTTCTAAGAGTCCTCTGTATTCCAGAGTTGCTGTTGAAAGTTTGTTGATATGGCATGGAGTGGTTACTACCAGCCCCACATGTGGATAAAGCATCACATTACCAGAAAGCTGAGATGGCAGGAAGGGTGGTCTGGCATGTCTGTTATAATGTACTCCACTGCAGCACTTTTTTAGGGAAAATATGATTTTCATATATATACATGATGGTCACACATACTAGAAATGCTCCTTTCTGAACGATAGTGAAATGGATGTCAGAATGGATGTCAGAAGGTCTTAAATCCTTGTCAAAGTCTTTCCATTTTACCTCTTTTTTTTTTTTTTGATGACTCATTTGCATCCACTTTAGAACTAAGAAACAAACTGGGAAACTGAGGCAAAATATTGAAATAGGCACTGGGACTGCGTTGAAAAGGAGCACATTAGACTGCTGAGGCTACAACAGTCCAGGCAGTGAAGTTGTCTGCAGTCTTGAGCAGAGCAGTGAGGAAGAATTCACACCTACATAGCAACTGATCCTCCTTCCCCTTCCACATATTCTCTTTGCAGTTGGATCCACTTTAATTAATTCTGTAGTCCCACCATAACCCTCGTGCCTGACTCTTATCTTCTTCAGCAGAACTGAATGAGAGTTACCTAAGATAAACTGAGATTTACCCAGTGGTTGTGATCTACATGACACCCGAACTGAGATGGCTCCTGGTATAATGCCTGGGATGATACAAAATCTAGAAGGTTGTTTTCATCTTCTTTGGATAAATACAGCTATGAAGATAGCTCTTAGAGCTACCAATGAGTAAAAGTGATATTAATTGACATCAATCATACAATGACAATAATTGTATGATTGTCTGAATATATCACTAGTGTATGGACAAAGTAATTTTTTCACTGTCCACAAATGATATTAAAGAGATTGCTTTCTGACCTTCAAAAAGTTATATAATGCTAACAAAACTATTTATGAGCTTTAATAAGTGTTCCTGTTATCAGAACTAATTTAAAATTCATTTCTAATCCCTTTATCTATTTTTAAATTTGTAATTATTATGCATGCTTTAATTTGATAAGGGATCTATATTTCTCTGTTTAGGACTGTTCTGTATTGGCAAATTTCTCTAATGTGCACCTCCTTCCCCCTGGGAATACAAATATAGCTAGCAAATTTATGTATGGATTATAGTTCTAAAGATCAGTTTACCTAGTCCAGTGAGAATAAAGTAAACAGCTTGTAGAGGCTGAATAAGAAAACTCTTATGTGCCCTGACCTATGCTGAAATGACAAATGCTATTGGTGAGCCTATTAGAAATACTCAGAATGTCTGCAGTCTATGCTAAGTGTGTTTCAAGGATGGAATAGGAGCAGCAATGACTCCCTTAAAGAGAAATCTGGATATTTATGCGTTCAGAATTCCTCTTGGCTCAAGAGAAAAAGTGCATGTTCAATCCTGAGCATCAAAGCATGTTTTGAGCAACTTAGTTATATCTGCAATCTTTTGATTTACAGATGGATTTTGGTAGCTACACTTTATGTTGATACTATCTTAAAGGAAGGGGATTTTCAGATTACACTGACTATTTCATAGGGTGATTTTGAGATACCAAAAGTGTGTTGATTCTTCTTCTGTTTTCTGCTCTTTCTGATGAAATCATACTCATATTAGGACACAATTGCACTAAGTGACTTAGAATCTCTGTTTCTTTACAAGCTCAGTAATAATACACTACTGTGCAGGAGTTTATGCATGGGGATATGTTCTTGTGTGTCCTTCCTTTAGGGAGACAAATGCTCAGGGGAACAAGAATGGTATCTGCTATAGAAAACAGAGACAAGCACATTTTGCACTCTTTCCAAATGGGCTGAAGTAGAATTACCTCCTGTTTTTACAGTTGTAGTTCACTTTAAAAAACTCCTCCCTTTTCCCATTTTTCTAGAGTGTGAACCTCATCTTTACTTTGTTTTCCAGCTCAGACTCAGCTAATATAGGATTATGCAGAGTAAGTAAAACAATGAGTAATGCAGAATGTATCACTTCAGGGTTAGTTTTATTTTCTCAGTACAAAACAATTTTTAAGTTACTATTATTTTTTGTCAGAGATACTTGGAAATACAAACAAGAACCTTAAGCGAAGAAGTTCTATGGAAGCCAAGATTCAGCTGTTCCTGCTTAGTATGACTCTCCAACTCAATCTGAATCAGAACCAATAATGCTTGTGTGTTCTTGCTGAGGCAGGATGAAATAGGATGAAATCTGTGGCAATGGGCATTCAGATTAGGTGTCAACAAGAGTTTTCTGCTGACAAAATGAGGGAGTTCTAGATAGGCTGGCAGAGGGTGGCCAGAGTCCCAATTTTTGGGAACCTATGAGAACATATGAACAAGTGCCTCCAGGGAAACACAGAGTAATAGTCTTAGAGCAGAGCAACGGAGGGGATGGCAGTCATGGTCTCTGAAGGCACATGATCGTCATTTACATCTGCACTTGAGCACACAGAATTTCCTGATTTTCTCTATATTTTTGAATTTAGAAAGAGAGTCTGAGACCAACTTTCTCTCTAATTCAGATTAAGGCACCTGTTGGTATAACTGGACACTTCCCACCCTGAGCCACTTCGCAAACGGTTTATATACTAACACAGAGGAACGGCTTCAACAGGGCGTCTCAACAATTACCGAAACCAGAACAAGTCTAATGGTGAAAATATTCCTCCTCCCAGTGCTGTGTATATAACGAAGCAGTCAGTTGAACGAACATAAAAAACCATTGTGGGTTACTGCTATAACTAACCAGCAATTACTTCTTCTGATCTCACTTGTCTTTTATTGTTATTCTTTGCAGGCTTGCTTCTAGTTTTCTTTTCTCTTTTCCTCAGAAAAAACACTGACACCTGGCTGATGCAGAATGGGAACTGTTTCAAGTTTTCTGAGACCGAGAAGCAATTGCTGTGTTCATCTCCTGTCAAAATTCATAGCCCATTCACAGAGTATTTTTTTGTTTGTGTCCATGCTTCTATGCCATCATTTTTTTTTCTATGGTTTTAAAGAATTACTAACTTGAATACATTTTAACCTTGAAGACCTGCAGTGGACATAAATACTGCAATGCTGTTAGTCTTATTAAATCACTAAGTTTGTGAATACTGGATTTAAAACAGCATTTATCAGCTGCTGTCTTTTTTTTTTTTTCAAAATACCTCAAGATACCAAATACATTCAAAAATTATCAGAAGGCAATAGGAAAAACAGCTGAGGGTTGTGAGTTCCAGAAAAGAACCATAGAAGCATGCAACATAAATAGGGTTAGACTTACAATGGAATACAATTGCCATTCTGGATTAGATGAATAATTCATCCAATCTAGCATTGTTTTTGATAGCAGCTATATCAGTGTTTCAGGGAAAATTGCCAGAAATTACTCGATGGATAGTTACTGGAATAACCATTTGTCTTGCAAAACAGGAGTTCAAATCTGCTTTGTTTTGTTGGCAAATGAACCCCGAGGATGTTCTCATTAGCTACGTTGTAAAGACTTTCTGAGGCTCACAAAGTGCTGGGGTTTGCTGCCTTGTGGCCTGTACTACCAAATGACAACTAAGTTGCAGGAAAACACTTATTTGTATCTGTTTTGTAATATACTTGACCTTGTGTTTTCCCAGGCATTATCTGTGTTTATACCCATCCTTGCTCCTTTCCCTAATTAAGCAGTCCCAATTCATTCCAGCCAATTCTTTTGCCTCCAGTTGAATGAAGTCTAGTTGTACTTCCTGTGATCTGTGGTTTAACTGTGGTTTCTTCTCTCTTTTTGTCTTCTTTTGGGAGAAATATTGCTAGATTTGGACAGACACAGTAAATTGCTTTGTATCAGATTTCATAAGATAATATTTTAGGTATTTTACCTTTCTTTCTGATGGATTGTTTTAATTTTTTTCCTCATTGAACAGAAAGGTTTTCACAAATTTATCAATAAAATGTCACTGTTTTCCCTCATAAATTGATTTAGAACATAGCAATATGTATAGAACTTTTCCCATGTGTTATTTTTGTCTCCTTTCCTGGATTTTTTACATTTGTATAATTTCCCAAAATTGTCTCAATCCTAAATAAGATTTTTGACGGACAATTTTATCCTATTGCTGGCTACTCACAGAAATTGTGCCACCAGGGCTAGCAGGACTGGAGCACTATGTCTTGTTGAAAACCATGCTGCCACCTCCAGAACAGCCCAGCCACAATCTGGCTGCTGCTGAGAGCATCCACGTTGTTCCTGCCACATGCCCTTCTGCTCCTCCGTGTTTTCCCTAGCTCTGGTGTATGTCTGCACCCTGTGACTTCACAGAATGCCTAGTACTTAAGACTCTCACTGCCTGCCAGTGCTTTAAGTAGATATTTCCCAGGAGCATTTGCTGGTCAACTTTGGGGTTAGCAAAGAGCCATTATGTTCCAGAAGGCAGTGAACAAAATGGTAAGGACCTTTACAGTGCCAGAAGTCCCTTATGTTGCCTGGCCTCAGACATCTCACCCTTTTTTTGGGAACTGGTTTCTCCTCAGCAAGTTGCTTTTGCTCCTAGGTCTGTTGTAGCTACTGCTGATCCTTCCCCAGGAACTGATGGCTGCATGCTGTGAAGACAGTATAACCACAACACAGAAACAAGGAATGATGTAAAACCACAACAGCTGGCCTAAAGTTCAGTTAAAAGCAGTTAATATTAGCAATGCTTCAGAATCCAGTAGCAGAAGAGAAAATGCAGCCCTGTGCCAGAGCTAGAAATTCCCACAGTCTGCTAATAGATTGTTTCACAAGAACCTTTTCAAAACCTACGTTTTTCACAATGAAAAGTATCAGTGAAGACTCAAGGCAAAAAAAGGAGAAACCACTGCGTTTTGAACTATGTCACTGCTAGTTCACTGTTTCCAGGAAGCCCCTATTGAAACCTGCTGGTATTTAACACACTGAACGGACAGCTGTGGTGTACCACTTGTCCTTGGCTGCAGGTGGTGAAGCTGAAGAAAAGCAGAGCAGCAGCCTTGTGGGGCACCAGGGATGCAGGTGGTTTGGGGATCCATAGGCAAATGAAAGCAGGCTTGCATCTGGACAACACAGGGATAGAAAATCTTTCCCTGGTGTTCACAGGGAAGGTGTGGAGTTTGTCCATTGAAACCCACTGATCAGAAAGTAGAAAACCATCTTTTCCCAGCTTGGTATCTTCTCTGTAGCTGTCCTGCGGGTGTGTATATTTATACATAGGTAATTATGAGCTTATTTCTTTTTTTTTCAGGATGTAGTATGGTGTTTTTCAATGAACGTAATCCAGCAGCATTTCTTTTTCCTGCTAGTTGAAGGCAATGGAAGACATACTGACTAACTGTGGAGGATATGTTCTATTCTTTCACTGGTTAGGTGACTAATAATTAGTTAGCTAATTACTTTTTATAACAATAGTGACATAATATTTAGTCTTCAAAGAAGCAGCGACAAGAAAATTATTCTGGTCAACCTAACTCTGACTCTTGGAAAGATCTAGTAAAATAGGTAATTTCTTTTGTAAGCACCTGGAGCGTAAATCATGTGATATATAAATTCAATTAACCAATGCATAAAGTCGACTACACAAAAAGCAGCCTGGATGAAAGATCTGATAGTTAGGTTAATATGATTTTCTTCTTTGTCAAAGCAGCTGGCTTACTGAGGAAGAAGGTGAAGCAAGATGTGACTGCCTCCATACCAAGCCTGAGAGTACTTTGTAAAGTGCTCTTCTCATAAATATAAGGATTTTTTCCCTAAACACAATAGGTTAGAAACCAGTTTTCTCCCAAGTGATTGTCATGGTTCCATATCAAAATGAAAAAGCCTGAGGTGCTTTGGGTGATCTCTCATGTAATTGAATATTGCCATTAGCATCCTCAGTCCCTGATCAGAGAATGCTTGTAAGACAGACAAGCATTCAAGTCAGTAACATAATGCCAGCCTTAATAAACCAAACACTCTTCTAGGGTATTTCACTGGGGGGGATTATAAAGAAGGAGGTGAAATAAAAGTGCTGCTCTGTTTGGGGCTACCCAAGTGCAGCTGTAGGATGTGTTCCTTTTTGAAGCACTAAGAACCTTACAGAGAGTCATAAGGAAATCAGCGGGAAGAATATGTTTAGACAATGCAGCCTGAGGCACAAAAGGTGTTGGAAGAAATGGTGACAGTGCCCTGAGTCCTCTGTGAGGAAGGAGAAGAGAAAATAACACAAATTGCAAGAAAAAACTTGCATTTTATAACAGGACCGGCCTTCTAACTGTAGATGTTGACTTAGTTATATCTGCAATCTTTTGATTTACAGATGAATTTTGGTAGCTACACTTTATGTTGATACTATCTTAAAGGAAGGGGATTTTCAGATTACACTGACTATTTCATAGGGTGATTTTGAGATACCAAAAGTGTGTTGATTCTTCTTCTGTTTTCTGCTCTTTCTGATGAAATCACACTCAGATTAGGACACAATTGCACTAAGTGACTTAGAATCTCTGTTTCTTTACAAGCTCAGTAATAATACACTACCATGCAGGAGTGTATGCATGGGGATATGTTCTAGTGTGTCAGATGGGCAGCTTAGAAAAACTGCTCTCTGAAGCAGTATGATTGTTGGGGTTTTGCATAGAAAAACAGATAGTTTGAGTTATCTGATTGTTTTTTTGCCCATTGCAATCTTTAGCAGATTCCCTTTTGTAAAGTAGTTACTTCAGTGAGCCTACCACTTTAGTTTCAATTATTTTACTTCACCTTTTGTGCGTCACCTACCACGTAAAATAAATAAGAAAAGTGATAGTTAACTAATATTTTTAAATTAAGTTCTTTTGCCTGGGAAGATTGGGAAATCAAAAGAATTTATGAGAAATGCAGTAAATTATTCAGCAATGTAATTTCAAGGGAGTTGATATACATACCGCAGTCTTTCTAAAACACTTTAGGATTATTCTTCTTTAGGTACCTTGTTCACCAGGCTGCTTATGTGGGGTGTCCTTTCACTTATGTTTTTATACCATACTCCCTTTAGTCTTGTCAAAACTACAGGTTCTGGACTAAAATTCCAAGATGTTCTTTGTCAATATTTGTAACTGGAGAATTACATATTCCCACTATCTACTCCACAGTATATTTGCATTGTAGTATATAACTCTTTAAGCTGAATCATAAGATATACCACGTTATTCATTCCTTATTTGTACTTGCAGCTTCCACGCCTGCCTGTGATGTCCATCTCCCCTCAAAGTTATGTCAAGCTATTATTTAAAAGCAGAAGGCCACCAGCCCACTTGATAACACTGATGTGTGCTGAGCCATGAAAATGAGCATGTTCTATGATTCTATGATTCTGAATGTCCAGTACTGCTTCAAAGGACAATAATTGGATGCAATTAATAAAAAAACAAAGCTACATGAAAAGTTAGATGGGACTGGTCTTATAGCATCAATGACCAGTTTTCATACTGGAAAGACTGGACCCACTTGTTCTAAAAATAAACAGAAAATTGACTGGAATCAAGGAGAAATGAATCTACAAATTTCTGTGGCAAATAAAACCTTTGATCATTACAAGTAAAAAAACTGTGTGACTTACTGAAATACAGAATCTTTAAGCAGGATTATGTTAACAGCTGTTTCCACCAGGAAGCTGATTGTTGTCTTATCTAACAGGTGATGGCAGTCCATCTATGATTCTATGATTCTATGATTCTATGATTCTATGATTCTATGATTCTATGATTCTATGATCTTGCACAACACTCAGAGCCTTTAACTTCATCCAAAGCACTTAAATGAGAATGAGGATATTTCAAATGTCAGTGAAATCCAGAGCAATCTGTACTGTTTACTTGGTGAGGAAGTCAAGAACTGATTTTTTTAGGAAAAAAAGGAAATTTGTTTTCCTTGTCCATCCTGTGTACTCTTTAGCTATTGCTAGTTAAGGGAAGATTTATGGCTGATTGTGTTTAACCTTGACCAGTTGAATTTTGAACAAATGGCAGACAGGTCTCTGGACCTCAAGCCACTATTTTGATTTAACTTTAAGTACTTACTTACAGTCAGAGACTGCATAGCTCACTTTACATGCTCAAGATGATTTCCACTGATTATGCATCTTCAGTAAATCCAGTAAGAACACAACATGAGAAAGGTGCAAAGAATGAGAAGAACTGGTGTTTACAGTATTGATATTCAGGGTCATAGTGCCTGTCTAGCTGACCTTTCTTCAATGAAAGGGACAGAAATGTAGGATTACCAAAAGCAAGTTAAGGTTTCATCCAAACCCAAAAGTTTTATAGTTAAATGATCTGTTATTTTGTTTGACCAAAATATTTAAAAAATAAGGATGCTTCGTAGCACGTAAGATACAAGGGTAGTCCTCAAATACAGAAGCAGGGAACATTCCAAAACTATACCTAGAAATGCCTGGTTTTGGAGATGGGTTAAAAAGCAAACAGTTGTTATCTCTTCAGGACATGAAGATGACTAACTACGCATTATTTTTGTATCCAGGTGTCCCTCGCACTGTGCAGAAGAAAGAAAAGGGATCAAAAGGAAAATGGTACTTCAGGCTGTTGGTCATGCAAATGTTTCTGTAGCCAATCTCCTCCTCTTCGATAAGCTGCTTTCCTGCTAGATATCTCCTGTAAATTCCTCTCTGTTTTAATTCCCAGTTCCTCTTAGCAACTGAAGTTGACTGACTCTGAAAGTCGTTGTTGTATGTCTCCAGAAACTTTATTAGCATTTATTTTTAAACCTTAAGCATTGTGTAGAAATGACCATTTTATTCTTCGCCTGCTGCTTTATCTGCCTTAAGGGTGCGCCACCTGAAGTGACAGGGTAATGCCTCAGCTGGAAATGGAAAGTGAGTGAAATAACCTGCAGGTCTTGCCCCTCTCACACTCCTTCCCACAAGGAGCTCTTGCAGTGACAGAGGCAGTGGCAAGCAAGAAGACTGTGAGTGGCAGAGAAGATCACAGATTACTGCTGGTCACCACATCCTAGGAGCAAGAGCGCTTTCAGGATAGTCTTAATTATCCCAACAGCTGAAAGACCCTTCTGAGCTGATAGAAAGACACAACAGGTAAGCAGAGAAATCACATTATACTTATGGGACATAGAGTTTGCCAGTTAGGTTCTTGAAGAGCTTGAATATTTTTTTCCAAGCAAACACTTCAAACAAGGAAGAACCGGATCACATAAATCTTACTTTACTCTTTTTTCATCCTTTTTCAGCACTGAGCAATTTTTGTTTAAGCTTCCACAGCTCCTTAGTCAGCTGAAGTTCATTTAATTTGAACATGCTTTACTTGAGACTGCAAGTATTTCCTTTTCCAAATCTGTGTTTCTTCTCCACATTGAACTGGGCAGGGCTACCTAGATTGTGGGGAGCTATTAAATACAAGTAAAGCAGCTGTCTTGGAGCTCTACTCTATCAATAGCACCTCTCCAATCTTAGAAATACATTACTTACCTTTCAAATAACAGAGTATGTCTATATTATAGCTGTACTTGTGAATAGTGTCACATCCGAACTCACAATATGATCTGATGAAATATAAGTGTCAGATGGAAAACATTGCCCTTTATTTTGTATTCCCCTATATGACTTATGTTTTACTCAAAAAGGCAAAGACAGGAACTTTGAAAGCTTTTTTTTACCCTCATGCTCAATTTCACTTGTGAATAGAAAGACTGAAGGATCACCTGTTAGGAACTGTCATGAATAAAATAGAAACAGCAATATGAATTTTCTTGTTATAGGTGTTTGGGCAATGAATATTGTTTGTTTAAATTCAAAACTAGCTGACATTGTTAACATTGGATTGCTTGCAGAGTTCAGCATCTGGGCTTTGGTTCCACTTGTACTGTAAAAACTTTATCACTAGTGATCTTAGATCTTTTCCAGCTCATTAGCATAGACTCCAACATTGTTCTGTTCTCTAATTGTTATCTATTCACTCTGTATTGTAGACTCAGCACAAACTTATCATGACCAAACTTATTTTGATACGGTTGCCACTTTTCTATGGTCTGTTCTAACTCACAGCTCTTAGGCATGAGTATAAAATCAGACTTCCCATTGCCTGAGGTTTCAAACAAGATGAAAGCTTTAAGATTATATTTGTATTTAGTATTCATAGAATTATTATTATACTGAGAATGTATCTTAAAATACTTAATCTGTGACGGTGATTACATGTCCTGATTGCATGCCCCAGTATACAGCCACAGAAATAGATTGTCTTTTAGTTGTGCTTTGTGTAGTACAGTATGATACAAAGCAGAGCATACTTTGTTAATGCTAACCTCATCAAGAATATTGTTGGTAATAACCTTGCATGACAAGTGATTGTTATATAAATACTTCTATTCTCTTCCCACATGTTATTACCACTGGAACACATTATTTTTGTAAACATTCTTGAAAATGCTGAACACAGCCAGATATGCGTGAGACAAAAGGACTAAAGCAGTTGATCACTTTGGCCTTTTCTTATAAGTATGTAACTTCAGTCCATGAACATACTTTTTTATATTATTGCCTGCCATGGGCTAAGTTGTTGACCCTTGAGCACCTTGAAAAAAGTATTGAAGTATTTGTGCTCTAGTAGCAGTGCACAAAGCACATGCTAAAACAAACAGATCCTGAAATTATGACAATATTGGAATAAATACCTGACAAATTGCTTAGCAAAAGAACTGGCTTTGCTTCTGCTCACAGGGAAATACAGAAAAATGAGAAAACAATCAATATGGTCACTGACCAGTTGCAGCTATGTGCCACAGTAGATTCAGGCTTGTTCTGTCCTAGGGGGTAGCCCATATCAGATCAAAAAGCAAAAAAATGCCTTTAGACTGGAATGCTTGTCCATGCCAGTGTAATTTTTACTATTCCTTTTTGAAGCGCCATGAGTATCCATATATACAGACAGTGATTGGGATATTTTGTGAAAGTTTTTTGGCCAATTAGCACAGCACTGGGTAGGGCGGGGGGAAGGAAAGGCTTTTTTAATACAAATGAGACAATTTCCAATACAAATCAGATTTTTTCCAAAATCCAGTATAAATATGAGGGTTTCTTCCACAAAAGTACTTACTGTAGATACATAAGTGAAATTCCGTTATAGTTGCCTTACATGTACTTTAAAAATACAAACACAGTTTGATTAAGGTTTGTGTTCTGCCTCTTCTGATCCAGACATAAGTTAGTTTTCAACTGCATGTCATAAAAGTAAAGAGTTTCTGTATCTTAAGTCAGAGATGAATACGTGGCAGTGATTTAGAAGGCATGTGAAAATTTTAATAGAAACCAAATTTTTAAGTATTTTGTTTTTTCCGATACACTTTTGTGTCAGGTTTGCTTTCTACAACAGCTACACCTTTAGAGCAAACTGCAGATGATAAATCCAAGTATAAAAATAACATAACATTATTCTGACATGACCATTTGACACACTGCAGAGGCTGTTTGCAGAGATGTTTCTGACGTGGCGCGTGTGCCAAGAGCACTTACTAGAATCAACTGTAAGGCCTCTTAAACCCCAGCTGTACTGTACCAATGCAATGTTTGCTTTGAAGTTTCTTGTGCTGCTGGGGTTCAGGGATTAGTCACGCCTTGGAGATCTTGTTGGCTACTCTCTGTACCTTGTCGATGTCTGTATTAATAGAGCTGGTCCTCCTGCTGGTATATCCAGCAGGAGGTTAGGGAGCTGCCTGGCAAGAACTTACACCGTACTGGGAAGCCAGAGAGCTGTTTTTCATTCCTCTCTCTGCTGCCATGAATTGCTGTGTGACTTTCAGTAAGTGGTTGTGGTGGGTTATCCTTGACACGCCACCACGCTCACACTCAGCCACTCATCAGTAAGATGAGAAGATTCACAGAATCATAGAACCACAGAATCACCAGGTTGGAGAAGACCCACTGGATCATCGAGTCCAAACATTCTTTCATGGGTCTAGCTAAGAACAGGGAGATTACTGTGTGGGCCAAACAGATTTGAATTGCAGAAAATTAATTTAATTTATTGCCAATTAAAAAGTGGAAAAGGATGGTGAAGAAACAATGAAAGTTAAGACAACATCTTTCTTCAACCCTTTCTCCTGCCTGCCAGAGCAGGAGGATGGGGAATGGAGGTTTTGGTCAGTTCATAACTGTTCCTCTCTGCTTGTCTTTCCTCTTCACACCATTCCCCTGCTCCAGCAGGGTCCTTCCCATGACATACAGTCCTTCATGAACTACTGCAGTGTTGGCTCATCTTCATGTACTGCAGTGCGCACATCCGCTCTTGACATGCAGCACCTTCTCCTGCCCTTCCGTCTCAGACCCCTTCAGGCTATTGTTTCACACTTCTTTAACCTGATACAGCCATTTACCTGCTTTGCTTTATTCCTCCTCACCCATTTATTCTTCCCTCCCTTTATAAAATGTTTGGAAAGCAACTGAAAGAGCGCCCTGTGTTACTGTTGTTTTATTTTATGAATGTTGTAAACACAATTGGAAGATGTTACTTTGTTATGTCATGTTATGTTGTATTATTTTATGTTATGTTACATTACATTTTGTTATTTTACCTTACATTATATTATGTTTATTGTGAGCCAAAGATACTTTCATCTCTCTAAATTGGAAATTATCTGATTTTGGACAGAAGCCACTGAAAGTTATCATCTCCCCTTTAGCTAGAAGTAATTCAGGTCTGATGATTTTTAAAAAGGACGCTGAATGTGCTGTGCAATGTAATTTGTCAGACAAGTACTTGCCTTCACCAGAGCAAATAATAATGGTATTTAGGTATCTTGTCCCCCAGTTTTAATAACTACCTAAAATGCTACTTATTATAAAATGACAACCAAGTGGGCTTCAGATTCAGCACCCTGGCTGAGCAGCCTACAATAGACTGCTTGAGGTGATGGCAAATATATTCAGGTTTTCTGTGCAGAAGGATATCTGTATGTTGGCACAGACCTCTTTATTCTCTTGCATCCCTGTGTTCTTTCTGGGAGCAGTGCTGTGTCTGGGTGCCAGCTCATGCTGCCTCCAAATGAGGGCACTGAACAGGGGACAAATTAAAGCCTGAATGGTTCAAGACGCAAAAGTAATTTAGTATAGGAAATACTGATTATATAATATTATGGTCAAGTGTACAACTCTGCTGAGTCATCCTGTAGATACACTCGATGTGTCTGCAACTGCCCTGTAGGTACCTAATGCAGGCATCCTGCATAGCAGACTCATCAACAAAGGACGTGTTTTTAAATCTTGCAGCTTCCAAGAGCTGTTAGGGACACTGAAATCATGTTGCTATTTGAATTTGAGTCAGTGATGGGATAGCTTTTGATCTTGATAGAGATCCCTAAAACTTAAAAGATCTGAGACAACAGAAGTCTTTATCACAAATCTGCTCTGCTTTGCTAAAATTCATCCAGAATTCTAAACTAATATTTATTACAGCAATGACTTGGGTGCTTCTCCCAGTTGGGAGATAATGATTTTTTCTAGGAGGGTAGAAGCCAGCCGGAAATTGATGGATTTCTTCCCACTGCAATTCTTGGCAGTTCTATAAAGTCTTGAAGATGGGCTAACTGGTGACAAAATTGATGTGTTGGCTCACTGCTGGATGTAAAAAACCATTAAGTGCTACATCTCAAGTAAATTAAAGTTATCATGTTTTTTTAAGAGTAAACACTTAAGTGTTCTTTCAAGATATTTTTTTTTTCTGTTACACTAATGTAGTATTTCAATTTTTCTCCAGAGCCATTCTTACTGCTGCTGGCTCAGACAAATGCAACAGCCTGATCTTTGCTCTAGCAAGGAAATGTCATTACTTTTTTTTTAAAAAAAAGGAATGGCAAACCCCTGGGCACAGAACTCCACATCCTTCTGATCTCAGTGATAAAAGTTTCACCTCAGGGCATTTCAGATGCCCTCATCAGAAGCTACAGACTTTGCCGTAAATCTCTTTTCAGAGGAATTATTCCATGTGTTTCTTGTCCAGTGAGTGATCCTCGTGTTCTGTTTATTTGTAGTTTCCTAACTTTCACATCTATCTGCTGAATTTTGAATCCCTTTCCATGTACATTTTTTCTGTCTCACTCAGCTATTTTTTCATTTCTATGTCTCATTCTGCCAAAACAGTCTTCTTCCATTGTAAGCATGATATCTTCTAACTTTTTGCTATGCTCAGCAGTGGCATGGATGTGCCCAAAGCTTTCCCATAGGTTCAAGATTCTGTTTTATCTATTGTATTGGCTGAATCGAGTGTCAGACTTGGCAGAAAAACTGGAAGATACCTTTAATACTTAATGTTGAGGTGTAAGTGAGGTGTGGTTGGCAGGGAGATAATCTGGAGCAGCACAAAGGACACTCTGTAGGGGACAGAGTAACGAACTCCACTGAGACACTTGGCAGATCTTCTGACTTTAGGTCTTGACTTATGAGGGGCACCACCATCACAGACAAAAAAAGCTCAGCTCTGATACAATGTTTATATTAATTTGTTCTCCCATCTTCGAAAGAAACTCGAACTAAAATATTTATCGTTGCACTGGTGAGACCGCTCCTTGAATACTGTGTTCAGTTCTGGGCCCCTCACCACAAGAAGGATGTTGAGGCTCTGGAGCGAGTCCAGAGAAGAGCAACAAAGCTGGTGAGGGGGCTGGAGAACAGGCCTTATGAGGAACGGCTGAGAGAGCTGGGGGTGTTTAGCCTGGAGAAGAGGAGGCTGAGGGGAGACCTCATTGCTCTCTACAACTACCTGAAAGGAGGTTGTAGAGAGGAGGGTGCTGGCCTCTTCTACCAAGTGACAGGGGACAGGACGAGAGGGAATGGCTTCAAGCTCCACCAGGGGAGGTTTAGGCTGGACATTGGGAAAAAATTCTTCACAGAAAGGGTCATTGGGCACTGGCAGAGGCTGCCCAGAGAGGTGGTTGAGTCCCCTTCCCCGGAGGGGTTTAAGGCACGGGTGGATGAGGTGCTAAGGGGCATGGTTTAGTGTTTGATAGGAATGGTTGGACTCGATGATCCGGTGGGTCTCTTCCAACCTGGTTATTCTATGATTCTATGATTCTATGATTCTATGATTCTATGATTTATGGGTGTCACATAAAGCAATCATTATCAGGGCTGACAAGCACTTTGCATCGATTTTCTAACTTCTCTCTGTCTATGCAGAGAGTATTTTCAATCTCAATTTTTAGATGTTTAGCAGACCCCTAGGTTGCTGGTTTCAGTAAGTCTTCTGCAGCAGCTTTCACCAGTTACCCCACTGTATGTATAATATTTCTCACAATATTTAGGCTTATTTCATAAAATGTCAGTTGTAGAAGAGGAGAAAGGAAAGCAGCTTTGCCTCTGTCCTTATGCTTGCAAAATTTTGTTTGAGTGAATGCCATTAAAGAGAAAAGTGTCTAAGAAATAACTGCTGAACTAACAGGTAAGTCTGAAATTATTTTTGATAGTGTTCTTACTAATGATAAATCTGAATATAACTGGGAAGATTTGCCTAATCCCTACAGCTATGTCCTTCAAACACCTAAAATAAAAAAAATGAAATAGAATTATTATATGCAGCTTTTTGTTAATGTGGGTATTCAAGGGCTTTCTCTGGATTGAGAAAGGATTGCCTCTATGGCAGTCTTGTGCAGTATGAACATGGTATAGTAGAATCTAAAGCCATACTAAAACCAAAATCACTTGATTTTCTCCTAGACTTGTACTGACAGGCAATAATATAAAATTTCCACTGAGTTTCACTTTGCAGCTTATCTTCCCTGTATTTTTCCAGGTTTAGATGATTAGTATGATGCCAGTTTGTAAATCATCTTCACTTAAATGGGCAGTGCAATTAGCAAAAGCTAGTGTTGTTTAGAATCTCTCTTATTTGTTGAAGTCTGAAGAGAGGTCTTCCTCCGACACTTCTAATCCACTTTTTCTCTTTCCCTTTGCAATGGCTGGGTATCTTTGTCAGTAGGATCTACTATGTTAAAGTGCCTGGAGTCTAAAAATTAGGTCTGCTAGGCATTTATACAAATTAGTTCACTTCTTGTCAAGTTCATGTAGTGTTAACATAAACTTTTTTTTTTTTTGCTTTAAGAACACTCTCCTTGGAAAAAAAGGCAGCGATGTCCTTGGGGCAATTAAAGTAAAAGAAACTGATACTTCAGGATAAACCTAAGTCACTTTCATGGCTGGAGTTTGCAGAACAGAGATCACAGAATGGCACAAGATGCTCTTACATGTATTTTGTTCAGGAGTTTCTGTTCTGCTGTGCCAAATCTTCTTTTCCCGGTGATCACAAGCCTGCAGCCTTTCATTTTTTGTTACAGTGAGCAATGGTGCAGCTGTACTGCATGTCCTCCTTAATAGCACAGGGAGCTATTTCCCATGGAGCACTGGCCAAGATGAATGCCTGACATTGCTAAAGAAAATCCTGAGACCGAGACTTGATGGCAAGTAATAAGAGATGTACTAAAAAAGGAACTGGCTGCAGAGAAGCAAAAAGTCTGTGGGAAGTTATACTACTTGAGGAGGACAGTGAAGTGCCAGACTTCCCTACCTTGCTCTGTGACTTTGGACAGGACAGCGCTGGGACCCTCTCTACCCCAGGGGAAACATACTGCTCTCTGTAGTAGTGGAACACTACTACAAGTGTGAGGGATTATCATTCTTTCCTGTGCTTCCACATTTAAAACATGAGAATAGTGCAGGCTTTCTTTTTTGCAAAGCATTTTTTAGCCCTCTGAATAAAATTGTAAATTACCAGACAGCTTCATCAATCTTTGTAAGCCTTCACAATCAACAGACACACTCATCCCTACCTCCATGCAAGCAGTGTTGTTTTGTTTCTTGCCACATTCACTGCATAATATTTTTACATAAAACATAGTATTTTTTTATGTTGGAATTGATAGCCATGCAATCTGTATATGCATCCTGCAGAAATACCATGATTTTGGTTTCAAATCTTCTGTGAAAACTAGAGAAGCTTTTAAAATAAGCAACCACTATTGTGTCAGTAATTCTCAGGGAAGGGGGAAAGTGACATGAGAAAGAGCGGTGTTGTATTGTTTTGCTTAGGCTGTCTTGTCCTTCTTCTCTTCCAGGCTTTGAAGGAGTGTTTGATGAGAAGAAACTGTGACGAACCTCACCCGCTAAGGCAGCAGTAACACGGTATTTGGGTGGCAACAAGCCCTCATCCTTGCTGATATTCATCGTTACCCCTGCCCATAACATTATACACCTCTGTCTCAGGAGTTTAGAAGAAAATAAGAGCGAAAGAGATTTACTGGGCCCTGGATTCTAATTTATTGTATTCATAGCCAGGCATTTCATCTAGTCCCTTTAAAAATATAATCAAACTCCATTTTTGAACTGGCTAGAAATATTGATAGAAGCAACCTCTGGGGTGCTTTCACCCTCTGACTCCCTTATGGGTAACAAGTCCTTTCCTGATCTCCAGTCTAAATGTGTTCATGGCAAATTAATCCTGCCTTTCCTCCCCTCTCCCTGGCAAAACAGTGGTCTGAGTTTTTCTAGCAATAATGTTAATTTCCTGTGACCTTTCCATCCTTCAGTGCTATTGCTAACTGGGTAGTTGCAAAGACAACCTTTTCCTTCTTTAAGGAAGCTCTGCTCGTGAGTCAGTTTTTAAAAATTTCTGTCTACTTTCAAAAGGAATAGAAAATTGCTTAAGGTCAAGAAAGAAGGTTCTCAGTCATGTAGTTATGCCACCAGAGTTGCAGTTGTCTCTTGTCATGTTACACTTCAGCTGTCTCTGCGTTCATATGTAGTGTGACCTGGTAGCAGCTGACAAGGTTAGTCAGCACTGCGTGTTTTTTGGAGGTGGGGTGGGGTTATTTCAAAGAAACACTGTTCTGGTTCTCTGATCCAAATGTCCATTAGCGGCTGGAATGCATCAGGCAAGCCCTTGGAGAGCATTTACCTCTCCAATGTTATCCAAAAGAAATATAGCTCTTACGGTCTGAGCCTGCTCCATGGCATCAAACAACTTCTTCAAGAGCACACTCCCCATTTCACCTACGATCTTAATGTGTCTATTTCCTTCTTCCTTCTTACTTTGGAAGATTGACAGGGGTGTTCCTCAGACTGGTACTCCTCTGCTGCAGGCTTGAGGTGATGCTCTCAGAGCACTTCAGAGGGACTGCTTGTATTTTTGTGAGTGAAACCCCTAGATGTACACAGTTTAACTTTAATCAGTTTGGCAGCATTGTAGTATTTCTTCGAGCACAAAATGAAACTGTGAAACTGTGTCTGCTGATTGCCTACTCAGCCCAGAGTTTGTACTCAATATTTTTAATGGGACTATTGATAGGTTTGGTTCTTTGTGATTTTTTCCCTTTTTATTTTCATTTTAGTTTTCTTTTTTTTTTTTCCTTTTTCTTGTGCTGTGCTGTGACCTACTGAGTTTATAATTGGAGACAAACTGAAATAGTACCACTGGAGACTGCAACAATGATCTCATTAAAAAGTCAACATTTGCTAATAGAGAAAAACTGATGTTGAAAATGCCTTTAGGTGGAAATTCCTAACAAACTGAGTTCTCTATAATGATCACTTACATACCTATTAAGGCTGCATTTCCTTTTGAGAATTCATCAGTTTATTGTAGAAATGTTGAATGAAGACGTAATTTCTTTTCTGAAATGTCATTTTGAAGTGGAATAAGATGCCATTATTTGCCATGGAAACAGAAATATGAAGGGCTTATAAGTCCTGATTTTTTTTTCATATGGCAATTAGTATTGCTGCAGTTAACTGTCCAATATCTATTCTATGTTGTTTATTGTGCAGCATATTTTGGGTGAATAAAAAAAATAATTTATGAAAACAGGGAAACATAACCACCTGGCAAGTAAGAAGGTTTAATGAAGACTTATTGTATTTCAAGCATCTCCAAAAAAGGAGGAGAAATTTCTCCTTGGCTTCATGTAGGACTGCAGATTTCAAGGCACCTGAAAGCCTTTAGGTGATGGTCATTATCTCTAATAACCAGCCTCCTCAGACAGCTGGCTGAAATGTTTGTTCCTAACTGCCTGACTGTAACCCCCAAAATTGTTAATGAAATAACTTTAGAACCCACTCAGAATTTCTTATTAAGTTCATTTAAAGTGAAAAAAACTCCTCTGAGCTGTTTATGGTTTCCATGAAAATAAGCGCAAGTCTCCATGGGACTGACTGTGGGTGTCAAATCCAGAAGGGCATTTAACTTTGGGCGTAAAAGTAATATATTCATTCATATTGGCTGAACTGCACTGGATTTCTCATTGCCTAAGTTGGACGTGTGAGTCAAGAACTTTGTAGGACAGACATTTAATGGAGCAGAGGAGAAGTATTGCAAGTGGTCAGGGTTACTTGGGAAAAATGGTGAACCCAGGACTGGAATGAAAGATCAGTAAAAGGACAGGGTTGCAGAGAAGAAATGGCATGTGAAATAACCTTGGAACAGAAGGTCTTTTGAGATTAAGACAGAAGGAGTGGAAATACCAAGAGAGAGGAGATATGGTGTTGGTGAGTGAATGAATATGGAACAAGGTACACAAACCTAGCTTCTACCTCTTTGACTCCTCATGCAGAGTGTTCGGTGTAGGAAAACAATATCCTGGTGGATGAACCAAATTTGTCAGTAAAAAGCACAGCACCACAGAATCACAGAATGTTCTGGGTTGGAAAGGACCTTTAAAGGTCATTTAGTCCAACCTCCCTGCCATGGGCAGAGACATCCTTCACTAGACCAGGTTGCTCAAAGCCCCACCAAACCTGACTTTGAACACTCCCAGCGCTTGGACATCCCTAACTTCTCTGGGCAACCTGTGCCAGGGTCTCACCACCCTCATGGTAAGAAGTTTCTTCATTGTCTCCAATCGATATCTACCTTCTTTCAGTTTAGAATCTTTACCCCTTTTTCTGTTTCTAAAGTCTCTCTCTGATTTTCCTTTAAGTCCTCTCTATATATTGAAAGGCTACAATAAAGTCTTCCCAGAGCCTTCTCTTCTCCAGACTGAACGATTGCAACTGTCTCAGTCTAGCTGAGGTATTCCATCCCTCTGACTTGTGCCCCTCCTCTGCACCTGCTCCAACAGGCTCATGTCTTTCCCATACAGAGGACCACAGAGCTGGATGCGGAATCTCCCAAGAGTGGAGTAGAAGATGAGAATCACCTCCCTTGATCTGTTGGCCACGCTTCTATTTATACAGCCCAGGATACAACTGGCTTTCTAAGCTTCAGGTGCACATTGCTGATTCATGTCCTGCTTTTCATCCATCAGGGTCCCCAGGCCCTTCTCTGCTCTCTATCCTCTCATCCCTTGGTCTGTATTGCTGGTAGGGATTGCCTGGACCCATCTGTAGGACCTTGCACTTGGCCTAATGAAATTGAAATAAAGCCATAATGAAAGATTTTGTATTCACTTAATTTTTCGCAGTTTTCACATGTTGTTTCACTTTCTTGTTACTGGCTTCCTTATCAGCACATAGAGAAATAGATTGCACAAGACTGTAAGGGGGAGAGAGACCATGCCTGGTGAAGAAAATCTGCTTTGATAGGTGAAGTGTTTCTGTAAATATGTGAATGATTCTCTGGAAATACTTTTCTGAAATAGATTAAAAGAAAAACATATGTTGTGGAAAAAAAAAAAAAGTAACAATTAAAAAGGGGGGCAGTATTTAGCATCAGGAATTATTCGGTAAAGATAGAATTTGATTTTTTGTAAGAGCAGAGGTGTTTCAGACTTTGGAGCAGTAGTTCAGCTGGGTGTTCAGATATGTATTTCTAAATGATGGTGTTAGAAATCCTATCCACAATGTTGCACTTGCCAAAATCCTAACTTGCATCAAGAAGTCTGGGATTTTACTTGGTTTGTTTGTTTCTGTACTAGTTTTCAGACACTCATAGAAATAAGCAAGGGAATAACTTCAGACTTTCTTTTGTCTTTCCTTCTTCAGAAAGGACTTTGTTGTGGGTTGCACCAATTGCAGTTTCACAGGAAGACAAAGTTAGTCATCAATAGTCAGCCTAAATCTCCTAACTGATGATCTCTAGAGATCAAGGGTGTGTCAATAGGTTCCTTTTGTGAAAGAAATGATGAGACCTGCCAATTACTCTATAATTGCACCTGAGTGAATGGAACAAAGCAAGGTGAACTTACAGAAAATTAAAACAAACAAAAGCTTTTTGCAACTGAAATGTCGTGAAAGCATCTGTCATAGAAGGAAGTAAGTTAAAAATTCAAGCAAAGCTGTTTGTTTGTCCAAAATGGGTTCATTAGTGTTTGATGGGAACGGTTGGACTCAATGATCCGGTGGGTCTCTTCCAACCTGGTTATTCTGTGATTCTGTGATTCTGTGATTAATTATATGTACCGAAGTATAGATTCCATACTTCATTTAACACAAATCATAGATCATCTAGCCTTTTATTTCTAATTAAGGAAACATAGTACAGAGCATGAATGACTCCTATCAGGGAAGACAGTATTAAGAATTTGAAGAGAGGGTTAGATGACTGAAAAAGCAACACAGTGACATTCAGTCAAACATCTTCTGGTGGCTCATTCAAAGCCTGCTGAAATGAATGCTTTCTGTAGTATTTTATATTTAGCCTTCCAGAGGGTGAAATATTTTCAAGTAAGGGAAAATGACTTTGTAGATTTTAGAGTCCAGCTCTATATTGTTGCAGATGGTCCCAGTTTCATATAACGTAGGCAGTAGCTGTCTCTTGAAGCCAGTCCAGATTGTTGTCATCACTATTCCTGTCGGAGATATCTGTAGACAATAATTGATATGGTGTTTAAGAAAACACTCCATTTCTCCCCTGCACCCATTTCCTAACTGAGATAGCTATTTTTATTAAACACAAAAGCAACAAACTCGTCTATGTGAAGCAGCTTGAATTTCTGTAATTAATCGCCACTTCTTCCAGCACCACTCTGGCCTGTGCTAAGCCCTGACACTGCTGCTCACTCTCACCCAGATTTGGTTTTGCTGCAGCACAATTAGAGAACCTCACCAGTGTAATGTGAAGAACAAATTAAACTACTCAGTGAAACACTCCTGAAAGCATATCACATGAGTGACTGAGCAGTGCATATAAATACAATTCCACATACGTAAGAAGTTCACTAAGCTAGAAACCTATATTGCCTTCTTGTTGCTAGGATTTCTTCTCTTGCTGTCATTGGAAGACACTTTAATAACAAAACCAGGTCACAGTGGTAACTGTATACAAAAGTGGTAAGGCTGCGAAGTCTGACAGCA
Organism: Phaenicophaeus curvirostris; assembly: GCF_032191515.1. Lineage (NCBI taxonomy): Eukaryota > Metazoa > Chordata > Aves > Cuculiformes > Cuculidae > Phaenicophaeus > Phaenicophaeus curvirostris. The sequence goes on from NC_091431.1 coordinate 20,705,342, forward strand.
ATCTGAAATTAAAATAGTTTCTTACAAGCCCTCTCCTTGTTCTTCCCAAGATGTGATCCACTTTTCTGCTCTTTGTGATTATCCTGTATGTATCTGAAGCCTTGAAGTTCAAGAATAATCTGGAATGTTCAAAAATGTATATATTTTGGAAACCTTGTATTACTACTTAAAAGTTTTACAAATCAAAGTCCAGAAAACAACAGCTGTATTTTTTTCTCTTTACAGTATAAGTCATGCCTGCAATACCTACCTACGTTTTCTTTCAAAATTGTTGCATTTTCTTTTAAAATTGTTGCATTTTCATTACTATATCCAATAAATTGCCAATCTTAACATGCATAGACATACTTGAAAAGTGCAGGAAGGGGCAACACGATTTATTTTTACATGACATAAATACAAAATCTGTTTTAAAGGATGATGTTCATCAGCAGTTCAAAAAAACATTTCCATGATGCATTATTATTATCACATTCTACAAATCATCTGTTATCACTGATAATCTTTTATTAGGCAATTTCCATTTCAAAGAGTTAGTGTTAATTTTTCAGCTTACTCTCATCCCACACTTACATCCTTCATAGAAAAAAATTTGAAGGGTATTTATTTTGAAACAAAAGATAGAGAGACTTTAACAATGTACTTTCATATACAAGAAGTCAGATGGACAAAAATTTATTCAGCATAATTCTTAAAAGTCATAGCTTAATGTCTTTAATAAATAGCTTTATTTTTGTTACTTTTCAGAGTTCTGTAAACAACTGAATGTTTTGCTGCAGTGTGTTACATAATACGTCAAGGGGCATCCAGTCTTTACAGAATTCTCTGGTTGTGAGGCAGATTTTGGTCTTATTTAACACTTTCTATGCTAGTGCATTCTGCTTTTCTCTGTGGTATTTTCTCTGGCTTAAATTTTGTACCACAGACCAGCAGCAGACACTAATTTCCCATTGAACCTCATGCCATCCTATAGTAAAGTCTTTCTTCATAAGGAGGGTTATGTTTAAAAACACCATTTACATGCCTGGCTTTCTGTGCAATTGTCTAAGCCCGGAATTTAGATATTCAGAAGCTCTCTACTCACTTTCTGTTTAGTCTGCTGTCTCTGAGGTTTTTAGCATTCTTCAGCCCCCAAGTCTCTGTGAAGACAGTTTTCAGCAGTGTGGGTCCCTCCTTTGCTTAAGATCCTTTGGGTGCTTCTTGCATCAGTTTTTTCAAAGACAGCCATCAAATAAGATGACGGTCTTCTCTCGTCAAGCAGCTCAGCATGGATAGTCTTAACTCTAATTGTTTCTGATAGAAGAGAATCCATCCCACACCTCCTACCATGTTGCTTTACCTTCTAAGTTATGCTGTGCTCTGGTGGAACAGCTCTTGCTTGCTCCTGCTGAAGCTGTTCCTTTCAATGCCCAGCCTGCAGCAGGAGTGCCATTGGCTCTAGACTATCTCGGTAATACTTGTACCAGAAGTGGTGTGTATGTAAGAGCACAAAAGTGGACTCACTGGGCTTGGACAGTCTCTGAAGTTCTTCTAATGGTTGAATTTAAATTTCATCTAGTCATTTGTATTCCTGCTTGTATCTAGCTGAAAACCATTCTGTTTAGATTACTGTGTCTTCAGCCTGCAATGCCTACAGTAGAATTAGTGACTTATTCTATATAACTCTTTCTAGGTTTCATTTTGTGGTGTTATTTAGCAATAAAGTTCTTTGTTACTTTTCTTGTTGCTTGTAAACATGGGTGTGAGCAACTGAAAGTAAGGCTTTGTTATGCTGGCTCTGAACAATAAACAATCTAAATACCTAAATCCTCCCAGAAGTGGAGAGACAGTTCAGCAGAGTTTGCCTGTTGGCTGGTGACAGCTTGGGTAGTTTTTGCAGTGATTTCTCTTGGCTGGATTGTCATCTATCACCTCCCTCCACACACACCTGGCCCCAGGGTACTGTGGCGCTTGTGCACTTTTGTTAGAAGTCACCACCTAATCTTGGCTCTGACTGGGTGGGAGACCCATGCAGACGCACACCTACCAGGGAAGCTGTTACTAGTTCAGCTGCTTCTGTCATTTCTCACTCACCAGACTGTTGTGCTGCTGCTTTGCAACATGATGCCCATTTCTCCTTGAACTTGTTTCTTGGTTCTTCGTAAAGGGGCAATGTAAATACACACTGCAGGGCTGGATGTATGGACAGGAGAATCTCCAGGCTGCGATGCCAGAGAACAGAACTACTTCATAGACTACTTCATGCAGTAGTGATGCCACAGAAAGTACCTATGCAAGCACAGGACAAGTCCACTTATACATACAGATCATTTGATCCAGCAAGTTTCGAAGAGCTACATTTTAAATAACAACTCAGAAGTGATCCTTTTCTTAATTTAGAGTGTACAAATGGAACGACTGAGCCTTACTACCGTGACGTATCACGGCAGTGTGATGTAGTTTCAAATACAGACCACACAGCAGAAAATGAAGGCCTATAGAATAAGGTGTCCAATATGGTGCAAATGCCAACTAAAACTGATGTACTGTGGTTTTTTTGGTTTGTTTGTTTTTAAGTAAATGAGTTGCATTAAGACTAAAGAAGCAGGGGCTCTTATTCTTTGTCCTGATTCTTAAATACTAGTGAAAAATAACAGTAAAAGAGAGCTGAATAATAAAACAGGGACATTTTTTAAAAGTCATGATTGAGTTTTTCAGGAATAATTTGCTTAAAAACACCTGCTTAAAACAGAAAATATGTACCTGTTTCTACAGGCTAGTAGCTGAACTGTGGTGTTATTACCTAGTACTCACACTTCATTTTCTGTGAGTGGGCCACTTCAAATCAAAATTGTCAGTGTAATCAAACGTTTGTCTTGCCTCCAGTTTGCTAATTGGGATGAGTGTCTCTGGTTCATTTGAGCATAGTTTCAGAGCACATCACAGTATTTTCACCAGAACAAGAGAGATGAGGATTAGTGGACCTTTGTGATCTATCGGCTTACAGAGAATCGAATACTGAAGAGCACTTATGTGGTTCCTCAGTATCAGTTCTTATTCCTTGTGGCATTGATGGGATTGTCAACAGTTTTCCTCAATTTACCAATATCCTTTCACATTATTTTCCCCTGAGGAAGGCTGAGTGCACCGTTGCTCAGACCACTTCTGCTGCTTCTTAGACATCTCCATCCTGAAATCCACCAAGTGAAGTGCACTGGGTCTGCTAGATCTCTTAATTGTGCAAAAATTACAGTGATGAAAAAATTCATAGAATCAGAGAATCACCAGGTTGGAAGAGACCCACCGGATCATCGAGTCCAACCATTCCTATTAAACACTAAAACATGCCCCTCAGTACATCATCCACCCGTGCCTTAAACACCTCCAGGGAAGGCGAGTCAACCACCTCCCTGGGCAGCCTGTTCCATTGCCTAATGACCCTTTCTGTGAAAAATGTTTTCCTTATGTCCAGCCTAAACCTCCCCTGGCAGACCTTGAGGCCATTCCCTCTTGTCCTGTCCCCTGTCACTTGGGAGAAGAGCCCAGCTCCCTCCTTTCCACAACCTCCTTTCAGGTAGCTGGAGAGAGCAATGAGGTCTCCTCTCAGCCTCCTCTTCTCCAGCATAAACAACCACAGCTCTCTCAGCTGCTCCTCATAAGGCCTGTTCTCCAGCCCCCTCACCAGCTTTGTTGCTCTTCTCTGGACTCACTCCAGAGCCTCAACATCCTTCTTGTGGTGAGGGGCCCAGAACTGAACACAGGATTCGAGGAGCGGTCTCACCAGTGCCGAGTCCAGAGGGAGAAGAACCTCCCTGGACCTGCTGGTCACACCGTTTCTGATCCAAGCCAAGATGCCGTTGTCCTTCTTGGCCACCTGGGCACACTGCTGGCAAATTGACTTTGTACCTCAAGTGACCCAAGACAGCACGTGGCACCAAAGGATTGTTTAGTGTGTAACTTCTGCCTCCAAAGAACTGTAGTATGGGCAGAGCCTTCCTGTTAGGCACTGTCCTCACACAACACTGAAATTGCCCTTGCCTCAAAGATTTACTCAAATATAACCTGAAGAAATGAGCAGATGCAACAAGAAGGAGAAAGGATATGAAACAATATTGTAATAAAATTGGCTGGTAAAATAAACAATAGCCAAAGCACACCATCTGTTTTTCTGCATAGCCTACAAATCACTGAACAATGGCTGGAAAGGGTTTAAAAGAATTTGAAGAAAAATAATTACTGTAGCTGTAGTTTCTGAGCATTTAGGAATGAATGGATTCCAATTGTAGCCACATTTTTCAATAACTCACATGGTATTACAGTCCAAGCCTATTTTATTCCAATTGTTTATATTTTTGAACCAAATTTTTGATAGCCAAAGCAGCAGCTATGTTTACAATTCAGAGGCACAGCTTTGCTGTCAATGCTCCAGGAAAAGCAGCTGTGTTGGAAAACTTTCCATGAGCCAACAGCAATTCCTTTCTTTTCTGAAGAAGCATGACCCAAAACAGCTGTGACTTGTGATTTTGCATTTCTTTCTCAAAACGTTCTGAAGAACTGCTATCTTCAAGCAGATGCTCATAAGTTGGATGGAAATAATGTTCCCCGAGAGGCACATCACTGTAAATTTACTGACATGAAAGTAATGTACCTCTGCTTCTTCTGTCAGTGGGAGTGGGATTTGGATTGGGTAAAGAATCAATGCTGGCCTTTGTTAATGGAAAATGATTTTTATAGCAAGTATTATGACAATATAACAGGTACTATGAAGTACTCCCTTCCTTCCCAAACGTGTTAATGGTTAATACTTCAATGAGATTTTCACTGCCACGATAGTATGAAGATGAATAGTATAAAGATGATACCAAAATCTGCTGCATATTGCATTTATTCGATGCAATCGATTCTCTCTTAACTGTGAGTCTATTGGCAATTCCACCCTATCCCCCCCCCGTATTTTTATACCATGAACATTCAAAAATTGCAGTCCTGCCTATTTTTGATTGTCCTTAAATAGGATTGGGTTTGATTGGTAACCAATTGGTAACTACAACTCTAAGATACAAACAGTAGAAGTCAAAACTTGAAGTAAAAGTATGATTTCCTATTCCAGTACCACTGAGGTACCACTGAGCTTAAGTCATTCTGTTCCTTATCTCTGTTCTTCCCCTCAAGGTGTATTTCTTCAGTTATCTGGGAAAAAAACCCTCAGTTGTTTATTTTCTAGGCATTTTTTTCTCTTTTTTAAATAAAAGGTTGTAATAATCAAAACACTTGAAAGCTACTATATATCACATGAACAGAACTGTAACAGAGGAAAGCCAAAGTATGCAGAAATGCTGAGGATTTAGGGCACTCAGCCCTGGAAGCTTGGTTTTGTTCTCTAACCTCTGTCAAGCTGTAAATCTTCAGACCAGATTATACTATGTACTGTAGTACATAATCATCAAGGGACCAGTGTAAATTCCACCCACACGCTTTTGCATTGTATCAGCAAATATTTGGGTATTCAGTTATCTTTTGTAGGCTTTCTTGTTGTTAGTTTGGGTGGTTTTATTGTTGAATTAGATCCCAAGGAGTCATTGGTTTATCAGTTTCCCAGTGCAGTCTGTGGATCATTTGCTGTTATACCATCAGCTCTGTAAGAACCTCTTATTTTTTCAGTTTTGATGTAGCCTAATGAGAGACAAGGATCTTACTTTTCTGTAGCAACAATTTATGATCCTTCAGAGAGTGTGCTGTTAAAAAAAATATGTGTTTCTTACATGTGCATACCTAACAAGGGCCACATTCTCACCCTCTACTAGCATCTTTTATTGCCATAGACCCCAGATGAAGATTTGAGGCTTGCAGGGGTAGTTAAAAAGATAATTTACATGGAGGATGTAATAGGTACTATGCTTTATAGCAATTTTGAAGCAACAAAAGGTAAATAAAACTTCCAGATTGTTTTCTTCTAGGATGTCTAAAATCTATAGCATATGTTAACTGTAATCATAGCAAATGTTGGTTTTGGTTTTAACACAAGGAGTTTGAAAAATTGATTTATATATGTATATTTTACATGCATATATATATGCAATATTTATTTGTCTGTTTATTCTAATCGTGAGAGTGAGGAAAAATATTTGTGGAGGATAAAAAGATGACTTCTGCAAAAATATTGAACACTGGCAATTTCTTAGTGAACTGAAAAAAACCTGAAAAATCCTGCCTGAGTCCTGGCTCATTTTTTTTTGCCTCAGTTCCACAACTATTTAATATAGTTAATAATAAAGGAATAATAACATAGTATCATAAGTGAGCAGTGTTTTGTGTATGACAATTTACTCTCTGAGCTCTTTGGAAAAAGAACTGATTTTGTACATAAAAGTGCTGGGAGTGAATCAAAGATTTTATTACATGCCTCCTGCTTCTTCCTCACTTGTGTGGTGTAACTCAAGAGGGTAGATAACGTGAGAGCCCATGAGAGAAATAGAAACTCACAACACTTACACTCAACCCTGGTTCAAGCGCAGGCTCTAACAACCAGTTAAGTCTTGGATCTTTGTTTCCCATGCTGCAGACAAATCCCAGAACTTCTTCCAATGAATGTGTATCTGTTCTGATATAAAATTCATCGTGGACCTACAGGAATTGCCATTGTTGACTGACATAATTTGTGAAGTGATTTTTGTTTATTTTACTGCAAGAAAGAAACAGATTTTTTGATGAGAAGAGAAAACCCAGTCCCTCCTATAGGAAATAATAGCCACCAGGAATTTTCCACATGAGTAGGCTAGTTGGGCATCAGTCTGGGCATTACAATTTCTGCAGTGTTGAAAGGGCTGTCAGAATTTGGAAGTTTAATTGCTCTGTCCCTCTATAAATCTGTTGGAATTACAAGTACATCCAACTTTCATGAGAAAATATTGTAGCTGAGTTTAATTTCATGCGTTACTATAGAAAAGGAACATTTGACTTTCTGCAGTGAATTTAGTTCTGATAATCTGAACGCTTCTTTCCAGGCAACTCAGGAAGCCCTGGAACAAAATCACTGAACAGTTTTCATGCAAGTACAGAATGAGATAAGTATACTGAGTGTGTGACTAACCAAGAAATCAGTTTCCATAGTAACATTAATTGTTTGACAGTCCTTAAAGTTAGCATACTACAGGATGTGTAGAGGATAAGACCATTATTATTATTATTATTATTATTATTATTATTATTATTATTATTATTATTATTATTATTATTATTATTATTATTATTATTATCAATGTGCTGTTGCTGCCCTAAGCTATTCTAGCCAAGATAGGAGCTCCACTGTGCTGGTAATGTAGGAAGATGTGAAAATATATGTAGTTTTTAGGACACGTATGGTTTTCTGAATTGAGGAAAAGACAAAATTAGTATGATGAGCAATAGGAAGGCTTCATAGCTAGCAAAGCACACAGCATGATGAGCATTTGTAAAAACTCCAGGGGTTTTTCCCCGCTCTGTCAAGTCATAACACCCTGTGCTGTCTTAGCATTCCTTTCCACTCCCACTGTGGCTGCAAGGAATCTACCTGTAAATGTTTGACTCTATCTTTTCCTCTCATTTATTTTGCTACTTCAGTTTGGTGGGTTTTAAAAGACAAAGAAAAATCCAGCAACTTGTCTTGCACTTTTCTTGGGAAAAGGCTTCTTTCCGCAGGGTGGAAACACCTCTTGTGTTCATGCTACCTCGTGTGCTGGCTGGCAGGCTCTGCCAGGCTTCGGGCTGCAACACACCCTTAACATTCTGGAAATGAGTTCTAGTTAGTGAAAACAACCTGTACAAAACAAACAAACAAACAAATGTTCTACCAGGCCTTTTGCCTAGGCTAGACTTCTGTGTATTTATTGCCAAAAATCAAATACACATCTCCTGTATATTGTTATCGTGGCTACAGATGCACGGATTGCTTTCCAACTCCACAAAAAAAAAAGTTAACACATCTACAGGCAACTTTAAACAAAACTAGGCCCAGTTTCCAATCAATCATACCAGATGTCAAATTAGCTTGATCTCCTTCCTGTTTACAAGGAAAAATAAAACTAAATTCAGCAAAATTTTGCTAGGTAGTGCATATATATATCATAGTTTTATTATATTGTATACATCATTCTACATTATATATTACTATATGTTATATTTTTAATTGAGTAGTGATTGCTATAAGGATTTTTTTAAATCTCTTTGACAGATGAATAAGTCTTTGTTTGTAGGACAATCTTGGAATTAAAATCATAATAAAAAAAATAAAATGCCAACAAAAGCACATTTTAACCTACTACATGAGACTAGATGTGTGTATAAACCTGCTCAAAAGCCATACATTTTCCCTTTAAAGTTCAATAATTCTGTCTTATTTGAGGCTTTCAAAAGGAACTCTAAGGACAACATAACTTGCAATTTTACACTTTAACTAGCAACTTGATTTTGTTGCCAGTATTTCTGCAATAATTTCATGGAGACATTTTTGAGATTTTTTTATATGTATATTTTCTACTGTAGATCTTATTCTATTAATAAAAAAACTAATCTTGAAGATTTCACTTTATTTTTTCATATGATTAGATAGTCCTGCTTTTTCTATCTAGTTTTTCAAAATGTCATTTGTTTCTCCCATTATGAGGAATAACCTGAGTTTTTTCATGCCCTTTCTGCAATGAAACACTAGTGTATCTCCATTTCCAACAGCACTGTTGTTAAACAAACATGATATCGAGTGACCACCATTTAATTTGCCCATAGTGTATTCTCCATAAACCTGGGATGTTTTCCGTGCCAGTGCTCTATAAGAATTGGATGTTTGTACGCTGTTCTACTGTGTCACCTACACACCATACTTAAGGGGGATTAAATCCCAGATGAGGTCTCCCAGGAGAGGAACAGAGGGGCAGAATCCCCTCCTTCACCCTGCTGGCCGCTCTTCATTTGAAGCAGTCCAGGATAAAGTTGGCCACCTGGGCTGTGAGCACATCCTCTCCAAATCAGGCCAGATTTGGAACAAATATATGTATGATGCAAAAGTACAACCTTCTTCATAATATTCAGATATTGCCATTTGTGTTTCATGCAATAACTTTCCTGTTTTAAAAACTGTAAAAGTCAAAAGCCCCACGTATAGAGCCCCTAGGTAAATCCTTTTTCTATAGCCCCTAAAAATAAAAATCTGTCCCTCAACATATTTCCTCCTCCAAATTATATTTCTACTGCTACTTTCTTAATTTTGCAGCATGCAGTAACTCTGTTTCAGGTACTTGAAATGTGTCATGCTTAGATTTCCTGGTGACCATGTTACTGTGTGATGTTCATGCTATATATTGAATTGTAAAGTGATAGGGAAGTATCATCTAACTGATTCGAATATGAGTATATACTGCTTTATAGGCAACTGGATGGGAGTCTAACCTGGTCCAGACTGCGATGGATCTGTTCAAATCTTCTCCTTGTATTAAACTCTCCGCAGAAAATCGAGAGACTTTTAAAATCAGGAAATTCAATTTTTAATCAGAAAAGCTGGAAATAGAACTCTTTTGTAATAAAGAAACCACAAACCAACAAATTAGGGCAGAACACAAGTAAAAAGGGGCTGTGTAAGACCCACTGCTTACCACTCTTTTGCCAGCCAAATACTGTTGCTGGAACATCTCCCATTTAGACGGCACCTTGACTTTAACGGACAAAGAAGAAGGGCAAAGACCTCTCCTTTGCCCTCCCTCCAGGGAATTCTGCCTGCATTAGTCTTGTAAAATGAACACACAGATCCAAGGCAAGATGGCAATACGTATTCTCTGTCATGGGCAAAATGACCAGGCAGTTTTCTTAGCTGTTCCATCTAATTTTGGAGTGGAGAGTGCCTGTGGATTGATGTTTTTTTCCAAAACAGTACTAGGTCATGCAGCAAACTGCAACTGCTAATGGTTTTTCAAATAGAATTCCTTTTGTGTGAATATGTGAAGATATACGGCATTTTAGTTTCTCTTTTTGTTGCTGATTAATTCATGCAAATAATTAATTAAAATATTCTACTGACTGAAACAATAATTTCATAAGAAAGGCATTATGATCCAAATGCAATAGTGACTCCTGCTCATCACAAAGAGCAAGTATTTTCAAGTCAGCTAAACTGTCACTCAGAGGTGTTAAAGAAGAATTAAGTTTTGTCAGAGATTTCAGTGCTTGCTTTAAACTGCCCATGTGAGACATCAGTGTACAGAAACAAACTGTGAAAAACATTATTGCTTCGCAGCATGCAAATTTTAAACATACATAGAAGGATAATAATATAACTGAAAGTAGTTACCATGCATTGTAATATTGCCAGTGACTATTGGATCAAAGACAACTGAAAATTTGACAATGTGTATCACATTGTGATAATGAATCTATTAATTAACACATACTTTCCTGTGCCAACAAGTTCATAGATTATCCATCTAGCAGGAGAGTCGCAAGAGGTCTGGAACACTGGTGTATGTTCAGGATTTCAGTTTTCATTACTGAATAGGTGGTTGCCATGAGTGTTAATCTGCATTAGGGTATTTCTGAAAAAAACATCACCTGGGCAATACCCTAGCAAACTGCATTTGCAAGTCAAGAATATCTGGTGGATTACAAGGAGCTTTAGTGTTTTCTTTTGCACTGGTGCTGATCAGTCTGCCTGAGGCAGCCTGCGCAGTACATCTTTTTCTTTTTCCATTCCATAGTTATGGTCAGGAGAAGCTCTACAAAGAAAATTCTGCAATGTGGCAAGGGTGAATTGACGTCTTCTAGTAATTCAATCCATGAGGGTCTCAAAGAGAAGCATTTTTCCCTCTGATTCTCAATTGTTTCACTTAAGGGTTTTGTCTTGCTTCAGAAAAGCCATGGTCTTAGAGGACTCCTGTAGAGAGAAGTGCCTCTGGGATAGCCACACTTTTGAAAATCTGCAGTGAAAACAAACTAGAACCTTGCATGGAAAAATTGACACAGGTTTTGGCATGTCACCTGATAACCAAACCATTTCTACATATTTACTCGTTCTTAGATGATTTTCATATATGGGGACTCAGTCCTAGACTGAGAAGATATGGCTGCAACCAGGTTGTCCTCTTTGGAGAGCAGCAGTTTCTAGTGAGCTGGAGACATAACGGGTCAGTTGTGCCATTAGCATCACTGCACCATCTTTGTTTAGCGATCTGCTAAGTTTCATTCCTCCTTGGTAAGATAAGACAATTTGGGATGTGCATACAAGATCATGTTATGGTCAGTTTTTGTAGGTGATCTGTCTTCTGGTATGTAATACTCCAGGCCTGCTTGGCATCTTCATTCTGAATGCTCATTTCAGTTGTCTTATTTTAGTTTTCATTACTTTTTTAATGCTTATGTGAAGAAGTGAAGTTGAAGATTCAGCAGTAATTGGGGAAATACCCGTATCTAGTACTGCTATGAAAATCAAGCCTGAGATTTGAGACAAGTTTGCCAGTAGTGGGCATTGTCATTCCCTCAGCCAAAGTATGGGTCATACTTGTAAATTAGGACAAGAACATGTTCTGAGCAACATTATGCTGTTTCTTGAGGGGGGAGAGAGTTTTATTGGAGATAGTTCTGTGTTAATTTAAAAGAAAAGCAGGAAGAGAAGAGAATTTTTTTTCTTTTTGATCACATAGGTTACCTACACCATATTTAAAGTATTGGTATCTTAAAGCTGGGTGTTTTTTTCTGCAGAAATAAGAGAGAAGAAAGAATGAACGCACAGCGTTGTTTTCTGTGGGTACCAGTCCAACTCTATTACCAGAACTAAATATAGTTGGAATAAAGAAAAAACATTTATTACTCTAAATTTGAAACAGAAAAAAAAAAAAGCTATTGTTTTCCTGATATGTTGATGCATTTGGCTCAAGGGGCTGTTGCCATCAGCAGACAAAAGCTGACACATAGCACTGTGCTGCAGTGCCTGTTGTACTCTGACAGGGATGTGAACACGATGTTCATGTTTCTATCATATGGCATTGGCACAAGACCAGAGCCCCGAAACATTGAGTAAGGAAAGTTATTTGTCTTCGCGTGTCAGTGGATGGCACTTTAAACCATGACAACACCAGGAGCTGCTGCTGAAAAAAGCCATGGCTGGGACACTACTGGAAGTTTTTAAAATAAATCGTGATGAAAAGTTAAACAGTTATGAGTTTGGAAGAGGAATATGCCATCCAATAATGCATCAAGGACAAAAACACAAGGTATGTCAGACAACGTAGGCTTTGGATAATGGTGCTGGAAAGGTCAATGAGAGACAGCAGTATTAGCTGTCTTAAGAGTGACATACGTGGTGTAGATGAGATCCACAGCAGGAAATGAATGGTCTAAGCTGGTAAACGTCCATACACATTGGATCAAGAGTATGCCATGAGCTTTTCTAAAATTAGCTGAGAGCAGGAGCTGAATGCTCAGCTCTGACAGAAAGAACAACAGAGAATACAACTTGAAGGGACCTTCAAGATTAACTAATTCATTCCCAATCTCAAGAACTACGCCTGAAAGTTTCCTGACAAAAAGTGGTTTTTTTTCTAGGAGATGCTGTAGTCTTCTCTAGATAAGCTATTCTTACCCATAACCATCCACACAACCAAAAAGCATCTGATCTATGTGCATTTCAGGATTATTGCTTCTCCTCTTATATCCAGAAGACACAGGGAAGTATTTATTAACTTTCTCATTGCACTGTAATGCTTTGACTGTAGTATCCCTGTCATCTCTGACACCACCATCCCCAATCCTGACCCAAATGCCTCCTGTTGTTGTTAGGCTCCACTGGAAGCTTTCCAGTAATAGAGAATCAAAGAATCACAGAATCATTTATGTCAGAGAAGACCTTTAATCTAAAATGTGGTACTTGGAGCAGAGTCTTCCCATTAGTAAGGCTTTTACCTCTGTGGGCTTCTTAGTAAGTTTTAACTATTGATAATCCTATTAATGCCTTAGATGATGCCATATTGCAAAAGAATGAGTTGCTAAAACCTCTCTGGTCTGTATTTCATTCCATCCCCCAACTCCTTTCCTGCAAAGCTGCTCCATAGATGTTCTTTGAATTGAACTTTTGTAGTTGATTACTCCCACCAAAATGTGATATTGTGTGCAGATTATTTCCTTGAGCTGTTGAGATAATTTTAAATGCTATCTGTCAAGGGAAGTACAATCTTTTCCACTTCATACACGTATAAACTTATAAAGTGCACTGTCTACTCGAGGATTCATATAATTAATGTGAAAACTCATTTAAAAGATTTTTACAGTTTGACGGTGAACCATTAAGAAATACCCTGACTATGATTTTTCTAATCACTTTATATTTGTTTCATGGTAGCTCCTTCTTGGACTGTATTTCTGCATTACAATGATGGAAAGGTCATGAGAACCAGTCAACACCCTCCTTAAAGTAAGAGACACTGCAACAATTGTCTTTTGGCTATCTATCTAAGATTTTTTGCTGTGATTTTTTTCAGACTTTGAGGAGTTTGACTTGGGGAGCAATGTATTTTCCCTTACTTGTGACTTTTGGGTTAGACAAACTGGTGTCAGGAATGCCAGAAAGAGATTGTCTAAGGGAATTGACTGGAAGACATCTTGAAGTCTATTTCATCCCTATTTTCTGTGATAGAAAGCCAGTGCTAGCCAGATTGCTCTTTGGCACTCTGCTAGCTTTGTATAAGCCTGATGAATCCAGCCTACAGAGATTTATCACATAAAACTCAATTATATGTGCTCCAGGAAAGAGCTGGAACAAAGAAATACTGGGCTATTAGTGAAAAAAATCTTTTGGGAAACGGCAAGAGGTTATTCAGGAACATATCTCATCCTTAAGTAAAGATTGATCCCATAGTAAAATCATAATGGAGTCTCTGCTTTCATATCTTCCTGGTAGTTTTATATTTTATGTTCTCCCAACACAAATAACTTGTCCCTTTGCACTGGATTCCTTTATTTCCCTTCTGCCCTGCTGTTATTTTTCTAGTTGTAAATCCACCAACAAGTTTCAAGGGCTTTGACAGCCAGCTTTTGAAACCAATATACCTTTAAGTGGCCTCTGTGGAGTTACAGAAGTCACTTGCGCATCCTTGGTTCAGGGCTGGGCTAGTGTCCAGCCAGGTATGACATTTCTAGATCATGTACTTGTCAACCCTGTTTTCTTCCTCCAGTAAGAAACATAACTTATATTTCACAAGGGAAATGGTAATTCTTATGTTATGGCAAAATACGGATTGTAGAATTTGTAATGTTGTTTCTTGTTGTAATCAAATAAACAAAACAGTAAGCAACTTCATTTCAGCTTGGGGCATATTGTGGACTCATCTTAAGAAGGTGGCCTTTTTGTTGTTTCCTGTGTTTCTTTGTTGCCCAAATGATCTGTTAAGTTTGTCTAACTTCCTCAACAATTTTGGTCTTGTCAAGAAAAAGGCATTCTGGATTCTATCTGGAATATTAAAATGGGCAGCGATTTGTAAAGCAATTTGTAAGCTTGCATCCCTCTTTCTGTGGACGGGAACACATGCACTGAAAACATTGTGGCTGCAGATGTGAGCATCCCAGTACTTAGAATTAACAATGGCAGTGCTGGCAAATAAGTGAACTCATCACGGGTAATCCTACACTGATTTTTCATTAAAAATGCATATTTCTGTCATTTTCTATTCTTCTTTCACCCACTCTTCCAAATGCATAAATGTGTCAAATTCTTGCTGCACCTAAATGAAAATGTTTCTTTTCTCATGTAAGGAGTAATGCGATCTCATTAAAATTTCAATATATGTATTAGGGTTTTCTACACTTTTATGTGGACAGTCAGCCACCACAGAGCTATGTACTTGGCTTGTTTGAAACAAGGGTGGGTGATTACCTTTCTTAATGCTATTGCCAGGTCTGGGCAGCCACAAGGAATGCAGCTTGTAAGAACAGCACAAGACCCTATACTGTCAAAAATATTAAAGGTTACACCTTGGCCTTTTTCTATGACTAGTCAGATCACAATACAATAAGAAGTGCTTAAATCCAGGTTGCTGAAAATCCTACTGTCTGCAATATTTCCACCAGGTTCCGTACTTGAGCTAGAGGCACAGTCTGTTTTCCAGTGTTTTGCTCAGGTTAATTAATATAGCACACCTCTTGGAATGGTACTGGAGAATGCCATACACCTTTTGTTCATTGAGTTACAAAGGCCTTAGGCAACAGAAGCCATCACATGAAGGATAGACACTGTTCTGTGTTATCACCTATGGAATGACTACATTACCTGCAAAAAACACCTTCAACAATGAAAAGAACCTGTTCCAGACTATTACCTTTTTTACAAATTATTTGGCAGCCAGTGAAACATTCTTAAGCCTCAATAATCATCTTTAGGAATCTTGTGTGAAGTGAGAACCTTTCTCTGTTCTTCAACTTGTGTTGAGATAATTTCTCAGAAGAGGCAGAAATGTTTGCGAGTGAAAGCAGTGTGGTAGTCTTTTTAGCTTACATTTTCATGAATGCAGAAATGCTGAAGGAATATGTCAGATCTGTTCTAGAAAATAACACTGGTCTAACAGGGCCAGAGCAAGCTTCCAGTGTCACATCCCTCTTAAGTCTAGTGCCAGCTGGGGTTATTTTGTTTGAAAGGGGTGGGGGAGAAAGGTAAGAGTGTGTGTATATGGAGATTTGAATATTCAGCCTGGCCCAATACAAACCCCAATCCACTTTTAGAGTTATGGGGCAGAATATTATCCCCCAGGTCCTTACAAGGGTAAGTGTATAGTGGGCTGTCTGGATGAGGGCTCCCAAGATGATGTATTATGGCAAGATTGACTTTGCCATATAACAGTTGTGGAGTTTTTTTTAATTTTTTTTTTGTCTGAGCTGTTTTAGTGCTCACCTACTTGAGAAATTTCTGGGTATCATTAAAGGGTAGTGATGTGTGATTATTTGAATATTCATACTAGGATGGCACTATGCTGCCATATAATAAGGCCGTTGATTATTTTAATACTTCCACTCTATATTACTTACGTCACTTATTTGTGAACAGATAATATGAAGAATTCCCTGATTTCATGTGTGCCTGCATTTAGTGCCTTAGATGGCAGAACACGAGGTAACAGCAACAATGGTAGAAGAAATACTAACACAGATGTCTTGAATGTGGACAAAACAAAATCATGCCTCTTAAAAGAGGAGCCTTTAACTGTAAGAAATGCACCAGGCAGCTCAGGGGTGTTCTGGGAGTTTGATAAGATGTGACCTGCTTGCAGAAGGGACGTTGCTATGTGAAGAATTTTTGACTTTCTGCTTCTGATGAGGCACAGCCTGATTATGTCAGATGGCACAGGAATGACAGTTGTTGGGCCTTGTGTATGTCTGTTCGGAAATATCTATTCTTTATGCTATGTTATCAAATTTAATTCTGGAATAATATAGTTACCTTTTCAGTTTAGGAGGATGTCAAAAATTAACTGAAGGGCAAGCATTTGATTTTTAACACTTCAGAATGGTTTAGCAGAATGGCAGACAACAATTACAAATCACATCTTTAAATATTTGTCTATCTTAGGGGCTACAGCTCGGATGATACTGAGTTTGATCTGTTTACAATTGATTTTATTTTTAGAGGCAAATATTTAGGATGAAATCCAGACTTATTAATGAAAAGTACTGAATTAAACATCTTTAATCAATAAGAACTACAAATATTTATTACATCAAGATGTAATGAATTATGCTTTCAAGTGTTTAGCCCTTTTCAAGGTTTAGCTCATAATGTGATTAATCACGTAGGTATGACAGGCAGGATTTCAACCAGAACATTCTTGCTCATTTATCTAAGTACGCACAAAAACCGCAGAAAAAGAAATGCAATCTTTTCAGGCAGAAGAGTGGCTCCTGGCCTTCAATAACTTTGTTAATTTAGTGAGTTTACTGTAGATGGAGCGGACCACATACTGATGTTGCTGAATTCTGCTTTCTGATGTGCTACGATTGTAATTTGCACTAGGAACAAGTCCCCCAGTTCTTGAGATGTGAGCAACGTAACTGCACTGCTTTCATGGCTTACAAACTTACCATATTTCTGGAAAGCAGGACAGTAACTTGCCCACATACAGAAAGATGCCTGGCTATGTTAAGGTAGCTAAAAGGAAAATGGAAATTAAAACACTCCTACAGCATGATACTTACAAATACTTCCAATTTCATGAACTGAGGAGGAACATAGCTGAGAAGAAAGGAATATTTCTGTGTGAATGTCATGTGAAGTTCTGTCGTGAAGGCACACCCAGAGCACATCTCTCTTCTTCTGGCTGTGTGCTGGGGCTGCTTTCTCTAAGAGGCTTGGCGCAAAGAGGAGTGCTGAGAAATTGCAGGATAAGGAAGCATAGAAGAGCATAAAATTTTTCACAGAAAGGGTCATTGGGCACTGGAACAGGCTGCCCAGGGAGGTGGTTGAGTCACCTTCCCTGGAGGGGTTTAAGGCACGGGTGGACGAGGTGCTAAGGGGCATGGTTTAGTGTTTGATAGGAATGGTTGGACTTGATGATCCGGTGGGTCTCTTCCAACCTGATTATTCTATGATTCTATAATTCTATAATTGAAGAATGACATTTGTTGTTCTGAATAAATGTGATTCTTCCCTTTGAGCTTGTCTAGGGCATGCCAGAAAATGCAGAAGACATAAACAGAAAGATGGAAATTTCCCCTTGCTTAGTTGCATTTGCAGAGAAATTTCACCTCATCACTTCTACCGTGTAGCAAATTTTTTTGTTCTGAATCACTTGACTGATGTACAAGTCTCTGCTGTAACAACTCCTACGCTAACATCTTCCATGCATTGTAAATGCTTGCACTTCCAGCTTTTATTATGTGGCTGTATTAGGCTGCATTACCATTGTTTCTTGCAAAGCACCACACAAATGAAATACACAGCTGATGCTCTGACTTTTTACATACTCCTGCCCACAAACTTTATTTACTAAACATTTTATTTGGTCTCTGTGTATTTATAGCCACACATACCTGCCTGTGGTAGTGGCACCTCTGTAAGTACACACCAGAAGTCATAAAAACTATATAGAAAATTAATCAGGAAACATAGTTTATCAGTTTGTCAATGATGATAAAAGATTATTTTATTAACGTGTCATATGTACAGTCAATTTGAGTAATTTTTAGTATGTATATCCAAGACATTATTCTTCATTTACTGAGAATCTTAAATATATTTTCTGCAGTTGCTTATAAAAGAAAAAAAAATGGAAATTTTAACTCATTTTAGTCTACTGAATTATGTTTTCTTTACAGATTGTATACTAACTTCAGGACAAAAGCCCGAGGGCACCATTTGTTCTCAAGCTCAGTCTAGATCAGGTTAAACTGGGCTCTCCCAAAGAACTACCTTAAATAGAGGAGGAATTGAAGCCAAGTCCTGGGGAAAAAAAAATTCTAAGCTGCATTTTATATCTATTTTTGTCAGCTTCTTTTTTTTTTTTTTTTCAAAAGGAGAGTGGTTCCTACCTCAGAAACACAACTCTAGACCATGAATCACAAGTGACTGGAAAAGAATGCTTGATTAAGACAGGGCATTTTTACACTAACACGGTCAAACATGGGCTTGCTTCTTTCTACTGTTCACCTTGAGAACAAAAGTGCAAGAAATATAGCCATGGGACAAATGTGAGCTGGCTGGACAAGCAATTTGTGGTTCCTAGCTCAAGGAAATGTTGTAAAAAATTTGGTCTATTCAATTTGTACCTATTACATTAACAGATCTACAGCTCTCATGGGGAAAAAAAATGTGGTTGGAAAGATAAATATAGTCAAATACTCATAATTACTTGAAATTCAACCCTGAAAACCTTGAAATTCAACTAGGGATATTACACCAGCAGAGAGAGATTTGTTGTTGCTGTTAGACATCTTGCTTGAGTTCAATAAATATATTTGCACAAACCCCTAAACTTTTTGCTAATGAGTCACAAGTAGGAGACCTCAAACGAACCGTGGCTATTTTGTCTTTTCTTTCTTATTAAGGACGAGTCACGTGGGAAAGGTAGGAAAACTCTGAACCATAGCAGCAATGTAGGCATATCAAGAAAAGGCAACACAAGAGAACTCAAGACTACTGCCGTGCTTTGTTGCGGTGCTGAAACAAAGATAGACAAGATCAGAGGGCTTTTTCTACCCTTTCTTCTTCTTGCCCACCTGAAAGCAACTAGCAGAATATTATTAGTATTCATAAAGACTAACCTTCACCTGGGAGCAATTCCAGGATCTCTTCAGAGTTAATCCAACAGGATCAATTTCTCAGTGACCTTAGTTTCTGCCTCTTAATGTTTTGTGCACCAGGAAGCACTGCCTTATATCTGCTGAACAGTTAACACATAATCTGACTTGGATGCAGAAATTAGATGTTACACCATCAACCTCTTTGAGGCAAAGGTGTGGTTTTATTGCTGGCTTTTAGACAGAACATGTTTTACAAAATCTAGATGACTCTATTTGCCACGAAATACAATCACAGACACTGCTTTCTTCGAAATACAATCACAGACACTGCTTTCTTCAAAATACAACTGGAAGAGGAGATGCAGGTGATGATCTGGTACAGGAAAAATATCAGAGCCTTAGACATCATGAATCCCTACCTCACTGAATACTGGAGTCCATAGGCTACACAGTAACACGCTTTTTCTCCTTCTTTCTTCCTGAAAGATTTTATTCAATGCTTCGGCAGAGGAGAGATACCCACAGTAAATTATTGGTCTGGGAGGTTTTCCAAAAGGAAGGACATGAGTTTCTAATCCCAAGATGATGATGTAGCAAGGAAGGTGCTGTTCCTGTTTCTGGCTTCCTTTTATACTGACATGCGTTCAGGAGAGGTTTCAGGCTCAGAATTCTAATCCGAGAGAGGTGCTCACCTCTACTGCTTGCTAACCTGGGGAATGGCCACAAATAAGGTACATTTTTACAATTGTGTTTACCTACTAGCTAGTTCTTGTAGGTCCTGTTTGGGGTTCCACTACCTGAAGGCTGGGATTTGCAATGCTCAGCCCTGTGACACCAGAGTGGCATCACAGCCTAGTGTGCTAAGCGTGACAGACACACAGAGGGTGGAGCAGTTGACATTACATAGAGGTTCGATCCAGCATCTATTGAAATTAACACAATTTCATTTACTCTCATAGGCATTTGATCTTCCTGAATATTTGATTTTGAGGCGAGGAATTTGGCTTATATACTTAAGAAAATAGAGGACTAAAAGGTAGAATCATAGAATTGCTAGGTTGGAAAGGACCCACTGGATCACCGAGCCCAACCATTCCCATCAATCACTAAACCATGTCCCTCAGCACCTCATCCACCCGTCTTTTAAACACCTCCAGGGACGGTGACTCAACCACCTCCCTGGGCAGCCTCTGCCAGTGCCCAGTGACCCTTTCTGTGAAATATTTTTTCCTAATGTCCAGCCTAAACCTCCCCTGGCAAAGTTTGAGGCCATTCCCTCTCATCCTGTCCCCTGTCACTTGGGAGAAGAGGCCAGCACCCTCCTCTCTACAACCTCTTTTCAGGTAGTTGTAGAGAGCAATAAGGTCTCCAATACAATAAGGCGCAAATACAATTCTGATAGGGATTTTATTTTATTTCTCCTTGCAGCAGATGCAGTTATTTAGGGCAGGTAGTAAGATTAAGGCTTTCACGGGCCTGCAATGACTGCTTTTGGAGCTCAACCTCATGCGTTTACAAGGCCTGATACTTGAGACTGGGGACTCGGCACCTTCTGAAGCTCAGGGCTTTTTAAAGTGACAAGTATATCTACTAAAAAATAAGACAGACAAATGTTAAGGCCATGTCTGAAAAAAATGGTTTAAAAGATCCAAAAAGATTAGTTTCTCTGGCAAAGCACTTAGCAGGGAGCAGATTGATTAATTAAGCAAATGAATGTAGGATATGGCTATACACATTATGCAATAAAAAAACATGTTGTGTCATTGAACTCAATTTATGAAGAAGACATCTGAGAGGATTATCCAGTTCTGTGATTCCTCAGTAACTGTTAATTCCGTTCTCCCAAATTAAAATCAAAGCTTTTGTAATCTATCTGCAAAGTACAAATATTATGGGAAGTAGTACAAAGCTGTCTTTCTGAGCACTGCAAAAGCTGCAACAAAATCTGAAATACATCCTTTTTGTCTTTGGCAGAGCCATGTGAGGGACTGCAATAAAACAAAAGGAGTAAAAAACAATGTTGTATATATTTATAGATTGGATATAAATAGTCCAGCTGCAAATGTTGAAGTTCAGTTTCTTCATTTCTACTGACTTTTTCATACATTTACAAGGTTACAAGGTTACAAGCTAAGCACAATTATTTTTGTGTAGATTGCTGATGCTACTCCTGTTAGATGAAAGGGAGGGAATTCAAAGGAGAATTAATATACAAAGTAGATTTGGCTAATCTTTCATTAATTGAATATCTCCAGTACAGTACTGCTTCTCTTTTGTTAAGATCAGCATTTCTCAACACTGTTCCTCTTTTCTTCTTTCTCTTTCAATAATCCTTCTATATCTTCCCTCTTTGTATAATTGAAATCAATATTGTCAACTAAAACTGCTTCCCAAATCCAGTTTACTGAAGGAGATAGATTGTAATGGAAAAGAAATAAAATCCTAAAATCTGAAACTTTTTTTTCTTCCTCTACAACAAGCAAGTGTTAGTCATAAGATTCCTTTCAGTAAAGCAAAGAAAAATGTTGCTAAAAAAGTATTGACTAGCTGTCAGCCCAAAAGTCATTCAAGGACCTAATTTTTTATTAATTAAACCAGACTGCAATTACATATAGTTATCCATGAAACTCAAGCTATTGCTACTATATGCACATAGGATGACAGGGAAAGGGAGAAAAAAAGTACAATGCACAAAAGAGAAGAAACATTTCCGTGTATCGCCCTTGATGAAGCTATCACTTCTGGTAAAAGGCGTTGTTCATAGAATCATAGAATCATAGAATAACCAGGTTGGAAGAGACCCACCGGATCATCGAGTCCAACCATTCCTATTAAACACTAAAACATGCCCCTTAGCACCTCGTCCACCCATGCCTTAAACACCTCCAGGGAAGGTGAATCAACCACCTCCCTGGGTAGCCTGTTCCAGTTACCAATGACCCTTTCTGTGAAGAATTTTTTCCTAATGTTCAGCCTAAACCTCCCCTGGCAGACCTTGAGGCCATTCCCTCTCATCCTGTCCCCTGTCACTTGGGAGAAGAGCCCAGCTCCCTCCTCTCCACAACCTCCTTTCAGGGAGTTGTAGAGAGCAATGAGGTCTCCCCTCAGCCTCCTCTGCTCCAGCATAAACAACCCCAGCTCTCTCAGCCGCTCCTCATAAGACCTGCTCTCCAGCCCCCTCACCAGCTTTGTTGCTCTTCTCTGGACTCGCTCCAGAGCCTCAACATCCTTCTTGTGGTGAGGGGCCCAGAACTGAACACAGGATTCGAGGAGCGGTCTCACCAGTGCCGAGTCCAGAGGGAGAAGAACCTCCCTGGACCTGCTGGTCACACCGTTTCTGATCCAAGCCAAGATGCCATTGGCCTTCTTGGCCACCTGGGCCACTGCTGGCTCATGTTCAGTCGCTGTCAACCAACACCCCAGGTCCCTCTCCTCCAGGCAGCTTTCTAGACAGACTTCTCCTAGTCTGTAGCTGCACAGGGTTGTTGTGCCCCAAGTGCAGGACCCAGCATTTGGCCTTGTTAAACCTCATGCCATTGGACTCTGCCCAGCGGTCCAGCCTGTTCAGATCCCTTTGCAGAGCCTCCCGACCCTCCAGCAGATCCACGCTTCCTCCCAGCTTATTGTCATCTGCAAACTTGCTAAGGGTGCACTTGATGCCTTCATCCAGGTCATTGATAAAGACATTGAACAGGGCTGGACCCAGCACTGAGCCCTGGGGAACCCCACTTGTCACTGGCCTCCAGCTGGAGTTAACTCCATTTCCCACCACTCTCTGGGCCCTCCAGCCAACCAGTTTTCCACCCAGGAGAGTGTGCACCTGTCCAGGCCAGAGGTGACAGTTTCTCAAGCAGAATGCTGTGAGAAACTGTGTCAAAGGCTTTACTGAAGTCCAGGAAGATACCTCCACAGCCTTTCCCTCATCAAGCAGCCGAGTCACTTTGTCATAGAAGGCGATCAGGTTAGTCTGGCAAGACCTGCCCTTCATGAACCCGTGTTGACTGGGCCTGATCACCCGATGCTCTTGCATATGCTTCATGATAGCACTCAAGATCACCTGCTCCATGACTTTCCCTGGCACTGAGGTCAGACTGACAGGCCTGGAGTTCCCTGGATCCTCCCTGCGACCCTTCTTGTAGATGGGCACAACATCAGCCAGCCTCCAGTCCAGTGGGACTTCCCCAGTCTTCCCGGACTGTTGGAAGATGATGGAAAGGGGTTTGGCCAGCACATCCGCCAGCTCCTTCAATACCCTTGGGTGGATCCCATCCGGCCCCATAGACTTGTGGGTGTCTAATCTGCTAGGATTTCCTTTTTGAAGAGCTCCCAGCCCTCATGGGCTCCCTTGCCCTTGAGTACTGTCTCCCATGAGACTTTGCCAACCAGCCTTCCGAAGAGTTCAAAGTCTGCCCTCTGGAAATTTAATGCTACTGTCTTACTAACCACCCTTTTCACTTCACCTAGAACAGAAAACCCTATCATCTCATGGTCACTTAGTCCTAGGCGTCCACCTACTGCCACATTCCCCACAAGGCCTTCTTCTTCACACGCAACTCACACCCTCACTACAGGCAAGATAAAGATATGCTGCATTTTAATGCAGAGTTTGTTCATAGCCAGCTGCTGTTTCCCTTTATTGTATTTC